>NC_137794.1:5722560-8417560 GCF_963383645.1 Muscardinus avellanarius | reverse complement strand
TGTCCTTATGTCCTCGGGTTAAAATATCTCACCCTCCATCTTGTAGAAATTTGTCTATAGAGGGAGATTTATAAATCATTCAGTAACAGATGATGTTATAACTAAAGCAGTGGGAGTTTTGAAATATCTACATCAGATTAAGCTTGTGTTTATTTCAAAAAAGTCTCTGATCTAGCTTGGATTTTTGGCAGGCTCAACAGGAGCCCAACATGAACTATTGTAATCAAAGCTTTTTGTGTGTGAAAGTCAAACTTGGAATATTTCCAGTCCCAATTAAATATCATTTGATGTGTTTTAGACTTCCCTTTTTTTAGGAAAAAAACTTTTTTTTTCTTCTCATATTGATGGTCATAATCTCTGATTAGACCTGTGCTTGAAAAATTGTTTTGGAAAATTATAAAAATCTCAGGACTTTAGCTCACAGATAAACTTAAATATAAAGATAGACATCAATTTACCAGATGCTGTTTTGTTGTCTTTCCCAAATAGATTCAAACACTTGAAAATTCACAGTCCCAATATTGCTTTGCACCTTTCTCTGCAAATCGCTTAGTATTTACAGATTAGACTTAGAATTATAAGATGATAAATAGCTCATTTCTGATTTAAACAACAGAAAAATACCCAACAGCAGTCACACCAAGAGAAGCTACTCAAGGGAAGACTTTAAAATGCCTCTCAAGAGAATTTGTTAACAAAATAATTTATGATTATCTCATACTGTGCACAAATAACCCTCATAAATATGGCACAGTACAAGCCAATTAATTATGCATCCTAAATGGCTTGATAATTTATAAAATTATTGAAATCTGTTTATCCTGACTTTTCAAAATGAATACACATAGTAAAGAAAGGAAAACTTTGTAATAACAAATTAGTATTTCTGTACAGTTCATATAATAGCATTGGCTTTGCTGTGTAGATTTCTGGACTATCGGGTGAATCAATTTACAAAGATTTTTGTTCAGCATTTATTCTTCTGGATAGTTTCAGGCTCCTATTCTTTTTTGAAATTTCGCACTGAGTGATTTATTTTATAAAATTAAAGGTATAAAATAAGAAAAGATAAATATGTATAGCCATAAAATCTTTGTGTATGAATAAAAAGCATATAGAATGGAAATTAGCAACAAGACATTTAGTAACTAACATTTTGTATATGAAAGATGACTAGAGAAATATAAAAGTATGGAAAACCATAATATTTTCTTATTGATTTTTAAATTGAAGGATGGGATATAATATTTGTTTAGCTTATGGTTAAAAACAGATGTGAACCTACACTTATTAAAACAATCTTTTGTTCTGGGATTCATAAATTGCACTTTTCTATAAATTCTATAGATAAAGCTCAGCTGGCTCTGATGGTTTTCACAGTACCTGTAAGGAAGCCTTTTTTCATGCACAGAATTATGAATTATTAGGACTCTCTCAGTCAACATTCTCACTGCTGTAAACTAAACAACTAACCACACAACTTACAGGAAGGAAGATTTACTTGCTCACATTTTTTGGAGATTTCAGAGTTCAGTCTATGCTGGACCCGTTCTGCTGAGCTCAAAGCATTGCAATGGGAAGCAAAGAAAGACAGAGAGCTCTGCTCTCACATCATGGAGGACAGACGCAAAACAGAGCAAACAAGCAAAAGAATTCAGAGATACAAGCACAGTCCCCAAGATCCCACCCCTAGGGACCCACCTTCTCTAGCTATACAACCTGAGCCTAGGTTTCCACCCAGTAAATCCATTACATTGGGTATCTTCACTAGCACAGAGAGGTAGGGAATGGAGATGTGTGGGTGAAAGTTATTTGGACAAATGAAGAAATGTTACTGCTCTAGCCTCTCGCTGTATGACTGTTGCCACAGTCAAGACCCAGAGTTTATCATCACCACCTGTTGCTCTCAGGCCATGAGATACTGTTTGTTGATAGGTTGTTCAGTTCTGTATCACTACTTATATTTCCTCTAGTAGTTCCATCAGTTGCACTAAGGAAACATATAACTATAATGACAAATTTATTTAGATCCTTTTAGCTTTGCAAATTTTTCATCATGAATTTTGAAGTTCTAGGTATTAGGTAAATATAGATTCAAGATGACTATACTATATTTACCTGATGATTTTTTCATTATTATGTGACATAACTCTTTAGTAATTTAGTAATTTTCTTTGCTCTGTGGTCCACTTTGTATAATATTAAAATAATATCTTGTGTGTGTGTGCATGTGTGTGTGTTTGTGTGTGTGTATGTCAGCCTTAGACCTAAGATCCTTTTCTCTCAGGCTCCCAGTATTGAATTAAGAGGTATGTATTTGTGTGTGTGTGTGTGTGTGTGTGTGTGTGTGTGTGTGTGTGTTTAAATATACCTGAAAAACTCTGTCTTTTAGACTATTTTTAAAATAAATATTGACAAGTCAGATCTTTAACATTGATATTGTATTTTCTCTTTGTTCTGTTTCTAAGTGTTATTTTTTTTAATGTTATTGATGCATTGTAGTCATACATCTTAACAAAGTACAAGATGGTGGACATCACCATGCACACATCACTCCTTTAGCCCTTCCCTAATTCCCACCCCATCCCCTCCCCTCCCTCCTTCTCATGTTTGGCTTAGTGGTTGACTTTGATATGTTCATGAATGTACATCATGCACATTAGGAAAATTTCCTCTTGCCCCTTTACAACCTCCTCAGTTAGTTCACCTTATCTGCTCATCTATGGTTTCTTCTTCCTCATAAAGAGTTCTTCCTATGACTTTTTTTTCTCCCTAGCTTTCACATTTTAGGGAGAGCATCCGATTTTTTTACTTTTTGTGACTGAACGATCTCAGTTAGTATAATGTTCTCCATTTCCATTCATTTCCCCATAAATGATATAATTTTATTCTTATTTACAGCTGAGTAAAATTCCATGGTGTACATATCCCATAGTTTTGTAACCCATCCATCCATGGACATCTTGGCTGGCTTCGTATCTTGGCAATTGTGAATTGTGCAGCTATGAACAGAGATACACATGCATTAGTTTGGTAATTTGCTTTTCATTCTTTTGGGTAGAAATCCAGAAGTGGTAATGCTGGAGATGATATGGTAGGCTCGTTCCCATTCTTCTCAGGATCCTCCATACTGTTTTTCAAAGTTGTTGCATTAATTTTCAATCCAATCAACAATATATTAGAGTTTTCACTTCTCCACATCCTCGCCAGCATTTGTTGTTGCTTGTGTTTTGAATGATTGCCATTCTAGTTGGAGTAGATGAAATCTCAGGGTAGTTTTCATTTGTATCTCTCTGATTGCTAATGATGTTGAACATTTTTTCATACATTTATTGGCCATTTGAATTTCTTCTTTTGAGAAGTGTCTATTCAGTTAATTTCCCCATTTTTTGGTTGAGTTATTTGTTTTCTTAGCTGTGAAGTTTTGAGTTCTCTGTATACTCCAGATATTAGTCTTCCTTAAGAGGAATAGTTTGCGAAAAATTTCTCCCATTTTGTTGGCTTTCTATTGAGGTTCTTGATGGTTTTCTTTGCTATACAGAAGCTTCTTAGTTTCATGGAATCCCACATATTGATTCAGCTTTTAGTTTTTTGTGCCTTTGGGGTCTTGCTGAGAAAGTTGTATTTTTTTTTTTTTACCTGTGTCTATGTGTTGGACCTATGCCCTCTTCAAGGATCTACACGGTTTTCTGGTCTGATTTCCATGTCTTTGGTCCACCTTGAATTGGCTTTTGTGCAGGGTGAGAAAGTGGGGTTTATTTTTATTTTTCCGCATATGTTTAACCAGTTTTGCCAACACTATTTGTTGAAGAGGCTATTTTTTTTTCAAAATTTTAAAGTTGTTTAATTTTTCTATTTTGCTTTCTTAGATAGTTTTGTACATGTTGTTTGCTTTAGTCTTCTTAATGTTTGCTCTGTGTATTATGCATGTCCCTTATCAGAGCCTATTGGTGTTGACATATTACCACTCCAAGTAAATATTGAAACTTTGCTTACATTTAGAACACTTCACCTTCCCCACTTAAAATATTATTTTAATATTTTATACATTGAGCATCACATCAAATGATGTTCATTTTTCATTTAGTCACCAAATGTGATTTAAGACATTTATTAGTTGAAGACTAGTCTAATATACTTACCATTAGATTGAGACATTCTTTTCTTTTCCTTCTAAAGTCCCAAGGTTTCTTTGGTTATTATTTTCTTTCTGCTCTGAAAGCTTTTGCTTGCTATTCCTTAAGGCTAGATTTAGTGAAGACATATTATCTTGATTCTGCCGCACCTAAGAATATCCTTATTTCTCCTTCATCTCTGAAGAATATTTTCACTAGATATAAATTTGATGCTTTAAAATTCTTTTTTCCAGCACTTAGAAAATTTTGTGCCTCTGTTTCCAGCTCTCATAATTTTAGATGAAATCCATCACTGTCATCCCAAATGTTGTTACTCTAGAGGTAAAACATCATTTCTCTCTTGTTGGTTTTACTTTGTCATTAATTTTCAGAAATATGACTATGATGTTACTTAGTGTGAGTTCCTTTGGTTTATCCTCTTTGTTCCTACTCAGGTTATAAATATATAGGTTAACATTTTACACCAAATTTGGTACATCGTTTTATACACATATAATAGGTTTCTATCCTGACAACCATCCAATAAAATTTTCAAGTAACACGAGTTTAAAATGCGTTTAATGTATTAACCAACTGTACATCCTAGCCCAGCAACGCAATATGCTACAGAGTATTGGTTTCTAACTGTTGTGATTTAATGACTGGGATCTGAGACTTGCCTCTGCTGCCCAGTATATCTCTAGCTCAGGAAAAGATTAAAAGTCAAAAGCTGAAAGGTTTCTACTAAATGCATACTGGTTTTTGCACCATTATAAGGCAAGAAAAAGAAAAATAAATTGAACCACTCTAAATTTGAGACCATCTGTATATTTATTTTAGTTCTATATTTTTTCTCTCTTTTTTGTCTGCAACTTCAATGATATCAATGTGCAATTCTATGTTTTTGTTCCATACCTTTTAGTCTGTAAATATTTGTTTTTGGTGAATTTTCTCTCTGTTGTCCAAATTGATTAAATTGTGTGGCTCTGTCCACGTTCACTGATTTAGTCCTCTGTAAAACTTTAAATGTAAAACACTAAGCCCATCTAATGAGATTTTTTATATTGTTATTATATTTTTACTTCCATTTGTTTATCCTTAAAATATATTCTACTTATTTACTAAGACTTAATTTTTCTTACTTCTTACAATAATTCATAACTTTTGAGGTATTTCCATTATATCATTTTAAAAATCCTTGTCAAAAACTTAACATCAGATCCATTTTGATGTTGGTTAATTGTCTTTCAAGTCATATTTTTCTTAATTCTAACTATGATATAATATTTTTAATTGTATTCCGATAAAATTTATTTAATTGTTGTGTCTTACCATGCAGTCATCTTATTTAGAATTGGTATGCAGATAACAGTTTATGTTTTTACTTGCAATTCCAATCATAGTTTAATTTTCTGATCCCTTACAAGGATTCTGCTCTTCTTTGTAGATTTGTAGAGTCTGAGGCTGCTGCACAATTCCTCCTGTGCTATGTGAACTGCTTGCTGCCCTTGGATGGGAAGTTTAGGAAATACTTGGCCTGGATAACTTCCTGCCACTGCGCAGAGGGCTAGGAGATGCCAGGCACCTTGTAGACAGCAGCATGTCAGCTTTGTAGACGCTACTGAGTTTTGATCTCGACTGGGTTAGAGACTCCTGGTAAGGTTTCCAGTTGGTTCCTCCTTTCTAGGTCCTTTGAATAGAGAAAGCAGGCTTTTCTTCTTTCTTTTATTTTTTGCTTTATTAATGTTTGCTCACAGTGCAAAGTTACAGACCTCTCTGAAAGACGTTGTGAAAACAAAACAAACAAACAAACAAACAAACCCAAGGACCTCAATGTGGTGTCAAGCACTTGAGGTTTCTACCAATCTGCCTTCCCTTTCCACCATTCTGAGTCATTTAATTATTTCTGTTGAACTATTTCCAGGATCTTTAGTTGAATTTACAGTGACGTATCAGAGGAAAGTGAATCTGTGCCATCTTGTCCTAGAACCAAAAACCTCTAATTTCCTTGTGCCTCCATTTTTTTTTTTGGTTATAAAATAGACAATATAATGTATACTAGTTAACACTATTGTGAAAATTAGCATGTGCAAAATATTTATTGTAATAAGTAAGAGACTGGGAGATCCAATACCTAGTTTTTACTTTCTATCTCTTTTCGTAATGTTATAGGGTATAGAGGAAAGTCGTCTTGTATTTTCAGAGTTCTGAGAATAACAAGGACCAACGCTACCTTTTTCTCTTCCTGCTAGAGGAAGTCATACAAATCACAACTCCTCTTCACTAAGGTTATTCTGAAGTTCCAATTTATAACGTAAGACTGGAGTTTCAGCTTGAGAAGGAAACCCATTTTTTTATTCTGCTCAGTCACAAGATGGCAACTTGTTAGATATGAACATACATCTGGGAAAAGGCAAAATCTTTCTTATTCTTTCAGGCTCAAAAATAGAACACTGCTTGTTTTCTCATCCACACCAGTGAATTAAATCTGAGACAAGTGTTATATATTTCCCAATATCATAAATTAATTTGTGTTTGTATTTTCTTATTCAGTGAATCAAAATAGTTTCACACAAGATAGACTAATTTTAACAGCAGAATTAGTTGAGCAGTCCAGAAATAGACCAATACAAACTCAGCCACATTATTTATGACAAACATGAGGTTGCAACTTAATGAGGAAAGGTTATTTTCCAATAAATAATTATAGATCAAATGCAGCTCCACAAGGGAAAAAAATGAGAGGTTAAGAATAAAACTTCTACACAAAGAAGCATATATCAAGCAAAATGGATGGGTGGAGTGGTAAAATATGATAGATGATGACAATGGATAGATGGGAGAGGTGGATAGGTAGATAGATATTGCTTCCAAAGAGCTTACTGTATTATAGCATATAGTACATGCTAAGTATGTAGTAGTATCTATAATATTGCCCCTCTGGGACAATGTAAATTTTATGAAGATTAAATGGATCAGAAAAGTCCTCCAAGGAAGAATAAGGTCATAAAAATGAGGTGGTAAGGAAGATGTTCAGTGGGGAACAAAGAGCAGCCACTCTCCACTGGGTACCACACAGAGAATTGCCTTTTCTTAAGGGAGTATTGATTATATCAAATAGCGGAAGGATGCAGTCTGAGTCAACATCCCTACCTTCATCTTAATCTGAAAATACTTCTGTGCATTGGTTAGCTCAGGACTATTGAAATAATTAGTGGATTAAATAATGAGCTGATGGGGAATATGATGGGATTGTTTAAGAGCAGAGGGATTTTGAGAGGAAAAGCAACACAGCAGTAACCAACTCCCAGAGCATGTAACCAGACACTGCTAACACTAATCTGGAACTTTTTTGATAACTTAAGTTTTTAATAACTTAAAGATAACATTTCAATATTTCTTTTTGCTTTATTTCTTACCAGAGAATATTATTTTTCTTTTCTTTTTTTTTAGGTGAAACTATCATATATTTATATATTTATTTTTCAGAAAAAAACTATCCTAATATAGAATATGGACTCTAGATACCCAAAACGATCTCCAAAAGAACAAAGCTAGAAGATATATATTTTCTGATTCCAAACCATATAAAGCTACAATAATTGAAACAGTGTAGTACTGTTCTAAAGGCAGATATATAAAGCATTGGAGTTAAATAAAAGCCTAGAATTAAATTATTTCATATATTGTCAAGTTATTTTTGACAAGGTTTCCACGAACATTTGGTGGGGGAAATAATAATCTTTTAACCAAATATTGTTGAAAAATAATAATTACATGAAAAAGAATAAAATTGGACCCTTACCTAACACCATATACAAATATTAACTCAAAATATATAAAAGACCTAAATATAAATCTTAAGACTATAAACTTTTAGAAGAAAATCTGGGTCATAAAACCTCACAACATTGAAATTGGCAGTGATTTCTTGGATATGATTTCAATGGCAAAGGCAACAGAAGAGTATACAAACTCCCTAAAAAAAATATTGTATATACAAAGACAATGTATAAAGAGTTAAAAGTTACTGATTGAATGGGATAAAATATTTCTAAATGCTATATCTGAAGGTATATTAATATCCCAACTAGAATTCCTAAAAATTAACAACAATAAAAGCAAACAATACAATTTAGAGATAGGTAAAAGACTAACATAAGTAATGAATCTCCACAGATAACTAGTCTTAGTTGTCTGTTGGATGGAAAATCTTGTTTCTCTGGTTCTGGTGTGTGTTACCTATTTCTTCTTTGTAGTTAATCTCTTTGAGTATTTTCTCTAGTGCTGGTTTTGAAGACATAAATTCCTTCAGTTTCTGTTTGTCATGGAAGCTTCTTATTTCTCCATCTAATTTGATAGAAAGTTTTGCTGGGTAGGAAATTTTTGGCTGGAAGTTGTTTTCTTTCAGAGTTTGGAATATGTTACTCCAAGCCCTTCTGGCTCTCATGACTTGGTTTGGGAAGTCTGGAGTGATTCTAATTGCTTTGCCTCTGAATGTCACTTGGCCCTTTGTTTTTGTTGCCTTTAAGATTCTCTGCTTGGCTTCCACATTGGTCATTTTGACAATTATGTGGCGTGGGGATCCTCTTCTTCGATCCTGTCTAAAGGGAGTTCTATAAGTTTCCTGGACCTGGGTATCGACCTCTTGCTCTATGTTTGGAAATTTTCTGCTATTACTTCCTTGAAGAGATTGTTGATCTCTTTGGTTTCACCTTCTTTTCCCTCCTCTATTCCAATTATTCGTAGGTTAGCTCTCTTAAAATGGGCCCATATTTCTTCAATGTCAGATTCCTGCTGTCGGATATTTTTTTTCTAGATTAGAAACTCTGCATTCATTTTTGGATTGATCATCTTCTAAGAGCGAGATTCTATTCTCCATGTGGTCTGATCGGTTGTTTGTACTTTGAATTGAGGCCTTTACTTCATTAATTGCATCCTTTATCTCTTTTTGGCTCTCTCTCTGAATTCTTTTTGAAACACCTCTATTATTTCTACAGTTATTTTCCTGATTTGATCTTCTATAAATCTCTGAATTTCTGTTTTATTGGGTTCTGATGTTGTGTGGTTGTGGGCATTCATTGCTCCAGTGTTATTCCTCTTTCCCATGATTTCGGAAGTTTGTTCCTTCTCTAGGTTCTTCCCTTGGGTCACTATGACTTCACTTAAGGTGCTCTGGATCTCGAGTCTGTGGTATCTCAGTCACCACTACTCCTTTACTGGGTTGTATCACAGAGTTTCAGACCCAGGGAGTCGATAGAGGCTGCTTTAGACTATGGGGGGTGCCAGATTGGGCGTTCTCCTATGGTGTGATATCTCTGCTACTGCCACTCCCCCACTGGGTCAAGTCCCTGGGAGTGCAGTACTGGGATTTCTCCTCTTGGGCCCGCAATTTGACTCACTGTTGTTGAATACGCAGATCCAGCTGTAGTGGGCTCGGTGAATTCGCTGCTGCTGCCACCGGTGGCAATATGGTGCCGCTGCCACACCCTCGGCCGTGAGACTGGCGTATTTGTTCTGTTTTTTAGTTCCGCTCTGAGTCCCCGCAGTGTGTGCTGAGCTCAGCCACTGGGAGCTTTAGATGCTCCCTGCGCCGAAAAATCCCACCCGGCTGTTCCGCAGCAGCTCACCTCGGTTTACTGTAGGCATCCGGTGAACTCGCTGCTGTCGCCGGCAGTAAGGCGCTGCTGCCGCGTCCTCAGGCGTGAGGCCAGTGTATCTCGTCTGTGGCTCTGAGCTTTGTTTTGAGTCCCCTTCCTCTCTGGAGCCTGGTGATTTTTTTGTTTCTCTGGTGATGGTGTTTTCTGGCTATGAAAGGCGCTGATTTTGTGGTAATGGAGATTAGTTGTTAGCGGGGCTCTTAAGCCCCTCATTTCTCAGTCGCCATCTTCCCGGAAGTCTGAGTAAAATTCTTAATGAATGTCAATCATCCTCCTTAAAAAACTCAAGTTGAAAAGTTGTGTTCTATTAACTTAGTTTCTTCCTTTGAAAGATTAACATTTGGAAGCCAAAGACAGATCATTTTACAAAAATATAATGATAACCTTAATTTATTAAATGTATTTAAATAATTTCCATTCAATCTTATACTAAATAATAATAATAATAATAATAATAATAATAATAACTTTCTAATAATAATTTCCCAAACAGAATATAGCTCATAAAATTTTAGTCTAGTGGTTAAATATCACTTATCTTAAAACTTTTCTTCTTCTATTTAATTGTTTCAATGTATTAATTCACCTTATTTTTAGATAAAAGGATTCCAAACTTTGTAGAAATCCAAGAAAAAATTTGATTTTTCCCCCCTGAAGTTCTACTACTGAAAGAACACAGTGCTTTCTTACTGCTGAGAAAATCCCATGTCTTGTAAGACACTTTTGCCAATTTAATGGGTACCAACCTTTTGCATAAAACATCTGTAATTATTTAAGATTATAGAACTATACTAAATTATGTTTAAGTGTCTAAAATCATATAAAATATTTAAAATATATATTATCAAATTTCTTAACGATTCCAGGTTCTAATTTTCTTTCCACTATTTTGGAACACTTCTAGAGCATCGGTGGATAATTGCTTTTTGTCCTCCATGGACATTAGAGGGTCGAAACTATATTTGTAGTCATTTATATAGTCCAGGGCTCAAGAAAGGAATTATGCCTTCTCTCTAAGCTGTTAATTTAGAAATTACAGAAGTTGTTATAAAACTCAAGGTGAAGTGCATAAAGCTAAATCGTGGGTCAAATGACAAATCAGGAACTGGAATTAGACTTGTTATCTAGGATTTTAAATAATGGGAAAAAACATAAAATGAAAGATGAGGGGTATCTTTGGTCAGTCTATTGGGATATCACAGTTTAAGTACACAGGCAAAACTAAGTAGGGTTAGGAGCTGGCCCTCTGAGCCCAGTTTGTTCTGTGCCTTCTTCTTTATGCCATGTTTCTGCTTTGCTGTGAAATTGTTCCATAATGGCCATGCTTCTGTGGCATAGGTTTGACTATTATTTTCACTTAATACCATTTGCCAAATACCTAGTGGAAATAACATATCTTTTCTGAATAGCTTATGACGATTTCTAACACTCTGTTGAAAACATGATTAAAAAGCTAAAAATAAAAAACTCCCATTTGTAGATACAACAACTTTAAATGCCATTATATATTTTGATGATTTTATAGCTCTGGGCAATATGATTATCACTTACCATGTATAAGATTTAATAAGGCAATTATAAATATAACATATGTTGCAAAACAATACAACAACAACAGAAAATAAATGGAGCTTTTTAAATCTTAGCCTCAGAAAGGAGTTAATGTACCATTTCCCTAATTTATAATCAAAGTACTAAATAAAATTCAGTTTAACAGTTATAGCACATAGAAGGTGTTTCATATCATAAATTTAATAAAGCTGAAGGCAACCCTGTCTTTTTTAATTGAAAGAGATTACAGACAAAGTGAATTTTAATACATTTATACACTGACATAAGATTATAGCAAAGTGGGACTTTAAATAGTGCTAAAGTTCTGTCAATATCATTTCCTTCTACTCTAGAACTTTGCATACAATTATAAATAAAATTACTAAAATATCAGAAGGAAAAACAGGATGCAGAAGTGCATGAAAGACTGTATGCATTTCTTAAATAAATCAAAGGTGAGGTATTTTTTTCTTCAGTGTTTCTTGAAAGGATAGAGCCAGTCACCATAACTGAAAATGGCAGAGGATGAATCACACAGAAGATAATTAACTGTGTGTATGTGTGGGGGGTGGTACTGGAGATTAAATTCAGAGATGGTCTACCTCTGAGCTACACCTGCAGCCCTATTTTAAGGTGTCCTTCTAAATTGTTGAAGCTGGCCATAGTAGTAGTCATAATGAGATTAGTAAGAATGATGCTTAAAATTCAAGGGCATTTTTGTGCAAATCCTTTATATTAACCCACTTCTGTGTATCTGCTATAGTTTGAATGTCTGCCACAGAACTCAGGTCGAAATTTGCTGTACTGATAATGTGAGTAGGCAGATCCTTTAGAGATACTATAGTTATTAGATCTTGTATGCTCTGCTGTGTGAATGGGTCAGTGTCGCTACCCAGGGCAGTGGTGAGACCAGGTGGTTAGGAAGTTATCCTGGTCTCTCTCCATTCTCCTAGTTCACGAAAGGTTCATTGCATTCATGCCCTTCTGCGATGGAGTGGTTCAGTGCAAAGGCCCTCTCCATATGCCAGCCTCTCAAACTTGGACTTCCCAGCCTCCAGGACCATTAAGTAAATGAACCTCTAAGCTTTATAAATTTCTCAGCTTGTGGTAATCGGTTATACTTCTAGAAAATGTACTAAGGCATCACTTAATGTTATAACCCAGCACTTTTTCTTTTCTACTTCCTTTCCTCTTCTTCCTTCCATCCTTTCTTCCTCTATTTTTTTTTTTTTGGTGGTACTGGGATTCCTGGAAGCCCTTCTACCTCTGGGCTACACTCCCAGACCTATTTTATTTTTTGTAAAGAGGTTCTCCTAAGCCAGCACGGCTGGCTTCAAACCTGCGTGATCCTCCTGTCCCCGCCTCCCAAGCACAGGGATTACAAGCGTGCGCCACCACGCCTGGCCCTTTCTTCTTTTTTTTAAATTGGAACATGTTATAGTTAAATTTAAAATGTTTCCTGGAGCGCTCATGTATTAAGGTTCAGGTTTGATATAATTAGGTCATGGGGTTATCATCTCGTCACTGTGTTGTGGGTGAAAATCTAGGCAGATGGGGCGTGTTTGGAGAAGGTGGCTCATAATCTTCCATATGACATTAATATATAACATATAATACTAACATATAACATTAACATATAACATATAATACTAACATATAACATTAACATATAACATATAATACTAATATATAACATTAACATATAACATATAATACTAGTATATAACATTAACATAATCTTCCATATAACATTAGAACTAAGAGTTCCTCTAAATTTGGAAGAGGAAACTAAGGACATCTATTCATTCCCACCCATTATTATTAGTGGATTCTGCCTTCATTATTAGTTGCTCCTACATACTTTTTATGCTAATTGCTGCATGAAAAGAGATCTCATTAGATTTGAGAATAAGTTTGGGGGTACTTGCCATTTCTCTTCCCTGCAGAGATATTAAATTATAACTTAATTATAATTGTTTATATTATTTAATTATTTAAATATAATTTAATTATTTAAATATTATTTCAATATAATTATTTAATTATAATTAAATATTATAATGCCATTTCCTCAGTCTCAAATACAATTTACTTATGTGTGTGTGTGTGTGTGTGTGTGATTTTAGAAATTTAAAGGACAAAATCAGAAAGTTCTACATCTCCATATCCAAGTAACTTGCTTCTTTTAAGTCTATTACCTGTGTTCTGCTTACAGAGTTAGGAACAAAAGACAAACCAGACAAACCACTTAGCAGGCCATATATTTTAACTGTCTTGCGGGTAGTCTCTGAGACAATTAGTCAGCATGCACATAAAAGAAAGATCTGTCCGCTAGGTTCTGATTCAGATTTTTCTAAGGTAGATCAACACTTTCTTCTCTAGAGTAATGTAGTCAACAACCATGCAATTGCATGCAATTCTAACTTATGCTTCTGCAACATACATGAAAGCCAGATATTTCCTTAGGCAAAGCAAATTGGTCATTTCAATGTCACTGATTTGACCTTCGTGAGAAATAAAGCTACTTGATATTTTCACTTTTCTAGTTATGACTAGAAAAGTTATCATTGACTCTTTACCTAAGAAGAGGAATAAACTGGTTTTATGTAAAATTTATCTAAGATTAGGTCTGTAACCAAAGTAGGTTACATCATCATAGGAAACATTATCCGAACTTACTTTTAATGCTGTGCATTTAAAATATGACTGCAAATGCCTATACATTTCTCCCATAGAAAGGTGTTATCTTTGACCTTACCTTGGAAGCAAGATGAATTTGGTCACTATGCAAAAAAAATAGAGGATTATGGAAACCATCCTATGTTCATGTCATAAAGGAATAGGCAGCTTCCAACTTGTCATGAAACATCCATTCTGGGAGGCCTGAACTGCTATGGAGAAAGGCTGACCACCAAAGATAGCCCTGCTGGAGAGCCATGCGCAGGTGCTCAGGTCAGCAAACACAGCCTTTCTACTGCTTCACCAAGACACCCATCTTACTCCATTCAAATAACCCCCAGGACCAAACTGAAAGAAGCCAGCCCCACAATGTTGTCTAAATTCTTGAAATACATAAGCCGTGTGCATAGAATGTGATCATTATTTTTGTCCCTATATTTTACTTTACTACAAAGTAAATAGATAATTAGAAAAATTCTAGAAGTAGTTACTTGAAAATCATTTGTGTGGGTTCTATTTTCACCAAGACTTATTCAACAGATATATTGAGAGTCTATGTTTTTCATCTGTACTGTGAATTTAGTTCTAAATATGCATCAGTAAATAAATGAGACAACCTTGTTTCATGGATCATGTGTTTTTACTGGAGTGGAAGATGACCTTATAATAATATCCACTATCCTTCCTGTCTTCATTGAGCCTTAATTAAGGAATAAAATACTCTCCTTTTGAATCTGCCTAATCTGATCAGTGACATTTCTAACTGAAACAATTAGTGGATGGAAGTATTTGGAAATACCAGTCTCCATTGTAATTATTATAATAATATATATTATACAATAACATTATATATACACATATATTACACATTATATATATATATATATATATATAGAGAGAGAGAGAGAGAGAGATATCTTGCAATGAAAATAATTACTACTAATATTGAATCAATTTGGAAAAATATCATTTTACAATGTGCTTTGTCAAGACATTTTAATTTAAACATAAGGTTACTGAAGATTAAAAGTAAAGCAATTTCTCCCAAATATCAAAATATCTATCTCTTAATGGAAGAAGGGCATGCCTAGGAGAAAATGACAGTGTCTTATTGGTAGCTCCATTACCAGGTTTCCAGCTCTGCACAGTAGAGCTGTAGACAGGTGAGGAGAGTTCTTAAAATGAGTTTTGATGAATACTTGGGGAGGGGGGGTAGGAACAAGCAATTTTTGTTAGAAAAACTCTCTATCCTATTTTTTTTTTCCTTTGGTGGTACTGGGGTTCCTGGAAGCCCTTCTACCTCCGGGCTACACTCCCAGACCTATTTTTGCATTTTTATTTGGAAACAGGGTCTCCTAAGCCAGCGCGCGGGGCTAGCTTCAAACCTGCGCGATCCTCCTGTCTCTGCCTCCCAAGCGCGGGGATTACAAGCGTGCGCCACCACGCCCGGCTCTCTATCCTATTTTTATTAAGCATCCATGTAATACTTTAAAATTAAAAATGATGAAAAATGAATTTTGCCTTTTTACTCGAAGTTCTTTGAATCCTTTGTGATCTTCTAGTTTTGCTTCTCCTTTTTTTCTTTCCTATCAAATCAAAAGCACACTTGGTATTAGTTGACTATTGATAAGTAAGCATCACACAAGTACTGAAACTCAACAATCTAGTGACTTTATGAAAAATTATATGCATTCAAATCATAAACACTTCTTGCTGCTTATTTCTCAAAATGCCAGAGCATACTTTCCTGGGAATTCCTACAGGTATTTAGTCAATAATCCTTCACTGAGCTCTTAGAATACTGAAAAGGTCAGGATGGGTAAGTCCAACTCCATACTGTCAGGAATTGAGTGAAATGCAAACGCAAATATCTGTGATGGAAGGTAGAATGTGAAAAATTTAAAGCAAGAAAGAATAAACAATATTTCATGGGTGTACACTAAAGATGTATGTTTGACATTTTTACTGCCATAAAGTATTGTACAGAATGAGATAGTTTGAATGGAAAGAAGGTAATCCAGGAAAATGGTTCAATTTGCAGGACTAGAGATAAAAGTAAACTATGAAGCAAAAAGAGAGATACAAAGCTTGCTGCTTAAAATCCTTGGATAGGTCTCCATCCTTACTTAGACAAAAACATTATTTCTTAGTGTAACCTACAGCATTCTCCTCTGTTTTAGCTCAGTTTTTACTTTTCATCTCACCCACTGAGGCTATTCTATTAGTCTAGAATGACTTGCTCCTTTCATACCTAAAAATACCTATGACCTTTGTCTATTTGGCTTTAAACCCTGACCTCCACTTCTCTAAGCCTTATTTCTTTATTAAGATCCTAACAGGGTAATCTTCCTCGGGCTTCCCACCCTGTCTGCTGGAATGGCGTCATCATGCAGTTTTTCATATCACTGAACTGACACCCTATGCATGATACCTTGTAGTTTCTGTGTTTATGCATAGAATGTTATATCTCTTAGAAATAAAAATAATATATGATTTATACTATTGAATTAGCTACGTAATTACAGCATGCAGTTTCCTCAATAAGGTGACTAGTGGCATTTTGAGCTGGACAATTTTTGCTTTGAAAGATGTCATTCATATATTAGAATATTTATTTAGTAATATCCTTGTTATCTGTTCAGCAGAGGTGGGTGGCAACCCCTACCCCTTGTTATGACAGTCAAAACTGGCTCTGATCATTGCCAAAACCTACATGGTTTAGAATCGCAGGTTCAGAACAGTCCTATGCACACAGGAGCTGACAGTGTACATGACAGTGAGGTTTGATAACACTGAGTGGAATAACGTGTAGACAAGATGCTGGGCCTAAACCCCATGTACTTCTATTATTTAGCAGTAAGCTATACCTCTGTCATCTGGTGATTTTTAAACATGTTTCTACAAATACTTATATTTTAATCCACGCAGTTAGCTGAGATATCAGGTTCTTTATAAATTATTTTTCCTTCCTCCTCCTCCTTCATCTCTACTATCTCCCTGTTTAATCTCACTTGTCGTGGAAATGGTATTTCAGGTAAGACATTTCCAATTGTATTCCTCCTAGAATAGCAAACATGGTCAATAACAGGGACATGATTTTTAAAAACAGACCTGCCTTAGGACTATTCCGGCAATGCCCACCCTGATACAGGCTTAAGCTGTTAAAGTTAATGGTAATATTGCTTAACTTTATTGACTTATCCAAAGTCATGAGGTTATTTAGTAGTAAAAGGATGCAGCTGCATATATTTTCAATCTCATATAAACCTCTATGTGGACTAATTTGTTTTCCTTTTCTTGAAATAATTCAAAATATATACACAATAGAATTGAGCTGGTAATTTTCAGAGGGCCCAATTATTCCTAAACCCACTCTCTCTGTCTCAGTGTCAGGGGCCAAGGAAGGATACTTACCCTTTCAGTTAACTGAAGAACATTTTAATGAGTTACTATTATAAAGAGTCCTCCTCTCCAAGCCTCAGGCAGAACTGTTACAGGGCACGCCAGGGTACCTAAGTGGCCAGCAGATGACTGTGTCTCCAGAAGCAATCAGCTTTTAACCAAGGAGTGACAGGCACTCGGGGGAGTCCAACCTATAAACATGTAGTCTTCTTACAGAAAAAAAGAAAATATACTGGGGTTTATATGCCTACATTTATTCACATTATTTCCTTTTTAATCTTTTTTTATCACATGAATTTATCCCACTTCCTCCCTGTCTCAGAAAGAACTGTGCACATAGCCCTGGTATTTCTCATCTAATTGCACTTCAACTTCACATTTATAGTGAGCTCTACAATGTTTGGGGAGACACATGCTTCATGGTAGATGAGGCTACAGTCAAAAATTTATTTTAAAGCGTGTGCACAGAAGAGACAATCCTACAAGTCAACATTGCCTCCTATTGTAATTTAGGGGAGGTGACTATACAAAACATTATAAATGCTGTCTCTTCTCAAGTCAAAGCCCAATGATTGTTTTTGATATAAATAGTAGATAACTAAGCCGGGCGTGGTGGTGCACGCTTGTAATCCCTGCGCTTGGGAGGCTGAGACAGGAGGATCGTGCTGGTTCAAAGCCAGCCTCAGCTACTTAGTGAGGCTCTCAGCAACTTAGTGAGACCCTGTTTCCAAATAAAAAAAATATAAAATTGGTCTGGGAGTGTAGCCCGGAGGTAGAAAGCCTCTGGGTTCCACCTCCAGTACCACCAAAAAAAATAAATAAATAAAAAATAAAAATAAATAGTAGATAACTAAAAATCAGTTATTCCATTATGTGTTTGTCTTTATTTAAACACTGATATCTTTTTCTCCTCTTCATCTTCACTCTTCCTTCTCCTCTTCCTTTATCTTTTTATTTTTCTTCTTGACTAGTAAAAAAATGAAAGTGGTAATAAAATTAAGTAGAAGAAACAATGAAACACCATCAGTGTTGCAGATGTTTGGGGTCAATATGATTAACTGGTGCACATATCTTGATGGTGGATAGTTGAGTGTCCCTCTGCTCTTTCATTTCTTTTTAAAAAAAAGTTGTTGACTGAGAGGCAATTTTTTACTTCAATAAGAGGCAACTTCCATTCCTACAAATAATTCATTTTCACATTCATTAACTAATTCTTCTATGTGTCTTAAAAACCTGTGAGCATGTATTTGAACCAACGCCCCAAAACACCCAATGTATATATAGGCAGTGATAGAGCAAGATATGATACGAGTATTTATCATTATAGTCCTCAAATTAGTATAGACCTGACATTCATCATAACAAATCATTGTAAATAAGAAAGAATGAGTGAGCCAAGTACATCTAGTTACTACCAAGTACATCTAGGTTACTACATAACCATCCTTTATGACAGTTGGCATTATTTTCTCTCCTTTTTCACCCATGTGTGTTAGAACAATATCCATGACTTGTTTCACCGTGGTCAGACACACCCAGAATGAACCCAGAGGGAAAGAGCTCCTTCCCACACTTCCAGGCAAATAGGAAGCAGTGTCCTCTCGAGAAATGCTGGCTTCTAAGTGCACAAACTCACCCAGTTGGGTAAATTTAACCAGCAAGAGTCAGGAGGTGGGAAAGATCAACCAGATAAATCCCTGCTCTTTTTCCAGATATATTATTCCAAAGCAGAGTATCTCCATAAAACCTGTCTAGAAGATACTCCAAATGATCAGACAACTTCTTAATTTTTTTTCTTCTTTTGAAGAAAAGACCATCATAATCTGATGGCCTTCCTATGACAGTACTTATCCTCACGTTAAACAAATATGAAGATACATAGATTCATCATCTTTTACTTGCTTTTATTATTTCTCTGAATTCCTTTCTTTTTCTGTTAATCCTGCTTTTCTTAGCGAGCAACATCTATTAAAGTTTTAGCAAATAACCTAAACATTATTTTAGTTTTCTTGATGGTATAGGTTAAGGTAGTTGAAAATTAAGGCTCGGAGTCAAAGGAAATCAGCAAAATCATATTACTTTTAATTTAAACTAAGTTAAACCATGTCTTTCTGGTTCTAAGGTATATATTTTTTCTTTGCAACTAGTTTGTTTCTACCCATTGTGAAGGGGAAAACTATCTTATAGTTGAATATTATATAATTTTACTTTATTAATAAAAAGTACAATATAGAATTTTTATAATCTGAAGCCGACATAATGGTGCACGCTTGTAATCCCAGTACTTGGGAGGCTGAGACTGGAGAATAGCAGTTTTGTGGACAGCCTCAGTTACTTAGTGAGGTCCTCTTTGAGAAGCTGTTTCAAAGTAAAGAATAACAGATAGGGCTGGGGGTGTATCTTGAAGGTAAAATTTCTCTGGTTTCCATCCCCAGTACTGCAAAAAAAAAAAAATCATAATCTGATGGCCTTTCTATGACAGTAATTTTCACCACCTCACACAAATAATGATCTAACAAGAACCATAGTTGCTGCCATAATATCAAGTAATTGTCCATTTGGCATGGACAATAAAATTTTGCTACATTGTTGGAATAATATTTATTATTATTAGGATATATGATGGGCATAAATAAATAAGCTACTTATCCCAAATTTGTATTCTAGATTTAGTCATATTTATCACTTATACAATTATTGAATTTTCCGCAATGTTATTTTAACTGGGTATAGAAATTAGGATTTAGAAAAGAGAAAAATGTTAGTAGGTCCTCAATAAAGCAATAGTGATGGTCATCAATCTTTGGAATAAAAATTTTTTAAATATAGGTAAAATTATACTATCTACACCATATATTTGGTACTAGGGATGGAACCAAAGGCATTCTACCTCCGAATGCCTTATTTTTTAGCCCTATTTTTTATTCTTTTATTTTGAAACAGGGTCTCACTGCATTTCAAAAGCCCTCACTAAGTAGCTGAGGCTGTCCACAAACTACAATCTTCCTATTTTAGCCTCCCAAATGCTATGATTACAAGTGAGTGTCACCTCACCTGGCTAGTGTTTTTATATTTCTAAGGGAAGTCATATTATTAATTTTTTCTTCTTTATGTACAGCATAGCACTGAATTAAGCTACTCATTCTTTTTTCAATTTAGAAAATATGAAAACTATAAGTATGATACCATATTTGCATCTACGTGCACATTTTTTTTTGTGTGTGAATTATATTGGGGATCATATCCAAGGCCTCATGCATACCAAGTATGTGCATTATCTATGAGTTATACTCTCTGCCCTCTATGCTTATTTGAAACTCTAGAAGAACTTCCTTCATACCACATACAAATGAATATATTTTGAACAAATTCAGAATCTAAAGAGCTGATAGTGAAATGTCATTAGAGTGGCATTTTAGTTTGTATGAAAACTGGATATAGATATGACATTTTTCTTAGTTCATATGTTTTCAGCAGCAAAAATCTATCCCATTTCACTGCTTCTCCTTTGAACTTTTAATAATATTATTACCATTAGCTCATTGCTCCTTTTTCTGTCCCATGTTACTTAATTGTGTTTATTTGTATACACAGCAAATATTGAGTTCTATATAACATAATCTGAGCTGGGAGAGGAAATATGGCATTTGCTAATGATAGAAGACTATGGAAAGCAAATCGGCGATTGCGGTGCAGGCTCAAGTATGTTTGGTTAAGCTCGGGGCTCTTAGAGAACACATGTAAGAAGTACATCACTCTGAACTCAGAAGGACATCCTACAAAGCATATTAGCCCAAATCTGCATGATATAATTTTACAAAAAGCAGACAAGGCCATTGCAGGTGGCCTGAATAGTATCTGCAAAGGCTTAATGACTAAAGAGAATAATTTGGGTTAGTAACTTGCAGTTTGTTAATTTCCTCCAAATCTGATCCTGTTCCCCTGCTCCCCACACTTCTTAGTGAGATTGGCAGTTGTCCATGCAACATACTCACTGCTGTGACTTTGTGATTCTAGCCACACACAATTTAGAGAAAGTTTTACTTGTTCATATTTCTGAAGATTTCAGAGGTTCAGTCCATATTAGGCTGAGTGATATCTGCAGAGCTCAGGTCATGGCAGTGGGAGACAAAGAGAGAGAGCAAGGACTCTGCTCTCACATCATGGAGGCCAGAAACAGAGAGAGGGAAAGGGAGAGGGAGAGGGAGAGAGGGAGAAAGAGAGACAGAGAGTGCGCAAGGACTCTGCTCTCACATCATGGAGGCCAGAAGCAGAGAGAGAGGGAGAGGGAGAGAGGGAGAGAGAGAGAGAGAGAGAGAGAGAGAGAGAGAGAGAGAGAACGAACAAACAAGAGGTAGAGAAACCACAGATAATCTCCAAGGCCACACCTTCAGGGACTCCTCCTTAGCAACCAACATGTCTGACTTGTGCTCATGAAGGCCATTTTACTGTCATTCTGAATCCAAGCCATGACAGTAGTGACAGCTTCATATATGAACAGGGCATTATTTGAACAGATTCTCTCATCCTTCATCAAGCCTCTTTTCCCCTCCCTTTCCTTCATCTACGCCCTTTCCACTTCTGTTCTGCCAGAGGGCCTCTGCACATGTATATCCTAATGTCCCCCTAAACATGCACACTTAACACCACCTAGTGAACTCATAGTGATCCTTCAGAACCTGATTCTTCAATCTGCTTCAAATGCCCTGGATAGAGCCTTTCAAGAAACTGGGCTGCTTCCTTCCAGCAATGTAGACAACAGCAGGTATAATGGAAGTTTCGTATTCCACTTTTCAGCATGAGCCTACCTTATGGATAACACAGCATAGGTGAGAAATAAGGACCTCAGGAGGTATCTTGTGAGTGGGTGAGTAGCATTTAAGTGAAAGTGTTCCTGTTATGCCAGTCTATTGAGCAAGCCAATCAAAGAAAATGAAGCGCAATGATTTTCTTATAATCTGCTACTGGAAGGTTCCGTGTGTGTGTGTGTGGGGGGGGTGGTACTAGGGATGGAACCCAAGAGCATTCTATCTCTAAGCTATACCCCCAGCCCTATTTTTTATTCTTTATTTTGAAACCGGCTCTCACTGAGTTGTAAAGGACCTCACCGAGTAGCTGAGGCTAGTGGCGAACCTGGATCCTCCTGTCTCAGCTTCTCAAAGGCTAGCATTGCAAGTGTGCGCCACCAGGGCATCATTTTGAATCAGTTTCCTCCTCCTTCTCTATGTTTTTGGTATCCTATCCATAGAATGGGAGCATGGCATGTTTTTCTGGATTATCACTTGTAACAAATAACTCATAACATTCTCTAAACACTTAGTAAATCCATTCTACAAAAGCATGAATTTTTCACTACTAATTAGGTGTTGTCATCAATACAACAGCCCCACCACCATGGCTGCTGAGCTGTGTTTAATTGATTCTTGCTGTAAAAAATAATAGATAATTAACAGTGGACTGTTTTCATGGAAACACTTGGCTTCTCTGGCAAATACACTTTAAACATACTCACTCCTTCTCCTACACATATGCTCCTACAGAGGCACATACCCATTGTCTTTACTGTCTTTTTAACTACTACCACTATCCAGGTTAACTTCTATTTCCTACTCAATCTTTCCTCCAGGACAAAAAAAAAAAAATATATATATATATATATATATATATATATATATATATATATATACACACACACACATATATATATATTGTTTGAGATATATCTATGTATATATCCCAAAGCATTTATTAAAATATATAATATAATCATACACTGATTTCCCCTCATAACATTTACATAGCTTTTAAAAATAGAATGCCAAGACTCTTAACCTGCCCTGCAAGGTGTATACAATGCACATTATTTGTTGTAAGTAATTATATGAAGCCTTGCATACAGGCTGTCCCAAATGAAGGCTTTATGTAAATGAGTAATGTAAATGTGCTTCCAAAATGGGTACGTTGATGCTGAATACGATTCTGTCTAATAGAATGGAAGCATGCCCCAGTGGCATTAATTTAGTTCCACCCTTTTTTGTCTTCTCCTCTACTTAGGCCCCCAGTTAAGTAGCACAGTGGCTTTTCACCTTTGCCTGGTTCATCTGGCCCAGTAGGGCTCCTTCTCCCAATTTGCCCACACTGAGTCATGAGCACTAAATGAAGCGAATAATTTGGTGCATAGTGGGGGGGGGTGGTGGCAGTGGGGGTGGGAGGGGAGGGGACAGCTGACAGTGAATGGTGTCAGCTGCACAGGCAGCAGAAAAAGCCGACATCTTAATAAAACAGCCTCGGGCGAAATCCCATTAAAGCTTTCAGAAGCTTGTTTCCCTGCAGTTGAGCAGGTAGGCGCTGAGTAGTGCGAGGCAGCCCCGAGTGCTCTCAGGGAGCCCAGTTCAAAAAAAAAAAAAATTGAGTGCTTTTTTTTTTCCTTAATATAAATCATCCACCAGCCTAGCTCCTCAGAGTCATTTGCAAGGCAGAGAAAGAGAGAACTGGCAGAAGAGAAAGGAAGGGAGGGCGGGAGCGAAAGAGCTGGGGAGAGAGATAGAAGGGGATGGAGGTCCTCTGCCCCAGCAGGGCACTGAGCAGGCTGCCTGCGCACCCATTAGTCGTGGAGTGAAGACCTCTAGCTGACCTCTGGAGAGGCAAGGGGACAGGCAGAGCTGGGCAGAATGATAATAAGGATGGGTATCCAAGAGGTGCATTGTCTGGCTGGCTCCTGGGCCACAAGGATGATGGTGCACAGCTTACAAGTGATACTGTCTTGTGGGAGGATGGGCTGAACACTGGTGGATAGCATAATGATAGCACCGGGTAAAGCATGGCACAACGTATCATTGACCCAACAGAGAAAGAGAGGAACATGTGTGTATGTGTGTGTGTGTGTGTGTGTGTGTGTGTGTGTCCCTCCTGCTCACATGTTCAGTACATTCAACACAGGTCACGTTCAATGCCCCCAAACAATAAACATGTTCTGGTGATGAGCTTTAAAAATTACCATGAGCAAACAAATGTAATGTCATGAAGTTGGACCCCCTTGATAAAAATGAGTGCTCTTCTCAAATGATGATAATTTGTCTACTGTGTGCAATTAAGTAAAATCAATAACATTCCTCGTTCTTTCTTTTAGTTAAGTTCGGGTTTATTTTGCTAAGTGCGATCTATGGTGGTCTTCAAAATTATAGCAAATTGAATTATATTTGAATATAAAAACCTTGACATCTCTAGAATAGATGGTGTGTTTAAAATGAATCTCTACTATAGCGAATAATCTGTGGTGCAAAACTTTTTGTTATTTTAGGGTAAATTTTGTTCACAGATTTTCTGAAGATTCCTGGCTAAGATAAACCTATCTGTGCTTCAGTTTCACAAGTCTAGTTTTGGGATCCATGCTCAACAAATCTCTATAAATTGGTTATAAAAACAAGGAACTAATAGATGGGCCTGGTGGCGCACGCTTGTAATCCCCGCGCTTGGGAGGCTGAGACAGGAGGATCGCACGGGTTCGAGGCCAGCCTCAGCTACTTAGTGAGGCTCTCAACAACTTAGTGAGACCCTGTTTCCAAATAAAATATAAAAATTGGTCTGGGAGTATAGCCTGGAGGTAGAAAGCCTCTGGGTTCCACCCCCAGTACCACCAAAAAAAAAAAAAAAAAAAAAAAAAAAAAAAAGAGAGAGAAAAGAAAGGAAAAAAGGTACTACTAATTTAACTTTTAAGAGAGAAGGCTAAGCTTAGGTTTAATTTAAATAGTCCATATTCAAGCTTTCTGCAAGCTACACACGGGCTTTAAAGATGTAGATACTTGGCTGGGTCAACCTACAGAAAGACTGTTGGCTTGTAGGTGAAATTCAAGGCTGTGCTTAGCTCATTCCAGCTTCACCAACACCTCCAGTTTGTTTTCAGTTCTTAAAAGGAGAAATGTCTAGGAGGAATAGATCAAGTCTAAAGTAAGTTAGTGGGGAAAGATTCATGTTCTAATTCTGTGAATTGGCTATTTGGTTTTCATATCTAAGGGACTTTTACCTTTTTATTTATTTATTTTTGCAGTACTGGGAGTGGAAGCCAGGGATATTCTACCTCCAAGCTATACCCCCAGCCCTATTTTATATCCTTTATTTTGAAACAGGGTTTTACTGAGTTGCAAAGGTCTTCACTAAGTAGCTGAGGCTGGCCATGAACCACGATCCTCCTCTTTCAGCCTCCCAAGTACTAAGATTACAAGTGTGAGCCACCACGCCCAGGCAGGAGGGTGCCATTAACAGCAGAGTTTATGGTTTAAGTTGCAAAGGTGGCCACTCAGTTTGCTATTTGAGATACATCATCTCCGGGTGAAAGGGGTCTTCAGGATTCTATTGTTTCACACCAACTTTATTTTAGTTGTATGTCAGGTGTTGTTGGGGTGGTTACTATATGAATCCAGTTGCTGGGATTTGAGTTTGTAGTCATTGTGAAGTGTCTGTTTTGGCATGTCTATCATGGAACAAGACATAACTCTAGGAAAATGAGCAAGAATTTGAGTTTTCAAGTTTCTGTTCTTGGACATTTTCCAAGCTTTAGTATGACTCTCATGTGGTATAGATATAGGAGATGAGGGGAAGGGTAAGCTCCGCTGGCCAGCCAGGGTGACAAGCTATGCCTGGTCTGCAGGGAGAAAGGCTGATGAGTAGGGAGAGACCTCTAGTGTTAACACCTCAAATTGCAAGTACAACTGCAAAAGACTGAAGGCAGATGGATAGAGGGCTTATGGATTTATTTCTATTTTAGATGTGACTTGGTTTGAGAAGTCCGGTGTGATTCTAATTGGTTTGCCTCTGAATGTCACTCGGTCTTTTGTTTTTGTTGCTTTTAAGATTCTCTCCTTGGGTTCTACATTGGTCAATTTGACTATTGGTGGCATGGGTAACAATTTCTCTGATCTCGTCTAAAGAGGTTCTATAAGTTTCCTGTGCCTGTGTATCAACCTCTTGCTCTATGTTTGGAAATTTTTCTGATATTCTTTGAAAAAATTTTGTTTATCCCTTTGGTCTCACCTTTTTCCTCTTATATGCCAATTATTCTTAGGTTAGCTCTTTTAAAATAGGCCCATATCTCTTCAGTGTCCAATTCATGCTGTCCAGTTGTTTATTCTAAATTAGATACTATGTGTTCATTCGTGGACTGATCATCTTCTAGACTCAGATCCAAAATGATTTTCTAATGCACTTTCTGGATTTTTTATAGTTTGGATGAGTTCATATGTTAGATAGTGCATCTAGGTTCAGAGATGGGATGTGGCTGCAGGAAGGAGGTCTCAGAGGGGACTGGGGAAGACTGTATCTTCCCTTGGCCCCCGCCTTTCTCCCTCTTCCTTTCCATGAGGTTAGCATGGCTTCCCTTCCACCATGCCCTAAAGCCGGGCCGCCTAGGGGTTTCTGTGTTGGAGCTGGCTAACCATGGACTGAAAGCTTTGAAATGTCTAAAACCAGGATCTAATAAACATTTCTTCCTCTCAGTTGTGTGTGATTATCAGGCATTTTGGCCACTGTTTAAAAAAAGACAGACTAAACAAAAATTGTAAGTAATAACCTTTGTGGAAGACTCAGACCCTCCACACAAAACATACCAAAGTAGTTTTAGTTTAACACACCCAGAGACTTTCAGTCTCTTCAGTGTTAGTGCCAGTAATTGGATGATATTATGATCTTCAGCAAAAAGAGAGTTCTATGGTCTCTCTTTAACCAATTTCTCAGGCACATTGAATGATATTTATACATCATAGGAAGGCACGGTGGCTCACACCTGTAAGACCAGTAATTGGGTAATTGGGAAGCTGAGAGAGGATGATGATAGGTTTGAGGCCAGTGCTGGGTAACTCAGTAAAACTATATTTAAAAAATTAATAATAATAATAATAATAGTAATATCAATAATAGTAACAACAACAATAGCAGCAGCAGCAGCAGCAAAGGGCTGGGGTGTAGCTCAGAAGTAGAATGCCCCTAGATTCAATCACCACTATAAAAAAAAGTATGTCTGCCTTGTACCCAAATTATGATGTTAACTTCCAGGAGATTATAGAATCTATACACAATCTATCAGCTTTTTAACTACTAGAGAGACAAGATCTCTCTCTCTCTCTCTCTCTCTCTCTCTCTCTCTCTCTCTCTCTCTCTCTCTCTTTTACAACAGAAATTTCCAGTCAATGGCTTGAACGGTTTGCTTTGTATCACATATCTTCTGATCAGAAGCAATCACATCATTAGCCTCAGGAAGTCAGGAACCCCACCATGCAGGGGATGTAGGGTATGGAGTGCTGGGTTTCACAGCTCTTCTGGGACCACGAGATTGGAATGGGAGAGGACCAGTTCCCAGAAAGAAGAAATAAGCTATCCAAAGATCCCATGAAAGTGTTTCACAGTAACCACCAAATTTTTCTTTATGTTTATCTTTTTCTTTCATGTAGACACTACATTTTACATGAGGTTGCCCATTTGTTCAATAATAATAAGAGCTAATATTTTCATGGTCCTGACTATAGAAAAACACTGTATAATCTCTCTCTCTTTGTCTGTCTCTGTCTCTCTCTGTCTCTCCTCTTTCCCTCTCTCTCTTACACACACACACACACACACACACACACACACACACACATGCGCTAACCCACAAAACTCCTATGGGGGTCATGGAAGATGCTGTAATGTGCCACCCAGATCTTTTTTCAATGAGCAACTTGTTGTGTAGGCTAAATGGAATGTCGGAGGTACCCATCTTCAGCTGTCAGCTCCCACAGGGACTTCCTCCACTGAAGATAGATAGCTGCTTCATCCAAGACCAGGCCTCTCCCCAAGTGGCTCACATCCCACGTCTGATCCATGCCTGCATGAAAAGCCCGGCCTAACTCTGCACACTTCTGCAGGGCCATGTTAGATACTGATCTCCTTATAGGGCCGGCCAAATCTGACGTGGCGTGTACATCACCTGATTTTTTCTGCGGCTCATTCCTGCTTTCTTCTTGCCTCTTTAGCTCTGGGTTCCAACAACATTCTTCAACAAATCTCTTCCATGGGGGACTTCTCAAAGTCTGTTTTCCAGGGAAGCAGACTTTTGTATATATAGATGCCACTATTACTCCTACTTCAGAGATGAGTAAATAAAGATAAAAGAGGAGGTAAGCTCTTTGCCTCAAATCAAAAATGTAACAAGTGACAAAATGGTAATGTGGTTCCAGACCCTGTTTCCATAGCCACTAAGCCCTAATGCCTGACGATGTTTGCATGGCTAGGTTCACCACCAGAATCCATACTGTGCGTTTAGGAAATGCACGGCCAGGGATATAACTGAAGATTGCAGAGTAGATAACTAACACTTAGAAATAGACTCTGTATTTTCATTCAGATAAGGAGCCAGGAAGAGCATAAAACCTTAACTTTTTTTTTCTATGCAAGTATGTAACAATTTTTTTTACTAAAAATAATCATAAGTTATAAAAGTATAGAAGGGATCTCTTCATAAAAATTTTAAAAGATTTATATTTATTCTTATAATGACATTGATTTTATTACCTTCCAATTACATACATCTTCATTCATGGAAGAGGGTGAAATTATAATCATAAAACAAGGAATTATTTGTTGCCTGAAGCCTATATTTTACTTTTTTTTTCTATGTAGTAACTTTATACTTCATTAAAGGAACATTATCCAAGTGATTGACATTTGTCACATAATATATAGCGCCCAGGAAGGCACCCAGGAGTTCCATGCAGATCCTTTTCTAGGTTTTGATTCTCCCTCTGCTGCCTACATGTGTGACCTGTGGCAACCTACCTGTATTCTGTGTCTTGGACTCTGTCTCTTGAACAGCATACTACAGCATAGCTGTGCTCATGCCATTAGGTATATCTGAGAATTACATACAGATATTTTCTATTTGTGTCTCTTTGGCACGGTGTCCGGGCAATACTTGGTAAAGTAGCAGTTATTTTCGTTTTCTTTCTCTACTTCCTTTCCCCTTGTGTCATTGTTGAAGAAAAGTTTAAGAACTGTGAAAATCTTGGCAGGGCAAATAATTAGGTCATCTAGTCTTTATTTTGGAGTCACTTCATAAAATATTGGTGTCTCAGAAGAATATGTAATCTTTTGTGTGTCTAGTATATTTGGGAGGTAGATGAAAATGTTTAACTCTTACCTATAAAAATAAGTGTCAAATTTTTACTTATGCTTTTTTTCATGGTACTGGGGATTGAGCCCAGGATGGGGCTGGGGGTTCTACCTCCAAATTATACTCCCAACCCTATTTTATTTTGAAATTGGGTCTCACCAAGTTACTTCACACTGGCCTGGAACCTGTGCGCCTTCTGTCGCAGCCTCTCAAATTCTGGGATTATAGGACTGTGCCACTATGCCTGGATTTTTGAAATTTTGGTACAAGGGATTAAACTGAGCTACATTCTGCCTCTGAGCTACACCCCCAGGCCTTTTAATTTTTCCTTTTTTGAAACAAGGTCTCACTAAATTGCTCACCTAAAACTTGATCATCCTGCCTCACCCTCCTGAGTTGCTGGAATTACCGATATGCACTACCATGTCAGATTGCTTAATCATTTTTGAAGCCAAATTATTTAGGAAAGATAAAACAATTTTATTTGACCTTCTAAATTTGAACATTATGGATATACATGTGTACATATATACACAAACATGTACTTTCTATAATTTATTATCTATAATATATACATACCCATATGTACACACTAAAGGCAATTTTTGTGTATTTCTATATATTATTTTCTTGTGAATTGCTATTTAGACTCATTGCCCCACATTCAATGGACTTATCAAGTTGTTAAAATTGTTTATACAAGCCAGGTGTGGTGGCGCACGCTTGCAATCCTCACGCTTGGGAGGCGGAAACAGGAGGATCGCACAGGTTCGAAGCCAGCGGCGCTGGCTTAAGAGACCCTGTTTCCAAATAAAAATATAAAAATAGGTCTGGGAGTGTAGCCCAGAGGTAGAAGGGTTTCCAGGAACCCCAGTACCACCAAAAAAAAAAAAGAAAGAAAGAAAATATTGTTTATACAAGAATATATAATATATATTTTTTTGGTCTTACTAGAGATGGAACTCAGACCTATTTTATTCTTTTATTTGGAAGAATAGTCTCACTAAGTTACTGAGGCTGGCCTCAAACCTTATATCTTCCTGTCTCAGCCTCCCAAACACTTGGATTACAAGTGTATGACCCATGCCTGGCTATAATTATTATTATTATTATTTTGGTGGTACCGGGGTTCCTGGAAGCCCTTCTACCTCCGGGCTACACTCCCAGACCTATTTTTACATTTTTATTTGGAAACAGGGTCTCCTAAACCAGCGCGCGCAGCTGGTTTCGAACCTGTGGGATCCTCCTGTCTCTGCCTCCCAAGCGCGGGGATTACAAGAGTGCGCCACCACGCCCGGCTATAATGATTATTTTATAATTATTTTCATTCACATATCTTCCTCTGATTTGTGTTTTGTTTAGGGTATCTTTCAGTGTAAAGATGTTTCTGATTTCAATGTGGTCAAATTTATCACTTTTTTTTTCATCATGGTTTATAATTTGCTGGCTTAGCTAAGAGTTTCCAAGCTGGAAGCTTTAATATATTCTTCTCCATTTTTCTTCTAAATGTTATAACATTCTACTTGTTTGCATTAAAGTAGTTAATCCACTTGATCTTCATCCCCAGGAAATACAATTTTATTTGAGCTAATTATTATCCTATATAGACAACCAATTTTCCCAACAACCTTTATTGACTAGTACATGTAGTTCATTGATTTGCAATAAATACTATCTTCATCACGTCGCAAGTGTTCACACACCTGCAGACTATGGGCTGCTAGCACTTAAATATTGTTTCAAAATTAAAGTTTATATTTCTTTATAAATTAATTTTATAATTGAATAGCAGTAAGCAGAATTTACATTATTATAAATATGCAAATTGAGTATCCAGAACAAAATGCAGAAATTTGTTCATGGAGTACATATTTCTCTTCTTTATTTCTAATTTCACCACCTCTCTTTTATGTAAAGTGGATTTTTTCCTTTCTACAGATAATTCCATAATGTTAAAAATAATACCATGTTTTAGTGATTTTATTTATTGGGATCAAATCATTTACTAGAGTGTCTAGTTGTATTTGTAATTCCAAACTTTGACATTCAGCACTTGTGTAAACTTTCAGCAAATTACTTAAAAGATCTGAATCCTCATCTTTAAAACTAGATCGATCATAAAGCATATTTCATGGAAATGTTGTAATAAAATGTATAAATAATTTGCAACAGTGCATGAAAAAATTTATTAATATATATTACTTTTTTGTCTAGTTTATATTTTATTAGTAGTAACTTTCAAATTCCCACTTCCTACTCATTCCACCTATTAATGTATTTCACAAATTCTTTTCTCCAAAACTACCTGAAATTCTTTTAATGTTTAAAGTCCTTGAGTCATCTTCAAAATCTGATTTGCATAGTTTTTTTTTTTTTTGGTGGGAAGGATGTAAGTGGATAGTATTCACCTACTTTCTCCTTAATAAAATATTTTAAATTTTGATGGAATACAGCCTATTGATTTTTTTACCTTAGAATTTGTATATTTTATATTCTATATAAGAGATATTTACTTAATTAATTTCATAAATAGTTCCCCTATGTTAATTCTAAATTTAAGCTTTTAGCTCTTAACTAGGGTCTAGGTTAATTTCAAGTTTATTTGCATATAGGATATGAAGAGTCCTCTTCCTATTCCAAAACTTTGTCCTAATCTCCACTTTGTTTATTAATAAAACGATCTTTTTTCATAAAGAATATTAGCATGTTTGCTGAAATCAATTGATTTTCTATGTATGTTTAACTTCTGCACTCCATGGTCTTTTCTGCTCGAATGACAATACACTCATCATGATGTGAATTCCATGCTTCTTTGAGGACTGTAAGACTTGGCATCAGATAATGAGAGTCCTTCGCTTCTTTTGCTTTTGTTTCAAAATGTTTTGGTCGCTCTGTATTGTTTGTAATTTTAAAATAATTTTAGAATCAGATTGGCATTTTTTCCCTGTCAGTGCTTAAGGATTGAAAACCTAGGGTCTGCCCCATGCTAGTTAAGTGTTCTACCATTGAAATATACCCCCCAGCCTCTGCTGGGCAATTTTTATAAAAAGCAAGAAGTTCTGTTTTGCTTGAAACTCAATTTGAAGAACTAACAATGTCAAGATTTTTAATCTATGAACATGTCATATTTTTCTACATATTTCAATTGTATTGCAATATTCCTCAGCAGTTTTGGCTTTTTGACACTAGTGTAAATAATTTTCATTTTATTTTACAATTATTTTATAATGTTTTTTCCAGTATATATAAATGTAATTGAATTTTATATATTGGCATTTATTTCCTCTGCCCATTATTAAATTCACTTATAGCTTGGAACTTATACATACTCTATTTGCAAAATAAAGATATTTACCTCATGCACCAGTGGAATATATAATGGTAACAAAATGTACAGTGACTTCTGTTTCTGATCTTGTGGGGTAGAGAACTATCACATTAACTTTCACCATATTACAAAGCTGTAAGTCTTTTTTAAGAACTATTTAACAGATTAAAGGAAGTCCCCTGATAATATCAGTGTACAGAGAGCTTTCAACAATTGATGTTGATTTTATGTCAAATTCTTATTCCATATTGAAATAATCATATAATCTTATTTTTAACCTGTTAATGCAGTTAATTACATCTTTTAAGTTAAAGATTTAGCCTGATTTTATACTCCTGTGATAAATAGTACTTGGTCATGCTTTATTATTCTTTATATAGAGAGATTTTTATATAGATTATATTTGCTAATATTGATGATGATTACATATATTTTATATATTCCTTCCTTTAATGGCTACTGTGTTATTTTATTCTTCTGTATTAGTTTGAGTTGTATTTATTTTCTTAATTTCCACTTCATGTAATTTGATTGCTATTTTGCATTTATTTATTTATATATTTACTTAATAACTATGTTTTTGGTGGATACATTGTGGGGATAACACTTAGAATCTATCAGCTATGCAATGTCAAGTTTACAGTATTATTATTATTATTATTATCATTATTATCATCATTATTATTTTACCTATAGTCAACATACTATACTTGCGCTCGCCAGACCTTATTAATATCTCACAACTGAGATATTATATTTTTTCACCAACATCCCTCAATCTGTTCTTCCTCCCTTCAAATGGTAACCACTACTGTACTCTCTATTCTGTGAGTTGACTACCTTAGGTTCCATATATACATAAGAAGACCCAATATTTGTCTGTACATGGCTGGTTTACCTCATTTAGTATGACGACCTCACAGCACCAGCCACTAATGTCACACACAGGAGGATTTCCTTCTAGTTTAGGAATGAGTAATATTCCACTGCACATGTGCACCTCCCTTTCTTTATTCATTAATTTGTCCTTGGGAATTGAAGGCTATTTCTTTGTGTGTGTGTGTGTGTGTGTGTGTGTGTGTGTGTGTGTGTATGTGTGTTACTGGAGATTCAGCCCAAGGGTATTCTACCTTTGAATTATAACCCCAGCCCTATTTTTATTCTTTATTTTGAAACAGGGTCTCACCAAGTTGCGGAGTGCCTCACTAAGTAGCTGAGGCTGGCCGCGAACCTGCAATTCTCCTGTCTCAGCCTCCCAAGTACTGGGATTACAAATGTGTGCCACCGTCTGTGGCTCGAAGGCTATTTCTATATCTTAGCTGTTGTTAATGTGGTGGTTCAGATTTGGAATATCCCCTAAAGGTTCTTGAAGACTTGAAGCATTGTTTAGCGTTGCCGATTAGAGGAAATCCCTGGATCATGAGGGCTCTGACCTCATCAGTAGATTCACCCATGGAGGGATTCATAGTTGATATAGTTGAATGGCTTATTGAGGGGTGCTGAACACTGTAGGGGGGGGTATCGCAGTTGGAGGGAGCGATCCTTCAGGGCATGCTCTTAGGGACTATATCTTGTCCCCAGCCCCTTCCTCTCTGCTTGCAGGATGTCACAATGTGAGCATCTGTCCTGCACAAGGCTCTTTCATTGCTTAGTTATGTTGTTCTACTTTGCCTCAGGCCCAAAGCATTGGAGCCAGCGGACCATAGATTGAAACCTAAAACCACAAACCAAAACCAGTCTTTCCCCCTCTGTGTTGTGTCTCTGTCATTTTGTGCCAGCAACAAAAAGCTGACTAACATAGGGAATGATGCTGTGGTAAACATGGGAACACAGGTATTTATTCAAGCTGCTGGTTTCAGTTCCTCTGGGTAAATACGCAAGAGTGAGGTTGTTGGGTCAAATAGTAGTTCTAGTTTCAGTTTTTAAGAAGGGCTTCCATACTGTTTTCCATAATCGCTGCATTAATTTACATTACAACTGATGTTGTTCTAGGGTTTTTTCCCTTCAAATTCTTGTTTACATTTTATTTTTTTTTATTTTTTGAGTGTCTTAATTTAAATTTATTTTTTATTTTATTTGTTTTTTTATTTTTTTTAATTTTTTTAACATAAATAGTATACATTTAAACTATATTTGGTGCCCTCTCCCCCCCGCCCCCGTTTTCCCTTCCCCCCTCCCACCAATGGTTGTCCAGGTTAACCATGTCTTATTCATAATTTTATACATGTTCAGGTGTAGACCCTCATTAATCAAGATCGGCCTTCCTCCTCTCCTATCTTTCCATTCAAACTTAGCTAGTATTTCCCCTCCAATATCTGGAATCCCACTGGTATCCTTTGTGTTTCCTAGTTTTCTTGTTTACATTTTGACCTTTATGTAAGCAATAATAATTTTGCTCGGATAAAGTGTTGTTTGTTCTAGGTGAACATTACCAGGAATATAATGGAGCTTCTTAATATTTTTAGTCTTTCAGAATAAATAACTTGAATTATAGCTTACTTTTGCTTGTTATTGTTATTACTTGTTTTCTTGGCCTATATTTAATATTATCACTTATTCTTAAGTTCTGGTTATTATTTTTCCTATTTTCATTTGTTTTGGATCTGTCATTTTTTTCTTAAAATTCTTACCTATTTTTAGCTCTTTTTGTTCTTTATAGTTTTGCTTTTTTCCAAAAAAGATTTTCTTTTTTAGTTATTCTTAGTTTAGATTTATTCTCTCATATTTTTCTTTCCTTAATTATGACTTATGTTATTCTTTCAGGTTTGTTATTATTTCCTTAAACATTTTTAGGTTTTTCTGGGGGGAAATGGAGATTGAACCCAAGTGTCTTATAGTATATGCCTAGCCCATTTTATTATTTTTTTTATTTTGAAACAGAGTATTGCTAAATTGCTGAGGCTGGCCTTGAACCTACAACCCTCTTGGTGGCCACCACCATGCCAACCTTTGTTTTTCTTTTTAGTAGTATTTCTTCTGTTTTATACGTAAGTCTCCGGTATACATTGTAGTTTATTTCAGTGTAGGTCTACTTCTTCCTCCTATTTCTTAAAATAAATTTTCATAGAACACTTAATCTTTACCAATTCCTATTGCTATTTTTACATGAAAATATTTTTTGTGGGTTTCTAAAATGAAGCGGGGTTTTGCAAACTTTTCCTACTTCAAAGAAGTCCATCTTCTGATATTCAGTTCCTGTGTCCCGCACAACTATCACCTCTTTCCTTCTATTTTATTCCATTTTGAGTTCAATTCTAGAAGTTCTTCCTTACTGTGGGCCTCTGATATAGAAAATCCACATAAACTATTGAGATTTGAGGGGTAGTAGGGGCTGGACTTTTTGTTTCAATGTTGTCGTTCTTTTTTTTTTGTGTGTGTGTGTGTGTGTGGTCCTAGGATGGAACCCAGGGGCATTCTACCATTGAGCTACCCCCAGTTCTATTTTTTATTCTTTATTTTGAAACAGGGTCTCGCTGAGTTGCAAAAGGACCTCATTAAGTAGCTGAGGCTGTCCATAAACCAGGATCCTCCTGTCTCAGCCTCCTAAATACTGGGATTACAAGCGTGCGCCACCACGCCTGGCTCAGTATTGTCTTTCTTATGATGGGTACTTTGCACACACTTCTTGTTGGGGAAGGTAAATCCCTACTTACCTAGTTCTGGCTTCCATTTTCCAATTGGCCAAACTAGTTTCCACTCAATACCTATTGACTCTTCAGTGATCCTCCTATTATCAAGTCCACCAATCACTGTCCCCATTACTTCCTTTCTACCTAGGATTATCTTATTCTGTAGTCAAGATGGGTTTTTCTCATGCCCTAAATTTGTTTTAAATATTTTCTTGCTCTTTAGATTTATGTACATTTTATGTCCAGTTACATTGTCAGCTTTACTGGGACATTTGGAAAGGTATAAAGATGATCCCTTCTTGTGAGGGTTTAACAAATTCTATAGCCTTTTATTTTATCACTCATCAACTTCTCCTGGTGTAACCTAAGGTGATGTTAGTAAGGATCCATGATATTTAGTCAGATTTATTCTATGTGATTATACATGGGACTTTATAAAATCATCAACACGGATAATAGTTATATAATTAGGATGACCAAGAAGTCATTGGTATGGTTGATACTCAGGGAGCACCACAGTACACTCAGTGGCCTACTAAACCCTAATCTTGTAGATCTCACCTGAGGTCTTTTCTAAATTCACTGACCTAGTATAGCTTATACTAGCAAAAAAAAAAAAAAATACCCACAGTTCCTCATTTTATTCAATTCAAAATTCTTTACATTATAATCAATTTTGTGGGTATTTTGAAAGAGAGAGAAAATAAATGGCAGTACGAAAATCACCATCCTGCCATTTTGAGTTAATATCTGTGGAATATTTTTTTAGATTATGTAAAAATCTTTCCTGCCAACATTTTTGAATATTGATAATAAAATACTGTTATTTTACTGACCTAATAATTTTGAATATTTTTAAATATATCAATTTTACCTTGGTATTTTACCTTTTGTAATGGAACTGGCCTACTTGACAAATTGGCAAGCTACTAAGAGTCAAAGATATTCTTCTTTTCCATTTTCTTCCTTCTTCCTGCCTTTAGGTATAGATTTATGTTGTGGTCTTGGTTTCTATTACTATTTATAGGGAACTGTGAGATGAAATAGAGTAAGTCAATATATAATTATATGGTATTGTTAGAATGTCAGAGTTGGACAGAATATGAGAACATATTCAGTCTAAACTGTTAATTAAAAATTACTGAGAGCCTAATAAGAGTTTCTTACTGTGTACTTTACCTCAGAATAGTATACCATGATACTCCCCCTTCTCTGTTTCGCTGGACATTTAACCAAGGTCTTAGCACATGTTTGACAAGTGTTCTACCACTAAGCCTAGCCCTTTTTTTAATATGTTCATGTGAATGTGTGTGATTAGCCTGTGGAGATGTATACCTTCTACAGAATAAACATTCCATTCACCTAGATTGATTTAAATGATTCATACGTATGTAATTTCATGTTACCAAGAATGCAGGGTTATAATAAATGTTTAATTGACTCATTTGAATAGCATATAATATTTCAACAGGATGCTCATTCTTTCATCAGCTCTAGCATTATTTTTTCAAACAGCAAATGTTACATATTGTTATAGATTGGTTTTGAGTATAGAAAGAAACATTGGATAGTATGCTTTTTATTTAGAAAATCAGTGTGTGAAGCACATAGATTTTTGAAATTAAAAAATGCAAATATATATACATATATATATATGAAATCCGTGTTGTAATTCACAAATGTGTTCCACTTCACTTCTTCCCGCTTGTGTTTTGCTCAGATTCTTTTTGATTTTCTGTCTTCCCATGACTTTCCCTCAGCATTCCCATTGTCTTTTTGTTCTCAATTGTGAATACTCACAGAAAGCACTGGAGTTCTGGCTGTTGTGACTGACATTACCTTGCATCTCTCCTGACGTACCTGGCACTTTGGGGGTGTGACGGTCATTGGTAGGATGCTTTGTCTAAGTGGGATGACCACATTTTAAGTACTGTGGTTCATAAGCCCCAATTAAGTGTACAGGCTAGATAATTGTGCATTTTAACACAAAAACAAGTACCATGTGGTAGAGGCATCTATTTCCCTTTATTGTTTCAGTGTGGTCAAATGCATTTGATTCTCCAAAGTGGATTAACCAGTCTAGACATCCTATCAAATGTCAATGTAAGTGTGGATCTTCCACGTCCAGGTCTCAGGAGGACAGGCCTTGGTGGTAATGTTTTCAGAGTCAGACCAATACATCACATATATGTCCTTTCACTTTGCTAACAGAAAATGTTATCAGAACACAGAATTTCTTTTTTTTTGTTTGTTTGTTTCCTAAGCAGGAAGTAACATATGACCAGAACTCAAGAGGGGAAAAAAAAGTTAGCTGATGAATAAAATACCCAAGAAGTTGGGAAGAAAGTATATATTTTTATTACCCACTAAGCCACGATGAGGGTTATTATCATGAGATAATCATTCCTCTGGAGCAAGACAAGACAGGGGACACAGCTGAGTGCTATCGTGCCCATGGGATGTGATTAGCTCATGATAACAGCATCCCCTGGACTCATTGCTATTATGAAATGTCTATACCCCCCCCCCCATTTTCTATATATAAATAAATGATTTTGGCGGACAGATTCAATTCCCACAAACTGCAAGTTTGCATTAAAATGCTTCAGCTGTGAGATTCACAGATATTAATCTACCCTTTTGGAATGTTGAACAGTCAATCAGAATCCTTCTTCGTCTCAAGCTGTTTTATGATATTATTACAATGTATTTTGTGGCGGAATGGCGGGTAAAGCAAGTTTCAGAGAAATAGGCTTGTTTGGGCTCGATTTAGTTGCTTGAGGGAAACCTCTACATTAAATGACTCTGCCGCTCACTAAGGCATCCTGACTTTCTCATTATTTTTTTTCCCTGCCCGACTCAATTTCTTTGCTGCATTTTAAAAGTTTGAAGTTCATTCCTCTAACTAGATTAATAAAAGCAGATTTCTCATTTTATATTTCAGAATCGATAGAGAAAAATACAGCCCTGGTAACGTCAGAGTGAAGTGAGAAAAATAATAGCTCAGAACTTGAGATTTTAAAATTTAACTTTGAAGTAATATTGATTTTTGGATTTTGGAATAAAAGGGAAGCTTTTGATGTCATAACCAAATGGTGCATTGGCTGTAGTAACAATTTAAGTGAAGGTTGTGAAAATAGCACAGTTAATTTATAAAATTTAAAAGTCAATATCATTTTTAATATGCTAAAGAACTCTGAGATATTACTGGGGTGCAAACCTTGATTGTACTTAAGTAACACAGAAACATAAATTAGATTATAATAGAATACTAAGGCAAATTTTTCTATCTTAAAAATTGTGGCATACATGTTAATATAGGAGAGTAAATTATTTTGCATAAATAAGTATCTAAAATAAAGACACTTCCTTGTTCCCCAAAATATTTTATTACTTTGGATAGGCAATCTCCTTCTCATTCTGTCTTTTTTATTTTGTATTGCTGAAAGCACACAAGCAGTCATCATTTGAATACATAGTGTCTTTAACTAAGAAGAAAGATATTTGTTGTTTATCTTCTTCTTCCTCTTGACCAATGTCACTTTTAGGGTGTTAATGGGAGGAAAAAAAACTAGTGTCATGCCACACCACGTCATAATTATCTCCAGAATATATAATTACCCCTCAACTTTTACAGAATATGAGACAAAAATACTAATTCAGAATCCGGGCATGGTGGCGCACGCTTGTAATCCCCGCGCTCGGGAGGCTAAGACAGGAGGATCGCACAGGTTCGAGGCCAGCCTCAGCTACTTAGTGAGGCTCTCAGCAACTTAGTGAGACCCTGTTTCCAAATAAAGTTTAAAAAAGAGGTCTGGGAGTATAGCCCAGAGGTAGAAAGCCTCTGGGTTCCACCCCCAGTATCACAAAAAAAAAACCTAATTTAGTTATCAACTTGGAATCATAAAATAGATATAAATGATTATTGTCATTATATACATGGTTTTACATTATAAATACTAGTTTATATATAATGAGATATTAGATATGCATCTTTTTGTTAAAAAATCTCATCATAAAATTCTGGCCTATGTAATTCTGAAAAAAAATTACAATTAAAACTTAGTTGTATCTCTTAACCTGAGAAAGCTATAGTAGTCAGTTATTCGAACAACCACTACATGCTGATTTAGCTTGCGGCTATAATTAGTTGATTTTATGTAAAAATATTTTATTTGTAATATGTATTGGCCTGATCCATTTAGCTGAAAGCCTTTAGTACAAAACTGGGATTCCCCTAAGGAAGTAGGAATTTTCCTGCAGAGTGCAGCATCAGCCTCTACCTGAATTTTCAGCCTCCTCTTCCTTGCACATTGGCCTAGGATTGTGAACTTGCATATCATATTCCCTCAAAGATAATATAGAAATGCAGGCCAATTTCTTGCAAAAAAGCATATGCATTACATATATATGTATGTATATATGTATATGTATAGATAGATAGATAGATAGATAGATAGATAGATAGATAGATTCTTCTTTACCCTGAATTACTGAAAACACACAAAAGGTCATCGTTAGATTAGATAGTGTCTTTACCTAAGAAAAACAAAATTGCTTTTTGTGTATACACATACACACACACACACACACACACACACACACACACACACACACATACACAATTTCTGTTTACCTGGTGGAACTTTGACTGACCTGCCTATGAAAGTAGAGCTCCTAGGTCTTATCTCTTCCAAGTTATCCTCTCATTTTGACTGATTTCAAAAGAGCAGCATAGGAAAAGAATGAATCTGACTGGGGTTATATGAAGTATATTCTTACCCCAAATCTCAATAACATTTGATATAACACCAAATGAAGACATAGAAAAGTGAATTTATGTGGAATAATACCAGGAGAGAGTTTCATTAGAAGAAATGAGAAAAAGAAAACCACCATGCATACGGAGGGAGCTAGTAAAACAAAACTTTTTAACCAAAGAGGTTTTTTTTTTTCATATTCAATTAGCATAGCCCTATGCTTCTTCTCTGAGTCAGGTATTAAACTAGGCTTTATGGATTCTTTTTATCAAGAGATTAAGAGTAAGACATAAGCTGTATCTTTAAAATGATATGATAACCACTACATTAAGTGAATTATAAAGTCACAAAGGAGAGAGGAATCAAATATTTCTGGGTTAAAATAGAGAGGATAAGCTTGAGAGTATTATATTATACTACCATCATCATTATCAGTGTGTGTTTCTGGGGACTGAATCTAAGGGCATTCTACCTCTGAGCTACACCCCAGTCCTTTTTATTTTCGTTTGAAAATAGGGTCTTGCTAAGTTGCTTAGGCTCTACTTAAATTTTCTGGGACTGTGATCCTCCCGTCTCAGCCTCCCAAATATTGAGATTTCAGGTGTGTGTCACCATACCTAGTTAAAAGTATTCTTTGTAGCCTGATAAAGAGGAAGAAAATTAAGCTGAGACATGAAATTTAAAGAATACCCAGGGGAGGTCAATAATATTTTTAAAATAAAAAAATAAGTTTAATGCTTAATTTATGAACACTGTAATATGATGTAGAAAATATGAGGAGTTGGCATTGCTAGATCATAGAGGCAAAGAAGACTTGAAGTAAGAGTTGGATTACAAAGAGCCTTGGTGGTAGGCTGGAGTGCGTTTTATTAGTCAACAAAGAGCTATGGGACTGTCCCTCCTCAGAGGCAGGGACTTGCTCTATGCTCCTAACACAGGAAATAATACCAAGAGTCAACCAGTGAGCTGACACCCAACTCAAAAGCATCTGCCTAGCAAAGGAAACAGATTAACAGGTTGGATTTTGAAGATGAAGAAGAAAAAAAAAATCTAATCCTAAATTTCTGGCTTGAATGATTGGATACATCCCGTAGGTTATTATCAGACATGGAACCCAAAAAGTAAGGGCAAGTTTGACTGGGAAATTGGTGATGATAACAGTGAAAGAAACGTGTGGGGCATGGCATGTATATGTTAGGCACATCTTTCTTCAGTGCTTTGGATAGACTTTCCAATTTAATACCTATAATTTGGGAGTTATGCAGCATTGATTTTCCCACTTTATGGACGTGAAAACGAGGATTGTTGAAAAGGTAACATTTGCTAAGCAAAGAACCAGGCTGTTTAGTGTGAGAGACCGAGTTGGATGCATGAGTCTAAAGGAAGTTCTTAAATGGGCATATATTAAAGTCTCTTGTAGTTGGGGTCATCAAGGCAATGAAATTAAGGATCTAATTTCTTATTAATGAAGAAGTCACTTTTTAGTAGGATTACTTTTAAAACTGAAAATTTTAGATCCAGAGATTATTTATCTAGCTCTTTGATGCAGTTCGCAAAACACAATGCCATTATTATTTAAGGAGAACATTAAATTATTATTTATTACATTAAATTATTGCTAAGATAATTTCATGTACCTTCTTTTTACTGAGTCTTTACTCAGTGGGGTTGAACAGCACTGGGGACAGTGTTTCAGGTTGTTACTACAATCTGGTTTTCTTATTCAGTAATATAATTTTCAAATTGGTGCACATACTGAGGGCAGTTTGATTATTTAATTTTTCATTGTATCTTTCTTTTTATTTTCCAAATTTTTTGGTACATTTTGCAAAGTAATTTTTGAGCCCTATGATTGAAGATTTCTCTAACAACATGAAATTTTGAAGTTGGAAAGGCTGGTTAAAATTTTAAAACGTGTTAAATACCATCTTCTTACTCTACAAAACAGAAACGGGCTTGTTTTTGAAGGATTAGAATTTCAGTGGCTTTAAAGTGGGTGCAATAAAATTTGTGAAACTAGAAGAATGCAGAGAGTTTAGTCTAATGTAGAGTTTTCAATTTTCAGAAGATAAGTGCCAAGAACATTTCTGTATTCATACTTTAGTTATAGATTGTAGCTATCTTCTGGCCCATTCCCTTGACAGGATCATTATTAACTGTTCAAGTTCTTTAGTTGGGTATGGTGTTGCACTCCTGAAATCCCAGTACTTGGGAGGCTGAAACAGAAGGATTACAGATTTGATACCAGCCTCAGCAACTTAGAAACTCTCAGCAACCTAGCAAGACCCTGTTTCAAGATAAAATAAAAAGATCTGAGTATGTAGCTTGAAGGTAGGATGAACCTGGGTTTAATCCCCAGTACCACACACACACACACAGAGAAAATAATAATAATAATAATAATAATAATAATAATAATAATAATAATAAATAGTAGAATACTTTCATCGTCTCTCTCTTTTATCCCAGGTGTTTGATTCATCTTCTCTTTGTGAAACAAATGTGACAGCAGATAATTAGTGTGGCCCCTGCCTGGAGGAGCCCAACAAAAGGAGCCAGGTTTGAAGGCCAATAACTTATGCACAAAGATCATAAATAGAGAACATTCAAGATATATACACAAGCAGACAGCTAAAAACTGAAGAAGGTAACACTTCATGACCTAGCAAGTTGCAGGCAAATCTTCTGTGCCCTTGAATATAGTCACTCCCTTCCCAGAGTGAATAAAGTTTTTAAGTTCTTTGTATATTTCAGATATTGGTTCTCTGTTAGAGGAATAACTGGTAAAGATCTCCCATTTTGTAGGCTTTCTCTTTAGACTCTTGGTGATTTCCTTTGACGAGAGAAACATTTTAGTTTAATGTCATACCACTTGATAATTCTTGTTTTAATTTTCTGAGCTTTGGGGATTTTGTTGAGGAATTTTACCAACTGAAGTTTCAAGAATCACTCTGGTGGAATCAGAGCAACACACATTCCTATAAAGACCAGATAATAAATATTTTAAGATCTATAGGCCAGTGTTGCATACATTTTGTTTTGTTTTGTGTCTTTTTAACACACTTCAAAAATATAAGAACCATTTTTAGGCTGAAATACAGGTCAGATTTGGCCTGTCAGTCATAGTTTGTTGAGCCCTGGATTGGAAGATACAAATAAAAATAGGTGAATACTGAGAAAGCATCATTCATTATAAAAACACACGTGGTATATAATTAAGTGGAATTTGAGCCAAAAAGTCATAAATATTAACTCAGAACAAATAGGCATAAACAATAACTGCTTTGTTTAATACTTTTAAAAGTAGAATAGGGTTTATATATTGATTTAAATGAAATTGTGAAGATCAATGTCAAGCTTAGAAATGCTCTATTAAGGTATCCTATGATCTTTGGACCTTTCTATTATTTTTCTAACTTCTTTGAGTGAAGATATAAGGTTATATATAGGCTTCTCTCATTCTTAAAGTTAAATTAGAAAACTATATATTAACATGAAATGTGATATGAACTCTATAGAGCAAATTAGGAACAAATAGAAATTTGAATTTTTAAATCCAGATGCATAATTACTAATTATTATTGGAAGAAGGCCTGGAAAAGTAGATTAATTATATTTAAAGAGAAAATCAGGCAGTGAGAAAAAATACATATGTACTAGGAGTGCCTATTTTACTGAAATCACTAACTCATAAAGCAAATATGTAATCTACTATATTCAATATGCCGTGTATAATAAACAAAGAAAAGTAATGATTTTCCATTTGAGGAAATCTTTCACCAGTAAAATAACATTTTGTTTTGCTTTTGCAGTACTGGGGATTGAAGCCAGTAGTGTTAAAACCTGAGTTTACATTCCCAGCTCTATATTTTCCTTCCTTCCTTCCTTTCTCTTTCTTTCTTCTTTCTTCTTTCTTTTTTACTTTTTTTTTTTTTTTTTTTTTGCAGTACTGGGGATGGAACCCAGGGGCATACTACCTCCAAGCTACACCCCAGTCCTATTTTTTAGTCTTTTTTTATTTTTTTGAGTCAGGGTCTTACTGAGTTGTGAAGGGCCTCACTAAGTAGCTGAGGCTGCCCACGAATCCTCAGGTTTCTGCCTCCCGAATGCTGGGATTATAAGTTTGTGCCACCACGCCTGGCTATTCTTTATTTATAAACAAGGTCTCATTAAATTGTGGAGGCCTAACTAAGGAGCTGAGGCTGGTCATGAACCTGTGATCCTCCTATCTCAGCCTCCCAACTACTGGGATTACAAGCATGTGCCACCATGCCTAAAAATAATGTTTTTTTTGTGAAATGTACTCACAATAAAAATATAAATAATAAAAGAAAATAAAAAGAAAAATCCATATCTTGTGTTTGTGAGTGCATACTTATACATGTTAGTATATATGCACATTATGTACAAATATGTGCACATTTATAAATATGTTGATATATTCCTATAAAAATGGTAGAAAAGTATTTGTAAAGTCATGTAAAGGTGGTCAAATTTGACTTGTGGTATTCCTTGTAGATCTTCTATTTTTTTACATATATTGTACAGCTTTTAAAAAAACAAAAGTAATGCAAGTTAATGTTATTGTTTGCTTTTAAGATATATCCTGTGATATCAAAAAGCTTACAATTACATTTCTGGGACTGCAGAGTTCAAAAATAAAAGTGATATAAACTAGAAATTTTAATCCACTATTTACAAAATGTATCACAAAATACATAAGTGAAAAAGATGCAATTCTGGCAATAGTGAATTATAAACTGCATCTCTCCCTTCAGATGACGGAGTGGTCCTGCATAATTCACGTGTGTTGAGGTTATTAAAGTCAGCCAGCTGAGAAGCTATACAAGTCCTCCTAGTATGACTACAGCGATTCACGGCCCTCTGAGCTTGGCCAGATGGAGTTGCCTCTCTTAATTTAACTAAATATCTCTATTACATTAATAGTTTCTACTATTGTGACTCGACCAGCTAGCTTCACTGAGCTGCCCACTATGCTGCCTGGATCCCCACCCACCAGCTCACTGCGAAACGTCAGTCAGGAAGGCACGCCGAAGCTCGTGGAAGATGCTCTCCCGTTCCTTCTGATGTGTTTGCTCTAGGACTGGCCCTGCCTGGCTTGAGTCTCACCTGCCATCTGACTGCCTGATTAACTTCTCTCTCCTAGGCACTCCATCTATCTCACTTAGAAATGAAGGTGCGTCGACATCATTGTTAGACAGAAAACAGTTTTGCTTTTGTTTTAACGTAGTTGATTCTTTTTCTAAGGGTACAACACGGCCCTGTGTGGAGAGCTTGGGTCTTTGTGCCTGAAGGACTCCCCCATCGTACACCTGTCTTGACAGATTGAGGCCCTAGAACAATATCGCTTCGTCACACACCAACCAGCAGGGGGAAAGTCTGTGTCTTTTGCTAGACCCTACCTACTGGCTTAGTGCTTGGAATTCAGTTCTACCTATAAATCAACATCAGAGCCTACAACCCAGCGTGTGCAAGAGCTTTGTTTAAACATCAAAGAAAGAACACAGACAAGCTCTATGATAGAAATATAACTAATCACTTGCAAATACATCTTTCCTGTCAGTAGGAGCTTAACCCTTCTGTTTAATGTGACTGGGAAATAATACAGTTATTTCCATCCGCTCTGTCTTTCTTTAAAGTGATATAGAATTTTCCTCTGGAAAAAAGATATTTGTTCTTTGCACAGACCCGAGTGTAGCATTTCAGAAGTGTGTGGTTGAAGGAAAAGACAAGACACTGAATTCTGTCAAAATCAAAAACACTGTCATAAAACGAAGGACAGATTACTTTTGTGATTCATATATCTGCTAGGAAAAGCCAATTTGTGATCAAGTAGCACTCGGATAAGAAGTGAAACATAATGCAAAAAGAGACTTATTTTTAAAAGTAGGAGAGCAACTCTTTGTTTGTTAACTGGGGATGAAGGCAATTTGATGTTGTGTGGTACATTGATTGGGATCAATTTAACTTCACCCTGTGCTCATGGTTTTAGCCATTCATAAGGGCCCTAGGAAGGACTTATGTGAGGTGCTCAGGAAATCCTAGAATCTATAAACCCTTCCCCTAATTTGAATGCTACAGATTACGGATGAAAGTCTGGTCACCTACGTGGATCAGTAGGATTAGAGGCATCAAAGCAAGTAAAAATAAGAAAGACAAGCAGAGAAGCAACAAACAAAAAGAACTCCGTCACTGAAACTGAAGGTAGCATCAAGGGGATTGGAAGTTTCGCCTGGAGATCCAATATTCCGAAATGAATGAGCTTTGTTCACATGCTGTCATCGTTTCTAAATCTTGGATAAATCATAGAGGCACAAAGTCTCAGAGACAGGATCGCTGGAAAGAGAATTTTCTATGACTCTCTGGCTTGCTATCTCTGCACAGTATTGACAGTCTCAATTTGCAAATGTGTGTGTGCAATCAGTGATTTTATGGAGATTGTAGCTTTGTATTATTTCCCCATATTATTATTTGCGATGTGCTTATATGTTTTCATGTGTGTGTGTGTGTGTGTGGTTCTGTTTATAAGAAGTTGCCCATTGTAATGATATTAGTACTAACATTAATTTTGTAGAAAGTAAAAAGAGAAGAAATATTGAGTTTGGCAAAGCTAAGAAAGAGTTGTGCATCACTAATAAAAGTCGTGAAACCATAGGCAACATTAATATGTTGCATTCATGAGGATTAAATGGAATCTCCTATAGAAAGTGCCAAATACACATTAACGATCCTGTAAATCCTACTCAGTGCTCATTATCAAAAGACAGCATGGGTTAGTGCTTTTACACCACAAACCTGGTGTTTCAAGAAACCGTTTGCTAGATATTAGTTGACTCAGTATCTCTTTACCTAGTGTTTAATTAGGGCAAGTTGAAATTTAAAGAGAAAGATCATTCACTGCATATATAAATGATCTATATATTATATATTTTTATTTAGTTGATTTATACTTCTCTCTATATGATTTTGATGATTATATATATTTTGATGACTATTTATATATAATTTTGATGATTATATATTTTTTGAATACTATAGATTATGGATGAATGTGAGCAACTATCCTCAGCTCTAAAATGCCAGAGGGCTTCCATATCTATCTATCTATCTATCTATCTATCTATCTATCTATCTATCTATCTATCTATGGGTTGCTATTGATCAAACGAGTCTGATCTTCTACCTAACCCAAAATCTGGAACCACTTCTCCAGTTTACTTTGAAATAAATCAACTACAGAAACTAGAGCATGGCGATGGTCTCTTTTGACTCACTACCCTCTTCCCCCCAACCATGTTTTACCTGAGAAGAAATGTTTTCTGTGCAGAGACATGGCCACTCTTCTGTGGGTGTACTCATATATATCAAGGTTAATAGCTACTTCCCACTGGCAAACGCTAATCCATACTGCCAATGAGTCTTCATTAGAATAAAATGTGGCTGTTGTGCCCAATTAAGTAAAGCAGTTCTAAGGGCATTCCAGAATTATTGCACTATTAAAATGCTAATGCACATTCATTGTCTGAGAGAGATTGTAAGATCCTTGAGGGAAAGAATTTGTTCTATCCTTAGGTTATGTACTGCATAGAGGGAAGTGGAATACTTAACGATTCTGTTTTTAACAGGAAGCTAATTCTTTTTGTTTCAAGAAAAATTTAAGAGTAAAAATAAATAACTTCCTGAGGCATCCCTCTCAGAAGGAGAAAATGAATTGGCAATTTCCAGAAATCAGGTCTGCAGGATCTTAAGACCATTACAAACTTCTGTGACATCCATTGCAGAGTTTCTCAAGAAGGCAGAAGTGGCCAAGTCTCAGAGAAGGCTCCTTTAAACACGTGCTCTGGGAGGGAGCATAGGTGAGGTTCTTGCTAAGTGATCCTGTGCAGAGCAACTCTCCTCAGCTCTAAGAGGCCTGAGAGCTTCCATATCTCCTTCTTTGAAGTTTAGATCCACAGCCTTGGGCATTGAGGCTTATTCCATGCCTACGTGTAGCACAGACTGAAAGTACTGCTCTAGACCCCTCAAGCTGGTCAGTCGGGTATCGATAGATTGTTTGGAATGGAAGTGGTGGCTAAAATCAAATGTCTTTTCAGAATAGTTAATATTAATGGTTAATGGGCTAGATATTGCCCTTATGCAGGTAAGGGGCAGGTGGATGGAGGTTAGAAAAAGAATCTGAGAAACACAGGTAACTTTTCTCAGTGTGCTAAAAAGAAAAAGGTCACTGAGGGCTACGTTATGTCCACCCAGTACGTAGAAGATGAGAGAAATCGCTAAGTGGTATATTCTGATTCACTGATGTGAAGAACAAAATATTTATTACATAAAAGTTAAACATGTAATAAAACTTTATTAATGCTTTTTTTTCTGAAGTACCAGGGATGGAACCCAGGGGTATTATACCTCTGAGCTATACCCCCAGCCCAACTTTTTTTTTTTTTTTTGAAACAGGATTTCACTGAGTTGCAAAGGGCCTCACTAAGTAGCTGAGGCTGTCTATGAACCGCGATCCTCCTGTCTCAACCTCCCAAATGCTGGGATTATGGCTGGGAAATTGCTGAGTATGCTATTGCTAAGATTCTATTTTTGCCATATATATACTTAAAAATAACATATATATATATATATATATATATATATATATGTGTGTGTGTGTTATAAGGTATATAACATATATATATATAACATATATGTACACACAGTATATGGATATGCACATTGTCAATATGATTATACATATACACACATGTGTGTATTTGTGTGTGTGTGTGTGTGTGTGTGTGTGTGTGTGTGTGCGCACGCGCTGGAAATTTAACCTAGGAGCATTTTGCCTCCAAGCTATATTTTCTGCCCTTTTTATTTTTATTTTTTATTTTGAAACAGAGTCTTACTAACTTGCTGAGGCTGCCAACTTAGCCTAATACTGGGGCTGCAGGAGTGTACTACCACAGCCAGCTAGCACAACTGCTTTTTGAACAGTTTCCTCAGATTATATTTGTTTTATCCTTGGTTTTCTATGTAATCATGCTAAACTCATGTGGTACGAGTCATTTTATAGAAATCAAAGATCCTCGTATTAAGTGCCAGGAGTAGCTGCTCTTCCCACGTCTACTTTGCCACAGGAATCATGCTTGAACCACACCTCTGGAATCTAGTCTTTGCCCTCTGCAAGTGTTTACCACATTTGAGCAATGTTATAAAACTCAGCTCTACCTTCTCTCTCCTGGCGCAGCCATGTTCTCTTCCACCCGTACTAAGTAACTAGAAGTATGCGAGGCCCACATTACCTTCTAAAGATCAGTTTCTCAAGAGAAAGGAGCAGGAAGTTTCCCAATCCCCCTCCTCTGCACCATGTTGCTGAGGACATGCATGACTTGAGTTAGTATCATCTATTCTTATGGTTCTGAAAGAGGCTCGTCAAGCAGAAAATATGATATTCTGAAAATAGGAAAGAGTAGATCAAGAAACCTGGGGTGAAACAGGTATGGGTAACAACCCCTCCTATACCCTTCTTTGTTAAAGGAACCGCTAAACTAAGAACTGTTCATCTCTGCAAACAGTTTCCAGTAAGGGTTTCTGCTGAAGTAGCAAATTTGACATTATGTTAAGATATAATTTACTTGTATATTTTACACAAACACATTTTATATGCATAGAAATTCATATGCTAAATAAATGTGTTTGATACTAATATCCTATAATCTGTATATGGTGAATATTCATGTTATTTCATGTGACCGTCATGAGACCAAGTAGAAAATTTTTGTGATCACGGTTGATAATTCTCATCTTTTGGCCTTTGGAAAGACCCATACTAAAAAGTATGCTTTTAGAAGATGGGGGTTTATTTAGAATATATAAAAAAAGACATGCAAGGTTTATTAGGAGCTAATAAAAGTATAAAGGGCAAAAGAAAATCATTAACTCCAGAAAAGAAATGAAAACTTCAAGTTTATAACAATTCATAGGCAATTTCTGTTTAGTCAGATATTTTAAAAATGTAATATTATTCCAAATAATCAACTTCAAGTTAACTCATAAAACTTTACGTGTAAGCTCATATATTTTTTTTCAGGTACAATGTGAGTCCATTTTGTTATCTGACAAGGGTCATGAAGAGTAAGAGTGTTCAGAGGCAAAGTATTAAAATGGTTCTGCCTGTAAAACAATATCAAGGGGAATACACACATTCTTCAAAATATTTTTACAAGGGAAAGTCACATCATGATTGTTTTTTCTTTTCTCAATTCTTTTGTAAACTTTTTTTAGAAAAAGTTTTCAGTATTTCTTATTATTCTACTCAACCTTTTAATCACCACAGCAGACCCAGGCGGGCTTCCTCACTAGCATTAACTAATTACACAAACAGCATTCAAGTCTGCACATTTTCACCTCTTTCAGCCAAATCTTTTCTCCATCTTCATTTTTCTTTTTTCTTGGTATTGAACAAAATTCATCTCCGCCTAGTGGTAGTGCGAGGGAAATCACAAGCTCACTGTATTACACGGCTATGACAGAATGTCATCTCAATTGCCTTATTAACCATATGAAAAAATATATCACAACAGTGAGAAAACTTCTCAGTTGTCTATATCTTTTCCCTTAGGCTATTGTCATGAGCCACTGGCATACTAAAGAGAGTGTACTAATTCAGTTGTCAGCTGCCTCACCTATTAAAAAGGAGAAAAATACCAGCAAAAAACTATGAGATCCATAATCAGGGTGCCGAAGAGGGCCGGATTGCTTTGTCCACTTTAGTTCTGGATTAAACACTCTCAAAAAAAAAAGATACCACTTGAACTGTCAGAGCTGTCACCGCATCCGGCTTGGAAATAAAGCATCAGCGGCGCTGTGAACATAGCTTCCCCGGGAAGATGAGACCGGACGCTCGGGCTTGACGTCTTCACGTGCAGCGTAAATAGCACTTACCTCCCATTCTTCTTATCAGAATTCAGAACTCGGGAGAAAGTTGGGAAAGTGGACAGTTCGGGAAGACAGATCGGCGGCCTTAGGAAAGACAAAAAATAAAAATAAATAAAAGTTACATGTTACGAGGCCTAAATGTGTACCAGGAAGAGACAATTTGAATGTGTTAGTTTTACACTGGATTTCTCTAACTGTGTCACATTTCTAAAACCGACTTCACATATATGCATAGTATAAACTATTAACCTGAACAAAGTTGGGCGGTTAATTTACATTAGTTTCGTGTATAACAGGAAAGTGTGTCTACTTACTTCTTAATGGTTTATTGACCGTTCAGCCTCCCAGTCTTCAGCTAAATTTGCATTCGTACACATTTTCCTATGGAATAAATCATGTCGATCCAGTCCTGCTAATGAGGTGATTGCCAAGTAGGACAAGCTTACCTCCCTGCCAATCTTCATGTCTAACACTTGATTTCATGATCTTTCTTATTCATTATTTTAAAATAAAATAATATGATCTGCTATTAAAAAATAAAACCAACTTCGGAAAGCCCTTACTATCTCACTCTAGGAAGTACTGAGCTGAATAAATAATGTTCACATGTCCTTTGAATTTTTAATTATATGATATGACAAGAACATGGATGTCAGCTGATGGTCTAAGATTAATGTAAAAATCTGCTTTTACATAAGTGGTTAAAGCCACTCCCTGCATATAATGCAATGACATTTTAAATCCTAGGTGATAAATGTCAGAGTGATATTTTGTATGATAAAACAGGAGGATGACAAAATTGCATGTGATCCATGGAGGTATGGCGTGCTGGGTACGCTGAACACTGCTTTCAGCTTCATTTTCTCCTCAACCCAGATGGTGATAATGATGGTGATAACACTAACACAGATTGCAAAGTAGACATCAGCACAGCTAATCATCTACAGAGGAGTAATACATTGCCCAGAGTGTATGTGTGTATGTTCATTCTCTACAGTATTGGCCTCTTGATTGTGTGTGTGTATGTGTGTGTGTGTGTGTGGTACTGGGATTGAACCCAGGAGCATATTACCTTTGAGCTATAACCCAGTCCGATTTTTTATTTTTTATTTTGAAACAGGGTCTCAGTAAGTTGCAGAGGGCCTCACTAAGCAGCTGAGGTGGGCTGAGAACTCGAATCCTCCTGTCTCAGCCTCCCAAATGCTGGGATTACAAGTGGGCACCACTAGGCCCAGCAGCATCTTGATTTTTGATCCCAGAACTGACTCCAGAGTTCTGGGGTTTCCCTCTGTACCACCATGGGGAGTAAATCCACGTCAGAGGTTTTTTTTTTTTTTTTTTTTTTGAATCTATGTACAAAAATTAGATAGCAGCACTGCATGTGGTGGTACATACCTGGAATACCAGGACTTGAGAGGCTGTGACAAGAGGATCTCAGCTTTCAGGCCAACCTCAGCAACTTAGTGAGACTCCGATTCAAAATAAAAAGAAAAATAGGGCTGGGGGTATTAGGTCAGAGGTAGAAGCCCCCTGGGTTCCATCACAAAAATCAGATACTGACAAAAACAAGTATACTTTTTCATATAAAATAAAACATACTGTGCTCTTTAAAATTACTCATTAATATAGCACATTGAGACATGTAAATTTCACTTTTTCTTGTTTTGGGATCTTTTCATCATTTAAATATAAATATTGTATTAACAATACAATACAGAATTATTATTTTTTGCATGTCTAGAAGTGGAATCCAGGGACATTCAACCTCTGAGTTATAGCCCCTGTCCTATTTTTTATTCCTTATTGTGAAACAGGGTCTCACTAAGTTGCCGAGGTCTCACTCTGTAGCTGAGGCTGTTTGCGAACCATGATCCTCTGGTCTTAGCCTCCCCAGTGCTGGAATTACAAGCATGAGCTACCATGCCCGGCTACAATACAGAATTATTAATTATTAACTCTGTTACCATAATTTTTTTTTGCAGTACTGGGGTGGAACCCAGTGATATTCTACCTTTGAGCTATACCCCCAGCCCTATTTTTTATTCTTTATTTTGAAACAGGGTCTCACTAAGTCTAAAGGTCTTCACTAAGTAGCTGATTCTATCTGTGAACCACCATCCTCCTGTCTCAGCCTCCCAAGTACTAAGATTACAAGCGTGTGCCACCACGCCCAGCTTACTTTTTTTAAAATGAACAGATTCTAAAAGTTTGCCAGCTAAAGAAAATCATGCCCAAACCACCTATAACAACTTCAATATAGATTTTAAAATGCATTTTCTTAATAAGTATGGGAAAATATGTTTGAGTGTGTTACGAAAGTACGCAGTGGAAAACAATTCACATTCTTAGGCATTCCACGCATTAAATTCCCTGGCGAAGTTTGGGGTGTGTGTGTGTGTGTGTGTGTGTGTGTGTGTGTGTGTGTGTGTACTCTTCCTTTGGCTTGCTTCTACCTAGTGCAATTCACGTATCTGTGGACAAGTTTAGGTCACAACGTCATGCTCTGTTGATATTACTTTTTGTGTGTGTGGTACTTGGGATGGAACCCAGGGGCATTCAACCTCCAAGCTCCACCCCCAGCCCTAGTTTTTATTCTTTATTTTGAAACAGGGTCTCACTGAATTGCAAAGAGCTTCACGAAGTAGCTGAGGCTGTCTGTGGACCGTGATCCTCCTGTCTCAGCCTCCCGAATGCTGGGATTACAAGCGTGCGCCACCACCTCTGGCATCTGTTGGAAATTTCTGTTTCCTCGGTGTTGTTTGTTTTATCCAGGACTGGCATAATTGTTCTATTTTTTTTTATTAGACTTGTACTCCTTCCAATAGTAGCTAAGGAATTAAACTACTAACAGTAGCTTGTAATTTTGTTTATCGTTTTTCACAGCAGGTTAAAAATACACAAAGAATGGGTGATACAAATTAGTTAGATGCATTTTATTTCAATGAATCTGTTCTGTCATTATTTTTTTTCCTTTTGAAGATTGAACCCAGAGGCATTCTACCTCCAAGCTACATCTTCAGTCCTTTTTATTTTTATTTTATTTTATTTTATTTTATTTTATTTTATTTTTGCGGGTCTGGGGATGGAACCCAGGAGCATTCAACCTCCAAGCTACACCCCTGCCCTATTTTTTATTCTTTATTTTGAAACTGAGTTGCAGAGGGCCTCACTAAGTAGCTGAGGCTGTCTGCAAACCGCGATCCTCAAGGTCTCAGCCTCCAGAATGTTGGGATTACAAGCGTGTGCCACCATGCCCGGCTCAGTCCTTTTTATATTTTATTTCAAAACAGGGTCTTGCTAGGTTGCTGAGGACCGCACTAAGTTGCTGAGGCTGGTCTCGAACCTGCAATCTTCCTGTCTCAGCCTCCAAAGTGCTGGGATTACAGGTATGTACCATCATGCCCTGCTGTCACTGGCTTTTTAAGCTCAATATTATTAAAACGCAGAAACAACGCATAGAATATTTCAATAACTTTAAATTTGTTGGAATTTATTTAATTGTTGTTTGAAGACACTAAGTGATTTTAGAAAAATTTCCTGGGAAGCACTAGTTACAACTTAGACAAAAGAAAAATATTGGTATTATTTCTGTGAATAATGATAAATTGTTTCATTTTAAAATATTTATTGGTGCAATGCAATTGTACATGCTAGTGATATCCATAGAATCTATTCATATATGCATATAACACTGGGCTTTTTACAGCAAAGTACTGTAAAAAGGTAGTATTTTGTTTACATTTGAGGTATTCAGTTTAGTGCGACTAATAGTTGAAAGTGTAAAAATGTGTTTATGAACAATATATAGAAGCCGGGCGTGGTGGCACATGCTTGTAATCCCCGCGCTTGGGAGGCAGAGACAGGAGGATCGTGCAGGTTCGAAGCCAGCCGTGCGTGCTGGCTTAGGAGACCCTGTTTCCAAATAAAAATGTAAAAATAGGTCTGGGAGTGTAGCCCGGAGGTAGAAGGGCTTCCAGGAACCCCAGTACCACAAAAGAAAGAAAGAAAGAAAGAAAGAAAGAAAGAAAGAAAGAAAGAAAGAAAGAAAGAAAGAAAGAAAGAAAGAAAGAAAGAAAGAAAGAGAGAGGAAGATACGTAGAAAAATCATGTATTAAGAAGAGTTAGCCTAAATGTCCCCAATAAGGGGCCAAGAGTTCTATTTTGAAGTTACAGAAAGCAGATGCTAGAATAGAAAGTGCAATATGTGTTGGTGTAGGAACCCAGGCAGACCACCAATTCTGCTCAGAATGCACTATGTGTTTGCTGGGGAAAATCAGTAAAGTCTCTGGGCCTGAGACCTGAACGTTATAAAGTGAAGAGTTAGACTAAATTGTCGTGAAATGCTTTTCTAGGCCAATAATTCTATTAATCACTAGCATCTAGTCTTTAAAAGAAGCTGACAACTATGTAGCAGAAAGCTAAAGCTCCAGGAAGTTATAGGACTTTCCCAAGGTTATACAGTCAGAAAAAAAAAGCAGAACTGGGATTCAAAATAAGTGTTTGATCCATAGGCAGCCCACGTAACTCATTTGTGACTCAGATTTGTGCTCTTCTTTTCATATTTGACTGCAAGTATCTCTACTCAGCAGAAATATTCTCTAAATAATAGAGCCACACTTTGTGGATTTGACATGAAATGTTAAAAAAATTCTACATTTTACTTTTTTGTGTATAGCTGATTGCTCAGAACATTTGCATACATGGGTGTGATGCATTTGAAATTAACAGAAGCTATTTAAAATTATTCCTGTGTATCATTTGTATTGTCCTTTATGAATGTGTAGGTCAGCATGTTCACTACTGTGACCCAAAGACTAAGAGGAAGGAAGACTTATATACTCACAGCTTTGGAGATTTCAGAGTTTCAGTCTGTGCCAGGCTGGTTCTGTGGGGCTCAGGCAAGAGCAGAGTGAAGCGGAGAGAGGGAGAGAGGGAGAGAGCAGGGGTCTTCTTTCACATCATGAAGGCCAGAAACAAGACAGCATACGCAAAAGGATTCAAATGCAGAAAGGACCATGCCTCCCGGGCCCACCTCCTCCAACCATACCATCTGCCTAGGTTACCCTCCAATAAATAATTACCATGGATTTGTTTACTGATGAGATTACAAATCTTAACTATATCAGCTCTAAATTTCAATACATAAGCTCTTTAGGGGACACTCCGTATCTAAATATAACGATGAGTATATATAATCAAGAAGTTTTTGCTGTAATGTTCTATAACTAAATATTTGAAATGTGAATTTCTCCATTTCAGTTGTGATTTTGACCTTGTTTTTTGTTGGATAATTCTTTAGATTATTTATTAAGGCAGAAATATACTAGTATTGACTACAATGCACCAATAAAAATATATATATTAAAAAATAACAAAATAAAGGCTAACACTAAAAGCCAAAAAATAAAAAGATGAGTCACTTATCTCATCTTTTGCAAAGCTCAATTGGGTTTTCCCTCAAGTGCTTAATATATAGTATGACACATTTCCCACTCAATTTTGTGACAGATATCTGAACTTTGAACACCTACTAGCAGTCAGATTTATAGATAAAAGTTTGGAAAGAAGAGAAGTTTCTATAATTTTTCCCTTATCTAGTCACCCTTCCTATTTTATTTCCTCTTTTACTGAACAATTTCCCACAAGAACTATTGAAACAATTGCACTCCTTTTTCAGGCTGTAAGCTGGCCTCATAACACTGAATAGTTGTGAATGCCTAGAAAGTTTTTGCACAAGCAGCCTGTATCAATGTCTTGTTCCTTGCTGATGATATCAAAAGGGAAAGAACACAACAAGTATACACATATGTGCACATTCACTCACACATATACATTTATGTATGTATTCATGTATGAGTACACACACATGGACACAAATATGCATATGTGTACACATTCACATATGCATATAAATATGTACACATGTGCAAATATGTACACATCCACACATATTCACATATATGCATGCAAATAAGCACACATTCACATACTTAAATGTATATACTGGTGTACATGCATATGCAGTTGTCACACTCAAACACATATACACATGTACATGCATTCACACACATGTACACACATGCATATACACATGCATGCACTCATACGCTCATGTGCATACATGTGTACATGTATATGTAATCACATACATATATACATGTGTACACACATACATATGCATATGTACATATTCAAATATACATGAAATATGTATGCAGGCATACAAATATTTATATTCTCACATATATAACACACATACACACTAATAAATGCACACATATATACATAGTCATACACATGTACATATATGTACATACACACATACATACATGTAAATACACATATTCATATATGTGTGCACTCACATTTATACCCATGTGTACAAACACACACACACACACACACACACACACACACACACACACACAATGAGTCCACTTGCTTCCTTTTCATCTAAGTCAACTCTGGCCTCTTACAGAAAATTACAAAGCACTTGAAGACAAGTTTTTTTTTCTTTCTTTTGGTTGAGTGCCTGTTTTAAACCCCATTCTTATATAATCTAAGAAGAATTAGTTTTTCTAATATGTTTAAATAAGGATAAAGCTTTCAGTCACATTCATGAAGGCGTAAAGAAAGAGAAGAACTTGGGCCTAACTAGAATAAAGGTGACTTACATTTCTTTCTGTCCGTTTCTAATGGCCCTACTGTTTAACTCTGTATTTTTATGGAAATGATTTTCAAATACTCTCTCTCTCCCAAAACACAATTTAAAATAAGGAAGTATTTCCACCGAAAACATTACTGTTGCCGGGCGTGGTGGCGCACGCTTGTAATCCCCGCGCTTGGGAGGCTGAGACAGGAAGACCGCACAGGTTCGAAGCCAGCCTCAGCTACTGAGTGAGGCTCTCAGCAACTTAGTGAGACTCTGCTTCCAAATAAAATATAAAATAGGTCTGGGAGTATAGCCCGGAGGTAGAAAGCCTCTGGGTTCCACCCCAGTGACACCAAAAAAAAAAAAAAAGAAAAAAACATTACTGTAAACTATGTCTGATTTTCAACATGATGAGATTTATAATTTATGAAGGTTACATTTTTATCAAGATGCTAAAAAGGAATTGCATAGACATATTTTTTAGTTTAATGAGTACTTTGGAGGTGTTTTTTTTTTTCTCCAGAATCAATGACTGAAGGAAGAGTAAGATATTTGAGTGGGGGTGGGGTAGATATGCTGTAGAGAGAATAATGTGAAAATGTCCAGGTCGTCAATATCATGAGCCTAATTCCTGAGGGTCAGAAAACACTCAGAAATAAGAAAAACAAGAGCAGTGACAAATGAAAGGAAAAAGCAGAGCAAAGGATTGTCTGCTATCTCTTGAAATTCCATTCCAGGAACATCAGTCATATCTCTGTATTTAGTGTGGAACGGTGGCAAGACCCAGACAAAATCAGTCACGTGTGTGTGTGTGTGTGTGTGTGTGTGTGTGTGTGTGTTTGTGTTACTTTCTACACACTGGCCTCAAACTTGCAATCCTCCTGTCTCAGCCTCCCAAGTACTGGGATTACAGACATGTGCCACAGGGCCCAGCCAAAATCAATCCTTTCTTATGAGTACTAGTTCCATTTGCCCTTTTTCACAAGTTGACTGTTCACCAACTCTCCCTGGGAGACTTTGTTCATAAAACCAGCACCAGCACTGGCATTGTTAATCTCTGGTGAATTCCCATCCTGGTTAAGTAACTCACTGGGTTGCATAGTTAAGGGCGGAGAAAGGTGACTATATCTCAGAGTGTGTCTGGAAAAATCTCGTTGTAACAATTTCCCCACATAAGAAACATCCTTTTGCATTCTCAAAATTGAGCCAGCTTCAAGAAAACTATATGATCACTTTACCACTATAATTGTAATTAAAAATAAAATTTTAGCTGGGTGTGATGACCCACGCTTATAATCCCAGTACTTGGGAGGCCGAGACAAGAGGATTATGCAGGTTCGAAGCTAGCGTCAGCAGCTTAGTGAGGGTAACTTTATGAAATCCTGTTTCCAAATAAAATATAAAATAAGTCTGGGAGTGTAGCCTAGAAGTAGAAAGCCCCTGGGTTCCACATCCCCAGTACCACACACACACAAAAAATATATATATATATAATATATATATGATATATATATTATATTATATATATTATATATGTATATATACATATATATGTATATATATGTGTATGTATATATATGTATATATACACACACATAGGTACATATATATATAATAAAATAAAATTTTATTTTACATATTTTTCTAAACTTAAATTTGACTGATTATAGCAAGCTTATTTAGATAGCTCATTTTTCTACACTCAGCCCACATATGAAAGAATTTGGTCCTACAGGATGGCAAATTACCATCTCTGGCATTTCTTTAGAGTAAGAAGCCACTTCCCACATGATAAATAAAGAATGGACCTCAGCAAGAAGAATAGTAATGCACGCTTTGAAAGTGCATGGTCATATTATAAAGAAAAATAGTTTGAGGCTAGATGAAACAGGAGAGAGGAAGACACATTTTTAGACATGTCACAACATTTACAGTGATTTTGGGTGAAAAGAGCAGTAAATTCCAATAGTCTGAGAAAATTTGCAGCACAGCCGGCCTGGGGGGTGGGAGGGGAAGTCTGTGCTCTACTGAGATCTCAAAACTTCTTTTGTAAAAGGTTTTTTGAAATGTGAAAATGGTAGTGGTGGTGGTGATGGCGGTGGTGTGGTGTGTGTGTGTGTGTGTGTGTGTGTGTGTGTGTGTGTGTGTTTTAGAATTCTGCATTTGTCCCATTGTTACATTAGCACTTTCAAATAAGCATTTAATCATTTAATCTTCTGGGGAATTCCTGACAGTAGTGCAGGTTTGAGAAGGTGTCTCAGTAACTCTCAGTACTTTCACTAATGAACACGGGGACGGGGTTCCGCCATGGGTACCTTTCCTTCTTGCTGACCTGGAAATGTAGTTAATAAGAAGGAGAGACAAAGAATTTTCAGTGGCTGCTTTCCATCTCCTACATTTCTCGGTACTCTTCTTCATAAGTAAGAGTTCTACCTCCAGCCATTTCTGGCACGTTATATATACGTATTCTGCTTTACTCAACCTTTCCTGAAGTGGTTTGTGCTTTAATCCTCTGCCTCAGACCTGCTGCGGCTCAGTTTCAGACGTGACCATGTTTTCCTGTGATGCTAGACAGCCTTCCATGCAATCGTGCCACAGAGGAGTACAGGAGCAAGGCTGGGCTGGCACGCTGGAGGATGCCTATAATACCCACACTGGGAAGCTGAGACAGCAGGATTCCAGGTTTGAGAACGGCCTCAGCAATGTTACAAGACTCTCAGAGACCTAGCAAGACCCTATTTGGAAACAGGAAGGGGTGAAGCCTAGCTTGAAGGTAGAATGCCCCTGGCTTCAATCACTAGTACACCAAAAAAAAAAAAAAAATGAAAAAAGGGGGAAGGAAGGAAGGGAGAGAGGCAGAGAAGGAGTGTGGGAATGAGGGAGGAAGAAAGGACATTAACAAACAACGCTGACCCATACAAAGAAACTGAAGTTCATTTACTGTAACTCCCTTTTTCTATTCTTTCTTCTTTTTTCTTTTCTTTCTTTCTTTGTTTATGTGTTTGCTTGTATGATTGTGCTGGGAATCAAACCTAGAGCCTCATACATGGTCAAACCTAGTGCTTTGGCCGGGCGTGGTGGCGCACGCTTGTAATCCCCGCGCTTGGGAGACAGAGACAGGAGGATCACGCAGGTTCGAAGCCAGCTGCGCTGGCGTAAGAGACCCGGTTTCAAAATAAAATACAAAATACGTCTGGGAGTGTAGCCCGGAAGTAGAAGGGTTCCATCCCCAGTACCACTAAAAAATAAATGAGAAATAAACCCGGTGCTTTGCAACTAAGCTAAAACCCCAACACCTTTCCTTCCCTATTTTAAAGCTCCAATGAGCTGGCCATGGTGGCACATGCTTCTAATCCCAGTAACTGGAAGGCTGAGACAGGAGGATCGCAGTTCCCAGCCAGCCTCAGCTACTTAATAAGACCCTCTGCAACTTAGTGAGACTCAGTTTCAAAAATAATAAGAAAAGGGCTAGGGAGATGTAGCTCAGAGGTAGAATGCCCTTGGGTTCAGTCCCCAGCACTGCAAAATATAGAAAGAAAGAAAGAAAGAAAGAAAGAAAGAAAGAAAGAAAGAAAGAAAGAAAGAAAGAAAGAAAGAAGTAGTGAAAGCTGTAATGAATACACACACACACACACACACACACACACACACACACACACCTGGAGCCTATGAAGATGACCACAGTCACATCAAGCATAGACTCACATATTATAGTACCATGAGGGCTGCCTGTACCATGAGGGCTTCCTGTATCAATGTCATCAAATGTGATTTTTGTCCATCACCAATAGCCTTTCTTTTTTGCTATTTGTTCTTCACTCTTGGCATCTAAGTTGGCAACACACCCTTGATGATGGAGAGAAAGAATGATCAGATTGCTCTATTCTCTATTTTCCCAACTATTTACATATTTGGCCAGTGCTGGTGCCCCCATGGAGGCTGAGACAGGAAGATCAAAGGTTTGAGGCCAACCTCAGCAATTTAGCAAGATACTTAGCAGCTTACATTCTGTTTCAAAATAAAAAATAAAATAGGGCTGAGGGTATAGCTTAGACGTAGAATGCCCTTAGGTTCAATTCCCAGTAAAATAAAAATGCTTTATTATTATTCACTCAATAATAAGTATTGCATTAAAATAATAGTTATTGTTATTGATCTGTTGATTTACTTCAATAATAATACTCATTATTAACAAATATAAATAATGTTGCCAGGCAGGATGGCAAATGCTTGTGATCTCAGCATTTGAAAGGCTGAGACAGGAGGACTGCAGGTTCACAGCCAACCTCAGCTACTTAGTAAGGCCCTGTGCATCTTAATGAGACCCTGTTTCAAAATAAAAGAATAAAAACTAGGGCTAAGGGTATAACTCGGAGGTAGAATGTGCCAGGTTCCACCTCCAGTAAAAATAAAAAAGTAACGTAAGAATGTAAATATAAATATTGTATTCACATACATTTAATATTCTTTATGCATACATAATACATGTATGCATTACATGCATGAATATGTATGCACGATATATGTACATTTATATAGTATTCTATTCATGCATGTGCATAAATTCATTATACATATAACTATAAATATTATTCATGTACATCGTATTGATGTACATCTGCTCATTTACATTCTTCCAAGGAGATTTCTCTGAAATCACCCAGGACATTGGTCTTGTGCTGTGGCCTCCATTACGCAAACAGGAGGAAGACCACTGCTCCCGAGCTCCGAAGAGCCTGTGTGCTCCGGGTCCTGGAGTCGGAGTGGACCAGGGGCTTGGGACCTTTGTCTGGGTCAGAAGCACCTGACCCCATCAGCCTCTGCAGCCAGAATTGACCCTCACAAAGTATATATCAACTGAATAAATTCACTTAAGGGAACTTTATTTTTTTTTTTTTTAAAGAGCAGAATCGTGACCTGTCTCCCCAGCAACTCTCTTGTCTGTGCTAGAGTTTTCTCGGTAGACTTTCCTTGAGATGGTCTCTGCTGCCTTATATAAACCAGAACAGGGAGAGAATTCAAGAGAAAATGAATACAGTCTTGGATTTTTTTTTTTTCCTGCCCAGAGAGAACATTATCCCAGGAGAGAAAGAGAATAATCAGGTGGAGTCCTTTGAGGACATTAACAGCTTAATGAATGTAAACTAACACACTCTCAGCCAGAAAGAGAGCAGCAGAGGTCACCTGCTTTCATCCTCATCTTCCCGCAGGGCTCCTGTGAAACTTCCTAAAACCCAGGCACACGCTGAATTCTAAACCCAAATCTGGAACGAACACAGAGAATTGCTCAACTCAGACTCTCATCGAACCCATTTTTTTTATTGCGAAAAATCTAAAATTTGAAAGTCCAGACAACTTGACTCCACGTAAGTGTGGAGATTTCATTACCTTGGAAAAGAATAAGATAGGAATCCACGTTCCAAAAGAGCACGCCTGACTTGATCCGGTATTTTTGTTTCAAGAACAATTACCAGGACTTTGAGATTAAATGATTCCACAGCCTCCAATTGTACTATTTGCTAGGGTTCCATATGCAACTGTAATTCCGTGTGTTTAAATCAAATCCCTCCTGCTACTTTTACATTTTGAGTTCATCTTATTCCTTCATACCGAATGATCATTTTTGGTATCATCCAGTTTTTTTTTTAACTTGAGAATATCCAAGTATGCCTTTTTTTTGTTGTAAAGCTATATTTTCTTATAGTTTATTTTGCTCAGTATCAAATCACAAAATGAATACCCAATGTGTTTGTGACTTTTACCAGTGTGATTTTTATTTTTATTTTTTTTTACATGTGAGAAGAAATTATTAAGTAGGTTTATAATTCAGAATAAGATTTTTTTTGGGGGGGGCATGAGCCCTTGCCACATGCAGCAATTAATTCTGCCCTGCTGGAGATGAGAAAACTTATATTTACAGACATCGTATAGGCTAAGAAAATAAAAGAGAAAGAAGGTTTAGTACTGGTATCTACCTCTATTTATCTCATTAAATAGCACAACCTTTAAATACGTCTCCATTGTTGTGCCTTTAAAGAAATTTAACAGTGTGACTTCACTATGTGATTGAATAAAATAAATGGAAGCATAATACGGAGTTTTAAGATGCTAAAGTCAAACAAGGCTCCGGAAGCTTAGGAGAAAGCAACAGCCACACAATAATACATTTCCGACCTCTTTACGATGTGTGTGGTTGTCATCCTGAATATTTCTTCCCTCTCCGTCTCATAGGACATTTATATAATTTCTGCAGTGTTACAATAGAATTACTCCTCCGAGAAATCTCATACTGTGAGAATGCACTAGAGTAATTGAGCTGGCAGATGGTCTTAATATAAGAAATATATGATACAACAGCCACTTACTTCCCTGACCGATGAAGCTGATAAAAGACGGAGTCGAACAGAGATTATACGAGGGGAAAATATCCAGGCTGCTCAGACTCATGCTGAGGGAGTCAGAGTCAAAATCATACAACCTACCTCATTCACTTTGATTAATTTTTTCCTCTGCTGGCATTATTTTATTTTCGTCTCCTTGTGCAAGCCTTTATTTCATTAGGTTTAGTTACTTTCCATCTGTGTGGATGGAAAGTACCAAGACCCACATGCTCATACTTACGGGGCATGAAGAACCTAGAAGCCTCATTTTAATTTCCAAGTTGGCAGAGCCAGAGCCTCTCAGCCACTGGAAGCCCCGTCCTCCTCCCAGAACCTACCTGCTTCTCTTGTTTAATATATCTCTCTCTCTCTCTCTCTCTCTCTCTCTCTCTCTCTCTCTCTCTCTCTCTCTCTCTCTCTCTCCTCTCTCTCTTCTCTCTCTCTCCTCTCTCTCTCTCTCTTCTCTCTCTTCTCTCTCTTCTCTCCCTCTTTCTCTCTCTCTCTCCCCTCTCTCCTCTCTCTCTCCTCTCTCTCTCTCTCTCTCTCCTCTCTCTCTCTTCTCTCTCTTCTCTCTCTCCTCTCTCTCTTCTCTCTCTTCTCTCTCTTCTCTCCCTCTTTCTCTCTGTCTCTCTCTCCTCTCTCTCTTCTCTCTCTCTTCTCTCCCTCTCTCTCTCCTCTCTCCTCTCTGTCTCTCTCTCTTCTCTCTCTCTTCTCTCTCTCTGTCTCTCTTCTCTCTCTCTCTCTTCTCTCTCTCCTCTCTCTCTCCTCTTTCTCTCCTCTCTCTCTTCTCTCTCTTCTCTCCCTCTTTCTCTCTCTTCTCTCTCTCCTCTCTCTCTCCTCTCTCCTCTCTCTCTCTGTCTCTCTCTCCTCTCTCTCTTCTCTCTCTCTTCTCTCCCTCTCTCTCTCCTCTCTCCTCTCTGTCTCTCTCTCTCCTCTCTCTCTTCTCTCTCTTCTCTCCCTCTTTCTCTCTCTTCTCTCTCTCCTCTCTCTCTCCTCTCTCTCTTCTCTCCCTCTCTCTCTCCTCTCTCCTCTCTCTCTCTGTCTCTCTCTCCTCTCTCTCTTCTCTCTCTCTGTCTCTCTTCTCTCTTCTCTCTCTCTCCTCTCTCTCTTCTCTCTTCTCTCTTCTCTCTCTCTCCTCTCTCTCTTCTCTCTTCTCTCCCTCTTTCTCTCTCTCTCTCTTCTCTCTCTCTCTTCTCTCTCCTCTCTCTCTTCTCTCTCTCTCTTCTCTCTCTCTCTCCTCTCTCTCTCTCTTCTCTCTCTCTCTTCTCTCTTCTCTCTTCTCTCTTCTCTCTTCTCTCTTCTCTCTTCTCTCTTCTCTCTCTCTCTCTCTCTCTCTCTCTCTCTCTCTCTCTCTCTCTCTCTCTCTTTTCCGGCAGATGCCTCTGTATGGCACATAGTAGCTGTCTAATGAATATATGTTAAATAAACTGATGCTCTGTATTCGAATGAAGCTTCCTTCTTCCTGCCCCTTTTAAAGTCCTTACTGCCTCGCAAAAACTTACTTCCTCCCAGAAACGACTTTATTGTTTGTTCAAATGGGTATGCCATCTAAAGCTGGCATAGAAACATGTATTAGCTTATTTACCTCACTTAATTTTCCGGCTACTAAGAAAGTGTTACTTTCAGGCAACATTTTTAGTGATAAAAAAAAAAAGTGGTAGGAGAAAACAGGTTTTGAAGTCACAAATATTTCGATTTAAAACCCAGCTACCGGATTAGCTAATTCTGTAGTCACGAAGAAGTTACCTATTCTTTCTGAGGCACAGTGTTGTTTTTTTTTTTTAATTTGGAGTAATGTCTGGATTTTTTTTAAAGATATTTATGTGACATTTTAAGCACCGCATAAATATTAGGCCAGAAATGTGCCTACAGCATGGGATGTTTCATGAAAAGCTGTCCATTGTTGTTCTTAAATTTCACATTGTACACAATACTCCAAATCTTCTTTTTTAAGGGTAGGTAGTAAACGTTTTATAATCACTAATATTTATTCAAGCAAAAATTTACTGCATAAGCTGGGCGTGGTGGCGCACGCTTGTAATCCCAGCATTCGGGAGGCTGAGACCTAGAGGATTGCGGTTCGCGGACAGCCTCAACTACTTAGTGAGGCCCTGTGCAACTCAATGAGACCCGGTTTCAAAATAAAGAATAAAAAATAGGTCAGGGGGTGTAGCTCGGAGGTCAAATGCCCCTGGGTTTCATCCCCAGACCCGCAAAAAAAAAAAAAAAAAAAAAAATTACTGCATAAAAATAAACCCCTGGTAGACTAAAAATATGGGTTGAAATATTCAGTTGAAAGTTAACAATCAGAATAGAAGTTAATAAATGAATGATAAAATACACGGTGAGAATTGCTCCTACCATTTTCCTAGTTCATTTGAGGCAATTTGGTAAGTTTTAGCAAGTCCCGATGGTCAAAAGATATTATTCTCCTGGGAAATAATTAAGCAGCGTGGATAGGTAGAAACCTGTCTGGCTTTCCCTTGGCCCAATTTAGCAGCCTCAGAATGTCAGCAAAGACCCGCAGGTGGCCGTGGTGCCAGACAGGACAGGATGTTGATGGTTAACACCAAAATGAAGTTTTGAGAAGCTGTTTCATTCTGATTCAATTGACAGAATAGTGGAGAGTTTCTTTTGGTACTGGTGTGTTTATTCCTAAAAGAAGATCACTTCCTGTCTCTCAGGTGCAGATGTTGAGATCAGGGGTGGAGAGATGAAATCAGATCTCACCACCCTGCAGTTTATGGTCTACGGAGGGAAGAAAGAGAACATTCACGATTGTGCATATTGGATAAAACAATATGCTTGTGTATCTTTCCAAATAAAATATAAAAAATAGGTCTGGGAGTGTAGCCCGGAGGTAGAAGGGTTCCATCCCCAGTACCACCAAAAAAAAAAAAAAAAATTAGAGTTAGATTTTCTTTCAATTTGGTGTTTATGTTTTAGAAAGGAGAGGATTTTAATTTGGAAAAAATAAAAGCATTTGCGACTACAGTAGTAGATACTGATTTGCACTTATATTTTCACTTTTTTTTTTTTTGTGGTGGTACTGGGGTTCCTGGAAACCCTTCTACCTCTGGGCTACAATCCCAGACCAACTTTTTATACTTTTTTGAAATTTGGAAACAGGATCTCTTAAGCCAGCATGGCTGGCTTCGAACCCACGCGATCCTCCTGTCTCTGCCTCCCAAGTGCAGGGATTATAAGCTTGCACCACCACGTCCGGCAATATTTTTTATTTTTTTATTTTTTATTTTTTGGTGGTACTGGGGTTCCTGGAAGCCCTTCTATCTCCGGGCTACACTCCCAGACCTATTTTATACTTTTTTATTTTTGGAAACAGGGTCATTCAAGCCAGCGCAGCTGGCTTCAAACCTGTGTGATCCTCCTGTCTCTGCCTCTCAAGCGCAGGGATTACAAGCGTGCATCATGTCTGGCTTATTTTCAGATTTTAAATCTATGTCCTGTGTATGTGTGCATCTGTCTTTTGCATTACCCAGAATTTCTAATTTATGAGAACTTCAATTTGCAGATTAAAAAGTAAGCAATGTTTAGAAGTTTAATAAATAGCTCAGTGTGTCCTATTCAAAGATAGGAGGAATATTAGCTTAGGACCTATGTTCTTTCCCACTGAACCTTGGTCAAAAAGTTAAAAACTCCTATTGCCTGCAGTACTTGAGCTTCCCAACTTTTCAGAGTTAACCAAAGCTTTTCCCTTTAGATTTGCATATGTAATCTAAACTCAGATGAAGGAGAGGGAAGTGTATACTCACACTGATATTCAGTGGAAATGCCCCAGTGTCCTCCTGGTCCCATAGGGATCTCACTTCACCCCCATGACTCATCCTGAAACCTTTACCCGACATTTTCAAATATATTCTTAGAATTAAGCATTTTTCCTTACATGAGAAGTTTTCCTTCTTTTCCCTGAATCCTCATTTTCCCATTCCCACCCAAATATACAAATATATGAGCCAATATATATCTATTTAGTCTCTTTAGTTCTACTTCAGGTTAAATATTATTTCCCAGAATTACCTCTTTTTCCATTCTATCATTTAAAAAGAAATCAGATTTGGTCAGCAATTGTTATACATACCAAGAAAACTTAGGGCAATCTTTTGCAGAAGAAATTTTTAAAGTATTTTGATATTGTACTGGTACATTAAAATAAAGCAATAGAAATTTTGAACAAAGAAAATGGGAGTTTTATTCATGGTAGCTATTTCTCTTTTACTCATAGGTATATAATAAACTCTAGTATTCACAGAACACATCCTTAAAAAGTTATGGTTCACACCTTTCGCGAAAAGCAGATGTGGAGAAAGAATTTTAATCTCTCTATTTTATGTTTATTACAGACATATTTTAATCACACTGAAAAAGTCAAAGTAATACATAGTGAGGCTTTAAACGTGAGCTTTAAAAGCACTTTCTATTACTGGGTTGCAAAGAAGTTATGTCAACGGCGACTCTTCATTGTGACAACAGCACCACCTAGTGTTCACCCTGGACTATGACGTCCACTAAAAATGAACATAAATTATGGCTACACATGCTAAATTTCTCGTCATACACAGATTAATATCCGACAAATGTCAGGAAAATTGAATTCACTACATTATGTTTTGAAAATCAAAATTAATTATAAGTTTTAATCAATCACTATAGAAAAATAGTAATTTCTTATTTCTGGTAAAAGCCAGAACTATTTCACACAGAAACATCAAAATGCATCTGTATAGGAGACTTGGCAAATTGTTGTACAAAAATTTTGTCTTTATTAAGGGGAACTTGAAAGACATCTTTGTAAATTAGTAAGCAGTAAAACATTCAAATTAAAAATTTTAAAAATGCATATTCTTACATATACTTAACAAGATAGAGTAGCAGAGAAGAATACCTAATAAATATTCAAGAGTGACAGAAAACCTGTAGCTGTGGGTTCAAGTGTTTAAGGTGACGATGAGTTATTTATGTGGGTTAAACTTTTATAAGTTCTAGTTTTACTAATATGTCAAAGTAATATAAATCTATACTTCCCTCTAACCTTTTGTCCAGATTCAGATCATAATGGATGGTATCTATATTTAAGGAAGCCATTTAATCTACCTTATACTATTTATATATCTCTAAATTAATATTAAATGGACTATTTATGAAATGTATTTATCTAGTTACAAATATATACTTCTAAGCATTCAAAGTGTGTTGGCAGGGTTAACATTTGTTCAAACCGTAGCTACTTCACAATAAAAGGGATCTAAAGCTTAGACTCAAATAATTTAGGATTTTGATTTCCAAGCACTTCAATTTGTTCTCCAAAATAATTAAGTTCCTGTTAAGGTTTGTATCTGGAATGTCTCCCAAAAGGTTGATGTGTTGAAAGCATGTTCCCCCAAAGCTGCAAATTTCAGAGGCAGAGCTTTTAGGAAATGGTCAGGCTCTGACCTAGTCAACTGACCTCATCAATCCATTGATGGCTACATGGAGTGCTGGGCGGTGGGACCTTCTTGGAGGAAGTAGGTCCCTGAGGGTGTGCCCTGAAATGCTTTATTCCCTCCACTAGACCCTTTCACCATGATGTTTTTCTTGGGGCCAGTTGTCCATGAATTGACCCTCAGAAACAGAGAGCCAAAATAAATGTCTCCTTTCTCAGTTGTTCTTGGCAGGCACTTTGTCATAGCAACAAAACCTTGACTAACACTTCTCCCTTTCCCATCATATATCGATAAGGAGTCAGTTCCATATTTTCCATGAGTTGGAGCAGGGCATTGTCAGTTCTTTGATAGTTTCTTGTTTAGTTCATTATGAATCGCCTTGAGACAGGAAGGAACGAGTCTCAGTAAACACAAGGCTCCCTTCTCTTTTCTCTGCATGCTGTACATGCTCAGCAATACTTGCTTGCATTCCCAATCCATGCTTAACTGAGCTTCACCTTAAATTTCATTATTTTTCTAGCTAACAAGTAAGTTATTTTATCTTGATCCCAAACACTTTACAAAGATAGCTTACTAAACTAACTTGTTTTTAGCCAGAAACAGGTGCACAGACCACATCCTTGAGTGTGCTTGTGGAGGATGCTGATAATTAACGGACAAAGGTTTTCTCCCAGTTCTTTATATTCTTTATAGAAACACAACAGACATTGGAAGTCTTTCTTGGAAAGCTTTCGATTCTTTATAAGGTACTGAATGAAAAATCTGCTCTATTTTTTCTGCTTCTCCTTCTTTTTCCTGAATATAAACTTGACACTCCCTTCTCTTCTCACTCATGCATCCAATTACACACACACCTACAAGGACTGAGTTAGGAATAAAATCGAAGAACTGCTAATGTTCACAATGTCTCAGTGGCGAGCACTATCAGAAATTTAATAGGGACCATTAATGGAGGAAGTTCCTCTAAGTTGGGAGGACAGAGAGGAATAATTTTTGTAATCCGTCATCAACAGTGTTAGTTAAGTCATATTCCCAGAAGGGTGTAAAAGGATTATATTTCCTCATCCTATTTAGGTTGCATGTAATAGAATTCTTATCCACATATAATTTTATTGTCCTAATTTAGTTATTAAATATTTATTATAAGTGTTTAATTCCCAAAGAATGAATATATAGTCACCCTTACAAATAAATTTCATCATATATATATATATATATATATATATATATATATATATATATATATATATATATATATTTTTTTTTTGTAGTATTGGGGTTCCTGGAAGCCCTTCTACCTCTGGACTACACTCCCATACCTACTTTTACATTTTTATTTGGAAACAGGGTCTCCTAAACCAGCGCGCACTGCTGGCTTCGAACCTGCGCGATCCTCCTGTCTCTGCCTCCCGAGCACGGGAATTACAAGCATGCACCACCACACCCAGCTCATCATTTATATTTTTAAACGAGAAGTTTCACTTTTGTAATTCTCAAATATCCCATTTCACCTTCTTTTTCCAGTCTCATTTTCTCTGACCTTCAACATCTTATTGTAATCCAATATTAAACTAATTCTTATTTCAAATTACATTTCTCTTAGTTTTGTTAAAGACAATTACCTGCTATGTATTACCTACATCCAGAAAATATATGTGTTTGTAGAGTGCTGAGGAATTCATTGTACTCTCCCCAGAAGAACTGAGAATGGGGAAGCAGGCACATCAAATATAAAGAATAGTTATTAAAAGAGATATAGAAAACCCAGGCATGGTGGTTCATGCCTGTAATCTCAGGACTTGGGAGGCTGAGACAGGAGGATCGCGCAGGTTGGAAGATCACAGGTTGGAGGGCAGCCTCAACAATTTAGAAATACAGTGTTTTAAAACAAAATAAAAATAAGGGTTAGGGGGTGTATCTCAGAGGGAGAATGCCCCTGGGTTCCATCTCCAGCACCTGGTCTAACAGTCAAATATCGACATCTCCAATATGGCGATCAACTGAGATGAACCATGTAGACTTCGTGAAAAGCAGTTCCAATGAGGGAGGCCAGGAGCTCATTTAGGGCATATTAAATATCAGAAACCACTTGTCAGTCTAGGAGGAGACGATGAACTGGTAGCACTATAGAGAGCACAGGGGGAGTCCAGAGGACTTTTATAAATTTGGAATGTATAAGTAATATTTAAAATCATTAGACTTGCAAGAAATCACTACCTTAGTAAGTGTGGAAGGAGAAAATCACCAAACTGAGCATAACCGGTACACCCCGAGTTAAAGGTCAGGCAATAAAAAGAACTGACCAATGCACTAATGTTTCCCAGAAGAGGTGAATACATCTACATGGCTCATTTAATAAAATAATTTCATTTTATGATAATAAGTGAGTATTTGCCCCACAGTTATTTTTCATCTCGATCCTGTTCTTTGTTTATTTCAAAGAAAGATTTTTTTTTCTTATGCATCCATGTAAAATACTTGTTTAAGTTTGCTCAAAAGACTAATTTTAATTTGGGTCTGTCTAAAATCCCAAAAATCTTCAATTGACAGGGTATTGGCTTTCAGATCCTGGGAATTAACCTTTATGCATATTGAAAGTGTTTCTTGAAACATCTGGATTACATTGAGAGACATAAATCCATCAGGATTTGACTTCGACTGAGGTTTTTTTTCTGGGAATATTTTGGCAATATAACAATCATACATGTAGAATCTTACTGATTAGGGAAATAAAAAATGAGGGCACCATCCATTTTATGATGATTTCCCAAGAGCCTGACTATAGACTGCATTTTGCCCCTTACCACATAAACACTTAGAAAAAAATAGCTATTTTCACACATGGACCTTGTTGCTTATGGATAAGTAAAATATTGTTTTGTGTTATGGCTGTCATAGATGGTTGACAGGTTTGGGAATGGGATGTAACAAGATGTCCATAGTTCTCCAAGGCAAGTTCTTCCTCTCATACAAAATATAAATCATTCACCCTGTGGATGCTTATCAAACTGGGTACTTGGTAAAACAAATTGGTGCGTGAATGGCATAAGCCTCCTGTTTCTATAGTTGGCTCCGATTTGTAATATGCATTTTAAAAAGTTGGGCCATTTTATAAGACATGGCACCGTTTTTTAAGAGAAAACAAAAGAAAAATAAAGTATCTGCACTTGAAAACCCATCTCTTCTAAGCTCCGGAGAGCTTGTCTTGATGCCAGGAGGAGGCCTACAAAAGTGTTACGAGCAACTTATTACTCTCTCCATCAGATGTCACTTTCAGTAGGAGCTGGAAATGACAAAATGAGATTCCATTTGGAGAAAAAGAAAACTTGCACATTCGGCATATAGACAGTCAGGAAGAAAATGCAGACAAGATACTGTCAAAGAACTTTGTAACAGCAAGTTGGACAACTTATGGGATGATAGTGCAATCAGTTAGACATGTAATATTGAATCTGAAAAGGCCAAGGTTATTTGGAGATGCAGATATAGAGCCATCAGGCTGTGGGCTGGGAATATCGGTAGGTCTTCCTCTAATGACAGAGAATTCCTCTCTCAGAATTCCATTTGCTTATAGACATCTCATTTTGAAAGCAACATAAATTGGGAAGTAGTCAGAAGAAATGAGGAGCCACTCTTAAGAGACTGACGAACAGGCAACATTGGACTGTCAAGCAATTTAACTTGGATGTAAAAATCTGACCAAGCAACAGCACAGGAGAACGAAACTACAATAAATGAATAAAACCTTGAAAAAGATCGTCGCTCAAAGTGGGGCAATGGAGACAGTATTGAAAAACCGACTTTCTTTTCTTATAAATAGAAGTTTCAGCTGGGCGTTGTGGCGCACACTTGTAATCCCCGCGCTTGGGAGGCAGAGACAGGAGATTCGCTCAGGTTCGATGCCAGCCACACTAGCTTAAGAGACCCTATTCCAAATTTTTTTTTAAAGTATAAAAATAGGTCTGGGAGTGTAGCCCGGAGGTAGAAGGGTTTCCAAGAACCCCAGTACCACCAAAAAAAAAAAAATAGAAGTTTCATAATACATTTCTTGGGAGAAAAAGGGTATAAGGTGTGGCATATATTTCAATTGATACTTTTCGAGAACAAGAAATCCACCCTGAGCCCATATATATTGTCAAGAAAGACCTTTAATAGTTGAGATTCGTCAAACTTCCTGGGAGATGGAGGTAGTGCCCAGAACAATCTCACAACCAAGAATATAACAGTAATAATAGTAATAATAATAGTAATAATAATAATAGTAATAATAATAATAATGACAACGCTTTATATATATGCCCGGCATTGTTTGAAATATCTACAATGTATTAATTTAATCCTAATTATAAATTTGTATACATGATTTATTTATGATGTCCTCACTTTAGATACTGAAGATTGAACTCAGGGGCTTTCTATTTCTTTTGATAAAATAGGGTTATACCCCAGCTTTATTTTATTTTTTATTTTGAAACAGTGTCTCACTAATTTGCTGAGGGCCTCACTACATTCCTGAGGCTGGTTTCAAACCTTGGCTCCTCCTGTCTCAGCCTCCCAAGTACGGGATAACAAATGTGCACTATTAAGCCCCACTTTCTGCTCTCTTTTAAGTTTGTCCAAGTCTTCAGGGAAATATGCCTGCTCTGGACCCTTTCCAATATGTTTAGAGGAACATAGCTTGTTCCTACCTGTGCATGTGTGTGTGTGTGTGTGTGTGTGTGTGTGTGTGTGTGTGTTTTAGTCATTTTTTCTTTTTTTGTGTGTGTGGGTCTGGGGATGGACCCCAGAGGCATTTAACCGCCAAGCTATGCCCCCTGCCCAATATTTTATTTTTTATTTTGAAACAGGGTCTCACTGAGTTGCGAAGGGCCTCACTAAGTAGCTGAGGCTGCCCGCGAACCGCGATCCTCCGTTCTCAGCCTCCCGAATGCTGTGACTACAAGCGTACGCTACCACACCCGACTTTTTATCTACTTTTTTGAGAATTTTCATCATTATTTCCCGTTTCATCAGTAAGTTCTTTACTACAGAAACACCTAACTCTCATATCCTCAAATCCTATCTTGCTCCCTCGGCAGAGGTTTATGTTTGTTTTCTGTCTCTAGTTCTTCTTTAGTGCCTGGTTTCCTATCACTTCTAAACATTGCTTTTATCAAGATCACTAATGGCCTCTGGACAGCGAAATATGATGAAGAATTCCTAGTGCTCTTCCTGATGAAAACCTCAAAAGCATTTGACAAAAACGATAGTGCCCTCCTCTCTGACACTCTCTTTTGAATGTGCCCAAGTCTCCTAACTTTTCTCCAACGTCATAGACTATTTCTTCTCTTTGGTTTCTTTTCCATTTTCTCACCATCCAAGTATTAGATTACTTGTGTTTGTTTTAGGCCAGGCATCTTTTTTCTGTTTTCATCTGTCGGTGATTTCAGCCAGTCGTATGGTTTTAAGTGCTGTCTTTTGTTGATGACACACACGTTTGTATCATCAGGCTAGAACTCAGTTGTGGAACACCATCTCATAAGGACATGGTCGCCTTAATGGTTCTTTCTCTTTTTACCCCAACAGTTTCTACTTGGGTACATTTCTTACCAAATACAGTTTTGATTTTCCAGTTTATATGCCACACACTTCCGAGCAATTCCCCCCTCTTCTCTTCCATCATAGTTCATATTCAAACCCATCCACGAATTCCATCAGCACTACCTCCAACCACATATCTACATTTTTTGGGGGGAGGGAAAATACTGGGGATTGAACCTAGAAGGATTCCAAGCTTCACCCCCACCCCTTTTATTTTATTGTTTATTTTGAAACAGGGTTTTGCTAAGTTGCTAAGTCTAGCCTTAAACCTGTGATCCTTCAGTCTCAGACTCCCAAGTAATGGGATTAAGGTGTGCATTAGTACACCTGGCTCCTATCTAAGCATTCTAATGCTTATTTGAAGCCCTTGTCAATTTCAGTAAACCTTCATTGCACTCTATATTTTCTGTCAAATGAAGTGCAATGATTTGCTTTTAACATATTGCACTTAGGCATGAAGTTCTTTTTCTATCAATCTATTATCTATCTACTATCTATCTATCACCTATCTACCTAAAATTAAATTTATTTGTGTGCTATGATTTTCTCCCCCAAACAAATTACATAAGAGATTTTTGTCATTCTTTTTGAATGTGACAGTTTGGGGTACATTAGGAACATCCCAGTATTCAAAATCAATGATCAATTCTAATAGATATCATGGGATTCCGAAAGTTTATAATTAATGAATAAATGAATGAATGACCCAAGTCTGTCCCAATCAATCAGAAAAGGCTTTAGGTAAATTGATGATAGAAAGATTAACTTACATTTTTGAACCTTTAGATAGAAAATAAAGATTTTTGTACTTAGCATTTAATATGCATTTTCTGATTAAAATGTAGAAAGTAAAATTTGTATTTTAAGTCTAAAGGAAGAACTAAGGAAGTACTTCAATTCATGTACCATAATACTTGGAAAAGTCTAAAAATTATTCCCAAGGGAAGAAAGATATATAAGCCTTAGCTGGGCATGAAGGCACACACCAGTAATCCCAGTATGTAGAAGGCTGAGACAGGAGGATATCAGATTCAAAACCATCACACGTTAACTTAGCGAGATTCTGCTTCAAAAAAAAAAAAAAGATATAAAGGTCTAGGGGTATATCTCAGCAATAACACTTTGAGTTCAATCCACAGCACCACAAAAAAAGTCTTTTTTAAGCATAAATAAATAATGGTTTCCGATTTAGGTGAGCCTTTTGTAGACATTGACAACAGTTTCCAAGTTAGAAAGGTGTACAATTTTCTATGTATGGTAAATGGGAAAACTTTTTGTCTCGTACATAACAAAACCCACTTTACACAAACAGCAAATGAGCTTTTACCAAAGGGGCCAGTTGGCTAGCATGTGCAGGAAGGTAACTTCAGCCTTCTAGAGATGCTTGCTTGGTCTAGCCAGGCAAAAGACCAACACACAGGAGTAAATCAGACAAACTTGGAGAACCAGCAAGGTGTACTTAAACCCACACATAATGACTGTGTTTTTTCAGCAGAAAAATGGAGAACCGAGCGGAGAAGTCAAGAGAGGAGACTAGTCAGAACTAGTTGGAGATTAGTTAGAAACCTTCTGCTGAATGAGTGACTCTTAAACAAGAGTAATGATAGTGTGGGGCCAGAAAGAGATGTGCCAGGATGCACCTTAGGATGCATACATTTCAGGGTCTGGGATGGGAATGGGAAATAGTTTTTCAGGAGAGCTCATTTGTGATGTCATCCCAGAGGTGAGATCAGTGGAGGATGTTGTAGGTAGCTGGAAAACATAAGCTTTTTATGTGATACTAAGTTTGGGGTATGTTAAGAATATCCTGGTGAAACTATTAACCAGGAAGACAATCCTGTTGTGGGCAGAGAAAAAGGAGGCTTGATTTGGGGTCTGTTAGCAGGTAGCTCATCTTTTGTGTATTTTAAGGATGTGTAAGGATGCTACACAACCTTCACCTTTTGTGAAAGTTGTGTTTTAGATAATCTTTTTGAAGCAAGGAACTCAAAATGGCAAGTGAGAAGGGTTAGTGCTCAACTTTTAGGAAACCCAAGATCATTATATGAACAAGTGAGAAATTGAAATTTCAAAAAAAAAATTAAAACAAAGAAGAAGACTAAAAATCTGTTTTAAAGTTTTAAGCCAGAGTGGTCATGGGTGAGTTGGTAAGATCCGTTTCCCAGAATACGTTGAAATTAGATTGGGATAGAGGTTGGTTGAGGAAGGCATGGAGGAAGAGGATCTCTAGAAAGCCTTAAGAAATGTGAAGAATCTGGGCGTGGTGACGCAAGTTTGTAATCCCAGTACTTGTGATGCTGAGACAGCAGGATGGTGCAGGTTCGAAGCCAACTTCAGCTACCTACTGAGGTCCTCGGTAACTTAGTGAGGCTCTGTTTCCAAACAAACTATAAAATAGGTCTGGGAATATAGCACGAAGGTAGAAATCCCCTGAGTTCCATCCACAGTACCACAGAAAGAAAGAAAAAAGAGAAAGAAAGAAAGAAAGAAAGAAAGAAAGAAAGAAAGAAAGAGGAAGGAAAGGAAGGAAGGAAGGAGAGAGAGAAAGAAGAAAGGAAGGAATGAAGGAGAGAAAGAAGTAAGAAAGAAAGAAAGAAAAGGGAAGGAAGGAAGGAAGGAGAGAGAGATAAAGAAAGAGAGAAAGAAGGAAGAAAGGAAGGAAGGAAGGCAAAGGAGAGAACAAGCTGTGGAAAAGTAGGCTGTGAAGAGATATTAGTGATAAGGGGGCTCTGCTTCCTTCCTCCCTCCTCCCTTCCTGCCTCTCTTCCTTTCCCCCTTCTTCCCTCTCCTTTCCTTTCTTCCTTTCTTCCTTCCTTCCTTCCTTCCTTCCTTCCTTCCTTCCTTCCTTCCTCCCTCCCTCCCTCCCTCCCTCCCTCCCTCTGTTAATATGGAAAAGATTGAATTTTACATCAGCAGAAGGGTATTAGAAATTGGGAAAACGTGATGGCGAGTGAATGAATCTACCTGGGACCCGAAGGACAGGTAGGGCGCTGGGACCTAGAGCGACAGCTGCACGTCATCCAGTGAGGATCGAGGGTGGACAGAGGCAGGTGAGCGAGGCTAGTGGCTTTTGTTTGTGCTCTGCGGCGGTAGATTTCCCCGGGTAATGTCATCTGTAAAAAGACTTCCATCACATCCACGGATGGGACAGCAATTTTTTTAAGCTCAGACATAGTAAAGAAAATGATTTAAAAAAAAAAAAAGGAAGGAAAAAAGGTTGGGAAACAAGAGGGCAGAGCTGCAGATTCTGCTCAGAAATTGGACCAAGGAATTAAACTGCTATAATGAACCCGAAGGTCAGCCTCCATGTTTCTCTTGCAGACCTTTATCACTACTCCACATGCCTCTTATCTTTCCACATAACCTCCACCGTGCCCAGTCAGGGCATGCATATTTTAAATCTAGTGAAGAGGTAACAGTGCTCCATCGCAGTGGATGAAGACTCCTGAGACTAACCTGGGGTAGACAGCGCTGTTTTCTTAAATGTAGCTGCGGATACAATTGGGTTCCCCTGGCTGTTCTCACAGATGTGTAAAGCTTTGTGGTAATGCCCTGCAGCCTCCTTGATACATTTTAAGTCGGCTTTCTCTTGACTCTATTACTGGTTCCAAAAGAAATAATATTCTAGACCACACTCAGTTAAGGTTAAAAAAAAAAAAAATCAGCATGCCTTAGTATGTTGACCACTCCACCTTTCTTAACTGATGGACAATCATTCAACTGTGTGTGTGTGTGCGTGCGTGCGCGTGCACGTGCTAATGCTGTACCATACCAAGCACTTACATACTTTGTTTATTATCTTCATAATAAGTTTATGAGATATATGTACAATTCACATTCTTAAAAAAACACACTTTTTTGCTGGGCGTGGTGGCGCACGCTTGTAATCCCATCCTGGAGCTTGGGAGGTGGAGACAGGAGGATCGCGCAGGTTCGATGCCAGCTGCGCTGGCTTGAGACCCTGTTTCTAAATAAAAATATAAAAAATAGGTGTCTGGGAGTATAGCCCGGAGGTAGAAGGGTTTCCAGGAACCCCAGTACCACACACACACACACACACACACACACACACACGCACATACAAAAAAAACAACAACACTTTTTTATTGTTTTGCGGTACCAGGGATGGAACCCAGGGGGCATTGTACCTCCAAACTACACCCACAGTCCTACTTTTTAGTCTTTTTTATTTTTATTTTTATTTTATTATTATTATTTTTTTTTTTTTTTGGTGGTACTGGGGTTCCTGGAAGCCCTTCTACCTCTGGGCTACACTCCCAGACCTATTTTTATATTTTTATTTAGAAACAGGGTCTCCTAAGCCAGCATGCGCGGCTGGCTTCGAACCTGTGCGATCCTCCTGTCTCCGCCTCCCAAGTGCGGGGATTACAAGCGTGCGCCACCACGCCCGGCTAGTCTTTTTTATTTTTGAAACAGGATTTCACTGAGTTGCAAAGGGCCTCACTAAGTAACTGAGGCTGTCTGCGAACCACGATCCTCCAGTCTTCACATCCCAAATGCTGGGATTACAAGTATGCACCACCACGCCCGTCTAAAAAACACACTTTTAAAGGCTTACTAGGTTTGCTGAAGAACAAGGAAGAAGAACTTAAGAGGGGGTGGACAGTAGGGAGAGGCTTTCTTTTTTAAATTTTTTTACTGGTACATTGTAGTCATGCATCTCAATGGGGTACAAGATGGTGGAAGCACACATGCACACATCACCCAATTAGCCCTTACACAGTTCCCGCCCCATTCCCTTGCGCCTCCCTCCTTCTCATGATTGGCTTAGTGATTGGCTTTATATGTTTGCTAATGTGCCTTATGAATATTAGAGAATTTCCCTCTTCCCCTTCTCATCCCCTCAGGTTACCTTATTTGCTCACCTACAGTATCTCCATCTAGAGTTCTTCCTATAACCCATTTTCTTTCTAACTTCCACATATCAGGGAGAGCATCTGATTTCTTAATTTTTTGTGACTGACTAATCTCACTTAGAATAATGTTCTCTAGTCTCATCCATTTCCCCGTAAGTGATGTAATTGTATTTTTTATGGCTGAGTAAAATCCATTGTGCACACATCCCATAGTTTATTCCTACCCAGCCAAACTAAGGGAGAGCCTTTCTGATGACCGTCCATCTGGGATTCAACCTCAGGGCTCTGCGGCTGTGACTCTGAATCCTGTGTTCTTTCGGGAGTCACATGCATGATGAGAATAAGAAGAAGCCTCCAGCCTGCCACGGCTGGACTCTGTGGCTACCCTGTTCTCAGCAGGGAGTCGAAGGGAAGAGAGATCTGAAAGAGACGTTGAAGGAGCAGCCATGCAGAGAACAAGGCCTTCTACAGCAACCCACACCGGAGCCCCTGCATACTATAAAGAAGCCATTGACATCAGCATGGGTCTCCACACAAGCTATTGACTTCATGTCATGTTGTCTCAAACCATCACCCTGACTTCTGTCACCGTCGTCCACACAAAGGAAATTTCTTAGTTCAAGCTTGAAGTCAGGATTCCTTTAAGGATGTTGGATTTTGAATCACTCAGTATCTGGGAAAAAGAAAAAACAAAAATAAAAACACAACAAAAAAAAAGGTCTCCTAAGGCCTCTCCTCAAATATAATATAGTCACAACCATCCGCGTTCGTTTTGTTGATATGCTTTCCTTCTGTAAAAACTAAAGAGAGCATCTCTTAGATCCCAGGAGTAGCTGTCCTTTTCAAGAAAGAGACATAAAAATGTGACATTCTGGGGATTAAGGCTGGAAACACTGTACAATAACTTAAAAATAGTGCTCCTGTTGAACACCGCGAGGCACCTGCCTGCCAAAGAATTTTTCACTTTGGTTTGTGTGTGGTTGTTGAAGTTTTGAGGTTCACCAATTTAAAAACACCTAAAATTGATTTTTAACTGAATTTCAATAATCACTTAGCAACTTGACTGAAAGAAAAATGGGATCTCCGTATAGGTGTTTCCTCCATCTGTTTATGGTATCCATTTTGGGGGCAGATATTTGTTTAACATCTACTGTGTGCCATATACAGTGTTGGGTGGGAAGGCTGTAGAAATGTATGATGGGAACCCAATGTGCAGGATGCCCAATCTAGGGGAAGAGATGGAAATGTATCAGAGCCCACAGGTAGTGTGGATCTGCTGTAGTGGAGTTCCACCTGGAAATGCCTAGAAAACAGAGGATTAGCCCCCACTCACCTTGTGAAAAAAAAGTAAGAGATGCCAGTCAGGGAGAGGGAAAGACAACTTATGTAAATAGTTAGGGTCGGAGCCAAGATATGAATGATGAATTTGCCAGATATAAAAGGTAAAAGTATCTTCAAATAAAGATAACATAAAATTCCTCCTTGCATGAGGACATGTACCTGTAATCTCTGTATTTAGGAGGCTGAGACAAGAGGATGGCAGACTTCTGGCAAGCCTCGGCAATTTAGCAAGGTCCTCAACAACTTAGTGAAACCCCGTTACAAAACAAAGGAAAAAAAATAGACTGGGGTTGTCGCACAAAGGTAGAACAACCCTGTGTTCAATCCCCAGTATCATACACACCTCCAAACAAGAACAACATCAAATAAAAAAATCATAGTTTAAAGGTAAAGAGGATGAAGTTTGAAACTAGACTTCCTCAATTTGAATTCTCCTCTGTTATTTGCTATGTGACTTTGGATAAGTTCTCTACCATTCCATTCTGATTTCTCATCTTCAAAATAGGAGTGAGCATTGTATCTATAGCAAAGAGCTACTGTGACTAGTACAGGATAGATAAAAGGCTTGGAGCACCTGGAGCAGTCTTAAGCACTGGGTCATCCTTTGCATGTGTTTCTCAAATGTGAGGTCTAGACTAAAATGCATTCAGTGTTCTACAAAACTCTGCATGTGGACCAGAGAAGAGGGCAGGATGAAGCTGGAAGTGTTAGGTGACACTGACAGGGCCCAGGAAAATCAATGCAAATGCAAAGGTTTGCACATGTCAATTCACCTAGCATTACCTATTCTTTTTTCTCTTATAAATCTGTCAAATTAAACCAGGTGAGGTGGTGCACACTTGTAATTCTAGCATTTGAGAGGCTGAGACAAGAAGATCGCATTTTGAGGCCAGCCTCAGGGACTTAGTGAGGTCCTTTGCAACTGCGACCCTGTTTCACAATAAAGAATAAAAAAATAGGGTTGGGGTGTAGCTTGAAGGTAGAATGGCCTTGTGGTTCCCTAGAACCACACAAAAAAACATATAATAAATAAATAAATCTGTCAAATTGATCAAATAAGCAGAGATATTGCAGGCTAGATCATAGAATGATTATCTCTACTGAGCCTCATGACCAATCTCCTAGAGAGATGCCGTTACTTAGAACAAAGTCTCATTTACCGACACCTTGTGTTTTTAAGGCTGCATCTTTAGGGCTAAACATGCATTTGGAAATAAAACAATGTCCTTCAGGTTAAAAGATTCTACACAGAAACGCAGAGTCCATGCAGTGGTATTTCCTCCTCCATAAAGTATAATAATTCTTCCCTTTTCTGCTACTTACTGGAATGACTGAGACCCCGGACAATCTAGAGGAGGCTTGTGTATGAGGAATGAGGCTCTCTTTAGTCCTTTCTAGCTCAATACAAAGTGATGGGCACACTCCCAGGCCTCTTATGTTTATATATATTTTATAATTGTGCTTAGCCAGGCAGGTAAGATGGCACACACCTGTAATTCCATTACTTGAAAGGCTGATACAAGAGAATCACAAGTTAAGAGCCAACAGTGCATGGTAACTTAGTAGAATCCTGTTTCAAAACAAAGGAGAAAAGCATGTTGGGAGTATAACTTAGTTGTAGAATGCCCTGGTTTCTAAATTTAGTGACACACACACACACATGTACACACACACACACCAAAAGATTTTTTAATAAACGCTGTTTCCAAATGGTGCGTTGAGTTATTTCTGGATTCACCGTTGCTCCCAATCCATCCCGTGAATTCCCCTAATCCGTGGACTTTTTCTTTTTCTATTTATTTATCTGTTGATACTGGGGATTGAATCTTATCCTAAACCCAGGGAAATTCTACATCCAAACTCCGCTTCCAGTCCTTTTTATTTTCTATTTTGAAACAGGGCCTCACCAAGTTGCCGAGGGTCTCACTAAATTGTTGAGTCTGGCCTTGAACCTGTGATTCTCCTGTTTCAGATTCCCACACTCCCACATACTTGTGCCACCATGCCTGGCTTTTTTTAATTTATCTGTGTTTTCTTTTCTTATTTTTAATTAACTAATTAATTAATTTGTGTGTGTGTGTGTGTGTGTGTGTGTGTGTGTGTTACTGGGATTGAACCCAGGGGTGTTCTACTCCTGAGCCATGCTCCTAGGCTTTCTTGATTTATTTACTTATTTATTTTTATCTTGAAACTGGGTGTCACTAAATTATCACAAGTTAGCCTTGAACCTGTGATCCTCCTGTCTCAGCCTCCCAGTTGCTGGGAGTACAGGCATGTGCCACGTGCCCGACTTATCACTGCACTTTTCTGAAGCACAAATCAGGATGTCTGGACTTAGGTGGAACCAACTTCACTTGACTAACATTTTAATGCTTTACTTTCTGTTTATGGTTAAGGAGCCAAGCTACCACTTTGTTTTGAACATGGACACCTGGATAAAGCATGGGACATTGCATTGAACTTATAACTTAATGATCATCCCCAAATAGACTACACAGATTTTTATGATATTAGGAAGACACGGCTTTCTCCTTTTCACTACCAAAAAAACAAGAAGAAAATTTATGTTTTCACAAAAGTTCTAGGACAAAACTTCCCTTTTCTCAAGACTGGTGTACCCCTAGGTGAACTTGTTATAGAGAAAAGGGGGCTCATTTTATGAGATGATATCTTCAAATATGTAATATAGCATAATATAAAGATGATGTACATTGAGTCAGGAAGATCTGATTCCAAAATATGGGCTTCCCATTTACTGGGACAATTTGCCTCTGAGTTATACCTCCAGTAGTATTTTATGTTGAATTTTGTCTTGATGGTTTTTATTCCCACAATAATCCTATGATTTTGGTATACTATCATTCTTATTTCACTCTTACTGTTAAGAAAACATCTACAGAGAGAAATATTTTGTCCAAGATGACAAAAATTGTGAGTGGCAGACTGAAGATTTTGTGATCACAAACTCTGTTCTGTATCCTATGTTCTTAATCACTGTGATTTCCTTCCTTTGGTGGAACTTCCAAAGACAGCTTGCTTAAAATTCTGGGGAGGCTAGCAAAGAATTTGTATAGTTCCTATAGTTTAGTTTCTAGTAAGATGCTAGCAAAGAATTTGTATAGTTCCTATAGTTTAGTTTCTAGTAAGATTTGACCCGAAAGCGCAGTGCCCTTTGTACTTTATTAAGAGGAAAAGAACCCAGAGCGTCTAAAAAAATTAAGAGACTTTTTCAGGGCCAAACACTATAGATAGGAATAAATTTTTCTGTTTCCATGATTTATAAGTAAAAATGGAGGGCATAGTCTGCATGTTGATTGCATTGGTTTGCCTGCATGTATAAACCCGCAGCCCTTTGGGGAAGAGGCCGTCACCCACTGACTCCGTCTGCCTTGCTGATGACATGATCCACACATGTCTTTGCATTTTCTTACAAACCAGCTTCGGCTGATGCTCATCTGTTCTCTCGCCACCTGCCTCTGCTGGTGGCTGTCAGCTGTGGGGTCCTTTGTTTGTTTCTGTTGTGGTGGAGGGAGGGGCAGGCTCTGCCCACCTGTGCTCCTGTCCTTAGGAGACCACCCTGAGCTCCCTGTCACTACAGCCTCGGGCTGGCACTGGCATAGTAATAGACAGAGCTGGTACAGGACCGGCAGAGGCATTCCGATCCTCCTGTCAGCTGTGTCTGAATTTCTGTCTTTTTTGGAAACAGAAATCTCTGACAGATCTCACCGTGGACCTCTGATTAGGCAGATGACATGTACAAAGGTTTCAGGACCTAGTACAGGGAATGCAATTGCAGAGTCTGTCTCCAGTCTTCTTTTCCTGCTGCAACTTCTTTATTCGGAGGCGTCAAGAGGGCAAATCTCTAACAAAGGTGCAGCAGCGAGAGCGATTGCCCTGGCCACACAGCCAAAGAGTGAGGACTAATGTGATCTCAACAATCTCTGAGTCGGAGCTGCAGCCCGATGCCCTCTGTGGCCACTGAGACGTTAGAGACATTATGGAATCAGAGTGCCCCGTGGTGGAAACCCCAACAGGAGCTCACAGGCACCTACCCTCTGTCCCTGGTGGCCTGCTAGTCCAGATTCGTATTTCTGGTTAGGCAAAAAGTATTTTCCAATTTTCTACAGATAGCTAAGGAGGAAGATCTACTATCTTTATATATGCCTTTTAAATATACTAGTTAGGAAGTCGTGTCTCTATTGATGTTTAAGCATCTAGGAAAATCAACTATTTGCTGAGGTCAGGCCTCCCATTTAAATATTTCAGATCCAGTGAAACCTCTGCGTGTCCAGGTTTCTTGTTGACTTCAGAACCTCCCCTCGGGCCTCTCTATGGCTTTTGCCTCTCTCACCATAAAGAAAGTTGTTCTGCAAGACTGACAGATCAGGTGCAATACACTCTTGCAAGGGAGGAAACAAATGGGCTGGGATGGATTGTAATTATTACCAAGTTTAGATTAGGCACCAGAACATCGGGGTAAATTTTCTTTTATGACATTAGAGCCATCTATTAGAGATTAGAGCTTTCATTTGACCTGGTTTGATAGATTCACACACTTTGCAAGATCCCCTAGTAAGCCATCATATTTGTCCAGGTTATGAAACGGAGTCACGAGACTTTATAGCCGCACGATTCTCAGGAGCATTGTTCCTCATGTGTAGCAGGAGCACAGCCTACTTGAGCTTGTTTTCTCATCTTAAAAAAAAATAGTAAGCCAGGCATAGTAGTGTTCACCTATAATTCCAGTACTTGGCAGGCTGAAATAGAGAGATTGCAGGTTCTAAGCCAATACCTGGTAAGTTAGTGAGACCCTGTTTCTAAATAAATAAGCAAACAAACAAACAAACAAATAAAGGGCTAGTGGTGTGGCTCAGTGATAGAATAGTCGCAGTGTTGTAAAACAAAAACAAAAAAGAAGCATGATGCATGATGATATATATGTTGCAGGATTTGGGGGAGAATTGAATGAGATTGAATAAGAAAAACCCGTATCCTTGAGTCAAACTCTGATGGTGTGGGTAAAATACAATATTGTCTCATTTTTAGGAAAAGTTTTACTGGTGAAATTGTAGTTGTATTTGATGGTGAGATTCACAGTGATACAGTCATATGTATTCACAATATTACTTAGTCTGTTTTCTTCCCCTCCTCTTTCTACACCTTCCTTCTTCCCCTCGGCCCCTTCCACTCCTCTAGCTTCCCCATGTTAGCAAAAACATGCAGCCTTTGATTTTCTCACTTAACCTGTTCTCTAGATCCATCCATTTTACTGCAAATGAGATAATTTCATTCTTCTTTATGGCTGAGTTAAATCTTCCCAAAATAATTAAAGTGAGAATGCTATGACACTCCATGCATCCCCATGTTTTGCAGCACAATTCACCATACCAAGTTATGGAGCCAGCATAGGTGTTCCTCAACAGAGGAATGGATAAAGAAAGTGTGTTATATGCCTTTTTTTTTTTTATTGTAAAGCAGAAACGCCTGACCTTCAGGCAATGACCTCTTTCAAATAAAAAGAGTCATTCTTTGTAATGCAGAAACCAATATTTCTTTGCAAAATTAGATCTATATTGATCTAAACCTGTGTGTACATAACTGCCTGTATATTGTCAGCAAAAAAAAAAAATAAGAAATCTATTAGCAGAGTTCACTAAAAACTAAACATATTCTTGAGGCCTCTGTCCATTAGCAATGTGGAACGAAGGAGACCAGAAGTTAGATCTTCTATTAGCCAAATGATCTGTACTGAGAAAAGGAAAGATCAATGTGGGACCAGAATCTTTAACAAGTTGGGGATTGGTTTTAAGAAAAAAACAATATAAAATTTGGGAACAAAAATTTAGGTATAAAGACAATTATTTTTGGGAAAAAAATTATGCACACATCCATATAAGAATTCTTATAAATTTGGTATGATAGTCATAAGAAGGGAAACATTATTTAAATTTTCATACTGTGCATTATTGAGAATACCCTTCTTTGTTGACCATGCCCCAGTGAGAATGACCGTCACTCCTTACAATGAGTTCTTCACTAGTGACACGTTTCCAGTGTTGTTCATACTCTGTGACATCTTCACACAGTGATGTAACCTCAGCTTTATTGCCCCTTTATTGTACTGTTTTTCACTGTGATGAACAGGCACAGAGTAATATTTCTGGAAGTCATTCCTCCACTACTGCATGGAACAATAACTTATCTAGATATAGAAGAAACTATAAACCAATTAGTATGCCCACAAACTAAATTTAGATTTTGGGGGTTTTTTGTATGAGGAATCCCACAAATGACTGGTTCTCTTTGCCTCCAGACATTATGGGACATTTGACCAAGGGAAGGAAGAGTTTTGACCAACTACACTTAAAATCTCATTTTTGCAAACTTTATAGAAACATCCCTATATAAACACATTCTAAGACTTCCCTAGGACCTTTGGAAAAGCTTGTGCAAATGGAGCCCTTAACGCTTAAACAGCATTCGCTTTCTGGTGCTCTGAGAAAATTTAATGGAGGAAGAGATAAAGTAGGAGACAGGCAATACTTAAGAAAAAAATTCTAGTCATTTTACAACTTTCTCTATATCTCCAAAGATAATTAAAACTAGCCGGGCATGGTGGCACACACTTGTAATCCCTGCACTTGGGAGGCAGAGACAGAAGAATGGTGCAGGTTCTAAGCCAGCTTCACTGGTTTAAGAGACCCTGTCTCCAAAATATATATATAAAACTACGTCTGGGAGTATAGCCCAGAGGTAAAAGGGTTTCCAGGAACCCCAGTACCACCCCCCCAAAAAAAAAGATAATTAGAACTTTCACCTTCCCCCAAACTAGATGACTTTTCTAACTTTATTACCTTCACTCCCTCTATCTATCTATCTATCATCTATTCATTATCCAAATATGCATACTGTGATTCTTTTCCCAGATGTTATAATTTCTTCATACGTGTTTAAACATTTGATATATGTTACTAGTCCTTTCTATATCTAGTAGTTTTTCTTTCACCTCTTTAGTTTCATTACAGTGTATCTGTTATAAAATGTAGGCCAGTTTATCTGTAATTTCTGGTATTCTGCATTTTGCCAGTTGCTAGTTTCATGGCGAAAAATCACCATATCACTTCATCTTTTGTATTTTCTTTTTTCGTGGTGCTGGTGATGGAACCCAGAGGCTTTCTACCTCCAGACTACACTTCCAGACCTATTTTATATTTTTTATTTGAAAACAGGGTCTCACTAAGCTGCTAAGAGGCTCAGTAAGTAGCTGAGGCTGGCTTTGAACCTGCGTGATGCTCCTATCTCAGCCTCCCAAGCACGGGGATTACAAGCGTGAGCCACCACACCCGACTCAAAATAATATTTTGATTTTGTCATATTCCCCCTTTATTATTCACTTATCAGTTTGAACCTTTTAATAAAGAAAAAGCTTTTCCTCGTTTGTTATTTGGTTATCCAGTTTTAGAATCCTATTGGAAAGACAGAATAAATTCTTGGTTCCTTAACTTGATATATACGTTAAAAAAAATGTCTTTTAGATCTACTCCTGAAGAGGACCGTTTTAAACATGTTGATTTCATATTAATTTCAAAATACATTGATTTCACTCAAGCATATTTTATAGATTATAATTCATTCCAACCATTACTTTTGTCCAAAGGCAAAATTTTCCGTATTTGCCCCAAGAAAGACTCTAGGTTGGCTCTTGAGCCCTTTTAATATGACCTAACAAGTCTTTTAGAGGGTCCTTGCTATGTGGTATGGAGGCCTTATACATTCCCCATGTCGAATCTGGAATCAGTATCTTATCTAGAGAGCTTGGGCTTCTTTCAGAGGGAACAGATATTTCAAGACCAATGCCTCTGCTTAGATGAAGTAGGGACCACACCAAGATTGTAACATTTTCTAAGCAGATGATGTCTCAGCATTTTGCTCCCATGCTCAGAGATGATTCTTAGCATCATTATTTTGAGTTGTCATATATTTTCCCTCTGAATGACTAAGAGGCTGTGCAGTAATTTTTTTTTTTTTTTGTCATTGACTTTCCACGGCTTTTTTCTCTAATTGCTTTGTTCAAATCTGCGGTACAAGAGGATAAACATAAATGCCTATTCTTTGCTTTCTATGATGTAACTTGCGACGAGAGCCTGAGTCTTGGGGACTTCTGGCCCTTGACAGACACCCTGGGCAAAGATGATCTTTTACTTTGTCGTGTACCCTGCGACCAAGCTGTGGCTACCAGACTTGTGGTAATTGTACAGGAGATTCATTTCGGCCCACTGAAAGACAGAGACTGGCTGAGTTATGGATGTGGAACCAGACCCCACTCGGTACCGCAGACACACAGCCGGAGCCCCCGTCCTGACTTTCGGCTGTGTGCACGGGTTCATATTTAAGTCAGAATTTGCCTTCTGAAAATATTTTCCTGACAAGGAGTTGCTGATTACCGTGGTATCTTTCACTTGATTATTAAGATTCCCCCTTGCCATGCTCCCCTGAGCTTTAATTACAGCACCGCTGCCCCTTCAAAACATGCTGCCAGCCTTCTCCCTTGTGCAAGAGACAAGAACGCATGCCTCACATCCCCTCCGTGTCCTTTATCCCTCTTATTGATTTCCGAGGTGATTCTGTATTGATTTTATCTTCATATTTCAATGCCTCCTTGGTCTTTTCCCTTCTCATTTCTCCACGCTCTTAGAACTCTGGCTTTCTCCTTGTTCAGTCAGGTCATCCAATTAGGATTTATCTGTGATCCTCTTTTGCCACTCTGAGGGCTCTCTGTGATCCAGGTTGGAGCCCAGCTACTCTTAACGGGATGACTTTTATCTCAGACCCAAACTGTCTATCTAAGCGCTGGTGCCATCGCCAGCATTTGTCTAAAGGTGTGGAAGGAAACTGGCAGGAGACCTCCTGTAAGGACGCCTCCCAGACCTCCCTCAGGCGGCCCACTGCGGACAAATCTGCTGCTCTGCTTCCGACTTGGTGTGCTTCTGAGTGTGGGGCTTTGTTTCCTGGAAGCTCTTAATAGTGTTAGCAACATCCAGGGTCTCTTTCACTCTTAATTCTCTTATCTTAATATATTATTGTGTCTCAGGAATTGTGAGTAGACCAGCTCCTTGTGGTGGAAAAAAAAAAAGGAAGAGAAGTATCATAAACTGCAAAACGGGCTCCCATGGGGGCACCGAGGACTCCCTTCAGTAAGGAAGCCCAGCCTCTGGCTTACGGCGGAGTCCTTCAGTGAACGCAGTATTTTAGGCAGGCAAAAGTCACTAATGAAACAGCCTTTGAAGTGGAAGCCAAAGCATAGCCTTTCTCCCAGTGAATTTTAGAAGACGGAGGTCTGACTTAGAAGAGTGGCTTGCCCAGATGCCACAATTCTTACAGCCACATGAAATAAGGAGAACTTGAACTTGGCATTGAAGCCGAGGGCATCATGTACTTGGGAATATTTTTTTGTGTTTTTTTTTCATTGTTTACAAATCTTTTATTACACTCTGAAGTCGGCCGAGGCAAATCTATACATGAGACGAGTTCTTTTCCAACTTAAGAAAAATTTTCAGATTTTACATAAACTTGTTTTGTTCATGCTCTGCCTACCTGCCAACAGATACTTAATTCTGAGTCAACCCTGATTGCAGAGGAATTAAATTTGACTGTAGAAATATGAAGTTTGACACTAGGAAGAGGGTTTAATCAGTGAAGCGCTATGTTCATCTATTTACTTGTGCTGATATGCACAGGATGCGATTTCTTTCTTTCCACAGTGCTATTTGCTGGAGATAGAAAGTCTCTATGTAACTCCTTAATTTTGTTCCATGCATTATTCTTTGGCTTTAAAGAATAGAAACTTAAAGCCGGCCATGGTGGCTCACGCTTGTAATCCCAGCATTCCAGAGGCTGAAACCAGAGGATGGTGGTTCACGGACAGCCTCAGCTACTTAGTGAGGCCCTCCACAACTTAGTGAGACCCTGTCTCAAAATAAAGAATAAAAATAGGGTGGGGGATGTGGCTTGGAGGTCAAATGCCCTGGGTTCCATGCCCAGACCCGCAAAAAAAAAAAAAAAAAAAATAGAAACTTACACTACACCAACTAAAAAGAATGTGTTCCTCTACAGTGATAACTGCATGAATGGGACTAGTTGGACATAATTAGGAAACAGATTTTTTTTCTCTATTCAGATGCCTTCTGAGAGTCCAATTTGTTCCCCATCTTTATTTCTGCATCATGGGTTACATGAGGACACCCAACTCCCCAAGCTGCCCACTCCGCCCTTGGGGGAACACTTAGTAAGCTCCCACCATACCCTGCCCAGCCTTCCTACAGAACTCAGGCAGCAGGGCTAACTCCACTACCCTTGAGCTGAAGGACTTTCCTGTGGACTCAGACTAAAGGCCCAACTTGGTTTCACCGAAGACCTGTCTCCTGTCAGCTTTCACACCCACCTCGCCTGCTCTACCTCCTCATGTTTTTCCTGAGAGCGCTTTTCCTCCACACATAGCCAAGAATTCTGACTTCATCTCTGCTTCCAGAGAACCTGAAACACACACACACACACACACACACACACACTGAACACTGAATAAAAATTTCTGGAAGATTCTTTGTCTGCTTTGCTCATGTGTAAGGAACAAAATATCCTCTGTTGACTTGTTTTTCGCAAGAACAGCTTCATTTGTGTAACTGAAAAGTTCAACACAGAGCAGAAGCCCACATCTTAAACTTCTCTTTTCACCAACTTGAAGACGATGGAGACACTCTCTAGGTGGATGGAGGTCTGGCTTCTTCTTTACTCTGTTTTCCTCTGCCTCTTGGTCCCTGCCTGGTGGCTGGTGACTCTAGTCAGTCCCCTTATTCCTACGAAGTTGCAGCTAGGAAGAGAGAAGAGATAAAGGGTGGGAAATAGCTGAGCCAGATGTGGCTTCTCACCGCTCCTCTTTAACCACTGGAGTTATTTAGAATCGATCATTTTTAGCCAGACGTGATGGTACTTGGGAGGCTGAGGCAGGAAGATCTTGGTTTGAGGACAGCCTCAGCAAGTAATGAGATTCTCGCGAACCTAGCAAGATCCTGTTTCAAATAAAAAAAGAGAGCCAGGTGTGGTGGCACACTCTTGTAATCCCCATGCTTGGGAGGCAGACACAGGAGGATTGCACAGGTTGGAAGCCAGCCTCGCTGGCTTGAGATCTTTTTTCCAAATAAAATATAAAATAGGTCTGGGAGTGTAGCCCAGAGGTAGAAGGGTTCCATCCCCAGTACCACAAGAAAGAGAAAAAAAAAGAGGGTGTAGCTCAAAGGTAGAATGTCCCTGGGTTTAGTCCTGAGTAACACACACACACACACACACACACACACACACACACACACAATTAATCATCTATTTCTTGGGTGATTTTTGTCAATAGCTAAGAGATTCATCTACATGAAAGTTCTGACAATTGGCAGAACTCTCAGTTATCTGCTTTTGACTCCTTTTTCAGGCCTTGGGGGTCCATTTTACTCACCGTCTTTCTACCTGGGCTTCTACTCTCCTTCCAGCAGGCCTCTTGAGCTAGATCTATTTTGATGTGACACTGTACCATCAGCCCCCGAGGCCTACATTTTATCCATGTTTCCACATTCCCTGTACCATCATTAAGAGAGAGAATGGTTACTTCCTATGTGAGCTCTACATATGGGGGGCTATACTCAGGCCCTGCAGATCTGCAGAATTTTCAGACATGACAGCCATAGCATACTCTAGGTAAACAGACCGAGCTCCTCTGAAAAAGTCCTGAAAGCTCTTTCTACTAGTTTTGAAGTGAGGATGTGGCATGTTCTAGTCTTGCTCTACAGACAGGAACATTTTAAGGTGCACTGGTAATTCTTCCTCCAAAAAAACAAAACAAGCCAGGTGTGGTGGCACACACTTGTAATCCCCGTGCTTGGGAGGCAGAGACAGAAGGATCGCGCAGGTTCGCAGCCAGCCTCGTTGGCTTAAGAGACCCTGTTTCCAAATAAAAGTATAAAAAATAGGTGTCTGGGAGTGTAGTTCAGAGGTAGAAGGGTTTTCAGGAACCCCAGTACCACCAAAAAAGCAAAAGAAAACAAAACAAAACAACAAAAGCAACAAAACATAAAATCTTCTTTTCAGTGTTAATGCTTTCAAGGTGTGTAAGGCGCTAAGGACTTCCAAAGCACTTTCGCATCTCTCTTTGGAAGTCCCGTCCCTTTCCACCAACTTTGGATTATGAAGCTGGTTGGTGCCAATTATCTTTGAGGCCAAAAAACTGTGACAAAGTAATGTCATTAAGTATCTTTGACAAAAGATAATTTATAGTCTATTTTCCATGATCAGGAAGCAAATGCTAGCTAGATATACTGAGATTGAATAGACCGAACGTGAGAATTTGAAGTTGGAGAAATGGTCAGTCTCTCTCTCTCTCTGATGTTTTTTATTTATTTGTCTTTCTTGTCTTACACCTCGGTGTCTTGTGACTTTGAGGGTGGTAGAAACTGTGTTTTTTTCCTTTCAAACTCATAATTTCTGCTCCCGTGGTTTCCATTTGTATACAACTTTGACCTCCTATTACCTCTGCTCAAACTCTGCCACTGAATAGATTTTCATCGTTTGGTAGATATAGTGTGAATGATTAAATTGAGATTCTGATTGGCAGATGATTATCCAAAGGGACATCTCCTGTCTTTTATCCCCTAATTCAATCGCATGTTTCTAACCAATTCTAGGGAGATACACAGCCATTAGTAAGTGGCTCCTAGCCAGGGGCAGTGGTACATATTTGTCATACCAGCTACTCAGGAGACTGAGGCAGGAGGATTTTGTGCTCAAGACCAGCCTGGGTGACAAAATAGCAAAACTCTGTCTCAAAAAATAAATAAATAAAAATGAAAGAATAAATAAATAACTATAAAACCCTCCTAATGAATACTTCTTTTGTAAGGATAATATACCAAGAAAGAGAATATATCTATATATCTTAGAACTTATCATTGTCATTTTACACCTTTATCTGCCTTCCAGTTTTGTGTGTTAGCGCTTCACACAGTTTCCTTGGACTTTGGTACAAATCTATTCTTTAGTTTCTATACACACTTCGAGGGTGCTCTAGACTGTTATCTTTCTGCATCTTCAAACTCTCATAGATTGAAAGAAGAGAATAGTAAATTGAGTCAGTGCTGTTTTATTTAGGGAGTACAGGGGAGAACCTGATCTGAAAAGGTGATCATTGAGAAAATAACTCTGTAAGAGGAGACCTGGTAGAGTTTGGAGGAAGAAGATTACAGGCAAAAGGGAAAGCCAGGGCAAAGGTCTTGAAGCAGAAACTGCAAAGAGACCTGTGTGGTCAGCACAGGGCTGTGCTAGATTCAGCAAAGCCTTGTGAGCTCTCTGGTCCTTTTACCAAGAGCATCACCTTAACTCAAAAGAAGCTCACCTGTGGTGAAGATGGATGTGCTCTGGACCTCACTGGGCAGATGAATTCTTATTGTCTGACGTGGATGGAGTTAGGAAGCCCAACTCAACTTGCATTTCCTCTGTACATCCTGAAAGTTAGTATTTATCAACAAATTTCCCCTGTGAGTGTATTTTTCACTATTGAGTGCATAATACAACTTAAATTGAGAGGTCTTCATCTTTTCATTAAGTCTGACTTCAAGAAGTCCATTTTCTTTACAGAATAATTACAAAAATCTGGGGAAAGCATGGCTCTTATCATTTAAAAATATTGGTTTCTAGATTAAAGTGATAAGTTTAAAATTTGGAAACTTTATTAGATGATTATCTTCTAAACATTTTGAAAAAATGAATATCAAAAAAGAATAATGAGCTGTGCGTGGTGGCACATGCTTGTCATCCCAGCATTCGGGAGGCTGAGACCAGAGGATCGCGGTTCGCGGACAGCCTCAGCTACTTAGTGAGGCCCTCTGCAACTCAGTGAGACCCGGTTTCAAAATAAAGAATAAAAAATAGGGCAGGGGGTGTAGCTTGGAGGTCAAATGCCCCTTGTTTCCATCACCAGACACACACACGCACACACACACACACACACACAAATAATAATAATAATAATAATAATAATAATAATAATAATGATGATGTCGGACATAGTGGTGCACATTTGTAATCTCAATACTTTGGAGGCTGAAATAGGAGGATCCCAGGTTCAAAGTCAGCCTCACCACTTTAGCAAGACTCTCAGCAACCTAGTGAGACCCTCTTTCCAAATAAGAAATACAAATGGGGTGGGGTGTATCTTTTTTTTTTTTTTTTTGCAAGTCTAGGGATGTAACCCAGGGGCATTTGACCTCCAAGGCACACCCCCTGCCCTATCTTTTTTTTTTTTTTGGTGGTACTGGGGTTCCTGGAAGCCCTTCTTCCTCCGGGCTACACTCCCAGACCTATTTTATATTTTTGAAACAGGGTCTCTTACACCAGCGCGGCTGGCTTCGAACCTGCGCGATCCTCCTGTCTCCGCCTCCCAAGCGCGGGGATTACAAGCGTGCGCCACCACGCCCGGCTCCCTGCCCTATTTTTTATTCTTTACTTTGAGACAGGGTCTCACTAAGTTGCGGAAGGCCTCACAAAGTCACTGAGGCTGTTCGCGAACCACGATTCTCCGGTCTCAGCTTCCCGAATGCTGGGATTACTAAATGCCCCATCATGCCCGGTTTGGGGTGTATCTTGAATGCAGAATTCCTCTGGGTCCAATCCCCAGTTTTAAAAAAAAGTTTTTAGCTCAGAGTGGTGGCACATACATTTAATCCATACATTTAGAAGGCTGAGACAGAAGGACCACAGGTTTAAGGACAACCTCAGCAACTTTGATCATCAGCAATAAAAAAAAAAAAAAAATTTAAAGGGCTGGATGTGTAGCTGGAAGGTAGAATGTTCCTGGGTTCAATCCTTACTACTCTCTTGATATTTCTCAACCAAGAGTAAACATATTTCTCTGGTTCAACGGATTTGTCATACGAGACATAAGCAATCTATTTAAATGTTATATTTTGTAGAGGTTTCAAATGATAATCCAGAGCCAGGCCTGGTGGATCATACCTGTAAACTCAGTACTTGGGAGGCTGAGACAGAAGGATTGTAAGTTCAAGGACAGCCTCAGCAAGTAGTGAGACTCTCATCAACCTAGTGAGACTGTATTTCAAAATTAAAAATAAAATAGGGCTAAAGGTGTAGTTCAGAGATAGAACGCCTCTGAGTTCAATCCCTAGTAATACACACACACACACACACACACACACACACACACACACACACACACACAATGATAACTCAAAAAATGTTTGGTATTTTTTAAATAATTTCCATGGTTCTTTTATAATTTGTTACTGCTATGCAGTTTCAGTACCTATACTTACATTTCTAATCATAGAAAGCAAAAGTGTCTTTTTACAAAGAACTTCAGCTAATGAGAAAAATAACAGAAGAAGCTCAATACACACATAATCCATCTATAATCAATGAAGGTGGAATGATGTCAGGCACATAAGAACTAGGAGTTTTTAACTCTGTTATTGTGTAGAGGTAATTAGAAAAAAATGATATGAGGATCACATATCACTTAGGGTTCAGTGTATAATCATGTGGAATACATGTATTATATTCATAATGCCAGCAGCAATTTATTTTTGGGAGAATGACTTCTACAATCATGTGATATCAGATTTTAACTTATTCACTTGTAGATTTCACCAAACAGATTTGTTTGGCTTTTAAAGTTGTATAATAGCCTCTATCATAAAGAAGTCATAATGGTTGTGCTTGTACATATTTAACTAAGATGAAATGGGTTGTGTTAAGATTGAACATTTATGAGAACTCAGTTTATTTTTTATTTTTTATTGTTTGTAATACTGGGGATGGAACCCAGGGACATTCTACTTCAGAGCTACACCCCCAGCCCTATTTTTTATTCTTAATTTTGAAACAGGGTCTCACTAAGTGTGGAGCACCTTATCAAGTAGCTGAGGCTGGCTGTGAACCTGTTCAGTCCCCAGTAATAAACACACACACACACACACACACACACACACACACACACACACGCACACACACTCAGATTCTCCTGTGTCAGCCTCTCAAGTACTGGGATTACAAGCATGTGCTACCATGGCCAGCTACTCAACTTTATTTTTAAGAGTACAGATTTATTCAGGGTAGAAAATATGGCAATATTATCCCATACCCCTAATGTGGAAAACGAAGAAGTGTATGGGGAAAATAAAGATAGTAGACATCCTGAAAAAAATAATTCAGTGCTGGTATATTGAAAATCAATGCAAGGTCCTGTGTATATTCTATAACAGATATATAAATAAATAAATATATATATGTGTATATATGTATTATATATATATATATATATTAACATTAGAGTCGTATATATGGCAACTAACATTACAGAGTCACCTAAAAGTAATTTCAAACAATACCCAAAATGCCAAGGGAATTGATCACTTTGAAACATCCCATATTTTGGAGAAAGGCTTGTATTTTCAAAATAAAGCACGGCAAAAAGTGAATGACATATTTTATGATTCTCTTACAGGTCAAACGCTTTATAGGCAGTTTATTAACTTTGTAAAACTAAAACACAATTTGTCATTTGACATTGATTTGCAGGTATAAAACTGATGGCATTACATCTCTTATTAGTGAAAATCAAAGATAAAAGCATTTCCACAGATTTCTATTTATGTAAATACTCTTTTTATCTCAAAGGTACAAATCTGAAGGTAGATGACAATGAGGGAAATTACAAAGGAGGAAAGGGGAACAGAAGAGACGGTGTTCCTGAAGTTGAGGTACTTGTGTGGTGGCCTGGGTTCCCTCTTCTCTCTGGAACACTTGAATGCATTGTGAGAAGATGGAGGAGAGCCAATGGGACCAACCGTGAACAAATGCCCATCGTACCATCCCGAGTATCGATGGTGTAGGACTTCTTCCCAGAATACAAAGGAGCCCGGCATGTTCATGGTGAACTGAATTTTATCTGCTGTGACCCAGAAATCTGGACATAAAAAGGGGCTAAAGTGATGTGTGAGAATGTATATATCTAAAAAAGGAAGGTTAAGGTAATTTAAAAGAAATTCTCCAAGATTTATTTGAATTTTCATGTTATGTTATCTAGTCTAGTAATTATTGATGCTATGCTATGTTACTGAATATTGAGGGCATGTGTCAGTTACAGGAGAAACAGCAGCAGTGAAAATAACTACATTACCTAGAAACTACCTAGATTATAAGAAGATAAGCCAGGCTCTATGACAAAAACATGGAGTAATATAGCCATAGATAGCAGTTTTTCAAAAAAATTCAAGAAATATGAATTGGTAGGTACACTTTAAGATGAAAACAGTAAAATGTCTCAGATAACTATGATATATGTATATCATATATATCATATATTATATATCATATATCATATATATTGTATATCATATATCAGATATATATCATATATGATATATATATATATATTTATATATCATATATCAAAGTCACTAACCTTTTACCTTAGTAGCAAAATCTTAAGAAGTCAGAGCAAATGCACATTTATGACCACAGCTTTCTTGAATTAGCCACAGACCAAATTATTACTTAATGAAACACCATGTTTTTAAATGTTCAGGTCTTTAATTTTTTTTAGGTAAACTGCCTTATTATGGCCCAACTGAGTTCCAAAAATTGCAATCTAAATTCTAGTGCTGAAACTAGAATGTTTGCTCATTGTCTACTGTCTTCAAAATCAATGGGCCACTGACACTCATTCAGAGTTTGATTTTTGATTCCAGGAGGTTTTTGGTTTTAGTGTAATTTTCTAGAAAAGGATTTAATCTACATATCCGAGTATGTTTAAGAGATATTCTCAGAATTTGAGAAGTTATATTTCAGCCTCTCTGCAGGAACAAAATAGAGATGAAGTACAAATTCCCAAACCATTCCCTGCAGTCAGACTATATTATAATGCCTTTGGCATTGCAAGGACTAGATACAACATAGTCAGTGCTTCAGCAAGTAATTCTTCATTTTTTTTTCTATTATTCTCAACATCTTCTTCCTGGGCTGTGCTCTTTATATTCCGATTTGAATAATCATCACGTTTTAATTTTCCATCTCCCACTGAACAGCCCGATTGCCCTAACCTCGGTTATGCTAACTGGCTCTCGCCCTGCATTGATTAAGATTTCCCAGAGATAACAGGGGGATGAATAATCGCCCGGCTTCTCACATCCATTCTCGTGTATCTCCGCAGTCTGGCAATAACACCCACAATTTGAGGAGTATGGGTCTAGCTGTGAACTATGAAATATGGTAATATGTATGACCTTCTGTTGAAAAAATAAAAATAGAAATAAATTAATATTAATATCATGACTTTTTCCCCAAAGAAAAGAAAATACTGAAACATTTTTCTCTTGCTTCAACTCTTTCCTGGTGACAGTGAACTATGCTTAACAGTCAAATGGGAGTAATTACCAGCAGATTTAGGCCTTCAGTCTAATAAAAGTAAAGTGGTTAACACTGTTGGAAAACGAGGAGAAATTCCAAGTGAGGTGTTTTTGATATGGCTGCAGCCGGGGTCAGGTGTAATAAATCCTTCATCTCTATAATCTACTGTCAGGGTCTTGGCTCCGTCTCTCATCATCTCTGTCACAGGATCAGTAATCTACTGTCAGGGTCTTGGCTCCATCTCTCATCTTCTCTGTCACAGAAGCAGTTTCTGTCTTGGCCTTGTTGCACCAACTTCTTTTACTTCCTAAGGCTAATTATTACGTTGTTAGCGCGTCGCCATCCTAATTTACAAAACCACCCCCATCCTTGTAAGTCTCAGACATGATGTCCCATTAACTGGAAGAGGAAATGTAAACCTCTCGTTTGGTAAGAAAGTGCCTCCTTGATTTTTTCCTAGCCTGATTTTCCAAGACAATTTCCCAATATTCTCATTCCTCTGAAACCCCCTTTAGAGCAACCGCCCTGTGCTCCAGATGTGTGTGACTATTTGACACCCTTGTCCTTGCATATCCAGGTATAAGTATTCTCTTTCCTAAGAGAGTTGGAGTAGATCTTTAATCACTTAGCAACAATTAATACAAATGAAGCCTCTTACGCATTTTCTCCGGACAATCTCTGAACTCAATCAAGTATTGTGGTAGTTTTTTTTTTTTTTTCCCCAAAAGAATTTGGGATGTAAAAAAGCAGGGCTTTATCTTCTTCTTTTATGTCTCTTCTTCTACCTCCATAAACTTAGCTTCTAAGCGGTATGGTGTTCATTTTTTTTCCTTTCCAGTAAATTGAATATCTGTGTATTTAAAGAAAATTTATGTTTATTGATGACATGACTGTTAATACAGTTAAATAATGTCAGTGCTACGTAAAAGGTATGCAGTGCTACTCATTCCTTATTCTTAAGTTTTGCTAAAAAATGCCTGCATTAACATCAGAACTTATTGTTAGGTTGGTTTTTAGTATAAATGACATTACTTTAAGAAAATAAAGTATGGTGGAGAGAACAGATGCTTTGAAATTTGAAACACCTTAGGACTAATTTTATTTGTCATATAGTAGATTTTGGACTTAGAGAGTTATTTAACTCCTAGCGTCTCACATATACAAAGTGAAGAATATTTACCTTTCAAGAATGCTTTAAGTGTTTAAATCAATAAAGTAGTGTAAGGTAAGAAAATGCTCATATTTTACCATATTCATCTGTAGGCATGGAAGAGTCTTCTGTCTGGCAGAGAGTACTACCTTGGAACTAACCATTTGATTCATTAACACATCATATAAATAAGAACTTGTTTCCACTGAATAGATGCTTCTCAATGGATGTTCACTGGCAATCGGTTTTGGGCAGACTGTGGATAATGGTGATAGGATGATAATGACTAGGATCTGCAGTGCTCTGCCTATCATGACCCACTCATGCTCACAACCAAGGCAGATGCTTTAATTTAGCTTCACGTGTGCTTGAGAAATGGAGCAAAGCTAGCTGGCTCATTCACAACTTGGGCCCCAGGAGCTAACTAATCAAGTGTGGAGTTAACCTGCCATTAACGTGCAAACTGATTGCACAGCCAAGAGCAAGCCTTTACCTTCAGTTGCTATGTATTGGGCCTTTACTATTGAATTGGTATTGTTGGTGCAGAAAAATAAAAGACCAGTGAGATGTAGCCCAATCTTTCAAAAGCTGATAGTTAACTGTAATCAAGGCAGGTAGAAATGTGTTCGAAAATACATTTAATAGAATGATTATCTGATTAAAGGGAGGAAAAGAAGGATTTGTCCTACCATTGGAATCTACTAACTAATCTTTTAAAAAGTCCTGGATTTTATCTATATCCTTGGAATTGATCAACTTTCTTATGTAGTTCAAACCACTCATTTGTTTAAAGTATGAACAGTTTATGAATATGGCATAACAAAGTTGCATAAGAAAGCTGCTATTTATTTTTCTTTTAGCACCTTTGTCCCTTGAACACTCTTTTATGTCTCTGTCTGTCTCTCTCTCTCTCTCTCTCTCTCTCTCTCTCTCTCTCTCTCTCTCTCTCTGTTTTTATTTTTTTTCTCTCTCTCAAAATTTTCCTGGACTTTATTGTGTACTAGGGGAGATGAGTACATTTTATGAAATATTTTGACTTCAGGGAAGTGCTCTATACCAAATAAACTAAGGAGGTAAATATTTTACCAATATGTTGTGATTGTTGTTTGCAGTGTCATGTGGATATCTAAGAAGAAAAGTCTGTGAGGTCCTAAGCAGCATTTGTATATAAACAAAATTGATTTCTACTAATATGGTCTTAATATATTGCTATTTAACATTATTATTTGATAATTTGATTTAAAATATGTTTATTTTGCTTATAGAAATAACAAAGAATTCAGCATTGTGTAGCGTTAGAAAGATTTATTTTAACATTAGTAACTAATTCTAATTTACTAAGAATTTTCTTCAGAAAGACAGTATTTCTAAGAACCATGTAAACATCAATAGGAAAATAACCTCAACACTCACATCTTCAGTGTTTCTTTAACCTATGTTTACTTTTCCCCACTTTTCACTTAGTATAAAATGCAGAGAAAATTTGTCATTTCCAAAATGTGTCATGAATCCCTATTTGCATATATCTACCTGAGAGGCAGCCCTCTAATAGTTATATGCTATCAGAATATTCTGCTGTGAATCTCCTGAAAAATCTATAACTAAATTTTAATTAGAAATATAGATACACTAAATAAAAAGAATTTTTAAGAAATGTCCTTCTTTTCTTCTCTGTTCAAGTTCAGATTCCAGTCACTCGAATTGCAAATTAGTTTAATATAAATATGACAGCAATAATAAGCTCTAGTGAATTTTACGACATTTCGAGATACAACCATAACAGTTTTGTGGTGAGGTGTCTTTTCGTTTTGATCATGACACACATTATTTTTCACATAGAAATATAATTCTTCAGCATACAGTGATGCAATTAATCTACTCTCAAACGTAGTATTTTCAGCAGTTGATGCAATTAATCTAGTCTCAAATGTAGTATTTTCAGCAGTAACTTCAATATCTTTTTTTGTATTTTCACTTAAATAAAAATTGTGATAAATTCATACTTTTAAAAATAAAATAAGTTTTGTCAAAGAAGGCATGTTGTAGGTTAAAATCTGTCTACATGTCATTATTCCTTATGTCCAAGTCTAATTAGTTTTTTTGAAACACACACAACTTCTCATGAGACTTATGAAAAACACAGTGCATTATTCTTGTGCCATAAGTTAGATAATACAATATTGAGATAAATGTCAATAAGAAATTGTAAGCAGCCAGGGAAAGCTAAGGATATGGAAGGACTCTGAGAATGAATATCCAGCTGAATAAATACATTTCAAAGATTTTTTTCCTTCTTTTTTCTGAAGAGGACACTTTATATTCAGCATTTCTCCCCTTAAAATGGAGGAGGGAACAAAATGTTGCAGAGCCAAAGTGTATTTTGGTTATGTAAGGACTTTAATTATTGACAAGATACATAGCTTCTAAAAATTATTAAAAAAAACTCTTTAGGAAGGTTTCCATTTCTACTGGTACTATACTATTTCTATAAAGAAAATAATCTTAATGTTTCTAACAAAATATCTGTATTTATTCCTTTTTAATTAGGGAGCAGTTTATTAAACTGTAGTTATTGCCTTCATCATATGTTGGAACTTTCCAAGTATATATTATAAGTAGAACATTTGGTGTGATCCCTATAATTATATCAAACATATCTTATTCCTACAGCATACATAAAGCAAAAGCAAAAAGTCAAATACCAGTGCCAATGAAAAATAAAAAAGTTACTAAATACGATAAAACATTTCCAAACATGCTTTATGTATGTAGTAGAATTTAACCTCAACCTAGGGTGAGTGATAAAATGGAACTTCCAAATGTATGTTCTTTGATTTTAAGAAAATTAAAGCATTCAGAACCATCACTGGTTTAGTAAGCATCCTTGGGGTGTAGGCACTCCAATAGACACTGTAAGAAAACACACATGCAATTCTGGCTCCGGTAATTCTCCTTGTTAAAGCCTCAATTTACAGTGAAATAATTACCTACCCTTAGTATTTCAGGATCCCAAACAAATCTGAGGTATCACTGCGAATTTGAAAGATTTCTCATTTCAAACTACAGATGGAGATGTGTCTCTCTAATAGAAAATAGCTTGCTTTTAAATATGTGTTTGTGTGTGTGTCTTGTATATATGTACACACACGACATGCAGCACACAAGAAACATTGGTTAGGTTTCCAAATTGGACAATATTATGAAGAGTTGACTCCTATTGGCTAGAAGATATAGAATATCACAGCCAAACTGAAAGTGACGAACAGTTTATTTTTTTATTTCAAAATTAGCTGAAGTAGCAAAAACACAAGCATATCTTAGACCTTGAACCAGAATAATAAACAAATACGTGTGTGTAGGATTCAAAAATATAAAGGAAGATTAGGGCTTTTGCTTTATTTGCTTAAAACCAAACAATGTATATCTCAAAGCTCCAAGGGCATATTTGCACAGACATTCTAATTATTAGTTCGCTTTATCTCTGCTGGCTCGATGTGATTCTCAGCTTTTTAATCACTTCTCTACTGGCACAGCTAATGTGCCTACAAGTTGTCTAGAATTTTAATATTGCTAAATTTAGTGATGCGAGTTGTGATTAAATTGTGAAAACTTGTTTAATGCAAACCCTGATTGAAAAGAATACATGCTTATTTAAGGAAAATGTACAACTTTGCAAAAATTATATAGTGCTATATATAGTTCCACATTTAACAGCTTTACCAACCTGCAAAAAAGTTGGTTCTTGTAGAAAACTGCCAGGCTATGTAGTCTGAAATCTGGAGTCATAATACCAGAGAGCTGTCAGTCAGCCATCCATCCATCTAATTGGCTTCTTACCATCTTTCCATCATGTTTTTTTTATAACTGGTCGCCTCTGGCTAAAATGCAAATCATGAGGAAGAGCCGTCTAGAAAAAGCTGCTGCTTTCTTAATTATCTGTCAGAGTATGGACCAGTGGACCCAGGGCCGCACTGTAGAGTTATGCTAAGCAGCAAGGCATCATGGGAATTGGAGTGACAGCTCATTTTCCTCCCGTGTTTTCTGTGTTCGAATGACAATGCAGAAATATGGGTTTTCCCACACTTTCTCTGAACACCTGGGCTATGGCTCAGGGGAGCACAAAGCCAAAACTGTCACATTCCCAGACATGGTCTTATTGCTGTCACAATGACAGGATTGTTGACAAATGCCAGCAGTCATCTCAGCATCTTGGGAAATGTCTGCCATGATTGTGTCAACAGCCTGACAGAAATTGTTAATGTTTAAACTTCTTCCAGTGACAGAATCCTGTCTTGCTGACAATATTTGTCATATGAAACTCAATCTTTGTCAAACTTGCTTAAAAATTAACACTTTTTCAATTTCTTTTTTTTCTAGTTTACTGCCTAGCAGTGCAAAATTTTAGCGATATGATTTCAACAAGGTAATATAACACAGTAATTTAGGTCCACATTCCATCCAGATATTCCAACCCATTATAACTTAAGGCTGCCTTGTCCTTTTGACCTTTGCTACAAGAATAATTAGACATCTATACATATATACAACATATAGATATATTTAGTAATATGTACATAGATACATGTATGCTTTAAGGTATAAAGCTGTGAATTATTGAAGAAGTGTAAATCGTTCTTTATGACTCAGTAGACAATATGGATAGTCAATTAAACCTTGCAATTGTTTTCTTCTCATGAAAGTCAGTTGCAAACGTGTAGATATGCATTAAACAATTTCTTAGCTTTAAATTTTTAAAAATTTTTATGCTATTTTAAACTATGATTTTAAAAAATAATCTGACAGGTTAAACCATATCTTTTTCAGGAACTCAGCAAGGTCTTTTTTTGTTCTTTCTTTCTTTCTTTATATCTGATTATGCCAAAACTATATTATAAATGAGGACAGCCTTAATATTCTAATTCTCATAAAGATGTTGGGAAGTATGTATGCAAACAATTTAAAATGCATTTATTTTAACCAAAGAAGCATCCTTTTTTAAAATCCACAGGTGGCACATTTCAAAATACATTTTTGATGAGATACAATACTTAGATTACTACAAGGTAGTAAAATCAATTCTGGCTGTTCTAGAAATACCCAGTCATGCAAAAGATGTTTTATTTCTTAGACATGGTATAAAAAAAGAGCAATTGGTTAGCTGAATTCTAGTGTCCATCTGTCCCTGACAGAATAATACGTGTCAAATTTAGAGTGACAACTTGTTAATAATGATATAACTATTATTAGTTTGCATTATTATTAGTGTGTCATAACATATAAATATGGTATATACTTATGCTAGTAGCGACATTTTACAATAATTTATTATTAAAATAGAAATATCCTAGAAAAAATAGAATGTGTCTAGTAGTGTTGTTTACTAAAATTGCTGCCAAATGTGATTACTAGTTACTCTATAGACAGTGACTATACTGGGTACAACCTAATTTACTGCACTGCAATAAATGGACTTATTTTTAAGTACTCTAATTTATTGATGAAGCACAGATCTTTACTTAGTAATATCTTCTTTAATGTTTACTAAATTTATACATTTTATTACAAATATTACATCATTTCAGATGAATTTATTTCTAGATACATCATATTTATAAAATACATACTGCTTTTCAGCTTCATTTTTGTCATCAGTGTTTAATTTTGTATATTTTAATTCTAACATTATGTAAGTAACTTCAACCCTAGTTTGAGATGTTTTAAAATAAAAGGTTGGCAGATTTGTTTTGCAATATATCAAGTGATAAATAATTTAGATTTTGTCTCTGTTACGTCTATTCCATTTTTCATTGTAAAAGTAGAGCATTTTTTAAATGGTCATGTCTGTGTTCTAATAAAACGGTATTTATAAAGCAGACAGTAGGCTGGATTTTGCCTGCAAGCTATACTTTTCTCTTTTTGACCATGGGCCAAGTAATTAAACAATCTCTAATTTCAAACTTCAACTGTTGCAAACTAGTTGTATGATGGGAGCATACTTCTGGCATATAATTTTATTATCTCAACATTCTCCAGAATAATTATTGAGGAATATATGAACCTCCTTGTACTACAAGTGAGACTTAATGGCTCTCAGGGGTCAGCCGATGCCCCCAAAGGCCCCCGTGTATGAGAAACAAACCTGGGATTATTATATGGCTCTATCTGAATTCAAAGCTTTCTGCCATTTCAATTGCGATGAAAATTGCATTTTCATTTACTTCTAAAATAAAGTTCTAGAGTAAGTTTGGAGCTTATTGAAGAGGAAGACTGAGAAAGTATCCAGAATGGCAGTGACCAATATAGATGACAGAGGGAAACCTGTGTTAGTCCTCCATCAGCGGGACTCCTGTTGGAAGTCCTCCATCAGCAGTCCTCCTGTTGGAAATCCTCCATCAGTGGTCCTCCTGTTGGATATCCTCCATCAGCGGTCCTCCTGTTGGAAGTCCTCCATCAGTGGTACTCCTGTTGGAAGTCCTCCATCAGCGGTACTCCTGTTTGACGGCACACCTCTCCCCATCACCTAAATTTGGTCTGGGAGTTTGTGAAGTGGGTGCGAAAATCGAAGGGGAAACGTGCCTTATAAGAGGACATAAATATGTAGGAAGAGTGCTATCAAAAATTCAAAAATAGCATATGTGATATTTAACTTTATGTTCAACTTGACTGGGCCACAGGGTGTCCACATATTTGGTTTAACATAATTTCTCAATGTGTCTGTGAAGGCATTTCAGAATGAGATTAACATTTGAATGAGTGCACTGAGAAAAGCAGATTGCCTTTTCTAATGTGGGCTGGCCTCATTGATCTGTTGAGGGCCAAGACAGGATAAAAAAAAAAAAAAAGTAAGAAGGCAAAGAAAGAGACAATTCACTCTTTCGTTGCTTATTTTTAGACCAGAACATGGATCTTCTCCTCTACTTAGATTGGAATTTACACCATACAATCTCCCGGTTTTTAGGCCTCTGAACTCGGTCTGGAAATATATCAGCGGTTCTGATTCCTTAATTGGTAGAGATGCTGGGGCTTCTCAGCCTTCACAGATACAAAATTCCTTTCACATAATACATATATATGTATATGCATATATAATATATAGAGAAAGAAAGAGAGAGAGAGAGAGAAAGAGAAAGGGAGAGAGACAGAGAGTGTGTATCTCACACACTTAGGAAAACTGAAACTAATACAACACTTTACCTTCATTTCTAATTAAATCATGACTTAAGATTCTCTAGTCTGGATCAAGTGAGTTGCTTTGATCTCATGGAAAGGGACACCCAAATTCCTGGCCTAGTGTTGACGGTAGCACACTCTGTTAATCATAGATTCAGCCAGACTTTTGTAAGAAGTATTTTATCAAGATCTTATAAATGGTCTACCTGCAGAAGGGCACGAAACATTCCTACACGATACTCTTAGATTGTAAGTTATTCTTCTGTGAGAATAATAGAATGTACTTTTGTTCAAATATACAAATATTCACAGAACATCTACTTTGATTTAGTTGAACTAGCATGAATTATTAGAATAAAAATAAAACTTGACCACTGGGCTGGGAGTGATGCATCTAGGAGCCAAGAAAATTTAAGGATTTCTGGCAAAAGCCAGAAACTAGAGAAGAAAATCTAAAAGGGATGTGAGGTTCTCCATGCATGGTTTAGAGAAATCATTGCCTAGCTAACACCTTGACTTCAGACTTCTAGTTTCCAAATCACCATAGCAATGATTTTTACTGTTTTGAGATGCCAAATCTGTGGTACTTCTTACAGCATCCCTAATACAGGAGCCATCCAAGGTTAGAAGTGACAGTCCTAATTTTAGAGCCACATAAATCTGGATTAAAATCTCAACTACTATCATGTCCTCTCATAATGTTTGCTACCTCATCTACATATAGAGAATTCCTTCCAATCGGACTCACCCTCAGTCTTACACTGAATGATATTGCCAACACATAGCGTATACTGCTGAAGTTTTTCAAATATTTTCATGCATGTTCTGGCATCTTGCTAAGACCTAGATCAGCATCTGAAAGCTACTATGTTTATTAACAGAATCTCAGCATCCCTTAGAGTATGGACATTAGTATCTCAAAAACACAGAAACAAAAATTAAAACTGTAAATGGGGATGGTTTTTCAGCTTTCTCCTAACTTTCCAAGAAAATAAGAGATCTAGTTGTTCTTTCTAATAACCTGAGCCTTTAAACATTTGGAGTTTGAAGTCTCTAAAGACTACTATTTTCCAAACTCTGAATAAATATTTACATCTATAACGGGCACTGTGGCACATGCTTGTAATTCTAGTACTTGGGAGGCTGAAACAGGAGGATCCGGGTTTGCAGCCAGCCTTAGCTACTTAGTGAGGCACTCCATAACTTAGTGAGACTCTGATTTAAAATAAAGAATAAAAACTCGAGATGGGGGTGTAGCTCAAAGGTAGAATGCCCCTGGGTTCAATCCCCAGCACCAAAAAAAAAAAAAAATTACATTTGTGAAGTAGAAATGAAACTGAACACAATCTAGCTAAATGCCAGAAATCAGAACTCAACTCATAGGCATTGTTGGGGTACAGAGCACAGCATAGTTTCCAGAAAAATCCAGATCTGAAAAATTAGTGGTTATCATTCAGGACCTCAGAAAATTATTTATTCTCTGTGGAGGCTATAAATGGTGAGAATCTCAAAAGGCTTCATTTTGTAATAGCTAGGCAGGATTTTATTCTGCCTAGATCAAAGAGCTTATTTTTTTTGTTTGTTTTTTTGCGGATCTGGGAATGGAACCCATGGGCATTCAAGCTCTGAGCTACACCCCCTACCCTACTTTTTTATTCTTTATTTTAAAATAGGGTCTCACTAAGTTGCAGAGGGCCTCACTAAGTAGCTGAGGCTGTCCACAAGCCGTGATCCTCCTGTTTCATCCTCCTAAATGCTGGGGTTCCAAGCATGTGCCACCAGGCACGGCTAAGACCTTGTGTTTCTACAGCCCCTCAGCAGAAACAGAAAAATAGGATTTACATGAAGGAAATATTGTTTGTATTCAACTTTTATTAACTATGTAATTCACTGAATAGAAAATCACTCATTTTCAAAACTACAAATTAATTGATTTAATGCATATACTATATACATATATAACATATACATACATACATACATACATATATATATATATATATATATATATATATGTAGATATTACCTAGGCAATAACAACAAACTTATAAAAGGTCAGCGGAGAAATTTAAACTTTTTTCAGTGCTGAAGACCAGGCCCAGGGACTCATGCATGCTAGGCAAATGTTTTACCACTGAGCTACCTCTAGACCTAATACCTCTTTTTTTCCCCTCTGAAGGAAAGATGTGTTGTAAACAGACAATAAGACAAACTCAAGAGAAATAGCAGCAATTATGCCAGAAGGATTTCACACAAAGTAAACTTCTTCGAAACTTTGTACAAGGTTGGGCGGGCATGGTGGTAAGTGCTTGTAATCCCAGCTACTTTGGAGGCAGAGGTAAAAGGATTAAAATTTTGAGACCAGTCTGGGTAATTTAGCAAGAACCTATTTCTAAAGAAAATATAGAGATAGCTTATAGTTTAGTGATAAGTCACCCCTGGGTTCGATCCCTAGAAGCACACAGACACACACACACACACACACACACACACACACACACACGTATAAGCACCTCATATAAAACCTCATAAAGTTATAGTGTGATATTAATGGAAATCAAAGAGAAAAAAATCAGTTATTTTCTGAGAGGCCAAAAGAGCACAGAAAGCACACAATTGCATTTAAAAGCTCTGCATAAGGCAAAGTGGGAGTCCGAGTCCACACACTCGTAATGGGCAGAGATCAGTGCTTTCACAAGCTATCATAATGTTATAATTAAAAGCACTGCTGAGTATAACTGTGTGGTAAAAATACGCAAAAGAAATGGAAGGTCTGAATTAATAAGCTGAAAAAATGAAGCTGAATAATTATCGTGCAAGTTTTTTAGATAATTGGCATCATTTGGGAATAAGGAGAACAGGAATAAAGTTGGATCAAGATGAGGAACCATATTAGAGCATTTGAACACATGATCCATTTAACACCAATTATCCTGCTATTTGCCATTACTTCTACATTTTGCCAAATACCTTGATATCCTTTGGGAAAACGTGTGATAGGAATGACAAAATGAGTTTAATTATCATAAAAACAAAACACTTTTTTCCCTAAATTGTATTCACTAGGTTTTGGTCTAAATAAACCTAGAAATTTTTGGTTTAGCATTACATTAATTTTATCAAAATCATATATTTCTGAGAAAGCACAACTTTTCTTTTACTCTTCAAAAGTATACCTGACTTGAATTACAATTTAAATGTTTATTTTTAGCACTCAGTCCTTATAATAATGATTTCCTAAGGCTTCTAGGTAATAACTCTGTATATGATCATTCTAGTCAATAATGGTAATATCATAAACCTGTGTTTCTAATTTGCTAATGGCCAAATATATATTTAAATGCATTGTAAAAGTCCTAGCTCTGAAGCTATTTCCTTCCTCCAAAAAGTATTTTAAAATGTTATTATATAAAGATGTCAATATTGACAATCTCTTTATTACTCTTTTTACACAAATAGACTGACCCAAAGTTTCCACTGAATTAGACCTCAGCTTTCTACTCTGATATAAAAGGTCCATAGAAGAGTTTGGACACAATCCTATGCATGTACTCAAGCTATAGAGACTGGATCTGAGCAAGAATCCATTTTTCTACCTTCTTTCAAGTAAGAGTCGCGGCAGCAATCAGCATTCTTTTGGACAATGTTAAAAATTCTGCAGAATCTGTTTTACCCTTAAACACACAATTTCAGCTTTAAAGACCTAACGGTTCAGCAATTAGAGAGACTTCAAGAAGTGAAACTGGAAATTACATAAACTTCAGCAGTTTATAAATACATATCATATTCAATTTTTACCGACAAACTTTATTTTATTTTATTCAGTTTTTAATACTAGAGATTGAGCCTAGGGGTGTCCTACCTCCAAGCTATAATGCTCAGCCCTTTTTATTTTGAAACAGGGTCTTACTCAGTTGCAGAGAATAGCAGTCCTCCTGTTTCGGCCTCCTAAGTACCAGCGTGTACCACTATGCCAGGTTCAAATTATATTGGATATGAATTATGTTTTGAGCTTAAGAAAGTTTCTGTTCAGTTATTATTGGGATTTAGCTTCTTGAAAAACGAGTCCTTGACAGTCCCTGCAGGCTTCTTCTGTAGCCTCTCTATAAATACAACTTGTAGCAATATCTTCATTATAAATTGTGAAATTACATTGACTTTTAACTTGTTAGATGAGCATAGCCTCCCCTGCCCTCTGTGAGTACCTGCCCAGAAAGCTTCATCAGAAGGAGGAAAGGCCTGGGACCAATTACAGATTTTGGTATGTAATAGACATTCAAAATGTGTATGTGAGCCCAGCATGGTGGTACCTGCCTGTAATCCCAGGACTTGCAAGGCTGAGAAAGCAGGATTGAAAGTTCGAGGATAGCCTCAGCAACTTAATGAGACCTTGTTTCAAAATTTAAAAAAAAAAATAGGGTTGGAGTTAGCTTGGAGGTAGAAGGATCCTGAGTTCCATCCCCAGTACTGCAAAAATAAAATAAAATAAAATATAAAATAGGCCTGGGGGGTGGAGTTCAGAGGTAGAATGCCTCTGAGTTTGATATCCAGTACAAAAAAATACCTCCTCCTAATTTAAAGGAAGTCTGTTCAAACACATCATCATCAACAACAAAAGTTGCTTTTAAATAGAATGCAGCCATATGATCTGGCTATACCTCTTCTGCGTATTTGTCCAAAGGGTTGAAATCAGAGAACTACAATACCCATATTCATAGCGGCACAATTCGTAATAGCCAAAAGATGGAACCAACCTAGGTCTCCATCAACAGATGAATGGATTGCAAAATTATGGGAAATACACACAATGAAATTCTACTCTGCTATAAAGAAGAAAAAAATCATATCATTTGCAATAAGATGGAAAGACCCGGAGAACATTATGCTGAGATCCGCCAGGCACAGAAAGAGAAGGGACTTATGTTTTCTCTAATATGCTCAAACTAGGGAGTATTAGGAATACCAGAGGGACTCCAGACAATGGAGGAGAAACCTCACCAAAGCTAGAATGGAAGGATAGGAGAGGAAGAAGGCTGAGGTTGATTAATGGAGGAGCTACATCAGAATTTGTGTAAAAATATAAATATAGCATGGTTAACCTGGACACTCATTGTTGGGAAGGGAGACAAGGGGAAATAGGGGGAGGGTACCAAACATAGTCTTAATGTGTGCCATTTTCAATATGTTCCACATAAAATTAAAAAATAAATTAATAAAAGAAAGCAGCTCTATGGCATGGAACTTCCTCTCACACTCTATCATCATGGATCTTCAAAATTTTTTCTATCAGTCCCTCCAAAATTCTTTGTTGTTGTGGTGTTGTTGGTGGTGGTAGTGTTGGTATTGGTGGTAGTTGTGTTGTTGTTGGTGGTGGTGGTGTTGCTGTTGGTTGTGGTAATGGTGGTGGTAGTGGTGGTGATGGTGTTGTTGTTGTTGTTGTTGTTGTTGGTGGTGGTGGTAGTTGTGTTGTTGTTGGTGTTGTTGTTGTTGTTGGTTGTGGTGATGGTGGTGGTAGTGGTGGTGATGGTGTTTTTGTTGTTGTTGGTGGTGGTGGTAGTGTTGGTGTTGGTGGTAATTGTGTTGTTGTTGGTGGTGGTGGTGGTGTTGTAGGTGGTGGTGTTGGTGGTGGTAGTGGTGGTTGTGGTGATGGTGGTGGTAGTGGTGGTGATGGTGTTGGTGGTGTTGGTGGTGGTTGTGCTGTTGTTGTTGTTGGTGGTGGTGGTGTTATAGGTGGGGGTGGTGGTTGTGGTGATGGTGGTGAGAGTGGTGGTGATGGTGTTGTTGGTGTTGGTATTGGTGGTTTTGTTGTTGTTGTTGTTGGTAGTGATGGTAGTAGTAGTGGTTTTTGTTACAGGGGATTGAACCCAGAGGCATTCTACCTCTGAGCCACCCTCTCTCAGCCTTATTTAAATTTTTATTTTGAAACAGGGTCTTGCTAAGTTGCTGAAGGTCTTGCTAAGTTGCTGAGACTGGTCATGAACTGGCCACCCTCCCATCTCAGCTTAAGTGTAGGAACATTTTAGGAACAGAAATTATTATGTTCATTTCTGTATCATCTCCTGGGCGTATGGCAGTGCTCCACACATAGTAGTATCTAGATAAAACTTAGAGACTTATAGGCATGAGAACTAATGTTTAAGCACGCCCTATTTGTCAAGTTGATTCTGATGGAGAGGTAAAGAAGAGCATGACAGAATGCATGTGTGATAAATGATTATTATTTAACTATAGATATAATGACTATTGAAGCTGGAAAAGATGTTATCTTCAAGATTAGAATAATTTAGATAGAAAAATGAATATTCACCCACTGCAATGTCAAATAACTCCATGACCAGAAGTATTTTTTGGAGGGGATTTTGGGAAAGATGAGATAAGTGAATCCAAGAAGTCTCAGTATCTTCAAGTATCTAAATTCTCTAATTTTTAAGCTTCTTACCTTTCTATAATATTTCAACAGCCTCCCAACAGTAACAAAACACCACTTACTGTATCAATGCAGAGTCCCCCTGTTTAGAAATTTTACAAAGAATGCACAACTAAGAGTCACAAGAAGAAATAAATACTAAAAAGAACAAAAAAATAACCCAGTTAAAATGTGGCATGTATGTAGCCAAGGATAATGTCCTTTAAAAATGCCTTTCAATCCCATGTTTCATAGACACGGAATAGTCTGCACTTTGACATGATGGCTTTGGTATAACACATGTCAGTCTGGACACTCCATCACAGAAATAACGCTTAAGTGTTATACCAGCAGATGGCAATCGAAATTGACTTCAGGCTTTTGAAGATATATGTAGTGATTAACCAGACGTGGACTGCACAGCTCAGAAATTAAAGAATGTTGGGGACTCTACAGAGATAATCATTTGGGAGCGTGATGGTCAGGTGGCAACTGGAGGCTCTCGGAAACAGCAGGGAATGTGAAAAGAGGAGCTGTGGGGTGATGGAACTTGTTACCCAAGTCATGTGTGAATGGCACGTCCTGACTTTCCACGCTGGCCCTGCGTTGCATTAACATAAATCTAAAATAGCATAACATCTGAGTAGCTACTTGTGACAGCTCCCAAGCATTCGCATACATGAAGGACATTTGCAGCTCGGGAGCATGTGTGCCGGGGGGAGGAGGCTCCGTGGAGCCCCACCCACGCGCCATATGTCTGCCAAAATGTCCTCACAGTGATCAGGATTAATGACAGGCATCAGTCACACAGTTTTGACAATGATGGCTCCTTGGGAGTTGATCTCTGTGCTATTCTTCAGACAATAAATGTCCTGGAGCACTCAGAAGAGTAAATAGAATGGGAGGCTGTGGATCTAAAAATAAATAAACTTCATTACTTTAAGTCTTGTCCCCAACTCTGGACATTTCAGCTAGGAAATCAAGAAACAAGAGCATCATGGATATTATTATTATATTATATTATTGTTATTATTGTTTGTGTGCTAATATGGGTTGAACCCAGGGGCCTTTTATCTCCAAGCCATACCATCTGCCCTTTCTTATTTATTTCTTTGAAACTAGGTCACATTAAATTACTGAGTGCCTTGTTTAATTACTGAGGCTGGCCTCACCTGTATATCCTTCTTGTCTCTCCCTCCTAAATCCTGGAATTACAGGTGTGTACCACCATGCCCAACAGGTGTGTATCATCATGCCCGGCAGGTGTTATTTTTTTTAATTATGGACATTTTCTGTGGAAAATCAATTAGAAAATGTTTCTCAAAGAGCTTCTAGCCAGATATACTGGCACACACCTATAGTCCAGTGCATGGGAGGGTGAGACAAGAGGATCACCAGTTTGAGGCCAGCTTCAGTAATTTAGTGAGACCCTCACCAAATTGGTGAGGGCTTGTTTAAATAAATGTGTAAGGCATGATAGCTTGTCTATTTGTGTACTTGTGAACACAAAATGTGTAAATAGTGGTCACTTGTCTACCTATGTACAAGACAAGTACTTCATATTTTTTTTTCTTTTGACTTTATGGCACCATCGTGATGCATCTAAAATCTTACTAAGTGTGTGATAGATTGAAAATTTGGCCTCCAAATATCATATGTATAGCTATTCCTAAAGAGGATGAAGTAGTTTATTCACATCTTGAATATATGGAACCTACAGAATTGCTATAACAATGGAACAGTGAGACTATGCCAGGTCCAAGCTCAAACGGCAAGAGGCTTTTCAGCTTCCTGTTTTCACTGTGCTTGGAAAACACACCATCATGAGATGGATTAGAGGTTAAGAAATGAAGCATGGCCTAATCAAACTTTGTGGCACTGCTAATATCCGACCAACTGTTCCAGAGGTAAATGAAACCATTTTGGAATCTGCCAACCTTAGCAAACATAGCTGCTATCTGTAGACTCATGAATTAGCCAGGATGTCATCAGATAAATTTGGCCAGAACAAAATAGCCAGGAATAGAAAGCTAAATAAGAGGTTAGTTGTTTGGAGAAACTGAGTTCTGAATTGCACTGCTATGCAGTAAAAGCTAATAGATACACTCTAGTACATTAGTATTCTAAAAATGTGCTGCCCTAGTGTGGTCTTTTCTCTTGTTACCAAAGGGTGAGAGCTCTATACTATTTGTAATTTATTTGTAATTCTTTTATTTCTTTTTTTAATTTTTATTGGTACATTTTATTCATACATCCTAATGGGGTACAAGATGGTGGAGGCACACATGCACACATCACCCAATTAGCCTTCAAGTTTGGCTTAGTGATGGACTTTGATATGTTTGTTAATGTACATTAGAAAATTTCCCTGTTCTCCCCTTCCATCCCCTCAGTTATGTCGCCTTATTTGCTCATATATAGCATCTCCTTCTCCATCTAGAGTTCCTCTATGACCCATTTTCTCCCGAGCGTCCATATTAGGGAGAGCATCTGATTTCTTATTTTTTGTGACTAATCTCACTTAGCATGATGTTCTCCAGTTCCATCCATTTCCCTGTAAATGATGTAATTCTGTTCTTCTTTATGGCTGAGTAAAATTCCATTGTGTTCATATCCCATAGTTTTGTAATCCATTCATCTGTTGATGGACATCTTGGCTGGTTCCATAGTTTGACAATTGCGAATTGTGCAGCTATGAACAAAGATATGCATGCATTGGTTTGGTAGTTTGGTTTCCATTCTTTTGGATAGATACCAAGAAGTGGTATTGTAATTCCTAAGACTCTGCTTAGAAGGTTTTCTTCTTCTTTGTCTCTATCAGAATTGCTGCGAGGCGAGTGGGCCTCTCCCCAGAAGTCACATTTCCCCCCCCACACTTTAAAGTATGTTTTTAATACGTAACATAATCAGACTGTGTTGCAATTACATATTTATAAAGTAAAAATAACCTTTAAGAGTCTTTTAAAGGCTCCTTTATAATTGAATTTGATCTTTAAATAAAAAGCCTTTGTGCCATTCCTGTAGTACGATTGAATTGTTTATTTATTAGCTTACAGTTACTTTCTTCCAAGTTAGGTCTTTACTCTCTATACTTGAGGTTACACAGAAAACAGAATCCAGGTACATGAGTCGTTTCTTTATTAGCATCAGATTTTCTGTACTGAGATTTCATCAGATGATTTCCTTTTATCCCATGCACTTCAACCTCCCATGAATAGGAGTGCAGAGTGAACTTAATTTTCTGTACCCTTTGGACAAAGCCTGAGTAAATGATTTTCCTCTGGTTTGAAAGGAATGGTTTATTATGCATGAGCTCTAAGATTTGAGTAGATAAAAAAGAGTAATAAAAGGGTTTGGAGAAACAGTAACTGAAACAAATAAATTAAAATGAAGGGAAAGAGTGAATGAAGTTCTTCCAGGATATACAATTTTCACTTGATGCCTTTCTTCCTTCCCCAGTGCCTCGTTCTTCTATAGTGGCCAGTTGGTCCACGTTACAGCCTGATGCTAAGACGCGCTGGTAATGCCATCTGCATTACATAACATTTTAAGTGTGGGTCTCAGCAGGCTCACAGCTTTTCAAAATCTGTGACAGATAGTTAGTTTGACATTAAACTGTATGATAAACCCAAACAACTGTCAGAAATTCTATTAATACCCACAAACAGAATTCATAATGGAACACAGCAGGTCAGGAAGAGGTTCCTAAAGTAAGAAAGATTGTCCAGGAATAGCTGTGATCGCTGTGGTCTCATCAAAGTTGAAGCTAGGGTTTGAACGGGGTTGAAGAGAAAAGAAGAGCACAGACACTTTTGAGAATTTGGGTGAAGAAGGAGTAAATGAAACAAAACAAAAAGAAAATGATTTTCCATGTGTAAACTGACTCTTAGTCCTAAGAGTAGCACTCCAGGAAGTCAAGAGGAATAAAGTCCAGAGACAAGAGAACAGGTGCGTGCTAGTGTACAGAGAAGCGAACAACTGTTGCTCGTATATGATTTGCCCTATGCCACATTTAGAACCTAAAAGTTTTACACTTCCTGCTATTGATAATGACAATACTTACTAATTTTTCCATCAATCTGAGCATGGCAATATGTTTGCCATTCTCATTGCAGATAACTGTTTTATATATCATAGGGTCATCATGACATAAGGTAATAAGTATAACTGACTATGGAAAATATAAAGTGTTAAAGGAATTTTGCAATAATTGAGGCAAAAAAATAGCATGTGGATACTTTGGCTTTAAAAATAGAGGGACCAACTAGGCAGATAGCATCTGCATAAGAGAAGCAAATTGCGCAGTGAGGCCTTCTGTCCTAAGGACTCGCTCGCTCCCGAGCAGCATTCCAGGGAGACGTGAGGAAGACTCTGCCAATCCATGTGCATGCAAGGATCATGGATGTAACTTAGAGTTACCTGGCCCTTCATCTTTATGAATTTTGTGAAGTCTTCCCTCAGACTTCCCGACACAAACAGGCCCTAGATGGATAGATGCTTAAAAAAGAAAATTTTGTTTATTGCTCTAGGCATCTCTTTATTTTTGTCTTTCTCATTTTGGGCGGTTTATAGTTAGTGGTTGCTCAGCCAAGACTGGAACTAAAAATAATAATGAACCTGGGGGTGGAAAACTCTCTGGGTATAACTCTAGCTCATGTTTTTGATGCTGTATTTAATGACAACTTACTTTGTGGTCCTAAACTCCTGGGAATGAACACAGAATGTAGCAGTGCTTGGTTATACCTAATGAATTCATTAGCATCTTTGACATTTCTTTGAAGTTGGATATATTATTTTTATTTGGAAGTAAAGCACACCAGGGGTAGAAAGACTTAATAAAGGATACACAACAGGTAAGTCGAGATGCGGGACCCACTCTGATGTCAACACTGTATCTGGGATCTCAGATGTTGGATGGAAAGACGAGATTCTTTAGGGGATTTTTAGGATGGAATCTTTAAGTGGTGACCTATCCAGATTTCAGGCTGTTCCCCTATGTCTTATGGATTCTCCTTGGTCAAGAAATTCTCTACATTATGAAATGATCTGCTGCTGATGTTTAAAATGTAATGATGAGCTTTATGGAAGAATCAATAGTGTGCTAAAGCTTGAGTTCAGTTATAAGTAAACCTAGATGGGCATGCGCTTCAAATAGACACATCACTTGTATAAAATAGAAAAAAACTATCATTGTGTTTTTAATATGATATGAAGTAAGTTTAGCATTTTGGCAACTTCCATCCTTATGAGTATTTTAGCATCTGTTTTCCTACTGTTGTATACACACGTCAAATTATTTATTTTTTTAACCAATTAGGCGGTACACCCTTGAATCCCAGTACTTGGGAAGCTGAGACAGGAGGATGTCAGGTTTAAAGCCAGCCTCAGCAATTTAGTGAGGCTCTCAGCAACTCAGTGAGACAATTTCAAAATAAAAAATAAAAATAAAAAGGGTGGGGGTATAGCTCAGAGCTAGAATGCCCTGGATTCAATCCCCAGTATAAAAAAAAATACTTATTCTTTCCAACATTTTTTACCTTTCCACACACAAATCATGCCGAAAATTGATCTATACAGTCATGCTTTAAAAAATAACACATAAGTTAATTTCTTAGAGAATGTTTTCCATCTGTTTTTTTACTTATTCCATATTCCCTGTAAAACTGATTTATTTATTTATTTATTTATTTATGTGGTACCGGGGATTGAAACCAGTAACACTCCATCACTGAGGTACACCACGAGCCCTTTTACTTATTTGTTCATTTTAGTGTGTGTGTGTGTGTGTGTGTGTGTGTGTGTGTGTGTGTGTGTATGTGTTTTACTGGGTTACTGGAGTGGAACCCAGGGACATTCTACCTCGGAGCTAAACCTAGGGCTTCCAGGAACCCCGGGACATTCTACCTCGGAGCTACACCTAGGGCTTCCAGGAACCCCAGTACCACCACCAAAAAAAAAAAAAAAAAAAAAAAGAAGGTGGCTATTGACTATTTGTTGTTTTACCTCTTACATTTTCCCCAAACTACTCTTAAACTACTTAAAAACTACTCTTAAAAACTACTGTTAAAAACTTTGTGTTGACTTTGATATTTCAGTCTTCCACCTAATGGACATTTTCATACTAAATAATTTTTTTTTCATTTTCCAGGGGTATGGAAAAAAGAATTTGGAAAATAGTACAGCTTTACATAGGAAATAGAAGTGCTTCCAGCAGGAATTTGAAATTTTGACATAAATACTTGTAAGACATACAAACATACAACACAATTAGGCATTAGAGCCTGTACTTAGGAGCAGTGGCTTCTATTCACTCTTGAGCAGAGGATGAAGAGAATTCAGTCCTCTGCTTTGAGAACTTTTAGTATTAATATGTAATGATTTCCACATATGTTGATAAAAATTTCATTCAAAATATTTGTAGCAGCACTATTTATTATAGCAATATCTATATTTTAAAACCCAACATTTCGCCAGGTGTGGTGGTGCATACTTGTAATCCCTGTGCTTGGGAGGCGGAGACAGGAGGATCGCGCAGGTTTGTAGCCAGCACGCTGGTTTCAAAAAATATAAAATAGGTCTGGGAGTGTGGCCCAGAGGTAGAAGGGCTTCTAGGAACCCCAGTACCACCAAAATAAATAAATAAATAAATAAAAAACCCAACATTTCTTCAATGACTAAATGACTACTTGGATAAATAAATCATAGATATTTATACAAGAGAGAATGTGAATGGACATTTGTTACTTTACACATCTGTAAGTCTGGTTCTCAGGATCATGATATTGAATGTAGGAAAACAAACTTAAAATATTACATAATGTATGATTCTTCCGGATAGAATTTAAAAACCAGAAGACTAATTGGTGGCAATTGAAGGTAATTAATAGTGACCTTTTTTAGGGGCAGGATGATAATGAAGAACATTCTGGCAACTTCCTATTTGGGATCTGGGTGTTAGTAACATGTGTGCATTCCTCAACACCTACACATAGGATTTATAAACATTTTATGTTCAGCACTACAAAAATGGTCAGCAACAAGAAAAACTATACAGTTACTTCTTGTAAACGAACTATAAAACAAAAGGTTTTCCAAGTTCCTCTCCCATACATTTGTGTTCCCTTGTGTCCTCTTCCTTTAATATTTTATAGATGGGCTCATGCCCTTCTTACTATTGTCATAGAGAACAGTCATCCCTTCTTAGAGCACATTTTTACTAATACAATTATAATTAGATGAGTCTGAATGCCAGACTACCAGACTACCAGTAATTTAGTATTTTATCATTCTTTTCTCCTTTGTTCTTGTTCTATTTGTAGCCTGCCTGCCCCCCTCTCCCCTCCCCCTCCCTCTCCCTCTCCCTCTCTCCCTCTCCCTCCTTTCCTCCCTCCCTCTCTCAAATTTGGGCATTTGTAACTTAAAACAAAAATGTGTTTTTTTATTGAAATGTATCCATTTCAAACCATTGCATACACATAAAAATAGCATCATGATCTGATTCATCATTAGAGAAGAATTAAAATTTGTAACTAGTTTCAGAAACGATTCTTCTTTGCTAATAATACAGAATTACTTTAATAGCCATCTAAGATATCCTTTCTTAACTCCTAGGTTAAGCCTGGAAGAGCAAAGGTGAATACTGTGTCAAAAATATGGTAATGGGAAAAGAGTAGAATAAAGGTTTGGTGTTTATAGATGATTTTGTGTCTTCAAAATTATTCCGATGCCATTCAATTTTTATTCAGGGTGAAGATTCGGATCAGTTGCTCATTAATCCAATCGGGCTCTTACTTGTAGGCTACTATTATTAGCTTCTTTATTCACATGCTATTCAAATGAGCCTCTCTATTAAAAGAAGAGAATTGATTCAGGCAAAACATATTGTTAGTAAATCCTCCCCAATTTGGCAACACATTAATGATAGATCTGGCATTCCTGGTGTCAAAAGCTCTATCGCATCTGTTGCGGCAGAATCAGAATAAAATGACTGAAATGAGAACAAGTGGAGGCAGGGAGGGGAAAGAGATTTTTTAAAAAATGATATATTTAAAATGCTCTGCAAATTCTTTGTCCCTAAAGACATCTCGCTTTTCATTAACCGGACCAAGGATATGGTATCACCTTTATAAGTCACTTTTCTGCAGAAGTGCACAGAAGTCATAGGCAGTTGTATGGAGAAACAGGGCAGACAGGTGCTGTCATCCTCTAGTCTCTGAAAGTGTCTCTCTTGGACTCCTACTTCGTGACCGTCTTACTTCCATTTATCTCTTCAAGCAGGCCCATGGTTTTTCTTCATTTGGATGCCTATAAGGCTTACCCAAGTGCTAGTGTGCACATCAAACAGGATCGAACAAGCTGCATTTTTGCTTCTGCCTATCCTAAACCCCATTCTGGAAAAGATGTGTCATCCCTAAAGGACATGGGAATGGTAAATTAACCATGTCCCTGCCTGCTTCTTCTCAGTTCCCACAAACCTAGCCATGCCAAGGGCATAAAGAGAGCCAGCCTAGCTGGGCGTGGTGGCGCACACTTGTAATCCCCGCACTTGGGAGGCGGAGACAGGAGGATCGCGCAGGTTCGAAGCCAGCCTCGCTGGCTTAAGAGACCCTGTTTCTAAATAAAAAAGTATAAAATAGGTCTGGGAGTGTAGCCCGGAGGTAGAAGGGCTTCCAGGGACCCCAGTACCACCAAAGAGAGAGAGAGAGAGAGAGAGAGAGAGAGAGAGAGAGAGAGAGAGAGAACGAGAACGAACACAAACGAACCAGCCTGGGCAGGAAAGTGCAGACACACATGACCTTGAAGGCCACTGGCTCTCTCTTGCACACAGGGAATGAGGGCAAACTAGCGTTACCTGTAGAAAGCTACTTTCCTGTACATGTGTACATGCATCTGGACAGTGCTTCCTTGGGAAGCCAATCACACAAGCAAGCTGAGCAAACCGAAGCTGCTGATGTCACTGCGTCTGAAGCCCAACATGTAAACCCTTCTCTGTGTGGGGACAGGTGCAGAACTGGGGCACCATGGGGAGGAGGAGTCACCCACCGGAGGAGACATATTGAGGCATGGAGGCACTGCTTAACACAGCACCATGAGGGGCGGGCAGAGGAGCTCTCTGCCAGCTTGTTGCCACTGAAACCTCTTGAAGCAATCAGTAATTGCTTGTAAGCTTTCCCCAGTAAGACTTCTATTTCCCATGGTCTCACCGCACTTTCTTTGTCTTTTCTACAATCTACTCCACCGCCCTGGCTCCACTGCGCTGTGGATGAGACAGTAAGTTTTTCCACTATTCAGACCATCTGACATCATGAAAGCAATTTCTCATTAACCAGTGACACTGGTTAAGAAGTTAACAGTGGTACAGATTCATGGTAATGAGCATGGCTTGGAAGTGTGCTGGGGATCAATTTTCCACAAGCTGCGGGAGCCTATAGGATTCTCTGGACCTCTGAACAGTGAGTCATAAAAAATAGTATCTAGTTAGAGAGCTTTATAAAAGTTTGAATAAATTAAAGTATGTAGACTGCTTACGATGGTATCTGACAAATAGTAAACACTATTTAATTTATTGATGCTGAAATTTGAACCCAGGAGCATTCTATCTCCAAGCTATACCCTAAGCCCTATTTTATTTATTATTATTATTTTTGGGGGTATTGGGGGTAGAACCTGGGCTATATTCCAGTATATATATTGGAAACAGGGTCTCACTAAGTTGCTGAGAGCCTCATTATTATAAGCCTCAATATTATTATTATATTCACAGGATATTGCTGAGGCTAGCTTTGTACCTGTGCGATCCTCCCGTCTCAGCCTCCCAAGCATGGGGATAACAAGTGTGCACCACCATGCCCGGCTTATTTTTTATTTTAAAACAGGGTCTCACTAAGTTGCAGAGGGCCTCACTAAGTTGCTAAGGCTGAGGCTGGCCATGAACCTGCAGTTCCCTTTTTCAGCCTCCCGAGTACTGGGATTACAATTGTGTGCTACCATACCTGGCTTCTATTTGATTGTTAACTATTATTATATTACCAATAATATCCCAAGAAATTTGCTTTTAAATAGGAATTCTTGAAGAAGCCAATGATCTAACTCAAAGACTTAGATTTAAATCCAAGACTTAGATCCAACACTTAAGCCAATGTAAATGGAAAAATACTGTCTAAACAAGCTTTTCTAATTGAGAAAACACCAGAAAGCTTCTGAGGCTATGAGAAAAAAAAAAAGGTCAGTTCAATATTTTAAGATCTCTCAAGTTTCTCCTTCTCTTATCTGTATGATAACTGCTACGCTATCGTATTATCATTATCATATTATTATATCATATCATACAAATTCACAGGAAATTGAGGCCCGGGAGAAACAAATAGTCTGGACAAGGAAATAGAGTTAATAAAAGATGGTGTAAAGACGGTGAAGTTAGAGAGGTCATGAAACACCAGAGAACAGTAAACAGAATTTCTAATGAGAATACAGAAATGAGAAGCTTCACACAGCTCCATGTCAAATATAGCTGCTGGGAATGTGTGTAGGTCTTTCTTCAACTTCTAGGTAGTGCAGCCCACTATATTCTAAGACATCACTCTTTTCTTTATATTCCAGAGGCCAGTCAAGCTCAGTGTAACCCCAGTTCTTCTGTTCTTAGCTCCAAGTCTGAGGCTGAACCCACTTAGGTGACCAGGACAAAGTACTAGTAGGTCCTCTCCAATGCTCGGAATTAAGATAGTAACCACATTGTCACAGAAATGATAATAATCACATACCATGCTTTATCACTATATTTTTTTTATTTATCACTAGCCACATACCGCGCTTTATACCACCTTATATTATTTTACGATCTGCTCTCGGGCAGTCATTAATTATTCCTAAAATGTGCAAATAATGATGTTAATTGCACTCGTGAAACTACTCAAGGGCACCTTCTTTTCATGAGATTAATTTCAAATTTCAAAACATAGTTTCCAAGTGTCTACATGATTTTGCATACACTTACCTACCCTTTGTTTACTACGTGCTATTCCCTCATCGAGGCATACTGAATTATTTACCATTCTCCCAAGGGCATCCTACTTCCATACATTTTCTGACCTCCATAAATTTTTATTCTCTGTTTTGAATGTTTTCTCTCTATAGAGTGGTTCTTTCCTCTGATGGTATTTCTGTATATATGGAAGGCCTGGGAAAGGTAATTTAGGAAAATATTTTACATTTGCTCTATAACAATTTGTATATACATGTATATACATAACATATATATTCATATGTATTACATGTACCATATATTTTATAGCATCTATCTTACACAAATTCTACTAGCTTAAAGCCTCTCTTGCTTTCTTCTTCTTTTTTTTTTTACAGTACTGGGGATGGAACCCACAGGCATCCTACCTCTGTGTGACACCTCCAGCCCTATTTTTTATTCTTTATCTTGAAACGGGGTCTCACTGAGTTATAAAGTGCTTCACTATGTAGTAGCTGAGACTGTCCTTGAACCGCGATCCTCCTTTCTCAGCCTCCCAAATGCTGGGATTACAAGTGTGTGCAACCCCACCTGGCCTATTGCTTTCGTCTTAATAGAGCATGTTCACATAGGGATTGAAATTCAGAGTTTACTTCTTGTATCATAAGAAAATAAATCTACATTTCTCCAAAAGTTATAAAAAAATTTCTCCTTCTGGAATCATAAAATACTTCTTAACAAATTTAATATTTCACCTCAATCTTATTTGCAGCTCCCACTGCTGTCTGAGTGGGAGATGACCCACAAAGTTGAGATATCACTGAAAAGTAAAATTTTTATGATCTGTCCACTTTGGACGTTATTATTTACCTAAGTCTGGATTTTCACAGTAAATGAAAAGACATACACTCCACTGGTCGGTTCTTATGAATAGGGTTCTGTACCTATTACTGTATATTTTCTAATACCTAATAGGATGTAAGATGCCCAGGAATTATCCTGCCAAGGACATGCCCCAATAGAATGGGCTATTTATATATCTCATTATTCAATCTGAAGCTCTAGGAAATGTTTAGACAACATTTATCCATTAACTTTGGATATTAGAATTAAAAATAGCATGAAAACAATGGATTTTACAGTAATTTTCAAAATTCTGTTGACCATTTGGAAAGTTCCAGGCATTGCACTGCATGCATTCCTTAGCTTAATGAAAGAAAATGAGGCCATGGAAATGTTCAGAAAATTTCCAGGTTAAAATTCCAAGTGAACATCAAAAATCAGGTTGAAACCTACCTAACTTTACTCCATATCTTTCCTCTGTGTGCTCCAAAGTGCCCTCCTCATGGTATGTCAAAAACCTACCAGGTGGATGCAAATTTATCAGTGGGAAACACCAAGTATTTCCTATGGTTCTCCCTGAAGTGTTTAGCCCAGGGTCTTGAGCTTCTTAATTATACTTTTATACCATATATGAAACAATTATAACTATTTTAAAGATAAAGATTACCATATATCTTGCATCTTATACGATGCAAGAAACACTCAAAATTTAATTTTTCAAGAAAAGATGTATTTAAGCTCATTGAAACACAGTGTTCCAAGCAAAAACACTTTAAAGAAGGTACTCATCATCAATGACAACTTCAGAAAGAATATTACACTTAAATGGGGGAGCAGAAAGAGCACCCTAACAGCAGCTAACATTAACACTTTCTAATGCCTAATACGACCCAAGTCATCCATAAATTACCCCATCTAGTTATGCCATTTATCCTCAGGTCCAATTGCTACTATACTATCAAATTTTATACTTTAGAAGTTGTGTCCTTCAAGTTTTAGGTATCTTGCTAGGACTTAGGAGAGCCAGGATTGAGCCTTACTTAACAAGTTGGTCATCTCAGCCTGTGTTCTTTATTTGCTGTAGCAAAACACGGAGAAATGTCATCCATATTTCATATAGAACAGTTTTTATTTTTCCACCCTATGATTTGTTTTATATACTCTATAAATTAGAAAATGTAAATTCCTATGGGTCTGGCTTACGAAGGCAGATCTCTGGCCCCTGGTACCAGCTCAATATGCATATTCTTTATGACCACACGAGGGCGATCGTCATGCTTTTCGGGTGGATTGATTCCATGCAAAATAGTCAATCACTTTCAATTCTGGAAGAAAAATATAAATCCGATTTTATTAGCCACAAATTTACTATATATTTTTGAGTGCCATATGGTAGATAAAGACAGAGCTACTCTCCTCCTGGAGTTTGTGATGTAGTTGGGAAGATCTCTGAACGTATAACAAATTTAAGTAGTGTGGAGAAGATTTTTAAATTTGGAAGGAGAAAACATTGTGAACTAATGAAATAACATCTCCTGCTTATAGAGTGTTTTGGCAATATCAATCCTTTGATCGCTACTTGACTCTCACAACTGACACCAATGTGTAGTTATTTCACACCTGACTTTCATGTGTAATTTTCCCTCAAATCAGATGAAAGAATTGAGCCTTGAAGGCTAAGTGACCTGCCCTAGTCATACATTGCTTTACTATTTATTACCTTTGTAATATTTTCACTTGCATCTTCAAGCCCACTTCAAAGTCATTGTTCTTCTTACTTTCAGAGGAACTTATAGGGTAACTGATAAGTTGACAATTTCTATCAACTTACTGTTTTTATTTTATTTTATTATTTTTATTATTTATGTATTTTGCTGTACTGGGGATGAAACCCAGGGGCAAACATTCTACCTCTGAGCTATACCCCCAGCCCCATTTTTAATTCTTTATTTTGAATAAAGGTCTCACTAAGTTGCAAAGGGCCTCATTAAGTAGTAACTGAGGTTGTGTGTGAACCTCAATCCTCCTGTCTCTGCCTCTCGAATGCTGGGATTACAAGCGCATGCCACATCACCAGGCAACTTAGTGTTTTTAATACTTGCTCTTTTCTCTACTTTTCCCCATCTCTCCAAATAGACTTTTGTTGTTGTTTGCAAAGTTAAGGCATAAAATGGCTGAATAGATCAAACGTGTGTGTGTGTGTGTGTGTGTTAATTTCACTAAAAAAAAAAAAATAACTCAGTTCTATGCCTCAGATCTTGTTTGCCAACTTTCTACAAGGAGAGAATTTTTATGGTCAAATTATAAAACCCTGAAAATAGGACTTTATAATGGAAATGCTGATACAACCGTAACTAGAGTATTACAATTGCATCACTACAAGAAAATTGGTTTAGATAATATACCCTTCTGGAATGAATGCCATTCTAAATGATTGTGCATCTCCATAAATCTCAGCTAACTCAGTAATTCAAAATTACTAAGATTTAAGTTTAGTACCAATAAGCAATAAACTTATGGCTACTGCCATAATAACCGTTGGTCGCTACACCCTTATTTCGCAGCAGGTGGTCTGCTCCATGCTGGTAACTGGCTGAATGAAAGCAGACAACACTTTGAAACTAATTCTTGAAGTTGATGGAAGGCTCCAGAGCCATTTCAACTTTGAAATAGTGCCGTTGTATGTTGTGATTTTTCTTCCTTTTAAATTAAATGCTCTGAGACACTTGACCTTTCTGACAAAGGAAGGGCAAACACAGCTTTACTCTCTTTTCATGTCACAATTATGAGTCTCTAGATATTTAAAATTATCCTGAGCAGACTGGTTTTAGTTCATAAGGCATTAGTACCATACTATCCCTATTAAAAAGGAAAAATAATTCAGATTCATGGAAAGGATTTTTTTTTTAGTGAAAAAACGTAGGGAGCTTTATTTAATTTGTCTGTATTTGACTCTGGCTGAGCAAATGAGAAATCCTGCTTCTTTGTTTCTAATCAGTTTATAAAACCATCATTTAATTTGTTTAAATATACAATTAAAGTGTCACTAATTAAAATGTCCAGTTGTCAGTGATATGGTTAACATTAGAAAAAACCTATCCTTCCAGTTTCTTAAAGACAGAAAACAAGAATTGGTTTCATGCAATAGTTGATAGGATTTACCCTTTCTTGTAGTAAAATCTGGGATTTTTTTTTTGAGGTACTGGAAATTGAATCCAGGGGCTTTCTACCTCTGGGGTACACTCACAGACCTATTTTATATTTTATTTGGAAACAGGGTCTCACTAGGTTGCTGAGAGCCTCACTGAGTAACGAAGGCTGACCTCGGACTTGTGTGATCCTCCTGCCTCAGCCTCCCAAGTACTGAGATTACAAGCGTGCGCCACCATACCCGGCAGGATTTTTCTTTAATATTGGTTCTGAACTATTCTAAAATTCATTAACAATTATTTTTACATCAAAAGTTGGCCTAGATTTATGTGATTTGAGTCTCCAAGTCCCCTGCTTTTATTTTTCACCATTTAACTCTCTTATGTAGAATAAAGCCTTAACAGAATACTCAATGAATACATTTTTTTCTCCTTTTCTTATTTGGGAAAAAAATAAAGTACCTGAAGGAGAAAATGACATTAAAGATAAGGGAGAGAGTCCAGGTATTTGGCTTAGTGGAAGCTGACACGTACAAGACGCTGAGCTCAAAACGTAGGCACACACACACACACACACACACACACAGGCATAAATGTATGCACAAGCACACATACAAGATAAGGGACAAAGGGTTATTGGTGAAGCCAAAATCTGATGCTAATTAGATTAAAATACTAATTGAACAAAAATACTGAATATTAAATCATAAAAATTGTAAGCATCATGGATTTCTATGAAACTATAGGTGTATTATGAAAAAGATTAGAGAAACCTCAGTTCTCTTTCTAGAGTTAGTTTTAATGTTAATTACTGCAACTATTATATATTTTAATCAATCAATTTGAGTATAAAGATATCAATTGCTCAACAGTTGCACACCTGTTTGTTTGAACAGGTCTCTCTCTCTCTCTATCTCTATCTCTATCTCTATCTCTATTTCTATCTCTCGTACTGGGATTGAATTGAACCCAGAGGTGTTCTTCCTCTAAGCTATACCCTTAACTCTATTTCATTGCTTATTTTGAATCAAGATCTCTCTAGGTTACTGAGAGTCTGGCTAGATTGTCAAGGGTGGTCTGGAACCTGAGATTCCCCTATCTTAGCCTCCCAGGTACTGGGATTATAGGCATGTACCCTCACACACACAGCAGGGAAGCCTATCTTTTTTTTTTTTTTTTTGAGGTACTGGAGATGCAACCCAGGGGCAAGCAACACCACCAGCCCTATTTTTTATTCTTTATTTTGAAACAGGGTCTCACTAAGTTGCTGAGAGCCTCACTAAGTAACTGAGGCTAGCTTCGAACCTGCGTGAGCCTCCTGTCTCGGCCTCCCAAGTGGGATTACAAACGTGTGCCATCATGCCCAGCTGGAACCATATCTTTATTTTATTCCCACTGCCTTGTTTACATTCATCATGTTAGGTTTTAATGTGTGGAACCTGTGGACTTTGGGGCTGTGTGCGTTTACAAAGCACTTTTCAAAAACTCGTCAAATTTCTGAATTTTAATTCATTGATCTGCTTGTTATTGCCTCTTGAAGACCCACATTTATTCACATTGTATTCACATGTACAGAGATAATACATTTTTATTTCCTTTGAATCCTTTTTTCTCTGGGGTAACTCAGCTCCAGACATTCATTTAGAATGCTCTTTTTGGTAAATGCCTAGTCTTTCAGAGTGGCGCTCATTTTCCCTACTCAACTTCAGGAGCTATCTGATTGTATAGAAAAGGGGGAATTTTGTGACAAGAAGTGGCCCTGAAATCCACAGAATCCTTCTCTTAAACCTCTGCTCTCCATAGGCATGTCCTCTGTCTACCTCTTCTGCTAGTCTCCTCGGTTTTGCTTCTTGTTTTCACCACTATTAAGCCTGCGGCTACCAGTAGTCCACCCCAATTAGTGTCCCCCTCAGGTCTCACTGGCATTATAGAGCCTTGGAGTTATAACCACAGCTCTCATTTAATCTCGGGCTCTTTAGCTTTTGCATTTAAGATCAGTTTGCTGCTACAAGTGACATGTCTTCTTGCAGCATCACATCTGGACCTCATCACATCTGATACTGATGTGGAAGCTGAGATACGGGAGCAAAGATGTGTCTAGTTCTTCCTCTAAGTCTATGGGACTCCCACCCCATTTTTATGGTTGTCCCTAGGTTGGTAGAAATGTAGCCTTAGTAGGACTTCCTTTTTAAGAATTGAAGAGGGGATAACACGTCTACCACGGACCATCTAGATAGCCCATCTTTCCACCCTTGCTGCCACATTGCAAATTCTGAAGAAAAGTTTGATTCAGGTATCTTTGCCTATTTGCCCTTTTTTTTATCCAGTTGGCAAGGTTTTGGGGAAGAGGGAGTGATGGCTAGAAGAACCGGCTTGTTTCTTTTTCTTGTTTCTGAATTGGAAACTTTTATATAATATGCTTGTCCTTCAGGTAGAAGACACTATACCTACTCTTAGAATCTATAAAAGCAAATTGAATGCAAATTAGAAAGTACATCTCTTAAGGAAATAGATGGAAGTTATTTTTTCCCTTTTTTACTTTTAGGTACTCAACTATAACTTCTTGTCCTATTAAAGGATCTCATGCTTAAATTCTATTAATACAAACGGATTTAACGCTTATCTGTTAAATATTGCAATGTTTTGATGCTCTTGATAAAAAGCCTGTTTCCTAGTTGTTATTATGTCATATTAAAATATTATTATATTATTAATAAACTAACAATGATTAGTTGTATCATTATATTTATTTTTGGACTAAGCTTTTATAGCAATATATTGTTATAATATTGATTATATTGATATATTGTTGTAATTATTAATTATATTAATAATAAAATCCTAATATGCTATTATATAATATCTATATAATGATAATGGAGATTGAACTTAGGACCTTGTGCAACAATTACTCTACCACTGAACTCCCCTCACAGCCTTTCTGTTATCTTTTTTTGTTCTTTCGTATTTTGTTTGAGACGGGGTCTAAGTTGTCCCAAATAGCCCCAAACTTCCAATTTTCCTGCCTAAGCTTCCTGTTGTCCAATTTGTTCAAGTGTCCTCACTGTCACCCAAGGTGCTACCTCGGTGCTACCCTCTCCTGGAATGTCAGTAACAGAAGGGATGATGCTTAGCCAGGCGTGGTGGCGCAGGCTTGTAATCCCAGTACTTGGGAGGCTGAGACAGGATCATAGGTTTGTGGCCTCAACTACTTAGTGAGACTCTCAGAAACTTAGTGAGACCCTTGAATACTATGTGTCAAAGGTGACAGAATCCTAAAATACAATCAGGTCCCTAGGTAAATGCGTGGAGGAGACTTGGTTATAAAGTAGTGCTACCCACCTTGATATTACATAGGCAATAAACTCCCGTCATACTTAAGGCATTATTCATTTTATTGCTTTGTGATAGCAGTTATCATTACTTCAATAATAAGCTTTCTCTTGACCTGAACAATCCCTTCTTTTGAATGAAATTATCAATAACCAATCAGATGATGAGAAAAAATAGAACAAAGAAAAAGTGTCTAGAATAATGCTAACTGCAAGTGCCTGCTTTGCTTGTTTGTTTGTTTGTTTGTTGTTGTTTTAGAAAGCTTTTAGTACCTTACAGCCTTGTAAGGTACCAGGTACTATTTATAGCTATGTTTTACACACAGAGAAACTCAGTCTCTGCTTTGTAACTTGGGTAAGTTTAGACAGTGGCCCAGGCGGGATTTGCTTGCTAGCCATCTGGCTCTAAGAACCTTCTCTATTCTCCACTAATTGAGTCTTTTTCTACATCTATAAAATGGTGAGATGGAGTTGCTGGAAGTTGGTGGGAACAGTTTATCTCATTAAATTCTCATAAGCTTAAAAAAAGGCTTTTGAGCATGGAAGAGATATCAGATCTCTTTCTAGCTAATCTTTCTTCATCCAATAAAAACATAAAAATGTGTAAAAGATTATTATATATTTTGGACAGTTCTGTGTTCTGGCGGCACTCAAAGTTCCAGCACTGATCTCTTTTCCATTCTGACACAGAGACTAAAGGAATCTGTGAGTTAAAAATAATAACCAAGATTTCAAGTCAATTTTTATATTTTCTGTCTTTTTCTATGCCCTTGTAAACTGGCTACTTTGACTTTTTTCTTATTGTCTCATATAAAGAAAAAGTTATCATTAGTTCCACTATGTAATAAAATTTTATCATTAATTTAGTGACTACCATTACTTAGAATATCAGTAGGTCATAGATTTTGATTGAAGAAAATGGAGAACATTAATAAAAAATTAATTCTGAAGTAACCTGTGGTTAGGTTGAAATGTTACAGGCTGTTCAGTATGAACTCTCCCTCTCCAATTAAATTTATTATCTATTTGGGATCTTACAGAGTGTTCTTGGGTTGTCAAACTTAGTGGTTTTATCTTAGAATCTGTGGGAGCATAGTTTCCAATTTGGAGATCACAGGAAAGCATTACTGCCTCTAGAGTATCTATTTTTTTTTTTAGTGCCAATAAGTCTTTATTGTATTTTCCCAGGGAGAGAAGAAGGGAAGGGAAGAGTCAGCATATGTGTTACAAAATGATTAGAGAATGGGAAAGGAAGTTAAGTACCCAGGTATACCAAAATCAAACCATCAGATAAATACCCGGTGATGGGGTCACCAAAGCCCAAGGGGGCTTAGTTTCCTCAAGTTCAGGAATGAAGGGAAAGGATCGGGGAAAGAAGGACAGGTACACACTTCCCACCCTCCCTCCCCATAAATTCAAGATTTCACACAAAGCTTTGGTTTCTAACAGTAAACACGGAGCTACATTCATCGGTCACCTATTAAACAACCTTGTGGACACTTTGACCAAAGTTTCTTGCACCTGTATAAAAGTTCCTGAGTGACTTGAACACGCATTCATATTCTCTTTCCTGGTCTCCTGACTCTACTTTTGATATGGAAATCCCCCAAATGTTTCTCTCTGTTTAAGGATTGCAGATTAAGTAGGTTTGATCCATCCAAACACAGACGTGTGGTGTTCAGCATGAATGGCATAGAGAACTGGTATTGACTCAGGAGGTTGGGAATGAAGGGTGAGAAGTCCTAGCTTCTTCAAAATTTTGTACAAATCACTGAAGAGTTATGAATTAAATATATGTGTGGGCACGTAGGTTTTCTTTTGAAAGAGAAGAGAGTCTGTATTTTTTAGGACAGAGGATCTGGTCCAAAATAGGGAATAGGAGGGAAACACCCAAAAAGAAGATGGTTCAAGAGCCCTGCTTCAAGAAGAGGGACCCCATACTTGTGTTTCAGATCCTTTTGCTTGGTGCAGAACTTTATGTCAAAGATGCTTTGACTATTTTTCTCTCGATACAAAAAGAAGTTTGCAAACAATAAAACCACGAAAGAACATGGAGAAATACCAACACATTCTATTTACACAAACTAGGCCACCTTACAATCCCCAGCTCACTCAGTAAAGTCCTAGAAAGCCCAGACAAATATAATACCTAGAGGGGGCAGCTTTTGGAGGAGACAAGAAATCAGGGTCAGACACACCCCGCCCAGTGTGTTCTACTGCATTTGCCCCGTTTCAACACAGTGAAGTAGGTTTGTGGTGATCCCACAACATGTAAACGAAACCCCCCCTTTTCCCCTTCTTTATCTACTACGACACTATCACAGAAAAAGACACTGGCTCTGAGCGCTACAAGAGGCCCTTGCTTATAGGGCCTCTCCCCTGAAGCCAAGGATTTTTAAAGGTTAAGGATCTTATTCCTTGCTTCATACAGCCAATAGGCTGTGAATTCCAAATGGTTGCTCCATGGTGATTAAAAAATAATAATAATAAGTATTCCTGCTGTGCAGACCTGGAGCTGCTGCCGACATCCCTGAAATTTCTCGTGTGCCTGAGAACACGGTACAGGAATGAGGGCCTTAGGTTAAAATACACAAAAATGCGAAACCAGAATATTTATATTAAGGGAAGAAAAGTTAAAATGCACAAGATACGTCACTCGCACACAGATAGTGCAGTTGGCATTTTGGAGAAAGTGGGACCCAAGAGACAGTTATCCAAGGGAACAAATAAAATCGCATTGGCCGGGAAGGGGTGGGAGGAGCAGGAGCAGGTCTGCAGCTCTCCGCCAGCCTTTGCCTGTCATCACAACCCACTGCTTGGGAGGGACAGTTCCAGCACCACATCCCAAGAGAGGTTAGGAGAGAACAAGATGCGAAAAGACCCCGCCAGGCCCCCAGAGTCCCGCCCACAATGCCACTGCATCCTGTGGGCCTGTGGGTTGGGCCCATTAATCTGATCGCATACTTAGTGGTCTCACACTCTGGCAAGGGAAATAGTATTACAACACATCCTTCTTTAAAAGGAAAACAACTTCCCTATCCACGGCACAGTCAAAAAAAGCTAGAGGTTTTGGGGTATAGCCTCGGGTAGAGTCCGGAGACCAGGAAAGATTATATGAATGCGTTTTCAAGTCACTCAGGAACTTTTATACAGGTGCAAGAAACTTTGGTCAAAGTGTCCACAAGATTGTTTTAATAGGTGACCGATGAATGTAGCTCCGTGTTTACTGTTAGAAACCAAAGCTTTGTGTGAAATCTTGAATTTATGGGGAGAGAGGGTGGAAAGTGTTCCAGGGTGCATTCAGATAGAGCGTGGATGGGGTCCCTTTGCCTCAACCCCCCACCAAGCGGGAAGAAAAAATGCTGCTTGAACCCCGGCCTGAGACACAGCTACCCCCAACCCACCCTATCCCCATTTCTCCACTCTGCCCTTTGATACCTGCTCCTTGTACTCCTGATAGTAACGGAATAGCCTCTGCCTTCTGTGGCTCAATTCTGGGTGTCTGGGAGCAGGGCAGGGCTGTGGATATCTTCTTCCTCTCGGGAGGAGGCTTGCTTTCCCTGGGAGCTGGGGGCCTGCTGGGCCTTCAGTGGACATGAGGCCACCAGATGGCTGACGCTTTGGCAGAAGTGAGGCTTCTTGGGCTGGGGTGGCAGCTTGTACTCCGTGGCATGATGGTCTAGGCCACCAGGACTGTAGCACCTGTCTCCTTTGGACCTGCACTTCACCATGTTCATATACACTCACCTACATATGCACATATACAAGATATTTTTATGAGACCTTACATTTAGGAAAAAAACCACATGTAGAAAGGAGTTTTTTTTTTAATCCAACTAAACATGCTTTATCTGATTAAAATAAATCACACACATGCCTTCTACTTGCCTAAGAGAAAAATCCTTGCAAAATGTTGGATACAGGAATGACAGACTTTGGTAATAATCTAGACCAACCTTCTCCTTCTACAAACAAACAATATAGGGAGCAAAGAGGTTAAAGTGTATATATATATATATATATATATATATATATATATATATATATGAAGTCCAAGATAGTCTAATTAATAGTATAATACGTCCTCATACACAACCTGTTGCTCATGGCATATAAGCACTGACAATATCAGGTACTAAGATCCATTTGTTATCAGAGATGAAGGAATATATACTGCTACTTTAATCATAAGTAAAGAAAAATCATCCCCATAGGTCGCTTCATCCTTAAAGTCAAATAAATGGATACTAAAAAAATTGGCATTATAATGACCATGATGTCTATACTTATAGGAAAACATAGTTTGGTAGGCCAAGAATTTTCAATTGACAAATGTTCCTTCTTCGATGAATGACAATTTAAGCCTGAGTATGGGGAGTCTTTGAATATCAATGAAGCCAAGAATATCAAATGAGAGATCAAGAACAGATAATATTCAGTCTGGGTCAATGATTCTATAATGCCATAGCAATTCTTCCTCTATTGATACTTTGTCAAAGTCCTAAAATGCTATCATAATGCTTTCAGGATTTTCTACATAAATTTCACATACTTTTGTATCTCAGGAGCTCAGATAGAACCAAGAGCATGTGTGCAAACAGCTTAATTCTTAGGAGTAAACAGTAATGAGGACTGGTAAGAAAAACAACTACAACACCCATTTTCAAATGTCCCATACTAGTTAGATGACTGCCGGCAATTTGGTGAAATTTTAAACCTTTATTTTCTTATCTGAAAAATGAGGACAATTATAGTGCCTCATTAAAAATTAAGTAAAAAGAACAGCATCCATAAAGATCCTTCAGATTTTTGGCATTATGATCATCTGTGTGGGGGTGACAGGGGTAGCATTAGTACCACCTGGTTTGGACTTGAGGTCACAAACAAAGTGTTACCTTCAGGGTGGTGGGAGAGCAGAGTAATAATGAACTACTTGGGTTAAGTTAATAAAAGAATAAAAAACCAAAGACAGGGAAGGTAGTTTCCTATTTTCTAACTTCAAAGAATACTCTTTTTTGGAAAAAAAAAAACTATGTATTTAAATTTGTGGTACTTCATGGAATTTTATATACAAAATGATTATATTTATCAAAGAGAAGTTGGATATATGAGCTGAATATTAACTTAAGAAGCTATAAAATAAAATAAATCAGAGAAAATAAAATAAAAGTGAAAATGAAGACAGGTGATTAATTAATTAAATAGGCCAGACACCAGAGAGAATCAAAAAAGCAAATTCTGTTTAAGAAGTACTAAAAACATGTACAAATTCCCAGCCACCCTAATCCACAAAGAAGATACTTTTGAAAACTATTTAATATTCTTTGACTGTACAATGTTTATTTCTGCTACTAACTAGAAAAGAAGGCAACATTTATCAAGAGAGATGTTGATCTTTAACTACAGAATCCAAATTCTGGGCTAGGATGCTGACAGATAGAATTGCTGAGCAATAACCAGTGATGAGAGTCAGATTCTTGTTCTCAAAATTTGTTTACATGAGAGTTTGGGAGAAGATACCAAATTAATTTATTATGTGAAAAAAGACAAATACCAGAAAATACAATGAAGAAGTTGCTCTTTCTATCCTTTCCCAGAACAGTAGCAGCATCACCCAGATCCTGAAAGTGCTTCTCTGTTTCCTCCGGCCATTTTAGCATAAGCATATCTTACGCTTTGAAAAACATTTCTGAGATTGAGCAGACAAATAAACAAAAAATTCAAAATGATCTTTTTGTCACTATGAAAATCTCAGCCTCTGAATCGTGGACCAAAATTTGGAACTGCCAGTCTGTAGACTCATTGCTGAACCAGTAAAAAGTCATCTCTACCCTGGGGAACCAAAGACCACCGACAGATGATGCACAAAAGAGTTTGCTTTGCTAAGACTGCTGGCACACCAAAACAATGACCGATGCACTTGATTCTGAGAACAGCTTCTCTAGTAAAGGGATGGTTCATTCCAAACTCAACTCATAGCAACTGGTTATGGCAGGGAAGACTCTGGGAGATCGGAGTCGACTTATAGAACCTACTACAGTAGAGAACTGTGAAAGAATAGTGAGTTTTCAGAGGCTAGCAAGACACGCACTTCATCTGCAATAAGGGAGATCCCTGAATTGTGCTGGCTTCGTGTCTGGTCATGTTAACTCTCCTGCGTGTGTCCTCACCCAATCCTGGGTTTTCTGCCTGTAACATAGTAAGCCAAACCTACTTTTTCTATATATTACTCTGTCTCAGGTATTTTGTTATGGCAACAGAAAATAGACTAATTATATGCATATATGAATATATATATCATATATACATGTTTAAACATATCATATATACAATTATGCCATATATTAAATATATAACATGTGTAGATGTGTATATACATATAATTATATATGCATTATATATACATATCATTCATATTTATACCTTATACATACATATACACATCATTCATATATATAATTAGTATATAGAGAGATATTATATATAGTATATATAGATAGACATATAGTATATATAGATAGACAAATATTATATATATGTGTATATATATATATATATATATATATATATATTTCTCCAGAGAAATATTATTTTATGGTTTTTTTTGCAGGAAGACCCATGGGGCTGTTATTTTGACAGAGAAAAAAATATTCTGACATTAATTTTTTGTTATTTTATTTGAGTGAATAATATATGTGGACTGGGCAAAGATGTGTAATTGTTCTTGATGTCAATGAACCTGCTAATAATTAAGTAGAATAACTTAAGTACCATAACTGGTCTCCAGCCAATACTGTATCCATGCATGAAATCTTATCATCGTAAATATAGAAATTCATGCTTTTACGGAAAATGGTGAGAATTTTGAGATTCTCACCATTTTTTTGAATTTTGGAAGAGTCACATAGTCCCTTGGAGAATTTCTAATCAGGTTATTGTTACATTGCCTTTCACCACAGTGCCCAAGGGCACTACAGATTTGCTTCCCAGAACATTATATTTCTAAAAGGGTGAAAATAACTGATTTAGGCCCATAACCTCATCTTTTAAAGTCTAATGATTTCCATTTCTGATACTATATGATCCTGGGAATTTTACTTAAGCTTTCTTTTCTTTCTATATCTGTAAAGAGGGGGGAAAATCATACTTTAAGAAAGGTGTTCTGAGTTTCAGAAGAGAGCATATGTAAGTACTGCTGAGTCTGGTTCAGAGTAACAGCTCAACAACAGTTAATTGTATTATAATTATCATTGCTTGCAAACAACCGACATTAAGTCCCCTGTGAATTATCTGAAAGGGAGGGTAGCTGCAAAGCGGAGCTGTAGCACACCACTTCAGCGCTTGGTGGAGCCGCAGGCCTTACTGCTTTGGAGAGCAATTTCTAAATTCTCCGTGGGTTTGGCCCGCATCAGGTTGCCAAACTAATATAGTATAAATATTTCCTCTTTTCTGCTGCTTCTCACATGTTTGACATTTATAGTTTCCAAAACAGTCAATGTTTTTTAGGCAGCAGTTCTCGGAGGAAGAGTCTCATTACCGCCATGTGCCACTGAAGTGAAGATAATCATTCATTATAAAGCGTCCTTATATTTACGTTTCTCCTGAAACAAATTTTGTGGACAGGGAAGGCATAAAATTAAATAAAATGAAATCTGCTTGATAGATTTAAAAAAAAAAACAATTGATATTCTTTAAAAATTCCAGCATACGTTGTATAACATAAAATCAGTAATTTTGGTGCACAATTTAGTGGCTATCAGTCTCTTTATAACACTGTAGGCATCACCACTGCTATTTATAGAATACTTGCACCAATCGTCAAAGAAATCTCATCTTAGCAGTCACACTACATCCTACTTCTCTGCGCTCCTTAGAACTTTATTAATCTATTTTCTGTGTCTGCATATTTGAGAACATGATAGACTTCATACAAATGTATTCAGATAATTTGTGTCTTTTGTTCCTGATTCAAATCACCAAGGATAATGCTTTCAAGACTCACCCATGATGTCATTTGTATGTCTACTGTAAGTCATTTTTTATTGCCAAATAATATTCTATTGTATGGACATGTCACATTTTTGCTTATCCATTCACCAGTTGGTAGATATTTGGGTTTTTCTCACTTTCTGCTCATTTTAAAGAATGCTAATTTGGATCTCTTTCTCTCTTTCTGCAGAAGTATTTGTATGATCATTAGTTTTAATTCTTCTTGTCGTACAGCCAGCAATGGAATTACTGGGTGACATGACAATCTGATGGTTTACTTTTAATTAACAGTCATTTTTTTTTTGCCCATTGAGAACACTAAAAAACGTTGATCATATTTTTTACATAACAGGTCATAGAAAGAACTCTAGACAAAGAATAAGAAATGATAGATGAGAAAATAAGGTGACCTAACTGAGGGGAATAGTAGGGGGGGATATGTAAATTCCCTAATGTACATGATGTATATTTACAGATATATCAAAGTTAATCAGTGAGCCAAACATGAGAAAAAAGGAGAGAGGAGAGAATGAGGAGGGAATCGGGGAAGGGCTGAATGAGTGGTGAGTGTATGTACACCTCTACCATCTTGTACCCCATTAAGATGTATGATTACAACACACCAACATAAAAAAAAACAATACATAAGCCAGGCATGATAGCACACGCTTGTAATCCCCACGCTTGAGAGGCTGCAACAGAAGGGTTGTGCAGGTTCGAAGCCAGCCTCAGCTGGTTTAAGAGACCCTGTTTCCAAATAAAATATAAAATAGGTCTGGGGGTGTAGCCCAGAGGTAGAAGACCCCGGGTTCCATCCCTAGTACCACCAAAAATAAAATACATAGGTTAAAAATAAAATAAACTACACTTATTTTGTGTAATCTAATATGTTGTTTATTAAAGAATGTTCCTTGTTCACTTGAAAGAATGTGTATTTTGCTTTTGAATGGTGGAATGTTCTACAAGTATCTATAGGGCTAGTCGTTTACAGGATTGTTATTTTTTTTGTTGCTGTTTCTTTACTGGCCTGATTAGTTACCGTATTCATTATTAGGCGTGGGTATTAATGCGTCCCACTATTATTGTATTTGTTGTCTATTATTTCTTCTTTCAAATTCTGTCCTGTTTTGCTTTATGCCTCTTGAGGCTCTTATATTAAGGCTCTTATATTATCTTCCTGATAAATTGACCATTTCATCGTTAAACAATGTCTTTCTTTGTCTATAATAAATTTTATTTTTCAAGGTGTATTTTGTCCAATGTTATAACAGTCACTCCAGTTCTTTTTGAATAATGGTAATTTGGGATTTATTTGTCCATACTTTTAACACAATCAACTGATAAAGAGTAAATAGCTCAGTGTTAAAGATCAACTATCTTTTTGGTTGTTTTTTAATCTGCGCTAATAGACAACTCACTGTAGTAGGAATATTTCATAGCATTCTGTGTTTTCCATGACTACAATGGAATGCATTATAAATCACTTACTGACTTCAGAATTGTTTGCTACTTTGTAGTATGTGTGAACAAATATCACAGAGTGACATACTGAATGAGCACCCTCTTATCTCTTTAAGAGTTAAAATTCTCTTATTTTTTAACCCCGGTTCCTCAGAGAAAATAAAATTAAAAAATAAAAGGAAAAATAGGACTAGGTGTATAGCTCAGAGTTAGAATGTCCCTGGGATCAATTCAAACACACACACACACACACACACACACACACACACACACACACACACACTGCTTAGCATTACATGTATTTGAGGGTTATATTACTATAACATTTCTACCTTGGTGCTTTAACAATTCAAATATACATGCCTTATAAGTAAAAGTCCCGAAAAGAGTATGTCTTTATGAAAGTCTAAGTTACTCAAACAGGTTTTACTTTTATGAAGAAATTTTAATAATACTATTTGGTCACCACATTCTTTGAACATGAATTATTCAACCACACATACAAATGTTTTCACTCTTGATAAGCCTCCCTAGTTAAAATTATTACCCAGGAGAATCTATAAATAAAAGCGATCTCTGTTTCCTTTTTTCAAAACAACTGACTTGAAAAAGAAGATCTGTTGATTGTTTCCCCTAAGAAACTCACTGCCATGAAGATTCATCTTTTTTTCTTTATTCTGCTCTTTTGGGTCACGATTTTACCAGGTAATATGCAAACATTTGTGGGGATATTTGCATTAGCATCAATGAATTTGAACAGACAACACTTGTTTCTTGTTAAAAGTATAATAATCACATAGGGATCAAAAGACTGTTACACTTAATTTAATATGGTATTTGGGAGTAAACTTTAAAGCAGGAAAATAATAGTGGTAAAATGTGAGCAAAGCATAGCTTAGTTAATAGTATTGCATCAATATTAATTATTTCCTTTTTATTAACATTACCGCAGTTATATGAGATAAAACATAAGAGGAAACGGATTTCTATTGCCTTTGCAACTCTTCTTTATATTTAAAGATATTTGAAAACAAAAAATTAAGAAAAATCATCACAGTCCACTCACCAAAAATATTATTTAATATAATCAGGTGGTAAGTAATATTAGTAATCTATTTATCATATTAGCAATTTATTTACCTTTTCCTTCTTTTTAACCTTATACCAATCCTTCCTTTTTAAGATTTTTTTAGTATTCATTTCTGAGCACTGCAGGTAAATTACATCTCTTGCTGGCCTCTTAAAAAGAATTTCTTGTCACTGTCTTCTGTCTCTGAGTGCTATAAATTACATGAATATTGAGTAATACTTTACACTCAACTATATTTTGGCTAGAATTTCCCCCCAAAGACTCTTGCTTCACACCACATCTGTAACCACTTTCTCTCCTTCTGAATTAATATGTAAGTAACGATAGTATGTATAAAATAAATCTTATATATGAAGAAGTCTACTTATTCCTGGGGGGGGGGGCTTGAATCTAGAGGCATTCTACCTCTGAGTTATATTCCCAGCTTTCAAACCTATTTATTTATTTATTTATTTATTTATTTATTTATTTATTTATCTGTTTGTTTTGAAACAGGGTCTTGCTAAGTTGCTGACTCTCCCTAAGTTCCTAAAGCTGGTCTTGAACCTGCGATCCTCCTGTCTCAGCCTCCCAACTGGGATTAAAGGTGTGTACCACCATGCCTGACTTCTACTCACTTACTCAAAGAGCTTGAGGTGGAAGGAGGAGCTCAAGTCAAGCCCGTTTGTGACAACAGCAAAGAAATCCGAATCCTACCACCTAACTCATAGGACAATACTCATTATTAGTAGCAAGGTAAAATTTTAGGCCCAACAGAAATCATAGTAGAATCCTAGGAGACTAACTTTATTCTGTCATTGTGTCCTTAAGTCCAGCATGACAATATTAAATATCTACATAATAAACATACAAACTATCATGTAAAATATGAAAATAGGTAAAATTTTATACACAAGTCTAATATTCATGAGGTATCAAGTTAATGGAGATACTTCAGTTAAAAGAATAATTTTCTTCTTTTTCATTCAAAATTTGTCTAAAATTTCTTTGAAAATTCTCATAACATATTGCCAGTGTACAAATTATTACTGTAGATTTTTCCAGCCTTACCTGGGGATAGCAATTAACTTGATTTAGATTTATACAAATATTAACATATAATGAATCTTTTATTTCTAATTTCAGTAATAGCTAACACTAATTACCATACAAACCATTTGAATTATTTTTTCTTATAATAGCCAAATTAGAAACTGTTACTAATAAGTAAAGCCACTTATGCATTTACTTAACAACTTTACAGATCATGTACCCTATAGACATAGAAACTAAAAAACACTTGGGAATATAGTGAAATAGATTACAACATAAGTATTAATACATTTTAGTATCTTTCTTATTTTTTCAAAGTAAAGATATTGTACTTTCCTGTCAATTTATGAACCGAACTTTTAGATAAACTTTATTATTTCTAATACAAATTTCTCAAAGAAAAAATATATTTCAGGTGTATATTTCCCCTTAAAATTAAAAAAATAGGCTATGGTATATAAAAAGTAAAAATATTAATAGAGAATTAGAATGCTATATTTACCTTATAGGATGATTCTTTTAGTTTATATCTCCCTTATTTATATTTCATCTTCAGTCTTCTAGATAGTGGAGGTTCTAGCCCAACACTGAGATTAAAAAGAAGAAAAAGAAATCCTTTTATGTTCTTTTGATACCTCAGAGAGTTATAGATGAAAAGATATCTAGATAAAAGTACTTAAGATTTCCATGCAGGGAAATACTCATTCCAGTAATTTGGCTTCTTCATTGTCTATTGATTATATATACACATGAAGTCTAGAACTGAAAGATTGATTCACAATACCATTTCTTTTTCTGCCAAGTGGAAAACTGTATTATTGTCAATACTCACCTTTCTTTAAATCTGTTGTGTACTTTGAATCTAAGAGAATTTTGTACTAAAAATAAGTCATGGTTTTTACCCCTGAACCAAAGAAAATTAGTGGTTACCTAAAGAATAAAGAAGCTGGTAAGTGAAAATGAAAATAAACTGTGGGTTAAAATAATTCACTTATTTCTAAATTATATATTAAATAGCACATCATAGGGTATTTAAATAAATTATTTTTCAGGTAAGTGTCATGAGTGTCACATGTATAAATTTGTGTGTGAAAGAAATGGACTGAGAGATTACTCACTCCACTTACTTTCTTAAATTCATCAGCAGAGACCAGGGAAGAGACGATATTAAAGCACCCCCCCTCTCTCTCTGTCACACACACACACACACACACACACTCACACCTCCTCACTAGACCAGAGTTCCTCAGTGAAGGGTGACTCTGCATTGAGTGAGACAGTAGGTGGTACCTGGAGACCTTTCATATTGTTATGACTAACACTAATGGCATCTATTGGGTAGCGGCCAAGGATGCTGCGAATACCCAGAAACATGCAGAGCAGCCCTCAGAACGAAAAATTATCTAACCCCAAAAGCCCACATTTTTTAAGGTAAGAAACACAGCCCTAGAGCCAGGCTTGGAGTCTATTTAAAAGACACTGGGATCAGGTCAGCTCCTTTTAAAATAGGAAAGACAGATCGTCTACATGACAGCATTTCATGACTCAGCTACAAAGCCCTCACTCAGCTTTCATGACTGGTAAAAAGAAATGAGAGGCAGGGGATAGCAAACATTTTTTTTTTTTTTAGTAAGTTAGATAGCGAATATTTTAGGTTTATTAAATTCTGTATTTCAACTGTCCGTGTAATACAAAAGTGGTGGCAGGTAATGTATAGAGAAGTATGTGGTAATCAAATTATCTAAAAAAACAGGGCCAGGCTAGCTTTGGCCTTCTTTCCAAAATTGGTTGATTTCTATCAAGAGAATTAGCAACACAATAATTGAGAGAAATTATTTTTAAATTAATACTATTACAAAGACTTGGTTGTAAAAAATAATAATAATAAGGTAGCACAGGTAATTAAAACATCATGTAATGGCCAACACTGGCTGCAGGATGTAGTCACTGTCCTTATACAAATGTCTGTTACATGATTTTTTTTTTTGGGGGGGGGGATCAAATCCCAACATATTGAAGGGTATTTGTGAGAATTCAGACAAATCGCCTAGTACTGCCTATTTGTAAACATTATTTATTTATTTTTAATCTTTTATTGGTGCATTGTAGTCATATATCTTGATGGAATAAAAGATATTGGAGACATACATGCACACATCGCCCAATCAGCCCTTCCTGATTCCGGCCCCCATTCCCTCCCTCTCCCTCCTTCCCATGCTTGGCTCAGTGATTGACTTTGATATGTTTAAGTACTGCACTCAGAATAGCAGGCAATAGAATTGGTAAGGCCAAACGTTATGCTCAAATAACATTTGTGAGAGCAGAAGAGGGGCCGTCCAAACAAAATGTAATAGTTGCAGAGTCAGGCAGACATGATAAAGTACGCTCAGCGCTTACTGTTGACTTGAACTATCCTTAAGTCACTGTCCACACACTTGTAAAGCAACAGTTGGAACACTTAACTTATGTCCTAGACGCATTCTGATATCGAGCATGCCCCTTACACCAAGTTTCAGTGTATTCACTTAAATTTTGCCCCAACATTTTCCCTTTGTGATCTTTTCCTTCTCGAACTTTCTCCTTTTAAAATCTGCCTGTGTCACAGCTAATTCCAGTCATTCTCTCCTTCTTACAGCCAGAAGGAGATACCCTGAGTATGGTAGCTTGGATTTGAGCAAAGAGTGCAGAATGGGTAATGGTCGATGTAAAACTCAGTGCCATGAAAATGAGATCAGAATTGCTTACTGCATCAGACCTGGAAACCATTGCTGCTTGCAGATATAAGGATGCCAGAAGAAGAGACACTCTTCAAGGAGAGAAGACCAGTGTTGCTAAATGTTCCCAGCACATCTTCCAAGGCCTGGGTGTCTCTATAAAACAAAAAGAATTAAATAAATTGTAATGGTGACCCTTCAGATATGGCTCTATGTCACACACATATCTGGTGCCTTTTTTTTCTCCTGGTTTCTTAGTACCAGAAGCAAGCAGAATTTATTCTGTTGAAGCCCCTCAACAACTATTCAAAGTGCTATGAGCTTTATGAGTGGACTTAAGTAAGATTGTGGGCAACCCTAGGTCAAAGCTGTGGGGAGTCTATTTGTGAGATCCAAGCTTCCAACAGAAATGCATTTTTATTTTATTACACTATTCTGTAGATTATCCTCATGAAAAAAAAAAAATGCATGCCCGGTGGAACATGGAATTCTCATCTAGAAATTGACAGTGCAACTCTTTTTCATGAAAGAAACAAGGCTGAGGGTCTGATCAGAGTGTAAGAATGGAAGACCAAAGAAAGATTGTAAACTGTAATGTCAATTCTTATTATTTAGTAGCAAAAATGTGCGTCAAGAAATTTGAGGAGGGAGGAAAGAGAAGAACTTCAGAAATTAAAAGATATTTCCTAAAAGTTTTGATCCAGGAAGTTCAGAAACTATGACTAATTATTTAATTCAGATCTTTAGTCTTAAGGGATAGAATAAAAGCACGGAAGAGTAGCCTTCATTTTGCAGCCTTCGCTCTGCCTCAGTTTCTCCTCTACTTCCTCTGAAGACACAGAGTATTACTGTCCACAATACAAATATACCACACAGTGTCCATAAAAACATGTCCACTTCATGTCACCAATACTGCAACATAATATTAAAATCGATGCCTCTTTTTGTCTCAGAACAAAATTAAACAGTCTTTTGGCAAATTAAGAAAAAAGAAGATTTGTTGAATATAAATATTGAAATTAGACTTGGACTCAGAAAGGGATGATAAATGAAAAACGTCTTATTTTTATTATTGTATCTCTATGAATTTATTCTGTTGTGAAAATGCAGATATGAAATCTAATCATTAGCTATAACAATAGTATGCATAAGGAAATAAATTTTCCAATGGATATAGTACTTATAATATATAAAATAAAATAAAAATGATATATAAAATAAATATGATATATATAAAATATATATGATATATGTGAAATATATATTATATATCTATCATATATCATATATCATATATCATATATCATATATCATTTATATCATATATCATATATCATGTCATATGTATCATATATATCATATATGTGAAATATATATCATATATGTATCATAATATTTATATATCATATATAAGATATATGATATATAAAATAAAATAAAATAAAATAAAAATAAATAAATATAAATAAATAAAAATAATAAATAAATAAAATAAAAATAAAAATAAAAATAAATAAAATATATGAATATATAAAATAAAATAAAAATAAATAAATAAAATATATTCATATATTTTATTTATTTTTATTTTATTTTATTTATTTTATTTATTTTATTTATTGGTGGTACTGGGGTTCCTGGAAACCCTTCTACCTCCAGGCTACACTCCCAGAAACCTATTTTTTATATTTTTTATTTGGAAACAGGGTCTCTTAAGCCAGGAAGGCTGGCTTCGAACCTGTGCAATCCTCCTGTCTCTGCCTCCCAAGCGTGGGGATTACAAGTGTGTGCCACCACGCCCAGCTTCTTTTTTATTTTAAAATTGGGCCTCACTAAATTGCTGACATTGGCTTTGAACCTGTGATCCTTCTGTCTCAGCCTGCCAAGTACTGGGATTACAGGCATGTACCACCATGCCACGAAAGATGGATGACTTTTTTTCCTTATATTTCAGGGAAAAGTCAGATATTGTCATACATGTGAATGTTCGTGATGCACATGTGTCCTAAGGGGAGCTCTGTAGACAAAGGGCAATGGAACAGATGAACTAGCCAAAAAGAACAGGCAGAAAATTGAAGTCACAGATGAGGCACATGTTCACCATGCCAGCTACTTCTTCCCAAGTTAACTCTTGCTGAATTCAGATCTGATTCATTTTTTAGAGTAACAATATACTTTTCCCTTTCTTTCTTGAACAATATTGAGTGGCTTGTTCTTGCTTGTACTTAATGATTCTTAACAGAGAAAAACTTCTGATGACTTATTTGTGTGTGTGTGTGTGTGTGTGTGTGTGTGTGTGTGTGTGTGTGTGTGTTGGCAGACAGGCTACATGTAGAAGATATTATTTTAAATTGTCATTTTTAGGAAAAAGGCCAATCAACCCTATGTATAGTGTATTTAAGAGGCCCAAGACAGCCATTCAAAGGCCAAATCAGATGATCATTCAACTTTTGTTTGCAAGTTATAGAGAAGATGATATTTGGTAATCAAACAAAGAAAAATTCAGAAAATAATGTTGACTTTATTACTTTGCCTTTGGTTTGATATCTCAGACAATAAGAAAATATAGGTCCTTTTTCTTCTTTTTAAGGACTATTTTATATATTTTTGTTTTTAAATAGTTTCTCAGTTATAGTGGTGCATGTCTGTAATCCCCATACTTGGGAGGCTGAGACCAGGAGGATTGCAAGTTCGAGGACAGCCTCAGCAAGTAGTGAGACCTTGTTTCAAAATAAAAATAAAATGGACTAGGGGTGCATCTCAGAGGTAAAATACTCCCAGGCTGAATCTCCAGTACCACAATAAATAGATAATAAATAAATAAATAATTTTCTTTCTCACACTTCTGAAGATTTTGCTACTATCACATAAAATCTCACATCAAAGAAGACCTCAGAAAATCCAGCTCACAGAAACATGACGGAGAAAAGTCACAACCTTACCACTGTGAGAAGTAGTAAATAGAAGTTTTAAGCAGAGTACAATTTTAAAATTGTTAGCTACAAAGCTATATTTACTAGGTCGAGGGTGCTACATACTAAACAAAAGAAGAAACCAGAAGCTACAGTGATGAGGGCAAGAAATGGTACAGCCCGATGTGAGGGATGGTAGAGAAACTACAACCAAACCCAGCAATGGTCTTGAGTTTTATACCCAGCTAGTTTTATACCCAGGTAGTTGGAGACATAGTTCCATACGGAGCTGAGAATTAGAGAAAAATTGTTCCGGGAATTCCAGTGTGCTCAGAAAACATTTAGGAATTGCAAATGTGGCTCAATGGTACTGCCTGCCTAGCTTTTTTTTTTTTTTTTTTCTTTTTCTTTAATGGTACTAGGTATTGAATCCAGGGGCATTCTACCTCTGACCTATACCCTGAGCTCCCCCCCCCCTTTTTTTTAATGTTTTTGTTGTCTGAAAACAGGGTCTCCCTAGGTTGCTAAAAAGCCTTGCTAAGTTTCTGTGGCTCTCCTCGAATTACTGCTCCTCTTGTCTCAGCCTCCCAAATACTGGGAACTACAGGTCAGTGTCTGGCTTGCGTAGGCTTTTAAGAGGCACTGGCGTAATTTCTGGAGCCACACAAACAAACATTGTTTAGGATAGTGACCTATAAAATTGTAACCATTATACAGTGGACTATGTAAGAAAATTAAAGCATATGCGTTTACCAAATGGATATTTAATAAAATGAGTCATTAATGAGAAGGGAGGGGAGGAAATATGTGGAATTAGGGAAGGGCTAAATGAGTATCTTGTGCATGTATGCCTCTACCATCTTGTACTCCATTAAGATGCATGACTATAATGCACCAATAAAACACTTTTTTTTTCAATGAGTCATTAAAATGGTCAAGTCATTAAATAATAAAGAGGAGCGACGGAAGCCCAGAACAGAAGTGGTCCTGGTTATGAAGAGGTGGGACGTGCCGGTCACTAAAACAGCAGTGAAATTCAAAGCCATGAACAAGCTTGGGAGTTGTCATTAGGTCACAGGATGGTGACCATGGCCCACTTCAAAGGAGAACACACCGGCCATCAAGAAGAACAAAGAAGCCACAGCAGGACCTGGCTGGGGACAGGGAGACCTGTGGGCTGAGCATCCGAAGGCAGAGTGCCCTTAGCTCAGAGACACATTGTTCAGTTTCTCCCAGCCACATTGCTGTAGTATATTTCCATAGGTGACTGGGGAAGCTGGAGAGCTCCTTTAAAAACAAGATTAACGAAGTTATCTAAATGAAATCAGGAACAGACTACTAGGAAATTATCGACAACGTAATGAAGATTTTCTTAATTAGCTTCCTTGAAAATTTTCAAATCTTGAATGAGGGTATGCATATGTTCTAATTATTTTTTGTCTTACTAGTGAAGGCTTCTAGTCACAATATTCCTCAATAAGCCATAGATTCAATGAGCTTCTAAGAGTCACCAGGCTGAGGGTGTAGCTCAGTTGTAGAGCACTTGCTTAACACGTGTGGGCTTCAGTCCCCAGCAATGCAGGAAAAAAGAGTCAGTGAACAGCGCTGTGTGCCACATATGTGACCCAGACATATGAATATGTCACTCATTACAACCTCTGAAGACTTTCACTCACATAATTTTACTTTTTCCTTGACAAAACTGCACCAGATATGGAAATCGGTATTTCTAATGTCTTCTTTTTGGCACACATTAAAAAAAATAAGTTTGACTTTTTCCTTGGAATCTTTACTGAAAAGCTGGACAGAGGGAAGCTTCAAGTTCTTACATTTCTAGCTAGAATGGAAATAGATACTGAGCTAGTAAAGCAGTTCAAATAATGAATGCATGTTTAAGTCGTGAGGACTTTGTCAAAGTTGTGTCTAAGGACTTTAACATGGAGAGCAGTTGGCCAGGATGACTGTTGGCCTTAACATTAATGATTAAAATGGAAATCCTTGCCGGATGTGGTGGCGCACGCTTGTAATTCCCATGCTTGGGAGGTGGAGACAGGAGGATCACGCAGGTTCAAAGCCAGCCGTGCTGGCTTAAGAGACCCTGTTTCGAAATTTAAAATGTATTAAAATAGGTCTGATATTACAATGAGCCAAATTGTGTTCATATGTTACTTATAATTTTTTTTCACATGCGTTATCTATTTAGTCTTTACCATTAAAGCTTTAAATGTGATTGGTCCTATAATCTATCCTTTCAAAAGAGAATACTAAGGTTTGGCTAGGTGAATGTTTATTTACTAAATGTTTATATACTAAAGAACCAGACCCCAAAATAGCTTACTTTATCAAAATCTTCTACAAGCAAGATAATCTTATGACTGAGTTACATGTGTAAAGAATGATACTGATTATTCTTCAAGTACGACTGTGGTTATTCTTAATGAACAATGTTAGGACTTTGTTAAAGAAATATTTTGTTTATAAAAAAGTTAAATTCCAATAAGCAGTACCTGCCTTAAGCCATGTGTACAGAGAAGAACTGCACATGCTTGAAGCTGGTCACAGTCTGTGCAAGGGGAGGGGTGTGGTAGAGAGCCCGTATGTATTATGTGGATGATTCTGCCTCCACATAACCTCAGACAACCTCAGCTCTACCAAGCACGGTATGTACCATCAAAGGCAATTAAATAACCTCTCTGCACCACAGTTTCCTCAATTGGAAAATAAAAAATTTCCTGTTGTTAAATTAGTCATGAGGATTAAACTGGTTAGTTCATGTAAAAAGCTAAAACAGTGCTTACCACCAAACAAATGCTAAAAAAAGCATGTGGCTGGAAATGCAAATTATTTGTATTATGTGTTTTCAGTTGATTCGTAGCCAAGAATACTTTAAAACCCACTGTTGGCTTGTCCAATTGAAAGTGAATTCGTGTTGGCTCACTGGGGTCATAGCAGAACTAAATTCCCTATTGTACTTGTTTGCTATTTCATAATACTTACATGAGTGAGTGCTCATTTGGAAAGACAACACTAATCAGAACTGCCATCACTCTGAGGAGTCTATAAAACCAAGCCTCCATCTTCCCTTTACCAAAGACATTTTGAATTCTATCCAAGCCTCACTCAAGTTATGGCATCAGCAATGAAATTATTATTTGCTTTTCTGATCTTTGTCTTCACAGCATCTTGTAGTTTCTCAGGTAATATTTATAATATGGGAGGATTATAGGACAAAATGTTCATATAAATGCCTTACTCTGAATAACAAAAAATAAATAAATTGTTAGGAGACTTTATATAAACTCCTTATAAGGCAATCCATTTTATTATTTTTTACAGAAATGAGTAGAGCTGAATATTGAGAAAATAATGGGGAAATCTTTTTCCCAAGATGTAGCATTAGATGTATTTTTTTGTTGTTGTTTATGTGATGAAACTGTGACTTCTTCGATGTTCTCTACTGTCTTTTTTTTCAAAAGGCAACTTTATGAACTATATTGTAGACATTTTTACAAGTAACCTAGTAATTGGTGGTGGAGGGGATTGTAAGTAAATGGTCATTTAGACTATGTTCTCCAAGTCCTTTTTTCTACTTTCGTCTTATCAACTTAATACTTAACACAACTTAAATACTTAAGGATGTTCTATTTATTTAAAACAAGCATACTAGTGATAAGGGAATTATGTGTCAGATAAATAAGTATCTACCAACTTATGGAAAAAGATCTTTAATAGTGTTACCTGGGTATGATTTTAGAAAGAAAATAATTAAACCATATACTGTAAAGAACTATGTCAGGATTAAATCTGGATTATATTAATGGTTTCTTTTCTCTAGATTCACAGCAAAAAATAAGAGAAATTGCACAGAATAAGCGAGAATGTTACCTTGTTCGTGGTATTTGCAAGCCTGAATGCAACGCCTGGGAATATACATTTAATCACTGTGAAAAACAGCCATGTTGCGTAGTACGGGATTACCGACAACCGATGATAGCAAATAACACTAGTACTAAAATCACAAAAAATCAAACTTCTGGAATATGATTCATTACATCATAATAATATTATTAATAAAAATAAATTTTTACTTCTATCAAACTACTGCCACCTACGTGTTCTCTGACTTTCTAAATTATACAAGTATATCATTGTGAGAGAACTCAGTGTTGATTTAGTACAAGAGAAACAAAGAAAGAATAGTTAATTTTTCATCATTCAACTGTCAGGAGTATTTCTCCACATCAGTGATAGGCTTCCAGCGTTACTGCTTCCCTTCCCTTTTTGGTCTATTAATTTGCCTTGTGCGGAAGCTTTGGATGACCTTTTAGGCATTCTTCCTCTCTGTAGTTTTAATATTAATCTATATCTTAGACAAAAAATTATCTACATCTTAATCATGCAATGGAAAAGAATTGATTTAAAAAATTTTTAAGGAAGAGAAATTAAACAAAATTGAAAAGGGAGAACAGTGAAATATATGAAGTCCTGACCTACGCAAAAAGTAACAAGAAAATGGCAGGAGGAGAAGCATCAAACTTTAAGAGCGATTATTTTTGAGAAACAGGTTGATGGTTGATTTGTTTTTTTATGAGATGTTATTCTTCTCAGCTGCGTAAGACCAATTTGAAAACATTTGAAAGTGTCCTCATATTATTAAAAAAGTGAAAATTTGGAGCAATATAGAAAGAGCCAAAGACAAAATGGCAAATTGTTTCTAGTCCTACCATTAAGAGTTGACTGTTATAATCATTCTAGACCAATGTAGCTAGTCCAAGAGTCTTCTCTCTTGGTCCTCAGGAATTTTATTTAACTTTTCTTAGAATTTAATATTTAAAATGTGTCGGTCTTTGTCTTTTAACCTATCAAGTAACCCATGTGTGTCTAGGTTTCCAAATTCCCAGTATTTGGGAGGAGAAGGTTCACACACAGCCTCAGCTACTTACTGAGGCCCTTCGCAACTCAGTGAGACCCTGTTTCGAAAGAAAGAGTAAAAATGGGGCTGGGGGTGTGGCTTGGATGTCGGATGCCCCTGGGTTCCATCCCCAGTACTGAAAAAAAAAAAAGAAAGAAAATGTACTTGCTTCTGTTAATCTCTTAGCCATCAGTTTTAGAGTAGTTTACTACACAGAACTATTAACCAGAACAAGGTTTAACATTCTGATAACAAAAGATATAAATGTTGCAGTAAATGATGAGTCAAAGGCGGGACGTCTGGAGTGACAGAGTATGAACTCTGAAAACCTGTTCTTTCATAAAAGCAGCAAAATGTTGGCACAAAATTGTCAAAATCAACTTTCCAACAGCTGTGTCAATTAATCAGACTTGTAAAAAAATTTAATGAGGCTTTATTCAGGAAGAAAAACAGTTGAACCTCAGAAACGAGAACAAGACAAGAATTTGTGACATTTAAAAAAAAAATTTTTTTTATTGGTGCACTGTATTCATACATCATAGTGAGATACAAACTTTTGTAGACATACATGCACACATTGCCCAGTCAGCCCCCACCCGATCCCCACCCCATTCTCTCCCCATCCCTCCCTCCCATGCTTGGCTTAGTGGTTGACATCTAGTATTATAGCAATTTATCCAAAATTAAAAATGATAATCTCACATAACAGTTTCATTTGTCTGATACCAAGCTTTTGATGACTTAAAGATAACATTTCAATATTTCTCTTTACTTTCTGTCTTACCAGAGAATATTTTTTTCTATTTTTTTAGGTGAAGCTATCATATATTTATATATTTATTTTTCAGAAAAAAATCTATCCTAATATGGAATATGGACTCTAGATACCCAAAACGATCTTGAAAAAGAACAAAGCTAGAAGATATATATTTTCTGCTTTCAAACCATATAAAGCTACAATAATTGAAACAGTGTAGTACTATTCTAAAGGCAGATATATAAACCATTGGAGTTAAATAAAAGCCTAGAGCTAAATTCTTCCCTATATTGTCAAGTTATTTTTGACAAGGTTTCCACAAACATTTGGTGGTGGAAATAATAATCTTTTAACTAAATATTGTTGAAACATAATAATTACATGGAAAAGAATAAAGTTGGACCCTTACCTAATCCCATATACAAATATTAACTCAAAATAGATAAAAGAACTAAATATAAATCTTAAGACTATAAACTTTTAGGAGAAAATCTGGGTCATAAAACCTCACAACATTGAAATTGGCAGTGATTTCTTGGTTATGATTTCAATTGGCACAGGCAACAGAAGAGTATACAAACTCCCTAAAAAATAAAAAAAATATTGTATATCCAAAGACAATGTAAACAGTTAACAGTTACTAATAGCATGGGATAAAATATTTCCAAATGCTATATCTGAAGGTATATTAATATTCCAACTAGAAATCCTAAAAATTAACAACAATAAAGGCAAACAATACCATTTAGAGATAGGTAAAAGACTAACATAAGTAATGAATCTCCAAAGATAACCAATCTTAGTTGACTGTTGGATGGAAACTCTTGTTTCTCTGGTTCTGGTGTGTGTTACCTATTTCTTCTTTGTAGTTAATCTCTTCGAGTATTTTCTCTAGTGCTGGTTTTGAAGACATAAATTCCTTCAGTTTCTGTTTGTCATGGAAGCTTCTTATTTCTCCATCTAATTTGATAGAAAGTTTTGCTGGGTAGGAAATTTTTGGCTGGAAGTTGTTTTCTTTCAGAGTTTGGAATATGTTACTCCAAGCCCTTCTGGCTCTCATGACTTGGTTTGGGAAGTCTGGAGTGATTCTAATTGGTTTGCCTCTGAATGTCACTTGGCCCTTTGTTTTTGTTGCCTTTAAGATTCTCTGCTTGGCTTCCACATTGGTCATTTTGACAATTATGTGGCGTTGGGATCCTCTTCTCCAATCCTGTCTAAAGGGAGTTCTATAAGTTTCCTGGACCTGTGTATCAACTTCTTGCTCTATGTTTGGAAAATTGTCTGCTATTACTTCCTTGAAGAGATTGTTGATCCCTTTGGTTTCACTTTCTTTTCCCTCCTCTATTCCAATTATTCTTAGGTTAGCTCTCTTAAAATGGGCCCATATTTCTTCAATATCAGATTCCTGCTGTCGGATATTTTTTCCTAGATTAGAAACTATGTGTTCATTTTTGGAATGATCATCTTCTAAGAGCGAGATTCTGCTCTCCATGTGGTCTAATCGGTTGTTTGTGCTTTGAATTGAGGCCTTTACTTCATTAATTGCATCCTTTATCTCTTTTTGGCTCTTTCTGAGTTCTTTTCGAAGCACCTCTATTATTTCTACAGTTATTTTTCTGATTTGATCTTCTAGAAATCTCTGATTTTCTGTTTTATCGGGTTCTGATGTTGTGGGGTTGTGGGCATTCATTGCTCCAGTATTATTCCTCTTTCCCATGATTTCAGAAGTTTGTGACTTCTCTGGCTTCTTCCCTTGGGTCACTATGACTTCACTTAAGGTGTTCTGGATCTCGAGTCAGTAGTATCTCAGACCCCACTACTCCTTTACTGGGTTGTATCACAGAGTCTCCAACCCAGAGAGTCGATAGAGGCTGCTTTAGACTGTGGGGGGTGCCAGGTTGCATGTTCTCCTATGGTGTGATATCTCTGCCACTGCCACTCCCCCACTGGGTCAAGTCCCAGGGAATACAGTACTGGGATTTCTACTCTGTGGCCCGCAATTTGACTCACTGTTCTTGAGTACGCAGATGTAGCCGTACTGGACTCGGTGAATTTGTTGCTGCTGCCGCCGGTGGCAATATGGAGCCACTGCTACGCCCTCAGCTGTGAGGCTGGCGTATTTCTTCTTGGTTTTGATTTCGACTCTGAATCCCTTCAGCGTGTGCTGAGCTCAGCCACTGGGAGCTTTAGATTTTACCTGTGGCGAGAAATCCCGCCTGGCTGTTCCGCAGCGGCTCACCTCGGCTTGCTGTAGCTGTCCAGTGAATTTGCCACTGCCGCCGGCAGTATGGCGCTGCTGCCGCATCCTAGGGCGTGAGGCCGGTGTATCTCCTCTGTGGCTCTGAACTCTGTTCTCAGTCCGCTTTCTCTCTGGAGCCTGGTGATTTTTTTGTTTCTCTGGTGATGGTGTTTTCTGGCTATGAAAGGCGCTGATTTTGTGGTAATGGAGATTGGTTGTTAGCGGGGCTCTTAAGCCCCGCTTTTCTCAGTCGCCATTTTCCTGGAAGTCCCAATTTGTGACATTTTAACTGACCTATTTCTATTCTCCTCCCTTCAGTTTCACAGTAGTCTTGAAAACCAACAACCTCCAAACCAGGGGAACTCTGAATATGTACAAAACACTTCAACTTAGTAAGACATAATCCAACTAAAACTGAGCAAAAATCTGAAAGGCTTACTCTAGGAAAAGACAAAGAATGTCTAACAAATATGGGAAAAGACATTTAACCTCAATAGCCATCAAAGAAATGCAAATCAATACCTCAGAAAATGTTTCTTCCCACTAACAGAGATATAATCAAAACAACAAGTGAGGAGAAAAGTTAGGTAGGATATGAGGAAGAAATTGGAACTCTCATACACCACTAATGGGAAAATAAATTGGTGCAGGTATGTTGCAAAACATTCTGAAATTTTCTAAAAAAATATTAAGCCTGGAATTTTTCATTTGACCCTTGATTTAATTTTTTGGCATATATAAGAGAGATAAAAACACTTATCATCAAATCTTGTTTGAAATCTTATTTTAAAATACAATAGAATGCATGTTGATTTATGTGAAAACATAGATAGACCTTGAAAACATGTTAATGGAAAGTAATAACTCACCAGTTGTCACATATTATATCATTTAATTTATATATATATATATATATATATGTGTGTGTGTGTGTGTGTGTGTGTGTGTGTGTGTGTGATAGGCAAAACTATAAGAACATAAAGTAGATTTGACTGCTTCCCTGCAGCTCAGTTGGTGATAATAGTTTGTATGCGGTTTATGTGTTTAATTATATCACTGAAAGGCCTATAGAGACTGAGTACTTGTCCCCATGGTAGCACTCTGAAGGGAGATCTTTTGGTAATTGGGAATGAGCCCTTGGAGTAGATTATGGTATTTCAGTCTGTCTCTCTCTGACATCCCGTTTGGTAACATAAACTCTTCCTTACATATAAAAATCAACATAAACTGACTAGAGCTAGCAAGGCTTTCTCTAGGGCCAAGCCAATGATGGTACCATGCCTTTAAACCTTCAACACTGTGAGCAAAATGCACCTTTTTTTTATGCTTTTACCCGTGCATTGCAATTATACATCATAGTGAGGTTCCATGTGATATAAACATATATGCACATAGTTCTTGGTGTATTTCCTTTCTCTTCCCACCCCACTGTTCCCTCCTCCCTCTTTGCCCAGGTTAGTACAATGGGTAATAATACCGTCATGTATTACCATACTATTATGTGAACTGTTTCTTTCCTCGGTCCTTTTTCTATTGAGCACTCAGTCCCCTGCCATTATACTTTTAATATCTCTCCATATTTATCTAAATCTCTTCATGTTCCCTTTTATTCTCTAGCTTCCACAGCGAGAAAAAACACAGAACACATCGCTTCACCTTCTGACTGGCTAATCTTACTTAACGTAATATTGTTTAGTTCCATCAATTTTCCAGCATGGAATTATGTTATTCTTCTTTAAGGCAGAGTAGAATTCCATTGTCTGTATACACCACATTTTCTTTACTAACTCATCTGTTGACAGACACTTGGGATGGTCCCATCACATATTGGTAGTGGTAGAAACTTTCTCAATAAGATCCCCCCTCAAGCTGCAAAAATGAAAACAAAAAAATAAATAATAAGATAGCGTCAAATTAAAAGGCTTCCATGCAACAAAGTTAACCATCAAGAGTCTAAAGATAGAGCCTAAAGAATGGGAGAAAAAATCTTCACCAGCAACTCTTTTGATAGATAATTAATACCTAAAGTACTATTATGTAAGTATACATATGTATACTAAACAAAAATAATGCTATAAAATCCAAATAATACAATCAAAAATGGGTAATCTAACCGAATAGACACATCTCAAAGGAGGAGATACAATAGACCAGTAAATATAATAAAAATGCTCAACATCATTAGCAGTTAAGGAAATGTAAATCAAAACTACACTGAGTTTTTATCTACTTCCAGTTAGAATGGCACTCACCAAGAATCCACGTAGTGTGTGCATTTATGTCACTGTGGACGAGACTTACATTATAATGTGAGACTATAATGCACCAATAAAAGCACAAATAAGAAAAGAAATCCTAAAACTCACAGGAAAGCACACAGAAAGAATCCAAATAATAATAAATGCTGGTATGTATGTAGGGAAATAGGAATTCCTTGTGGGGTGGTTAATTACTCCCCATCCATAATAGGGATCAGTATGGAGGCTCCTCAAAATACTAAAAATGGAACCATGACATAGCCCAAGTATACTAATCATTGGTATTTTTCTAAAAGAATTAAAGTTTGAATACTATAGAAATACCTCTAAACGTCTCTTTATAAGTTATCCACCTCAAGAATTTCATTAAAGTGACCCAAGCCGCTGGGCGTGGTGGCGCACACTTGTAATCCCCGCGCTTGGGAGGCAGAGACAGGAGGATCTCACAGGTTCGAAGCCAGCCGCGCTGGCTTAAGAGACCCTGTTTCCAAATAAAAATATAAAAATGGGTCTGGGAGTGTAGCCCGGAGGTAGAAGGGTTTCCCGGAATCCCAGTACCACCAAAAAAAGAAAAAGTGACCCAAGTCTAGTTAATAAAGGAGAAGAAGAAATTTGAAAGATGATGGCTAAATAGTACGGAGTTTCTTTGAGGGTCAATGGGTTTCAGAACACACAACCCCAAAATATGGCACCTGCATTTGAGAAAACAGCCAAAGAAAGGACAATCTCACTTTCTCCTTGCCACTTTTCCCCTGAAGCATGGGGTAAAATTAAGCTGACCTTCTTCTAAAGTAGTTTATAAAGCTGGAGTTGGGGTACTCACCTGTAGCCCCATATACTTGGGAGGCTGAGACATAAGGATCACTTGAGCCCAGGAGTTGGAGGCTAGCCTCAGCACCACAGACAAACCCACCTCAAAAAAAAACTACTGGATGTATCTATAAACAAGCAAACCAACAGATATGTATCACTCTAATATTCTGACTTCAATTCCTTTGAAAAAAAGTCAAATTATGAACTCAGCCTAGCTGTATATTAGCATATTAATGTGTCACAAAATTGTGGTATATACACACAATGGAATTATACTGAGCCATAAAGAACAAAATTATATCATTTGCAGGAAAATGGATAGAACTAGAGAATAGTATACTAAGTACGATTAGCCAATCTTAGAAAACAAATAATTGTGTATCTTCTATTATACGTGAAGACTAGAGAGAAATTGAGAGACTTCAGATAAAGGAATAGAAACTCTAATGGAGCAATAGACGGATTTTAAAGAAGTGAGATAGAGATGTAATGGAAGGTAAAGTTTAAATAATACCATGTGCATATAGGAAACTGTCAAGAAGAGAGTGTGATGGACTCTGGAGGGAAAAGCACCAAGTGTTGAGTGTACGTTTAGTCTTATCACTCTGCTCCTCGGTACGGTGTTTAATTACAGAGCACTGATAAAAGTTCACAAAGCAAACAAAACAGTTCAAAAGACCTTGGTTACAGGAAGACCTCACTCTACCCAGAGAAAAGGGACGTTCTTCCTGAGAACGTCTAGACACCAAGAAGAAACTGAGCAGTCTTTGCTGAGATCCCCTCAAGTTATTACTACCATGATCATACTCTTTATCCTACCACATTTCTGCACACCTTTTCATTATTCATCAGAACTAAGCAAAAAATGGAAGAGTTTGTCTTTCGTTTCTTTATTTCTGAAAATTTCTATGCGATGTAAAACTCGTGTGTGTGTGTGTGTGTGTGTGTGTGTGTGTGTGTGTGTGTGAATACTTTTCCCTTGACAATCTTTAAGTTGCTATAGGAGTCCCAGCTATGAATCTAGTATCTAGTAATGGGTAAAAAAGTAAATCTTTCTACCCCTATCGTGTATAGAGAAAACTGAAACTAAAAGTTTTAAATATATCTTCTTCTTCTGTGCTTGGCTGATCTCACTTAACATAATGTTCTCCAGGGCTTTCCATCTTCTTTCAAATGATATAATTTTGTTCTTCTTTATGGCTGAATAGAATTCCATTGTGTGTATTTCCCATAGTTTTGCTATCCATTCATCTGTTGATGGTGATCTGGGTTGGTTCCATATTTTGGCTATTACAAATTGTGCTGCTATGAACATAGGTATGCATATGTTGCTGTAGTTCTCTGAATTCAACTCCTTTGGAAAGATACCCAGGAGTGGTATAGCTGGGTCATATGGTGGATCTATTCCCACCTTTCTTAGGAATCTCCACACAGATCTCCATAGTGGTTGAACTAGTTTGCATTCCCACCAACAGTGTAAAAGAGTTCCTCTTTCCCCACATCCTCGCCAGCATTTGTTGTTATTTGTTTTCTTTATGCTTGCTACTCTGACTGGGCACAGAAGAAGAAGATACATATGTTTCCTCTAATATGCCCAAACTAGGAAACACAAAGAATACCAGAGGGACTCCAGATATTGAAGGGGAAATACTAGCTAAGTTTGGATGGTAAGATAGGAGAGGAGGAAGGCCGGTCTCGATTAATAAGGGTCTACACTTGAACATGTGTAAAATTATGAATAAAACATGGTTAACCTGGACAACCATTGGTGTGTGTGGGGGGGGAAATGTGGGCGGGGGGGGGAGGGCACCAAATATAGTGTAAATGTATACTATTTATGTTCAATAAAAAAATTGTTATATAAAAAAAAAATAAAAAAATAAAAAAAAAATAAATAAAAAAATAAATATATTATGCCATCCCTAAGCCTAACTATGGTACTTGTAGTTTATTTCTAGGTCTGTTAGAAACTGAATTAAAAAAGGTGTCTTCAGAGCCGAGGCGTGGTGGCGTACGCTTGTAATCCCCGTGCTTGGGAGGCTGAGACAGGAGGATCGCGCGGGTTCAAAGCCAACCTCAGCTACTTAGTGAGGCTCTCAGCAACTTAGTGAGATCCTGTCTCCAAATAAAGTATAAAATAAGGCTGGGAGTATAGCCCAGAGGTAGAAAGCCTCTGGGTTCCACCCCAGTACCACCACCAAAAAAAAAAAAAAAGGTGTCTTCATACAAATCAAGGCCTGTGAGGTATAAATTATTGCCCTGTCCACTCTACCCCCATGGTACAAAAAATAATTTTGCAAGAAGCCTGGGTAAGATTCAAGAGCATAGTAGTTTTGTATTTAAGGTTCCCTTCCCCACAATACTTTAAGCATGAGAAATGCAGTGACAATATAAAGTTTGTGGAATTTCCAATCAAGGTTTATAAAACAAACAAACAAAAAAAAACCTCTAAAATCACTTGGCGTAATGGCCACACAACTCCCTGAATAAATACAAGTGAATTGTATATATTAAATATGTAAAGTGGTTTGTGGATTACGTATCAATAATGCTATATAAATAAGACTAGCGGCAAGCCTTATGTCAGAAATTATGCAAAGCAAAAGAAAATACATCAGCATTTTTACTGGGAAATTCTGCAAATGTTGAATTACACTCAGTGAATAAAAAGTATCAAAGTGAATAAAATAAAGGTATTTTCAAGCAGAAAGGAAATCCAGAAAAATACAGGCCCACTTGATTTATATTGTTTAATGTGTTACAGTCTTTACAGACATAGGTATTTCAATTCTGATCCAAATCTCATACAAATAAAACAAAATATGTAAGAATGAATGAGAACTAAAAGTGGGGAAATGTGCTGGAATGAGTGGCCAGAGAACTAATAATTTCCTTTTAAAGGGTGAACAGTTAATATTGCGATTACTAAAATTGTTATGGAAAAATACCAGGGTTTGTGTATTTGAAGATGAGCTATAAAAATTTTTAAACATCGACGTAGCTTTCAAATAGTGATGTCAGCACAGTAAAAAGTATAAGTAACCTGAATGTATATTTTTCTTAGAAATAAAGAGCTATATCTCTGGTTTTTAAGAAAAGATAGGGTAGACAATAAATCCTACTTCATATGTTAGCGATCGCCAGAAGGTCTGAAAATGGGAACAGTGAAGTGAAAAAAATATTAAAATTTATTACAAAGTATTTTGGTTGTTTTTGTATTTATGCATATATGTAATAAAAATATGAAAATTAACAGAAGCCAGGCACAATGGTGCATGCCTGTAATCCCACTACTTAGAAGGCTGAAACAGGAGGTTCAAAGGTTTGAAGCCAATCTCAAACACTTAGCAAGATCCTGTTTCAAAATTAAAAGGGGCTGGAGCTATAGCTCAGAGGTAAAATGTCCCTGAGTTCAATCTTCAGTACCAGAAAAATAAAATAGATGAGAATTAATTGAACTTTCCTAGAAAAAGAGAGTTTCATGAATATTGAGGTAGCAACTAAAAAAGGAATAATAAAAATTAGTGAAAATTTGGCCTACTATTTAGCCTTTGTGAAGGAGTAATTTGTGGGAAATGTGATCCAATAATGATATGACTAAAATTTTTGGACATTTGAGTATATTAATAAACTTACATGTAATAGTATTGAGGAATGTATTTTTAGAAGTAATCAGAACTTAATAAATAACATCGGATGGTTTTATATGTGAAATGGTGAATTAACATTTTCTTTCCACCCACTTTGTGCCTGTCCCTTTGTGTTGATACTGAACTGATCGTTATTTATATGAAATGACCACATTTACAGCTCTGGTCCACACAGAGAATTTTTTCTAAAACCCAGCGGTTTTCAATTTGGGTAGTTCTGCCCACAGCTTTAGTCATTGGAACAGAGAGAAACAGACAAAATTCAAACAATTCCCACATAAGGAGAGCTTTTCTTCCCCTAGAAAACTATAAATAGGAAATGTCTCTCAGCTTCTTAAAAAGTATTCTAGTCTCTTCATTCTGCCAGCCAATTTTTCATCAGTTTCTTTCTACAGAATGAAGATCATTTCCTGTCTCTTCCATTTTCTGTGTTATGTGACCTTTATTACTCAAGGTAAAGTAGATGTTTCTGAAATATTTGCAACATATAGTCTCTAGCCATGAATTGAAATATTACTAATTAGATAGTGTAGGTCATAAACATAATGTTTTTAATTAAATAATCATCTTACTTGTATTGAATCTCTATTTCCTCTTTCAAAATATGATTATGCTGGCCGGGCGTGGTGGCACACGCTTGTAATCCCCGCGCTTGGGAGGCAGAGACAGGAGGATCGCGCAGGTTCAAAGCCAGCCGTGATAGCTTAACAAACCCTGTTTTCAAATAAAAATATAAAAAAATAGGTCTGGGAGTGTAGCCCAGAGGTAGAAGGGTTTCCAGGAACACCAGTACTATATATATATATATGTATACATGATTATGCTAATGAATTTTTATCTACCTCGTTTTCAAAGTTAATGTGCAGATAAAATGAGACGATGAGTATGAGCTATTTCATCATTTGGGGTGATTTTAATATTTCCTTTTGGGTAATTAAATTATTAAGATGGTATAATTTTGTTCTTTATGGCTGAGTAAAATTCCATGGCGTGTATACAACCATTTGCAGGAAAATGGATGGAACTCGAGACTATTATACTAAGTGGGTCCACTCAATCCCACAGAAAGAGTAGTTGTACGTTCTTTCTTATATGTGGAAGTTAGAGAGATATTTTTAAATAAAGACAACATCAGATAGATGATGCTGAGGCTCCAGAGAGAGTGACTGAGGAGGACTAGGGAAGAGGGCTGGGAGAAGAAATCATAAAGAACCCATGGTAGAAATAATGCCATGAATGTTTGCAATATTTCCAATTCCAATGTCAAAGACTTGTGGGGTGAGGTTGAGGGGGGTCTGGTGGGGAGGCAACAAGAGTTGGGTGCATGTATTTTTCTAACACTTGTACTCAATGTGATACAAAATTACAATACACCCAATTGAAAAGAAATTATTAAGAAAACCCTAATTTATTAAATTTAGTTCTAAGTCCAGAAAGCATTTGTTCTCAACAAAGATGAATGAACTGAGATATCAGTCATGGAAGCTATACAGTAAATTCCGAGACAGGCTCAGAAGTGTCGTGGTGGTGAGGTGTAGCAGGAATGAAGAGGAAGTATCCTTGTGAAATGAGCCAGTGCATTAGCAAAGGAATGGCCACCGGAATAAATTTACAAAGAAATGATATAAATATATTACAGTGAGGCCCTTGGTGGTCATTATATTCAGACAAGGATAGCATCGACGTGATCTAGGTTTTCACAATGTAGATGCAAGTTTATACTGATTTTATATTTTCTATTCTAATTTTACTCTACAAAAGTTGGGGTGAAGAGAGGCACTTACTAGTGAAACTTCCTAGTGAATGACCTACGCTGGGAGACGCGTCACTCAGAGGATTTAGCTTCTTTGTCGGCATGCCTAAAGAAACAAAGAAAATATGAGTAGTACCAAAAAGAACCACAAACGCCAAAAATAAAAGTCAGATGTACTTGTGTCAGGTCTACATACCTTAAAAGACTCAAGTGAGAATTTAGTGAAATAATGTAGTGAAAAATAGTTCTACAAGAGGCAAGTCAGTCTGCCAATTTAGGTGCTCTTTTATTATCTTTTTGCATAATTATTTTTAATAATGAGAGGTTCCTAAAAAAATAGGGACCTTAATAATAAAAGGAAAGTTAAGGAGGCTTGCCATGCTAATGTGTCAGTCAAAAATGATCTAAGTACTTTATGTGTTTTAGAGATTTTCCTCTTCCCCCTCCTTTCTCCTCCTTTAGGTTGTCTTGTTTGCTCTATAGGATTTCCTCTTTCAAGAGTTTCTCCTATGACCCATTTCTCCCTAACTCTCACATATTAGGGAAAGCATCTGATTTCTTATTTTTTGTGACTGACTAATCTCACTTAGCATAATGTCCTCTAGCCTTTAGAACAGTACTACACTGTTTCAATTATTGTAGCTTTATATGGTTTGAAATCAGAAAATATAGATCTTCTAACTTTGTTCTTTTTCGAGATTGTTTTGAATATCTAGAGTCCATATTCCATATTAGGATAGATTTTTTTCTGAAAAATAAATATATAAATATATGATAGTTTCACCTAAAAAAAAAGAAAAAAATATTCTCTGGTAAGAAAGAAAGCAAAAAGAAATATTGAAATGTTATCTTTAAGTTATTAAAAGCTTGGTATCAGACAAATGAAACTGTTATGTGAGATTATCATTTTTAATTTTGGATAAATTGCTATACTAGATGTCAACCACCAAGCCAAGCACGGAAAGGAGGGATGGGGAGGGAATGGGGTGGGGATTGGGTGGAGGTTGACTGGCGATGTGTGCATGTAAGTCTACAAAAGTTTTTTTTTTTGTATTCCACTATGATGTATGAATACAGTGCACCAAGAAAAAATTAAAAAAAAAAAGATCTAATATTGAAACCTATTGATCTACTACACACTGAGGAGACAGACACAAAAGATATGCTTAGCTGGGGTGGTGGTGCATGCTTGTAATCCCAGGACTTGGGAGGCTGAGATGGCGGGATTGCAGGTTCGCGGCCAGCCTCAGCTACTTAGTGAGGCCCTCCGCAACTTAGTGAGATCCTTTTTCAAAATAAAGAATAAAAAATAGTGCTGAGATGTGGCTCTGGGTTCCATCCCCAATGCCAAAAAAAAAAAAAAAAAAATCTATCGTAATTTCTCTAGCCATACGTACACACTAGTTGAATAAACAACAGATAACTCAATTGATCTTACTTAGAAAGTTAATGTAACTATTATTTAGATAGTAAAGATTGTGGAACTACAGTGATGGGAGTTTGGAGAAATGTGTAGAATTCTCTGATAAAAAAAATTTTGAAATTTGAAGTAAGACACTGTATGCGGACATTGGAACAAGACAGGAAGTGTTTATGAGCATCACGTATGTGTCAACAGAATTGTATTAATTTTCATATAGATATGAAATGACTATCATTGCCCCCTTTTATTGTGGTACTAAGGATTGAACCCAGTGGCATTCAACCTCTGAGCTACATCCCCAGCCCTTTTTTTTTTATTTTTTACTTTTTTGAAACAGGGTCACACTAAGTTGCAGGAGGGCTGCTAAGTTGCCGAGGCTGATCTTGAACCTGCAATCCTCATATCTCAACCTCCCTTTGGTGCTACTAGACATTGAATTCAGGAACTTTCTATCCCTAAGCTACATCCTCAGCCTTATTTTAATTTTTATTTTGAAACAGAGTCTCAGTAAGTTGCAGAGGGCCTTGTTCAGTTGCTGAGGCTGGCTACAAACCTGCAATCTTCCTGTCTCAGCCTCCCGAGTATTGGGAATACCACCACATCCAGTTTATTACCTCTTTTATAGAACAGAAAACCAACATCAAAGGTGACAACTTTTCAGTCACACTTGTAAACACTATAATTCGTCTTAAGTGCAGGCTGTTGGGATTCCTAAGCACTTTGAGAACACAGGTGCAGGCTTTGGGGATCCCAATGCATTTTGGGAACATGGGTGCAGGCTTTGCGGATCCCAATGCATTCTGGGAACACAGGTACAGGCTTTGGGGATCCCAATGCATCTTGGGAACACGGGTGCAAGCTTTTGGGATCCCAATGCATCCTGGGAACACGGGTGCAGGCTTTTGGGATCCCAATGCATTCTGGGAACACGGGTGCAGGCTTTTGGGATCCCAATGCATTCTGGGAACACGGGTGCAGGCTTTCGGGATCCCAATGCATTTGTTCTTTCTACTTCAGCCTAATGCTTCCTATAGTAGACACTAAGATTAAAGAAAAAGCTGACCAGAAATCTGATCAAAAGCAGCAAGGTCATAGCAGAGGAGAGTTGCGCTTTAGGTGTGCAGCATGTACATCATTAAACCGTACATTTGCTAAGCATGGGAAAGAGCTTTAGGGCTTTGAAAACATGTGATCTAGAAATAGTTACCATACACAGGCCTCACAGTTATCTTTGACCAGGAGATACTAAGCTATAAGATGCACTGGAACGGACAAAGTGTTCTACACTTGCTCTTTGGCAGACCAAGAAAACAGGAAGGGTAAAGCCAGGTATCAGAAGATGGGAGGCCTTGAAGGAGTCCAAAGAGTAGTTCATAAAAATTGCACGATGATGTTGTTTGGCTCTTGGTAGAATCCCAAAGTTTAAAAAGGAGTGATAAAACGTGTGGAGTCTACGTGGATACTTTGCGCAGGTGTTAAGAACACTGTTTGGTTCCGACAGGGTGAAATCATGTTAGAGAGAACTGTCTAGAAAATTGATAGAGACTGATGCCGTCAATGGTTGAAACCTGAGAAATCAGCAGTCCCCTAGGGGAAGCAGAAACATAAACTAATCTGTAGAGATGAAGATGGGAGGGGATGCGGTGGGAATTGGGGAAGAGCTAGCTGAGTGATGTGTGCATGTATGCCTCTGTCATCTTGTACTCCACTAAGATGTATGACTACAATGCTCCAATACGAAGAAAAAAAGAGAAAAACTTTTAAAAGTAAAAATCCCAAAATAAAAGGGAGAGAGAGAGAGAGAGAGAGAGAGAGAGAGAGAGAGAGAGGAGGCGAAAGAGAGAGAGAGATGGGGTAGCAGCACACTATCATGGCTCATAAAATGAGCATCTCACAGCATGGATCACGGTTCATACTAAGATCCTGTCTCTTTGCAGCTCTAGAGGAAGGTGCAGCTCTCTTTAATATCTAATGCATTGAAATTAATTTTCTGAGGTTCTGCAAAAGATTGAAGAAGATAACATAAAAGTAAAGTGGTTATCACATTTAGTATCATATTGCAATATTTCAAGAAATGGGAGAAGATGAATAGAAATAGGGAGAAAATGGAGAGAAGAAAAAGCAAGAAAGAAGGATAAAAGGTAGGATGCGAGGGTGGTCAGTTCTTAAGGTAACCAAGAATAGGCCCTGTATCTCAAATGGGAGAATCGCGGTGACTCTGGTGGCTTCAAAACTGCATGGTGTTTGGGAGTTTGAGCTGAGAATACTACAGTTGAGAATATTAAATACTCCTCTGTAATGAAGCATAGACAGGAAGGCAGTACTGTTAATGGTACTCTATTTTGCTACATTTTGAGACTAGGTGAGTTAATCACCAAGATAATATTGTTACTTGAGAAATAGAAAAAAAAAGTACCAAAAATTTCTGAGAACTTCATAATACTAATATTGGGAGATGATATAAATCTAACTCAGTTATAGATAAAACAGCAAAATAAACCCCATGGCACCAATATGAGTATACATGATTTAAACTTGAAGCTTACCAAATGTTTCATTAAAAGAAAAAATAAGCTTGTCATGGTGATACACACGTAAAATCCCAGTGTTGGGGAAGTTAAGATAGAAGGATTGCAGGTTCAAGACCAGCCTCAGCAACTTGGTGAGATACTGTTTCAAGATAAAATATAAAATAAGGCTTGGGGTGTAGCTCAAAGAGAGAATGCTCCTGGGTCCAGGAAAATATTGTATAGCATAATGGTTTTCTTATTTATGACAGCAAATGAGTTTCAATCTTATATATACATTAGAAAATATTTTAGTGTATTCATATTCGTACTAGGTATAATACGCCCTTAGCACTTTCTGCAGTAAGAAATGATGTTTGAATGAAAGATAAGTAATTTCACTCTTCCTTTACTGCAGCCACAAGTACCTTGGTGGACCCCGGCCGTTGTTCAAAGCTCGGAGGTTTCTGTCGAAGAGACTGTCTTGATGATGAAAAGCAAATTGATACATGTTTGTCTCTGCGCAAGATTTGCTGCGGGGAAAGGATGATTTATGACAGAATCTGAAAAGGCAGACTTGCGTCCTGGAACCGGAGCATTGGACAAAAGTTGACGCTGAGCTGACGTTCCATCTCTCCTGTGAATATCATGCTTTCTTGACCTTAGGCTCAGGTTTCCACTGCTTTGGGTCACCTATGTTTAATTCAATTGTGTATCTTTCCATGTTCCTTATGATCTCATTAAAAACTGAAGCTCATTAGAAAGCGGATCCGTATGTGTGGGCCTATCCATGGCCTCAACATTATAATAAGCTTGCTGGCGTCAAGACAGAAAAATTTTAAGCAAGAAGCGAGTGTATAAGCTAGAGTAGAGTGTAGATACGTGCACTGGCTCTTCCACTTCCCACAAAGTTCTGCTCATCCCAAAAGGGATACTAACCTCTCACCATCTGATCCATTAAGAAATGGGTTTTCATCACACTTTTCTTTCTTCATTGCGGTACTGGGATAGAACGCATGAGCATTCTACCTTCAAGTTACACCCACAGCCTTATTTTTTTTGTTCTTTATTTTGAAACAGGGTCTCACTGAGTTGGAAAGGGCCTTACTAAGTCGCTGAGGCTTTTCCCAAAGCCAGATCCTCCTGCCTCTGCCTCCCATATGCTGAGATTACATGCGTGCACCACCACGCCCGGCTTTTCATTGAATATTTTGACAACCATCTTTCTCTGGAAAAAAATTGCCATTTACAGCAGCATATCTTGACAATATCACTAGAAAGTCTAGGTCTAGAATTAGAATTATTCCAGGAAAGGTAAAGTAGTTGTGAATGGTGATGGTTCAGAAGCTGTCATTTAGAATGCATAAGTCGATCCTCTTGATTGGTTAACCGCTCACAGGAGACTTATCATTTACTTATATGTTATATTTTGCCATATATTTAATGTAATTAATCAGGTATTTGGGGGTTCTAAAGCCCAACAATGTTTAATATGCTAGCTTAAGAATGCTAGAGAATAAAATGTAAAATCTACGCCTGATGTGATATTTCAGAGATATGCAACACTTATTTTTTGATACTTGCGCTGAAAGATTTTTTATTATAGATATGTACAAGTTGCAAAAACAGCAAAGTTTATATCAGGTTGATTAACTTCTTTTATAATGTAGTAATATAGCATGATCACTTTTTATGTCATAAAATAGTTTTCCACCAAAATTAATTCTTTATAATTTGACCTTAAAAATAGAACTGGATTGAAATACAATCTGAACATTTCCTAAAGAATCTAGACTCATAAACATTAGCTAAGCTTATTATTAGCCTTTTTTATTTAGCTTTGAATAGAAAAGAAAAAGTCTGTTATTTTAACCTCAGTATAAATAAGACAAAATTAGTTTCTCTAATATCATAAGTTGGGGAAAATTTGGAGAGTAGAATTTGTCTTTCAGCTAATAGAAAGGACATATTAAACCTGTATCAATGATTTACCAGGTACCCAAGCATATTTGTTTTTAAACACTACTAGTCTAGAATTATTTTGTTTGGTTTGGTTTTAAATGAAAGAACTCATGAATATCTGTCTTAATAATTAATACTATTAACCAAGTCTGGGATACAGGACCAGGTCAGGAATCAAAGAGTTATTTGGGATTTGAGTACTGTGTGCTTCCAGAGACGTCAATAGAATGTGTAAGTTAGAATTAAAGAGGATATCTTATGTAGAATCGGTATCTAGATATGAAGATCAGATTGGAGGATTTTAGAAGAGAAGCTAGGAATATATACGGAACCCCAGGACCAAGCATGGTGATAAAGCCTGTAATCCTAGTAGTGTAAGCCTGGTGGTTAAGACAAGAGAATTGCAGGTTCAAGGCCAGCCTCAGCAACTTAATGAAACCCTATTTCAAAAACAAAAAGGGCTTGCAATACTGATCAGGGATAGAATGCCAAGGATCAAATCAAAACAAAACAAAAACGACAAATAAACCATCCCAGGGCTACAGAGCAAGTAAAAAAAGTTGAACACAACAATAAATAAGGAAAATATTGAAATTTCACATTAAAAGTTTAAGGAAAGGAATCTAGTAGAAAGGGTAGCAGCAACATGATTGTTAAAAATGAATTAACTAGACAGCTCTATCATCTGATCTCTTGAACCTGACCAAACAAGGCTCTTTTCCGAGGCAGTATTCCCAATACTAAGAAAAAAAAATGGCTGGAAATGGACATGACCATTGGGCAGGATTGTGGGGGATAGGAAAGTGAGATTTGAACACCTTTGTAGTCAGTAGTGGCTGTCTGTCCAGAATTTCCATCTTTTAACCTACCAGTAAAATAGTTTATTTAGAGACAAAACATGATGGGCACAAGATCCAGTCTTAAGGTCTATGTGTGAGATGGGCAGTCTCAAGGACACTTTATATTAATTTCCAAAGTTCTTTGCCCCCTGCCGATGGATTCTCTTTTGGGTACACAGCTAGGTTACAAGTATGTTATGAGTGTTTAGAAAGGGTGGTAAACTTTTTCTTCATTTACCTCAGACCTAAAATATGCCTGTAATCATAGTAAGTGTTAATTAGTACCTGTTGGAAAGATTCATCATAGATTTATATCCAGTTGAGTAACTTATTTTATAATGTACCAATATAGCATGATCATCGTTAATACCATAAAATAGTTTTATCTCTGTCCAAAACAAGCAATACCTTATTCAAAATCGTATGGATTTTCATTTGATTAGAGTACTAAATCGCTGGGAATTCTGGATCCATCTTGCTGTTCATGTAATGTTGGCTTTGCTGGGAAAAAAAAAAAAAAAAGAGGTCAGAAATGGAGCCACAGATTCAAAGCTTGGTCTGATGGATTTGGATACACTTTGGTCCCATTCCTTTATATATGGCCCTATTTCTCCCCTTTGGAACGCAGATGTTTCCTTTTCCCATTGTACATTGGATGCATGTTAACTTGCTTTTTTATTTTGATTTTGATATTCTTTTAAAGGGGCTCACAGCCAAGAATTCACTTTGAGTTTCAGAGGAGACTTTGGACTTTGGGACTTTCTAGTTAAGGCTATGGGAATTCTTGGAAATGGGCCATATGCATTTTACATTGTAAGGTGGCCGAGAGGTCTAGGTGGGTCAGAGGTGGTGTGTAATGGTTTGGTAATCGAATGTCCCCCAGCCCTTACAGAAACAAGGTAGCAATGTTGGAGGCAGGGCTTGGTTGTCCTCTTAACAGTAGACAAGCCCACTGTAATCCATTTATTTGAGTAGTGGCCTGGGTGCTGGATGAGGCTGGAAAAAGTGAGTCCTGATGGTTTTGCCTCAAGGATTATAGATTCTTCCCCCCACCCCCATCACTCTCTCCATGATGTGAGGATAAAGCCTTATGCTCCACTTCCTGATACCATGTCCTGAGATCCAAGGTCCCCGGCCTCACATGGACGGAACCCAATATCCTCAAGAAAACTGTGAACAAATAAATCTTTTCTCTCTGGTGTATGGTTAGTTCTTTGGATTATAGTAGTGAGAATGCTGCTTGAGACAGTTTGTGATGACCATAAATACAACTCTTACCCAGAATACAAAGAAAAATGTGAACGGTGTGTGTGTGTGTGTGTGTGTGTGCGTGTGTGTGTGTGTGTGTATGTGTGTTCATGTTAAGTTTGTGGTTAGAATTTTATACTGTAAGGGTTGAACAATAGAAAATCTAACCCTATCTTGAACTCAAGTAAACTCAAATACCAACAATCACCCTCTTAGAATGTGATTTTTTTTCAGTCTTGATGGTCCCTCTGCCTTCCAAGCTTGACTGAGATGAGGAAGGAAGAGGAGCTTGAGGTTAGAATAGAAAATGAAATACCAGGGCTGGCAGTGTAGTTCAGTGGGGGAGTGCTTGCTTATTGCTTAAAATTCAAGAGGTGTGTCCATGTGCACTTGAACAAACACACACGCTCAACTCCTAAGCTCCCATTTACCAAGGACTCTCAAGGACTGTCACCCCTTCTACTGCAGAGCTCAAGACCAACAACAGAGAGTACAAAATCACTATATCTATCAGAGCCAAGTGAGGACATTAATTTAAAGGGCCCATTGGCATTCAAAATGAGGAGCAAGAATCTTTAAAATTCATAGCAGATGAGCTTAGTCATCCTCAGGACCAGTGAGCAAGTGGGTGGAGCCTCTGGAGGAAGGTGGGTAGCGGAGTGACCATCCTAAGCCCAGCAAGTCAGGAGCACTGTGGGGTGGTGATGCACAAGAGAAAGGAACTTTGCCACAATTCTACTGCCATCTGGTGCTATCAGCTAGAGATAACACTGCTATTAAAAATACAGGTCAGGCCGGGCGTGGTGACGCACGCTTGTAATCCCCACGCTTGGGAGGCTGAGACAGGAGGATTGCATGGGTTCGAAGCCAGCCTCAGCTACTTAGTGAGGCTCTCAGCAACCTCGTGAGACCCTGTTTCCAAATAAAAATATAAAAAAAGGTCCGGGAGTATAGCCCGGAGATAGAAAGCCTCTGGGTTCCACCCCCAGTACCACCAAAAATAAATAAATAAATAAGGTCAGTACAAAGCCCCCTTCCATGGGCCCTGCACATAGCTCAGTTACAAGTGCAGTAGTGAATATATTAACACACACAGTTAATTTGACAATTGTTTTTTCTAATAGTTTTGTAGTTTATCATGGCATAAAACTATCTTAATTTTTAACTTCTTTAGTCACACACATTCTTGTTTTTCAATTTGTTGAATTGGGTATCTGTGCACATATAACTTGAGGTATAAAACTTTTTTCTTACCTTTTCTATAACAACAGAACAAAATACACACACACACACACACACACACACACACACACACATACACACACACACACGTGTACTGGAAATTGAACCCAGAGGCATTTTATTCCAAGCTACATCCCCAGACCTATTTTATTTTTTATTTTAAAACAAGAGTCTCACTAAGTTGCTGAGGCTGGCCTCAAACTTGCAATCCTCCTGTTTCAGTCTCCCAAGTATTGGTATTATAAGTATGTGCCACCATGGCCACATGTATATTTTAATACATTAAATGTAAAATCAGCCAGGCATGGTGGTACATGCTTGTAATCTCTTTACTTGGGAGGCTGAAACGGGAGGACTGCAAGTTTGAGGCCAGCCTCAGCAACTTAGTGAGGCCTTCTGCCACTTAATGAGAACCTGTTTCAAAATAAAGAATAAAAAATAGGGCTAAGGTGTACCTTGGAGGTAGAATGCCCCTGGGTTTCATCCCCACTGCTGAAAAAAATGTAAAAACATTTATATATTTTTCCATATTTGAAAATTTTTACATCAAGATATATAATTTAACTAGGATTAACAAATTAGAAAATATAGGCTCCTCTCTATTGTTTTTACTAATATTTTACTAGTTTCAATATCATTTGGAATATGAAATATTCCTTATTTTCTAGATTGACTTGAGGTGCTATATTCACAAAAATAAACCTACAAACATATAAATAAAATTTGTTAATTATCTATATATTTTTGTAGTATTGGGGATGGAACCCAGGGGCATTCTACCATTAAGCTACACCCCAGTCCTAGTTTTTATTCTCTATTTTGAAACAAGGTGTCACTGAGTTATAAAGGGCCTCACTAAGTAGCTGAGGTTGTCCACGAACCGCGATCCTCCTGTCTCAGCCTCCTGAATGCTGGGATTACAAGCGTGTGCCACCACACCTGGTTTATATTTTCAATAAACACCATATTATTTTTATTATTGTTATTTCCTAATATAATATGATATCTGATATAGTACATCATTCTTGGAGCTATTTTTTGTTGTTGTTGTTTTACTCTATATGTAGAAGATGTTTTTTAGATTATATGGCAGCGACTTAGAAATCAATCCTATAATTCTGATATTACACAGTCTCACTTTTTGAGTTCTTAAAAAAATTACCTTTTTTTATATCAAACCCAGGCATTTTCTGCCTCCAAGATACACCCCCAACCCTTTTTGTTGTTTATTTTGAAACAGAGTCTTGCTAGATTCCTGAAGTCTTGCTATTTTGCCGAGGCTGGTCTCAAACCTGCAAACCTCTTGTCTCAGCCTTCCAAGTACTGTATTCCAAGCACGTGCTATCATGCCTAGTATGACTTCTCTTTTTAATAATAAAAATTCTTTGCTATTGTAATGTTGTTCAGTGCTTTCAATTGACTGCTAATTCAATGATTACGTGAGTGGGATACTCTACCTTATGAACACCGGGCTTAAGGGATGTGAGCTATCATTACTTAAAATATTCAATAAGTTCAATGACTTTATTACAAGAATTATTTATTTCAACAATAATAGAGTTTTAGCTATAGTCATAGGTGTCCAAAGGAATACTGAAGAGACTAACGTAATAAAAGATAAGACAAGAATTTATACAGCTTTTTAAATTCATTGCTTTATTTTGCACAGCTGTTTAAGAAACAGAAAAAACTGAAAGCAAAGATTAAATCTTCATATTTATACTTCTTAGAAGTCCTAGGACATCCAATGACATTGGCATTTCTTAAATAACTCTTTATTTAAAAGCATGATAATCTGATGGGAAACCATAGTCCTTTAATGTTCCCAAGATAAAAGCAAAGGATTGTCTGGCACTCTTGCCCCACGCACTGCTAAACAGGAGTGTTAATTTTGATGAACTGGAATGACTAAGTTCATTCCTATCACTGCAGGGAGAGACATGTAAAATGACATGGTCTCCACCTTTTTTCTTCTTCAAAGAATCCAGAGCTGCTGGTCTAGAGGACTTTCTTCCATCATGAAGATTCCTGTCCTCTTTATTGTATTTTTCTTCCTGGCCTCATTGTCACCAGGTAAAATGAAAATGTTAAGTGAGAGGATGAATATCTTTCTGAACAGGGAAATCTTAGTTGATGTCAACTGGAAATGAAGGAGTTGACTGAATTGCTGAGATTGGTGGGTTATGGTTCCCGGGAGTGAATCTCAAAGAAAGGAATTGCGATCTTACTCAATGCATGAGTTTCCTGATGAGTCATCCGTGTGGGAGACTAAAAATTTAAAGATACGATCAAAATACTATGAGCTGGTTTTCTAGTAGGACAATTTCATAGTATGTTAAAGTATAACCCTCGGTCCTTGAGATGGGCACTGCATTTTGTACAGTAATGATGTGTTTTTCATTAACAATTAATTTGACTATTATATTGCAAAATTTACTTGGAGAATACTTTTTTTAAAATGGCATTTTCAACCTATTAAGAGTAGGAAATATTTTGATGGCTCTATTACTCAGGTCCAATTACATAACAATTAATATTATTCAAAAAATGAAATATAACCTGAGAGTTAATAATAGCTGGCCTCAGATTTTATTTCTGTTTAGTATTAGCCATATAAATTATATAAGCTTTTTTTTACACACCCTCAGCATTATTTTCCTCATTTGTGAAATAAATGTAGTGAATAAGTCCACCTCGTAGTAGTATCTGAAGATTAATTATATATAAATTATTGAATGTACTACATATTTGGATATTCAATAGTATTATAATTACTTTTACACTGTATTAAAATATCTTTCATGACAGGTCATTTTCAGATGCCTCATTTTAGAAAAAGAAATTCTTCCTTGACATTTCTTGTAAGAGACAGTGGAGGCAATATTTATCATGTAGATTGCATGCGCTTGGACTGTAAGTCTTCGTTGTACTCACTACTGTTAGTTGGAATAGCAGCCAAAGGGAAACATCTTGATGCAAATCATTGAAAAAGCTATCTTTGACACATTTCCAGATACTGAGATAAAGTACTTTTTCTTATACAAACATACCGCAAACAACCACTTCACATATGCACAAGGAACAATTCCACTTACCTTAAAAAAATAAAAATAAAACATGCAAACAAACAAGTAGTTACGTAGAGTCATCTGACTTAGAAGTGGTCTAGACCTCCTCTCTCATTTACTCTTTGAACTTCAAATCCTTAGCAGCACACAAGAAACCAGTGCCCCAACAATAGGTTGAGTAAATGAAGATCCTCAAACACATAAACATGATGGATAAATGAATGGTTGGAAGCCAAGTGCCATGACGCCCATCTAGTTGCTCTGGAGGCTGGAGGAGGAGGTTCCTCTGAGTCCACAAGTTGGAGACCAGCCTGGACAAGAAGGAAAAACAATAAAAGACTCAAGTGGCTTCTTCAATTATTTCATAATTTAATCAAAACATATTAAATGTCAATAGAGAAGATTATTATCTTATTAAATTGCCCCAAACCCAGGACACACAATTAAAATCTTAGTTTCGTAACACAAAAGTTGAACAGAGGTGATTGCACAAAAGAGAAGGCCGTGGTATTTACCACGATCACAGTCGTATAATAACATATAAGCTGCAGCAAGGCTGTCATGATTTCCATGTGTCTTCCATGCCACTCGCTTTGGAAAAGAAATATGTGAGAATCTCCATGGCATTTTCAGCTTCTTCAAAAACCCAAGAGACACTGTGCATATGTGCGTGCAGTGTCGTCTAAAAGTTGAGGAATTTGCAATTCCTTTTTGTTCATAAGAATGCATTTTTATATGATACAGTAGATGTTACCCAGAGAGAAGATTTTTGTTATTTTTGTTACTAGTTGAAAAATGCTAATTTAGCATTCCCACTTAAGTAATGCTCTTCTTTTTCTCCTATTGGTGCTTGACAGCTGTCATCTTCGGTTATTTATAAATTTCAATTAAGTCAACATACAGCCTTCATACCCTCCGTGTAAGACAGTGTAATGCGAGGGTGCATTTTCAAGCTAGTGAGATAATGCCTTTTCCCTGTGGCATCAAAGGCAATAAATAGCATCTCTCTGGATAATACAAATAAGGAGATATCATTAATTTATAGAGGAGCCCAGTGATATCACGTGGCCTGAAATATATGATAAAAAATATTCAACGTAATGCAGTTTAATTTATTTCCTAAAATGATTGGCTTTCCATAGTCACAGAGAGATTTATGCTGACATAACCCCACGGAGAGCAGCAGGCATGGATATATTGAGTTATCAGTAGTGTGGACTCTAGGTCAGTTTTATATGTTGAGATGCTAGGGGCAGAAGAAGAACACTGTTGACCTACCGTCTCTGATGATATCATCATTTTTACGCTTTTACTTTGAGAGTCTACAACCGTAAGTGGCAGTCTCAAAAAATGCAAAGACCTCTTGAAACGGTGAAATATCATCTAATACCCACGATGTGGATAAGTTTGTCAGCTGGCATATGCTAAGAATGAAAATGCAGGTTTGAGAACCCTACAGAAGGGAAGACTCTGAAGGAGAAAAACATAGAGAGATGCTGACCTATCTCACTTCCTTCTTCACTGTGGCCTTGAGGCCTGTCATGCACAACGGCTCTACTGCTAGCACCCACTGTCCTTGGCCAGTGCTCAAACCTTTGTGCATGTTCAAAAACCCCTTTCATCTCAGAGTCTGATCGAGTTTTTATTTTCATTCTTTCTGTAAAAGATAAGTCTAAAGATATTACAGCAATATGATAAATCAAGCAACATTAGCTAACCTTCCCATTCTGAAGCTAAGAGCCAAAAATATTTAAATGTTTAACTTCTTCTGAAATGAGAATAAAAAGTCTTTGAGAGATACTGGATTTGTCTGTTTATGTAGATTTTAAAGATGGATTATGGGTGTTTGTATATGCCAAAATTCATCAAGTTATATACATTAATATGTATGGTTCTTTGTATAACAACACACCTAAATCAAGCTGTTATAAAAAAAAAAAGATAGGAAACAATAAAAGCATATGGAAATTATTTGGAGCTACTCTAAATATAGCAATATCTATTGGGGAACTCTCATGCAAAATTATACTTTAGCAGTTAGTGGGTCCAGCCAAAAGTTAGAGAGAAAATGAACAAAAGAGTGAAGCAAAAATATCATAAAATTATCTTCACCAGAAAAATGGAAAAACAAATGACCCCCCAAAATCCCTACCCCAGTGGGCAGATGCTAACCTTACTCTTACATCAACAAATAATTTTTCCCAACTTCAGGGTTTTAAAACAAGTATAAGGACAATAACTTATGCTCTTTTTTTTTCACAGTTAAATCTGCCATGAAGGACACATATGTGTGCTTTATCAAAGGAGGCAAATGTAGACGTGAGTGCCATAGGTCTGAAAAATTGATCGGTTTCTGCACAAAACTAAATGCCAGCTGTTGCATGTAGAAGCCTCAAATAAAAACTGTCATCCTTGAGAACTAAAGCACAGTGAGTATAAGGATTAGGAATAAATAAAAATGAATTACCAATCCCTCCGGCACGGTCTCTGCTCTTCTCTTGACTGTGTGGCCTCTGTAGGAACTAAGTTCTTCTGTTAAGATGTGAAAATAGTGGGAGACATAGAACGTACCGGGGAGTCCTAGAGAAACATTTCATTACTTTAGATGTCCATTTTCTACTAAATGGCCAGAGGATGCTAAATGACAGAAATGAACGGTTATTATTGGTGTCGCTCAATTCAACTACTAGGAACATATCTCCAAAAGAGGGAGGAGTTTAGAGAGGCCAAACAGAAGAAATAAATAAAGAGCATTAAGAAAGAAAAATTAAAGAGACAAAAATGATTTTTATCAGGTCATCCCTCAAAGAACCGGACTTACTGCAAGCAGGAAGCCTTAGTATCATTTGAACGCTTCTGTTTTACGTGCTTCTTTTCTGGAACAGACAGTTTTAAAAAGGAGCCACTTCTGAAAAGAAAGCACAGGTTTATGGCATCAGAAATAGGCAACTGGAAGTCCTGTGAAGAACACTGTTGCCTAACTAAGATCTACTGGACAAGGGAGGGCAATATAAAATTCACATCACCGAAAACATTAGGGAATTTCTTAATAATCACATCATTTTCTTAGCTTATACTAAGGTATGATTTTTGAAACAGATACAGAAATATTTTTGATCCTCACAAAATTGATTAGGCAATGGAATGTCCACATAAAATATAAGGTAACTAAGCAGAGACAGATGCTTAACACATAAGATGCTGTGGCAAAATTATAAGTGTTCTAATTCTGTAGCACAGACACTGCATACAAACTGATTAACTGAACCTTGTTTGTTAGTCTTCAAAGTCTGTGAGATCATACAGCTGATTAAGCAGTAATACAGAAGTTCACAATAAGTTCTGTCATACAGTGTACGCGATAATCCCGTAACTGAACATATCTTTTCTCTGACATCATTACAAGGAGCTGGAACAAGAAGATAACATGAATATTGAGTTGAAAAAAAAGAGGTCATTTGTGAAACTAAACAGCAACCGTGAAAACTGGGAATAGACGACAGGGGAGTGTGATTGACTAAATCACAATAAGCACAACACAAGTCACAAGAAACATAAGAGATATGTTTTAAAGTTACTTGCCTACTTAGTGAGGCCCTCCACAGCTTAGTGAGACCTGTTTAAAACTAAAGAATAAAATTTAGGGCTGGGGTGTAGCTCAGAGGTAGAATGCCCCTGGGTTTAATCCCTAGCACTACAAAATAAATAAATAAGTTGCTCGATTAATCTGCATTATAAAACAAGTAAAATGCAATAAATTCCACCAACACTGAGACAAGCTTCTGATCAGGCAGCTCTCTCTCTCTCCTTCCCCCTTGGGGTTGAACTCAAGGGCATTTTAACTCTGAGCTCCATCTCCAGCCGTTTTTATTTTTTTGTTTTGAAACAGGGTCTCCCTAGGTTGCTAAGAGTCTTGCTAAATTTCTGAAGTTTGTCTCCAATCGGCCATCCTCCTATCTCAACCTCCCAAATACCAGGATGACGAGAGCATACCGCTCCACACAGCTTTCATCTTTTCTAACACATGAACTTTCCAGATTTATCCTAGCAACTGAGAATTTTATCATGGAGTTAAAAAAAACCTCATAGATCCTCTAACTTATATAAGTACCTTTAAAACCAATCTTTTCTCTGCGTTATAAATACAAAGGTAGAAAATTTTACTTTTCTGTAGCCTCAAGCATCAATTCCCAAGCCGTTCATGAACAAAGACCACTTTTGCACAAAATTTCATAGTTCCTCCACACACAGGATAGTAATTGTGATTTGGGGATCTGACAAGTTTAAAGAACTACAGTGTGTAAAACAGAAAATAATGCATAGGTATGCCCAGGCACACACTCTCTAAGACCTGTGTGTATGCATAATGACAGGTAGATAGAGAAGCAGCAGACTTATTATTCGTCTTGTCTACACCTAGACAATGTTTCTGTACAAGTCTCCTCACCAACCACTTCCAACTGGCTCCTAATAGATCCTAACAAATGAACTGGGTACCACTGGCATCGCTAGCTTTGTAAACCATCATGATCCCATTGCATCTCAGCACCAGTCACTAGGGCACGTAAGAGAGTTTAGAAACAAAATTATTCACCTACTCTGCATTCTAAAATAAGTCAAATGCACTAAGGTCCACTAATAGTAGCAGTCTTAACTAGATAGCCAGTCTTAATTTAGTGTAATTCTGAACTCTAAAAAAAAGCTACAGGTGACACAAGAATTCATCCCTTAACTGAGGAATTGGCTACCTTACTGTAAAATCATAGGCCACTGTTGTAGAAGTGATACCTGGTTAAGATGTCATCTACTTACACCTACAATAGCTTTGAAAGAATATTAATTGTGCTAATTATGATAAAAATGATACAGAAAGTAGTGACTCTTATTCTTTAGACATATGTCCCTGAATCTACCTAACCTGAAGCTTTATTTTCTGTGTATCTGATTTTTATCTCTTGCTGTAAAAACATCGAAAAGTTTTCAATACATTTGAGTCACAAATAAGAAGGTAGTGAAACTTTAGTTTCTTCTTTCTCAGAATTTCCCAAATATTGTGTAGGATAATCATTCATTGTCAACTATTCTTTTAAAAGGGAGGAAAAATGTTATTATATCATGCTGTTATGCATTTGTAAACCACAATTATAAACATCAGATAAAAAATGAGCTGGGTATAGTGGCTCTTGGAAGGCTGAGACAAGAGGATCACATTCTCAGAAACTTAGCAAAACCCTCAGCAATAGGATGAGACCTTGTTTCAAAGTAAATAAATAAATAAATAAATAAATAAATAAATAAATAAAATAAGGCTGGGTGCATAGCTTGGAGGTAGAATGCCCCTGGATTCAGCCTCCAGTATCAAAATCAATCAATAAATAAATAATAAATCTGGACAAGATGCAGTGGCCTTGCTGTTTCTACTGGCTAAGAGAAAAGGCAATAATAGTTGTATACTCTCATTTTCTAATTTTGAAGATAATTTTTTTAAAAAACTTGATATTTTAAAAGGCAATTTATATTCCGTTTTATGAAGAAAAGTTGAAATGTTAAACAACTTCCACAGCATCTTTCAAAATTCTCAGCTTGAAAGTCAGGGACAATGGAGAGTTAAGATTTTCTTATGGTTTAGAAGGATATATAAGCTGAGCTTCATTCCTCAGGCTATGGGGACAAACCAACTTAGACTTTGAGACTCATGTCAGTGCTCTGATTTCCCCTGCTTAGGAAAGTCCTTTTTAACTAGAAATATGGCTAGTTATTCAGTCTTATTTGAGATGTTTTCCTTTGGATCTTTTGCACAGGAGAGGCAGAAAAGACCAAAGTAGGAGGAAAAACCCATCAAGCACTGAAGTGGATTTCATCTCTACATCCTGACAACTAGATCATCCTTTGTGGTAATTTCTGAGATTTACTCCAGCTGCCCAGTATTAGAGCTTTTAAGTTCTTTTAAGTTTGAAAATCATTACTACTAGGTAGTAAGAATCAGAGCTTTTCAACTAATGAAAAATTACAAGAGGAACAACAAACAAAAATAGCATACAAAAAATAAGCCCGTTAAGAGCCATACAGTGCAAGCGGGGCACAGTCACACATACCTATAATCCTAGTACTTGGGAGGCTGAGACAAGAGGCTCACAGGACAGCCTCAGCAAGTGGTGAGACTCATCAGCCTAGTGAAACCGTGTTTCAAAATTAAAAAAAATAATAGGCCTGGGAATGTAGTTCAGAGGCAGAATGCCCGAGGAGCTCAATCCAAGGACCGCACACACACACACACACACACACACACACACATACACACACACAAAGGAGCCACACAATGGGAAGGGAACAAGGCAAATGATGGGAGATTGTGAATCCAGGGTACAGAGGGACAGTTCTAATCTAAGGGGACAGAAGGCCAGGTGTGAGGCGTCCCATCAGATGTTTTATTCCAAAAGCTACTCCAAATACTCAATAATGCAAATATGAGTATGGCTCCTCCAAGGGAAACTCATCTGTTAAATTATTTGGTTGTCTCCACATTCCAGGATTATCTTGGAAGTAGAGGAATCAGTAGCTCTTCATAATGTGAGAGGGGGGGAAAAGAGATTATTGGTCTCTTCACCAATACTTTCTAGTCTACAAGGATACAGCCATAGCTTATTTGATTTTTATGTGGACTTGGCCAATTTGGTCATCAGCAGGATATAAGGAAAGGTCTAACCTCTGCTTAAAAATCTTTCCTACATTCTCCACTGCACTGGAGATAAAGTGGAGACCCCTACATTGGGCTTAAAAGTTCTACTCTTGACCCTGCTTTCTACAGTCCAATTTTGCTCAGTCTCCTATGGTACTATTTGTTCTAATTTGTTTCCAATATTTATTCTTTTTCTTTTTCATCTTGAAAAACCCAGAGGTACTCTACATCTGTGATCCTCATACTGGGATTACAGGTGTGGACCACCTGAATTAGCTATTCACTTTTAACATAAATTACCATTAGCTCTCTAAGCCTCAATGTCTCTGTCTATAACAGGAATAGCACTTACCACATGTTTGGTGCAAGTATATATGAGAATTAGATTAAATAATCAAGTAAAATTTATATGCATTGTCCAGTATATAACAAACTCATAATCAGTAATGCTAAAAATAATAATAGCCATCATTATTACTATAATTATACCAACTGTACTATAATTGTTTAAAGTTCCAAATTTTGTCTAATATGTGTGTGCATAGGTCACATTGTAATAATAAGAAACTTATTCAGCTATGATAGAGAAAAGAGAGAAAGATGTCATCAATGTATGCCGGATTGGGAAAATACAAAAGGTATTTCTGAGGCAAAGGGAAACCTGGGCTAAGTCAATCTTTCAATTCCTGTTTTGTCCCTGTCTATGCCTCCTGGGTAAGGAGAAAAAATAAAACTGGGACACACTATACAGATGGCCCAGTAGCATAAGACAATTTGACATGTCAGTAAAAAGTTCATAAGGCTTTGTAAGAAGACAAGCATACCTTAGCAATGCAGCTTAATGCCATATAACTTAAAGCACAAGATGTGAGGTCCTTCCCAAATCATTAACAATCTCACTCTTGAAGAAAGAACAGCAAGACAAAGAGATAAACTACTGTGGTAGCTGCTTTTCTATGCCCAAATCTCGAAATTCAGAAAATGGTCAACAAAGTCAGATCTTTAGGCAACTACAGTGATAATGACGAAAATCACTTAAAACTTTCAAAGCAAATCCTTCTGATTCCTTCTTCACTTTATTTTCCAACATGATTAGTTCTGTAGGCTTCAAGTCCAAGGCTCCAACGAGTAGATCCTTGGTCTGGTTTTCAAATAAGCTCTTGATCAGTCTTATCTACAACCATTAATTCAGTCAGAGGAGATGAATTTCAAATCTGTAGTTCTGATCTTTGCTTCCTTCTTCAGTTCAGGATGCAGGCTTATTGGGTATCTCTTCTGAAAGTTATGTTGATTCTTTAAACTCAGTAAATGAGCGTGAACTGACTGCACCCAAACTGCCTGGGATCAACATTAGCATTGCATTCCACCCAAAGGCCAGGCCTAGGGCAAAGTCATTGAATTGCCTTAGAAGAAATTCCAGAGTACTATTGAATCTTGTAGACCCAGAGTAAGAAACCCCTGATATTACATCTGAAAAAGAGGATAAACAGTCCTTTCCAGGGGATGTAAGAGAAACTTTTTTATTTCACAGATCACACAGAGGCCAAATGGCATATGGAGGTTTGAAGGCCAGGGCTAGATTCAAAAAACACAGGTTAGTGGTGATGGGTTAGAAAACTATTCACTGAATGAGTGGTTACTTCTAGCCTCTATTTCGAGGCCATCAACAGTAAAATAACAAGTTGAGTAAGATTCATAAAATGGAATTCTGTACAACAATGATAATGACCTACAACTGCCAAAAATAATGTTCACAACATGGTGTTTTCTATACTGCATATATGGATATATTTGAAAATGAACCTCAGAAAATGTATGAAATAATTTCAACATATGATAACTCAGGACATAAAAATGTTTACTGCATCATTACCAAAATTATTACTTTAATTATTGTTGTTAAATATAATTAATATGTACATCATTGAATATTTAAGTTAGGTGATTCTCATAATATATATTGTTCCATTTGTATAAAATACAAAATGCAGACAAAACTGATATATTCTGCTAGAAATCAGTATAATAGTTATTTTCAGAGTGTTAAGTTTAAGAAAGTGTTAAGGAATGATGACTGATAAATACTAAGTGATTTTTATATTCTTCTGTTTCTGGTTCTGAGAAGTAACATAGATTAGTTCACTTTGTAACAATAGACCTAGCAGGTATGGTGGCACACCCTTGTAATTCCAGTATTTGGGAGGCTAAAACGTGAGGACTGCAGTTCTCAGACAGCCTCAGCTACTTAGTGAGGCCATTTGCAACCCACTGAGACCACGTTTCAAAATAAATACTAAAAAATAGGGCTGGAGGTGTAGGTTGGAGGTAGAATGCCACTGTGTTCCATCCCAAGTACCACCAAAAAAAATATATATATATGTATAGACCTATACATTTACAATTATGTGGTTTTCTGTGTAGGTGTGTATATGTGTATTATATTTTAATAAATTTTTAAATATAAAAATATACAGAATAGCTGGGCATGGTGGCTCACACTTGTAATCCCCACGCTTGGGAGGCAGAGACCAGAGGATCACGCAGGTTTGAAGCCAGCCTCGCTGGCTTAAGAGACCCTGTTTCCAAATAAAAATATAAAAAAAAAATAGGTCTGGGAGTGTAGCCCGGATGTAGAAGGGTTTCCAGGAACTCTAGTACCACCAAAAATATATGTAAATACAGAATAAATATCTCAAACCCACAATTTTCTCCAGAGCAAACCAGTATGAATAATTTTAAGCACATCCTTTCAGATTTTCATTGTTTTGTTGTTGTTGTTGTTGTTTGTTTTAGTGTTGGAGATTGAACTCAGGGGAGATCTACCTCTGAGATATATCCCAACCCAATTTTATTTTTTATTTTGAAACAGGGTCTCACTAAGTTGCTGAGGCTGGTCTCGAACCTGCACATACTGGCATTATAATCATGCACCACCTTGTCTAGTTTAGAACTTCTTTCTGCATATACATTTTTATATATAAATAATTATCATACGTATATAACTTGGACCTGGTTCACAAACATACACACACACACACACACACACACACACACACACACACATATATGTATGTATATATATATATATATATATATATATATATATATATTCACTTTAAATTTTGCAATCAACAAATCACTGTTGGTAGTTTGAAATTAGTCATACTAGAAGTATTTATATCACAGAAACTAGAAAAAGCTATTAACTAGTTTTTCTTTCCAAAAGCAAGTTGATGCCTTCTAATTTTTTTCTTTTACAAAGGATGGTATATAAAACACCAATAACATATGGCCTGAAAATATTGTTCCAATGTCTTGTGTCATCCAAAATTGCTAGTGAAAAGTGATATCCAAACAAATTTTGATATTTATAGAAAGTGTTCTCTTGCTCACTCTTTAATCCTCTCTGATTTTGAAATTTTTTTCATATTCATGAATTCTAAAATTTCACCACCAAATCTCTAGGTAGAAGTCAACTTTTTATGCAGTAATCTCAGGAGTGCACATAAAGGTGAGGAGTTATTGAAGTTAGACTTCTCAATGCCCAGAAAAAACAAGAGATGGCAGCTGACATAGTTAATTTCTATACCTAGCTTTTCTCCCAAAAGCCAATGGATTCTAAGCATTTTTAACATTCTTAGGAGAAGTGTTAATTGCATGAAAGAACTAATATTATTATGTCATAGTCAAGATTGGAAAGAGTGAATACTGCCATAAAGCTGTAAAATGCCAATGTTTTACCATTATAAAAACATGCTTTTATTATGTGGAATTGCTATTTATTAGCTATATAGTAATTTTATTTCTTTGAGTCTCAGTTTCTTCAAATGAGAAATGAAGAGAGTAGGTCTTTTTTTCATATATTTTTGTTTTGTTATGGAGTTAGTCTGTTGCAGCTGGGAATGGTTGCTCATGCCTGTAATCTCAGTAGTTGGAAGGCTGGGACAGGAGGATAGAAGGTTCAAACCCAGCCCCGGCCACTTAGTGAAACCCTCAGCAGCTTAGCAAGACTCTTTCAAAATCAGAAAGGATTGGGACTATAGCTCAGAGGTAGAATTTCCCTGGATTCAATTCCCAGAACAATAAAAAAAATCATCTGCAAATATACTCAAAATATACTAGTTTCTTCCATACATTTTTCTCCCTTTAAAATCAAAGTGTATCCGGGCTTGGTGGCACACACATGTAATCTCAATACTTGGGAGGCTGAGATAGGAAGATCCCAGGTTCCCTACCAGCCTCAGCAACTTAGTGAGGCTTTCTTCAACTTAGTGAGATTTTGTTTCCAAATAAAAAATAAAATAGGGGTGGAGATTGACAGGTCAGGTCCTTTCCCCTCCCCTCATGGGACAGGAGGCGGAACCCAAAAGCCAGAAGGAGAGATATCACGAGACTCAGATGTCTCGAGACTCCAGATACCATGAGAGGACCGGCATTCCCGTGCTGCTAGCCACCCCCAAGACCCCAGCTACATAAATACCCTCAGTTCCTCTCTGCAGTGTGACTCTGCTGACCAATCATTGGGCCCTTCCCCCGCAGTCAGCAGACCTCACCCAAAGGCGTCAGTTAAAGTGGCCTGGTCTCACACAAAAACGTAGCTAATTTTTGCCTCCTTTGCAACCCCAAACTCAATTTTAATACAGCAGATATGTAGTTCAGAGGCAGAATGCTTCTGAGTTCCAATCCTAGTTCTGTGAGAAATTTTTTTTTAAATAAAATAGAACCTAGAACAAAACTGCTTCCCCATACGCCATGAGAGCTATAGGTCAGGATAGCTGTTTTCTTCCTTCTTTCAACATTCTTAATCTCATTCACAACCATTTAGAGGTAGAGTATAAAGTAATGTGTAATAGGAAGAACACTATATAGTTATTAATTTTCTCCTATGAACTAGTTCAGCATCATATTATAGATGCCAATTCCTCTCTTTTAATCCCAGGCTCATCTCTAAAATTAGCAGGTTGCCTGGATGAAAGGCTTCCCAAACCTAAGTCTCTGACATGATAGAACAGATTGTCCAGTCTCCCATGGAAAAGTGGAAGCAAACGTGGCAGTAAAAGTGTGCAAAGGCTTCAACTTAAGTGAGAAAGTCAACCTTTCCCAAAACAAAGTAGGTAATCGTAGGACAGAATTCACAGGAGCCATGTGGCGGAGAGGAGTGGTTTGTTAATAATTATAAGGAATTCTCAGTAAGGATTTAATTAGTCATTGATAGGAAAGCAGTGAGAGTCACTTCAAGAACTAAAATAAGGTCTAAGATCAAATGAAAACTCACTATAAACCAAGAGCTATGTCCATAATCTCATTAATCCTCACCAGGCAGTTGAACAGAGGAGAGAGAAAGGAGAAAAGGTAAAAGGGAAGAAAGCCAGGTGTGGTAGCACAGGTTGGTAATCCCAGTACTTTGGAGGCTGAGACAAGAGGATCCGAGTTCATGGCCGACCGCAGCTACTCAATGAGGCCCTCCGCAACTTAGTGAGACCTTTGTTGAAAATAAAGAATAAAAAAACTGATCTTGGGTGTAGCTCAGAGGTAGAATGCCCCTGGGATCAATCCCCAACACCACACACACACACACACACACAAAAAAAAAAAAAAAAAAAAAAAAAACCAAGATAAAAGGGAAGAGGGCTAAGAGAAAACTTTTGAGTTAAGAAACCAGGTTTATATTACTTATATAACCATAATGCCTGCTTAAATGTGCTATATATTAAACATTCAGGAAACATTGAAGATTGGTCATTTCTAACACACACACACACACACACACACACACACACACACACACACATCCAGATAATATTTAATCTTTCTCCTAATTAATGACTCTAATGCTACATATACTTCATTTTCCAACTCTAAGTGTTCCAGTGGGCTTAGTTCAGTACAAAATGCATCCTTTATATTCTTTGTGGTCTGGTGTATAAATAAACTAACCCAGAACACACAGTATTTTTGTGGGGAGTTAATGGTCCAGATCTCAATGTCATTCATGTTCCAAATAGCATTAAGATTAAAAGATATCATATTGTTCTTCTTAGTCCACATCATCGTTTAATGCTTGAATCCTTTCTAACATATTCCTACCTCATAGTTACCCAACTCGTTCTTAAAAAGCCACAGTTAGAGTAGATTTACAAATTCCCTAGCAACTAATTCCAGTTTTCTATGGCTAATTATTTTTAATGTGGAACATACTGAAAATGGCATATATTCCAACTGTTCTTGGCACCCTCTCCACCTCCCCCATCCCCCTCCCAACAATGAGTGACCAGGTTGACCATGCTATTATTTATATTTTTACACAAATACAGATGTAACTCCTTCATTAATCAACCTCAGCCTTCTTCCTCTCCTATCCTTCCATTCTAGTTTTGATGATTTTTCTTCTCCATTATCTGGAGTCCCTCTGGTATTTCTAATACTCCCTAGTTTGGGCATATTAAAGAAAACATAAGTCCCTTCCCTTTCTGTGTCTGGCTGATCTCACTTGACATAATGTTCTCCAGGTCTTTCCATCTTGTTGCGAAAGACATGATTTTCTCCTTCTTTATAGCTGAGTAGAATTCCATTGTGTGTATTTCCCATGATTTTGCAATCCGTCCCTCTATAGATGGAGACCTAGGTTGGTTCCATATTTTGGCTATTACGAATTGTGCTGCTGTGAACATGGGTATGCATATGTTGCTGTAGTTCTCTGGTTTCAAACCTTTCTCATGAGGAACCTCATTCACTTTCATGGCAACTTTTATATCCTGTTTCTATACTTTGAGATTTATCTAGATTAGCCCCAGTTCTTATGTTCAACTTTCTACTGTATAAGGACATCTATAGTCTCTCAGTGTGTGTGTATAAATGTGTGTGTATAAATGTGTGTGTGTGTGTGTGTGTGTGTGTGTGTGTGTGATACTAGGGATTGAAACCAAAGGATTTCAATCACAGTGCTATGCCTCCAGTCCCTGCTTTTTTAAGTAGGCTCTTGCTAGGCTGCTAAGAGTCTTGCTATCTTGCTGAGACTGGTTTTGAATCTGGGATGGGAACCTGCGACCCTCCTGGCTCAGCCTCCCAAGTCCTAGGATTACAGGCATGTGCCACCACACACAGTTACTTTTAGTAAATTCCATGTCCCTTTTGCTGAACATTCCTTGAATCTTTCTCATGTGATGTAGTATTACCACTCAGTCTTGTATCATTTTGGCACTACTACTTAGAAATTGATCCAGGATTTCTATATTGCTACATTTTACTTCCTAAAACCAAATATAAAATTCCACATGGCTTTTGACTAGTGGCAAAGCCTCTCCTGTGCTTGGAATTATTTTTGTTGAATCATGTAGCTTAAACTAATTACCACAATCGAAAGCATGACTCTACTTAGGGACAACTATCTAACCAACTTTCACCAACTTACAAAGCTAATATTTTCTTTCTCATTTTTCCTCCAAATACAATTTGGTGTACAGAACTAAGGCAAACAGATAGTACCTTTTCTAAAGACGACATCAGTTTTAGGCATAAAATTTGAATTCAGAATTACCTTTATTTTGTGAGTGATTTCCTTATAATCATAAACACAGAGACGCGCGCGTGTGTGTGTGTGTGTGTGTGTGTGTGTGTGTGTGTATTATAAAATCACAGCATGGCATATTTGGAAACTCCATGTCTTTCTAATTGGTTTGTATGTTTATGACCTTATTAACTCCAAATCCTCTTCACCTCCCACTACCTGGTAGTTACAATACTCTAAGAAGTTCCAAGTGCTTCTACCATGTACAGATGTGAATCCTTGACCACTAATGACTGTTTTGGCCAAGGTCATAACTTTCAGCTCTCCTTCTTTTGCCCAATTTGAGCTCCCATCCCTCATCACTTCCCATCCCTTCTCTTCCTTTCTGGCTTGTTGAAATTTTTGATAGCCATAAACATTGCTCAAGACAGAAAGAAGCCAAGTCCGCTGTGGAGCCGAGGAGTTTTGTATACCTAATTGATTTACTTCAGGGAAGGCTGGAGGGCAACTTACCTCCCTTGGGTTGGACTTGGTAAAACACTGGAATGCGTGTGTTTGGGGAGTCATCGCCAATCTACTTCAAAGGCTCAATAGTGCTTATATATTACACTGTAGTATAGGAGACATGTGATCATAAATTTTTTAGTGACTTTAAAATAGTCTTGACATGTTTTTGAATTTCTATACCAGAATAATTTAAGGATCAATCTCCAGAGAAGCTATCTTTTCCCTTTTCCCCATGCATTATTCTCCATGTCTACCAGGATTGGATTTGCCTGGCTTTCTGAATTAGCAGGCCAGTCATAGCTTCAAGGTCACACTGCCACTTAATCACACTGAAGTATAATTCTCAAAACCAGTTATCTGGTGCAAGGAGTCACAGAAATAAAAGGCAGAATTAGGAAAGTTCACATTCTGATTGTTTATCCTTGGGTATTTGAAGAGAAAGGGTAGTAGAAGCTTTAGGGTTCTTCTAAGGTACTTCCTATGATTTTCAACTCTACTACCTGTGATTTTCAACTCTACTATGGCAGGAAATAAAGCAGACTAGAAAGGGATAGAGGGAAATTTGATTAAGTTAGAACTTGGGCCTTAAGGAATTCTCTCTCAAACCATGTGGGTAACTGTAGGCAAGGAGAAGAAGCCATTACCACTCTGGTTCTCAGTTTTTCCATCTAGGAACAAAGAGTTTAAAGTCAAGTAATTTCACATAGTTCTTAGAGTTCTTAAACGTACAATTTTAAGAAAGCTATTCTAAAACACAAGTCTGAAATAAGACATTTTAATCTCTGAAGATTCTGAAATGCTTATTTCTATGGATGTCTGGCATGAATTGGTTTTTTAGATGTTGGTCCATGGGGTGAATGAGGATTTGCATCTAGAGAAGTGCTTTATGTGGCTGTTTCTTAGAGAAGAAATAATATTATAATATTCTGTTCCAAAATACACTTTACATTTGGAGGGAAATATCCCATAAATAGATGACCAAAATTTCAATAAAATAGTTGAAATAAGATTTAGTAAGTCACTGCATTTTTTTCACTTATGTATCATATATCCATATGAGAATTTAGATTTAGTATTAAAAACACTGTTATTGTTTTTGCAAATAAAACTTGTCTTTAATCACTGAATTACTCGTTTTTATAAATAACTAAAAGTTTTCCCAAGTAGCTAATAAAGATTGTATTCGTGTATTTATTATATTAAGATTGTTTTAGCTTACTCAGATGGGTAGTCTTTTCATTAATGTGGTCATGGTCTCTATTATTCACGCTAATGTCCCAAATGCCTTCTCTGTCCTAGGCACTCAGTGAAAGGCGACCAAATTTAAAGACTCATTTTAAAATCCAGCACCTCTGTACTAACAGCAAAAGCAGAAAAATAGTTGTCTACATTTGATATCTCAACTGATATCAAATTCATACATATATCTGAGTTTTCTACTTTAAACATATTAATTCATTAATAATAGCAAATTGAGTCTCTACCAAATTCAAAATGTTAAGATAATATAAGACATGGAGTGTCTTCCCCTGAGAAGTTCTAAAAAGAGAATAAATATTGATTTAGAAACCTGAGGAAGTGATTACAAATAACACTTGCTGTATTTAAAACAAAAGCCCAAAGGACTTAGAAGAATGACAATTATTCGTGTCTGTAATAATAACATTCCAATTTTATTCAGTATCATTATCTTGATTATATCTCCTAAATATAATACCTAGAAGCTAAGGAAAATACATAAGCAGGTTTTGCAAGCTTATCGTGGGTACAATAAGATGAGCACAGTAGCAGAATTTTGAGATAAGCGCTTCAGGAAGTAAGGATGGGCAGGGGCTAGCCTTTGGTAATAACTGAGCTAGTGTACATCATCCTAAATATAATTTATAAAGATAATTCTTCACATAGAAAACAAGTTAATATTGGCTGAGGAACAGAATGATCGTATCATATGTATAATGTAACTATAGAAACTGAAGTTTCCCAAATGTCAATGGTATTATGTGAGACAGTGTAGAAAATACTCTTCGGACAGAAAAGCAGGTGTTTCTGCCTCTCTGTTCAGTCCGAAATAAATGTAATAACAAGAATTCCAGGTGTTTCTGGCTCTCTGTTCAGTCTGAAATAAATGTAATTACAAGAATTCCACAGAATAGAGAGTTTGGGTCTCCCATCTAATGATTTCAGTTGTAACAAGACACTATTGACTGACAGACTATATTAAGGCAACTGATAAATGGGAAAAGATATGAGGCGTCTTCTCGATTCCTTGTTAATTTCTAGTTCCTGACCTTGGTGTCAAAGGACATGGCTCACATGGAGATATTCAACTTACGATAGATCATTAAATAATAGTAATAGTATAATCTACACATATTTCTGTGTGCATGTGAAGCTGAGCTAAACTTTTCTTATAAAAATAGTTTGTTTTATAAATTCCATGTTCAAAACCTTCATAGCTGTTCATTATATTTTAAGTAGAATTCTTTATGCCATAGCTGCCTTGACATAGTACGATCAGTGACTCCCTTTCTACCTCTTTGGCAACCATGATGGCTCCTTGCTGTAGCTTCAACAATTGTATTAGTAATTTATCTTTTCTAACTCTTCCCCCTGGTTCAAAAGCTTAGACCTTAGAAGAATGTTTGGCTAAACCCCTCACTTCCTCAGATGTTTCTCTAATCTCTGCTTCTCAAGTAGCCCTTCATTGCCCATCCTATTTAATGCTTGCCGATGTGGTCACGCACGCTTGTCATCCCCACACTTGGGAGGTAGAGACAGGAGGATCGCACTGGTTTGAAGCCAGCTTCGCTGGCTTAAGAGACCCTGTTTCAAAATAAAAATATAAAATAGATCTGGGAGTGTAGCCTGAAGGTGGAAGGGTTTCCAGGAACCCCAGTGCCAATAAATAAATAAATAAATAAATAATAAATAAATGCCTTCCTATAACATATATAAAATTATATAAAAAACCTGTTTTTTTCTTTCTTTTTTTAGTGTGTGTGTGTGTGTGTGTGTGTGTGTGTTTTGCTGGCAACTGAACCCAGAGGCATTCTACCTCTGGGTTATACACCTGCCCAATTTTTTTTTTTTTAAACAGGGTCTCACTAGGCTGCTGAGAGTCTAACAAAGTTGTGGAGGCTGGTCTCTTTTTTTTTAATTATTGGCTCATTGTAATCATACATCATAATGAAGCTTAGAATGTTAAGGGTGTATTGGCACTTGGTGAGCTTCTCCCCCCACCCCCTCTCACTCCCACCTGTCATTCCCACCTCTCTTCAAACATGACATTGAGGCTGATAATTTTATTATTATTATTATTATTATTATTATTATTATTATTATTGGTGGTGGTACTGGGGTTCCTGGAAACCCTTCTACCTCCGGGCTACACTCCCAGACCTATTTTTTATATTTTTATTTGGAAACAGGGTCTCTTAAGCCAGCGGGCTGGCTTCGAGCCTACGCGATCCTCCTGTCTCCGCCTCTCAAGCGCGGGGATTATAAGCGTGGGCCACCACGCCAGGCTGAGGCTGATAATTCTGCAAATGATCAAAGGGTCAGCTGATGGGTTGCCTTCATCAAGTCCCGTTCCCTCAACCTGCCTCATTACACCAGACCCTTCATCACTCCACCAGGTTCTCCTCCTTTGTCTAGAATCCCTTTTGTATCCCAGGTTCGCCCTGACTTCCATATATGAGAGAAAACATATAACCCTTTATTTATTGGTTAATTTCAATATAATATGGTCTCATCCATTTCCCTGTAGACAACCTAGAACCTTACAAAGTTGCTGAATGCCTCGCTAAATTGTTGAAGCTGGCTTCTAATGGCCACAATTCACATGCACTGGGATTGTAGGCATACCCTACCAAGCGCAGCACCTTGTATTTTTTAATTGAAAAAAATTAGGATCAACAAATAACTCAAATTAGGCAAAAAAACAAGTAACTCTATATCTGTTGTTCTCGGGGACAGATACTGTCTTTATGCCCCCAAAAAGTAACTAGTTGAGTGGACTACAAAAGTGAATAGACAGCCTTTTCAAATCCAATCTCAGGGATTAGAGCATTTGGTTGGTCCTAAAGACAATATTCCAGCTGCAAGCCTTGTGAATGTGAAACTCCTTTCCCCTCTCAGCTACTGTAGGATGAGCAGAGATCTAACCAGGGCTCTGTCTGGTGTCACGGGAAAGGCTCGCAGCAGCAGCCTGTGCCTGCCCCCAACTCAGCAGGCTGGGAACCTGAGCCTCAAGCATGAGTCCTAAATTGTTTTCAGTTCAGAATTACAGCAGCTGGACATGGCTGGGCATGCATGCACAACACTCTCACTACAGACAGGAAAGAAAAACATACACATTTGTACATGTAGAATTATGTGGAAGCATTTTTAAATAGTATCAAAAGTGCATGTTTGTGTTGGCGGGTTTAATTTTCACAATATCATCTATGGTCTGTGATTATGTGTGACTTTTAAGCATGATGCCAAAACAATATCAGTTCTGTGTTCCTTTGTCATAGACCTAGATTGCCTCTTCCAGTAAGGGTAAGACATTACACATAAACCCAATTCGTTGCCAGCACAACCCTATAAACACTGGTGATAAATTTCAGACAATTTTTTTTAAACAATACTTTCAATCCCCTTGCCAAATTCACCTAGGAAAACTCTAATTATAGAATCATTCAGCTCTCAGACTTTTAGATCCCCGTGGCTATATGCTGCCAGAGAAAATGTTGGGAGCCCGATCACCATGTAACCATCATTCAGAAATAGATGGAACTGGAGGACATTTTGCTAAGTAAGATTAGTCAGTCACAAAAAATAAGAAATCAGATGCTTTCCCTAATATGCGAAAGTTAGGGAGAAATGGGTAACAGGAGGGATTCTAGATGAAGGAGGTCTATAGAGGAGCAAATAAGGCGACCTAACTAAGGGGATGGGAGGTGGGAAGAGGGAAGTTCTCTAAAGCACAGGATGTACTTAACAAACATATCAAAGTCAATCACTAAGCCAAGCATGGGAAGGAGGGCTGGGGAGGGAATGGGGTGGGGAATGGGTAAGGGCCAATTGGGTGATGTGTGCACGTATGTCTCCACCATCTTTTATCCCATCGAGATGTATGACTCCAATCCACCAATAAGAAATTTTTAAAATAAATAACACAAAAATAATAATCTCTGCTCAGCTTCCTTTCTCAATGTTAGAAATACATTTCCATAGTGTCGTAAGAAAAGATCTGCGTTCATAAATGGCTCGCCAAGGTGCTTTTACTTTTTGCCAAAAGGGTCTTACTGCCAGGGAAGGCAGGTATGCAAGCACAGTTAATGGAAAACCTGCTCGGTTTTGATTGCTAAGGTGAACTGCTGCAAGGCGGCACACCTCCTGGTAGGAATGTGGTTTCACAGTCACATGATGGGATGGTTCATGCAACATGGGATGCCAGAGGAGGACTAGGCATTCTCAGTTCTCAGGAGATGGAAACTCACAGACAAGACCTTTACAAGGTTACAAAATGGTGGTTATTTAAATGAAGCTAATACTTTGGTAGAAAAGACTTATGTTCTCACATCAATACCCAAAAAGGGACCTCCATCCTTTCTCAACTGCTGCCACTCCCACAGCTGCTCATGTACCACTTGGCGAGGAAAAAGGAAAGTCCACTAAGCAAGAGCCCTTCTCATCGTATCAAAGGACTGCCGTGTTCTCAGTTCTGCCTTCCTGGCTGCTTTTGTGGGGGACTCCTCCTGCCTGAGGCCAATCCCCACCTCCAAGAAGGTCCATCTCTTGCTCTCCACTTATTTTATGTACATACCAATGGCGATCTCAATATCTTGTATGGGGAAGGGGGAGGACTGGGAAGCGAGCCAGGGGAAAGCTCACCAAGTGCTGTGTGCAGGTGTGTCCCCATCACTGTGAACTACGTTATGATATGGGACTACAATGCACCAATGACAGTATAAAAAGTATTTAAAAAGAAGACAAAAATAAAAAGAAGTAATGTGTGAGGAACTCTAAAAGACCAGTGTTCATAGACTGTTTTGAGTTTTAAATGACACAATGCATGTAAATGTACTAGACTTTATTTTATTTTATTTTTGTGGGTCTGGAGATAGAACCCAGGGGCATTCGACCACCGAGCTGCATCCCCTGCCCTACTTTTTATTCTTTATTTGAAACTGGGTCTCACTGAGTTGCAGAGGGCCTCACTAAGTAGCTGAGGCTGTCCGCGAACCGCGATCCTCCGGTCTCAGCCTCCCAAATGCTGGGATTACAAGCGTGCACCACCACGCCCGGCTATGTACTAGGCTTTAAACAGAAGTCTTCAAATGTTTAACATTTTGTTTTAATTTTGGGGTTCATCAGACTTAGTTTAAATTTTGATTATTGTCCGAGTGATGGATACAAATGGTTCTAAAAATAAAATGGTAGCTGGCATAGTCACAAAGAGTACAACATTATATGCTCTCCCTAATGTATAGAAGCTAGGGAGAAAAGGGGCCATAGGAGAAACTCTAGACAAAAACGGAGAAACCTTAGATGAGAAAATAAAGCTACCGAACTGTGGGGGATGAGAGAGAGAAAGAGGGAAATTCCCTAATGTACATAATGCACATTCACAAACATATCAATCACTAAGCCAAGCCTCAAAAGGAGGGAGGGGAAGGAATGGGGTGGGAATTGGGGACGGGCTAAACGAGTGATGTGTGCATGTGTGCCTCTTCCAACTTGTACCCCATTAAGATGTATGACTACAATGCACCAATAAAAAAATTTAAAAAATGTTCATCCAGGAAAAAAAGAAAAGGATGACAGTGAATTATGTGCAATATGTTTTGTGATGTGACCACCCAATATTTTACTTTTTAATTTTATAATACAATAATAGATTCCAAAAAAACCCTGGTAAAATAAATAATAAGATTCACTAGTTGTAACTCCTGGCTACTTCTGTTTTTCCTTTAACTTTCTCCTTATAGATATAATATTATATATATATATATATATATATATTTACATATTTTATTTGTGTATGTTTATTTTGACTAAATCTTTTTTGTGTGTGGTACTGGGTATTGAACCCAGGGGATGTCTACCTTCAAGTTACACCCCTTGATTTGCTTTTTATTTTTTATTTTGAAACAGGGTCTCACTAAGTTGCAGAGAGCTCACTAAGTAGCTGAGGCTGTCCTTGAACCTGCGATCCTCCTGTCTCAGCCTCCCAAGAATTGGGAATATAAGTGTGTGCCACCACACCCAGCTGACTTTTCTCCTATATTTTAGCATTAATTTCTATAAAACAAAGTTACACAATTACCATATATTTAAAAAATTAATGTAATGCTATCAAATATCAAGTCTACAACCAATTTTAACCAAAGTGTTGCAATATCATTTATACCAATTCCCTCCAACAATTATCTGACATATTTTGCATTACTTTTCACCTTCCTTTAGTTCTCTTTATTTTGACACTACTCCTACATACTTGATGCCTATCTTAATCCTGACACTTTTGAAGAGTACTTCAAGGTTATTTGAGAGAAGTTATTTTAAAGAATATTCTTCAATTTCTCTTTAAAATACCTAACATCTGATCAATACCTAATACTTGGCTCTAATGTTTGGAAGTAATACTGCGTGAATAAATACGGTGTGCACCCTGGAGCAGCTCGTCAGAGGTATGTGTCTGTTTATGCCATCTTAGAAGCCTCTAAATTTCTCCTGTATATGGGGACTTTCTTTTACTTTTTCTTTTGTTTTTTAATTAGCATATTTTCCTTTGGAAATGTAGGATAAATTAAAAAAAAAAAAGCAACAGGTATGAGTCCCAGGCTCTCAGAAGCCAACCTTGCAGTGAAGTCATTATTTCTTGATTATGACTTTGCATACTGAATCCCAGTGTAGTACTGCAAATCTTTAATCTTAGCTATAGGAGTCTGAGGCATGAGGATAGCAGTTAGGAGGCCAAAGACCCCTTCTTGGAAAAAAAGTGCTTATACTGAATATTCAACACTTGTACTTAGAATAAAAATATAATAAGGAAAATGTATCACAGTAAATCTCATGGTACATGTGCCAAGTTGCCGACTTTGGAAGATTTATTAAAGAGATGTGATGCTCATGTTGTTAAAAGCTATGTATACAGCTTGTTGGTATCAGAATAATGCCTTCTATTTGTTGCTTAAAAAACAGGTATGACTTCCCGCAGGAGCCCGCAGTGACAGACGCCATGAGTGACAGCTGCTAGTAAGGATGAGCCCGTATTTCTTTCTGGAGAGTCTCTTTTCAAGAAACTGCCACGGGTTTAATACAATTTAATCAGAGAGGGGCTATCTGGGTTGACTTCATTATACATTCACACATTCAGTCACACCAGCCTCACATTCCAAATACCATCTTTTACAAATGGCTGCTGTTAACTTTCTCAGCAGTCGAGGCAAGCATGTGATTTCCACCCATCAGTGGAGACTTAACAAATCACCCAACATATTACAGTTTCACGCCAAGTTAGCACCTTCGTCAGGGAATGAAATTAGCAGAGCAAATCCTGGCTAATTATGAAAGATGCTAATTACCCACTCACCCTGCCAAACAAGGCATGAGTGATACGGGGCGAGCCCTGCAGAGTCAGGACCACTTGGAAACGTGGCACTTAAGTAAAGCCTCAAAGTGTTTATGCAGAGAGAAATGCAGACCAGACAGCCAGCAAACATGTACAGCCTGGAAAAAGAAAAAAAATATTGAAAAAAAAATTTTTTTAATCTCATTTTAGGACTGTAGTGAGGCTAGCAGAGACTTAGATAACCCTGGGGATTCATTATGGATCCTTTACTCTGAGGTTTGTGATGCAAAGCCCTACTTGATCATTACTGGGAGCAAGTCCTTACTGGGTAATTGCTGTTCACAGCAGGACAGAGAATAGCTACAAAAGAAGTGATCTCCATTCTGCTAATCCTGGGGGAAGGAGGTCCATGTTACAGACTAGTGGTAATTAACTCCCTTGATGGTGGTCCCAGTGGAAAGACCAGAAGCCAAATAGGTCACTGGATGTGAATCCCTGGACAGGCATTTCAGAGGCTGCTAGCTCCTTCTGATCTTGGCTGAGATGAGCAGGTGGAGGTGTGCTGGGGGTATTTATCCCTGTCAATGTCAAGCTGGTACTCAGTCTCTGGACATGAAATCCTTTAACCTAAAGTTACCAATTTGTCACCTTTCAGCAGCATGGGGCTCAAATTAAGAAGGGAATCACATTCTCTCCGAATGATGCTTTAGGTGTGCGACTTAAAAAGAAAATGTTCTAGAACTTATAATCCCTTCTCCACTTTTCCTAGCGCCCTAGAGATACAAATAATTCCTTAGAACTTCCAGACTGCCAAAATGAGACTAAGGAATCAAAACTAACATGCTTCCATTTCGGTTTTCTCGTGGGTCTCAGGCTCTACATTTGCTTGTGAAAGGCAATTATCACTTTACATTCAAATAAAACATTTCTGATGAATGGCTTGTGCAAGCCACTAAACCAATTATATCATTTACAATTGCAAAGGTAACTCAGACAAAGAGTCTGTGTTGTGGTTAATTTGGGTAATGATGGAAAGGTGATAAATTCTGAAATCCCCAGAGAGGCAATATAGGGGTATCCCCAAAGGATGAGATTTGTGATGCAATTTCAAACCTCAGCGAGAGAGAGACAGTGCCTATCCATTAACTTCCAAATCATCCCTTTTAAACAAAAGATGAGTTAATAACGAGTGTGTGTTTGTAGCATCTTCTATAGAAATCTTACGTAATCTGCCTTCCTACAGAAAAAAGTCTTTTTTTAGTTTTTTTTAAAGTATTTTTTAAAGTTTTAAAGTTATTTTTAAAGTTTTTTAAAGTTTCTTTTTTTAAAGTTTTCATTTTCTAATCATGAATAACAACTTCTTGACAAGTCCGAGGTACCTGCTCACTTCATTCCAAACTGTTGTTCCCATTTTTCTGCCTTAAATCTCATCTATCCCATATTGAAATCGTTTCCATAGAAATTTCAAACCTCAAACCTCTTCTCCCCAATAAAGAAGGAACATCACACAGAAAACTCTAATAAAAATTACTCTCCATAGAAAAAATGACTGTATCCATCCTTTTGTTTAAAAGGTCATTTGAACCAGGAGTGGTTGCATATACCTCTAATCCCAGTACATGAGAGGCTGAGGAAGAAGGATTGCAGGTTCGAGGACAGCCCTGGCAATGTAATGAGACTCCAGGTGACCTAGCAAGACTCTTTTCTTAAACAAAAATTTAAAAGGGCTGGGCATGGAGTTTGGAGGTAAAAGGCCCTGAGTTCAATTCTCAGTACTACAAAATAATAATAATAATAATAATAATAATAATAATAATGATTTGAGTATTTATGTTTTGTCTATTTTTCTCTACTAACAGCCTGTTCTTCTAAATAGAAAAATATAAATAAAATAAAATGGTAACTCTTTTCAAATTAAGAAAAATACCTTATATTACCTAGTGCATACCTAGTATGCACTCTATACAAACCATATATTCTAGACAAATTGAACCTTCCTTCTAAAATGCCCTTTGTATTGCAAACTATATTACTCTGTCATATTTTACTATGGTAAAATTTATATTCTTTCCCTGAATTTTCCATTTGTTGAAATTCTTCTACTTTTTATGGGTATGACATAAGGAAGATTTTGATTTTTCTCTAGGTCCCAGCTACTCTTTATAAAGGTGATCTCAATTTCCTCTGAAATCCAAAAGAATTTGTTACCTTCATGTTTTCACTAGATTTTCGTTAAAACTTTATGTGTCATCACCTTCTTCTAAAAATTCTTGACTTAGATTATTAAGCCCTGTTAACACCCTACGAACCTATTTCTACACCTTGTGAATTTGTTGAGATTAGTCTATTTTCAAAGAATCTGGCAGTACTTCTTACATGCACCATGAAGTACCTTCTAAAAGATTTTGTTGTCACCGTGCAAGCAAACAGTAGCAAATATCATTTAAACTACAATCTTAATAAGGTGATTAACTGCAAAATATATCCACAAAGTGGATATTATATAATAAAAATAAGAAAGCCAAGAACAAGGCTCATGCCCATCATGTAAGTAGTTGGGAGGCTGAGACAGGAGGATTGCAGGTTTGAGACCAGTGTGTGGAAACTTAAGAGAGACCCTATTTCAAAATAATAAATAAGTAAATAAATAAACAAATAAATAAATAAATGTATATAAATAAATACATCAATAGGACTGGGGTGTAGCTCAATGGTGGTATAAGATCCCTGGGTTTGATCCCTAGAACTCACCATACACACACACACACACACACACACACACACACACACACACACACAGAATGAACATATAAATTCCAAAGTTATATCTACCGCCTTACATTTGCTCTGGGTAACTATGGGAGGGGAAAAAAACACTCAGTGGTAGAATTAAATACACGGTTTGGAGAACTAGAGAGAAAGGGGAATTTCCTCTTATCTTTCCATGAATCACATTTGCTATTAGACAGAAATATGGCTCTAGTCGAAGATAAAGCATCCATCTAGCACCCAGCGCTGTAGCGGCAGCCCGCCTCTGATCTCCCTCTGTCTCTTCCAAGCTAGGAATGCTTTTCATTTGTTTCCTAGAAGGCTCTGCGATGGCTATTTGCAGAGCTGCCTGTGATTTCTCACTCTGACAAGGACCAGAACAGCAGCAGCGGTGTCCTTCTCCCCATCAGTGTCGCTGTCAGGGAGAAGAGAGTGCCAGCAGGAGGAGACTGCCCAGGCCGCTCCTGGCACCAGAACCACGGTGCTGACAGCTTCTTGGCTCACTGCACTGTTCCAGCACTCACCATGCGGTCCAGACCCCGAGGGCTTAAATGGGCTGCATCTCTGTTTTTCTTCTGATTTAGCGTCAAGTAGAGCCCTGTATGCATAAAATGATCTAACAAATGTTCTGTAACTCCTTAACTACAATAAATATGCTCTTTAATGCAAAAACAGTTCACAATGGTGATCTAACAGATGATGTTTTCCAGGAAATACTGCTTAGATCTAGGACCAGTGGTCCTGGAAGCCCAGAAAATGCTAAAGGTAATTTTAAATGATTGAACGTGGGCAGATCATGTCTTAGATTGCGAGTGAAGTCCATTTCAAATCCACGATAATGGGTGACATGACAATAGAAAACGAAAGACCTAAGAACAGGACGAGCTTATTTGACATGACCGTCTTTTCCATCCTGGCCTTGGCCATCACAAAATAGACCGTACCAATGAAGGCTCTTCAGACTGCAGTGTCCTTATGATAAGAGCTGTTAGTTTGGGTTGGAAAATATTTCCTCATTGATTAAGTAAACTTGGACTCCTGATCTTAATGCTTTGATTCTTTTCTGCCCGGAAGACTCAGGGCTTTTTGAAAGAGATTCAAATGTGGGGTTGCTTAGTGGGTAACAAGTAGCTTTCTTCCAAGATCCTAGATTCTTACACAGCAAACTCAGCTTCATGCATCCAGTCTTGAAGGAGCTATCGGCTCCCTCTCCACGGGAAGGGGAGTAGACTTGGGTTACTTTTTGTTTGTTTGTTTGTTTGTTCTGAGATAAATAATGTGTTCTTTCTCTACACCCAACAATTCTTGATGCATATCCAACTGATTTTGTTTCAGAGCCTTCTGTTTATTTTTGGAAGGCTAGTCACATTTTTTGAGAAGCTTATTCCTTCTCATTTTAATTCCCTTTTAGATTATTTTACTTCTGTTACCTCCGAGCAGAGATATGGTGTTGGGACCCTTCCACGAAATGAACGCTTCTTGTGGCACTCCATTCTGTAAGGGCGTTTCTTTCCTGGCCTGCTGGTATTCTCCACATCCCACTTGCTTCTCCACATTTGTTAGGTCTTTGGTGCTTTGCTTGGGCCACACGATTCAGGTGAAAATGAGTTCATACATTTCTGGTTCTGTAACTTATTGTTTATTTTATTTCGTTTTATATGTGAGTATGTGGGTGCTGGGGGTAGTACTAGGGTTTGAATACAGAGGCATTCTACCTCTGAGCTACACCCCCAGTCATTTCTTTTTTAAATTTTGAAACAGGATCTCGCTAAGTGAGGTGCTGAAGGGCTTACTAAGTTGCTGCGGCTGGTCTTGAACTTGCACTCCTCCTGTCTCAGCCTCCCTAATACTGTGATCTATATTTTTGTCTTAAAGAAATAAAACCAATATATTTCCTGAGTCAGTGTATGGCTTGGTCTTGTTTCTGGTTGAGGAACTCATCCTTCCTGAGATAGAACTCATTAGAGGTCACAAAGTCTAGCTAGAGAAAAACAACTATTCCACCATTTCATTTGAAAACAAGTGGTTTACCAAGCGCTCTGTCCTCTTGCAGTGGACAGGACACTTTTAAAGCCCTTGCTCCCTGGGCAGTCATTTCCAGTAGTGAAGCCCTCTGGGCTTACTCGCTCATGTGACTATTCTTCTTCATTCCATTTTATCTACCCAGATAAATTCAATTTGTTTCTGAGCACAGGAATGTTCTTTTAAATTTGTAGTAATAATCTTGTGTCTATTATGCATTATGCTTTGTGTTTTGAGTATGGGAATACAGTGTGTACTAACTCTAACATATTTACTTTAAACCACTTTTTAAAATATGTATATGTATATATTTTAAAATAGTTCATATGAAATAATATACATATTCATATATATGAACTATTATGTATACATATACATACACATATATACACACACACATAAATGTGAACTAAGGATTAAGTAAGGGACATTCTACCCCCTTGCTACACGCCCAGCCCTATTTATTATTTTTTGTCTTGAAACAGGGTCTCACTAAGTTGTTAAGAATTTCACTCAATAGCTGAGACTGGTCTCAAACCTGCTATCTTCCTGTCCTAGCCTCCCAAGTACTGGTATTACAAGAGTGGGCCACCACACACAGCTTAAAATATATATTTTATTTGAACTTGGACAGCTTCACGATAAGCTGTTTCTTCTACAAAGTATAAAGACCAGGAAGATTCCATACAATATTAAATTTAAAAATCAAACATGATATAAGATATCTAGATTCAAATGTGGAGAGAAGAGGAACATAATTTTTAAGATTGAGTACAGATGATATTTTAGAGATTTTTTTTGGTACTAAGGATGAATCCCAGGGGCATTCTACCTTCTAGCTACACCCCCAGCCCTATTTTTAAATCTTTACTTTGAAACAGGGTCTCACTGAGTTGTAAGGGGCCTCACTAAGTAGTGAGGCTGGCTGCGAACCGTGATCCTCCTGTCTCAACCTCTCAAATGCTGGATTACAAGCGTGTGCCACCACACCCAGTTTGTAGTTTTAATATATTCAAGCTACGGATACAAAATTAGAAAGTCAAAATCCATCCATCCATTAGTACCTAAAAATGAGATAGAAATAGGGACAGATACTCAGACAGAGAATGAGAATTTCAAACTTCATCGTGTTTCTAATTTGTCAACAAAAGATTTAACATGTTCAAAAATGCTGACAATGGCCTTGTCTTTAAAATATTTTACTCCATAAAACAGCTTGTTCTGTAATATCATCTACTCTATAGAAATATTTAAAACATCGCCAATTAGCATTTGACACCAAAGACTGAATTCCTAAAAGTATCCCAAAATTATATTAAATTACTTTATTGCTTAACATAAAAATAAACCTACATTAGTAATATGAACATTCAGAATGAGAAACAACATGAATCTCATTGCGTGCTCGTTTAACTTAAAATTGCATTAGGCTGCCGGGCCTGGTGGCGCACGCTTGTGATCCCCGCGCTTGGGAGGCTGAGACAGGAAGATCGTACGGGTTCGAAGCCAGCCTTAGCAACTTAGTGAGACCCTGTTTCCAAATAGAATATGAAATAGGTCTGGGAGTATAGCCCGGAGATAGAAAGCCTCTGGGTTCCACCCCCAGTACCACACACACACACACAAAAAAAATTCCATTAGGTTAAGTGAGATTAGCCAATCACTGACAGCAAAAGGTCATATGTTATCTCTTGTACTTGGAAGCTAGGGAGTTATCAGGATTCAAGAAAACCTTTAGATAATGGATGAGAAATCCCAGGGGAGCAAGGGAGGTGGTTGGGGTTGGGGAGGGGAGAGGAAGAATTAAGGAAAAGAAACCCTTCCATTAATGTCATGTACATATGTGAGAAGCCCAAAGCCAATCACAATATCAAGTATGGGGAGGGGAGAGAATGGGCAGAGAGTTGGGGAAGAGGCTCACCCAGTGCTGTGTGCATGTATATCCCTCTCTACTACATTGTGATATGGGACCATAATGCACCAATAAAAGTCTTTTAAAAATTGCAGGAGTAGAGCTGGGGGCGTAGCTCAATGGTAGAGTAGTTGCCTGGCATGAGCATTGCCCTGGATTTGATCTCTAACACTGCAAATAAATAAATGAGTAAGTAAATACCAAAAATCCAAGAAGGAAGTAGATGTGCCCTTCAATAATAGGCAGAATATATTTTGTTAACCCTTGGAAAACTAGTTTGAAACTCTGTTTCTTTTAAGTGTTTTATATATTAATCGTATTCATGCTGGTGACATAATAAAAGCCAAAATTTCATCATGATCAAACTCTCAAAATTTTCCTTTTATGTTCTTTAAAACACCAAGGTTAGTGGGTTATGGTGGCCCATGCTTGTAATCCCAGTACAGGAGGCTGAGACAGGAAGATCGCAGGTTCTGGGCCAGCCTGAGCTAGTCAGTGAGACCCTCTACGATTTAGTGAGCCCCTATTTCAAAATAAAGAGTAAAAAATGGGGTTAGGGGTATAGCTCAGAGGTAGAGTGTCCCTGGGGTCATTTCTCAGTAGAACACACAAAAGAAACAAGGTTTACATATCTACATTCAGTTTCACTCCCCTTGCTGTAATTGTACCTAAGTTTTACTTACAGTAAGTCTTCTTTCTGGCTTGCAGGGTAAAGCTGGGCTGGTGATAAGAAGTGAGATCATTCCTTGGTTCTTGAAGACCAACTCTGTTGGGAGAACTATCTCAAAGGAAAGAAAGGATGACTCAGAATTGGGATTGAATTCATTTTCAATTGAATTATAAAATTATATCTCCTTATAATTTTCCTCTTCCTCAAATAATGCCTGTGACAAATATTTTCTACGCCCAAGTCTTTATGCATTAGCGATTCTGACATTCGGTTCCCTTTCTGTTACTGTGCTGAAAGAAATGAGAAAATTGGGTGTAGACAAGTCAATACAGTAAGCAAATTTCAAATACTCTGTTCAGAAATAATAGGGATTGTTGAGTGCTCTGTTAGTAAAAGTCTGAATCAAAGAATAGTTAAAATCATCCTTTAAAAATCAAATGTGCAAAATGGTTACCATGGCGGTGGTCTTGTGGTCACCTTGGCCATTCCTAATTACCAATGTTGCCCATGAGGGATGAGAGACCTTCAGTAGGAAGATGATTAACAAATGTGCCACATAACAAAAGATAAATCTCATTAGGGGAAAGGCACTCAATATGTTTGCAGTAAACACAACCATGAATCTCCAATTGTACATATTTTTATAGATTAATCCGTAAGTTGTTAACTAAAACTATGGTTGGTTGTTTTTGTTTGTTTGTTTGTTTGTTTGTTTGTTTGTTGCAGGTTTGAAAATATAACCCAGGGGCATTTGACCTCCGAATACTCCCTGCCCTATTTTTTATTCTTTATTTTTGAAACAGGGTCTCACTGAGTTGCAGAGGGCCTCACTAAGTAGTTGGGGCTGTCCGAGAACCGCGATCCTCTGGTCTCAACCTCCCAAAGGCTGGGATTACAAGTGTGCGCCACCACACCTGGCAATTATGGGTTTTTGAACCCCATCAAAGTGTTAGTGTCTAGACTGATGAGAGTCTCATATTGAGAAAAAAATTTATAAAAAGAGATCATTTTTATGCAGTGGACAGACCATGAGCGCAAAAGTCAAGAACATTGGGTTTAAGTCCTACTTCAAGAAATTTAGATCTACGTGACCTTAGGTAAGTGTTTAAACTTCTGTGTCTTTTGTGAAGTGAGGAAGTTGTGGGGTTGTGGTAGAAGTAACTCAGCTGAGTATCATGTTCCAAAAGATATGCAATGCTACATTTTATTAAGTTATCTTCATGATTAGTCTCATAAAAATTATTCCTTCAATCAAAGCTCAGACATTAATACACTCTGAAGATACACTATACTTACAAAGCTTCTATAAACTTAACATATTTAGGACTCAAAAATAAACCTTTTACATTATAAGTATACTCATAGAGCTAAGTTCTTAACACTAAATGTACAGTAGTGAATTTCCATCTTAACATCTAAATTCAGATAGGAAATTTTTTGAGTTACATAAAATAAAGACCGTAAGGCTAGCTAGAATCATCTTCCTGGTCAGACAGAGAAAAGTTTGGTTGATAATAAGAGTGAAAGTCACACAATTTTTTTCTTCTAGTTTTCCTAAAACTAAATCTATAAGCTGGGCATGGTTGCATACACCTATAATCCTAGTATTTGGGAGGTTAAGGAAGGAGGATCACAGCTTTAAGGACAGGCTCAGCAATTTAGTGAAACCATGTTTCAAAATAAAAGTAGGGCTGGGGTTGTTGCATGGAGGTAGAAGGACACTGAGTTCAATCCCTAGTACCAAAACCAAAAATCTGCAATATAATTTTATTATTGTTTTCTTATTAAATATAAGTAGATTGATTTTAATCTTTTTATAGTTTTTGAAGCAGCCATCCATAAAGTTCAAAGAAATAGATGCTTTTAAGTAGTAAACGGGATTCATTTTGCGTGCATGGGCAAAATCTCATATTTTATAACAAGTAGTTTTGAAAATATTCCCTCTAAATTAAGTGGGTTTCAGAAAAAAATTAGAAATAATTTCTAGGTTAACTGGTCATGATTATTGTATAGCTAGCTCCCCATGGGCATGAAAGAACTATAAAAAAAAAGTCACAATGGAAACATCCTTCTGCCTGGATAAAACTTCACCTTCTCCAAGTCCAATGTCTCCTCTGACTACAAATCCTCGGAAGAGGCAGTTTGTACATAACCCAGGTGTTAAATATAATCTACTCTTTGGGGTCTTTTACAAACTTCAGCATTGGCGATGCTCATTAGCTTCAGAAGAGAATAGAAGCCCTGGCTTCCCATGTGTTAATGAGGAGAGGAGGTTTAGTGAGGGCTATTCAAGCCCAAGTCAAGGTTAACATGACTTGGCTTCCATTTCTCCAAGGACTGCCAAGTCTAGTTGGGAATATGACCTGCCACGGCATCTCACCTCACATCTGCCAGCCGCTGACAATAGCCCATTTTGGGGCTAAGCATCCTGACAAACAGCACTTCCTCGTGATTTATTTTTGGCATATCTTCAAGTATTCATGAGCACTGCCAGAAAAATATCATTTGTTCCTATAGGAATTCTTAGCCTGGAAAGTAATTATTTCCTTAGTTATGGTTATTATGTACTGACAGGAGTTAATGAAGCAGGGAAGTTTTCAGACAAAATAAGCTCTTCTTAATTGAATATTTTAAAAAATGTTAACCATAATTTTGGAATGCACTCTTGAAGTCATCAGACAAGAAAAGATCAGAAGAATTATAACATTAATAAGAGACAAGGGAACAATTTTCATGCATGACTGGGTTATGCGGAAAGTTTATAATTAATATTGTGAATAAACATGACTGCTGTTTTCTCCATTTAGAACTCATGTAAATGGGGGATTCCGGTAGCATTTTGCTAATTAGAGGATGAGAGAGTCATGAAGTACCTTAAACCGGGTCCTTTTTTTTTTTCTTGTGGTACTGGAGATTGGGCCCAAGGGTGTTCCATCACTAAGATACACTGCCAGATCTTGGTTTGGGTTTTATTTCTTAGTTTTTATGGCAAAGCATGGATTTTCTAGGATGCTGAGAATCTCACTAAGTTGCTAAGGTTGGCCTTGAAGCCATGATCGTTATGTCTCCAACTTCCAAATACTGGAATTACAGGCATGTGCTTCTTTAAAAGAAAAGGAAGCCAAAGCCTCCAACCTTCTGATTTGGCCAGTTCAGTTGTTCAGGTTTTTAAATCACGAATATACAATTTCACTCCTATTAATGAAAAAGCAGGGTAATTTAGAGTGAGTTGTAAACATATGGATGGGTAAATGTCAGAACTGCTTCGTCAAGTCTGTGAATGAAGATTATTTAGAAAGTGAGAATTCTTTCAAAAATTAAAATAGGTTGTGAAAGGACTGAATTACATAGCCTAAAGTATCTGAAAAGTTGGACTCAAATCTCCCCCCTCAACCTAAAAGTTATAGTTACAGTTGAGACAGAATTAAGATTTGTGCCATGGAAACCCTTGTAGGAAATCAAAACTCAGTATTGTTGGATTGTGTCCTGTTGGGTGACAGTGGTGCTCACCAAATATTCACTGGTCACCCATAACTCTCATTTCTCAACAGTAGTGGATCCACTGAACAAATACACCCTGACAATACACCATGAGCAAATAAACAAACTGGGGAACAATATTACAGCCGTGTGGTCCGACACCATAGTGACTCTGTTCTAGAGCCCACCTGTCCAAAACATAAGCCTGATAATTTGCCTCATTCACTATATCTGCATATGTTTTATTTAATATTCCTAGGTATCCTATGGGGAGTGACATCCTCTGGAGCAGTGAGGATAAAGTTAGGTAAGTCATTGGGCAAAAATGAATTTATGCCCTTAGATCAAACAGAAAATCATTAAAGCCTTATCTCTACCATTACTTTCTTTTCTTTTCTTTTCTCTTTTTTTTTTTTTTTTTTTTTTTGCGGTACTGGGGAATGAACTCAGGTGCATTCTACCCCCACGCTACACCTCCCCAGCCCTACATTTTTTATTCTTTATATTTGAAATAGGGTCTCAATAAGTTGTGGGGGCCTCACTAAGTAGCTGAGGCTGGCTACGAACCTGAGATCATTCTGTCTCAGCCTCCCAAGTACTGAAATTACAATCATGCACCACCATGCCCAGCTTTACCATTTATTTCTTAATGTCATCTTGGCCAGGTTATTCAAGTTATTAAGTCTCAGAACTATCAACTAAACAACAGGAATTGCTAAAGTACCTCTTTATGGGATGGTAGTAAGAACTAAGTAACAAAATACCATTGAGTTCTTAGCATTTTGGAAACCCTCAATATTAGAGAGCTATTTTTCTTATATGATAACAAGCCCATAGGATATCTTATAATCTTTAATACTTTTTGAATGGTATTTATTCATTAAGACTTTTTGAATGAATAGGTCAGGAGATAGGGAAAGTCACTTGTAAGGTAGGGATACCTTCATGGTATAGAATATCAGATGCAATCACGTTTGCCATTGTGTACAAACATAGAAGATTATGCATGAGTAGCATTTTATCTTTGATTCCTTTTCAATGGATCAATACACCTATGACTTCTCAAATTTCAGAGACTCTGAGCATTTTTTATCTAAGAATTATAGGAATGATAAAGCTTATCTTTTTAAAATGATCATCTGAAAATCACAAATTGCTTGAGTAAATCCATCTTAAAAATTCTCAAAACTGAAGTTTAAAAATGTTAGCATCTGAGTGAAAACTTCTCTCCCTTTACTCTTTCAGGACCCCCCTCATCCTGTTCTAGCCAAATTCAACACTTGCTGACCTATGATGACATTTCCCCCTGGCACACTTGGGAATTAATTGCATCCAGGGTGCAAATATAAACCAGTTAAGGATAGAGTCATTTTCTTCAGGGAGTAAAGAGTTATTTTCAAGGGAAACCTTCCTAATCTCTACAGAGAGGCCCAGCAGAGAGAAGCAGAACTGGGAGACGACGGAGAACTAGAAGGGAAAGAAACCAAGTGAGTAGCTGTTATTGCTCGGTATAAAATCTCCCCTGCAGAGCTAGCTCGTGTACTGGTATGTAGAGCTGAGGTAACTGAGTCAGGAGGGTTGCAAACTCATCAGTAGATAAATCCATCGTAACAGATTTCTCTGGGTGGCGACCCGAGTTGTTGGAGTGTGGCCTGAGAAGGTGTGTCCCTGTGGGTGTGGCCTAAGGGACTGAGCTTGTGTCTTTGAACCCTCTTGCTTGCTTGCTTTCTCTTGCTTTGGTCTCTGTGATGTGAGACACAAAGCTTTGTGCTGTGTTTCTTCCCTGAGCTCTACACACCGGTCTCATGTGGTCTGAACTGGGAATTTCCTAAGAAATTATGAAAAATCCCCTTCTTCTAAGTTGTTTGGTCATTTCAGATAATAGCAGTGAGAATTTTGACTGAGATAGTCCCTCAATCCAGCCATTTATTTAGCCAAAATCATCCCATCTCACTTCTCGTATACTAAATGAAAAATTAAATTTTTTTTTCATTTGTGACAAAGTGTATTAGCACAGGTTTTATTTCCAATTATTTCTCTCCTCCAATAAATTGTTAGGTTAAAAACTTCCAATTTAGTGTGCATAAGATTTCCTGGAGAAACTTGTTAGTAATATATTTATGGCTTCACTCCTAGAATTTCTAATTTAAGAGTTTGGGGAATGAACATAGGAACTGATGCTTTTTAGAAAATATCCCATATGTTTCCTATGTATCTGAAGGTTTTTAGACCATAAAAAAAATGAACAAAAAGATTAAGATACTGGGTGTTTTAGTAATGCTTAAAAAGCATCAACCACAAAGCCTGATGCACATAAAACGTCTCCTTTTATGCCTATAAATATACATATATTAAGCCATATTTACTTTATTCAGCCAAATTACTGACAATACAAAATTGAAGTCCATATCCCGAGAGATGCATCTTTCTGGTCAATAGTCGTCAATTGTCTTTACCTAACACTGAACACTAGCAAATGCTTGTTGAAATTCATGACCTCGTATTGTACTAGCTTCAGGGCAGCTGTTCCAGAATCTTCTACCGTGAACTTATTATGCTTCTCGCCGCTGAAGGTGGCCGTGGCCTCTGCCATCGCACCGTCTGCTCAGCTCTCACTCGGCCGGCAGTGGCTGTTCTTGACTTGGCACCATCTGCCTGGCCATCTCTACCTCCCATCTGCGCGGCTCAGACGCTGCTAAAATTACCACACATTTCACCCTCAACTCCTGAGCAGAGAAATTCCTGAGTCATTTCTCCTTTTAGGCTTAGGGAAGTCCTTTGTGGCTTGCTTTAACTACCCTTTTCTTCTCACACTTAAAAGTTGCACACCATTACTAATATTTTTAAAATGTTGGGAGGCACGTCTGTGTTAATTGCTGCAGTAGAAATATAGAGCTTCATAAATGGGAGGACAGGGATGACAGGATTCAGATAATATCCTTCCTTTAAAAGTTTTTAATTGTGTATAAAAATAGAGCAAACTCTCAGGGATTTTAGCAGTATGGATTATAAACACATCTGGTGATGCTTCATGGGCCATATATTTGATCAGCAAGGATGAGAAAAATATTGCAATAATATCAAGGGCAGGTGTAAAATTAGAGAAACATGAGTTTATATCCCAACTTGGGGGACAGAAATGTAAACAAATAATTGAAAAGGAAGACCTCAAATGATCAATTTAAAAGTCCTGGCCCCTCTACCCTATTTTAGCGCCCTCCTTAAACAAGAAGAAAACTCTTCTGAAGAAATAGGAGGATTATTTATTTTTGAAATTAAACAAGAAGAGAATTCAGCACCAATAATTGGGGCATGGGACAACAAATAATTGCAAGGAAATCAAGAAGAGAGAGATAGGGAGGTCCTTTCATGATAATCTCTACATGCTGGACCAGGTCCCTTGTTCTAACTCTCCATCCTGCTTCTAGAAGACCAGCGGCAAGTCTTTAACGTTTTACTGATTTGTAAATTACAGTGTTTTTTTCTATGATAAGGAAGGAATAATGTTCCACATTTTGCTGTTGTAGGAGTTTAAAGAATTTTATTTAATTTTTCTATTAATCATAATTCTAAGCCGGGTGTGGTGGCGCACGCTTGTAATCCCCGCGCTTGGGAGGCAGAGACAGTAGGATCGCGCAGGTTCGAAGCCAGACGTGCTGGCTTTAGAGACCCTATTTCCAAATAAAATATAAAAATAGGTCTGGGAGTGTAGCCTGGAGGTAGAAGGGCTTCCAGGAACCCCAGTACCACCAAAAAAAAAAAAATCATAATTCTAGTACAAATATAACATGAACTTGCTTCAAATTTGCCAAATGGGAAATAAATCCAGATTCAGTAAAAACAGAATACTATTGGAAAAAAAAAATATCGCCAGGGATGTAGGGGCTATTGCAATAGGAAAAAGAAAACAGACCTAAGTCCGAACTCAATTTTGCTGCAACCAAGGGCTACAAGGTCTTTCAGATCTGGGGTTAGCTAGTGGAGAACCCCAGAAAACATTAGAGAATGTAAAAAGGTAATTTAAAGAGAACACATAATAATTAGACATTATTCATACTATTTAGCCATTCCTCTGCTTTCAAGAAAATAGTGTGTGTGTGTGTGTGTGTGTGTGTGTGTGTGTGTTGTTCTTTCACTGAGCTACACCTCCAGCCCTTTCTATTTTTTACTTTGAAATAGAAGCACACTAAATTACCTCACACTGGCCTTGAACCTGCAATTCTCTTGCCGCAGCCTCCCAGGGACTGGAATTACAGGTGTGCACCACCATGCTTGGCTCAAAAGGATAAATTTTAACACGGCCGTTGGATAGGGCCCATATTGAGGATAGGTTTCCGCAAATAGTAAAAATAAACAATAAAGAATGTAACACCGAGTGTGGTGGCGCACGCTTGTAATCCCCGCGCTTGGGAGGTGGAGACAGGAGGATCACGCAGGTTCGAAGCCAGCCGTGCTTACTTTTTATATTTATAAAAATATAAAAAGTAAGTCTGGGAGTGTAGCCCGGAGGGAGAAGAGCTTCCAGGAAGCCCAGTATCACATACACACAGAAAAGAAGAATAAAGAATGTAACAAGGAAGCCTACCTTGGCTAGACAGTATGAGTCCACAGAGGGAGTACAGATAAAAGTAGATCATGTGACCAGTGTGGAGGTGACAATTGCAGCTTACTAAAACTGGTCCTGTGTCCCTTAGATGTGGGTAATCCTAGCACATAGATATGTCTCTCCAGAACAAAGGAGAAACTTCTTATTCTAACAGGAATAGGAAGTCTAGGTTGACATTTCCTTCCTATGTCCGCGTGGATTAATAAGGTGAGAGTTAAGTAAGGAGAGAGGGGCATTTCCATCTACACAGAATGGCAGGACTGATGGGGTTCTGGAAGCAAGAACCAAACTGAACTTGAATGTGAACCAGCCCTGTAATCTGTATACCACACAGCAAAATATGCACATATATCCCAGAGAGATAGATGTCCACAACTTTGGAGGACTATTTCCAAAAGTTTTATCATTATCAAAACCATCAAGGATGAAAAATAGTGTCCATTGCCCGTGAAGTAGTTAAATCAGCTGTGATATCTTTGTAAAGTGGATTTTGAGGCAAAAATGAAAATTGATAGCATAATGAGCAAAACAAACCAGAAATAAGAGTATATATCATATGACTTATTTCATATACAATTGAACAACCACACACCCACAAATAAGCTTGCTGTTATTTGTTGGAAGAGAATGTCAGAGAAACAAGAGAGCCTGTGTTTGCACTGATAAAAGTACACTTTGTGATTGGGGTGATTATGTGTTATATTAGTATACTAAAGGTGCTGTTGAAAATTATCACACACCATGTGAATTACAGTAGATTTTTTTTCTTGGACCAGAAGCCTGATCCTAAGGTCATTCTTTCTTTTGTTGTTGTTGATGGTGTTACTAAAGATTGAACCCAGAGGCATGTTGCCTTCAAACTATGCTTTTAGTCCTTTTTATTTTATTTTATTTTAAATAGGGTCACATCGATTTACTGAGCCTAGGCTCAGCAGTCCTTATGTCTCAGCCTTTCAAGTAGAATTCCAGGTGTGTGCCACCATGCTCCCTCCTAAAGCTCTTGACAACCCTGCTTGCTCCTTGCACCTGGCTCCAGCTGAGTCTTGGCTTGTGTTTGCATAACTCCTGACCGGTCTTTACAAGGCCATCTTCCTTGTGTCTGTCTTCCTTCCCTATGTACTATAAAGACTCATCATTAGATTTAAGGCCCACCTAAATAATGCAGAATAATATATGGAGATCCTTATTAAATTTGCAAGGAACTTTTTTCCCCAAGTTAAGTTCACAGTCAGTTTCTAGGCATAGGGATGCAAACTTTTCTCTGAGGCCATGATGTTCGCTGTATATTGGTATGTTTATGTTATATGACTCATTGTGCCATATACTTATAGTGCATTCACTCTTCTCTTTTGAAATTACTTCTTTCTTCTTATTGATCTGTTCTGTTATTGATACCTTCTATAACATTTAAAAATTTTCCCTTAATATTTTTTAGTTCAAGGATTTCTGTTGATTTTTTTTAAATTGCTTTCATGTCTCTGTTAAGTTTTTGTTACAGCATTGAATTGTTTGTCTGTGCTTGCTTAAAACTCACTGAGTTTCCTTAAAACACTGTCTTACATTCTCTCTCTCCCAGTGTTTGCCTTTATTGGTTACTATATGGCCAGTTCCGGCTTTCTTCTCTTGAGCATTAGGTGAAATCATGGTTTCCTCAAAGTTCTTAATGTTTATTGGTGTGCAGCATCATCTCTGTGTCAAAGGATATGGTACTTATTCCAGCTTGTGTAACCTCACTTTGTTGGTACCTTTCCTTTTAGAAATTCTAAGCAGGCTGCTTCTTGTGTGTGTGTGTGTGTGTGTGTGTGTGTGTGTGTGTGTGTGGTACTGGGCATGGAACCCAGAGGCTTTCTACCTCCAGGCTATACTCCCAGACCTTTTTATATTTTATTTGGAAACAAGGTCTCACTAAGTTGCTGAGAGCCTCACTCAGTAGCTGCGGCTGGCTTCGAACCTGTGCGATCCTCCTGTCTCAGCCTCCCAAGCGCGGGGATTACAAGCGTGCGCCACCACACAAGGCTTGCTAATTTTTTCTGAGCCCCCCATCTATAGTCCCTTTCACCATTTGAGCATTAGATGACACCCACAGTCTGGGTTTGCTGCAATTCTGATGTTAGTGTGTTTTGCCTATTTGGGGACTAGAAAGTGATCTGGACCCAGGTTTTTTTTCTCCAATTCACACTTGGTATGTGATTTATCATGAACTTGGGAGGATCCGGAATCTAAAGAGCATAACCAACCTCACAAGCTCCTCCTGGGGCGGGGTTAGATGCTTCCTCGCTGGTCACTGGCCTCCCGTCAGGAAATACAGGGTTTTGCCTGTTTGGGGGCAGAATCGCGGTAGAGGCATCAATGTCACGATCCTGTCTATGCCTATTGCCACCAACAGTGCTCTGTCATATCCTGAACTCACTGTCCATGTAGAACAAGAGGTAAACGACGATGACATTGATGATCATGACCCTATATAGGACCAGGATAATACTGATATATCTCAGTTTTAAACAAAATATTGAAAAAGCAAAAAAAGTAGAAATGTGCTTATTATATATGTATGTATATGTGTGTGTGTGTGTGTGTATACATATATATTATATAACACCAAAATGTGTTTTGAACCTAAGTGTTATTTTAAAGGGTCACAGATTTTAAAACTCTTTAAAATAAAATGTTATGGTAAACTAAGGTTAAGAGTTTATACGTTTCTTCTTACAGTTATCAGCCTTACATTATTTAAAATACACTGGCAGTTCACTAAAAACTATTTAGAAAAATGAAATATGCAGATCAAGTAGGTTATCAAATTTGTGTTTTGCCAAATATGTCTATTAAGCTTTAAAATGTCTATAGCTATCCATGCATGGTGCTGTACAACTGTAATCCCGGTATCTGGGAGGCTGACACAGAAGATTCGCAGGTTCAAGGACAGATCCAGCAATATAACAAGACTCTCAGTAACTTAGGAAGATCCTGTTAAAAAAAAAACAAGAAGGGAATGGTGGCTCACGTTTGTAATCCCAGTACTTGGGAGGCTGAGACAGGAGGATCACGGTTTACTGAGACTGTTTCAAAATAAAGAATAAAAAATAGTTTTGGGGGTTTAGCTTGGAGGTAGAATGCCCCTGGGTTCAATCCCCAGTACCACAATATAAATTAGTTAATAAAAATAACTGTAACCAATGGAACAGGAGAGATAAGCCATTGAATTTGAAAAAAATATGTATACTATATATTTGAAATATATATATATTTTATATACATATAAAATGTTATTGTATTACATATTTTGTATATAAAATTTTAGTATTAATGTCTTATAGGAGATGCTATCGGATTGGATCTTGCCCTTAGGATGTTGCAGGCAGAATATATTCAACTATCATGGTACCAAAAAAAAACATTTTCAAGTCATATTTAACATGTGGATGCTGGTTTCCATTTTCACTGTGTCTTACATGTTTGTTCTTTCTAAAGTTTATGGTAGCCGATCTCCGAGTGAATGACTGATTTTTAGTTTTTAATCCATATATATTAATAAATATTATGTGCTGATAAACACTTTAGTCTTCATTTATCTCCCAAGGGTTTTCTGGAGTGGTTCCAATTTAAAATACTCTATCATGTTGTTTTTTTATATGTTAGGCCAATGTATCTTGATTTGTTGTTTTTTTTTTAAGTGGGGAAAGTCATTGCGGATCATTTTTATGATGCTAAAAAAACTTAGAAAGAGAACAATCCATGAAAACAGTAGAGAGATGAACAGAAGCAGCCAACTGGCGCCCATGTTTGAGGCTCACATGCAAATCGAGTTATTCTCTGCTTTCCAACACTTCCCAAATTCTTTTAAAACCATATTTAAAGCTGGATAGCATCTCTATATGAAGTCATCAGGGATATAAATACAGACAGCACTGTGTTGGGTAGAGCAATGCCAGGAATTGACAGGGCCAGCTGATAAAACCAAAGCAATTAAGTTTCCATAAACACTTGACTTGGTGTTGAATCAACACTCCTCCTTAAAAACAGCAGTGTAGCAAGAAATAAATGACAATCATACATTTCCAATATATAAACCAGGCTGGTCTGGTACAGAAACATAATTCTTTTCCAGCTTTCTTCTTCCAACGTAGGGAAATAAGGCTCTCAGCAATTTGTGAGATTTATCTCACAAATCATGTGAAATTTTCTGTCTGCGAACTGGTAAAGAATCTACTGATAAGTTCTGTGTGTTTTCATTTTAATACTAATTCCCCTCAACCAAAAAAATAAAAATAAAAATTCTGGCTGTTTGTGAGCAATTCTTGAGAGGTCTGCAGTTATCTCAGGCCTTAACTGTGAGCTGTTTGTCAAGGCCAGAAAATTCTATCTTAAGAGCCTCATTCATCTGTTAATTTCTTATTTCCTAACTCCTGCCTCATTAGAAACATAAAGTAACTCATGACTACACTCTTCTTACCTTATTTTCTTCCCTTGTAGTTAATAAATCATTCTCAGGAAAGATATGTGGGAAATATTTTTATTATATAATTTCTTCTTTCCTCAAACACACACACACACACACACACACACACACACACACACACACACAATCTTAATGTACCGTGAAAAAATAAACAGCAGCAAACCATGTAGAGTGAGATTTTTTTAATATAAATGCACTCATATATGTACAGACATTTCCCAAGTTTTCAGAATAAAAATAATTTAAAAAAGATTAGAACTAGTTACTTTTCAACACTCATATATGATTTCTGTCTGTGTGCTATTTTTTTTTCTTGAAATATTGTATTTATTCCTCAGCATTTAGTTCAAATGACTTCTGGAATACTTAATGTTTTACTATTTAATATTTAGTATACTACTACTTAGTATTCCAGACTTCTCAAGAGAGTGAGAATTTGTCCATATTACTTTTGGACAAATCTCTACTATAATTTTCTTCTGCTACAGATTGCTTTCCTCTTAGACAAAGAGTTCCTCAGGAAAAAGGAACTATTTTGCTTTTGATCCCATAACCCCTCCAAGTATCTGATACACTATAGTACTGTTCTCATAAATTAACCGAATGTACCATATACCAGGCACTAGACTATAAACTCTAGATTGGAACAGTTTATATATTTGGGTTATGTTATGTAGCCACAACATCTAGAAGAGGGTGTCACTCATTTTAAGATCTCAGTATTTATTGAATAAACACATGAAATAAAGCCCATCAAGGACTCCACCTTTCTGACCTCTAGTTCCCTCTCCCTTGCTGTCTAACTGTAGCTGCTGAACCATGCTGGTCACCTTTGCAGATTGCTCCTGCTGTAAAAGTTTAACCCTGGTGAGGTCCTTCGATGCTGTTTCTCAGTTTATAAAACAGAAGAACATCCCCCATCGTGACTTGTGACCTTCACAGACTCCAGCTTTGTTTTGAATATCTCGGACTCATGCCCTCTCTCCCTGTACATCTCTTGATCTATCGTGAGCAGTATCCTTGTCCTGACTGCCTCATTGAACAAATCTCCCTGTGAAATATCACATTAAAGGCGAGAGAACACGATAGGGCCAGGACCTGCTTCTTATAAGGACACAGATTGGTAAGCTGTGTGCACTTGGGTAAGTTCCATCTCATTCCTACCTTTACCCGTTTCTTTAATTAAAAAGGAGATTAATAAGAGACAAGTGGCATTGTTAAAATGTCAAATAGATAACTGTGTGCAAAGTCTTATCCTCGCTCCAATGGAATCTAAAAGTTGATGTCCATTATTTCCATAACGTTGATAAAGGGATTTGTAAGCAAGCCTACTGTATAAATGCAAAGTAAAACCCCTTATTGACTTTATTCTCATAAACTTGTTGGGCTAGGCTTAGAAGAAACATTTTGTATATGGGATCCATTACCATGTAGTTATTTAAATCTCATAGAGCCAAGGTGAGTATCTCTTCTTTCATGAGCAATTTGAAGCTGCTGTCAAAATAACAAGCCAGCAGAAAAGGACCATACGCAAATACTAGTGGACTGTATCTCTTTTATAACTGAAGGCAAGTTGGCTTTAAATTTCTTCTTGAGAAATAAATAATTTAATAATCTTAAATTGTTATTTTAATTTTAATATTAAAATAATAATAATAGTGATATTTTCTCAAATACGGCTTCTCTTTCTTTGTCTAGACTTTCTCCTCTGACTCTTTTTTCCCCCTAGCTTCCACATTTTAAGAAGAGCATCTGATTTCTTACTTTTTGTGACTGATTAATCTTACTTATCATGGTGTTCTCCAGTTCCATGCCCGTAAATGATATAATTTTGTAAGTGTTCTTTTCTTTATAGTGGGAGTTAGACATAAAAATCCACATCTTTCCTCTGTTAGGTACCACCTTTTCATTCAATTGCATCTGAGCCCTTGACATAAATCAGATGATTGTGTATATGAATCTGTTTCTGAATTTCATAATAGTGCATTGACCCATTTTTCTACATTTGTGTCAATATTTCTTTGTCTTCATGACTTCAACATCATGGTAAATCTTGATGTTTTGTAGTGCAAGGCTCTCATTTTTCCCTCCTCTAGTATTTCATTGGTGTTGAGTCTATTTTCTAGAATAAAATACCTTCATGATACATCAATTTAGGATAACCTAAAGTTCTTAAATAGAAACACACTCAAATAAACTCAGAATTAAATGCAGAAAGAGAACAATAAAAGAGGGATATTTTAACTTCAAGTTTTTATTTAACAAAAGATATAGTTAAGATTTCAAAAATAAGCTATAGACACAAGATATTTATAATACATTTAATAAATATCTTATATGAGTGCATTAGGTGGAGCTGGTGGCTCAAGCCTATAATTCCAATACTTGGGGTGCTGAGACAGGAGGATCACAGATTTGAGGCTCGCAGCAACCTAGCAAGACTCTGTGTCAAAACAGAAGAACAAAAGGAGCTGGGGGTGCAGCTCAGAGGTAGAGTACACCTGGGTTCAATCTCTAGTACCATGGAAGGAAGGAAGGAAGAAGGAAGGAAGACATAAAAAACGATAATAAAAAGAAAGCCAGGTGTGGTGACACACCCTTGTAACTTCAGTACTTGGCAATTTGAGACAGGAGAATTGCAGGTTCGCAGCCAGCCTCAGCTACTTATTGAGACCCTCTGCAACTTAGTGAGATCCTGTTTCAAAAAAATAATAATAATAAATGGGACTGGAGGTGTAGTTTGGAGGTAGAATACCCCTGGGTTCCATCCCCAGTACCACAAAACAAAACAAAAAGAAAAAGAAAAGAAAAAAAGAGAAAAAGAGAGTCAACCTAATTACAGTGAACAAGAGATGGAACAGAGGCTGCACAAAAGATGAAATTTAAGCTACTGATAAGCACAGTAACATGTACTCAATATCACAAGCCACTAAGAAAACATGAATTTACAACTGCAGTGAAAGTACAACACAAACAGTGAATCACAATGGAAATGAAAACAATACCAGTAGTAGGTGAAGACATAAAACCGATAGAAGTATGAGCTGATAAAACAAGTTTGGGAAAATATTCGACAACGTCTACAAAAGAAAAAAAACGTGGTTAGCATACAACCCAGTCATTCTATTCTGGAGTATAGAGTGTATACCCCCCCCCCAAAAAAAAAACAGCTGAAAACAATTTCTATCAAAAAAGAAAGATAAAAAATTAACCGAAGTCTTTATACATTTAAACTAAAAACAAAATATTTGTGAATGCTAAAATAAAGTAAGGATATTCCATAGCTACTAATAAATGCAAACTTCTTCATATGGACCATGGATAAATCACTGCTGTAATACTGAGTGAAAGAGATTTGACGCTGAAAGCACATATTCCACTTATACAAAGTTTAAAAACTGCTAAAACTAACCCACATTAAAAATTTTAAGAAACAAATAAAAATAAAAATCATAAAAAATAAAATATTTAAAGAAAAGAAAACTAACCCACATTCATGAAAATCAGAATAGCTTTTTACTTTTGAGAGCTACACACTAGAGATGTCACAAAAGACCTTTTTGCCTGTTAAAAATATTTTGTAGATATATGTTTATTTGGGTAGCTGTTATACATATATATGACAATATATAAAATATACGTGAAAAGTACATATATATGTGTGTATATATACATATATATATATAATTTTCAAGCTGTGCATGTAAGATTTTTGTACTTTACTATAACAGGTTAATAGAGAGTTAATAGATTCACTGAGACAGAGGAGATTAAAGATAGAGGGAAATGTTCCTTGTATAGTTGGTTCTTATCAGCTCTTTAGTTAAGCCAAGGAAGGGACTGTTCTTCACGAAAGCTCTTTCCGAGAAGGCCATGGTCTACGGGTTTAATAGATGAGAATACACTCCCACAGCCTGCAATTGGGCAGCCCTCTAGCCTCCGTGCTCATTTTCCTCATCTTTTATCATTACTCCCTCACAATACCAACTTTCAGTTGTTCATGGTCTTTCTGTTAATAAGAAAACACAATCATAAGCCACAAAGTAAGTAAAAATTAAGTAGTCTGTATCTCAAGTGTCTGGTATTGTTATCTGAAAGAGGTGTTTTTGTTTTGTTTTGATTTGTTTTTGCAGGTCTGGGGTTGGAACCCAGAGGCATTTGACCTCCGAGCTACAACCCCTGCCCAATTTTTTATTCTTTATTTTGAAACAGGGTCTCACTGACTTGAGAGGGCCTCACTAAGTAGCTGAGGCTGTCCGCGAACCGTGATCCTCCAGTCTCAGCGTCCTGAATGCTGGGATTACAAGCGTGCGCCACCACGTCCAGCTTGAAAGAGTTTTTTGGGTTTTTTTAAAGACTGTTGACTTAAATTGCCTTTTTTTATACAAAATAATTGTGGGGTTTTTTTGTAAGAAGGGAAGGATACTGAAGCTAATGCTGGGATGCATCTATTTTACTAGATTTTGTGAAGAATAAAATGCACATTTCATCTCAGTTGTAACATTAATGTAAATTTTGGCGTGTGAGTCTGGAGAAAGAAAAGAAGGTGAAGAAGTAGATGAAAAGAGAAAAGAAGGCAAGATTGTTTACATGTAAAAGCTCCCTGACAGAGCTCACTTACAGAGAATCCCTTCTACCACACATGTCTTTCAGGGGGCAGGGAAGTTGGAGAACCCTGAAAACGACATCATTAGACGAGAAGGTAGACATACTCTCCTTCACTATTTTATTCTGCACAAGTTGTTTCATTTGTTCATTAAAAATGTTCACTTCTTTAAAATGAGAGCAGAATGGGTTCAGAAATAAGCTTGAGGGGTTACGAAAAGAAGATACCAACCTAATCTTTAAACCTATATTTATTGATATACATTTATAATCCTAATTTATAAACCTATATTTATTGGTATAGCTACCTATAATCAAGTAAAAAATAAAGGAAAGGGTCAGTTAGCACTGATTTGTGTGATTCACAATGACAACTGTCTTAGCACAGTGTCAAATATTATGGAATATATATCTCTAAGTCACATACACAAATGACTTCTACAAAGATCACACATGTTCTCTGGACTCGATGGAGAATTCATATCCAACCCTACTGTATTCTTGCATTAGCTTTCTGTTGCTACTGTGACAAAGTATTATCAACTCAATTTCTTTCTTTTTTCTTTCATTCATTCTTTATTTTTGAGGTACTGGGGAGTGGAATCCTGGGGCATTCTACCTCCAAGCTACACCCCCAACTCTATTTTTTTATTCTTTATTTTAAAACAGCCTCACACTGAGTTGCAAAGGGACTCACTAAGTAGCCGAGGCTGGCCACAAACCACGATACCCCTGTCTCAGCCTTCAATTTCTTCTTTTTTTTAATTTTTTTATTGGTGCACTGTATTCATACATCATAATTGGATAAAAAAAACTTTGTAGACATACATGCACACATCGCCCAGTTAGCCCCTACCCGATCCCCAGCCCATTCCCTCCCCATCCCTCCTTCCCATGCTTGGCTTAGTGGTTGACATCTAGTATTATATTAATTTATCCAAAATTAACAATGATAATCTCATATAACCATTTCATTTGTCTGATACCAAGCTTTTGACGACTTAAAGATAACATTTCAATATTTCTTTTTGCTTTCTTTCTTACCAGAGAATATATATTTTTAGGTGAAACTATCATACATTTATTTATTTATTTTTCAGAAAAAAATCTATCCTAATATAGAATATGGACTCTAGATACCCAAAACGATCTCAAAAAAGAACAAAGCTAGAAGATGTATATATTCTGATTTCAAACCTTATAAAGCTACAATAATTGAAACAGTGTAGTGCTGTTCTAAAGACAGATATATAAACCATTGGAGTTAAATAAAAACCTAGAGATGAATTCTTCCATATATTGTCAAGTTATTTTTGACAAGGTTTCCACGAACATTTGATGGAGGAAATAATCATCTTATAACTAAATATTGTTGAAAAATAATAATTACATAAAAAAGAATAAAATTGGACCCTTATCTAACACTATATACAAATATTAACTATAAATAGATAAAAGACCTAAATATAAATCTTAAGACTATAAACTTTTAGAAGAAAATCTGGGTCATAAAACTTCACAATATTGAAATTGGCAGTGATTTATTGGATATGATTTCAATGAAACAGGCAACAGAAGGGTAAATAAACTCCCTAAAAAGTAAAAAAAATATTGTATATCCAAAGACAATGTAAACACAGTTAAAAGTTACTGATAGAATGGGATAAAATATTTCCAAATGCTATATCTGAAGGTATATTAATATTCCAACTAGAAATCCTAAAAATTAGCAGCAATAACAACAAACAATGCAATTTAGAAATAGGTAAAAGACTAACATAAATAATGAATCTCCAAAGATAACCAATCTTAGATGTCTGTTGGATGGAAAATCTTGTTTCTCTGGTTCTGGTGTGTATTACCTATTTCTTCTTTGTAGTTAATCTCTTTGAGTATTTCCTCTAGTGCTGGTTTTGAAGACATAAATTCCTTCAGTTTCTGTTTGTCATGGAAGCTTCTTATTTCCCCATCTAATTTGATAGAAAATTGTGCTGGGTAGGAAATTTTTGGCTGGAAGTTGTTATCTTTCAGAGTTTGGAATATGTTACTCCAAGCCCTTCTGGCTCTCATGACTTGGTCTGGGAAGTCTGGAGTGATTCTAATTGGTTTGCCTCTGAATGTCACTTGACCCTTTGATTTTGTTGCCTTTAAGATTCTCTGCTTGACTTCCACATTAGTCATTTTGACAATTATGTGGTGTGGGGATCCTCTTCTCCGATCCTGTCTAAAGGGAGTTCTATAAGTTTCCTGGACCTGTGTATGGACCTCTTGCACTATGTTTGGAAAATTTTCTGCAATTACTTCCTTGAAGAGATTGTTGATCCCTTTGGTTTCACCTTCTTTTCCCTCCTCTATTCCAATTATTCTTAGGTTAGCTCTCTTAAAATGGGCCTATATTTCTTCAATGTCAGATTCCTGCTGTTGGATATTTTTTTCTAAGTTAGAAACTATGCGTTCATTTTTTGAATGATCATCTTCTAGGAGCGAGATTCTATTCTCCATGTGGTCTAATCGGTTGTTTGTGCTTTGAATTGAGGCCTTTACTTCATTAATTGCATCCTTTATCTCTTTTTGGTTCTCTCTGAATTCTTTTCGAAGCACCTCTATTATTTCTACAGTTATTTTCCTGATTTGATCTTCTAGAAATCTCTGATTTTCTGTTTTATCAGGTTCTGATGTTGTGGGGTTGTGGGCGTTCATTGCTCCATTGTTATTCCTCTTTCCCATGATTTCAGAAGTTTGTGCCTTCTCTGGGTTCTTCCCTGGGTCACTACGACTTCACTTAAGGTGCTCTGGATCTTGAGTCTGTGGTATCTCGGTTCCCACTACTCCTTTACTGGGTTGTATCGCAAAGTCTCAGACCCAGGGAGTTAATTGAGGCTGCTTTAGACCATGGGGGATGCCAGGCTGGGCGTTCTCCTGCATGGAGTTGTGACTATAGTGTGATATCTCTGCCACCGTCACTCTCCCACTGGGTCAAATCCCTGGGAGTGCAGTACTGGGATTTCTCCTCTAGGGGCCGCAATTTGACTCACTGTTGTTGAGTGCGCTGATGGAGCTGTAGTGGACTCGCTGCTGCTGCCGCCGGTGGCAATATGGCGCCACTGCCATGCCCTCAGCCGTGAGGCTGGTGTATTTCTTCTCTATTTTTGAGCTCCACTCTAAGTCCCTGCAGGGTGTGCTGAGCCCAGCCCCTGCGAGCTTTAGATGCTCCCTGTGCCAAAAAATCTGCCAAATTCAGCCCAGCTGATCCGCAGTGGCTCACATCGGCTCGCTGTCCACCGCTCCTCTCTGGAGCCTGGTGGGCTGTTGAGTGCGTTGGTCTAGTGCTGTCCAGTGAAACTCGCCGCTGCCACCAGCAGTAAGGCACTACTGCTGAGTCCTCAGCCGTGAGGCCGGAGTATCTCCTCTCTGGTTCTGAGCTCTGTTCTGAGCCCCCCTCCTCTCTGGAGCCTGGTGCTGCGAGGGAAGATGGAGCCCGCCGCTCCGCGCAGTGGCTCCGGCCGCAGCACGGTGGTCTGGTTTCTTTGTGGTGTTTTGTTTTTCCAGCCCTCTTTTTCTCTGTCCCTTATATTTACATTTTTTGTTTCTCTGCTGATGGTGTTTTCTGGCTATGAAAGGCGCTGATTTTGTGGTAATTAGAGATTGGTTGTTAGCAGGGCTCGTAAGCCCCACTTTTCTCCATCACCATCTTCCCGGAAGTCCTTCAATTTCTTAAATTAGCACAAATCGCTTATCCTACAGTTCTGGAAGTCATAAGTTTCAATGAGTCTCCCTGGCTAAAATCGAGCTGTCAGCAGGAAACTCCAGGAGTGAACATAGCCCCTGACTTCTCCCATTCCTGGAGGCTGGCATCGGTCCTTGCCTGTGGTCCTTCCTGTTATCGTCAAAGCCTGATTGGCTGGTGGAGTCTTTCTCATGCACATCAAGAATGCTGATTCTTCTCACTTTCTCTTCCACATTTATGTGCCTTTGGGATTTCCTTGGGCCCGCCCCAATAATACGCAACAATCTCCCACTGAATGGCATCAGCTGGTTGGCAATTTGAAGTCCATCTGCTACTCCAATTTACTTTTGCCACACAATAGAACATATTCAAAGGTTCTGAGGATGCAGACTTTCATGTTTCTGGAAATCAGTTATCTTTCCAAACATATTTCTGCACTGCATATTTTTTTGAGGGTCCGGATAATTGACACATGGTACTAAACTTTGTTCTGTCACTCCCCTTTTTGCAGAAAATGCAAGCCGCATGTAAAATTGATTCAAATGGGTTTGTTAGAAAACAGGTTGAGTTAACAATAATGGAAAATTATCTCACTTCTTTTTTTAGAGATGGCAATAAAATATTTCTTGGTTTTGGCTGCTGTAGCTGGCTTTGTGCCTGTGCCGGTTTTGGCGGTAAGAATATGTGAAAGATTGCATGTTAAATATTTATTTACATTTTATATAAGGATAAGAGCTAATCCTTTAATAAGACAATGTTATAGGGCAGTGTTATGAAGAGGCTACAATTACCTACTTCTCACAATGACTCTATTGGGAAAGTACTATTATTTTATTTTATTTAAAAACAGGTTTGGGTGCTAGGGATTGAACCCAGGGACATTCTATCTCTGAGCTACACCTCCTTTTTACACCATTTTTTATTTTTATTTTTTTGGGTCTGGGGATGGAACCCAGGGGCATTCAACCTCTGAGCTATACCCCCTGCCCTATTTTTTTACTCTTTATTTTGAAACCGGGTCTCACTGAGTTACAAAGGGCCTCACTAAGTAGCTGAGGCTGTCTATAGGTGTACAAATAGCATGCGATGTGTGATAAGTTTTACTTAAGAGAAGTAGCATTAATAAATAACTTTCTGGTAATAGGCAAGATCACCTAGAGTCTTCTATTCTAAACTTAACACAAAGTCAAGAGCCGTGCAAGAGGAAATCGTGCGTGTGCACAACACTCTCAGGAGAAGGGTGGACCCCCCTGCCAAGAACATGCTGAAGATGGTAAGATCAAATAACCGTGGTAACAGTGACAAAAAATGATATCCATGGTTTGTGCTGAATTGCTATTAAGCTCTTCAAACTTTCAAAACACCCTCATTATTCTAGGGTCCACAGAAGCAAGCTAGGGGTTCCATAAACCTGAGCGATGTTGCTGGATATGGTTGCTCTTCAAAGCTTAGTTGTCAGAAGAACAAACTTAATGATGTGGCAGTAGGAGAAATGGAGACCCAGAGGAGATAAGTAAAGTGCCAGCGATCCCACAGTTTGTAAACTGACAGAGTACCCGCTATGCCTCACAGTCATGCTTATGGACCTTAAGTAGCTGCTCCTCAGACCTACTGTGCTTGAGAATCAACTGAAGATCTTGGTAGAGCGCAGCATACTTTCTGAGACTCCAATTCACCAGCCCCCAGCTGATACACTCACAGTAAATATAGCAAATTGGATTAACAAATGACTCGGGCATTTCAGAGCAGTCTTCATGGGGAAGTAGTCTGGAAGCTACTAAGCTACTCATCTGAGGATTAAGATGTCCACATTCAAAGCCAGTTGAGGTGGCTAGGGGAATACTGGCAAATCTATTTCCCAGTTTCCTTACAGTCCATAAAAGGTTAGAGAAATTGTCTTGCTGCTATGAACCTGATATTCTCTGCCACGGGACAAACTTAAAGAAGCCTCAGGTGTATAAGGTGAAGAGCCTCACATTTATTATCCAGCAACATCACTCAGGATGATGTAGACCCCACTTGCTTCTGTGGACCCTAGAGTAGCGAGGGTGAGAGGAAGCGCAGGCTCCGGAGGGTGGCTTATGGACAATATTCACTTGTGGATGATGAGGAAGAAGGAACAAGGACCAGAAACATGGGTTTTGAAGTTTATCTTTTAGTCATTTTAAAATTGAAAGTGTTATTTCAATAAAATAAAAATAGCTTTTATAGATATTATATGCTATAACCATGTATACAGTGATATTAATAACCATTCTTTAGTATCTTATTACTATTACTCATTTACTTTCCCCAAAACAGTCATCTCCCCCCCTTTTTTTGGTGGGGTTCCTGGAAGCCCTTCTACCTCCGGGCTACACTCCCAGACCTATTTTATATTATTTTATTTGGAAACAGGGTCTCTTAAGCCAGCGCGGCTGGCTTCAAACCTTCACGATCATCCTGTCTCCTCCTCCCAAGAGTGGGGATTACAAGCCTGCGCCACCAAGCCCAGCTCATCTCCTCTTTAAAAATTATAAAACAGAGGCCGGGCGTGGTGGCACATGCTTGTAATCCCCGCGCTTGGAAGGCAGAGACGGGAGGATCGCGCAGGTTCGAAGCCAGCCGCATGCTCTGGCTTAGGAAACCCTGTTTCCTAAATTAATTAATTAATTATAAAAGAGATGTGAGAAAGTTAAGTAGCTTATCCAAACTCCTACCTGCTAGAGCTCAGATTCAGTTGCAAGTGGGCCAGCTCCAGGAACCTTGCTTTTATCTGACCTCAACGCTCTTGGGACAAACAGGCTTCAAACCTCTTAGCAGTCATTGAGATATATAATTATAATGCACCAATAAAGTATAAAATATAAAATACAAATTTATTATAAAATTAAATGCAGTAATAAAATTAAATGGAAGACGTGAACAGAAACCCTTTCAAAATTGGGGAAATATAACATTTTCTAAATCATCCAGGAAAAAGGCATAGGAACATTAAATCATGAAGCCATTGGAAAGGTATTTATTACACTAAATAGTAAAAATCTTTACAGATGTAAAAAAAAAAAAGAAAGAAAGAAAATTGCGCCAGGCGTGGTGGCCCACACTTGTAATCCCAGCATTTGGGAGGTGGAGACCCGGGGGGTCATGGTTCTCGGACAGTTTCAGCTACTTAGTGAGGCCCTTTGCAACTCAGTGAGACCCTGTTTCAAAAATAAAAAAGACTGAAAACTAGGGCTGTGGGCATAGCTCGGAAGTACAATGCCCCTGGGTTCTATACCTGGTACCTCAAAAAAAAAATTGCAAGACAATATACATATTCATGTGTTAAAGTACAAAGTTATAAAACATAAAAACATGGCAAATTAATATACTAGTTTTTATCTTTTTAAAAAATGCGAAAGTTACGCTGTTCTCTTAAACAATGACTAGGACAAACATAGAAATAAATGGATAGAATTAGTAGTAACAAAACTAATAAAATAATAATAATAATAATAATAATAATAATTAATTTGTCCTTTATGCTCTAAGAAGCACCCTTCAGCAAGGGAATCACATGCTCAGGGCTGTGGGCAATTTACAGAGAAGGCAGCTGTCTGCGGGCAGAATGCTCATCTGCTGAGGGAGCGTGTCCTTCAGTATAGAGAGGAACATTAGCAGTGTGCCCCAGCCTCTGCCACCCTCAGCCATCCTTGGTATAGATGGGTAAGTTCCAGTTCTAAGTATTTGATAACCTAATCATAAAGGACAAATTTCTTTTTCTGTGAGTAAAATAATATTCTCACTGCCTGAATATTCTATGCAGTAAGCAGATCTGTGATCACCTGTGCTCCTTTAGCTAGACATGGGCATAACTAATCCATCCTTCTTGCATGACACAGTTAAAACCTCCAAGAGTTAAGTCTTAAGTCAACTCATTAACCTGAAAAGTAATTCTAGAAGATGACCACAAGATGGCAGCATACACACAGTAATAAACATCTCCCGGCCAGAAAGTATTGCAAATTTAAAAAATATATACTTTTATCAGTGCACTGTACTTCGACCTCATTATGAGGTTCAGACTGATAAATAAAACATGTGCACCCAGCAGCCGATGTGTTTCCCTTAAGAGTCCGGCCTGCTTCTTCCCCCTTACAGTATACAATAATGAAATTGATATAACATCGGACATAAATGTGACCTTACTGGACTTCTGAACTACGTGGCCAGTCCCAATATTGAAAAGTTGATGTTAACCAAACATTATTTAAAGATGAGCTAAATGATATATACATAAGAGCCCGTGGGAGGGAAGGAACTCTACAGATTTTGTTAGTAATGCGTTACACGTGCTGGAAGGAGAGTCTTGCTTGGATATATGTGAGGATACGCGTTTGGAGATCCTTCTCCACAGTGCCGACCTATTGATCAAGCTTCTGCCCCGCCCTTTAAACGATACCTAGACATCAGCTGTTGCTGACCTGCAGCCCACGCCATCTGCAGCCCAACACACCTGAACCACATTGCGCCTTCTGAAACGTAGTGGTAGTGTGAGCCTTAAATCATTCAAAACGCCTGGGCCTCGTTTACCTCGTTCACACACAGGAAGGAGAACAGCGGCTCCCCCCTCCAGTTTCTGTGAGATAAAAGATAAAAACACACCCACCGAATGGATAAGCCCATCCTCACGAGTGGTGTTAGCTACCGCTTTTTAATATTAACATTTCAGATGGAGACGTGGGACTCTGTATTTGTCTCCTGGGCACCTTGCATAAAATTTAGCACATCACAATTGTTTTGCACTCTAAATCACACTAAGGCAAGTGTATTCATTCCAGTCACCCCTCCATGCCAGTCTGGTATGGAGATGTACCTAGCCTCTGTATTTCTATCTTTCTAATAAATTTCTTTAAATCTTCAAAAAAAATCACACTAAGGCATTTTTTTTAGTTTTTTGGAAACAGAGTCTTGCTAAGCTGTGGATGGTCTCACTTAGTTGCTGAGACTGGCTTCAAAACAGTGGTCCTCCTGACTCAGCCTCCTGAGCACTGGGATTGCAGGCCTGTGTCATCACACCCGGCCATCACACTAAACCTTTGAACAAGCCTTTGGGTATGAACTATGGGTCACATCGACACATGCAGAAAGTGAGGTTTAAAGAGATAAGATGGTATGTCTTGAGGTAAAATTATTAATAAATTACTTCTCTGTATTTCTAATTATGATCTATTTCCCAACAATATTTACTGAACTCCTTTTCTACATCTCAGAGAGAAGCTCCTTCCCCATGTTATTACCTAATCTCTGACTTTGTCATTTCAGTGAATTGTACTTTTTGTCTTTTTCCTACTTGAAAATTTAAGAATAATGTATTTACTTAAAAATTTTACTTTATAAAATTAAAGTATAAATAAATCTAAGTCTCAGACTTTGGGGAACAGCACACTAGATACGTATGACGGAAATGTTTATGTTTCCATGTTATTTACATCCTGCTGTTGTTCTTGTTTTTCCTGCGACTGAAGAATTGGAGTACCGACGCTGCAGAAAATGCTCGGAACTCCGCAAAGTACTGTTATTTTACAGAGAGCAACCCACTTGATAGGAGAGTTCAAGGTACGAATATGTCTAGGTGACCCAGTTTTTAAAAGAATGCCCTCCTCCTCCTTCTCCTCCTCCACCTCCTTCTCCTCCTCCACCACCACCTCCTCCTCCTTCTTCTTATTCTTTTCTCCTCCTCCACCTCCTTCTCCTCCACCTCCTCCTCCTCCTTCTTCTTCTTATTCTTTCCTCCCCCTCCTCCTCCTCCTCCTCCTCCTCCTCCTCCTCCTCCTCCTCCTCCTCCTCCTCCTCCTTTTTTGCAGTACTGGGGATGGAACCCAGGGGCATTCTACCTCCAAGCTACACCTCCAGTCCTATTATTTTATTCTTTTATTTTTGAAACAGGGTCTCACTAAGTTGCAGACAGCCTCACTAAGTAGCTGAGGCTGGCTGTGAACCTGCAGTCCTCCTGTCTCACCCTACCAAATGCTGGGATTACAGGCATGTTTCACCATGCCCATTTTATTTTTCTTTCTGTTTTGTACACTTATTTGTGTGTTATCATTTCACATCATACTCACAAAAACACAGATTGTTAAGTTACCTTACCTGGTAAGAATGAGCTTTCTTTCTTTCTTTCTTTCTTTCTTTCTTTCTTTCTTTCTTTCTTTCTGAGGTGCTGGGGATAGAACCCAGGGTCATTCTATCCCTGAGCTACACCCCCAGCCTTATTTTTTCTTCTTCTTCTCCTTCTTCTTCTTCTTCTTCATCTTCTTCTTCTTCTTCTTCTTCTTCTTCTTCTTTTTCTTTTTTTTTTTTTTTTTTTTTTTGGTGATACTGGGGTTCCTGGAATCTCTTCTACCTCCGGGCTACACTTCCAGACCTATTTTATATTTTTTTAATTTGGAAACAGGGTCTCTTAAACCAGAGAGGCTGGCTTTGAACCAGCACAATCCTCCTGTCTCCGCCTCCCAAGTGCAGGGATTACAAGTGTGAGCCACCATGCCCGGCCTTATTCTTTATTTTTGAAACAGGGTCTCACTAAGTTGTGGAGGGCCTTGCTAAGTAGTTGAGGCTGTCTGCGAAATGTGATCCTCCGGTCTCAGCCTCCCAAATGCTGGGATTACAAGCGTGCCCCACCACACCCGACTTCTCTCTTTCTTTCTTCTTATTATGTTTTATTGGTTTATTTTAGTCATACATCTTAAGGGAATAAAAGACTTGTGGAGACATACATGCACACATCACCCAATTATCCCTTACCCATCTCTCACCCCCTCCCGTCCCCCTCCCTCCTTCTCATGCTTGGCTTAGTGACTGACTTCATATGTTTAAGTACATCCTGTGCTTTAGAGAATTCCCCTCTTCTCTCTTCACATCCCTTCAGTTTGGTGACTTTATTTGCTCATCTATAGAATCTCCTTGATCTAATATTCCTCCTTATTCAATTTAGAAATATGAATAATCTAGTTTTCAGACTTCGAGTTCTAACCACAAGGAGAAAAGAATCAAAGTCCTCAGTATTAAAGAAGAGTTGAGTGCAACTAGGCAACCCATAGATGGCTTTCGTTCTGTGAGTTACTTTCTAGCTCTGTGGAGATTCCCTTAGCTTTGGGATCTAAGAAACAAGTCACACGCAACTCTACAGCTCTATTCATACGATGCTATAATGTGCTCGGAAGGGAGCCCATGTTTAGGTATACAAACTAGATGACCCCTACACAACTATTAGTACTTCCTATATGATTAGACATTGATAACATTTATGAGACTTTTCTATATTACAAAACGGTTAAAAAGTACTAATGAAAATTTATCTCTACAGATTACTGGGAATTTTAGTCCAGTGCTCCTGAACATTGAATTAGCCATGTCGGTCTCCTCTTCCCCCAGAGAAGCATAGATTATTTCTCCATACAATGACCAATCAAAAGCCAGCACCATGAATGGGTGGTAAAGAAACAAATATTCACCTCAAGGTCTTTGCATCATGGGTGCCCTGTGCGTGGCAAGGGCACTGGTGCACTCCCGGCCTTCTTCTCTTGGGTTTCGCCATCAGCTTGGCAGTGGCATAGACTAACTAAGATGTTGGCAGATCTGACTGCAGAACTGATTTCTTATTATCTCTGAACTCAGCATCTCACTGAACACGAGGACCATCTGCTCATCCATCCAGAGGAAGGACAAATGCCAGAAGGGATTCAGCTGAGTTACCTTCTCTTCTAAGATGGTTCCAAGATTGTCCGTGGACCATTTGCAAAATAAAAATCAGGAAAAAAACTCCTTGAGTGATATTTTCAATTTTTAAAACCATTACTCAATGTTATTTCCTCTTTTCAGATACCTTTTGTGGAGAAAATACCCTTGTGAGACCTTACCCTGTCTCGTGGTCAAATGTCATTGAACTCTGGTACAATGAGTCTAAATATTTCAGATATGGGACATTGCTTCCTGCAGATGAGGACATCAGAACCCACCACTACACCCAGGTAACCTGTGTGCTGGCGAGTCCTTTGCTCGGTTAAATGACAGTGAGCATGTGTGCGTAAGAGATCAGGGAGAAACGAGTCATTCGACCCGATGGCTACACCATTTTCTCGAGCTCCCGAGTTCCTTTTATCATGCTGAAGAGAAAGAAATGGAATTCAGTCAATAAGTGCCACAGAGGAATTGCTTAATCCCTTAGTTCTGTTCTCCACTCACTTGGTTTAGCAGGAAGGCACAGGGTCATGTAATGTGAATCTCATCTCTACGCTAAATTTCCAATATTGCATAAAAGTGGGAATGATAGGATCTAATAAATAGAATCCCCTTATTTCAGCTTCTGTTTTATTATGGTAAAATATACATACCTAAAACATTCCCGCTTTAGCCATTTTAAGTTATGCTGCACTGATCTTCAGGAGCAGGATGTGCACTCAAATTGCTGGGCAGCCATCACAGAACACGCTCCTCTTCCTCACTGAAACTCTGTCTACATTCTACATTCAACAACACCTCTCCGCGCTCTCCACCCCTGGCCTCTAGCAACCATCCTTCTTTCTGTCTATATAATGTGTGCACTCAAATTACCTGATATACTTGTTATTATTCAGTATTTGCTCCTTTATATCTTCTTTTGACACTTAATGTGATGTCTTTTTTTTTTTTTTTGCGGTACTGGGGATGGAACCCAGGGGGCTTCTACCTCCAAGACACACCCCCAGCTTTATTTTTTATTACTTATTTTGAAATAGGGTCTCACTGAGTTGCAAAGGGCCTCGCTAAGTAGCTGAGGCTGGCCGCAAAACGCAATCCTCCTGTCTCAGCCTCCCAAGTGCTGGGATCACAAGCATGCGCGGTCACGCCCGGCTATTTTTTAAAATAGACTTTTATTGACACCTTGTGGTCTCACATCATAAAAGTTCGGAGTGATAGGGACATCCATGCACACACAGCACCTGGTGAGCTTCCTCCCGGATCCCGCCTCGTTCCCTCCCCTCTCTGTACGTGATATGAAGATTGGCGTTGATCATTTCATATATATACATAGTCAATGCAAGCATTTCCTTCAATAATTCTCCAGCCTCCACCACCCTATACTTCTCCATTGCTCCAGTTTGCTTTCTGCTTCTCTATGCACAGTCCCTCTTATATCCTGAATTCCTCCTAGCTTCCACATACTACTTTTAACTCTCTATAATGGCTAATCTCACTTAGCATAATTTTCTTTAGATCCATCCATTTTCCTATAAATGACATATTTATTTATTTATTTATTTATTTATTTATTTATTTATTTATGTGGTACTGTGGATGGAACCCAGGGGCTTTTCTACCTCCGGGCTATACTCCCAGACCTATTTTATACTTTATTTGGAAACAGGGTCTCACTAAGTAGCTGAGGCTGGCTTCGAACCTGTGCGATCCTCCTCTCTCAGCCTCCCAAGCACAGGGATTACAAGTATGCGCCACCACGCCTGGCCTAATTTTTTTCTTCTTTATTACTGAATAGAATTCCGTTGTGTGTATATCCTATAATTATCGTCATCCATTCATCTTTTGCTGGACATCTAGGCTGTTCTGTGATTTGTCTATTTTTAATTTTGTGGCAATAAATATGGATATGTATGTATCACTATATTATTATGATTTCAATTTCTTTGGAAAGATACCCAGGAGTGGTATAGCTGTAGTATCTAAATCCATGTTTATGCAGGGGATAGTGGTACATGCCTGTAATTTCAATCCTTGGGAGGCTGAGACAAGGGGACTGAAGGTTCAAGGCCAGCCTCGAGCAACTTGGTGAGACCCTGTTTCAAATTTTAAAAATTAAAAAGAAAGTAAATAAAAACAAGGGTGGGGATATATCTCAGAGGAAAAAATGTCTCAGAGTTCAACCCCCCCCCCAGTACGAAATAAATAAATAAATAATAAAATAGGACTAGGGATATAGCTCAGAGGTATAATGCCCCTGGGTCCATATATATTGTTGTTTACTTATTTATTTGCTTACTTACTTATTTGAACTGTGTGGTTGATTCAAGAACTATTCAAAAAAGCATTGCCAAATTCAGTACCATGAGTCTTTGTGTGTTTTCTTCTATGTGTTTTATAGTTTTGGCGATAACACTTGTGTCTTTGAACCATTTATAGTTGGTTATTTATATGGTATAAGACAAGAATCTAAGTGTATTCTTTTACTGTGGATATTCAATTTTCTCAACATTATTTTTCAAAAAGGCTGTCATTTCCCTATTGAATAGTCTTGATAACCTTAGAGAAAATCATTTTACTATATATGGGAGAGTTTATCCTGGGATTCTATTTAAATTAAGTTAATACATGTGGTTTTATTTACTATGATTAAAACTAGTACCACATTGTTTATTAACTATAACCTTGAATTAATATTTTAAATTAAAAAGTGTTCATTAGAACTCCAACATTTTTTTCTTTAAGATTATTTGGTTGTTTGTAGTAACGAGACTTCACACAATTTTTAGGATGAAAATTTCTAATTCTGAAAAACAAGAATTTGATAGGAAATTTCTTAGAGATATAATAACAATCACTTTATACCCAATAACAATAATTTGTTGATATCTTAACAATAATTAGCCTTCCAATTATCAACATAAGCTTTCACTCCTATTATTTGGGCTGTGTATTAGTCAGATTCCCATCACTATAATAATTTATCAAAAGATGTCACAGCAAACCCCTCTGCCCAAAAACAGGAAAAGAAACACATGCAAAATTCTAAAACAAGCTGAAAGAAAGTGTCTCCAGGCTCATGTAGGGGAAGCCAAGGGAAAGCTTGAAAAGCTCTCCTCCTCTAGCTACTTAAATATTTGTTTTTGTTTCTATGTATATTTGGCTTTGTGGTGCTGGGGATCTAACCCAGGATTGAACCTTGCAGATACTATGTGAGTGCTTTACTACTAAGCTACATCTCAGCATAGTGAGTAATATAAGCATATCCTTCAAAAAGATAAGAAAATCAAACTCTGAAACAATAAAGCAAACTAGCTAAATACCACTCAGGTAGCAAGTGATAGAGATAGAATTTAAATTTAAACCCAGGTCATTTTGCCTTAAAGGCCAATTCAGTATTTTTTTTACACTATGCGTGTTCTCTGACCCATAAGAACATTCTGTCCCATGCTTTGACTTTTTTATATAACCACCAAGAAGCCCTCATCATGTTAACTGATTTACCACATAGGTGTGATGAGAAAATAACAAGTGAGAATTGAAGATAACCATGCATGTTTCTTTGAGAAATTCACAAATAGATGTTCTAGTTCCAACAAGAGAGAGAAGGCTGGCACAGGGTCTGGTCATCCCCGAACATACTGAAGATAATCTGATGTGTCCCATGATCAGTCATGTACAGAATGCCATCTGTGTCCCTTTTAAACATTTGCCTATATGCTGCAAAAAAATCAGTACCATTTCTCTTTTCACCCATACCCTTCTCTCCCCACCTGGCATAGCCCAGAGAAATATATGGAGTTTCATAAAATTAGAATGTATGTTCAGAAATCCAGCATATTTCTCAAGAAAAATAAATTGGCAATAAAGAGAGAAAATTCTAATGCTCGAGCCATCCTTGCCTGCCAATGGGATTTGACATACTCTGTATGGTGTCCATTGTTTGCAGCCCTGTGTGTGTGTGTGTGTGTGTGTGTGTGTGTGTGTGTGTGCTATCTAGATACTTGAGATCTTCTTCTTTCTATGAATGCTGAATAAACCATTCTCAAAGCCAAATTAAAGCAAGCACATTTGCTTTAAATCATGGATAATATTGATATTGGGGTCATTTAGTGAAATACCACATCTGTGACAAAATGTTCTTTATCCTCACAGCTTGTGTGGGCCACATCTTTCCTCATTGGCTGTAGTGTTTCAATATGTCCAAGAGAAAGGTCATTTCAGTATCTCTACGTTTGTCATTACTGCCACGAGTATGTATTATTGGATTTTCTCCACTTTGAAAACTATATTTTTCATAAAAAGACATAATCTTGTTTTTTATATATAAAAACTCAATTTTTTCTGTTAGGCAGATCCTTAGGAATAAAATACCCCTTAGGTAATGCCTAAAAATAATAGATGTACAGTACAAATCAAGATAATTTGTCTGCTAACATACTACCATAGATTTTTAATAGGCCTTCAATATCGCTGAATCTTCACTTGTATGTAATATACATGTAAAATAGCTCTATACAAATTATTTTTTCTTCTTACTCTGTTTTTATTTCATTAGTTAAATTTTCTTGTGAATTTTTCCTATGCAATTTGATCTGAAGACAGTAAGATCTCTTTTTACCTACAAAATATAATTTGCACTATATCTTTGCAGGGGTGGACAGTCTATAATGAACTTCAAAGGATACATAAAATGAAAAGTATCCTATGTGGAGAGCTATGATGGGGAAATTTTCTCCTTCAAACATTAGTCCAAATCTTTGATTAAATTTCTAATTAAACTTAGTAATAACTTTATTTTATAAAGTGAAATAGCAATAGTTTAGATATCAAAGAGACAATTATCAGTTTAAAACATTTTTAACCAGAAATTACCCTGTCATTTTTAATTTATATTAAGAACCAGATAGTGTCTACGTGTCTACATTATGTTTTTAGACACCTAGAGGTAAGAATTACATTTTCAGAAATTTTAAATATCCCAGAACTGGAGATTCTTCTCTACTCTCTCCTTCCTACACCCACCACTTTAGTTTTTTAAATATATGTTTATTGATGCATTGTAAGCATGCATTCTAACGAGGAGCAAGTTTTGGAATATACCTGGTGAACCTCCCCCCAAATCCCACTCTACTTGCTCATCTTCCCTAAATATATTATTAATATTTGCATTGATAATTTCATAAATATGGTATTGATAATTGATAATTTCATATCTATATAATAGTACTACTTGAACTGTTTCCTTTATCAAGTCTCTTCCTCCTCCGTCTCCTTCCCCTTGACCCCCTCCTTCACTCCACTCCATTTTCCCCTCCTTTATCTGAAGCCCCTTTTGTTTTCTACCATCCCAGTATAGCTATGACACCGGTGTTCCGACAAAAAACACTAAGATGTACTAAGTCTTTCAGGCCATAGTACAAGATGAAACTAGAATATCTTTAATTTAGATCACTCAAGATTTGAGCACTATTAAGGATCCTGCCCTTGGTTGTAAAAGCCACAGCCCAGGTTTTTACAGTTATTAATGAAGAACAGTGTCCTATTGTGATGGACTCTGAAGTTATCCTACCTGTTAGAATCTGACTACTCAAAGCTCCAAGTACTGCTAAGACTCGACTGTCTAAAGAAAGCTGCGTATTGGCTAGAAAATATCCTTGTGATACCTAAAATTTCTGGTGGTACATGCTAGAAAAAAACCTTATCAGTAAATCTAGACATCTCATATCTATCATAAAATTATCACTGGTTGTTTATAAGCATGTTTACATAATGTGCTTTTCAAATTGTTTACAGAGTAAATAAAACTGTATATACATTTTCCAATGATGGATTTTATTATGGCAAGTTTTCTTTTGTCTTCTTTAAGGGGAAACGATCCTGATATGATAAACGTACCTTATAAGAGCGGCATTCCATGTGGAGACTGTCCGAAAGACTGTGACGATAAACTTTGCAGTAAGTTTTACAAATTCAAATGTCTTGTAGTTGACCCTTTGAGCCGGAAACCAAGTATTTCACTTTTGTACAACTTTCATCTTAACCTCACCCAAGATATAGCGACATCATTTTGGCTTGCCCTCAACTTATCCTCACTTATCCTCACTTGCCCTCACTTATCCTCAGAGTGATCAAGGGATAAGGAAGCCCGTTGATTTTATTTATCACAGTGAAAATTAGAATGTGTAACTCAGCAAACTCAAGTTCTAATAAAAAAGATTCTAATTCTTAGGGCCAACATGGGTAAAACGTTAGTATGAGTGTACAGTTTTTGCTACTCTCTTAAAAAGTTCCTGAGTTGCCTGACTGCAGTGACTAAGTTTTGCATATAGCTTTTAGTTTACCATAATCTTCAGCATACTGACTGCTCCATGGCCACACTATTTGTTTTGGGAGCACTGTTTTGCAGTCTTTTCCCATCCCTCTGTCCATCTACTTTTCCTAGCTTCATATAGCCACCATCCAACCTTCAAATAGTCTGAGATCGTCATTATTAGATTTCACATCCTAAGCGAGATCACGCAGCACTTGCCTTTCTGTGCCTGGCTTCTTTCACTAGACACAACGATCTCCAATTCCATCTGCATTGTTTCTAAGATCAAGACTGCGTTCTCTTCTATGGCTGCATAGTATCCCGCCGTGTATGCTTATCACACTTTCTCATCCGTATATGCGTTGGTTACCATTCAGGTTGTTTTATTTTCTCGGCAACTGTGAGTGGTGCTGCAATGGACATGGGAGTGTAGCTATCTCTTAAACATAAGTATTTTATTTCCATTGGGTATGTACTTAATAGCTCAATAGCAAGCCATTTTCTTATCTCTCTCCTTCCCTTTTATCACTCATTTCTGACAATAAATGTAAATGAAAAAGGATGCCTCCTTAAAACCTACTAGCCATACATTGTGAAGAGAAGGAGCACTACATGCATTTATTTTTTGTAGGTAGGAGAAAAAGCAGTGTCTATAGTGGCTGAAAAATATAATGAAAGTAAAAGAAAATTAGTAAGTAGAAAAGTGTCACTGTAGAAGATTGAATCTATGACATTAGAGATACATATCATAAGCCCTTTATTCACCTATTATTGCATAAAAATAAAAGATATTAAAGATGAATTTATTTAATAGCTTGGGAAAGGAAAAGCATATGTTACAGGAAAATAAGAAAGGTTAAAACATAGATAGGCTTGGCATGGTAGCCCACACTTGTAATCCCAGCGCTTAGAAGGCTGAGACAGGAGGATCGCATAGGTTCTAAGCCAGCCTCAGCTACTTAGTGAGACCTTGTTTCCAAATAAAGTATAAAATAGGTCTGGGAGTATAGCCTGGAGGTAGAAAAGCCCCTGGGTTCCACTCCCAGTACCACCAAAAAAAGATAAAAAATAAATATAAAAAGAACCATAGATATAAGATTATAATAACCAATTTTTATAATTAAAAGAGATGAAATAACAAAAAATATATTGACAACCAAATTATCAATATTCAAGACTCCGTATTAAATTTTAAAAAGCTTCAAGTGAAGAGGAGTTATAATTAAAGTTATAATTGCTTTCATATATAAAAACATTCATTTCTTAGTTTTCATAAAAATGTTCAGATTAAAGAGCACTTTAGTAGGCCCTTCATAACCATTACTGGAGCTTTAAAACTTTCATTATCTTCATACTTATTAGAGAATTTTATATACATGTATATATATATATATATATATATATATATATATATATATCCTTTGCACGTGTTTGTGTCTGAGGTATATATGTGCGTGCATGTTCAAGGGATAAAGAAAAGTGGGGGGAAAAATCACTGACTGACGACCTCTGGGTGGAGAAATCATATACCTATCCAATGTGTGCTTTTTACTCAGTTTTTACATTGGCTTATACTCCCTTTAGTAATCCAAAGAAAAGGCTTAGCCATTGAAGGATACAGCCTACGACAGATAAACTAAGAGGAATGAATAAAACTTGCATCTCTTTATTTTATACTGGTACTGACATCCATGCTTCAAAATGATGCAGAAATCGAAAAACAAATCGCTCGTCTCTAGTCGGCTTAGACGTAGAACTAAACTACAACAAATCTGTAATGAACGAACCTTGACTTATATCAAAGCAGACTTAATTAGCTCCTGCTAACAACCTTTGTCTTTGAGAAGTCTGCCTCTTTCCTCCGTCACTGTATTTTGTTGGTTTGGGTTTTTGAGACCAGGTTTTATGACCACACTATTTTTTTTTCAGCTAATCCCTGCTTGTACTATGATGAACACCACAACTGTGAGGAGCGGGTAAAAGTTCTTGGATGTGAACACCCGTCCGTTAACCAGTTCTGCAAAGCTACGTGTCTGTGTGACACCGAGATAAAATAGCCCTTTGTTATTTGCATCTGCTCTGTGCTGTGAAAATGAGATCGCTTCTGGAATTATAATCTGGCCTTTGTTTTCTTTTGGAGATGCGTTTCCCCGTGTGGCCCAGGTAGATTTCCGGTCCCTGGGGTTTAGCAAACATCCTGACTCGGTCGCCTGACCAGCACCACCGGGGGTCATATCTTTTCCCTTGGCTTACTTCGGTGGTTTCTGATGGATTTCATTTCATTGTAATTAATATTCTAGTTGTAATAATAATTTGTGGATGTCAGTGTATTTTCACCAGTGTCATGTATCCTGTCCTGTTACATCTCGAAGTAAAATTGCTTAAAACTTTCTCATTCCTGGAGTGAAAAGTCAAATTCAGCATTTGCCTCAAATTTAGAACATGTGTCTTGTATTTTTTAGGTTGAGATAATTCAGCTAATGGCACAGCCAAGTCTCCAAATAGTACCCTTTGCTCACCACCTATGGTCTAACCTGTTGAACTTCCTCCTGTGTTTCCCCTTTGCCTCCAAACACCCTGGTATTTGTCTTCCTTGCACAAGAAGCTTGACTCTTTGCTTTTTCATTCTACTTATTTTTAAATCAAATTTTAAAGCCAAATAAAAATATGTAGGAATAAATCTAACGAAGGAATTAAAAGACCTCTGCGATGAAAGCTATATGACACTGAAGGAAGAAATTGAAGAAGACCTTAGAGAATGGAAAGACCTTCTGTGTCCTTGGATAAATAGAATAAACATCTTGGCAATGGCCATACTACTTACATGGATTCATAGATTCCATGCAGCCCCCCCCTACCAAAACATAAATAACATTACCCACATAGCTAGAAAAAAACAATTCCAGAATTTATTTGTGAGAGCAAAGAAATCAGAGCACCCAAAGTAATTCTAAGCAATAAGGATGATGCTGGAGGCATCATGATTACCTGGCTTCAAACTACACTACAGAGCTCTAGGAACAAAAACAGCAGGGTACTGGCACAAAACCAGATACACAGACCAGTGGAATATTATAAGAGATACAGAAACAAATACATTTATAGTCGGTTAGTTTTTGACAAAAGAACCAAAAGCATATGCTGGAGACAAGACAGCTTTTCAAGGTACTGGGAAAGGATATCCACATGTGAAATAGTGAAATTAAATTCCAATCTCTCACCACGCACAAAAATAAACTCAGATGGCCAGATGCAAATTAGGCCAGAAATTATATAAGTACAGGAAGAAAATATAGGTCCAATGTTTCAACGTCTAGGCACTGGCAGAGACTTTCTCAATAAGACCCCCAAAGGTCAGGAAGTAAAATCAAGAATGAATAAATGGCGTGGCATCAAATTAAAACATGTCTGGGTAACTAAGAAAACAATTGATAATCTAAAGAGAGCCTACAAATTGGGATAAAATCGTTGCCAGCTACTCTCCAATAGAGTTCTAATTTCTAGACTATACCCCCAAAAAAAGTGACGCCAAAAAATAGCCCTGTGAAAAAGGGGTAATTGAACTCAATAGACACTTCTCAAAAGCAGAAATACCATTAGCCAATAAATATATGAAAAAATGTTCAACATCACTAACAATTAAGAAAATGAAAATCAAAACAAGACTAAAAGAGGTGTGGTGGCGCACGCTTGTAATCCCAGCATTCGGGAGGCTGAGACTGGAGGATCACGGTTCGTGGACAGCCTCTGCTACTTAGTGAGGCCATCTGCAACTTAGTGAGACCCTGTTTCCAAATAAAATATAAAATAGGTCTGGGAGTATAACTTGGAGGTAGAAAGCCTCTGGGTTCCACCCCCAGTACCACTAAAAAAAATTAAATAATATGGAGGGAGGCCTATAAAGTAGTGGAAGGGGATTTGGGGGAGGAATTAAGGAGGGGAAAAAAGTACTTGGGAAGCCGAGACAGGAGGCTCACAGGTTTGAGGCCAGCCTCAGTAACCTGGTGAGAACATCAAAAGGTCAGCAAGACCCTGTTTCCAAATAGAAAATAAATATAAAGGACTGGGGGAGTGGCTCAGAGGTAGAATGCCCCTGGGTTTGGTCCTCTGTACCAAGTTTGAGGCTAGCCTCAGCAGTTTAGTAAGACTCTCAACAACTTAACGAGACCCTGCTTCAAAATAAAAAGGGGTGGGTGTAGCTTGGAGGTAGAATACTCCTTTTCATCTTAACTTGGAAAATACCCAGCTATTTTCTGAACGCTTCTTCACTGAATTTTCTCATTTGCTAGCATATCAACCCAATTTCTATTTTCTTCTTCATTAAGACTTACCCACGATCATTTGACCTGGCCTCTTAGACAAGAACCGAGATTTTAGTAGCATGAGTCACTTGAAACACCTGCCCCATGGGTTTTATTTAATTATAGTACGATATCCATCTTTCTGTATGCAAACCATTTAAGTAAAAATAAATGGAAGCAGACAGAAGAAAAACAGAAATGATCTTTTTCTTTACTATTATAATACATTCTTAATATACCCAGTGTTAAAGAAGTCCAAACCCTTGCCTGTTTCAAATGAGGACAGTGTGACTGTCAATGTTATATCCAGGTACACAGTCCAAAGCCCAGGATCTGGTCTTCCTTGAGGGGGATGATTTTTTCTCTTCCATAAATCTACTCTTTCCTTCTGAAAGTTTATATAAAAGAAAGTTCTGTCATGTGTCATATCCCTTGTAAATAAGAGGGGATAGAAACCACATTCTGTTTCAAAGATAAAAAATGTGAGTCACCCTAAATATGCTTCATAGACTCAGTATCTCCAAGAAAATGAGAGGCTGCTAATGCCCCTTTGTGGCTGCCCTTCTCTGTTACTCCCGGGTCTATGGCTTAGAATGAGTGTCTGTGGCTCAGTAGCCTATTACCTTATAATCTGGAAAATCTTAGCACATTTCTAGCATATTTTCTTCTTGTATGAAAAACCCTATGGCTATTTCAGGTCACTGTTTCAGGGAGAGATGTCATCGTGGGTCCCAGACACCCAGAATAGGTAAGTGGATGTGTGTATTTGTGTGTGTACATGCTTATCTTAATGAAGGCCAAGAAGATCTGCAAAGCACAGGCAGAAAAGAGTGGTATTTGGGATAAAAACCTAATGAGGTTACTGGATCTCTGAGTATAACAGATGGAGAAATGGTTCTCTATCACAGGGAGGCTGAGACAGAAGGATCGTGGTTCGAGAACAGCCTGAACTACTTAATGAGGTTCTTTGCAACTCAGCGAGACCCTGTTTCAAAAATAAAGAATAAAAAAACAGGGCAGGTCGAAGGTAGAATGACCCTGAGTTCCATTCCCAACACCTCAAAAAAAAAAAAAAAAAAAAGAGCAGATGACTTTAGGTATTTAGCATTTCTGCAGAATGCTTAGTAATGAAAATTACGTCAACTCAGTGATAGAATCTAGATGGGGTTTATTTATTTATTCATTCATTTATTTATTTTGAGGATAGGGATTGAACCCAGGAGGATTCTATCTCTGAGCTACATCCCCACCCCACCCCACCCCTTTTTTAATTTTGAAACAGGTCTAAGTTGCTGAGGCTGGCTTTGAACCTGAGATCCTCCTGATTCAGCCTCCCAAATACTGGGATCACCGGCGTGCACCGCCATGCCTGGCTCTGAGGTGGAATTTAATAGCACTATGTTATATATAAGGACAATGAAACTCAACAGTTTTGGACGACTTTCTCACCGCTCATAGAAAGAAGCCCATCTTTAACCAAGAGCACCTACTTCTGAATTTCAGAGGCAATTAAATTGTGTGCCACTAGAGGGAGGAATGACACTGTTTAAAATACTCCGTCCTAAGTTAAGCATGTGAACCTGTCTCAAAATTATTTCTTTCTCATTCTTTCTGAGCATTTTACAAGAAGAATTGTTTTCTTCTTGTGGAGTTTTATACTGACTTGCAGAGGTAGAAGAGTAACTTCAGTCTTACCATTTACCTCCACCAAAGGCTTCTGTTTCACTTTAAAAACCAGAAGCCTGGGTGTTTCCTGCCAACAATCAGGTAGCTCCTTTTTCTCTTCCTCCTCCTCCTCCTCCTCCTCCTCCTCCTCCTCCTCCTCCTCCTCCTCCTCCTCCTCCTCCTCTTTCTTCTCTTCCTCATTCTCTTCCTCCTTTCTTTTCTCTCTCTACTCCTCTGCCTTCTTTATTTGTGGGACTAGGAGTTGAACCCAGGGGCATTCTACCTCTGAGCTACACCCCCAGCCCTAGTTTTTATTATTATTATTATTATTATTATTATTATTATTATTATTATTTGAAGAGGGTCTCACCAAGTTGCTGAGGCTGCACACAAACCTGAGATCTTCCTGTCCCAGCCTCCCAAGTACTGCATTTTCAGCCCTGTGTGCCACACGCCCTGCCCCAGAGCCTCTTGAATTGTTTTCCTGTGATACTGTCATACTGGAGTTCTCAGTTTGGTCAAGCATGAAGGGGCTGTTTTCCAATTTTGGTTAGTCAATTGTTGTATCTTATAGTAAAAATACCTTTTAAGCAAAATTTGAAAAATAATGTATATGAAGTATTTCTTAAAACTATTTTACATAAATTTGTACTTTCTAGCTTTGCTCAGTCTTTGGTTAAAGTTTTAATTATAAAAATTGTTTTTGAGAAACATTTGCAGAAATTCTTAACACAATTTTTGGTTATATAGCTTCACCTATAAATTAGTTCCTTCTGGGGAAAATGAAGCTTGCCCAAACTAAGGAAGACACCCAATTCTCTTAAAGGATTAGTTTGAGATGGACAGGATTTTTCTTATTTATTATATAACAATGATTCTTTATCTTATTTTAAGGACACCAAAGTTCTCATCTAAGTCTCCCATTATAGCTTAGCTCAAATCAGGTCTTATCTTAATAATTTACAACAGAGATTGGTAGAGGTTTTACATGCCAAAGACCTACAAGAATGCCAATTTGTGACTTGGGCAATTTTGCCACATAATACTGACCATATATCTGTTGTTATATGCCTCTGCTAACAAAACAACAGTCCACATTTTAAAAACAAAAATTAAACAGTAATAAATTATTTTTAGTATTTATAAAACAGGTTTAAGTTAAAAAGTATGGGTAGAGAAATTAACAGAACAGCAAGCCGATAAAGCCGATACTGTATGTATTACCCATATAACTACAACATTGCTTCAAAGTTTTTAACTTTTTAAAACTAGTTCCGATATGAATATGTTACAAGTACATTGTTATCTCTTGTTTACTCTTTTTAGAAAAATACCACAAGCTCCTGGAATATTTTAGAATGCAACTTTAAAAATATATTTTTTTAGCTGGGCATGGTGGTCCACACTTGTAATCCTAGTACTTGGGCAGCTGAGACAGGAGGCTCCCAGGTTTGTGGTCAGCCTCAGCTACTTAGTGAGACCCTGAGCAACATAGTGGGACCCTGTTTCCAAAGGAAAAAATAGGGCTGGGGGCATAACTCAGAGGTAGAATGCCTCTGGGTTCATCCTCCAGCACTTAAAAAAAATCATTTTCTTAATGGCTGATAGTTTTGAAAGGAGATTAATTGCTTCACAATATTTGCTGAGAAGTGCAAATATTTATTGAAAGATCAGCCTATAGTGTTCATAAGGTAAGTGATTGAATTCGCACATATTTTTATAAAATTATCAGCTATTTGAGAGCCCGGCACTCTAAAGTCAACAGGAAGTAAAAAAATGCACAAAATTTTTCAGGGCTTCTTAATAGAATATGTAATAGATTCTATATTTCTTCATTGCTAAGAACATTATGATTTCAGAAACGTTCAATTTGGAGAAAAAACAAAAGGTGTGCCTGAAATGTACATAATATCACTAAAAGTATAAGAAAAAAAATCTTACTATTCCTGAGTCCTCGTTCAAGGTAATTCAGTTAAGACATATGATAAGTATCCGGATACAAAAGAAAAATTGATTTGATATTTTAAGTTTAGATGGTCTCTTAAATCATTTATATGCTACTGCTTTCGAGTTTTTGTGGTGGGCTGATAGAAAAACACCTGGCTAAGACTGCAGGACTTACAGAACTGTTTCAGGAGCTGGGTCAACAGGATATGAACAGGACCAACGGATGGGCTGGAGTTAGGAAGGCCTGTCAAGCATAACGTGAACAATTTGCTTCTGTACCCAGAGCTTGCTTGCTTTGTGCTTTTAGAAGATAAATGAGGATGTGGTTTTCTGCTTTATAAACCCTTTGCTTCAGAGGGTTGGTCCTGTACTCCGGACTAAACACCCTGCAGTGCAATCGCTGACCGGCTAATAAAGACTTTCTGTTCAGCTTAAACTAAGTCTGAGTGGTCTTCTCTGGTGGTCAGTCTATAACATTTTCTACTTACATGCATAAGAAAGTTCAGCAAGAAATCCAGATATGAGATCAGCCTATCAATATAAACAATATATTTTATATGCTGAGATAACTCTAAAAAAAATTACAAAAATCAAGTTACCATATACAACAATAACAAAAACTCTAAAAACAGTTTGCTTTACTTTTTTAGAAAATTTTATTAAAATTGTTAAACATATTTTGTGTCCCAAAGTCATTGATTTATTTTGGGCTTAGTTTTATTCTTGGCTGACAAAATCATCTAGAGTTTGTTTGTTTGTTGTATAAGACTATTGAAACCAGGGACATTCTTTCTCTGAGCTATATCCCCAACCCCCACCCCTATTTTTTCAGTACCAGGGATGGAATCCAGGGACCCAGAGGCATTCAACCTCTGAGCTACACACCCAGCCCTATTTTTTTAGTCTTTTTTGGTTTTTTTTGAAACAGCGTCTCACTGAGTTGCAAATGGTCTAAGTAGCTGAGGCTGTCCACAAACCTTGATCCTCCAGTCTCCACCTCCCAAATGCTGGAATTACAAGCCTGTGCCACCACACCTGTCCTCTCTATTTTTTATTTTGAAACAGTCTGGCTAAATTGCTAAGGGGCTTGCTAAATTTCTGGGACTGGCCTCAAACCTGTTTCCTACTGTATACGTGTCAGCTCTCCTAGGGAAGTTTTACAGTTCATCTTCTTGAATAGCTTCTTTCCCAGATCATCAGCTGAGAGATGGAGCCTGCCAGGCCAGAGCAGAACTACTGTTGTCCTTGGCTCTTCACCCAGCCTGGCTAAAGCATGGTCTTACATTGCTCTATGGTTGGCACAATAAAAGAGAAAGATGACCAAAACCAGGCCCTGGGGCACTGCTTTCATACTTCCGGTACTAATTTCTTTCTTCTTCGTTTTTCTCTCTCTCTCTCTCTCTCTCTCTCTCTCTCTCTCTCTCTCTCTCTCTCTCTTTCATTTGTTTTCTTAACACTGTATTTTCTGAGTTCTGAGATCAAAATTTCAGAACTGCCCAGCACCCAGCCCATCAAGACACACCACTTCCAACTGCTACTCCAAGAAATAACTCAATCTTGTTTGACACTCATGGGTTAGATCCCAACAGGGCACAAGGGAGACAGTATTACAAAAAAATCTCTGCAACAACCCATCCTCTCCCCGTGTGTGTGTGTGTGTGTGTGTGTGTGTGTGTGTGTGCGTGCGCACGTGCCATTTTAGAAAGTCAGATAACCTTGGAGTGAGTCTCTGTTCCTGGCTCCTCATTCTATTCCACGGGTCTAAGTGTTGCTATTTATATAGTGTCATACTATCTAGATTACTGTACCACTGTGCTATGGTTAGTTACAGAATGCCCCCTGAAGGGCTCATGTAATAATGTTCAGCATTTATATAATTAAGTCATGAGAGTCATAATCTCATAAGGGGATAAATCCATTGTTAGTGGATTTACTTGAGTGGTAACCTGGGGTGTGGCTGGCAGAGGTGGGTCCTTGAGGTTGTGGCCTAAGGGTCTGCTCTTATCTTTGAATCCCCTTGCCCATTCTCTTGCTTCTGAGCTTCATGACGTGAGAGGAAGGTCTTTCTTGTTCTCTCCCTCTCACTCCTTCCAACCACCATGCCCTGAGCTCTGCAGACCTGGCCTTACATGGACAGAACCACTAAACTCTTTAGAACTGTGAGCAGGTAAGTCTTTAGATCTTCCTTCCTATAAGTTATATATGATCAGATGTTATATATGATCAGATGTTTCCTATAAGTTATATGATCAAATGTTTTGGATTACAGCAGTGAAAATGCTGTCTAAAACACTTTGAAATTCATTTTTCTTCTTTCTTCCTTTTCTTTCTTTCTTTCTTTCTTTCCTCCTCCTCCTCTTCTTCCTCTTCTTCCTCCTCCTCCTTCTTCTTCTTATTATTATTTTCATTATTTTGCCTTACTGGGAATTGAACTCAGAGGTGCTCTACTTCCCAGCTATACCCTCAGCCCTCTTTTGTTTTATTTTAAAACAGGGTCTCACTAGGTTCCTAAGAGTCTCATTAAGTTGCTGAGGCTGGTCTCAAATCTGCGATCTTCCTATCTGTCTTTCAAGTACTGGAATTATAGGTGTGTGCCGCCATGCCTGGCAAGATTCTTAAAATCAATAAGTGCAAGAATTTCAAATCTGTTTTTCTTTTCAAAGATAACTTCAACTATCTTAGGCCTTTTTCTTTTTCTTTTTCTTTTTTTTTTTTTTTTTTTTTTTTTTTTGGTGGTACTGGGGTTTCTGGAAGCCCTTCTACCTCCCGGCTACACTCCCAGACCTATTTTATATTTCTTTTATTTGGAAACAGGGTCTCTTAAGCCAGCGAGGCTGGCTCCGAACCAGCGCGATCCTCCTGTCTCAGCCTCCCAAGCGCGGGGATTACAAGCGTGCGCCACCACGCCCGGCCAATATATATAGTTTTAGAATTAAGTTATCAGTATTTACATGAAGAAAATTTATGGACTTATATTTAGCCTTATCTTATGTTGAATCAATACCTCAATTTGGAAAGAACTGACATCATAGTAATATTGAATCTTCCAATCAATAAACATAAAGAATATCTCTAATTATTTAACTACTCATTAGGTTCTTTCACGTATGCCTTATAATTTCATTATAATGCTTTATAATTACTTCTTTATTAAAATTACTGATAAATGTCTAATGGTTAGTGAAACTATTGTACATAGAATTGATTGCTTATATTAACTTTATTTTGGAATAACTTGGGGTTTACTTTAGATAGTACCAAGATTTTCCATTTATCTTTCACTTATTTTCACCTAATATCAATATCTTACATAACTATGTTACATGCATCAAAACTAAGAGGCTACCATTGGTACATTACTATTAACTAAACTCCAGATTCTATTTTTTTAATGAGGATTGAACCCAAGAGCATTCTACCTCTGAGCTACACCCCTCACCCCCATTTATTTTTTATTTAGAAACAGGGTCTCGTCACATTGCTGAGAGCCTCACTAAATTGCCGAGGCTGGTCTCAAATCTGTAATCCTCCTGTCTCGGCTTCCCAAATACTGGGATTACAGGCATGTGCCATCACACCCAGCACCCAAATTGTATTTTGGATTTCATCAGTTTTTCTACTAATTATACTTGTTTGGGTTCCAGCGTTCTCATCAGCACGCCATGTTGCAATCTGTTCTCACCTCTTCTTAAGTCTTCTCTGATCTGTGACAGCCTCTCTATTTTCTAAATCTGCATGACTACTGGCCAGGCATTTTATAAAATGTCACTCCACATTGGTTTGTCTTCTATTTTCTCATGAGTAGACTGGGATTGTGGGTTTAAGGGAGACTATTGCAGAGGTAAGGTACAATGCTCATTACCTGCTATCAAGGCTTTTGTGATAGTCACATGACTTACCACTAGTGATGCCGACCTGGATCACTTAGTTATGGCGAGGTCCACCGACTTTCTCCATTTTCATGCCACTGTGATTTATCTTTCCATAGTCTAACTTTTAGATTTAAATTATAAAGTCCAATCCACATTAAAAGAGTAGATTAAGTAAGCTTTACGTACATGAGAGTATAGTATCTACACATATTATTTATTTATTTATTTGTTTATTTATTATGTATTTATTTATGTGAGGCTGGAAATTGAACTCAGGGACATTCTTCTTATGAGCTGCACCCCCAGCCCTATTTTTTTAATTCTTTACTTTGAAACAGGGTCTCACTAAGTTGCTGAGAGCCTCATTAAGTAGCTGAGGCTGACCGCAAACCTGTGATCCTCCAATCTCAGCCTCCCAAGTACTGGGATTACAAGTATGTGCCACCAAGCCCAGCTATATTATTTTGTAAAAAAAAAAAAAATTCTCCTTTCTTCCCAACTTGTTTATTTACTTATTTATATGTGTATGAATGCATGAATATTAATTTTATGAATTGGGTAATAACCCAATTTTGCTGGTTATGATAAATTTTGCTGGTTATGATAAATTTGCTGCTTATTTTCAGATACTACAAAATACTCTAAATTCACCTTTTATTTCCATTTTTCTAGTCTTCAAGTCAGCCATTTATCCAAGGTTATTGTGTCCTTTTATAGGACAAAGGTATATGCACAGGTTATATTTTTCTATAACAAGAATCTCAGTGTTTTCCTGTAGACACAATTGAGAAGTGTTTATACGAATACAAATTATAGTTTGGAGGACAGAATAATGTTCCAACAAAGATACCCATTCTCTATTCACCAGAATTTGTGAGTACATTATGGGACATGACAAAGGGCTTTTGTAAATATAATGAAGTTAGAGTTTAAGATGGGGAGTTCTTTTGGTATTATTTGTCTGAGCCTCATGTAACCAAATTAATTAAAGGAGGGAATGGTGTCTGGCTGAAAGCAGAAGATGCAATAAAAGAAAGGTTAAAGGCACCCCAAGCCTAAGAAGCATTCAACACCCCATTGCTGAGATAGAGGATGGACACACACAGGCTCCTGATAGAACTTTAGGTGTTTTCTAACAGACAGAAGACAGACAGGAGCCTATCACCTCCAGAAACTAGATCCAAGTGACCAAACCCAACCCACCCACCAACACCTTGAGTCTTTGAAAGTGCAGAGCAGCCGGGAGCAGTGGTGCATGCCTTGGGAGGCTGAGACAGCAGGATCAGAGGCTTGAGACCTGTGGGAGTTAACTTAGACCCTGTTGAAATAAAAAATAAAATAAGGCTGGAGGTGTACCTTAGAGGTAGAATGTCCCTGGGATCAATCCTCAGTACCGCACAACAACAACAAAAGAAGCAAAAAAAAAACCAGTCAAGGCAAGCTGGACTTCTGATATATGATTTGAAGATAAAATTGTAATTTTGAAAAAAGTAAACTTATTTGTGTATCATGGTTTTAAACAGTTATTTTTGTCTTTAACCTTAAAAACCAAACACTACTTTTTCCAAAGCTACTAAGACTATCTTCTTTCCTCCATGTAACCTACAGTGATATTTGTTATGTATCATAATTAATTAGTTCAAACAGTTGGCATTCCATACTCAGATTCTCCAACATCCTGGTTGATTTTTCAATTTATAGCCACTAAGGGTCAATCTGTATCATATACAGTTCTATGGTTTTTGACAAGTATGTAGGATTTTATATCCACCAATCTAGAAACACACAGAAAATTTCGGTCACACTAAAATTCTCAATAATAGGTTTTTACTCCTATAGTTTTATCTGTTCTCTAATGGAATCACAAAATATCTCTATATTTTTATGTCTGGCTCCTTTTAGTCAGTAAAATAACACATACGTTTCATCAAAGATATTTGTGTTAACAATATTTTGTGTTTACAATAAAAAGAGCAAGTTCTTTTTATTGTAAACTATTCAATTATATGAGAGTATTATACTTTACTCATCATTGAAGGATGTCCAATTTTGTAATTATTAATAAAGATGTGTACAGATGGGACTGGGCATGGTGGCACATGCTTGTAATCCCAGAATTTGGGACGCTGAGACAGGAAGATCAGAGTTCACAGACAGCCTCAGCTACTTAGTGAGGCTCTGTGCAATTCAGTGAGACCCTGTTTCAAAAATAAAGAATAAAAAATAGGGCTGGGAGTGTAGCTCAGAGGTAGAATTCCCCTGGGTTCCATCCTCAAATAACTAGATGAAAATAAATATTAAAAAATAAAAATGTATATCTTTTATATTCATAGATAAATACCTAGGAATAGTATTGATGATTCTGATGGATGGTCGACCTAGGTTTATAATAAACTGCCAACTCGTTTGCCAAGGTAAATGCAGCATATATAATTCACAGTAATGAATAAGAGTCTCTATTGCTAGGAGTATTTGATAGTAATTCTATTCTTATATGATTAACTTTTATATATTTTATAATAAGAGCGTAGTGATATCATTACAGTAAATACCTAGGAGTGAAATTGTTGGGTAATATGGCTACTCCATGATTAACAATTTGAGGTTGGACAAACTGTTCTCTATGTTGGTTGTACTATTTCATCTTCTTACCAGAAATATAAAAGGACACCAATCTTTCCACATTGTTATTAAGACTTAGTATTGTCTTTTTATTGTACCATCCTGATAGTGGTAGATCAAGCATAAAGCATATTTCTATTAAAACCATCACTCTATATATCTAAGCCATTCAAGTTACAGAAAGACTTGAACAAAAACTGAAGACACTATTTATTAATAAACCAATTCAACATACATATTTTCTTTTTTTAATTTTTTATTGGTGCATTATATTCATACATCATATTGGGGTAAAAAACTTGTGTGTACATACGTGTACATATCACTGATTTAACCCCTACCCAATTTCCACCCCATTCCCTCCCCATCCCTCCTTTCCTTGCTTGCCTTAGAGGTTGACTTCGATATGTTTAAGTACATTGTGTGTTTTACAGATTTTCCTCTTCCCCCCTCTTTTCTCCTCCTTTAGGTTGTCTTGTTTGCTCCTCTATAGGATTTCCTTTTTCAATCTAGAGTTCCTCCATTTCTCCCTAACTCTCACATATTAGGGAAAGCATCTGATTTCTTATTTTTTGTGACTGACTAATCTCGCTTAGCATAATGTCCTCCAGTTCCATCCATTTCCCTGAAAAAGATGTAATTGAGTTATTTTTATCCGTCTCACTCATTTAATCACTAATGGAAGTTTTTATCCTCAAAAAATCCCACCTCTATTCAGCTTAATTTTACTGTTATACAGTCTGTGAGCAAAGTAGGAAGAAAGAAAAGATAAGGCGCCTCATTGTAACTTTCTAGCCTGAAAGTACAACATCACTTTGATCTTTATTGATATTCTCTTTCCTATAATGCTATGGGATCCTCCCAAGAAGCCACCAAGCAGTCTTTCTCAGTGTCTGAGAATAAAGAAACAAGCAAACGGAAACACGTCATCACTCCTACTCCACCTTAGACTTTATCTTAATTCTAACGAGCTATGCCTTTAACAGAAAGGTTTATCAAGACAAGAAAGAAACAAAACACTACTCTGCTGCCTTGATCAAACAAGATTTCATGGAAACTCTGATTTAAATTTCCCCTACACTTGTTCCTGAGAGGTTTCTATACAATATAATTAAGATTTATCTGAGGGAGAGTTATGAAAGCTGTGAGGGACGTTTGAATATCACTGTTTATTTTGTTTTGTTAATTCAAAATAATAGCAATTGTAAAATGGAATGTGGGTGTTTGGGGTTTTCTTGATTCACCTAACCCTGGCCTCACACATAGGAACACTGTCTACTTCCGCTTCTGCCTAACAAATGCAATTTATACCTGACCGGAAGTCAATGTAGACTGACAGGAATCTGGACCAATGGCAGGGCTAGACTTCCTCCCAGAGTCTAACAATGGCCACTGGAGTCAGGACCGGAAGACAGGGGGCGGGCACCGGAAGGGCGTTAGACCTCACCTCCAGCCAGCCTCCCGCCCTGCCGAAGCCGCTCTCCATCTTGGCTGGGGCAGCCGGCGCCTCAAGACCATCAAGATGTCTCTCTCCAAGAAGCTGACCCTGGACAAAGTGGACGTTAAAGGGCAGCGGGTGATCATGAGAGTGGACTTCAACGTTCCGATGAAGAACCACCAGATCAGCAACAACCAGAGGATCAAGGCGGCCCTGCCCAGCATCCGGCACTGCCTGGAGCACGGGGCCCGGGCGGTGGTGCTCATGAGCCACCTGGGCCGGCCCGACGGCGTGCCCATGCCCGACAAGTACTCCCTGGAGCCCGTGGCGGCCGAGCTGAAGGCCCTGCTGGGCCGGGACGTGCTGTTCCTGCGGGACTGCGTGGGCCCCGAGGTGGAGAAGGCGTGCGCCAGCCCGGCGGCGGGCTCGGTGATCCTGCTGGAGAACCTGCGCTTCCACGTGGAGGAGGAGGGCAAGGGCCAGGACGCGTCGGGCAAGAAGCTGAAGGCCGAGCCCGCCAAGGTGGAAGCCTTCCGGGCCTCGCTGTCCAGGCTGGGCGACGTGTACGTCAACGACGCCTTCGGCACCGCACACCGCGCCCACAGCTCCATGGTGGGCGTGCACCTGCCCCAGAAGGCCTGCGGCTTCCTCATGAAGAAGGAGCTGGAGTACTTCGCCAAAGCCCTGGAGCACCCAGACAGGCCCTTCCTGGCCATCCTCGGCGGGGCCAAAGTGGCAGACAAGATCCAGCTCATCAAGAACATGCTGGACAAGGTCAACCAGATGATCATCGGGGGAGCCATGGCCTACACCTTCCTCAAGGTGCTGCACAACATGGACATCGGCGCTTCGCTCTTCGACGAGGAGGGCGCCAAGATCGTCAAGGACATCATGGCCAAAGCAGACAAGAACGGGGTAGCCATCACCTTTCCCGTGGACTTCGTCACCGCCGACAAGTTCGACGAGCACGCGGCCACGGGCCAGGCCACCGTCCAGTCGGGCATCCCCGCCGGCTGGCTGGGCCTGGACTGCGGCCCCGACAGCACCAAGAAGTTCGCGCAGGTGGTGGCCCAGGCCAAGCTCATCGTCTGGAACGGGCCCGTGGGGGTGTTCGAATGGGACGCCTTCGCCAAGGGCACCAAAGCCCTCATGGACGAAGTGGTGAAGGCCACTTCCCAGGGCTGCGTCACCATCATCGGGGGCGGGGACACGGCCACGTGCTGTGCCAAGTGGAACACGGAGGACAAAGTCAGCCACGTGAGCACCGGCGGGGGCGCCAGTCTAGAGCTCCTGGAAGGCAAGGTGCTCCCGGGAGTGGAGGCCCTCAGCAACGTGTAGCTGGTGGGACGTGCTTCCTCCTGTCTCCCGACGCGGCCTTTAAGTCAGCTTCGCCTTTTACATGTGGACTTTGCTGGGTAGAATCTGCCCTTGATCGAGACGCAGGACGGTAACAGGCAGTGGGCCATCGGGAGCTCCTGACATCAGCCAGGCGACCCTGTTCATCACCCTCAGGTGTTGGCATGCTCTCCAAGACCCCAGGGAACTTCACCACGTGCTTCACAGGGAGGCTGTATCCTAAGTCGCCCATTAAAGTGAACTAGATACGCAGAATGGCTCTTGTTATTTTCTTATTCTACATTTTTGGGAACGGATGTGATAAATGTTAGCAATCAAGCGATCCTGTACACATTCCTCAAGTGTTGGCATGCTCTCCAAGACCCCAGGGCACTTCACAGGGAGGCTGTATCCTAAGTCGCCCATTATAGTGAGCTGGATAAGCTGCATATCTCTTCTTATTTCTATTTTTCTTATTTCCAAAGTAGTTGGGAAGATTATCATAATGTTTAATAACTTATAAGGGATAAGGACCCGTGAAGGGAAACATGTAATAATACTTTCATTATCATTAAAGCTCTGCTAAAAGAAACTTTCTTACTTAATTATTAGGCAGGATAAATGAAAGATGCTTATTAAACCACGAAGTTGAAACAAGGACTGACCTTAAACCCAATGTACGCTACATTTCTATGTGCAAGTGGGTGGACAAGCGTGATTACACCATTATTGTGCTAGGGAGCTACAGCTTAATTTTAGGATGTAAATAAAACAATAGTCATTTTATTTTGAAGCAACTATCATTTATATAATAACCAATAAATGTTAAACTGTTATTTTTAAGATAAAATGTACATAAAGTTGTTAAGTTTTGGGAAAATACTTTATAAAAAGAACCATTTGACGGCAATGCTTTCAACAAAGAAGGAAAAATACAGAGAACATTTCTCCAAGATGTAGAATGCTATGTCACAGAGCCAGAGGACTATTTTATATACTTAGTATAATGCCTAATTGAGCTTTAGTGTATAAATTTTCACACACCTGGATTTCAATTTATTTCTTAAAAATATTAGTAATATTGGAGCCAGGCATTGTGGTGCATGCCTGTAATCCAGATTGAGAGTGGAGGATCTCGCAGGTTCAAAGCCAACCTCAGCTACTTAGTGAGGCTCTCAACAACTTAGAGAGACCCTGTTTCCAAATAATGTATAAATATAGGTCTGGGAGTATAGCCCGGAAGTAGAAAGCCTCTGGGTTCCACCCCCAGCATCACCAAAAAATTAAAAAATCAAATAAGATATTAGTAATACCATGGTAATACCAAAGAAGAGGTAGGGATTAAGGTTTAAGCTTTAAAACAAGTAAAAAAGGAGGAACATTTCAGTACTTGAAGCAAGTTGGCCACATTTCTGGTCACAGAAAATTTGCTGGCAAAATGTAGGCTTTTCTCCTTGAGAGCCTGTTGGGAACCAAACCAGTGAGACAACTCTGCTTCTTTGACTACGTGTGTCCAACCTGTCCTGAGATAGCCATCTGAGATTTTGCTACTGTGTGAAGAACCCGAGGAAGGAAGCTAATGAGAGGCAATTGCGTCTATTTTAAATATATGACCTTAAAGGTTCAAGAATTACTTTGACTATGTCAACAATTGTGAGATAAGGCCTACTTTGCAAGGAGGGGCATGAGAATATTTTCTTTTCCACTCGATGCCGTAAACCCAAGTAAGAGTCAATCAACTACTATTCACAGGAGGCAGGAAGAAAATAAACACTGAGGGTAAATTAAGAAAGACTGTCATCTGGGTAAGTACCCACATGATCTTTGCACCTGTAGAAAATATCCTTTCTCCAAGCATGACTGTTTCCCCATACTTAACAAATTATATGTGTATTTTTATTTATCTTGACTTTAATAAGCATCTTTTATTTATCCTTTTTTATGACATTCTGTTCACATATGGATGTCTCAAGATGTGTCTTTCTTCAATTTGACCCAGAAGAAAGCCCAGCAACCTGGAAAACCAAAAATCACACACATTTTCTCACAATCCTCCCTCTCCCTCTCCATATACACTCACTATACAATAATGGAAAAGAAGTAGACAATCACAGTGAAAATACTGAACTAAAAAAGTCAATGGTTTGATACCATTGAAAAATAAATCATAGCAGATCCGAATTTCAAGAATACGATGACCTGGCAATGGAAAAATGAGTTATCTTTGGCCGATTTTGTTTTCTGGGAGGAAATCTTTTATTTTTCTCATTTTCTTTTTCTGGCCCCTAGTTAGAGCAGTTGGGAAACTCTCACCGTTTCCTAACACATTGAGAAGCAGATGTTGCAGATGTGGGCCACATCAAGCCACTGCACAGATGTCCTAACCTCCTTCCCGCTGGTGCAAGGAAGCCGACGGTCTTTTTGTATCACACAAAAAAAGCCTTTGAAGGCCGGACTGTGGTTTCTCACTCAAGAGTCAAGTTTTCTGGTCAATTCTATGCAACAAGATCTCACTCAGGGATCTTTTGCATACTTCTGAAACCTCTGACTCTTGATTTAATTTGCTGCTTTGCTTGACCAGCCTTGCTCTGTAAGAATGGGCAAGTTGTGGCCACCCGAATAAATCGGCAGTATAGCAGATCTAACCTCATCTTCCTTGCATTTGGGGCTGAAAAGTCCAAGTGGGAGGATTTTAGACAAGCAACGAGTGACACTCTTTCTCCTGTCACTTGTGGTATTGAGGTAGTTAGCTTGTTCAGCTCTGCGGGAACTAAGTTTTCTAGTTCATTGTTCAGTTTTGGTTGCCTCCCTTAAAAAGTGGGATTGCATACATTTCTGATGCTAACTTTTCTGTTTTTCTTGGCTATGCTCATTTGGGATTGTTATAACCCCCCCCCCCAAAAAAAAGCAAGTAACAAAAGTATTTTGCCTCTTTCTGAGACTTCCTTGTATTGATAGTCTCTGTAGGAATATGTTGCCTCTAGAATATGCAGTCAAGAGTATATGAAAGGTCAAAGCAGAAAGAGGAATGACCACCACTTTTCATCCTTTATGTCTCTACTTAAGCCTACCCATTTTTTTTATTTTTTTATTTTTATTTATTTATTTATTTATTTTGATACTGGAGATGGAACCCAGGGATGTTCTACCTCAAAGCCACACCTCCAGCCCTATTTTTAACTCTTTATTTTTGAAACAGGGTCTCACTGAATTGCAGAGGGCCTCATTAAGGGGCTGAGGCTCTCCGAGAACTGTGATCCTCCTGTCTCAGCCTCCCAACTGCTGGGATTACAAGCGTGCGCCACCACACCAGGGACTTTCACCCAATTCTTAAGGAGATATCATTTTTTGAAGTTCTTATTAAGGTAACATCCATAACCTGGGGAAATTTCTGTCTTGTTTGGTATCTAAACTTGTGCTTCTCAGAGAGGGACAGATTTTCTCAAGACGATTGTTATTAACACTGAAGACATCTCTGCATGCCATATCCAACTTGATGCTATGCATTTCAACTTAACAAGCCCGGTAGTTTCTGATCATCAGTTTTATATTTCAATATTTTATCCATGTACTCTTTTCAGTGTACACAAGTAATTTGAAATTCATTGGTCCCTTGTGATACATGACCAAGATGTTGCCTCAGGACCCGAGACACTGATGTGTGATGCTATTTTGAATTTCCGGCTTGCCCCTCGGCCAGGCAGCTCGGATGGAGTTTGACTTCCCTCTTATAAGAAGGTGTTGGTGCTGTTTTCTCTGTTTCCGTGAGTGCTGCTCTCAAGACTGGATTGACTCATTTTCCTTGGCATGGCTATCTTCCTCAGTGTTGCAGGTGGAGCAAAAGCAATCACGAGTATGAGAGACTGTCCTCTCTTGAGCTGGAGATTCACAAAACTGTAATTTACTTACCAGAGCTCTCCCTTTCTGTAGCCTCACCTGCCTGACTTAGAAAAGCAACAATTTTACAGACATTTTTCTGGTGGCTCTTTGAATTTTTTTTTCTTTTTCAGTACTGGGGATGGAACCCAGGGGCATTCTACCTCTGATTTACACCCCCCCCAGTCCTATTTTTTATTTTTGATTCTTAAACAGGGTCTCACTAAGTTGCAATGAACCTCACTAAATAGCTGAAGCTGTCCTTAAACCACAGTCCTCCTGTCTCAGCCTCCCGAATGCTGGGATTACAAGTGTTTGCCGCCACACACGGTTTGGATTCTTTTTATTTGATCCAATACTTGGCTGGGGTGGAGACTCAATTTTTTTACAATAAATAAATGCCTTGTGAGTGATGGGGTCTCTAAACCCTGGCTTTTGAGTAGGAAAATAAAAATGACACGTTTCCCAAAAGTTAATTTGTAAAAACATTTATAAAATAATAATGATAAAATTAGTAATAATAATGTAGAACACTTTTTCCCTGGCAGCTTTGATAAGACAAGGTGTTCATTTTCCTTTTTGTCCTTGCTCCTAATAAAATGGACAAACAAAATACAAAATGGATTTACTCATGTACTCGTGGAACACTGTGTTAGTCAGTCTATAGCCCACCTTAATTTTTATATCTTTGGGAAGGATACCAAGGACTGGTACGGCTGGGTCATATGCTGGCTCCATCCTCATTTTCTGAGGAACCCACATACTGATCTCCATTGGTTGTGCTAATTTGTAATTCCACTAACAGCATAAAGTTACTATTTCTGCACATCTTCACCAGCAATATCAATTCAACTGTGGACGTGTTCTGGCCCACTGAGTAGGTGTAGCAGATGCCTTTAATGTTGATTAAGATTACTTGGCCAGAAGTAATCTCTCAGCTGAATGACAAGGAGGTCAACATGGCAGCTGAGGAGGCTGGGGAGGAGAGAGCTGTCTCTATTCCTGCCGTCCTCTCACCAGCATCTTGCTTTTATTGAAGGTTATAACCAAAAGATTATAAGATATTATTAATCACAAAAAATAGAAAACAATCATGGGATGAGTCAGGGAATAACACCAAGGCAGTCACAGATAAATCAGAGAAGGAGAGGATAAACAAGGGAACTGTCCAGGTCTTTGCTTATGGGTCAGGGTTCCTGGTTATCAGTCCCATTTGATCCTTGGAAACTTGTCTGCGTGCAAACAATTCCCATTTGGATGGACATTTTGTGCCCCTCCCAAGCTGGACTGAGGTGACCTCAAAGCAGATGATTAACAATGTTCCCAGCGGGTAAAAAAAAAAAAAAAAAAAAAGAATCTGGAACAAGTGTCTTAGTTTTAGGAGGGGTCATTGGAAGGCATCCACATTGACTTTGTTTACCTGCCCGTGATCTGAACTTAGTAAGACGAGCACATTTAGCTGATAGAAAACTTGGGCCATATATTCTCTGGACTATGGTGGATGTTCACGAGCCCAGTGAAAATTATCACTAGGAGGAAGAATAAAAGCTGAGTGAATTAGATAGAAGTAGCATCCAAAATAGGAAAGTATAAAGTTAATGTTAAACTGGAAGCTTCATGGACAGCAGTTTTATAATGCTTTGCCATTAATGAATAAATAAATAAAATTTAGAAAGCAAGTACACATGTATTAAAAACAACCACAAAATTTTTTTAAAGAAGTTAAATTAAGAAAAAAGCAATATATGCTAGAAAATAAACTTCCAGTGACTCATGCCTGTAATCCCAGTACTTGGGAGGTTGAGACAGGAGGATTCTGGGTTTAAAGCCAGCCTCAGCAATTTAGCCAGAGCCCCAAGCTACTTAGTGAGGCCCTGTTTTTAAAAAACAAACGCTGAGGATGTATCTCAAAGGTGGAATGCCCCTGAATTCAATCCCCAGCACCCTGCTACCACCAAAATTACAAATTCAAGTGTTGCAAGTAGAAAATATTAAATAGTGTTTAAATGAGTAAAGAAAGGATGTTACTAAAAAAAATGAATCAAACTTGGGGTAGAATATTGGGGGGAAGCAATGCAACACAGACTTGCAAACAGATATTCTTACACACACACACACACACACACACACACACACACACACACACACACATATATATATATACACACACACACATGTGAATATGACTAAACATGTCTACCACTTACATATGTGCATTACATGTATATATACCTAAGTAAAATATTTTTATATTTATAACAGTTTTATAGTTACCAATTATGACTGTATGTGTTAAAATACTCAGTTTGCTTGTGGTTAAATCAATTTTTTATAATTTTTAAAAGTTTAAAATTAAAGAGTTGCCACCGGGTGGCAGTATGGCCTTCTATACTTGATTCAAGCTCACATTGGAGTTTGTTCTCATCAAGGTTGCTGAATTAAATACTTCACTCACAATTTTTTTTTTTTTTTTTTTGTGGTACTGGGGTTCCTGGAAACCCTCCTACCTCCGGGCTACACTCTCAGACCTATTTTTTATACTTTTTTTTATTTGGAAACAGGGTCTCTTAAGCCAGCGCGGCTGGCTTCCAACCAGCACTATCCTCCTGTCTCCGCCTCCCAAGCGCGGGGATTACAAGCGTGCACCACCACACCGGGCTCACTCACAAATTTGAATGTGACTACTCATTTATTTTCCTTTTTTAATTAAAAGTATTAATAACATATTTCAAGAAATTGTAACTAAGAAAAATGTGATTAAACCAATTAATGATAAAATTAAGTTCCGATCTTCATGCTTCATGGGTTTATGCTTCCATTAACTTTATTTTTATTTCATTATTATTATTATTATTATTATTATTATTATTATTATTAGGTGGTTCTGGGGTTCCTGGAAGCCCTTCTACCTCCGGGCTACACTCCCAGACCTATTTTACATTTTTATTTGGAAACAGGGTCTCTTAAGCCAGCGCGGCTGGCTTCGAACCTGCGCCATCCTCCTGTCTCCGCTTCCCCAGCGCGGGGATTACAAGTGTGTGCCACCACGCCCGGCCACTTCATTTTTAAATCATTGAAAAATCTAAACGAGTCAGTAGTCATCTCCTACATCTTCCAGCAACGATATTGATGCCTGGATCCATGTGGATTCATAATAAAATGAGAAAGAATTTAATATCAGGTGAAAAGTGAAATATTTGCAAAATGACAAATTGGAAAACATGAAAATTTATATATAAAAATATAATGTTCTAGTCTAGGTCTCCTGACTTTACAGCCAAACAGGTCCAGCTGGGGAATCCCCTCTTTTCTCTGTGACCTGGAAACTTCCTAAAGCACTATTTTATCTTACAATAGCAAAAATTATTATCTTAGAATAACAAAGAAAAGCTAATCTGAAAGGGAATAAAAACTGTGGTATTGCAGAGATTATGGGGCATTGGGAAGTGGTCATCACAATGAGTTGTACTAGGTTTTCTTAAGTAGATTAAATTTATGCGAGCAGTAGCTTTCAGGTGTTTCTTCTGGATTTCTATAAAAGCTGATTTAGGATCCGAAAGTCCTACTGAGAAACAGTACATTTAGACCATTGCCTACAAATTAATTACATAAAAGCCAGAAACCAGTTATTTTTGCATTATCAAATGCAAAACTATCCATACACATATATACTCATTCCTTCATCCATTCAGATATTTTTATGTGTGCAATTTTCTTTTTTGCAGTCCTGGGGTTGAAACCCAGGGGCATTTTACCTCCAAGCTACATCCCCCCGGCCCTATTTATTTTAATTCTTTATTTTGAAACAGGGTCTCACTGAGTTGCAAAGAGCCTCACTAAGTAGCTGAGGCTGGCCACAAACCGTGATCCTCCTGTCTCAGCCTCCCGAATGCTAAGATTACAAGCGTGCGCCCCCACGCCTGGTTTTTATGTGTGCAATTTTCAAGCAATACATGGATACACTTTGAGGATGAAATTTCAATTTCTGTTGTTTCCCTCAAAAGCCACACATGCTTCCAGGAGTCGAGCTGCGATTTGGAGCCATTGGCAGCTTCCGTAGGACCTAAGGCAATAATAGCACAGCGACTCAAATAAAACGAGGGGTGGTGCTGCGTGGTGGCTGCTGTCAGTCATGCCAGAGGGAATCGGGCTTGAATTCCAGGTGTATAAACAAACGCTTTGTCAGTTAAGAGGAGATACCGTGTTGCTTCACCGCATATACAGATGTACTATTTGTGTAATAGCAAGTCAAACAGAGAAAGTCTTCCTCCTAAAGATTAAAACTATTTGTGCATGGAATCAATGTGTCCTGTAAGTAATAAATGGGCTCTAAAGATGGATTAATTCTTCACTCACATATTCAAGCACTCATTCCACAGACATGTCATTGCGCAGGGCCTGGGTGCTGGACCAATGCTACAGCTAGGTAGAGTCAGCTCCCCGGGAGTTCACAGACCTAGGAGTTAAATAGAAAACTAAGCAGATGCTTTTATTTCATGTGATAAGTGCAATTGCCTCTCGGTATCTAAGGAGAATTAGTCTGCTCTTGTATACTTTATATGGTCTCTAGATTACTATAACACATAACTTAATGTCAGTGCTATGAAAATAATCGTTAACACTGTATCGTAGAGGGAATAATGTGAAGAAAAAGGGTATGGATATGTTTACAGACAATTTATTCTCAAATGTTTTGAATCCAGGGTTGGTTGACTCTCAGACTCTCCAGGTGCTAGAAGCAATGAATTTTTATTTATTTTTATTTATTTTTTATGGTACCAGGGATGGAACCCAGGGGCATTCTACTTCCAGGCCACACTCCCAGACCTATTTTATACTTTATTTGGAAAACAGGGTCTCATTAAGTTGCTGAGAGCCTCACTAAACTGCTGAGGCTGGCTTCGAACCTGTGCGATCCTCCTGTCTCAGCCTCCCAAGTACTGCAATTGCAAGCGTGCGCCACCATGCCTGGCTTAGAAGCAATGAATTTTAAAAGACACTAACTGCATGGCACCGATGAAAGATATTATATTAAAGTATGAAATACTGTGGCCGATGATGTGCAATGCTTTTCTTTAAAGGGAAAGGGGGTCTTTTGGTTTTCAAAGGCTGTATTAATTTTGCAGTTTTTTATACTAATTTTGTCGTTTTTAATTTTATAGAATTGCACTTTGCTATATCAGATATTCTCTAAAAATTATGTTTTCATTTTTCCATCTGTTTCTGTTGTGTGTGTGCATGTACATGTGTATGTGCGCATGAGTATGTGTTTGTATTTGTACATGAGTATGTGTTTGTATGTGTGCATGCACACATGTATGTGTGTGCAGAAATTGACCCAAGGAAGCCTTACCATGAGCCACATCCCTGACCCTTGTGATTTTGAGACAGAGTCTTTCTGAGTTTGTACCAGCTAACCTTGAACTTGAGTCCTCCTACCTCAGCCTCCCTAGCTGCTGGGATTACAGGTGTATACCACCACACCTGGCAGATTATGTGAGGTTTCTCATGGTGGTTCTCATTCACACCATGTAGATCAGTCAACATGTCTGATTTATTGAAAGGTACAAAAGTTTGCTCCAATCACACAGAACCCTTTCACCTCTGCATGGTTTCTGCTCTGAATTCCTAGCAGACGTTCCTGTGCAAGTGAACTGAACTTTGCAAACCAGACAGACGCCTGCAGGTGGGATTGGCCTCGTTAGAGGTGGCCTTCACCCAGGGCTCTGTATTTGGGTGCCGCCTGGAAGCTGTTCATTATTTGAACCTGGGGCCCACCCTTGCTGCTTCGTACTGGACCCACACACATCTCAGGATTATGTGGGCAGCCCTGGCCAGCTCCAGTCTTCTCCACGGAACCCAAAGCCAAGAAGATTAACAGGAGCTTCAGCTTTCTCTCTTTGGATACCCCAGGTTTCTGGACTTCATCAGAATCCTACAGATTCTGAATAATCACGACTCACAAAATGCTTCAGGGATGTGACCTCCTGTTCTCTCCACAAAAGACTGTTCAAAAGCAAGTCCCCTCCCAAACCGGCCTCTGTATATGTGTGCTTAAATGCTCAAGAAAAAAAAGATAAAGTCTGGCTTTTGTAATGGCTCCACCTTTGGCTTCCCAAAATTTATTTGTGTGGTTCTTTGGTACTTGACCAAAATATAAGGAGAGAGATGAGGAGAGTAGGCCTCCCTTAAAAATTTCTTAGTTGGTTATTAAAATGATTTTTTTTCTGTAGTACTGGGGGATTGCGCCCAGGGGGCATTCTGCCTCTGAGCTACACCCACAGCCCTATTTTATTTTCAAACAGGGTCTTCCTAAGTTGCTAATGGCCTCACTAAATTGCTGAGTCTGTCTGAAAAACCGATCCTCCTGTTTCAGCCTCACAAGTATGGGGATTACAAGCGTGGACCACTTTCGGTTCAATAATCCTTTATTTTCTCTAAAGACCTTCATCTCTAGTCTGAGGAGAGACCTGAAAGACTGGCTGAGAATTGATAGAGAGTATTTTTGTCAAATATCCTAATTAATTTCTACCTGAATATTTGGGTTCTCCTCTCTGAAAATATCTGTGGTTCCTTTAGTAGAAAGCAGTGGGTGTCGAATTAAATATCTATAGGTAATTGGTTGGAAGATTACACTACTCACAACTCACAAGTGAAAGTGATGTTTAAAAAGAATTTTAATACAGTGCACCAATAAAACATTAAAAAAAACAGAAAAAAGAATTTTAACCCATAAAGCAGTTATATTTGTGCAAAAAGCATTTGGTTTCCGCTTTTGTATTGTGTTCATAAGATCTTGGAATGAACTAGAAATGACAGTATCTTGAAAAGTGAGTTTTGCCTGTGCCTAAGAGGTATCATGGGCTTCATCAGGCATCTCTTCCCCAAGTCAGGGCGTGAAAGAGGCAGGGGCAAGGGGTCCGAAGGGGATAAGAAACGGTGACAGGCTGGAACTGGTAATTCTGTAAACATTCATGGCATTATTTCTACTATGCATTCTTTTTTTATTATTATTATTATTTTTGCGGTACAAGGGATAGAACCCAGGGGCATTCTACCTCTGAGCTACACGCCCAGCCCTATTTTTTGTCCTTTATTTTGAAACAGGGTCTCACCGAGTTGGGAAGGGCCTCACTAAGTAGCTGAGGCTGTCTGCGAGAACCGCGATCCTCTGGTCTCAGCCTCCCAAATGCTGGGATTACAAGCATGCGCCACCACGCCCGGTTTAGGCATTCTTTATGACTTCATCCCCCTCCTTTCCCTAATCACCCTCTAGCTCTCACATCTAACAGAGACCAAATGCACATCTACTCGTTCTTTGGGACTGCTGTCCTCGCGTGCTATAATATTCTCAAATTCCGTTCATTTTCCTGAAAAAGGTGTAATTTCGCTCTACTTCATGGCTGAGTAAAACTCCACTGTGTGTATATATCAAAGTTTTGTGCAGAGTGAGGGAGGGGGACCCAGTGTGAAGAGCAAGAAGAGGTGTGTGCTTGTATTTTACTAACACTCTGTCCCCTAATAGGATGTAAAATTACAATGTACCCAATTAAAAAAAGATCTTACAAAATAGTGACAGAATAATTCTCAGACCTTGTTGATTAATTATACAAGATAAATAATCAGAAATAGTGAGAAGGCATTTTAGATGTATGAAATAAGTATTGGTGATAGAAACACATGATAAAAACATATTTTCTTTTTTAGTACTTTTAAGAAGCATGTGTACATTAACTGGACTTAAATAATCAAGGAATTTCCCAGAGAAGATCTCTGGGTCCTAGACAAAGCCAAAAGCAAATAAAGCCGTTAAATATCTGACAGAGAGGGCTGGGGGGATAGCTCGGCAGTAGAGCAATGGCTTAGCACGTAGATCCCCAGTACTGAAAAAAAAAAAAACATGTACCAGAGAGAGACAATACGTCTTATCTATGTCTTTTCGGAATCAAGAAGGCAATGAGGATTTAGAGTAAAATTTGTACAGAATCTAGGGGTTAAGAATACTTATTAGATGCTTCAAGATGCATGCTATAGAACAAGGATGTCCACATAACAGCAACATCTAGGAACCTGATAGAAATGAGGCTTACCACAGCTGTCTGTAACACCAGCTGATCTGGGAATTCTAGAGGTAGGATCCAGCAACCAGCTGTAACCAGCTTTCCAGCTAACATTGGAGAACCAAGGTAGAGAGTAAGGATCACTTTAAAGGAACGTAAGAATTAGTACCAGTAAACCATGCCACTTTTCTTGGGGGGAATTGTTTTGTTTGGTTTGGTTTGGTTTGGTTTGGGGTACTGGGGATTGAACCCAGAAGGATTCTATCTCTGAGCTGCATCCTCAGCCCTTTTTAAATTTAATTTAACTTAATATCTTTGTAACAGGATCTCACTAAGTTGTTGGGGTTTTTTTTAAGTTGCTGAGACTGGTTACGAACCAATAATCCTCCTGTCTAAGCCTGCCAAGGTAAATAATTTCACTTTTCTGTATCTTTATCTGCAAAATAATATATTTAATCAACTATGTGTTTTCTGAAGTTCCTTCTAGATCACAAAGGATATGATGCTGAGCCCCTACTTGAGAATATTGGCTACACATCACTTTTTATCTATCAGGACTAATGAAAAAAATTTATTAAAAAAAAAAAGAATGATCTGGAGGGCCAGGCGTGGTGGCGCACGCTTGTAATCCCCGCGCTTGAGAGGCAGAGACAGGAGGATCACGCAGGTTCGAAGCCAGCCGCGTTGGCATAAGAGACCCTGTTTCCAAATAAAAATATAAAATAGGTCTGGGAGTGTAGCCCGGAGGTAGAAGGGCTTCCAGAAACCCCAGTACCACCAAAAAAAAAAAAAAAAAAAAAAAACAAACAAAAAAAAAAACAATGATCTAGAAGTTGAGGGGCACCACTTTACAGATAATTCCAAACTGAAAAAGAAAGAAAGATCAGAATCTCATCTTTCCAACTATAAACTTCTTTTAGAATTTGACTTCTACTTCTGTGGGGATTTTTTGTAGGTTGTTTTTATTTTATTTTTTTTCGGTTCTGGGGATAGAACCAAGAGGCATTGTACTTTTTAGTTTTTGGATTTTTTTTTTTTAAAACAGAGTCTCACTGAGTTTCTGAGGGCCTTGCTAAGTAGCTGAGGCTGTTTGCTCGCTGAGATCCTGTGATCCTCCTCCACTCTCTGCCTCCTAAATGCTGGGATTACAAGCAAGACCCACCATGCCTGGCTTGTACTTCTTGCATATGAAAACAAAATTCCACTCACACTTCAGTTCTTGAGTACTTAAAGAAACATTAGTAGCATGAAATAGAGTGAGAGGAATTCGACTATTTTTTTTGGTCTTAACAGAGCAATTTAGATAAAAACAAAGTGGAGAAACTTTCCAAGTTAGGAAAAGGATCACTTATAGCAAGTTCTAAATTAGTGTATCTAGAAAAAAAATAAAATGAAGCCAGATGTGGTGGCACACACTTGTAATCCCGGCATTTGGGAGGCTGAGATAGAAAGATCACAGTTCGCGGACAGCCTCAGCTACTACGTAGTGAGGCCCTTTGCAACTCAGCGAGACCGTTTCAAAATAAAGAATAAAAAATAGGGCTGGGGGTATAACTCGAAGGTAAAATGTCCCTGGGTTCCATCCCCAGTACCACACACACACACACACACACACACACACACACACACACACACAAATAGATACCTAATTACCTAATAAAATATGCATTTAAGGTTTGGTTTGGTTTGCTTGTTGTTGGTTTTCTTGGTGTTTGTTTAATGCTGTGATTTGGTTGCTTGTGGAAATATTTAAAAAGTGTAAAATAGAAAAGAAGATTCATTTTCTTACACAATATACTTCCTTACACAATATAAATTTGTGTGTTAAAATAATTCCAATTAGGGCACATCATTTACATTTGAGAAAAAATAAAATTAATTGGCTGAACCCAGATATTATTCCTTCAAGAATTCCAATCTTATTTTCCCCTGCCCAATCCACACATCCAGAAGAATGAGTAGATAAACCGTCTGTTTACTCTTCAGTACTACTGGGGTTTTAAAAATATGTATATATTCTTTTCCCACAACCCTTAAAAGTCAAAGTCTACATTTTCCTAGACTTTTCTCCAGGGCGTGGCATGGGATTCGGCATGTGCTGGGTACACAGTCCTGAGCCACTGTCAACCACGCTGTCATTTTATAAGTTGCGAATTTAGCTCAGATGACATTGGCAGGCATTTGGCAAACATGAGCTGTACAACAAGAAATGTGACCCCTCCACGTGGCTTCCAACAGAAACTTCATTGTCACAACCAGGAAGTTATTTTTTCTTGTCCCAAATTCCCTGATGCTGGGCCTAATGGCAAATGCCTGTAATCCCAATAGTTGAGAGGCTGAAAAAGGAGGATCATAGGTTTGAGGGCAGCCTCAGCAACTTAGCAAGTCTGTTTCAAAATAAAATGGGTGTGTAGCTCAGAGGTAAATGGCCTTGGGTTCAATCTCTGTTACCATTGTTCCATTTAACACAGTAGGCTACTTTTTTTTTTCTAAGAATATGAGCTACTAAAATATAGGATAACATTAAGAAACAGAATGTTGAATTTCTTTATAACCAGGGAAATGTCTTTACTAAATGTCACAAGAAGTTGGCAAAAAGTATACAGCTCGTGGTACCAAAGAAAGGATAGATAGAGGAAGAGGAAACAGCGACAGTGATGATATATTGATAGTGAATAGATATGTCAGCAGAAAGTATTTTTTATAATTATTAATAAAAGTTACAACACAGAGAAAGCACACAGAGATAAAAAATTTTTTTAATAAAATACAGGAAAACTATACCAGGGCAGAGACAATCAAGAAAGGAATGCCAGGCGTGGAGGCACACACTTGTAATCCCTGCACTTAGGAGGCAGAGACAGGAGGATTGCGCAGGTTCGAAGCCAGCCGCACTGGCTTAAGAGACCCTGTTTCAAAATAAAAAAAAATAGGTCTGGGAGTGTAGCCCAGAGGTAGAAGGTTTCCAGGAACCCCATTACCACTAAAAAAAAAAAAAAAAAAGGAATGATTTTTTTATTTGAAGATAAATTGAAATTCACATCAAAACTCCAGTCAATACCTATTATTTCTAGCTATTTATAAAATTATTCATTGGTTAATTATGTGAGACTCATTTTCATTCATTTCTGTTGATGTAGTCATTGTAAATATTTTCAGAGAAATGCACATTCTGATATAAATACATTTTCTGAGGTGTTATTATATATTTATTTTTACTTACACCCTATTTAATAACCGTAGTCCATTTTCTTGCATTTTTACCCAATAGTCCCTTAGTCAAGGGCATTTATGACATGCTAACATACACATATTACAAAATCACCGTCCACGGGGCTCTTCCACTTTTTTTCTACTTCTTGAAAAACTTCTCCAAACTTTCTACATTTCTTGCTATAAAATAAGCTGACTCCTGTGAAGAGAACTTAACTTCTTCTCTTTCCAGATTAAATATCTCCCTGTCTTTCAATCATATGGTACATATTCTTTCCAGACCCTTTGCTATCTTAGCCATTGGTTTCAGGTAAACTTCTTATCAAAAACTACAGGGTAAGTGTTCCAATTTGCTCAAGACTAAAGATAGGATACTTTTGATTCTAACATAAAATAGAGTCCCTTGTCAATCAGGATGGCTGGTAACGAGGGAGATACACTCAAAAACTTCATTCAAGGCAGTTTGGTGAAGTGATTATTTAAGTGCAAGTAGGGATTAAGGGTTAAGATGAAGTACTTGGGGCCAGTAACAGGAAAAGCCCTACACCTGAAGCCATCAGGAGAGGCAGATGCTAGCTTAGAGAAAGCTGCAATTAGAGAGAGGCTGCTGAGTAGGCCGTACAGAGCCACCACCAAATTTTTGCTTGGAGTGATAGGTCTGATTGAATGCATCGACTCCTGTCTATACTCAGAGCTCCTGATGAATCTCCTACTCTCAGAACCAAACAGGCAGCCAAATAACAGGACACCTTGCAGAGAATCAGACTCCATGGGTAGAAGTGTTGGCAGAGAGAGGCTGGGAGTGGATCGCGAGGAGCGAACCAGGTGGAGCTTCTCATCCTTCTTTGGCGAAGTTAGAGTTTTGAACTGTCTTTTCAAAAATGTCGCATACCAGTTACTTAGAAGTGATCTGAAAAATCTTTAAATATAAAGGCACTTCTAATTTGACTATTTTAATATTCGCGAACATACATGTATTGTCTTATTGTATACACATGATCTAAGAAGAGAATATATGCCTATTATCCTTCCATAATATTGAATATGTATTAGTTTGAACCAACTTAAAGTTTAAGTAAACAAACTCTTATTTCTTATGCTCTGTCAAATAACTAGAACCAATAAAATTATTTAGGCCCTTGAAGCAAATAGGTATACTAATTAGTACTAAAATTGATTACTTATTTATTTAATGATAATATTAAGCCTTTATAAAAGAAGGGTTCTAAGCAGAGCTTATTAGTTTGCATTAAGTCAAGGTAAAAGATAACATATTTGAGAACTAAATTTAAGATATGTTCTTATATTAATTAGAACCAGGCACTGTGGTGCATGCTTGTAATCTCAGTACTTGGGAGGCTGAGACAGGAGAATCCTGGGTCATGGTCAGCCGCAGCTGTACAGTGAGGCCTCCACAACTTAGTGAGACCCTGTTTCAAAATAAGGAATAAAAAATAAAGCTGGGGGTATAGCTTGGAGGTAGAAAGCCCCTGGGTTCAATCCCCAGCACACACACACACGCACACACACACACACACACACACACACACACACACACGGTTGATCAAACATACTATTTTTTATTTTATTTTATTTTATTTTTTCTTTTAACAATTTTTTTATTGAACATAAATAGTATACATTTAAACTATATTTGGTGCCCTCTCCCCCCCGCCCCCGTTTTCTCTTCCCCCCTCCCACCAATGGTTGTCCAGGTTAACCATGTCATATTCATAATTTTACACATGTTCAGATGTAGACCCTCATTAATCAAGATCAGCCTTCCTCCTCTCCTATCTTTCCATTCAAATTTTGCTGGTATTTCCCCTCCATTATCTGGAGTCCCAATGGTATCCTTTGTGTTTCCTAGTTTGGGCATATTAGAGGAAACATATGTACCTTCTCCTTCTGTGCTTGGCTGATCTCAGTTAACATAATGTTCTCCAGGGCTTTCCATCTTCTTGCAAATGATATAATTTTGTTCTTCTTTATAAACATACTATTTTTTAACACAGGCATATTTAGCTTCTTATTCATAACATATAGATATAAAATTAGGATACATAAGTTGTGTGTGTGTGTGTGTGTGTGTGTGAAGATTGTTAAATAAACAGGAGGCCATTAGCATGAGGCTATCTCCATACTTTGAGATTCTACGCAATAAACTACAATTTAACTTGTGTTTCAAACAAAACCAATCTATCTTAGTGTAACAGTCAATGTCGAGCAGTCATAGGTAGCCAGCTTATTGTGTCATACCGAAATATAGTACACAGGCCTAGTAGCAGCCTATCAGGTTATTTCTCTACTTTGCGTCTGTGTCTAGCCAATGAAAGCTCATTTTTCCCACCATTGACTATGCTCTCTGTTCATCTTCTGGTTCTAAATGCTGCCCCAAATTATAAATCTTTGTACAAATAAACCAAGCCAAATTTAATGTATCTAAAGGGTTTTTTGCTTGTTTGTTTGTTTTTGTAAACCCAGGGGTGTCTACCTCTGAGCTACACTCCCAGCCCTATTTTATGTTTTATTATGAAACAAGACCTCACTAAGTTGCTGAGGCTGGCCGCGAACCTGCGATCCTCTTGTCTCAGTCTCCCAAGTACTGGGATTACAAGGTGTGCACCAACAATCCTGGCTGGATCTTTTATTTTACAAACCAGAGGATACAGTCTTTCTAAAGTGCTTACTAGTGTTTGGCAAGAACTCTGTAAGTACTTATATAATATTAGTAATAGGAGAATGGGTTTATCTCTACTACTCTTAGAGTTAAGACCATTTTCAAAAGATCAGAGTTCTCTTGGAAAGGAAAAATGTTTGCAGAAAACCACTTATACAAACTGTCAGATCAGTTCTGTAAAATGCCTGCCAATTTCTTTTTTCACCTGCTGTCCTTCGATGTCCGTAGAAAAGTTGGGGTTAGACATGTTCTGAAATTGTTGTATGCAAATTTGTCTTGGTTCTTGAGCCCCAGATACTTCTCAGATATTTAAAGCCTGCAAGGTCTGTTCACTAAAGAAGTAACAGCAAACATACAGATAAGTATATGGTAGTCTGTCAGGCACTGTGGCCGTTGATTTTGTAATATATACTTGACTCTGTCATAAATGTGCTTCGCTAAGGGGAACATTCTGTCAAAAGGTCCAGTTTATCAGCTACGTACACACGTAAACTGACTACAGTTATTAAACAGTCTTATCACTTAGACTGAGGACTTTAGCAGTGGCCTGTTGTTTGATCCTTAGATTTGCGCTACAATATAGAGTTATCCCACTTGACAAATAAAACACAAAAAGCCAAGAGAGAATAAGGGCCTTGTCCACGGCTGAGGAAAGGAGTCTCTTCAGAGTCTGTGCTGTGACCACTAGAAAACTCTCTGAATTTAGGCAAGCTAGAATAAGGATTCCAAAAGTACTTGCAAGGCATCATAAAAAGGCAAATAAAAAGCCGTGTTACCAGATATGCATTCTTTCCTTTGACCAATATGTTGCTATCAGTCTTGATAATATTTGATCGTTTGGGTTTATTTATTTATTTATTTATTTATTGGTGGTACTGGGGATGGAATCCAGAGGCTTTCTACCTCCGGGCTATACTCCCAGACCTATTTTTTATATTTTATTTGAAAACAGGGTCTCACTAGGTTGCTGAGAGCCTCACTAAGTAGCTGAGGCTGGCTTCAAACCCGCGCGATCCTCCTGTCTCAGCCTCCCAAGCGCGGGGATTACAAGCGTGCGCCACCACGCCCGGCAATCATTTGGGTTTATATGGATCTGTGGAAGAAAAGCACTATGAATCTCATTATCATGTATAACTACAAGGCATCAATAAATTAAAAACACTATAACCATTGGTCAGCTTCATTGTTATATAAATTAAAATACATGTGAAAATCCCAGGCTGGAAGTTATTGCAATGTTGTCCTATGAAGAGTAGTCCATCTAATCCTTTGCTTTCTTAAAACATAATTTGGGTGCTTGGGAACAGTTCAGTAGTAGAGTGCTTGCCGAGCATGTGCACGATCCTAGAAGGAACAGCTAAAACATGGTTGATTCCACTTGGACATTCTCTACAGATTTTTTATTCTAGTCTGCTTCAGGTTAGTGCCAAAAATATTCTGTTCTCTGAATAGTTTGTTTCTGTACTATCTCACCATGATTTATATCTCTAAACTTGTAAAGGTAACTATGTGGTTTGTTAACGTTCACTAATACACATGTAAATATATTAATGTGTAGAGCCCAGGTAGTTTCATGGGAATGGCCAATTATGTGAGTACTATTTGTTAAACTAATAACCTACAGTAGATACCTATAGGGTTTTTGAGTTTGGTTTGGGATTGACAAAATTGTTCACTTTGTAGTTTTTGTATTGATTGAAACACTCTGCAGACTGTCTTTCATATAAATTCAATTTACAAAACAAATATAGTCCTCACACACCTTGAGTTATGAATTGCACCAAACAATCTGAGTCACTGGTAGAAGAAAATGCTCCTTCTAATTATAGTACCAAAGCCCCATGGTAAGTCTTCAGATCTGTCTTGGTCATATTTGGATTACATTAAAAGCGAGTCATGGTAATAGAAACAGGTACTTGGGTGGAGTTGGAATGTTTGGGATGTTAAGATATTGTGAAGTAGATGCAGGTAGAGGAATACAATTTTTAAATAGTGTCTTTCAATTTTTATCCTCCAGTTATTGTGTGTGTACATATATACGACACCTTATATATTGTTTATATTATAATATATATATATATATATATATATATATATATATATATATCTTGAAAGATAGTCCTTTAGAAAGTTTTAGAAAGAAATAATAATAAAAGAATTGGCTTAAATTAAATCCCAGTCGATCTTTGGATACCAGTAAAATATTAAGCAAACATAAAATGAACACATTGATGAAAGCAATGAACCAAAGCCAGCTATAGAGAAATCTAGATAAACCACTAAATGGTTTCTTTATTCCTTGCACCTTAGCTTGAAGGGAATTGACATTTGGCAGAGAAATACATGTTTCCAGCACAATGAATCAGAAGGCTCAAGCAGCCATCATGACCTTTGAGAGAAGAACAAGACAAGCTCAGGGAAGGTACTTGCACAGAGAGATTAGTGAGTGCTCAGCATGGATTTGAATCCTTCTGTGATATAGATGGTGATATTGTAGGGAGTTGGGGCCAAGCCCAGGGAAGAACAAGTTGTCAATTGTTACAAATCCAAGCTGATAGTGGAGGAATAAAGCCTGGGATTTACTGGTTCCAGTAGTGTAGTTCTAAGTTCCTCAAACTGGTACATAAAATATAAACTATAAGAGCAACTCTTTTTCCTCTGACTTTTCCACTCAGTAACCCTGTCTTGTCATCCTCCAGCAACCACTGTTGATGTCCTTTCTCTACGTGTGCTTTGTTTTTGCTATCACCCTCCTAGGTGTGTAAATCAACCCTATTTCCATTCTACCATACCCTTGATCTTGATTGTTTTACAAGTTAGCTCTAAATGTGTTATATTCATGAACCCCACTGACCAGCCGTGTGTGAGTATGTGTGTTACTGGAGATTGAACTCAAGAGCCATCCCATCTACCTACAAACTACACCTCCAGCTCTGTTTATATTTATTTATTTATTTGGCAGTACTGGGGATGGAATCCAGGGGTATTTTACCTTGGAGCAACACCTCCAGCCGTGTTTTTTTATTCTTTATTTTGAAACAGGGTCTCACTGAGTTGAAAAGGGCCTCACTAAGTAGCTGAGGCTGGCCATGAACCACAAACTTCCTGTCTCAGCCTCCTAAATGCTGGGATTACAAGCGTGCGCCACCACACCAGGCTGTTTTTAATTTTAAAAGAGAGTATAAGTTGCTGAGGACCTCACTATGGTTTTTTTTTGTTTGTTTGTTTGTTTGTTTTTTTTTGGTGGTACTGGGGTTCCTGGAAGCCCTTCTACCTCCGGGCTACACTCCCATACCTATTTTATGTTTTTTTATTTGGAAACAGGGTCTCGTAAACCAGCACGGCTGGCTTCAAACCTGCGCGATCCTCCTGTCTCCGCCTCCCAAGCACGGGGATTACAAGCGTGCGCCACCACGCCAGGCTCCTTCACTATGTTTTTGAGGCTGGCCTCAAAACTGTGATCCCCTAGTCTCAGCCTCCCAAATACTGTAATTACAGATTTACAACAATGTGCTTAGTTTCATCTGACCAGTTTTAACATTTTTTCATTTATGAACTTCTTTAAATAAATATTATTGCAGAATGTAATGGCAAACACCTGTAACCCCAGGAATTAGGAGGCTGAGACAGGAAGATCACAGATTTAAGGACAGCCTCAGAAATGTAGAGAGACTCTCATCAACTTACTAAGACCCTGTTTCAAAACAAACCAAACAAATAAAAAGCTGGAAAAATGGCCTAGGGGTGGAATGCCACTGCGTTCAATCCCCACTACCAATAAATATATATATATATATATATATATATATATATATATATATATATATTATTGATTCATCTATTCAATATGCATTCAGGAAAAGCATACAGAATTAGGAACAAATGTATGCAGGGACCCAAGTGTGGAGATGTTACTGTTCAGAAGGAAGATAAACATGATAAAAAGACTTCTTTTATAAATTACTGAGTTAAAAGCATGTCTGTAAACAAAACATGAAACAAGAAGCTTAAAATGTTCCACAGAGATAAAGTAAGACCATCATGAAAAGTAGTCCTTAAAATGATGAGTTACAAGCCATATGTAGAAGGCCCGCAATCATGTGCCCCAGGCTGTCTTCGTGGACCGGGAGCCTGCGGCTATAGATGGGGTAAGACTGGCATTTACACCCTAAGCACCTCATGTCCGGCCAGGAAGATGCTTCCAACAACTATGCCCGTGGACACTACACTGTGGGGAAGGAGATCATCGATCCGGTGCTGGAGCAAATCCTAAAGCTGCCTGACCATTGCACTGAACTTTGGGGCTTCCTGATCTTCCTCAGCTTTAGGGTGAGGGGCCACTGGCTCCAGCTTTACCTCCCTGCTGATGGAACATCTTTCTGTTGACTACATCAAAAAGTCCAAGTTGGATTTGCTATCTACCCGGCCCTTCAAGTGTCCACAGCAGTTGTAGAGCCTTATAATTCTATCTTGAACACTCACAGCACTCTGGAGCACTTGGACTGTGCCTTCATGTTGGACGATGAGGCCATCTGCCACGTCTGCTGCTGCAACCTGGACACTGAGTGCCCAGCATCCACCAACCTCAATTGGCTCGTGGCCAGATTGTGTCTTCTATCACCGTCTTTCTGAACTTCAACGCTGCCCATAACATGGACTTCACAGAATTTCAGACCCATCTGGTGTCCTACCCCCACATCCACTTTCCCCTGGAGAGCGCCAATGCCTGCTTTGAACCCTCCAATCGGATGGTCATGTGTGACCCTCGCTGTGGCAAGCCCATGTCTGCCACATGCGCTATCATGGAGAAGTGGTTCCCAAGGACGTCAATGCTGCTGTCGCCACTCTCAAGACCAAGGGCACCATCCAGTTTGTGGACTAGTGTCCCACAGGTTTTAAGGTTGGCATCAATGACCAGGCCCCCAAAGTGGTGCCTGGGGGTAACCTTGCCAAAGTACAGTGGGCAGTGTGTATGCTAAGCAGCACCACAGCCATTACAGAGGCCTGGGCCTGCCTCAACCACAAGTTTGACCTGATGTATGCCAAGCCCAAGCGGGTGTTTTTGCACTGGTATGTGGGTGAGGGCATGGAGTTCTCTGGGGCCCGAGAGGACCTGGCTGCTCTGGAGAAAGATTATGAAGAAGTGGGCTCAGAGTCTGTGGATAGCAAGGATGAGGGCGAGGAGTCTTAGGGGAAACTGGCACCTGCAGTGTCCTTCTCCCTCCCCACTTTTGTATCTCTTATTCTGCCATTTCCCCTATGCCAAAAGAAAGAAAGAAAGAAAGAAAGAAAGAAAGAAAGAAAGAAAGAAAGAAAGAAAGAACGGAAAGAGCAAGAAGGGAAAGGAAAGAAAAAAAAAGAAGTTCAAGAAACAAGTGCAAAGTTTAACAGTTCTGGAACAAGAAGCTGTGGATGTTGAACTAGAGAATGAGTAAGATCTGAAGTCAACACATGAAGCATTTTCTTGCTCCAGAAAGAAGATCTGTTCTCAAAGCAGGTATAAAATGATATTTCCGAGCCAGTGTAGCTCAGGCACCGAGGACGGGTGTTTCCATGTCATGGCCCTGGAGCTAGTCTCGGAGGGCGCTGCCGTGTTATGCGTAGGCTCATCTGTTGGCAGTTGAGGGGAAATTCGTGTGTGCCCTGAAGGCAGGGGCCAGGGTGCTTCTGGAGTGTGACACGGGGGACTGGTAGGAGGAAGGGCTGTGGCAATTGGCTAACTAATATTTCTAACTAAAAGTGTATAATACCAATATGAATAATAATGTATGATGAAGTTTAAGTAAAAAGGGAGGGGAGGTAGACATAAGAAACAAAGGAACCAGATGGAAGAAAAAGCACGGCATGCCCCTGACTGAAAGCCTTGCAAAGTCTTGGGTGCTCTTAAGACAGTCTTTGAGTCTCACATAACCTTAGGGCACCCCTGAAACTCTTACTGATTGCAGTGCATTGGAATCTCTCTTAACCCGAGATTTCAGACAGATGGACAAGGTGTTTAGTAGGAATTAAGTTTGATGGACAAAGTGTTAGGACTTAAAAAGAATACGGTAGGGATAAACAATGAGGTTTTTCAGGCAAAAGTGACAGAGCAGATGCTCCTATGTTAGGATTCGGTATCATTTAATATAAACAGTGGAAATCACCTCCAAAAAATATTACTCTCTGGAAAATGTACTTTTGATGATTCATTTCTCCTTACAGAAAAAAATTTAAATACCTCTAACTATTAGTCTGAATGGAAAAGATTTTATATAAATTTTTCCAGAGAAATCTCTGTTATCTGATTGGAATTTATGTTTTTACAAAACACTTGTTTTCAAGTATTTTTTAGCTCAATAACCATTTGTGCAATTAGTTTCATTCATAGGTAAGTGATTCAAGAAGTCAAAATAGAAGGATAATTATACATTTAAAACCAACAATTTTGCCAGGCTTGGTGGCACACGCTTGTAATCCCCGCACTTTGGAGGTGGAAACGGGAGGATCACACAGGTTCGAAGTCAGCAGCACTGACTTAAGAGACCCTGTTTCCAAATAAAAAAAGTATAAAGTAGGTCTGGGAGTGCAGCCTGGAGGTAGAAGGACTTCCCGGAACCCCAATACCACCAAAAACAAAAATAAAAAAAAATAAAACCAACAATTTAGCCACCTTTCCACACAATGCACTTTGCCATCTGACAGGTCCACAGCCCAGTTGTTCCAGAACAGCAGGATAGGTTGTCAACAGGCCCAAGAAAGTTCCAGGAGACCATATAGGAAGCATAAAGTTTGTTTGGAAAAGCTTAAGAGGTCAGTGACTGCTCCAGGAGGAGTTCAGTGGAAACAGGCTGGCACAGAGCCTTCCCTCGTGGTGAATTGCCAAATAGCTTCTCCTCCCTCTTGGAGATGACACCACCGTTTGAACTGCCTGCTCTAGGTGGAAAAAAGACTCAGAAGTTAGCATGACATCGTCAATGCAATGAAACACTGAGACTGTATTGAGTTATGTCCACCAGCCCAGCATGAAGCCAATACCCAGGACATACACAAATGTTCTAGGGAGGAGTATTTAAAGCCCATGTTTCCCTTCCCACATGAAACCCAGCTGCTCCTGGCTTGTTTTCTTGAATTTCTCGTCTTTTCTTTGCCCTTCCTTTTTTCACCTTCTGATCCATACTCTGTATCCCTTGGCCCTAATCTTTTCAGTGGTTCACATATCAGCTACAGTTGGAGTTGCTGGAGAAACAAGAAGTGCCGTTGGAGGGCTCAGGACCGATCCCAGAGCAACACCTGGAGAATGGTGTTGCTCATTCCCGCTGTGAATGTGCCATCATCAGCACTGGCGTAGGTATCTATAAATGGCCTGCTTCATCCTTATCTCCCTCATGAGATCTTGCATTCTTCCATAGGTTGCCACTGGGTAACTCACACATATTGACCCAAGCATTTTTTTTTCTTTCTTTTTTTTTTTTTTTTTTTGCGGGTCTGGCATTTGACCTCTGAGCTACACCCCCTGCCCTATTTTTTATTCTTTATTTTGAAACCGGGTCTCACTGTGTTGCAGAGGACCTCACTAAGTAGCTGAGGCTGTCCGCGAACTGCGATCCTCCTGTCTCAGCCTCCCAAATGCTGGGATTACAAGCGTGTGCCACCACGCCCGGCTGAGCCAAACATTTTTACAGGCACCATCATCCAGGCCAACAAAGAGATGGCACAGCATACCCATTGACAGCTGGGCATAAGCTTTGTTGCAGGGTCTTGGGTTTGGTACCTGAAGTGATTATATTTACTTCTCTCCCAGATAGGAGTGTTCCTTCAAGCACCTTGCTCACAAAGCTGTAACAGCCATTCTGCTACATTTTCTCCATCCTCCTGCCTACACGTGTTCCCCAGTTCTACCAATTCAAAAGCAGTGTAATCGATCCTGCGGATATGTGTGTGCCGGTCTGCGGGGAGCCACTTCTCCCTATCCACTCCTGTTAGCCATGACCCTTCTGTCTCTACCTTCTGAGATATGACTTGTCTGGCCCCCAGCACTGGTAACTCAGTCAGCTCATCCCAGTCCTTTTCTTCTCCTGAGTTGCCTCATTTATGAAGTTTCACTTATGTGCATCTCAGTCCTTTTTGATTAACCACCATCCTTGCTAGCTCCTGGTAAACATTTCCCTTTAGCAAAGCAACAGACTAGAGTTCACAAATTTTTATCAGTGTTTTTCATTCGTGAAAGCCATTGCTCAGTAGTCCCTATCTCCGTTAAAGTTGCTCCATGACCAGCTGCTCAACATGGGCTTGTGCCTGCGAGCTCTCCTCTGTGGATGCCCACACCACCATAGCTGGGGCCATTCTCAGCTGCTCCTATGTTACATAGTTCTTTCTTTACCATCTCACTTGCCCACTACCAACAACATCTTTCCTGCTCCTTGGGGTGTTTACGGAGTATCACCACACTCCGGTGATATTTTCAAGACATTCATAACAGCGGCCACTTCTCTCTTTGCAGAAGTAGAGGCCATTCTGAGATCTCCTCTCACCCCACAAGGTTGCCCTTCTCAACTGCCACAGTCTCTACACTACAAGAGTTTCTCACACCAAGCTTGTCAATTGTCCTGCCCAATGTCTACTTGTGCTGGGGCCATGGGATAATTTAGAGAAAGGCCAAAGAAAGTTCCTGGAGGTGGCATGGAAGACATAGGTTTTTTTAGGGAAAGCTGAAAAGAGGTCAGTGACTGCTCCAGGAAGAGTTCAGTGGGGATAAGATGATGGTACCTTCATCCTCCATGGTTCTGTGCCGAGCAGTGCCTCCTCTCCCTCTTGCTTTGCCCAGTGGTGACTGTCTGCATGAGCAATGGGTATTCTTTCCACAGTGCTATCCCCACTCAGAGAGGGGTTTTATATGTTAGGCTGCAGAAACAGTGCCATCGGCAATATCTGCTTGCTAAGTTTGCTTTTCTGATCAGCATTTACTTGTCTGAGCAATTGTCTTGGCACATGTATAGGATAGTAGCTTTCTACAGATAACACTAACTTGCCCTAGTTCCCAGTGCACATAAGAGAAAGCACTTCAAATGATGTGTATCTAGACTTTCTGGCCCAGGCTTGTTCTCATTTTTCCCTGAACTTGGCTAAGTTTGGGGAAACAGAAAAGAAGGCATTCGGGGACATGGTGTTTATTGTAACTGTGGCCTTTAGTGAAGATATACCAACTCTACTCATCTACTGCCAGTGGGATTTCGAACAGTCCTGCTGTCTCAGGAGTGAATTTCAAACACAAGAAATTTGCAGCATCGATAATGTAATGGGTAAGCTACTCTATAAGCCCACGTAGGCTTTTTTAGTTCTCCTGAAATCTCAGCAAAACAATGTATTCTCTTCTATTCTAGTGCATAATCATGCAAGCCTTTATAAAGTGTTTGGTCATTGTGATTTATGAATTTGTTAACAGAAGGCTCTACTTGGCAATACTGAACCTCTAAATACTCATGAGCAGGTTAGAGGGTCAACAGGATATTGTTTTTCACGTGCTCACTCTCTTTTCATGCACAAGTAAAACTTTTCTTGCTATTCATCTTGAGTACTTCTGTCTTCCTCGGTATATTATTATTATATTATGTCTTCCTGTGCTAAGATAAAGAAAATCATCATTTGGTAGAAATAAATGATTTATCTACCGTCTAATACCTTTCTGTTCTCTCTCGTGAGAAATAAAGCACACACTCGTAGAGTAATTCTGCTGTTTGAGGCCCAGGAAATTGATAGATCACTGTATTCCAAAATCTACCTTGGTAGAAGTTTTATGATCAAAGCTATTAGTAGAACAAATTTATGAAGACATGTAAAAGAGAAAATGTTCTGTTAACATATGCATGTGTGTATTTATTCAGAGATATATACACAGAGCCCTTTTTTTAGCGTCACTCATCCTTAACATTACACCCAGCAAAGTTTCAGGATGAAAGCATTAGGAAGCAAAGTAAAAGAAATGTAGCTGGGCAACTAGGAGAGAGAGTGTGATTTGTGCCATAAAGAGCAGAAAGAAATGGAGATGGAGAATTGAAAGGAAACAAATGAGCTATAAAGAACATGCTCTTGGCTCAGATATGTCCATCCCTCATCTAAGAAAACAATTCGGCTTTTCACAATTGTTCTCGAGAAACATATCAACTTGTGTGATCAAAGTTGATCGTATAAAACATATCACCTAAAGAATTATAATATAACAAGGACATTTTTTTTTTGGTGGTACTGGGGTTCCTGGAAGCCCTTCTACCTCCGGGCTACACTCCCAGACCTATTTTTACATTTTTATTTGGAAACAGGGTCTCCTAAGCCAGCGCGCGCGGCTGGCTTCGAACCTGCGCGATCCTCCTGTTTCTGCCTCCCAAGCGTGGGGATTACAAGCGTGCACCACCACGCCCGGCTTAACAAAGACATTTTAATAGTATTTAGTCATTAAGAAGTACTCAACTTTTAAAATATAATAATTGCTACTATTCATTTGCTACTATACATTTGACATTTTTAAAGAAATTAGTCAGAAGTAAAGGGGATGTGCAAAATGGCATATACTCTGAAACGTTTTTTCAAACATTTTAACCTACAAGTATAACTCTCATAGCATATGTAAGAATTATTACTGATAACTACAAAAATTTTAATTTACAGGAATCAGCTGTTCAGTATTTAAGCACATGCTATAAATATGAATGTTGAGAATGATAAGTAACTTTTTTCATGACACATGTATCTTAAAATACTGAACAAAGAAGCTAAAATAAATGAGAACAGAAAGCACCCATTACTTGTTTGTCATCAACAAAGTATAGGGTTTTTAATACTTGTAGGACATAATGCTTCATCATGGTCAAAAATGCAAAGCACTACCTGTTATGTAACATTAAAGATTACATCAATACTTTTTCTGTTTGTACTGGGGATTGAACCCAGGGGTATCCTACCTCTGAGATATACCTCAAGTACTTTTTATTCTTTTTTTCTGAAGCAGGATATTTCTAGGTTGCTGAGGTTGACGTCTAACCCGCAAACCTCACATCTCAGGCATGTGCCACCACGCCCAGCTGCATTAATAACATTAGACCTGGTATTGAAGAATTGGATTAGTACAAAAACACCTACACACGTTGGCTGTTTAATCACAGTTACCTTCATAAGAAAAATGCTGGCACCATTTACGTGAAAAGGTTATTTGACATTATTCACTGTTTTTTAATATTTTATATATTTTCTTCATGTGAAGCATGACTCTGTTTATTTGCCAAAAATAAAGTATGTCATCATTATTAATTAGGCTGTTTGTCTTTTAACTGCTTACAGGAATGTAAAGGCATAAACTTCTTCCTCAAATAACAAAAAGACACGTACCATATTTCCTCATGGTTTCTCCACAACAGTGATTTAATCTTTGCTAATTACAAATACACACACACTCACACTCACGCACACATACACCCCACACATACATACAGAGAGAGAGAGAGAGACAGAGAGAGAGAGAGAGAGAAAGAGAGAGAGAGAGAGAGGTATAGAGAGAGAATTGTGTTAGATATTTCAGAGAGTGGATGGAAGTAATTTTTGTATTTTTACCCATTGGCTAAATAATTAATTACAATGATACCAGTATCCATACCTGGATATGAGCAAAGTTCCATCTCACAGGTCAAAGTTTGCAAAGGCATGATTAAATAAGCTTTATTTCCCAGACAAAGCAACTTCAGTTTCTGATTGCCCTTTAGATTCTGGAGAAACAAACCCTGGTATGTTTCAGAAGACCTGTGGTGCCCTAAGGACCCATGGCCTCCAACTAGGTTCAACCCCCTCCAGTTTCTTGTCCCTGCTCCCGCCTCTCTTTGCTTCCTGGGTGCTAGGAGGTAGGTTGTGCACTCCACCATATCTTCCTCCCAAGAGCGCCTCAACTCAAACCCAAAGCAACAGATCCAGTCCATCATGAACTTAAATCCCGGAAACTGTAAACCAAAAAAGCTCTTTCTTCCTCTAGCTTGCGTTCCTCAGGTATGTTGTCACAGTGATTTAAAAAAATATGACTAACACACTGTTATTTACAGCATTGGTTTAGTGCCCTAACTTTAAAACTTTGTTTAAGAACATTGAGAAGCCGGGCGTGGTGGCGCACGCTTGTCATCCCAGCATTTGGGAGGCTGAGACCCGGAGGATCGCGATTTGCAGACAGCCTCAGCTACTTAGTGAGACCTTCTTCAACTCAGTGAGACCTGGTTTCAAAATAAAGAATAAAAAAATAGGACAGGGGATGTAGCTTGGAGGTCGAATGCCCCTGGGTTCCATCCCCAGACCCACACACACAAAAAAAAGAACATTGAGAATTAATAGTTTTAATTTTGAAAATCTATGCAATGGTGGTTCTTCCTTGTCTTACACAAAAATACGTCACATATAGGGAATTTCTAGGTAACATGAGTATATTACTAAACGAAGAAATTGTCACAGACTGATTTCTTATATCAAATAGACAAAATTGTTTAATAATGAAAGTAATCGAAGGGCTGTGACATTTCTATTAGCTTAAGCCACATTAGAATTAAGTAATTATCTATGCAAAGTCACATTTTTTTGTCTTGATGACCTATCACTTAACAAATAATCAAATATAGGCATCTATGTACCAGACACAGATTCTTCCAAGTATACTCAGAAAAGCTGGCAAGAAAGAGTAACTTTTCTATTAGTAAGATACACTTTCCAAGCAAAATAAGATATAAAATCCAAGTAATATTTGTAATTTAATTAAGGCCCAAAGTTTATCCATTCATTAATAATTTTCAACTTTCTTTATGTAAACAACTTTATTTGCCCACAAAGTGTATTCCTTTTTTTGAAAGGAATGGTACCACATCTATTATCATCAATAATAACAGTTCATACACATGTCCACAACTAAGAACAGATTTTTGGCATTCCTCATAGAATTTAGATTAGTAGTAAATACAATATAGCTACTTAGCAAATTCTTGTTGAATAACTAATTTAGTTTTCTAATGATCCTATTTTTTAGAATAGTGGTACTCAAGCCTGAATTTAGTAATTACAAACTCAGGAACTTTTAAAAATCACTATATTATCTGCTGTGTTTGAGGCCACAAAGAGAGTACAAAGGTATGCCAAGTCTTATATGCCATTCCTTTTCATTATTTAACAACTTCTCTCATACTGTACTCAAGCCACTTAAGAGAAGAATAAGATAAAGATAAAGAAATTATACTATATTCTTCTTTGGGTGGTTGCCTTTCTCATTGTGTGTCTCAGTAATTTTAAATATGGCTTTTGGATTTCACAGATTTCTGTGTTAGTTATCTTCTATTTTTTTTTACTTGTTAGTGTGTATTTAGTGTGTATGTCTCTTGAACTAGATTTTTCTTTAACATCAGAGTTCATAGGAAAACTAATTGAATCTTTCTAAAAGTGCCAAGTAACTTTCCTATGTTTAGATACTTCTGGAAGATTACTAACTAAAGTTTTACATACCACCACAGTCTGTCTTCAAAGAACTGCAAATAACACATAGTGATCATTTTTAGTGCTAGATAAACTGAATTATGAGTTTCTACACCTCTATAATTTATTCTTATGTTAGTCCATTTTATATGCCTGTAGATGGAATCTGAATTGAACTAAGGGATGCTCTATCCTTGGGTTATACTTCCGGCCCCTTTTCATTTTGAGACAGGCTCTCACTAAGTTGTCCAGTTTGTGTTCAAACTTGTGACCCTATCTCAGTCTCCGAAGAACTAGGATTATAGGGGCATACACCACACCCAGCTTGTTAGTCCATTTTGTGTTGCTGAAACAACATATCTGAGACTAGGTAATTTAAAAAGAAAAAGCTTTTTTTTTTTTTTTTTTTTTTTTTTTTTGGTGGTACTGGGGTTCCTGGAAGCTCTTCTATCTCCGGGCTACACTCCCAGACCTATTTAAAAAGCTCATGGTTGTAAGACTGAGACGTCCATATCTTGTAGTTCTAGATGAGCCCCAGGTGGAAAGCAAGGGGGCGTGCGCATGTGTGGAAGAGAGCTCAGATGGCGAAGGAGGCCAAAGAAGGCACCGTGCTCATTACATGACAGTCTGCTTTTATGATAGCTGAGGCGGAGTCAGGACAGTATAACTCACTCCGGCTCAGACAAGTCTTTTTATAGTGAGCTATTTTCTAAAGATGTGGTGGAAACTTCTTTATGTAATTCCAGTACTTGGGAGGCTGATACAGGAGGATAGCAGGTTCAAGGAGAGCTTCAGTAACCCGTCTCAAAATTTAAAAAATTAGGCCAAGTGTGGTGACGAACACTTGTAATCTCAGCATTTGGGAGGCTGAGACAGGAGGATCATGGTTCACAGACAGCCTCAGCTACTTAGGCCCTTTTGCAACTCAGTGAGACCCTGTTCCAAAATGAAGAATAAAAAAATAGGGCTAGGATATCCCTGGGTTCCATCCCCAGAACTGCAAAAACAAAACAAAACAAAAAAGCAACTAAGGGTAACAAGAGTGAGAGTCTTAGTAAATACATGTGTTCGTTAGATACATGAGTTATGAACAAGATACACTGCTTAATTATAAACAAGATACACTGCTTAGTAAATACATGTGTTCGTTAGAGACATGAGTTATGAACAAGATACACTGCTTAATTCTCTGCATCGCTTTTATGAATCCTACTATTATAAAAATGCAAAGGCCCTATGGGGAATACTGTTTAGGTCATTCAGAAATCCTCCCATTGGAGGAGCAGTGCCTTAGATACTCAGGTGCCTTGCATGTTGGCTACTAAACACACACATCTGTCCTCCATCAAAAGAATTACCCTTGGGCAGTGGAGCCACCTTGCCTGGAAATCTCCCCTCTCCACTGCCACTAATGATGACAGATTATAGCTTCAAAAATACCACAGTCCTCTCCCAGATCTGTGTGCTTAAGCAATAGAACAGTGATTAGAAGAAGCTGAGACTGTGGGGTGGTGACAGAGGGTGCATGACCAGTGGGTACCAACACAGCTAGAGGGCAGCAACAAGCTCCAGTGTTCGATAGCACAGTGGGGTGACGCTGGCGCATGCGGACTTGTTATATATTTTATGAATAATTAGAAGAGAGTAGTTCAAAGTCTCTCGGCACAAAATAATGATAAAAAGATGAAAATGCTCATCACTCTGATTTGATTGTTACATATTTTATTCCTGCACTTAAGTATTATCCTAAACATGTCCAATTATTATGAGTTACAAATTTCTTTATTCTTTATTTTATTTATTGGTAATGGGAGTTGAACTCAGGGGCATTCCACCTTCATGCTACCCTCACAGAGACTTTTATTTTTATCTTTCTAACTCTTTTATATTTTTGGAGGAGGAAAGATTTATTGGGTCTCATGATTTCAGAGGTTTTCATAGCTCATAGGGCCAGCTCCAAAGCATAAATATCATTGGCCACTGTGGCAAAAATCATGGACGGACACGGCTCCATTATCATGGAGTCCGGAAGCTGCTCCCACATCATGGAGGATGGAAGCCACTCTCACGCATAGGAGAGGATGGAAGCCGTCCTCACATCATGGCGACCGGAAGCTGCTCCCACATCATGGAGGATGGAAGCCACTCTCACGCATAGTAGAGGATGGAAGCCGTCCTCACATCATGGCGACCGGAAGCTGCTCCCACATCATGGAGGATGGAAGCCACTCTCACGCATAGTAGAGGATGGAAGCCGTCCTCACATCATGGCGACCGGAAGCTGCTCCCACATCATGGAGGATGGAAGCCACTCTCACGCATAGTAGAGGATGGAAGCCGTCCTCACATCATGGCGACCGGAAGCTGCTCCCACATCATGGAGGATGGAAGCCACTCTCACGCATAGTAGAGGATGGAAGCCGTCCTCACATCATGGCGACCGGAAGCTGCTCCCACATCATGGAGGATGGAAGCCACTCTCACGCATAGTAGAGGATGGAAGCCGTCCTCACATCATGGCGACCGGAAGCTGCTCCCACATCATGGAGGATGGAAGCCACTCTCACGCATAGTAGAGGATGGAAGCCGTCCTCACATCATGGCGACCGGAAGCTGCTCCCACATCATGGAGGATGGAAGCCACTCTCACGCATAGTAGAGGATGGAAGCCGTCCTCACATCATGGCGACCGGAAGCTGCTCCCACATCATGGAGGATGGAAGCCACTCTCACGCATAGTAGAGGATGGAAGCTGTCCTCACATCATGGAGGACCGAAGTCAGTCTAACAGGGTGGAGGATGAAAGTCACTTCAGCATCGTGGAGGACAGAAGCTGTTCCCACCCAAATTTTTAAAATGTTTGAAATGAAAATGTTAGCTACCCTAATATGATTATTACATACTGAGTATGTGTATTAAATTTTCCTCTTGTACCCATACATTCGTGCTATTGAAATTTAATATTTTTAAAGCTTCCTGGAGCACTATCCCTTTAGACTCGGGAAGCGGGACTTTCCCTGAGACCATGTTCTTCCTCAGCTCTTTGTCCCTCCTCACCCTGATTCACTCCATCTATCATAGCTTTTTACTAACGGCACACCCTCAACAAATTACAAGTCATCTAATCACTGTCTCGGTCTCTGCTTCTAAGGAATCTGACCTATGATTTATGACTTACCTGTGTGCACGTGCCTGTATGTGTGTGTGTGTGTACACTGAAGAATAGAATGTATCGGTAATTTACAATTTATATATTTTATTTCCCCCCAGAATTAGATATGTGATTGATAAGAATAGAGAAATAACTATAAGATTGAGAAAATGAGAGATCAAAGCAACTAAATCAATATAAAATTTCAATTTCCTGGGAAATTAATGTCAGGAAATTAAAATATTATTTTAAAGAATAATTTGGTGCAGTAATAATCCATTTATAAACCTTCTATTTATCTATCTATCTATCTATCTATCTATCTATCATTTATTTGGTGGTACTGGGGATGAAATCCAGGGGCCTTCTACCTCCGGCCTACACTCCCAGATATATCTTGTATTTTATTTGGAAACAAGGTCTCACTAAGTTACTTAAAGCCTCACTAAGTACCTGACATTGGCTTCGAAACTCTGCGAGCCTCCTGTCTCAGCCTCCCAACTACTGGGATTACAAGCGTGCACCACCACGCCCAGCTTTAAACCTACTATTTATACTATTTACATAGCTAAATTAATGCTAATTCTAAAATGCACCTGAATACATGTTTCTCATTTTGTGGGTAAGGATAGAGGATCAGAAATGATTGATCCTTTTACTAAAATTATCCTGATGGTAGCTAATAGAACTGATTCTTAAACACTTAAATTTCTATTAGAATTACACTGATTCTTTTCTACAACACCTGAGAGAAAAAAGAATATGTATAAAGTCTCCTTGAAATCTAAAAATTTATGTGTGTTTGTGTATATATATATGTATGTTCTTTGTTTTTTTTATTTTTGTACTGGGAGTTGAACCCTGAAGAATTTTACCTCTGAGCTACACCCTAGATTGTTTTACTTTTTCATTTGAGACAGGATTTTGCTGGTTTGTTATAAGTCTTACTATGTTGCTGAGGCTGTTCTCAAACCTGTGACCCTCCTGTCTTAGCCTTCCTTGTACTGGGATTATAGACATATGCCACCACACCCAGGTGTATTTGTTCATTTTTAAGAGGTGTCTTACTTTACTGTCCATGCTGGCCTTGAATTCATGGGCTCAAGTGATACTCCTGCCTCCACCTCCTGAGCAGCTAGGACCATAGGTGTTTTCCACACTGCCTAGCATAAATACAGCTGAATTAGAATTCAATAAAACAAAATTCCATTACTGAATCATTTTGAATGCTCAAAAAATACAAGGTTTTAAAGGAGACAAAAACAAATAAGATAATAATCCCATGTATTGAGTACCATATGACATATATATATATATATATATATATATATATATATATACAATATATATATACTATATATATACAATACACACACACACACACACACATATATATATATGTGTATATATATATATATATATATATATATATATATATATATATATTTTTTTTTTTTTTTGGTGGTGGTGGTGGTACTGGGGTTCCTGGAAACCCTTCTACCTCCGGGTTACACTCCCAGATCTATTTTTATTTTTATTTTTATTTTTATTTTTATTTTTTTGGAAGCAGGGTCTCTTAAGCCAGCAAGGCTGGCTTCGAACCAGCGGGATCCTCCTGTCTCCGCCTTCCAAGAGCGGGGATGACAAGTGCGCGCCACCATGCCTGGCCTGACAGACATTATATTGAGTTTAGTTAAGCAGATGTTTCAGTCAGCATTCTCACTGCTGTAATTCAAAATAACTGATCATATCAACTTAGAGAAAGGTAGATTTATTGGCTCAAGGTTCTGAAGATTTTAGGGCTTCAGTCCATTTCAAGTCAGGTCTGCTGAGCTCAGGGCACGGAGAGAGAAAGAGAGCAAGACTGGGATCTCACATCATGGAGGTCAGAAGCAAGAGAGAGAAAGGGAAATTAAAGACACAAGCACAGTTCCTAAGGCCACAACCCTCCAGCCACACTCCACCTGCCTAGGTTACCACCCAGTGAGTCCATTACAATGGAGTTCTCCACTGATAAAATCACAACCCTCAAGACTTACTTGAATCAACTCCGAACATCAATACATGAGCTCTTTAGAGATATTCTATATCCAAACCATGACACCAGCCATAGGGGAGCACACCAGTAATTCCAGTAACTGGAATGCTGAAGCAGGAGGATGGCCAGTTTGATGCTAGTCTCTGTGACGTAGCAATACCCTCAACAACTTAGGAAGACTCTGTTTCAAAGTAAAAAATAAAATAAAATAGGCCTGAGTTCTAGCTCAGAGGTAGAATGCATCTGGGTTCAATTTCCAGTGTCACACACACACACACACACACACACACACACACACACACACTTTAGTTATGTAGTTATTTATCAGATATTAAGTATATATATTTTGTGCCTTTCAATTATCAAACCTATGTTTTGAATATGTATATTTTAGACAAGATGATAAAAGCACATTGAAGATTTCCCAGACGAGACAATTTCTAAGACAGTGCTCTGAATCCATAAAGTATATATGGGTAGTAACTGCAAATATCTAGGTAATGATAATTTAACTATAACACAGAGATTCTGGTTAATTTTGTAATAATTGATCGGTTTTGGATGGCTAGTATAAAATAATAAAAAGTGGTATCCAGATGCTATAGTGACTTAGAACAAGGTACCATTGTACTTAAGATAGGAGCCACACTTATATTATTCACGTTAGAGCCATTTTGCTTAGAGTATACCAGTCAAAGTTGGGGAATATATGAATAAATTTAAGGAGTAAGAAAGGAGTATTCCTTAAATTAGATGTAATTATTAATGGCAATGGTTACCAAGATATTCAATTACAAGCTTTTTTACAAGATCAGTTAGAAATGATTATAGTATATACATAAAAACAAGCTACTTGCGCTTTTAACATAGAGTTTAGATACACTATATGAATGAGCTAGACAATACTCACTTCAAAAAATAGAAACTATGGAGTACAAAAAAAAAAATAATGATGAGCCAGGCGTGGTGGCGCACGCTTGTAATCCCAGCATTCGGGAGGCTGAGACAGGAGGATGGCAGTTCGGGACGGCCTCAGCTACTTAGTGAGGCCCTCTACAACTCAGTGAGACCCTGTTTCAAAATAAAGAATAAAAATAGGGCTGGAGGTGTAACTCAGAGGTAGAATGATCCTGGGTTCCACTCCCAGTACAGCAAAATAATAATAATAATAATAATAATAATAATAATAATAATAATAATAATGGTGATGATGATGATAATGATGATAACTACGATGATAGTATATGAAAATGTGAAAAATACAGCTTAATAGTGAGACATGAGGAGACCAAAATGACTCCAGTCAGCTGTGATGCAAGATGAAAGTCACTTTGTCAGTTGAATATGTCAATAGCATTTTGTGATCAAAAGGGATCCCATCTACTTATTTAACTTAATAGTATGTATGTGACAAGCAAAGTACCTCACATATTAAGGAACTGTGGTGATTTAAAGCTTAAAATTAAAGGAAAACTAATTTGAATAGCACGTTAAAATATATTTTCACTTATCTTTCTTATTTACTTCTTAAAGGAATTTCTCACAGAATTATCTACAGCTTATATAGTGAAACCATCTCTGATAAAACCCAACTGCAATCCCACTGGCTAAAAGTGTTAAGGGCTGGCTTGCCCAAATACAGAGGAAAAGATGCACATACAGTCGGAAAGAAATAGCACCTGACAAATTCTTACCCCACGGCTGGCAGCTGACATATAATCTATTATTTTTCACAATTAAATTAAGATTACTCTCATCTGCATATGTCAAAATTTAGAGTTAGAAAAACAGTTACCAGTGCACACTGGTACTGAAATTTAGTGCCTGTTCATCAGAACACAAATCTCGGGCTCTTAACAGTATTCTACACCATAGAGTTGCGAGGAGGAGGACTCAGTGTGTTCCTCGGTGGGCTGTTGTCCATGAAAAACACTCTCCCAGTGAAAGAGGGAGTCCTTCCTAGACATCACTTCCAAGGCGATTTTATTCAGGTGTCTGATTACCTTACCGTGTTGAGAGCACCTTCTTCCCGTGTACCTGAGCAAATACACATTCGGAGTCGGCTAGAGACCTGGTGTCTTTACCATAAAGCTAAAATCCACCTTGAGTTTTAAACTCTTTTACAAAAATTATTAAGCATAGTGTTTAATTCGTTAGCTATGATTAACTCTAATAAAATGGTATGTCTGTTACGTAGGCCATGGTCTGTTGTACAAGTCTTTACATAAATCAATGGCAGTAAGTATAAGCATAAATATGAATGGATAGATTTATTTGGATACCGTATGATGCAATTTATATGCTAACATGAGCATAGAGACAGTCCAGTCTGTGTTATGTATGTGCTACTCATGATTAATTAGTCATATTTCTTTATTTACAAGAAGACAATATTTATGACCACTGTATTTTAAGAGTAGAGCAAATTTGATATTATTACTTATTCTCCTTCATTTTCGTGATACAGAAACTAGTCAGTTAAGATTAAAGCCTAGCCGGGCGTGGTGTAATCCCCGCGCTTGGGAGGCTGAGACAGGAGGATCGCGCAGGTTCGAAGCCAGCCTCAGCTAGTTAGTGAGGCTCTCAGCAACTCAGTGAGACCCTGTTTCAAAAATAAAATATAAAATAGGGCTGGGAGTATAGCCTGGGGGTAGAAAGCCTCTGGGTTCCACACCCAGTATCACACACACACACACACACACACATAAACACACACACACAAGAGAGAAGATTAAAGCCTATTGTTGATAAAAATACACTTCAATGATGACAACTTAGCTCAAAGAAAAATGTTATGTTGAATTTCATACGATTAGAAAGTAAAAATGAATACAGAAGAATTTAGGCATGTCAAGTAGCTTTGGTGTTTTTTGCCATTATTTTCTTTTTTATTTTTGTGGTGCTGGGGATGGAAATCAGGAGCATCCTACCTCCAAGCTATACTCCCAGCCTTATTTTTTATTCTTTATTTTGAAACAAGTTCTCACTAAGTTGCAGAGTGCCTCACTAAGTAGCTGAGGCTGGCTGTGAACCTGGATTCTTCCTGTCTCAGCTACCCAAGTACTGGGATGACAAGCAAGCATGCACCACCATGCCTGGTTGACATAATTTTCTGACAGACACTGTGGCCTTGGATTTACAAAGGTAAAAAAATGAAGTTATTTTTCAAATAAGATCCAACAAATTACTAATTAATATTTTAGATCTCTTTTAGAGTTCAGGTAAATTGTAAGCTTAGTTTTATTATTAAAGAAGTAATCATGAAAAATCTAATGTGATGAAAATAATTTAATTAAAAATTTTCAAAAATAGGTCAAGATTATAATAATATCTGAGCTACAAAGAATGAGTGTGCATTGATAAAATGCTTATAGCAATTTATTTTAATAGCTACTCAGAAAATGACCATAAAATGTCAAAATTTCAGTGAGAAAACCAGCAATGAAATTTGAGACCATTGGTATGACAAATCCTGTTTCAGACCTTGTTGACCAAGACTTACTTGCACAACCAGATTTTGCCAAAACAGGAAATAGGTGTACTACATATATACCGCTCTGACCTTCTCTCTCTGTCTTCCTCCACCCAGCAGATGAAGCGTACTTCATCTTCCTCTGAGAATCAACGGTAAGCAATAACTCCCTTATTTCAAGATGAATAGTTTATAATGCCAATAAGTTTTTAATTTGTCATGGCAAAATGATAATCTTAATGAATTTTTCTATGATTTTTCAAAACTCTATTGATAACTTTTATTGAGAGTAATTATGCTAGTATAGTCTTTTTAAGCTAAGAAGGCACCATGCAATTAGTTCTATTGTTCCAAAAGCATTTTTACTCAATTTGATATTTTAATGAATATTTTCAATATAAAATTAATAATAGAAATACTTTTCATGCATATTACTTTAGGGAGTAGTTATAGTAGATCTATCTTTAATATAAAAGTGGAAAACTGGTTGCAAATATGTGCCCATGGTTTTATATCTCAGTATTCTTTATTACTATGAACACATATGGTTGATATTAACACAGGCATGATTAGAATAAGGATAAAAAGTCATGCTTGTGCCCAGTCTTAAATTGGTCAAGACAAAATTATAACAGTGACCTTTAGATAAAAGTATTTTATTGATGATCATTAACAAATAATATCATTTACTTCATAAATGCACTCAATTCAAAAAAGAAAGAAAAATACCTGTTGGGTATTTTCTAAACAAAAGCTAATCTAGTCAGGCAATCCCGTAAGTGTAAGTAATTTCAATGCAATATTCATTGTGTTTATTTTATACAAAAAGGCAATTTCCACGTAGAACTTGATAGATTGTGGCATAAGATTCTGGAGAATAATAGGATAGCATAGAATTAGTGAATGCCAATACGAAAGGATTTTTATACCACTAGAGGGAAGGCTTTACTTTAAAAAGTGTTGACATTTTTCTCTCCTGTGGGTAAGTGCTGTCCAGGAAGGTCTGGGAGTGCACACGCTGTAGTCAGAGACGAGCGTTGTCTCTCCTGCTAGTTGACCATGAAGCCTAGGATGCCTGCCTGTATGACTAACCTTCTGAAGGCAGATCAAGGGAAGCTAGACGGAAGGGGAAGTTTCAGGCCCCGGAGCTACTGAAGAATGACCTGTTGTCAGGTGGATGCCCCCCCCCCCAGCTGAGCTCAGATTTATAAGCAATGGTGGAAAATGAAGGAAAAGAGTGTTGGGATTTTCAAGTCGATGTAAATCAGATGCTTCTCATAATTCCAGTGATGCCGCTTCACAACTTCGAGGAGAGGGGAAGGGATTTATTTTTGGAAAGGAAAAACAAGAAAAAAGGCTTCTTATGAATTGTCAAGGCAGTTATTCATACTTAGATATTTCCAAGTTTTCCTGCATGGTGAAGTCTAGGAGTTTTGCAATCGTTGCAAATTGGAATCCACTGTTTTATGCCTCGTTGATACATGATGAGACAGACGTGATCAATCAGAATCAAGATTAAAAACTGCATTTAAAGTTAGAAATTTGGCAGCAGATAATTTTCTGTGCCATGATTAGTATGAGAATGAACCTCTGTGTATAATGAACCAATTCCATGCAAACAGCTAGATTTTTTTTCCTTCCTTCCTTCCTTCCACTCTTCCTTTATTATTATTATTATTATTATTATTATTTATTATTATTATTATTATTATTATATTTTTATTTTTTAGTATTGGGGATTGAACCCAGAGACATTCTGCCTCTGAGCTATACCCCTGGTCTTGTTACTTTTTTTTTTTTTTTTTGGTGGTACTGGGGTTCCTGGAAGCCCTTCTACCTCCGGGCTACACTCCCAGTCCTATTTTTATAATTTTTTATTTGGAAACAAGGTCTCTTAAGCCAGCGAGGCTGGCTTCAAACCAGTGCGATCCTCCTGTCACCGCCTCCCAAGCGCTGGGATGACAAGCGTGCGCCACCACGCCCGGCGTCCTGTTACTTTTTTGGAATAGGATTTCTCTAAGTTGCAGAGGGTGTCCGTACATTGCTGAGGCTCTGAGGCTGACCTTGAACCTGTGATCCTCCTGTCTCAGCCTCCTAAGTACCGGGTGACAGGCATGTGCCACTATGCCCTGCTTGATGTTTTTGTTGAAATCTTATATTTTCTTTCTTTTCTTTTCCTTTCTTTTTTCTTTTCCTTTCTTTTCTTTTCTACCTCCAAGCTACACCCAAATCTTTTTTTTTTTTTTTGAAATAGAATCTTCAGCTAAATTGCTGGAGCTGGCCTCAAACCAGGTCTCAATCTCCCAAGGACTGGGATTACGAGCCAAGCGTACATTATTACACCTTCCCTAAGGGTTTTATTGAAGTCTTTTCTGGTCTGCAGAGTCTACATTTCCATCACCCCCTTTTAGGAATGAGGAATTCCAAACCAAACAGAATGGGTTGAGCCATCAGTTCTACTTCTTGAAGACATATAGCAACTCAGTATTAAGTCTCTGGATCCCAACATTGCCCATCCATTAAGAGGGGAACTGAGTAGCATTATCTGCCAAGTAGGTTTTGATGAGTAAACACAGGACCTGACACAAACATAATCACTGTATCTGTGTCTTTCCACACTTTCATAACTTAAGAGTTATGAAGAGGTACATGCAAATTATTTTGTGTATTTATAAACGTAATCCATCTATATTTACTTTTATGGGTAATGCTTAAATGAGATCTCATTTTACTTATTTTTTATTGATGAAACATTGTCCTTACACCATATTCTCGACAATGTGTTCTTCCTTCAATGATTGTTGTTTGTTTGTTTGCTTGTTTTGTGGCACAGAAATATCCTACTTCTATCTCCAGCCCCTATTATATTTTTTTTTAATATGGAAACAGAGCCTCAGCTTGGTCTCTGGGAGTCTCGTTACATTGTTGAGGCTGGCCCTGGTCCTCCTGCCTCAACCCATCCCAGTGCTGGGATTACAGGCATGTGATGTCACACCTGGATCACCAGTGCTTTGTAACGATACCCCCTTTGCTCTGGTCATTTACAATCTCTAGTCTCCTATACCAGTTCACTTCAATTGTCTGCTTCTACAACCAAAAACTAAATTGTGGCAACAAATGTTTGAAGTCCACGTTAGTAACTAATACAGAAAGATATTTCAACGAATCATTCTTTGAGAAGTTTACTAATTATTCGTTGACCAAACTGAATTTGTATTTTAACTACGAAAAATTATCAAAGCAGCTTAAATAAGACTGATAATTTTATTTTGACAAATTTTAACTAAGAGCATAAAAATTTCAGTTTATTCACATCTTCTATTGTGTTCTTTTCAGGAGTTTGAAAGTTTTCTCCAAAAAGTATTTTTTTATTCTTAGTTGTTTTCTGGACTCTTTATAGCTTTTGTTATTATAAGGAGTAGTTTTTCATCTAATTTTATAGTTGGACGTTGCTAGCATATAGCAATGATGTTTTTGTAACTCATTAGTATATATAGCAATGATGTTTTTGTAACTCATTAGTACATCTAGAAAATATTGATTACGGTGTATTTTCCAAGTAAATAATTGTATTATTTCAAAACAATAACAATTTTACCTCTTCACATACCAGACTTAAAATTTCACATATGTTTTTTCTCTTCTTAAGTCTTTGATCAGAACCTCTCAGTACTATGTTAAATAATAGTGCTACTTCTTTATTTGTTTCAAATATTAAATGGAATGAACCTGGAATTTTTCCAATAACCATTATATTTACTATAGATAAAGTATTACTATCGTATACTAAAGTATAGTTATTTAAAGAATACTTAAAAGTATTCTTGCTACCAAATTAATGATCTCCTCTTTATATAGATATTAAATTTAGTAAATTCAATATAAAGTGTATATTTACTATAGATACTTAAAATATTCTTGCTGCCAAATTACTGATCTCTATAAGTATAGATTGAATTTAGCAGCATATTTCTGCTACATGATATTTTTAGTCTATTAATATTATGCATCCTACCAATAAATTGAGTAATATTGAATCACCTTGGCAGTCCTGAATATAACTCTACTGGACCATGATATTTTGAGTTATTTTTTAATTTGGTGAGTTGGTATTCTGTTAGGATTATGGGATTGCATTTATGAAATAGGCCTATGTATTATTTAATATTAGGCTATGTATGAGTGTATTATTGTATTGTTAGGCTATGTATGAGTGTATTGCCAAACTTTGAGATAGATAAACCCATTCTTTTAGAAAGTCAGCCTGCCTCCAGTATTTCTTATATTTATATTTATTTATTCTTTAGCTTATTATGACTACTTCCTCCAAATGTTATTTCATCCTAAGGTCAAGAAGGGCAGCGACATGAAATGATTTTGGATTAATTTCTAAAGCAGAGATGAATAACAAAAAATAACGACAATTCCATATCATGAATGAAATGCAAAAATCCTACAAAAATATTATACTAGACAATTTGAAACATGTTAAACACATCATGACTGATTTATATCAATACTGAAAAAATTATTCAAAATTTAAAAATTCATGATGAAGCTAATAATATTAATAGAATATAGAAACCATATGATAAAAATATGGTATTATTAATTTCTTATATATAGCTTTAAAAATAGAGGAAAAGGAGATAAGTTGGTAGTAATAATATACTAAAAATCTGCAGCAAATAATATGGATTTTTCTTACAAAAATCCATAAGCATTGGGGAAAAATAAACTATGACCATAGTAGCCCTGGAAACTACTTTATACATTTCTCTTTTCTTTGGTTCTTCACAAATAATGGTTATTACATTTCTCTGATGCTATCTTGCTGTCATATGGTACTAGGAAAAGTGCTTCTTGTTGCTACAGAATTTTCCAGGAAATAAAAGGGAAGCAATGGTTGTCTTGAGCCAAGCTCAGTAGCTAAAAGACATTACTTTCATGACATCGTCAAGCCTGCCCCTGGCCTGGGGTGTAAAGCTTCCCTCCCGTTCACAATCACCTCCCCAACACACCCACATACACGTTCATATACACACGCACACTGGAAAGGCCATTATCCTTGGATATTTTCAATAACCTTATGGAATTTTCATGAAATCCATGCTTCCCTCTTGCATATCTAATTCCTTGAGATTAATTTTGTGATGACAATGAAAAGTCTACTTATTTTTACATCCTGACAAACAGAAGCCCAAAAGCTTGCTTCTCAAACGAACCATTTGAAGACGGTTCCCGTTAGCAACTAAGCAAAATTGGCCTCCTTGATCCTTTATTTTTATTTTATTTTATTTTTTTATATTTTGCAGTACTAGGGATTGAACCCAGGGGCATTATATGTCCAAGTTACACCCCTAGCCCGATTACTTTAGCTTTCATTTTGAAACAAGATCTCATTAAGTTGCTGAGGTCCTCACTAAGTAGCTGAGGCTGGCCGAGAACCTGTGATCCTCCTGTCTCAGCCTCCTAAGTACCAGGATTACGAGAGTGCGCCACCACGCCCGGCTCTGCTTCACTATTTATCACTCCTTACTTTCCCGAAATGGGCTGTTAAAAGCAAGATGTGCCTGTATAACACCTGGAAACATGCTGTTGCCAGTTAATATTCAGTGATAGCCTATAATTGGAGAAAAAAACAACTTCTTTTCCAAGTGAGTGTTTCAAAGATGATGTTTCAAACAGGAAGCAATAACTTATTGTTTCAGTCCCAATATTCCTTCTTGTGAAGAAAGAGCAATTTAGCTGAGCCACATACAATTATGCTTCAGAAAGACACAGCTGCTCTCCTGCTCTTTGACTAGATGGTAGTGAACCCTTGATGGTTGATATTGCAAGGCTTTGAAAGGTCCGTGTTTGCTTTTTTCTCATCACACGGGAGAAATTACTAATGTCCCTAAAAGAGAAACAAACACAGGAGGAAGGATGGAAAGCTACATAAAAGAGAGACTTGGTGACCCACAGGTAGCCAAACTGTTTTACTGTGAATGAATAAAGACAATTTGATGTTTATACCTAAAAAGTTGCAAAGGAGTCAGGCATGGTGGTGCATGCCTGTAATCCCAGCATACGGGAAGCTGAAACAGGAGGATCGCAGGCTCCAGGCTACTAGCTTCAGCAATGGAGCAAGATACTCAGAGACTTAGGTCCTATTTCAAAATAAAAGATAAAAAAGGACTAGAGGGTGTAGCTTGGGGGTGGAACATCCCTGAGTTCAACGCCCAACATGTCGTCTTCACATAATTTAATTTGCCCTACACTTTTCTTTTTGATATACATTTTTCATCTCATTCTCCTATCTCCTTCTGTATTGCTCCTAAAAACAATAATACATACAAAGTCAATTTTCACATCACGATCACTGAACTGTTGATAGCATAGAAGAGCTTACATTTCCAAAACTCTACTGGCCTAATGGCACACTCCTGTAATCCCAGCACTTGGGAGCCTGAAACAGGAGGATGGCAGATCGAAGGCCAGCCTCAGCAACTGAGGGAGGCCCTCAACAACTTAGCAAGATTCTTTTTAAGAATAAAAAATAAAATAGAGTGAGAGTGTAGTTTAGAGGTAGAACACCCCTGCATGGTTCAATCCCTTATGCCACAAAATACATTCATACATACATGCATACATATATATATATATATATATATATATATATATACATAAAGAAGTCATCCAAAGTTATGTATAGGGTGAGGGGGTCGCACTACAGAGGGAAGCCTGATGTGCCCTTTGCATTTACAGATGTGCTTCCGGGGCTTTGGTTTCCTTCTTGCCTTTGTTCTTCAACCCTGTAGAAAATCAAAAGACATAATACCTCTCTTGCTGCCGTCCTGATAAATTTGGGGTAACGGGGCTCATTGCTCCATTCACCCACACTCCGTTACTCAAATCCCTGCACTGCACATTTTAACGCAGGTCTGTGTTCCCTTGTCCCGCAGCGATGGCCTCGTTTCCGGTGTGGCTGTTCCTGGTTGCCGTGTTGCTTTCATCCTTTGCTGCAAATGGGAACGAGGTATGGGTACGTTGAGCATCTTTGAGGATCAGTGCAGGAGATGACGAGGGATCCCAGGCTACCAGGTGCTGGAGCGTCTGGTCCACCGCAAAGTGCCGTTGTTAGCTCAGGGTAGTGGACGCAAGCTCAAAGCTGGAGTGACCAGCACAGCAGCCCTGGGCCACACAAGCGGGATGGGACACTTGTGTGGATGGGTATCAGTTTCATCTGAATCAAGATAGTCATACATTTACGATACACCGCAGAATTCAAGGCAGTACCAGAGAAGAAGTTAAAATATCTCACGATCACTTTATCACTGATGATCATGAAACGGCATTTTGGACATATTAAGTAAGGTCAGTTCTTCACATTAACTTAACCATTTCTTTTTTAAAATGGCTGCCGACAAATTAAAATTACTTGTGAGGCAAGAGTTATATTTTGATGGGCGGCACAGGTCTATGTACCTAAAGCCAATACCTCAAGAACTGTTCTGGTTCACTTTTATTTAATCCAATTCAATGTGACACCCACAAAAAATTAGCAATATATTTATATCTCAAATTAGCATGACTTCATCACAGATATTGCTATTTCTAGGTTTAATGAATATTGTATGAGAATAATTACATCAGTTTTTTAAATTAAAAAATTTATTGAAAGTATTAAATAGACCTAAGTATGTACAAGAGCCAAATACTCAAATTATTTCTGTTTTTTGTTTGTTTGTTTGTTTTTTGGTTTTTTATCTTTTTTAATATTTATTGGTGCATTATATTCATACATCATATTGGGGTAAAAAAACCTGTGTGTACAGACATGCACACATCACTGATTTAACCCCTACCCAATTCCCACCCCATTCCCTCCCCGTCCCTCCCTCCCTTGCTCGGCTTAGTGGTTGACTTCGGTATGTTTAAGTACATTTTGTGTTTTAGAGATTTTCCTCTCCCCCCCCTTCTCCTCCTTTAGGTTGTCTTGTTTGCTCCTCCAAAGGATTTCCTTTTTCATCTAGAGTTCCTCCTATGACCCAATTCTCCCTAACTCTCACATATTAGGGAAAGCATCTGATTTCTTATTTTTTGTGACTGACTAATCTCACTTAGCATAATGTCCTCCAGTTCCATCCATTTCCCTGAAAATGATGTAATTGAGTTATTTTTGACCATTTGATCCAGCAATACCACTTCTGGGTATCTACTCAAAAGAAAAGAAACCAAACTACCAAAATAATGCATGTGTATCTATGTTCATAGCTGCACAATTCACCATTGCCAAACTATGGAACCAGCCAAGATGCCCATCAACAGATGAATGGATTACAAAACTGTGGGATATGTACACAATGGAATTTTACTCAGCCATCAAATTATTTCTAATATGCTACTTTTCTTAAGTAATCCCTCAAACAGAGAGTCATTCATAGACAGATTGATTGATTGATTGATTGATGATAGACTTTTTTGAGGACTGAACCCAGGGACAGTGTACCTCTGAACTACTTCATTTTTTATTTTGAAACAGGTTCTCATTAAGTTGTAAAGGGCCTCATGAAATTGCTGAGGCTGTCCTTGAACCTGCAATCTTCCAGTATCGGCCTCCCAAGTACTGGGATTACAGGCAGGTACCAGCACGCCTAGCCAATCATTGCCTATAATGATGGGCTAGTTTTTGCACGTAAAAGGTATTTCATCACATGTCAGAAAGCCTCTGAAGATTAGAAGTTTTGAGCACTGCGGTCTCAAAGCTTATATCCTTCTTACACTTTCTTTAGCTTTTGGCCCAAAAGACCAGCTAGAATTCTTAGAGAATCCCGACACTGGATTCAAACCTCATTTGACACAAAGCAGTATTATTATTGTGTTGCCATAATCAAATTATCAGTCTGGCTTCATACAAGTAATTCGTAGTATTCTAATTGCCCCTACATGATTACATTTTATGTTTCTCTCAATCACCGATTACATCTCCAATCTGTCTCCTGATCTTACTGCCTAAATATTTTAAATAGCAAATACAAGGCAGATGTGGTAGTACACATTGGTAATCCCAGCATTTGGGAGGCTGAGACAGGAGGATTTGGGGTTTGCAGCCACCCTCAGCTACTTAGTGAGGCCCTCTCTAACTTAGTGAGACTCTGTTTCAAAATAAAGAATAAAATAAAGCCAGGCATGGTGGCACAGGCTTGTAATCCAAACATTTAGGAGGCTGAGAGTGGAGGATCGTGGTTCGTGGACAACCTCAGCTACTTAGTGAGGCCCTCCTCAACTTAGTGAGACCCAGTTTCAAAATAAAGAATAAAAAATTGGGCAGGGGGTATAGCTTGGATGTCAAATGCCTCTAGGTTCCATCCCCAGACCCACACAAAAAAAATTCTAACTGATTATATATATATATATATATATATATATATATATATATATATATACTATGGTTGACATTACCTTTCTGTGTGTCTATGTATGTGATACTGGGGATTGAACCCAGGGTAATTCTATCTCTGAACTACACCCCTCAGTGATATCTATATCTATATCTATATACTATTAATTATATCTCCATTCTCAAAGGCTCAATTGACTACTTTTCCATTTAAAATCATACCAATGCTTAACAAATAATAATGGATTGAACTGAATATATATTTTTAAATGCCGTATATAAGCCAGGCATGATGGCTCATGCCTATAATCTCAATACTTGGAGGCTGAGACAGGAAGATTGCAGGTTTGAGGCCAGCCTCAATAACTTAGTGAGGCTCTCAGCATCATAGAGAGACCCTATTTCCAAATAAAAAAAACTAAAATATGGCTAGGGGTAGAACTTGGAGGTAGAATGCTTCTGGGTTCAATCCCTCCGGCCACAAAACATCAAAAGCAAAACAAAATCTGTGCTCTCTTGAAACACTGAAGGCTTATTCCTTCTTAAATGTCATCTTCAAATATAATAAAATAATTCTAATTTTATTTCCCTTTAGCGTCCATCTTTTGATGACTTGTCAACCACCCTAGCAAAAGTTCAAAAGGAGATCGTAGATAAACACAATGAATTAAGGAGATCAGTCACTCCAAGCGCCAGTAACATGCTAAAGATGGTAAGAGGGAGCAACTGAAGGTACTTGAGCCTCGGCACCGTGTGGAGAGCAGGCAGCCGAGGCTGGCTTGGAAGTCAGTCCTGCTTCCGCGACGTCTTTGTCTTGGGTCCTGTTAGTGGGTTACGTTCGTGGCAGGCTTTTTTAATTTCCCTTCATAATAGTGAGATAAGTTGTCCGGCTCATGGAGCTATTTAAGTTATGGCAAAACTAAAGCCAAATCCATAGGCACCCAGAGCGTGCGCAGAGTGCTCCCGGCGCCCCGCCTCTCCTAATCCAGGATGCAGAGGATGCCCTTTAGGATCGATGCCATTTAGTGTGAAGGACAGCCCGCTTTTCTGACCCCAGTACCAAAGGCCATATGCCTCCCACATTTATTCAGTGAATGGGGGAAAAAAATAAGAGAAACTAGGAATGAAGTGTGCGAGTATTGGAACAACAATCTCAACACAAACATGTTTAATAGTCTTTAGGGTAAAGCAGTTATTAAAAATCTACCCGTACCCACTAAGCTGGTGTATGATTATTATCTGTCTTGGAATTTTCAAGTTACTCAGGGGGAGACGCGTCATCTCTCTATCTTTGGAGCAGAAAATGGCATATGAAAATGTGTGTGATGGAAAATGGGAAGGCGCCTCTGTATGGAAATTGTATAAAGATGTAAACCAACCTGTCAATTTGATTATAAAGATTATGCGAGTTTGAGTGATTATTTGCTCTTTTTTCCCTTCTCCTCCTCCCCCTAGAAATGGAACAGTGCAGCTGCAGAAAATGCCCGGAAATGGGCAAACCAGTGTAATTACGAACACAGCAGCAGTACATTCCGAAGAACCAGTATGTAAATTTTAAAATATTTGTTGAATAGATGGACAGGTAAAATGTTCAGGGACCCTTTTACGATGTCAGGAAAACTTTGTAAATAGATATGGCTTCTAATGTTGCCCTTTTCATGTTACATATCTTTAGAGGTAGAGGAAATTCTGAGAACAAAAACCACCTTGCGCTTAGTGAACCTCATTCATAAAAACTTTCTATATATGAACACCTTTTTACATATTCCAGCACATGAGCAAAACAGATCATGGAAGCCGGGAATGGTGGCGCACACTTGTAATCCCAGCATTCGGGAGGCTGAGACCGGAGGATCGCGGTTTGCGGACAGCCTCAGCTACTTAGTGAGGCCCTCTGCAACTCAGTGAGACCCGGTTTCAAAATAAAGAATTAAAAATAGGGCAGGGGGTGTAGCTTGGAGGTCGAATGCCCCTGGGTTCCATCCCCAGACCCGAAAAAAAAAAAAAAAAAGCCAAAAATAGGTCATGGATCAGCTTCTATGCCACTTAAAAATTAGAAAACCAAATCTCTGGAGTAAAATGATTGATAATTAGTTATATATAGTTAATTTAAAATTAGAATTTCTAACTTCTGACCCAGAACCCTTTTTATGATATTACATAACCATTTGTATTTTGGTAATTTTTTTTTTTCGTAATACTAAGTAGCTTTTGGTAACTATTTTTGAGCTATAACATATATTGAATTTGGCCAAACTGTTAATGAATTTTATTTTATGTATTTAATTTTGTTGGTACCAAGGATTAAACCTAGGGGCATCTTTTTTCTGAGCTACAACCCCAGTCTTTCTTTCTTTCTCTTTCTCTCTTTCTTTCTTTCTTTCTTTTTTCTTTATTTATTTTTGTAGTGCTGACGATTGAACTCAGGGGCATTCTACCTTCGACCTACACCTCAACCCTACTTTTTATTCTTTATTTTGAAACAGGGTCTCACTAAACTGCAGAGGGGCTCACTAAGTAGCTGAGGCTGGCTGCGAACCCAGATCATTCTGTCTCAGTCTCCCAAATGTTGGGATTACAAGCGTGTACCACCATTCCTGGCTCTTATTTTTTGTGTTTGAAATAGAATTTTGCTGAGTTGCAGAATGTCTTGCTAAGTTCCTGAACCTGGCCCTCAAACCTTCAGTCCTCCTATCCTAGCCTCCAAGTGCTGGAATTACAAATGCATACCACCATGCCTGGCTTGTTCATAAATTTTATTATAAACATTAATATTAGCATTTTCACTATTTCTTGTTTGGTTTTTGATGACAAAAATTGTGTCATATTTCATAAATATGTCAAGCCTGATTTGAAAGGAATAAATAACTCACCTTTTCTAAAGGTAGAACTTCCTTCTTATCTGTATTTCTGATAATTAAATTATAATAAAACTTATAAAGAGGGGCAACTATATTCACTAGAAGCTTTAAGGTTGGTTCTAAAGATCCCAGTCTATTGTAAAAATCTTAACTTCTCTTTTTATCTTAAGCTAACCAAGAGTAGTTGTCATTCTCTTCTTTCAAACTTGTAGACACTATATTCCACCATCCAAATATAAATATTATTTGCATTGCTTGAAAGAATGGAATGTTAAGGGCAGAAAGAAACTTTTTTTCTAACTCTTGGGTGAAAGTTTGTCCTATATGTTTCGATCGGCTGGTTAATGGAAAACCCAAGCACTTTTAAAATACTATTCCTCCTGGTATCATGTGCTGTATACTTGGGGGTCTGCAATACTAAGATTTTTCAAACAAAATAATAATCCTATATATTCATTTAAAATTTGTATGTATAAAAATCTCTTGGTCTTTGCCTTTGGTAAATTTATAGCACAAAAACTGAAAATGCAGGATACTAATACCTGTGAAGAATTTAATAGGAAAAGTGAGTCCAGAGAGAACAGACATTTAAGAAAGAAGACTTGTCCATCTACTCCAATCTTGGGGTGTTACGGCCAGCCTACATGTGACGGGCACACCTAGCTATGAGTCAGCTCTATCTGCTAAGGATATGAGACTCCTTCCATATGTATTAACCAAGAGTTGGTAACAATCAACAGTACAGGGGTGTGGGGGGCATACTTTATTACTTTGGTTTGTTTCTTTTTAGATATAAGCTGTGGCGAGAATCTCTTTATGTCATCTCACCCCACTTCGTGGTCAAAAGCAATCCAAAGTTGGTATAATGAATATACTGATTTTATTTATGGTGTAGGAAAAAAGACCTCTAAGTCAGTGATTGGACATTATACTCAGGTAAGAGAAAGAAATTAAACACCCGTATCTCTAATTGTCCTTAAAAAAAAAAAAAAAAGATTCTCTAAATTTTGATCGGCTCCAGGGTTGAATCTGGGAAAGACAAGACCTGGGTATATCTGAGCTGATGTTTTTCAATAGCTTACAGGTTTTGGTTAAGAAAACATACTGTGTTTTTCTAATATTCTAAATAGATAAGGAAATGAATGTACTTGGAAATGTGATAATTTAAGGTGTTTTCATTTGATTTGATAATTTGAATATATCCATAAGGCACATAAAAACAAAATAGCTAGTAATAGGCTTTTTGGCTTTATATTTCCTTATATATATTTATATTTTTTTTCTGTATTGGGGATGGAACCTAGAGGCATTCTACCTCCGACCTATACCCCAGCCCTATTTTTTTATCTTTATTTTGAAACAGGGTCTCACTGAGTTGTAGAGGGCCTCACTAAGTAGCTGAGGCTGGCCTCAAACCACGATCCTACTGTCTCAGCCTCCCAAAAGCTTGGATTACAAGCATGTGCCACCACGCCCCAGATTTTCTCCTATTCGTTTTTGACGTTTCCTTGTTCTCTAACATACTGCTGTCTTTACTTGTGGGTGTCTAGGTTGTTTGGGACTCAAGTTTCTATGTTGGATGTGCAGCTGCCTTGTGTCCTAAGCAACCTTTGAAAGTCTTCCTAGTTTGCCACTATTGTCCCGCGTAAGTATACACTTTGTAGATTATTCCTGTAGATAATGCAAATGAATATGTTTCAACTGCCAAATAATAAACACTAAAAAGTATATTTGGGGAAAAGGAAAGGAGACGGATCTTTGGAAAGTCTTTCTAAAATAGATACTTTTTTGGAAATACCAACTTTCCTGGTTCTAAGTACAATAATCCCAAACTCTTTCCTTGCACCTACAATAATTGGCTTTTTCTATCAATTCCCATTCCCTACACTCAGTGCTACATTGTGAGTAGGTGTGATATGTAGTTTTCTACATGTGTACAATGAATTGTCCCTCAGTTCACAGCTAGAAAGTGAAAACAATGCTAGACCAGGGGCGCAGGAGAGGCATACCGGAGGAATGACATATTTTGATCGTTCTAGACCTTCTCATTCAAACGTTCCGCTTCCTCCTCATCTAAACTTGTCTTGGGATGTTCATAGCAGCACAATTCACAACAGCCAGATTACGGAACCAACGCGAGTTGTCATGAACGGATGGATAGATCACAAACTGTGGTCTATTCACACAATGGAATTTTACTGGGCCATAAAGAACAAAATTATATCATTTGCAGCAACATGCATGCAACTGGAGAACATTATGTTAAGTGAGATTAGCCATTCTCAAAAAGGGAAGCACTGTGCTTTCTCCCATCTGTGAAAATAGACATTGGGCATTGGGAAACAGAGAGAGAGAGAGACAGAGAGAGAGAAGAAAGAGAGAGACAGAGAGGAGAGACAGAGAGAAGAATGAGAGAGAGACAGAGAGGGGAGAGAGAGAGACAGAGAGACAGAGACAGAGAGAGAGAAGAAAGAGAAACAGAGAGGAGAGAGAGACAGAGAAAGAGAGAGACAGAGAGACAGAGAGAGAGAAGAAAAAGAGAGACAGAGAGGAGAGAGACAGAGAGAGACACAGAGACAGAGAGAGAGAATGAGAGAGAGATAGAGACAGAGAGGAGAGAGAGACAGAGAGAGACAGAGAGAAAGAGACAGACAGAGAGGGGAGAGAGAGAGAAAGACAGAGAGACAGAGACAGAGAGAGAAGAAAGAGAGACAGAGAGGAGAGAGAGACAGAGAAAGAGAGAGACAGAGAGACAGAGAGGAGAGAGAGAGACAGAGAGACAGAGAGAGACAGAGACAGACACAGAGACAGAGAGAGAGAAGAATGAGAGAGAGAGACAGAGACAGAGAGGTGAGAGAGACAGAAAGAGACAGACACAGAGACAGACACAGAGACAGAGAGAGAGAGAGAGATCTCACATAAAGGAGTAAAGATTCCAATGGAGGGATGGGGGAGGGTTCGGGGAGACAGGAAGGGGGAGGGGGACAGAGATGCAATGAAGGTAACAGTGTACATAATCCTACTTGAGACACACCAAGCCTTGCATGTAGATTTCGATCACTCTATGCCTTAGTATGATGCATAATCACAATGCACCAACAGAAGTGCATAAAATGATTAAATCTGGGCTTCAAAGGCTTTTTAAGAGACTTTTTTTCAAATAATCAAAAAAGTAACATTTTTAGCTTTGGTTCTTAGAATTTAATACAAAGCATTCGTGATATCTGTTAAGACCTTTTTAAATTTTTATTTTTTTTTTTTGCAGTACTGGTAATTAAATCCAGGAGTATTCTACCTCTAAGATACACCCCCGGCCCTATTTTTTATTCTCTATTTTGAAACAGGGTCTCACTGAGTTGCAAAGGGCCTCACTAAGTAGCTGAGGCTGGTCGTAAACCTCGATTCTCCTGTCTCAGCCTCCCAAATGCTGGGATTATAAGCGTTGGCCACCACGCCCAGTTTATCTTTAAATCTTAATTTAAACTGAGAATGGTGGAACATACCTGTAATCCCAGTACTTGAGAGTTCAGCACAGAAGGATTGAACGTTTCAAAACCTCAGAAACAAAGTGAGATCCTGTTTCAAAACAAAAATTATTTTTTTTTCTTTTTTTTTTTTTTTTTGGTGGTACTGGGGTTCCTGGAAGCCCCTTTACCTCCAGGCTACACTCCCAGACCTATTTTTATATTTTTTTAATTTGGAAACAGGATCTTTTAAGCCACCGAGACTGGCTTCGACCTGCTTTTTTAAAAAGAGCTGGGGGTGGCCGGGTGTGGTGGCGCACGCTTGTAATCCCCGCGTTTGGGAGGCAGAGACAGGAGGATCACACAGGTTCGAAGCCAGCTGCGCGCGCTGGCTTAGAAGACCCTGTTTTCAAATAAAAATATAAAATAGGTCTGGGAGTGTAGCCCGGAGGTAGAAGGGCTTCCAGGAACCCCAGTACCACCAAAAAAGAGCTGGGGGTGGAGTTCAGAGGTAGAATACCTCTGAGTTCAATTTCCAGTAAAACACACACAAACACACACACACAAACACACACACACACACACACACACACACACGATTTTAATTTGTAGCCAGAAACCCACCCCTTCCTCAAGCAATATGTTTGAACTCTTCAAAAAAGACAAGCAATCTTTTTTTTTTTTTTTTTTTTTTTTTTTTTTTTTTTTTTTTTTTTTTTTTTTGGTGGTACTGGGGTTCCTGGAAGCCCTTCTTCCTCCGGGCTACACTCCCAGACCTATTTTATATTTTTGAAACAGGGTCTCTTACGCCAGCACGGCTGGCTTCGAACCTGCGCGATCCTCCTGTCTCCGCCTCCCAAGCGCGGGGATTACAAGCGTGCGCCACCACGCCCGGCGACAAGCAATCTTATTAATATAATGAATATATATTCTCAATCTACCTGTTAGTTTTAATTTCTTTTTTTTAGTACATCCAATTTTTTTCCCCACCAGAGGCACAGGGTCTCACTGAAATAAGATGCCTACACAATTTCTTTTGAGACTTCAGATAATCGCAGTGATCTGAAGCTCCCATGTGAAAAGTATGGCCTTCAAGGCCAGTTGTTCTCAGCAAGGTCATTTTAGTGCTAAACTGAGGAACTTGGAAGGCCCTGGAAGAAAGCATTCAAATACCTGCCAAGAGAAGGAGGCACCTACACATTGTGGCAGCTCATGCCTGCTATCCCAGCCCTCAAGAGGCTGAGACAGGAGGATCACTAGAGGCCAGCCTCAGCAACATAGCAAGACCTTTGGCAATTTATGAGACCCTGTTTCAAAATAAAAAAAATAAAAATAAAAAAAAAGGCCGGGGAGAGGCAAACACGGCATCTGGAGCCTGGTATCTTGAAATCAAGGGTTGAAGTGAATAATAAAGGAAAGAGAGTTAGACTGAACTTGCAGAACACTTTTATAACAACTTCAGAGTTTTGACATATCCTGCCCCATTGCGTGGAGAGGCTGAGATTCAGCTGTGCTGCCCCGGACCCTTGATCCACTTGATACACCAGAGAATTTGACTCTTGTATTTTCAGATGCTAATGGCCAATACCATATTAACCATAATAAAACGTAGGCTTGGCATTCTAAGACAAGGACACCCTACAGATGATCATTAATAGGCCAGTACAATATTAACCATAATGAAATGTAGGCTTGGGATTCTAAGATTGAGATTCTAAGACCAGAACACCCTACAGATGATCATTAATAGAGCGTCTTCTCTCTCTCTCTCTCTCTCTCTCTCTCTCTCTCTCTCTCTCTCTCTCTCTCTCTCTCTCTCTCTCCTACATATGTGCCACTTTTAGAAATTCAGAGACCTTCCTAAGAATAATGGTGTGCTTTCTTTCACTAGCATACACCAAAAACTACTTGCAAATCACCACCCCTATCAAGAATCCAAAAATTACACTGGAGCTTTTACATAAGCTTTTACATAAGCTTTTTACTTATGTTAGTTCTTATTACAGAGATAATGGCACTGTTCCATTTTTTATTACAAAACATAGTTGACAACGTTTCGTATGGCTTTTCCTCCTACAACCTTCTGTCCTCCAGAACCTTCTCCTTTCTCTACAGGAATGTGCTCTCAGCACTCGTCAGCACCTTGTGGAGGGTAGTCTTGGTCACTTGGCCGTGTTGGTTGGGAGGAGAAGCCATTGTTGCCACAGTGTATTGGAATCCACTCTGAAAACCTGACCCTCTAATTGACCTGAATCAGTTGCTCTTGTTCTGAGATTATGGTCAAGCACATGACTAAACTTGAATATATTCTTACTTTATATTGTTACATGAATAAGCTTAAGGGATGCTAGGGTATTGTTGTTATTTGATATAATTAGAACACTTAACAAAAACCCATATGTATTTGGTGATGGATGGTAACATTAGAGTGTATACTGAGAAAGAAAATAAAAAACCATTTGACATTTTGCATTTCAGCGGCAATTTTGTTGACCGACAAAAGTTCCCTTACAAGAGAGGAGCGCCCTGTGGGAGTTGTCCTGGTCACTGTGACAACCGGCTGTGCAGTAAGTTTGAAGCAATGAGCTTGTTAGTTTGGCAAGAGGATTTTATGTTTATACTTAAAAGTTAGGAAATCTTCTAAATGTAACCAGCTTAAGAGATGCATTTATGAAAAAAAAACCCAAAAAATTACTTAGCAAAGTGTTTTGAAATAAAATTTTTATAGCCAGACAAGGTGGTGCACTCTTGGGAGGCTGAGACAGGAGGATCTTATGTTAGAGACCAGCCTCAGTAATGTAGTGAGCCCCTCAGAAGCCTAGTGTGATTCTGCGTCAAAGCAAAACCCAAAGAGGCCTGGGGGTATAGATCAGAGGTAGAATGCCCCTGGATTAAATTCCCAGTATCACACACACAAAAAATCACAGTTTAGTATCTGTGTCCTTTCTATGAAAACCTGCAATCATGGATAACCTCTAAGAACAAATCAATGTCAAGCTTATAGGTAAGATAATGGTTTTAAGATTGATTGGGCTTTAGGCCATTTAAAAACATCCACCTAGAAATGTCCAATACTCTATATCTCTCACTTCCCAGAATGGGTGTCACTAGAGTCAAGGTAATTTGTGTCAATATAACATCTGCAGTGATGAAAATGGTTAGTGTTTTCAATGTCCTGTGAAGCAGCCCCTCTATCTCAGTAGCTACTGAACACATGGCATATAAGTAGTACAGCCAAGACCTGAAATTTTATTTTTAATTAAGTGTAACCCGGAACAAGCACAGGATTGGTGGGCACCATTTTGGATAATGCATTTCTAGACAGATACACTGAAATTACATTTACTTTTTTTTTTTGAGTCTGGAAAATAAGTTGATTCATCTTAGAAACATTTCAAAAATCTCAGATTTAAAACAAAGTCATAGGTTAATCAGGAGCTTAACTAAGGCCTTGATGTGTTCCTCCAAGCATAAAATAGCGATCATGGAACATCATGTCAAATTTTGGGCTTATTTCCCTTGTCCCCATTTGCCTTGAACTAAGAGTGTTGAGGCTGTGAAGGCAAGTGGTAAGTCAGTGACTGATATCTTTGTTTTTATTTCAGCCAATAGTTGTGGTGAAGAAAATAAATATTCTAACTGTGAAGAAATGAAAAAGTCAGTGACCTGTAAAGACCCACTGGTCAAGAACTCTTGCAAGGCTTCCTGCAAATGTGAAGGAAAAATTTACAACATGCCTATTACAAATGAACAGGGCTAGGTGGAGAGGGGCAGGTCGCCTTCTTAGCTTGGACTACCAGAGAAATTGTACTTAAGCTGGCTACAAATTTGATTCCAAATTGTAACGAATCTTTTTCATCCAGATCCGCTTCTTATTTTTACAGAAATTTCTTTTTATTAAAAGAATTTAAAAGAAATAAATTGATGATAACAATTTGGGATTTCGATATGTGGGGTTTGACTTAAATTTAATGAATTGAATCAAACCGAGGATTCTGAAGATCATATTTTCTTACGACTAAACCCTGCATTGAAATTGAGAACTACATTCCCAGAGCACAAGAGTGTCGTAAGCTCGTCACATAAATCCTGGGCTCCGGTCCTCTTCCCTAGCTCCACTTAGCTGCATATCTGTGAGGCAGGGTTCACACCTGCTGTCTTTAATTCACTCTTCTTCCCACGCTACTGGACCTCATCCTTACAACCGCCTAGAAACTCTGCTCCTCCATTAAATCTGGTTTGATTTTCTCCAAATCAATGCAGACTGTTGATTCTCCTGCCACAAAAGTGTTACCAAAGAACAGGAATCACACCATCCTCTTGAAGCCTGTCTTCTCTGACATAAATGTTCCTTAAAATAACCAAAATGTAGAAGCTCTCTCCTCAGCCCTTTTGCGTTTGAGTCCGTGTATATTGACTCACTTTCAAAGATGGGACAACGCAAAGGGGCAGATAGTTTCTGTGCAATGGAGAAATCTGCCAATCACCATCTTGAGTGGGAGATTCAAATTCCAATCTCTATTATCAAGATTTTAAAAAAATGTTTCTTGGGAACACTCTTTCAAATTATAACTTGTAGAACACAGTGTGCTTATTCAAAATGACTGCACCAACAATCTGAACTCTTTAAAGAAATTAAAATAAAATTAATCTGAGCAATACATTAATTCTCTTCTAGAGTTTGTTTTAACAGTATAATACCATATTATTTATAATGTCTTAATAACCACATTATAATAGCATCAAGTTCTTATTTTAGTCCTCACATTATGAGTTTGTTCTATTTAGTAGCTATCTCCATTATTAACCATTAAAAGTAAATCTGGCCGGGCGTGGTGGCTCATGCTTGTAATCCAAGCGCTTGGGAGGCTGTGACAGGAGGCTCGCACAGGTTCAAAGCCAGCCTCAGCTTATTAGTGAGGCTCTCAGCAACATAGTGAGGCCCTGCTTCCAAATAAAATATAAAGTAAGTCTGGGGGGGGTATATAGCCTGGAGGTAGAACACTGCTGGGCTCCACACCCAGTACCACCAAAAATAAATAAATAAATTAATTAATTAATTAAATAATCTGTAGGTATTTGGTATGCAAACGTCTTAAAGAAATTTCTTGTGCATTTTTAGATAAATTAGCCATTTGATTTTGGCTGTATTAGCCTGAGCTCTTTATTTCTTCTAAAATAATAAATAATAAAAATAAACTATGAAGATAAATTTTACCCAAGTTTTATGTAACAGAACCATGTTAAATAGAAGGATAAATGAACAGATAGAGTGAGAAATAGAATAAAATGCAAGAAAGAATATGCTTCAAGAGGAATGCATTGGTTAATACGTTCATAATATTGTGATATGCACTATTTTACTTTCTTCAGACTAACTCTGCACTATGTTAAAATTTATACAGCAGATCACTTCCCCAAGATTACTGTTCAGGATGATCGTAAATGCTTTGGGACACTTATTTTACTCATGCCAATTTTCAAAAAATTTTTAAATTATGCTCATCGATGCATAGTAATAATTGCACCGAGTAGTGGGATTCACTGAGATGCTTCCCTCTGTGTACACACTGTATGCACTCTGCAAAGAGCTAGTCCATGTACCTTCATCTACCTTCATGTCCTGGGGCTTTCACAATCCCCAGTCACCCATCTTCTAATTCTGGACCACTTTTTTTTTCTCTCTCTGCTATGTGTTTTAGTTTCCGTATATAAAAAAAAGAAGACTCGTGTGTCGGTGTCTGGCTTATTGTGTTTAGCATGATGTCTCCAAGTTTCTCCATTCTCCTTCCTGTGACAGGGTTTCGTTCTTTATTGCTGGCTGACTAATACACGTGCACTAATACATTGCGTATGTGTACTACGCTTCCTTTTTTCATTCATCTTTGTCTGGTCACCTAGTTTGATTCTGTATCTGGACTATTGTGAAGCGCGCCATAACAGACATGAGCTTGTGGGTATCTCTAATGCTGACTTTAATTCTTTAGGATGAATACTACGGGATGATATAGTGGATTATATCATAGTTCTAGTTCCAGCTTTTTGAGGAAGCTCCATAATGCTTTCCATAGTGGCTCTGCAGTTACACAAACTATGTAAAAGAGTTCCTTACTTAGGACATTCTTATCATCTTATTATTATATATTTGGATGACTTAATTTGTTTAGTTTTTTGAGTTCTTTATATATCCTGGACATCAATCTTTTATTTATTTATTTATTTTATTTATTTATTTAGCGAGTCTGGGGATGGAACCCAGGGGCATTCGACCTCCGAGATATACCCCCTGCCCTATTTTTTATTCTTTATTTTGAAACCAGGTCTCACTGAGTTGCAGAGGGTGGGCATCAATCTTATGTCAGGTGAATAGCTTGCAAAAACTTTCTCCTGTTGTAGAGGCTGTTTCTTTACTTCTTTGAATGTTTCCTTTGCTCTGAAGGAACTTTTGATGTATTCCATTTTCAATTCTTGATTCAATTTGGTTTTGTATTTGTAGTGCTGTGGATTGAATCAAGGGCTTTGCACAAGGTATGCAGGTGCTCTACCAGTGACCCACATCCTCAACCCTCATCCCCCATTATGACTTGCTGCTTTTTTCTTTATCTCTCTCTTTCCCTTCCTTCCTTCTTTCCTTCCTTCCTTCCTTCCTTCCTTCCTTCCTTCCTTCCTTCCTTCCTCCTTCTCTCTCTCTCTCTTTCTTTCTTTCTTTCTTTCTTTCTTTCTTTCTTTCTTTCTTTCCTTCTCTCTTTCTTTCTTCCTTTCTTTCTTTCTTTGTGCTAGGGACTGAATCCAGGGTCATTCTACCTCTGAGCTACCTCTGAGCTATACTCCTAGCCCTTTTTTGTTTTTTACTTTGAAATAGGGTCTTGCTAAGTTGCTGAGGCTGATCTTGAGCCCGGGGTCCTCCTGTCTCAGCCTCTCAAGTACTGATATTACAGGTGTGTGACAGCAGAGTTACTTTAAGATGGAGGTACAGGATATGCATGGTAAACAGGGATTTATAAAATCAGTTTACAGTCCAATGTAGTATTATCCCAAGTGGCCCACTGCATGTGGAGAGCCAGAGGAACTAGCAGCTGGTTGAGTAGTTCCAGGGCTAGAGTCTCAGAATAGGAGCAATCAATAATGCAGTCCCAGGTCACGATGTGACGGTCAGGAAACTTTCCACAGGGACAACGGAGAAAGTCCAGGTCGAAGAGCAGAAATGAAGACTGATGTCCCAGGTGAGAGCAGATGCATTTTTCTCAGGAGCAACCACACTCCCCTTCACACAACTTTCTCCGTCTTTTTATTTGTCTTGTGCCTATCGAAACAGCGCTGCCCACATGCAGGGCAGGACTTCACACTGAATCTGTTCTTACATAAACCAATCATTTCAACAACACACCCAAGGTCACATGACCTTAGGTGTTTCACAATCTAATAAAACTGAAAATCCAGATTAATCAGCACAAGGGAGTTTTCATTGTTACTTGTATTTATAGCAATTTTATCATTAGATTACTTATATGATCTGTCTTATATAGGACAAGTAGGGTGCTATAATTATAGTGAGTTCCTCGGAATAAAATTTCTTGGTAATATAGTAACTCAATGTTTAACACTTTAAGGGGATACTAAACTATTTCCTAAGTGTCTTCACTATTTCAGATTTCTAATGGATTCCCATTTTCCCATGACATGGTCAGCGTTGTTTTTCCTTCTTTAGTATGCCATTTTTGGTGGTGGTGTTTTAAATATATTTCTGTCAAAAGTTTCATATCATATATTTAATTCACTCAACTTATGTAAAAAGTAAGACTTGCAAGCCAGTTCTCATTAATAAATCAATCAGCAACATATACATTTTCCTCTTCCAAAAATGCCTCACTCATTTTTATTTATAATAGAAAATTGTGCCCACAAGAAACCCATGTTCTTTTTCAGTTCAATTTCTGTTAAATAGGTAGTAATGTAAGGAAAGCAATTAAAAAAAAAAAAAAAGCAAGGACCTTATCATAACTTTGTGGTGGGAACAAAATGTCAACATCATTTTCAAAGGTTTGTACTGGTACTCTCCTAGTTCAGAATCTAGGATACACTCCTACAGAAGCCACAAAGCATTCTTTCATCATAATAAAAACATGACATCATTCCCACCTAAACTTATAGCCTATCTAAATTCAAAAGTCTAGTACCAAGCTTAGACCTTAAACAGAAATATGTATCAAAAAGAGAAAAGATAGATTCATGTTTTGCTATCTTGAATAAACATTATTTCATAGAACCACTGTTACAAATTTGTGCTTTATAGCGCACTGCAGAGGCTTTTATAAATTAACATTTGAAACGGAGAAAGAGTACAGGGGTTTTAAAACGACTTATGTTACTTTGGTTAGAAGGAATTTATATAATATGAACAACTGCAGTTATCAAAGGGTTGTGGCAAATAAGAATCCACAGATTTTAGACCCATTCTTATTCGGGGTTTTCTTAATTCACCCAAAACCTGGCCCCGGACCAAGTAACACGATCACTCTACTTCTTTGTCGGCCCTACCAAACGCAATCAGTACGTGACCGGAAGTCAATGCAAATTGACAGGAATCTGAACCAATGGCAGGGCTGGATTATTTTTCTGCTGTCTAACAATGGCCACTGGAGTCAGGACCGGAAGACAGGGGGCGGGCACCGGAAGGGCGTTAGACCTCACCTCCAGCCAGCCTCCCGCCCTGCCGAAGCCGCTCTCCATCTTGGCTGGGGCAGCCCGCGCCTCAAGACCATCAAGATGTCTCTCTCCAAGAAGCTGACCCTGGACAAAGTGGACGTTAAAGGGCAGCGGGTGATCATGAGAGTGGACTTCAACGTTCCGATGAAGAACCACCAGATCAGCAACAACCAGAGGATCAAGGCGGCCCTGCCCAGCATCCGGCACTGCCTGGAGCACGGGGCCCGGGCGGTGGTGCTCATGAGCCACCTGGGCCGGCCCGACGGCGTGCCCATGCCCGACAAGTACTCCCTGGAGCCCGTGGCGGCCGAGCTGAAGGCCCTGCTGGGCCGGGACGTGCTGTTCCTGCGGGACTGCGTGGGCCCCGAGGTGGAGAAGGCGTGCGCCAGCCCGGCGGCGGGCTCGGTGATCCTGCTGGAGAACCTGCGCTTCCACGTGGAGGAGGAGGGCAAGGGCCAGGACGCGTCGGGCAAGAAGCTGAAGGCCGAGCCCGCCAAGGTGGAAGCCTTCCGGGCCTCGCTGTCCAGGCTGGGCGACGTGTACGTCAACGACGCCTTCGGCACCGCACACCGCGCCCACAGCTCCATGGTGGGCGTGCACCTGCCCCAGAAGGCCTGCGGCTTCCTCATGAAGAAGGAGCTGGAGTACTTCGCCAAAGCCCTGGAGCACCCAGACAGGCCCTTCCTGGCCATCCTCGGCGGGGCCAAAGTGGCAGACAAGATCCAGCTCATCAAGAACATGCTGGACAAGGTCAACCAGATGATCATCGGGGGAGCCATGGCCTACACCTTCCTCAAGGTGCTGCACAACATGGACATCGGCGCTTCGCTCTTCGACGAGGAGGGCGCCAAGATCGTCAAGGACATCATGGCCAAAGCAGACAAGAACGGGGTAGCCATCACCTTTCCCGTGGACTTCGTCACCGCCGACAAGTTCGACGAGCACGCGGCCACGGGCCAGGCCACCGTCCAGTCGGGCATCCCCGCCGGCTGGCTGGGCCTGGACTGCGGCCCCGACAGCACCAAGAAGTTCGCGCAGGTGGTGGCCCAGGCCAAGCTCATCGTCTGGAACGGGCCCGTGGGGGTGTTCGAATGGGACGCCTTCGCCAAGGGCACCAAAGCCCTCATGGACGAAGTGGTGAAGGCCACTTCCCAGGGCTGCGTCACCATCATCGGGGGCGGCGACACGGCCACGTGCTGTGCCAAGTGGAACACGGAGGACAAAGTCAGCCACGTGAGCACCGGCGGGGGCGCCAGTCTAGAGCTCCTGGAAGGCAAGGTGCTCCCGGGAGTGGAGGCCCTCAGCAACGTGTAGCTGGTGGGACGTGCTTCCTCCTGTCTCCCGACGCGGCCTTTAAGTCAGCTTCGCCTTTTACATGTGGACTTTGCTGGGTAGAATCTGCCCTTGATCGAGACGCAGGACGGTAACAGGCAGTGGGCCATCGGGAGCTCCTGACATCAGCCAGGCAACCCTGCTCATCACCCTCAGGTGTTGGCATGCTCTCCAAGACCCCAGGGCACTTCACAGGGAGGCTGTATCCTAAGTCACCATTAAAGTGAACTAGATACGCAGAATGGCTCTTGTTTTTTTCTTATTCTACATTTTTGGGAACGGATGGGATAAATGTTAGCAATCAAGTGATCCTGTACACATTCCTTAAGTGTTGGCATGCTCTCTAAGACCCCAGGGCACCTCACCATGTGCTTCACAGGGAGGCTGTATCCTAAGTCGCCCATTTAAGAGAACTAGATACGCAGAATGGCTATTGTTTTCTTCTTCTACATTATTGAGAAAGGATGGGCTAAATGTTAGCAGTTTATTAAACACCAAAAGTGTCCACATAAACTGAAAAATCACATATAAGAAATCAGTATTTTAGAGTTCTTTTTTGTTTTAAATAAGCTTTATTTTTTTAAGTTAATATAGGCACTACAGGAAACAAAAACACAAGAAGCAAAAACAAAGTCATCCAGTCACAAGCAACTTGGTTGACTGTAGCCTTCCCACTCCTGTATATACAAACACAACACTCATTCATGTGATCAAAATTGTAGTATGTATGGTTCTTTTCCACATTTCAATATTCAATTTAAAAATCCCAAAGGTACAAGAATATTTTAGATAAACAAGGATTTAGTGCAACAATTTAATTCGTTAGAAAAAACTGTAATCCTGCCCTTCTTGGGAGGAAAATTTCACTGAATACAAAAATAGCAACAGGCGTTTGGATACACATATTGGTAGAGTTATTTTAGAGTTCTCCTAAGAGAAAAAATTAAGGATATGCAACAATGCTATTAAATCAGGACATTAAAATATAAGGAAACCCAGAGAATTCATTATTTCTGTGCACATGTGGATATACAAGGTTGAGTATACATATATCTGTGTTATAGAGGAAGTAGAAATTAAACATGTCTTAAGGACGTATTATTAATGTCACTGTATCCCTAAGAAAGAGATAGGAGTTAAGGTATCATATTTTTATTTCGAAGATTTCTGGTTTTTTTTTTATAGACTTGTTACCTCTTTATTGAAATCCTGTTTCATATCCTTCATTGTCTTTCTTAATTCATTGAACTATTTATTTGTATCTTCTCTTAATTAATTTATTAGTTTAACTATTGGTTTTTTAATTCATTGACATTACATCCACTTCAAAATATATGGATTCAGTTATCTTGGGGTTTTGAACTTTTGGAGGTAAATTGTTGCCTTGTTTTTTTTTTATATTTCTTGTGTTTGCACATCAAGAATTATGCATCTGTTTAGACGGATATGTTTCCCACTACTATATAAGGATCTTGTAGTCAATGGCTTTCTCTGTACAATATCCCCTGGGCTATGTGTATATTTCAGTATCAAAAGACCCAGAAATGCTGCATTCAATCCCATCCTCAGTACCGCTTTGAGAGGATAGAATAACCACCAGCAACAGCAACAAGTTAAAAGTAAGCCAGATAACAACTGACTAAAAACTATTAAAAACTCTCTAATATTCTGCTAGCCAAAGTGAAGAAAGGAAGACTAATTATACAGAATAGGTTAAAATTTTGGCATTAATAAAAATAAAACTAGTAATGAGATTTAAGACAAAAGAAGAGAGGAAATATAAGAAGAAAAGAGAAGGGAAAGGTAGAAAATGAGAAAAAAGGAAAAACAAAGATTCGAAAAATATTTAAAATTAGGCAAAAGTATAAAATTAAAATAAGAAAAAACAAAAAAGTGAAAGAAAAACAAACCAAAATGAGTTATTTTTCTTGCTGAGGAAAATGGATATGCTTCCTTCTAAGACTTCTAATTGTGGACTCCTCCAGGTATGGGTATATTTGAGGAACTTTATGATCAGTGGTGTCCGCCTTTGTCAGTGCCTAACTGCACACAGGAAATTTAAACCTTTTTTTATAACTCACCATAATAACATCTAATAGTATTTCTGTCATTTATAGGCACGGTCTTGCTCTTGGTCTATTCTTACTTCTAATTAATGGTCTATGTAATGACATGTTTAAATGGAAGTTTGTTTAACCAACCCACCAAGGTATTAACAGCATCATATTTAAGCCAGTAAATGATAAACAATAGTTTTTTAAATTAGAAGATAGACTCTTAAAATTTTTATAATTAATTCAGTAAAAATTAGAGTCACAAGCAAAGCCAGTAATGAACAACTCACAACCCTCAGATATACCGACATCCTGACTAGATATGCAAAACCAGTTTTAAGATAAAAAGATTAGAAAGGTCTGTGTTGCCAAAACACTAGATATAAACATTTTGGTAGCTAGAAAGCAATGCCAATTTTCTCACTGACATTCTTTTATTCAGCAAAGTTAACCAATTTCCCCTATTGGAATTTCAAAATTTTATATTCATTTTGAAGAAGAAAATAACATGACCTTAAGTACTTCCTATTTTTTCTTTAACCCTCATGCCAAAAATAGTTCCTCGTTACTGATCCAAAACTGAACAGAGTATTATGGGTATTAACAAATTTCCACAAGACAAAATTGCAATATTTTTCTCTAGAACATGTTGTTGTTGACCTATTCCTTAGATTCAACTTGATAATGCTCTTGAACAGTGCTGGGGCCATGAAAAGTGAATCCAGTAGCTTCAATGATTTTTACTAGTTACTTGAATGTTCACAATTTATTAAACTGTGATAATTATCATTTACCTAAGACTGCTGACATTTCACCTAAAATATCTGTAGTCACCTATCTCAACTTTAAGTCAGTGGACTCCAGCATATCACAGAGGACCAGATATTAAATTTGGAGCCATATAACTTTGATTCTGCAGAATGAGAATACTAATATGTTTCCTGTAACAAAGGTTAAAAATTCAAATGTATAGCATTTGTGAAAACACTTAGCATGTAAAGCTGATGTTAACAGTATCTATTTCTGTCCTCCAGAACACAGTTGTGCATACCTTTCTCATACTTTCAAAACCTTTCATCAAATATGACATGTTGAAAGTCAAAAAAGTCCTGTTACTTATGCAACAAATTTGTATAAAAGTCCTTTATATGAAATACAATCTAGAGGGCTCAGGGAAGTTGTTGTTGTTGTTGTTGTTGTTGTTGTTGTTTTTAGAACAAGTAATATCTGAGCTACAGTCTAAAAAGCTTTAAAGGAGTAGCTACAGAGAAACTGGTCATAAAGCGTTGGGGTTGGGAGACAGCAACAGAACCATCCAGACAGGAATCATGAAATTCTTGGAGGATGAACAAACTATCACAAAATATGTTGGAAGGCAATGTGATGAGAATATTGTCCAGGAGGAGTGTGACTTGCTGAGAAACATGGGGTAGAAAAGGATGTTTCTGGACAGTAGCGCTGGCAGAAGAAAAGTCTAAAACCAGATGAGGCAATCAAACGAAGAGGAGCAATGGATGAACTAAAACGTGGCTCATAACTAATTTTGAGAGCCATCTATACAGAAGTGATATTCTCCTTTCAAAAGTTTTCTGGAGCCGGACGTGGTGGTGCGCACTTGTAATCTCAGTACTTGGGAAGCTGAGACAGGAGGATCCGGGTTTGCGGCCAGCCTCAGCTACTTAGGCCCTCTGCAATTTAGTGAGATCCTGTTTCACAATAAAAAAATAAAAAAATAGGGTTAGGAGTTTAGCTCAGAGGAGGAATGCTCCCCAGCACCACAGAAAAAAAAAAAAAGAAAGAAAAGAAAAAACAAAGATTTTTTTCTGGACTGAGAGATCTCTTCAAGCCTGTGGTTGGTTAAGTAACCAAGAACATCCGGAGACCCAACAAAACAAAGTTTTGAAACAGAGAAGAGAACTTGAAGTCATTTTATCTAAAAAGTTCTCCAGCAGACAAAAGAGAAGTTTCTTTATCTCATAAATTAAATAACTTTACTAAGAACAACATCCCTTGTATGGGATACATTTACTAAGTAAATTTAAATCAATTTACAAAGAACAATATCCCTTTGTATAATGATCTAACATCATACTAAGACATTAGCATATGTAGATCTATAATTACGATTACAGGCAGATTATAAAGACTTTTGCTTTAGGCTTAAGATTGCAAGGAAATATAAACATGGTTCACCTTCATTTTTAAGTATCTTGGGATAAATGTTAAAATCCCAATCTGGAAATTAATAAACTGATGAAGATTAGAGATTTTTTTTTACTGTATGAGTGTTTTTGAAATGATTATTAAAATTCAAAATGTATACATGCACAACCACGATTAATTTATAAGCTTCATATCAAAGGCAAGTAGAATGTCTCCTTACATGAGGGTTAAGAAATAGTTTCTCAGCCACAGGATTTGTTTGCATTCTTTCCTACTATGAACTATTAAGCAAACATAGAAAGGTCACATGTCAAAGAGCAAGATAGCATCGCCATTTGTATCAGCATCCAGATAAAACACCAAATGTATTTCTGGATTTCTTGGGCCCTAATCAGGAAAGAGTTTACAATTGGAAAGAACAAAATGGTAAAGGCTCAATGAATCCGAGACCAATGCTGTTATCAGTTAGTTTTCGAAAGAATAAGAAGAGCTCAGGGGAGGGACATGTGCAGGAAGGTTTGCTGGTGCCCAGCATGAATTTCTTTCTTTCTCGGTTGTAGATGTATCATGTGGGTGCACAGACTGAAGGCTTTGGGAGTGTTTGTCCACACATGTGCACATGAGAGAAGGCAGGTGGATTGACTTTCGCCACACCTCTGCGTGGACACACAAAAAGCCCCTGGAGTGGGTGCATCCCTGACACCACCACCATCCCTCTCTCCTCGCTGGCAGGGACCAGGGTGCAGGCTGCAGAGTGCTCGACACTGGTGGTCAAGGGGAGAGGAACCACACATTCTTTCTGCTGTGACCACATTTTCTTCTCGTTCCCTGCTGACGTTGCCTGCGTCCACTTTCTCCACAATGTCATGTTAACTGGTGAAGATTGTACTCAGAGGGCACGAGAGGACAATTGTGATTGGGTTACCAAACTCGAGAAGATTCAAGGACAGAGATAAACTGGGCATGGAGTGCCTGGGGGTGCTTTGTTAGGGCAAGATGTGTTTGACTCTGAGCGCAGTGTGAGACACAGACTCCTGCAGACCTTCTTTGCAGTCCATACAAAAGACTAAAGGATCTGCGGGATGTGGTAGGCGCCTCAGTTACTGGCAGGGCTTCCCTCGCATCTATCTCAATGCTTACTACACTCACTCTATGGATCAACTAAACGAACCCCACGGGACACGATGTTCCTCTACAGGCAGCATTTGAAAAGGCAACGATTCTGAGAGCTCAGGTGCAGGCTCTGGGCATCTCTCTAACAAGCAATGCAGTTAGTTGTCACCAATGCAGCTCGATGTCACCTGTAGAGCAGAGGGCATGAGCTAGGCTCTTTGGTAAGAGCAACAAAGACCAAGGTACCTCAGGGATTTGGGTCTCAGCTCTGGAAGACAGCTGAAACTAGACACATTCCTTTGTAACAGCCATCTCAGAGGCGTCTGATGCCTTACTCCAGGTACAGACACAAATCAAGATCAAACTGGCCTGCCCCAAAGACTGGGTGGACAGTCCATTTCATGAGGCATTATAGTATAGTTCACCCTGCATACGTTGCTTGTGTATTTACAACAATACAATGGCATCTCCAACCGTTTATTGATTCCTGGGGTGTTGACACTCTCGGTCCTCTGAAATTGTCTCGCCAATCCAGGGGGCTGCTCCAGGACCTCTGATCTCACAAGAGCAAGAAGAGATGACCTTCTAACCTAAAAATGCTTGGTATACAGATCGGGGAAGCAGAAGGAACCAAAATGTCTAGACTGTGGCTTTAGTATACTCTGCCACTGCGGTTGTCTGGTTTAAGAAAGAAAATCAGAGCAGCCAGTGGGCAGATCTATGGTTGGTGTGGCTGGTAGTAACTCATGAGTGGGGCCCATGGACCGTTCACTCACAAGTGGGCAGTGTCCTGAGGCCTTACACCTGGGTAGAAGTGGACAGCTGTCTATACAGGAAAGGCTTCTCTATGGAGCTCAAGTGTTGGAATTCCCAGTATTTTCCTAAAAGAGCTGTTCCAGCTAATCTTCTTGAGTTTTATGACTACAAAACAGTAGCCAAGGGAAGAAGGCTAAGAACGCTAAGTGTTTATTAGCAAACCTGCAAACTCCCAACTCTATGCAACCCTGAATACACTGCTGGCACCACCGTGGAACTGCACGGCACCCGTAACCCTCTGCGGCCGTTTCCAGTTCGTTTAAGTGATGAACCACATATATGCAGGTGGTCTTGTCCAAAGAAAATCACCACTTTTTTTTCTTTTTTAAGCTTTTACCTGGAAATTTCAACTCTTATTATGTCTCCTAATACTGCCCAGGTACGCTCTTCCTTACCAAATGGTGATAAAGAGAAAACCAGAACTCTTGTTTTCACAAGGGAAAAACTTGCCGTCCTAAAGGGGGAGGGCAAGAGGTGAGGGAAACCCACCCACCCAGCCACGTAGCAGGCACTAATTCTGAAGGCATAAAGCCCCGTGACGTCGCCCCCACGCGGCGGCTCGCGGAGTGACAATCGCCGCCAGCCGGAGGGGCCAGCTACAGCAGGGAGGTGGCCTCTGGCTCCAGCCCTTCAACACCAAGATCTGTGCTCTGGAGCCAGGGTAAATGCGAGCGAGCTGGACACTGGAGATGACCAGGGTCGAGGGAGGGGTGAACACAGAGGAGAGAAAGATCCGGGAGGCGAGGCGGCTTCACCAGGTCCAGGGCACACGGATGGTTGATTTCCTTGCTTAGCTCTGAAGCGAGACTGTCAAACGCTCCCCTGTGTTTAGTCTGGTGAGAGGCTTTGCCTACCTTAGAAGAAAAATCCGTGACTACTACTCAGCCACAGCAAAAGCCTAAAGTCATTTCTAAATATGGCCTCTCCTGCCGAACTTTAGTTTCCTGTGACTGTGTGGTTATAAGAAATGAATATAACAACTATATATAGAATATAATGATATAACAGCTAAATATAGATTTGAGATTTTCAGCTCTTCTGGGCTTTCTGTCATCTACTGGCTTCTAGGATAAAGAAAAACAGAAAAGGGGCTAGAAATGTGACCCCCAAATTTTGGGGGCCAATGGTCGCCATTTGGGCCGGCTGTGGTGACACGGGCCTGGAATCCCAGCACTTGGGAGGCTGAGACAGGAGGATTGCAAGTTCAAGGACAGCCCCCAAAACTTAGCAACGTTCCAGGCAACTTGCTGAGATTCCGTTTTAAAATTTAAAAAGGACGGAGCGGAGCTCAAAGGCAGTATGCCCCTGAGTTCAATCCCTAGGGCTGGAAAAAGAAACGCTATATTTTAAATAGTTGAGAGAGTACATACTGAAGTCCTAGATAAGAAATCGAAACTCTGGGATGTAAGCAGTAGTGTTCCAACGAAGGGAACCAACCAACCGTTATTCAGCTTCCTTAACTCCACGTTTTTTACAGTGTATGACAGTAATACTAGGACTTTGAAACACAATCTGACCTCAGAGAAAGATTATAGTCTTAATGGCAAAATCATAAATATACGAAGGTATTGGAGAGCAATACTAAACAATTGAGTCGGGTTTTAAATGCTCAACAGAGATTGTGGATACAGTCTATAAGGATATTCTTTACAACTTTATTCCAAATGCATTCCTGTTCTAGGACTGTGAAATCATACACCATGCTCCTCCAATAAGCACCCAGGAGAATCATGTCATCTTGTTCTTAAACATCTGCAAGAAAGAGCGCAACACCTTTCCGTTAGTAAGTAGCAAAGGGGAAAAAAATGGTAGCAAATGAATGTGGGTTTAAAGGGATAAAATAGTCAGGCCTTAGTGGCCCACACCTGTAATCCCAGTACTTGGGAGGCTAAGACAGGAGGATTGCAAGTTCGAGACCAGCCTCAACTACTTAGCGAGACTTTGTACAACTGAGACCCTGTTTCAAAATAAAAAATAAAAATCAGTTAAGAACTGGGGGTAGAGCTCAGAGGTAGAATATCCTGGGTTAAATCCTTGTTACCAAACAAAAAACCAACTTATGTGAAAACCAAATACTGTCGAAGCAATACCATTCAACTGCCAATAAAATCTGAGACTATTGCTATGAAAAATACTATTTCAGAACAATGGAATTTGCACAACCAAAAATTGCTAAAATTCTGGAATATATTCTGACCTAACCTCTCTCTCCACGTTCCTTCCTTCCTACAGATAAAGCAGATATTTCAGTTTTCATCTTGCTGTGAGGCCAACAGTAAGTGCTTATTTATTTTAAGGTGGATATTTCATTATTTCATTCTTTTTGTGTGTGTGTGATACTGGGGGTGGAACCCAGAGGCTTTCTACCTCCGGGCTATACTCCCAGACCTATTTTATATTTTATTTGGAAACAGGGTCTCACTAAGTTGCTGAGAGCCTCACTAAGTAGCTGAGGCTGGCTTTGAACCTGTGCGATCCTCCTGTCTCAGCCTCCCAAGTGTGGGGATTACAAGCGTGCGCCACCACGCCCAGCTTATTTCACTCTTTTTACGTTGCCTAGGGTGAAATGACATATTCAATTTTGATAAATCTTTACTGAAAATGATTCTAAAAAACCTTTTAAATTTAATAAATCAAGTCACATCACTGTTACACAAAAATAAAATCAATTTGCTACTGAAATAAATTTTTAGTGATTATGAAAGGATATAATTAACTCTCATACTTATGATCTTGGATTAATCACAGTAGAACTACCTTTAATAGAATACTGAAAATATGGCTCTTTATATATGTTATATATGCTTCCATGTTAATATTTTTTACTCATATTAATATATATGGTTACATATTAATATAGAATGTATTTTAAAAAGGATAGTGGGTATCCATACTGCTGCAACACCAATTTCATTTTTTTCCTTTGAAACTATGTTCCTATTTATGAGATTTGAAGTCATAATTGGGTAAAGACTAGCATCTGGAATCACCTAGTACCTTACCCTTAGCCCAGGTTAACAAGTCCATACCTTAATATCTTTGGTTATATAGTGTATTTTTACTGAAGCCATCAATCAAAACTCCTCTCCCTTTTAAGGGGATGTCATTGAGAATTAAGGAAATACATGAAACAAATTGGTAAACAACTTAATAGGTATTATAGGAAATTAGATATAGGCATTGTATGTTAAAAAATAGAATAAGTTTAGTATAAATTTGGTGGTTGGGTTAAAATAAGTTATAGAATACCTAGTACTCAAAAGTAGGAGATAAAAATAGCAGCTAACTTTAGAAGTAGAAGTAGTAAGTTTAGCATTTCGTAGTTAAGGATAAGTTTAGTTAAAGTTTATTATGTGTGATAGAGAGATCCGCTAAGCAGAGCCCCCCCCCCTTCCTGGTGTTTTTGATTAAAGATCATAAAAATTTAAGAAAATAAATTGTATATTTATTATTTTAAAATATAAAATATAAAAGTAAAATGTTTTGTGTCCCTTAAAGATCTTTTAAAATCTTTGTGTTCCTTTTAATGGAAAAGCCCCTCGTTTTCTGTACTTTTGGTTTAGCTTTAAGTTTGAACGTGCTTTGCAGAGCTCCATTGTTAGTTAGGTTAATAATTAAAATAAAATTGATGTTTGTGGCTAGGTAACCAGAATGATTTATATGACGTTAATTTGGATAATTTTGGGTATTGGGATATGAGCTCATTGAGGCAGGTTGAATTGTTCCAAATAAAGTGCAAAATGTACCTAGATATATTGAAAACATGTATTACTGAAAATTGTTTGTATTCAGGTGTATTAAGGACATGTTTTGTCAAAAGTTGTTAATACCAAATATTTCCGTGTAAAAGCATACGAAAAACAAAAAACAGGAAAAACAGGTGGCTTTGAGGTGTGCCTGCTACGTGGGATTCAGGTTAATGAAAAACTAAATGAAAAACAATGTAGGTGTAATGTGGTTTTAAAAAACTAAATGAAAAGCAAAGTCCGTATGATGTGGCTTGCTGTAATCTGTCAGATTCATGTATAAATAGAGTATATTCTAGGGCACAGGCGGAGATGCCTTCCCCCTGCTATTAAGCACGGCGTCTCTCATTCTTCAATTTCGCCGACTCTACGCCTCCTTCAAGACCCCTGGACTGGCCGAGGCTGGACCCCGGCAGTTATGAAAACTTAATTTTTTTCTTTACGTTCCAGTCTTGTGAATGTTTAAGGACACTTGCAATTAGACTATAGATTTAGATGATATCTTGACTATAACGTTCCGAATTATCCCTCGAGGAAAGACATTTCTAAACCATATTGCTGCGGTGCACTGAACTTATTCTCTGAAGACTAGAATATAGAAGCTTAAAATAATGTGATTAGAAATAGGTGTTAATATAGATTTCAGCCTTGATTGGGAATTTCCTTGTTATCCCAATATTAAGCGAGGCTTTTTCAAATTTAGACAAAATAAACTGGCATTATTAATATAAAAAATGTTCTTGGAATTATAAAAAAAAAGTACATAATTTATATGATAGTGATGGAAAGATGAGGCTTCCCCAGCTTCTAGTTTCTTTCTCTAAAGGAATTAGGATTTTTTTTTTCTCCTTGAGAAAAATCAACAGGGGCGCTGTGCTGCTCTGTGTCTTTTTAAAAACAAAACAACAAAAATATTAAACAACCTTTGTGCCATATCATCAACTGAGCAAATTCAAGCAGGTGGGATTCTCAATTCATTGATTGTATTTTTTGATTCAAGGAAGTCTGAGAGTAAGTACAAGTACAAAGAAAGAAAATGTAACTTCTAATGAGTGCATTAGGGCAATCACTCATAAGGTGTTCATATGCCGATGTCTGTGTAACCAAAATCCTAGACTCAAGATTCAAATGTAGTGTAACCGAAGACACGCAGTTCTCCTTTTCACAGAGAATGCCTAATCATTAGATGGTACACAGGGAAAGTAAACTCTTGCAGAAAATCTGGAATGAATCACAAATACGAATGGCAGTACCATAATTAGCTATGAAGGAAGCAGTGTTCTGCATGTTTGTTTTGATGCAGAGAGAGTCACAGAACTGTGAAGAAATTAGGTAGTATTTGCTGTATTCACCTAACCTATGGATCGGGTCCCTGGGATGGCTTAGATAGTGGCAGTGGCTTTCCTGGATCCCCTGCACGCACTACTTCATGCAAGACCTGTGTTTGCTTTGACCCAGCTTCCAGCCATGGCTCTTCTCCCAGTGATGATGTGTCTTGTGACTCTGCTGTTTCCCTCTGTGTCTGCTGAAGGAAAGGTGAGGCTCAAATGGAAACCTTTTCAGAGCTGTCTGGCAACTCTGTGGGAGAGCAGAAGGGGCAGAGACGTGCCCGCTACACCACAGAGGTTACACCCACAGGTCCAACTGGAAGTTCAGAGCGCTCCACACTGTTACCAGCGGTCAGGAGGCCGGGGCCTAGCTGTCCAGGTTGGCGCCCCAAGTCACTGTGAACACTTGAAAAGACAAGGAGTACTTCGAGTATGAGGAATTCATCAGACTCCAAAGAGTTGGAACAAAAATAATTTCATTAATAATTTTAGTTATTTACTTATTTATTGCAGTACTAGGGATAGAACCCAGGGCATTCTCCCTCCAAGATGCAACCCCCCAGCTCTATTTTTTATGCTTTATTTTGGAACAGGGTCTTACTGAATTGCAAAGGGCCTCGCTAAGTAGTAACTGAGGCTGTCCTCGAACCGCGATCCTCCTGTCTCAGCCTCTCAAATGCTGGGATTACAAGAGTGCACCACCATGCCTGGCTTATATATATTATTTTTAAAAGAAACATAATACATTTATTATATCCCAAAACTTGGTCTTTCCCATCTGTAGACTTTTTAACATATGAACATGTATTCATGTACCTCTTTATTATTAATTTTTATTTATTTATCTATTTATTTATTTTTTTTTGGTGGTACTGGGGATGGAACCCTTCTACCTCCAGGCTACACTCCCAGACCTATTTTATATTTTTATTTGGAAACAGGGTCTCTTAAGCCAGCAAGGAGCTTCGAATCTGTGCGATCCTCCTGTCTCCGCCTCCCAAGCGCAGTGATTACAAGGGTGCGCCACCACGCCCGGCGTTTATTATTAATTTTTATTGGTGCATTGTAATTTTACAGGAGAGTTAAATCCAAAGTGGCACATTTATAGGCACACACAACATCAACTGGCATGACCCCTCCCGAGATCATCCTGTTACCCCTCTATCCCTATACATGCGAGTAAGATCTAGTGATGCCTTCATATAAGGACATATTTAGTGTGTTTCCTTTCTCAAATCTCCTATGTCTCCTCTCTTCCTCCTCCCCAATTCCCTTCCACTGTTTTACTGGTCTCACTCATTACCATAAAGTCCCTTTTTTTTCTATTTTTTTCCCTTTTTCTTTTTTTAAATTTTTTAAATTTAAAATTTTTTTTTTTTACTTTTTTCTATTTTATAACATCCACTTAAGAGAAAAAAAAATATGACCCTTGACTTTCTGAGACTAACTGACTTTGCTTAACATGACATTCTTATTTTATTTATTTATTATTTATTTATTTATCTATTTATTTATTTTTGGTGGTACTGGGGCTCCTGGAAGCCCTTCTACCCCTCCGGGCTACACTCCCAGACCTATTTTTTATATTTTTTTATTTGGAAACAGGGTCTCTTAAGCCAGCACGGCTGGCTTCGAACCTGCGTGATCCTCCTTTCTCTGCCTCCCAAGCGTGGGGATTACAAGCATGCGCCACCACGCCTGGCTTAACATGACATTCTATAGCTCCATCCATTTCCCTGCAAATGACATAATTTTGTTCTTTGTGAGTGAATCAAACTCCAATTTGACAAATGGATACTTTTTAAAGTTATCTTTATAGCCAGACAGAGTGGCACATGCTTGTGATCTCAATACTCGAGAGGCTGAGACAGGAAGATCACAGGTTCGAAGCCAGCATGCAACAACTTACTGGACCCTGTTTCAAAATAAAAGATAAGGCAAGGCTGAGAGTATAGCTTGGAAGTAGAATGAAAGCCCTGGGTTTAATCCCCCGTAAGAGAAAAGAAGGAGAAAAAGAAGGAAGGTAGGGAAGAAGGAAGGAAGGACAGACAGAAGGGGTCTCTGTTCTCTTGCATTAACTCATCCACTATTTTATGCAATTTTTTAAAATGTTAAAAAATAATTCCAATTTTATTTTCTTTAGGATGCGGCTTTTACTGCCTTGCTAACCACCCAGTCGCAAGTTCAAAAGGAGATTGTAAATAAACACAATGAGATGAGGAAATCAGTCTCACCCCCTGCAAGCAACATGCTAAAAATGGTAAGAGAAGGTTAATGTAAGTGGTGGGCGCCGGCTGTGGAGGAGCAGGCAGCGGGCAGCAGGCATTGGCGTCCTTGAGCCCTTGATGGATTACAGTGGTCTGTTCCTGTTTTGCTATTGCATTTGATGGTTCCTTTACTTGTTTTCTTTGGTGCTGCGGATAGTACTTAGAGGCATTCTACCTCTGAGCTACAACTCCAGCCCTTCTATTTATTCTGAAAAAGTTGGTGAGGGTTTCGGTAAGTTGCCTGAGGCTACTAGCCTGGACCTGCAATCCTCTTGTCTCAACCGCCCAAGTGCTGGGATTATAGGAGTATACCCACACACCTAATTTATTTGAAATTTTATATGAAGAGGAAGGTGCCTTGTATTTTTGTCTGCAAAAAGGTTAAATAACTTCTCAGGTTCGCAGTTATTAAGTTGGGAAAGCACAATTAGAAGCCTAATCTTTGAGCATACAGTACTAATTCATTATACGCATCAGTCATTCTTTCCTAAACTTAAATTAAGAAATGGCATTTTCTTCTGAATCATTGTCATTGATATTAATATAAATAAAAGACCAGACCACTTCCTAGGTAGGACATACTCATAAATGCCAGATATTTCCCATATGAAAGCAAAAGGTTTCAAATGCAACTAGGCGTAGCCTTGTTCAGTATATCTCTATTAAAATGAAATTCAAATACTTTACATGTTTATCAATTCTCAGACCAAATAACGTTATCTGTACACATGACTGTATTGTTGTGAATCTCACTATCATGTAGACTTAAATGCACCAATAACAAGTTAGAGAAAACCATTACTAAAGGTCTCAGGTGTGGTGACAGTCAGATAATGTCTTAGACATTTCTCTTCTCTTTGTGTGGGAACTGGCAGACACCGATTCAAATAAAGATATACAAAAGAAGAAGAAAAAGCAAATCTCAACAAAAAGTCATTTAATAACGAGGATTATAGCATACTTTCATAGAAATGTTAAGGTGTTGCTTATCAACCAGCAGGTCTGAGAAAAGCTTTATTGTGGTTAAATCACTAATTTTTTTTTAATGTGTGTAAAATTTAGGAATGGAACAGAGATGCAGCAGTGAACGCACAAAAATGGGCAAATAAGTGCACTTTAGAGCACAGTACCCCGGAGGACAGAAAAACCAGTATGTAAATTAGCAAATAGTTGTCAAATAAATGAACAAATACAATGTTAAGAGGCCTTTGTAGGAGTTTTCACCAAGAAGATTCTGTGAATAAATAGAAGTGCTGCTTACTGCTATCTTCTTTAAATTCACAAGAGTGAGTGTGTGTGTGTGTGTGTGTGTGTGTGTGTGTGTGTACACAGATAATTATAAGGACCATTTCATGCACATTTACATTAAGCAAGTAATTTTCTTTCTTTTTGTTTTTGTGGTACCCAGGATGGAACCTAAGGGCATTCTGGTTCCAAGCTCCACCCTCAGCCCTATTTTTTATTACTTTCTTTTTTTTTTTTTTTTAAGCAGGATCTCACTGAGTTGCAGAGGGCCTCACTAAGTAGCTGAGGCTAGCCGCGAATTGCGATCCTGCTGTTTCAGCCTCCCAAATGCTGGGATGACAAGCGTGCACCACCACGCTAAACTTTTACAAGTAATTTCTTATGCAGTATCATCTCTATCTATTGTTTTTCTTCATCAGAATAAGGCAGGTTATGTAGCATCTAGTGTGTGTTTACGTGTATGTATGTGTGTGTGTGTGTGTGTGGTGTTGTGTGTATTGGTGGGGATTGAACCCTGGGCATTCTACCTTCAAGCTACATTCCCAGCCCTGTTTTGTTTTTGTTGTTGTTGTTGTTGTTTTGGTGGTACTGGGGTTCCTGGAAGCCCTTCTACCTCCGGGCTACACTCCCAGACCTATTTTATACTTTTTTATTTTTGGAAGCAGGGTCTCTTAAGCCATTGCGGCTGGCTTCGAACCAGGGATCCTTCTGTCTCCGTTTCCCAAGCGCAGGGATTATAAGCGTGAGCCACCACGCCTGGCCCCAGCCCTGTTTTTATTCTTATTCTTATTATTTTTATTTTCGAGAGTCTCACTACTTGCTGAGGCTGTCTTAGAATCTGCGATCTTCTTGCCTCAGCCTCCCAAGTACTGGGATTACAGGCATGCACAATCATGCCTGGCTTCATACAGATTTTTAACCAAGCTTTCTGACTTCTGAGCACTCTACCCTTTGTGATTTTATGTTGCTGTTCAGTGTTTTGAAATCTATTTTTGTATTCATAAAATAAGTTGAATCACGTTTAACTTCTTTGCTATAAAATATTAACCTTTTAAAATTATATTTAAGATAGTCATGTTCAAAATCCCTATGAAACAAACATGTTGAGTATGTTTATTTTTAAATTATTTATATCAAGCAGTTAAGTATTTTTTATGTACTGGGTGCGTATGATACACAGATTATTCTATTAGACTCAAACCAACACAATGAGACACATCTGACATAAAAACTAAGAGATAAAAATAACTTGTCTGAATCTCCTTTACATAAAATATTTACTTAAATTAACAAAAATAACATACATCTGGGTAAGCGGAGGTCAGAAATTGTCTTGAAGATCCAAGTGTCCTGTGAGATTCTCGCTTTATTTCTTTGGCTGCTAAAGGAGATAGCCAAGAATATTTTATACTTCTTTGTAAGCAACACGTAGACATTACAGTTCAAGCCACTTAAATGTAAATATTAATTAAAGGCTCATAAAAAAATAGGAAACCATTTCAGGGCTATGCGGCACCCCTTGCTAGCTCTCTGGGGAGGTTTGGGCTTGTGACATTCTGATTTCCTGGTAAGAGAAGACTCTTAAATTTTGAAAACTATCTCCTCTCCTGGTGTCAATTGTCTCTTGAGTAGGACTTTAAAAGGCTCCCTACTATTTTTAGATTGTATCCATAACCATGAACACTTATCCAAAGTCCTACTTGTGAAAAATCTCTGGCAAAAGGGGGCAAGAAAGTGTAAGAGTCAGTGGCTGTGTTTGGGGAATCTTACAATATCAAGCTTCCAACTCACGAGGCACATTGACATGAAGAACTTTACGTGTGAATGGTTGCATCTTTGACAATCCAGAGAAAAAGGGACTTCTAAAGAATTGGATCATCTCGGCCTGTTAAAAATTAGCATGTTCAGGTCTGCCTACTGTGTCCGGGAGTTAGTTCTGTCTCCTGTGCATCAGAGCGATTAGGAAGTGAGACCAACCTCCTCCATACTGACCCACATGTGGCAGCTCTGGGCTTGGTGCCCAGAGCTCCGAGGGAGCGTCCCTGCGTTTTGTGTTCCATTTCTTTTGCCACAAGTTTTATTGCTTTTTCTCATCAAGGATCTGTTCCTTCCTAGGTCTCAAATGTGGTGAGAATCTCTATATGTCAAGTGATCCAAATGTCTGGTCCACTGCAATCCAAAGCTGGTACGATGAGAGTCAAGATTTTGTCTATGGCTCAGGACCAAAACGTTCCTATGATGTTGTTGGACATTATACGCAGGTAAGGTGAAAATTCTGCTTACCACAAACGTAATATAGAACATGTTTAAATTTTGACAAACTTCACTGTTCATTTTGAGGGACCAGCCTGAGTAGATACAGCATCATCTTGGCATTTGGCTGATACTTTATCTTGATTTGTCAAGTTTTTCTGTCCACGATCTGAAACATTTTTGGCAGGGAGGCATACACTGTGTCCCTACGATATCAGTGGGTAAATGGTAAATATGCATGAAGGTTTTACTATTTAACAAGTTTTGACTTTGATTCAATAAATAAGTACTTTTCTAAGATATATGGCTACAGACTAATACAGTAATATGGTTCAATTTTGTATTTTCTACTGAGGAGTTTTTAATATTTCCTTCTTTTCTAATGTATACCCTAATATGTTCATTCTCTTTGGGGTTTGTAGCTTGTCTGGTATTCGTCGTACCAGGTTGGATGTGGAATTGCCTACTGCCCCAATCAAGAGACTTTAAAATACTATTATGTTTGCCAATACTGTCCTGCGTAAGTATATACTTTAGAGTTTTATGTCGATAATGCCACCTGTGGTTTAATATTTTTAAATTCTCAAACATTAAACCAGAATTAAAGCTTTATAAAGACACCTTTTTTGAATTTTTTAAAGATTAAGCCAGCTTTAATTTCTCAGAGAAGAGATCAAATTCTCAATTCCAAATGTAACATCAAGGGCTGTTGTTCTTCTTGCGTGATGATGTCATTTGCGTAGGATGATGTGTTCCCGGCGCCGGGCTTCTCACGGAGCATGCGCAGTGCGTGCTTCTCTAGCCGCCTTAGCGTCAGTGACAGCTGAGCTCACACTCTAAGTCTCTAGAACAAGGGAGCTTGGTGCAACTGCGAATCAGGATTCACACTTTGTAATTTTAGCCCTTTTGTTCAAATATCCCTACTCCTGATGGTTTAAAAGCTCTTATATTGCCGTGATAAACGAATCATTTTTGGAGAGTCTAAAGGCTTTTTTAGATCTTTAATGTATTTCAGAATCCAGAAAAGATAACGTGTTAAGTCTTTGTTTCTTAGATTTCTCACTAGAAACTCCATGAACATTTTGCAAGGGCAAGAAACATGCCCCTTTGTCAAAGAATATGTTTAAAGTTATCCTCACACACCGAAAATTCTTATAATGAAGATATATCATAATGTATCTGTTAGTTTTAAATTTTTTTTTTGTAGTAACTGAAGATTGAACCCAGTGACATTCTATCTCCAAGCTATATTTTTATATTTTTGAGACAGGGCCTCACTAGGTTGCTAAGAGTCTCACTAAGTTGCTGAGGCATCCTCAAAACTGTGATCCTCCAGTGTCAGCTTCCCAAATACCGGGACTATTACTAGCACCACCACCCCTGGCAAAACTGGGACGGACTCTCACCAGTACTAGGGATTGAACCCAGGGCCTTGTACTTGTTAAGCAAGTGCCCTATCACTAAGCTACATCCACAGCAAGTTTTAATTTTCAATATTTATATTTTTTTTTGTGGTACTGGAGATTCAGCCCGGGGGCATTCAGTCTCTGAGCTACACCCCAGCCCAGATTTTTATTCTTTTATTTTGAAATGGTCTCGCCAAGTTGCATGCCTCATCAAGTAGCTGAGGCTGGCTGCAAACCCGAGATCCTCCAGTCTCAGTCTCCCAAGTACTGGGATTACAAGCATGCTCCACCCTACCTGGCTATTGTTTGTAATTCTTTATTATTGAAGGAAAGAGGACCCCCCCAAACCAATCATCCTACAGGGTTGTTTAAAAACTATAGATAACTCAGGAGATGGAAGGTGCCATTTTGAGTAATTGGATTTATAAAGCTATTTTCCTACAACCCCTGTTAGTTTATAGAGAGAATTGAAAGGCCCTTGGTGACTGCAGCAAGCTTACTTATGGTGTGGTTCTCAGAGGGACCAGGAGCCAGGCATAGGAAAAACTGTTTGAATGAATGATGAGAGGAAACGGGAGGAAAGCTTCCAGAAGACCTCTTGATCTCACGGTTTCCCCAGTGCTCGAATGCACACATACACACACTATGAAAGGAAGACAGATCCTGTTCCACTGCCATGGGTCCTTGCCCCACGTGATTCTGTTGAGATTTGAATTCTTACATATTTTCAAAGCTTTATAAAGTTTTGCATAGAAGAACAACTGTCAGTTAGTAGCTAACTTGTGTAAGATGACTACATTTTGGGTATCGGTGTTTATCAAAACTTATTTATTTGTATATTGTTTTGCTGGTCACAGTGGCACATGCTTGTAAGCCCAGATATTCCAGAGGCTGAAGAAGAAATTAAGTTCGAGGCCAGCCTGGGGAACTGAGTGAGACCCTGTCTCAAAATATAAAAATGGTGGGGAATGTAGCTTAGTGGTAGAGGGTTCCTGGGTTCCATCTCTATCATCTCTAGCAAAACAAAACAAATTATTTTTAACTATCATTTCTTTTTTGATAAACATGAAAGTCTTACCCATGTCATCTCTAGAAGCTCACAAAACTTCCTTAGGCACCTGCTCCTAACTACACACAACTAATTAAAATTTGCTACTTTCATCTGGAAGAAAAAATACACTGAAGCTTCATTGTCCATGTTAGAATAGTTATGGTGTTTTTCATCTTTCAGATATAAAGTAAGATAGTAATATTGAATATCCTTTTGGGTTTTTTTTATTGTAACTACCTACTCGGAAATCTTTCTCTCTGAGGAATATTTCTTGCCCCTTAACCAGCAACCTTGGAGTGCATTACCTTAGCAATTTGACTATTAAAAGATGAGAGAGGGTGTTGCCACATTGAAATATATACTCTAAAATTTTTTCATAGATTTCCAAACTTGCTCGGCTTACCACTCCTTTTTCAAAAATAAAGTTACCGAGTGCACCCTGGTACACTACCTTCCTTAAGTGAATAAACATAAAGATGCAGTGATAAATTTGCATCCTTTTTCACATTTGCACACTCCAGGGGTGGTATCACCGACTACAAAGCTCCGTGAATATAGGGATCTCACTGTGGAAGCTCAGCTTGTGGAATGATGGTCAAAGAGATTGGTCAGCGTGAGAAGGAAACATTCCCTCAATTTGGAATGCAGCCTGACTTGTACTCTGGGGAATTATGTATTAAATTATATATTAAATTATATATAGTTTCTACTTTTGTTAACTAAGAACACTGAATGTATTTGGTAACTGATGCCTTAGAGAATAAACCAAACAGCTAAGTGGAAAAAAGTATCTGACACTGTGTATTTCAAATTTCAGTGGTAATAACGTGAGTAAAAAGAACACTCCTTACCAACAAGGAACACCTTGTGCCAGTTGTCCTTCAGCCTGTGAACACGGACTCTGCAGTAAGTCTGAAGGGATTAATTCACCACTATAGTAGAACTGATGTTTTCTTTCTACGAGTTAAATCCTATAAACTAGCCAATTAAATAATGTATTCAAGCCAGGTACAGTGACACACACTTGTAATCCCAGTACGTGGGAAGCTGACACAGGACGATCGCAAATTCAAGACCAGCCTCAGCAACATAGGGAGACTGTCAGCAACCTAGTGAGACCCTGTTCCCAAACAGCAATAAAATAGGACTGGGGGTATGTAGCTTGTAGGTAGAATGCTTCTGGGTTGAATCCCCAGTACTACACAAACATCATCATCATCATCATCATCATCATAATAATAATGTATTCAAGCAATAGCAATAAGTAATCAACAGTGTGTCTAAATATATACTGTACACACTTCAGTAACCTATAAGGAAAATAAATAACACAATGGAACCTCTACTAGCAATGACTGTGACCTTGCAGAGCCTATTACTGTTAACTATATACTTTTCTGATAAATATTTCATCAAAGTTAGTAGCACTATGACAAAGTGATTATTTTTTTAAAAAATCAAAATGCATAAACCAAAGGGTTTTAAGATGATATTCCTACTCAGACTAGACCCTGTTTCTTTTGTGCCAATGAACTCATCGTGCTGATTGTTTCACTTCTTTTCCACAGGATAATTATGATCATAGTGTCACCTTAAGAGGCTATCACTTGCTCTGTAATCTGATAGTAGTTGTAGTTTTGTGTGCATTTTTAATTACAAAATATAATCTGTATGCAATATTGGCTCACTGAACAAACGTACTGTTGTAAAAAGAAAGAATAAAACGAATGTCATGTATTTAATTGATGGTTATGAAGAGAACTAAAAATGACCTTCTATAGTTGGGATACTTTCATTAAAATTATTATAAATGAAGGAAATGACCTATTGATAGTTTTGCCTTTCAAAAACATTCACCTTAGCCGGGCGAAGTGCCGCACAATCCCCGCGCTTGGGAGGCGGAGACAGGAGGATCGCGCAGGTTGGAAGCCAGCTGCGCTGGCTTAAGAGACCCTGTTGTTTCCAAATAAAAATATAAAATAGGTCTGGGAGTGAAACCCAGAGAAGGGTTTCCAGGAACCCCAGGACCACCAAAAACAACAACAACAACAACAAGAACAACAACAGAAAACATTCACCTTAGCCGGGTATGGTGGTGCACACTTGTAATCTGAGTACTTGGGAGGTTGAGACAGGAGGATCACGGGTTTTCAACCAGCCTCAATTACTTAGTGAGACATTCCACAACTTAAAGAAACCCTGTTTCAAACTAAATAATAAAAAAATAAGGTTAGGGGTGCAGCGTGGAGATAGAATGCCCCTGGGTTCAATCCCCAGTACCTCAAAAAAAAAAAAAAAAAGAAAAGAAAAAGTTCAAGCAGGACATGGTGGCACACACTTGTAATCCCAGCATTTGGGAGGCTGAGACAGGAGAATCATAGTTTGTGGACAGCCTCTGCTACTTAGTGAGGCCCTTTCCAAGTCAGTGATACCCTATTTTAAAATAAATTGTAAAAAATAGGACTGGGAGTGTAGCTTGAAGGTAGAATGCCCCTCGGTTTCACCCCCCCCAAAAAAAAATCACCTTTACTTAGCATTCTTTCTGACTTAATTGTATAGCTGTAATTCAGAATATTAATAATACCAAAACTATAAATCAACTAACAAGGAAAAATATGAACTCTTAATACATCTTGGGAAGGCTATTTGCTAAGAAGTTTGAAATTAAATGTATTAGCAATGAATACTCAATAGAAATTTTACACAAAAGAGTGATAAGGTCAAAATCGTAGAGTTGTTTTTTTTTTTTGTTTGTGTGTGTGTGTGTGTGTGTGTGTGTGTGTGTGTGTGTGTGTGTAGTACTGGGGTTGGAACTCAGGGCATTTTAGCTCCAAGCTCTACCCTCAGACCTATTTTTTATTCTTTATTTTGAAACAGGGTCTCACTGAGTTGCAAAGGGGCTCACCAAGTGTCTGAGGCTTTCCACAATCCATGATCTTCCTGTCTCAGCCTCCCAAATGCTGGGATTACAAGCGTGTACCACCAACGCCTGGTTCAGAATCATGTTTTATAAAGAACTTTCTGGCAATTGTATGCAGAAATGATCAAGTGAAAACCAGCCAGGACACTGTTGGAAGGCGCGGGTTTCAAAAACAGTGGGTATCATTGATGCAGTAGTGGCAAAATAAATAGTCCCTGTGACCCGCGCCGGTCCAGGGCTTGTCCATCCCAGAGAGGGAGGAGGTCTCGGGCTGGTACCCATGCTCGGCTTCAGCTGACTGAGTAGTTGAAATTGTGGGAGGGGTTTAGGAATCCCTACGCTGGATCTGTCAGCCGTGTGGGTAGGATGAAGAGTTAGGTTTAAAATTTATTGAATTTGGAGTTCTTGGAGAACATTCAAACAGAAACATCAGGGGGTTTGAAAAGGCATGTTGTCCTTTATTTACATCCATGGCAATTCATAATGATTATGTGCTCCAGAAAGAAAGCACTGGTGTACAGAACCATACTCTCCAATAACATGCGGTAACGGGCATGTTCTCTATCACCCACAACTTGTTAGTTCAGCTGCTACGCACCTGGGGCTTCTGAAGCCTTGAAATAAGTTTGGTAAGATTACAAAACTAAATTTTTAATTTAATATACATTAAAGTAGCTATAAGTGAAGCCGGGCATGGTGGCACATGCCTGCAATCCCAGCAGTTGGGAGGCTGAGACAAGAGGATGACAGGTTTGAGGGCAACCTCAGCAACTTAGCAAGATTCCTTAGGAACTTAGTGAGATCTTGTTTCAAAATAAAAATAATGCTGGGCATGGTAGCACAGGCCTGTAATTTCAGAACTTTCAGGACTCGGGGGAGGCTAAGTCAGGAGGAATGGCAGGTTTGTAGCCAGCCTCAGCAACTTAGTGAGGTTCTTGACAACTTACTAAAACCCTGTTTCCCAATAAAAATTTTAAAAAGGGTAGTGGATGCGGCTCAGAGGTAGAATACCTCTGGGATCCATCTCTAACACCACACATAAATAAAAGAAAAGAAAATAGGGCTGGGAGTGTAGCCTCTGAGTTCAATATCCAGTTCAAAAAAAATACACAAAAAATAAAAAACAGTAGTAGCTCACTTATTGTACTGTGAGGTATAGAGATAGCTTTTGTTCCACAAGGAAGAAGGTCAAAAGCTTATTTTAAAAAAATAAATAAAACCTATGAGGTATTCATTTTATTCTGCCTGCTGAGGGAGGAAAGCAGGCCAATTATTTTAGAAATGGGCCATTAATAACACAAAGGGCCATCGCTGTGTAAGTAAGTGGCTTTAAGCTGTTGGCCCTCTCTGCCCTCTGCTCTCTTCCCCTATGCTGTGAGTGTGATGATTTTTGTTTGTTTTTGTTTTGGGTTGCTGGCAGTAAGGGGTAACTGAGTCTGTTTTTGTTGCAGCCAATACCTGTGAGTATGAAGACCACCTGAGTAACTGTGAGTCCTTGAAGAGCACAGCAGGCTGTGACCATGAGCTTCTCAAAGAAAAGTGCAAGGCCACTTGCTTGTGCGAGAACAAAATTCACTGAAAAGCCCCCCGTGCGCCGTGCAGGGCTGCGGGGAACAGGTGCGCATCCTTTAGTCGAGACATCGGCGGGGAAATCCTAGGAAAGTCAGTGGCCAATTTGATTTGAAATGATGCTCTTCCTACTTCTCCTGGATCTTTACAGAAATTCTCCTTCACAGTGCAGTTTCCAAAAGTAACGCCTTCGATAATGACAACTTGAAACTTGGATATAAGGTTGGGACTTTCAATTTAATAACTTGAGTCAAGAATTTTGAAGGTTGGATCACCGTAGGACTTTGGTCTCTGGAACTCTAGATGAAAATGGAGAATTGTGTGTGTCCTGAAACAACATGCTGGAAAAGACATTAACATCATTGTCCTCCTACACGATAGTCTACTTGTCAAAAGGTTGAAATCAAAGGTTGACATTCACATCTGTCTTACAGACATTCCTTTAGACAAAATTAATCATCACTTTGAATAAAGATCTTATCCAAGCATCTATGCAGATGTGATTTTTTTTTTTTTTTTGCAGGTCTCCGGATGAAACCCAGAGGCATTTGACCTCCGAGCTACATTCCCTGCCCAATTTTTTATTTTTTATTTTGAAACAAGGTCTCACTTTGTTGCAGAGGGCCTCACTAAGTAGCTGAGGTTGTCCACGAACCAGGATCCTCCGGTCTCAGCCTCCCGAATGCTGGGATTATAAGCATGCACCACCACGCCCGGCTTGCAGATGTGATTCTAATGCAATATTTTTACAGCATTCACAATTAACTTCAGGTAACTATGCCCAGATAAATGATTATACAGAATCCAATTTCCAAAACAGTTCCCTGCAAAATTAAATGTTCAGAAATCAGTTCTGTCTTGCTTGTTTTTCCCTCTGTATACTCTTTATAATAACCCAACAGAGTATACAAACATAGGTTTCCAGCAATATAAGCATAAATAATGGTATTTTAGAGAGATTATAAGCCTTCACATGCTTTTCTGGAAGATTGATAAGAGATTAAAGCCAATCCATTTATAGATGAGAAAACACACACTCAAAATCTAAAAAGAGTAAGAACTTTATTGAAAGTAATCAGTAAGGCAGGTCTGGTCCAAAAGATAGTAAAACAGCAAGAGATATTAAGATAAAATGGATCATTTGAATCATCCCAGGCTATCAAAAAAACTAAATTCATAACTCTATTTTTTCCAAAAATAAAATTTTCAACCCCAGATAGTTTCATTACAGAATTTTGCCAAACTATAAAAAAAGAAAAAGAAAAAGGAAGAAAGCCAGGCATGGTGATGTACACTTGTAATCCCAGCATTTGGGAGGCTGAGACAGGAGGATCATGGTTCAAAGACAGCCTCGGATCCTATTTAGTGAGGCCCTTTGCAACTCAGCGAGACCATTTCAAAAAATAAAGAATAAAAAATTGGGCTGGGGGTGTAGCTTGGAGGTAGAATGCCCCGGGCTTCGTCCCCACTACCACAAAAATAAATAAATAAATATATAAATAAATAAATATTAAAAAAAGAATAAAACCAATTTTACACAAACTACTTCAGAAAACTTAATGAAAAAATTTTCAACTCATTCCTAGATAACAGTATTTATTACCTTAGTACTAAAACCAAAGACATTTCAAATGAAACAATGCAAATTCAAAGCTATCACAAACAGAAAAAGAAAAAGTCTAAGTAAAAAAGTATTAAATTAATCCAGCAGCATAGTAAAATGAAAATGACACTTTAACATGACATAACAGGTTATCAGAATAAACCTCGAGTTAAACCGTGTGGTCCAGAAGAACTCCAACTCTGGAGTTCAGTTTTTGTACACATAATTCCCCGAGTCTTGGGAAATCCTTCCACAAAAATGCCATTTCTTCATCTTTAATAGCTCAATTTTTTCAGAAACTGTAGTTTGAAATATTTAAGGCTATTTTGGGAAGAAAAATATTTATAAAAAAGCATAGATGTACAGTGATATTGTTTGACAAAACATGTTGAATTTTTCCTTTGGGTGTTTTTTTAATGTGAATCACTGAGAGGACATTTGAAAAGATTTAAAGACAGGACTTTCTTTAGGATTTTGCTTTAAGATTAAGGTTACCTTTGGGTGAAGGATTAGATCTAATCCATGTTTTGAATGTTTGGAAAGCTTTTGCTATTTTTTGGTGGGGGAGAACTTTTTTAAATTGTGTCTAACAATTGGTAAGAAGTCTAAAACACAAAACCCTACATGAGAATATTTCAAATGTAATTGAATATTAACAGTTAAATTACTCAAAACACATTTTTATGAAACTGAAGTTGCTTTATTACTGTTTTGTCTATATAATTTGTTTATATGCTATTATATTTGTTTTTATGATATGCTTTTCTTATGTAATTTGTCTTGTATAATTCATATGATAAAGCTTACCTCATTCTTCAGTAATTATTGTAAGGATTTGGCTATTGTATAACTCTACAATTTTTAAATAATTATAATGAAGATGATGGTGATTTTACTGTACTTTAAAAAATCAAATAAGACATCTCGGGTGTATTCATTCGAGTCACACCTCCATGCCAGTCTGGTATGGAGCTGTACCTATCCTCTGTATTTCTATCTTTTAATAAACTCCTTTAAATCTTCAAAAAAAAAAAAATAAAACATCTCACTATGAACCAAATGTCTTTAGAAAAAAAAGTTTATCAATAGCATTAGTCTGTAGTTTCACAAAACCTTAAATACCCACAAACATTTGGTTTTATAGGCTTTGCTAATTCTTTTTTCCATAATGAACATTTCCAGTAGACATTATGATCCCATTACTAATTCAAGCAAAGCAGTCAGTCAAGTTCCTTCTCTACTTGGTCACTTTTTTAAAAAATTCTTTTATTGGTGGATTGTAATCCATACATCTTAATGGGATACAAGATGTTAGAGACATACATGCACACATCACCCAATTAGCCCTTACCCAATTCCTCCCCATTCCCTCCCCATCCTTCCTTCTCATGCTTGGCTTAGTGATTGACTTTGATATGTTTAAGTACATCAGTACATCGTGTGCTTTAGAGAACTTCCCTCTTCCTCCCTCCCCATCCCCCCAGGCCGCCTTATTTGCTCCTCTATAGGATCTCCTTCTTCATCTAGAGCTCCTCCTGTTACCCACTTCTCCCTAGCTTTCGCATATTAGGGAAAGCATCCAATTTCTTATTTTTCTGGACTGACTAATCTCATTTAGCATAATGGCCTACAGTTCCATCCATTTCCTTGTAAATAACTTAATTTTCTTCTTCTTTATGGCTGAGTAAAATTCCACTGTGTACATATCCCACAGTTTTGTAATCCATTCATCTGTTGATGGACATCTTGGCTGGCTCCATAGTTTGGCAATGGTGAATTGTGCGGCTAGGAACACAGATACGCATGCGTTAGTTTGGTAGTTTGGTTTCCATTCTTTTGGGTAGATACTCAGAAGTGGTATTGCTGGATCAAATGGTAGGTTCGTCCCCATTCTTCTGAGGACCCTCCATACTGTTTTCCAAAGTGTTTGCACTAATTTTCAATCCCACTAACAATGTTTTAGAGTTCCCACTTCTCCACATCCTCGCCAGCATTTGTTGTTTGTGTTTTGAATGGTTGCCATTTTAGTTGGAGTAACTAGTTATTTATATTTTCCTTCACATCGGTGTCGTTTGATTGTTCCTTGGTCAAGCTATTCATATTTGTACTTCCTTGCTCTTGTTTATATTGGATTTTCTAATTCAAGTCTGATCAGAGTCTTACTTTATTCTCAGTCTAAGGTTCTGTGTGACATTATTTCTTCCTCTTGGATCACCAGGGGAATGTGTTTCTTAAGAAAATATGTTTTTTCTATTCAATATTAGTTTCACCCAGGCATGCAAAATGACTTTTCCCTTCTTAGGTTTGCATGCCTACTCATACCCTTGGGGAATTCCTTAACTCCTTGCTAGATATTATTTTACTATGCAAACCTGTTTTTAGAATGTGAAAGTCCTCTATCCACTTGCTAATTACTTTTAGCCAGGGTACTTTTGCATCCTAACAGCTACCTGACTCCTGGCAGTACCCAAGCCCTACCAGCCCTTCCCTTTCACAGGTCTGCACTCCATTTTCTATACACTGATATATTTTAATAACCACAACTTCTTTTTCGAATCTTTTTAGGCCATTCCTAATATTGGTACACCTAGAGAATTATAGCACATCTTAGCAGGATTGAGGTAGGATACAAAAAATAAAATGTTAAGTAGGAAAGAGATGAATTGGGAAGGAAAGAAAAATATAGCTTTAAAGACCTGGAAACTTCATAATCTCTAGCTCCATCCTATATAATGTGTTCTGTCTTAGGCAGAAGCCTTAGTGAGCGTCACCCTTAATTACAACGGCCCCTCCTGGGTTTCTACAAAAGAACTAAAGCAGCTGCAGACTCACTTGCATGGACACTCTCTACCTCTTAAGGTGCCCTGCCTCCTCCCTCTAATTTCTCACTGTCCTAAATAAAACCTTGGTCTTTTTCTCTGACCAGTACACACTGAAATTCTTTTCTGCCATTCTAGCCAAGAATCCTATAGATTTTTTATATTTTCTCACAGTAGGATCATTATTTCAAATATCATAAGAGATATTATAACCGGAGTCATTATTTCTCCTTGTTTTCCAAACCATTGTTCTATTAGGCTGGGGAAAGACTCATCTATCCTTGGATTTTTGGTTAGCTCAGGTGTTGATGCAGACTTCTAAGGGCCATAGTTATAGCGCCATCTGGTGCCATATTGTTTGAGATACAGGTGTAACATTGATCTCTCTTTTTTCAGAGATATCTAAGGCTAGTCTATTTTCCCAGATTTCTTTGTTAGTAGCATCTGTTTAACTATTTCCTGTATGGCCTTTAGGGTGTGGTTGACACCCTCTATTAATGGTAACATTATATATATATATATATATATATATATATATATATACACACACATACACACACACATATATCATGATATATATGAATATATGAATGTATATATGAATGCATATATTTGGATGTATATATATTTTTTTTTCATCCAGTATACCTTTTTATTAGTAATAGGCCATCAAAGTAATATTGGTGTAAACCATGTAGCAACCTGGTTTTTAGGCTTAAATTCCAGGGGACCACTCTTTGAAATCCCAGTTGAATCAACATAGATGTGAAGGTCTAATGACTCAGTTGGGGTTTGAAATACCAAGGTGAAAGGGATTGCCAATTGTACTAGAGTGCAAGTTCCACTCCAATTGACTGATAAAGTCTCAAATATCAGTCCTCCACAATATCACCAGACATTTGCTCCGAAAACTGCTAATGCGAGCTGGTTATGTAGCTCCTCAAAGGACCAGCACTCACTGGAGCCAGTGACATAGCCCACAGACACTGACTGTCCTTCCCACCTTGAGAGGCAGGAAGTTTAGTTAGTATTTGGGACTGGAGGCTTAACAGTTTGGGGGGGCTCACGCACTGGATCCTGAACCATCAGGAACAGGAGCAGTAGGGTCTTACAAGACTCGTTGCCCCATGCTAGATTGTCCTGGAAGAGGGCTATCATTCCTCTCATGCCCGTTGGGTCTTAGGTTCATCCAAATGAAATGGAACCACCTGAGCTTCTGGCCCGGCTGCTGCCCCAGTGCAAAAGTCACTTTTATTTAAGTTGCTGCCGACTTTCTGATGCCTTTCGACCAGGCATTTGTTTCCCTATAACCTGTCTTAACTTCTCTCTTCTGTGTAAATCTTTTATTTTCACTATAATGGCTTTGGCCAAGGGGATGATGTCAGCAGCTGTGGTTGACTTATTAACTAGTCTAACAGCATGTTTCCCCCTGGGGTTATTTCCTGACCTATCTGCCTAGAGACCAGACCAGTTTTTAAGGGAAAGGATGACTTTCCTGGCTTGTGAGTTTGCAAGAGTAGATTATATGTTAGAAGATTGTAAGTTAATAGATTGTTAGTTCTAAATGTAAGTTAGAACAGGTGTCAAGAGAAACCCCTCCAGGCCTGGTTATTTTTTCTTTTAACTCCTTCAGAATTGGAGCAGCTCTAAATGGCGGGGCTGTCTGCTCTCCATCTACAAAGAGTCTATCAACCAGGGAGAAAGAGGTCTCCCTGAGTTCAGGTTTGACTTTGGTCTGGTAATCTATGAGATCCAGACAATGATGCTCGAAGGGTTCTTAGACTCCACCTCCTATTAAAAATGCAACTGGCTTAAGGCTGATGTAAGTAGTGAGGATATCTTTTTCTAATAGGATTGCTTCATAGTTCATTATTGGGGAATTTGTCAGCCATCTAGCCAAGCTCCAGTTTAGAATTGCTCTGACCTGATGCAGCGTACTCACAACTAAAGTTCTACCAAAGGTCAGTTTTCTACCTTCCTCTCTGAGTAGGTAGGGCTATGGCTGCTACCAGTTAAATGCATTCAGACCAGCCTCTGGTAACAGGGTCCAAAAGCTTGGATAAATACGCCAGAGGCTGTCTCTATTTCCCATGCTCTTGAGTTAACACCCCCAATCCGGTACCTTTATCTCCGTTAACACAGCGATGGAATGGTTTCTCTAGGGATTGCAGCGATCCCTGCTTGAGAACCTCAAATGATTGCACTTCCTTTGGCTGAGAGAGGAGGAGGGCTGGCTCCTCATCTAGGAGTTTAAATATAATGTCTTAGTTTGGAGGGTATAAGAGTCGATCCATAATTTACCATATCCAATGAGCCCTAAAATGTTTAATTCCCGCTTGGTATGCGGAAGAGGCATGCTAGTGATCTCTGATACCCTATCTGGACTCAACCTCCTCTTTCCCTCGCTGATTAGACGTCCTGAATATTTTCCTTCCTTTTCTACAAAGTGCAATTTGGTTTTTGAAACCCGCAGACTACATTGTCCTAGAAAGTTTAATAAGTCTATCATGGCATCTCCTCCCCAGTAAGGAGGATACTCAAATTGGATATTAGTTCAGTCCACATGTAAATCTGGGACCCTAGAAATGGATCTACCTGTTCTACAACCCCGTGGGTGTCCCCTATTAGAGGTCTGGGTTTCATTCTTAGAGCTCTAACCTCAGAACTAGTTAGGGGAGCATTCACAAAACCAATAGCCCTCCACCCAGAGGAACTTCCCTGAGTGGGTCAAAAGCCTGAGGCTGCTCCCCTTTAGAAGGAAAAGGGAAACTTTGGACATTGTTTACATTGTTGAGCCTGTCTTCTCAGTAATGAAGGGGTGGGGGTCCTGAAGTCTCTGCAGTCCACTCAGATGCCCTTTCTTGTCCTCCTCCCTCCTCGGAGGCCTGATCTGGGCCAATCTACTGACTCACTGAATTACAGAGAGGAGGTAAACAGTCAAGGGAGCCACAATTGCCATTCTTGCCCTTTTTCTAGTTCACTTCTGCCTTCACTGGGGACAAGATTACAGGTCCCTTCTTCCACCAGAGTGCATAATCTATTTTTTGGGGGTAGGACTTTCATCACTGATCTATTTGATAACCATTGGCAAACCAAATCCTCACTAGAAGCAAATTTCAGCAGAACACTGATTGTTCAAGGATGGGTCCTTTTGTCCAAATGAAACAATAGTATTTTATCATTTGTTGTTTCTTTTTTTCTGTGGTCCTGAGATTCTCTTCCCAATATTGGCACACACACCCCAGGGAGCTATCTGAAGGAATTTTATCTAATACTTCTCCCTCCTTAAGAGCCTTTTTGCTGGATAAAAAGGTTTTATTTCCCATATTGCTTGGCTTGCTTAGTTGTCAAACTGCAACTAGATACTTGGCTGAGATCCAGCAATGCTTTCTTTCTCGTCTCCCTCTTGGGATACATACCCAAAGTCAGTACTTCACAGCAGGCCAGTTAAAGCCCCTATCCGGCTTCTCTCCCTCTGCTGGAGAAGAAGCCTTATGCCATGCGAAGCGCCAAGCTTATGCCAGAACAGCAAATTCAGACTCCACACTCACTCATTCCAGCACACAAGTACACAAACCCTGGGATACCCCGACACGCAGTTGTTACTTGTTTCTCCCTGCAGTGTTCATGCCTGGGTCCACGCATGTATTTCAGGTCCTAGCAGTATTGGCTAAGGCTTTTCCCACGTTAACTTACAATTCCTCCTGAAAGTTGATCACCTGCTCCAAAGATTATGGGTCCCCTTCCCTGGCAAGAATACTGCAGTAGGGCAGTAGGACATGTCGCCCTTAAGAAGAAAGGATCTTCATCACCCTGGAGGGGCGATGTGTCCCCGCTGAACAATAAATTTGTTAGAAATAACTTTGTGATATTAAAAAGAAGGCACGTGTTTGAAAATTGTTTGACAAGGCCATCTTACTTTTTTGCAAAAATGGGTGTTTTTAGATAATGCGAGAGAGTACACCTGACAAAGAACCGGGTGGGTCTTATATCCCCGACACAAAGTGCCTCCTGCACTGAGCTCCTATTGGTGGGAGTTATGGCCTCACATTTTCCTCTAGCTACAGGGACAGGGTGTCAACATCTGCAACCTCTTGAGATGCTAATTTTGCAAAGAAATGTAAGTCCTAACCGTTTTACAAAATGAGAGTTTAAGTTAAGCTACTCTTTTGACAGAAAAGATACAATTATATTCTCACAATAAAAAAATGATTTTTATAAATACTAAAGCAACTAAATTCTGTTCCTTTTCTCTAGTTATTATGTGAGTCTCTTAACTTTCCAGAAATATAATTCTATTGTTTGTTTGTTTTTGTGGTGCTGGGGATTGAACCCAAGGGCATTTTACCTCTGAACTATCCCAGCCCAAGTTTTTATTCTTTATTTGAAACAGGGTCTTACTAAGTTGCAGAGGGCCTCACTAAGCAGCTGAGGCTGGCCTCGAACACAGATACTCCACTCTCAGCTTCCCAAATACTGGGATTACAAGCATGTGCCAGCATACCTGGCTATTGTTTGTTTTAAAGTCATGAAATTAAGAATGAATGGTAAAGGCTCGATCTCCAGCACCCACCTGCCTCCAAAAATAGTAAACAGTAGAGTATGCTTGTCTAAGATTAATCGTTTGTAAGCTCAACTTTCAGATACAGGAATGACCTCCTGCAAAGCTTCTTGGTGAAAGTAGCTTTCACCAAGTGATTAAGTCAATGAATAATTCCTCCTACACTTGTTTGTAAGCCCATCAACATATCAAAGGAAGAGCTGGTATTTCCCAGCCATGACACTGATAATGTTCATGGTTGGAGGAACTAATGCCTAATAATGTTGTTTACTGTGTCATATGGATTTTCTCATGTGTCACCTGCCTCCGAGCTTCTGTCCTTTTCCCACTTTTCTATTCCACCATCATTCACAGTCCTGGGATGCTAAGAACTCTTTGGCCTCAGAGCTGAGAACACATTACCAGTAGTTCCGGCCTCCAAGTTTGTCTCCTGGACCCCACAGTTGCCTCCAGGGAATATGGTCACCTCCTCAGTTTCTGCTACCTCTGCCAGCAATAAGAAAAATGGATACTTCAGTAAGAAATATGTTGAGATAAGAAAATGGGATATTTCATGTGATTGCAATAAGAAAAATGGATATTTCATGTGGTCAATATGAAGTGGTGTTTTCTAGAGCCTCCTTTGTCTTACTGTCCCACCGTGTTCCATCTAGAAGTGGTAAAACTGCATTTCTGCTTGGATGTCGCATTTTATATCATTTTGTGAATTTTTACCATCCCAAGGAATTGTGTCCTTAGTGACTAGGATTATGTTCTTGTTTCCTGGTTTAAAAATCACTCAGTAATGGAGCAGGGATTCCTTCTGCTCTGTTCTCTGCTGCTTCTCTTGCTATATCTGCCTCCTCATGTTAAAAACTATGAGTTCATTCATTACTTCCAATTCCAGTATAACACCATAAGATTTATTCCTGCATCCCCGTTCTACTTCTATGAACCCCTTCTATAACCCAGTGAGCAACCTAGATCCCATGAGTCATAACATATTCATTCATTCGTCTCATTACAGGCTTCATATTCTGACCCAGGTGTCTCTAATAACAAAATCTTGTTCCCTGGGCCAATGCAAAGAGATGCAGTAGGTTTGGACATTGGACTCTCATAGGCTTCTATCCTTGGGCCATGGAGCTGTTAAGTCATGATCATAGCAGACTGGTTTCTCTTGATTACGCCAAGGCCAGGGTTCAGGAGTGATAAGAATCTGTCCCATCCCACTATCTCTGCCTTCTAGAATGAAGTGGGATTGGGGCCCAGCTACCCATGACCCCTCCCCAGGCATTAGAAGTGTCCTGGGATCCGAGCACTGTGGGTAAAGACACATGACATAGCAAACCTGTAATTCAATGGTAACCAAACATAGAAAACTTCCTTATTACTTTATAAATAAAGCAGTGACTCGGTCCTATTGATTTCCATTTCTATTATCTTAAAAAGCTTTTCTATAATTATAAGTGATAAATAGATGAAACTTTGAAGAGCCATCACAAGGGAGGGCATGAGGGGGTCCTACTGGTTACAAGGGTATATACATATGTAAAGATTAAATGAGCCATACAATTAATGTATTGTTCACATTTTACATACAAGTTTGTCTTCAAAATTAAAAAAAAATAAAAAGATCAAAAAAGAAAGAAAATTAAAGAAGACAAAGGAAGAAAAGAAGAGAAAAAGAATGAAGAAGGAAAGGAAGGAAGGAAAGTATTACCGTGATATGGTGTGAAGAACAGGTTTAGGATATGTTAGAGATGGAGAGAAAGCAGGTGAGTGTATGAATAGTGATTCAGTCTAGATCAAAGATATACATTTAGAAATCACCTTTATATAAATACTTAAAGCCATGATACTACATGAGATTTCTAGGGAGCGGGTGAAGTAATTAGGCTAAATCTCATAGGATGTTAAAACTTACAGAAATGAGATGCCAAAGATAACCAGGTCTCAAACATAGGAAAAGTAGTAAATCTTAAATCATATAATGTTAAAGGATATCATAGAGACAGATTACTATTAAACTTCTATTTTTATTATACCAAGGAAATGGATCTTTAATCTTTGAGCCCAGCATAATTATCTGAAAAAGGTAAAGAATGATCTAAGCTGTGAGGATATAGCAAATTATTTATTTATTTATTGTTTGTTTGTTTGTTTGCGGGTCTGGGGGATGGAACCCAGGGACATACGACCTCCAAGTTACACCCCCTGCCCTATTTTTTATTCTTTATTTTGAAACCGGGTCTCACCGAGTTGCAGAGGGCCTCACTAAGTAGCTGAGGCTGTCCGTGAACCGCGATCCTCCGGGTCTCAGCCTCCCGAATGCTAAGATTACAAGTGAGCGCCACCACGCCCGGCTATAGCAAACTATTTAGATGCTTGGGATTCATTGAAAAACTGTCCAAAGTGATTGTGGGATCCCTGTCAGTTAACTGAGAAAAATGACAGGGAAGAAAAGCGATTCACAGTGTTTGACGAGCAATGAGAGGGGAAAAATAAAATCTTAGAATGCTGATGTTAAACTGTGAGAAACTTCTCAATATAAAGCTATTTTAGCATTCTTTAACCATGATGCTGTATAAAACAATAATAAATAAATACATAATTTTTAAAATTATGCTAAAGTTAATTTTTTCTCTTTGGTAGTTTACACGTATAAATTAAGATTAATCTCATTTTATAAATCTAAGTGTATGTGTGCCTTTATTTCATCTTAGTGTTCAGCAGAATTTCATTAAATTCTTAAAAATTATGGGACTGTTTGCTAATTTTACAGATACCTGAAACTAGGTGAAAAATGGTAATTAGAAGAAAAATATCGACCTACATTTGTCTATATTTGTTCAGCATAGGATTCTGACCTGAATCGAATGAAACTTACTCATTGCTTTTAGAAATGTGTATGCAAGCCAGCAATTAAGTAACACATTGGGAGACTCTGAGCAACCTCTCAAGAATTTGTAAGTCAAATTTTGCTTTCCAAAGCGATAGTATCAATTTCTACTGAAATGTTTAGAAAGCCCTAAACTTCAGTCAAGTTAACTGATATTTAGTCTCCTAGACCTAAGACTGTAATATAATCATACGTCAGTAAATGGGAACTGAATAAAGATCATGTAATTAGACAGAATAGATCAGTCTGTGACATTGTGTTTTCTGTTTTTTTGTGGTACTAGGATGGAACCCTGAGGCTCTCTTACCTCCATGCTATACTCCTAACAGTCACAAGGATCCCATGCCACAAAAGAAACAGAGAAGCAAGGAGAGGAAGAGAGATAGACAATCAGTCTACTTAAGTCTCTAGAAGGAGAGTCACATTTTGAACCCCGGCCCCGTTCTGAAACTGGGCCACAACACTGCTTACGTGAGCTGTGCGTGCCTCACCAAGCCAGGTTACATAAGCTACTTGTAAAGGACCTTTAGAGTTTTCATGGCACTGCACTGTTTTGAAATCAGGAACACCGAAACCTGACTCAAGGAGGCTGCAGAGATAACTGGTAGAATTTGAAAGTCTAGCATTGACTGAAAACCCAGTATCCCTGAATCCAATTTTGATGATTGTTCCACTAAAGCTTTACTTAGTCTCAAATACTATCAGTTGTACTTGCTGCAGCTCCCACGCCTGTCCCTGCAGCTTCACCTTGCATTTCTGTCAATGGATGGCTTCTTTCCTTAAGCCTCAGCTGGCTTCAGAGTTCTTGTGCAGCTTCCTTACCACTCTGAGCCTTCGTGGAATTGAAAAGAGCTATGGTTTTTCTGTAGATTAGTCCTTTACTGAAGAGGATGTTGAGACTGCATTGATCTTCTCTCCAGATCATTAAAACTTTCTCCATGTCAGCAATATTCTCAACCTACATAAGGAGTATTTTTTAACATATGACTCTGAATATGATGAACATAACTACAGAGGTAAGTAACTGGAGGCCATAACTAATTACGGATTTTTTAAACGATGAGGGAAAAGACTGCGGTGGCACAGATAGGATACACATCTTTCAAAAGCATGTATCTTTGTTCCCTGGATTACTGATTATGGATGCCCTAAGTTGTCTCCACAACTCCAGTTCATCATGTACTACTGTCCTTACCGCTGCTTTGCCATCCTGAACATGAACATGCATGTTTCATTCTTTTTAAGACTGGTCTTAAAACCTCCCTAATTTCTCATTCAGTTTCTTTCCCTACCTCCCCACCTTTACCCCCTGTAATGCTAAGGATAAAACCCAAGGCCTTGTGCACACTAGGCAAGCACTCTACCACTGAGCTATGCTATCCATCCACCCATCCTTTTAATTATATATTTCATCTTTCAATCATATATTCCCTCTTAATTTACTATGCGTAGTGAAATAAAGCCATGAAGTAAAGCCTTGCTGCATAGATATTTCTTCAGCCAGATATTCTCACTTTTCTCTCTTAAATTATGCCTTCCATTGAGTCCTCAGGCATAGGTACAATTCAGCCAGGTTCTTTACCACTTTATAAGAAGATGCCTTTTATCCCCGGGTCCCAATACCTTTGTCTTCATATATGTTTAATATACTATCAATATAATCCTTTCCGCCCATATTTCCAGCAGTATTTTCGTCATGACCATGTACATAATCTCTCAGAAGCTTGGGACTTTCCCTACAGCTGTTTTCTTCTGAGCCCTCATCAGAATCGCAATTAATGCTCCATTTGTGCCCATATGGGCTTTCCCTGGCCTACTCCTCCAGCCTCCGCCCATTGCCTAGTTCTTTTTTTTTATTGGTGCATTATAATCATCCTCTTGATGAAGTTCAGAGTAATAGAGACATATATGTACAGAGCACACGCTGAGCCATCCCCCAGCTTCCTCCCCACTCCCTCTCCCTTCCCAGCCTCCCTTGCGCAGCACAGTGATGGGCTTTGATGAGTTTGTGTATTTACACCGTGTCCCTTGAAGAGTTCCCCTCTCAATCTTCCTTCCCTCTCTGTCTCCTTCAGTTAGGTCCCCTCCTCCATACTAAGATTCCTCCTCCTTTCTTTACAATCCCTCCCGTGTCCCAGTTTCTCCCTAGCTTCTGTATATGACTGGAAACATCCGACCTTTCACGTTTTGTGACCTTTTGTGACTGACTCACCTCACTCAGCTTAAAATCTACCAAGGCCTAAAGCTGTTTCCACGTTTTCCACTGTTTGCAGTGACATCACCACTTCTCGATGCCCACTTTCTGTCTTAATCTTTTTGGTGCCCGTTTCCTGTCTTTTGAGCTTTAGTGTTCTGTTATAACAGGACACTAAAAATGGGTAACTTGTAAAGAAAGGTAATTTATTTTTCACTTGAGGTGGAAAAGTCAAGGCTCCAACATCTGGCAAGGGCTCCTCATGGGTCACCTCATGGTAGAGGTAGAGAGGGCGGGGATGGGATGAAGACGGAGACTGCGTTTGTGGTTCTATAATGAACCCATACCTGGCGTTACCCATCAGTGAAGACAGCACCCACGTGGCCTAAGCACTTCTCATGAGGCATCACTTCCCAGCACCCTTGTATTGGTGATTGTTCCCAAGATTTGCTTTTTGGAGGACAACATTGACACCATAGCAGAGGGTTACATTATCAAATCGCTACATGGGAACCACACAAACAAGTTTTGTATTTTCCAAAACACTGGGCAGAGACCGCGATCAAGGAATGCATTAAGTAATCTTGCCCTGATTAAGCTCAGGATAGTTAACTGGACATGAAGCATCTCTCTTGGTGGGTTATATTTAAATGTCTCTTGGTGGGTCATAGTTATGCATATAGTGGGATAACAGGAAGCATTTTAATTGATTAGTTTGAGAGGTCTTGATTCAAGAAATTGATAGATTTACCTGTCTTATAACATCTCCATCTTTTAATATCTATCTAATGTAGACCTAGGCACTGTGTGTGTGTATGCATGTGTGTGTATATATATATATATATATATATATATATATATATACACACACATACATACACAGGAGTAATTATATATAATATATATGTAATATATATTATATATAATTATATATATAATTACATATATATAATTATATATATGTGTATATTATATATAATTATATATGTAACTATATATATGTATATATATGTTACATTTTCATAATGAATCACATGAATATTTGTTAGAGGATACTTCATCTAAATTAGCCAGGCTCTTTTCAAAGACAGCAAAGAATGAAGGCTCTTGTATTTCTTCTTTCCCATCTCTAGGCTTCCTTTGGCTCATGAAGGAAGCTCAGTCATCTGCCCACCTTCTGCCTGTGTTTGTCTTTCATAATCTGTTCTGAGCCTGAGGATACCTTTACTAGGACTGTTTGCTGTTTCTATTTTTGAAATACTTCCTTCTCTGCCTAATACCTCCTGGAGTTGTTGCCAGTATTATGAATTAACTAACTTGGTAACATAATCTTTTCCATCTAATGGAATCCTTTCCATATTCGTAAGCCCTTTTCCTCATTCCAGCGTTTGTGTTTTAATTCAGAGCAAATATAAAAAAAACCTCTCTCCACATATTCACTTGTATTACTCTTTTTACATTTCTTTCTTTATTGTTTTCATTATTCAAGTCAGGTCTCAAACTTAGTGACAAACTCATCAGAACAAATACAGTATTAATAAACACATAATAGGTGTTTGATAAAATACCTCAGGAACATTCAAATCCTCTATGTTCTCTTTAGTGGCTACACTTACTTCAGATGGGGAGATTATAAAATTTTTACACGAGAAATCCCAAAACCTATTTAAAATATGGATTTGGAAGTTCAGTTGGAGATAACTATATTATTGGCATGATTTAAGCAGCAGCTGTTGTTGTTTTATTATTCTGCGACCATCTGTGCAGATGTGCCACCAAGTGTCCAGATACCGTACATTACGAAGGTCACCAGCACACTAACATTGTGTTTCTTAGTGAGTAAGAGGACTTATCCCCTCCGGGGCTGACTGTGCAGAACACCAGGGCAGGGGTTACCTAACATTAAAATTAGGAATTAGTATTATGTTTCCAAAAGTGATGCTTAATAAAATTAGATAGGACAAAAGGAGAGAAATGGTATGCAGTCTTTCAGTAAGACAGAAACTAGGCTAAGTAGCAATTCTTTCTAGTTAAAAGTAGAAATCACTCAACGACCAATAAGGAGACCCGTAATTTTTCTTGGTAGATTCATTTAAGCAAAGCTTTTCCAATTCTATTGCATTTGTATTATTTTAGAGAACTCTATAAATTAGAAAGTGAAGGTAACCAGGTTTTGGCTTACTCTTGCACACTCACAAATTGAAAATAATATTGCACAAGACAATTGGTGATCTTGTGTTGAAAGATAGTTCCACATTACCTGGCCACATAATTTTATCTTTTCTGCAATTTATTTACTCTTAAATAATATCAGATGGAAAGGAAAACTAAATGTCTTAGTGATCCTCTTGTTTTTATAAGCACATGTAGAAATAATGTGTCCTTAGAATCTCCTCAGAACTAACAGAAAAGATGGGTTTCTCTGAATCTAAGTGTAACATCAATACATGAAAGGTGAGGGTGGGGACTATGGTAAATAATGTACACTGAGTATTTACTATGTGCCTCTGTCCTCCTTACATAGGTTAACTTATTTAATTTTTTGTCAAACTTCCAAGACAAATGCCATGGTTATTTGATGATTAGAAAAATGAGACATAGGATTTCTCCAAATCAGCTCCTAAATAATATAGTTGCATCCGTTGAGAATAAGTTCCAGAATCAACAAATGGTTGAAAAAGCATAGCGATATGGTGCCATAAATTGCATATCTAAAGTAGATATTCTGGATAGGAGGTGGAATTATGCAACTGCCTAGTGACATACCCCTTGGGGGCACTTATAAGTTGTCATGCAATTCAACAATTTGTCTACATGTGTACAGTAAGGTAATTAACACTCAAATGAGTTTTTTTTTAATGTTATAGCATTCTGTTTAATGTACATACCTGTATCCCAATTAATCTCAAATTATCTCATGGTTCAACTGTGTCATTTTGGTAGATATCTTGTTAGGTTAAAGATCTAAGAAAGGGTGCAAAACCAACTGTAACAGAATTTTAGATGGCTACATGCTGAGGATTACTGATTTAGAATATAGCAAGAAAAAAAGAAGCAAGTTTACTTGTGGAGAGAGTGAGCAATAAAAAATGCTAACAGAATTACATTTTTTATATTTTTTGTGTGTTTTGTACTGGGGATTGAACCCAAGAGAATTCATTCTATCTCTGCGCTATGCCCCCAGCCCTATTTTACATTTTGTGTGTGTGTGTGTGTGTGTGTGTGTGTGTGTGTGTGTGTGTGTGTTACTGGAGATTGAACCCACGGGCATTCTACCTCTGAGCTACACTCCCAGCCCTATTTCTTATTCTTTATTTTGAAACAGCATCTCACTAAGTTGTGGAGGGCCTCACTAAGTAGCTAAGGCTGGTCACAAACCTTCTGGTCTCAGCTTCCCAAGTACTGGGATTACAGTCATGTGCCACCATGTCCAGCTCATGGCCTCTTTCTTCCAGTGGACTCTACTCTGAGAAATGGATATTTTTATTAGAGTTCTCATGAAATATCTTAATCCATATGTCCTGTGGCCTCCCCTTTATTCCAAACGAAACTCACGTATCCCTGTGGAGACAAAAGGTTCCAGTGTAAGTTATTACATGTCTGGGCCCCTTGTCTGGTTCTTTCTTTCCATTTAGATAAGCTTATGGGCACAGTAGCGTGGCCACTGGCTAGGTGATGGATCACGGGGTCTGTGATACCATCACTATTCTTATAGTTATTTCTAATGCTAGACATTCTCCCCTAGTCTTTGCTTAAGGCGTGTCTTCAGTAAAGTGCGGGAGAAAGAGGAAGTGGATTGTTCAAAAATGCTTCTTGCTACAAGCACTGTCTCACTCCTTCCCTTCATCCTAAAAAGCAAGCCACAGAGGCAGTGTGATGTTTGAGGACACGAGGCAAAGCCTTGCCACCTCTAAATAAGCTCCAGTGTGATCCCGAGTGTTGGTAGTCTTTTTAGAAAGGGAATACTCAACTCTGCCTGCTTTAGCCTGAGAATTCGGTCACACGTTCTGTAGCAGCAAAACGTCTCCTTGACACCCTGATATTGTACCAGTTATTCCAGTTATAATCTCCACATGTGTGGTTTTCTGCTCCATGCAAGAGTAACTCAACGAGAAAAATATCACATCTATGAGTAAACACTACTTTATTTGAATTACTAAGTGTAGTACCTGGTGCAAAATAAATATTTATTCATCTGATATTGATTCACTGGGATTGCAGATGTGTGCCACCATGCCTGGCTCATTTAGTAACTTATGATATCATATTTTGGAAAGTTATGTGAATATCTTATTTCAGAACAGTAGAACTTATTAGTGTAAATAAGGTAAAAGAAATTTTCCACATGTCTTAAATTTTATACTAGATTTTATTATTAATTTCAATAATGAAACTTAAGGTGAGATTTTGTAATGCATATTATATAATCCTTAAGCTTTATGAATGTAATTTACCAAAAGCTAATTAGTAAGTGCTGCAATGGAACACCATGGAGAAACAAATACACAAGTCTCCACCTAGTTATACAGTACTATACATCCTATTGTCTTCCCTAATTGTTAATATCCTTCCTAGAGGCCAGGTGTAGTGATGCACGCTTGTAATCGCACCATTTGGGAGGCCGAGACAGGAAGATGGTGGTTCGAGGACAGCCTCAGCTGCTACTTAGTGAGGCCTTTTGCAACTCAGTGAGACCTTGTTTCAAAATAAAGAATAAAAAGTAAGGCTGGAGGTATAGCTCAGAGGTAGAATGAGTCACAAACTTTTTATGCATCCTCAGCCCTACTTTTCATTCTTTATTTTGAAACAGGGTCTCACTGAGTTGCAAAGGGCCTCACTAAGTAGCTGAGGCTGTCCTCACACCGCAGTCCTCCTGTCTCAGCCTCCCAAATGCTGCGATTACAAGCGTGCACCACCACTCCCGGCTCAAAAGCAATTATTAATAAATGAATAAAAAGACAAGTCTTTTTCCAATGGAATTAAATATGGCATATTTTCGAGATATATGTACACCCATATTTATTTTGGTACAACTGACAATAGCCAAGTTATAGAATCAGCTTAAGTATCTGTAAACAGATAAAGGGAAAAGTCAACGTGTTTATGTATGTATAGAGAGAGATAGATGTATATGGATATATGGTATCTATAATCATATATATTATGCTCATATATATGTTCATAGGTATATATAAGTACTATTAAATCTTAAAGAAAATGGAATTTTTTTTAATTTGCAGAAAAATTAATAAACAGGAGACCATAATGTTGAACAAAATAAGCCAAAGTCAGTTGGAAAATTTTCAAATACTTTCTCTCGCATGTGGACGCTAGAAGGAAAAAAATATATTTTTTAAGGGACTCCATGAGGTTAACAGGGAAGCAAGAGCCAGTCTCAGCAACTTAGTGAGGCCCTGGGCAACTCAGTGAGAACTGGTTTCAAAATAAAAATTTAACCAAGCTGGGTTCACGCTTGTAATCCCAGCATTTGGGAGACTGAGACAAAAGCATCTGGGTTCAAGGACAGCCTCAGCTACTTAGTGAGGCCCTTTGCAACTCAGTGAGACCCTGTTTCAAAAATAAAGAATAAAAAATAGGGCTGGGGTGTAGATCGGAGGTAGAATGCCCTGGATTCCATCCCCAGTTCTGCAAAAAAAAAAAAAAAAAAAAAAAAAGAATTTAAACAAAATTGGGAGTATAGGTCAGAGGTGCAACTCCCCTGGGTTCAATCCTTAGTTTGGGAAAAAAAAAAAGGAGACAAATAGTGTAGAAGAAAGTTTTAAGATGGTGAAGGAGATATTACAGAGTCAAATTGATCAAATTATATTTTTATGTATGCACAACTATATCACAATGAATCACATCGCTCTATATGGTTAATATGCACCAACAACAAGAACAACAACAAAATACTGTTCTCTGACTGTATATTTTAAGATATCTGTATCTTAAGATAGAAAAAAATTTTAGGTTAATTTAAAGTTTAAACCCATCTATGCACTTAAGTCATATGCTTTATAAGATACCAAATATTGTTGGCAAGCACATTCCAGAATGTCAGTCATGTTTTTCAATCTAAATAATGTCTGAGATAATAGAGTCTTCCTATTTTTCACTATATTAAAGAGACTGACATTATCTGCACTTTGAGTAAATCTTTCTTGCTGAACAGGAAGTATTTCTTGCCGGGAAGTATTTCTTGTTGGAATTTTCTGGCACTGATTAGGCCACGGGTGAGCATTTTTAAACTGTTGGATTGTTATGAGACAGAGTCATCTGCAAACAAGTCATAAATCAAGCTAATCTATTGCCAAAGGCAAAAAGTTCGACATTCAAAAGGACAAGCCCAAGTTTCTCAGTCCTTTAAGATAGACAGGTTCTCCAAGCATGGTCCCTGAGATTTTACGAGAAATGCAAATCCTCTGGCACACCTGAGCTTCCTGAATCAGAAACCAGCAGCGGAGTCCAGACACCTGCGTGTTCACAATTTCTCCTGGTGAGTCTGGTGTGTGTCGGAGTTGGAGAACATAACTAAAAAAGTATTTTTTTATTTTCCCCATGGAAATCAATAAGTTGTAGTACTTGAATTTTTCAGTGTTGTAATATTGTCTTTACTGTTTATTTCCTTTTAAAGGGGAACGTCACACTTTTCTCTTTATTGACTAGTCATCTATTGGTCCAAATTGAGGTTATTAACAAGCACAGTGAGTTTAGGCGGATGACAAATCCCAGTACTAGTAACATGCATAAAATGGTAAGTCATATCTGGTTTACATCTCGTATCAATCAGCATTAGCCATTTAGTGATAGACATTAAACCAGGAACTTTATCCTTGAATTACTCCAATGTGTATATTTTACCATGTAAATTATACAAACTGAAATCTCAATGTTCATGCTAGTGATTAAGTATAATGTATTATAAATACATTATATTTACAATACATTATATAATAAATTTAATAGTGATTAAGTATAATGAAAAATAACTCTGAGTGTAGGAAAAAAGTATATTTAATGGGCAGATGAAGTGTAGGACGCCTTATAGATTATATAACTTGAGTACTTAGAAACCAAACTACAAATGAAATCGTAAATTCTATAATAAAATACATTCTACCCCTGAGCTATACCCCCAGCCCTAATTTATTTTTGAGTTTGAATCAATGTCTCACTAAGTTGCTCAGGGCCTTGCTACATTGCTGAGGCTGTCCTGGAACCTGCAGTCCTCCTGTCTCAACCTCCCCCATGTACTGGGATTACAGATCCCAGTAGGCACCACCACACTCAGCCCACATTCTTTAGTGTTGTCCCTAATCCTTTCCTTTACATGTTCTCTTCCAGGGGAAACATAACAATCTCATATAAAGCAGGAAAAGCGTGTGAGGACTGCCCTGATCATTGTGAGGATGGACTTTGCAGTAAGTTATACTTAGAATGCATCTTTAAGTAGTGCTACCTCCATGGACTCCGACTTTCCCTGGAAGACAGGCTCAGGCTCTGCCCTCCAATGTGCACACCTACCTCTGCTCCTGGACCCTCCGTTTCCTACTTCAGCCCATAAAAGTGTAGCGGTGAGAGCAGCTGCCGTTTAGTGACCGTGACTGAAGCAAGACCGACAGAAGTCGTCATGCAAAGCAAACTGAAGCCAAGCCAGAGTGCACGTGGCGCTTCCCTCGAGTCCCCTGTAGCCTCTTCAATTGATATTTTCCCTCTCAATTACGGAGAGAAAGGGCAGATATTTAGAAACTGACTACATGATAGGTAGGATGGGCTTGATTTGCTCCTGACACTAAATCAAAACCAGAAAATGAGAAGAAACACAGTAACTGTTCTCCCTGATATACTTACTCATTTCCCCTTCCAATACATGTGCATATAACACACACACACACACACACACACACACACACACACACACACACACACACGTTATCTACATCACTTGATTACTTGCCCCCTAGCAACTTCCTGTCATAGGGAGCAGGCATCCCCCCAAAAACTTCAGGCTATTTCAAGTACATACATTGAAGGCACCAGGAAGCTTTCTATGAATACCCAGATGCTAAATACACACACACACACACACACACACACACACACACACACACCACAGCAGAATGACTGCCAGTCTAGAATACTTTTGTATAGTTGCACCTGTACCAAAGTGCAGTGCGTTCAGGGACTATGAGCTGGATTTAAGCTACTGTTTGTTAGCTTTGCTCTTTTTCATGGTCTACTTAGTGTACAAGGATAGATATAATAGCACACATATATGTACATAGGCTCCTATAAAATATTAAGAACTAAATTCATCTCTGTTACTTCACACCTTACTAAAACATTAGAGAATTCATATGACTTCTTACAGCTGTGTTATAAGAACCTTGTATCTTCTACATCAAGTATGTCCTTCAACCAGTTTAAACCTATTGTCTCTTATTCGCAAAGGGAGCCTTAAATAAATGAACAAATAAAGAACAAATGGGTTTTCCTTGAGATAGTACAGTTTTAGACAAATAACACTATAACCCAAGAAGCAGCAATTTTCTCTGTTTTTAATTTTAGCTAATCCCTGAACGTATGCTAATATATTCATGAATTGTGATGATTTAGTCCAACAGGGGTGTGATGGAAAACTCACGAAAGAAAATTGCTTGGCTACCTGAAAATATGCTTGAGAAATAAAATTATGCATCCTCTAATGGTGACATTTCTTCTGGAAAGTAAAGTGACTTCACTTAAATCACTGCAAATTGTCATTGTCTTTGTTGAAGAGATCACAGTTTTGAGATAGTCTTGGATTCAAAACATTCTAATAGCTTCAACCATTTTTTTTGGCAATTTCTGAGTACAGAAAAATAAGAATTGTAAACAGTAAATTCAAATTGTGAACAACAACAAATGAGATGTAATGTTGAATCTAATTGTCTTTAGTAATCATAATTGGTAGGAGATGCTTGAAGCTTTGTGTGACTCATAAATATGTTCAAAACTTCTAGAGCAGAGGGCTCGGAAATCTTTTCCTTCTGTAAGGCATTAAAAACTGCATTACTGATGCTAGGATCCTAGATATCTCTTTTCTGGTTGATACATGAAGATGCTCCAATGAAATTGAGTTTCCTTGATCTCAATGAAAATTAAAAATATAAACATAAGCCAGATGGGTGTGGTGGTCCATGCCTGTAATCCCAGTACTTGGGAGGCAGACACAGGAGAATAACAGGTGTGAGACCAGCCTCAGCAACTTAGCAAGGCTCTTGACACTTTGGCAAGACCTTGTTTTAAACTAAAAAATTAAAATAAGGCTGGAGATGTAGTTTAAAGGTAGAATTCCCCGGGTTCAACATGCAGTACCACTAAAACAAAAACAAAAATAAATCAGAGAGAGAGAGAGAGAGAGAGAGAGAGAGAGAGAGAGAGAGAGAGAGAGAGAGAATCTGTTGGCAAAAATTCAAAAGAAACTACTGTAGTCATGATACCCAAACATTTACCCAGTTATTGGCCTGGTTTCTTTTCTGGTCTCTGGTTGTTCTTCTAGACTTCTTTTTCTCTGTCCCTTGTGTTTACATTTTTTATTTCTCTGCTGATAGTGTTTTCTGGCTATGAAAAGTGCTGATTTTGTGGCAATAGAGATCGAGTGTTAGCAGGGCTCATAAATGCTGCTTTTCTTGGTTGCCATCTTCCCGGAAGTCCTCCAGGAATTGTATTTGAATTGGGACAGAGAGGACAACTCTGAGGCCTAGGTAATGAGACGAGCAGATGCCGCTGTAAATAGATAAAGTGTTCCAGACATAATAGTCCTGTGTGGTTTGACAGTCTCCACAGAAATGCAAAAAAAAAAAAAATGAATTATTTTTTAAAAAAATAGTATTATACATGTCTGCTTTCTGTCAGTACCTAGGAAGTTCTCCGTGTAGTGCTGAGTAGTGAGTTATAGAATGCAGACAGGACAGAAATTGTCACATGAGCCAGGCATGGTGGTGCACGCATGTGATCCCAGTAATTGGGAGGCTGAGACGGGAGGATTGAGGTTCCTCAATCTCAGCTACTTGGTGAAGCCCTTTGCAACTCAGTGAGACTCTGTTTCAAAATAAAAAGTAAAAAATAGGGCTGGGGCATAGCTTGGAGGTAGAATACCCCTGGGTTCCAACCCCAGTACTGCCAGAAAGAAAGAAAGAAAGAAAGAAAGAAAGAAAGAAAGAAAGAAAGAAAGAAAGAAAGAAAGGAAGGAAGGAAGGAAGGAAGGAAGGAAGGAAGGAAGGAAGGAAGAGGGAGGGAGGGAGGGAGGGAGGGAGGGAGGGAGGGAGGGAGGAAGGAAGGAAATCAGCATATGTCTTAGTCATAGACTATAAAAATCAAATCCTGTCTAAAATAAAACGTGAGATTTGTTAGTAGTGTACCAGAGAGTTCACAAATTCAAATAAGGCTAGAGACACAAAAATCAAGATATAAGTCTCACCAATGAACCTTATGTCACAGCATCATTTTGCATAAGTGACCCCCAAATTCTTTAAGTTCCAGGTGAAATAATTCAACTTGATCAAATCAAGGTCATAGCTTTAGCTGCCAAGGTGGAGGGAAGAGAGGAGGAATGGAAATATCTGCCCCAACATGACTTTCCACTGTGGGAAGCAAGGCCTTTATGCTAAAATTCATCTAAAAAACAAAAAGTCTTGAACATAGGTGGCCAAAATTGACAAATATAAGAGCAATAGTTACATTTATTGTGTCCCTAAAATGTTCCAGATTTGTTCAAAGTTTTTATTTATATTAACATTATGAAGTATTATCCCCATCTTTTAGAGAACATATTTAAGAACAGATCCTGTGATTCACCCAGGTTCACCTATGTTTTGAATCTGGTAGCTGGGATGGAGGCTGAGCTGGATTTTAGGTCTGAGATTCAAAGCATGAATTGGATCAATGGACACTGAATGTTTCAACATACTCCCAGCTTCTCCCTTTCCTGGATGTGGTAATCAGGAAGTTTCAGAGACCTGCTCTTATTCTTTGAGTTGTAATCCTCTAAAAAATATCTTTACTGATCTCTGCTAATACAAGTGATTATTCATGTATATGAGTGCATGTTTTATCATCTTTTAAAATAAAGAGGTGAAGTGTGTATTCCTAGACAGATCATTAAGTTTTTATTTATTTACTTACTTATTTACTTATTTGTGTAGTTATTACTAAGGATTAAATCCAGGGGCATTATCTCTCCAAGCTACAATCCCAGCCCTTTTTATTATTATCTTTTTTAAATTTGAAGCAGGATCTCACTAAGTTGCTAAGGCTGTCCCCAAACCTGCAATTATCCTATCTCAACTTCCCAAATACTAGAATTGCAAATGTGCACCATCACGTCCAGCTTGGTTAGGTTTTAATTAAGAGATACTAAGTCAGCCATGGTGGACATGCTGGTAGTCTCAGGTACTGGGATCACTGAGATGGGAGAATTACTTAAGCTCATGAGTTCAAGACCAGCCAAGATACCATAACAAGATCCTGCCTCCAAACCAATAAATAAGTAAAACAAAACAAAAACATCATATTATAATGTTATTTTAAAATCGAATACATGTATATGAGAACATATCTTAATACATGTATAGGGGGGAGACAAAAGAAGATATCCTTTTGAGTAATGCAGTGAGTGGGTGGACAGCCATATTTATTTTGCATAGTTCTATATGGTATGAATCATTGAAAAAGAACAAAACTTTGTAGGTTTTTTTTCCCTTTTTCTTCCCTTTTGGGTTTTTTGTTTTGTTTTGTTTTGGGTTTTTCTTGGTACTGGGAATGGAACCCAGGAGCATTCTACCTCTGGCTACACCCCTAGCCCTATTTTATTTGGAAACAGGGTCTGGCTAAGTGGCTGAGGCTGGCCTCAGCCCTACGATCCTCCTGTCTCAGCTTCCCAAGTACTGAGATTATAAACATGTACCACCACGTCCAGCTTCTTTGTTGCTTTCAAATCTTAAAAACTATAAATATATTAGTGGACCTGTTCATGTGTGTATGTAATTGTTTATATTTCTATAAAGGGAAGCACTTTCTCGAGGTTACAATACCAGAAACACTCAATAGAAGAGCACTATCATCAATTAGCAAAAAGAAAGAAAAAAAGAACCACAGTTTTTTAGAGCCAGACAGATTTGGATTTTAATTTCAGGCACTGGAACTTTTCAACTATCCTTTTGTAGTCACTTAGTTTTTTTAATTTTTCCATTTGTAAAATGATTAGAAGAAAACCCGCCATTTGGCTGGACTGTTTGGGGGATTATAGGTGGCATAAGTAAGGAACCTGTTAAGTATCAGGTGCCAGTGGATATAAAAATGCTATCCAATGCTCGTTCTGAAGATACATAATGCTAAGCCCAGCAAGCTGAGGCACACTGATAAAATGTGGTGGGTAATGAGAGCAGGTTCTAGGAGAAAAAGCAAAAAGTCAACTCCTGTCGTATTTTCTGGGAAGCCCTCCAGGTCCAGCCTTATCTGTGAAAGGCAGCTTGTTCACAGTGGCACCTGCTGTGTGCGACTTCCCCTTGGCTGGGGCTGTCTACGCCCATGAACCCAACTGCAGGCCGCTGAGCAGGCGGGTGTCTTTGGAACCTTGAAGAAAGTTTCAGTCTCTCTTCTTCTTCCTCCACCGCCCCTGCTCCTTCTCCAGCTCCTCCTTCTCCTTAATTCTTTAATTTCAAAGAGTAGCTACCACGATCGTTTTATTATTAGGACATTGAGAGGTACATATATGGGACATAATCCTTTCTTGGCAATGTTATGAAGAGAATATGTTTGAATTAAAGTTCTTCTCTATCATAAATAAGTAATTAAGGCGAAAAACACCAGTAGTAATAGATACCAATATTCTACACGCCCTGACATGATATGATGAGAAAGGCACATCATCTCTGCAGTTGTTATTTTTTTTATCCCGATAGCTTTCTTTTTTTGTATTTATTTATTTATTTATTTATTTATTTATTTATTATTTTTAACAATTTTTTATTGAACATAAATAGTATGCATTTAAACTATATTTGGTGCCCTCTCTCCCCTGCCCCCGTTTTCCCTTCCCCCCTCCCATCAATGGTTGTCCAGGTTAACCATGTCTTATTCATAATTTTACACATGTTCAGATGAAGACCCTCATTAATCAAAATCAGCCTTCCTCCTCTCCTTCCTCCTCTCCTATCTTTCCATTCAAACTTTGCTGGTATTTTCCCTCCATTATCTGGAGTCCCACTAGTGTCCTTTGTGTTTCCTAGTTTGGGCATATTAGAGGAAACTTTTTTTTATACTTTTGTTGGTGTGTTATAATCTCACATCATAATATCATTCAGAGTAGTTGTAACACACAAGCACCCAGCACTTGGCGGGCTTTTCCTCGGTTCCCTCTCTATTCCTTTTCTTTTCCATACAGGGTACTGAAATTGACATTGGTCTTATTGAATACGTACATAATCTTAATGGAATCCAATAACCCCAGTCTAGTTATCAGGGAATATACTGAAAATTCCAATTGAGGGACTTTTGCAAAGTGTCTGAAAAATGCCCTTCAAAAACAATCAAGGTTAATGCCAGGCCTGATGGTGCACGCTTGTAATCCCAGCATTTGGGAAGCTGAAGCTGAGACAGGAGGATCACAGTTTACGGCCAGCCTCAGCTACTTAGTGAGGCCCTCCACAACTTAGTGAGACCTTGCTTCAAGATAAAAAATAAAAAATTGGGCTGGGAGTGTAGCTCAGAGGTAGAATGCTCCTGGGTTCAATCTCAGAACCACAAAAAACAAAGGGCTGGAGGTGAAGTTTGGAGATAGAATGCCTTTGGGTTCCATCCGCAGTAACACACACACACACACATACACACACACACACACACACACACACACACACCAAAAAAAAAAAAAAACAGAGCATAATTTTCCCAGTGGGTGGGAATTTTAACCAGTCTTGCCCATTTTCTTTCTTGTGATGTCATTAGGGTCCCTTGAAGGCGGAGCCTAGCTCCACACAGAGATCAGGCCTCCATTCTTATCAACCTTTCACAGCCTGTGAGGCTGTCAGTACGTCTCCGTCCTCTGCCACAACATGAGGTTCAAATTCCCTCTTCTGGCCATAGGCCTGGAAATTGTCTTGATCGTTGTATTTGGATTATATGTTCAGTATGAGACGGATCAGAGTACTCTGAATTCCAACACCAACAGGACAACAAACATGAACAGATTTCATCAGTTATATCCTCGTGAGTAGGCAATTTCCTTCTTATTATATATACTTGGCTTCTCAAGGTTCTCAGAAATCTTTGCCTACTGGAACACAGTATGCTTTCGAGCTCCTTATAAATATGATGTACTAAGGGTTATCATCCATTTCTGCTGGGACATCTGGTCTTCTTTTTTCTGTAATTAAGGTATTTGGATAGAATTGTCTATTCAAATATCAGAACAGGAATCTAAAAGTTAAAATAATTGTTCAGGGCTTTCTTTGTGTGTTGCCTATCTGCCGTTAGAAGACCTTTTTCCCACAAATGGATGACTAGTTCTGAAAAGTATAAAAATATTAACCTTCGCCCCCCCAAAAAAAAGTCAAGTGTAATTTTATAGGAGAGAGAATGGAAACAAAATGGATTGTAAAAAAGGGGAACCTAGGTTCCATGTGGGGCCCTAAAGTAAGAGAAGGTATGTTTAGGTGATGGAGGAAATTACTGGACACCTGAAGTAAATGGGGAACTCAAAGCTTTATAATATTCTGTAAGGAAGGCAGTTTGTTCTTTTGATATGAAAGAAAATTGTGAGCACCTAACATATCCTAAAAGCAGACTCGTTCCCTGCAAATGATGAGTGGGTGAAAGGGGAAACTGAGTTTTGAGTTTGGAAGGGGAGGCCATGAAACACTTACCATAACAATGATAGCTGTCTATTACTGAGGGATTATTATGATGAGGACACAAACACTAACACACTAATCAAGAAAGGGGAGAGAATAGTAGATCATCATGATATAGACTGTTGATTTTTTAAAATAGAGCTCAAATAATTTAATTTTCTAAATTATTTAAAATAGTAGCATCGGCCTGGAGGTAGAAGGGTTTCCAGGAACCCCAGTACAACCAAAACCAAACAAACAAGCAAAACAAACAAACAAAAAATAAACAAAAATTAAAATGAAATAGTAGCAATGCTTATTATAGTTTATAGTGTACGTCTAGCTTTTTAAAACAATGTTTAAAGCCTGTGGTTTTTATTCCTGTACTTTTGGAGAAGTTAATATAATGTGGTTTATTTCTATGTAGAAATTGTGGTCTAAAGTGATTTAGCAAAAATACAAAACTTAGCTGGGCCTGGTGACATACACCTCCTGTACTTGGGAGTCTGAGACAGGAGAATGGCAGGATGGAGGCCAGCTTCAGCAACTTAATGAGGGTCTCAGCAACTTAATGAGATTCTGCTTCAAAATAAAAAGGGCTGAGGGTGTAACTCAGAGATAGAATGCCTCTGAGTTCAATCTGAAGTACCCCAAAAATAATAATATAAAATGGAAAGTTGGGGCCAGTTAGGTTCATTGGACAGAGACTTAGACCTCAAGACTTAGACTCTAGTCTTCTTTACACTGCATAGATGAGAGAGAGAGAGAGAGAGAGAGAGAGAGAGAGAGAGAGAGAGAGAGAGAGAGAGAAGAGAGAGAGAGGAGAGAGAGAGGAGAGAGGAAAGAGAGAGAGAGAGAGAGAGAGAGAGAGAGAGAGAGAGAGAGAGAGAGAGAGGAGAGGGAGGGCGCTCTTAGATAAGTTTTATTATTCTCATGAGCTTCAGAGGGAAATAAATTAAGGTATGTATACATATGTGAATGTATCACTTTGAATCTGTAATGCACGAATAAAATATAAAAATAAATGTTTTCTAATTTCCAGTTTAGAAGGAAATAAAACAGAATGGAATTATGCTCAGCTTTGTATGTTTTTGAACTTTTACTTACTCATTTATTCATTGAATACTGAGTAGTGACCTTGTGTGACAGCAAATTATTCAAAAATAAACCAAACACAATCTCATTTTTGGGAAACTCCACTGCGCAGCGTGATGTAAGCAGGGAGGTGAAACAGTTTGATTTTTAAAATGTGAAAAATATGATCCAATATCAATGCCATTCAAATAAAATTATATTAAGAACGTAATAGCTCTATAATTTGCATAACTCAACCTGCAGTAAGTCTCAGCAAATCCCTAGGTAAAACTTCACTTCAGGAATCAGGATAAGAACCCTATTGGAGGGAAGATACTAAAAATTTTGTCAGTTCTGAACAGGCTAGCAATAGATGAATCATTTTGGGGGTCCTAGTGTGTAACACGCTGATCATAGTTAACACTGTTTTACACTTGTAATTTGCTAACAGAATAAAACTTAAGTCCTCTCAGTATACGTATGCATACACAGACACACAATGGTAACTTTGTGGCAGTAATATATACATTTATTACCTTGATTACAGTGATTATTTCACAATGTATATAGAAATCAAAATTATATTTTACACTTTATATATATAATGTTATATGTCTAATATATCTTGATCAAGTTGTTTTACATATATTCTAATAATCACAACTTCTTAAATGCCATGTGTAGGAAACATGGAAATTCATCCATTTTATAATTCATTAAGCTGGGCATGGTGGCACATGCTTGTAATCTCAGTACTTGGGAGGCTGAGACAGGAAGATTGCATGTTTGGGGCCAGCCTCAGCTACTTAGTGAAACCCTCAACAACTTAATGAGAACCTTTTTCAAAAATTAAATAAGATAAAATAATGCTGGGGGTTAACTAAGGAGCAGCGCACCCCTGGGTTCAATCCCCAGTAGAAAAAAAAAGATGCACAATACATGATAAACAAAGAAAACACATGAAACTTTAGTGGATAATGAATGAAAAGATTGTGTAAAAAAATGAAAATTAGGGGGCAGGTGCAGTAACTTGAATATAATTCTATATAGAATAATGTATGTGTCTATGTTGCGTTCCTTAAATATTGTGATGATATTGTGGTTTTTTAGACTGATGTCATTTTACTTAGGATATATGTGCTTATGTGATTTGGAACAAAACTCTCATGTTACTTTTAAACTGGTTTAGAAAAGCCAGGAGTGGTGGCACGTATGTGTAGTCCAGATCACAGGTTTTTGGCCAGCCTCATTTAGCCCTTCCCCAGTTCCCATCCCATTCCCCCTCCTCCCTCCTTCTCAAGGACTTCTCCATTTCTCTATCAGTACCTTCAGTTTTAGTATCTTCATTTTCTACTAGCAGTTTTCAGGAAAATGATTAAAATAAAAACCTGGTGGGATTATGATCTCCGTGAGCAGCAAGCAAGGGAGGAGAGAACGAAGCAAAGCTGAATCTGAGCTTTGACTCGCCTGGTACCCTGGCCCAGAGCAGCGTGAAGTGTGCCCTGCTGCTAGGCAGAGATGCTTTGGTATATCCAGCCAACACGTTCTCCTTTGGTCTAAAACGTTGAAGGAAAAGGACATCTTTATGGCACTCCGAATCCTTTAAAAGCACACTGTGACTTTGATGATGGTTTCTCGACAGCGGCACTAGGAAGGTTTGGAACCTGAGGACTCCTGGTCAGGAGGAGTGTCCTGCATCCTAGGATGCTCAGCAGCACCTCTAGTCTCCGCCCTCAAGACTGCAGCATCTCCTCCCACCCCAGCAGTTTGTGACAATCAGAAATGTTTCCAGATATTGCCAGGTTTACTCTGGGTGCTAAAATTGTTCTGTGCTGAGAACAAGTCATTATGAAAAGTCTTGAAAAATCCTTAAAACTTATTGGAAAATGTCCCCCAAAGTGTAAATCTCTAAAGAAACTCCTCTCTCCTCTACAAAACATAGGGGATGTTCTTTATTTCTTTAATGCCAGAGGCTGGCACAAAACTAAATGTAACATATAAATCTTTTTATCCAGACCTTTCATACACACTCATTATTTGTCAAGTGTTAACAACTTAATACTCTAGTTGGAACATAAATAATAGATGAGGTCCTTATGCCCTCCTGTGGCCAAAAACAGTACCAAGCATTAGAGTAGATGAGAAAACCAAAAACGCAAATGACATCTGCGCACAGTTAACACAGGATTCTCTTTCTCTATCTAAAATGGCTGGTTTCAGCCAGGCATGTTGGCACACGCTGGTAATCCCAGCGCTTGGGAGGCTGAGACAGGAGGATCGCACAGGTTCGAAGCCCGCCTCAGCTACTTAGTGAGGCTCTCAGCAACTTAGTGATACTCTGTTTCCAAATAAAATATAAAATAGGTCTGGGAGTATAGCCTGGAGGTAGAAAAGCCCCTGGGTTCCACCCCTAGTATGACAATAATAATAATTAATAATAATAATAATAATAATAATAATAATAATAAATTAAAAGACAAAATGGCTGGTTTCCCATCAAGAAAAGAAGGGGACGGAATCCCAAAAATAATTTCTATTACAAAATTAGAGAAAACAAATTTTAAATTAGTTGATTACTGCACACTTCAAAAGCAGATTAGAGGTGGAATAACAGTGTCCTAAGAAGCCAAGTATGGTGGTGCACTCCCATAATCCCAGTACTTGGGAGGATGAGAAAGGAGGATCCTGGGTTCAAGGCCAGACTGAGCAATTTAGGAAAACCCTCAGCAACTGAGTGAGACCCTGTTAAAATGGAAAAAAGGGGGCTGAGGGTGTAGCTCAGAGGTAGAATGCCCTTTAGTTTGATTCCCAGTACCACAAAAAAAAAATAGTATTATAAGAAAATAATATTTAGGAAAATAACTTTGTAATGATAAAAGCAATAAAGCAATTAAAACTGGATTAAAAAAAAATCTAGCTTTGAGCCGGGCATGGTGGCGCACGCTTGTAATCCCAGCATCTGGGAGGCTGAGACAGGAGGAACGAGGTTTGCAGACAGCCTCAGCTGTCCACATTTGCTTCTAATTTGAGCTTTGCATACCTATGAGGTTAAACCCCAAGAAATTGTCAACGATGCTCAAGAGCAGTTTGGATGGACCCTATGTCAATTTCATATGGTCCATCCAAGTATATGTTCACCAACACAGGTGGGTTTCCTGAAGGAAGAGCCTGTGATTTCGCAGTATTGCATTTCATCGTGTATTTTATTTGCATAGTATTTACTGTACACAAATCCTCCCACTTTGGCTATCTCACTCAGAATAACCTTATGGAATAGAGCCTTTTCGGTTTTGCAGATGTAATTCTGAAATTCTCAGAAAATACACGATCTACTCAGAATCACACAGTCATGAAACAGAATTGGGGACCTAAGTATTTCCAGACACCACGGCAAGTTTTGTTGCTCAAAAAGATTCGGCCTTTCTGCTTTTGTAGAGCGTCATGGTTGATAAAGTACTAAAAAGGACGTTATCCCATTTGATTCAAATAAAGACCTGACAAGATTGTTATACTACCATATGCATTTGAAAAATACACATAATGCTCCTTCATTTATCCATTCGTCCATCAAGAATTACTTTTCATCTAGTAAAGGATAAATATGTCCTAGCCCCATCCATAATAAAACCTATAATCTAGACCTCTAAGACCAGCACTTGGGAGGCTGAGATAGGAGGTTCCCAGGTTCAAGGACAGTCTCAATAACTCAGAGAGACCCTAAGACCTGTTTCAAAATAGATATTAAAAGCCGGGTGTGGAGGCGCATGCTTGTAATCCCCGCGCTTGGTAGGCGGAGACAGGAGGATCGCGCGGGTTCGAAGCCAGCCGCGCTGGTTTAAGAGACCCTGTTTCCAGATAAAAATATAAAATAGATCTGGGAGTGTAGCCCGGAGGTAGAAGGGTTTCCAGGAACCCCAGTACCACCAAAAAATAAAAATAAAAAGATATTTTTTAAAAAAAAGGTGTAGGTCAAAGGTAGAATGGCTCTGAGTTCAAACCCCAGAACCAAAAAGAAAAGAAAAAGAAAAAATATGAAGGGAGGAAGGAAAGAATGAAGGGAGGGAAAGGCTCACAATCTAACACAGGAGATGAACACTTCATTGTCTAAGGAACTAGTACCGTGCGGTGCACACTTAACAAATGCCAATGCAATGAGACACATGATAAGGCTGAGGAATATATAGAAAGCTGTGTAAATGCAAGGAGAAATATTAATTCTCTCTGAGAGTACTGGGAAAGCCTTTCAAGCGGGGGCAATAATTATACTGTGCTCTGCAAAGCTTTCTTTCTTTCCTTGGGAAGAAAATCACACCAAAAAACCAAAAACAAACAAACAAACAAAAAAAAAAAAACTTTGGGGAGAGGAGGAAGGTCACACTGGAATTGTAGTGCATAGTTTTCCAAGAGAAAACTCAAATAAGTGCCTACGTTGCTGAGGTCTGTGGCTGGCAGTGGCTGAGCTGGGCCCAGAGCCAGCCTTTTGCTCTCAGCTTTCCCGGTGCTTTATACAAAGCTGGTAGCATTTGATAAATGGCCTATACTATGATGTGATCGTTTCTTTGTGCCTCCTTCATGCAGACGGTCTTTTCTCCGCTCTTTTTCAGTATTTCAAAATGTGCACGTTATGATATTTGTTGGCTTTGGCTTCCTCATGACCTTCCTGAAGAAATACGGATTCAGCAGCGTGGGTTTCAACCTGATCATTGCTTCTCTGGGCCTCCAATGGGGCACGATTGTCCAGGGCTTCTTACACAGCCATGGAAAGAAAATTCAAATTGGAATAAAAAAGTGAGCATCTCTGCTATGATTTGAATGCCCCTCCTCTAAGTGCAGGCGATGACATCTTAACCCCTGAGGTGATGCTATCAGGGGGTGGAGCCTTTGGGAAGTAACTGGGTCACTGGCTTAGACCTCCCGTGCATGGAAGTTGAGTCTTTATGAAAGGAGCCCAAGAGAGACTTTTCAGCCCCTTAGCCGTGTGCAGACACAGCTAGAAGCCCCATCTGCGAGGCAGAGCCAGCCCTCACCAACATCAGCTCCGTCCTCATCTCGATCTTGAACTCAGCCTCCATAATGAAAAGAAATGCATTTCCCTTGCTTATCAGCTACCCAGTTTATGGTTTCTTGTTCTAGAAGCCAAAACAGATCAAGATAATCCTTTATTTCTCAACCATGGGTTTTCAGATCAATTGTTTCTCTCCTCAGTCGCTGTCATCCAAGCTCTGAACTATCTGGCAAATTGTCTCCTTGGACAGCCGAAGCGTGCTGAATTCTAAAGACCCAAATCAATGCTTTGCTTTACTGAGCTAGCTTATAATGTCTGTAATCAATCTGGTTTGAGTTTATGGGCATAAAACATCCCCTTTATGTAAGTCTTATCCCTTCGATTTCAGCTACCAGTGGTCAAAATCTCCTATTAATTATTTTTTGGAATCATTTTAAAAATAAAAGCACATGTTTCTGTAGTGCATTTAACTCTAAGAAACAGTACATTGGTGTCAATAAAAATAAAGTAAAACCTTAAGTGGGATTAAAGGACAAGGTGACTTAAAGAAAAGAGAGAGCAGCTAAAAAGCATTTGGATGAAGGGAGGAAGGAAGGAAGGAAGGAAGGAAGGAAGGAAGGAAGGAAGGAAGGAAAGGGAGGGGAGGGGGAGGAAGGAAGTAAGGAAGGAAGGGAGGAAGGAAGGAAGGGAGGAAGGAAGGAAGGGAGGAAGGAAGGAAGGAAGGGATGAGGGGGGAGGGAGGGAGGAAGGAAGGAAAGAAGGAAGGAAGAAAAGAAAGAAGGGAGGAGGAGGAAGGAAGGAAGGAAGGAAGGGATGAGGGGGGAGGGAGGGAGGAAGGAAGGAAGGAAGGAAGGAAGGAAGGAAGGGATGAGGGGGGAGGGAGGGAGGGAGGAAGGAAGGAAGGAAGGAAGGAAGGAAGGAAGGAAGGGAGGGATGAGGGGGGAGGGAGGAAGGAAGGAAGGAAGGAAAAGAGGGAGGGGAGGGAGGAAGGAAGGAAAGAGGGGAGGGGGAGGAAGGGAGGAAGGAAGGAAGGAAGGAAGAAAAGAGGGAAGGGGGAGGAAGGGAGGGAGGAAGGAAGGAAGGCAGGAAGGAAGAAAAGAGGGGAGGGGGAGGAAGGAAGGAAGGAAGGAAGGAAGGAAGGAAGAAAAGAGGGGAGGGGGAGGAAGGAAGGAAGGCAGGCAGGCAGAATGAGGGTCCTGGTTGCAGAGGGTCTCCTGCTCTGCATAAGCAGATGCTATCATTTGACCTCATTTGACCCACAGCTCTCTATAGGTACGCATTGCTCGTTGATTTATTCTCTCTTTCCCCTCAGCATGATAAATGCAGACTTCAGTACAGCCACCGTTCTGATTTCGTTTGGAGCTGTCCTGGGTAAAACGAGCCCCATCCAAATGCTGATCATGACGATTCTAGAAATTGCTGCCTTTGCTGGCAATGAGTATCTGGTTGGTGAGATATTTAAGGTAAGTGTTCCAGCCGCACACTTGGCACACCCCTGTAATCTCAGCATTTGGGAGGCTGAGACAGGAGGATCACAAGTTTAAGGCCAGCCTCAGCAATTTAGCAAGACCCTGTTTCAAAATAAAAGGCTGGCTGGGCGTGGTGGCACACACGCTTGTAATCCCCGGGCTTGGGAGGGGTGACAGGAGGATCCTGCAGGTTCGAAGCCAGAAGCGCTGGCTTAAGAGACCCTGTTTCCAAATAAAAAATATGAAAATAGGTCTGGGAGTATAGCCTGGAGGTAGAAGGGTTTCTAGGAACCCCAGTACCACTAAATAAATAAATAAATAAATAAGTAATAAAAAGCCGTAGATCAGACGTAGACTGTTCTCTCAGGTCCAATAGGAAAGTAAGTAAGTAAGTAAGTAAGTAAGTAAGTAAGTAAGTAAGTAAGTAAATAAGGAAGGAAGGAAGGAAGGAAGGAAGGAAGGAAGGAAGGAAGGAAGGAAGGAAGGGAGGGAAAAAGTGAGATTTATTTATTTCTGGCTCTGGGCATCAGTTCCTGGCACTACATATCATGTGTGTCCTCTCCACTCAGGGCAAATCTTGATGAGAATGATGCTGTATCAAGAGTCATAAAAGCGATCGTTTATCATCTCTTGTTTTGTAAACACTATTTCATTTAATCTTCCACAACATGGTAAGGAAGTTATTATTTTTGTTACCACTTGTATGAAATGAAACTGATGATCACAGGTGGGCTATGATTTGCCTGAGTCTGGATATAAACCCACATCTATAAAACTGCAACTTTTTATCATACTGTATTGCTTATTAATCATTAATCTCTATCTCTGTCTCCAAGTGCTAAAAGAATAACCCTATTTAAAAAAAAAAAACCTTAGAGGGACTGTTTTTAAAGTCTAGGTCAAATTTCTTCCCCTCTGAGAAAGTTTTATTGGTCCCTACAAGGATTATGAATAGAATTTTCCAGGGCACTCTCCGGCATTTTATTAACTTGTTTCTACTTCTATTGAACATCTAATCCAATGACAAATATTTCAACTTTCTAGGTATTGTTGATTCAGTGAGAAGCAGAATAGTGAAGTTTTCTGTCTTTACAGAGTTTTCAGTCTACTGGGGGAAACAGAAATACAACCTACACATCCATCCCCACCCACCCAAAGACACGAGAAATAATTAGTGGGGATGTTAGAAAGTGTACTTAAGTTAGATTGCAGAATGGAGGCTGGGGTCTCTAAGGAGTGGCAGTTGGGTTGAACCTAAAAGGTATGTGGAAGTTTCTCAACGACCCAGGGAGAAAATGCACTTTAAGTCAAGAAAACAGCAAGCCCAGAGCTTTGAACTGGCAGTGGCGAAGGAAAGGAAACCTTTGCAGGTGCAAGGTCAAAGGCATTAGCCGGCCCAGGACGAAGCTACCAGGGTAAGAAGGTCAGCTTAACCCAAGACCCGACAATCTGAGTGTGATTGATGACTGGGTAATTTGATGTCTCCAGAGGGAGAATAAGACAGGTTCCTTTTTTTTATTCTTACTGTCATGATATAATTATACATGAGAGCAAGATTCATTGTGATATATTCATGTATGCAGATATCATTATTTGTGCTATTTTCTTTCCTGTATTTCCCTTTTCCTTCCCCCTCTCCAGTATCTTGCACTGGTGTTTCCCCATTTCCCTTCTTCTTTTCTCTTTTTCTTTTTGACTTCTTTCTAGGTATGAGAGGAAACAGGACCTGTGATTTTCTGAGTTTGGCTGATGGGCACGAGGATCTACATTTCCGTCCGTTTTCCTGCAAATGATCTAATTTTGTTCTCTCGAGTGGAGTTAAACTCCATTATATATGTACTTGCCACATTTTCTCTACTGAAAATCATTTAGCTAGCTGGGCGTGTCGGCACACACTTGCAATCCCAGCATTCGGGAGGCTGAGATAGGAGGATAGGATAGTGGTTCGTGGGCAGCCTCAGCTACTTAGGCCCTTTGCAACTAACTCAGTGAGACCTTATTCAAAATAAAGAATAAAAAACAGGGCTAGGGGTGTAGCTCTGAGGTAGAATGCCCCTGGGTTGCATCCCCAGAAGAAAAAAGAAAAAAGAAAAAAAAGAAAAAACAGAAAATCGTTTAGTTGTTGATGGACACTTGGGTGGGTTCCAGAATTGGGCTATTGTGAATTGTGCTCCTATCAACATTCTAACTTGAATTATTTTGGATAAATAACATTCTTTAATTCTTTGGGATAAATAACAAGAAGGTTTGTTTGCCTATAAATGTGAGCATTTAAAGAGAGACGGACCCATAGGCTATTGGTAACGTCCAAGCATGATTAACTGCTGCCTCCCACTCTCCTGAAACCACGTGGTGAAGCAAAGCAAACTGAGAGTGGACTAATTGCTCTGAGAGGTAAAGGCTGCTGGAAAGCTCACATAAGACTCGTTCGTGGGAACTGACTGTGTCTCTGTCTAATCAAAGATGGACACAACAAGAGGTTCTTTTTACTTCAACTTGAACCAGTTTGAAAACCTTAAATAAGTAAATTTGTTATCATTTTTCTGCCTGAACAAGTACACACCAAAGCTGTAGGCTTGACAGTCTGAACTTTCCCCGTGGAGGCAAGAAATATAGGAAATTGGGTTGTATGCGTAGCCTGTTGAAAGATGGAACTACACGGTGTCATTTAAAATCAGTCCTGGAGCTCGGCTGAAGTCCGGGTCATCACATCACATAATGAAAAAGTACAGGGAAAAACTCTTGGCTTTTTGAAGCTTCAAGTCTTTGACTAACACTTAAGTGAACTTCAACCCAATGACAAGTGAATGTAAATCATCTTTGTTTTACGTCGAGGGCGAGTCATAATAGTTCTGTAGAAGCAACCTAGCAAGTACTAAGTGCCCACTTAAGACTTGTAACTTTAGAAATATGGTCCCATCTAGGTGTCAACACAACACTGTTAAGTGAGTAATGCTTCTCCACTGTACAAAAACTGAGATTTGGAGAAGTATTTTGTCTACAATCGTGTCACAAGTACCTGATCTTAGATTGAAAGCTGCTTTTTGTGTGGCTCCTAAAACTCTATTTTTTTTTTTTTATTTGGCTTCCTCCCGCATGTTTTTTTGTTGCTGAGAACTACTTCGGCTATTTTGTTGTTCCAAACGAATTTAAGGACTAATTTTTCTATGTCTGTGAGGAATGATCTTGGTAATTTAATGTTTATTGCATTGGCTCTATAGCTTACTTTTGGAAGTATGGCCGTTTTGATGATATTTATTCTGCCTATCCATTAACATAGAAGATCTTTCCATCTTCTTAGGTCTTCTTCGATTTCTTTTTCCAATGATTTATAATTTTGTTACCCTGTTTTATCCTGCTCTTAACACATTCTTTCCGCCCCCTTTGTTTGTCCTTCTTAATATATAACCAATATCAGTTCCTTCATTGACTTTCCTTCTATAAAAAGGCTCAGGTTCACCTCTGGTGACATGAATGCCATTTGGTCCCCACAGGCCTCTGACATTGGAGCATCGATGACAATCCATGCCTTCGGAGCCTACTTTGGCCTGGCCGTAGCAGGTGTCTTGTATCGATCAGGTCTGAGAGGGGGACACGAGAATGAAGAGTCTGTGTACCACTCGGACCTGTTTGCAATGATTGGTGAGTGAGTATGAACTTGCCAGATTGTCTCCAGTCAGGCATGCAGGGAATGTGGGGTGAAGATGCTCTAAAAGAAACCTCAGAGCTGGGCGTGGTGACACACACTTGTAATCTCAGCATTTGGGAGGCTGAGACAGGAGGATCACGGTTCGTGGATAGACTCAGCTACTTAGTGAGGCCCTATGCAACTCAGTGAGATCTTGTTTCAAAATAACAAATACAAAACAGGGCTGGGGTGTAGCTCAGAGGTTCCACCCCCAGTACCACCGAAAGAAAGACAGACAGACAGACACCTTAGACTGATTGTGGTGGTACCCACCTCTCATCCCAATACTTAGGAGGCTGAGACAAGAGGTGGTCAGCCCCAGAAACCTAAGGAGACTCTGTTTCAAAAAAAAGTAAAATATAAAAATAGAAAAGGGCTGAAGAAGCCGGATGTGGTGACACATACCTGTAATCCCAGCCTTAGGGAGGAGGAGAGAAGAGTATCGTGGTTCGCTGACAGCCTCAGCTACTTAGCAAGGCCCTTCACAACTCAGTGAGACTCTGTTTCAAAAAATAAAAAAAGACTAAAAAGTAGGACTGGGGGTGTAGCTTGGAGGTAGAATGCCCCTGGGTTCCATCCCTAGTACCTCAAAAGAAAGAAAGAAAGAAAGAAAGAAAGAAAGAAAGAAAGAAAGAAAGAAAGAAAGAAAGGAAGGAAGGAAGGAAGGAAGGAAAGAAAGAAAGAAAGAAAGAAGAAAGAAAGAGGGGAGGGAGGGAGGGAGGGAGGGAGGGAGGGAGGGAGGGAGGAAGGAAGGAAGGGAGGAAGGAAGGAAGGAAGGAAGGAAGGAAGGAAGGAAGGAAGGAAAAGAAAAGGGCTGAGGGTGTAGTTGGGAGGTAGAATGCCTCTGGATTCAATTCCCCAGTACCAATAAGTTAAGGAACCTCAGTCCCCAGAACCTTCTTTGCATGGCCTTCCCCATTCAGAACTAATATCTGTTATTATGACTTGCAGGGACTCTTTTTCTATGGATGTTCTGGCCCAGCTTCAATTCGGCCATTGCTGAGCCTGGAGACAGACAGTACTGGGCCATCGTCAACACGTACTTCTCCCTCGCGGCCTGCGTGCTCACAGCCTACGCTTTGTCCAGCCATGCCACGCACCGAGGCAAGCTCGATATGGTAAGTGCCATGTAACCCCCCTGCAAGTCTCACTCAGTGGCCCTGACGGTGACTGAGAGAGGACAGGCATGTCTGACTTGCCGCTGGGCTACCAGGCAATACCACCAAAAACCGACAGTGGAGAACAGTATTCAGTCATCCAGTTTGCACTCAGATTAATGCAGATGTTCTCGGGGAATTGACAGAGAGTGGAAAATGTGTCATATAAAAAACAAAGATGTAGCCAAGCATGGTGGCACACACCTAGAGTACTTGGGGGGCTGAGAGAGGAGGATTGCTGGTTCAATCAGCAACTTAGGGAGACTTTTGGAAATGTAGTAAGACAGTGTCAAAATAAAAATAAAATAGGGCTGGGGTGTAGCTTGGAGATAGAATACTCCTGGGTTCAATCCCTACTAACACACACACACACACACACACACACGCACACACACACACACACACACACACGAACACATAACAAAGATTTAAGATATACTTTCCTTTCTTTTCTCTTCCCTCTTCTCTTTTCTCTCTCCTTTCCTTTCCTTTCCTTTCCTTTTCTTTTCTTTTCTTTTTTTTTTCTTTTTTCTTTTATTTTATTTTCTTGGTCCTGGAGGTTGATCCCAGGAGGATTCTAGGTCTGAGCTTCAGCTACAGCCCTTTTTTATTTTTCATTTGGAAACAGGATCTTACCAACTTACTGAGGGCCCTTCTGAGTTGCTGGGGCTGGTCTCCAACCTCCAGTCCCCATCTCAGCCTCCTTAGTGCTGGGATCACAGGTGTGCGCCACCATTCCCAGCCCGTATACTTCTTTAATAATAGAACTAACTGCTTCCAAGTTCTTAGAAAATCTTCTCTAGAAACAAGGCCTGCCAAAGAGTAGAAAAAGAAGATGAAGCGGTGCATGCTGAATCTATTTTCTCACTTGTAAATATTCCTCCCAAAGAAATAATAACTAATGCAATGTGCGATCCTAAATAGCGTTCTGCAAAAGAAAAAGGACATAAATGGGAATAACAGTGAAGCTAAATAAAGTCTCTGATAGTGTTCAATCAGTGCTCATTTCCCTTGTCTATGGTTGTTTGTTTTTGTTTTTTTCCGGTAGTTGGAGATTCAACCCAGAGGCATTCTACCTGTGAGCTACATCCCTTGGCCCTTTTTAATTGTTGTTTGTTTGATGCAGGGACTCCCTAGGTTGCTGAGAGTTTCACTATGTTGCTGAGGCTATCCTTGAAACTTTAATCCTCCCATCTCAGCCTCCAAAGTACTAGGATTACAGGTGTGCACCACCATGTCTGGCTTATGATTTTGTTTTAATCTTTTACTAATGAGATTCTCTAAATTTTTTTTTTTTTTTGCAGTGCTGGGGATGAAACCCAAGGGCATTCTACCTCTGAACGACACCCCCAACCCTATTTTTTAATTTTTATTTTGAAACCAGGTCTCACTGAGTTGCAAAAGGCCTCACCAAGTAGCTGAGGCTGTCCCCAAACTGCGATCCTCCTGTCTCAGGCTCACAAATGCTGGGATTACAAGCGTGTACCACTTCGCCCGGCTTTATATGTTCTTTTTAATTTTTTTTTTTTATGGTGGTACTGAAGACTGAACCCAGGAGCACTCTACCTATGAGCTATGCCACATCCCTTTTTTAGTTTAGTTTAGTTTTGTTTTTTAAACAGGATTTCCCACTAAATTGCGGATGCTTGCCTCCAAATTCTGACCCTCCTGTATCAACTTCCCAAGCGCTAGGATCACAGGCAGGCAGCACCATGCCTGGCTCCTTTATCGTTGTTTCTACATGGATCAGTAGCCATCTGGGCTGATGTCTGAGCCAGTGAACTCCACATTCCTCCAGTCCTGAACTCGGCCTGCTTCCGTGCTTCTCACTCGTGATTCTGTTCCACGCAGGTCCACATTCAGAACGCCACGCTTGCTGGAGGAGTCGCTGTGGGCACGTGCGCGGACATGGCGATTCGCCCATACGGAGCCATGATCATCGGGAGCATGGCAGGAATAGTGTCTGTGCTTGGCTACAAGTTCCTGACTGTAAGTACTCCCAGGTCACTCCCCAGTGTATCCCTTTGTCTTCCATTCCACTAGCAGAGAAAAAACACTAAGTATTTTTTTTTAGATTTTTTTTTGGGTGCATTATAGTCATACATCTTAATGGAGTACAAGATGGTGGAGTGGTGGAGGCACACATGCACACATCACTCATTGAGCCCTTCCCTGATTCCACCCCATCCCCTCCTCCCTCCCTTCTTCTCATGCTTGGCTTAGTGACTGACTTTGATATGTTTATGAATGTACATCATGTACATTAGGGAACTTTTCTCCCTCCCATCACTAAGACCTGCTTGTTTGCTTATCCATGCTTTCTCCCCCTTCATCTAGAGTTCCTCCTATGACCTTTTTTTCTTCCTAGTTTCCACATATTAGGGAGAGCATCCAATTTCTTACTTTTTGTGACTGACTAACCTCACTTTACATGATGTTCTCCAGTTCCATCCATTTGCTTGTAAATGACTTAATTTTCTTCTTTATGGCTGAGTAAAATTCCATTGTGTACATATCCCACAGTTTTGTCATCCATTCATCTGTTGATGGACATCTTGGCTGGTTCCACGGTTTGGCTATGGTGAATTGTGCAGCTATGAACACAGATACACATGCATTAGTTTGGTAGTTTGGTTTCCTTTCTTTTGGGTAGATACCCAGAAGTGGTATTGCTGGATCAAATGGTAGATTTGTTCCCATTCTTCTGAGGATCCTCCACACTGTTTTCCAAAGTGGTTGCACTAATTTGCAATCCCACCAAAAATGTATTAGAGTTCCCACTTCTCCACATCCTCGCCAGCCTTTATTGTTGTTTGTGTTTTGAATGATTGCCATTCTAGTTGGAATTAGGTGAAATCTCAGGGTGGTTCTGATTTGCATCTCTCTGATTGCTAATGATGTTCAGCATTTTTTCATACATTTATTGTCCATTTGAATTTCTTCTTTTGTGAATTGTCTATTTAATTCACTTACCCATTTTTTGACCGGTTTATTTGTTTGTGGATGCCATTTGCCATCCTTTCAGAAATACTGTTTCCTAGCAGGCTGCAGTGGTGTACTCTTGTAATCCCAACGTTCAGGAGGCTGAGACCGACCAGATGATCACAGTTCTCAGACAGCGTCAGCTGCTTATCGAGGCCCTAGCAACTCAGTGAGACCCTGTTTCAAAAAAATAAAGACTAAAAAATAGGATTGGGGGTGTAGTTCTGAGGTACAATGCTCTTGGGTTCCATTCCCAAGTACCAAAAAAAAAAAAAAGGAAATACTGTTTTGTATAATTTAATACAAATTCCATGTGAAGCACTTGCATGATATTTTCCTTCAAGAAATTTTCAGTGGAGTTTCTGTTGTTATTTTTTTGTTTGGGATAAGTAAGGCCTCTGTGCTTTTTTAAGGGAATTTGGGGTCTAATGAGAGGTAAGGAGAAGGAGATGAAACTCCTCCCTTTCAAATTCATCCACTAACGACAGTGAGTGTGTATACAAAGTATTTGATTTGAATGAATTTCAGGTATGGATGAAGGGCCAAACTATAGATAAATTTTCTTCTGAGTGGAGGAGAAATTGGGGGAGAATTGTCAAAGGATTCAAAATAGCAAATGAATAAAACAAGCACATCTAGACATTTAATGTGCAGTGCAGCCTGAGAAAAACCTGTTAATAATGTACTGTGCATGGAATTCATGCTAACTGAGCTGCTTTTAATTGCTTATGTTGCAAATAAATAAATAAAATCAGAAATGATAGAAATAAAATAAAAAGATGATAGAAATGTTCATTGATTTCATGATAGTAAATTTTTATGATGTGTGTATTCCATAGCATCATGTTGTATATCTTTAAGGATACACAATAAAGTTTAATTTATGAAAAGTTTCTTTGAAGCCAGGCATGATGACACACAGCTGTAATCTCAATACCTGGGAGGCTGAGACAGGTGAATTCGCAGGTTCTCAGCCAGTTTCAGCAACTTTGTGAGGCCCTCCACAACTTAGTGAGACCCTGTTTCAAAATAAAAATTAAAATAGGGCTGTGGGTTCAAACCTCAGTAACACACACACACACACACACACACACACACACACGCACGCACAAAACCAACTTTTGTCTACATGATTATTTGCTTCAGTTTGGAGCTCTGCATAGCTAACAAAATAATATCTCTCTCCTTTTACAATCTTAGCCACTTTTTGCTACTAAACTAAGGATCCAGGACACATGTGGGGTCCACAACCTGCACGGCTTACCTGGCGTGATGGGAGGTCTCGCGAGCATTGTAGCCATAGCCATGAAAGTGTCTGACACGTGAGTAAAGAATGGGTTTCCCTTTCCCCTGGTCCTGTCTTGTTTTCTGTCATCCACTGAAATATCTTGTGATGGGGGAGTGTAGATTCACTCGTTTATTTACTTATTTTTAGCATTACAAGCCAGAATGTGGATGTGTTGTCTTTACTGGGGAGAAAAAGATACAACCAAGAGAATATAATTGTATTGGAAGATGCAACTTAACATTGATTCATGCATCTTGGAAAAGTTCAGAGTGTTTATTTAAATTTCTCCACCGCCGGGCATGGTGGCGCACACTTGTAACCCCAGCATTTGGGAGGCTGAGACGGGAGGGTCGCGGTTTTCAGCCAGTGTCAGCTACTTAGTAAGGTCCTTTGCAACTCAGTGAGACCCTGTTTTAAAATAAAGAATAAAAAACAGCTGGAGGTGTTGTTCAAAGGTAGAATGCCGCTGGGTTCCATCCACAGTACTGCCAAAAAATAAAAATAAAAAATAGATACATTTCTCTACCCTAGACAACTGTTTCCCAGCAGATAAGGCAATTTGGTCATCACAATCAGATTCTGAGAGGCTTCCTCTTCTTCTTGGTCCCACCAAAGTGGTGGAGGGGCATTTGTGATTTCCAGGTAACCCACACAAAGGAGGTTTTGAGTCAGCCTAGGCTGAAAACCAGCTGGAGCTGGGGCTGCAGGAAGACTGGCTACTAACTGGTTTTGTGAGCTTTGACTTGCTGGTTCCCAGTTTTCTGCTCCTTAAAATGAGACTTGGCTATTTGTTCTCTAAAATGCTTTCTAGTTTGAACAGATTTAGATTCTTCCCAAAGTGGAATGGGGGTATTTATTTACATGGCCAGAAGAAAAATAGGTTTTGAGCAAACCCAGGAGAATGGACGTGATATCATAAGCTATCGCCTCTTACTTTTATACAGAATCAAAACAACTTGATATAGGGCCGGGCGTGGTGGCGCACACTTGTAATCCCCGCGCTTGGGAGGCGGAGACAGGAGGATCACGCAGGTTCGAAGTCAGCTGCGCTGGCTTAAGAGACCCTGTTTCAAAATAAAAAATATAAAATAGGTCTGGGAGTGTAGCCGGAAGTAGAAGGGCTTCCAGGAACCCCAGTACCACCAAATAAATAAATAAATAAATAAATAAATAAATAAATAAATAAATACAACTTGATATAAATATCAGGTATGCAAAACAGCGAGGAAGGTCATAGAGTCCAGATCACACTTAGAGTAAGTAAAAAGGATCAGAATGCTGGAGTTTTAAAGCTAATCAAAGCTAATCAAAGAACAAAGAAAAAGTAAAAATGTGTCGAGAAACTATTGACTAGAGTTGTACAGTTTGAGAAGAAAATTATTCTATTTAATTTTATCAGATTAAAAAGTAACCCTGTGGAGATTAGTAATAAATTAGTAATAACACATTTCTAAAAAGGGGATTCAATCATATTTTCTTCTGAGTTGACCCATTTCATCCATATGTTTTCTTTTTTTAGCTCCTTATACAAATTTGGAAGACTATCCCAGAAATATCCACTTTTTAATTCACTCCAAGACCTATAAGCCTGTTGAGACTAAACCCTAAAATATTTTTTCTTTTGAAAATTAAGCAAGATAAAAGGCATGTGTCGGTGAGCTCAGCTCCTAAATGTGATCGTATGCAAACACATTAAGAGATGCTTCCTGACGAGGAATTCTTGAGCATCGTGCCTAGACTGGTACCAGAGATGCAATCAAACAAGTCTATCTGGCTCTTGAAAGCTGGGCTCACTGGGTGGCCAACACTGAGCTAGACTCACAGTTAAGGGTCTGGTCCTTGAATAGTATCCTCTCTTTGATTTATTCTTGGGGGTGGGGTGAGGGGAGTAATGGCAAGAGAACAAGTCTTAAAGATTCTTTTACCTGGCTAAAATTCACCCTTGTCTAACATCAAGTAAAATCGCCATTGGAGAGCCAAGACTAAGCACATGTTTCTATTCAGAAAACTCAAATTCAAATCAGGTTTTGGTATGAATAGAACAAAGAGGAATTAATATTCTTAAGGGTCATTTTTGCAAACGATGGTAGCCTAACTCTAACAGTTAATTTTAGCTATTAATTTTGTCTAACTCAGTGTTTCTCAGGCCTATTTTGATAAGAGAACAATTTTCATTCAAAATAAAAGATGAGAGCCGGGCATGGTGGCGCATGCTTGTAATCCTAGCATTTGGGGAAGCTGAGGCAGAAGGATTTCGGCCAGCAGACAGCCTCAGCTACTTAGTGAAGTCCTTTGCAACTCAGTGAGGCCGTTTCAAAATAAAGAAGAAAAATAGAGCTGGGGGTGTAGCTCAGAGGTAGAATGCTCCTGGGTTCCATCCCCAGTACCGCAAAAAATAAAAGATGAAAATAAATAATTTTCATCTTTTAACAACCTTAACAAATTCCCATAAAAATTAGCAGGCAGTTTAGAAAGAAAAATAATTAAATTAGTAGTTACATATTAAATATTCAACCACATTAATGATCAAAGAAATGCAAATTTAAAGTCATCAGTTTTTCATATATTAAATTGATAGAGAATAAATGATTTATAATACTGAATGATGGCCCAAGTAGAGAAATGGACATACAAATCATATAATATTTTGTTTGGCCGGGCGTGGTGGTGGTGCACGCTTGTAATCCCCGCGCTTGGGAGGCAGAGACAGGAGGATCGCACAGGTTCGAAACCAGCCACGCGTGCTGGCTTAGGAGACCCTGTTTCCAAATAAAAATGTAAAAATAGGTCTGGGAGTGTAGCCTGGAGGTAGAAGGTCTTCCGGGAACCCCAGTACCACCAAAAAAATAAAAATAAAAAAATAATATTTTGTTTGGAAAAGCACAAAAGAAGTATATATAATTTTCTACTGATTTTATCATTTCTAAATAGGTTTTATTGCCAGATGTGGTGGCACATGCCTGTAATCCCAGTACTTGAGAGGCTGAGAAAATAGGATGGTAGGTCTGAGGCCAGCCTCAGCAAGTTAGGAAGACCCTGGTTCAAAATAAAATATAAAAACAGGGAAATTATAATCTCAGTATTTGGGAGGCTGAGATAGGAAGACTGCGGGTTTGTGGTCAGTCTCAGCTACTTAGGCCCTCTGCAACTTAGTGAAACCCTATTTCAAAATAATGAATAAAAAAAGTAGGGCTGAGGGTGTAGCTTGGAGGTAGAATTCCCCTGGGTTCCATCCTCAGTATTGAAAATAAATAAATAAATAAATAAATAAATAAATAAATAAATAAATAAATAAAAAACAAGGCTAGGAGTATAATAGCTCAGAGTTAGAATGCTTCTGATGTTTCTGGGTTCTTCAGAAACATGGAATAATCTCCAGTACCAGAGGGGGGGGAGGGAGGGAGGGAGGGAGAGAGAGGAGGAGAGGAGAGAAGAGGAGAGGAGAGGAGAGGAGAGGAGAGGAGAGGAGAGGAGAGGAGAGGAGAGGAGAGGAGAGGAGAGGAGAAAGAGAGAGGGATTAAGGGAGGGAGGGAGAGGAAGAATAGGTTTTATTTTAGGGAAATAACTGAACAGAAGATGATGTATGCTTACAGCTTTTTAAAAATATATGAAATGCTGGGAGGAATCTAACCTGTAGAGCTATGATTATTATACCTTTATACAGTCTTATATGCTGTAGCGATCCAAATTATGACCCAGATCTACATTTACTGACATAAAGGGACACTTAAGAGATATGTAATGAAAAAGTACCATAACACAATCTTATCTATTTATTTGTTTATTTATTTATTTATTGGTACTTAGGATGGAATCCAGGGGTGTTCTACCTATGAGCTACATCCCCAGCCCTATTTTATTTTTAAACAAGGTTTCAAAATGCTGCGGAGGGCCTCACTTAAGTTGTTGAGGCTGGCTGTGAACCTGTGATATCCTCCTGTTTCAACCTTCTAAGTACTGAGATTACAAGTGTGCACTACCATGTCTAGTTCACAATTGCAGTTTGTTTGTTTGTTTGTTTGTTTGTTGATGGTACTGGGGTTCCTGGAAGCCCTTCTACCTCCGGGCTACACTCCCAGACCTATTTTTATATTTTTATTTGGAAACAGGGTCTCAAGCCAGCAGCATCTCCGCCTCCCAAGAGTGGGGATTACAAGCGTGCGCCACCATGCCCGGCACAATTGCAGTTTTTAAAAATATATGTTTTGCTTTACATTTTTATTCTGATAGAATTTGAGCAATATTAAACTTCATTACATTTTTATATATTTGTGGTTTCTAATATTTTACACTGATATTTTATTGTGTGTATAATTTTTATACAGTAGACAATTTTAAACCCTTCAAATAAAAATAAAATAAAATCTGGGTTTAGTACCTTCTTTCCTTTGGATGATGAAGTGGGAATTGCAATGAACTTCCATTTTTGAGTTGTTGGCTTTTTTAGAATTGCTCATTTAATCTTTCTTTTCTTTTCTTTTTTTTTCTTTATGGTACTGGGGGTGGAACCCGGGATATTCGACCTCCAAGCTACACCCCAGCCCTACTTTTTACTCTTATTTTGAAACAAGGTCTCACTGAGTTGCAAAGGGCCTCGCTAAGTAGCTGAGGCTGTCGGCGAACCATGATCCTCCTATGTCAGCCTCCCAAATGCTGGGATGACAAGCGTGCGCCACCACGCCCGGCTTTTATTAATCCATCAACAATTCTATTCATTGTCTCCTATGAGAGGAGCTCCCATTTTCCTCCTTCATTTGTCACTCGGATAACACCTTTTGCGTTTCAACAGTCTTTTATCACATTCTTCTATTCCCAAGATTAACAGGTACTTTTTTTTCATTTTAAGGTAACTACTTCCAAGATTACACACATGCACTTAAATTTTCTTCAATAAGCTCTGAAGTTAGCTTTCTCTGGCTTCATTGATAGATTTTCTGACTTCAGTACAATGGTTTCCTTAGAGTGGGGTGAGGAGGCAGGAGTGATGTTGTTTCATATATTAATTCGCCCTCGCTGTCTAGAAGAGATACTGACAGGGAGCTGATGCTCAATGAAAATTTACTGAACCAAACCAGGGATCAAGTATGTTTAGTGCTAAAATCTCTCTCGGGAGGGTCTTCTTAGTGTTCCTGACCGTGCATAAAAAGCTTGTTCTCGTTTAAGTGCCTCTCAGGAGCTGCCCAAGAGTTCCAAAGATGTTAAAAAAGTGAAAGAAAATGATTGTAACCAGTGTCTTTACATTTGAGCGGCTGATGTGTAATGACAAACTCCGTCCTGAAGGTGGCAGGCGCCCCCATGCTCCCTACACTTCACTGAGTGTCCCAGAGAAACAAAATTCTTGTGTTTGGACTCCTAGGTCTACCATAGCCATGCAGGCCGCCGCGCTGGGCTCTTCCATCGGGACAGCTGTCGTTGGAGGTCTTATTACAGGTCAGCATGAAATGTCAAAGTGTCCCTCTACCCATGCTCTCGGTACCATAATTACCAAGCAAGTCAATCTGCCAGTACAGTAATGGTGTCAGTTCAAGGTGGTGAGTTTATAGCGGCATTCTAACTCCTCTGCAAGTAGATTTCCCTCTTCCACAGCATCATGTAATTTATTTTCACTCTACCTTTGCAGGTTTAATTCTAAAGTTGCCTATCTGGAACCAGCCCACTGATGAGCACTGCTTTGATGATTCTGTCTACTGGGAGGTACTGTACCATATTCTAAACAACGATGTAAATAAGACTCTACTAGTGAAGGTTTTGCTCACCTTAAATCTTTGTGCCTGTGTAGTATATGTAGGATGAAATTTGGATAAATATCCCAATTAGAGAAAGGAATGGAGATAATACATTCAGAGAGACGAAAATCAGAAAGCATGGTATTTTCCAAAGCAGAGATTAAAGGAATGAGACAGAATTTAATTGGTAAATGCCCTTCCACTCTCTAATAGCAATTTAAAAATATATTCATAAAAATGGTGAGTTCTGGGTAATTGCGTGAGATATGCCAATTGTAGAAGAAGGCAAAAGCAAATAGAATGTGTAAGGCTGAAGATTTTGAGTGCGTATACATCAAAAGGTCTTACAAGGAACAAAATGTCAGCTTCTTTCCATCCTCCGCTTTCTAACTTGTTACCCCATTGGCCTTCTGTCCTGAAGTCTCCCTGCAAAGCTGGAGCAAGGTAGATGCTTGGGAGTTTTCAGTAGGGAGTTTTCAGGGAGAAAAGGTTGGGGAAAGAGGGACTGTAGATGGAAGGAGGAGATAAACATTGCTCTTTTCCCCTCAACTCAAACAATTTTATTCCCACTTCTTTCAAAATTCAGATCATAAGTCCAGAAAATGCCATTGTTTCCCTAGTGACTTAGAAAACACCATTGTTTCAATACTGACTTCTGATATGCACAGCAAAAGAAGCTAAGTGCCCGTCTTGTCTTCTTTAAAGGTCCCGGCATGGAGAGAACATGACATTCGCTTCCCTGAACTGGAGGGACGTGACCACCAGAAAGCTGAAGTCTAAGCATATCTCCTGAGCTCCGGCTTCCTTCCCATCACCTGGAGTCAAGGTTAACAAACAGGCGGCATCCAAAGAGAGTGCAGATGTGGACCAGCCTGGATAGAGGCTGAGTGCCGATTAGCCGATATAAAAATGTCTTCATGTCTGGTGTTGTCTCTTGACGTTCAAATGATTGTTTAGCTGAAGGAATGTTACTCATAAATGTAATCAAATTGATTCTACCCGGTACTCCAAGAATGCATTTGCCAGTGGGAAGCAGAGTGGTCATGTATATTCTGGAATCTTGATGTATAGCCTTGATTTTTTTTTTTCCTGAAAGATACAGGTTTGCAGAGAAATCAACACTTTTCAATCACATCAGTTTGTTAATGTGGATACCATTCCTGAAATCTCAGTGATTATAAAACTGAAGCAGATGAAATATCAATATTTGTAAGACATCTATAGAAGAAAAATGAAGGCAGGTGTGGTGGCACATGCCTGTAATTCGTGTATTTGGGAGGTTGAGACAGGAGAATTGTGGGTTCCAGCAAGCCTTGGCAACTTAGGGAGACGATGCTTCAAAATAAAAGATAAAATAGGACTGGGAGTTTAGCTTGGAAGTAGAATGCCCTGGGTTCAATCCCCAGTGCAATCAAGAAAAAAAAAAAAAAGAAAGAAAGAAATGCATGTATATAAGACAATAATATTATTTGCATAGATATTTCTTTTTTATTTTAAAAGTGCTTTTGCAATTTTTTTAAATTTTTCTTTTATATTTAAAAAACTGCATGTATTATTTGTTTAGATAGTTCTTTTTTTATTTTAAAAATGCTCATATTAGTAATGTTACATCTTTACATTAGGATTCTTACTCTTAATTCTTTTTGCATATTTAGTATTTACAGTAAGAGCTCTTAGGTTATCTAACCAGGCTATTTTGTATAACATGTAAAAGAATTAAATGTTACTATAAAATAAATCATTGGTCTTCAGCTCACCTATCTTTGATGGTTGGAATTCATTTTACTAGCAAGCACAAACCCACATACACACACACAGTCCTCTTATTCATACTTAAATATATTGCTTATGTGTTCACTAACTTAAAAATCAAGTAACTCTTTCATATTACAGGATTAATTTTAAAGAACTGAGTTTTAAAAAAGGTAACTTCCATAGTTATATAGCACAGGTTTTAGGAAAATTTTAAAAAAAAACTATTTTGGGGGCTGTGGCACTGGGGATTGAACCCAAGGGTGCTCTACCACGGAGTTATACACCCCAGCTTGCTCTCTCTCTCCCTCTCTTTCTCTCTTTTTTTGTTGCTGTATTGGGGATGGAACCCAGGGGCATTCTACCTCCGAGTGACACCCCCAGCCCATTTTTTAAATTCTTTATTTTGACACGGGGTCTCACCGAGTTGCAGAGGGCCTCACTAAGCAGCTGAGGTTGACCGCGAACCGCGATCCCCCATCCCAGCCTCCCAAATGCTGGGATTACAAGCGTGCGCCACCACGCCCGGGTCCTACCCCAGCTCTTTTAATTCTTTTGTTTTAAAATATGGCCTGGCTGCTGAGGCTGGCCTCAAACTTACAACGTTCCTGACTCAGCCTCCTAAGTAATGGGATTGGAGGCATGGACCACTATACCTGGCTCAAATAAATTTTCTTCTGTCTGAAAGTTTTAAATTTTTTCCCTCTATTCCTGAAGTCCTGCAGTATTGCCAGAATGATCGTAGGTATCAATAAGGAAATAAGTCCCACTATAATTAACAAAATTTTAGTTTCTAAATAATAGAACTTAAATGATACATTAAACAGTCGATTACTTAATATTTTATTCCAGGAATATAGATATATAGAGAGATATCGATAGATATAGACATACATTTTTTGGTACTGAAGACTGAACCCAGGGAGTTCAATCTCCAAGCTACACTCCAAGCCCTTTTTATTTATTATTTTGCAACAGGGTCTCACTAAGTTGCTAAGGCTAACCTCAAAACTGTGATTCTCCTCCCTCAGCCTCCCAAGTACTAGGATTTCAGGTAATGGCCATCATACTTGGCTGCAGGAAAAATAATTATAATTTATTCATAGGTCCTAAATATTTTGATCTATCTCTCTATCTTTTTCCTTTCTCTCTCTCTCTCTCTCTCTCTCTCTCTCTCTCTCTCTCTCTCTGTCGTGTGTGGTGTGTGTGTGTGTGTGTGTGCGTGTGTGTGTGTGCGCGTACACTAGGTGTACTGGTATTGAAACATTACTTTGGTATTAATTTCCAAATTATAAAATACAGTCAGAGCCTGGGCGCTGCGCAGGGGCTCAGGCAGGGAGGGCCTGCAGCTGTTACAGTGCTGAGTCCCCTCTCTCTCTTTGCCCTTCCTTCTAATGATTAACCTATAGTGAAAGCCTTAGAGACAATTAAGGCCTTTTAGCCCTAAAACTATAGAGAGGCAATCAGAGCCTCTGTTCACCTTCTCCCCTTGTGACCTGGCCTGGGTGTAGGAAAGGTGAACTCTGTGTGCTGCTTCCAAGCACCCCTAGGTGATGAGCAGCCAACACTGCCCAGTACAACAGAGGCAAAGGCCAGGTGGATTCTGGACCCCTGCGCTTAGTAAGTGCACTGCCAGAAAAAAAGATGCACCACCTGCCTACGAAATAAATTCCTAGCCCGTTACCTTGGTAATGCTGCTAAGAAGACACCAATACAAAATCTACTTGAAGATACCAATACAAAATCTACTTGAAGGCTGGGGTCCCGAAAAGGGGCCAGAGTTCCATTTTCGAGCTCTCCAGCGTGCGTGCCTTTTCCATCTTCGCTCTTCACTATTTTCTACTGATTTTGTAATAAAGACTTGTTAAAGCTGCACCAAGCTACCTATGAGTCTTAATTTTTCTATTCAACAAACTTTAGTTGAATAAGCAAAAGAGCCCTTGAACCATTTAAACCCTAACACAGGAACACAGGAACATTAAACACAGGAACATTCTACTTTTGAGCTACACCTTCAACACATTTTTTTTTTTTTTTGGCAGTACTGGGGATAGAACCCAGAGGTATTCTACCTACAAGCTACACCCCCAGCCCTATTTTTTCTTCTTTATTTTTGAAACAGGGTCTCACTAAGTCGCAAACCACGATCCTCCAGTCTCAGCCTCCCGAATGCTGGGATTACAAGTGTGCGTCACCACGCCGGCGTCAACACTTAAAAAAAAATAACAGGGTCTTGCTTAGTTGCTAGGGCCTCACTAAACTACTGGCCTCACTCCTGCGATTCTTCTGTCTCAGCCTCCAAAGTACTGTACTGGGATTATAGGAGTGTCCCACCATGCCTGGCTCACCAGAACCATTTTCAAACAGTCTTTTCTAAGTGTGTGCACTCATGAGCAAAGCCCACAGTCCCCACCCTTGCTAATCATTGCAGAATATCTTCCTTATGGGGTTATCCAAAACTCCCTTGGCCTTTGCTGATCCTAAGGCAAATCTCGGAGTGTCTTGAATACCCACAGGTTTAGAAAAAAGCCTGTCACATTGATTTGCACCTGGAACCTTGCTGTGACAGTCACGAGTCTCTGGCTTGCCAACACTCACCTGCCTTCCGGATTTGCAGTTCTACACACTACAGTCTTGATTTTTAAATTTTGGGTTAGTGTCCTTTTCACAGGAGTGTACACTCCTAGCCCTTTCATCTATCTGGCCTGGAAATTCGTGAATCAATTCATTCTGAAGACTTGAATCCCATCCTCCATTTCCCTATGGTACTCAATAAAATGCTCGTCTTCCCTTCCCGCTCTTATTGTGTTCATTCATTCACATCTGCTGGATCCGTTATCCAACTCTGTTATTTTTCTCTCCTTTTTGCTGGATCACTTCATCTACTCCCCATTCATTTGTTTACAAATTGTCCATTTTTGCAGAGCCAACAAAATTGCGCGTGCGTGTATGTGTGTGTGTGTGTGTGTGCTATACTTATATCTCCTTAATTCCTTTCATTATTTTGTTTATTAGAAGGGGTGTTATTTGTCTTCGAGCTCAAAGTCGAATCCTGTTCTTAAATAACATTATTTATTTTTTTCTCTGTTCTCCCCAAAATTTAAGATGTAAAATAATACTATTATGTGAGTTGATTGGCTTCATTAAAACTCTTAAGCTCCAGTTAGGTGATCAGTTTCAGGAAGTTTTTGTTATTTTATTCTTTGTTCTTGCATAAATGTGAAAGGTTGGCCCATGAATATTAACTGCAGTCTTTATGGTGTCCTGAAAGTTGAGATAGCATGTGGCTTCTCCAGGCCTTTTAGCCACCATCTTTAAGCTGTATGTTGCAGGAGATAAGAAAGAGCTATTGAGGGGGGGGGGGGTGTCTCCAAGATCTCTCTTTTTTTAGAAACCATTTTTGTTAAGAACACACTTTGTTTCTTGATGATCTTCAATCCAGATTCTGGGATGGACCCTGTTAGACAGTTGGTCCATTTCTTTCATCTATTTGCTAAAAAATAAATTTCAGCCACTGAAGTACCTTTGGTAGCAACAACATTGAAAATGTAGTCTCTTGTTAAATGAACTCAAAATCGGCTGGATGCCAAAATACAGTTCCTCTGGATTGGCACCTAAAGAAAATCAGTCTCTCTCCCCACTCCCCTCATCAGTCTTTTTAGCATTAAAGCTGTGATATTTTCCCAGAATCCTAGCAAGAAGGAACTCCATGTTTCCTTAAAACCTTCTGCTCCAGGTGTGGTGGCTCATGCGTAATATCAGTACTTGGGATACTGAGACAGGAGAATTGCAAATTTAAGGCCAGCCTCAGCAACTTAGTAAGACCTGCTTCAAAATAAAAAAATAGCCGGGCATGGTGGCGCACGCTTGTAATCCCCACGCTTGGGAGGCGGAGACAGGAGGATCGAAGCCAGCTGCGCTGGCTTAAGAGACCCTGTTAAAAAAAAAAATATATATATATATATACATACATATATATATATATATATATATATATATATATATGATAATAGGTCTGGGAGTGTAGCCCGGAGGTAGAAGGGCTTCCAGGAACCCCAGTACCACCAAAAAATAAATAAATAAATAATAAATAAATAAATAAGGCTGGGAATAGGTCTTAGGGGTAGTATGTCATGGGTTAAATACACACACACACACACACACACACACACACACACACACACCTTCTGTGGCTCAAGGGACCAGGATGAGCCACTACCACCCCAGAGACAGTTGAGAAGCTGCATAACCTTCCCCTGGGAATTCACCAGTCTCCAAGAACCAGTACCCAGATCCTTACCCCAAGAGTCTCTTCTAACTACCTCCAACCTCTCCTCCAACAGGAAGGATGGAAGTTCTCTACCAGCTTTAATCATTTTTTTCTCCAGAATCTAAAGTCTTTCGTACTCCAGGTGTGGTCATCTCTTAACTCAGGAGAGGACTTATGGCTCAGAACTCTGGGATGAGATCGGAAAAGACATGTTCAAGTTCCCATCTCCCCCACTTATAAGGTAAAGATGCCATTTCAGCTGGAAATGGTGGTACCCACCTTTAATCCCAGTACTTGGTCTGCTGAGACAGGATGATCATAGGTTTGAGGCCAGCCTTAAGCAACTTAGTGAGATTCTGTTGCCAAGTAAAAAAATTTTTTAAAGAGTTGGGGCTGTATTTCAGAGGTAGAATGCCCCTGGGTTCAAACATCAGTTCAGAAGAAAAGAAGAAGGAAGAAAGGAAGGGATTTTTTCCATTTCATGTATTTGACAATGATACATGTTGCACTTAAATATTAAAATAAAATAAATTTCTAGGAGTTGGTGTGCTCATTCTTTCTTTGTAACATTTTGAATATAGCATGTGTTTGAGATATGCTTAGTCAGTGGATGAGTGGATAAATAATTAAATGGATGAAAAGGACAAGGAAATTGTAACGTTGAAATTGAGTCGGGGATCACAAAGGAGGCAAAAACCAGCCAAGTTTTTGTGTGAGGCCAGGCCTCTTTAGTTAACTGGCATCTTTGGGCGAGGTCTGCCGAATGTGGGGGAAGGGACCAATGACTAGTCAGCAGTATCACCATCAGCAGAGTCACGGTAAGCAGAGTCACACCTCGGAGAGGGATCCTAGGGTGAAGCTAGCGGTGTGGGAATGCCAGTCCTCTCGCGATACCTGGAGTCTCCCCCGCAATATCTGGAGCCTTGCGGCATCTGGAGTCAGTCTCGCTGCATCTGGAGTCTGCCCCATAGTGTCTGGAGTCTCAGGATATCTCCGCTTCTGGCTTTCGGGGTTCTGCCTCGTGTGGGCCCTGACCTATCAAAAATAAGCCTCAAAGAAGCAAGGGAGACACTTGAAAGCTATTTTTCTGTTACTCACGTATTCAATAAAATTTTATTAAGCACTTTCTCTTTTCCAGACACTGTAAATGCAAAAGCTTTTAAGTCAAATGCCTCCGTCTTTTTTAGACTTTTTATAACTTTGACACTTCTGAAGCCTATCTGCTTGTAATTCATGCATTTATTATTTTATATCACTATAATCTCAGGATTTCTTGTTTTCTTCAATTATTTATGATACATTATTTTAAAAATTGTTGTGATGATTAAATTGTTCCAGATTTGGCCAATGTGAACCTATTCGTATGTTCCTATGTCTTTCTGACAGGTACTTACACTTTCCCAGTTTCAGGTCTGCTATCAGCAATTTTGGGTTTCGTTTTCTTTTTATACTCTGGATTGAACCCAGAAGTGTTCTACCACTGAGCTACCCCAGCCCTGCTTGCTTGTTTATTTTTGACACAGGGTCTCTCTGAGTTATGGGGATTGAACTTAGAGGCTGTGCTAGCCCAAGACACCAGACTGAAGCCTACCAGGTTCTGCCCAACTTTATAGCTGTATATCTGAATTGTGCATTAAAAGAAGAAATGGGAAGGGGAAGGGAAACGCAAAGAATTCTATGTTTAAGGTTTACTTGATATCTGTTTGAAAGATGCAATTGATGTTATTTGCCTGGATGGAGCCTTTCTAAAACACTCAATTCAAAGCTCACTTATATTTTATAAAAGTGGTATTTTGTGGTAAATATATTGAAGGCAAATTGCTTAAAGAATCACACCAGTAAAGAAATTAAAAAGAAATAAACAAAATGCATTTGCATTAGGTATAAGCAAGACCACAACAGAAACATGAAAAGTGAACACAAACCTAGAACCTTCAGATTGCCCACCAAATTCCTCTATCTTCTCTAAAGAATCTGAAACTGGACATATAGCCACTGCACACTTTATGTAGCTCATGCCAGGAAAAAGACAGGAAATTTCAGTCAGTAGACTCAAAGGAACACATTTTGTTTTATAACACAAGGTTGGAGAATAACTGCATAAATATAGAGTTTTATTTTTATTGGCTTTAAACAAGTTTTTCAATTTATTTTATTTTGTTTGTTTATTTATTTATTTATTTATTTATTTATTTATTTATTTGGTGGTACTGGGGTTCCTGGAAGCCCTTCTACTTCCTGGTTAGACTCCCAGACCTATTTTTACATTTTTATTTGGAAACAGGGTCTCCTAAGCCAGAGCGCGTGGCTGGCTTCGAACCTGCGCGATCCTCCTGTCTCTGCCTCCCAAGCGCGGGGATTACAAGCGTGCGCCACCACGCCCGGCAACAAGTTTTTCAACTTAAATGTCAAACATTAGGTGGCAAGGATCTAACTATGTTGAATTTCACCTGACCCCTGTGAAAATACCGAGGGACCAAGGACTCTTGTGTTCCAGGAAATTGCTTACTACAAAAACACACCCTTCACTCATAAATTAAATGTACACACATATACTTGCTTACCTGAGATCAGGCCAAACAAAGACCCTTCAAATTCTTTACCTCCAACGTGATTAACTCAATTATTTGTCCCCACTGATAAATCAGAACAAAATATGTGTCAACCACACTAGTTAACATTCTCTCCTTGCTCCAGGCTGCTGAACTTTGGCCCAACCCCAGCCTCAGCCAGCATAAGACCTTTCCAGTGAATAGGCTGGCTGCCCGGTAAAATATTCCCCCATCTATTACCTAATCATGCCACTCTTTGATCCTACGCACCCTCTCTTTCTGGCCTGTTTACTTTTCTCTGCACCCCTAAAATGCTTGCCAACTAGCAATCACAGCACTTGCCCTACTCCAGTGGTCCTTCCTTCCCCATTGCAACAGGGAATAGGGCTGTCTCCTCTTACTGGGCTCTTGTCCAGTGGATTTTCACAAATCCGCTGCACTAACAAATGGTATAAAATATGAAGGTTTATTTTAAGTCAGGGAAAGACAGAAAACAAAAGCAACTTACCCTCCCACATACACACAGGGGAAAGAGGGGTCCTCAGACGACAATAACCACAGAAGCACTTGGGGGGTGGGCTTTTAAACCTTACTGAGGGTTTCCATCTGCCCTTTTATGATTGGGCAGAATTGGAATGGGGGAACCAATGTCTTGTGCACAATTTCAGTCCTTAATTTGAATTGTTAACTTGTGGGCTGGAGGGCACTGATCTCCTGGCAGACACCGGTCTCTCAAGACCCTGCTCACCTCCCTCACCTCACAGAAAGTGGTACAGATAGCTTTTTTTGTGTGTGTGTGGTACTGGGGATGGAACCCAGGGGCATTCTACCTCCAAGCTACACCCCAGCTCTATTTTTATTCTTTATTTTGAAACAGGGTCTGACTGAGTTGCAGAGGGCCTCACTAAGTAGCTGAGGTTGTCCGTGGGCTGCAGTCCTCCTGTCTCAGCCTCCCAAGTACTAGGATGACAAGCTTGGGCCACCTTGCCTGGCTACAGATGGCCTTTTTTTTTTTTTTATGGTACTGGGGTTCCTGGAAGCCATTCTATATGTGGGCTACACTCCCAGACCTATTTTTTAATTTTATTTTTGGAAACAGGGTCTCTTAAGCCAGCTTGGCTGGCTTCGAACCTACACAATCCTCCTGTCTCCGCCTCCCAAGCGCAGGGATTACAAGCACGCGCCACCACGCCCGGCTACAGATGGCCTTTTTAATCCCCCCTGTTTCTGGAGCCCCTGACCAGCCTCAGTAGTCCTTCTCTCTCCCTTCAATAATCCTTTGCAATTAAAAATTACTAAATTGGATCGGCTTTTAATTTGACAGATTCTACCAGATAATGAGCCTGTGTAAACTATGGGGTACACTTATGGATATGAACTTGGGTTAAAATTTACAATAAAGCCAAACATGTTGACAAACTACTGTAATCCCAGTAGTTGGGAGGCAAAAAAATGAGGATTGAAGGTCTGAGGCTACTCTCAGCAATTTAGGAAGGCCCTCAAGAAGTTAGCAAGATTCTATTTCTAAATAACAAAGAAATAAATAAGCATAATAAGTACATAATTAAATAGATTAAAATAGGCCATGGGGTATAGATCAGAGGTAGAATGCCCCTAGATTCAATCTCTTTATTATACAATAATAAAGAATTTTACTAGCCAGTCAAATGATGCATACCTGTAAACCTGGGAAGCTAAAACAGGAGGATCTCAGGTTTGAAACCAGCCCACAAGTTAACAATTCAAATTAAGGACTGAAATTGTGCAGAAGACATTGGTCCCCCCATTCCAATTCTTCCCAATCATAAAAGATTTTAACAAAATCTTTTTAAAAATAAAATAGAGCTGGAGGTACAGCTCACAGGTAAAGCATCCCTGAATCCGAACCCTAGTAAAACACACACATACACACACACACACACACACACACACACACACACACACACACACACGAACTTTACTCATCTATTGATTTTATCAGAGATATATAAATATGTATAGAAGTCCTTGAGAGGCTGACACAGGAAGATCCAGGTTGTGAAACTCTCATCAACCTAGAGAAACCTTGTTTCAAAATAAAAATAAAATAGGGCTGGAGGTGTAGCTCATAGTTAGAATGCTCCTGGGTTCCATTCCCAGTACCATCAAAAAGAGCCATGAACTCCATTGCCTGTCTCTCACTCTGAGATGGCCTGCCATCTTGAATGCATATTCCTTGCTACCCTAAATAAATCTCCATCTCTGTCTTCGTCTATGTCTCTGACTGGCTCCTGCTGAAATTCTCCATAGTCACTAAGGACCTGGGTGGTCCTGAGTTAAGCTCCTCTCTCTCTCTTCCTACTGGGAATTCCTTGCCCTTCTCAAAATCATCTGCCTCCTGTGGCACAATCTCTTGTTGTGCATGCTCTCAGGATAAGCAACAAGTCCCCAAGCAAGAGGACTTGTCATTTACCCTTGACTCATCTGGAAATTGTGGTGACTATCTGTGTTAATTGGCTTTCAAAGGAAAAATAAACTTTCCAGCGTTTAGACAGGAGCCAGTTTGGCAACTTGGAGCAAGTGTCCCCCTGACTGCACACAGAAACATGATAAGAGACCTTGCTCCATTAATTTTCAGCGCTCAGAGATGGCTCTGAGTTTTCAAGAAAAACATTCTTGAGTCCCAGGCTGACCAAAACACTCTGGTGTTTAAGAGGATTTAAGAGAAAGTACTGACAAAGTTTTCTAAAGTAAATACTCTAGGAAAGGGAGTAAGATATTTCTTCTTTCTTTTTCCTTATTTCTTCCTCCTCCTCCTTCTCTTCTTTCTCCTCCTCTTCTTTCTTTCCTCCCCTCCCCTCTCCCTCCTCCTCCTCCTCCTCTCCTTCCTCCTCCTTTCCCTCCTCCTCCTCTTCTCCTCTCCCTCCTCCTCCTCCTATCCCTCCTCCTCCTCTCCCTCCTCCTCCTCTTCTTCTGCCTCCTCCTCCTCTCCCTCCTCTCCCTCCTCCTCCTCTTCCTCCTCCTCCTCCTCTCCCTCCTCTCCCTCTTCCTCCTCTCCCTCCTTCTCCTCTTCCTCCTCCTCCTCCTCCTCCTCTCCCTCCTCCTCCTCCTCCACCCTCAATATTTCTTCTTACTCCTCACTGGGGACTTAACTCCAACGCCTACATACAACGCAAGCATTCTACCATTGAGCTATATCCCCAGCCCATACTTCCCTTACTTTTCACAGGGAAAATTAAAGTTCTTGTTTTTTCTTTTATTTTCTTTACTTTTCTTTTCTTTTCTTTTTTTTTTTTTTTTTTTTTGCAGTACTGGGGATGGAACCCGGGGGCATTCTACCTCTGAGCTACACCCCCAGCCCTATTTTTTATTCTTTATTTTGAAACAGGGTCTCGCTGAGTTGCAAAGGGCCTCACTAATAGCTGAGGCTGTCCGCGAACCTCGATCCTCCGGGTCTCAGCCTCCTGACGGCTGGGATTACAAGTGTGTGCCACCAAGCCTGGCTTTTATTTTTCATTTTTGTTTATCCTTGAGAATTAAATTCTAAAATCTTGTGTGTTTGTGTGTGTGTGAGTGTGAGTGTGTGTGTGTGTGCGCGCGCACGCGCATGCAGATTGAAGCCTGAAGCATTCTTTCTCTGAGCTACACCCCCAGCCTTTCTTATTCTTTTTTAATCTTGAAACAGAGTCTTGCTAGGATTCTGCAAGTCTTGCTATTTCTGAGACTGGTTTTGAGCCTGCAATCCTCCTTCTCAGCCTCCCAAGTACTGGGATTATAGGTATGTGCCACCAAGCACAGCTGAATTTTGCTTTTTTTTTTTTTTTTTTTTTTTTTTTTTTTTTTTTTGGCGGGTCTGGGTCTGGAACTCAGGGGCATTCTACCTCAGAACTACACCCTCTGCCCTATTTTTTTATTCTTTATTTTAAAACAGGGTCTCTCTATGTTGCAGAAGTGCGCCACCACACCTGGCTATTGAATTTTGAATTCTTGAAGATAATACCTTAAAGACATTTTCTGTATTATAAGGCTCTGCCTTCTCTCATGGTGACACCTGGAAAAAATTTGAGAAGATTCAGTTTAAGCACTGTGGAATTTTGTAGTAGGCTGAGTTCATAGAAGACTTGACTCTCAAGGGCTATCAGCAGCTTATACAGAACTTTTTAGAACAAATAAATCCACTTAATTTCTCATAAGAAAGAAGTCAACAAAAAGTGCATTTTAGTTGCTTATGTTGACATAATTTCAAACTTATAAAAATTCCAAAAATATACAAATATTTCCCAATATTTTCTACTCTTCTCCAAGATCCTGTCAACATTTTATATGTGCTTGCCTGAGTTCTCTCTCAAATATATGTATCCCTCTTGTAATCCCAGCAACCCAGGAGGCTGAAGCAGGAGCATTGGACGTTTGAGGCCAGCCTGGGCAACTTAAAGAGACCCTTCCTCAAAATAAAATATAAAAAAAGGTGAGAGATATAGTTTAGTGGTAGAGAACTTCTGGATTTAATACTCCAATACCACGTGGGCATGCACACATACACACACACACACACACACACACACACACACACACACAGTTTAAAAAATAGATAACATGCCCCTGGCACATTTCTTTTCTTCAGCTGAGCAAATTTCAAGAATTTCTTTGACATATACATTTAGTTTTTTTGTGTGGCCATCTTCTAGCCAAATTCTGGGTATTTGTCAAGGCCTACTCAAGTCTTACCTCTTCTCAGAATTTATACTACCACTATTTCCTTTCCATGAAATTGACAGTCTGTCTCAGTCTGGAACAGGCAGAGTACTGTCTTTGTGATTATTCCTAATCTTGTTAGTGCATTGTCCTGTAGGAAGACCCTTTGAGACTGAAAGGGTACCGAATGCTTCCACTGCAAATGATTAATTTAACCTTCCCAACCTGAAAGAATGCCCCATTTAAAATAATTTTACCCTAGGCTGAGACGAGGATCGCGGTTCGCCGACAGCGTCAGCTACTTAGTGATACCCTCTGCAACTCAGTGAGACCCGGTTTCAAAATAAAGAATAAAAAATAGGGCAGGGGCTGTAGCTCTGAGGTAAAATGCCCCTGGGTTCCATCCCCAGACCTGCAAAAAAAAAAAAAAAAAAATCAATTTACCCTTTCAGGAGAAAGATGTGCCCACCGGCTATTTCAGCGATGAACATTTGGTGGCGCTGTCAGTCATCTGTTTGTAGCAGATACAAAGACCTGGCCTGCACTCTGCTGGGAGAGTCTGCTCAGGAGAGACACCCTGATGTTCGGAGTTAAGTGTCTAAGATTCTGCTGAACCCCTGAAGGAGAGAAACCAGGAATCTCTTAGATGAAACAGCACAGAATTCGGTAGCCACACTGGGTTTGTTCCCTTGAAGGCAGTTTGTCCTTTTGAATTCTTGGTCTATTTCCAGTACCATCTCCAAGCCTCACTCCTGTCCACACTCAGAAACAGCAACACACCGTCTTCTTCCCAATAGTGAAATGTCTAGATGCACCCCTCTGATTGCCACTGGCATGCTGAGGAGACTTGTACATCTCTCCTAAAACAAAACTCACGCCAGAAATTGGCATGAGGTCAAGACACCCACATTGGCACTGATTCTTCTCCTTCACACTTACTCTGCTCATCGCTCCTGGCTGCTGGCCTCGTGGACCCTCCTCACACTGTCACCGCCTCTCCTGTGAGTCAAGGAGTCAGGGGCCATGCATGGAGCGTCTCTGCTCAATAATCAGCCGCTCAGTCTCGCCAAATCCCAATCATGTCCCTAGTGAAATGGAAATAACTCTGTTGTGATGTGGAAGAGAAGGTCTACATACAAGGCTCCAGTACATATATTCATAAATAGATGGGTGCGTAGGTTAAGAAAGTTTTAAGATAACACATTTTAAAGCAGTCATAGCTTATCCCAACTCAAATATTATACAGGCTTCACAAAATAAAACAGGTAGCCAGAAGATGGTATGACGGTATTCCAAAGACTTTGTTTTGATAGAGCTGACATAAATAAAATTGAAGTCGTGAATATTATCCTTAACTTGGGGGAAGGACATTTCCTCCCACCCCTCTAGGGTCAAACCCAGCATCTTTTTCTATTGAGTTTCACTAGGGAACAGTAAGATACATCCCTAATCCAGGGTGTTTTGTTTTGTGGTACTCGGGTTTAACTCAGGTACAGTCTACCTTTGAGCTACACTCCCAGTCCTTTCTGTTTTTTATTTAGAAATAGGTCTCACTAGTTGCTGTGGCCAACCTCAAACCTGTGAACATCTTGTTTCAGCCTCCCAAGTACTAAGATTACAGATGTGCACCGTGACACCCAGCTCAGGATTTTATTTTATTTATTTATTTATTTATTTATTTATTTATTTATTTATTTATTTATTTATTTATTTATTGGTGATACTGGGGTTCCTGGAAGCCCTTCTACCTCCGGACTACACTCCCAGACCTATTTTTACATTATTTTTTATTTGGAAACAGGGTCTCCTAAGCGCGCAGCTGTCTTCGAACCTGCGCGATCCTCCTGTCTCTGCCTCCCAAGTGCGGGGATTACAAGCGTGCGCCACCGCGCCCGGCTAGGATTTTATTTTTAATCATTATTTTACTTACTTGAGTTTTAAGAATATCTGTCCCTGTCTCACAATTAAAATTAGTGTGTGTGTGTGTGTGTGTGTGTGTGTGTGTGTGTGTCTGTCTGTCTGTCTGTCTGTCTCGCTGGGAATTAAATCAGAGTATTCTACCTCTGAACTACATATATATATATATATATATATATATATATATTTTTTTTTTTTTTTTTTTTTTAAACAGGGTCTCGCTAAATGACCACACACTGCCTGGATCCCGTGAGCTTCTGGTCTCAGCATCCCAAGTACAGGGATTAATTACAAGCTGTGCCATTGTATTCAGCTTATTAGTTTTTTATGTGTATGTATCTGTATGGTAGTGAATGTTGAACCCAGGGGCATTCTACCTCTGAGCTATACCCCCAGTCCTTTTTTATTTCTATTTTGAAACAGGGTCTCTCTAGGTGATGAAAGTCTCACTACTTGCTAAGGCTGACCTTGAACCTGAATTCAAGTACTGGAATTACAAGCATAGGCCACCATACCTGACTTTTTTTTTTACCTTTTTTTAAAGAAATTTGTGTTACTGAATGTGGTAATAATCTATGGAATCAGGGTAGATTGTTTTTGAGAATTCTTTTTGATGGCCTTATTTGATTTACCTTCTACCATCAAAGACCACAGCCATAATAGAACAAGTCTCTGAGTCCTCAAACCTGCCAAGAACTTTACCAGGTTCTTTTTTATTTTGTACCCGTTTATTTAAGGTTCACAATCCCAAATAAGGATTTTTAACTCACACCTGCTAGAGTCTCCAATGAATGTGACTCCATCTTGCAAAGACATGTCATTCAACAGGTCTTTTTGCTTACCAGAAATTCCCAAGTCTTGCTCAATACACATTTACCCCTGTTTCACCAATTGCCCCCATCCTCCTGCCTCTAAAGATGTGCCCGACAGCCCCTTGCTTACCGTACCCCTCTGTTTAGGAAAAATTACTATTGCCCTTCTCAACCCAGCTCTAACAACCCAACTAACTCCCCTTAACAGCTCCCCTAGGAACAGATAACCACTGCTCTATCCTGCCCAATAGAATCTACATTTCAACAACCTATATAAACTGGGCACTTGGTACACGCCTACATCCTATGACTTGGGAGGCTGAGACAGGATGATCTCAGGTTCGAACACAGCCTCAGCAAGTAGTGAGACTCTCAAAAGGTAAAATGCCCCTGGGTTCAATCCCCAGTACCACAGGGGTGAGGGAGGGGGCTCTATATAAGCTTCTAGTCTGTATTTGGGCATGGGCTCCATCTTTCACTGAAGACCCTTCCATAGGTGTGTGTGTGGGGGGGGGTACTGAGGATGGAACCCAGGGTTATTATACCTCCAAAGCTACACCCCCAGTCCTGTTTTTTATTCTTTATTTGGAAACAGGGTCTCACTGAGTTACAAAGGACCTCACTAAGTAGCTGAGGCTGTCCAAAAACTGTGGTCCTCCTGTCTCAGCCTCCCAAATGCTGGGATTACAAGCGCGCACCACCACAAAGCTTCCCCTCCACAGGTTTTATCACAATAAAGCCTGTAGTTCGCCAGAGCCTTCTCCCTTCTCCTTCCTCTCTGGACCTTTCACCATCACACAAGTTTAGAAACCGGCTTATCAAGTTGAACTACATCCTGTAACAACTGCATGGTAAGTGAGCGTTTGTTTTCAGTTCTCTGTCCAAGGCTTACAGTTTTTAGAAAAGCATTGAATAAAAATGTGGTGAGTAGAAGAACACGCTCCACACTGCCTGGTGCCTCTCCACGTCCTCCTCTTCGGCTTCCTCCCAGAAAACACTGCGTCTGAAAATTTGCCAACCAAGTCACCGGTGCTCTTTCAAGACCCACATTTTTAGGAAAGAATTTAATCTCTCGGTAAAAACATTCTTTTGTGTGCCTGTGTGTGTGGTACTGGAGATGGAACCCAGGGGCTTTCTACCTTCAGGATACACTCCCATACCTATTTTTTAATATATTATTTGGAGACTGGGTCTCACTAAGTTGCTGAGAGCCTCACTAAGTAGTGAGGCCAGCTTCAAACCTGCGGGAGCCTTCTGTCTCAGCCTCGCAAGTACTGGGATTAAGAATGTGCGCCACCATGCCCAGTTTAAACATTCTTATTTCTAGGACACAGAGGTCATCCCCTTGCTGCCTTTGGTACAATTATTGAGAAAACCAGAATCAACTCTGAGCATTTCCTCAGAGAACGTTTTCCTCAGGGCTAGTTTGTCAAGAGAGAAGCTTTCACGCCCTTTTTGAGTGGATAAAGCACGTTACTGGATATAGGTGCTTGGAAAAATCTAGAGAAGCTGGGCTGATGGCCAGCACCGGCAATCTCAGTATTCGGGAGGCTGAGACAGGGGGAGTGCAGATTCAAGCCAGCGCCAGCAACCAGCAAGACTCTTAGCAACCTAGTGAAAATCTGTTTAGAAACAAACAAAAAAAAAATTTAAAGGATGGGGGTGCAGCCTACAGGAAGAATGCCCCTGAGTTCAATCCCAGTACCACAAGAGAAAATAAAATTCTGTGGAGATTTTTTTCCTTGTTTTAGGACTATGCCTAAAACACTTTTCCAGATGGTGGTAAATTTCAGAAACGTGGAGAAGTGAGAAGAGCACGGGCTCTGTCCTCCCCTTGGCTTTAAATTGTCCCTGGGCCACTTAAGCATTGAAATGACAGTTTCCTAGGTGTTTCTGAAGACTCCTTAAGCCTGGAACAAGGGTATAGAATCGGAGTTGGAGAAGAAAGTTAAGCAAGAAGACAAGAAAACATGTGTAAATGTGTTAGTATCACTGATGGCATTTCTTTCAGGGGAGCTAAGGAAGAGATCCCCACTAGTGTAAAATTTGAAATCCAGAGAACTGAATAAACTTACTTCATAACTCTAGATGCCTAAGAACCTGAAATGAATTATTTTTCCTAGCAGAGCTTTAGCAAAACTGCACTCCACTTGTGTGAAGGGTGGCTTAGCACACCCTCCAGGCACCATTCTATGAGCAATAGATAAGCAAAGCTCTGCAGGGCTAGGTTTTCTCCAACCACTGAAAACTACAGGGTGCAGAAATTCAGAGCCAACCCATTTTTCTAAATTTAACACACACACACACACACACACACACACACACACACACACACACTACAGGAGAAAATGCTACATGCAAATTACTTGAAGCAAAAAATGTAGCCTGGCAGAGTGGCTCACACCTATAATCCCAGTACTTGGGAAGCTGAGACAGGAGGATTACAGGTTTGAGGGCAGCCTCAGCGAGTAGTGAGACTCTCATCAACCTAGGGAGACCCTGTTTCCAAATAAAAATAAAATAAGGCTAGGAGTGTAGATCAGAGGTAGAATGCCCTTGGGTTTAATCCTCAGTACCAAATAAATAAATAAATAAATAAATAAATAAATAAAGCTGGGCGTGGTGGCGCATGATTGTAATTCCAGCATTTGGGAGGCTGAGACAGGAGGATCGTGGTTCGCAGACAGCCTGAGCTACTTAGTGAGGCCCTCTGCAACTCAGTGAGACCCTGTTTTTTCCCTTGAGCTATGATCTACATTGTTCCCAGCCCCTCTCTGCAGCCTCCTACACCAGATCCGGGAGGCTTCCTTAGACTAGAAGACAAAGAAGACACAGTCCAGACTGCTGGGGAGTGAACTATTCTCAAAGTTCACTCAGGGAAAAAAATTTACTTTCTGTTTTAACCAAGGAATCTAGAAATACCAATATTATTTTTTTCATAGACAAAAATATTCTTAAAATATAATCATCAAACTTTCCCAATAAGAAAAATAATATTATAAAACTAATTCTGCATCTCGACTACGGGTTTTTGAATCTCTCTGCGTCCTTGTGTTCTTCTACTGTGTTGACGGCTAGCTTTACCCCCATTCTGCTCTTACCGATTTTTACTTGCCTCAAAATTAGAAATCTTTTTCTCCGGAGGTCTTATTTGATTTAAATATCTTTAATTGCCTTCCAAGGTAGCTTCCGATTTTGCATATAGCATTTCTTTTTTAAATGAATATTATCATTCTACTATATTTTTATCTTTTTATCCTTAAGAATAAGCTATCATAATACATGTTTTATCTTGTTGGGCAGATAAGCTTTTTACCATGAAACTCAGTAAGGCTTAAACATAAGGTGGATAATTGATACCCTAAGTTACTTTGCCTCTCACCCAGTTAGATCACACCACTCAATCCGGCATTTATTTTAGGCTGGTGGGAAGAAGGAATTCAATCTAGCTCCAGTACTCTTTTTGTACTCTCTTGTAACACTATATTATAAGTGCCTGTTTGCTTGTTGGATTCACCTACTGTCAGTAAATCCCTTGAGAACAATAGTAGTCTCCCAGCCACCCTCAAAAGGGGTATCTTGTTGACATTCACTCTGTGTTTGTGTTTGAATGGTAAGCTTTCATTTAATGCACATTTCTAGGCAGATAAGAAATACCCACAGCCTTTCATTCCTGAGAAAACTTGCCTTGTTACTACTAGGAGCAGTGAGAAAAAGTTCTCACTGTTGAGTTCATCTGTTCCCTGGAGGTCTCATATAAACCAAAGTGCTAATATGTAATACTTCCCTTCTCTTGTAAAAATCTACATTTTAGTATTTTATGAGCTTAGAAGTCTTCAGTGATTCAGCACACTCATGTTTTATGTTCAAATTAAAGAAACAAAAGAAGAGAAATAACTGTACTGCCTATAAAATTTTACTGGCCATAAAGTAAGCAGCAGGTTTAGACTTTTACAGTCTGTGGGACTGGGAGGGAGAAAATCTGGTTGGGCCTTTGGATGCACTGCACACAGAAGCATCTACTAAGGTTTGTGGTTCAGTCCAATATGCTGCCTTTGTCTTATAGGATAACCAGAACACTCCATAAACTTAAACTGGAAACGATGCACCATTCTTGCCTCCACTTTGCTGAATTAAATAACTGGGACAGGCCTTACAAAAGAAAGAAAAAAAATATTGGACTGCTAGCAACTCAGAGAAAACAGTGAACCTATGTTTTGGGGAACAAGCTCTGGATTCTCCCTGAACAAAGGAACCAGCTCTTAGCCAGACATGGTGGCACGCACTTGTAATCCCAGCACCTGGAAGGCTGAGACAGGAGGATCACAGGTTCATGACCAGCCTCAGATACTTAGTGAGGCCCTTTACAACTCATTGAGACCCTGTTTCAAAATAAATAATAAAAAATAGGGCTGGAGGTATAGCTCGGAGGTAGAATGCCCCTGAGTTTCATTCCCAGGACTGCAAAAAAAAGGAAAAAAAAAAGTGTGCTCTTCAGAGTCCTGCCAGAAAGTATAAGGATTTGAGATGTTGATGTGGGCTCTTGTTCTTAGCTAGTTTAGAAAAAATAGCTATAACTATACTGTTGCAAGCTTAAGCAAAATTTATTCTTACAAAAGTAGAAAGAAGGGACAGAGTAATAAAGCACTGCATCAGAGAAAACATAGTGAAGTGCCTTGAAAGTAAGACACTGAGGTTTGTGAATGCACACATTTTTAAAAGATCTTAACAACTCCCTTTTTTTTTTTTACACCATCTAGCCAATAAACCCCCTCCAATGTAGGTGCAGGCCTGCCAGTTATCTCTGCTCTACAGCCCTCTCTGTCAGTCTTATTTGTTCATCCTCAGAGGGAAAGACAGGTCTGACATCACTGATCAAAATGTGTGACTTGGTTAACAAGGTCAGGGGGCTGCATGGTAGAACCCTACTTTGTCTTTGATTTTAGTTTTAAAGCATGCATTTTCCACTTGTGTCCTTGGTGATTTTTTAGCCCCTTTCTATCTCTGTCTGCTAAAAGTTGCTTATTATGCTAAAAAAAAAAAAACAAACAAAAAAACTTGTCTTACAAGAAAAAAAAAGACACAGGGATATAGTCTTTTAAAGTATGAAGGTTTAGTGCTATAACTATTTTGTGTAATTAGTAATTACTATCGATTTATCATAGTTTGCTTTTCCTCTTTAACTTTAACCTAAACTATTGTGAAAATTCATATAATTCTAGTATTTAGCTGGGCTAACAGCCAATTCTTAGCTGACCAAAGTCAGTCTTGGCTGTAGCTCTTGGCTGACAGCTTAGAGGCAGAGAAAATGATTTTATTCTTCTGCCTAAGTATGAAAGCTTGTTTTTATTAGAAATTAATATGATTCTTATTAACAATCAATACAGGCTCAGTCCCCATCAGAAGGGACACAGTTCATGTTTAAGTCTTCCTTGAGGCAGTTTGAATCCACAGGTGCCAGGTCCCCTTCCATCAGCATTATTTAGTAATAGGGAGTGAAGGGAAATGGAATGTCAAAGGAGAAAAATGTCAGCTTTGAAACAGGCAGTCTGTTAGCTGCCCAGGGTCCAAAGCAAATCCTGTTAATATTCTCAGCACAAGACATGCTAAGAAAATTATATATTGGCCAGGTGGTTGTGGTGGCACGCACTTATAATTTTAGTACTTGAGAGACTGAGACAAGATGATCACAGGTTCATGGCTAACCTCAGCTACTTAGTGAGGCCCTCTGCAATTTAGTGAGACCCTGTTTCAAAGTAAAGAATAAAACATAGGACTGCGGGTGTAGCTCAGAGGTAGAAAGCCCCTGGGTTCAATCCACAATACCACAAAATAAAGAAATACAATAATTTTGCGTATAGGTATATAGTCTTCATGATTACATACACATAAATATATAACTGTATGTATATATAGATATATATGCATACACACACACACACACGCACACACGCGCGTACACACATACACACACTCCTAGTAATATGAAGCTTTGACAAGAGGATCATAGATTCCAAACCAGTCCACGGCAATAACTTAGTAACTTATTAGACCTTGTTTCACAATTTTAAAAAAAGAGCTGGGTTGTAGTTCAGAGGTAGAATGCCCCTGAGTTCAATGCCCAGTACCCCACAGGAATAGGTACATACAACAGAAATATATATAATCAAGACCCGAGGGGTTTTTTTGTTTGTTTTTGGTGATACTGGGGTTCCTGGAAGCCCTTCTACCTCCAGGCTACACTCCTAGACCTATTTTTATATTTTTATTTGGAAACAGGGTCTCTTAAGCCAGCGCGGCTGGCTTCAAACCTGGGCGATCCTCCTGTCTCCGCCTCCCAAACGCGGGGATTACAAGCGTGCACCACCACACCCGGCAAGACCCCATTTATTTTAATGAATACCTACCAAGAAAGCTTCCTGTCTCCATTTTAATTATTTCACTTTTCAGACAATTTTTCCAAATAATTCACATTGCAGAATAATACCAATGATCCGCCTCTTCCTCAAAAGCTTCAGCAGCCTAATCACGATTTTAGGAGTGCTGTGATCGGGCCCCTACTCATCTCCCTGGCCTCATATCTGAGACAGGTACCTCGCGCTATCTGTGCTGTAGCCAGAGCTGAATTTCTTCCAGGCTTTCAGAAGCATCAAGACTCCTTTCTCAAGGTTCCCACCTTTTCCTGGCTAACCCTTTCTCTAAAGTTGTCATTCAAAAAAGGAATCGCCCTTGATCCTCCAAACCACAGTAGACACCTTTACAGCGTGCTCCTATGACACACTTGGCTTTACCTGTCATAACATTCTTTTTCAAATTAAAATAATGATGCTTAATGGCTTCCCCTCTCATGAAGCCCAGAAGGCAAAGCTGTCATGTGTACTTAGCTGTGTATTTCTAGGGTTTAAACAATGAGACAGAGGTGATAAGGCTCAGGAAAGGGTAAGTGACTGACCCATGATGTTTGCTCCATTCCTGTCTTTATTCCACATGTTTACCAGATTGTTGTGCCAGTGTCTTATAACCCTCCAACGTGTCCACTTTCCCAGGTTGCTGGATGTGTGCTGGTGAGTCACCAACAAGAGACAGAGCTTCTCTTTTTCTTCTCCAGCTTCTGCAGAAGTTCACCTTTCAGCCACCCCCTGGAGTGTCCCATCTGGACCTTGCCCTAATACTGGACTTGGGTTTCACTGCGCGGCCAATGCCTCATAAGATATTTGCTCAGCTCGCTAGGGTTCTGACCTCTCCAAGCTTGAGTTCTCCCTGTTATCTTGTACTCATTAGCACAGACTTCCTTTTCCTACATTTTGCCAGCCAATATATTCTTCAGAACACTCAGGAATTACTTAAGCAGCAAGCCACACCCTAAGCAGGTCTCCAGTCCGATGAGATAGAGTCGTGCACTAATTGCTGTAGGAGAAAACTCCCTGTTGCTACTGTCCAAGGTAATAATTGAACAGAACATTTTCTAGCGCTATTGGTTTTTTCCCTTAAAATCTGAAACTAACACAGTCCTTCAAGGACCAAAAATCATACTGGGTGTTGGATCACCAAGAATCATACCGGGTGTTGGATCACCAAGAATCATAATGGGTATTGGTGTGGAGAATGTGCGATGGTTTGTGCTGACATGTCCATGAAAATCATCAAAACTGGGAGGAAGAAAAGTCGACTTGAGCTAGGATCACTCTAAATGTAAGGCATTGGCTTCATTCCGTGAATAAACACTACCACCAGCAAAGAAACAGCATTTAATAGCAGGGGATTGGTGGTGAGCACAGCCAGCTGGCTGAGGTCAGTCTTCACGCCTGCTCCTAGCAGATTGGCACAGGCAGAACCCCATCCATGCTCAGTGCTCAGAAGTCCCAACCAAGTCATGAGCAAGGGCCCTGATGGCAAAATAAGGAAAAAAATCATTGACTCCCTGAGACCAAAATGTCATTATCCTCCACGAAGCCAAACGTACCTTTCTATCATCAACACAAGCGCTTCTTCCTAGTTCTTATCTGATTTCCCTCAGAATAGAAATTATACTGGACAAAAAGACAAAACAGTAACAATAACAACAACAAAAACAACAACAACAACAACAACAACAACAATAATAATTGTGGATGTTATGATTTAACTCACTTCTTATTCTAACCAGCTTTGGTCTTTTATTCAGTACCAAAGCCCAGAAAACACACCCACAAAAAATCTAATAAAAGACAAACTGGTGGTTTTTAATACATCTTTCTTCTATACGCCTAAAAAGAGTTATTTCTAGCTTTTCCCACCAACATTTAATGGTTCAGGAAGCACAAAGCACTTTTCTTAAATTCCTCTGACAGGCCCCCACATCTTACATAAGGATGGCTTTATTTAAGGGTACTGTCATAGAGCAGAGCTTAGTTTGAGCTCAACTTTTGAAATGAAGCTGGAAGCTTTGCAGAAGGGAAGGGGCTCGAGGAGATCAGAGTTTATCAAAGGGAGGTGTCAGGGTGGGAGTTGAATTTACAGATATTTCTCTGGTCAGGCCACCTGTGCTTCAAATGATGCACATTGAAATTAGGCCCCTACTTTGCACAAAGACTGGGAATTAGAGGCTCTGTCTTTCTTCATGATTATGTTTCAAATGGAAGGCTCCTAAGTCCTTAAAATATTCCTGATCTGTGAAACTGAAAAGAAACTAAAAAGATCTGAGATAGGAAGATCACAATTTCAAGACAAGCCTCAGCAACTTAGTGGGAACATTAATTTATTTAAAGGGACTGGGGTTGTAGCTCAGAGGGAGAATGCTCTGGGTTCAATCCCCAGTACTAGGGGAAAAATAAATAAATAAATAATTTTATTCTCAACAATATGTAAAAAAAGATTTACCTATTAGCAGAAAGTAATTAACAATTGCAAGTTGGATGGTAGTTGGGTAGTGGTGCACACCTGTGATCCCAGTACCTGGGAGGCTCAAGGATCACAGGTTTGAAGTCAGCCTCAGCAACTTAGGGAGGCCAGCAGCAACCTAATGAGACTGTTATAAAACAAACAAAAAATAAAATTGTTAAGTAAAATTTAAAAAATGTGGGTACGGCGGAGCGTGAAAAAAATCACGAGAGAGGTCCAGTAAACACGGCATACACTTCAATTGCACGGCTCTCCCAGGGATCAGGGCGAGGCAGTTGCATGGGGCCCATGCGCCCATCCAAGCCTAGAGGAGGTGGGTTCTCCTTTTCAAGGTATGTATCTCGCGAGATGAGGGGGTTTACTTGCGGGAACACCCAAATCTCGCGGGGTTTTGGCTGCCCCCTAACCCTACAGAGGTCATGTGACTCAGAGGTCACATGAGTGCAGGACCCAACTTATCAAAAATAAGAAGGGCTGGTGGTGTAGTTAGGAGGTAGAACATCTCTAGATTCATTTCCTAGTATCAAAAGCAAACAAACCCAAAACAGAATCCTTACTGTTTTCACAAGCCCTCCCTGAAAAGTTTTCTTGGTTTGGTAAAAGTTATGTAGTACCCCTTGCATCTGCTTACTTTTTTTCCAAATAAAGATACTAAATTTTACCCACTTTTCCATGTGTTAATGTTATGGTTTAAATGGTGCTGTGGGCTCTTTTTCTTATTCAACTAAAATTTGTTGAACAGAAAAATTAAAAATAATAGCTCGGTGAAGCTTTAAAAAATCTTTATTACAAAATCAGTAGGAAATGGAAAGAAAAGAGAAGAAAAAGCAACACGCTGGCACACACGCCAGAGAGCCCAAAAATGGAACTCTGACCCCTTTTGGGGACCCAGCCTTTAAATAGACTTTGTATTGACATCTTCTTATCGTCATTACCAAGGCAACGGACCCGTAACTTATCCCTTAGGCAGGTGGTGCCTCTTTGTCTCCGGACAGTGCCTTTACTAAGTGCAACGGTCGATAATCTACCTGGCCTTTGCCTCTACTGTACTGGATGGCATTGGTTGCTCATCAACTATGGGTGCTCAGAAGCAGCACACACAGTTTACCTTTCCTTTACCCAGGCCAGGACACAGAGGAGAGAAGGTAAACAGAGGCACTGATTGTCTTTATATATATTTTTTAAGGCTAAAGGCTTTAATCATCTCTAAGGCTTTTACTATAGGTTAATCATTAGAGTGAAGGGCCAAGAGAGAGGGTGGGGGGCTCTGCTTTGAAACAGCTGCTGCTCCTCCCTGCCTGGTTGCCTGCGCAGCACCCACGTTCTGACTGCTTTTTCCATTCTGGAAATTAATACCAAAGCAATTTTCCAATACTGGCACAAATGAATCTCAAAATGCACTCAGTGTCACAATGTAGAACATGTACCAAAGTATTGTCCAAGGAAACACAAAGAGGTGTTAACATTCAGATCTCCGGCCAGGGGGGAGTTAATTAATGGAGTTTAACATTAGAGTTATGTACCCTGTACCCTTTGACTTCAATGACCACTGGGTTGCCTAGCTGGACTCCATGCAAGCCTTCCTTTAGTTCCAGTAAGGTGACACTCATCCACTGGGCAGTGTGTAGGATGTCAACAGTCAAGACTAAACTATAGCAAGGCATATTTCACTTCCAGAAAGAAATCATGCAATGCCAGTTTTTGAATATTTCTAAGTATAATGTGGCTATGTCCAAAAACAAAAACAAAAAAGAAAAATCTGTGACTAAACCTTTCAGAATTGTGTGTGTCTTCCAGTTTCTGACTCTGTTTTCAAGATTATTCTAAAATTAATGAGGGATAAGGGCGCGTCTCTGTGGTCTAGAGTGCGCCATGCATTTGCAGGACTCCAGGTTCTAATACCCAGCGTGTTCAGGGGAACCTCGGCAACTTAGGCCCTCGGCAGTTTAGTGAGACCTTGCCTCAAAACAAAAAATAGAGCTAGGGGTATAGCTCAAAGAAAAATAGAGTTGGTAGTGTAGCTCAAAGGTAAAATGCCCCTGGGTTCAATTTCCAGAATCAAAAAGAAAAAGAAAGAATGGTCAGTCTTGTCGCTCTAAATATCCCTGCCTCTTACTCTCAAATTGGAAGTCCTTTGAAGTGGGAGGTCCCAGCTGCTGACCACAGTTTTACACCTTACTTGGAGTTCCTAGTGTGAGAGAGACAGGCCAGATAACTTATCTTCTCCCCATAGAAACTGGGGCCTTCTTGTGTGCCATCTACAGTCACTCTGGGCGTATTCCTTTGGGTGACTGAACTCTTGGAGTGAGGCTATCACTGGCCTCAAGTAATCATGACTGATTGTTTACTTTTCTTCTGATTGGTTAGTGGGTTGTGCTTTCTTTCTTCTAGTTGGTCACTTAGGCTTACATCATGTTATTTACAATAATCCCATTATATTCATGAGTTGGCTGTAACATTCCAGGGCATACTATCAGTTAGAAGCACACTATTAATCAAACTTGCTGTTAATCAAACTTTACTGATGCTTATAATATCTCACAGCACAGTGTCAATCAAAGTTACACTGTTAATCAAACTCATTGCTAATGAGGTTAATAAAAACGTTATCATTCATACCAGATGGGGAATTGGGGATTACAGAAGTGCAGGTTATATTTCAAAGAGACGGCTCTTAGGCCTCTTGGGAGACAACCCTTGGATTGTAAAACTGGGGAGAGGTTGGGGGCAGGCAGGGAAATATTACATTGTCAACTTCTCTAAGGCTATAACCAAAGGGAAGCCAAGGACCTCCAGTCTGGAAGAAGCCTTCGCAGACACAAGCATTTGTGGGTTGGTAGGTAAGGGAGTGAGCCAGGGTCCTTCCTGCCTGTCAAGGAAGCAAGCCAGCAGTGGGAGAGCCTTATACTCCCTGACTTGACTAAACTTCAAATAGGCTTCTTCCAAACTGTAGGTACTCTTACTTTCTTCTAAACCTATAAATCTGAATTTGATTTTCAACTTAATTCCTTATTTTGAACACAGTGAAGTCTCATGCTTTGCTGGTAACTCTTGGCTGTAGAACTCCTGATCATAACTTCTTACTCTCTCCAAAGGAATCAGGACTGTTCCTTTTTCTTATCTTTATTTGGAGATCCCGCCCTGCCTAATTAAAGAGCAAAGTACTGACTGTGGTTACTGAGCTGTCCTGGTGGTGGAGAGTGGTAGAGAGTCAGGGCCTTTTGTTTTCTTGTGTGAATCAGCCATCTAAGTCCAGGCTCCACCTCTCCTTCCCCCTGGCAATTAATTCATCAGGAGCAGCTGACAAGTCCTGACTCAGCCTGCAGAGGTGTTGCAAGTATGCAGAGACTTCCTGTTCCTCCTCCCCCAGGAACTTAAGAGAACAACAATTATTTTAGGTTCTTAGATAATGAAAGAACTACTTTTTTTTTTTTCCTTCTGTGGTACTAGGGATGGAACCCAGGTGCATTCTACCTCTGAGCTACACCCCCAGCCCTATTTTTTATTATTTATTTTGAAACAGAGTCTCACTGAGTTGCAAAAGAACTACCATTTCTAAAATCACTTGAAATCCAGTAATTGATCAAGAGGTCTTTAGAAAAAGCTGGAGAATAAAAAGGCTGTATTATTATTTTTTAATTGTTTGTGGTACTGGGGATTGAACCCAGAGATACTCTACCACTGAGCTACATCTCTACCTCTTTTTTAAAAATTTATTTCGAGACAAGATGCTTATCTCAAAATAAGTTTGTTTCTCAATAAGTTGCGGACGCTGGCCTGGAAGTTAAGATCTTCCTGTTTCAGACTCCCAGGTAGTGAGATTAAAGGTTTGTACTGATGCAGGATAGAAGGAATAAGTAGGAAGAAAGGAGACAGGCAGGAAGAAAAAAAGTAAAATATAACTTTAATATAAGAACCTGGAGCTGAAGTGCTTTAGTCTCTAGTCAACAAACCCGTTCTCTTTCCCAGGCCTGACTCTCCCAAATTCCTGTAGATGCTAGGGTTAACTAAAAACAAAATTATAATTGCCTTGTGCATTAATAATAAGACAAATACAATGTTTAGAGAAACTTATAATTTTGAACACTCCAGTTTATCTGTCAATCAGTAATGAGGATCGCAATCAGTCTGAATACCCTAGGGTTGACCAGACCACCAGACCACGAGGAAGCACCTCGGGACTATTGGACTGAGCTCATCCACCCTGACGCTGACCAGACCAGCAGACTGCCATAAACTGCCTTAGGTACGACCGGACTGATAGTGAAACGGGGGTTTCTTGAGAGAAAACCCCAGCGAGTTCTTGTCTACGGAGAGCAAAGAATGACACCCGCAGACCTCAGGAAGGGGAGTAAAAGGTTTATTGGAAGCAGCAGGGAATGGGGCAAGGGTGGCTGAACACCCCCAAAGGGGCTGGAACTCTGGGTCCAGCAGCTGCCTTCAGGACAATACTTGAGAGTAGCCCAAGCCGAATTGCCTTCAGGTACAGGCTGCTTTCTTCCAGAGTCCCTGCGATCTGCCAGGAGGGAATAGAGAAAAGTGGCCGAACACCCCATAGGGGCTGTCGGAATTCCGGGGTCCAGTAGCTGCCTTCAGGGTCACTACCCGAGTGTTGCCCGAGCCAAGTGCCCATCAGTTGCAAACTACTTTCTCCCAGAGTCCACGCAATCTGCCAGAAAAGAGGTACAGGTCACCCCTAGGGGCCTGGCCAGCCATGATGTCCAGCAGAGGCCTTCAGGTCACTACTCGAGAGTCGCCTGAGCCACGTGCCCTCAGATGCACTCTGCCTTCTCTCAGGGCCAACACGACCTGCGAGAGAGAGAGAACAGCTCCCCAAAAGGGGAGAGGGTCCCGAGCGGGAAAGTCCCCCTTTTGCCATCCAACTGGCCGATGCCTGACCACTTGCAAGTCCGTTTGTGGTTAGGGTGACTTTTGGGATTCCAAGGAGAATTTGCATAGGGCATTTGCAAGTCCTTTGAAGGGTCTCCTTTCAGGAATGCCAGACTTGCTCGGTAGGTTTGTTGATTAGGAAACTCAGGATGGCTTTGTGAAGCTTTGGCCTTCTTATCTCTGAGCCTTTGGAGTTTCAGGCATTTGTCGCCCTTCAGGAAACTCAGGAAATTAACTTTTTTCTACCAAGGCCTTTTCCCTATCTGCCTATTTCCTTTCTATCTCCTCAATAGCATCCTCACAGACCTCCTCTAGTCCACCCATCATGAAAGTCCCCTATAAGAAGAGAACCCTGAACTCCCCAAAATGCCTTCCTCATCTCCAGTTGGCCCGCATTCTCCCTTGAATGTGTATTTCCTTCCCTTTCCCAAATAAACCTCTGTCCATATCTCTGACTGGCGTGTGCTGAATTCATGTAAGCCAAGGATCCTGTAGATCCTGAGTTCCTGAGCTGAGGATTCACCCCATAGTACTTATTTTGTTTTTGTTTATGCGGTACTGGGGATGGAACCCAAGGGCATTCTACCTCTGAGCTATACCATAGCCCTACTTTTTATCATGCCTGGCCACTAAGGCTCTTTTTTGGTGGGGTGGGTACAGGGATTGAACTCAAGGAATTTCCACCTCTGAGCTATTATACTCCCAGACCCACTTTATTATTTATTTATTTATTTATTTATTTATTTATTTATTTATTTTTGCGGGTCTGGGGATGGAACCCAGGGGCATTCAACCTCTGAGCTACACCCCCTGTCCTATTTTTTATTCTTTATTTTGAAACAGAGCCTCACTGAGTTGCAAAGGACCTCACTAAGTAGCTGAGACTGTCTGTGAACCACAATCCTCCTGTCTCAGCCTCCCGAATTTTGGGATTACAAGCATGCGCCACCACGCCTGGCTCCCATTTTATTTATTTTAAAACAATGTCTCACTAAATTGCAAAGGGACTTCCATTTTATTTTGGTCCTGAGGATGAAACCCAGGGGCATTCTACCTCCGAGCTGTACCCCCAGCTCTATTTTTTATTCTTTATTTCAAAACAGTCTCACTGGGTTGTAGAGGGTCTAAGTAGTAGCTGAAGCTGTCTGTGAACCTATATCTTCCTGTCTCAGCCACCCAGATGCTGGGATTACAAGCGTGCACCACCACACTCGGCTTTTCTTTTTTTCCAAAACAATGTCTCACTAAATTGCAAAAGGCCTTACTAAGTTGCTATGGTTGGCTTTAAACTTTTGATCCTCCTTTCTCAGCCTCCCAAATACTGGGATTCAAACCTGTGCTACATCTTCTTGGTGATGTTTACTGCTGCTAGTTCAAAAACCAAACCTTGCATGTACTTTAGATTATATGAAGGCAATACTCTGAAAATACATAGCTGCAACACTACGACTATTTTTGTACAGCTTATGCTTAGAATATTTTAAGTATTTATGTAATCATCAACATAAAAATAAAACCATACTGAAAACATCAAATATTAAAGGAATTTGGAAATATAGAGGGTTTTCTTTACTCTTTTTTCTTTCTCTACATAAAAAAGTATTCTTCAAAGTTTTCTGCATGAGTAAACTTTGAACAGAAGGATTTTTCTTTCCCTTTTCTTTCCCTTCCTTCCTTCCTTCCTTCCTTCCTTCCTTTCTTTCCTTTCTGTGGTACTGGGGATGGAACCCAATGGCATTCTGCCTCTGAGCTACACCCCCAACGCTATTTTTTATTCTTAATTTTGAAACAAGGTCTCACTGAGTTGCAAAGGGCCTCACTAAGTAGCTGAGGCTGTCGGCAAACTACAATCCTCCTGTCTCAGCCTCCCAAATGCTGGGATTGCAGGCATGCACCACCACACCTGGCTTTCTTCCTTTTTGCTAAGTGTGACAATTAGGTTTTAGCACCAAACGCTGGTAATGTCTAATAAGAATAAGAATGACAGCTGGGCATGACATACACTTGTGATCTCAGGACTTGGGAGGCTGAGACAGGAGGATAAAAGGTTCCACACCAGCCTCAGTCATTTAGTGACATTCTTAAACTCTCAGCAACCTAGCAAGACTCTGTTTTAAAACAAATGAGAGAAAAAAAGAAAGAAAGGAGGAAGGAAGGAAGGAAGGGAGGAAGGAAGGAAGGAAGGAAGGAAAGAAAGAAGGAAGCTGGTGGTATAGCTCAGAGGTAGAATGCCCCTGGGTTCAATTTCCAGCACACCTCCCCACAAAGACACATACACACAACACACACAACAAGAACAGGTCAAAAGTAATGAATATCCAAAGGTGGACTGTTATGGTTCTTGGACTGTGAATGTTACCTGTTACCATCTGGGGGAAGCGTCCCCAGGGATCTTTGTTAGACCCCTGGGAATAATTCCCCCAAAATACCACAAAAAAATAAAAAGTGTGGGTTCTTGTCCTGAGCTAAGGATAGATATGCAATAGCCCAGACTCTTGCTGAAGATTTAAAGAAGTTTATTAAAAAGTTAAAAATACAGAAGATAGTTACAGCCTCATGTTACACGGGGGTATCATGAGGGAGTGCTTCGAACGAAATCACCGAAATACAAAGCACGGAACAGACTTTATACGTGACATCCATCTTGTTTCATGTAATTCTGAAGTAGCAAATCTCCCTGTAAGGTTCCTCCCCCACGGAGGTATCTCCTTTCATGCCAAGGTATCTCCTTTCAGGCTAGATTATCCAATTATTATGTAGATCTGCCTATAGAAAGAGCAAGTCCTAGCTCCCCTCTCCTATTGACTTGCTAATTATTTTTAGCTAAGTCAATTTAAGTTTCAATAGCTGTTTGCTTCTAAACAGAAACTGAAACCAAGTGTTTCCCCCCAGGTCTGCCATTTTAACACAAATATTTTTGAAATATATCTATTAATAATCAGAGCTTTCCCAAATCTTCCTAGGCCAATACTGGTACATGGATAAAGGAGATTAAGAGAGGTGTCGGACACTCCAGTGGGCACGCAGCACACACTTTTAATCCCAGAAACGCACCTGACTGAGGAAGGATTTCAAGTTTGAGGCCAGCATGGGCAACAAACGGAGACCCCATCTCAGAATACAAAATAAAAACAGATGGAGTTAATAGTTGAGTGGTAGATCCTCTCTGGATTCAATTCCTAGTACCTAGTACCGCAAAAATACTAATACTAACAACAGAGGTGGCCAACTTGCCTGACCTCGGCGGGTAAGTGGTGGCGGCATTTGTGTGCTAGTATTGGGAAGTGGCTTCAAAATGTATTTGAAAATAGCTTTGGTATTCCCGAAATATAAAAAGTAGTCAGAGCTTGGGTGCCTGGTAGTCACTCAGGCAGGGAAGGAACCCTGCAGAATTCCTGGCACCAATAGTGATTAGCAAGAGCACAACAGGGTTGTAGCCCGGGTCTTTCATATTTTAAAGACAGGTTTACATAATAAATAACTTCTAACAGATAGGCTAAAATTCCCCAAGGATGCAGGAGGATGGTTGGGGTCTTTGTTGAAGGGGGCAGATACTACATTCTGGTCTTAACAAAGACCTGGGCCTGTAGTGCATCAAGGCAAAAAGGATGTTGGATGAGAAAGAAATCCCCATAATCATCATCCCCATAATCATAAAAAAAAGGGGCCTGCTCGGAGTTAATGGGCAGGCTCCCGCCTAGTTGGGCAAGAAGACTATTGGCTGGACAAGATGAAGGATAATGCATCTTTATAAAAACTGTTTGGCGTTCAAAAACTTCAGTGTCTTATTTTTGAGTTCCTCCACTGCATTTATTTCTCTAATGCAGTGCTTTGTTCTGTCTTTTTTATTCTGTCTTTGTAATAATAAAATTCCTTAAGCTTACAGCAGTGGAGTTTTGGTTATTCTTTTCTACAAATAGCTAAGAACAAGAACCCACGGCTACTTCCCACACTGTTACTCGTGACCAGGGGGTTTCTGGAAGTGTTTGAGGCGATTCATAGACCTCATGCAATTTTAGATAAGATTTTTCTGTGAGGCAGAGGTAAGACCAAAGAGCCAAGATCCAGCCAGCTTCTCGGCGATCTCTTAGTGCTGAGGGCAGATCCACTTTGGATGCATTCCCAGGACTCCTGTGAGCAGGAACTTTCCTCGGGGTCCCTGCACGCACGGTGCCAGCCTTCTGAGGATTCCAGGACAACTTGGAAAGCAAATTCAATGGCACTTCAAACTTAATACTTTTCGTTTGAAATGAGACATGTTTTAAAGAAAATCTCTCAGAATGGCAGGTAGTTAACAGGTAAAATGAATAGATGATTGCTTTAAAAGTAATTTTTAAGCCAGGGCATTGGCAACACTTGCAATCCCAGCATCTGGAAGGCTGAGACAGGAGTATGGTGGTTCTTGGCCAGCCTCAACTACTGAGTGAGGCCTTTTGCAACTAAGTGAGACCCTGTTTCAAAATAAAGAATAAAAAGTAGGGCTGGGAGTGTAGCACAGAAATAGAATGCCCTTGGTTGCATCACCAGTACTGCAAATAATAATAATAATAATAATAATAATAATAATAATAATAATAATTTTTGGTGGCAGACTCCTATTATCTCAGTGCTTGGGAACCTGGGACAGGAGGATTCCCAGATTAGAGACCAGCCTGTGTCAATTTAGCAAGATTCTGTTTCCAAATTTAAATAAATAAATAAATAAATAAACAATACAGAGTTGGGGGTGTACCTCAGAGGTAGAACACACCTAGGTTCAGTACCTAGTACCATAAATAAATAATAAATATTTTCACATAATGGAAACAAAATTAACTCAAAAGGAATTCATTTAAAGGGCTTAAGGTAACGTGAAAAAAATATATTTTCAACAAAGAAGATAAAGAAGTGAGAACTACTTCTGCCTATTCTGTTGTTCCCAGCGGACAGAGCATCACAGTAAAAATCCCAGAGGGAAAACAAACTAGCCCAACAGGTCCTAAAGAAAGTATTCAAAGCTCCTACCTGCCAAGAACAAGGATGGCTAGGGAAAATATTCCAAGTCTCTGTCAAGCAATGCATCTTAATCCTTTGAAAGTGAGTCCCAACACACCATGTGGTGGTGGTTTCTACGGAATTTAAGCAATGTACTAACAGATCCATTAAACACTGAGAAAAAGCTAGAAATCCATCTTTTCAGGAAGACAGACGACAGTCTTAGTGAAAACCACTGGTGTGGCTTTCAGTGGAGCTTTTGTGCTTTCTGCTTTCTGCTCTTAGTTATTAAGTAAAGGACTAAAGACGAAAGCCAGTTAGGAAAAAAAAAAGGAGTTAAAAAAAAATAACCCCTCAAGTAGTAATAATAATGGCGAAATTTGAGCATTTACGGTCTGCCAGGCAGTATTCTAAATATTCTGATTTAACTGAGTCCTAGTACAAAAAACCCTATGACAGTACTTGTAACCCCCCTTTAACAAATAAGACCACAGGGGGGCCTAAGGAGACTGGGCATCTTGCCCCAAGTTACAGATAGCAAGAGGCGAGGCTGGTTTTGAACCTACTCGGGTGACCTGCTTCCTGGGAGAAGGGAACCGAAAAATGCGATTGCTCTTGGTCATTGTAAAAGCGGTTTGTCTTGTTGTCTATATTCAAAGCTCCGTCATCTGCCCCATGAGATGACTCAATCAAATTCACCAGCTCAGGAATAACATTTATCTGCCAAGAATAACCCTCTAGAGAGGCAGGGCAGGGCTCCTGGAGGAAGAGAAGTCATTTTAAGGGGCCAATAGCACCTTTCCTACTTACCAACCAGTTCTGTTTGTTTATCTGGTGGTATTGGGCATTGGACCCAGAGGCATTCGATCTCGAAGCCATGCCTCTACTTTTTTTTGTTGTTGTTGTTGTTTAGAAACAGGGTTCTCTAGGTTGTTGAAAGTCTCACTAAGTTGCTGAGTCTGTCCTAGAACCTGCACTTCTCCAGTCTCAGCCTCCCAAGTACTGGGATTAAAGGTATGTGCTGCCACACCCCACCTACCAACCAGTCTAGAACACAGATGCTATCAGGTGCTGAATTCCTCTCTCTACTGAGGGTCTCAGAGGCCTGAAAATGGCTGGTGGTGAATTCAGGGTTAACAAGGGGGTCCTCATACGCTCATAAACATGAGTTAGAAAACCCAGGATGTCTTCAGTCATCTTTTCTGCCCCTAGCTCTAAGTCTCTTCTAAAGATCATCCCCAAACCTTTAGGAGGGATCTGATCATATTCTTTGCCTACTTAGTACGCATATGCAATTAAGGTGACCTGCACAGGCTGGGTGACTTCTAGGCCAAAGCTGGCTCATTTGTAAGCCAGATATACCATACTTATCTTGCCTGCTGCCAGAAGGCAGAGGGATCAGGTGACCTTTTGAGGACAAGCTGAAAGAACTGGAGTGGAAAGCACTGTTTACCCAGAGTCCCACTCCAGTTACTGTCACTTGTAACCAAATACCACTCCCCTCCCCAATACTAGCCCCCTCAGAGTGAATTCCAAACCAGGCCTGATTACTAGAGAGTTAATAAAGATGGTGTTTAATAACAAAGGTAAATAAATAAAACGACAAAGTCCAGGTAACTCAATAGCACATGGACATCTTTTTAAACACCATGAGAGATATATTATCAGTCCATTCTTGATGATCTTATTAATACAAAACTGTGAATAAGGCATGCAATCATTTTATGCAATATATACAGCATTTTTTTCTTTAGCTTTAATGATGCATATACAGTTTTTCGAACAATAATTAAAGACTGTAAATTAAAAGCATTTAAATACGGGGAGGGGGCACTGAAGCCTGTTACATGGTGTTTTACCCTCAAAGCTCAGTCTCAACCCCTCGTTTCCTACCTCCTCTCTTTTCTTTCTTAACACTGAACAACTGGAAGGGGGGACAATCTGTGGACTTAACTGACAAGAAAAAAAAATGTGCTGTACTTCCTGCCTGGTTTCACACGCTGTCCTTCCAGTTCTTTTTATGTTCTTTTTCAGCTTTTGAATCAAGCCTCTCTCCCACCCACTTCCCAGGGAGCAGATCTCCAAACTTCACTACTGCTTTTAGGTCCCAAAGACCCAGGGAAGCAGGGGTAGAAGGGGAGAGAAAAGAGGTAAGAGTTATTGCAAAATACCAGTTTAAAAGGTTTTCTGAGACTCTGCTTCAAAATAACGAATTTAAAAACAGGGCAGGGGCTGTAGCTCAGAGGTCGAATGCCCCTGGTTGCCATCCCCAGACCCGCAAATAAAATAAAAATTTTAAAAAAAGGTTTTCTTCATTTCAAAACTCTTCCGTTGCCTCTTCGAAATACCTTCTGTCCTTCTCTTCTTTAATGTCCCGGCTGCCCAGGCCCTCAAGGTACTTGGGCGACAAAGGAGGAGAAGCCATGCAGCTCACAGTTCTTGGAGCTACCCTGGGCGCCATGGGCTCCCGGGAGCTCGGCTCCGGCCAGTCTCTTAACAAATTCGCATCAGTTAATTTCAGGTTGGAGGTTCCGGAAGGAAGAGATCACAGCCAAGGATTACTGCGTCTCCACCAGACCAGAACCCTCCTCGGGCTCCTCTGTGCAGTTTGGGCTCCAGGGGGAATCTGGTCCTTTCGGGGGTGGGGCGCTCCTCTCTCGCCGCTCCAACGCGGGGTGCCTCCCTCCCTCCCTGCCCCGAGGGCCGGGCTCAGCTGGGGTCCCCGCGCCCCCAGCCTCACTCCCCACCCGTGCGGAAGGTGACGGCGGCGATGGAGCGCTCCTCGGTCCTGGTGGTCATGCGGCCCTTGGTCCACGCGGTGCGCAGCACCTCCTGGGTCGCCTGGTAATCCACGACGCGCACGAGCACGGGTCTGCGTGGGGCTGCGGGGCCGGGCGGCGGGGCCCCCCAAGGGGCTGCGAGCCGCCTGCCAGGAATTCGCTTTTCTTCCTGAAAGATCGCGTTGGCGCCGTCGGGTTCCTGGTCTCGGGGACCTCTGGGCGCCTGGGGAAGGTCCTCTCCGCCGGCCACCTCGTCCCACGCCAGGCTCCCCCGGGTCCCCAGCCATCTCTCCGGGTGCAGAAGAAAGAGCACTTTCTCTCTGACCCAGGACTCACAGTCCAAATTCTCCCTGGCCCTGGGTCCGAAGGCCGGAGCTGCCCACCTGCCCCCGGGGGCGCCGCCCGGGTTCCCGCTCGCTGGCGCGGGGCTCGGGGCGCAGGCAGCCGGGGTGTCCCCGCGTCCCGCCCCGCGCAGGGCCCCCGGGCCGCGCGGTCCATCCCGGGGAGCCGCGGCTCCCTGGGGCTCCGGGGTCCCCATCCCGGCGGGAGGGTCATGCACTCCCGAGATCTTGGAGCAGATCGCGCAGCGAACCCCAAAAGCGCGCTGGAAAGCGCGCGCCCGGCGGGGCCTGGGTGTGGCCTGGGCAGCCCGGAAGAGCCCGAGACGGAGCCTGCCCGAGGCGGTGCGCTCCAGCCCGCCTCCCGCCGCCCCACTCCTTTGGTCTGGTTTTTTCTTTTTTTCTTTTTTTTTTTGGGGGGGGGTGGTACTGGAGACTGAACCCCTGGGCAGTCTATCTCCCAGCTACAGCTCCAACCCTTACAAACAAATAGATGAGATAGATGATAGATAGATGAGTGAATAAATAAATAAATAAATAATGTTTCAGCAGGGTCTCCCTAAACTGTTGAGAGTTGCGCTAAATTTCTGAGATTGGCCCCAAACCTGCGATCCTTCTGTCTTAGCCTCCCAAGTACTGGGATTACAGCCACGAGCCACCAAGTCAGGCTCTTTTGTTCTCTATTGGATTTTAGCCCCCAGGACTTCTCTGGCAATCTTAATTCCCATCCAATGTCTCCAGAGCCGAGGTGCAAAGATACCTTCACATCCTGCCCTCCTCCTCCAGAAACTGGGTCTGTTCTTTTTATGGATGGCCCTTAGTTTATCAGAGATGATCAAATTGTTCTGAAAAAAGTCTTCCTGCCCCCCCTAAATCCAGCCCACCGTGCTGCCCGGATTATCTACTGCAGGTTAAAGGGCGAGGTGAAAACTGGAACTTTGGAGAAAGCAGTTTTTAGCTTGGAATGCCAGGACCTCTGGGGCAGTGGCTAAACCTGTCTTTCTTGGTTGTAATCAGTGCTAATCTCAGAAAGAGGCTTGGGGCTGTGCTTTAAAACAAGCTATAAAAGAGAAGCAAAACTGCAGAATTCAAAGTTGTATTTTGTTCTCGTCTCTTAAAATTTCCTCTCCATACACCCCCCCCCCTCTACACACACAGAGAGGGAGAGAGAGTGAGAGAGAGAGAGAGAGAGAGAGAGAGAGAGAGAGAGAGAGAGAGAGAGAGAGAGACGCCTCTGCCTCTTTATCACACTAATCCTGGTCTAAGATTAATGGGGAAAGTTAGCCAATAGAAAAAGAGGAAGTCAAATATATGATTAGTAGTCCAACTGAGATAGAAAAGGAAAAGTAGGGGAAAAGACAGAAAGGAAGGAGAAGGAAAATATAACTTTTTTTTTTTTTTTTTTTGCACTACTGGGGATGGAACCCAGGGCATTCAACCTCCGAGCTACACCCCCTGCCCTAATTTTTTTTTTTTAATTCTTTATTTTGAAATAGGGTCTCATGGAGTTACAGAGGGCCTCACTAAGTAGCTGAGGCTGGCCGCAAACCCAGATCCTTCTGTCTCAGCCTCCCAAATGCTGGGATTACCAGGGTGGGCCACCATGCCTGGCCTAAAATATAACTTTAATGTAAAAGACTGGCACTGAAACACATCTCTCTCCCAGGTCTGTCTCCCAAATTCCTGGGAAATTGGTACTTTTTTTTTTTTTTTTTTTTTTTTTGTGGTACTGGGTTCCTGGAAGCCCTTCTACCTCCGGGCTACACTCCCAGACCTATTTTTTATATTTTTATTTAGAAACAGGGTCTCTTAAGCCAGCGCAGCTGGCTTCAAACCCGCGCGATCCTCCTGTCTCTGCCTCCCAATCACAGGGTGATACAAGCATGTGCCACCACACCCGGCGCTGGTACATTTTAAAATTAACAAAAAATGACAACAAAAACCCTATAATTCCCTTGTACACCACTAACCAGGCAGATGCAAAATCTTAAGAAACCTGTGATTTAGGGACTTTCCAGCTTCAGATGACTGAAGACCATGATTAGCCTAAGTAAAATGACCAGACCGCCATGAACTGTCTTGTGACGTCATCCTCACAGATGCACCCACACTTGCCTCCATCAAGTTTCCTGTAAAAGAAGAGCCATGAACTCCCAAAATACGTGTTTCTCAGTCTGGAGATGACCAGCATTCTTCCTTAAACGTGTATTTCTTACTTTCCTAAAGAAATCTCTGTTTCTGTTTGTTGCTGAAATTCTTTCCCATCACATAAGCCAAGGATGCTGCAGGTCCTGAGTTGTGCTTCCTTCTCTTCCTCTGCAGGACCAGAGCAGAGCCATGACAGGCTTCATCCATACAGCAAACACGCTAGGCCTAAGTTTCAGTATCCCGGGAGTACAACTCACAGCTAAGTGCCAGTTTTGGCACCTGGGTCAGGATGAAAAAACTCCCAACCAACCTCAGGAGGCACGAACCACATGGGAGGCACCAAGTATTCTGTCCAGTTGCTTGTGATAACAGCAGCAAAGATTCCTTTTGGTTTAAAGATAACTCTGTAAATCACAGCCCGAGTGACTGAAATGTAAATAACAGCCCACCCCAGTGACTGAAATGTATAAAACTGCCTTGGATCAAAGACTCGGGGTCCTTGTCAGGACCCCACTGCGTTGGAGGGACTTGGACCCCAGCTCGAGCTAGTTCCCCAATAAACCCCTTCCTGTTTTTGCATTATTGTGTGTGGTGGTGGTCTCTGGCACCCTGGGATCCCTGACTTTGGGTAGAACACCTCTACTGGCAACTCATCTGGACTCTTCATGGAATCATCTCTCCTCCCGTGATGCATCTTTGGTAACAGGTGTTTGTTTTATTAGGAAATTCTCACTGTCTTCCTTTTTGATCTAGAAAAACAGCTACCATGTTGGAAATGTCTGTCCTTATATGAAGGACCAAGTAATAGGGCAAAAGGGGTATTTTGGAAAGGGAGGGGACCTTCTGATGCCTGCCAAAGTACATGAAGAGAACGTTTAGAGGAAAAGTGAGAACACCTAGATCCCGGCTGGCTGATGTGGATGCCAGACCTTGCACGAGCAAGTGCTAACTCGCAAGTGACTAAGATTCTTTGGCAATTTTAGACAAGAATTGTTTTGTTTTTGCATTTGATTTTTGTGTGTGTGTGGTGCTGGGTATTGAACCTAGGGACATTCTACCTCAGAGCTACACCCCAAGTCCTATTTTATTTTTATTTCTGAAACAGGGTCTCACTAGGCTGATGAGAGTCTCCCTGCTTGCTGAGGCTGCTTCCAAACTGCGATCCTCTTGTCTGAGCCTCCCAAGTACTACAATTACAAGTGTGCGCCACCTCCCCAGGCTCAAGACTTGTTCTAATCACTCTGCACTTAAAATCATTTATCCTTTACACCAAAGTGAGGTAGTCTTATTTCTTTGATGTCTTTGAGAACGTAGGAGCACAGAGAGATTAAGTATTAGCCCAAGGTCAAATACTCATAAACCATGGCGCCAGGATTCTAACGTGTTTACATTTTTGCTCCTCAGTGAACTCTAAATTACCTTTCTATTCTGAGTCTATGACTTCAGGTTTTTATTTTATTTATTTGCTTTATCATGAATGCCAATCACATTTAATATGTGGTTAAACACCAGCCACTGCTCTACCTGCTTGGAGATATCCGGAGGAACAAGCTAAACGTCTTTTCTTAAAGTTTTCATTTTTAGATATACATTAGCATATACCAAATCCTCTTTCTGGAGTCAGAGAGAGTAAGTCAACTTTAGAGGCAGGACTGGTGGCACACACTTGTAATAATAGGACTCGGGAGAGTGAGACAGAAAAACAACAGGTTCAAGACCAGTCTCAGCAATTTAGCAAGACCCTGTTTCAAAACAAAAATAAGGGCTGGGGGTGTAGCTCAGCAGTAGAATGCCTCTGGGTTTAATCTCTAGCATTAAAAAAATTAAAATATAAATCAACCTTAATGTACATGAAGATTACCTACAGATCAATGCCTTACCCTACTCTCAAATATTCTGTTAAGTTTGAGACTGAACTTATACTATTGATTTTTAGCAAGGCCCCCACTAATTCTGATGCTAGTGGTTAATGGATGTTACGAGAAGCATTTCCAGAAATCTCCACTTCTTTTTACCACTTTAAAGTAGCAGTAAGAACCTTACATTTTCCTTCCTTGGAGAAGTATTGGAAGAATTCTGGTAGAGATATCTGTGAATAAGGAAAGTGTAATGTAAACCACAAAATCTATTGCTTTCATGTAGGTTTCTTTTTTTTTTTTTTTTTTTTTTTTTTTGCGGGTCTGGGGATGGAACCCAGAGGCATTTGACCTCCGAGCTACACCCCCAGCCCTATTTTTTATTCTTTATTTTGAAACCGGGTCTCACTGAGTTGCAGAGGGCCTCACTAAGTAGCTGAGGCTGTCGCAAACCGCGATCCTCCAGGTCTCAGCCTTCTGAATGCAGGGATTACAAGCGTGCACCACCACGCCCGGCTTCATGTAGGTTTCTTGCCTTTGGGATTGGGTGATAGATTTGAATGTGGAATAAGGTAGCTTCATATAGAACTTGAAGTGTTAGACGTCAAGAAGTGTATGTGTATGTAAATATATACACACATATATATGCATGTGTGTACAAATATAAATAGTTGTATAAATACCAAATATTTATATAAATACCATATAGAGATATATAGTATGTATATATATATATTGGGATTGAACTCAGGGGCTTTCTACCTTTGGCTATACCCCGACCCTTTTTATTTTCAAACAGAGTCTCCCTAAGTTGTTGAGGGCCTCCTTAAGTTGCCGAGGCTGGCCTCAAACCTGCAATCTTCCCATCTCAGCTTCCTGTGTACTGGGATTACAAGCATATACCACCACACCCAACTTTATATATTAATGCATGAAAAAACATGAAGGGGAAATGTAAATAAATGAATCTTCATAAATACAAAGTCTAAAAATGAATATAAACCAGAGACACAGGTAGATTTCCTTTAGGATGGCATGTCTGTCATGTGTTAATATCTCAAAGTGTGTCAAAGATGAATAAAGGGTGCTACAATGGATCTAGTAACTTGCTTTCTGAATTACCTCTTATAGCTGTCACTATACAGACCAGTGAAAGAAAATGAAGCACCTTATGTCCTTGGGATCTTAAAACTGATGGTGGAAAATCAGTCTACTCTACAAGCTTGTAGGATTGAAAGAAGCCCATTTTAATTAACTAATTATTATTATTATTGTTGTTGTTGTTGGTGTGTGTGTGTGTGTGTGTGTGTGTGGTGTTACAGATTGAAATTAGGATGTTCTATCTTTGAGCTGCACCCCCATCCCTTTTTATTTCACATGCTGTTCACATCAGGCATTGGGGATCTCGTTGTTCTCTACATGGATAGCACTGAGAACCTCTGGGTTAACCTGACTCATGTATGGGTGAGATTTGAATGGTAACAATGACTTTCTCTAGACTTCATTGATAAGGCTAAAATATGTTCTGTAGATGAACAAAATATATAGGCATCAATTAGATGAGCTTACAGTGCTCTAAGATTTAAGAATTTAGTGATGGAGGAAGATTGCTCCTCAGACAAACAGGAAGGTAATCACAGAGTTTTTAGATTTAAAACTATAGTTCTCCTTCTTTCCCTATTTGTTTTATGCCTGTTTCTTTTATTTCTTCTATCCTCCTCATCTCCTCCTCCTCTTGATACATGGCACTCATTTCTCATTTATCCACACCTAGGCAAGGAATGGCACACATCTTCCGGGAACCCTTTCTATAATTTTTTTTTTTTTTTTTTTTGGTGGTGGTATTGGGGGTGGAACCCAGAGGCTTTCTACCTCCGGGCTATACTCCCAGACCTATTTTATAGTTTATTTGGAAACAGGGTCTCACTAAGTTGCTGAGAGCCTAAGTAGCTGAGGTTGGCTTTAAACCTGTGCAATCCTCCTGTCTCAGCCTCCCAAGCGCAGGGATTACAAGTGTGTGCCACCATGCCAGGCTTTCTATAAAAATTTTAATAAAGTAATTTATTTATTTTTTGCAGTACTAGGGATGGAACCCAGGGGCATTCTACCTCCGAGCTACATCCCCAGCGCTATTTTTTTTAATTCTTAATTTGAAACAGGGTCTCACTGAGTTGCAAAGGGCCTCACTAAGTAGTTGAGGCTGTCTGCGAACCGTGATCCTCTTGTTTCAGCCTCCTGAATGCTGAGATTACAATGCTGGGATTACAATTCCATGCCTGGTTTAATTTATTTTTTTTAGAGCTCACTGTTTTTAGAATTGAAAAACTAAGTATATTTGTGAGTTTCCCTGAGAAAGATAAAGAAATCAAGGGTTTAAATTAGGAAATGAGATCCACTCATCATATTGGAATGAAACATCAAACATTGATAATTTTAAATTGGGAGAGAAAAAAAAAAAACAAGAAAAATGGTGAGGAGATAGAAAGGAAATAGGCAGATAGAGAAAAGGCCTCGGTAGAAAAAAAGTTAATTTCCTGAGTTTCCTGAGAGGCGACAAATGCCTGAAACTCCAAAGGCTCAGAGATAAGAAGGCCAGAGCTTCACAAAGCCATCTGTTTACTAATCAACCAACCCAGGAGCCAGCACAGAGCAAGTCAGACACTCCTACTGAATGAAAGAAGATGAGACCCTTCAAAGGACTTGCAAATACCCTATGCAAATTCTCCTTGGAATCCCAAAGTCACCCTAACCAAAAGCAGACTTGCAAGTGGTCAGGCAAAGCCTGACCGGATGACAAATTGGGGACTTTCCCTCTCGGGACCCTCTCCTCTTTTGGGGAGCTGTTTTCTCTCTCACAGGTCGTGTTGGCCCTGAGAGAAGGCAGAGTGCATCTGAGGGCACGTGGCTAGGGCGACTCTCGAGTAGTGACCTGAAGGCCTCTGCTGGACATCATGGCTGACAAGGCCCCTATTGGTGGCCTGCACCTCTTTTCTGGCAGATCGCGTGGACTCTGGGAGAAAGTAGTTTGCAACTGATGGGCACTTGGCTCAGGTGACACTCAGGTAGTGACCCTGAAGTGGACACCAGATGTTTGGCCACTTTTCTCTATTCCTTCTGGCAGATCACGTGGACTCTGGAAGAAAGCAGCCTGCACCTGAAGGCCTGCACCTGAAGCTTGGGCTACTCTCAAGTATTGTCCTGAAGGCAGCTGCTGGGCCCAGAGTTCCAGCTCCTTTGGGGGTGTTTGCCACTCTCCCCCCATTACCTGCTACTTCCAATAAACCTTTTACTCCCCTTCCTGAGGTCTGCAGGTGTCATTCTTTGCTCACCATAGAACTCACCGGGTTTCCTCTCAAGAAACCCCTGTTTCAATGGGAGATTGATGACTTTGTGAATATCGAATAGTTTATTATAGCTTTGTGGTTTAAGATAAAATAAAAACTGAGGGTTTGTTGTTTTTATTTTTTAGGGATCTTGGGCTTACACTTTGAGTGATTGAGATACATGTTCCTGAGAAATGAAAATGGCTTTAGATTACCTAACATGCCCCCGAGACTAACTTGCTATCTATATTTTGAATGAAATAATTAAGCACTTTCACTTTATACATAAAATGGTAACTCCTTCCTAAAAAGATGTTGACACTTTGAAATTCTCAGTTAAAAGAAAAAGAATAGCAGTTTCCCAGTTAACTTCAGGATGATTCATGCAGCACTGCAAGTAGTAAACTACTGCTTAAAAGAAATTTTAAAATTGTTATTAGGTGTGGTAGCGCACACTCATGATCCTGGTACTTGGAAGGCTGAGACAGGAAGATCGCAGGTTGAGGACAGCCTCAGCAAGTAGTGAGACTCTCATCAACCTAGAGACACCCTGTTTTAAAATATAAAAATAGGACTTGATGTGTAGCTTCAAGGTAGAATGCAGTTGGGTTCAATTCCAAGTGCCAGAAAAAAAAATATCACAAGGGCAAGGACATTTTTCTTGCTCCTATATCAATTACATAACGCACAAATAACTAGGTTTGGGTTTTCACAACTGTGGAAGTCTTCAATAATATATGCATAGAGATTTTATTCCTGAAATATTTATCTCCATATGCAGATTCATGAACATGGTATGTTACATTAACAAAGGAAAGGGTGGGTGGAAACTTCTGTCTGCTCTTCAGCTACTTTACAAACAAGTTGATCTCAATGCCCATCAACTCAAAGAGCCTGTTAGTGGTAATCCCTCTTATCTCTTATACATACTTCATAATTGGCTCCTCAAGGGCAAAGCTTTGGAGAATGCACTGAGGTTGAGTTGATCGTCAACTAACCTGCTTACTCGCTTTATTCCTCCTTCTTTCTCAACCCTCATGTTAAGGACGGTCTCATGCCATTTCCCTATTCTCTCTGTTTAATTCTAACAGCCTTTCCTCTGGGGATGGTTTTCATCTCTTTCACTCTTTCTCTGTGCTTTCTTCTCCTCCTTTTTCCCTTTAATTTATTATGCAATTCCTTCCCTTTTTTCTGCTACCGTGTAGTGCAGAATTTAAGAGTGTGCGTGGTGAAGCCAAACTCCCTGAATTTAATCTCTACTTCTGCTATACCCTAGCTGAGTGACCTTGAGCAGTGATGGGGATTGAGCCTCTATTTAAGGGCAGAACTAATTGCTAATAAGAACAAGCTTTTATAATTACGCAGAATAATAAAATCCTTTTTTCCCATGATTCTAAACTGTCAGCCAAGAGCTGCAGACAAGTTTGACCTTGGTCAGCTAAAAGTTATCGCAGCTCAACACTGAATGTTAAAGCACAGACATCTACACTTAGAAAAAAGAGTTACATAGATTCTCATAACAGTTTAGACTACAGTTAAAAGATATAAAAGCAAGCAATACTAACCCCTTGTTAAATACTAATAACACAAAATAACTATATCCCCCCAAACCTCCATACTTTAAAAGGCTATAGTCCTGTGTCTTTCTTTTTTTCAGTATAAAACAGGTTTTCAATATAGTAAGTGATTTCTAGCAGATAGAGATAAGGAGAAGCTGAGACCTCACCAAGGACACAGGTGGGCAATACATGCTTTAAGAGTAAAAATAAAACAAAGAACACAGTGAGCTTCTACCATGCAGCTCCCTGACCTTGCTGACCAAGTAGCACATTTTGATCAGTGATGCCAGCCCTGTCCGTCCTGTACTAGTATTGGGAAGAGGTTTTAAAATTTATTAATGTATCAGTACTGGGAAAGATTTCCAATTTTAAAAATATATCTTCTTTACTAAGAAAGCCAGGGCTAGCTAGCAGGAAGAAGGGGACTTGTAATTTACATTTTAAAGGAAAGAAGGCTGGAGCCAGGAAAGAAGGTTTCTTTACATTTCTAAAACAACTTCACACATTCTGGGGGATAAGACAAAAGGTAGAGGCCTGTGTTTGGAGACAGGGCTGCTCCCCACCTCCTGCCCCAAATCTGGCTGCAGAGATAGCAGAAGCAAAGCCAGGGCTGGAGATAAGGGGTAGCATTATCTCCAGATCAAAGGCCCTGCCACAGACTTGGTCCAGATAAAACACTTAGTAAACTGAAGTTCTATGGCATTTTCATTCGAATTGCCCCCCTGTGCCCCGCTCCGGCACAGGGTTGTAACTATATCTCTATATTTCTATCTTTTTAATAAACTTCTTTAAATCTTCAGCAGCTGTCCAAGCCACGAATATTTATTCTTAGCTTAGGACAAGAATCCACGGTTTTTCTGTTTGTGTGTTGGTGGTGGGGGAATTACTTCTCCCCACACACATGCCACGCACATTTCACCCACAACATGTCCCTGTGAGGATCAACAAAGAAGACTAACAGAAAAGGATCACACAGTGGAGAAAACTGGCAGGCCTGTGCCTGCTTTGGGAAGGAAAGGAGGACGACTGGCGAAGCAGGATGGGAGAAAGGAGCTAATGAATTATTATAAAAAAAAAAACTGTTATGCGTTCAGAGATCTGTGTCTTACTTTCCAGGCGTTGACTCAGATGTAGGGCTTTAATTATTCTATCCCCCTTTCTACCTCGTAATAATAAAACGTGGCTTAAGCTGGAAGCAGTATAGTTCTGGCTATTTTTTTTCTAAACTGGTTAAGAACAAGAACCCACTGGGATACCCCAACCTGTTCCATGCAGGATCCTTACTTTCTCTTTGCATTCGTTTCATCAAGGATAATATTGGAGTAAAAGAAAAAATACAAATGCCAGCCTGCTGTCCTGGTACGGTGGCACACTCCAATAATCCAAGTACTTGGGAGGCTGAGATCAGAAGGAACACAGGTATGAGGACAGCCTCAGCAATTTTGGAAGACCCTCAGCAACCTACAGCCTGTTTCCACTTAAATAAAATAGGGCTAGGGGTGTAGATTAGAGGTAGAATTCCCTTGGGTTCAATACCCAGCAACAAAGAAAGAGAAGAAGGAGGAAGAGGAAAAGGAAGAGGAGGAGGAGGAAGAGGAGGAGAAAAAGAAGATGAGTCCCATAGGATGAGTTAATACATATGAAGTCCTTAGAATAATGTCTGCCACATACTAAGTGCCATTTACTCTAGAATAAAGTTGAGGGCGGTTGTTTATATTGTTCACTGCAATAAACCATTTTTACTACACCCCAAATACCTACAACAGCTTCCAACATCATTGTGGAATTAATCAGTTTATCCCTTTCCTCTCTGTTTCAATTACTTATTCATTTGTTTATCTATTTATGATAGCGGGCCAATTTTATTTTTTGTTTGGAAACAGAGTCTTGCTAAATTGTAGAGAGCCTCACTAAGTTGCTGAGGCTGGTTTCAAACCTGTGATCCTCCTGTCTCTGAGGCTCAAGTCACCAAGCCTGGTTTATTCTAGTCATATTTATCTTACTATTTTTCCCCTTGGAAGCTGGCTTCCTCTTTCTTTCCACATCAGCATTTTTCTCTGCTGAGTTCCACCATCTATTGCTGATACTCCTGTCTCTTATGTCTGGTCTAAGGTCTTTGAATAAAGTAAGACATTGCAAATTCAATATTTACTAGTCATGGAGTTACCAGTAAAAAGATAAAGAAGAAATCTCTAGTCAGAGTAAAATTGAGATAACATTTTCATGTAATAATTTTGTATGTGTAGTACTAGAGATTGAACCCAGGGACATTCTACTTCTGGGGTACACCCCAGCCCTATTTTTATTTTTGAAACAGATCTTGTTAAACTGCGGAGGCCCTCACTAAATTGTTGACGTTATCCTTGAACATGTAATCCTCCTGTCTCAGCCTCCCAAGCACTGAGATTCTGATCATGTATCACTACACTCAGCTTTCCTAGAACATTTATGTTTAAATTGTTCTAACTTCTGCCTCAGTCCCTTGAACAGTTTGAACTGCCTGTTAAGCTGCACTTTCTGTCAATATTTTATTAAAACAAAAATAATTTAAAATAACAGTATAATAAATGTCTGTGTATCATTTACCTGGATCCATTTATCACATTTAATATCTCTTTTTTCTCTCTCTCTTGCTCAACACACACAGAAAATGGTATATACATCTTTTACTAGGAACCCTTTAAATTAAGTCACAGGAATCAGACTTTACTACTAAATATTTTATCATGAGTAACAAACTTATTACAGAACTTTACTCCATCACATCTAAGAAAATTAACATTAATTCACTGATATCACTTAATATAGAGCCCAAATTTAATTTTCCCAGAAGTCCTCAAAATGTGTCTCTTAGATTTTCTTTCCCTGAAGGTTTATGATAAGTCCGGGTCCCTCACTCATGTGTCCTCCTCACCCATGTGACACCCACGTGACCTCTGTGTGGGCAGGGGAGGGGCAGAATCCTGGAGGGAGAAAGAGTCTGCCTCTAAAGTAGTACCTCGCAAGAATCGCGTGTTCCCGTGAGTAAATCACACACCCCCCACCCCGCCCCCAGATGCACACCTTAAAAGAGGGTCCCTCCCCTTCTAGCCTCCCTGAGTTCCCAGAACAGCCCAGCCCCATCCCAGGGGAGAACCATACCATTAAAGCTGTTACCACTACTGGACTTCTCTCCTGTTTAACATTGTATATGGACTTGCATTTTATTTACAGTTTATAAGTTACAGTTGGTTACATCTCTTTCCTGTCTTATAATCTAAATAAAGCACTCTCTCTATATTTTTCCATGACATTAACTTTTGAAGAGTTCGGGCCAATTGTCTAATACAAGTTTTCACATCTTGGATTTTTCTGGTTGTTTCTTTACATTAAATTCCGGTTATCATTTTGGTAAGAATTATGCATAGATGACACATTACATTTCTTGTTGCTTCTATAAAAAAGCAGAGGGTTGTTTGCTGTTGTTGTTTCTTTTGATTTTAGTGTTAGGGATTGAACTCAGCGCCATTCTACCTTCAAGCTAGACCCCAAGCCCTTTCTATTTTTTTAATTTTTGTTTTAAAACTGGGTCTCACTAGGTTTTTGAGAGTCTCAATTCATTGCTAAGGCTGAACTCAAAACTATGATCCTGCCAGGCGTGGTGGCACATGCCTGTAATCCCAGTACTTGTGAGGCTGAGACAGGAGAATCATGGGTTGAAGGACAACCTCAGCAATGTAGCAAGACTCCCAGCAACCTGGAGAGATCCTGTTTCAAAACAAAAAAAAATAAAAAGAGCTAGGAGTGTAGCTCAGAGATAGAATGGCCCTGGGTTCAACCCCAGTACCATAAACAAAACAAAACAAAAAAAACTGAGATCTTCCTATCTTAGCCTTCTAAGTACTGAGATTACAGGTGTGTACCGTCATGCTTAACTTGGCTAAAATTTTTGTTTTGTTATTTTTGGGGTCCTGGGGATTGGACCCAGGAAGCTGTACTTGCAAGATAAGCACTTTGCCATTGAGCTCCATCCCAGGTTTTGGTTTAAGATTTTTAAGCTAAGTTAATCACTTGGTCATGATGATGATGACTAGACACATTATATAAAGGTACATTTTAGCCAGGCGTGGTGGTACATGCTGGTAATCCCAGTACTTGGGAAGCTGAGACAGGAAGATTGTAGGTTCAAGGACAGCTTCAGGAAATAGTGACACCCAATTAACCTACTGAGACTCTGTCTTGAAATAAAATATAAAAGTAGGCCTAGGAGTGTTGCTCGGAGGTAGAATGTTCTGGGATCAATCCTCAGTGCCAATAAATAAATAAATAAATAGGCAAGAGGATCACAAGTTCAAGGTCAGCCTCTGCAACGTAGCAAGACCTTCTCAGCAACCTAGCAAGACCTGTTTCAAAACAAAAGATAAAAAGGCCCTGAGTTATGAAGCTCAAAGGTACAATATCTCTGGGTTCAATCCCTGATACCACAAAAAAAGAATTATGATAAATTCATTTGTAACTTAAACACATTTAAGTATCACTACTATAAAAACCTCATGTCTTTCATTAATAAATCTTTTTCACAAAACTTTTTAATACACATAAATAAAATTAGAATTCAACTCACATCACAAACTAAAATTTTACATATATTTAATTAAAAGCAAAATTTCAAAATGTTAAATTCCACTAAATTTCGCATGTAATACTTAATGCACAGCCAGGCATAGTGGCAGATGCCAATAATTTTAGAACTTGGGAGGCCAAACAGTTGAATTGCAGGTTCGAGGCCAGCCTCAGCAATATACCAAGACTCTCAGACAGTCCTAGCAAGAACCTGTTTCAAAACAAACAAAAAAATAAAAAGTATTGAGGGTATAGCACAGAGGTAGAATGGCCCTGGATTTAATCCCCGATACTACACACAAAAAAGTTTAAATGTATACACAAAATAAACCACTAGATTTTAAGAATATGACTTAAGTCATTAATTTTGCATGAAATATACTCTGTACTCTAATAATTAAAAAAGTATCTGTGAACTGACATAAAAAGAAACTCAAATTATATTGCATCAAAAAGTAAGTCGCAGCTGGTCATGGTGGCTCACACCTGCAATCTCAGTACTCGGGATGCTGAGACAGGAGGAGCAAAGATCGGAGGATGCTTCTGCAGTGTAGTGAGAATCTCAGTAATCTAGAGACCGTATTAAAAAAAAAACTAAAAAGGATGGAGGGTATTTCAGAGGTAGAATGCTACTACGTTCAATCTCTAGTATCACGCATACACAAAAAGCAACAGGCAGATCATTATATACAGCATGATCTTATTTCATATATAATAAAGTATATTCATATTTTATTATATAAAATACATGCATGTGTGTGCATCTATAAACTGTATCACAGACACATACATATTCATATATATATATATATATATATATAGAGAGAGAGAGAGAGAGAGAGAGAGGCAGAGTAAATTCTAGAAGATATACAAACTTAGTAGTTTATTATTGGTAAGTAGTAAACATGTGTGATGATGTTAGAGTCTCACTACTATATATAAATACAGATATCTATATAGAGATATATAGATATATGGTTATATACAGTTGCATATCTATTTATATAAGAATATTTTTAAAAATTTAAATATCAATGTAAGAATAGAAAAAGTGATAGAATACAAACTTAAAAATACTTAAAATACTAAAATGTTTTAAAAATATCTAACATTCTATTACATGAAAAAATTTAAAATATTTGCAAAAATAATAGACTTATTTTCTTAATAGGTAAACAGACTACGCTAGTTAATAGGTAATAAAATATTATAAGAACCCAAAAGGCATAAAAAATAGTTTCTGATATTTATAAAATAATTACACAAATAATGGCAATATCTCACTAAAAGTCAAAGGAAGATTATTGTAATAAACAGTGACCCTTATCATATTATCAAAATGTTCTTATTTATTGCTTACAAACAAAATTACTCAGCCACGAGACAGTGAAGTCAAGTGCAATAACTTGGCACAATCAGTTGAGGTAAGGGTTCCACATGGTCTATCAAGATTTTAAAATGTTCACTTCCTTTGATGTGGTAATTAAGCTTAGAAGAATCTTCTAAAAGAATATAGTTCAAAATACAGCAAAAACTCTTTTTAAAAATACTTTTATTGGTGCATTGTGGTCTCACATCATGATGTAGGTCATAGTGATGGTGACATCCCTGCACACAGAACTTGGTGGGCTTCCCCTGCCTCCCTCCCCATCCCCTCCCCCATACAGGGTGCTGAGATTGGCATTGGTAGCCTCATGTATGTATACAATGTTAATGGAAGGGATTCCTTCATGGATTCTCCTCCTCCCCCACCCTCTCCCCTAGACCACTTTCCTGGCTCCACTGCACTTTCCTCTCCATTATATGGAGTCCTTCCAGTATCCCAATTACACCCTAGCTTCTGTATATGACAGAAAACACATGACTCTTCACTTTCTATGACTGGCTAATCTCACTTAATATTGTGTTTTCCAGGCCCATTACAAACAAGTGCTCCTTGTGCTAAGAAATAATCTAGAGCTAAACTCTGACATCTAGTGTTCAGTGCAGTAACTGCATGGTATTAACTAAAAGTCTGATAGTTCTATGATAAACAATGCCTTTCTTTTTCTTCCTGTAAGAGTGGGAATTGAACCCAAGGTACACCTCCAGTTCATTTTTATTTTTTAACATATAGTCTTGCTAAGAGCCGGGCATGGTGGCACACACTTGTAATCCCAGTACTTGGGAGAGCGTAGGATAGTGAGGCCCTTTGCAATTTAGTGAGATTCTGTTTCAAACTAAAGAATTTAAAAAATAGGGCTGGGTGTGTAAGCTCAGAGGTAGAATGCTCCTGGCTTCCATCCCCAGTGCTGTAAAAACCAAAAAGTTACACATGGTTTAGTGAAAGAAATAGCTAGCTAGACGTTAGCTGTTCTTATAAGGGCAAGTATACAAAACTTTCCTCAGGAAAACTTTTACTCAAAAAGTGAACAAAATTGGAACAGGGCTGGGGACAAATGTGACACCAGTCCTTTTGAGAAGGGCAGGGCAAGGAAAGAGAGGCTGGGATAGTTACCCACCATCTCTCATCCCCTCTGTAGGCACAGCTCAGGGCCAAGACAGCACTAGCAAAGGGCTGTCAGCAGTTGGGGTTAGAGACAGAGCAAAGACGGAGAATCTTGGACTGTTAGAAACTTGGGCCAGAGTGTACCGTAACTTAGTGAGACCCTGTTTCAAAATAATAAATAAATAAAAGGGCTAGGGCTATAGTTCAGAGATAGAATGTGTGGGGTTCAATCCCCAATAACACACACACACACACACACACACACACACTGCACACAACCTTGGGGAAAGTGAACTAGGTTATTAATTCTAGCTACACTAATATAGAAGAAAAACCCATCTGTATTTTATATTTTTACTATTTTCATTTTCTCCTATAAAATGATTTTAATGTAACCATTAAAGGCAAAAACAAGAAATCGTTCTTATTTCCTAGGCTGCACTATTCCATCTGCTACTTTTTACCTATTTTCTTATTATCAAGGTTAGAGATAAAGAACAGCAGAATTTAGGTATAGATTACTTATAGAAACTTATTATATATAGTTATTTTATGCTTATTCTCAAAATTAATATCAAACAAAAATTAGTATTAAAATACAATCAAACAGCTGGCCAAGGCGGTATAAGCCCGTATTCCCGGTACTTGGGAGGCTGAGACAGGAGGCTTGCATGTTGGAGAAGAGATTCATCAACTTAGCAAAACTCTCAGCAATTTAGTGAGACCCTGTTTCACAACCAAACATTTGAAAAGGGCTGGGGATGTAGCTTGAAGATAAAAAACCCTGGGTTCAATCCCCAGCACACACACATAGAAAATGCAATCAATAAAACATAGTAACGATCCACTTAGAACACACAGTATGTGTCTCAGGACAGCCGAGTATACCTTTACTTTTTTTAGTGTAGTACTCGGGATGGAACCCAAGATCCTTCTACCTCTGAGCTACACTTCCAGCCCTATTTTTTATTATTTTGAAACAGGGTCTCACTGTGTTCCAAAAGGCCTTACTAAGTAGCTGAGGCTGGCCAAGAACCCTGATCCACCTGTCTCATTTTCCCAAATGCCGGGATTACAAGTGTAATCTCCACCATGCTTGGCTAAAAAGCAGAATCTTAACATAGATCCAGAAGTCATTTTTCTGTCTTCTTCTAATTACTATACTGCTAGAGAGTTACTAATGTCTGACTTCTAAAGCTATAGTGGAGTTTTGTCTGGTATTGGATTTTATATAAACAGAATGGTACAATTTGAAATCTGGTTTCTGGCTGCTTTTTGGTATATGCCTTTAAAAGAGCTGATAGTGTGCCGGGCGTGGTGGCGCACACTTGTAATCCCCGTGCTTGGGAGGCTGAGACAGGAGGATCGCGCAGGTTCGAAGCCAGCCTCAGCTACTTAGTGAGGCTCTCAGCAACTTAGTGAGACCCTGTTTCCAAATAAAGTATAAAATAGGTCTGGGAGTATAGCCTGGAGGTAGAAAGCCCCTGGGTTCAACCACCAGCAGCACCAAAAATAAAGAAAGAAAGAAAGAAAGAAAGAAAGAAAGAAAGAAAGAGAAAGAAAAGAGCTGATAGTGCAATGATGCTTTCTCCTTTCTTATGTGCTCTTGATCTCTCAAAGTAATTTCATACCACTGATCATTCCTGCCCCTTGAGCTCCTATTTCCAAGAAATGGCCATGAAACCCATCTTTATGTATGTCCTGACATTCTGCCTAACCTCCAATGGTATCTTCTCTTATTCCAGAGACTTCTCCTTCATTCACCTGACATATTTGATTTACTCCAGGCTCAATTCTGGACGATTTCAGCCAAACTCATGGCCTTTGTTACCATCTGCATACTAATGTCACCTAAACATAGGCTTACTTATATCCCAATTTATCTGAGCTTAAGATGCAAATATTTAATTTGATCCCCTCAGTTTCAAATTCCAAAATTACACATCCCCAAACTGGTAAAACATTTTCCCCTGTTTTTAATTGCTCCAGACCTGATACTGTTTCTGACCTCTGAAAAATACCATCCACTACAGGTTTCACAGTGTAGACGCCTCCAAGTCTTCCTTGGCATTCAGCTCTCGCCACATTCCACACCCGCTAAATTACTAAGTCTTGTAACTCAGCCTCTGAAGTTGCTTGGGTAACTGCCCACTTCCTACCATTGCCATTCAGCATTCAAATCCGGGTTGCCTTTATCTCCTGCTTAAATGATGGCCTCCCAACGAATTTCCACACAGATTAATCTTCTGCTTAAAATGCTCCATGGTTTTCTATAATACAATGAAGAATTTTTTTAAATCAGCAAATAAAACCCTATTTTGACCCGACTCCTTCCCACTCTCCGTCTTTCCTCCTCTTGTCTTTTTCTCTTTATTCCAGACATTTCTCCACAAATACTGTGTGTGTGTGTGTGTGTGTGTGTGTGTGAGAGAGAGAGAGAGAGAGAGAGAGAGAGAGAGAGAGAGAGAGAGAGAGAACGAACGCCCAGAGGCATTCAAACTCTGAGCCACACCTCCAACCTCATTTTTTAAAATTTTAAAACAAGGAAGGTATCACTAGGTTGATGAGAGTCTCACCACTTGCTGAGATGGTCCTCTAACCTGCAATTCTATCTCAGCCTCCCGGGTACTGGGATTCCTGGTGTGCATCACCACACCTGACCACGTAGAAGGTTCTGAAGCAGAGTTAGAAGTCGAGAAAGTACAATCAGCATAGTTATCTGGAAGAGAAAGAAAATAGGTTATAAGGTGGTAGAAAAGCTTTTCAAAAGTGGAGTTTATTTTTGGCGTGAAGATGGAGGTAGAAAATGCAGAAAGCAGGACATAAAAAGATGATCACCTTTAAAGAGTTCCAAGCTGCTTGCAAGGAGAATTCACATGATGACTAATGGCCCCGCATAGTCAGTTTGTTTGGCATCCGGCAACTCACGTTATGGTCATGCCTTGGCCACTTAGAGCCTATGTGACTTTCGGTGAAAGTCACATAGGCATCAGTAAGCCAGAATTTGCAGAATACTTTATCTGCCACAAGCATTTAAGTTGTTTATATCTAATATTTGGCACAATTGTCATGCAGAGTTAAATGCTAAATAAGTAGCAGGCAAGTTATCATCAGGAAGAAAAACTGCTATCGTAATATTGCCATATATCAGGCAGGAGCAGCTCATGTTTTATCAGTGTGAAGGATAATGAGCATCTCGGGGAGAAATCAGGCAGTATTCTCCCGAGAGCTTCATGGACACCCGTTACTTGGTGCTCTGCTCTCTGGTACCAAGGATGTGTTTCCAGGTAACCACCGGCTCGGGATGACCTAAGCATATATTTACTCTCAAGGAGTCATGCTTATTAAGATATGCTTTACATCAGTTTACTTAGGATAAACACTAAGAACTGGGATTTTCCAGTTCTTATTTTTGTGGCCAGGATATTTTGACCTTTGCAAAGATGAGAAAGCAATACTTTTCATGTGGCTAAAACCAAGTCCAGGGAAATCTGTGTTAATGACTGCTTTTATTATAAAAAACAGCTTGCTGCTGTTTATACTTTCCTTTAATGTCCTTGAAAAACGCACAAACACAATTAGAACCCAAATAAAAATTATGACAAGCATAGAATCATTTTAAGCAGCTATATTTTGAGTATATATAATTTAATGGAAAAAAACCGCATTGAAATCACAATTAGAGTGCTGCCCTTGTCTCTAGCACTGATTATACAATCTTGAAGTCATTTTCCTTGGACCTCAAATTCTTCCTATGAACTGAGAGGGTTAAAGTTAATTCTCTCAAAATTGTAGGCATATACACGTTCACATAGAAAATACATATGTATATGTCTATATGGTGTTTTCACACCTACATATACACCTCTAATACATTTTAAAGTTTTGTTGAAAAGCTGATTATAAAGAAAAGGGCTAGAAGGGGTTAAGGGTAAGGTCTAGTCCTATGCCAACATCCATTTATGGCATTAAAATGCCCTTATCTTTATCCATCTAAAGCAACAGAGAAGTGGGATCCTGTTGGAAATGCAAATTCTCAGGACTTACTCCCTATTTACGGGATCAGGACTGTAGGAGAGGGACCCAGACATGTGTCGCAACCTTCCTCCAGTTGATTCTGATAAACACTCAAACGTGAGAGCCAATGTACTTGAGCATCTCCAAAGGAGAACTGTGGGCCAGGGCCAGAGGTGCGAGTGGAGAGCCGGTACTAAAGGGAGAAATGCAGGAAACTCGACAGAGAACCTGGAGCAGAGGTGGTAGAGAGACACTGGCAAGACACAGCAGTGAGGGATGAGGGCTTCATGGCATTAAGAAAAGTGTGTGTTGTGAGATTTGTAGCAGAAACCCAAAGAACAATAAAGTAGTGGCCACATGCGTCTGTGTTAAATCATCAATTCTCAGGCAATCATTTCTGCTAACGTGCTAAGCACTGCTGGCTTTAGTAACTTCTTCCCTGCAGTGGGTCCTAACTGAGGAAAGCATCTTCTGTCCTTAGCCACTTCCACCTTGACCCCTTGTGGTAATTTAAGGTAGAACCTCGAAGTGGGGACTCTCAGTTTCTCGGGGTGATCCTGCAAATCTCTTCCAGGCCCTTTCAACAACCCGTGAATCTCATGATTCACTGGCAGCTAAGAGTGTGCTCCAGGAAAATAAGAAAAAAGAAATTCTAGAGTTTGCTAGGTGTGGCAGCGCATACCTATAATCCCAGTACTTGGAGGCGGAGATAGGAGAATCACAGGTTTAAGACCAGCCTCGGCAGCTTAGTGAGGCCCTCAGCAACACAGCAAGACTTCGTTTCAAAATAAAAATAAAATAGGGCTGGGGATGTAGCTCAGAGGTACAATGCCCCTGGGTTCTAGCTCCAGTATCACAAAAAAAGAACAAAAGAGAAATCCTGGCATTTGACCAGGCTAAAGGAGAGCTGTAGGGGTTAGAATAAGCCTATGAAAACGACAAGGCAGGAACTCAGCCTGGATGCTCTTCAGGAGGCTGATGGATGCCGTGTTGTCATCCAGAACATTTCCCTGGGCCGGGAATCCGCGGCTCTGCAGCTTCCTGGCCAGCGTGAGGGCCACCAGCCGGCTGTAACCTTTCCTGCGGTGATCCGGCAGGGTGTAGCCATGGCACATGGTGGCGAACTGGTCAGTGATGCTCCAGGAAACGGGGTTTCCCTCCTCATCGCGGACACACACGCTGGGGAAGGAGGAGATGAGCTTGGCGATGTAACGCAAGCACCTGTCATTGCCACCCCTGGACCAGGTGCGGTTGAGGAGGTCGGCTTCGGCTACACTCAGGTAGGTAAGTCGCGGGGATGGCCCCGTGCTACAGGAAAATGAGACGGAAAAATCAACTCCAGATGGTGACTATAAATAACCACTCTTTTCATATTAACCCAAATGGAGAACCTGGCGCTCCCTGAGGCATGCCTCGCATGCTCAGGGAGTTAGAGCCCACTATCCCCTACTAAAAGGAACTTTTAGGGTTTTGTTTCTGATAAGACAAAATAAATTATACCAAGTTAGTGTACTTCCTGGCCAGGTGTGGTGGTATAAACCCGTAATCCCATTACTTAGGAAGCTGAGACGGGAGGATCATAGGTTTGAGGACAGTTTCAGCAACTTAGTGATACTCTCAGCAACCTAGAGAGACCCTGTTTCAAAACAAAACACTTTTTAAAAAAATGGGCTGGAGGTGTAGCTCAGAGGTAGAATGCCTCTGAATTTAATCCTCAGTCACACACACACACACACACACACACACACACACAGAGAGAGAGAGAGAGAGAGAGAGAGAGAGAGAGAGAGAGAGAGAGAGAGAGAGAGACTAGCTGTGTCTTGGAATTTAATTTTATGCTTGATTTTATCAGTATCATAAGACCATCCCTAGTGAATCCTAAGAGATTAATAATGTGGTTCTTGCTATGATCTTTTTGTGGGGGGGGGCACTGGGGATGGAACCCAGGAGCATTCTAACTCAGAGCTATACTCCAAGCCCTATTTTTATTCTTTATTTTAAAACAGGGTCTTACTGAGTTGCAAAGGGCCTCACTCAGTAGCGGAGGCTGGCTGCGAACCGTGATCCTCCTGTCTCAACCTCCTAAATGCTGGGATTAGAAGTGTGCACCACCACGCCTGGCCTTTCCTATGATCTTTATAAAGGACAATTTCATGCTTTTTTTACTTAGTGGTTGTGTAGTGTTAGCTCACATTTTAGGGGTACTGCTGGCCCTTGTACTGGGGCAATCATCTATTCATTAAGCAGACGGAAAAATGACTTAATAGAATTTCCCATTCCATTTAAAAGTGAAGGCATGCTGGGCCTTCTGGTGCATGCCTATAATCCTAGTATTTGGGAGGTGGAGACAGGAGGATCATAGATATGGGGATAGATAGGTTGTAGCTCAGAGGTTGAATGCCCCTGCATTCAACCACCAGTATCATCAAAATAAAAAAGGGCAAAGAGTCTTCATGCCAAAATATTGCTAAAAACAAAAGCCTCATGGAGCTGGCTGGCGAGGATAGTTATTTTGGGGATTCTGACCTAGTTTTGGGAGGGCAGGTTATTGAAGTGGAGCCCACAAAATTGGATAATGATTTTTGTTTATGGGACAAAACGTCACTATGAGAAGAAAATGCGGGGCATAAGAACCATGATACTGGAATGGGCAGGCCATTTTTGGATAAGGCCCTAAAAGCACAGACAACAAACATACAGGCAGAGTTGCATGAAACTAAAAAGCCTATGTTCAGCAAAGACGACAAGAATAAAAAGACAATCTGCAGCATGGATGAAAATAATGTCTAATACCCAAAATATATAGAACTAAAAAAAAAAAAACTCAATAGCAAACCCCCCAAATAATCCAATTTAAAAATGGGCAATAGCCAGGCGTGGTGGCACACGCTTGTAATGCCGGCATTTGGGAGGCTGAGACAGGAGGATTGCAGTTCGCAGACAAGCCTCAGCTATTTAGTGAGGCCCTCTGAAACTCAGCGAGACCCTGTTTCAAAATAAATAAAAAATGGAGCTGGGGAGTAGCTTGGAGGTCAAATGCTCCTGGGTTCCATCCCCATACTTAAAAAAAAAAAGGGCAATAGACCTAAATAAACCTAAGGTAAGACATGGAGACAGAAGCAATGGCTCATGTCTGTAATCCCAGTATTGGAAGGTCGACATAGGAGGATCGCAGGTTCAAGACTAGCCTCAGCAATTTAGTGAGAACTTGTTTTGAAATATAAAAAGATATAAAAAGATATAAAAATATAAAAAGATAAAATATAAAAAAAAAAGATCATAAGGTTTGGGGTATAGCTTAGTGGTAATATGCTTCTAGGTTCAACCCCTAGCACAAAAGAAAGAGATAAAAATGGTGAACAGGTGTATGAGAAAATAGTCAGCATCTCTAAGTATCAAAAATACAAATTAAAACCATAACAGGCTATCACCTCTCTGTAGTTAGAATGGCTTTTATCTAACAAGTACTGATGAGGGCAAGGAGAAAGCAAACCTTACACATGGTTGATGGGAATGTAAGTTAGTTACAGCCATTTTAGAAAAGAGTACGGAGGTTTATCGAAAAATTTAAGATGGAATTACCATATGGTCTAATACTCTCACTCCAGGGTATGCATCCAAAGGAAGAAAATTATTTTTAATAGACATCTATACTTCTACGTTGATTGCAGCACTATTGGTAAGAGCCAAGACACAGAATCAACCTGTATATTCTGATGAATGGATACAAAAAATGCAGTATGTATGTACAATGAAATACTCAGCAGGTACAGAAGGACAGATTAAGGAAATTCATCTCAAAGATAATGAAAGACAGTGGCTACAGAGGCAACAAGTAGAATGTCTCACACACAATTTTGACTCCCTGTCCCAAGTCCAAAACGCCTCAATATTCCTTAATGATAAAGAACTCCAGTTATTCCTTTCTGGACTTCTAAAGCAGTAAGTCCCACCCCAAAAGCAGAACTTGGTTTACATACAGGAAACTGGAGTCTGGTGAAGATCGAACAGGAGGAAAATAAACAGCCTTGAAGGAAGCTAGTTTTATATCCAACCGCTTTGAGCTGGCAGCAGCTTTAGAAACATCATATAAGTCACTCTGCAGCCCTGTATGAAGAAGACATTAGACTGAGCATTTTATCTGAAAAAGCAAAAGGAAATTTATTACAGTATTTTTATAACAAGTATCATCGATACCACCAGTGAAAACTGTCTTAAAAACTGTCTTTCCCTTTGCTGTCTTAGCTACTATATACTTACATAGGAATTACTATAACTATTCTCTCATTTTAAAATTTCCATGGGATTTTCAAATTCCTAAGACGTTGCTCCAGCATGATATTCCATGGAAATTTCGGTTGGAAATATCCCAGAAAGATTTAAAATTTCTCGTAGAAATTTTTATTTTTTGATTTTTTGATTCTTCAGAATGATCATAAGCTCCTTGTAGTAGGGGAGAACATACGATAGCTATAAGTCTATAAGGTCTATGATCAGCCATTTAGCTACAAGTCTCAGTTCATGTTTGTTTGTCAAGGCAATTTTAAAGTTCTTCCAGCATATTGCAAATATACCCATTACATTATTTTACAGTACTTTTTTTTTTGTACTGAGGGTTAAACCCAAGGACATTCTACCTTGAAGCTACATACCCAGCACTATTTTAGTTTTAAACAGTGTCTTACTAAGTTGCTGAAGGCCTAAGTTTTTCTTTCTTTCTCTCTCTCTTTCTCTCTCTCTCCTTCTCTCTCTCCTTCTCTCTCTCCTTCTCTCTCTCCTTCTCTCTCTCCTTCTCTCTCTCCTTCTCTCTCTCTTTTTCTCTCTCTTTTTCTCTCTCTTTTTCTCTCTCTCTCTCTTTCTTTCTTCCTTCCTTCCTTCCTTCCTTCCTTCCTTTCTTTCTGTGGTAATGGGGATGGAACCCAGGGGCATTTTACCTCTGAGCTATACCAGTAAGTTTCTGAGGCTGTCCTAGAACCTGTGATCCTCCTGTCTGATAGGATATCAGATTCAGTGCTATCATCCTATATAATAGCACTGATTGTATCTAGGCAATTTAAAGGCTTTTCTAGAAAAAAAATAGGTGGTACCAAAGGTGTTCTAACATATGGCAAATACATAAAATGTACATATGTTTGTGCATGTATATGTATATATCTACACATCTCATATACATATAAAGTTATCAATATCTGATACAGATTAATGTATGTCTTGAACTTGACCTCACCTTGTATTTGAAAAACTTGGTCCCAGTTAACAACATCATATTCTTCCAAGAGCCGCTGATACACCCTGACGTCCTTGTAAAACACAGCGTAGGCATTAGTATAGTGGTCCAGCTTATCCGACTCAGCCTAGGACAGAAGACATAGTCATAAAATCAAACAGTCTTAGGACAGCCTCAGTCCTAGGTAGCTTAGATAACATTAGTTGGGCATGGCTAGGACTTTCTACTACTCAAGTTAGCCAATTAAAGGCAATGAAGAGAGAAGGAGCTGAGACGCCATATTGGGAAGAGACATTTCGTGGCTCGTTTCCTCTGGGATTAGGAAGCCTTTGGGACATTTCACATTTTCAAGAATTTTATTTATGAAAGTAAAAAGAGGCTTGTGGCGGTGACATACAATTATAGTACCAAGTGAGGGAGGCTGAGGCAGGAGGATGGCTTGACCCCAGAGTTTGGGAGTAAGCCGGGTAATTAGCAACTATGTCTCAAGAACAAAAACAAAAATGGGGGTGTCGGGGTATAGCCCACTAGTCTAGCATGTGCTAGGCTCTGGGTTGGATCCCTAGCACTGCAAAGGTATTATATTGCATATAAACTAAAAATACGTCTATCTCTAAAAATCAGAACTCTCAATCTTCCTAATGTAGAAGACAGCATGCCTTTGACCATCTGAGCTCCTCTGTAGTCTCAGAGGCAGAATAGGCCAAGTGCGCTCTCTTACTTCCTCCTCTTCTGTATTTATGCACATATTTAAATTTTCAGTTATAAGACATCATATACCCGGTAGAGAAGCTAGTGTTACACAGTCATGTGCTTTAGGCTTCCACAGGCCTGAGACTCCAAAGCCAGTCACATTAAAAATTAATGGTAAAAGGTGATGGTCGTGGTGGCGCACGCTTGCAATCCCAGCATTTGGGAGGCTGAGACAGGAGGATAACAGTTCGTGGACAACCTCAGCTACTTAGTGAGGCCCTTTGCAATTCAGTGAGAACCTGTTTCAAAATAAAGAATAAAAAATAGGGTTGAGGAAGCAGAAAGGCTCTGGGTTCCATCCCCAGTTTCGCAAAATAAATAAATAAATAAATAAATAAATAAATAAATGTAATGGTAAAACATGTAGCTTATCTGTCTCCACCTAGGACTGAATTACTTAGGACTTAGTGTTAATAGGATATATATGACTACTATGGTTACATTGTTCCCTTTGCCCAACCTATCCTTTCCAGTTGATGCCAATTCTTATTTCTACTTTATCTTTTTTTTTTTTTTTTGGTGGTACTGGGGTTCCTAGAAACCCTTCTATCTCCAGGCTACACTCCCAGACCTATTTTTTTTATATTTTTATTTGGAAACAGGGTCTCTTAAACCAGCGCGGCTGGCTTCGAACCTGCGCCATCCTTCTGTCTCCACCTCCCAAGCGCGGGGATGACAAGCGTGCGTCGCCACGTCTGGCCTGTACTTTATCTTTTGGCCTTTCTAAATGATACCTCTCTCTGTCGTCGGGTGATGACAGCTTTGAAGTCTGGCCACGCGTCCAGTACCACTTCTTTTTGAAAGGGATTTCCACGATTTATGTTCATCACTGCTCCAAACACCTGAGCCAGAGAATCCAGAGAGATAAGTCAATTAAAACTACCTCTTTTAGTTGCGTATTTCCCCTTTTTGTTCTCCTATATAATCATGACCACGAAAGAAATTATATTCACACACATACATACAATAAATGCATATACAAATGTCTTAAAGACACTAATTTGGCTATTTTATGAGAACTGGCACAAACCTTATTGAAGCCTATGAAAGCACTCCCTAAGCCTAGTTTTTTTTTTTTTTTTTTTTTTTTTTTTTTTTTTTTTTTTTTTTTTTTTACTTATAGCATAACAGTGAGAAGTAGTAGATGAACAGGTTTATTGGGTGATTGCTTGACACACAGGTCAGTAGTTAATACTTCCTAAATGAATCACAATATAATGTATGGGCTCATACATATCTTACAAGTGGTACAGACAATCAATGCTCAGCTGCTTTTAAAGTTCATTTTTCAGCCAGTGTGGTGATATAAACCTGTAATACCATTGCTTGGGAGGCAGTGACAGGAGGATGGCAGGTTTGAGGACAGCCTCAGCAAGTAGTGAGATTCATAAATTTAGCGAGACCCTGTTTCAAAGTAAGATAAAATAAGGCTAGGAATGTAGCTTGGAGGAAGAAATGTCCCCAGGTTCAATCCCCAGTACCAAACACACACAGATTGAATAAAAAATTAAGTTCACTATTCTATAGAAAATGGCTTGTAGACCATAACTACTTCAACTACAGATATATATTTGAGGGGAAAGCAAACAAAATTACTTTTTCTTTTCGGGTCTGGTGATAGAACCCAGGGGCATTCAACCTCTGAGCTACACTCCCAGCCCCATTTTTTTATTCTTTATTTTGAAACCGGGTCTCACTAAGTTGCAGAGGGCCTCACTAAGTAGCTGAGGCTGTCTTTGAAATGTGATCCTCCAGGTCTCAGCCTTGGGATTACAAGCGTGCGCCACCACGCCTGGCTCGAAAGCAAAGCAAACGAAATTAAAATTAAATATTTAGCCGGGGGTGGTGGCACATGCTTGTGATCTCAGTACTTGGGAAGCTGAGACAGGAGGATCTTAGGTTTGCAGCCAGCCTCAGCTACTTATCGGGGTTCTATTTAAAAATAAAGAATAAAGAAGAAGGCTGAAAGTGTACCTCAGAGGTAGAAGAGTGCTGGGTTCCATCTCTAGTACTAAAAGTGTGTGTGTGTGTGTGTGTGTGTGTGTGTGTGTGTGTGTGTATGAGAGAGAGAGAGAGAGAGAGAGAGAGAGAGAGAGAGAGAGAGAGAGAGAGAGAGAGGTTTCACAGATTTGGTGGAGCAAGGCCTGGTAAGCATTCCCTGAGGTTCATCCCTGTTAAGCTCATTATCATATTAAAAGAACCCAAAAGATGATGAAATCCTTGGTGACAAAAAACAAAAAACAAAAACCACTGTTGTGTGATTCACTTTACATTAAAAAGTAGGCAAAAAATAGGCAGAATCAACCCGGGCAATATTGGCACATGCTTGTTAACTTGTAATCACAGTATTGAAGAGACCAAGATTGGAAGGCTGAGACAGGAGGATAGAGGATCCTGTTCATTGCCAGCCTCAACTACGACTTAGTGAGGCCCTTTGCAACTCAGTGAGAACCTGTTTCAAAATAAAGAATAAAAAATAGGGCTGGGAGTGTAGCTAAGAGGTAGAATGCCTCGGGTTTTATTTATCCCCCCAGTACCTCAGAGAGAGAGAGGAGGGGGGGGGGAGAGGAGGGAGAGAGGGAGAGAGGGAGGGAGGGAGAGAGACAGAGAGAGAGAGAGAGAGAGAGAGAGAGAGAGAGAGAGAGAGAGAGAGAGAGAGAAAGCCTAAGATCACAGGTCTGAGGTCAGGCTCAGCTCCTTAGTGAAACTTCGTTTCAAAATAAAAACATAAAAAGGGCCAGAGCTGTAGTTAAGAGGCAAAATGCCCCAAATGGTGGTTCTGACGTCAGGAGAGCGTCTGACGTCAGGAGAGCGGTCACTTTGGGACCACACAGAGTTGCTGATAACGGAGCCCTGGGGGTGAGGAGAAGCATCTACTGTAGTGCTCTTTCTCTACCAGAGACAACGATACACCGGTATTTGCTTTCTAAAACCTCACCGAGCTGCATATTTTCTGCATGTTATAGGATGTATTAGATGACAATGAAAAATATTAAAATAAGGGTACTGGAACCTACAATTCACCTCCATTATCACTATGTCAACCCAAATCACTCATCTTTTCTCTCTCTAGAATATTATACTAATTCCCTCCATTCCATCCAGTCAGGAATCCCATTATTAGTGTGAAATGTGTCTTTACAAACTGAGCTTGGCTTATATTCATGTAGAACACGAACTGCCCTTGGTGCAAATCTAAGAACAAAAGTAACTTGGGTCAAGCTTGCCATCAACCACTAAGTTCCATATGCAGTCATGCTTATTAAAACAGTCTCGCTGGGTGTGGTGGCGCGTGCCTATAATCCCAGTACTTAGGGGGTTGAGACAGGAAAATCACTCAAATAAAGCCAGTCTTAGCCATTTTGTGAGACCCTTCAGTAACTTACAAAGAGGGCTGGAGGTGTAACGTTGAGGCAGACTCTCCCTGGGTTCAATCCCCAGCACCAAAAAAAAAAAAAAAGAAAAAGAAAAAAATATTTTCACTTGGAGAGACTGTCATTCTTATTCAGCAATATAGCCTAAATATGATTGGAATTTTTAGAAGTTTTAGAGGGGGAAAATTCTGAAAAAAATTTCAGACTCTAGAAAAAAAAACTTGCTTGAATAAAGTTTGGAACCAACTGAAAGAGCTGGCGATGGTAAGAAGTCTTCCAAGAGCTGCTTATTTAAAGGGTCTGTTCAGTGCTCTTTTTCAGCCATCTCATCCCACCATGTCACGTAGATCTTCCCTATCATGTCTAGCCCACCCACTGTCAACAAGGTAAGACAACCATATCATCAACACAGTGCTGAGGACTCCATTTAGATCACTTTTGCTCCAATTTTAATGTCAAGAAAGATTATCAGAGTATTAACAGGACCTTGGTCTCTATTTCCAAAAGTTCTGATTCATTGTTTTGCCTTTGTGTGATCTGTACTCCACGCACATTTGGAAAATCAGTTGTAGGGCTGTCTCTTTGCTCAAGTGACTCAGTCCTCAGAGTTTTATTATAACTTTTCTGCTGCTTATAGCAGTTCTAGTCTTACATTTTTTTAATCATCTTTGATTAACGACATCTTCCACAGTAGCACCAAGTTATCCAAATGGCCCTCCTGGAGTTTCGAGGAGAATGATGACCATAACTTCTAATAACACCTTGACTCCAGTTCTATTGCTTACCTAGGTTATGTTACCTTCAATGCCACCCAAATCATACCCTTTTACTATTAAAAAAATTTTGTTAATTGAATTTGCCTTGGAAATAATGTTGCTTGGCACTACCTAAATTTCCCTGAGTCTTGTAGAGTGACTGTCAACAGTAATCCCCTGGCCTTTCCACAATTCATTGGATCAGTTTCAAGCAGAAGAAGGCTGGGAAATTATGTTTAACAAATGTTCCCAGAGTCTTCTCAGGAAAAACAAACAAACAACAACAAAACCCACCAGCCACAAGTCTGACATTATTTTTAAAATGAACACAGAAGGAAATCAAATAAGATTCTTAAGCTTATAGTACCTTGAGTGATTCAGGAAAGTAATTCGTCAGTAATTTCTCCAGTATCAGTAATTCAGAAGAACATTTTAGCACCAGCATCTTCTTCGGAGCTAGGCAATTCCACACCTAGTTAGAAACTTAAAGGTATATATTTAGTTTTTACTGGCTAACATGTAAACCTTTTTAGGAATATGCTGGTAGTCCCGTTTTTGTTGGGTGTAAATATGCCTGCACTTCTCCTCCTGAAAAAGGGAGGAGGAGGAAGAGGGAGACATTGGGATGGGTAAGCCAGAAAATATACAGAAACAGAGATTGTTACTAACAGATGAGGCTAAGGATCCTAGGTTACATCTGTCATACACATTCAATATATGCTACACTCTTCATTCAGGACACAAAACAGTATTCATTTTATATTTGTGTTTTGACATTTACATTTGAGTTCCTTCCATGCCTGCTTCCAAAAAACATATTCTGACTAGTAATTCCTGGCACTGCAAAGTCATTTCTTTAACGCCCCCAAAGACAATAGGAAGAACTATGTTTCAATACCTCAAAATAATCACCTTAATAATAAGTGTTAAAACATCCCTACTTTACCAGAAGTCTTGAATTTGTAATTCTGATTGAAAAGGAGAAGAAATGGAAGCTATGTGAGACATAAAAAAGAGAAAATTTTGTGGATGTAAAATCCTCCATTTTGGTATCTCTCACGATTACTGAAATACCAACTGAAAACTATCTTTTCTGGCCCCTTTGCACAAATGCATCAATTCCTTAGATTTAAGACTTAGCCCCCAAACTATCAGCTACATTTTAGCTACAGCAATTCCAAAATCTTTAGGGGCTTCTCTTTTGGAGGCTGGGGGGATTATTAAGTACCACTATAGAGACCGCCATGTTATGAACACCTTGGGTAAGAGGGGCACCTCGTGTTCAGTAATAGATCGTATATTCTTAGGATGAGGAGAGCCCCCAAATTCTTAATAGTCATGATCCTCCTCAATCAGGTGCCAATCTACCTTTCTACACTAAGTTCTTGTAACTTGCAAACAAATTACTCAGGGTGACAAATTAAAAATGGAGAGACATTTCTCCCAGGGGCTCACACAGAGAAGACACTATAATTAACACACCATTTCAAAAATACCTGTTCAGTAAACAATGATGAATTTCATGGGGATAGTTCATTAAATACAAAGATTTGTTTTCTAGATAACAGAATGCAAAAATTTTCATAAATAAACGAACCTAATATACATTTTAGAATGCTATTCAAAAGCCACAATGATAACTAGTAACTCCAAAAGCTACAATATCAGAATATCCTGTCATTCTCAGTCAAGTACAGGTTTCCAGTTGTCCTTATGCATTCTAGAATTGTAAGGTAAAGTTTTATAACTTTATCCAAATTGCTATCGACAATAGGATCCAAAACTGAAAATTCTTGTCACGGAAAATAATTATATGAGTTTTAGGATCTGAAGTTTCTTTGGAGCATTTGAGTATTCATCTACTCCAGGCAAATATTTAAAATATTTTCTTGATTAATACTAATTATATAGTAAAACAGTCTCCTTCAAGCATCTTTTAATTCTTATAAGCAAAACATAGATCTTTTTGGTATAATATGCCCTTTAAAATACAATGGTGGACATTTTTTAACAAAAAAATTTTCTTTCTTAAGCCGCTGCAATCAAGTGTTACTAGTTATTTTCCATGTTATGGAGTTTTTGCTTAGAGAAATTACTCTGTTTTTCTAGTTGTACCAATATTGCAAGCAGAATTTTATAATTGGTACTACTGCTTATTTTCCTCGTATTTAGAATTTTAAGAAGGGAACTACAGTTACAAAACAAAAATATATTCTTTCTATTTAAGGTGAATTCCATCTCTATACCACTCTTTCCTGCAATAATAAACTAATAATTCAGAATTTATTTTAACGAAGAAACGACTTACCTGTTGTTGAAAGTTCAGCATGAACAAGATCTCCTAGGTCTGTCTGTATTCCTGGAGTAGCTCCTTCTGTGAAAATGGTAAATTTATATTTGAAGGCTACTTCCCTAATTAGAGCTTAGTGGAAGGAGGGAGGGGAAACTGCTCACACCTGTAGAGAGGAGGAGCTTATGATGAAAAGTATCTCAGTAAGCACAGGTATTTTCATTCTACGTCTTTTTTTCCACCCCAGTTAACTGTATGGCTTAAAAGCCAATGACTTAATATTTTTTAATTGTACATGAACATTTTAAATACATAAATCCTATATATTCATCAGGATCATAAGGAAGAGAATAAAAAATGAGGTCCAGGCAAATAGAATACAATAAACAATGATATAAAGGTACTAAATCTCTTAGGGTTTTTTTTTTCTTTATTTTTGGTACTCGTAATTGAACCCAGAAGCATTCATTCTACCTATAAACTTACACCCTCAGCTGATTTTTATTATTTATTAGGAAACAAGGTCTCTCTGGGTTGCTGGGGGGGGGGTCCTTGCTAAGCTGTGCCTGGCTTTGAACCCGTGGCCCTCCCAAGTACTGGGGATCACGTGCATGGGCCACCATGGCTGGATCCCCATGGATATTTTTACCTATTCTGATTAAAATAATTGTGCTGTCCTAAATTTCTCAGCTTTGAAAGAAGATAATCTCTAGAAATGATACTTATAGAACTGAAGATTTTAATTCCTTTACCCTGTTCTCTTGAACGAAAAGCAATTCAATTTGTTTCCTCAAATGGCTGCAAATCCAATCACCCTGTAAGTATTAACTTGAACATCTCAGGACTCAACTTCAAATCTTGAGTCCTGGACTAGTAAACGGTAATAACGATTCTATGGCATACAGAGAGGGCTTCAGTTTGAATGTGGGCACACGGGAGATGGCTGTTACCACCTTTATGTTTCATATAACTGGTAAGGCTTTCTTTACTAGAAGACATTGGATGATAATACAATGGGCGGTTAGTAGTTAAAAGGGACTAGAGAAATTGTTTTGGGTATCAAGTACTGTGTGTCAAAATAAGAGTATTTTTGGTTCTGGTGTGTTGATAAAATATTTTTAAAGATGTAATCGAGGGCAAATGTATTCCTGCTTGTGACATTACTAATCCTAATGACTATAGTCTTTGCTAAGTATCAAATGACTAAAATAGACTTAGAAATGAACATAAACTTTTTTTTTTTTTTTGCAGAACAGAAACTCGTTTAGCTATTAGGTAAAATATCGTAGGAAAAACTAAAAACTTAGGAGACAGGTTACTTATGGACTCTGAGAAACATATAAAGGTCTCCTCAAATTTAGATTACATTCTATTTTCAAGTGCACATAAAACAAACTTCTACCCTTCTTCCAAAGGTTTCTGCTCTCTGTAAAACATAACTAAATAGAACAGTTGATTTTGCTTAAAGGAAAAAATAAGCACAGTGGAGAATCATACTTTCCCATGATAACTGCACTGGTTGAAGGTAAAGTTTAAATATAATGATCAAGCTAATATAACCTTTCAACTCTGAGATTAAAAGAAAAATGAAAAAGGTGGTGGTGGGGGGAGGAGGTTGCCAATGGAAAATAAGTTTGAAGGGATTCTCTTCTGTAAACCCAAGAGAACAAATCCGTAATACATATTATCATAATATCCAGAAATATACATGGATATGTACTTTGTTGAAAGAAGATTTACTCAAGAGATTCAACAGATTCTTCTATTTGCAGCTAAGGAAATAACTGCTAAAGAGTTAGTGTCAATTATTTTATTTCACTTCCTAGTTCTATTACTAACTCTTCACCTGCTGGAGATGGCAGCGGTTAGTACGAGGTTACTCATACTCGGCTCTGGGAATTAAGAACTGTTATTAATATTAAAACATTGATGAAAACATGAATACATGTAATGGATTCAGACTAAAGCAGGCACTCAATAAACATACCGTTTTTTATCATTGCTATTGTTGACATATAGCTTTCTTGTCTTATTTGAAAACTTGTGTCAATTTTGAGAACCTCCTTGGAAGTAGAAACATGGGAAATCAGCTAAGGCACATTTGCTTTTCTATTAGTTTTAAAAATGAACAATTTCATTTTTACAGGTACTCTATAGTGGTGTTATTGAGTGTAGAAAACACCCTTCCTTCAACTTCCTCATCCAGTTTTCACAACGATAACCAATCAAATCTTCAAATTCAAATCTTCATTTTGAATGCTATGGGGAAATCACAGTGGTCACAGCAGAGGCCACTTCAGTGGGGAAAGGAGATACCCTAGCCAGGAGAAAATGGTTCTATAGTATTTTGGTAGCAAAGAAATCCATCCACTAACATAACTCTTAATATGAAAAGCTGTTTAGAACACAAAAATGGCTCATTTTAGACATGCCAAAACCCAACCGAGAAATGCGGATTTCTGCTTTTGTTTTCTTTTTTTCTCTATCTCAAAGCTGAATTATTTCCTGACAATGAATCTAATACACGAGGACTTAGGCTTATGTTTAGAAACTGAGCCAATGTGAACAAATACTAATTTTGACAGGTGCAACTGCATATTTTTGGTAAACAGCGCACCAAGAAATTCTATCCAACCAAAGAAAGTAAATCCTTTAATTTTAGGTTCTGGCACAGATGTCTCCTATTAAACAAAGCCTATTTGTTAAAGACACGCCCAGCTGAGAGATGGGGAAATGGACAGGCTCATATAATGGATTTTAAATGACTGACATCACACAGAGGTCAGTGACATTTCTGTACTGTCTGTTCTCAAAGAAGTTAAATCAAGTTACCTTCCTTACCAGACCTACTGGGGGCTTCCTTTCTATTGTTTACTAATGTTCTTTTTGAGCTTTTTCAATCTTCGTCGATGTAACAGATAAAAACATTTTACTTTTTAAAAATTCATGGTTAAGTGATTATAAAGGTTGAAATATCTTTCTAATATTTATTGACCATTCACATATCTTTCTTTGAAAATTATTTTCCTATTGGTGTTTATGTTACTGTTATTTTATTTATTTATTTTTTGTGGTACTGGGGGTTAAACCCAGAGGCTTTCTACCTCCGGGCTATACTCCCAGACCCATTTTATATTTTATTTGGAAACAGGGTCTCACTAAGTTGCTGAGAGCCTCACTAAGTAGCTGAGGCTGGCTTCGAACCTGCGCGATCCTCCTGTCTCAGCCTCCAAAGCCCAAAGATTACAAGCGTGCGCCATCACGCCCAGCTATGTTACTGTTATTTTAGAGCACTTTATTAATATTTTATGTATGTTGTAGATATTTTCAGGTCCGAGTTCTGTATTTAACTTATTTATTTTGGGGTGCTGGAATTAAGTCCGGGGATATTCTACCTTCAAGATATGTCCCCAGTCCCCCTCTTTTGTTTTAAAACAGGGTCTTGCTAGGTTGCTGAAGAGTCTTATATCTTAAGGTTTTCCTCTAATCTGCAACCCTCCTGCCTCAGCCTCCCAAGTACTGTAATTACAGGTATATTCTACTTCACCTGCCTTGTGATTTTGTTTTTGCTTATATGGATATTTATGCTTCTATGGCTTTTGCTATACTGACATCTCCAATTTATATATTTTTTTCTTTGTTACTGAGGATTAAATCCAGGTATATTCTACCTCCAAGATACACCCCCAGCCCTATTTTATTTTTATTTTTGAAACAGGTTCTTGTTAAGTTGATGAGAATCTCATTAATTTCTAAGGCTGTGCTCGAACTTGTGATCCTCCTGTATCAGTCTCCCAAGTAGTTGTATTACAAACCTGTGCCACCACACCGGGCTTATCTGGATCTTTAACTCTTAAATTCTTCACAAAAAAGTACAAATGACTCCTTTAAGGAATGTATTGTGTATGTTTTAAATTGTCTACCTATTGGAAAATATTATAGGACATTTTCTTCTTTTTCTTTTCATGGAACTAGAGATAAAACCCAGGGGTATCCTACCCCTGAGTTCATCCCCATACCTATGTTTTAAACAGGGTCTAAGTTGCTGAGGCTGGCCTTGAACCCTTGATCCTCATGTCTCAGCCTCCCAAGAACTAAGATTACAGATATGTGCCGCCGTGCTTTCCTGAGCAGATACTTCTCAAAAGTACAAGAGGGCACCATGGCGATTTCATGCATGGTGGACTACTTTTAGTCAGCAACCATAAATTAGAATTACAATTGATTTTCAATAATCCACTAGTACTTTTCATTTAACTCCTCCCTCCCCAGCAAAAGCTAGTATAAATGTCATGAATACTGTCAAAAGTCAGTGACTGAGGGCTCTTAGTCACTCTACAAGCATGAAGAGTTTTTAAGTAATCTTACAGCATCATACTTTGAATGGCTTTGCCGGGCTTTCTTTCCTAAAGACTTTTCTCTTTAAAATCCACCAGATGGTTCTTACCATTATTTCCCAGGAGGGTATTATTTCTGATCTTTTTACTGAGTGGATTCAGGATCCCCAAGATGTGTGGTCCCCCTCACTGCAATAAGCACTGCCCTCAACTTTTTTTTTTTTTGGTGGTACTGGGGTTCCTGGAAGCCCTTCTACCTCTGGGCTACACTCCCAGACCTACTTTTTATTTTTATTTTTGGAGACAGGGTGTCTTAAGCCAGCGTGGCTGGCTTTGAACCTGCACGATCCTCCTGTCTCCGCCTCTCAAGCGTGGGGATTACAAGTGTGCGCCACCACACCTGGCCTGCCCTCAACTTTTATAACTACGGGTGTGCTCCTGTGGTCTTTGCCTGGAAGATACTAACAACTATGGCTTCTTCTAAATTCACAGAGAAAAGTATTCTACGTTAGACAGAAAAATAAACTGTGGCCATTTTATTTTACAATAGATCTAAGAAAACAAGACAATATTCTTTAGTTGCTTTGAAATGATTTGATATTTTAATAATTTATTTACATATATAAGCTTATTATTTCAATGAGGAAAAGATGAGAAAAAATAGATTTGTAGCAATCCAGCTTTATTTGACAACATCCATTTTGGGTAATATATATATATATATATATATATATATATATTTTTTTTTTTTTTTTTTTTTTTTTTTTTTTTTTTTTTTCCCCTAGTACTGGGATTGAACCCAGGGGCATTCTACCCTTTGAGCTACCCCCACAGCCCTGTTTTATTTTTTAATTTTTGAAAGTGTCTCACTAGGTTGCTGAGGAACTTGCTAAGTAGCTGAGGCTGGCTTTGAAACTGTAATCCTCCTGTTTCAGGCTACTAAGTATGAGGATAACAGGCATGTGCTACCACACCATCTTGTTGTCAGCTGATCCTGGCCCGCATTCCAAACCCCGCAGGATAAACGAAGCCATTAAGATAGTTAGCTGAGCACTGAGATCTCAACTGTCTCTTTTTAAAAAAAAATTTTTTTTGTTGGTGTCTTATATTCATACATCATATTGGGGTAAAAAAACCTTGCGTGTACATACATGTACACATCACCCATTTAGCCCCTACCCAATTCCCACCCCATTCCCTCCCCATCCCTCCTTCCCTTGCTTGGCTTAGTGGCTGACTTCGATATGTTTAAGTACATTGTGTATTGACACTTGACAGGGTAACAGTTTTTGAGAAAGTCCAGCTGCACCCTGGTTGGGTGTGAGCTACCTTTGCCAGCTTAGCAAACAGACCCCTTCCTCCCTGTCCAGAGTGCGGTGATCTCCCTGCCCCATTGCCATCCAAGACACACTTCTGCCCACGGGTCTCTAAAAAGCTGCATTGCACCTAATCCTGCGCTTGTCGACCACCTTTGGAATCGGTACCCTTTGCCTTTGGTGGCTGCTTTACATAATTCTGAATTTTCTCAAAACATTTTTTGGTTAGTTTTTGTTTTAAAAAATAAATGTGCTTAAGTTCTTCTTTTTTAGGTGGTGGTACTGGGGACTGAACTCTACCTCTGGCCTACAGCCCCATCCCTATTTTATTTTTGAAAGAAGGTCTCACTAAGTTGCTGAGGTTGGCTTCAAACCTGTGCTCCTCCTATCTCAGCCTCCTAAGGACGAGGATTACAGGCATATGCCACCATGTATGGCTCTTAAACTTCTTTTTGAAAATTGCATAAAAGTATGTTTTTATGATGTGAAAAATATTCAACACTAATCACAAACCAAAGAAATAAAACGTTGATGCCACTTTCAAAGTTAAAGATACTTTGCAAATCTTAATTACTCTATGAAAGACTAGGGAGTTAGGTAAAAATGAAGGCATTTGGAGGTTTCTCAAGTTCCACATGGCTAGACAGAAAATGCAATCTATCAGCTAAAGAATGAGTTAAAACATTTATGTTTTTATTCATTAGACACTGTGCAAAAACATGTTACAGACAAAAAGTTTCTACATCACAATTTTTCTCTAACCAATAAATGACCTTTGTTCATCCATTATAAACTATTAGATCATGGCTATTCTTATTTTACAGTTTTAGGCAAATAACTTCAAGACACAGCAATATAAGTACTGATTTTCTAGATTTCTCAACTGCTATAACCAGTTTCAAAACTGCATTAGATGCTAACTTTAAAGTGCATATAAAGCTTCAGCCTCTTTAATAACATGGGCTAACGGTTTTATAAATTCATTAACACTAAATTAATATGAGACAATCTAAAAGAAACTGCTTAAGAGGTATCTAGTTTCTTATAAGCTTCTTCAATGAACATAGACAAGTTCTGCATATGGGGTGAATTATGAAGAATATTCAAGTCCTTTAGAAGAGCGCTCTGGTTTGGAATCAGTGTCAAAATTTCTTCCTGTGGGAAAGAGAATAAAAATTTTTTTAAACATTTTGTTATGATAAACATCAAATGTTGATTATTTAGAGAACCAGAAAATAATGTCAAGTCCCCAACTTCACTTGCTGTCCACTCATGGCTATTTCTTCAAGTCTATCTTTCCCCAGTCCTGGTTCTCTCCCTGTTTGTGGACTATAGACAAAATATTTTCACCTTCTGAGAAAACATGAAGATTTCCCACTGCTAAAAACATCTGTACCATATCTATTGAGCTTCTCTGAAAATAAATTACAAGTGTGCAGTTTACTATGAATGTAATAATGCTATTTTATCAAAAAGTATATGCTATAGTTGGAAGCACAAACAAAAACCCAAACTTTACTTCCAGAAATGTATCCTACAGTTATGGCTCTATAAGTATATAAAGATATATGTATGAAGATATATCAAGCCGGGCGTGGTGGCGCACGCTTGTAATCCCCACGCTTGGGAGGCGGAGACACGAGGATTGCGCAGGTTTGAATTCAGGCTTGCTGGCTTAAGAGACCCTGTTTCCAAATAAAAATATAAAAAATAGGTCAGGGAGTATAGCCCAGAGGTAGAAGGGTTTCCAGGAACCCCAGTACTGCCAAAACAAAAGATATATCAAGGATTATCTGTAATACAAAAATTGTTTCCATGAGTAATTTGCAAGTTATACCATGCAAATTACATCCATGCAATGGGATGTTATAACAACTACTGTCAAAAATGAGAGATCAAGATGAACTGACAAGAAAATTCATTCACACTTTCCAGTCAAATGAGAAAAGCAATTTGGTAGCTTATGTAGGAACTAGATTTATTCAAAGAAACAAATAGGATCTGATTTTCTACCTGTGTAATATATACCTGGTGGTATAGTCACTATGGAAATGGGTACTTACCTGAAGTACGGGTGCTCTGAGACTGTCCTGAGAAAGTTCTGGAAGAGATAGTATGCTGTTGCTGTCCACTTGAGCTATCTAAAGGAGAAACAGAAGCTAGAGATTATTTCAAAAGGCTGATTTTGTTCATGTGATTATCCTCAAAAGTTGTTGTGGTCATTTTTTTTTTTTTTATTTTGGCGGTACAGGGTATTGGACCCACAGGCATTCTACCTCTGAGACACCCCCAACCCTATTTTTTATTCTTTATTTTGAAAAAGGGTCTCATTATGTTGTGGAGGGTCCAAGTAGCTGAGGTTGGCCATGAATCTGTGATTCTCCTGTGTCAGCCTCACAAGTGCTCTGGGATTACGAGCATGCGCTGCCATGCCCAGCTTGTTATGGTCAATTTTAAGCATTTAAAATTATATAAACTTAAGCAATACGTTTTAAACAATTACCTGTTTTAATTTCTCTTCCTCTTCTTCCACTTCATTTGCCAGAATCTGAATACTCTTCTCTAGTGTCTGAATCTTTGTAGTCATTGATTCTGTGGTCTCTACCATCTTATCTATTTCTTCCTGAGCCAGAAGAAAAAATTTAGTATTTTAAATTAAACCCTAACACTTGTGGATGAAAATACTGAATTTTTGTTTTTCTTCCCGAAAAAGAGTTCCTAGAAACTTGCTTTGTTACTGTAATAATGAGCTGGAAACTTAATTTACTGGAATAGAGAGATACACTTTATCCATAAATGATTCCTCGAAGTCTTACTGAGGCTGCTAGAATCAGAGATCCTACAAGACCCAAGTCGTCCAGGATCTCTACAAGAGCCCCAATGATTGATGACAGCATACAGAGCTCTCCTAAAGTAGCCTTCTTAACGTAGCAGTGAAATTCTAATTCGAAAGAAGTTTCATTTGGTTAGTAACATTTGCGTGTTTATTATTTCAATCTGCCAAAGAAGGCGATCCTGGACACCGGGGGTTGGGATAGTAAAAACAATGAGTGAGTTTCCCACATTGAAGGAATATATAATTTATAGTGGAAGACCAAAAAAGAAAATAAGGTGTGAATGAAATGAGCACGAAAACATCAGTAATGTGCTGGCTACGGGCCAAGCGTAGACCCAGACGGCTTCCAGGATGCTCCAGGGCTTCAAGTACAGCTCTGCCCTCAAATCTAGTCCTAGCAAGAGTTAATGGCAGCAGGGCCTCTGCGAATTAGACAATACTCTGTCCTAGAGAAAACATATAGATGTATTAACCCATAACCCTGCTCGGCAACATGGCCAGTGCTACAAATATGTCATTTTCTAGATACTGGAAGCAAAACTGTTCTAATTCTAGTAGTATTCCTTAAGAAATACAGTATGGCTTCTAAATGACCATTCTAAATAAAGGGGTACCTGCCACTGGGATGCTTTTTAATGGCTTTTACATTTTGAAATGATGGGTAAGATCCAAACCAAAAGCGTGTATGCAAACCCTTTTTCCACGTTAAGGTCACATTCATAGGTTCCCAAGTTTAGACCAATGTCTGTATGCCTTCTTAAGGGTCATGATTCAGCTGCTACAAAAGGCATGATCATCAGCAGCAAATGAACAAGGGTTATATATAACAAGGATTAAAAGCTTTCATTAAGATTTTTAAAATATTCTTTGTGCCAGTGCATTGGTTATTTTTGGGGGGGGTATTACTTTCATATCCATTCTGTATCTTCTTTGCCAAAATATGTCACTATTTCACAGTTTCTTTAAAAAAATCTCTCAATGATTCTAAAATTTTTCTCCTTATTTTATCTTTTTAAAATCACATACATTGCCGAGCGTGGTGGCGCACGCTTGTAATCCCCGGGCTTTGGAGGCTGAGACAGGAGGATCGCACAGGTTCGAAGCCAGCCTGAGCTACTTAGTGAGGCTCTCAGCAACTTAGTGAGACCCTGTTTCCAAATAAAATATAAAATGGGTCTGGGAGTATAGTCTGGAGGTAGAAAGCCTCTGGGTTCCACCCCCAGTACCACCAAAAAAAAAAAAAAAAAAAAAAAAATCACATACATTATCTGCTACCTATTGCTTCAGTGTTTCTTCTAATTTAGTCTGCATATCTGAAAGATTTGCATTGATGTCTAATTCTTTCCTGCATTCGGGAGTGTCATTTACTAATATCTCTAACACAGATTTATAATTTTTTCCCATACTTTCTTGTCACGTTTTGAAATTTCTTTGATCAGTGCTCATCTGTTTTGCACTCCTGTCTTTTTGACATGCCTCTGCTGTACAGAGATGTGAGTTTTGGTCCTCATTCTCTTGGTCTTAGGGTAACATCCAGAGATATTAAGAAACGTCTCGGCCGGTTCTAATGCCATCTACCCAGAATCTCTCAGAGACCGTCCACCATTCCTTTTCCCTGGCACCTTAGTCGTCATTGCCATCCAGAGGTGTGGTTGCAGGAGTAAAAGTTCTGTTTCTGTTACAGGTTTTGGAAAATCAGTATCAATAGTAACTATAGGTTACAGTAAGAAGAAGCAATGTTGCTATGTAAGGCATTTAAGGGAAAACTAGTGGATAAAGACAACTATAAACTACTAGTTCAAAGATCATCTAATGGTCATGAAGAGCTCTTTGGTCCCAAATCCAACGGTGCCTCCACTGACTACTAAGCAAACCACAGACTATACTTATGTTTCTGCCCCGTGGAAATCTTATTTTACCTGAAAACCTGAAATGTTTCTTAGTATCACAAAAGTTACACTTTTGTTTACTACTTCTGAACAATATTGATTTGTAGAAATATTAAATGCTAAAATAACACTCACCATCATTATACCTAAAATCTTTTAGGATAACCTATATCAATATCAACTAATTATCTATTTAGTGGTGGATCTAGTGCCAATACTGACAAGGCACCCTGAAAAAGAGTAACACTGGAATGAACATTAAATGCAGTATTACACTATGAGAAAACAGGGGCACTTACCAAGAATGAAAAGCCTATTTATTTACAATGTGTGCAGATTTGTTGCTCCTATCTTTTTAGCTATTTCTTAATAATATAAAAAACTGTATAAATTATTTGTGAAATGTGAATTAGTAGAGATTCTTGGGGATATATTCCTTGCATAAACGACTAATACCTTGCACTTACTGAGTTGCTAGGAAGACCTAAGCATCTTATCTACAACTACTTTAAAATGTTTAAAGCAACCAGTGGCACTTGTCTAGAATCCTACTCTCTGGGAGGCTGAGATAGGAGGATTAAAAGTTCAGGGCCAGCCTGGTAAATTAGGAAGACCTTGTTTCAAAATAAAAAAGGACTAGGAATGTAGTTCAGAGGTAGAATGCCCATGGGTTCAATCCTCAGCACCACATGCGTGCATACGCACGTCTAAGAGAAATATGGTTCAATTTATTGTAGTTTTTATAATTAATTTATAAGATCCCTAAGGTTGTTGGGCTAAGTTGTTCAGATATATACTAATTAAAAACTTATAGTTAATCATGACAGCTAATGTTATATCTTATTAAGATACAATACAGCATAATGGTTAAGAATCGTGCTCTGGAGTCAGATGAATGAGTTCAGAAGCTCAACTCTAAGCAGTGGGTCTAAGGCTTGTTTAGAAATAGCAACATGCATCTCTTTCACACTTGTAAAATGAGGATAATGACGGCTAGACGTGTGTGTGTGTGTGTGTGTGTGTGTGTGTGTGTGTGTGGTGACTGAACCCAGGGTTATTCTACTTCTGAGCTATACCCCGAGTCTTTTTGATTTGAATTAGGGTCTTACTAAGTTGTTGAGGCTGGCTGCAAACCTGTGGTCCTTCTCTCTCAGCCTTCCAGGTCGATTCCTTAACTCACCGTGAGGATTAAGGGATATAACAAAAGTGCTTAGATAGAAAGCTCTCAATACATATTAGCTATAACGATAACAAAAATGACAATGATTATATATTCTTGTCATATACAGGATGCAACTAGTAGGTTTTGAAATCCTATAGAATTTAGTGATAAGTTCCTATAACATGATAATCACAAATATTAAGACACTATAACATGATAATCACAAATATTAAGACAGTCTGATAAAATATGACTGCTAATTCACCATATATATTAGAAACACTTAAACTTTAGAGACTTAAAGTTCAGGCAAAGTTTTTGTTTTGTAACAAAATAACAATTTAATGAAAAACCTGGCCCAATATCAAGTATTTATTACTGGAAGAATACCAGAATCAAAACACTAGTTTTGTCTCTTCCTCTCTCCCCTACCTCCCTAACTGCGATTCCCCGTTTGTTTCTTACCTGCAGTAGCGCCAGGCTTTCCTCATTAGCTCTGTCCTGTCCCCTCTCCATTTTCAGCAGCTCTGACACATTAGTCAAAGACTTCAGCTTTTTGGGAGGGACTTTCAGAGTTTCACACAGTTGTAGCAATCTTAAAAATAAAATAAAAACATGGTTGTTTACTTTTGTTTTGAAACAGTCCTCATTTTTCCCCTGTCCCCATATTTTAAGGGCTGAATATTTTTTTTTAAACAAACAGTGGCTACCTATGGCAATTGTCCCCCACTCCCCCCAAAAAGCGCTGGAAAAATCATCATTTAACTATTCAATTTATTATAATTTATCTCATCCTCTGGGCCTTGAAGCTGTTAACTAAGGAACATTTTCTGTCTTACACATGTAATGCTTTATTTATATGTATTTATTTAAAATTTTTCTTTCTACCACCTAAATGTTTCCTACCCTATTATAGCACATAAGTCTATTATTACTTATTGTGGATTTTGTTAAGAGATAGACCACTACTTAGTTCATATTAATCATGGCATGGGGGCTGTTGCCAGTTAGTCCAAAGATCTCCATATACCTAAGCTGGGCCAATCAGAGCCCATCTCTCCCAGAATTTTTTCTTTCTTTCTTTTTTTTTTTTGTGGGTCTGGGATGGAACCCAGGGGCATTCAACATCCAAGCTACACCCCCTACCCTATTTTTTAATTCTTTATTTTGAAACCGGGTCTCACTGAGTTGCAGAGCGCCTCACTAAGTAGCTGAGGCTGTCCGCGAACCATGATCCTCCGGTCTCAACCTCCCGAATGCTGGGATTACAAGCATGCGCCCCCACGCCCGGCTTCTCCCAGAATTTTCTAACTGAAGCTAAGGAATGGTTTCTTTTCCTTTTTCTTTACAAGGCTGGAAAGATAGGTATTTACAGGGAGCTGATGATGCCTATGATTCTTACCTAATGAGAACAACCAAAAACTAAAAAAAAAAAAAAAAAAAAAACCTAAAAAAAAATGGAGCCAACTTGCAGAGAAAAGCAGTCAAAACTAATACATGAGAATGTGTTCCCATGGCAAATACCCATTTGAGAGAAGCTGGGTTAAACAAAATGAAATAGACTGATCTACTAAGGGTTTATGAGATGCTAACGTCCAGAAACATAATTTATCTTTTTTATGAATATCTTAAAGAAATAAGTGTTTCAGATAAACAAGCAGGCTTGAAATATATCTACCTCTGTAGCTGTTTAGGATGAAGAGACTACTGGTTGAAAATCAGTTAATCTGACAGTGACTATTATATGCTATAACACTCTAATTCACATTTGTCCTATATTAAAAGGAGTCTATATTGCGACAGTTTTATTGTATTTGTGTTGGTTTATTTTTTATTCTTTGGCACCCCTCTATCCTTTAATAGTAGGCTACCATCCCATTAAGCTGTTTGCGAGCCCTCTTCTAGCCGTCCTTCTTCAGTCGTGACCCACCTCTTTCCATAGACTCCCACCTTGCCGAGTCTGTACCACTCCATCCCATCCCACTTCACTGCACCACCCAATCCCGCCCCATCACACCCCACTCTATTTTACTACTATGGGTTGAGAATTATACTTAAAAGTAAATAGAACTCGTAGTCAAAGGAATCCTCAGAGATAGAGTATTAGATCACACACATTTCTACGTAAATCTGAAACTGAGATGTAAAACCTTCTTTTATGAAAAGAATCAGTTGTGTAAATACTAGAGAAAAGTAATCGCTGAAAATCATGAACAGTGGCGTGGCCCTAGCAACACTGCAGAAGAAGTCTTCATCAGTAACTTGTCACAAGATGAAGAGTGTGAGCACTGAGATGCAGGCCCCTGCTTGAAGGGTTGACGAGGCAACTCTGGCTCCTGGGAAGCGGCTTGGAATGCCAGGCTGGGAGGCGAGCACGCTTCCTCTAATCAGTGAGCACCGAGTTTTGCCAAGTTCCCTTGAAGTTCAGGAAGCGGCTCCAGGCCTCTTTGCATGCCCTTCCCAATCTAGACATCTCAGAAAACTTACTGGTATGATATACTGCTTGAGATGTTACAAGCGATCACAGGTGTTCCTTGCTTCTATTTGTAAAACAAAGAGGTGCTTTAAGTTTGAGATTAGTCCTTTGGCTTTACTTACACACATCCATTGTTGCTTTAAGATAACCCTGTAATGTCTGAAATAGCTAATTTGTCTATGAAACTCATAGAAGCCTTTTCTATAAAAGTCTGACTGCTCTCTCAATAAAACATGCAGTTGTACATGAAACCTGCATCCCCTGTGGCCTGATGAAGCGGCTTTACCCTCAGGTCTCCAGTGCACTAGACACTGACAGGAGAGCAATAACATCATGGGAAAGTATAACTGCTGCTTATGCCAATAATATAGTACAACACAACATGAAGGAAAAACAGAAATATATACTAGATAAAAGTAGAGAACTTCAAATAATGAAAAATGAAGTTGAAGGGAGTTAAAGTTGAAAAAGTATTTTTCAAATACTGACACAAGGCAGTGAAATATGACAATAAGAGATTTGTGATATTCAGTTTCTTTTGTATAAATTCTCTGAAACTTATTTCAACAATTTATATACCAACTGTTTAGGAAAGAATACGTATTTCCAACTTAAGTTTAAAAAAAAAATCCCAGCATAGTCTACAAATGTTAATTTGGCAACATAGGATCAAATTAAATTTTTCTTTAAAAATTAGGTTTTAGCTGGGCTGGTGCACATCTTTATCCCAAGTCCTTGGGAGGCTGAGCCAGGAGGATCGCAGGGTCGAGGGAAGCCTTAACAATTTAGTGAGAATCTCAGCAACCTAGTGAGACCCTGTTTCAAAACTAAATATAAACAGGCCTAGGGGGGTAGCTCAGGGGCAGAATGACTCTGAGTTCAATCCCCAGTACCACACACATAGCAAAAAAGTGAGGTTTTAGGCACTTTCAGTTTTATAACCAAATTACCTTTTCTTCAGATAGTTGAGATGATACTGAATTTTTTCTTTTTCTTTGCTATTACTCAAGATTGCTCTAGGAAAAAAAGAGATTGAATAAGTGTTAGTTTGAAATATATATACATAATATAATCTGTGTACTTTTCTCTCTGAATTCTCTTAAGTGTTCCTCTTCCCGAGCCAGGCAAAATCAATCACTGTGTGTGTGTGTGACTGGGGACTGAATTCAGGGGCATTCTATTTCTGAGCTACACCACCAGCCCTATTTTATTTTTACTTTGAAACAGGGTCTCTCTAGGTTGAGGAGAGTCTCACTACTCGCTGAGGTTGTTTTCAAACCTATGATCCTTTTGTCTCAGCCTCCCAAGTACTGGGATTACAGGCAGGCTCCACCACATCCGACTTGCTTTTCCTTTTATATTAAGTACATTTTAAAGAGAAGTATAATGCAATTTTTAAACAAGATTGTATTGTACTATTTATATGCCTCATTCTTTTGAAGAAGTTCAGCACGAAGACAGCGGAATCGTGTGTTATTTTCTTTATATCCCCTGTGGCATAGTAGCTTTCATAGACAATGTTACACTGAATTCATCTTCTTCATAAACAATCCTTACTGACAGAATAAGTTAAAATTGTTATAGACAGCAGATCAGGCCACAAAGACTTGATTTTTATTCTGATGGAGAATCCTAAGTTTCTAAAATTGATGAAAACTTTCTTTTCCTGAAGGCTAGTCATCGTAAGACAGTAAATATACACTGATCTGGAACAAAAACATACCTATCATCTTAAAAAATACAGTAATACTTAGAAAAGTTTATAGGGAACTCATAAATAGGAACCAAAAGAGTGAAAAGAAAAAATCTCCTACTCACATTATTATTGACTCAATCATAGATTGCAAAAGTTCTTTTGTACTTTCTGAAAGAGGCTGCCAGGTGCTTCTCTTGTTGGATGCAATCTTCATCTGCTTCAGATTAATATGTTTTGTTTGTTCTGTGAATGATGACAGAAGAGATTTTGATCAAGTCCTAAATTTACATATGTTTACATAAAAAGTAACTTTTAGAAAAAGTACAAGTTAACAAAAATTATAAAAAAATCCATTTCATTACATAGCTATAATATGCTAAATTTTGAACATGAATTTGCTGCCTATTATTATGTTAAATGAAATAATACAAATTGCTATTATAATATAAACCCTAAGTAAATAACTTTAAATGAACCAAGCTATAATTATTAAAAATTTAGTATTCAGAAATGGCTTGAATTCCTTAAGAATTTCACTGATAAAAGGAAGAAACTATTAGCTGGGCATGGTGGGGCACACTTGTAATCCCAGTATTTGGAAGACTAAGGTAGGATGATGGTCAGTTGGAGGCCAGCCTCAGCAACTTAGTGAGACTCTGTTTCAAAATTTAAAAAATAAGGACAAGAGCCGGACATGGTGTAATCCCAGCATTTGGGAGGCAAAGACTGGAAAAATCACAGTTCGCTGACAGTCTCAGCTACTTAGCGAGGTCCTTTGCAACTCAGTGAGACCATTTCATAAATAAAAAGACTAAAAGATAGAGCTGGGGTGTAGCTCAGAGGTAGAATGCCCCTGGGTTCCATCCCCAGTACCACCAAAAAAAAAAAAAAAAAAAAAAATAGGGCTGGGGGTATGTACAACAGCTCTATTTCTAACAAATACTGGATGGCTACTTGAACCAAAGTAGCTGAGACTGGCCGCAAACTGCAATCCTTCTGTCAGCCTTCAGGATACTGGGATTACAAGCACGCACCACCATGCCCAGCTCCCCAGCCTTTTAAAATTTATTTTGAAAAAGGTCTCCCTAAGTTGTAAAGAGTCTTGTTAAGTTGTTGGAGCTGGCCTCAAATCTGTGCTCCTCCTGTCTCAGCCTCCCAAGTACTGGGATTACAGGTGTGTGCTGCTGTGCCTGGCTACCATGGGATACTTTGATTTTCTCTGGTTCCTATCAACCTTGTAATAGAGAAGCCTGGACAGTATTTTGATACAAGGTTAAGTAAACTTTCAGTTGATGGAAATAATAATTTCTTACAAACACGTGCATGCGGCTGTTTCTTACTCTCTCTTGCTTTTGCAGAGGTCACGAAGGAGGTGCTGAAAATGTGATCCTGAATACAGCTCGAGAAATATACTAAGTAAGATATAGAAAAGAAATACCTTCAACAGACAAAGCGTTTGGATGATTTTTCTTTCTTTTTGCTCTGTCTCTGACCTAAAGGGAAATATACACAAAGAATGAACATCAGAGAAGAGATAGCACTTTTGCAATAGGATTGTTATAGATATTAAGAGTATTCATATACCTTCCAGAAGATAGAAGAAAAAAAAAAACACAATCACAGTGGAAAGAAGTTACTTTCCTCCTGAACTAATTTTTTCCCCATCATAATAAAAATCCACCATTGGTAGATTCTCATCTTTTAACATATGAATTGATAAGAATTTGTAACTTTATTCCTATTCTTTGAACTTAAACACCTTAGCAATGCTCCATTACCCTTTCCTCCTCAAATAATTCTATAGTCAATGCTTATTCATGAGAATTGAGGTAAGTAACAATTTTTATCTGAGAATCTTAGAAATATTACAAAAGCTCCTGGACTATACTGTGAATTACAGTATTTTGTCCTCAGACTGGCCTTAGTCTTCACATACTTGTCTGTAATAAAATGAATGATGTTTCTAATTAAAGAGCTTTAAGTGACTTGATATTTTCATTACCTCTTTCTCTGACAACTCCAGATTCTCATCACCAGCTCTTCTTTTTGAATTGCTTTTTAACTGTTGAGACGACTTCTTGGAAGCAGTTGCTTTACGGGGCATCTTGATCTAAATGTATAATTAGAATGATGACTACAGAAACCTGTAGAGATGGTAACCCAAAAATATAACGACTTGCACAGTGTTTTGTTAAAAATATTACCTAAATTACTTAATATTTTCTTTTTAAAACAAAGCATAATAGCCAGGCATGGTGGCGCATGCTTGTCATCCCAGAATTCGGGAGGCTGAGACCAGAGGATCGTGGTTCGCAGGCAGCCTGAGCCACTTAGTGAAGCCCTTTGCAACTCAGTGAGAACTTGTTTCAAAATAAAGAATAAAAAATAAGGCTGGGGTGTAGCTCAGAGGTAGAATGCCCCTTGTTTCCATCCCCAGTAAAACACACACACACACACACACGCACACACACTAAAATTTGGGGGATAGTATAATGCTTTTTAAAACAGACCAATTTTAAAATAAATAACTGTGGCTCTCATCACCATACATTCATATATAAGCAGGGCATTCTCTGGTCTGTTCCCTTCCTCATGTCTCCTTTTTCTCCTTCCCCCTCCCTCCCCCAACTCCCTCCCTTATCTGAATGGCCTCTCTCTCCTTGTTTGCATGGAGTTCTGTCTCTTTCTTATTTTCCCTGCAGCTTCCACACATGAGCTTCCACACACGGCCCTTCATCTCCTGAGGCGGGCTGATCTCCCTGACCATGATGTTGTCTCGTTCCATCTGTTTTCCTGAAGACGATAAAATTTTGTTTCTCTTTATAGTTGAGTGGGTACCTAGGCTGGTTTCATAACTTGGCTATTGTGAATTGTGCTGCTATGATCATATGCATTTGTTTCTATAATATTATAACTTTAAGTTTTTTGGAAGAACCAACAATCAAAAAAAGTGATGCTATCAAATGAAAAAGATTCTGCACAGCAAAAGAAATAGTCAGGAGTGTGACCAGAACCTACAGAATTGTCAGCTACTCCTGATCAAGGAGTACTATCTAGAATACATAAAGAACTCAAAAAACACCAAAAACCAGAAGATCCAATTTAAAAAATGGGCAACTAAACTCAATACACATTCCTCAAGAGAACAAAGAGAATGGCCAACAAATACATAAAAAAAGTTCAACAACATTAGCAATTAGATAAATACGGGTCAAAACCACCATGAAATTTCAACTAACTCCAATTAGAATGGCAGTTATCAAGAATACAAAAAAGCCAAGCATGGTGGCTCATGTCTGTAATTCTAGGACTTGGGGGCCTGAGACAGGAGGATGACAGGTTGCTGGCCAGCCTCAGCAACTTGGTGGGATCGTGTTTCCAAATTAAAAAAAAAAAAATAGGGATGAGGGTACAACGTGGAGGTAGAATGTCCCTGGATTCAATCCCCAGCAAAACACACGCGTGCACACACACACACACACACACACACACACACACGTAGAGTGACAGATAATATTAGCACAAAGAGTACTATCTTAAGCAGTGGATTTTCCATTATTTAATTAATGGCAAAGATACAAACATAGTTTTGTGGCTATTAATGTAACAACCTGCCATTCATAGGGTTTATGACTCACTTCCATTCACTAGATGCGTTTTAACAGAGTATACTGATTACTCTCACATATTACAAAATAGGCACGGAAATGAGGATGGCAATGACAAAATTTACAATAATTCCTTTCCCCTAAGAGTTCTTTATCACCAGTTTCACTTCTGATTAAAGGAATAGGCTATACATTCTCACTTCAGACCATAAGGAATAGATAAGTTACAAGTTAGGTACAGTACACAAGGAACTATGTGTAGACTTGTATTTATAGACACACATATACATGTGCGCTATTGTTTCTAGGTTTATATGCTTAGATATATAGATAAATTAGTTGCCATTCCTTTTGTAAACATTTAGAATTTGTTATTTTAAAAGCTTCAGGCCTCCAACCCCCAGTAATACTAAAACATATATATAAAAATTAATCAAGAGGTCACAAACTATATTTAGGGACTATACAGCAGATCAGATACAAAAAAAATTAGTGGAGGCCAAAATATCCCCTTATACTGCTCTTGAACAATGTGATACTTTCCTTGACACCTAGTTTCTACTTTATGCTCCATTTCTACAATGCTTAATTCCTTCAACTTGACTTCCTATACTTAAAAACCCACCATATGAGAACGTTTCATTTGAGGGTCTCTCCTGAAAGGGCCGACAGGGTCAGCAGTTCCCACTGTTCACTTAAGAAGAACATGTGGAGCCGGGCGTGGTGGCGCACGCTTGTCATCCCCACATTTGGGAGGCTGAGACAGGAGGATCGTGCAGGCTCGAAGCCAGCCTCAGCTGGCTTAAGAGACCCTGTCTCCAAATAAAAAATAGGTCTGAGAGTGTAGCCCAGAGGTAGAGGGCCCCTGGGTTCCATCCCCAGTACCACCAAAAAAAAAAAAAAAAAAAAAAAAAAAAAAAAAAGAACATGCAGGCATGCAGGTTAAGGGGCAAGTAAGAACTGAGATTTTAGATTAAAAAATGAAGCAAGTTCTTTCTTATGACTATTAGTAAGAAGTAGGTTCTATGTCTTAAATCTTGGCAGACTCTGCGGCTGTTTGACCAGTAGAATATAGTAGAAATGGTTCTGTTCTAATTTACTGGCCTAAACATGAAGACTAGCAACTTCAACCTCTTGCCTACTAGAAACACTTGCTCTTGGAATACAGCCACCACCGAATGGGAAAGGAATGAAACGCCAGGCAAAAGCCTCCTCTCAGCACCCAGCCAACAGCCAGCACCAACTTGCTGGTCCAGGGCATGTACTGAGCCAATGCGCTACAGTTGACAATTCATGGAAAAGAGACTAGACAGCCGGACCAAGTCCTTCCCAAACCCAAATGCTGGACCACAATACATCTCCAATGTATCCTCAATGCCCATCACATAACACCCAAACTCTACCATGTCATACACTGTTTTTCAAAATCTAGCCCCGCCTCGCTCTCCATACTTCTACTACTCCTTCACTGAATTTAGATTTGATTTCTTGAACACATTTTGAGTAATTCTGCCCCTCATGCACATTATCTCCTGCCCGAGTTGCTCTTCCCGTCTCCCCCATTCTTCCCAAAGCCTTCGTAACCTCTCCCATTTCACATTATGGTTTGGTTCTATTATTCACTTTCTTTCTTTCTTTCTTTTTTTTTTTGTGGGTTTGGGGATGGAAGCCAGAAGCATTCTCCCCCTGAACTACACCCCCTGCACTATTTTTTATTCTTTATTTTGAAACAGGGTCTCACTGAGTTGCAAAGGGCCTCACTAAGTAGCTGAGGCTGTCCATGAACCGCGATCCTCAGGTCTCAGGCTCCCGAATGCTGGGATTACAAGCGTGTGCCACCATGCCCAGCTCACTTTCTCTTTATTCTATAATATGTAATTCAGTGAGATCTCAAATCTGATTCACAAATTAGTACGATCCTTTTACATATAGAACGTGGGTATAAAGTTTTCTATAGCAATTTGACAAAGTAATTTTATGTGTGTTAAATCTAATCATAAAGTATTGGCCTTATCTTTCGAACCTTATTTTTCTGGTAACTACTGTTTTAAAAAGACTGTATTTCTCAGACCAATCACAGGCTTACGTAAAACTAAGCAGAAAGTATTGGGAGTTCCCATAAGCCCTTGGCCACCCCACCCATTCCAACTTCCTCCATCATCAACATTGAAACACTAAAATGGTAAAACTGCTAGTGGTATAATTGTACTTATACTTACACTTCATATCACCCCAGATCTATAGTTTATATTAGGGTTCACTGTTTTTGGTACTGAACAGCCTATGGATTTTACTAATAATTTAAATCTTATTTTTACGAAAGCACTGGTTGTGACTGATTAGAAATATTAAAAAACCCTAAAAAGCAAAGTTGGTCCTTTGTCACAGATTTAAGAAGTATGATTTTCACTGACGCCTACTTGAGAGGAAATATATCACGGTGCCAAAAGTTTCTCAACCTCAGCACGATTAACATTTTGGATGGGGTAATTTTTTTGTTGTGGGAGGCTGTGGTGTGCACTAGAGAAATTTACCAGCATTCTCGTCTCCACCTGCCAGATCCCAGATACTCATCACAAAATTGCCCCAGATTGAGAACCATTGCCATGGTGGTTAAAAGCAAACCAGGGATGAAGAGATAATATATAAATTGTTGAAGCTCCAAATACTAGCTCTGTCACTTAACTAGTTACATAGCTCTGAAGTAAATTAACTTAGTTTCTCCACTGGTACAATTGGTAAATAAAAATACTAACATCAAAGGCTTTTGAAGGCTGGAATGATTTGGCACAGAATATATAAAGGGCCTAGAACAATACCTGGGACATAGTAAAAAGTCAGTAAACAAAAAAGCCATCATTTCTATCACTATAGGGTTAGTTGTAAAATACACACACACACACACACACACACACACACACACACACACACACACACGTTTTTTTCTAGTTCCTAGATCCAGAGGAAACCATAGCCTATTAATAGTGGGGTAGAGCCAGGCGTGGTGGTACATGCTTGTAATCCCAGCACCTGGGAGGCTGAGACAGGAGGATCTCGGGTCTGTGGACAGCCTCAGCTACTTAGTGAGAACCCTCTGCAACTTAGTGAGACCTTGTTTCAAAATAAAGAATAAATATAGGGCTAAAGGTGTAGCTCAGAGGTAGAATGCCCTTGGGTTAAATCCCTAGTACAGGGGGAAGAAACAGTGGGTAGAATCAGATAAAAAAAAAAAAAAAAAAAAAAAACCAATTACTATATACAATAAGTGCTATTAGTTTTACATTCTATATAGTAATAGTCAGTGTATTTATAACACTACTAAACCATAGCACTAGTAGGCTATGGTTTCCTGTGAGAATACAGAGTATTCAGAGAAGAAAAACTTCGATTTGAATTACCTTTTAAAATACTTATCAGAAGGAAGGGAAATAAAGTATTTAAGAGAAATCATCCAAAGTCGATGACTGACGTGTTCAGGGCCAGGAAACATTCAGCGAGGCTTCTATGTTTCTGGGAGGAATGGAGAGTGGCTGCCGTGATGGCGCACGCCTGTCATCCCAGCATCTGGGAGGCTGAGACAGGATGATGGCGGTTCGCGGACAGCCTCGGCCACTTAGTGAGGCCCTGCCTCAAAATAAGGAATATAAAATAGGGTTGGGGGTGTAGCTCGGAGGTAGAATGCCCCTGGGTTCCATCCCCAGCACTGCAAAAAATAAAACCCCCCAAAACCTTACTTTTCTCAAACACAGACTACGGAGTGTGCTACAAAAGCGTCATCCTTTAACCTGGACCTGCCCAGCGGGTTAGACGCTTTCCCGACTCACCGCCGAGTGATTCTCCTAGAATCTGTCTGGGAATTGAGAATATTTCGCGCCCAAATGTCTGAAAACCAGAAACACCGGAAGCAGCTAGAAAAAAAGCGGAAGCGTTCGTAGCATAGGAGGCGGGCCTTTGGCCGTGCCTCTGACGCCATCAGAGCCGCGCCCGCCAACGTGCCGTTGATTGGCTAGAAAGAGGGCGGTGTCCGCCCGCGCTCCCGGATTGGTCTGGCTGGTGTTTGCGGGGCCGCCGCGGTCTGGACCTTTGACAGGCCGGGCGCGGGGTGTGGGAGCCCAGCCGACCTCTCCCATAGCGCGGGCTGCACCGGGCGGGCCAGTGAGTAGCACCTGCGCTTTGCAGCACGCCGGGCGCTTAAATCCTTCTATTTTCCTGGCTCTTCTCGCTGCCCTCCCTTTCTGTCCTTCCTCTCCCTTTCAGCCCTTTCCTTCTTTCTTCTTAACCTTCCCGCTGTGACAGGTCCCACTTCCCTCCGCCTCCTCTTTGGGGGTTTAGATGCTGGTTTTGATCGACTTCTTTTTTTCGGCAGAGTCCTGGAAGTCGGAGCTATTGCTGCAGAGGTGCTTTTAATTCTTCAAGGGCTGTGTCGCTATCTTCTCTATCCACCCAAGCACCTGTAGGCCTAGGTCATCTTTCTGTCTGTCTGTCTGTACTAGGAGTTGAACCCAGGGGCCAAGATAGACACCCCCCCCCCAGCTCTGTTTTATTTTTTATTTTGAAGCAGGATCTCGATAAGTTGTAGAGGGACCCTAAATTGCTGAGACTGGTCTCCAACCTTTGATCCAGCCTCCCAAATACTAAAATCATAGGCGTGCGCCACCACGCCTGCCTCTCGATCATTTCTTCCACGGTTCGGATGGGTGTGCTAGCTCCACAGCTGCCTTGCTTCTAGCCTGCGGCCCAAGTTGTTACTAGGGTTTGTGCAATAGGCAGTTGGACAAAAGTAGGTAGGATAGGAGTGAGATTAAATATGAAAGACAGGTCTAAATTAACATGGAAGTGTAATTATTAACTAACTTGTTCATAGCTTTGTCTAGTAAACAAATTACTTTGTTCATAGCTCTTTGTCTAGAAAGAGAGCTGTCTTTCGGAAGCTTTAAGTAACTTGTTGATTTTCTTCCAATATATTTTTGTATTTAATGATTTATTTATGCTAGTATATATTTATATGTCTCGAGTTGCTATTTCCAATCCATACTGGCTCAGGGAGGAAGGTGGCTGCCCTTTCTTTATGCATGTAAACAGTCAGACTTGAAAGTTATTTGGGTCAGCATTTGCTTTCTTTTATGGCTTTTTTTGAAGTGTAGAGATGAGCATCACTTTAACATATTCTGAGAAGCATATTCCTCTAACATATTCTAATAAGCAATAACCTATATTTGCATATTGCTTCTTGAATGCTTGAAGTCTCTTTTGATGAAGCTCTGAAGAAAATTCAGAAGTCCTATTGACATCAGTAATATTTGTGTTCTTCTTTTAAAGTGCTCTCTCCAGTCCTCACCAATTGGCCATTTAATTTTCAAAAGGCCTTCTTATACAGGGCTCTCACCTGTCATTTGTCCAGGTTGAGGACAGCTTCAGTGTATGTGCTTGAAATGCACACGACACTTATTGTCTTTAATCTAGTCTGGAGTCAAATGGCCTTTCATATTGTTATTGTAGGTTCAGTTGTATCTTCATTATTTTTTCTTGCTCACTTTTTAGACTAGTACATGTAGGGATAACTTGAAAAGAGATGGCTAAGAAGGACCCCCTAGATTTAATAGAATAAAATCATAATAACTTTAAAGATAATGAGACTGTTTTCGATTTGTGTATAATATACTTACAGAAAGTACATACACCATAGTTGCAGTTCGGTGAATTTTCACAAGCATAATAAATCTATGTAGTTAGCATTCAGATTATAACCGACATCCTAAAAACTTCCCTCTTGCTGCCTTTCTGCACTAGATACCATATGTAAACACTCTGGTCTGCTGACATAAAAAACTAATTTTTCCTGTTTCCTAAATATTTTAGTATCTACATAAAATTTTATCATTTGCATATGCTGTTTCTCACTTATTCTTATGTTGTTAGACATTTATGTTGTTTTTATTTTCTCTAATACAAATAAAACTGCAAGAACATCTATTTGATGTACTATAATAGTATCTTTCCTGGGAGCATTGTTTCTTAGTGGAATAACATAAACTTTTCTGGAGCTTTTTACATATCTTGACAACTTCCATTTCAACCTAGTTAAAACCGTTAATATTCCACCATTGGTTTATGTTTCTTGTTTAAAGAAGTATTGGATAGTCTTTTTTGACTCTACTGGTTAAGCAGTTTATAAATTAGAAGAGCAGTGAATTACTGGAGAGATTATTTAAGCCAGTTCCTGGGTTCAGGGAGAGGTTGTGAACATATTAATTAACCTGAAGGACTTTGAAATTGGGCTTTCTGGATTCAAATCTGTAAAATAAGGATATTATTAGTACCTGACTCTTGATGATAGTTCAAGTATTCAAATCCTCTTGCTGAGCATGGTGGCACATGCTGATAATCCCACTACTACTTGGGAGGCTGAGACTGGAGTATTGCAGGTTCAAGGACAGCTTCAGCAATGCCGTGGGACTCTCAGAAACCTCGTGAGACATGCATGGGAGACAGGGTGGGCACTGCAGGTAAACACACAAGGAATGGTGCATGCACATATGTGTTTGTCACGCTGAACCTCACTATAATTATGATGCACCAATAAAAAATAAATTAAAAAGGGCTGGGGGTGTAGCTCAGGGGTAGAATGTTCCTGGAATTCCATCTCAGTGTCACAAAGAAACAACAAAAAGTTGCTACTCTCTGTGAAATCCTTAGAGCTTTCCTTATTCCTAGAAGGTAGAAAATGTGTATTGAAGATAATGCCTTAGCTCAATTAAATAGATAAAACCCCAGAATATCCTAGGCAGAAGGAAGACAAGAGCAAGTTTATAAATCTTTGGCATATGGGATGAATTGTAGCCAATCCAGGACTTCCAAGAATGCAGAATGTGTGGTGGGCAAAGAGAAATGTGTGTTTGACAGATAATCAGAGACAGGTTATGGAGGGCTTGGATGCCTGTTGGTCTTGTTCACCATTTTTTTTCTACCACTGAAAATAAAGCCTGTCATAAACTAAATATTAACTAAAACCATTCTGAGTGAAAAAAAATAATTAGGAGGTTCTACTATTTTCTCCACAGGATGGAGGAACCTTTGAGAAATTGTGGGAAGTATGACATTGTCAGATTTGCCTTGGTGTCAGGCCGTACATAGATGAGAAGAGGCCAAGACTAAATAGATCAAGAGGCGATAGGGGAAGAAGATGGCGTTAGAGTGATAGCAATTGTGGAGAAGAGGGGTCAATGTTATCAAATATCAGGTGCAGGAAGCAGAAAAGATGACATCAGATAATACACTCTTTTTTCTTTCCATCTTTCTTTTTCCTTTTATAAGAAGTATCTCTTAGGCTGGTTGTGAACTCCTGGACTCCAGTATCTCTTGCCCTGACTTCCAGAGTGCAGGGACTAGAGGTGCTAGCTACCACACCTACTTTCTCTTCTTTTTCCTTCTCACCAATAACTCTGGTTTTTCTTTTCTTCTAAATAGGAACACACCGTGCTTATTTTTCTAGGTCAGTTCTTATACCTGTTGGATATTTCCATGCTCCACCATGTGGAGGGCTAAGAATCAGCTTTTTTTACTTTCACCCCATTACTTGAAGCAGCTAAAAGAATCATCAGGCCCCAGGCGCATATTGCTACGGCTTCTACACCAGCAGCAACCCCTTCACCCAGAATGGGCTATCCTGGCCAAAAAGCAGCTGAAAGGCAAAAACCCAGAAGACTTAATATGGCGCACACCAGAGGGAATCTCTATAAAGCCCTTATATTCCAAGGCAGACACCAAGGACTTAGCTGAAGAACTTCCAGGAGTGAAGCCATTCACACGTGGCCCATATCCCACCATGTATACCTATAGACCCTGGACCATCCGCCAGTATGCAGGCTTCAGTACTGTAGAAGAGAGCAATAAATTCTATAAGGACAACATTAAGGGTAAGATTTTAATGGGAGATAATATTTATGATAAGACATAACTCCTAATCTTGGCATTTTTTGAGGGGAGACTGGTAAATCCCTGTAAAGATGATATTCATCTCTTAATTTTGTGGTTAAAGACTACTATTAAAATGGATGTTTACCAACTTCTGTGATCAGAAAGATAAGAGTCAGATATATAAAACAGGCCAGAATGCAGTGCTAAATTAGAATATAGCTTATATTTATAGAATATAAATTAGAATAAATATAGTGCTGAATCAGAAAGTGCATCTTCACGTTCATTCTATAAGAGGAATTTTAGGTGAGGTGAAATTGTAAAAAAAGAGAGAGACTGGCTTTGCCTTTAAAAAGCTTTAAGTATTGTTGAGATAGGGATTGGAGGGGAGATAGTGTTAATGATGCCCAAATCAAGCAATATAAAATTATAATGCGGTACTGATATATTCAGTGCAATCTGGCATTTATTCTTTGAAAAACTTTATTTACTCCTTCTTTTTTATGATCTAAAACAAAGTTATATTGTTCAAATGCAGAACTTGAGGATTTCTAAGCTTTTATAGACCATGGGGGAACTTTTGTTTGGTGGAGAGTATCTTTGTTATTTAAGAATTTTCGAAGGTGGTCTCCAGATGTAGCTCAGTGCTGGAGCACTTGCCTAGCATGTACAGGGTCCTGGATTCAGTCCTCTGAACCCCAAAAAGAAAAATGGAGCTTTCATAATTCTGTCCCCCAGAATATTCGAATAACCAAAATGTCCTGTTCTGGCCATGTTAGATAAAGACCGAAAGAGTGAGTATACCAATGCTAAATTACATTAACCATATATGAACAAACCTTTTCATGAATTTTAGCAATATTTCAATCAAAAACTTAAGGTAAAAAATGATTTGGTGCTTGATTTTAAGCAACCAATCCTCAGAGAGAAAAATGAGGTAAGTGAGATATTGTGTTTTTTTTCTCTATTCTTTCTCATTGTGAGATTTGAAACTCAATTTGTATATTTTTAGCATATTGGAAACAACCCATGATCTTAGAAAGTGAAATGTCATATAAATTCATTTTTATATATTGGAACGTAAAAATGTTATAAAAATATACAGTGAAGGACGAATCGATTCAGTAGTTTTAAGTCAGTTTACGTAGCTGCCAGACTTCTTGATCTTACATAACTTTTCTTTGCGTATTTAGCTGGTCAGCAGGGGTTATCGGTCGCCTTTGATCTGGCAACGCATCGTGGTTATGATTCAGACAACCCTCGAGTTCGCGGCGATGTCGGAATGGCTGGAGTTGCTATTGACACTGTGGAAGATACCAAAATTCTCTTTGATGGAATTCCTTTAGAAAAAATGTCAGTTTCCATGACCATGAACGGAGCGGTTATTCCAGTTCTTGCAACTTTTATAGTAACCGGAGAAGAACAAGGTGTACCTCAAGAAAAACTGACTGGGACAATTCAAAATGATATTCTAAAGGAGTTTATGGTCAGAAATACTTATATTTTCCCACCAGAACCGTCCATGAAAATTATCGCTGACATCTTTCAGTATACAGCCAAGGTACATTCTGCCATTATAGATTTTGTGGGAGTTGTTTGAATGTAGGGATTTTTACAAAACATTATAACTTAATTTGAATTTAGTAGCTAATTCTGAGTAATAGAGTATTAAGTCAGGGTGTTTTATTGTTAGTTTTTTGCTTTTTTTTTTTTTTTTTTTTGCGGGTCTGGGGATGGAGCCCAGGGGCACTTGACCTCCGAGCTACACCCTCTGCCCTATTTTTTATTCTTTATTTTGAGACAGGGTCTCACTGAGTTGCAGAGGGCCTCACTAAGTAGCTGAGGCTGTCCGCGAACCGCGATCCTCCGGTCTCAGCCTCCCGAATACTGGGATTACAAGCATGCGCCACCACGCCCGGCCAGTTTTTTGCTTTTAATATGCCAGTTTTATAGTCTGTTATAACCAGGACCATGAACAGATACTATGTTTTATTGTTTGAATTTAATTATCTGATAATTGTCAGAATCAGGGAAGTCTCATAATTTATATTTTTATATTTCCCTATAGAATCCAGATATAGTTAAACTAGACACTGATGTCAAGACACTGACGTCAGGATATCAGTTTTATTTTGTTAAAAACTATATTAGAAATGCCAATTACATCTGCAACCTCTGTGAGGTTCCTAATTTTCAATCGTGAATTAGATTCATCTTCCCCAATCAGAGAAGTGGGAAAAGAAAGTTCCTACAGTGTCTCTATAAAGCAGCAATCCCTCCACTTTTATAACAATCCTCATATAAGTGAAAAAATGACAACTTTAGGTCTGATTAAATAATGTTACTTTGAAGTACTTTATGACCTGTGAGCTTTACTGTTTAGAAAAAAAAATTATAATTTGACAAAATGCACGTCATAAAATTACCATCTTAACCATTCTTAAGTATACGGTTTAGTTGTATTAGTACATCCACATTGTTGTGTAACCTTAATTACCAGCCGTCTCTGTAACTCTTTCCTCTAGCAAAACTGAAATTCTGTGTCTATCATACAATAAATCAACCAGGAGTGCTGACACATGCCTACAAAATCCCAGTATTTGGAAGGCTGAGACAGGAGGATTGTAGGTTTGAGGCCAGCCTCAACAATTTAGTGAGACTTTGCTTTTAAAAGGGAGGTAATCTAGGGCATAGCTCTGAGATAGAATCCCTCTGAGTTCAAGCTCCAGGACTCCCTTTCCTCCAAATAATCTTCAATAAATTGCCAATCTCTTCTCCTTCCAGCTCTTCGAAACCACTATTTTATTTTCTATAACCGTGAATTTGACTACGCTAGGTACTTTATTTAAGTAGAGACATACAATATGTCTTTTTGTGACTAACTTATTTCATTTAGCGTAATATCCTCAAGGTTTATCCATGTTATAGCACATGTCAGAATTTTCCTTCTAACATCTGATATTTTTATGTTTTTTGAAATTCTGTCAATAAACCTCTCTGCATAAGGATAATATACTTCCTTCTTCTTCTAGGTAAATTCCAGGTATGCACAGTTTTATCTTTCAATTCCATATGATTCTCTCCCCTTGCTGATTTTGTAATGAACAGTTAAGAGTTTAGTTATGAATAAAATGTTTGAAAATGTAAGATCTAGAACTGTATTTTAGTTATATGGAATATTTAAATCATATGTTAACAATAACAACTTATTTTGAATTTTTGCTATAGACTGAAATAATAGTAAGCGGTTGAGATAAATCATTTCATGTCATTCCAAAACAGTCCCACGAGGGCAATATAGCTATCTATCTCTTTTTGTAGTTCAGGAAGCCAAAGAAGAGTGAAGTTGAGAAGGTGTCTACTGTGCCAGCTAGATTTGAGCTTTCTCCCTCCAGAACCCATGCTCTTAACTGCTTTACTGAATTTCTCTGCTTTTGTTTTTACTATTTTATGCTTAGTTAAAGACAGATCGTTTTTTTGGCTCTGCAGGATATAGGTGGTTGTGTACTTTACCTAACCTGAAATTATAGGGATATGGTGGACATGCAGCTTTCTTAGTGATTGTGGTAGAAAGAACACATCTGGAATATGCTTAGCATTAACCATCCCGGCCAATCAAACTGAAATCTCTGATTTTTTAAGTCATGCAATCTATCTTATTTTTTTCAAAATGTAGTACTAACGATCAAATCATTTATTTTTCCCCACTGCATAATATTGATGTTCGATGACTTCATAAAAGTAAAAACACATCTTCAGCAGATTAAAACAAATTTATCAGGTCTTATGAACATTTACGAGGTCAGAATATCGGTTTGGAATTGAAGATGTGCTCTTTAAGTGACCCCCTAAAGGGTGGTTAGAATACATTCTTTCCCACTAGAAAAATAAACAGGTACCGTCTTGATAACGGTTCTTAGATCAGTTGTTTAAGTTGGAGTTAATTAAGCATTAGAAGCATTAAACAAATTCAGTAAATTTGATAAACTATCAAGTATATCTGAGTCGAACATAATTTTAAATATTTGCTTTTAGAAAATGGGCTTCATCGAACCTTATGTTTTCATTCACTGTTGTATTTTTCTTTTATATAGCACATGCCAAAATTTAATTCGATTTCAATAAGTGGCTACCATATGCAGGAAGCAGGGGCCGATGCCATCCTAGAACTGGCCTACACCATAGCAGATGGATTGGAGTACTGTAGAACCGGACTCCAAGCTGGCCTAACAATCGATGAGTTTGCACCGAGGTGAGTCAGCTTTGATGTTGTCTCCCATTAAGAAAATGCACTTAGAGCCGGGCGGGGTGGCACACGGCACACGCTTGTAATGCCAGCATTTGGGAGGCTGAGGCCAGTTTGCGGACAGCCTCAGCTACTTAGTGAGGCCCTCCTCAACTTAGTGAGACCCTGTTTCGAAATAAAGAGTAAAAAAATTCGGACGGGGGTGTGTAGCTCAGAGGTCGAATGTCTCTGGATTCCACCTCAGACCTGAAACAAAAAAAAGAAAGAAAATGCATTAGATCATGTTTGTGACTGTACAGCAAAATATGTCGGCAAACTGAGCTTTTAAGTATAAGTATCACCATAGATTTAGATTTCTTATGTTTTATCATTGTGGCAATGAGAGAATAAATTCAGCAAGGAAGAAGTGAGGTTGGGAACAAATTGGAGAAAAATGGGCCAGTATGAAATATAATTTTTTTTTTTTTTGCTACCCAAGCAGAACTGTCAGTTTGTTCCTTTCATAGGCAACTCTTGCCTTACAGACTGGATATTCCTCAAATATTTTTGTTAGAAAAGGAATTTTTATTTACTTAAAAAATAAAAGCAATTGCAAAGTGAATATTTTTTTTTTACCAAAAGCAAATGATTATTATGCTTTTATGTGTTAGGATTACTAATACTTAAATATATGTGCAGTGCGTAAGTTCATTTACTTATATTAAAATATGGACCTTGATTTTCTAGGGTGTGATGCAAGTAATTTTGTTTTATGTGGTTACATTTAAGCAAAGTGTGGATATAATTACCGTTGTAGGTTGTCTTTCTTCTGGGGAATCGGGATGAACTTCTATATGGAAATAGCAAAGATGAGAGCTGGGAGAAGACTCTGGGCTCACTTAGTAGAGAAAATGTTTCAGCCTAAAAACTCTAAGTCTCTTCTTCTAAGAGCACATTGCCAGACATCAGGATGGTCACTTACTGAGCAGGTATGTGTATCATTTAAAATGGAGAGTTTTAATAAATAAAATAAATCTTTTCTCCTAATCAACAAGGCACAATCAGGAACTAGCTTTTAACCTATTTGTCAGCTGGGCAATAAGTGTGATGGCAGCACCGCCATAATCCCAGTGCATGGGAGGCTGAGGCAGGAAGATAGCAGGTTGAAACTAGCATCCCAGGTACCATAGAAAAAGAAAGGAAGGAAGGAAGGGAGGGAGGGAGGGAGGAAGGGAAGGAGGAAGGAAGGAAGGGAGGAAGGAAGGAAGGGAAGGAGAAAGGAAGGGAGGGAGGAAGGAAGGAAGGAAGGGAAGAAGGAAGGAAACAAGACTAGCTTCAGCTTTCCCCAAAACAGAACCTATCTGCTAATATTTGAAACTCATAAATATTCCAAAGCATAATACACATTTATATATATTGAAGAAATAAAACTGGCTCCATCTAGTGGTTAGCAATATAAAACAATTTTAATCTTAGCTTACATGTAGTGCTATTTTACTTTTCTAAAAGTAAAAAAAAAAAATTTGATAGTTGAAAAATAGTCACAATTAATTATTAGTTAATTAATTTTGTGGTATTCGGGGGTTGAACCCAGACACATTCTTCCTCTGAGCTATACCCCCGATTTTTAAAATTTCTGTTTTGAAATAGGGTCTCACTAGGCTGCTGAAAATAGTCAGAATTTAATTAATACTCTTCTATGTGATTTCAAGAGTTAGTATTCTTGGCATAAAGTTGCCTAATTAAAATTTGATAATACATATATAAATTTTATTTAATATAAATCACATGCAAGCCAACAGACTATTCAAAGCCTACTATTATTAATTTTATTCCACTAAAATAATGGGGTTTTAATATTATTTTATACTTGTTTACTTTATATATAAAATTATTTTGATACATTAAACATAACTTTTAAGTTTAACGTTCCATTGATTTTAGAGTTGGGCATGGTGGTGCACACCTGTAATCTTAGTACTTGAGAGGCTGAGGCAGGAGGATCACGTGTATGAAAGGGCCTCAGCTCTTTAGTGAGGCTTCCAGCAACTTGGTGAGATCCTGTTTCTAAATAAGAATCCAACAGTGCTGGGGTTATAGCAGTGGTTTTAATTCCTGGTTTTAATTCCTAATACTCCTGCCACACACACAGAAGTTCCATTACTTTTATAGATTTAAAATTGAATATAACTAATACTCCATATGAAACATAACTTCACATGCCTACAAATGGCGAGAGATTTTTGAGATTGTTGGAAGCAACTAATAACTTTTTTTTTGTTTTACTTTTAAAGCTAAGGAAACTAAATTTGAGAGAGGTTATTGACATCCCAAATGATTATGAATATAATAAACTAGAACCCAGATTTCTTACATCAGGATCCATTGTTCATTGAGTACCTGTTTTGTGCACATCATTGTGGTAGATACTTTATTATTTGAGTACTAGAGATTGAACCCAGGGCCACTCTACCACTGAACTCTACTCCCAGTCCTTTTTATTTTTTATTTTGAGATAGGGTCTCACTAAGTTGCTGAAGTTGAACTCTAACTAGTGATCCTTCTGTCTCAGGCTCCCAAAGTACTGATACTATAGGTGTGTGCCACTCTGCCTGGCCGTGGTAGATACTTTGAAGTATAAAAATGACTTAGGAGCTGGTGAATTAGGCGAAAGCTCATCTATTTAGTGTATAGATGATACACTCTAGTTAATGAACATTATTTAGAAGATATAAAAATAGACACAATAATTATTTGATATTTCAGAGGATTAATAGAGGCAATGTCTTAGTGGCTAAGCACAGACTAGGTACTTGGACTCTTAGTTCTAATTCCAGCTTCATTACTAATTTGTGTAAGTTTGATATTCTGAAGCTAATGTGGACATTGACATAGAAAGTATGCAGCTGAGCCGGGCGTGGTGGCTCACGCTTGTAATCCCAGCATTAGGGAGGCTGAGACCAGAGGATCGCAGTTCGCGGACAGCCTCAGCTACTTAGTGAGGCCCTCTGCAACTTGGTGAGACCCGGTTTCAAAATAAAGAATTAAAAAATAGGGCAGGGGGTGTAGCTCGGAGGTCAAATGCCCCTGGGTTCCATCCTCAGACCCGCAATAAAAAAGTATGGATCAGTTACGGCATAATTATATGTTCTTTCATAGACTACAGTACCTATCAGCTATTTGTTTTTTTTTTTTAAATTTCTTACCAAATGTTTTAGGATCCTTACAATAACATTATCCGGACTGCGGTGGAAGCAATGGCAGCTGTGTTTGGGGGAACTCAGTCTTTGCACACAAATTCTTTTGATGAAGCTTTGGGTTTGCCAACTGTGAAAAGCGCTCGAATCGCCAGGAACACGCAGATCATCATTCAGGAAGAGTCCGGGATCCCCAAAGTGGCCGACCCATGGGGAGGTTCATACATGATGGAGTCTCTCACGAATGACGTCTTCGACGCTGCCTTGAAGGTCACTTTCTCCTCTTTGCAACTTTGCTTTCAAGATCCACAGATTTATGAAGATTCATAGATTAACCAATGAATATTTATTTGTTTTTCATTTATAAAAATGGGAGGAAAAGGAAAATTAGGTTTGATTTTATAGTTTGCAAAACTGAAAATTTAAAAGTACATTTGTATTTCTATTGAAGTATTTTATTCAAGGAGTTAAAAAGTCAAATAATATTAAGAAGCTTATAAAAGAAAGAACAGCAATCCTTAGTCTTTTACCTGTGCGCCCCCCCACCCCCCGCCATTTCCTGGAGTGAGTTACATGCATCTTTCATGTATTTTTAAAATTTTCATCTACTTTAAAATTACATTTGTAAATTGTTTTTGCTAATTTGGTCAACATTAGACATGAAACTTTAGATATGATTGTTAACTGATGTGGTAGCTTAGTGTTTTAGCTGATTCATACATCTTCTTTCCAGCCTTTTTCCCTGCCAATACAATTGTATCTCATTGCTTCGTAAGGGTCCAGCCTTCTCACTGGTTTCAATGCGTTTCTCTCTAGGCCTGCTGGCCATCGCTGCCCTTTGGCTTCTCTTTGCCATTATCCTGGGAATATTTTTGCACTCTTCTTATGCTGGATTCTGAATTCTTAATCTCATATCTTTTTGTTATTTTGAGACATTTTATATAGGAACCTCCTAGAAATGGTGGTCAGGGCATAAGTTTACTTAGAACTTTACCTATCTGTAAATGTCTTCATTCCATCCTTATATTGATTAATAGTTTGACTAGCCTTGGAATTATTTCTATTCAGGAATTTATAAGCCAGATTATAAATAGTGGTGTGTTTTTAATTCTAGCTTTAGAATATTTTTAGCAGAAATTTGATCAGTATTTCTGATCAGAAATTTGATGTATTCTCATTCAGAGCTTTTCTGTCTGAAAGCATCACAGTGTCTTCATTTTGTGTGTATGTGTCGATAATGGTATGTGTATGTTTTTCTGCATTTTACTGTATCTTTGGTGAGTTTTATTTCCATATCTTTTAAAAATATTTTCATAGTGCTAGGAAATTGTCTAGTATTACTTCTTTGATAATTTCTTCCTGACATTTTTTCCTATGGTTTATCTCCCTCTCTGTCCCTTCTTCATTTTTTCCTCCTCCTTTTCCTTTTTTTCTTCTTTTCTCTCTTTCTAGAATTCCTATAAGATTTTGGATGTCTTTAAATAATATTTATAATATGATGGTATTATCGTTTTGTAGTGCATCTCTTTGACCTTTTCGTTTCTTGGATTTATTAACATTGTCTTTCTACTTAAGTATTTTAACATGCCATGTTTTTATTTCTAAGAACACTTTTAAAAAATTTTCTCTTATATATCATACTATTTTGTTTCATCAATTAAAATCTCTTATTGTGAGGATATTAATGATAGTTTTTGGAATTTTCTTATCTAATATATATTTTCTGTTGTTTTCTCTGTAATCTTATTATTCAGAATTCAGGCTTTATTCCAATAAGATATCTTACCCTTAACCTATTCTGTATTTTGTGTGTGGTACTTCACTGTCTCTATAGTTCATTTTGTCAAGAGAACCTTTGTTCCCTTGACAGAATGAGAGGAATAGTTGGAAGTGGTCCCCTATGAGCTTCTTATCTTACCTTTCTTTTCAGTAGACTCCTATATAGATGCTTTCTTCTTGAGTTCTTTAGTGGAAAGCAAGTTTGACTTGTTTCTTTCTACTAAGGAATATATCGTCCTACTGTCCATTTTCTGCCTTCACATATGAGGCTGTAATTGAAGACTTAGGCATTTCCCAGTTTCATTAAAGATAAAATTGCATCACTCCTCTGTTTCACAAATCAAAAGTACAATTGTATTTTGAAATGGATATTTTTAGAATCTAATATTACTCTGAAAATTTACTTATTCAACTAAAAATAAAGGATAGAGAACGTATACTATCCTTAGTTTGCGTTTTCCAGAATATACTTATTAGTTTTGTATTTTAAAAAATTACCTTAAATACACAAATTCTAATTTATTTCTTTGCTATTAATTTCTTTTGTATGAAACATTAACATTTAGGTTTTTAACTTTATTGGTATTATTAGTAATTATATAACAACACTCAGAACATTTTTGTGTACTTTAAAATTTTTATGTTCCCTTTTAATTTTATTAATGTTTTTCTTATTAGCTCATTAATGAAATTGAAGAAATGGGTGGAATGGCCAAAGCTGTGGCCGAGGGATTACCTAAACTTCGAATTGAAGAATGTGCCGCCCGCAGGCAGGCTAGAATAGATTCTGGTAAGAGAAGTAGAAAAGTTTAGATATAAAGTCCAGCACTTAAAGAGAAACATTCATTTCTGTTTGGAGATAACCTATAGTGAGTAAAATAAAAATAATGGGAAATGGAATTTGAGTAAGTTTATTCATTCTATCATCTATATCTGCGTGTGTTGACATTCTTGCATGTGTAGATGTATACAGTAAGCATATATACTTGTGTGTGAATGTGTACCTGTCATATAGATATGTATACATATGGGTGTATGTATTGCCAGAAGTTAGGGGACACCACTGTTGATAGTGTGTCTATGTTGGAATATTTCTTCAGTCAGTGAATACTTTTTATTAAGTTACTGAGGTACTTGCTCTGTCTGGTCATGCATCTGTGATCAGGACAGACATGCTATGTGCCCATAGTGCTTGCATTTTAGTGGAAAAGAAAATTAACAAGTAAAGAGAATAATTCCAGGCTGTGCTTAGTGATATGATGGAAATGAGAGGGCTTATAACCAGGGGGTAGGAATGGTGGTAGGTCTGGTAGTAATAATCTGGTAGCTTGAGGCAAAATACATTCTTTATCACTAAGGGAAATGCATTTGTAATTTCAAATTTTCACTTATTAACTTTAAAAGTGTTTGTCTTTATTTTTTCCTTATAAGGCAATTTGCTTTAAGAAAACACAAGAAAAAGCTGGGCATGGTGCATTCTTGTAATCCTAGTACTTGGGAGGCTGAGACAGGAGGATCGAGGATTCAGAGACAGCCTCAGCTACTTAGTGAGGTCCTCTATAACTTAGAGAGACCCTGTTCCAAAAGTAAAGAATAAAAATTAATAGGACCGGGGGTATAATTTATAGGTAGAATGTCCCTGAGTTCAGTCCCTGGTAATGGCAAAATGAAAACGCAAAAATAGAAAATATTAGACAAGCTAGTGGGTATTAATTCTCTGCCTTCTAAATCTTAAAATAACTGCTCTGGTTATATTTGTTTCATAGTGTTAGAAGGCGGCTTACCAGGAACTTTCAGAAAGCATGTCATTTGGGAGAATAATGCAAGTCCTCACCTACAGAGATTCTAATATTTCTAATATTCTAATATTTCCCCATTATACTGGGATCTGGTGATCCATACTGAAGTTTCATTAAGTATTAAGAATACTACTTAATTTTATTTTTTGTGGTACTGGGGATGGAAATCAGGGGCATTCTATTTTTATTCTTTATTTTGAAACAGGGTCTCACTTGAATTGCAAAGGACCTCACTGAGTAGCTGAGGCTGTCCTTGAACCATGATCCTTCTTTCTCAGCCTCCCAAATACTGGGCTTACAAGCATGTGCTACCAGCTTAAATATTAAGTTTATAAGGAAAATATATGCTAATTCGAGGATTACTTTTAGATAATCATTTTTTAATAGAATCTATGTATATTTTTCTTTGGGAAATTAATAGGTTCTGAAGTAATTGTTGGAGTAAATAAGTACCAGTTGGAAAAAGAAGAATCTGTGGAAGTCCTGGCAATTGATAATACTTCAGTGCGCAAGACACAGATTGAAAAAATTAATAAGGTATTAATAGCTGTTATTATTGTTTTTTAAAACCATTATTTTATAAAGGTATTTTTTGTGTCTGAATATTGGATAAATTCTTACATTATCTTGTTTACTCGTTATAGCAATTACATGAAATGAGTATTAGTTCCCATCATTTTAAAAATAAAGAAACTAAAGATAAATTGAGAAATTTGATTCAGTAAGTAACTGGACAACCAGTACTCAGCCCAGGTCTGTTGACACCGAAGACTCATCTGTTTTAAACCATGCCGTGAACTTATAGGTTAGCATTAAAAGCCACACTCCAATAATAATGCCTCCTAGAATTTACAGATTAAAATAAAGGCAAGTTACTCAAAGTAAAGATAAAATTAAAGTTCAGAGTCAGTATTTGAACCTAGGGGTTCTTACTGTACTTTCTTTCCATTCACCCATGTTTTCTGATACTACTATGAAACAATGATTTACTTTCTGATTTTATTTTTACTTCAACTAATTTCATAGTGCTTTGGTAAGCAACAGTTTACAATGAACTCTATTTTGAATATTATCCATATGTTTATTTTGATTCAGTTTTCTTTTAAGTTTACCACTGAGATGACACAATTATATGAAATACTAAAGTAGATAAAACATTAATTTTCACTGCTACATATTTCTGTTATATGAAGCCATCTTGGTCTTTTTTTTTTTTTTTCGGTACTGGGGATGGAACCCAGGGGCATTCTACCAACGAGCTACACCTCCAGTCTTGGTTTTTATTCTTTATTTTGAAACAGGGTCTCACTGAGTTGCAGAGGGCCTCACTAAGTAGCTGAGGCTGGCCTTGAACCGCGATCCTCCTGTCTCAGCCTCCCGCATGCTGGGATTACAAGCGTGCGCCACCACGCCTGGCTCACTTTGGTTTTTGCCACAGGCTTCTTGCTTCTTTGCTCAGTCCAAATGGGGGGCGAATTCACTTGCGGTCGATCTCAGTAAAGATGGGGAAGGATAGAGTGAAATACTGCAGATTCTTATCTGCAGCGATTCTTTTCCTTTTAGGAGATAATCCTATTAGCGGCGCTCTTGAAAAGAATCTGATATGGATCGATGCTTCTTGTGCAATCGAACACTTTATTCTGGACACAAGATTTTTTATATATTCCCCCCTCCCAGTGAATTTCTAGTAAAAAAGTGCAAAACACCCAAAGTAAAAAGGAGAGATACACATGCAAATCACCAACCCTGGACAAGACAAAAGTAAGGCCTGGGATATCACAGGTCTTTGTGATTGAGATTAGTCCCATTATCTCAGGTGGGTCTTGTGCTTGACCCAGCCCCCTTTGGCCTTGCAGCTGCAGAGGCTTTTATTTGGCTAATTCCAGAGGAACAAAAGTCACACCCAAAATCACTTGAGGAGTCCGGTTTTTAAGAGTTTTCTTTAACCCTTTTGGAACTTTCATTCCTAGGGCTTAGTCCAATGTCCTTCTCTATCTAGCAACCTCCTTTGAGCTGAATGGGGGACGAAGTCCGAGATTCCAGCTTTCATATAGTTGCCGTAGAGAAAATCCGTGTTCCTTTATGATGATCTAGAGAATTTCGATGAATGTCTGCTGGGTTTTGTCTGCAATACAATCTGCTGTCTGAAAACTTAAACTCATGACACAGTTTAGCAGGTAAACACCAAGAAATAACACGAAGTCTTTAGATTTAGTTGTCAGACATATTTCTCTAGCAGCTGAGCATTTTTCCTCAAACGATAGGCTTATTAGAAGCCTATTCCTCTTTTAATAATCCATATTCCTATCACTAACCCTCTGCAACTTCCTTTTCTTTTCTGATTACCCTAATTCTCTTTCCCATTTGGGACAATCTTAGGATAAGCTCTTCTTCATACAAAAATGCTTTCTTATTCTCACCATATTTTCTTTCTTTCCCCTTTACACATCTATTTTATGTCCTTTGTTTTGACATAGCTATTTTTAACCAGGTGGTGTCGCTATAACTCCGGGCATCGCTGTTACCAGGTGCAAAGGCCAAGATTCCAAAGATAAGGGTGGAGTTCTGCATTCGTAATTACTGACTGGAATGCTGCCACTGCATCTAACTGGTTTTTACCATTTTGAACAAAGCTGAAGGTTTACCGGAAAGTTTATTTTTCGCGGACTCAGTTTCTCTCACAGTCCTGATCTTTCACCACCGGAGCAATTTCATGTGGAGAGTTAAAAGAATCATTACTAAAAGAATAATAGTTATGAAAGAATATCTAAGAGTGGAGAATATTTTTGGCCAGCGACCACACCTTCTCTCGGGGCTTATTTCTCACGTTGAGAATCGCCTATGGACTGCATGAATAAGAATGCAGATGCCGAGAGGGCGAAGTCTTGGCAGGTTTTTGAATCTCTGACTTTGTAATTACTGCTATTTTTAAGACAGGAAACAAAATCTCTTAATGATATTTCTCTGTGCACTTTCACTGTGATTAAGATACAACTTTTCCCTCTTAGTTCAAATGTCCTATAAAAATTGAACTTTGGTTAAATTGAATGCAAAGCTGTCATCTTTAATTTTTTTCCATTGAAATTAATGGGAGATATTCAATGATGTTGTTTGCACTTTCACCTCAATCAATCAGGAACAAACATACTGACTCTTCACATCTTAGAGTTTTATCATTTATTCTGTATTTGAAACAGGGTGTCACTAGGTTGCCAACACTGGCTGAGAACCCGGGGTCCTCCTGTGTCAGCCTCCCAGGTACTGGGATTACAAGCACACTCCACCACATCTGGTCTTCAACAATTTCTTTATTTACTCTGCCTTGTTTACCTGTTAAATTGGATATTTATTTGTTTATGCGCTTATGATTTCTTTCTGGATAAAATGTAAAGTCCATCAAAGTATGGACTTTTCCCCTATTGCCACAACTAGAACAATGCTGGCACTATAGGTAATAATACTTGTCATCAATTTTTGCATGTGTATGTGCTACTGGGACTCAAACCCAAAGGCATTCTACCTCTGAGTTAAACACTCCGTCCTATTTTATTTTTCATTTTGAAATAGAATCTAAGTTGTGGAGGCTGGCCTTGAATCTGCAATCCTCCTATCTCAGCCTCCTAGGTACTAGAATTATAGATGTATACCACCATTCTGGCCTATCATCAATTTTAATTAGAAAATTTTATAAATGATTATTATTGGGGTTAAAAAGATTGGAATTCAGGACTAATCCCATGTCTTAAAACATAATTGCTAAAAACACGTTTTAAGGGTTGAATAGTTAAGCCATATAAATGTTATTCTGGCTGTAAATACAGATCATATTTGCAGAAGCTCTTGTTTCCTAAGACCATGACCTCTAAGCTCTTTTTATTCTTATTAATAACTTATAAAATTGAGATTTATTGAGTGCCTGTGCAGTGCCGGCAGTTGCTTTACGAACACACCATTCTCATCGATCCATATAAGAACCAGATTATCTTTTCATCCATCCCGTTTGGCAGAGGGTCGATGTGGGGAGGTGTTAATCACCGTCTGTGTCCTGTCAGCTAGCAGATACCAGGTTCAAGCTTGCACTCAAGCGTGACTCCTGTACTTACGCTCTTCACTCTATAACATGCTGCCATTCCAACTGTTTTGGCCATGACTCTTAGGAAGAAATGCATTTTACGCCTCTGCCCAAATACATGTAATTATAACCGAAATAAAAGTTTCACAAAACAGCGCTTTTGCAAACCACGTGCCATGCACTTACATTTCCTGTTCTGTTTTGATTGCTTTACACTACTGACTACACTACCTCGTTATCATCACCTTCTAATAGATTAGAACCCACAATTCAAGAAATGGCACACTACGCTGCCTCCCCTTAGATTAGAAATTTAGATTACAAAAAAAGAAAAGCTATAGGAAAAGTGTCCCTTTTCATTAGAGAACTTGGAGGTGGGATTTCCCACATCACAGTGTACATTTTCTGCTCCTCTTCTGATTTTAGGTACTATATGATTTGAGTGGCATCTTGAACAGTATCGGATTTTAGATTCTCATAGGTGGCAAAGCTTATAAAATCCTAGCTTTGAGTAGCTTTGTTTTGGCAAGCTGTGGGCAGAACTGAGTAGAGCGAAGAAGACACGGGAGAAGTGTTTTTAACCGTGCTTCTCATCATTTTATTTCTCAATCTCTGTTCCTGTCTCCTCTTGGGAACATTATTTAATATAAAGAACAGCACTGCATGTACCCAGGTATTATTACCAATATGTTGTCAATTACCTGAAGGAACTTGCAATATACCTAAAATATTCTTTAAGTTCTCATCTATTGTCTTTTCCCTTCTTACTATTAATCTTTAGTGTTCCTTTGGAATACTTTTTTTTTTCATCCGCAGACCTGCATCTTTATTTTTTTATTTTTTAACAATCTTTTAACAATTTTTAATTGAACATAAATAATATACTTTTATAAAGACCCGCTCGTTCTCAATGTCTTGCTACTCTAGAAAAGCCTAAGAAGCTTCTGGGCAGAGAAAACAGTAGTACTGGCCGCTTCTTTCTGACTCCCAGGGTTATACGGCAGGGTGTTATTTTAGGAAATCCTGAATGAATGAATGAAGTGACTGGATGTATTTCCAAGATTATCTTTTATTCTCTTCATTTGTTTCTCTCAATTTTGAGGTTCGGTTTATAGAACAAAAGCCATGTAGCGTGCATCAGGGTCTAATCTCTCAATGTCTGTTTTGTTCTCTGCTTACGTCCATTGACCTTCTTTGGCCTTCCCTTAAGATCAAAGCCAGCAGGGATCAAGCCCTGGCGGAGCGCTGCCTCAACGCCCTGACCCAGTGCGCCGCCAGTGGCGACGGGAACATCTTGGGTCTTGCCGTGGACGCAGCCCGAGCAAGGTGAGCAAGTTTGGAGATTTCCAATACGAAAATAAAAGTTGACCAGTTTAGCTTTTCAGAGTACACTTAAGGTTGATCCTATAAGCCTGTGTGCCCCAAAGAAAATAATGGAGCTGGGCATGGTGCTACATACCTTCATTTCCAGTTCTTGGGAGGCTGAGACAAGAGGATCACAAGGCCAGCCTCAGCATCATTGTGAGACCCTCAACAACCTAGGGAGACCTTGTATCAAAATAAAAAGTAAAAAGGGAGAAGAGGGTGGAGCTGAGAGCTCTAATGGCCCTGGGTTCCAGCCCCAGTACTATAATATGTTTAATTCTTGTTTTTCTTAAATATCTGCATTTCCAACATTTCTGTTTTTGAATGGGGTATATTTCACTGTGGCTTAGGATGTTTGAAGCTGTTGTAATAAATCTGTTTTACTGATTTGCAGGTTGAAATTTGATACAACCCCAGGTATATTATCAAAGTTATGTATCCACCTTGATGTTTTACTAGTTAGCCCTTGGTGGAGAAGGAGAAATAGTTACCGGAGAATTGATAGGAAAACCATTTTTGTCATCCCATTAAAAAAAAATTTTTTTTTTTAAATTTGGAAACAGGATCTTGTTAATTATTGAGACCGGCACAAACCTGAAATCCTTCTGTCTCAGCCTCCCAAGTACTGGAATTACAGGCATGCACCACCATACCCAGCTCCAATTATATTTCTTATTTGGAAACAGGATCTCACTAGGTTGCTGAAAGACTCGCTGAGTTGCTGACACTGGCTTTGAACCATTGATCCTTCTCTCTGAGCCTTCCAAGTACTGGGATTGCAAGCATAAGCCAACATACCCAGATGTTTGATTAATTATTTATTTATTAATTATTTTTTGTTGCACTGGGGGTTGAACTCAGGGGGATTCTACCTCTGAGATACACCCCCAGTCCTATTTAGTTTTTATTTTGAAACAGGGTCTCACTAAGTTGTCATGTCATTTTTAAAATTATTCTTAATTATGAAGCAACCAGAACTACCATCTTCCCTGCCCCTGTACCAGTGATTTTCTTCCTGTTTGCCAAAGCCATGTTGAAAGATTTACTTCTTATTAAAAATATCACTGGGAGTCTTGCTTTTTATTAATTTGTATTGTTATCTGGAAAATTATTTAGTAACCTTTAGATACTTGCCTATTTGTAGTTTGTAGGTCATTTAAACTGTTTTTTTTTCTTTTGGTTGACAAATATGAGAAAGAAACAAATTGTGCGTAAAGGCATCCAGAATCTCTTTTTTCATAAGTATTTGTAGGAAAGTTGTTTTCTTAATACCTTAAAAATATTGAGTATTTAGCTGGGTTTGGTGGTGTATACTTATAACCCCAGTACCTAGGAGGCTGAGGTAGGAGGATCACAGGCTAGTACATTAACATAGTGAGACTCTATTTCAACATAAAAAATAAAAAGGTAGACCACCACTGAGTTCAAACCCCTGTATCCCTTTCCCTACACACTCACAAATTAGTTTTTCAACAGTCTATCTTTTGTGTGTGTGTGTGTGTGTGTGTGTGTGTGTGTGTGTGTGTGTGTGTGTTACTGGGGATGGAACCCACAGGCATTCTCCTGCAGGCTACATCCCCGACCTGTTATATTTTTGTTTTAAAGCAGGGTCTCACTAGATTGATGAGAGTCTCACTACTTGCTGAGGCTGTCCGCAAACCTGTGATCCTCCTGTCTTAATCTCCCAAGTACTGGGATTATAGGTGTGTGCCACCATGCCCAGCTTCAACAGCCTATTTTTACTGAGGTAATAAAATGTGTTTAATTATATTGAGTATTGAGGTAAACAAAATATATCTCTTTACTTCAAAATAATGACATTACTGAAACCTCTATTTAATATTTTAGATGTACAGTTGGAGAAATCACAGATGCCATGAAAAAGGTATTTGGTGAGCATAAAGCTAGTGATCGCATGGTGAGTGGAGCGTATCGCCAAGAATTTGGAGAGAGTAAAGAGATAACGTCTGCTATCAAGAGGTAAAATGTGAGATTTCTTAAGCTAGAACTGTATTTTTTTCTGTTAACACAATTCCCTTGAATCTACTGTGAGATTAGTATAGTTTTCACACATATAACTTGGAAAATATTTGAACCGACTTACCTATTCATCTATAACTCTAGAAAAACTAATAAACATTAGATATTTATCACTATTTATGTTATATAGCACATTAATGATATATAATTACTATATAAATTATAATTCATGTAATATATATTAAATATGTATTATGTATGATATGCAATTATAAATATATGATGTATCACATCCCAACATACAAAATATTGATGATGCTTTGGTCAATAATGGACCACTGTACAGTGGTGTGGTCCCATAAGATTATAATGGAGTTAAAGAACTGTCTTTTAGGGATGTCACAGCCATAGCTCTAGTAATATGGCAGCACGATGCGTTGCTCACATGTTTGTTGTGATGCTGGTGTAACCTATGTGCTGCTCATAATATAAAATTATATTGTACAGAATTATGTATAGTACATAATATTCAATGATAATAACTCTGTTACCAGTTTGAGGATTTACCATACTTGTTAATATTATTTTTGAGTGTACTCTTTCTACCTCTAAGAAAAGTGTTTGCTATCAAACAGTCTGACAGACTATGTAGGTAGCATCGTCATACATCTTGTGATTCCAGTATCCCTTGGTCATGTCATTTCCTCTTGTGTTTGATTTAATTTCATGTTTTCTTCACTGTGGCTCTAGGCACAATAAGCTGTACCTTATACATCAAAAAGCCTAGTGTCTTTTATCATTTGCACACAGTGGTGAAATTATCTAATGATACCTTTCCTAGAACACGTCTAGTCATTAAACAATATGCTATTGTTTATAATTATATGTGATCATGTAAAATGTTACTACTAACTAATAAATTGAATATTAGACAAATTATATTAGTTTTGGTAAAGTAATTGTATTTTGAATTTTGACCATAGTCTCCTTTAGGAGTTCTCATTTCAAATGAGTATTTGTGTATCTCACATAATACTGCTTTTTACCCTTCAGGCATTTTAACTGCTTTCTGTGATAGACTTACATTTTCTTTAAGTTTCCTTGACATTGTTCAATTGCTAGAATAATTATAAAATCTTAGTTATTCTACTTGAAATAAACATCTGGTTCGTTACTATGCATGTACTAAAATCCGCCTTCCCTGAACTCACAATAAATAGCAGTGGCGCAGTGTGACCCAGAAATGTTACCATGTTTGTCAAGGGTAAAAACTGGTTTCTTGCAGATTAGTGTCATAAGCCCCTTTTTCTTTTTTTTCTTTTCTTTTTTTTTTTTTTTTTTTTTTTTTTGCGGGTCTGGGGATGGAACCCAGGGGCATTTGACCTGCAAGCTATACTCCGTGTCCTATTTTTTATTCTTTATTTTGAAACAGGGTCTCACCAACTTGCAGAGGGCCTCACTAAGTAGCTGAGGCTGACCACCAACCAAGATTCTCCTGTCTCAATCTCCTGAATACTGGGATTACAAGTGTGCGCCACCACGCCCAGCTGTCATCAGCCCTCTTAACAAGCTTCCCACTAAAAATTTGATGTCAGCCGGGCGTGGTGGCGCATGCTTGTAATCCCTGCGCTTGGGAGGCAGAGGCAGGAGGACCAAGGCCAGCCATGCTGGCTTAAGAGACCCTGTTTCAAAAATACAGAAAATAGGTCTGGGAGTGTAGCCCAGAGGTAGAAGGGCTTCCAGGAACCCCAGTACCACCACCAAAAATAAATAAATAAATAAATAAATAAATAAATAAATAAATATAAAAATTTGATGTCAGTTCCTTTTCGTTGTTGTACTGGAGATTGATCCCAAGGGTTTTTACCTCTGAGCTACACCTCTAGTCCTATTTTTTTATTTTGAGACAGGGTTTCACTCAATTACTAAAAGTTATGTTACGTTGCTGAGGCTGTCTTTGAACCTGAGATTTTCCTGTCTCAGCCTCCCAAGTACTGGGATTACAGGCATGCACCACTGTGCCGGCAAATTAAGAGTTTTTAAAAACTAACTTTGGATAATTAATACTTAACCGTTCTTGTTATTTGAAATGTTCCTTAGAGTTCAGATTTTCATGGAACGGGAAGGTCGCAGACCTCGTCTTCTTGTGGCAAAAATGGGACAAGATGGCCATGACAGAGGAGCAAAAGTGATTGCTACGGGATTTGCTGATCTTGGGTTTGATGTGGACATAGGGCCTCTTTTTCAGGTATGAACAATTGTTGGGGCAATCTCAAAGACTATAACATAAATTAGTTAGAAAGAGGAGAAATATGGTGATCGATCAAGGTAATGAAGGGAGAAAATCCTTACCTGCAGGTCCTCTGATAGAGGACCAATATCTAGATTATACAAAGAACTTCAAAAACTTGACACTAGAACAAAACCAACCCAGTTAAAAAATGGGCAATTTGGCCAGGCGTGGTGGCGCACGCTTGTAATCCCCGCGCTTGGGAGGCGGAGACAGGAGGATCGCGCAGGTTCGAAGCCAGCCGCGCTGGCGTAAGAGACCCTGTTTCAAAAATATAAAATAGGTCTGGGAGTGTAGTCCAGAGGTAGAAGGGCTTCCAGGAACCCCAGTACCACCAAAAATAAATAAATAAATAAATAAATAAATAAATAAATAAATAAATAATAAACAATGGGCAATTGAGGTGAATAGACTTCTCAAAGAAGAAACACAAATGGCCAATAAATATATGAAAAAAATGTTAGCCATCATTATCAATCAGGGAAATGCAAATCAAAACTACACTGTGGTTCTGCCTAACGACAGTTAGAATCACAGTCATTAAGAACACAAGTCATAATATATGATGTTGAGGATATAGGGAAGTAGGAACTGAATCCAGAATGCTATAGGGATACATGCATATCTGTGTGTGTAGCAGCACAACTCACAACCGCAAATTACAGAAGCAGCCTAGGTGTCCATCAACAGGTGAATGGATTACAAAACTGGTGTGTATATACACACACGCACATACGCGCGCGCACACACACACACACACACACACACACACACACACACACACAATGGGATTTTACTCAGCCATAAAAAAAGAACAAAATTATGTTCTTTGCAGGAAAATGGATAGAAGTAGAGAGTATTATGTTAAGTGTGGTTAGCCAGTCACAGAAAGTGAAGGGTCATATGTTTTCTTTCCTATGTGGGAGCTAGAAAGAAATTAGGAAAAAAAAGAATCTTTAGGTAAATGAGGAGGGAGGCCAGTAGAAGAGTAGAAGGGGAGATGGGGAGGGAGGAGGAACGGGGAAAAGATTTAATGAAGGAAACAGTTAAAGATAAAATAATGCTGTGCTCATACATGAAATTAATAATACCAATCTCACTGGTGTGTCAAGGGAGCCAGTTGGGATCTGGAAAGAAACATACCAAGCGCTGTGTCCAAGTGTTTCTTCCACTCTGAACCTTATTATGATGTTTACTTACAATGCACCAATAAAAGTATATTAAAAATGTTACAAAATAGAATGTTAAGCAGATTTTCTAGTTTGTTTTGAATGCATATAATCCAACTAATTATGACAATTAAAATTAAGATAAAATTTATGTTGATTCTGACTTTGTAAATGTTAGAACTAAAATTTTCATCAGGCCCTGGAAACTGAAGACTACTTTCAAAGATCAGCAAGCACTCAATAAATGGTAATGAAGATAATAGCTAATCTTAGAAGAAATTATCATGAGAGATACTGCTTTCCTATTCTACTTCATATCGTAAAGATTCTTGGGGGGAACTATTTTTTTGGTCTAATTTATGACTAATAAGTTCTAGTCCCAGATATAAATATAACATTGATATTTATTTCATCAAATTTGAGTATGTACAGTATGAGAATGGTGAAATACAGAATGATAATCACATCAAGATTTTAAAGTATACTTTTATTGGTGCATTGTAGTTGTTTGTCATAGTGAGGTTCAAAGTCAAACAAACGTGCATGCCCCCTGCTACCTACTCCTCCCTATGTATAGTAGTGAGCTTGGTAGTGATACATTCATCACTTCTTTCTCAAAGAAAATATCTTGGAGTATTGACTTAAATAGTGTAACACTTTGACAACAGATTTCTCCTAGTTGTTGCCTAGGAATAAGCAATGATTTATCTCTACTTTCTGACTGCCTAGACTCCCCGCGAAGTGGCCCAGCAGGCTGTGGACGCCGACGTGCACGCCGTGGGTGTGAGCACCCTGGCTGCTGGTCACAAAACCCTCGTACCCGAGCTCATCAAGGAACTTAATACCCTTGGACGGCCAGATATTCTGGTCATGTGTGGAGGGGTGATACCACCACAGGTATTTTCCTTCGACAGTGCTTTGTTAGTATTGCAATGGGAGCCTTGAGTAATGATAGCCCCCTTATATAGAGTTCAATTGATAAATTTATTGTAAATTTAGAGTCAAAATATTTCCTAGTGATTTTACTAAGTAAATTCTATGGAAACCAAAAGTGGGTGATGTTATGTTCTATTGGAGCTAATTTTAATTCAGTATATATATTAACAGGTCATAAAGATGCTATAACTACTTCCTTGAAAACCAGTAACTTACGATAGATATCTGCTTTTCTCATATTCAATAAGCAGTGATAGAAAGAGAATAGGATAAAAGTAGAAAGCCCTCACCAACGGAATAAGGAAAAATGGTAAATATATCAAATCCTAGCTAGACGTATAGTGAGGACTTCTTTTCCTAGTGGTGGAGTGAATCTTTAGACAGCTTGCTTCTGTTGTAGAGGATTGCCTAATTCATTTCTTCTATGCTGCCATCCTTAAGTGTGGCCGGGCCTCAGAACCATATCAGTTACAAGGTTTTGTAAATCCCCTTTATTACTTAAGCTGAGCATAGTTTTCTGTAATGCAGACACATGTATGCAGCTTGTCCTGAAAGTTACAGGTTGAATGGTGAAGGCTGTAGATAGTTGAACCAAAATGTGGGTCTTCTTAGGAATGGAGAAATGGATGCTAAGTTAAAATAAAAATCAATGACTTCAATCAATTTATTAAAGGGGTGAGGGGACACCATCTCCATTTTACATCCCTGAATGGTAAAATAATTTGCTATGGTATGAAGAGAGCCTATTTCTAATTCATTTTGTAATTCTACCAGGTATTTTCGTTAGGTTTTTTTGTTGCTATCACCAAACATACCTGTCAAGAGTAGCTCAGAGGAGGAGGAAAGGCTTATTTGCCTCATGGTTTCAGTGGTTCAGTCCACAGTTGGCCGGCTCCAAGGCAGAAAGCTTGGCGGCGAGAGCGGAGGCCGTGTGGAGGACAGCTGCTTAACTCAGAACACCCGAGAAGCAGAGAGGAGGGGACCAGGGACAGATATAGTCCCTAGGCCTCCCCTGCAGTGACCTGCTCCCTCCAGCTGTACCCTGCCTACCTACAGGGAGCACTTAGTGAGTGCTTTCAAGTCATCAGCCCATCCGAGACGAGAGCCTCATGCAGCAATTTTACCTCCGATACAGTTGCACTGCCATCACATAAGCTCTTTTCCGTTATCCAAATCATAACACCACATTTTTCTTTTATACTGAGAATGGAAAAAATAATCAGTGTTAAGAACTATATGTAAGGCTGCTGTTTGTAGGTGCTGCAAAGACCCCACCGCTACAGTAGAACTTTGTCAGTGATATGTGTTTGTGTTCTCCACTCTACTATTTTTTCTTCCTCCAATGCAACTCAAAATATAAAATAGTCAATTTCCATACTTCTTATAAAGTGAGAAAATACATGGGTGTGAGGATTTGAAGTAGGTGATGATGTGGGACTAGTGTGCAAGCTACATATTATTTCCTTTTCAACAACAAGTTTCCTAAGGTGATAGTCAATACAAACCTTCTATTATTAACACACTTGCCTGTTATTTTCATTACTTCATTTTATGACTTGGAAAATAAAGTGCTATTATTTTTTCCCCCTTGCATTAAGGTCTCAGTGTGTTGCCTAGGCTCGTGGGCTCAAATGATCCTTGCGTGTCAGCCTCCTTTGTGCTGGGGGTATAGGTGTGCACCATCGCGCCCAGCTGAGCGCTGTTAGTCTTTGTTACTGTCTACCTGGGACTTGAAATTCCTAAGCTCTTAGGCATGATATTAAAATGTAAGATACAAAATAATTAGGCAGCACAAAATACTTCCACTGAAATATGAATTGAGAAAACATGCTGGTTACGCATGTGAGCTGACTTTCAAGAAGTGTCTTTCATGCAAATCATGTTAACTTTCAGTATATTTGGATTAGTTTTGGAGCATCTTTAGCTACTTGTCATATTTTTTCCCACTGGAAGTTTAAATACTAAGGAGTCTTCTATGATACACTGTTAACAGCGGGTGTCTTCTGTTACTAAAGTAGTCAAAGCCCATGTATTTTTCTTACTATTTGCTTATATTGTGTTTATCAGCTTTCCAGTACTGTGACAAATATCTGAGGTAATCAACTTAAAGAGTAAAAGATTTATTTTGGCTCCCAGTTTTAGAGGTTTTAGCAAATGGTCCATTGGCTCTGTTGGTTTTGGGCCCGTGACATTCAGATCTTCTAACCCTCTTAGTCACCTCAAAGTATTTTAGGCAAGTTTAGCAAAAATTTTATGTTCACTTATATCATAAAGCAGAATGTTTCTAGCCCAGCCAAGTGGAGGATATTTTAAAATAAATCTTACTTGAAAATAATTTCAGACTAACAAGTGCAAAACTAAAATAGTTCAAAGAATATCCGCATATCCTTTATTCATTTATTGCTAACATTTTACCTCTCACTAAGATACATTTTATAAGTTTTATACAAGACTTGGTTGAGTAAAAACCTTTTTGCAGTAGTTTATGATTCTCTCCTAGTTGAGAGTCTCCGTTACTCAAATGTCAGGACACATGGCACATAACAGGGTGAGGAAAGGGAGGAGATAAGCTTCTATCATTCAGATCCTCCCCACTTTGGAGATGACTGTTCTTACGTGTTTCATCTCATTTTCTCATGAGCTCTGAAAATCTATAACCTACTCGAGGACAGAGACATGTTTTGAGGACCTTTATATGTCGAGTGCTGGGTATGCAAAGATAACTGGATATGGTTGCAGCTCTCAGAGTTTCACAGACTAGATGGACACAGGTTTAATAAAATGTGTTATGTACCATTGCAGAATTACAGTGTTATAAGACTATTACAAGGCAGTAAAAAGTAGTTGAAGGATAAGTAGCATGGCCATGTAGTTTGTCATGCAGTTATGATCACTTGAGAGTAGACATGGCTGCCTGCTATTGGAAAAGTAATGCTGTGACAGTAAGCACGAACCAGACCATCCCGCGCAGATGAGAAGGCCTAGGCCTTGAAATAGACCCCAGACATGATGGCACACTTATAAATACTATCATGTTAAAACAGCCTAAAGCCTGGGCAGTATTTGTGCCCTGAGAATCTTTACACTCAAAGTTTGACATTAACACAGAGCTGTAATAACAGAATGTAAACACTGAGCTAATCTTCACTTAGAGAAAATCTGATTTTATCATGAAACCAAATCCCGAGGACCACCATTCACTAGCTGCAGACACTACACCCAGGAGGAAATGAATAGCCTTGTCAACTCAAAGCTATAGCATGATAATAAATGGAACACAAATCAAAAACAAGTAGTGAAAATTTGGGTGAGGGGAAATGACGGTTTTAAGCTTAGGAGCTTTTAGTTGTAGCCATACAATTTCCCACCAAAGTCAACACATCGGCATAGTGTGTTTCGATTTTGTTGAGTTGAGGAACGAAGATGACACTACTGGCTATTAGCAGCATTCCTGGTCCCAGAAGAATGTTTTAGCCTCATGTGCTAACCGTATGCTAGTGAAAAAAGTTTTGGGTACTGGGAACAAAGAAGAAAAAAGAAGGTTAATTTTTGTTTCTTGAAATTAGAAATAATGTCTCTGTATTAATTAAACCATTTCTTCAACAGGATTACGAATTTCTGTATGAAGTTGGTGTTTCCAACGTGTTTGGTCCTGGGACGCGTATTCCCAAGGCTGCTGTCCAAGTGCTGGATGATATTGAGAAGTCTCTGGAAAAGAAGCAGCAATCGGCATAAGATCCTGGTTTACTTTTAGTTTTTTTCTAAACTATTCTTTTAGTTATGAGCAAAGACGAGAATATTTAGCCATGTCTTCAATTTAAGCCCAACACCTGACATATACTTTCCTTGAAAGCTCTACATCGAAATACCTGACTTTTAAAAATATCTTCATGCTGGAGGAAAGGGGTCAGGGTAAGATCTGGAGGCATGTACACCAAGGCTATATGCATGTATGTTTATAACTCATGCAACCTCGCTAGGATGTATAATTGCAATGCACCAAAAAATTTACAGAAGAAAAAAATAAATATGTTGTCATGCTATAGATATGTATGTACAGTTTCACTTAAAAATTATCCTTAAATCTATGTCTTTATCCTAGGATGACTTAGAAACATTTCTTGTAAATCTTCTTACTTTTTAAGAATTAAACTTTACCTATGAAAAAAATTTGACTAGTCCTGTTCTTCAGTTTTGCATTACATTGGTATAAACATCAGAAAATAAAGTGTATATACTAATAAAACAATAACATTTATGTTAAAAATAAATATTGGACAGTATTATGCGGGTAAACATTGTGATCAATCTGATCAGACCTTGTAGGTTAGAATAGGGGATATATAGCAAAATATTTGTTCAAGTCTGATTTTACTTTTTTCTTTAATGGGAATGTGTGACCTTGTTATCGCTGGGTTTGGCACAAAACTCAGAATAGTAAGTGTTTGTGAACGTTCCTTTAAACTAAAGTATTTTGGTTGTTAATATGGCTTCCTCAAACAGTAATGTAAGCTGTGAATATAGATCTATAAAATTTAAAAAGTGAGTTTTCTACTGGGTGTGGTGAGACAGGAGGATCGCAGGCCAACCTGAGCAATTTAGGAAGACTCTCAGCAACTTTAGTGAGACTCTGTTTCCAAATAAAAAATAAAATAGGTCTGTGGGTATAGTTCGGAGGTAGAATACCCTTGGGTTCAATGCCCAGAACAACAAAAAAGAAAAAAAAAAGAGTTTATAAACTACATTATAAAACAATTTGTTTTTCATACATGACTATTAGGGATAAATCATGATTATTGCTCACATTTGCAGTGAGCATTCTGACTTCAAGTCCATAGGACATATTCACTATACCATTTCATTTACTCTTCCTTATGAGCAATGTAATATTAATTCAAGTACTTGGCTTCTGTGATGGTTAGTTGCATACTGGATGACATGAAATAAGCTCCAGAGGTATTTACAATTCTTGGCATTCAGTGTCTTTTGAATAGGCCATTTTAGGAAAAATAGTAGCCAAATGCGACCAAATTTCATATCCATTATATTATTTTTTTTTTACCTGAACCCAAAAGTACTAGTTTCAATAACCTCCCTGTTTGAAAATCTATTTTCTGGGATATCCAGAGGAATAACCCATAGAAATTAAATTTGGCCTGATCCTAGGTTCAGTTTCATCAGTATTATTATATCCAGAAAATGTCAAAATTTAAACTGAGGTGTTAGTAAAATGCTATAAGATTCCAAAAGAAATTTTACTTTATCCAAATTTTTTTTACTGTCCTCTATTTGGGATGAAAATTTCTATGCCTAACGATGCACACACTTTGAGAAATGGTCAGGACCATGACCAACCGTAAAACAAAAAGGAATATATAGTTCGTATAGATGAGGTACCCTGCGTCCACCAAATAGTGTAATAAAATAGTGATGAATAAGGAAGGAACTGCTTTCCTTGTATCTTCTCATTAAAACATCTGGAATCAAATAGAATATTCTAGTACAACACAAAAACACTACAGAAAGCAATTTAACTCGTTGAGATACATGTTTTCAGGTCATCTCCTTTATCAGCTTGTTAGAATATTAAAGGCCAACATCTTAGACACAGCTTATTAATCTTTGATCTGATTGGTTTTATGATGCATGAATGCCACTGAGGGCAAGACTCTTTGTATCTAGTGTGACATAGATATCTTTTGTTGCTTTAAGGGCTAATGAGTCAATACTGAGAAAGAGAAACACCACACACACACACACACACACACACACACACACACACACACTGAAGGAACAAGGGACTTGGGCACTATCCGACACAAACCTCTGTATCAATTAGGGTTCAGTGGGAAGAATCATTAGGATAAATTGTGTGTGTGTGTGTGTGTGTGTGTGTGTGTGTGTGTGTGTGTGTTACATGACTTCTGAGCAATTGGCTTAGGCAGTTCTAGAGTCTTACAAAGCACTCTCAAACCCCACAGGACAAACAGGGAAGATGGAGCAGCAGGCTGGAACATCACAGGCACCAGCTGAAACTTCTGCTCCGCGGGTAGGAAGATAACAGTGGAGGCAAAGCCATCATCCAGCTGCTGCTTAAAGACTCTGTGTTCAGAAGAGATTCAAGCTCCCTCTTAAAGGGCTTCCATTTGATTAATTCAATGGCCCAGTTAAGATAAACTCCCTCTTGGTTAAGTCCTGCTTAGTAGGGTGCGTGCGTGCGTGCGTGCGTGCGTTGCACAGTGGACTGCAAGAAGGATGCAACCTTTTCATCCTTCAACTCTGACAAGAGGCTCTCCCTTGTAACCCACTCTTACTTAACTAGAAATACACTAAAATTAGTATATCTGGAGCCTGGATCTTCTGGCTCGAGGCTCAGCATATTTTTGCATTCATAGGTGAAGAAAGGCGCATTAACTCATGCATGCTTACTCATTTTTGCTACCCAACATTCAGTGGAAGAGCTGCACACCTAGAGACAACATGTAGACATGTGGTGGGAAATTTGAAGAATCACTTTTGTATCGGTTCAAGCATTTGTCTCTAAAGTATCTGTGGACCTACTTTATCTAAACCTGTCTTTAACAGTACTGTTTTTTTTTCAGATCTCTTGTTATGTCATTAATGAACCTACATCAGCCAGGATTAGTATGAACATGAGGTTTTCTGAAGATGATCATAAATAGCCATCATTACACAGAGTCGACACAACTTCTCCTTTATTCCAAAAACTGTTCTGATAACCGGGCGTGGTGGCGTAGGCTTGTAATCCCCGCGCTTCGGAGGCTGAGACAGGAGGATCACACGGGTTCAAAGCCAGCCTCGGCTACTTAGTGAGGCTCTCAGCAACTTAGTGAGACCCTGTTTCCGAATAAAATATTAAAAAAGATCTGAGAGTATAGCCCGGAGGTAGAAAGCCTCTGGGTTCCACCCCCAGTACCACCAACAAAACAAAACAAAACAAAAACCTTCTCTGATGCTCTAATGCCATTTAATTGACACTCCTTCCCAAATGGGTCAGAAGTAAAGGAACTTCGATGGAGCTTATGGTTATAAAAGATAAAGTCCTAAAATGATAAGGAGGGTGGACAATGTATTTTTGGCAATGTTCAAGTAGGTAAGTATAACAGATCCCACTCCGTTTGTATAACCTTAAGTTTTATTAAAGAAAAAAAATCTGGAAAGGAGAAGGTCATTTGTTGAACCCTTGACTCTTCCATAGTCCTCTCCAAAGTGTTGTAAAAAATACAGACGAGGCTGAGACAGGAGGAAAACAGGTTTGAGGACAGCCTTAGCAACTTAATGAGACCCTCAGCAATTTAATAAATAAGACTGTTTCAAAATAAAAATTAAAAGGACTAGGAGGAAGGTATAGCATGGAGATAGAATGCCCCTGGATTTTATCCTTGAAAAATAAATATAAAATATTTATATCTTATAAAGAACTCCAGATGAGAAAATCAATAAGCTGTGTTTCCCACTGAGTCTTTAAATTAGTGTTAGCCACGTCATTCAAGTTCTCTAAAGCACATGCTCTTTGACTAAAAACAAGGAGACCGTTTTTATAATAATAGTGTCATATCTCATTCACATACTGTGTTTAATCTTTAGAAGTTCTCTTTGGGTCTATTTTGGATCCTTGCCTTTTCTTATTTTGTTTTATTTTATACTTTTGAAAATATTTATGAGATGTGTATTAAAGTCTTTGCATTGATGATATCTGTACTAAAATCTTTGCAGGAAAATTCTATTTATCTGTCACTCTTAGATATGCATCTGTTAATTGACCTTTCTTTCTGGTTATGGATTATATAACTCCTTTGCAAAACTGATTGGTTTTTACTAAATGATAGACATTGCAAGTTGTATTAAGTGCTGATCGGTATGAGTTTTTAGTTTTGTTTTGCAATGCATCCCTTTCAAAAGTGTTGAACTTTGTCCTGGGACAAACTTAACAGCTTATCAGCAATCAGATTCTTTGTATGCTTGCTTTTAAGTTTCGTTGTGACTTACCAGCATTTATGAGAGGAGATTTAATTGAATCATGAAGGTTCTCATCTTGTCAGTAGACAAATCTATTGCTGGATTAATTGGGTGATCTGTAGGCAGTTAGGGTGTGGCTGGGGGCGATAGTTCATGGGGTTCTGGCCTTGGGGACTAGATGTATCCTTCACTCCCTACCTTTGCTCTCCCTCTCCCACCACCATGTCCTGACCTCTGCAGTTATGCCCAAGTCTAACACAGACTGAAACCTCCACAACTCTGAGCAAATAAGTCTTGCTTCCTTTAAGTAGTTGTCATCAGGTATGTTGGGTCATAGCAGTGGGAATATGAACCCAAAAGGGTAGAGACACACAGTGGAATTTTACTCAGCCATTACAGTTGTGTACTGTGCAGAAAAATAGATGGAATGAAGAAATAGGATGCTAAGTGAGATGAGCCAGTCTCAGAGAGCCAAGGGTTACATGTTCTATCTCATATGCATCAACTAGAAGGAAAAGGAGGAAAGATGAGGGAGTTTAGGTAAATAAGAGAGACCACTAGGATACTGGGAGAAGGTTGAGGAAGGGAGGTGGGGAGAGGAAAAAAGAGACCTGAGGAGGGAAACAGTGTTAATAATGTGATGTTTCTATATAAGGCATCTCTACCAATCTCAGGAACACCTATGAGGAAGGGGAGGTAGGATCAGGGTGGGATGCAGAGAGAAACACACTGAATGATACGTGCAAACATGCTAGCATCACTTTGAATCTCTCTGTGTATAATTACAATGTTGCAATAAAAGTATAAAAAGCAAGAAGAGACCAGAAAAAATGAACACAAATTGGATCAAAGATACAAAAATAAACGCTAAAACTATAAAATTCTTAGAAGGAAACCTAGGGGAGAGCTTTTATGACACCAAATTTGTCAATGATTTCTTGGATATGACATCAAAGGCACAAGCAACAAAAGAAAAAATAGAATTGGCAATGGTGGTGTACATCTGTTGTCCCAGTACTTTGGAGGCTGAGACAGGAGCATTGCAGGTTCAAGGGTATCCTCAGCAATGTAGCAAGATTCTCAGCAATCTAGTGAGATATTGCTTTAAAAACAAAATAAAGGCTGGGGATATAGCTTGTAGGTAGAATGCCCCTGGGTTTAGTCCCTAGGACCAAAATATAAAATAAATAAAAATAATTTTTCATCAATAGACTCCAAAGCTCATCACACACACAGTGGAAGAATATATTTACAAATAGTATATTTGATAATGTATTAAATGTATGAAGAACTACAACTGAACAGAAAATCCAGATAACAAATACCCCAATTCCAATATAAGGCAAAAGACTTGAATAGACATTTCTTCTAATCAGATGTCAGATCATTCAGATGGTCAACAAGCACATGAAAAGATACTAAAAATCACTGGTCACTTGTCCTTAAAAATTCAAATCTAAACCAGACTGAGATTGCACTTCATTCCTATTAAAATGGCTGTTACCAACCCATACACACACACACACACACACACACAGGAACAAATATTAATAAGAATATGGATAAACAAACTTTGTGTATTGCTAGAGGAAGGAAAGAAAAAAGGAAGGAAAGGAGAGAGGGAGGGAAGGAGGGAAGGAAGGAAGGAATGAATGAACGAAGGAAGGAAGGAACGAACGAACCAACCAAAAGGTGGAAGTAAGCCAAGTGTCCCCTGACAGATGAATGGATAAACAGAGTGTGCTGTATACTTCGAATGCAGTATTATTCCACCTTAGTAAGAAAGGAAATTTCAACACAGGCTACAACATGGATGTGCCTGCAGGTGTCACCCTAAGTTCAGGATTATTTCATCTCATTTGCAATGATGCCCATTTTAGAAACCCATAGGTGCTATCAACACTCTCAGAAAAAGCATGATTGTTTAATAATCTAGCTAGATGCTCCTAATGGTGTCCCTTGTGACTGTGTTCTGTGGTCAATAAAATGAAACATTGATAATCGTTGGTGAAATGTGCTGTGTTGCTTCCCAGATGGTTAGTTCATTAGCAGTGAAACTAGAATACAAGTTGATATTGAATTCTGTTCTGTTAATCCATCCCCAACTCGCACTGACTCATTTTAAGTTGCTAATTCTTTAAGGCCTATTTCTGCCCTTTTTATTTAAACCTCCTTTTGTTGTTCTGATTTCTTCTTAGCACTTATCCTGAGATCAGGACATGATGTTTAGAGTACTTACACACAGAAAACACATACACAATTCCCTGGCAGTCCTTAGGAAAAGAAAATTCAGAATTTAACTATGTCTTTTGGGACTACTCAAATCCCCTGTTGATTCTAAGCTCACAGGCAAAAATACTATTTAAGATAAATGCTATGAGTTTGTGAGAATGTATGTAAATGTTAATCAGTTGATGATCATTTGTTAAATTTTCAATTCCAATATGCTCTTACCTTTTTTTAAACTTTTATTTATTTATTTTTATTTTTATTTATTTATTTTTGGTGGTACTGGGTGTGGAACCCAGAGGCTTTCTACCTCCGGGCTATACTCCCAGACCTATTTTCTATTTTATCTAGAAACAGGGTCTCACTAAGTTGCTGAGAGCCTCATCAAGTAGCCGAGGCTGGCTTCGAACCTCTGCGATCCTCCTGTCTCAGCCGCCCAAGCGCAGAGATTATAAGCGTGTGCCACCACGCCAGGCTATACTCTTACCTTTGAATAAAAATTTGTGTAGGGCGTGGTGGCACACACTTGTAATCTCCACGCTTGGGAGGCGGAGACAAGAGGATCACGCAGGTTCCAAACCAGGCTCGCTGGTTTAAGACACCCTGTTTCCAAATAAAAATATATAAAATAGGTGTCTGGGAGTGTAGCCCGGAGGTAGAAGGGTTTCCAGGAACCTCAGTACCACCAAAAAACAATTGTTACATTTTAATATTCTATTACCTTTGGAAAATAAAAGTGAACACTTGGTGTTTTGCAAAGCTACTGATATTTAATAGGGATTGCACATCACTATGGAAACAGACATTTTTACTGTTTGATTCTTCCTGTGAACTGAAAGTTCAGCCTAGAGCTTACTGAAGGAAAGCAAAAGAGCTCAGCAGCAGTGATGGTCTGCTGTGGTTTCATGAATCATCTTTGTTTGACTCTAGAGATTCTGTCCTTTAGTTTTCTCGGTCTCATCAAACCATGTGGTCATCACAGCAGTGTTAGTGACCATTTTGTACCAGACAGAAAAAGCGTTACTGAGACATGAAGTTTCGAAGGACACCAGGCAGCGGCCATCCTCACTTCTAACTTGTTCTCTTTGGTTTGGAACATCATGGACTCTAGAAAATATTTAAAATTGCAAATCCACCTGAGAAAAGACCAGTATTAAGTTTATTGTTTTAATTTTAACGTATCATTTTATTAGTGCATTTTGTAATTGTGAAACATAGTAAAATTAAAAACATTCCTGTACACAGTTCTTTGTGTATTTCTTTTTTTTTTTTTTGTGGGTCTGGGGATGGAACCCAGAGGCATTTGACCTCTGAGCTACACCCCCTGTCCAATTTTTTTATTCTTTATTTTGAAACAGGGTCTCACTGAGTTGTGGAAGGTCTCACTAAGTAGCTGAGGCTGTCCGTGAACCGCGATTCTCCCGTCTCAGCCTCCCGAATGCTGGGATTAAAGCGTGCGCCACTACGCCTGGCTTCTTTGTGTATTTCTGTCCACACACCACACCACTCTCCTCTTCTCCCTTCCCCACAGGTGTTAATACAATTGGTGGTAATACCTTCTGTTTCCTCCAATACTCCCTCTTCTCCTCTTTCTACCTCCGGGCAACACTCCCAGACACCTATTTTTTATATTTTTATTTGGAAACAGGGTCTCTTAAACCAGCGGGGCGGGCTTGGAAACTGTGAGCTCCTCCTGTCTCCACCTGCCAAGCACGGGTATTACACTTTCAGGTCGTTTTCCTCATTATTTAAGGTCCCTTATGTTTGTACATGAGGTATTCTCTGTCCAACTCCAGAGAGAGCTATGCACTTTGTTGTCATGAACTGTCATAGCCCCACATACTTTGTGCTGACATTTCCCATCTTAACCAAAGGATAATAGAGGACTGCCCAGATGTTTATCATAAGGATTAAATGAGATAGTACACGTAATTCTTTTGAACTGTCTACCAAACAGTCAAGGCAAAATAAACGTCTGCTCTAGAAGTTATTATTGCTTTATACTGACGAGAGCCTCACTTGCAGCCTTTGGAAGTTAAATATACGAAAGCATACAACATGGCTCTCCTTGAGGAACTTGTAGTTGACTTGCAGAACATGAGCTTATAAAAAGACTGTGACTACATGTCGTAAAGATGGTCTCCACAGTACCAAGAAAACACGAGAGAGCTGCTAATTTTCTCCTGTGGGACAAAGGAAAGCTTCCAAGAAGAGACAACATCTGGAGTCTAAACAAAGAAAGTAATAAAGTAGGCAGAGGTACGAGTATGTATAAAAGAGACGCATGGAAGCAGTGTGTTCAGGGAAAAGGGAGAAGCTCATATTGCAGAAGCTGAAAAGTCATGAAAGGAGGAAGGTTAAAATATCGGTTGAGGATTTTGCCATTTATTAACATCTTAATTCTGATTTATGTTTTTCAAAATGGCTTTTTTAGCCAGGTGTGGTGGCACACACCTGTAATCCCAGTACTTGGGAAGCTGAGACAGGAGAATCACGGGTTTGAAGCCAGCCTCAGCAACATTGTGAGGCTCTATGCAACTTGGTGAGATCCTGTTAGCAAAAGAAACAATGAAATGGGCTGGGGGTGTAGCTCAGAGGTCGAATGGCCTTGGGTTCAATCCCCAGTAACACACACACACAAACACACACACACACACACACACACACACACACACACACACAACCCAAGGTCTTGCTAAATTGCTAAGACTAGCCTCAAACTTGTGATCCTCCTGTCTCAGTCTCCAAGTACCAGGATCACAGGCATTGGCTACCAAGCCTGGCTTGCTTATTTGATATATGTATACTAATTTAATTTATTAATATATTAAACATTGTTAAAATAATAATTTAATATGTAATATGTATATATGTTTAATAATTTAATGTATATATTACTGATATAACATAATTGTGGTCATTGATGGACATTATGCTTTCTATTTGAAAGATTCGGATTCTTATTTGCTATAGATGAGAAAATAAGGTGACTTAACTGAGGGGATTGGGGGAAGGAAGAGGGAAATTCTCTAATGCACATGATGTACATTAACAAACATATGAATGTCAATTGCTAACCCAAAATGAGAAGGAGGGAGAGAGGAGGGAATGGGGTGGGAATTGAGTAAGGTCTAATTGGGTGATATGTGCATGTATACCTCTACCATCTTGTACTCCATTAAGATATATGAATACAATGCACCAAAAAAAAATTAAACATTTTCTCTTTCCTGCTTTCTGTCATTTTGATCAAACTTTCTCTTTAGGCTTTCATACTACATGTAAGACACGTAATACATAATGCATGATACATGTAGAATATAGCATGCCAGTTCAACCCGCTGAGAACCATATTGAGTTGTGAAAAGAACATGGACTTGGGCATCAGATCGATGCAGGTTTTACTTGTATTTCAGCCTCTAACCAGCTTTTGGACTCTGGGCAAGTTATCCAATTTGCTTTGCTGAAACTCAGTTTTCTTAGTGTTTTAACTTTATCTGTAAATATAAAAAACTAAACTGAAGACATGTTAGCTTTTCTCCCCTTAAGGAATGAGAAAAAGATGTGTGGGAGTATCCAACGACACAACAGATAATGTTTTTCACTCAGTCACGACTGCAAGGAAAATAAAACCAGATATCCCATCTTCTATTGACTATTTAAGGTATCACAGGACACTAGCACAGAAAGCACCATATTCTTTAGTCTGTTTCCACTACGTGGATTTGTGATATATAGAAATCTTCAGTAGCACGTCCACAGTCAGTTCTGCAAATGGATTGGATTTGAGTCACCTTGTCACTTTAGAAACAATATCATAAATATAAATGACAAAGTCCCAAGGAAAGGCAACAGACCTGCCACTTTGCTCGCTTTCACAAAATCTAATTTTCTATGCAATCTCTGGGGCATTAAAAAAAATAAAATGTAGGAAGAGTGTTGAAGGGTGTTTCCAGATGGCCTTTTATTAGCTGTTGAGGAGGAGGCTGCTTCTCTTCTACATCAACTGCACACATCATAGCATCAATTTTCACTTTCCTGAGGAATAAGCTATTGGCAGATAACACATTAAGTGACACTTGGAGGACTCGGCCCTGAAATACTAGTTCACGTGACCACAGTCAGGATTTGCTCTGTTTGCTAGAAGGTCAGACAGTGCCACTGAATTGCCCTCCACACACCCCTTTTTTCATTATTTTTATTTCAACCTCTTTTTTGAATGTTCTCTCAAATATATCACATAAAAACTTAAGTGACCCAAACAAAAATATTGTTTAAAAATTTATCTGTTTAGGACTAGAAGTTCCTCTGTAAAGGCAATCAAGTTAATTTATTAAAAATCACTGAAGACAGGTAACTTTCTACCCTCCCCTTACATTAACGAAAGGAGAATATTTTGTCTACTTTCCATGAATTTTCTTGTCATTTTCCAGGGCCTCTCTACGTGTCTAATTGCACCACTTCATAAGGATCCTTTTGAAGCAAAATAGTTCAGAATTGTTGAAAGGTAGTGCTTGGAGGAGAAGGAGAAAAGGGAGGGGGCAGGATTTAATAAATGTATTTTAGGCTGATTTTATACTTTTATTGGTGCATTGTATTTGTACACCATGCTGAGGCAGAGAGTGATAGGATCATCCCTGCACACATCTCCTGGGGCGTTTCCCTCCTGGCCCCACTGCCTCCTTTCCCTTCCTTGTACATCTCTCTGAGATCGGCATTGGTAACTTAGTGTATGTACATGGCACAGTTTCAACTGTTCCTCTCCATTGATCAGCCTTAAATATTGACATCTATTGTGTTACATGGTTATTAAGAGTGTGAGGGCCAGGTTGTAATAAGACTTGATATGAATAAGATGACTTAAGGATTACCAAGAACAAAATACCTAACCAAAGGAAGACGAAGATACCGAATGTGTCTTTCCCAGCTTGTAGTCTCCTAAAGAAATTTGGAGCAGTAAAACTATGGTAAACTATAGGACATGATGGCATATGTCTGTAGTTGAAGAGTCTGAGACAGAAAGTGTACAGGTTCAAGTTCAAGACCTGTTTCAAAAAAATAATAATAAAATGGGCTGGGATTATAGCTCAAAGGTAGAAAGGTAGAATGCCCCTGGATTCAGTCCCCGCTAAAACACACACACACACACACACACACACACACACACACACACACACACACGACCTTGAGTTGAAAACAAAAGGAAGTATTCATCTTTTGTTCTAATATTTCTATTTTGGGGTTTTGCATTGTCTGCTTTTTACCCCATAAAAATCAGTAAACAAAACATTTTGTGGAAAAATAAAAAGGAATTATCCAGAACTTCTGCTATTTACCAAAAATTTTACACATGTAAGATAATAGAGTTTTGTTTTGTAAGAGAGGCCAGAGGCCAAAGCTCTGAAGCCAGAGGCATCATTACTAGGGAAAACCAAGAAGATGGATAGATTCACCTGTACCCCACCAACCACACATCCTCCCAGGTTCCCTCAGCAGCCTCAAGGTTAGGGACGTTCAGATGCCCAGACTCCTATTTCTGCCTCTTTTATAATGTTCTAAAGAATCCACCTCCTTCCCCACCAGAACTTGGCTAAAAGTCTGAGCCACTTGACTTCAAGAATATGATCAACTGCAGTTTAGGACAAGAGGATCAGGAGAATTGTGATGTTTTGGAGAGTGTTCCCTTTTTCAGGATTCTTGAAGGCACAGTTGTTTGAAGATGAGATGGAGGGAAGGCACCATGGTCTTACTCACTGAGGAAAAAGAAGTGGCAGAGCGATGATCGGGGAGAAGCTAAGGACAGAGCGTGGCTTGCCAATCACTCACTTTTGACTGCAGTCTCAGCCAACGGAGGCTGCATTGTCTCTAGATTTGCTCTCCCGATTTTAATACAGTGTTATTCTGTGCCATGAGCTATTTTAATTTACTCTTTATATTAGTTTATCTTTTTTTTTTTCAGTGGTACTGGGGTTCCTGGAAGCCCTTCTACCTCCGGGCTACACTCCCAGACCTATTTTTTTTTTAATATTTTTTATTTGGAAACTGGGTCTCTTAAGCCAGCATGGCTGGCTTCGAACCTGTGCCATCCTCCTGTCTCCGCCTCCCAAGCGCAGGGATTACAAGCGTGCGCCACCACGACTGGTTCTTTATCTTTTTATTCACCAAATATTTATTTAGCACAAGTTAGCACATGATATGACATGATATATAACTGATTGGATATAACATGCACTTAACAATTCTAATTTCTTTTCTTTTCCTCCTTTCTCCCTTTTTCTTCATCCACCCAGATATTTTTTCCTTCCTTCCTTCCTTCCTTCCTTCCTTCCTTCCTTCCTTCCTTCCTTCCTTTCTTTCTTTCTCCTTTCTTCTTTCCTTCCTTCCTTCTTTTTTTCTTCACTTTTTTCATTCCTTTATTTATTTCTTCCCATGTTTAATGACTGTCTCTTCCAGTAAATGTCATAGTCACTGAAAACAAAGTGATTACTAGGGCAACCTTTACAGTCCAATGTGGCAGACAGTGAACATACACCCACCAACTAAACAGCATTCTTTTAGATAGTGATGGATACTGTATGTAAAGTTAACTTTTTTGTGTGGTACTGAGGATAGAACCCAGGGGCATTCTACCTCGGACTACACCTCCAGCTCTTATTTTTATTCTTTATTTTGAAACAGGGTCTCACTGAGTTGCGATGGGCCTCACTAAGCAGCTGAGGCTGGCTGCAAACCACGATCTTCCAGTCTCCGCCTTCTGAATGCCGGGATTACAAGTTGTGCGCCAGCACGCCCAGCTTTTATGTCAAGTTAAACAGACTGATGTATCAGAACTTGATAGGTGGCACTGGGACGGCAATGTGGAGACAAAAACATAGAATATCCCATAGGAATTCTTAAAGAGAAGATGTCATAGGGATATAAAGAAGAGGGAGAAGGACAGAAGGACCCAAGTAGTGCTCACTCTTTTAGGCATTTTTGACTAGTTTTTTCTTACTAGCATCAGCACGATTCTAGTATTTTAGGTTAGAATTTCTTTAACATTTGTCCAATGCCCTCTACCTACCCTGTTGTCTGATTCTACATAGTTTTCTTCTGAAACAATAAAACATCATTGTGTAAACACTTATGGGTAGCGTATAATAATTTGATACATGCATAATGATCAAACGTGAGTAATTAGTATTTCCATCTCAGATATTTGCTATGTGTTGAGAACCTTTAAATCCTTTGAGTTATGTTGAAATACGTAATCAATTATTGCAGATTAAGTCACCTTACAGTACTGTCAAGCACTGGAAGTAATTCTTTTGTCTAGTATATTTTGGTATTCTTCAGCTAAGCTCCTCCTATATCCCCTCCTTCCTACTCTTACTGCCCTCCAGTGGCCACTATTGTATGCTCAATATTGATGAGATAAAGTTTTTGTCTTCTACAAATAACTGAGAAGATGCAGTCTTCATTCTGTGTAGGATCGCTGTATTTAAAACAATACCCTCCAGTTCTATCCATTGTTGCAAATGACAGAATTTCATTCTTTGTCATAGCTGAATAATATCCCATTCAACAGACAAAAATAGCAAATGATGGCAGGGATGCAGAGAAAGGGAGAACGCTTTAAAATATTTTGAATATTTAAATATTCTGAATATTTAAATATTGTGAATACAAAGTTAGTACAGCCACTATGGAAAGCAGTATCATTCCTCAAAAAGTTAAAAATAGAAATACCAGCCAGGCGCGGTGGCGCACGCTTGTAATCCCCGTGCTTGGGAGGCTGAGATAGGATCACACAGGTTCGAAGGCAGCTTCAGCTGGCTTAAGAGACCCTGTTTCCAAATAAAATATAAAATAGGTCTGGGAGTGTAGCCTGGAGGTAGAAGGCTCCTGGGTTCCATCCCCAGTACTACCAAAAAAAAAAAAAAAAAGAAAAGAAAAGAAATACCATATGACCCTACTCATTCTGACATACTACAGAAACAGCAATCTTCAATTTCTTATTATTCTTAGGCATGTGCCATGTTGACACCTGCTAGTTACCATTTGTCTGGTCTTTATCTTTTTATCATAAGATGCCTCTTTCAACCCAATGAATCCTTGGATTCTACATCGGTTACAGCATCCCTCTACCCACGATGACGATGTATCGTACATTCTCATCTGTGTACTGTGGGCCTTTCCAGTCCCCATAAACTGGCCCTTTACAGCCAGCTGAATTTCCACGGCTGCTCCCCATGACCCTAGGTTCTCATCAGCACACACCTACGGTGGCCTATGAGGCCTTGGCGTGGGCCACCTTCCTCATGGGTCACTGCTTTGGCTTGGCATACCCTTTATCTGCCACATCCCATCCTTTTTCATGCATCAGTTCTCTATCGAGCATTCTACCCGTGGACAGCTCCCTCCTCCACTCTTCTGTACACCCAGACAGACCTCATGATTGCCTTTGTTTCCTAGTAACGACTGCTTCTGACTGTACTGCTCTTTCTCCTGACCTTATGCTCTGGTGTCAAGTGCTGATGTTGTCACCTCTCTAAAATCTGCCTCTATGCTTCCACCTTTCCACATGTGTTCATGGGATACTGATATTGCTGTATCTATTAGAGTATTTAATAATTAGCATTCCATTAGACTCTGCTCTCAGGGTAGAGACTGAATCTAACCCACACTGACTTTCTCCACAGGCTAAGTCTTGAGCAAAGTAGGTACTCAATAGGGACTATGGGATTAAGGTTCTTAATCCCAGTACTTTGGAGGCTGGGACAGGAGGACTGTAGGTGTGAAGCCAGCCTCAGCAACTTAGCAAAGCTGTCAGTAACTTGGCGAAAACTTGTTTCAAAATAAAAAAAATAAAGAGGGGATGGGGGTGTAACTCAGAGGTAGCATGTCCCTGGGTTCAATCCACAGTGTGTGGGGGGGGGAGAGGGAGAGAGGGAGAGAGGGAGAGAGGGAGAGAGGGAGAGAGGGAAAGGGAGAGAGGGAGAGAGAGACAGACAGACAGACAGACAGACAGAGAGAGAGAGCCCAAACAAACCCACCTGTGCCAGAGTGGAACAACCATGGTCTCTGGTTCTGTTGACCTTCTACACTATACAGGTATCCTGGAAGTGCCTTACCACCAGAACTTCCATTATGAGAGAAAATAACTATTCTTCACAATTAAATCACCATTAGTGATATATTCTATTTCTTGAACTCCAAAGCATGCATACACCCACACCCACACCCACACCCACACACTCACATATACATATACATATATATTTTTTTTTCAGTACTGGGGATGGAACCCAGGGGCATTCTATCTCTGAGCCACACTCCCAGCCCTAATTTTTATTCTTTATTTTGAGGCATGGTCTCACTGAGTGGCAAAGGACCTCATTAAATACCTGAGGCTGCCTGAGAACCTCGATCCTCCTGTCTCGGCCTCCCAAATGATGGGATTACAAGCGTGCGCCACCACATCCGGCTTCAACATATATTTATAACATATATTTTACTGTCTCATACACAGTGTCAAGACCAAGTTTAGGTTCTTGAATATTCCCTTTACATCTTTATAACTTTATATTTGTTTTCCTTGTACATTTTTTGAAATAGGTACTAATGTTTGTAGACTCCTTGAAAAGGCAGAGAAATCACACCCTAGGAAAACAGAGATCGTCCAGATTATAGGACCACGTCATTAGCAGGATGCCACTATCCCAAGGCCTGATGTCAATGAGACTTACACTGAAAACAGATAGACGTTGGGCAAGATAAAGAGACTCAGAACAAAGGTGAACTGCTGGGAAGAGTGCCTCCAGCTGCAACTCTGCCCGCTAGCAAAGCCTCCTGGCAAATGGCTCTCAGACTTCTTTGGTGGAACAGCCTGGTTTTCCTTTACTTCCCTTCTTGTCATTCTTGAGGCCAGTGTATTCAATATAAATGATTTCTTAGCACATAATATAATTTAAATTAAGAAAATTTGACACAAATACATTCAGAAAAGCTCAATATCACATGTGTGATTCCTAAGAGAACTGCTCTTGCAAAATCTTATTATTAAAATCCTATGTTATCCAAATAATCCATTTAAAGTTTATTAGGCTATGACTATAATAGGAATTGTGTCGAATCCATTTTACCAGTTGGATAATTTTCGTTGTTAAAGCTTTGATTTCTAATTCAATTCTAGGTAATAACTCTTACCTTGAAGTAAAAATAATACTTGCATGACTGACAAATGCCTTTTGTCAAGTAAGTGAACGAAGCTGGTTACTGGCGGCTTCAAAGTATGATCTATGTAATTGCTTTAATTGCTTGGTAGTATAGTGATTTTCCATAAAACTTACCAAAATCTCTTTTTTTTCCACCATAGCTGGAGACTGTTAGACTATCTAAAAAAATCAGCTATTAGAATGAGGAGCCTAGAACATAGTTCAACATTAAAGCCCTGACATTGTCAGAGCCCTGAGTTCAATCCGCAGGATTGCAAAAAAAAAAAAAAAAAAAAAAAAAAAAGAATATAGTTACCCAAATTGACAGAAGGAATTTCAGGTGCCAAAGGGTTCAACCTTCCTTTTTTTTTTTTTTATAACTGATATTGCTACCAAATTCTGTTAAAATTTCATCCAGTGTGAAAAGACTCAATTATCAATGCAAAGCACAACATTCAATTAAACAGAGGGAAAATGCAGATGTCAGAGGGTCTGAAACCAAGAAATAGAGATAGGAATAATAAAATCAAAATCCATGATAACAATTCAGTTTGGAAAAACTCCCAATGGAAAGGTGTTTAAAACAGGGGAATCTCTGTGGCCTGTGGCTGGATCCCCAAAGGAACTCATAGGAGTACCCATTCACTGTGAGCTCAGGTTTGGACAATGGCAAGAGTGACATTAAAGAGATTTGGGATTATTGGCAGCGGGTTCTGGCAGTGTTAGCCTCTCAGGCACCTCTGGTCATTTCAGCTCATCTGTAAGAGTGAGAACAGGCTGACAGCTTCCTTGCTAGTTAAATGTGCCACATTGAAAGGGCTGCGATACCAAAGGTGGCCAAGAGAGGGCAGCATCTAGGAAGATATGGCAAGGCTCTGGGAAAACTGAGAGCCACAAGCAATTGAAAAAGTGTGTGTGTGTGTGTGTGTGTGTGTGTGTGTGTGTGTGTTACGAGGGATTGAACCCAAGAGCATCCTACCTCTGAGCTACACCCCCATCCCTATTTTATTTTTTATTCAGAAACAAAGAGAGTCTCACGAAGTTGCCTGAGGTTAGTGTCAGCTTCCCATGTACTGGAATTACAGGTGTGCACCGCCACCCTGGGCTCAAAAAGGGAAAATATTTACAAATCATATATACAAGAAGGGGTTGATTTCCAAAATATATAAGAAAATCCTGCTACTAAATAGTAAGAATATAAATAATCCAAATAAAAACTTGGCAAAAGGCTGGAATAGATGGTCTCCAAAGAAGATGTGCAAATGGCTAATAGATATATAAAAAGATGCTTACCAACATTAGCTACCAAGAGAATGCAAATTAAACTATAATGAGATATCACCCATAGGTGTTAAATCTCCATTATTTAAAAATAAAATACAAGTGTTGTCAAGATGTAAAGAAACTAGAAGCCTTGTACACCATTGTTACACCAAGTAACACCAAGTAACATGAAAAATGGTTCAGCAACTATAAAAAAACACGATGAAGTTCCTCAAATACTAAAAATATAGAGCTACTATATGATCCGGAAACCCAAATTATTAGTATATTTCCTACATAATTGAATTCAGGTGTCTAAGACGTAGTTTCACCTCCTGCTTCATTTCAGTATTATTCACAAAAGCCAAGACATAGAAACGGTGCATATCCACGGACAGATGGATAGGTAAAGAAAATGTAGTAATTCAAACAATGGAATATTATTCAGGGTTTTCTTTTTTTTTGGTGGTATCGGGGATGGAACTCTTCTACCTCCGGGCTACACTCCCAGACCTATTTTATACTTTTTATTTGGAAACAGGGTCTCTTAAGCCAGCATGGCTGGCTTTGAACCTGCACGGATCCTCCTGTCTCCGCCTCCCAAGTGTGGGGATGACAAGCGTGCGCCACCACGCCAGGCGTATTCTTCAGTTTTTTTTTAAAAGAGAAAATAACTTTGCCATTTGTGATAAGATGGATGAACCCGGAGAATATTATATTGAATGAAATGAACCAGACACAGATGGGCAAATAACTCATAAAAGGAGAGAAGACATTATTGCCAGGGCAGAAGTTTGGGAAGATGGGGGCTATTCAATGGGTATGAAGTTTTAGTTACACTGCATTAGCAGGTTCCAAAGATATGCTGTCTAGAGCCAGGTGTTGTGGAACAAACCCGTCATCCAAGTACTTGGGAGGGTGAGGCAGGAGGATCACAGGCTTGAGGCCAGCCTCAGCAACTTAGAGAGATCATGTTTCAAATAAAAAATAAAATAGAGCTGGGGGTACATCTCAGGGGTTGAAACAACCCTGTATGTGACTCCAAGTAACACACACACACACATACGCACACAGACAAATATGTTGTCTGACACAGTGTTATAGTTTAAGGATATTGTGTTGTGTACTTCAGAATATAAGAAGACAGATATCATGTTAAGTGTTCTTAGTACAAAGACAAACAAAAAACAAAAGCAAAGAAAAACAAAAAAAGTTTGGGAAGCATTGGTGACTTCAATGTCATCTCTTTAGAGAGAGGGAAGTTGATGTATTTTCTGTCCTTTAAAGACAAAAGGTTAAGGAAGTGGCTGAGTACTGCTGGGCCTCCATCTGGAGTCTATCATCTATCTTCCTTCCTTCCTTCCTTCCTTCCTTCCTTCCTTCCTTCCTTCCTTCCTTCCTTCCTTCCTCCTCCTCCTCCTCCTCCTCCTCCTCCTCCTCCTCCTCCTCCTCCTTCTTCTTCTTCTTTCTCTTTCTCTCTCTCTCTCTCTCTCTCTCTCTCTCTCTCTCTCTCTCTCTCTCTCTCTCTTCAGCACTGGGGATTGAACCCAGACGTATTCTGACACTGAGCTACATCCCAGGCCATTTTATTTTTAATCTTGAAATAGGGTGTTGCTAAATTACTGTGCACTGGCCCTGAACTTGCTTGCTGTCTCAGCTTCCAAGGTACTGAGATGACAAGTGTGTACCATGACATCCAATTCTTTGAGTCTATCTTCTTCTAAGTAATCATGTAAGCTCTTTAAATTGACTTTCTCACACATTAATACAGGATAAATAATATAGACCGTATAAGGTTATTATTAAGCCATAAGGTTATTATGGAAACCAGTTAAATATCAGGAAAGCAATAGTTACCTAGAAATTGCTAAACTATATTTTCCTAGGTATAGAGACTTTCCCTTTCGTACCAAAATGTAAATAAGCAGAATCATTAGAAAAGAGAGAAAACTGAGCAGCAATAGCTCCAGGAGTTAGAGTTCTAGGTTACAAACTAAACAAAGAAAACCATTCTCACTAAATAGAAATTATTGAGGAAAACATGTAATTCTCTGAATTTAAGAAAGGGCTGAGGAGACGGGCGTGGTGGCGCACGCTTGTAATCCCAGCATTTGGGAGGCTGAGACCTGAGGATCGCAGTTTGCGGACAACCTCAGCTACTTAGTGAGGCCCTCTGCAACTCAGTGAGACCCTGTATCAAAATAACGAATAAAACATAGGGCAGGGGGTGTAGCTCGGAGGTCAAATGTCCATGGGTTCCATCACCAGATCCGCAAAAAAAAAAAAAAAAAAAAAAAAAAAAGGGCTGAAGAAATAAATTTAGGAAGTGAGAAAAAATGTGGAGGTTTGTCACAGCTACAATTCCATTCTGTTACAAGTTTGCTGATGGTTCCCTTGACTCTGTTATCATGGGATGCAAACTCCTAGGATATCACTTTCTAGTGCACCAGCATCTTCATCTTAGAACCTCTGCCTTTGCAGGACCCTCAACTTCACCACAGTTGCTCTGAGTGAATGTTAATTTAGCAAGTTAAAAAAAAAAAAAACTTTTGGGTATATGTTTTGCATTCATGTAAATTTATTTCTGTTTTATTATTTTTATATTCTTAAGAATAAAATACTTTTGCCGGGTGTGGTGGCACATGCTTGTAATCCCAGCATTTGGGAGGCTGAGACTGGAGGATCACGGTTCGCGGACAGCCTCAGCTACTTAGGCCCTCTGCAACTCAGTGAGACCCGGTTTCAAAATAAAAAATAAAAATAGGGTGGGGGGTGTAGCTCGGAGGTCGAATGCCCCTGGGTTCCATCTCCAAACCCACACACATAAAAAAGAATAAAATACTTTCTTAATTTTATTTCAGATTATTTTTAGTGTATAGAAATACAATTCATTTTTTTCTTATACGCCACAAACTTTTTGAATCTATGTATTAAGTCGATAAGATTTTTAGTAAATTCTTAAGGTTTTTTTATGTGCAGGATCATCTGATCTGAATATGGAGGTAGTTTTACTCATTTTTTTAAATTAGGTTGACTGTTTTCAGTATCTTGCTAATTGCCCTATCTAGAGTAAAATGCCAAGTTGAAGTGGAACAAGTGAAATTTACATTTAAGTCTTCTTCCTGGTTCTAGAAGAAAAAAAATTCAACTTTTCACCATTAAGTTTTCTGTTAGCTTGGTTATTTTTCCCCATTGATACTATTTACCAGGTTGAGAACCTTTATAGTTTGAAAAGGTATTAGATTTTAGAAATACTTTTTTCCAAATTTATTGGGATGATTATATTTTTTTAATTCTTCTAGTATAGTATGATTTTTTTAATGTTAAACCAGTTGGTGATGGTGAAGAACTAATTTTTTTTTTTTTTTGGTGGTACTGGGGTTCCTGGAAGCCCTTCTACCTCCAGGCTACACTCCCAGACCTATTTTTATATTTTTATTTGGAAACAGGGTCTCTTAAGCCAGCATGGCTGGCTTAGAACCAGCACGATCCTCCTGTCTCCGCCTCCCAAGCGCGGGGATTACAATCGTGCGCCACCACGCCCGGCTATTTTTTTTTTTTTTTTTTACTCTTATTGGTGCACTATAGTCTCACATCATAATGTAGGTAACAGTAAGTATGACATACCTGCATGAAACAATTGGGCTTTCCCCTGATTATGGTGAATAATTTTTAATATATATTGAGTATTCTGTAGGTATATTATTATGGTGCTAATAAACCTCAGAAAAGGTTCAAAGTTCAAAATCTCATTTGGTGCTATGCTTGACACTTCTTATCATTGTGATGACAGACAATTTTATTCTTTTAGGTCTTAGGAGATGCAAGTTTGCAGGGCTTTAGGATTGTCGTCAAATAGGAAAAGTGTTTATTTGCTGGACACCCAGGAAATAAATGTTTCATTCAATATTTCATATAAAATCCAGGTTTTAGAGGTCATTCTTTTGTGTTATATATTCATACTTAGAAGCATAGAATATGATGCCATAAAGGGCCAGAGCATGCTACCATTATGATCTGCAAACTAGGTAGTAAAACTCTCACCTTGTCTACACTTTTAGCCCAGTGACTTCAAAAGAGAATGCACATAAAAGTAAAAATTCATTCTCTCTTGGTGATTTACAGATGACAATGGTAGCATGTGTGGTGGTTTTGGGCAGACGATATTTCAAGGGCTAAAGAAACTCTTCTTTTTAAAGTCATTGCTTGCTGTTGGGTGAACATGGTAACAACCCAGCTCAGGAAATGTGAGGATGGTAGGAAGAGCAAGAACTGAGGCAGAAGCATAGGAACCGAGTGAGTGGTCTGTGCCTCTCTTTCTTCTTCAATGTCTTTTATCTGTAAGTTAGGATGTTTCATATTGTCCCATAGGTGTTGGATGTTTAGGTTCTATTGTTGTAATTTCTTCTGTATGTTGTTGACTGTGCTTTTGGTTTTGAATGAACTGTCTTCTTACAGTGATATTCTGTTTTCCATTTCATCTAATCTTCCAGAATTTCTTTCTATTGCTGTCTTCATTTCATTTATTAACTCTTTCGTTTCATTCCAGGCCTCTTTCGCCTCTTTCTGATTCTTTCTTAGTGTCTCAATTTTCTCTTTCATTTTCTTTAACACTTATTGTGAGGATTTTCATTGTATTGAAGATCATGATTTGGAGATGGAACCCAGGGGCATTCTACCTCAGAGCTCCACTCCCAGGCTTATTTTTAATTCTTTATTTTAAAACAAGATCTCACTAAGTTGAAACGGACCTCACTAAGTGGCTGAGGCTGTCCTCAAACTGTGAATCTCCTGTCTCAGCCTCCCAAGTACTGGAATAAATAGTGTGTGCCACCAGGCCTGGCTTCTTTTAACATTTTTTAGAATAAACTATATTATGCTATGGAGTACATATAAATAGTAAAATAGTTACCATGAAGAGGCCAATTACTATGTTTATTATATGACACGGTTAGTTTTGTTTTAGACAAGAGTAGCTAAAATCTACTTATTTAGCGAAACTCTTTCATTCAATACAATCTTGCTATGAATAGATATAAAATGTCCCCCGAAGAGATCATGTATTAATGTTCAGGGTTCCTGTAATTCAGTTATGAGGACTGTGATCTTACAAGTGTACAAATACAGTGTCCTTGAATTACTGAGCAGTAACCTAGCAGGTGGGGTGAGGCTAGGGAAGGTGGGTTCCTGGGGTGTGGCCTTATGAACTGTGCTTTTGCCTTTGAATCCCCTTGCTTGCTCTCTCTTGCTTCCAGCCTCCATGATGTGAGAGCAGAGTCTCACTCTCCCCATCTCTTTGTTTCCTGCTGCAATTCCCGGAACTCCAGACTCCAGCCTCACATGAACTGAACATGGAATCTCTAAAAACTTGTGAGCAAATGACTCTTCCTTCCTCTAAGTTGTATGGTCAGTTACTTTGGATTATATCAGTGAGAATGCTGAGTGAGGCAAATGTCATCAACTGTTGTCTTCAGGTTGTGAGACATTAGGTTTCTAGACTTATTTGCCCTACATATTTGCTCTAGTGATGCTCCTTTTAACTGCAAGTATTCCTGGGAAATTAAAGATATGAAAGAAGAGTCAACATTTCTCCACTTAATATAAGACATTTAGTTTTATTCTCATTTAAGATATCATTAATTCAGATTTGGTGGCACATGCCTATAACTCTTGGGAGGCTGAGACAGGAGGATTGCAGAACCACAGCTAGCCTCCAAAATTCAATGAGACCCTGTTTCAAAACAAAAAATAAAGTCAAGTTAGGGGTATAACTTGCAGGTAGAAAGCCTCTGTGTTCCATCCCCAGTACCAAAAGCAAACAACCAAACAAACACAAAAATAAAATTAAAATAAAAAGTTCTGGAAGTACGACATGGAGTTAGACCTTCTCTGAGTTCAATTCCCAGTACTGAATATATAAACTTCTAGTTTATGGGTACCGGGCTTTTTGTTACATGTCTGCAGTTCCAGTACTGGGGAGGCTGATACCGGAGGATCACAGATTCAAGATCAGCCTTGAAAATTTAGCAAAATAAAATTTCAAAATAGTCTTATGATTCTCTGGATTTCCAGCTACCCATAGTTACTTCTCCTTTTCATCTCTTATTTTAGCTCGAGTTTTCTTTTGTTTATACTGGCCAAGAGTTAATCAATCTTACTTATCTTTTAAAAAACAGGTTTTTGTCTTGTTGATCATTCGTATTTTTTGTTCTCTATTTTATTAATTTCATCTTTGATTCTAATTATGCCCTGCTTTCTGATGATTTTTGGATTAGTTTGTTTCTGCGTTTGGAAAGCCTTGAAGTGTATCATTGGAAGTCCAGGGTATTTCTTGTTGTTTTGTCACTAATCATCTGTCCTTGTTCTTTATATATTTATGATTCTCTTCTTGACCCCAGTGTTACTTACTTTGATTATTATGTGGCACTGAGAAGTTCTCTTTTGATCTTGTTTAACTGGGGCTCTGACTGTCTCCTATATGTGGATGTCTATTTCATTTTTTCTGTTAGAAATGTTCTGATATAATATTTCTCTGAAGAGGTTTCTAATGTTCTTGGTTTGTGCTTAGGCTTTCTTAAATGGCTATCATCCATAAGTTTAGTAATTTCTTATTATCCCAGACTTCTTGAATATTCTGGTCATTTATTGTTTTCTCAATAGTATAATTTTGTGTTCAGTTTTGAATAGCTGTCTTCTAAGGTTGAAAAACCATTTTCCATGTAGTCTAGTCTTTTGGTCATGTTTTTATGAAGTCTTTCATTCAGGGCCTCTTTTTGCTCATTTGGGGCATCAGTTATTTTTATTGATATGAACTTTCATATCCTGCACACTTTATTTGATTTCATTGTTAAGTTCCTTGATTATATAAAAAATCAAAATTCTAAATTTTTCTGACATTTCCTGCAGAGCTGTATTGGTGAGTTTCATTGTTGTGGAGTTTTGAGAGTTTCCTTTCCTTTGTTGGTCTTTTTTCATGCACTTTTAGGATTTTTAGGTTCATATTTGGGTTGTGTTGGTTTCTTCTTTCTCTTTGTGTGGGTATCTGTCTATTCACTGTTCCTTTATAATATGTCTTGTGCTGGGGCTATCCATTTACCTCTACAAATCTTTGTCATATAATTAGAGTTTTAAGTTTCTATCCCAAACCTCTTTACTAAGATATAGTACTTATACAGAGAAGGCAAGTATCTTGATTGGCTGCTTGCCTCCAAGCCCAGCAAACACAAACTCAACTGAGCCAGAGATTTTAACATTCCACGCCTACATTCCCACTGGTGAGATTTAATGCCCTGTGGTACCACTGCTCCTCTGTTTTTTGTTGCCATATAAAACCCTGCTGGCCACCACCCTCTCTGTGACAGAGACAAAATTTTACCTGGCAAGAGATTGTAATATTCCCAGCCTCCAAATACTACTGAGCAAGAGATCGTATAGTTGTAAGACCGCGACATGGCTGGCTGTATTTTTTAGCCCCATGGACACCACTGTTGCTCTGCCAGCTGCTGTCATATGAGAACCTGCAGCTTCCAGGTGTCCCTGCTTGAGGAATGAAAATTCTACCAGGCAAGCAATGACAACCTTCCAATTGTGTTCTCAGTTGGCTGAATTATTTTTCCCAAGAGACATTACTGATGCCAATCTGGCAATATTTACTGGAGGACCTGCAGGGGTGGAGATAACTGCTGTCTCTAGGTCCAGTTCTGCCAGAATATCCCGAGACACTGACTGCAAATTTACATTTCTGGCATGTATGATTGTAGCCCCATCCTCACCTCTCCAGAGATGGTCTACAAATTCACAAACCCCACAAGTTTGGTTGTTGTTACATAAGTTTCCACAGGCACATAGGTTCCCACCGGGACAATTTTTATACCCACAAACATTGGTGAGTTCAGTTGTTGCCAGTCAGGTCCATGTACAAATGGTCTGTAGGTTTTAATTCCTGAAAAGTTCAGCTGTAACAACAGGAGTGCACCAGGCAATTTAGCTGAGCAGTCTGGATATTTGAGGTTTTGAGGAAGTCAGGTGTGGAGTGAAAAATGCAATTGCCTTTTTGGTGTTATCTGAAATCACTGATTCAACAGGATTTAACTTCTTCTGTGCTGGAGCTCATTTCAAGAAGCCACTAGATTCTCACAGCTGCCAGCTCCAGCACAGTCTTTTCAAGATGGCTCTTGCTTCAACTCTGCTCACCAGCCGAGATTCACAGAGCTCTTTTCTGTCTTCTGCTCTTTGTGGAGCTTCTGACTCAACTACATTTTAACAGTCATTCTTTAGCTTTTCTTCTGTTGCCAAAAAGCAGTCTGTCTACCCACTGGTTACGTTCCAAGTTTCAAGGTAACTAAAGTGCACTGTATGTCTCTATTCTGACATTTTTAATCATCTCACACCCACGGTTTTAAATGATAATTTAACACGCTTGTAATCCCAGTACTGAGGAGGCTGAGACAGGAGGTTTACGGTTCACAGACAGCCTCAGGTACTATTTAGTGAGGCCCTTTGCAACTCAGTGAGACTCTGTTTCAAAATAAAGAATAAATAAGACTTCTGGGAAGATGGCGACCGAGAAAAGTGGGGCTTAAGAGCCCCGCTAACAACCAATCTCCATTACCACAAAATCAGTGCCTTTCATAGCCAGAAAACACCATCACCAGAGAAACAAAACAAATCACCAGGCTCCAGAGAGAAAGCGGACTGAGAACAGAGCTCAGAGCCACAGAGGAGATACACGGGCCTCATGCCCGAGGACGCGGCAGCAGCACCATACTGCCGGCGGCAGCGGCGACTTCACCAGACGGCTACAGCAAGCCGAGGTGAGCCGCTGCGGAACAGCCAGGCGGGATTTCTCGCCGCAAGTAAAATCTAAAGCTCCCAGTGGCTGAGCTCAGCACACGCTGCAGGGATTCAGAGTGGAAATCAAAACCAAGAAGAAATACGCCAGCCTCACGGCCGAGGGTGTAGCAGCAGCGCAATATTGCCACTGGCAGCAGCAGCAGAGAATTCACCGAATCCAGTACAGCTACATCTGCGAACTCAAGAACAGTGAGTCAAATTGCGGGCCACAGAGGAGAAATCCCAGTACTGTACTCCCTGGGACTTGACCCAGTGGGGGAGGGGCGGTGGCAGAGATATCACACCATAGGAGAACGTGCAACCTGGCACCCCCCACAGTCTAAAGCAGCCTCTATCAACTCTCTGGGTTGGAGACTCTGTGATACAACCCAGTAAAGGAGTAGTGGGGTCTGAGATACTACTGACTCGAGATCCAGAACACCTTAAGTGAAGTCATAGTGACCCAAGGGAAGAAGCCAGAGAAGGCACAAACTTCTGAAATCATGGGAAAGAGGAATAATACTGGAGCAATGAATGCTCACAACCCCACAACATCAGAACCCGATAAAACAGAAAATCAGAGATTTCTAGAAGATCAAATCAGGAAAATAACTGTAGAAATAATAGAGGTGCTTTGAAAAGAACTCAGAGAGAGCCAAAAAGAGATAAAGGATGCAATTAATGAAGTAAAGGCCTCAATTCAAAGCACAAACAACCGATAAGACCACATGGAGAACAGAATCTCGCTTTTAGAAGATGATCATTCCAAAAATGAACGCATAGTTTCTAATCTAGGAAAAAATATCCGACAGCAGGAATCTGATATTGAAGAAATATGGGCCCATTTTAAGAGAGCTAACCTAAGAATAATTGGAATAGAGGAGGGAAAAGAAAGTGAAACCAAAGGGATCAACAATCTCTTCAAGGAAGTAATAGCAGGAAATTTTCCAAACATAGAGCAAGAGGTTGATACAAAGGTCCAGGAAACTTATAGAACTCCCTTTAGACAGGATCGGAGAAGAGGATCCCCATGCCACATAATTGTCAAAATGACCAATGTGGAAGCCAAGCAGAGAATCTTAAAGGCAACAAAAACAAAGGGCCAAGTGACATTCAGAGGCAAAGCAATTAGAATCACTCCAGACTTCCCAAACCAAGTCATGAGAGCCAGAAGGGCTTGGAGTAACATATTCCAAACTCTGAAAGAAAACAACTTCCAGCCAAAAATTTCCTACCCAGCAAAACTTTCTATCAAATTAGATGGAGAAATAAGAAGCTTCCATGACAAACAGAAACTGAAGGAATTTATGTCTTCAAAACCAGCACTAGAGAAAATACTCAAAGAGATTAACTACAAAGAAGAAATAGGTAACACACACCAGAACCAGAGAAACAAGATTTTCCATCCAACAGACAACTAAGATTGGTTATCTGTGGAGATTCATTATTTATGTTAGTCTTTTACCTATCTCTAAATGGTATTGTTTGCCTTTATTGTTGTTAATTTTTAGGATTTCTAGTTGGAATATTAATATACCTTCAGATATAGCATTTGGAAATATTTTATCCCATTCTATTAGTAACTGTTAACTCTGTTTACATTGTCTTTGGATATACAATATCTTTTTTATTTTTTAGGGGGTTTGTATACTCTTCTGTTGCCTGTGCCATTGAAATCATATCCAAGAAATCACTGCCAATTTCAATGTTGTGAGGTTTTATGACCCAGATTTTCTCCTAAAAGTTTATAGTCTTAAGATTTATATTTAGGTCTTTTATCTATTTTGAGTTAATATTTGTATATGGGATGAGGTAAGGGTCCAACTTTATTCTTTTCCATGTAATTATTATGTTTCAACAATATTTAGTTAAAAGATTATTATTTCCACCACCAAATGTTCGTGGAAACCTTGTCAAAAATAACTAGACAATATAGGCTTTTATTTAACTCCAATGGTTTATATATCTGCCTTTAGAATAGTACTATACTGTTTCAATTATTGTAGCTTTATATGGTTTGAAACCAGAAAATATATATCTTCTAGCTTTGTTCTTTTTCAAGATCATTTTGGGTATCTAAAGTCCATATTCCATATTAGGATAGATTTTTTTTCCTGAAAAATAAATATATAAATATATGATAGTTTCACCTAAAAAAATAGAAAAAAAATTCTCTGGTAAGACAGAAAGTAAAGACAAATATTGAAATGTTATCTTTAAGTCATCAAAAGCTTGGTATCAGACAAATGAAACTATTATGTGAGATTATCGTTTTTAATTTTAGATAAATTGCTATAATACTAGATGTCAACCACTAAGCCAAGCATGGGAGGGAAGGATGGGGAGAGAATGGGGTGGGGATTGGGTGGGAGCTGACTGGGCGATGTGTGCATGTATGTCTACAAAAGTTTGTATCCCACTATGATGTATGAATATAGTGCACCAATAAAAAATAAAATAAAATTAAATTAAATTTAAAAAAGAATAAATAAAATAAGGCTGGGGGTGTAGCTTGAGGTAGAAGCCCCCTGGCTTCCATTTCCAGTACCGCCAAAAAAAAAAAAAGAAAAAAAAAAGAAAAAAAAAAGAAAGAAAGAAAGAAAGTACTTTGAAGCTAGACCTGTAATCCCAGTACATGGAAGGCTATTATGAATGATTGTGGGTTTGAGGCCAGCCTCAGGAACTTAGTAACGCCCCTTTTTTAAAAATAGCCAAACAGAACAACAAAAACAAAACAAGCAACATAAAACAAACTAAGGAAAAACAAACCTAAAATATTTAGGGTGTACCTAAGAGGTATTAAGCTTCTAGATTCTATTCCTAATACAATAAGAAAAAAATTAAAGTACTTTGATACATAAACTCTAAAAAAGGAAAGAATTTATACTTCTAAGCATGGCAGGAGTGGTTATTTATCAGTGAGAGAGCTGAGATTGTGCAGTTTGGGACAAAAATCATTAAGGTTCTTTAGACACATGTTGTGGTTGATAAGTTTTATATTTTAAAGTATTTTGTCTCCAGAGAAAAAGATGGCATGTCCTCAGTACTGAAAATGTCAGTATCAGTCAATGCCACAAATGCTATTTGGAAACTTCAAATCAGTAATTGTATTAAGGTTTGGATACAAAATTTAGCCTACTGTTTTTGGCTGTTGTGGGGCACTAGACTGCCATCACATGCATGTAGCCCTATCCCTTGGGGGCTGAAACATAGAGATTGCAAGCCTGAGACCACACTCAAAAATTTAGCAAGCTCTTCAGCAACTTAGAAAGGTACTCTTTCAAAAAAAAAAAAAAAAAAACAAAAAAAAAACGTCGGGTATGATGGCACATGTTTATAATCCTAGCATTTGGGAGGCTGAGACAGGAGGATCACACTTTGCAGATAGCCTCTGCTATTTTGTGAGGCCCTGTACAACTCAGTGAGACCCTGTTTCAGAATATTAAAAAAATATATAGGGCTGGAAATGTAGCTTGTAGGTAGAATGTCCCTTGGTTTCATTCCCAATACCGCAAAAATAAATAAATAAATAAATAAATAAATAAATAAATACATGCATGCATGCCTGGACTGTAGTTTAGATGTAGAATGCCCCTAGATTCAATTTCCAGTTAAAAAAATGAAGAAAAGCCCTTATCATCAAATGTTATTTTAATTCATTCATATGTTAGGATTCATAGTTTTTGTTAGCCTTAATCTTTGAATGAGGCGGCTAGGCATCTGGTGGGATGAAGCAGTTTTAGACATGTATATTAGTCAGCATTCTAACAGTTGTCATCTAAAAGAATGGCTACATAATTACGAGGAAGGAAGATTTATTTGCTCATGGTTTTATGTTTAGTCCATGTGAGGTCAGAGACCACACATCTCAGAGCATGGCGGTGGAAAGTAAAAAGAGGGAAAGCGTAAGGTTCTACGCTCATATCATGGAGGCTGGGAGGAAGAAATAGAGAGAGAAGGAGGAACTCTATGTAATCTTCAAGGTTGCAGCCCTAGGGATCCACCCTCTCAGCACACCCTACCAACCCAGGCCAGCCCAGATACATTCATTACAATGTCTTCACTACTGAGACTACAACCGAGCCCTGCTTCTCACATTGCCTCTGTTTCAATGAAGAGTAAAGGGCCATTTTATTTTCAAATCATTACAGCACGCTGATGTGGTGGCGCACGCTTGTAATCCCAGTGCTTGGGAGGCTGAGACAGGAGGACCGCACAGGTTCGAAGCCAGCCTCAGCTACTTAGTGAGGCTCTCAGCAACTTAGTGAGACCCGGTTTCCAAATAAAGTATAAAATAAGTCTGGGAGTATAGCCCGGAGGTAGAAAAGCCCCTGGTGCTACAAAAAAATAAATAAATAAAGATCAAGAAAATGAGTACAACATAATAGATGGATCTACTGGTTTGAGAAACTTCAGTTTTACTAATACTATACCCTTGTCTCCACTATGAATATCACTCTTCATCAGGGCTTTCTATGTTCAAACTTACACCCAAAATGAATAAGGCATAATCAAGTAGCACAACCTTCAGTTAACCAAAGACATTAGAAAGAATGCTCTTTTAATGAAACTTAAAGTGTACATCTCACAGAAAAAAAAATTAAGACGAGATAGTAACAGCCAGTTTTCAGAAAAATCAATATTAATTAAACAAGAACAGGTGGTTCTTTATAACGGTGCCCTTGAGGAGGGAAAACCTGACATTCCTCTTTGTCACACGACTCAAGACAGCAGCACTGCAGAGATGTTCTAGGCATCTACAAAGCTTCGTGATAAGGGCACCCATCTGCGCTGAATTTGATGAGTGTGTTCCCCTGATGGTGAAAAGCTACAGATTCGGATCTTCAGGATGAAAGTGGGAAGAGACTCATCTTCCAAGTGTTTATTTTTAAAACGGTTAATAAAAGTTTATCTTTCCTGCTCAATATTTTGTTTTTTAGAAAGTAAATAATACAAACCAAAGTTGTCTTTTGACATTAGGTCAACATTTTTCTTTCTTTTTTTTTTTTTTTTTGTGGTACTGGGGATGGGACCCAGGGGCTTTTCTAACTCTGGGCTATACTCCAAGACCTATTTTATAATTTATTTGGACTCATTAAGTTTCTGAGAGCCTCACTAAGTAGATGAGGCTGGCTTCAAACCTGTGGGATCCTCCTGTCCAAGCACGATTATTACAAGTGTGTGCCATCACACCCGGCTTAGGTAAACTCTTTAAGTTCAGTGCACCTGCCTCATACCATTATAATTATATATTTATGAATCCATATTTCCCATGCATGAACTTCTTTTGGTCAGGAACTATTTATGCATTTTTGGCGTATCCTGAGCCCAGCACAGTGTCTGGAATATCAGTTTGCTTAATTCCTCTTTACTGTCTCCCAAAAAGACATCTCAAGAGAAAATTGATTTTGTCTTATTCTGTTAGAACCGTTTGAATTTTGTAATGGCCTGTTACACATATTTGGTTTGTGTTACTGATGAGAATTAAATGATTAAATTGTTTGAAGTTCTAAATAAGGATTGAAAGTTTAAGTAAATCATAATACTATTTTGTGTTGGGTATGGTACTGGTATGTTGCCCATCTGTAATCCTAGTACTTGGGAGACTGAGGCAGGGGAATTACAGGTTTGAAAAAAGCTCCAGCAAGTAGTGTGGCTCTCATCTGATCTAGTGAGACACTGTTTTCAAGTAAGAAATAAAATTGGCCTGTGAGTGTAGCTCACAGGTAGAATGTCTCTGGGTTCAATCCCCAGTAACACACACACACACAGATAATACTGTTTTGTACAAATTGGTACTGTGAGTCTGCAGAAATTACTGACTTTACACTGGAATGTCAAACCTTACTAACAGTCTGGACTGCAGAGGTCGCCCAGTGGTAGAATGTAGTGGCAGCAACACAACACACATCAACAACTTGCTTAGCAGTCATTACACAGTGTCATTTTTTTCATTAAATACGATTTGTGGTAGTGACCATGTGATCCACAATCCAGGAAAAGAAAATCAATTTCCATTCTCTACATGGAGGAATTTTCTTTTAAGTCATGTGTCTGAGAAACATTAAAAAAAAAAATCTGGATTTTCCAGTTTTCAACCCAAATTTTATGAATCAGGTCTTACTCCAAAGTAAGGGAAAAATCAGAGCTATGTACTTAGACAATAGGTAGTTCTAAATTGCAATATTTGTTAGAACTCTATAATTCCTACCTATAATTTTTAAATTACTTGATATCTGTTTTTTAAATCAAAGTTATTCTTAATATGAGCCCCAGAAAGAAAAATCAAGTACTTTATCTACACTTTTAGATAACTGGAGCCTGTCCTACTTTCTTAGTATATTTCGAGCATTTGCCTATGGGTATAACTTCTTTAATTAAGGATATCATAATAGTCAAGAATAATGCCCCTAGAGATATTGCTAATGGCATAACTTTTAATTATTAAAAAACAAGCCACAAAGCCTTTGGGACTGCACTTTACGTCCATGATTTTTGCTAATGCATTGGAACAAAGAGCTTCTCTCTTGTGATTTATTTCTTCTTTCCCAGCTGCTAAACCTCCTCTGATTGCTATTTTATTCATGTACTTCTGGGATGTATTGCTGCCAAATCAAAGAGCATGTCGAAAGAGAGAAACGAGTTTCTACCCCTCCATCACCTGGGGCCTTCATTAAAAATCAGGAGTCTTTTCCTAATAAAATATTTTAGGAAACATAAGTTGGATAGATCCTGGTATTATCTTAAAATATTCAACCGCCAACTGGCATTTTTGCTTATGATTTTCATACTATCTATACATATTTTTCATAATTATTTAATGTATATATTATATTATATTAATTTATATTATACTTTAAACATTTTTTTCTGGCCTTCATGGATTTCTTTTCTCTCTTTATTTCATTTAACAGACATCAACATTTTACACCAATGTTAACACCATCAGACAGATAAGCACGTAAATTTGAGTTTTATGACTTCCATTTATTTATTTATTTATTTATTTATTTATTTATTTATTTATTTTGGTACTGGGGATGGATCTCAGAGGACTTCTACCACTGAACTACACTCCAAATTGCAGAGGGCCTCACTAAGTAGCTGAGGTTGTCTGAGAACCTGAGATCTTCCTGTACTGGGATTACAAGGGTGTGTCATTAAGCCCAGCTCTATCACTTCTTAACTAAAGGATATTACCAGGGTTACTTAATATCTCTAAATTTCAACTTTATCATCTATAAAATGGGAATAATAATGATCCAGCGTTGTAATAATTTTTTGATAATACTAATACAATAATTTTATTCTTTTCCTGTTTTAGAAATTGGATATCTAGAGGTGTAACACTTTGTTCTTGACATCAAAGAGCTCAGGGTTTACTGAAATAGATAACAGGTATTGACTAGTACAATGTTAAGTGTCTTGGTTGAGTATATACATTCTATACACCTTAAATGCACATTATGAGTAGTTTATCAAACTACTTGTAATTATCTACAGATGACCTTAAAATTTTAAGTTTTATCCATATACATATCACCCTTATATATACATCATGTTTCATCAAACAATTTATAATGATCTAAACACAACCTTAAAATCTCAAAAGCTACATATATGCATATATATTATTACACATAGATATATAAAGATTGCCAGAAACTATAAAAAAAGAAAATATTTTATTCTAAGCATATTGAAATCTCATGATGTTTACTTTTAGAGTTTTTGTGTCTGATATATTCAGATGGCTGTTATGCCTATAAATATAATACATCATAAAAACAGCGATTATATTGAATACTACATTTTGTGACTCTTTTTCCTCCTCAATCAGAAAATGAATTGCTTGTCATAGTTTTAAATTTTAAACAACTTTTTCCCCTAAGATATTGAATTTTGAAAATTCCCACCCTCTACCAACTTCACTGTGTCAGTTCCTTTTTAAGGCTCCTCAAGGCAATTAAGTGTGTACATTCTCTTTTCTATTTCTATTTCCAGAGGTAATTCTTGTCAAAATTTGGCTGTGACTCACTGTGGTAGCAGTGTACCATTAAATTTGTTTGTCAGAACTCTACATGTTACTTTGAACATCTGTTGTGTTGATAGATCCTTGTCATAGAAAAAAGGATATAATAAGATTGTACTTTCTCCTTCTGCCCCCCTACCTTTTTTCAGTACCAGAGTACTTAACACAGAACACAGTGAAACATAATATAAAACTTCTTTAATATAGTTTAGAAAATCTCATTAACTGACTCTACCAACTTGTATTCTACATTGATTCAGGCAGAAAAAGGGCTGAAGTTTTCTTTTTTATAGTCTATGAAAAAATAATTTTACAAAGAAAATAAATAACATATACATGCCTAGAAAGGGATACTTTGCATTCTTGAAGTGAAAATACTTTTCATATCTTTAAGGCGCATTATTTATTTATAAACATTATGTATATGCATATATTTTGGAAACATTATTTACATTTTGAGGACTTACTCTTTTCAGTAGATAAGGTTGCTAAAAATTGAATTTGACAAACCATGTTAATATATTTTAAAATAGCTGAAAGATAGTCTTTATACGAGTAGACTGGGGCAAGTGGTTTTATGTTTCTGAGCCTCAGTATCACCCACTATGAAAAGAGGACACAGTAACTCATCCACAGAAGGGTTATTGACTATCACAAATATGAAGTGCCTTATAAGTACAAATTTGTGTTCCTATTATTTAGTCTCAACAAATGCATGAGAATAAGTATAATTATACTTTTATTTTAAATCACTACATAAATTAATTCTCCTAAATTCAAAATTATCTTTTTCCCCCCCAAATAAGTGATGCCATAGCTCAGGATGCCAGTACAATCCATATATGTCTCTAGTGTGTCTTGCTCCCAATAAGTATATCTCTATTGCAACCTCATGTGACATGATTGTTTTCATGAATGCTTCCCATTCATTAAAACAGGAAGTGGTCCACAGCAAGAAGCAAGAATGACGTAGAACAATGGCTCAGAATCTTGAATTTCCTGTCTCATGGGACCACATTGCCTGTATCCCTTTTTACCCACTTAGAGTGGATTGAAGAAAGGAGTGTTTGGCTATTTCAATGTCTCTGGGGAAGTTAGATATTCCAAGTGCTGCTTCCTTAGATGCTTCTGTGAGCAGCACAAAGCAGAGGGAATCAGTGGGGACAAAGGATGAATGTCCTTTCTATTCTGCTGTTTCGCTGATGCTCTGATAATCATGCATAGGTGTGAAACACACTGGCGATAGCTAAGGGTGCTTGGCTTGTTCATAAGGCCCAGGCTATTCTACCCTACAGTCAACCTGGTACATTCACTTACAGAACATCATTCTATGATCATTACACAGATGTGGTTCTTCAGAATTCAGTAAGGTTGGATTTAGAAATAAGGGAAAATGGTCCTCCTTCTTGGCTTCAATTACCAGGGCATTTCAATCACTAAATTTGGATACTTTATAATATGTTAGCTTTCCTATTATTTTACAGAGGTATTCAAACAACTTAAAAGCTGTTGATTCAAATCATCCTTGCTTCCCTAAAAAAAAATCATACCCTCACATCACCTTTATTTTTATTGTCAAATGCAACCATTTTTCTCTTTCCTCTTTCCTCTGGTAAAGAAAGATGGAAGAGGATTTTCTGTTATGTATTTCCATTTCATATCTTTGGGGATTTTCTTTGACTTGCCATTATATTATTGATGAAGAATTCGGTCCTTCCAAGCAAGTCTGTTTGGATTAGAAGCTTCTTTGAAAGCCAGCATCTGAAACTTTGATTTATTTCCCCTTTTTCTCTTTGTGCTTTTCCAAGGGAATTCAATATATTTTGGTTGAAAATAGTGACTGACAGACAAAAGTTTTTAATGTCAAAGAGAATATTCTATTGTAAGTATATAACTCAAAAGGCCTTTGAAGACCGGAAAGAGCAACCAGAGGAAATGACTGAAGCCTCTTTAATTCCTACTCAGAACCCAGAGATACATTAGGCATTCCCAATATTCAGAGAAACATCTGGGATGCTGTGCATCACCTTCCTTTCTTACCACAGAATACATTTAAACTATTTCTTATATGAAAGATAAAAAATGCTCAAATATGCAAGGTCCAGTATCCCTTCCCAAATTCATGTAATTAACTTAAAGGCAAAGATATATTACAATCTGCCAAGAGAAAAAACAAATGAAAATAAAAGAATAAGGATTTTGACTCATAAACTTAAGGATCTTTTTCCAATATGAACCACATATTCAGAAAGCCCATTAAATATTGTATGTTGATAAATCCCGAGTTAAAAAGCAAATCACGGACCTGCAGGATTTCCCTTCCCTTACTTTCTTTGTTTATCTTGTGTTTCATGGCTGCTCTAGGGATTGGAATGTTTCTTTTAATTTATTAAAGCTTATGTCGAATTAATATCATCACATTGGGTATAAGAACTTTATCTCTTCAAATCTTTGTATTATTGTTTTCATGAATTATACTTCTACATATATTTTTAATATCAAATGCTTCATTATTATTTTTCCTTTAAGCTAGAGGCTATTAAATCTATTCAGTGATGGAATACTGAGTAATACCTTAGAGTTTTCAAGTCGTATGTTTTCTCTTATGACTACCCAAATCTGCCATTGTGGAATGAAAACAGCCTTAGACAATTTGTAAAATAATTGGCCTGGCTATATTCCAGCAAACACTCAGTGGTCCAGATTTAGTTCTTGCTTGCAATTTTAGAACCTCTGCTTTAAGTAATTAGTTGTCTTGTAAAGAAATTAAGGTAACAACTATGCAAATATACTGTATATATACATATATATATATATTTGATTTATAAACTCTAATTCTAGTGCAATACAAGATTCTAACCATTATCATTTTCTTCAGTCTAGCTGTTATGATGACTGAAATTAGATCCTTACCTATCACCTTGAACAAAGGCTAATTCAAAAATGTATCAAAAACTTAAAAATTAGACCAGAAATCATGCAACTGCTAGAAAAAAAAAAACAGGACCAATTTTTCACCATCTAGACACTGGTAAAGATTTTCTCAATAAAACTCCCAAATCTCAGAAATAAAATGGAGAATCAATAAATGGTATTGCATCAAGTTTAAAAGTTTCTGCACAGCAAAGGAATTAAGAACCTAAAGAGAGATCCAACATAATGGGAGAAAACCTTTTCCAGTTACTCTTCTGATAGAAGACTAAAATTTGGAACATATAAAGAATAAAAAATAAAAAAAACTTAAACACTAAAAACACAACTCAAATAAGAAATACAGATGAATTGATAATGATAATATGGCATCTATACAATGAACTTCTATTCAGCCATAAAATGAGCAAATTTATATCATTTACAGAAAAGTGGATAAGACTCAAGAATATTATGTTAAATGAGATAAGTCAATCTCAGAAAGTCTTTTTTTAAACAGTGTTTGAATTTTGTTCTATCCATTAGTTATTTTTTGTTTTTGTTTTCATAAGCCCCTGGTTAGAGGCTCTTCAGTTATTTTACTACTGAAAATAGTAATAGTATTTTTTGTTGCTTCAAATCCATGTAAATTTTTTATACAGAAGGAATGGCTGGCAATTATTTGACAATATACTAAAATTCACTGTTAATTTTTCCCTTCTTTTTCCCTCCCCTAAAAGAAAAAAAGATGGATCTTGAAATGATGTTTTTTTATCTGGCCATCACAGCTTTAATAATCTTCTGTTCTGGGAAGTTGATGCCCACAAGATACTGTGCTGTCTTTAGTTATGAAAAATGATCTCTGGCATAATTTTGTTCAAGAAAAATTGCTTCCATATACAAAACCCAAGGAAGAATATTATACCTCAGAAAAATACCTAAAAGAGAAAAAAATAAATGACCTCTTTTTATCCCCAGGATTGTTAATAAAAAATTTCCATCCTTGAATAAGTCTTTTCTTTAGTATTATTGATAATAATTACATATAAATGGCATATATTTTTGAAATTCATAATCTATTTGAAATTATCCTTAAGTAAATTATCTACCTTAAATCAAGGTAAACAGATTACTTAAAAAAAGTTAGGCCAGCCGGGCGTGGTGGCGCACGCTTGTAATCCCCGCGCTTGGGAGGCGGAGACAGGAGGATCGCGCAGGTTCGAAGCCAGTCGCGCGCGCTGGCTTAGGAGACCCTGTTTCTAAATAAAAAATATAAAAATAGGTCTGGGAGTATAGCCCAGAGGTAGAAGGGCTTCCAGGAACCCCAGTACCACCAAAAAAAAAAAAAAAAAAGTTAGGCCAGGCGTGGTGGCGCATGCTTGTAACCCCAGCGCTTGGGAGGCTGAGACAGGAGGATTGCACAGGTTCAAAGCCAGCCTCAGCTACTTAGTGAGGTTATCAGCAACTTAGTGAGACTCTGTTTCCAAATAAAATAGAAAATAGGTCTGGGAGTGTAGCCCAGAGGCTGAAAGCCTCTGGGTTTCATCCTCAGCAACACACACACACACACACACACACACACACACACAAATAATTTTATTTTTCTATGTCTCTACATTTTTATTTCTTAAAGTAAAAGTAATTATGTTAATATTTTGACTGATAATTAATTTTACTTTTATTATGTTTCTAATGTTATTTCCTACCTTAAAAATTTTTGCCTTTTTAATACTTTCAAATTTTTTTTATAATCAAACACAGGTGTGTTTATTTGGGCTTTCATTTACTATATATGTAGGAATCTGACTTCTCTGATGTTTAGATGGGTTAGATAAATGTAATAAAAATGACAGGCTTTTTCCTTCATGTGTAAAGACTGCTTGAAAGTTTAATGAGGAAATTTTAACATAGTTTAAAAGTTTTGATTTTTTAATTTATTAAAGTAAATTTTAATCAGTCGTGTCAGACTGCAAAATCTTTGGATTGGCTATAAACTTCTTGAAAGTATTAACTCTCTGACCCTAGAGTTCCAGCAAAATGCTGGGCACATTGGAATGGCTCAAGAAAAGTATCAATAAATGATAAAGGTAGTACAGCTCTCTGGGACGATATTAACAGCCTTGCAATTTTACTCTAGCATTACATGCATCACTGAGCATTGAGAACCATGTAAAAAAGTTAGGATTGAGGTACAAAAGGTAAATTTTAAAAATTAATACCATGGCCCAAGATAAGAAAGCATGCCCAAGTGAAAGCAGGATAACAGAACAGAATTAAGTATATAAATCACAAATATGATTCAAGAAGATAGGTATTGCTGAAGCCACAAGATAGGACAGTCAGGTACACATTTTCTAGCCTTTGCTTCAATCCCAAGAAACTATAACTCCATTCTTTTTAATCATCTTTGGCAGTAGATATTAATATCACAAATTTTCTTAGGCATATAAAGTTTCAGTGTCCTTTAATTTAATAACAGTCTCTTTTTGTTTCTAGAGAATCAATCTCAAGTGTTTTCAAATGAAGAGACTGTATTTTGTTATCTTTGTAAGAGCTGGTTTAATATTTAAACATAGGTGTTTCTCTTCACGTGATACTTTCATGCAAGAACTGGAGATGAAAAGTTATGGCTTGAGTCATAAAGCTTGCAAATCATAAAGTGTTTTGCTAGTATGAGATGCCACCATAACCAGTTTGGCAACATGTCAAAGATTTTATTGAAAAAGGAATGAAATACCAAGCAATAAAATGTGAATATTTATCATTTAACATGTTGCTAACAAAATAAATCAAATAGCACAACTCTGAGAATTGGGTACAAACTAATTCTGTGAAAACAAGGCCCTTGGGCTATATCCTCTCTAATAAAGTAACGCAACCCAACATTCATGGTACTTAGTTGATTTTTCATTGGCAGGAGATGTCAGTAAGTGGGGAATTCTATCTCAAGAATCAAGTGACTATCTGATATTCATGCACTGACCTACTCTGCGTGGCATGCAATACTGCAGTTATTATAAAAAAGGCACCAGATGTGCTGAGTTTGAGCAGAAAAACTGGTAAGCAGTTAACTATCACCCGGTGACGCAACCCTCTTAAGACACCAACTAGAGATCTAAGGCCATGAAAATAGCAATAAAAAGCCTGTTTGAAAAATAGAAAAATAAAACTTTGAAATAAAGAGCAGTAAAAAGGAAGAAATTGGGGAAATAAAATCTGAAGAAATGTGCTGAGCCAAACACCTTTGGATGAAGAAAATATATTAGTAGAAAAAGTCAATAAGGCACGCATTTATTTATTTATTTATTTATTTATTTATTTATTTATTTATTTGTACTGGGATGGAATACAGGGACATTCTACCTATGAGTGACACCCCTAGCCCGTTTTTTAAAAATTCTTTATTTGGAAACAGGGTCTCACTGAGTTGCAGAGGGCCTAAGTAGCTGAGACTGTACGAGAACCATGATCCTCTGGTCTCAGCCTCCCAAATGCTGGGATTACAAGCATGCTCCACCACGCCCGGTTTCTGCAAGCCTTTAAATGGTGCTGATGCTGAGGCTGCTGTCCGAGGTAGCTCTTGGAGGCGCTCCTGGTCCTAAGCAGTTCTGATGACCCTGATTCTGCAGCGCCAGCTGGGCTTTGCTTTTCAGATAGCCTGCCAGTTCGAGCTTCCTGCAGCACCGTGCCACCTCTTCTACCCTGCTGGCCTGCTGGGGCTCGTTACCATCAGGAACTGTTGGTAGGTGGTGGTGGGGTTTGAGGAGTTCCTGCCAAGGTCACCACTGCCCACCCTGGCTCTATGTAACCCTTTGCAGTATTTCCTGTGGCGGTCGCACTCACCGATTCTACAGCGGTAGCTGAGCGAAGCTGAAGGGAAGACCCGCCTGCCCCAGCTGCCAGCTACACTTCCTGGCCTGCTCCAGCGGCTGCTCACACTAGTTCCCATCAGGTACTGGGCCATGCTGATGCGAAGGCCTGAAAGCCCTCCCACCTTGGGGTAGGCAGCTCTGGTCCTCCTGCTCTGTCCTTCAGCCACCACCATCTGCATTGTCCTCACTGGTTTTCAGAGATACCCTCTGATTCTGCAGTGCAGGCTGAGCTGTATTGGTGGGGAGCCCTGAGAGCTTCCCTTTCAGCACAGACAACTCTGGCTCTGCAAAGGCTGTGCAGGCCACTTCTGCAGTGATGGCTCCGTGGGGAAGGAAGGGAGGAGAGGGCAGTGTGTGGAGGTCCCCCATAGCTGTGTCAGTCCCAGGGGCACTCTCTCTGCAGGGGAAGGTAAAAGGAGCACACTAGTGTTATGGCCCAGGTCTTGGTGCCTCACTAATTGCCTCGCGATCTGTAGGTCTGGGATACAGACTCCCACTCCACGTCCACGTAAGCAGCCATCTGGGGCTTTGAGTGTGACTCCAACCAGGGATAAAAGCAGCACCTGTCCTGGCTATTCTAGTCTGTGCCTGCAGAGGATTATAGAATAAGAGAGTTGCTATAAAATTGGGTAGAGAGAATATGGTAGAACTGGAACTTTAAATTCTAAACTCACTATACTATATAAGAGATTTCCCATGACTTCACACACACACACACACACACACACACACACACACACACACACACACACACACACCACACAGGGTTTAGAGAAACCATTCTCATATATAAAGTCTGATTTTGTCACTTCCTAAATTATTTATTGTTTTGGTGGTACTGGGAGTGGAATCCAGGGGCTTTCTACCTCCGGGCTATACTCCCAGGCCTATTTTATATTATATTGGGAAACAGGGTCGCACTAAGTTGCCAAGAGCCTCACTAAGTAGCTGAGGCTGGCTTTGAACCTGTGGGATCTTCCTGTCTCAGCCTTCCAAGCGTGGGGGTTACAAGCATGTGTCACCACTCCGGGCGTCATTTCCTAAATTTAAACATAAGTTACATTTGTTCTTTTGGTATGATGTACTACTAACCCTGAAAGTTAGATTTGGGGTTATTTCTGTTTTTATTTTTTTTTTAACATTGGTAGTGCTACATTGGTGTGCCTTTTATTGTTACTACTATTTAATCTATACATTGTGTTTGCATAATTTTATGATCATGATGCATTTACCAAAAGCTAAAATATATAAAAACCAGTCAAAATAGATATTCATTAGAGTTTATATATAACTCTGTGTTGTATAAAGGGAAATGTTTAACTTTCAACCAATATTGCCTTATCCAGCAATAATATCTTTCAAAATTATGGATAGATAAAAATCTTCTAAGAAGCCAGGAGTGGTGGCACAATCTTGTAATCCTTGTGCTTGGGAGGCGGAGACAGGAGGATTGCACAGGTTTGAAGCCAGCCTCGCTGGCTTAAGAGACCCTGTTTCCAAATAAAAAAAATATAAAAAATAGGTCTGAGAATGTAGCCCGGAAGTAGAAGGGTGTCCAGGAACCCCAGTACCATTAAAAAAAATCTTCTAAGACAAGAAAATAAAAAGAATCCATGACAACTAAGCCAGCAGTAGAGAAAATACTTAAAGAAATAAAACATAAGATCAAACAAAAAATAAACAGAATCAGAGAAGGAACAATTTACATCAGATGAACAACTAAGATGAGGAGGATTAACACTATATGAACAGAAAATAAAATTCAAAAAATGACAGGTGATACAGATAGTGACAGTGGAGCTAGAAATATTAGTTTTAAATTTTCTATGTAGTATATTTCCCTTTGTACAACACGGAGTGATATATAAACTAATGAATATCTATTTTGGCTGGTTTTATATTAGTTTTTGTTAAATGTAGCATGATCATAAAATTACACAAACACAATGTATAGATTAAATAGTAGTAACAATAAAGGTCACACCAATTCAATACCACCAAGGTTAAAAAAAAATAGAAATAACCACACACCCAACTTTAAAAACTCATATGTATTGCTGTCAATAAATCAAATGTTAGGGAATATTTTCTCTTTGATAGATCATCTGCCTCAGATTAAAGAGGACCCCTGAATTTCTTTATTTTCTGAAAGAGTCTCTGATTCTCCTCTTTTCAGTCCTCTAGCATAAAGTGGGGCTTGAGTAATTCTATTCTGCTGCTCACTTCTTGTGACTATGCCTGGGTCTGGAACCAAGTGATGGGAGAAATGAAACAAGCAAGGTCGTCTTACCCCATCCTTTTGGGATGCCCACTGTACTTATTGAAGAGAACAGTTTCCTTTACTCACATTTGAGGACCTCTAGCCTCTGGTTGCCAGGGCTCCTCTTGTCTATATCAGTGTTGTGAGATTGAAAGTGAGCTACAATGTTAAAGAACAGAAACAATCAAGACAGGTGGGGGATTTTCCATCACCCTGAGCATTTTGAAATTCCTTTCTCATTCTTCAAGAAAGAACCCGAGAGTTTTTGGAACCCTCTTCGTTGCTTCTGGATGCTTGATCTCTATGTTTGTGTTCACATTGGGTGATTTGTTGGAACAAAATGGAGAAACTCATCATCAGTTTGGTGATGTTTTGAATTCTGGTCTTTCTTCCCCATATCCTGTAATCACTGTTCCTCTGAGTCCATTAGTTCTGTCAATGCAGTTGGAGAGATAGGTGGCAATCTCCAAACTCCTTCTTAACCAGAAATGGAGCCAGTAGGTATAATTCTTATCTTTTCCAATTCCATGTAGAGCAAAAGTCTGAACAGATAAGTATATTTACCTTATTTTGTGACTGGTTTTTAGAGCTATTGCTCTTCCCCCGCTGAGAGCTTTCTTTTACGTTAAGGTGTTCATTTCAATAGTCTACCCTGCTTGGGCTATATAGACTTTATCCCCAACCCTTACAGTCAGAGGACTTGGATTCTCTACCACAGGACAAATACAGGCATTTGTTCCTATAGCTTTCTGGAGTCAAATTTTCATGGCTTTTTCTTACCTCTGATGATATTCCTTATTTTAGAACTCATGCATGGAAAAAATGTAGGTTTCTTTATTATTTTATACAGCATGATAAATGCAGTATACTAAAAGAGACCTTTTTAAAATTGGTGCATTATAGTCGTACATCGTAATGTAGTACAAGATGGTAGACATAAACATGCACACTTCGCTCATTTAGCCCTTCCCCAATTCCCACCTCATTTCCTCCCCTCTCCTTCTCAAGTCTGACTTAGTGATTGACTTTGATATGTTTGTGAATGTACATCATGTACGTCGGAGAAGTTCCCTCTTTTCCTCGCCCATCCCCCTCATTTAGATCACCTTATTTGCTCATCTATGGTTTCGACTTCTTTTTCTAGAGGACTTTAAAGAAATATACCAACTGCTTATCACAGTTACTAACAGTAGAAGTATGGATTGATTTCTAATAAATAAAACTGACTCATAGTTTTGATGTGCTGTGGATGTTGTTTAAGGAACTGCTCCAGAGTATGAGTATGAATTTCCAGTCATGTTATCACGTTATTCTATTCACAACTCAGCAATGCTATCTTTGATATTTCTCCTTTTCTTCATCACTCTGAAGTATTTTTCTCAGCCATGTTCTATTTTTTTTTTTTGGTAGTTCTGGGGTTCCTGGAAACTCTTCTATCTCCGGGCTACACTCCCAGTACCTATTTTTATACTTTTTAAATTTAGAAACAGGCTCTCTTAAGCCAGCCCTGCTGGCTTAAAACCCGCGCGATCCTCCTGTCTCCGCCTCCCAAGCGCGGGGATTACAAGCGTGGACCACCACACCCGGCTCAGCCATGTTCTAAATAATTACAACAAAGATAAGTCAAGCAGACTTGATTTTGTGTATCCTTTTAATACATGGATATACCCCTATTAGATTGTAGGTCATCCCAATTTCCAAGTTGCATTCAAACAGATAGATTAAATTGACCTAGTCTCTGCAATGTAAATATCAGTGGTTGTGATGAATACATTTTCTTACATAGCTTCTTCTCTTGCAGGGTGGGAATCAATCTCAGGCCCTTGTCATATTAGGCAAGTACTCTGCCTCTGAGCTATACCCTCTGTCCATCCTTGTATCTCCAAAGTCTATCTCTAAATAAATTTAGATCAACAACTTCAGGAGTAATAGCTGCCTCTTCCTGTGCTCTGTGTCTTCATGCTCCTTCCTCTTATTCACCTGCAGAAACTTCTTTCTGTTCTTCCATAACATTTACAAAATTTTAGGAATAAAGTGTTTCTTTTCCTAGGAAAATTTGTCTTTTTTTGTTGTTGTTGCTGTTGTCGTACTGGGGATAGAACCCAGGGCATTATACCTCCAAGCTACATCCCCAGCCCTATTTTTTATTCTTTATTTTTGAAACAGGGTCTCACTGAGTTGCAGAGGGCCTCACTAAGTAGCTGAGGCTGTCTGCGAACCAGGATCCTCTGGTCTCAGCCTCCTGATACTGAAATTACAAGCGTGGGCCACCACGTCCAGCTGCCTTTTAACTATGATAAGATTTTCCTAGTTATAAATCTATGATGACAAGACTTCAAGCATCAGCAAGATTTTTAAGAGAAAATTCACCCTAAAAATTATTTTTTGATTGTGAAATAATAATAAAAAATTTTAGGTTGAATCTTTGAAGAAATTTAGGTGGAAAAGTCATTATTTTCTATCATGCCTAGAAGTTAACCGGCACATTTCAATTCCCTAGCAAAATCTAGATAGTCGGTGTAAGCAGCATTTCAGTAATAGTGAAATATATATAAAGACAGCATTTTTCAAAACAACCAAGTCATACTAGTATGGCTTCCTATGGCAGATTCCTTTTGAAAGCCGATAAGCCTGTTAATTCTTCAGTAAGAAGATTCCACTGGACAGGGTATTAAATATATCTGGAGGGATGAAAGGGCAAGTTCTGAATAAGATGTAATTTTAGGGTATTAAATTAGTTTTAACAAAGCCTACAGGGTAATTGAGTGCATTCTTTGAACACTGCAAAATTAATGTTTGTGGCTTAAATAAATCTGGGTAGAGATTAGGCTTTTTTATTTTTTTTGGTTCAGAACATCATTCCACTAGTAGTATGAGGCTGGAGAGAGACATTGAAGTTTATGAGTGTCCCAGACAGGAAGATAGTTTAGAGTTTACTGCTCGAATGCTTCTAGCTTGTGTTCTGTTCGTGTAGTGCTTGGACTTTCTTGATTCAAGTAGCTTCCTACGTAACGTGCAGAGTTCTGATGAGTGCCAGCTCTCCCTATCCTAGGAAGGTGGCAACAACCCATCTGCTGTTTATGTTAGAGAGATTTACCAAGATTGAAAAGTGATGAACATAGGCAGCAAACTTAGTGTCCGTGGACATAAAAATAATTATCAGACCCAGTGGGACATGTCTCCAGTCACTGTGGACCCTGTTTTGTTTGATCTTGGGCAGGTGCATCGAGCTTTGAGCTTAGATGTCACGTACTGTGCATTTTATTTATTTATTTGGTGGTACTGGGGTTCCTGGAAGCCCTTCTACCTCCGGGCTACACTCCCAGACCTATTTTATACTTTTTAACAAAAAAAAATTGGAAACAGGGTCTCTTAAACCAGAGAACATGTGGCTGGCTTCGAACCTGCAAGATCCTCCTGTCTCCGCCTCCCAAGCGCAGGGATTACTGTGCATTTTAAAATGAGGTCTTGGAATTGCCACAGAACAGGCTTCCATATTTTCGAGTGTATTGGCTATTGGTTTGCTTATTAGATTCATGTAAGCTGTAATAATAAACATCCAGTGAGCCAACAAATGTCAGAAAGTGCTCTCTGGAGTTCCCTATTAGTACATTTGATGGTACTGGGTGTTAAACCCATAGACATCCTATCTCTGAGCTATACTCTCAGTTCTTTTTTAAAAAAAAAATTTAAGCAGGATTTTGCTAAATTGCTGAGTCTCGCTATGTTGTGGAGTAAGTATTCAAACCTATAATTCTGTCTCAGCCTTCCAGATACTGGGATTACAGTCATGAGCCACTCACTACACCCAGCTCATTTATCAAACAATAAATTTAAACATTGTAAAAATGTTCATCAGCTTCCTATGGCCAAATAAGTGCATGCTATTCGTAAATTAAGCGACATTTCCAAACTTTTCTCCCTTATGCAACTTATTCTAAAGGATGGATGGACTTGAACCTGTTTTCCAGTGAGTCAAACTTTTTTCCAGTAAGCTCAGTGGCATTCTAACTCCTGGTGTTTCAAATGATGCTCAACTAATACGTTACAGCATTTGTGTGACAAGGGCTTTCTGAAATGATCTCTGCTGTCTTTTCATTGTTGTTTGCAGTACAGGAATTTTAACAGTGATTATCTGACTTTGGCCCTTGCTAAATGCTTTTGCTTTCTTTTTCTCTCATCTACTCTGACTGGAGGCTCATAAGTAGGGGGTTTTGTACCCCAAATAGTTCCTTGTGGCCGTTATAGATAATCTGAAGGGAAAAGTTAAAGAGGAACATGTACAGATCTGTGAAGAAAGGTGTGGGAGGCAGATCCTAAAGTGACCTCACATTACCCCTGCCTTCCAGCATGCACATCCTTCCATAATCACCTTCTCTTAGATGTAGGTAGCACTTACAAATAATAGTAATATCCATAAGATAGAGTAGCCAATCATTTGACTATGTCAGAAGAGATGAGATGTCAGCCCGTTGCTTAGGTTATGCTGTTAAGTCAAAAGTGAAGGATTACTGCATATGTAATTAAGGTACCTGAGGTGGCAATTTTAAAATAAGATGAAGATTATCAGGTGAAAGCTCTTCAAAGAGGGACCAAATCTTCCCTGAGTGCAAACCTCTCCTGCTGTCTTTGAAAAGGCTGAGATGAGACCAAGAAAGCAACGCCTGAGTGGGGAGGGCCTCTGTGGCTCTAGTCTTCCAGCAGCCACTGAAATCTGAAAGAGTATCCCTCGTTTCAAATGAGAATATGGCCTTTCCTGCCATCTTGATTATAGCCAGTGAGACCATCAACAGAGAACCCAGTTTTAGCTGCTGCAGAGAAAACACAGAGCTTGTCCATATCACCTTGCTTTCCTTCACAGACATCTGTGTGTGGCTTTCAGCATTGTGAGGATCTGGAGCTAGTACCATGGTCTCCCATCTCTGCCTTCTCTTGCACCACGATGGGACAGTGTCACCAATGGTACTGAGGGTAAGTACTAGGGAGTTCCCTAGGATTGCGCAAAGACGCATGCTACGGCTGGGACCAAGAAAGGGTGCCACAGAAGGGTACCACACTTTCTTGCCACTGCCTCTCCTCGTGAGCAGTTTTTTGCAGACCCTGACCACAGTGGGGCTGAGGGTAGAACCTTAAGGCTCCCTGATGGCTCCAGGGGCTGCCGGTGCCAGAGGTCTTTGCCAGCCACCTAGCATTCCCTAGCAATGCTGGAGGAAATGTCCAGCATAAGTATGCTGTCACCACTTTCATTGTCGGTGGACTTTACACTGACCGCTGTGAGTATCACACTCACCTGGACCACTAGGATGTCCCTACTCATTGCCACATGGGCACCTTGATCTTGCTGTAGCACACACCGAGCCAAACGCCGTGAATCACAGCCCAGAAAAGATGTAGGGAGATTATGTACACTTCAGTGCTCAGCTAGAGCAAAGCCAACCTTGCAAAGCAAACTCACACCCAAGAGTATGAAAGCAGCAGGAAGCTATAATCTGGGAAAGCCATTTTGTAAAGTGGTGAGGATAACCATTCTACCACATGCACAAATCTTAGCATCGGATAAGAAATACGACAAAACTAGGTTCCATGATGGCTCTAAAAAAACCACAGTAACTCCCAGCTAGGGACATAGCCCAGCTAGAATAATATTAACAAAATGCCTCATAACGGATTCAACAAAATGCTTGGAAAGAAGCTCATGAGATGCACGAGAATCCAGACAGCTCATTGAAATTAGGAGAACAACTTAGGATATAAATGAGAAATGCAGCTAAGAGAAATCTTTGAAAGGAACTAAACAAATATCAATAAGGCAAATAAGAATACATTTGAAAGCTTCAGCCACAGACTAGACCAAGGGCAAGAAAGGATATCTAAACTTGAAGACGGGTCTCTAGAAATACCCCAAACAAAAAAGAAAGAGGAAGGGAAAAAGGAGAAAAAGAAGGAAGGTATCACTCGGTGGTATTTGCCGAGCATGTGTGAGGCACTAGGATTAATCCCCAGCGCAACACTTATATACAAAAATGCCATTGTCCTGTAGCACAACTTCAGCATTGAATCTTATTTTGTGAAATTTTCAAACAGCTATAAACATAGTCCATTAACTCCCAAAGAGAAGAACATACTAGATATTAGTGGCATTTTATCTTTAATAACATAAGAGCAGATTATTTATTACCTTTCTAATTTTAAAACATTTTTGTGTATGGTTTGATACATTTTCTGGATACTTTCATACATAAGTCTCTCCAGGCAAGGTATGGTGGCACATGCCTATAATACCAGTATTTGGGAGGCTAAGACAGGAAGACAACAGGTTTCAAGACAATCTCAGCAATTTAGCAATGCGCTCAGCAACTTAGTGCCTGTTTCAAAAATAAAAATAAAATAAGACTAGGGCTATAGCTCAGAGAGAGGGTTCAGTCTCCAGTAACGCGCTTGTACACACACACACACACACACACACACTCTCTCTCTCTCTCTCTCTCTCTCTCTCTCTCTCTCTCTCTTTCTCCCTCTCTCCCTCCCTCCCTCCCTCCCTCTTTCTTTCTTTCTTTCTTTCTTTCTTTCTTTCTTTCTTTCTTTCTCTCTCTCTCTCTCTCTCTCTCTCTCTCTCCCTCCCTCCCTCCCTCCCTCCCTCCCTCCCTCCTTCTTTCTCTCTCTCTCTCTCTCTCTCTCCTCTCCTCTCCTCTCCTCTCTCTCCCTCTCTCCCTCCTTCCCTCCCTCTTCTCTTCTCCTCTCCTCTCCTCTCTTCTCTCTCTCTCTCTCCTCTTTCTTCTTTGCCTGATATTTTATCCAGTGAAGCAATTCTCAAGTCATCCCTTTGTCAATGGGGCCCATGAGCTCTTGTTTAGCAGGCAATGGAGAAACAGTCGAGCTCTTAACTAAAATCACTTTGTTTTGTAAAAATGTGAGATAAAGGATATTGGTTGAGGTGCTTTTGGAGGAAAATTATACGGCTCTTTATGATTTGTGATGTTCGCTTGTTAATTATAGTTATCACTTGGAAACCCTATTGCAACGATGTAGGTATGAACTAAAGTGACTTAATTAATTTGCACGTTTTGGGAACTGCATTTATTAAGCAAAAAAAAATGTCAATATTCTCTGGTAGAGCTTTTTTTTTTTTTTTCCTGGGCTTAGGAGATAACAGCATTTCTTTAATTAAAATTGTTCCTGGAGTTTGAACATGTTTGTATGGCAAGCCTTTTCTCCCTTCCTGCATATCCTTATATGGGTAGAGATGAATCTAGTCTGGTTAAAATGTAAAAGAAATGAAAATTCCTTGGTTTTTAATTATGTGTATTTTATATTAAATAACTTTTGTTTCCAAAATAAATAGCATCAGTTGAATGTAAAATCAAATTAAATGCCATCAAATATAGTAAATATAAAAGTAAATGAAATGATAGTATGAGGGGAAAACCTAGATTTTTGTGCTAGTTCTCTTAAAAATTATCTATCCACATTTCTGTTTTCTCCAGTAGATTCTCAGCCCTTTAGGAAAGAACTGAACTCTGCTTATATTTTATACACGGACTGGCCATGGTATATATAGAACATAGTGCTTCACAAAGATGAATAAAGGAAGATTTTTAGGATGCTGGTTCAAGACAAAACTGAGAAACAGCCTATCAATTATAAAATAAATAAATATAAACTATTAGCTGGGCACGGTGGCGCATGCTTGTAATCCCAGCATTTAGGAGGCTGAGACCAGAGGATCGTGGTTCGCAGTCAGCTCCAGCTACTTAGTGAGTTTAGTGAGGCCCTCTGCAACTTAGTGAGACCCTGTTTCAAAATAAAGAATAAAAAGTATGCCGGGCGTGGTGGTGCACGCTTGTAATCCCCGCGCTTGGGAGGCGGAGACGGGAGGATCGCGCAGGTTCGAAGCCAGCTGTGCTGGCTTAAGAGACCCTGTTTCCCAATAAAACCTATGAAATAGGTCTGGTAGTGTAGCTTGGAGGTAGACGGGTTTCCAGAAACCCCGGTACCACCACCAAAAAAAAAAAAAAAAAAAAAAAAGTAGGGCAGGAGGTGTAGCTCGGAGTTGAATGCCCCTGGGTTCCATCCCCAGACCCACAAATAAATAAATAAATAAATAAATAAATAAATAAAACTAAATTCAGGCAGTAAGGAGATGAATAATGAGTGGAGATTTATGTATTTCAGATGTTCAGATGTCAGGAACCTGAAGTTTAGCTGCAGGTGAAGAAAAAAGATGTGGCCACTACCCTGGGACACACATATTTAAACTCTATTTTGCCTAGGGATAGTTGAGTGTTTTGGAAGGTGCAGGGTTCCAGGTCACAGTATCCTGACTTATCCAGATTTTTATTCTGCAGATTTATCTCGCTTTCCTGGTAGAGAGGAAGGACTGACTAATTTGAAGATGGCTAGTAAAGTGTCACAATCTTTTTCAAAATAGCCAAGAGACACTGACAATTTCACCTGTACCTCCTATTGGTTTTTTTTTTTTTTTTAGAGTTTCCTAACACATGTACACTATATTTGACCTTTCCCAAGGTAAAACTAAAACTTCATTTTTATTAATCATGAATCCTGAAATCTAGATGTAGCATGCAGGGCTCAGGATAGCAAAGTCAGGAGAAACCCAGAGGGAGACTGGAAGCATGGTGCGGTGAGATGAAACTGACCCAAGTTTTGCTTTCACATTACTATCTTAGTGTTCCAGCATTTCTAATTATTAGCTGCATGGCTGCAAGAGGCCATTTCACCTCTGCTCCTCAGGGCCTTAGTATGTATGGTGGCATTTTATTCCCTGCTGTGAAAAACTAGGAATTCAGGTTTTTGAGTATTTAAAAGTCCAACAAATGTTAGGATTAAAGGTCCTTTTTTTCTTTCTCATTCATTCTAAACAAATGATCTGTTGAGGGGGAATACCTAGGCTCTCTGGTTTGGGGGTACAAAATATATAGAGGTGGAGAAAGAGAAAGAAGGGTAAAGAACATTCCACAGCATTAAAATAAATTTAAAATGCTTCATAGCAATCAGTCAATGAATAACTTCATAAAACTTCAATGTCATGAAGTATAATGCCTCTAAGTTGTCATTAAAAAATGTTAACTGCATTTCTCTAAAGAACAAGTGAAACAGCATGGTTTAGATTTAGTAAAAACAATTTTTATTTTAAGTTATTCATATAACTACTGTTTGCCACCTATTTGATTTGCTTTTAGATTGTTCCCTAAATGTTAACTTAAATGTACTCTCAATTGGTAATTTTGCTTTTTATTCTTTTCCTATTATCTTTGTCTGATTCATTTCCTATAGGTGCTTTTTATGGGCCAATGAACTAGTGCCTGGTTGAGGAGTGCAATCACTATAAGCAGCCTGAGATGTTTCTGTTGACATATCTTTAAGCATACTGACTTGTTGCTGGATGTGTCCAGAACAACTAAGCACTAACTCAAAGGCATTCACTTCTGTTACCGTGTGTTTTGATTTTTAGAATTTTCTCTCTATTCTTTCATGACATGTCCATCTCTCTCCTGATAATGCCTTTCTGTTCTTGCATATCTCTTCTTATTTCCCCACCAGAGATTTTTAACATATAAATTATCACGACTTCAGTCCCTATCTGATAGTTCCAATATCGGGGTTGTACCTCAGTTTGGTCCCCATGCATGCGTTATATCTTCAGATTGCGCTTTCTCTGGCCTTTTAGCATGAGTTATAACTTTAATGAAAACAGGCATGATGTATCAGGTAGTAAAAACTGACATAACTTGGTGTTTAGAGTGCGACATTTTATTTTTCTCTGAGTTAGGCTCATAGATAGAAAGTGTTTAATGTTTGCTGTAGCCATAGGTGCCGACAGCTTCAGATTACCCCAGGCCTTGATTTTGTTTTCCCTGTTGTCTCAGGGTTTCCATAGAGACACTTTCTTATCTGAGATCTGAGCCTTGTGATTTATTTATCTGTAATCACTGTCACTACATACCAGTTCTGTTGTGGTTCTAAGAGAGAAAGGAAGTGTTGTTCTCTAGTATTCTTATTAGGTTTCAATTCTTTGGTGGGTCTTTGTTCCTGAGCTGTGACTTTACGGAATGGTTTTTAGCAGTACCTCTAACACTTAGGTGAGGCAGGAAAGGTAAAAAGGTCTGAAGTGGGCCAACTGAGCTTTCTTCCTGCATGTCAGATAAAGATCTTATAAAGTGTTCCTTTTGAGGATTAGACATTGCAAAGGAGATTGCTCTGGAATATTTTGTTTTTAATTATTTTTATTGGCGCATTGTAGTTGTACATTTTAATTGGGTACAAGACGGCAGAGGCATACACACATCACTCCTTTAGCCCTTCCCCAATTCTCACCCCATTCCCTCCCCCTCCCTCCTCCTCGTGTTTAGCTTAGTGATTGACTTTGATATGTTGGTGAATGTACATCATGTACACTAGAGAATTTCCCTCTCCCCCTTCCCATCCCCTTCATTAGGTCGCCTTATTTGCTCATCTATGGTATCTCCTTCTTTGTCTAGAGTTCCTCCTGTGACCCATTTTCTCCTTAGCTTTCGCATATTAGGGAGAGCATCTGATTTTTTATTTGTTTGACTGACTCAGCCATAAAAAACACAATTATGTCATTTACAGGGAAATGGATGGACTTGGAGAACATCATGCTCTGGGATATTTAAAAATGATTATTTCACCCCTCACCAGAAATATGAATCTTTTTTTTTCATCTTTACAAGGTACAGTTGATCATCAGTGTCATGGAAACAGTGTCATGGAAACAAACGCACCTTGTGTGTGCTTGCAAGAAAGTAGCCAAGACATCTGCCTAGTAAGTTTTCACTTTCACACTGACATTAAATATTCATCTCGTAGCAATCTGGGGCAAGCCTTTCACAAAGCACATCTTATATGTATTTTTAAAGAAACTTAATTCCCCCCCCCTAAGTTCTACCACTTATCAAACTGTAAGCCAAATCCCCGAATACACATTTCTATTCTCATTAGACAGAGAGCTTTAAGGACATGGAAGTGCTGTTATGTAACTTGTTTTGCTTACGCTCAATATCGTATCTAATACAATGTCAGCTTTTTAATACTTTTTAAGTGAACTCATGAATGGAGGTCACTAATTTTGGGACAGAAACATCAGAACTGCTGTACTTTCTATACACACCCAAGGGGACGCTCTCAGTACAGCAGCAGAGGCACCCTGTGAAGCTTGCCCTTTCTCTGTTCTTCCTCTGTTACTAAACCCATTACTTACTATTCATAGCACACATAATGAAGCAGCATCTGAGAGAATTATGGAGGTATGCCGTATGACACCGGAGTATGAGCCATTTCCCCCTGCATTAACTATAATTTTAGGTTCTGTTTCAGCTATTTGACATCTGTTCCTAACCTCTCCATAAGTCTGCTGAATCACAGGGCTAGACTAAGGACCAGAGTGCTGTTTGCAGTCTTTTCTGAGACTTTCTGCAAAAGTCCTGATGCAGTTTTCCCCACCCCATCACCATCGCTGAGCTGCGGCTTCCCCTTGGCGCTCAGTAGGGAACATTCCCGGTGACTTCCTGCCACCATGATCCTATGGCAGGGTGCCAGTGTTTCTGTGGGTTGCCAACCCCTGGCTGTGACAGGCTTTGTGAGCCTGTGTGTAGCATGCAGCGCTTCTCATTTCTAGAGGGAACTGGTTACTAGAGATCACTTTTCAATGCATTAGCTTCTTTGTGCTGTCTCTTAGCTGTATAAATTAAGACTTGGCTGAAATATATTCATTCCTCAGCAGGATATGTTAGGTGACTCTCTTGGTCTCTGTGATATTTCTTTTGGTCTCTGTTGTCATCCCTACATGGGATATTCAGAGCTGCAAGTACCATTCTGAGCTTCAGGACTGCAGTTTGCAAGATACTCTTTTTTCTTCTTCTTGACAATCTATCTCTACTTTTGGGCCATATACACTGGGGATGGAAAACTGTCTTAATAAACTTGGAAAGTCTGGAAGACTTACATTAAAATGTTCATGTTTATTATATACTGATACATTTACATAATTTTGTGCTCTGAAAGAATACTAGGTATAAAATATAATTGTTTGATTTGGGTGTGGTGGCACATTCCTATAGTCCCGGTAGCTGAGAGGATCATAGGTTTGAGACTAACCTTGAAAATTTGGCAAAATCTTCAGCAACCTAGTGAGACCCTGTTTCAAAACAAATGATGATGATGATGATGATGATGATGATAATGATTAATAATAATAATAATAATAATAGCAATGATAAAAGGATTGGGAGCTTAGTTCAGAGGTAGAATGCTTCTTGGTTCAATCCCCAGTACCACAGTAAATAAAAAATAAAATAAAATGTATATATGTATATATGTATGTATATATGTATATATAATTGCATAAATACTGGCTATCCAATTGGATTTGAGAATCATTTTGACTGTTTACTTCTAAAATCGTTTAAACTTTACGATTTAAAATTATCTGGCAGTGTTAAAAGGTGTGAGTCACTAAAATTGATCTAATGATGATGGTGATGATGATTTTGGTGCTGGGGGTTGAACCCAGGACAATCTGCCTCCGAGCGACACCCCCATCTCTATGTTATTTTTTATTTTTAAACAAGGTCTAACAAATTGTGGAGGGCCTCACTAAGTTGCTGAGACTGGCTGTGAACCTTCGATCCTCGTGTTTCAGCCTCTTAAGTACTGAGATTACAAGCGTGTGCCACCATGCTCTGCTTCAAATTATGTTTTTTTTTTATGTATGCACAAAATATTCCACAATGAGACACACCATTCTCCACAAGAACCGAACAGTTTAGAGAGAAGTAGAAATCTAAATATAAGTTTATTTTTAATTATCTTTATAAAAGTTGCGTTTTGCTGAATATCCTGAGTCTCTGGGTTGGTATCTTTCAGCCAGTATTTTTGCAGGAAGAGCTGATGGCTTACCCCGCAGGTCTGCAGCTTCTCACTTCAGGTTTGTGGATGTTTTCCTTTTTGTCTCTGGAGTCGGATGCTTTGAGGCAAGATGGTGCCTCTGTGGTGCCCACAGCCGCAAGGCGGGGGCAGGATTCTTTTCTGCTCTCTGATCGATCTTCTAATCTTCTTTTTTCCTCTCCCTAGTATATATCATTTATATTCCTCTACTAGTAGTATTTTCTGGCTTTGTAGAATGCTGTTTTTGAGACAAGGGAGAGCAGGTATTAGCAGGACTGGTATGTGCTGCTTCACTTGGTTGCCATCTCCCCAGAAGTACCTTACTTTTTATTTTTGAAACAGGGTCTCCCTAAGTTGCCAAGGGTCTCACTAAGTTGCTAAGACTGAGATTAAACATGCAATCCCACCTGTCTCTGTCTCCCAAGTACTGGAGTTACAAGTGTGTGACACTATGCCTGTCCTATACATTGATTTGTTAAATCAAGTTATTTTATATTTTTTCATTTTATTTATTTAAAATTTTTTTTATTAGTGCATTGTTGTCATATGTCTTAATGGGATAAAAGATATAGAGACATACATGCACACATCATCCAATTAGCCCTTACCCAATTCCTGCCCCATTTCCTCCCCATTCTTTCTACCCATGCTTGACTTAGTGATTGACTTTGATTAGTTTAAGTACATCATGTGCTTTAGAGAGTTTCCCTCTCCCCCCCTTCAATCCTCTCAGTTAGGTCGCCTTATTTGCTCCTCTAGAGAATCTCTTTCTTCATCTAGAGTTCCTCCTGTTACCAATTTCTACCTAGCGTTCGCATATTAGAGAAAGCATCTGACTTCTTATTTGTTGTGACTAATATCACTTAGCATAATGTCCTCCACTTCCCTCCAGTTCTCTATACATGTTGTAATTGTGGTTTTTTAATAGATGGGTAAAATTCCATTGTGTACATATTTTCAAATTCAACCTCAGAGCTTGAACTTTTTTCTTATGTATTTTAATTATTTCTTGAATTCTTCATTTTTGTCTGTTTTCTCCACCTCTTTTCTATTATCTTGGTCTCTTCAGTCATAGGTAAAATCATTGTCTGCTAATGCCAATACTTGAGCTACTTGTACATGATAGATATTTAACTTTACTATTTTCTCTGTCATAGGTGGTAATTTTTAATTGAATGCTGGATAATTAGCATCATATACTATATCACGTCCAGATGGTATCATCTATCAGAGAGGCTTCACCATACCTCTCATAGAATAAATGGAGTTTGAGCACCTTAATTCAATGAGAAACTGTGATGCACACTATATATGTATTTATGCATATATTCAATATCACCTTAATTCAACACACTTCTCACTCACCAAGGTAAGATTGCAGTTTCAGGAATATTCTGTACAATTCTCTGCTTTCACAGCTTCGTCTTCCAGGGGCTTCTACTGCTAACCCGGTATATTCATTTTCCTGGAAATCTCTTGTCTTATTAAGGTGAGATTGTGGAAAACTTCATTCTACTCTCAGACGTTTTATAACTCTGCTCTTAAATCCCTTGTTCCCTATAGTTTGATGACTCAGCAAATTTCTTTGGAAGCTTGTTACGTGTGAAGAGCCCTCGATCCTAGAGTTCGGCTCTTCTGGCTCCAGATGATCCCTGAGCTTTGCTGGGTTTTATGTCCCTCATATGCAGTTCTATTCCGAGAAAAGTCTGAATTCTTAGCCTCAAGCTCCTTCTGAGAATCGGCAAACACTACCAGGGAAATTCTTCAGCTGGCAGTGAGAACATTTCTTTGATGCTCTTATTTTCTGTTATTTTAGACCTTCTGGTAGTCATTGCTTTTGAAGTTCAATAGTGCGATGCAACTAATGACATCTTTAAATTGTATTTTAAATTTTTAGTAACTTTTAGTAGGAGTGTTCATCTACCACAGACTAGTTCATCTTGCTTTAAAATAGGTCTCTGCTGGGCATGGTGGCGCACGCTTGTAATCCCCGCGCTTGGGAGGCAGAGACAGGAAGACCGCGCAGGTTCGAAGCCAGCCGTGTGTTCGCTGGCTTAAGAGACCCTGTTTCCAAATAAAAAATTATAAAAAATAGGTCTGGGAGTGTAGCCTGGAGGTAGAAGGGTTTCCAGGAATGCCAGTACCACCACCAAAAAAAAAAAGTAGGTCTCTAAGTCATTATTATTATTAATTATTATTATTATTATTATTATTATTATTACTTTCAGTACTGGGGATGGTGCCTGGGGATATTCTAACTCTGAGATACACCACTAGCCCTATCTTTTATTTTTTATTTTGAAACATGGTCTCATTGAGTTGCAAAGGCCTCACTAAGTAAATGAAGCTGTCCTAGAACCACAATCCTCCTGTCTTAGCCTCTTGAATGCTGGATTTATAAACAATGCCATCATGTCCAACTAAGTCATTATTTAAAAACACATATTTATAAAAATTATTCCCAATACTGCCTGTTCTGCAGCATTAACACTGTGAATATGTAACAAAATGCTAATGTTAATTATCTTTATAAACTTAGTGTGGTGGCACACATCTGTAATCCCAGTACTTGGGAGGCTGAGACAGAAGGATTGCAAATTCAAGACCACTCTCAGAAATTTAGTGAGGCCCTCAGGAATTTACTGAGGCTCTGTTTAAAAAAAATAGGGCTAAGGGTGTAGCTTGGAGGTAAAATGTCCTTGGGTTCACTTAAAATCTCAGTACCAAAAAATATCTGTCTTTTAGTGAAAACTTTCAGTGTGTTAGGAATATAAAACGTAATAAACAAACCCAGAGCAATATAAGTAGTAAAATAAAAGTGTGTATGGAAATATATGTGAACATCCTAGAGATAGCAATTGACTAGAGGCTTTTATTTTATATTGGGATTGAATCCACACGTATTCTACCTCTGAGCTAGAACCTCTACCCCAACTTTATTTTTATTTTGAAAAAGGGTCTTGATAAGTTGCTAAGGTCTCACTCTGTTGCTGAGTCTGGCCTCAACCTTGAAACCTTCCTGTCTCAGCCTCAACAGTACTGGAATTACAAGCATGTGCCACCATGCCCAGCCCTTGACTAGATTTTTTTTAATTTTTAAATTTTTACTGGTGCATTGTAGTCATACATCTTAATGGAGTACAAGATGGTAGAAGCATACATCCGCACATCACTCATTTAACCCTTCTCCAAGTCCCACACCATTTCCTCCCCCTTGCTTCTCATGTTTGACTTAGTGATTGACTTAAAAATTATGGTGAATGCACATCATATACATTAAGGAATTTACCTCTCCCCCTCTCCCATCCCCATCAGTTAGTTCACCTTATTTGTTCGTTCGTAGGTTTCCCTCCTTCATTTAAAGTTTCTTCTATGACCCTTTTCTCCCTAGGTTCCACATATTAAGGAGAGCATTCGATTTTTTACTTTTTGTGGCTGACTAATCTCACTTAGCATAGTGTCCTCCAGTTCCATCCATTTCCCTGTAACTGACAGAGTTTTGTTCTTAAGAACACAAACAACAACAAATGCTGGCGGGGATGTGGAGAAGTGGGAACTCTAATACATTGTTGGTGGGATTGAAAATTAGTGCAATCTCTTTGGAAAATAGTGTGGAGGATTCTTAGAAGAATGGGAATGAACCTATCACATGATCCAGCGATGCCATTTCTGGATATGTACCCCAAACAATGGAAACCAATTTACAAAACTAATGCGTGCATATCTATGTTTATAGCTGCGCAGTTCACAATTTCCAAACTATAGAATCAGCCAAGATGTCCATCAAAAGATGAATGGATTACAAAACTATGAGATATGTACACAGTGGAATTTTACTCAGCCATAAAGAAGACTAGAGAGTTTCACCAAATATTTCAGCTGGGTCTTCATGAATATGACTTCTTTTTGAAAAAGAGAGATGAAAGGACATTTTAAATGGTAATTATGATGAAAAAGGTTAGCCTGGGGTCCAAAGACTAGAGTTCATGCTGTGTTGGTTGGTGTTTACAATGTTGAGACAGTTGGAAACTTAGAGCTAATGTTGTTAAGAGCCTTATCTACCATCCATAGGCATCTGGGTTTTTGCTGTGGTGCTGTGTTGGTGGGGGAAGCTATTTAAATGTTTATGTAGGTGAAAGTTGTCAGGATGGCAAGGTAGAGGTTAAGTGGCTTGTATGTCTCACAGATTTAAGATCTTGATTTAAGCCTGGTGTTCTTACCTTTAGGAGTATGAATATATATACACTTGTATGTATAATGATAATTAGTCTTATATATTTATGACATGTTAAATGCCGAACACTTTATTTTTATCTTAGTTATCATTACCATAGGCTAAGGAATAATCAGCCTTCTATTCAGACCGTCTCATTGATTTTAAAAGAGACATTAAGGGATGTCTCAGTGTTGAAAGATCTGCTGGGTCTGCTCTTTGGCTCAGCCTTTGTAGATTTGCCTGATATCTTTGGTGGCACATCCTGAGGTGTGTGTGTGTAAAAGATGCGACTCTTTTGCGCACAATATCACATTATGTGGGCATTATTATCATATTATGGATACAGTCCTATACGGTATAAAAGTTCTCTCTCCTTACAGGGAAGATGGAAGAGACCTCTTGTACTTTGTCTTTTCCTTCCTCCCTTCTTTTGGTACTGGGGATTTTATACTTTGAAACAGGGCTTCACTATGTTGGGGAGGGCCTCCTTAAGTTGCAGAGGTTTTCTTTAAACCTTATATCCTCTTGTCTCAGCCTCCCAAGTACTAGGAATACAGGCAGGTGCTACTGCATACAGCAACTTTTAGTCTTTCATCAGATTTCTTCTGCTTTTGTTTGTGTGTGTGTGTGTGAAACTAGAAGTCCAGACATTGGGCCAACTACATTCTGGCCTTTCAACACTTGCCCATTAGTAGTTGCAAATCAAAGACACCTGCCTCCTGCCTGAATGTCCCCATTCTCTCCAGCCTATCCTCAGGTCCCAAAGGAACATAGACAAGCCATTCCAGAGTTTGGAGGAATGCAGGCCGTTGACCTGTCATGTTTCTATTGACATCACTGATGAAGAAGTTTCTGAGATGCTGCCTTGTTAGAACTTCAGGGATATTACCCTGAATAACAAAGATAATTCAGCTTGACATAATTGTCCTGAACACATAACTCTATGTCCAGACTAAAAAGATCAGCCAGGTGTGGTAGCACACGCTTCTAATCCTAGTATTTGGGAGGCTGAGACAGAAGGATCTTAGTCTACAGGCAATCTCAGCTACTACTTTGTGAGACCCTTTGCAACTTAGTGAGAACATGTTTCAAAATAAAGAATAAAAAAATAGGGCTGGGAATATATCACGGAGATAGAATGACTCTGGTTTCCATCCCTGGTATCACACACACAAAAAAGTATTCCATAAATAGTCTAAAGGAGATAATAGAGTGAGTGAGAAGGAGATTATAGAAAGAATAAGAAGGAAGAGAAGAGAGACAGAGGGAAAGTTTAAATCAAACTGATTTATGTGAAGCATGGATTTTATTCCACAGATGATAAAGGGCCTAAAAGCAGACCAGAAATAAATTATTTCTCATAAAGAAATGTCACTTTCCCACTGAGAAAGAGAAATAAACAACAGACAAAATAAAAAATGGAGGGACATGCCTAAAAGAAATAAAATCCATTGGAAGATAGTTTTAGTGTTCACAATTGCTTTTCAAAGATACACATCTTTTAGAAAAAAATGAGAATATTGTAAACATCAAGGGACTATTTTACTATTTTATCTTTTTTCTAAACAGACTTCACATGAAAGGCACTAAGAAACACTATTCTATTGAAGCTTATGTGGAAGAAAAAGGCAAGAGAACAGAAATGACAGTGTGCAGCTGAACACCTGCTTATTCAAGGATGGATGATAATTTCTGAATTATTTATGCTCCTCTTGGGGGAACAAAACCTGATTTTCAACATATATTATGTCTTCCAGCTTCTCTTTGTTAGAGGTTTATGATTACTTTTTCATTTATATAAGAATTATATTTGAAATTTATAGGTGATAGATTAAGTGGGCATCCCAGAAAGAAGCAGAGGGGATACTAAAAAAGGTTTACCTAGATATTTTCCTTTTCAGGGGAACTCTATCTCCAAGCTACCCTCTATCATTTTTAATTTTTTATATTTTTTCATCTTGAAACAGGGTCTTGCTAATTGGCTGAAAGTCTTGCTAAATTTCTCAGGCTAGCCTCAAACCTGTAATCCTCCTATCTCAGACTCTCAAGTACTATGTATCACCATGCCCAGCTACCTAAAAGTATTTTAATAATACCTATGTACAAAGGTGAGTCCAGAGTAAAGGGAACCAGCATGAGATTGAGAGGTAACCAGAAATAGCCAGATACATCCAGATAGCGGGGGGCATTAAAATCCTAGGCAGAGAGGAGAAGAGCCGTGATAGTCACTGCCAGAATTGAGCTAGGAGTATGGCATGACTCAGGTAAGTAAATGCCAACCCCTCTCCTCCCACCCTTGGATTTCCTTCTAGAACTCTCTGATGGATTAAATCCAGCAATAGGTGGAGGGATAAGGGCCCTTGGTAATGTAGTGTGTAGAGGTTTCAGCCCTAGAATTCAGCACATGGGAAGAGGAATCACTTTGTGCATATGAAAATTAATTGAATGTGGGAAATGGCTTGATGCACCTGTAAAAACCAAGATGGACATTTTTAGTTGGAGCTGAGAAAAACTGTTAAGCCTGTGGGCACAGATTTAGAAAGAATCAAATATGTGCCCTTTGCAATCTGGCCTTAGACTTAGGGTTCTATCTAAAACTTTCCATTTCTTATTACATTGGATGAGTGTGTGTGTGTGTGTGTGTGTGTGTGTGTGTGTGTGTGTGAGAGAGAGAGAGAGAGAGAGAGAGAGAGAGAGAGAGAGAGAGAGAGAGAGAGAGAATGAACTCTGTGGAATTGTTTATGTGAAACAGGGAAATACAAAGAAGAAATTTAAGTTGAGAAGCATCGAAACTTCATGGCAAAGATCATATTTGAGCAGAGTTAAGGGGCTGGAGGTAGCTAGACATGGTATGGATAAGGCAAGAAGAGTTCATGCAGATTTAGGAGCAGCTCAGAGGACCTAGAGAGAGATCATGTTGTGGTGTCTGTCAAGCAGTAGATGAGGGGAGTTCTGCAGAAGTTAGGCAGAGAGGTGTGGGGCAGCTGGTCACATGGGGCCTTGCAAACCATTTTCATAACCTAGGAGATTATATATATATAATTATAATATTATATATTATAATATTATATAATTATATATAATATATAAATATATAATATATAAATATATTATATATTATATATTTATAACATATATAATAATTATAATTATAATATATAATTATATATATATGAATTATAAGTTTTTTGGAGACATCTTAGGAAAAAATAAGGATCTGATTCTCTTCCTTTTCTTCTTTTTCTTTCTTACTTCTTTGGTACTGGGATTTGAACCTAGAAGCATTCTACCTCTGAGGTACAACACTGGCCCTTTGTTTTTTATTTTTATTTTTTATTTTGAAATAGGGTCCTAAACTGCTGAGTCTGGCTTAGAATCTGTGATCTTCCTGAATTCAGCCTCCCAAGTACTGGAATTACAGGAATGTGCCGCCATGCCCGGTTTGTTTTTTATTTTAAAAGGACCTCTCTGATGGCCTTGAGGAAAGACTAGAGAAAAGTAACAGAGTCCAGTCAAGAAGTAGAGATGTCACTGTTGTGTACCAGGTTGGTGATGAAATGTCCCAGAAAAAACACTCTAAATTAGATATATTTTTAAACTACATCCAACAGGGTTTCCTGATGTGCTAGATATGGTCGTTATGAAAAGGATGACACAGGTTACATATAGTAAGAACACAATTTGCTCTACAAATATCATTTGTGGTAATACTACAGACCTTCTTTAAATATTTTACCCTCTCTCTCTCTCTCTCTCTCTCTCTCTCTCTCTCTCTCTATATATATATATATATATATATATATATATACACATATATATTTGGAATCCTCTACAACCATAGTACTTTTTAGAGATTTGGACAATTTTCTTCCAAGTCTCTTTAAAAGCTATAGACCAATTTTCTTTTAGATAATTGAGTTATTCTTTTTTTTTTTTTTTTGGTGGTACTGGGGTTCCTGGAAGCCCTTCTACCTCCGGGCTACACTCCCAGACCTATTTTTGCATTTTTATTTGGAAACAGGGTCTCCTAAGCCAGCGCGCGGGGCTAGCTTCGAACCTGCGCGATCCTCCTGTCTCTGCCTCCCAAGCGCGGGGATTACAAGCGTGCGCACCACGCCCGGCGATAATTGAGTTATTCTAAGTGCAGAAATTTTTTTGTGTAAAGGGCTTGCTTTCTGCTTCGAGTTCTCTTTCCCTAAAATTAAGACCAAGCTGAGATTTAAAAGTAAACAACAAAAATGACAAAAACATCTTGCTACGTTTTAATGCTAAGTGCACAAACATTCTGGCTCTCAGTTTTCTTGGCTCTGTGACTCATCTCCCTTAGCTCTTAACCTTCACAAGCTAGTGTTTATCTCATTAATAATTTAAATTATATTCCTTGAAATGTTCTAGTCTACTTTATGGTGAACTTGCCTCTGTGAAAAAATTCTTCCTCTTACTTTTGACCAAGACGCAATAAGGTTTCTAAATCCAATATTTCTAAATAAAAATGTCTCTGTACTTGAAAAGTTTGCATGAATAACTACTGTGTTCATTGAGCTTGAAAGGGTTAATAAAATAATGGCCTGAGGATATGAGAGATAATGTAGCATAAAAATATAGACAAAAGAAGTTTCAAAGGACGGTATAAAGAAATTGATGACGAATCATGAATACCCGTGGTTAAATTTTATAAAAAAGCATTTGCTATATACTAATCCTTGCTCCAATTTAATCTTCAGTGAGCCTCCAAGGTGAATACATTAATATGTATTTGATATTTTAAAGAAATTAAGCATAGGAATGTTCTACAATTAAGAGTTTGGGGGAACAGGATTCAGGCCTAAGGCCTGTTATTCCTAAAACTATAGTCTTAATTGCATTTCTGATTTTGATTGATATAGAATATAGATGCTCCAGTTTATCAAAGAGGAGAAAGCACTACAGACCCTGGGCTGTTTAGTCCTTTCTGCCTTGAAGCTGTGGTCTGAGACTTCAATGAGATGAGCCGTTCCACACGATTTCCTTTCTGCATTCTGAAGTCTTACACATTTCCTGACAAGAGAAACACTTTATTGACATCCTAAAGGCTTCAGTTTCATAATTATATGACTTCTTTCTTTAAAGAAGTAGGCAATTTTCCCTTTGTCATTCATATGCCAGAGACCTAAGGTATTTTTGTTGTTGTTGTTGTTGTTACTGGAATATATCATGCATCTGTGCAACCACACATTTGCAGAATATTAAATGTTTCCTTTTGCAGCATGTACAATGGATCTTTTTCCTTTCCACTTTTAACTAAACACAAATAAGGCATACCAGGACATAAAGAGTTACATATTCTAGACAGTTTGAAAAAAATAATGGTTCTCTCTAGGTCTCATTACACAATGTACAACAGCACATTGATTGTACATTTTTTATAATCGTTCTTCAGAGGGTTTAATAAAATTAATGCATATCTTAAAGTGGTCAGTTTGCAGTCCTAAAGCTCTTTTTAAAGTATAGTAAATTGATAGCACCTGAAATGCTGACTTTTCAGTAAACTCAGGAAAATGCAGCCTTTAATTTTTCCCAATTTAACTTGTTTTTGCACTGCAGTAATAAAAAGGCTTGGTTTATGATTGTGCTTTATAATATATTTGATCTCAACCAGTGCTAGAGTGAGAGCATTTACCTTTTCATCAAAAATTGTTATGATAGCTTTATTTTTATTTGCTGTGGCTTTCCTGCCAAATCTCATCCTGTGTAATTGGTAAGAGTTTAACTTCCTATTCAGTACACAGTTGGCAGGGAAATTCAGATAGGAGTAAAAATCCACCTGAAATATCATCACATTTACAAAATATCTCTTTAGTTTGCAGCAATCTTTTACTTCTTTTCTCTTATTTAGATGGGAAGAAGGGTCCTTTTACTTATCAAGATCAACTTCTGTTCTAGATCCCAAACACTAGTTGACCCACAACAAATTCAGAGCCCAAATAAATGAATTCATTCTTTCTTGTCCTTGTTATAGTAGGGTCATCTGAAACTTTACAACTTTAGACACGGCTTTAAATACCAAGAACCAAAAAGACTGTTGTGTAGGATGTTCACATTCACGCCAAGTGGAAGACTACATAACTTTTTTTCTTACAAAGAAAGTGGCTTAAACCAAGGTTGAGAGCGTTTAGTGGACAATATGAAACTCTTGTTGTAGACAAGATCAGGAGGTTATTGTCAAATCAACCAGTCCTGAGGTCAAAGAGAATTCATTTCAGAGCGCTGCCTGGGAAACACAGGGACCCTTAAGCAGTATTAGTGACGCATGCCTTTTTAGCAGCTGTGGGTACTGTTCACTTGGGGAGTAAAGCAATGCTTTCAAATTTTGCAAGTGAAAGCATACCAGACATGGAGTGAGGGATGTTTCTGAGAAACCCACACAGCATTATGAGAAAGAGTCAGACAGACTGGTTTGGAAAATAATGATGTGGTCCAAACTCAGCGTTTTACTCAACACTTTATGACATGGTTTTCTCCCTGCACTTCTCCAAACCTCTGCTTTCCAAGTGCTCATCACGTTCAATCATTTCTCCAGGTTTCCCACGGAATTTTCATTCCTCAAACTCTTAAAATACAAATAGCAAATAGTTTTCTCTGACCTAATGTGTGCATTCTAAACTTTGCAGACATGCTTCTATCATGGAGCTTCCCAAAACAAATCGACACATCAAAGGCTCTGTGAATGCCTGTAGAAAAAGGACTTGTTGTCTTTGATATGTTACCTGTGAACTTGTTAGATAAATAACCTTTAATAGTGTCCGCAGTCTATACTGTGGCATTTTCTTCCTCACAATTCACCGTCTTTTCAGTCTTTCTTTCCTTTCCCACCAGCAGCCAAACAACAAAAGGAATTCACTCACTAGAATGAGTTCTGTGGTCACGTTAGTCTCTTAGAGTCAGTGTGAGAGTCAATAATGAAAATTTTACGATATTTTCTCAGCTGAATGTTGTGGTCGATGCAGGCTTTCAGGGTAGTGGCTCATCTTCTGTCTTTGCATTATCCATTATCTCCTGGATTTCTGTTTATGTCATTTCCATGGAAACAGTAATAGAATAGAAGGGCAAACAACAGGATAAAGGATGCCAAGAAAGTAGAGAAGGGAAGATGCCAACATTGACTTGATTTTTTGTTTTTGCAAAATATCCCTTTCTATTGCTCAAGTTAAACCTCTCATTTGTGTGGTTATTCTTTTATAGGTAGTCTAATAACAGGCAAATTTTGTTGATGTCATTCAAATACATACATTTGGGGGGATATTGGAGACTGAGCCCAGGGGCATTCAACCTCCAAGCTATACTCAGTCCATTTTAAACTACAAATTTAAGCCGGGCGTGGTGGCGCACACTTGTAGTCCCCGCGCTTGGGAGGCGGAGACAGTAGGATCACATTGGTTCGGAGCCAGCCACGCTGGCTTAGGAGACCCTGTTTCCAAATAAAAATATAAAATAGGTCTGGGAGTATAGCCCGGAGGTAGAAGGGCTTCCAGGAACACCAGTACCACCAAAAGAAAAATAATAATAAAATAAAAAATAAGCTACAAATTTTATTTTATTTTTTACCTTCCCAAGGATTACACGTGTGCACCAACACTCCTGGGAGTTACATACAGTTTTATATGTCCAATCATACTGCAAACTCAAGTGATGGTCAGAGACAGTGCCTTAGCTGTGTTTGCACGCTGATGCAAGGTGCTAGCAATAATGATCCATTTATATGTCATTTATATTTATATCATGCCTTATTCATATATTCACATTTTATGTGTGTGTGTGTGTGTGTGTGTGTGTGTGTGTGTGTGTGTGTGATGCTGGGGATGGAACCCAGAGGATTTCTACATCTGGGCTATACTCCCAGACCTATTTTGTATTTCATTTGGAAACAGGGTCTCACTAAGTTGCTGAGAGCCTCACTAAGTAGCTGAGGCTGGCTTCGAACCCGCGCGATCCTCCTGTCTCAGCCTCCCATGTTCTGAGATTACAAGCGTGCGCCACCATACCCGGTATCACATTTTATCTTGTAACAAGCTTATAAAACATGCATTATCCTGATTTTGTCAACAAGTAAATAAATGTTCAAAGAGAATAAGTGGCTTGCCCAAGTTTACAGAGTTAATAACTAGAGTCTAATCTTAAATACAGTTCTATCTCATGGCAGAACCACCAAAAGTGGAGCACTCCATGAATGTTCTCAAAGTTTCTAGTGTTTGGGAAAAATGCTTCATTACAAGACTTCAAGATCCACAGGCCAGCCAGGCGTGGTGGCGCACGCTTGGAATCCCCACGCTTTGGAGGTGGACTGCGCTGGTTCAAAGCCAGCTTTGCTGGCTTAAGAGACCCTGTTTCCAAATAAAATATTAAATAGGTCTGGGAGTGTAGCTCAGAGTTAGAAGGGTTTGGTTCCATCCCCATTACCCCCCCCCCACACACACACACAGATCCATAGGGCAAATAATCAGTCTAACCTCTAACTGGAAAATTTAAAAATTAGTTTCTTATTGGCCAACACACATATCATATTTTTTTCTTCAGATGTGGGAGACAGTTATCTACTCTGGTAGTAACTGACTTAACTTTTAAAAATCACCTGTATGACCAGGGCATGATGACACATACCTGTAATCTTAGTACTTGGGATTCTGAGACGGGAGGTGTCTCTTCAATTTAAGGAGACCCTTGACCACTCAGTGAAAACTTGTTTTATAAAAAAGTAGGGCTGGGGGTGTAGCTCAGAGGTAAAATGCCCCTGGATTCAATGTACACACACACACACTATATTTTTCTAATGTGGTGATGGAATATTTTATAATTTTATTGGTATATTGTGATTATGATTATACATCATAGAGAGTTCAGAATCATACAAACAGACACGCACACAGGTCTTGGTGTGTTTCCCTTCAGATCTCGCCCTACTACCCTCTCCTTGTACACAACAATGAGATTGGCAGTCCTACTTTCATTTATGGGCACAGCATGATTTATGTAGATTCTTTCATCAGTTATTTCTTTATCTTCCCTGCTTCCCCTCTCCCAGTCCCCTTCCATTATTTTATTGATCTCTTTTATTATTTATCTAAAATTACCTTTGTTTTCCATTTTATCTCTAGCTTCCTCATTTAAGAAGAAACATTCGACCCTTGGTTTTGTGAGCATAGTATTAGCATAGTATTCTCTGACTCCATCCCTTTTTCTGAAAAGAAAACAATTATGATTTTTTTTGGGGGGTGCTGGAGATGGAACTCAAGGGAATTCTACCTCGGGCTACACCCTGGCCCTATTTTTTTTATTTTTATTTTGAAATAGGGTCACACTAAGTTTGCAGAGAGCCTTACTAAGTAGCTGAGGTTGGTTGTGAACCTGGATCCTCCTGTCTCAGCCTCCCAAGTACTGGAATTACAAGCATGCACCACCATGCCTGGCAATTTTGTTATTCTTTATGGCTGAGTAAAATTCCACTGTTATTTTTAAACTATTTTTTCTATAAGTATCTTATAGTTAATATGTATTACCTTAAGTGCAAGGCAGTAGTTCTATAGATCTGGTCTTGAGTTGACTTTTAATATATATAATATTTCCAAACCCTTAAGTATTTGAGATGAAAATATGTGAGCCTAAATGACTTAGATTCAAGTTAAGATTCAAATTACTGAAAAATAGCAGGGTCTAGGCAGAAGCATTTCATTTGTTCAGTTATCTTTTAAAAATTCACATATTAGACTGAAGTTTGAGATCTAAGAATTATCTAAGTAAAGAAATAATTTCTGAGTATTACAATTTACCTTTTAGATCAAATTTATCTTTCCTAGAGGCAGAGAAAATTGAAGACTAAAGCCCTTGTGTACAATTACTGGATCACCCTGCTAGCTCGTTTCTGAGCCTCTATGAATACCAAGACTGGCAGAAATGAGCATTTAAAGTACATGTGGACTGATACAAAAATCAAACATGAGGTTTATATTCTGCTTTTAAGTATATAAATATGATAAAATCAAAGATAAACACATGCAGAGAGTGATGACATTTCTACTCCCTGCTCCTTGACACACGGAGTCACTTCAAGACAAGTCATCCTTATTCATAGAGCACATCAAGAATATATTCACTCTTGAGTATTCAGACTTTTGTTTTCATAGATGACACTGTGCCTCAAAACAACTCATTAGTGGTTTCTGAAAATAGGTGGATATTATCGCTTTCAGTCTGACGGAATTTGTCATGTAGTATCAATCTCCGAAATTTGAAAAGCTTGAAAAAAACTGCAATGTATTTAAAAAACAATTTGAAATGGAAAAAGTAATTGAAATTTCAATGGTTTTCACTTTAAATACCTGCAGTTTAAAGGGCCTGTAACTGGCCCAATTTCAGTATGATGAAAGATTAGTATTTTCTGTTTCACATCTGATACTATTTGAAGCAAAACAGTCTATGCCTTTCCTCACATATTATCACATGAAAACATCACAACCCTACGTTGTAGAAACTACTGTTCACTGTGTATGCCACTGAACAAATCAGAGCTCACGAAAGTTAAATAGTATGTAAAATGCTACAAAATGAGGGAGTGGCTGAAATGGTACAAACACAAGATGCATCTTCCATAGAATCCACGATCTACTATATTAAAGTGACATAAGAGATAATATATTATATTATATATTATATTTATATATTATATATTATAATATATTATATATTATATTATATATTATATATTATATTAATAATATTATATATAATATTATTAATATTAATATTATATATTATATATTATAAATATATATTATATTATATATATTTGGGGGGTGTTTTATAAAACACCCCCCAAATATGGCATTGATCAGGGTAGGTTTTCAACAGATAAATGTAGTTCCTTTTTACTTCTTACATTTTGTGCAGGTCCTAAGAGTTTTCTAACTTCATTACAAATATTCAACAGAAAAATTTGATGCATTTTCAGTGAATTGGTGAATAGGAAGCATATTTGTGAGGTGACACTAGAGGTCTCCATGATTTTTCATTTTTATTTTCAAAATAAACTGCTCTGAAAAAATGTCCCCAAAGCTGACCTAGCTATGAAGAATTAGGATAGATCTAGCTTGTTGAGATAAGAACAGACAAGGAAACAAATGTTGCTCTAGCCTATGGCAGTCTTCTTCCAAATCTTGATAATATTGTCTGTTTTTTCCCTTTTCTCTTCTTATTAGCCTTGTCAAAGGGCTAAGAAAAAAAAAAAAAACAAGACACGGAGACACAGGTTCATTCTTTAAAGTGGCTGATATTTTATAGAGGCACACATACAAGTCTCTGAATCCAGAATCTTATCCATATACATGTAAGTCGAGCTTATATGTACATTATATTTTGTAAATCAGCGTTGGCAGCTCTACAATACTAGATGTGAAAACATGAAATAGAAAAGAAGCCGGGCATGGTGGCTCACACATATAATCCCAGCATTTGGGAGACCGAGACAGGAGGATCACGGTTTGTAGACAGCCTCAGCTACTTAGTGAGGCCTTTTGCAACTCAGTGAGACCCTGTTTCAAAATAAAGAATAAAAAAAAGGGCTGGGAGTGTAGCTCAGAGTGAGAATTCTCCTCAGTTCCATCCCTAGTATTGCCAAAATAAATAAATAAATAAATAAATAAATAAATAAATAAATAAATAAATAAAAATAAGGAAAGAAACATCATCTAGAACAGAACAATGGAAACAAACACATTATATATTTTTACTTTATTGAAACATTGTGAAGAACAGCAAGTGCCCCCGACTCAGCCCATCCAACACACAATCTGGAAACAAAGCAAATCCCCATTAAAGAGTCAACAGGGGGAAAAAAGTGCATTTGTACACGCACGTGCCGGGGTGTGTGAGGAGGCGTAATGAAAGCTGCCCGCTCTTCGGCCACTTCCTTCATTCTGCCTCACAGAATAAGTAGCACAGGCAGAGGTATCTGACTTGCAAATGCTTGCATGAAGCATTAGCCGTAATATCAATAAAATATTGGAGTATCAATAATAGAGTGAATCTGTTGACATTATAGCGGAATTGCCTATAATGAGACAAATGGATTCCCCTCGTCCACTTAGTGTAATAGCTCTTACAATCTCCGTTTATTGACTCCTACTTTGTCATGATGCAATATTGAAAAGGTTTGCACCAGAAAAATGTCCCGGAAAAGAGGCCAGAGACATTAGTCAGTCTCGTATTAACTTAAACTTTTGCCTGCCTCTAGCCTGTTATAAATGGTTCATAAAGGTCTTTTGCATTCTATGTGCTTCCACCTCTACACATGAGATTAAAACAGAAAGAAGAGTGGGGAATGACCCATTCATATTTGACTTACAATAATATATATAGGTGATAGTATATTCATTAATTAACTTACTTATTTATGTATTTTGGTATTGAAGATTGAACACAAAGTTATTCTACCTCTGAACTATACCCCAGCCCTATTTTATTATTTTTATTTTGCATTTTGTAAAAGGGTCTCACTAAGTTGCTGAGGCTGGTCTTGAATCTACAATCCTCCTGACTCAGCCTCCAAATACAGGTATATGTTACCATGCCCAGCTGATAATAGTATTTACTGAGCATACAAAGACTATTAATGATGGAAGGTGAGAGTTTTTAACAGATTACATTAAGTTATTAATATCTATTAGGCTCTTCAGAAAAGTATCAAGTATGAATCTTTAGAAAGACTTTCAGTGTGACAAATAGCATCTTTAAAATACTCTTATTAGCGCATTGTAATTATACATCACAGTGAAATTTAAAGTTATACAAATAAACATGTATAGGTTTTATTCTAGAGAGAATAATATGAGAATCATTGGAGTGTGAATGACATTTAAAATAAGTAGATAGGCTTCTATGGAGAAATAGTATATAGAGATAAGAAAAACAGGCGCAGGAAAGTTTAGACTCCTCAGCAGGGGAAGAGGTAGAAAGGAAAGTGAAATAGATGCCACGAAAGCCAGAAGAGATGGTTTAACACTCACAGGAGAAGGACATGCTCCAGTTAGGTTTGTTCATTAGCTGTTTTGGAAAGTTGTGATGGTAGATGATTGTGATTGGAAGAATATTTGTTTATGCTCTTTTAAAATGCAGGCATCAATAAGTATATGCCTGCCATTGAGAATGATGCACTAGAGATAGAAATTGGTGCTTAAGAATATCTGGGAGTCATATGACATAGACTCGTCGGAAGATCATGGGGTTCTAACTACAGAGTCCGGGTGGGTTTTTTCACATCTCTCATTTTAAGTGATATCTACATCCCAAGGAACAAAGATTCTGAACCCATCACCACAGTATAGACAGAGCTGGCTCAGGTCAAAAAACAAAACAAAACAAAAAAGTTTAATAGAATTGTTCATAGAAGAGAAAGGGCAAGGGTGAAATCATCATTTTGGACCCTGGGAAATCAAATATACTAGGAAATGTTTCCATTCACTTAGGCAATGTTTGCATGATCTTGATTAATATATGGACATACAAGATTATTTTGGTGGTGGTGAAGAGATCAGAAGTCAGGGACCCAACTCTCTGTTTCCTAAAAGAAATGAGTATATAATATGTTTCTTCACTTGCTTTCTGCCATTTTATTTATTTATTTTTTATTTTTAATGTGGATCATATTGAAAATGGCTTACATTCAGACTGTGGTTGGTGCCCTCTCCCCTCGACTAACCTTTTCCCCCTCCCAACAATAGGTGTCCAGGTTGACCATGCTACATTCATGGTTTCAGGAATCAGCTTTTCATTCTGTTTTCTTTACAGAGATTTTTCTGAAAGTCTCAGAGGGCCACAAAACATTCTAGGAAATTGAAATTGGATTTAACATCATATATTTCTATAACTTAAAAATAGTCCTGTTTATAGTACTCTGAAGGAGGCATTATTTTGGGGGTTTGTAAATCCTTTATTTAGAGGCCTTGGTTATTTTCTATTATCCATATCAGAAGGAGATGGGACAACTTCTCACTGTATGTTCATCTTCAAGATTGATAAAAGAGGTCAGCAAAAAGCTTAGCTCTTTTTTCAACTCTTATCAGACGTATATGAGAAAACATTGCTTCCACTAGCAAAAATTTTATTTTTGCTACTGTTTTTTCCCCCTTCTGAGTTGTAAATCTAAACACTAAACTAAAAATTCACTCACTGATTTATTGATATGTGAAATTTTTCTGAGCCAGGTAGTATGGTTTAGATAAGGACCATTTCCCAGAAAAGCTCACGTGTTGGTCATGCAGCAAGTCTGAGAGGCAGGCATGTCAGGACGAGTTGGGTTCTGGTGGTGTGGCCTTGAGGACAACTGTCCCTGGTCACTTCCTCTCTCTCTCTCTCTCTCTCTCTCTCTCTCTCTCTCTCTCTCTCTCTCTCCTTCTCTCTCTCCTGCCGTGTCTCTGTCTCTGTCTCTCTGTCTGTCTCTCTCTCTCTCCTTCTCTCTCTCCCCCTGTCTCTCTGTCTCTGTCTCTCTCTCTATGCTTTCCTGCTGTTGTGAGTTGAGCCTCTCTCCTGTACCATTATGTTTCTGACCATGGACTGAGCCTCTGATACCGTGAGCCAAAAATAAACTTTTACTCCTCAAAATCGTTTGGTCACAGTGATGAAAAAATTGACTATCATGGAAAGTAAGGATAATTGGAAGAAGAGAAATTCCTCCTGAACTTCACTGTATAATCTCCCCTGGAATTTCTATTCTAGTTACAGTGTTTGTAGAAAGGAGGTCCCACTCTTTATATCCTCTTATAGGGATGCTCTCAGAAATACAGAGGCCTCTAAAGTATTCTATGTAAAATATACATGTGCATTTCTGCCTGGTCCATAACTCTCTTGATAATATTTCTTTACATCTAGTTCTTCTCCACATATTGCTATGTATTTTGCTTTACCTGAACAATAGCATAATGCTTAATTGCTCTTTTAGGAAAAACAGAAGAAACAAATTATAATTATTAAGCAAGTTTAAGTCATATTATCCATTATTTCCTGGATGGTTGCATATAAACCTATTGTCCCAATTCCTCCCCATATGCTAGTAGCTAGTAGAAATACATCAGGCTTTTGGTTTCCCAGCACCAATCAAAATGTATCCTGCCAAGAACATTTCCAAAGCCCCTTCCTTGTCTGTGCTTTTCCAATGTATATGACAGAAACACTTTATCTGCTTTCCTAGCAGCTGGGGCACAAGTTTGTATGACTCTGGCGGCTGGATCCACCAGACAGCACATTGGAGACTGATTCAGGTAGAAGTGTGAAAACGTAGATGCCCTGGAATCCATTCTTCTTGAACTGGCCCCAGAAACTCAACCCTCAGAGGCTTATGTTAGCATCTTAGCATCCAGCAATAGTGGTGCAAATTTCAGCAGTATTGTCTCCACTGAGATAAGCTTGGGGGGATTTGGCAGAAGGTCCTGGCTGCACTGTCCTTGTGCCTGATCCTTTGGTCCCCTTTGCCATCCATCTTATCCTAAAGTTTCATCCTCTCATTCCTTGAAGTTACTTTTAATAGGTAAGTCTGTAGTAAATATTCATGGCCAATTTTGAATTAGCTAACAATTCCCAGGCTTTAGCAGCAAATGCACACTTTACTCTCCATAAGAATGTGATGGCCTCTGGAGGGAAAATTTTTTTGTTTATGATTAACAATCAGGCCCTAAAATACTAGATTTTTGCATAAAGTAATGGGAGGTAAGATATGTTTTCTATAGGCCCAAGAAATGCTTTTGCAATACAGAAAGAATCACAAAGTTAATGACTCCTACGTTGATCATTCTTTGTCTAATATGAATTAACTTTTCTCAGAGAGGGCTACTTTGTATTTAGAGAATAATTTTAATGTCTGATCTGAAGGGATTTTTTTTCCAAAATTTACTCAGTAGGATAAAAACATAGTATAATGCTACCAATACTGTGGGCTCTTTAAAAATATAAGAGAACTCAGGACCTTCAGATTATGAGACTGACACGCTGCCTACTGTGCTACAAGAAGATGGAAGGAACTGGAGAACATTGTTTTGTGAGATTAGTCAAGCACAGAAAGAGAAGGGACATATGTTTTCTCTAATATGCCCAAGCTAGGGAGTAGTGGTAATACGAGAGGGACTCCAGATGATGGAGGGGAAATCTCAGCAAAGCCTGAATGGAAGGATAGGAGAGGAAGAAAGCTGAGGTTGTTCAATGGAGGAGCTACATCCGAATAAGTGTAATATTATAAATATAACATGGTTAACCTGGACACTCTCTATTGGGGGGGGAGGGAAAGGGAGAGGGAAGGGCATGAAGCACAATGTAAATGCACACCACTCTCAATATGTTCCACTTATAAAAAATAAAAATTAAATTAATAAAAAAATAAAAAATATATAAGAGAAAAAGTTCCTTGTGTTTTCAGTTTTAAACTAAACTTTCCCAGCACTACTGGGAAAGAAACAATGCTCCCAAGGAGCAAGTGGTGCATGCATTTATGAAATTAGGACAGAAAGGGGTCCTGTCAACACAGCAGACTGCAAAGTCATCCTAAGACTAGTGAGTAGTGGCAGATGAGGAGCATCTAAAGAAAAGCATGGGATTCATTAGGGGAAAAAAACCTTCAATTATACAAAAGAAAATTTATGAACAGCTAGCCAGGCGTGATAGTGCACACTTGTAATCTCAGTACGTGGGAGGCTGAGACAGGAGGATCACGCAGGTTCAAAGCCAGCCTCAGCAGCTTAGTGAGGCTCTCGGCAACTTAGTGAGACCCTTTTTCCAACAAATGGTGAAATAGGTCTGTGGATGTAGCCTGAAGGTAGAAGGCCCCTAAGTCTCATCCCTAGTATCACAAAAAAAGAACATTTATGAAGAGCCCTGTTATTGTACTGTCTCAGTATATTGGCAGATAAGATATCAGTTCTAAGAGCAGTGATTGTCTCCATTATTATTTGCACTTATATCCAAGCTGGAAGTGAATTCAGTGTATCACATGTTTCGAGTCAAGTACGGACTCTGGTGCAAGACATAGGATTAAAGAAATAGAATACGACGATGCCTGTCACGGCTGAGAAATTTAATAAATGTGATTTTCCTCTCTTTAGCAAATATGATTTTATGGCTTGGATATTCTATATGCTGGAAGGACTGAAAGCAGTGGACTATGAAACAGCTGTGAATACCAGAACAATCTGAGAGAGTTAAGGCAGGAAAACGCAACATCTTAGCTGACAAAACTTCCAGAGCAAAAAGATTAAATTTATTCTCTGACCTTGGTGTTAATCAAGGAGTTTTCTATAGATTTAAAAAGACTGCTTTTTCTGTTTTTGGTAACTTCAGAGTATCTAAGTTGGACGGACTAATTAATCCTCTTGAAGATAAAGGACATAAAATCCAGTTATTTGTAGGCACCAAAAAGCAACAACAAGCTAACGGAAGCTCTGTGAGTGTTTACCCTGCAAAGAGGAGTCAGAGAGTTTGTGACTTCATGGCCTCTTATTTTTTCTGACAAATTTCTGATTCATGAACTAGAAAATCAGAGGCTTATCAGCTATAAGTTTAAAAAATAAGAACTAAAGGCTGAAAGAAAAGGAAAGCCTAGAAGGGAGGAAGTGAACACTTAGATAGCTCAAATAATTGTCTAACTGTTAAATTATATACATAAAGAGGAGACACCGAAGGGCTCATCCAAAGGACAAGAGCTGTCTGGACATGGTAGCACACACCTGTAACCCTCAGGAGACTGAGGCAGGAGGGTTGCAGGTTAGAAGTCAACCTGGACAACAGAGCAAGACCCTGTCTCAAAATAAACAAAAAGGTCTGTGATATTAGCTCAAAGGTAGAAAGCTTGCCCAGTATGTGTAAGACCCTAGGTTCAAACCCAAGTACTACAGAAACAAAACAAAACAATACTCCCCACCCCCGAAACAGAACTTTCAAATGCTATACACTATGTGGAAGATAAAATTTGGAGATTAAGTTCATCCGTTTAACTATACTTAGACAAACAGCATTATTCTGAGGCTATACAATATTATTCCTTCTGTTTATATGTAGACCCAAATTATAAACATATGAATAAATAAATTGTGACCAATAGTTAACAATAAAGCAGTCAATAGAAACCAACCCTGGGATGGTTAAAATGTTGTAGCTATTTAAATCAAGCCTATGAATGTGTTCAAGGTAGAAAATACTTGAAGAAATTTTAGCAAATAATTTAAAAGTATCATAATTGACCAAACAGGAATTCTAGAACCACAAAGTAGAATAAATAATAAAAAAATTCATTGATTAAACTTCCAAGTAGATGGTGGGGTAGCAGATGAGTAAGTTAATTTTAAGAGAGATAAAAAGATAGTGTTAAATTGAAATACTAGAAAACATTGAAAACAAAACAGAGATAATTGAACTAAAATACAATATCAATAATCTCAACCATATATGATTACTGTCTTGGAAAGAGGAAAGAGAGAAGACCAGAACAAACACCAGACCAAACCAGGTGATATCAGGTGGAAACTTGTGTTCTTAGAAAACATGGAGAATTTCAGAAATAATATCTATGTAAATGAAAAGCACCATTTTTGATGTTCTTTCAACTTCTTTAAAATCCATATGCTGCCTAAAAACAAATTATAGCATTGATTCAAGAATTTATAATACACACACACACACACACACACACACACACACACCATTACATAACTACATATTTTTTGAAGGCAGTAATGTTGTTTAGAACTATACTGTTCATCTGAAATTGCTATAGAAATTTTAAGAATCAGGAAACTTTGACCAAAAAGCTGTAGATAAAGGAGTTAAAAACAACAAATCAAAAATAATTCAGATATTGGCATTAGCAGATTTTTTTGTTTTTTACAAAAGACAAGGAAAATATGACAAAAATACATACCAAATTTGGTATTTAGAAGAAAATTATATTTTGTCAAACATAATGAACACTGTATATATGAAAAATACTTCAAATAAGAAATTCATTAGAGAGGGTTAAAACTAGAGTAGACACAACAGAGAGGTCAGACTATCAGGATGTGTGAACTCAAAATCAGGGATGCAGAAAATAGTTATTATTTGGTCTATGTTTCTAATTAAGCCTCTTTTCCCCTTACCTCCTCCCTCCCTGCCTAATCCCTTTTCATTATTCTACTGATCTCATTTTCTGTCATCATAAAGTTTATTCTTTTCCTATTTTTTCTCTAGCATCCATATATGAGAGAGAATATTTTAAATATAGGTAAAAAGACATATTACCTTTAATAAAAAAAAGACGTATTACCTTTAAGAAACCTAAAATAAAAAAAAGTGTCTGACTTCTAACCAGAAAAGTTGAAACCAGAAAACAGTGGCTTTAAGACAGTATCAGTCTTAAGATAAAGACTGGGCAAAAACAATATGAAACTTACCATCTACTATAATAGAGGTCTGTGTTATTTTAAAGCCCCTAAAACCATAGTAAATAATTATAGGTGGAGTATTAGGGAGAGCCGCACTTGTAAAATGTTGAGTATATTGATTGCTTACCAGTCCCAAATTTTGAGTCGGGGTGTCACATCTATTGTGCAGTTCTTCCATATCCAGTGATATTCTGGGCTGAGTAGATTTACAGGGTCTTAGAATGAGCTCTCAAATCCAGGCAGAGAGCATTTGAATCAGGGTTGGCCTGTAGTTTATCCTAATTCCCATGTTCATGTATGTCCCTGAAGTAAAAAACCTAAAACTTGACTGAAAAGAGTACTTTCACATTCCTTTTCCTTTGGACCCATAGTCTTAGAAAAATGTATTCTTTAGTCAGATTGTCCTTTGAATGGTTTTGTCAATTAGAATTAGATGAAATAATTGTCAAATTGATTTGTAAAGGAAACATGTTTAGGTAAATCAAACACAGAAATCAGTAGACATGATACACTTTAACTTAATATTATTTGGAACCAGTATGGAATTTTACTATTTCTTGTTCTTAAAAAAATTCTATTGAGAGGACCTCCAAATTATTATTTATTTACTTACTTATTTATTTTTTTGTTGGTACTGGGGATGGAACCCTTCTACCTCCGGGCTACATTCTCAGACCTATTTTATATTTTATTTGGAAACAGGGTCTCTGAAGCCAGCGAGGCTGGCTTCGAACCTGCAGGATCCTCCTGTCTCCGCCTCCCAAGATCTGGGATTACAAACCTGCACCACCACGTCCGGCCAAGTTATTTTTTATTTATAAGTGGAGCAGTTTGAATAATAATGACGTCTAAAACTTTTTACGTTTAAAATGATATAGTCCTTGTAAATTGTACACAAAACAAACTACAAAAAAGACAGCAAAAAAGAATGGCAATGTTTTCTAATTATTTCTTACTCATACAGTTTGATTGTATTTGTAAAATTAATCAAGTTCATTCATAATCATTTTGTCCTTTACTGTGTAAAAATACTAAATTAATGTTTGTCACAACTAAACCACTAAAGGTCTTTGAAATAAATTTTTACACAAGAATTATCAAGAGAGAAAAAATAATGACTAGAAGTGACATAAAACATGACATAAAGCATGATTATTATTATAAAATTACAAAATGTTATGCCAGGAAATGAAAAAGGCCATTACCAGCTGCTACCAGCTGATACCTTATGAATATATTGAATGTTTTTGTTCAATAATTGAAATGAGAAGGCCAGTCATTCCCTTTTTTTATTGAGTAGAGAAGCCATAATGTAGATTTTTATAGGGACATTCGGAGTTACTGTTGTTACCCAGACCTCCTCTGTTCTTTTCAAATGTAACCAACTGATGTAAATTGTTTTAAGTCATACTGATTTATGTCATGATCACAGCAATTACAGCAAGGCAAGTCCCATTTGACAAGTCAGTGGAGCACTTTTAGCCTGGCACTATTGAATTACGGCTTTCAGAATGCACTCCTGGGTCCTTGAAATGTCTACCACCTTTCTTGAATAAGAGTAATTTCATAAATAGCAGAAATTATGGGTGTTCTCACACTTCAGATTGTCACTGTAGAAGTCTCTGCATCAATTCTAACACATCCATCACTGTCCAAAATGCTTTGTGACTTTAACAATTACTGCAGAGATGGAAATGTATTTTTAATATTCCCAGTGGTGCAAAATCTATCCTTTGTGGGTCATCACAATATTAAAGAGCACATTTAATTGTATTGGATAAAATGGTGGGTAAATATATGAATATATTTCATTAATTAATATGTAATTATATATTAATGAATATGAAAAGGTTGAAAATATATGTACATGTTTATTTGTATCTATTATCTATCTATCTATCTATCTATCTATCTATCTATCTATCATCCACCTACCTGTGTACTGACCTGTATAGTTGGGTGAGTAGAAATAAAAAATACCTAAGTTTTATTTATTTATTTATGTTTTATTGGTGCATTGTAGTTATAATCTTAATGGAGTATAAGATGGTAGAGGCCTACATGCACACATCATTCATGGAGCCCTTCCCCAATTCTAAAAAGATTATCTTAAGTTCACCTGCTTGCTGTTAGTTTTTTATTTTACTTATATATTGTATGCTTCTTCATTCCTGCCTCAAAAAATATATATTTACTTTTGTTCCTTTTTATTCCCACTCCTGAATCATTAACTACAGCTGTTTATTTACAGTTGTTAATCTATATATAACAACATATATTCATCTTATGTCTGGTTAACTCCATTAGTAGTATATCACTTAATGAACAAAACACAAATGTTAGAATCATATTTGCTGCCTAAAATGGATTTTACCCTCATGCAGTTATATAACTTTATACACATAAAGTTATACGAACATACACATAATTACATATACATGTATATAATTATTCTGTAGATTTTCATTTACCTTTATTTTCCCTGTGGTACTGGGAATTGAATCCAGGGGCTTTCTACCTCTAAGCTATATCCCAGAACTATATTTTATGTTTTTAATTTAGAAACAGGGTTTTATGAAGTTGCTGAGGGCCTCACTACATTGCTGAGGCTGGTTGTGAACCTGTGATCCTCCTGTTTCAATATCTTCCCAAATACTGAGATTACAAGCCTACACCACTATGTCAGGCTCATTTAATTTTTCTTGTAGTACACATCTGATGCTGAAATAACCTATGAACTGTGGATCTTTTTTTAAAAAAAACGACTACATGTCAGGCATTTTTGATGCATAGTTTGTATTTGACACAGAATAGTAGGCTGGAGGTTATTTTTCCCACTCTTCTGAAATACCAGTGTATTATTTCACTTCAGTTGTTTCTGATGGGAAATGATCTTTAAAATTTCCCCTACACATATCTTATGCCTTCTTTTGATTACACTTCAAGATTTTCTAATTTTCTTTGATTTTCAGCAGTTTAGCTTTGATGTGCACAGCTGTGGTTAACTATATATTTATTCTTAGGTTTTCTTGAAGTTCTTGTCTATGTTGCATAATTTTTCAAAAAAATTTGTCATTATATCTTGGACCCATGTTTTGATTATTTCTGTATGAGATTTTAAGTACACATAGGTTACACTATTGATATTTCCCAACAGCTATTCATTGGCCAGTTTGCTACAAAGTCCAATGATAAATTCTTAATTTCAAATAATATCTATTTTTATCTACATAAGTTATTGAACCCAGGGTGCCTCATTTCTGAGCTATATATTTTTATTTTTTATTTTAAAAAATTTAGTCCTTCTGCAGTTTCTATTTTTCTTTTTAAATCCAACTCCTCTCATATTATCCTTTTCTCCAAATATATGATAGCATTTTAATGTCCTCCACTGCTATATTGGACATCTGGGTTATTTGTTGGTCTTTTACTATTGATTTTTCTATTTGATCACGGACCATTTAATTCTGATTCCTATTTCTCCTGTTTTCAAAAAATTATGTTAAACATTGTGTGTAAAATATTACTAGAAGTGAATATGGATACAATTTTCATTGCCAGACAGTCCACGGTGAAGAGATGACCATTTTTCTCAAATTAGGATTGAACTGCATTAGACATGGGCTACAACTTTATGTCGATTGATTTATTGAAAATATCTACCTTTGTTTTGATAGGATCAGAACTCTCCTCTAGGCAGAGCTTTGGATTCTGAACATTGTAAGACTGAACAATATTTCTCTATTTTCCATCCCAATTTTCAGTTTCCTATGTCATCGCTTTTTCAGCATGAGTGCTATGGTGTCTATTGCCGACCAGGTAGAAGAATCTTTGTGTTTGAGTCTTCAATTAACTTTAATTTATTATGCCAATGTGCACGTTTAAAAAGTTCAGCTAGTTTTTCCTTGCTATACTGATATCTCTTGCTTTCCTCCCAGACTGAGAAATGAACTTCAGTAAAAATAAGCTACTATCTCTGCTTATGATGATTTTCAACGACTCTAGTGAAGATTATTATTTTAAAAATAATTTTTGGTTATTACAGAAGTTATTATATTTGGCAACTTTCTATATCCTAACTATAATTGGATCACTACTTTTATAAATTCAAACCCTGAATTATGTTTTCATTGTTTATGCATACTTGTATAGTTAAATAAGTAATAGTCACTAATGAATTCTTATTAACATTCTGCTATGGCAGAGATGGTACAGTATAAAACATTTAGGAAAATATTATTGTAAAGATATTATTTTATATAAAAGTATTTCAATTTATAAAACTTAAATAACACTGAATATTAGTATATCAAATAGATTTTATTATTTGCATTATAAATCCTAGTTATTTATATTTCTGATTGTACCTAAGAACATTACAGGAATATCAAAACCTTTTACAAACAAACATCATTGTTTATATTAGTACAGAATTAGAAATTAGGACACAAAGGAATTGACAGACAAAATTTATTTAGAACCTTGGCACTATCATAGCAGATGAAGTTGGACAATTGTTCACAAATACTCTTTAATTACCAACTACCTACAAGACACTTTCACAAGAATTATAATCAGGTAGGTAGTAACCCATTAACATCAACATCATTATTTATGCCTCTAAGAAGCCTGTGTCTTAGAGGCCAAATGTAACTCCTATACTGGAAATAAGATAGAATCTCAAGAATGAACTATGACTTTCTCTTTCTGAAATTTACTTTTTCTGTTTCAAGAAATATGTAAGTGAAGGTAAATGTCATCAAAAATAGATCACAACATTTCTCTTTCAGCCATGAGGTACTTGTTTGTCAAAAGATTATTTTTGTAAAGCATATAAAGGGAATCAACAATGGATGGAATTTGAAATCCTGGACTCTGGCATTTGGTCCTCTATTTTCTAAAGGGAAAAGTGCAGGAGGTTCTAACAAGGATCAGTAGAAAAAATGTGACTTATAGAAGAGGTTTGGAAAATAGAAAATATCCATGTTTATTTATTTTGAGAAACTTTAAGGTCAGTGCCTTCTGAATGTTATAAAGAGCTAAATATTTTAGAATTTGGTTATTCTACCAAGCACATATTGCAGATAATTTGATTTCTAATTGTAAGCACTAAATAATCTCAGGAAGAATCAGAGCTACTTCTTCACACAAAAGGATAAACACTCTTCTAATGCTGCAGTGGTAACATCCTACTTATTATTTCAAGTGGCAATCTCTACTCTAGAAATGATTATTTATTAAATAGTTACTTTAACAGAGATTTAATGCTTATTAACTATTATGATATTTATGATATTGTTTGTGTTGCTGGAGATATTATAATAATAATTACAAAGGTGACCAAATCAGTACCAAAATGAGACACTTTTGAAATGGTATAATACTGATTATACCTAAATAATAATTAATTTTGCATATACAAATATAATAATTTCCATACCATAATATTATATATAATAACATATTTTTATGGTCATATAGATAACTATACTTGAGTAATTTTATTACAGTTATGTAAATTAAAATTGTAGTTGGGTGCAATGAAGCATGCCTATGATACCATTATTTGGGATATTAATATATGAAGACTGTATATTGGTGCTCCTGGTTAACTTAGTGTTTCAAAATAAAAAATAGTCGGGCGTGGTGGCGCACGCTTGTAATCCCAGCATTCGGAAGCCTGAGACCGGAGGATTGTGGTTCGCGGACAGCCTCAGGTACTTAGTGAGGCCCTCTGTAACTTAGTGAGACTTTGTTTCAAAATAAAGAATAAAAAATAGGGCAGGGGATGTAGTTTGGAGGTTGAATGCCCCTGGGTTCCATCCCCAGACCTGTAATAATAATAATAATAATAATAATAATAATAATAATAATAATAAAAATAATTTTTTATGTGTAGTCATATAAATCTTTACCATTATTAGTAAGTTATAAATAAGTACAACTAAATAAAAAATTAAACTGGAAGTATGGGCACTGAAGTAGAAAAAGAACAGTCTCCTGAAGGGTTGTTGGCATAAATCAGGAGATAAACTGATGAATATTTAAAATACTATGAAACCACTGATAAAGACTTACAGTCAGGATGTGAAGCAGAAAATTGGATTGTAGCACTTAGCCTGCAGGTTGTCCCTCATTTCCAGCAATGCTTCTCCTGGTTCTTATGCACTTGTGGAGTCCCCTTTCCCAATAAATTGAGAATGTAACAAAGGACATTTTGTAAAAGGACATTAGCATTTTTCCTGGTTTCTTAAAAATTATTTTTGAATTTATTATTTATTTATTTAACTTTGTTATGGTACTGGGGATTGAACCTGGGAGGGGGCGATTCTACTTCCATGCTTCATACTCTAGTCTTTTCAATTTTTTGAGACAAAGTCTCAAGAAAAAAAAATGTATATTATATATAATATGTATGTATATTATATATTATATTATATATAATATATATAATATATATAATATATATAATATATATATATATTTTTTAAAGAATTTGTTGAGGCTTGTTTCCAACATGTGATCCTCTCATCTCAGCCTCCCAAATACTGGATTACATGTGTGAGCCATCACAGCCAGCTCATTTATTTGTTTTAGAATTTGTACTGTCAGAGACCTGAAGAGTCATGGAAGGAATTGTGAAACTGAAAAGAGAAGGTAGAATATATGTATGAAGAGGGAGAGGGAGAGGGAGAGGAAGAGGGAGAGGGTTGGAGAGAGAGAGAGAGAGAGAGAGAGAGAGAGAGAGAGAGAGGGATTTTCCCATGGTAAAAGAAATATTTTTTAGAGAAAAAGAGAAACAAGAGGAGAGAGGAGTTATAACATAACACTTAAAAAGAGAAATGGATAGGGCTGGGCCTGGTGGCCCCAGTCTATAATCCTAGAACTTGGTAGTCTGAGACAGGAGGGTGGCAAGTTTGAAGCCAGCCTTAGTAATTTAAGGAGACCTTCAGAAACTTAGTGAAACCACTTCAAAATAAAAAGAGCTGGGAGGGTAGCCCAGAGGTAGAATGCCCCTGGCTTAAGTCCACTCCTCAGTATCTTTCCAAAGAATGAAAGTCAAAATTCTACACTGATATATGCATACCCATGTTAAAAGCAACGCAGTTTACAATAGCCAACTTGTGTGATCAACCTGGGTGTCCATACCCACAAAGGAATTTTACTCAGTCATAAAGAACAAGCAAATTATGTCCTTTGAAAGAAAATGTATGTAACTAGACAATATTACGTTAAGTGATCTCAGCCAGTCTCAGAAAGTCAAGTGTAGAATGTTTTCTCTTATATGTGGAAGTAAAGAGAAATTTGGAAACAAAAGGGACCTTAAATGATTGAGGAGAGGGATAAGTAGAATAATGGAAGAGGTTCAAGGGAGGGAGGAGTTAGGAGAAAGAAATATCTCTAATGATACAGGGGCAGGTAGCTGAGTGTGCCTGAGGAGACACACCAAGACCCATGTGCATGTCTGATTGCATGACTCTGAACTCACTATGATGTGTATGAGAAATGGAAACTCTAAAATTCTATCTAGGTGGTCTAACCTGAAGCCATGCGAAGTCAACTTACCTCTGCCACAGGCACTGAGCTCACCTAAGCTGGAGCTTTGTGAGAAAAAAAAAAAAGAGGAAGAAAGATTGCTTCTGATGTAAGCCACTAAGTGTGGAATTGTTTGTTGCATAACATGCTACATAGCAAACAATAACTGAGAATTTGGGATTTGTCGTAAAAGTGAGCGCTGCTATAACACACAACTAAACTATGCTCACTGGCTGGAGGACCAGGTGTCAGGAAAGGCTGGGAAGGCCTCGAAGCAATTGTTAGAACAAGCTGACGGTTCCTTGAAGAGATAGTTTTTGATAATTTATAGGACAGTATGGAAATTACTGTTTTAGACATGAGAAAATTTATGTCCTGGCAAAACTGAAAGTCTTGTTCACAGTAAAAAAGGAAAGAGAAAATGTTATCTAATGACCTCGTGTTCTTGATAAATTAACTTCCACGTTTCCCATCTAAAAGACAGAAGAGAATAAAGACATTCCTTAACCTCTCCCACTGTCAGATTTGACCCAGAGCACCCCCCTGAGGATCTTGAACCTGATTCCCATGGCTTTGTGGGGATTATTATATTGGATTTATCTTTGGTTTCCTGTGAACTCTAGAGTTGCCACCTATTTTTGACTGTGGGACACACATATGCATGTGTTCATGTGCTCCTTGTGGTTACCAGAAAGATGTAGAGCCAGTACCTGTTTTTGACTGACAGTCACACACATATGCATGCCCATGGTGGTTACGTCAGCACCTATTTTCAACCACTGGTCACATATGCATACATAGGTGCCTGTGGTGGTTATCTGTAAGGCTGAGAGCCAACACCTGTTCCTGACTGCTGAACACATATGTGTCCATGGTGGTTGCCAGTGAAACAGAGAGCCATCACCCATTTTCAGCCTCAGGTCATATGTATGTATGTATGTATGTATGTATGTATGTATGTATGTATGTAATGGTGGTAATTGGTGCATCATAATCTCAGACCACTGCGGAGCTCAGTGTATCATGGTTAAATATAGAGTGTCTACCAAAGGGCTTACGTATTAAGCTCAGGATAGGTACGCTAAGTCCTGATAGCTGCGATCTTATCAGGGGTTTATCTGACTGGAAACCTAGGGCAGCAGGGTGTATCTAGAAAAGGTGGGTCACTGGGTGTGGCCTTAGCAACTGTGCTCCTGTCTTTGACTCCTCTTGCTTGCTCATCCTCTCCTGCTTCTGGCCTTAATGCTGTGAGAGTGAAGCCGTGCGCTCTGTTTCTCCCCATTCCCACTGCCATGCTCTTGAGATCCATGGTCTCCCGTCTCATAGGGCATGGACCCAGAACATTCAAGGACGCTAAGCAAATATTCTTGTTCATCTCAGTTACATTGGTCAGGTTATCTGATTAGAGTAATGAGGATTCTAACTGAGACAGAGTGATTGGGACATACATGCACACAGTATTTGGTGAGCTTCCCTTTCTTGCTCCTCCCCTGCTCCCTCCCTTCCCTCCTACATGATATTATTATTTGGTATTGGTAATTTTACATGTGTACATAACTTCAATGTGCTTTCTTCATTGATTCTCTCCTTCACAACACCACCCCTCCTAGACCTTCTCCATTGCTCCACTGTGGTTTCTCCTCCATTGTGTAAAATCCCTTTGGTACTTCGATTTCCCTAGAAAACATATGACCCTTCACTTGCTGTGACTGGCGAATCTCACTTGATATAATGTTCTTCAGGTTCATCTATTTTGAATTCTACATATCCTTTTCAATCACTAGATGGAATAAATCTCTAAAAGACATTTCCCTTCATTAAATATTTGATTGCTATGAGATACAGTTTGTATAAAGGATAAATATTTGATTAGTTTTTATTATTTTAACACTTATACATTAATGACCAGACACTTTTCAAAGAGGGCCAGAACATTTTTAAGACTTATTGGTACATTGTAATTATACATCATAGTGAGATTTGGGGTGAATATTTTTCTTTTATGAAATACATTTTTATGAAAATAATAATTTAAATGACTCAAATGTTTCTACTCATTGTAGCTATAATTCCTATTATAATGCTAGAATTGTCTCTTCTGTTCCTGAGAATCTCTTACACTTACCATATCATTTTTGTGAGTCCTGAGAAGTCTTTGATTACTTTCATACCTGTTTTATTTTTTATTTTATTTTATTTTTTGGTGGTACTGGGGTTCCTGGAAGCCCTTTTACTTCCGGGCTACACTCCCAGACCTATTTTATACTTTTTTTATTTTTGGAATCAGGGTCTCTTAAGTCAGCGTGTCTGGCTTCGAACCTGTACAATCCTCCCGTCTCTGCCTCCCACGCGTGGGGATTACAAGCGTGTGCCACCATGCCTGGCATACCTGTTTTATAATACGTAAAATGTTACTGATTCATCTACATTTTCAGCCTAACCTAAGATGCTTATTTGAAGGATTTATATCTAAGCACTAATGTTTTAAAATGTCCAAAGAGGAAGAAGTTGAAAGATTAGAGAGAGAAAGGGAGAACAATAAACAGAATGCATTTTTCAGGAAGGAAACTATATATGGAACCTCAGAGTTTGGGATGAGAATTTAACCACATACAGGAGGAGGGAAGGAGGAGTGTCGGGTAGCAGAAAGGTTTAAGTTTATGGGCACAGCAGTGGGCAGTTGAGGAATTTCAGTCCATTGATGTCTATTTTCTCCAGTGTGGGTGGTGAAATCATCTGTCGAACATGAGGAGAAAGTAAAGATGAAGTTTCTAGAAGAGAGAGGAGTGCCCGGTCCATCTTAATTGTGATTTTCCTGCAATTCTCAAGTGGAAGCTGCTGCATTCTCTCAGAGCAGTTGCTTCATCATGGTCCTTTCCCAGTGTTGAACATGTCTCTGATCTTTCACTGAAGCCACATATGATAATATAAGCATCATCACAACCATTGCCCTATACCATGGTGGTTATCTTAATTTGAAATATACTCGCAAGTATTCTGTAGGTGCATAATTGGCAGATCACACCTGCTATCACATTGCGGTTATTAGTGCATTTTTGTTGTCTTCCTTTAATTGATTAAATATACCCATCTCCTCCCACTCTTCACCTAGAAACTCCCAACTTATGTTAGCAACCTGGCATCATACAGCCTCACATTTTTCATGTTAACATAATTATATATAAAATTATGCATGATTATATAAAATATCTGTTATCTATATCATCTATCAATGTATATATATATTTATTACTGCTGTTCAAAGTCTCATGATCATATATGTTTATGAAACTTTTTTTTCATTGAAAAATCATTGGAAATTCTACAAGTCAATTGGTAAAATTCTAATTTTTTTTTATAATGGACTACATATAATTTCAGAATGTGAACATAACAGTCAAATTTCAATGATTGATATTAATTTTTTTTAGTTTTTGCCACTATGAACAGCATTGCCATTATTATTCTTGTAATTACAGCTTTATGTTAAAGTGTTTTTGATTTTATGGGTTCGATTTCTAGGAAGACTATTCCTAAGGTCAAGGGTATATTCACTAGGTTTTAAAAGATGCTTTCATATGGCTTTTGGAAAGGCTATAAAACGTAACATTTCCATTGCCAGGGAAAAGAAATCCTTTTCAAGGATTTCTCATTATTGGATATGTAGTTTTCTTTTCTAAGAAAATGTTTATAGGTCTAATAAATACAAAAGGATATTTTATTGTTTATCTAATTTGCATTTTGCTGACTAAGGAAATTGAGCATCTTTTGTGTTACTTTGCTCTTTTAATTTACTATTTCATGAATTATTCAAATAATATTCTTTGTCCATTTATTTCTTTGAGCTTTTTATCTCTTTTATAAATTTATAAGTGTTCATTGTGTGCCCAAATGTGTATGTGTTCTTATATGTACCATCTGCATAATAGACTATTTTCCTGAATAATTTACTTATTAACTTGGATTTATCTTTTTGTAAATTAAACATATATTAAGTATTTTTCTCCATTGTTTATAATTTCTCAATCTTGTTTAAGAAAGTCTATTCTATGTGTGTGTGTGTGTGTGTGTGTGTGTGTGTGTGTACCACACACTAAGGAAGGATAGTGGATCAGAAAGATAGATAGAAAGAGGATTGTGTCCTTAAACATTTGACTTGGGCTGAAATACACTCCTTTAGAAGTATGTGAAAATATAAACCTTTGTATCTTTAAGCTACCCTGGCACAACGTTTTTGTTACTTAAAGCTGAAAATAATCCTAACAGGTACAAGGACCTGCATATATTTGCTTCCATGGGAATATGACCAGATGCCCAGTAATCTGTTTTTCCTCCCAAATTAAACTGCCATCTGTGTTATTTGTTAAATTTTCGTGGATACTGAGGTCTACTTTTGGGTTCTCTTTTCCATTCTGAGTTGTCTTTCTATTCCCATATAATTAGCACATTTATTTAATTGTAATGATTATATATATATATATATATATATATATATATATATATGTGTGTGTGTGTGTGTGTGTGTGTGTGTGTGTATTTGAAAGTACAAGTGATACACTTTTGCAAAAATAAATATACTTTTCTTGTGTGTGGTACTAGAGAACAAATCCAGAACCATTTTAACTCTGAGCTGCACACCTCCAGTCCTATTTAATTTTTTTAATCTTGAAATGGTCTCTCTAGGTTGTCAAGGCTGGCCACTAACCTGTGATCTCCTGTCTCAGGCTCCCAAGTATTGGGATCAACGGTGTGCACCATCATGGCTGACCACGCACACAGTTTCATACACAGTGTTTTCACAATTCCATTGCCTTGAACATGACAAGAAATACTTCAAACCTACTCTCTCTCCCAACAAACTTTCAAAGAATTCCATAAAATATTTGGAATAGTTCAGTCAGTGCACTATAGAGATGGTGTTCCTGAAGAAATGAGTTAAAGAAGGTGATATAGTAACATCTAGCACTGTTTTGTGGCCAAGAAATTGTCATTTTAGTCCCCACCTGTAAAATTTATAATTCTATGCACGATCTTTCACTTCCAAGCCTCTTAGTGAAGTCAAGGGTTGACAGAACATAATCTTTGAGGCCCACACAGCAACAACTCTAGAGATTCCATGAATCTGTGGACTAAGACAATTCTCTGTAACTCTTACATTATTTATTCTTATAGCAAAGAAAATATCTGTAGTTTGAATCCATCATATTAAAAATGCTAATTGTATATCTCTATTCGATCTCCCAAATCAAATATTAAATTTTATTCTCCTCTTATTCTTGGGGAGGATGGTTGCTTATATTCTGGGAAAGGGGAGAAGTTTGCATTGGTTTTATATAGGAATTTGGCCTTAATTTTAGAGAACAAGCTGGCAAAAAAATGTAATACTTGGAAGTAACAAGAATATTAGAAAATATACTGGCTTTCTACTTGGGAGAGAATAGGCATGCAGTATTATAATCTGTGGTGTTGTGTAGAGAGCCTGTCCTGCCCTCCACTGTCAATTCCTTTCATCCTTCATATCATCTGATTAACACTTCAGTGGCTTCCTCACACATATGATCAGATTAGATTTGGGGCAAATAAGGATGCAAAATATTAAATAATATACCCGCCTACTAATCCTTTTCTTCTACATTATGTGAATAATTAGATACAGAGCATAATTATCTGCATGTTGTACTTTCTATTCTAGAACATCTCAGATATTTATTTAAGATAAATATAAGAAATCATGAAGAATTAAGGGTGCTCATCCTCCCTTATTTTAACTAAGGTCGCGAGCTGATTCTGCTTTTCTAGGTCATAGTTCTTTTCTTTAGTTAAGATAAATGGATCAGCTAGGACATTGATTCTTTTAAAATTTATTTTCCTTTGTTTAGGGTAGCCAGAAAATTTCAGCCACTCTATATCATCTTTAAATTTAATTTAAAAATGATGACTAATGACCTTGGTTCAGATATAATCTACAGAATCTCATAGCCTTATACATATGGATTATGATAAAGTAATGATTTATATATAATAGGCTGTTTTGTCCTTTTCTGGAGTGTTCTTATGGCTGGAGGAGCAGGAAAGGTCAAACCTGCTGGTCCTATTCTGTCTCTCTCTTGTCACATTTGCCAAGACTTTGTCCTGCATGTTACTGCCATCCCAGAAAAATAGAAATTGCAATAATATGGAAAGTGGGAATAACAGGTTGCAAACTTGGTTAGATTTTTCTCTCATTATGAAGTTAAAATCAGCAGGGTTGGATTTTTCTAGTTTTTTTTTTTCCCTCTGACCTCCACTAGGAGAATATAATGCTTTTTTCTTATCTTCCCAGGCATGTGAAATTCTGTGGAAAAAGAGCCTGCCATTCCCGTACTGTGGAAGCTGTAAGCGAACACAGCACAGGGCGGGTGGTGAGTGCGCTGCTCACAAGGTGCCCCGCCACTCACCTTTAGACAAGCTTTAGAGAATCAATTCTACTGCCATAGGATGTAAAGATACAAAAACATTTTTATGGTGCCTTTCAAACCATCGCGGTGGTGCTTTTCTGGACCGTCTGCCTGTTGGATGTACACATTTCTGGATTCAAGAATCTTCACACTATTGCTTACTAGTTCTGTGACATTAAATGGTGAACACAGCCTGTCCTAACTCATTTCCTCCTCTGTCAAGTTGGGTTTAAATGATATTAACCACGATGTTCTGACGAGCTTATAAAATTAAAGTAGAACTCATATAGCACAGTGCCTGGGAAGAGTTAGCATTCAGTAAATACCTGCTAGTTTTTAGAGACAGATATAAAATCACAGTGAGTTTGAAGCAGGGCAGGAAGAAACCAGCAAGAGGCTTTCTTATGATCGGGGTCACAGGCTTTGCTTTCTCTCTTGTGCAAGTAGTATATACTTCTTACCTTCCTTGTTTGTTTGTTTGTTTGTTTGTTTATTTATTTTGGTGGTACTGGGGATGGAACCCAGGGGCCTTCTACCTCTGGGCTACACTTCCAGATCTATTTTATATTTTATTTGGAAACAGGGTCTCTTAAGCCAGTTGAGGCTGGCTTCGAACCTGCACCATCCTCCTGTCTCAGCCTCCCAAGCGCGGGGATTACAAGCGTGCGCCACCACGCCTGGCTCCCTGTTTATTTGTGGCCCATCAGAAGTTAAGAAAAAGTGCATACAATTTTTTCTATTGTCTTTGCCTTCACTCATGTAAGGCACTTTCTGTTGGGGTGATTAGTCAAGAATCTGATTAAGGTGTATTAGATAACTAGAAAGTTGTGCTTTTCCTCTCTCTCTACTCCAAGCAGTTGAAAGTTTATAAGATGGATTAAACAATGCATAAAATAGGTGGAACAAAACAATTATGAAGTATGTTATTATAAAATTTCCTGATCTCTACTTGGGTATATTATGGCTCACTCCTAGAAAACCTGTAAAAAGCGCTAACTCTGAAGAGTTTTGGTAACTTAATTTGCATGATTTATATTTCAGAAAATGATCTGTCTTGCCCAATGGCACAGAATTAAATGAAACTCAAATGCAGTTTTATTAGTCAACAATATGCTTAGAGGCTATTGTCTAGGAAGCTTCTTGGAATGTTTGACTTTACTTGGCACAAATATTTTAATAAAGCAGAAACTATTTTTTACTATTTCAGCAGATTAGATAAATTATAATTGGATACTTGGAGAGCACAGTATATTTTTTCTATTCCTCATCTCTACCAAATTTATCACACTTTGTATTAGGCAACTTTCTAAAACTGATAAATTTCTAAAATTTAACTTTGAAATTTAACTTCTAAAAAGAAACTTATTTAAGGATGATATTCTCTGTGCCTGCAATTATTTGAAAAAAAATTAAAAATTATACTGTGGGAATTGGAAGAGTTTCAGGATATAAGGGAAAAGTTTAAATTAATTAGAGTCATTTAACAAGATTCTACCAGACATATGATAGTATATGCTACAAAATAAAGAAACTTGACTATTATCCACTTTAATAAAAATTGAGATTTTAGCCGGGCGTGGTGGAGCATGCTTGTAATCCCCACATTTGGGAGGCGGACACAGGAGGATCGCTCAGGTTTATAGCCAGCCTCTCTGGCTTAAGAGACCCTGTTTCCAAATAAAAATATAAAATAGGTCTGGGGTTGTAGCCCGGAGGTAGAAGGGTTTCCAGAAACCCCAGTACTACCAAAAAAAAAAAAATGAGATTTTAGATATTTAGAAAAATCAAGAACTCAGTATTATACAGATATTTGTTAATACCTGTTTTTATCTGCACTGTCATCCTTTAGGACAGGAAGAATGGGTAGTCTATAAAGAAGTATATTCCAATTATAATCAATACATGAATGTTTCAACTTACGTTTTACTTTCAGATTAATGATAATATTTGATCAAGTTGGACTGAACTACTTTAAAACAGTTAATGTTTAAACTCAGCCCACTGTGGTGGTGCACATCTGTACCCCCAGTACCTGGGAGGTGCATAGGAAAGAAACACAGGGCAAAATGAGCTTCAGAAACTTAACAAAACCCTGTTTCAAAATTAAAAAAAAAATAGGGTAGGGGTTTAGCTCTGACATAGAATACTCCAAGAGTAATTTTCACACACACACACACACACACACACACACACACACACACACACACATTTTCAGCCTCTAAGAAATCATAAAGGAGACTGACACTTGTTCATAAAACTTGAATAATGAAGTGTGCAGTATTATTTTAGATTATTCTCTAAATGGCTGTTATAAATAATCCTGAGTTCAGAAATTGTAGCTTCAGTTATCTGTAGGGAATTAATGTGAAGGAAGTTCTATGTACTCTGCTAGTCGGGCTCAATATTGTCTAACCCCCAAATAACTGCATTCCACAGTGGCTAAAAAACAATTAACATCATTGCAGATCATTTTTGTGCAAGCCTGTATTATTCTATGAGAAGACAGGATTGATGAACGAGATAGAAAGGAGTTGCTGTTTGAGGAGGAAAAAAAAAAAAAAAAAAACAACAGAGAATAAACCTGAGTGAGAGAATCTGAAGTAAGCCCATCGTTGCCACAAATGGACTGACAGACAGACAGGGCTGTCCCTGTGGGCAGATATCCCAAAATGGCTACCTTCTTCATGAAATACCTCCTACTTTCTCAATCTGAACTAATTCTTCAATTTTGCCCACTTATGGGCAAAACTGCTTATACCTTTATTTATGACTTGGCTTTATTAGGCATTGAATGTTAGTTTTTTTATGTGTCTGTAAATATCTCAGGGCAAGGGAAATATTTTATTTGTCATCGAATGCTCTAACCTGTATAATAATAAACTTTAGGTATCATATCTGTAATACTGAAAGAATCTTATAAAATTAAATAAATGGGTAATATTTTCAATGTGAGGGTTTTTTTTGCCCTAGTTTGTGAAATAAAAATAAAACACAATTGAAATTTAGCACAAGAAAGCATTTTAAACACACATTGTAATTAAGAGACAAAGAATAGTGATTAATTAAATTAGTATTCTTCCTTACTATTCATTAACTGCAATTGATTTCCACATGGGCTGGTAAGGATGTCTGTTCTCTACGTATGAATAGTAAAAAAAATACACAATCAAGTAATCAAGAGAAATTTTCAAAAATAATCAAAATGCTCACCCCAAAGACTCATTCTTATTTAATAAAGCTTACCGAGCAACAGCACTATGAGGACCCTAGATGAGCAGAGAAGCCGTGCCAGAGCGTAAGAATGTGGCAAAGATTTTGCCTTTTTCTCAAAGAGCTAACGTATTTGGAAAAAAAAAAGACTGGTCATAGGCCAGTGATACAGTGCCCAAAGGGTCATGGATGCAATCATTTAAGATGATGATAAAATGGAAGAAAGAAACTGAAATGTACTAATCAATCATATTTCTTCCAATCCATAAAAGGTTTGATGAATTATTATAGGTACATGGAGAGAGAAGTGGAAAATAATTCTTGGTAAAATTTTAACAAAAATACATTTGGATTAGTACGGACTTTGCATATTAATGGGACTCAGCATAATATTTCACATATGTGTACATATGCACTTACATCTAATTGCATCCTCCTTCTGTTCCTTAGTGATTAATATTCTACTTTCATATCAGAATTTTTAACTGCATATGAGAAAATATGCAGTTCTTGTCTTTCACAATCAGGCTTATTTTACCTAACATTTTCAGTCCCATCCATTTTGCCACAAATGATAGAATTTGATTCTTCTTTATGGCCATAAGACATTTCAATGTTTATGCAGCTATATTTTCTTTATCTATTCATCTGTTGATGGGCATGTAGACCGATTTAATACCTTTGCTATTATAAACAGTGTCCCAATAAATATGGGTGTGCACATCTCTTTTTGGTGTGCTGTTCTTATTACCTTTGGATATATACCCAGAGACAACCTACAGAATGAGAGAGAAAAAAATAACAACTATTTTTTTTTACAGGGGTTTGGTATCCGGAATATATAAAGAAGTCAGAAAATTGAACATTAAAAGTGGTCCAATAAAAAATGGGCAAACAATCTGAGTAGATTCTCCTAGGAAAAGAAATACAAGTGGACAACAAATATATGAAAAATGCTCAATATTTTTGTCCATCAAAGAATACAAATCAAAGGGCAATGAAGTATCATCTCAAGCCAGTTAGAATGGCTATTATCAAAAAACAAAAACTAACAAATGCTGTTGATGACATGGAGAAAAAAGGAACTCTTCTACATTGTTGTTTACTGATGTAAATATGTATTGAAATGTGACACCGGTTTTACCAAGTAAACGGGTGGAGGAAGAGGTTGCATGGATGATGGTGTTGCTGTGATGTGTTTGTACCAACAACAATGACCTGACCGGGGATCTGGTGTTGAATGGCAACGAGGAGTTAGTTATAGATGACTGCTGAGAAAACTCTTGGAAAGATGTGAAAAAGATTATAAATATATGATTTTTTGCATAATGATATGGATACCTGAAGTGAGAGAGACAAGAAGTACAAATTGGTGCTACAAACTATTGTCTTTGTGAAAATGTGCTCAACAAAGCGTAGACTAGAAGCAGTGAAGAGAGAATGAGGGAGATAGATGAGAGATAGAGAGAGAGCGAGAGAGAGAGAGAGAGAGAGAGGAGAGGAAACAAGAGAATATGAGGATACTAGTCTGAATAGATTCAGTGTGAGTAAATTATGATCATTTACGGACTTATAGAAATAAAAGAAGAGGAAAAACTTAGGGAAACTGTGACCAAAAAATTTAGTTTGACAGAAGTTGACTTTGAAATGATTTTAAGAATGTGACTAGAATACATTTATCTACATGGGCTTGGGCGTTGGTAGATCTTACGAGACTCAAGACAGATTTGTTGGCTCCTAATGGACACAGTAGTTGAATAGCTGGGAGTGAATAAAACCTCTGAGATGAGAAAGGAGCAACTGAATACAAGGGAGGGAAAGAAAAAAGGAAAGAAGGAAGGAAGGAAAGGAAGAAAGAGGAGAGAGAGAAAGGGAAAGAAGGAAGGACCCCATTTATGGTTTGTGTGACTCATTAGGTTTGAATGTTTATTTTCCCCCAAAATTCATATGGTAAAAATGAAAATTCACATGTTTGATCTCAGTGACCCTATAGAGATAATATTAGAGGGTAGTACTTTGGGGGAGGTGATTAGGTTCTGAGGGCTCCAACCTCATGAATAGCATTAGCGCCCTTATAAAAGAGGCCTCAAGGAATTCTGCGAGGATAGATGTGTCTATGAACCAAGATAAAGGCTCTCATTATCCGATGGTGACTTGATTCTAGAATTCATGAATTAGAACCATTAGAAAGACACCTTTGTTGTTTTTAACGCATCCAATTTATGATGTTATTTTGTAATTGTTGGAAAAGACTAAGATATAGTTCAAGACACTATGTCATTTATTTTTTAAAGATTTTATTGGTGCATTTTAATCATACATCTTAATGGGATAAAAGACTTGTGGAGACATACATGCACACATCACCCAATTAACCTTTACCAGGTCCCCACCCCATTCCCTCCCCACCCCTCCTTCTTATGCTTGGCTTAGTGACTGATGTTTAAGTATACCATTTAAATAAAGTTAAGATTAGAAATCCAGAGAAATCTAACAATGGCTAAAGTGCAGGCAAAGAAATAAGTGCAGGCAAAGGAGACACAGGCAGGAGAAAAGGCCCTCCCTCTTTGTAGAGGAAGCAACATATAATTCCAAAAGGAGAAATGTCAAAGGATGGATTAGGAGGAAACCAAGTATTTGTCATTTTGGATGATGGCAACCATTTTTTTTTTTATTTTTATGTGAAAACATAAGCTGAATATTTCTTTTTACATTAAAGTCTGGAGCCATGGAATAATCTTTGGTGCTAAATAGCCCGTGAGGAATCTGGAAATAACACTATATTGATTGCTACATCCTGTGTCATCTGATTACCTCCTTTTCTATGCAGATCATCTATGGGGGACTCCAGGGGTTCAGCTGTCACCACTGATCTGTTACAAGCAGCAGCAGAGCAGGGATAGGGTCATGCTGGGGGAGGGGGAGGGCTGGGGGGAGATCTTCTCATCAGCAGAGGCACTGCCTGTGAGTCGAGTCAGAGACCAAAAGGACCAGAAGCCCTCTTGCTCTTCTCTGAGTTTCAAGATAGTTTGTGACGATCACAATAGTGGATGTCTAGACATTCTTTTAATTTTTTTATTATATAACATTTTCTCTGATGATAGTGTTTTCTGGCTATGCAAAGCGATGATTGTGTGGCAATAGAAATCGAGTGTTAGCAGGACTCGTAAACGCTGTTTTTCTCGGTCGCCATCTTCCCGGAAGTCAACATTTTATATTTTAAAACTGATATTTTTCTTATGTATTGGTCAATACAAAGACTTAAATACATAGTCTTCACACCAGAAATCATGTCGGAAGAAATTTTCTTCAAAATGATTAGCTCTATTATAGTTTTCTACAATGTTTGCAAATAAAATAACAAATGTGACCTTAAGAATACAAATATTTTAATACTGCTTCATTGGATTTCCAGGTAAGAATGTTCATATCTCCATTTTTGAAATTATAGGGCTTGTCAGGTTTCTGCTTAAAAATATAAGAGATATAAGTAACCTATGAAATTTATAATTGAATGTGTCATGCCTTTAATTTACGTAAAACTAAAGAGAGAAGTAAAAAATGTCAGGTATGATGCACCTAGAGATATGGCACATAAGTTAGAAAAATTCATAAATTCTTATTTTATTAAACATGGATTTATAAGAATTCAGAATTACAGATTAAAGGTTACAAATGAAAAAATGACAGACAAAATTACTTACTAGGTTAAGGACAGAGGAAGAAAATCCCACAAAATGCAATAATGTCTCTTTTATTAATTTTGAATAAAATATGCTTTGTGCACTGGTAATAAGCACTATTTAAAGTAGTGGTGGCCAGCCAGGTGTGGTAATCCCCGCACTTGGGAGGCTGAGACAGGAGGCTCGCACAGGTTCGAAGCCAGCCTCAGCTACTTAAGCTCTAAGAGACTCAGTGAGACCCCTGTGTCCAAATAAAATATAAAATAGGTCTGGGAGTATAGCCCGGAGGTAGAAAAGCCCCTGGGTTCCATTCCCAGTACCACCAAAAAAAAAAAAAAAAAGAAAAAAGAAAGAAATAGTGGTACCCATGTGTAATCTCGTACTTGAGAGGCTGTGACAGGAAGATCACAAGTTCAAGGCCAGCATCAGCAACTTAGATCCTGTTTTAAAAATACAAAGGATTGAGGATATAGCTTCGAGGTAGAATGCCCCTGAGTTCAATGCCCAGTATTCTTCACCACACACAAATTCCTGCTCTTTCAAATATTTGTGTCCAAGCAAACATTGCAATGGACAGTTAACACAGGTGCTAATTTAATCAAGTCTATCACAGTAAGACAAAGACCATACATCAGTATGAGCTCAACTTTACAGGCACAAAGGATAAAAGAGGTTTTATGATGCAAAGTATGGGTGGTGTGTGTGTGTGTGTGTGTGTGTGTGTGTGTGTGTGTGTGTGCGCGCGTGTGCGTGCATGTAAGAATGAGAAAATCACAGACTTTGGTGGTTGGTGATTTATCTTACCCAAAGAAAAAGTGAACTTTCTGCTATCTTTATTACAAGTGGTGGTACTTCTAAATTTGGAGCAAGGTTCCCATCTTTATTCACTAGAAGCCTGAGAAAAAATTTAGTCAGGCTGGCTTCCCTGGCCAGGCTTGAACTTAGAGTTCTTTTAGAATTTCGGTCTCTTCTTGCTTTTAATTTTTTTTTTTTAAGGTGAAGGTAAGCACACTTCAGGCATTAGCAATGCTTTTAGTATCTCTACAGCTCTGCTGGCTAAAATGTTCACAGTCAGCCTTGAAAGAAGAAAATAATTTTCTTTCTTAGATCAATGTACACTTTATTTTCTGCCTCATAATTAAGCTTTCCTGAAGATGATTGACAGCAAAATATCAGTTCTTTTTCAGAGAACTATGTCACTGAAAGACAGTTTCCTGTGACCCAGACAGAATAATCACTATGGTACCTTTCACAAATCAGCCGTCAGTGACAACATTGCAATTAGACTCTTCAGTGTCAAGCCAAATAAATTTCTTTTAACATTTTCCTCTGGGATCCCTATCCTGGACCTCCCATGAATAATTACTATCTTGGACAAGAGTCATAGACCTATTAAGAAAGTGTAATAATTTTAAGGGGATTAGAATTTATAACCAGGTTTGGAAGATGAAACCTATTCTGTCAAAAGTCTTCCATTCTAATTATTAAACTCTTTTTGAAATATCTATACATGGGCTTCTTACTGTTTATGAAGGGCTTCTCCAAAAAGTAAGTAGAAAAGTGCTTGCATTATTGAAAGGCTTACCTTAGAAAGAAAGCAAGTCTTTCTCAAAGACAAATTTTTGTTTTCTCCCTGTCAGGCAGAAACAGCCTGAAATCCTCCCAAATGGTAGCTTTTTTTTAGCCTAATAAAAACTTTAGTAGGGTATCTATACCTTGCTACAATTAGGTTATGGTAATTGGCCAGCCTCTGCCCTCTTCCCATATCCCTCCAGGTAATTCTGTTTGATGATTACCTACAGCTGCTAAGACTAAATTTGGACCCTATTCTGTATCTAAGAGCATCTTGGTAATTCCCATTAGCATTTAAAATTTATGTTTTTAGTCTGCTAAGAAAATAGACAACTTCAAGTAATGAAGGATTTTTATTTCTCCTGGTATGTAGAAAGAATTATTTCCTCTAGAGCAAGCTATCTATCTCCTATCCAGGTTAATTATTATTTTGTGTATTCATCAAGGGAAGAGTATATAGTCAGCTGCCTTTTTTGGTTGTTTCAGAATCAAATTTTAGAAAGTCAATGGAAGAAAAGGAACTATATTTTGGAATCAGGACCAAGTAGTAGACTAACAGGTGACATTTTCCACTTATCTCAATTTTCCAAAGAGAAAGTTGAAAAATGTTCAGTTAGGTATTAGGAGGTTAAAAACAGATACATTTTATGCTGGGATATTGATGTTGGTGACACAGAACCAAAGAAAGAGATCATTTTAATTTTGAACAAAATTTATGGAAAATTTGAAGCTTATAATAATAAAAAATCCCCAGTGTTAAGTAGGCAATTTCATACAGAATGAAATTAAACCCATAGAGCTCACCTCAATCAGCTGGAACATCTTACGGCTTAAGTAGTCCTATTCCCTAAATTTAATAAGTGGAAGTATTTGTCCAATCCAAAGATATCATCGGATCTCAGTACAGAAACATGTAAAAGAACCATTTGACAAAGTTGCACCAATATAGAAGAAAATCTTCAAGCAGAGGAAATAAAAGTAGAAAGGTCACAGGGGGGAGTAGATAACCAAGATATATGTTCACTCAACAGCAAAGCTCTGGTGGGTTAGGTACTATGAATGAAAAAGTGTTGGCAAAGTGTATTAAAGAGGGCTGCAGAGTCAGGAAAGAGAAGCCAAACAGGAAGAGGAGGAGAAGGGATAGGGGAAAGGAGAAAGAAGGCCCTAATTAGAGTAAGCAAAAAATTAAATTACAAGTGTTTTGGATATGATATCGAAAGTACTTTCTCTTTGGCACTTTACTGATCTAGCAAGTTCTACAATTTGGGAACCATCACCAGCTTGCTATTAAGGAAAACAGGTTAGACTGAGTTTCAGGAAATTTGCCTTTTTAACTGCATGGAAGAAACTAGACATTTTGTAAAGCAACAGATTTCAGCATTGAAATGTGGGTATCAGAACCACTTACATCATCCTCTTCCTGGACAATGGATTATCAGGACAATGCCACCTGTTCATTAGTGACTACTTAAAGCAGGAGCAGTTTTACAAATGCTAATAATTGATCAAAATATTTCAGGTAGTGCTGGTTCTGCCTGGAAGGTGAGCACATGCCTGATATCAAAGCAGAGAGCTGCCTACGGCAACACAACTTTAACAACATCTACCAAACAGGACAGTTTAACAGTGAATATATCTTCACCAATGATTCATATAATATGCATGGGTATAAGCATTCTGTGAGATTGGTATAGAAAACCTGCAATCAACGTAAAGCTAAGAAGTCAAAATTGGAGTGTTTACTGTGATTTACAAAAATAAGCACTCAATATTAGAGGACTTCAAGGACAGGAATGACTCTATAGAATGAATCCCTCTATTCACTGGACTGAGTCCTTCAAGCCAGCATGAGATCACACCCCAGAGCTCTTGATGATTTTTTTTTTCCACTTAGTCATGAATTTGTTGACTAAATTGTTAGTGACCCATTTAAGACCCACACTACACTAATCATGGAGATAACTGTGAGCAGGTAGACATTGTTCTCCTGCCTGGCATAGCACTGAAGATAAGGTAGATCTCAAATTTTTTTACATAATAAAGCATTCTTTTCCCTCACTTGCTTCTTCCTAAAAACATGAATTTATATGTTAGTGATGTCGAGTGTTCTGTACTTGTACTAAGAATCTGTACATTTTCAAGACGTATTTAAAAGTGGTTCAGTCTGGTTTGCAAAATAGTGGCCTTTTAATTTAGACTTTCTGATTTTTACTCATTACTGAAAACGTTTTTACAATGAGTGGTGAGAGTCTTTAAAACATTTACAATCAATCACTACTCTTCTTTAAAGCTTATTCTATTACACCCTGACTCATTTTCCTTTCACTGCTTTTTGTTTATCACTAATGCATCTTCTTTACCAATCTTCCTTTTATGCTATTTTTGTAACAACAATCATTAATCTTATTTGTCACAATTTTATTATATGTTTTCTATAAAATATGACCTACTGGCACTGAGATTTTTTCTCTATAATAAGCCATCTTCCACTGAATAGATTGCTTGCATTTGCATTTTTATGACCTTTTGCTTTTATTGTTAGAATTAGTGATAGTTTTATATTTCTGTTTATTTATTTTATCTTCCCAAAGATTAGGAACAGCTGCTATTTATTCAAGAGAAATACGTATGAAATTCTTGGTAATATCTATTTTTTTTCCTGACCTTCAACAGTGACATGTGCCTTTATACTGCCTGGCAGGTTAGTGTTTATTGTGTTGTATTATCTAAATGAATATAGATCAAATTTCATTACTTTTCAAGGAAAATGTGGTCTTCAGTATGTTTAACATATTTAGAATATATTTTGTTTATTATTTTGTATTGTCTTTAAAATATCTCATGTATACCGAGTTTCTATTTCTGGTTATCATTGAAAATGATTGGTGAAACACAGTAGGAGAGAGATGTAGATTTTATGGGCCAATTTTAAAGGCCCTAATTGCTCTTTTTATATGAATATCAGCATTTGAGTAGTTCCAAAGCCTAATTAGTTTGTATCCTTAAGAAACTGAATTTCTGCTATCATAGAAATATCACCACTAATTATGAGAGCAGAATAAAAACATAATCAGACAACATTAAGCCAATTCCAGTAACCTCCAGAAACTTTGCCTAAATTATATATAAGCGCAGGCATACTATTTCCTGAGCAGAATGATTTACAGTAGACTCTCCGAGTTATCTTTGATCCTTACAAAAGTAAAAGCCACTACTCCAATTCAAGCTATTTTGGGGAATTAGAAACAGCCCTAGGCTGTAACTACTGAATTACATGCTTGTAGTTGTGACTCTGCTTCATGTTCTAGATTCCTCCGAATAGTTACTTTAAGAAAGAGAAAGCAGCTGTGCTCATTAGAGTTTTTTTGTGGTTCTCATAACTACCTAGAAACATAAATGCATCGTTTTAAATGTATTACACATGTTCAAGTAAATATTCAGATCGGTAAATATTTATTCGAATACCCGAGAAAAGGGTTTGCTAGATGTTTATCTTAATTATCAAATCTGTAAAGTACCAAAGGAATAAAAGAAAAATATTCATTCATTGGACAGAAATGAAGATTTGGGGAGTAAAAAAGACCTGTATTATTTAGACATAAAGACACTCAGGTGACACTGAGAATCAGGGTCCAGGTAGAAGTGACATGTTCCTTTTATTGTAGAAAGAGGGAATAGTAGAAGGCAATCTGGAGCAGAGCCCGCATGTGCCCTCTGGTGGAGCCAAATGACATTTCTTTCTTTTTTAAATATGCTTTTATTGGTACATTGTAATTATACATTAGGAGGCTCAGAATGATAGAAACATTCATGCCCACAGTACATGGTGAGTTTTGTTTTGCACTCCACTTTGCTCTCCCCCATACACATTATCAATATTGATGTTGATAATTTCATATATGTATATGCAGAGTATCATTTGACCATTTATTGTTTGTCCTGAATGTAATCCTCAGAAATATATTTTTATGAAAACTCCCAGGGGTGACTCAAGAAGGAAGGGGTATCTCTGTAGTCTTAGTTTTCCCTAGGTTTTCTTCTACTTTGAAATAAATCTCATGCAAGCTTATAGGGGATTTTCTAATTTCTGATAGTATAACAGAGTACTATGGGACATACAAGAAATACAACATGACACTCAGTCCCTTCAAGAGCTTATTTACTGGTAGGAGAAATATAATGGTCTTCTGCATGAGCCAGAGTTTTCACAAGTTAGTAGTGTAGATAACATGATGGATTGTCCTTGGAATTCAAAGAGAAGGGAATGGAGAAGCTGATCTTATATAATCCACAGGGCAGATGAAAAAGGCAGATAAAGACAGCATTTGTTTACTAACATGGAAAATGTATTTTAATTCAAGTAACTACTAAGGGTACAGGGATTAAAAAAAAATCCTTGATAAAATGCATGTGGTGGCACTTGCCTATAATCCAATTCCTTGGGAGGCTGACCTGAAGATCACAGATTCAAGGCCAGCCTCAGGGACTCAGCAAGATCTTATTTCAAAAATAAAAAGACCAGGAGTGTAGCTTGGAGGGAGAATACTTTGGGGTTAAATCTCCAGCAACGAAACAAAACAAAAACAACTTTAATTCAAATAAGTAAAAATAAAATTCTTACTGCCGCTAAATTGAAACCATCTAGCATTTTCTAACATTATAACACTTTCATGGTTTCCCTAATGGATATTTTAATGTTTTCTTTTCCCTACTGACCTATGGAAATAGCTTTCTCAGCAGAGTTGTCCTTTTGCACAAATAGTGCGGTCCTGCTTCAGAGATTCCATAGATTAAAACAGCTGCTGGTTCTCCATTAGTCTGGGAATCCGAGTTGTGCTTTGCGACTCTTAGCACCTCCCTCTGGCTTCCTGCTAAGCCTTGTATTCACTGGTGGGCGACGACCTTCAGTTCTTGCTGCTGCCTGTGCTTTCTGAGCTTAGGGGCATTTTCACACAGGGGCCAGTGGAAAAGGCTCTTCTTCCCCATCCAAATAGGGCTTGATGGGCAGGAGTGTGGGACTGGGGTAGATCACTGAAGTGAGACTGGAAACAAGGCTGATGTCTGCCCCAATGCATCTACCTTACACTGCACCTAGTTTTTGATGCTGTGTGTCTCAATTTTTTTTTTCCCACTTTTCAAAATCTGGAGTTGGGTTGGGTCAAGAAAATACACACCAGGTTAATTCTTTTTTTTTTTTCCTTGGTGGTACTGGGAATGGAACCCAGCAGCATTCTACCTCCAAGCTACATATACTACCGGCCTTATTTTTTATTCTTTAGTTTGAAACAGGGTCTCACTGAGTTACAAAGGTCCTCACTAAATAGCTGAGGCTCTCCACAAACCACAATTCTCCTGTCTCAGCCTCCTGAATGCTGGGATTACAAGCGTGCGTCACCATACCCAGGTACATTATGTCAATTCTATAATATTCACTTTCTTAGTAAACTGTCAGATAGCAGCATGGTTTATTCTTATTTTTTAAACACTTTATTGTAAAATAAAACACCTATAGAAAATCATATGAAACATGTTTGTAGCAGTATTGCTATTTTTAAAACAAACTCTGTGTGTGTGTGTGTGTGTGTGTGTGTGTGTGTGTGTGTGTGTGTGTTTTACTGGGGATTAAACCCAGGGGCATTGTAACTCTGAGCTACATCCCTGGCTCTCTTTTATTTTTATTTTGAAACAGGGTCGTTCTCAGTTGCTGAGGCTGTCCTGAAACCTAAGATTCTCCTATCACAGAATTCCAACTACTAGAATTACACTCATGTGCTACCAAGACCGGTTAAAACAAACTATCTTTAACTATCTGGGTCAGTTGATAGCTACTCCACTGCTAAGGTACATCTCCATTATACTTTCTCTTCCCCTGTACCCTAAGTGAAACCCTATACCAACCTATGTGCCTAAATGGAGCCCATGTATCCCAAATGGAACCCTATGCCAACCTAGGTGCCACGATTTCCCTTTGTTTCCACCTAGTTTTATCACACAGAGGTCTCCTCCTGGATACCATTATTTAATCTTGCTGCGTTTGGGTATTTGGTGTGGATTAAGTGTCCCTTTGATGGCACAGGTTTTTCTTCCATCCTTTTTTTTTTTTTTCTGGTCCTTTTCTCCAATTTCTTCTTTGACTTTCTTTTAGCAGATTCCATTAAACACAGGTCTTGTCATTCCTGGTGGTTTGTTTCATCTACTTTTAGTCTGGGGTTCATGAAGAAGTACCATCATCTGATTTTGTTGGAAATGTTGTCCAAGGCTTTTTATTTTTTTGTCTAGTCATTCTATTAATTTTTGTAGGAAATCTAGATGATTCGAGATCAACATCATCAGTATTTTCCAAAGAAGTATATATTTATGTTATTTTTTCTAAATAGTAAAGAAACCTTATTTTTTACAATGAGAATGAGGCAGGAGCCTGGCTGTGTCCTTAAAGACTACTCTTGTCCAAAAGCCTAAGGGCAAGAAAGAAAAGTAAAGCTTTCTTCACAGCCTCCCCTCTGAGGTAAACATAGGAGGGCCCCTTCCATCAGCTAAGACCACAAGATAAGACATCTAAGTCCAGCAAGATGGAATCACCCAGTACCCACTCCATAGAACTCAAGAAGGTACCACACAGTACCAGCCACGTGGAGGCTAAAACAGAAAATCTGCCTCAGGAAGTCCAACTGAAACCTGAATCGAGCCCTCTAATTGGTACCCTACCTGTTATTGATCCAATCCAAACCTGTCTCACTGTGGCTCTATACTCTGTATAACAATGCCATTGGGGGATAAGACCTAGAGCTTTGTATATTGGGCCTTAACTAGTGAATAAAATGACAGGCAACATCCTACTCTGACCTTTTTCTCTTTTTATCCATGAACCAAGCCTCCTGCAACAAGAGCATGATTTAATACTCTGTCCTCTTTATTTTATACTCTATCCTATTTATCTTGTATTTACGTCTTGTTGCTAGTGTCTTGGTGATTTTTTTTCAAAAACAATAACAGAAAAAACTTGTGGAAATTTTATTTAAAAATGTCTCCTAACATGTTCTGTTGAAGCATGTCAATAGGAATTTCAGAAAAAAAATTCTACTGGAGCCTGTTACTAAGAGAGTTCTTTTCACCAATATTATCCTGTTCTACTCCAGTGAAGTCAGTTTTTATTAATTAGAGAGGACAACTAAGCCATCTGTACACAGGACCTTCTTATAACCTTGTAAAAAAGCATCCTCTAAGGTTTTATATTATTATGTTTGAATTATGAAGTCTTAATAAAAAATCACTTTTGCATTTGCTTTGGCCTGGTACACTGAATGGCAAAAAGAAAGGACAAGCCACATCCCTGTTTCCTGCCCACTTGGCCATTTTTCCCTCTGAGCAAAAGTAACACTGAAAATGCTTTAAAATTACACAGAGCAGCATTTCATTCTAAAATTGCTTTTATAACATTTTTCTTCCTGGATTTTTACTCTCTGAAAAGTGGAACTTTTTTTTTCCTTTTAGTACTGGGGGTTGAATCAGGTCCTTACATAGGCTTGGCAAGTGCTCTACAACTGAGCTCTACAACCCAAGCCCTTTAAAGAAAATTTTTTTTTCTTTTTTTTTTTCAGTAGTAGGGATTGAACTCTGGAATATTCTATTTCTGAGCTTCATTTTATATGCCCCAGCCTCATTTTATATTTTATTTTGAAATAAGGCCTTGTTATGTTGCTGAGACTGGTTTTGAACCTATGATCCTCCTGTCTCTTCCTCCCACGTACTAGGTTTACAGATGTGTACCAACACACTCACCACTTTCTTTTTCTTGATATAATGTAGCAAGACTATTTATTTATTTTTATACTTTTATTGGTGCATTGTAATTATTCATTTTAGAGAGATTAGAACTGATAGGAACACAAACGACAAATGACAATGTTGTTCTTTTCTTTTTTAGAGAGATCTAATATTCCATTGTGTATAAAGACCATTGTTTATCCACTTATTTCCTGTTGGATCCTTAGGTTTTTCATATCCACAGCTTGCTTGGCTGTGGTGAATAATTACTGAAATGAACATAAAATACCGGTATTCCTTTGTCATACCAATTTCCTTTTTTTTTATGTATATCTGGTACTGGGACTGCTGGATCATATAGCATTTCCATTCTTAGTGTTTTTAAGGAAATTCCGTACTATTTTCCAAAATAGCTATGCTAATTTATATTTCCCTGATGAGTCATTCTAAGAGATAGAACATCCCTGAGTTCAAAACATAATCACACACACACACACACACACACACACACACACACACACACACACACAACTCTCTCATCTTTATTATTAATTCAATTTCTTTTTATTACTAACAGCACTAGAACTTTGTAAAAAAATCCACTTTTTCTATATTTTAGATTATCTCTTATATTTTAGCATTTATGCATCCACAAAGATTTAAGATGGCAAAATATTCCTTCTAGATACTCTTTATATAGATAAATGCATCATAGGCATTTTTTTTTGTAATGATGTCTGAATGTTACTCAAGGTATGGGCTGAATTAAACAGAATAACTTTTCTGCCTTTGTCTTTATGGTACACAAACTGACCTTCTTGATTGATGGTTTGGGATCAGCAATATTTTCATTGGAAATGACAAAATCCAAAAGTAAAATGAGAAAAACTAGTAATATTGTGGTACATATATCAGGTATTAATATAGTAGTTGAATACAGACTTAAAGTAGAAGCACAATATCCAAGACTTGTCTTTGTTCTGCTTTATTCTGGCTTTTTTGTTTACTCATATTCTCTCTATAGTCATACTAGATGGTTTGAAAACATTGAATTTTTTCCTATTTGTTCTTAAATTTATTTAATAACATGAATTTAGATTCTGGTCAAAATTGTTCCTTAAAATAACATAATGGAAAAAATTTTGTTTTTTAAAATATGAAACCTAACTTCTATTCCCCATATTAAACTTATTAAAGTCAAGGACTTTTTTTTTATTTGAAAATTAAACCATTTTATTTAACAACATTTGTCTTATTTTCCCCAAACTTTTAGATTCTTTATAAAACATTATTTATTCATATGGGGGTGGGCTGGTTAGTGGGAAGTGAGTGATGAGTCAAGGACTTTTGAGGTCTACAAAGAATATATAATTTTGCAGTGAATTTTCTTAATAAATTTTATTAGTATAAGTAATATTATTCCTTTGAACATAAGCAGGAACCTACTTAAGTTAGAAGCATTATTATTACTAGGAATGGTGCTGGCCTCAGGAAGGTGCCTAGATTTTATAACAAAAAGAAAAGTTACCTAAACAACTTTTCCCATTTGCTTTTGGTCCTTAGATAGTTTCACAATGACATACACAGTATTTTTATTGTAGAAATAAATATTCTTCACAAAAATGTGAGTGCTCTGAAGCTCTGTGTTCTAATGTAAACGTCTCTCTTACTCACAGGTTGTGAGGATTTAAGGCCCAAATGACCAAAGTTATATAAAGAGGATCAGAGGCAACTGGAAATGGAAAATGGTGGGGAAGAATTAACTTCTGTTTGAGTTTAATCTCTTATTTTACACTCTGAGGTCTTGAATGCTATGTTTCTACTTTAACTCTGAGATTAGTTACTATATTCACCCCTTCTATCGAAACTGAATAATAACTTTCTTCATTTTCATTTCCTTTTATGTTTTTCCTTAAGGGCTCCACCATGTTACCCAGGTTGACCTCAGATTTCTCATCTCAAGGGATCCTTGTGTCTCTGCTTTCCAAAGGTAACCACAGGTATATGCTACCACAACTGGATAGTTTTGCTTATTTTATTTGAATTTTTTGTCATTTGCAACCAAAAGATTCCTGAGATCCATCAATCAAGAATACTAATTGGAATTATAAACTGATTGAGAAGATCCCACAGCCTTTTTAATGAGGACTGAGTCACAGCACACAGGAAGTGATTTGAGTGACTGACTCTATTCTCAATTTATTCCAAAGATGAAACATAATTAGAATCATTCTAAATGCATAAGAGAGAAGGCAATTTATTGCAGTAGGAAATGCCTTAGGGATTGAGGATTTAATTCTCTCAAAGAATACTAATTCTAAATGAGAAATGTTGCATGATCCCATAGTAATTTTTAAAGTTAATAACCATGTAGATCACATTTTCTCCATGAGGCATGGTGCTGTGGTGTGTAATCTCTCAGACTCAACTTCCAGAGACAAATAAGGCCACACCGTGTACTGTGTGTAAGTCACCTTCTCTGTGTCTCACTGTCCTTATATAAGAAACATAAGTAATAATACCATGTATCTCACAGAGCTACTGTGCTGATGAATATGTGATTGGAAGAATTCTTGGCACCCGGTAAGAAAATAATCCCTGGTATTGGTGTTGTCAGCATACTTACTTTTATTATTAAATATACTCCATTTTATTTATTTGCAGATAACTTCAGTAAACAAACACCATTTATTTTTACACTAGATGCTATATTAAATAAAAACACATTTTAATTTTAATTGGTCACTTAATACTTAATGTATACAAATCCATTTATTTATTTATTTATTTATTTATTTATTGCGGGTCTGGGAATGGAACCCAGGGGCATTTGATCTCCTTGTGAGGCTGAGACAGGAAGATCACAGTTTCGAGACCTGTCTTGGCAACTTAGTGAGGACCTCAGCAATTTAGTAAAACCCTGATTCACTAAAATTATAAAATAGACCTTGAGGTATAGCTTAGAAGTAAAACATCCCTGGGTTCAATTCCCAGTAGTAAAGAAACACACAAACAAGCACAAACCAAAAATAAATAAAAACAAAACCAAAGATAACAAGAAAAAATTTTGCTTAGTCTCAAGTCAGATAAAGCTTCACACATGCTTTTAGAATTGAGAAATTTTAGAGATTTTATTGTGATTCATGATTCAATGTAGAAGTGAATAGTAAAGTTTGGCCTTACAACAGAAGGAGAATAATAATGTTTTGGGTTGGACTTTAGCAACTTTGGGATTTGATCTTCTAGACACTTGTAAACCTCAAATCTCCTATTATCTAGTATAGGAAATAGTTATTAACTTCTATAAAGTGGAGAAAAAAATTCAACATTTTTAAGCTTCTAGGCTCAGAAAAGAAATCAGAATTTATTTACAAGCATCTTAGAACTGGTCAGTCACAAAAAGTGAAAGGTCGGATGTTTTCCCCCAGATGTACAAGACATTGTAGGACACAAGAGGGAGAAATTAGGTCACAGGAGGGACTCCAGACAAAGGATGAGAAACCCTAGTGGAGTGAGAAAGAGGACCTAAATGAAGGAAGCAGGAGAGGGAAGGAAGACTTGAAGAGAAAAATGCCTCAATAGGCGTGATGTTCAGACACAAATTTATTAATGTCACTCATGCTGCCATGCAGAGGAAGGTTGGCAGGGGAGAAAATTAGGTGGGAATTGGGGCAGGCTGACCAAGTATAGTGTGCATGTATGCCTCCATCACCCTCAACCTCATTAAGATGTATGATTACAATGCACCAAAAAAATAAAATATTAAAGATAATGACAACAAATTAAATTGGTAGTAAAAATAAAGTCTCTAAAATATAATCCAGTATTTTGTACCTGAGGTGATTGTAAGTAAATACTTCAGATATTATTTTTACAGTATAATTTATAATGTAAAAATAAAAACACAATGTAAAGGCTTAGTATAAGAAACACTTTAAAAACAATATATATTGAAAGAGAGTAGTAATAAGGATGAATATTGAATAAAAGAAGGCATACAAACCAGGGGTGGTAGCACATGCTTGTAATTCCAGCATTTGGGAGGCTGAGACAGGAGGATCAGGGTTCACAGCCAGCCTCAGCTACTTAGTGAGGCCCTTTGCAACTCAGTGAGACCCTGTTTTAAAATAAAGAATTAAAAAATAGTGTTGGGGATATAGCTAGGAGGTAGAATGCCTCTGGGTTCCATCCCCAGTACCGCAAAACAAAACAAAACAAGAAGGTATATACAGGTACCCAAATAAAGTTTCTTGTATGTTTTGGAACAGAGATGTCAGTTTCATTTGTTTTCAAAGTCAAAATTTTCTAATAATCTCATGCAAAGGTTGTAGCATGTTTTGTCTATCGTTTTGATGACTGCAATGTCTGAGTCATGACCTAAATCTTCTCTACAGGATACATTTACCTAAGGAAATCTCTTGTGTACATTACCCAGCAGTCTAATAATGAGAACCCCCAGGACACAGAATGAATGATACTTTTTGGTACATCTCCCACTTCTTCTGGGCCTAATCCTACAAATGAGACTTAGTGTTGAGTCTCATTGCTGGTGAATACCAAAATCTCATCAACATACTTTTGTAACAGTGAAGAAACAGAGACTTGAAAGGGATTATTATGGTTAACCTAAGTGATCTTCTTACTGATAACCTATTCCTTGAATTTATCTGGAGAGGGTACTTAATTCTGGTTGTTCAAATTTATCTTATTTGATAATTTCATAATCATTTATTCTAATTTGTTCCAATAACTCATAATTCAGTCAGAAAGATGTCATATCTATCCTAGCCCCGGCTGATAGAAAATACATATGTGTTTTATCAATAACTTTAGTAGTGAATGAGTATTACATTTATTAGGAAATTATTAGGACATTCAAAGGTCTTGTTTTATTTATTTGTGCTGCATAAAATAGTAACATAATTAGAAACCTAATGCAGTGGTTTTTATTAGAAATGTCTATGGATGTTGCATTTGCTTCTATATTAATCTACTGTTATATTGCTACCATGGTGATGAATGTTATGTCTTCCTTTCTTTTTCTCCAAATAGAAAAAATGTAACAGTGGATAAATAGTAGATTATTAAAAATTTCATGTAACTTAGATTACAGTCTGGAATAACTATGCCTGCAATTCTTTTTCTTTTTTCTTTCTTTCTTTCTTTCTTTCTTTCTTTCTTTCTTTCTTTCTTTCTTTCTTTCTTTTTCTTCTTTCTTTCTTTCTTTCTCTCTTTCTTTCTTTTCTTTTTCTCTTTATTTCCTTCCTTCCTTCCTTCTTTCCTTCCTTCCTTCCTTCCTTCCTTCCTTCCTTCCTTTTTTTCTTTCTTCCTTCCTCTATGGTACTAGGAATTGAACCCAAAGGCATTCTACCTCTAAACTATACTCCACGTACCTTTTAAATTTTTTTTTCTTTTAAAACAGGATCTTGTTAGATCCCTGAGAATTTCACTAAATTGCTGAGTGTAGTCTTGAACTTGCAGTCCTGTCTCAGCATCCCAAGTGCTGGGATTATAGGTGTGTGCCATCATACCCAACTTGTTTTTCTTCTGAGACAGGTTTTCACTATACTTCAGAGTCTGTCCCGGAATTCCTGGGCTTAAGTATTACTGCCGCAACCTTTCAAATGCTGAGAGTTTAGGCAAATGCTACCACAGTTCACTACTTTAAAATTTTTTCAAATGTGTTTGACCCTTAAATTTGCAATTGTTAATAAAAGGAATATTTTTTCTAAAGAAGCATCATCATGAATAAAAATATTTTTTACCTTCACTATCTTTTATATAGCTTTATTATTTACAAAATAACTCACATTCATTTACTCATTTTAATTTTAACAATCCAGTTAGAAAAAAAAATATTACCTGTTTTACATAAAAAAAATGAAGACCCATGGCTTGTACAAAGGGGCACTGTAATGACTAGAAACTTTTGTTATTATTTTTATATAGTGGCACCATGGTAACTTTTGTAGCTTCAGAAAGAAAGGCAACTCTTTATAGCTCCTATTTATTGTCTTACTTTCCTCAGACTTCATCAAGAGCCAAGGCTCAGTTTCATACCTTAATATGAAATTACAAACCTAGCCTATGCTAACAAAGAGAATAACACAGTAGGGTTGATGCTTGATATTAAAACACATGGGTGGCAACAGAGACTCTGATTTTTATAACTATAATTTCTTTTTATATTTATATCCACCTATATTGGTTTATATCTGTAATATCTAATTTTTATGTCTCTTTGTATCATATTGTATCTATACCTATATAATTTCTGGCGCACCAAAGCAGTGATTGAGCCAATTCAATCATACATGAGATGATACTTTTTAGAGAAGTATTTTAGAAGCAAAGAACACTGGATCTCACCTGTAACTATCCAAATCAGATTCTCTGTTAAAAAGACCTTAAGATTTTATTCTTAACACATTCTTCAGGGAAGTTTTATGCATTTTATTGTTTGAAATAATTTTATTCATAGTAAAAAGGACCTGGCCATAAAGAGAATGGTTCTTTGACAATTAAGTGACATTATAAGCATCATATCTTTTTTTTTCTTTTTTTACTGGAATTAATGAAATATCCAAAAGGCCGGAAGCAATTAAAAAGTATATACAAATCTAAAAGTTATTGTCTCTTACTGTAAAGTTGATTTTAATCCTGGACTCAGTCTTTCTTTTTCTGTTATTTTTAAGGTACTAGAAATTGAACCCAAAGACATTCTATGACTGAGTTTTGCCTTTGGCCTTATTTTATGTTTTTTATTTTGAAAGAGGGTCTCACTAGGTTACCGGGCTCTGGCTTTAAACCTGTAATTCTTCTGTCTCAGACTCCCAAGGACTGTATTACAGGCGTGTGCTATTATGCCCAGCTCAAGACATTTTTTAAGTTATGAGTTATGTTTTAAACACTTCCAAGTAATTTTATTTCCAACTCCATGCTCAGACAATTCATCTTTTTTGATCTTGATACTAATAGATAAGTTAAATTCACAAATTTGAATAGACTTTCCTTAGATCACTTTCATATAGTCTTAATTATATGATTAGCAAGTAGAACTGGGAATTGTCATGGATTTGACTGAGTGATGGAAAATGCTTACACATTCATTAGATCTATATTAAATACCTGTTATGTGCAAGTCTTAAGAGACATACAAAACTATTAAAGACTAGTGCTGCTTTCAAGTCTCACTTATGAGATGGCATACCCATAAAAAAGCTTAATGAAGACCTTATTTAATTTACGTCTAATTAGAGGTTTAGGCAGTGTTCTTTAGCAGTTGAGAAATAGAAACAATTACTTCAGGATAAATTTGATAGAAAAAGGCTCCTCAGAAAATATAGGGTATTTGGGGAGGGAGGTGGAAAAGTAAAAGGAGAGACTTGATGAAGAAGACGGTTCATATAATCCTATGTACACTTGCGAAGCTATCAATACTAATTTTAATTTTAGAAATGGGGATAAAGAAGAAGGGTGCTATGTGAATGTATGTTTTTATCATACAAAACCTCAATATGGTGTATAGTCATAATGAAACCATAAATGTATACTTAACAAGAGTATAAAATATGTTTCAGAAAAGAAAGAAGAAAGCATAGAAGTCATCCAGCACCACATATGCATGCATGAGTTAATGACAAATGCCATAAACTAGGTTTACAACACTGACGGCTCCCGCCTTGGACAGGATTGGCCCAGGATTCACTATGCCACTGGGCCTGAGGGTTGTGGCTTGAAGATGGTCATTGGATGGTACAGTTAGTGAAAACTAAAGAAATAATGTTCTATATTTATCTTCAATGATTCACAGTAGCTTCTGAAGCAGGGCAGAGAACCTGAGAACAGGAGGGACTTAGAAAGGCACGTGTATTACCTACTGTGTGGTGTGGGGAGGTGAGCAGGTAGGTGAGAAAGCACAGGGCACCACGTCAGGGCCCACCAGCCCACAAACTAACAATTCAAACTAAGGATTGAAATTGGGCAAAAGGTGTCGATTACCCAAGACCCAATTTTGACCAATCATAAAGAGCAAATGGAGAACCGCGTCAGATTTAAAATCCCACCTCTCAAGAGTTTTGGTGGTGACTCTTTGGGGGTAATTGGGATTAGCTCCTCTATATAGGTTTTATACAATTCACTTGGGAGCCGGGGGTGGTGGTGCATGCTTATAATACCAGCATCTGGGAGGCTGATAAAAGAGTATCATGGACAGCCTCAGCTACTACTTAGTGAGGCCATTTGCAACTCAGTGAGACTGTTTCAAAATAAAGTATACAAAATAGGGCTGGGGGTGTATCTCAAAGGTAGAATGCCCCTGGGTTTCATCCCCAGTACCCCCCCCCCCACACACACACACACTCTCTCTCTCTCTCTCTAGGGGAATCCATCTGGTCCTGGGGTTTTGTTTACTGATAGGATCTTTATTTGCTGCCTCAATCTCTTTGATTGCTATTGGTCAGTTGTTTAATTTTTCTATATCTTCTTGGTTAAATTCAAGGAAGGGTGTACATGTCTAAAAATTGTCAATTTGTTCCAAGTTTTTCATTTTGTAGGAGCATAATTTTTCAAAATAGTTTCTAATACTCCTATGGATTTCTACCCTGTCAGTGGTAATATATTTTTTCACCTCTTAATTTAGTAATTTGGGTTGATTCTTTATTTTGGTTTGGCTGGCTAGTGGTTTATCAATTTTTTTTACTTTTTTTGAGAAACCAGCTTTTGGTTTTGTTGATTTTTTGTATTGTTCTTTTATCCTTTACTTAATTGATTTCTTATTCTAGATTTGGGGTGAGACTGTTCTTCTTAAGTGCTTTGAGATGTGTCATTAGGTTATTGATTTGGTGATTTTCTGTTCTTATATGCAGAGTCAGTGCTATGAATTTCCTTCTTTCTACTGCCTTGAAGATGTTTCAGAGGTTTTGATATTTTCTGTCTCTGTTTTCATTTGTTTCTAAGAATTTCTTAATTTCAACTCTAACCTTTTATATGACCCATTCCTCATTCAGCAGTGTGGTGTTCAGTCTCCACATATTCATATGGTAATTCTGGGTCTCCTTATAGTTGATTTCTAGTTTCATTTCATTTTGATCTGAAATGATGCAGGGGAATATGTCACATTTTTTTACTTTATTAGTGTTCATTTTGTGGATCAGGATATGGTCTATTTTGGAGAGGGCTCCATGAGCAGCTGAGAAAAATGTGAACTCTGCTGTAGTTGGTGAAATATTCTGTATGTGTCTAATAAGTCTGGTTTGTGGTATTCTTTAGATCTGAGGCATCTTTACTTATCTTTTGTCCAAAAGATCAATCTAGCAGTATGAGAGTATTGAAGTGTCCAGTATTATGTATTGGGGTCTCTGTGTGACTTAATGTCACAAAGAGTTTGTTTTATGAAAATGGCCTCACTTAACGTTTGGGGCATAAATGTTGACTATTGTTATTTCCTCTTGCTGGATTGTTCATTTTACCAGTAAAAATGACATGCTTTGTCTCTTCTGATAAGCTTGGCCATGAATTTTAATTTGTCTTATATCATTGTTGGTATTCCTGCTTGTCTTCAAGTTCCATTGACATTACCTTGTTCCAACCCTTCACCTTTAGTTTGTGACTATCTTTACTTGTAAGTCACCTGTGTTGCTTACAGGCAGCAGATAAATGGATTCTGGCTTTTCATCCATTTTACCACATTATGTCTTTTTATTCGGGAGTGAGGCCATTTATATTCAGTATGATTATTGAAAGATAATTTTTAATTCCTAACATTTTGAGTTTTAAATTCTGTTTGAGATAATGGTTGTTGTTCTTTGCTTAGTTGTTTATTTGGTAGAAATTCTTATCTCTCTGTTTCTGGCATGTATTACTTATTTCTTCATTGCAGTTAATCTCTTTGAGTATTTTCTCTAGTACTGCTTTGGAAGAAATAAAGTTTTTCAGTTTTTGTTCAGCTCTGGACCTGATTCCTGTCTATGTCTGGCAATGGTCTAGATGAATTTATGTAGGACCTGGGAAGAGAAAGGAGAAAAAGACCCTGCACATGTATTACTTTCTGTGAGGTGTAGGGAGGTGATTAAAGAGATGAGAGACCAGTGTGCAGTAGAAGATCAGGGCCAACCAGTCCACAAGATAACAATTCCAACTCAGGATTAAAATCTGGAAAAGGCACTGATTCCTCAAGACACAGTTATAACCAATCATACAAGAGCAGATGGAGGACCTCAAAAGATTTATAATCCCACCACACAAGAGCTTTGATGGTTACTCTCTTTTGGAGATACCTCTCTATGCAAAAGAAGCCATTTTGTCTTCTTGTTTCTTTTACCTAAAACAAACTTCCATGTTTCTATACCCTTCATTAGTCTGTGGACTTCATCGATTGAAATCTATTAGACAAGAGTCCTATAAGAAGAGACAGCCCCATATCTTTTCCTAAAACTTAACCAACTCAGTTATCTATTCATTAAAATTTATAGACAAGTTTAATGATATATCAAAATGGTCATGTTTTCATTTTATTAATATGGTCATAATATATACATAATTTTAAGTGAGCAGAAATTTTCTTTTTCCATTCATCTGTTAACAAACACCTAGGTTGGTTCTACAAATTGGCTATTGTGAATTGTGTTTTAAGAGAGCGGGGGTATTCATGTATCAGTGTAGCATCTTGACTTTAATTTTTCTGCCAAGATGCAGAGGAGTGATGTAGATGGCACTAGGGAATATTATGACAGGTGAGATCAGCCAGTCTCAGAGAGTCAAGGGCCATATGACAGGTGAGATCAGCCAGTCTCAGAGAGTCAAACATATGGTTTTCTCTCATTTGTAGAAGTCAAAGGCAAAATGGAAAACAAAAGGAACTAGAGATAAATGAGGAATGATACCAGCAGAATAGTGAAAGGGGGTGGGAGAGGGAGGTCTAAGAAGGAAGCATTTCAATAATATGTTCAGCGGGGCGTGGTGCCGCATGTTTGTAATCCCTGCGCTTTGGAGGCAGAGACAGGAGGATCATGCAGGTTCGAAGCCAGCCTTGCTGGCTTAAGAGACCCTGTTTCCAAATAAAAATATAAAAATGGGCCTGGGAGTGTAGCCTGGAGGTAGAAGGGTTTCCAGGAACCTCAGTACCACACACATACACACACAAAATAATACTATGTTCATATATGAAGTTATCACTTTAATTTTTAAATCTCATTGGAGTGGGAAGTCTGGAGTGGAGTGAGATGTGGAAGGAAGTATACTACGTGATATGTGCATGTATACTCGTATCATTTGAACATGTATTATTACAGTGCACTAAGATATTAAAAACGAATAGGAATTTCCAGAAATTCTGTTGTTAGTCTTACATAAAATGCTCCTACTCATATCTTATTACCATTACCTATCCATTCTCAGCATGGCTCTTACTTATTCCTAGAAGTAAAACTTTATGCTTTAAGCACAAAGTATTAAAAGACTGTATCACATGTCTTACTATCTTAAAGTTAGAGCACTAAAAAAACAGACTTCTGATTCCAGGATAGTAGATGTGGGTCCAAGAGTTATTTCAAAAATCATAGAGGGAAAATAAATCAGCAAAGTACTTCTTACTTTATAGATTCTCACAGACTGTGCACAGCAATATTACAAGTCTATAATAATCTTTTGTCTCTTCCCCCATCATATCATTCCCTCACCCCAGGCAATGACAAAAAGCTGGATGTTTGATTTTACTTCTAGCAGCCAAAACACGGACTGGTTATTGCACTGAAGGTTATAAACTCAAAAGAGGACTTGAAATATTAGCATTTGATATTTCCATCAATAGCTTATTCCTGGTTATATCTTTTCTCGTCAACTTAAAAAACAGGGTGTTTGTACTGATTTCTAAGGGTAGGAAACCAAACTTTATTATCAATAGTTTATGCTGCCAAATAATTGAAGACAGTGAGGTTGATAATAATAATCTATGTATTGATATTTAATATATTCCTTAAAAACAAATTACTAATTATTTCAGCATAGTCTATTCAGCAGTTTAGATGAGCTTTTCCAATCACTTCATTGCCTTAGTCTCATTACAAATAGGCTGTGTTGAAGCGCATGTTTAATATGCTTAAAAATTATTAAGCATACCATAAATACAGAACAGCTTTTGAAGAGGTGACACAAAACACTAGTGTGAGATTTTTAAATTCTTGCTAAATACATTTATTGATGCTTTGTAATTATACATCACACTGAGGATCAAATTGATAAAAACATAGATGCACGCAGCACGTGGTGTGATTTCTTCTGCATTCCACTCCACTCCCTCTTCCCATATGCTAATGAGACTGGCAGTGATACCTTCATAAATAGATATAATTATTTAAACTCTTTTCTTTATTTTTGTTCCATATTTCCTCCCCAAATACCTTTCTACTATTCTGCTCTCTCTCCTCATTTATCTAAAATATATTTTCTTTCTATTTTCTCTCTAGATTCTACATATGAGAGAAAACACATAACCTTTCAGAAGAAGGGACAAAATGGAATTTTAGAAAGTATAAACACTACTAACAATATGAATCTCCAACAATAGATCCTGTGTCCCAGAGTGGAATATCTTTTAATTTTCATATTTCAAGATAATTTACTTGATAATTTTTTGTGAGGAAAAAGATGTTATCAAAGTAAAATATTTTTCATAAGAAATAAATACACTATGGAAGAAAATAGATGACCCTTCATTTTCCTGAGATATTTTTGAAGCAAAGGGGACTTCATATAGATGAGGAGAGAGACAAGGAGAATAGTAGAACAGAAAAACATTGGGAATGAATTTGGGGATGGAGGTGGGCAGAGAAAAAGAGAGACTCGATGAAGGAAACAGTTCAAATAATTATATATATATTCTTACCAATCACAATATGTGAAAAAATGGGATGGTGCGGGGTGAGATGTGGAGGGAAACACTGAGTCCCGTGTGCATGCTTCTATCGCCCTGTATCCATTATAATGCTCAATTTCTGTGCTCCTATAAAGTATGTTAAAATGAAGTGAATATGTGAGTTCAATCACCAACACCACAAAAGAAAAATAGATGAGAGAAATGGGGGCTTGAAATAATAATACACACACACATACACGCACACACACAAACACCACTGTATTTCTTAATTAGGGCTTATACTAAAAATACTTACAAAGTATTTCTTAGATAATTTTCTCTGCTAACTATACAGAAAAATATTAACAAATTAAACTATATAAAAGTTATGATCTATTGCTTGGCTGAGATATAGCTCAGTAATGGAGTGCCTGCATACCATGGTTAAGGTCCTGGGTTTGATCCCAGGACATCAAAATAAAAAATTACTGGCTGGGCGTGGTGGCGCATGCTGTAAATCTCAGTACTTGGGAGGTTGAGACAGGAAGATCACAGGTTCTCGGCTAGGCAGCTTAGTGAGGCTTTCAGCAACTTAGTAAGACCGTGTTTCAAAATAATATATAAAATAGGTCTGTTGGTGTAGCTCAGAGGTAGAAGGTCCCTGGGTTCCAACCCTAGTACCACAAAAATTATTGTTAATTAAAGATGTCAGATTATATATGTCATATATATAATTATATATATATATCATATATATTTATATATATAAATGAGAAAAGGAATAATACATATGGTATGAGTATTTACGAAAGACCTAATTTTGTATTAATTTAGGTAAAGACAAATGCCACCAAGAATAAACAAATTCAGAAGACCTCAGGGTTTTAATACAGTAACAGCTCTCATTCACATAAACCCCACTTTTTGGTGAAGGTGGGGATGGAGGAAGCCCTGTTCTACACGGTGATTCAGGAACACAAACTATGTGCAGTCCTTGGCATCTTTAACACAGCTTTCAAGGTCACCTCGGTCACTAACATCCTGCAGTAGGTGAGAAAAAGAGAAAGGCTGGAGGGACAGGCAGACGTAGGAACTGCAAGTATCTTTTCCAACAAAATTCCAGTGGCCAGAGCTCATCCCACCGAGGAGCCGGCTGGGGTGGTGCTTCAGCAGTGTGGCCCAGGAGAAAGTGGAATTTTTTTTATGATAAACTGGCCAGTTTTGACCTCAGCTTTTACTATCTCTTTCATCTTCATCCCATACAAAAATACCTTTGTCTGTTTTGTAACTAAAGTCAAATGTAAGTCATGTAAAATCATAATGAATGTGCAGAGATATGGAGATGTTTCTTCATGATCTTTCACTCTATAGATTACATTTAGTGTGTATGTGTGTGTGTGTGTGTGTGTGTGTGTAGTACTGCAGATTAAACCCAGGAGGTGTCCAACCTCAGCCATATTTTATTTTTTTATTTTGAAACAGGGTCTTAATTTAAATTGCTGACGGCCTCACTAATTTGTGAGGTTGGCCTGAAAACTGAGATCCTCCTTTCTCAGTCTCCCAAAGACCGATATTATAGGTCTACATCACCATGACTGGCAAAATTATATTTTAAAATAGCCTATCATGCCTTATATCAATATTTAAGTTTGACAAATATTTATAATATTTGGCCAGTCTCTAAAGGGAAAGAGGCCTTTCTTTTATAGCATATGTCTTCCTCATGATATTTTAAAATATGCTTGAGAGCCAGGCGTGGTGGCGCATGCTTGGGAGGCTGAGACAGGAGGATTTTGCAGGTTCGAAGCCAGCCTCAGCTGACTTAAGAGACCCTGTTTCCAAATAAAATACAAAATAGGTCTGAGAGTGTAGCCTGGAGGTAGAAGGCTTCTGGGTTCCATCTCCAGTACCGCCCAAAAAATTATAAAAAATATGCTTGAAGATATAAAATGTTTTTAAGGCTCCAGTAGCATATATTTTTTGTTTTTATTTAAGGGATATGTACATGTTTTCTCTATCAATAAAATTTCTTTAAGCACTTATTTGGCTTTTGGTCTATTTCTCTCCAAATAGTTCCCCATGCCATTATACATATTTAGAGTTCATTATGTACAGATTTTCCAAATTTCATTTGTTCATTTTCTCCTTCTGTCATATCTTTCTGTCTCATAAGCTACTATAAAATATGCCATTCGACAGGAAGGGTTTAAGTTTGTCATACAACTGACTCTTAATTTTATCAATCATAATATTGCTCAGTCTTACTGATTACTGTCTGGAGTTTGAGAGAAGTCAGTTTTCTTGACTCTCGAGGCATTAACTTCTATCATGAACATCAAGTCATTTGTAATTGTATGTTTTTTCGTTATTTGAAAACATTCAGGATTTCAATCTGTCATAGTTTTAAAAAGCCAGGAATTAAATACATACGATTCATACAACCTTTTTTTTCTTTTATGGAATAAAGCCTAATTGATCTACTCATATTGCTGAAAATAGATGAAGTGCCTTTAGCTCGGTCTCAAATGGTTTTTATCTATTTGCAGATCATAAAGTCACCCAGAGGCAAGATGGATTGCCTCTCATGCTTTTCTGGGCCAGGTCCTTCCTCTTCTGTTATTCAGTGATTTTGGAAATCACATATATTTAGAGGACAGCCCTATCACAACCTCAGTTGAAAATGTGACTCGAAGTCATCTGCTCATTCAAACAACCCACTAATTAATGACAACCTGAGAATGGTTTAACAAAAGAACTCTATGTAGATGGGATTTTGAATACTTATAAAAAAAAAAACAATGGCACGCCTCAGATGAGTGCATGCATGTTATCAGAGGGCATTTATTCTGTGAATTTACTTACTGAGGCAATTCATATTTATATAAATTTGATCATGTGATCATGTTCTTAATTTCATTAAATGGCTTATTGCTTAAGAGCATATCGTAGCTTAAAATGAATTACAATTCATTCGGTATGAAGGAATTTCTGAAAAACTCAAAGAGCCTTTGAGCGACATTTACCCAAACTAGAATCGAGAACAGCAAGTTCATCAGTTTGCTTTCCATTCATTCGAAATAAATTTGCATTTTATTTATTAATTCAGTCAATTGCATGTTAATATTTTCTCTTTGTAGATGATCTATTTCATATATATACACACATTAAAATATATTTACAATATATTATTTACATATATAAAATTATCATTAATTTTAATCTCTATATAGCATTCAATCTTCAAATAAAATTAACTTGTTTTATCATGTAATAAATGCTTTAAAATTCTAATTTTATTCTTTTATGCAAATACTGTGAAGTAGACCATTAGCCAGTATTAATAAATAAAAAACTAGTAAAAAGTTAGCTTTATTAGAAATCATATTAAAAATATATCTACTGTATTTAGTCATTCATTCATTTTCCTTATTTTAATTCATCAAAAATGTGAAGGTCTTCATAATAATGTGTAACATTGTTTTCACCAATTGAAAACATACTTATGGCATATTTAAATAATTTTGCAGCAATGCAAAATCCTGTTACTACAAATGAGGAGAACAAATGAGTTTTTAAAATACTCCACAGGCTATAATTAACTTTTTAAAAAAATCCCAGTTAACAGATTCCTTTAGCATTTTAACTACTATTTAGACCCACTTTATTGTATGTAAGGACATTTAAAACCCATTGGCCAAAAATTAACGGACAATAACAATCCTGTTAAGTTTTGAAACATTATAGTCATTTCCAAATGAGTGCTTTGACAAAGCCATTGTGTGAATCATACTAAGAAAAGATAATATGTTTGCTGCTTGTGTCTTTTGCATATTTTCTACAATTTTTGTGCCACACGCATAACTTCGATTGACTCCTGAACTAGAGATTGGCTTCCTAATCTAAATTCAAGAGATGAGCACTATGATTTTAGCTGGAGGTCATTTGGAAGGAGGCAAATGTATAGATGTCAAAAAAAAAGATAAGAGAAAGAGAAATGCAGAACTTCCCTTATCAAGAACAGTTGTTCTTCTTTTCCTCATTATCATCATCACAATTAATAATTTATATAGTATTTACAGTGTGACCTTTTGGTACACTTTCTCATTTATTGCCCTTGAGAGAGCCACATACATATTTAGTAGATGAGATAAATGAGCTTTAAGGAATGTCACTTTTGGAAGATTTTAAAATTAGCAAGAGGCAGAACCAGAATTCATATCTAATGATAGCCTTTTCCTTACAAAGTGATGTTAAGAAAATAAATAGATCTGTCCTAGAGGCAACCAAAGCAAGCAAGGAAAGAGCACCACTAAAATATCAAAGAAAAAAAAACCCATCAATCTCAATCAATCTTCCCTCAAACCAAAATTCAGTCAGGTGGAAAGTGCTAGAGTCAGCAAACAGGCTGCTTTTCCTGTTCTTTGACCATATAGAGCCTTTTGTTCTATAGTGTGTGTGTGTGTGTGTGTGTGTGTGTGTGTGTGTGTGTGTGTGTGTGATGCAAGCATCCTCAACAGAATGAATGTAATAGCTCTTGCACAATTTTAAGACCATGTATTCACTTCCAGTATGTTAAGAAAATACATTAAGAAAATATTTCTTAACATCACTTAACATTCACTTCCAGATGTTTATTAGGTGTACGTCCACTAAATATTTCCAGGCACTGAACTGACATCTCTAATGTGAAATAGAAAGAAATAAACCTTCTTGTGCACATAACAGGCATTGTTTTGCACTTACTCTACTTGAGTCTTCTCTTTTCACTCATAAAACTAGGTTTAATCATATTGGTATATTTTAATTATCTTTGGCAGACAGTTTTTCAATCCCTAGTACTTCAAAGGAGAAGAGGGAAAAGCTTGACACAGAGGTGCATGCCTGTTATTCCCAGCTACCTGGGAGGCTGAGAAAGGAGAATGAGGAGTCCAGGAGTTAGAGAACAGCCTGTGCTAATGAAAAACCTTGTCTTAAGAAAACATACAAACTAAAGAAACAAACAGCAATATCGTGTAGTCCTTAAATATGCAAAGATAGAGCTAAACAGGAGTGCTCAGGAGTCTTAAATCTAAAGCAAAGAAACTTACTGAAAAACATGTTTTCCACAGATTTTAAAGTAAAGTGGCTAGTAACTCAGGCATCTGTGAGAATACTGCTAATATCCATTTCCCTGATTTCACCTCTAAAACACACAATGTACTTAAACATATCGAAGTCAATCACTAAGCCAAGCAAGGGAAGGAGGGATGGGGAGGGAATGGGGTGGGAATTGGGTAGGGGTTAAATCAGTGATGTGTACATGTATGTACATACAAATTTTTTACCCCAATATGATGTATAAATATAATTCACCAATAAAAAATTAAAAGATAAAAAAGAATACTGCTAATATGACTTTCAATATTTCCAAAAGGCTTTTCTAGTGTTGATCAAATACAGTCAGGAATTTCATGCTTTTTGTGGTTCTATATTTCTTTCTAAAGAATAAATGATTAAACCATTTTTTATGCAGTAAAAGAAGAGAGAGAAAGAAAGAGAGTGAGAGAGAGAAAGATTGAAAGATTTCAAATAACCATAAAAGTTGGTTTTCAAAATAAAGTTTATTCCACCACTCAGGTAAATAATAGTTGGTTAGAGCTTTCCTTTTCCTTTTCTATGGATTTATTCAGTGCCTGTCATCACAAAACTAAGTTTGTAGGCAGATGTTTTTATTTGGATTGCATAATTTTCCCCAGTAAATCAGGGGAAAATTGTGTATTTATATTGCATTTAATGTATTTTTCGTGTGTGTGTGTGTGTGTGTATGTGTGTGTGTATGTCAATATTTCCAAATCTCTTTATAAGTTTAGCATTCAGAGTCTGAGTATCTAGAAAAATGAGTGGGAAACAGACTTAAATACAGTATATTCTGAAGTTAATAGTAGTTCGAATGAGAGACTTTAAGTGTATTCCCAGGCCTTCGACTTCTTGTTAATACTCACATCATAAAGAGATGCATAGTCCTTTTTTCTCAAACATTTAAAAAAATCATAAATTGTAAAGGAAAGATGTTGGATAGATTATATGGTCTGCTAACAGAGGCTAAGCTCAGAACCATGTAATTACTAGATGCATGATATTAAGCAAATCAATAAAGCCCTTTTCACTTTAGCTTCACAGTTCTGTGATCTGAAGTAGGTTGGGGGCAGTAAATCCCTGTGAATTCTGGTTTACACTCTGTTTTCAGAAACGATCTGAGCTCTTTTATATCATGCACGTCTATGCCTCCTGAGCTCTTAATAAACAGTCCTTCATGCCCCACAGAGTTATGCCTAGGGCTAAGCTTTGGGTTAGTGGATGAGACTTCTTTCATGCTCTTTCCCTTCTCTTGGGTCTGGAAGTCACTCAGATTTGTTGCATTACTGAACTCAACTCTTCTGCATAATATAATACAAAAGTTTAGTGTCATTGAGAGAAATGTGATGTTTGAAGGTATAGCAGTGGTGTTCAGCTGACCTATTTACAAATTAGGATATGTAGCTCAAGCTAATCTCTTTATAGGGGATAAGAAATACTTCAAAAATCTGTAGAAAGTAACACCTTTACATCTCTTTTACCCTTGACTCTATGTTTGGGTTTGGAATTTACGTAAATAAGGGCACTGAGTTATTGTTGGTGAGCAGGCAAGAATGTGAGCATACTCGTGCTAAGCAAAGCACAAGAGGAAAAGTATGCTTACGTTTTATGTACTAGTCCACAGAGCCAGCCATATTGGTTGTATCCATCTTATCCAAGATTAATACTTTCCTCAAGTATCTCCTAGAAATGTCAAGGTCAAGTGCAAGACCTAAAGTATAGATCTAAAAAAGATGGCTTCTGAGCTGACATAAATACAAACACCTGAATAATGGTAGTACATATTATCTTGATATTAGAAAAAATAAACAAATATGTACTTTAGTAAACGTATCTCAATTCTTGACTCTTTCTCGAATCATCTAATCTTCTTTTATTCTCATCTTTTTCTTCCCAGTTGAACCCCAGTATGTTCTGAAAGATGCCCAACTTATCACTGTCATTCTGGGTAGGAAAAGAAAGATAAAACTTTGATCTTGTTCTCAACTAATTATATTTCTTGCTCTATCAGCGAGTATTCAAACAATAACCATGGAGCAGCGGGATATCGACTTTCACTGGGTAATTTTTCTATGGCAGAGATTTAACTCTCGGCCTTTGATCATCTTTTGAAATAATCAATTACGCATCAATCAGTCCATTCTGAGTTTTTGTATTCAAATGTCCTGTAATTAGAAGTGGCTCAATACATAAAGATAATAAATGTTCCATTTAATTAATGGAATTCATAATGGACAAATTAATAGCTCTCAGCTTTGAACCCTGTTTCATGAGCAGCAGTTACATTGTGTGAGGAACCTTAGAATCCCTTTTCAGAGTGAAATAACTATGTTGGTAATTGAAGAAGAATAGTTCTCCTCTTATAAAACCAGACACTTATACTTCTGGGCAAGGAGTAAAATCATATAAAAGTTAGCATTTGGTAAAATACCAAAGAGGAAATTCTTAATTTGTATATTTTAAATATATATTCATATGTTTATCCTTCAATCAATCTTTTCACAAATATTTACTAACGATGAAAAGTTGGTAGACTTCTCAGCAGGCATGCCCTTTCTGTGACATTTATAAGCTAAGGGACAAGATGAAAAATGAAATGAAACACAACCTTTAATAAGGCAAATTGTTGGTTATATTAGGAAATAACTGTATATTATGAAAGCAAATATAAATCAGTCCACAGGCTGGAGATCATCCTACCCACAAAGGGCTTAGTGGTATATACAATGTTTGTGGTCTAAACCAGGTGGCTGCAAACTTTTCCTGCAAAGGAGCGACAATGAGCACTTTGGCTGTGCAGATGTGATCTCTGGTGCAACTACTCACCTGTGCCATTGTAGCATAAAAGCAACCACAAAATTGACCATATGCAGGCAAGTGAGTGTGGCTGTGTGTTAATGGCATTTGTTTATTGTCACAATAATGCAATTTTATTAGGCTCCTTTTACAACTGAGTAAACGAGCTTTTGTAATGCCCCACAGCAGTGAGTTATGTATAGTTTTCAAATGACTGCACCGGCCAGTAAATACACAAACTAGATAATGCTCAAAATGTGGGCAAGATAATCAATTTACTGAGACACACGAAAGAAAAAGTGTCACAAGAACTACCAACTCAGTGGGGAATGAAGACACATCACAATTGGATAATATTAAATTAAAGCTTTCCATATTTCATTAAACTTTTAATGAATAACCAGGTTTGGTTTTAGATGCTGGGACAGTAATTTCTATACATGCAATGATCGAGAATATGTTTTCTTGGCATAAAACACAATAAGTAGACAAAAATCAAATAAAATAATAGTAGTGTAATACAGAATCCAGTATTTCATTGAGTCAAGTAGCCAGGAAAATTCTCTTTACAAATATGGTGTTAGAATTGAACTACCAGTGGGGCTTCACATTTGTCAATCCGGGAGCAGAACACCATTATGAGAGAAGGACCCAGTGAGATTCTATAGGTTCTGAGGCTGTAACATGTTTACAATGCTGAAGAAACAGACCATCAGTAGATGGCATAAAATAAGCGAAGACCAGAGGTCAATCAGAAGAACGGGAAATTAGACCAGAAAAGTAGGCAGGGCCTGGGACTAGAACTTTTTAGCTTATGGTAGATATTTTGATTTTATTTTACACATGATTGTAAAATTTGGGAAAGCTATACCCCAAGAATTGTTATGATATAATTCACACTGACTGCTCTGACTGCTGTGTGAAAAATAGATTGGAAGACAGCGAGAGTTGAATCAATAAAACCAATTAGGATGCTACGGCAGGAGTTGGCTGAGGGAGACATTGATCTGGACTAGGATGGTGGCAGTAAAAAATAGAGAAAGAGTTACATAATTTAGGATTTAATCATTTTTGGTAAGAGAGCAATATATAATCAGACTTAGAATAGTTCGAATACTTAACTTAAAAATTCTACTTCTATGCTAGTTAAGCCCTTTCCTACTTTTAATCTGTTGTTTATTTTTCCGGTCTCTTTCTAGAAACTTCCATTCCAGGAGTAACTGTGCATATATAATATCTCTCCTTTGTTTCTTCTGACCTTTAATATATTGACGTTAGACCTTTTTTTTTTTACCGAGGACAATATTTCTTTTTAAGTGTTTCATTTCATAATTTATTTTCTTCGACAGCTCTTATTAGAGCTATCTTATTTTGAAAGAATGACTATGGAGACTGTTCATAAACCTCTTGTCCGCAAAAGCTTTATCACTTGTAATTCTGGGTTAGTCAATTGCATTTTATGTCACTGTGGCAGTCGATCCTAACCTTTAGCATGCATCAGAATCACCAGGAGATTGCTGAAACACAGATTGCTACACTGTGATGCCAAGATCCCAATTCAGCAGACCTGGTGGGGCCCAAGGATGTGTATTTCTAATAATCTTTCAGTTGACAGAAATCATCAGTTCACACTTTGAGTTGCACTGGCTTATGTGATCTTTCCTATTCAAAGGACCTGATCTTAATTAGCTTGACATTCTCATATGTTTAATTGCTTGCTTCTCCAATGATTTCTTTTGTAATTGAGAGTGTATGTAGAGATTCTTCTCTGGGACTTGGGAGGGAGAGACCTGAGAGAGGAAACTGAACAGCTAGCTGATGGGCAGCTGCCCTGAACACCAGACAGTTGGCCGATGACCAAATGTCCTGAAATGAAAGCAACAGCTACCTGATGAGTAGCCGTACCGAAATGTAATTGCCTGATGAGCAACGACCCTGAAATGAACGCACTGACAATTTCCTCTCGGGCAACTGACCACCTTTATCCCTAAAAATCAAGATTTTATGTCCTACACCAGTGAAATTTCTAGTAGAAAAGTGTAAACACCAAAGAACAATAGTGAGGCATTAAGTGAAAGACAAGTAAATCGCCAATCATAAACAAGACAAAAGGAAGGCCTGTGACATCACAGGTCTTGTGATTAAGATCAGCCCCAGACCTTGTGATTAAGGTCATCCCCCTGACCTTACAGGTGGGTCCTGGGGGTCAAATTCCGGAAAGACAATGGCCATGCCTAGAGTTTTGGAGAATTCGACCTTTCATGAATCTCCTTTAACTCTTTTGGAACCTTTCGTTCCTCAGGCTTCTTCCATGTCCTCCATCAAGTGTAACCTTTTTCATTTCTTTCAATTCATGAAGAATCTACATTAGGGCTTATTTATGTAGAAAAACTTCTTGTGAAATGGAAGGACTAGATAAAAATGAGTGTTATTACTGAAGTCATGCAATTTCCGATGAAGAAAAGGCTGCCATAACTCACAGGCATAAGCTGATCGCCCTTTTAGTTTCTACTCAGTCACCTCCTTTGAGTTTAACTTTACCTCCTAGACTCTATAACCTTCATGGGAAGGCATTGTAGATTTTTGCAATTAGTGCCTTGAGTATTGAGCTTAGGACACCATAGCTGACTGGAAAATTTGACGAGGTTTAATTATTCACACAAGTCATCACTAGGGAGAGGAAAAAGGCCAGGACAAGCAGGTGTAGCAGAGTCTGAAAGATGAGGATGGAACATTTTCTGTGGGTTCCATTGTGACTGAGGGGTGGTGTCCGTAAAGGGTTTCTTTATATGGAGTGAAGTTTGATTAGTTTTTAAATTTTTCAGTGAAATTCATTAAGTGAGGTTGTGTGCTTTCGTGTTGGCTTTCTCAGTTGTGGGGGCAAAAGTGAAAAATAGTAGGAAAAGACAGAAAATTATCAGAGGTCAAATCAAAAGTCGAACTTTTAGTAGAGTTCTTGGGTTCAGATCCTTGTTAGTTAACCTCTAATTTTCATAAGGGCTTTGGATAACATTCCAATATATAGGAACGAGTAGAAAATTTCTTAATAAGACCCCAAAGCACAAAAATTAAAATAAGAGTTAACAATTAGGATGACATTAAAATAAAAAGCTTCTGTGCAGAAAAGCAAACCATCAAGTATCGTAAGAGAGATTAGACAGAATGGGAGAAGATCTTTGTAAGCTATTCTTCCGATAGAGAATAGTCTACTATCTAGATATACAAAGAACTTAAAAAATTAACACCAAAAATCACCCAATTAAAAATGGGCAAGTGAACTAAACAGACACTTCATTAAAGAAATAAAAATGGCCAATAAAAATGTGAAAAATGCTTAACATCATTAGCAATCAGAAAGATGTGAATAAGCCAGGCATGGTGGCACACACTTGTAATCCCAGTGCTTGGCAGTCTGAGACAGGAGGATCACAGGTTTGAGGCCAGACTCAGCAACTTGTGAGGGCCTCCAAAACTTAGTGAGACCCTGTCTCAAAATAAATAATAAAATAGGGCTGTGGCTGTAGCTTGGAGGTAGAATGCCCCTGGGTTTAATCCTTAGTACTACACATACACACACACACACACACACACACACACACACACGCACGCACGCATGCACACACACACACACTCACATGCACACAGAGAGAGGGGGGAGAATAAAACTACAATGAGATTCTACCTAAACCCAATTAGAATGACAATCATAAAAAACACAACAAGCCAGGTGTGGTGGCACACGCTTATAATCCCAGGACTTGGGAGGCTGAGACAGGAGGATCACGTAGGTTCGAAGCCAGCCTCAGCTACTTAGTGAGACCCTGTTTCCTTTCCAAATAAAATATAAAATAGGTCTGGGACTATAGCCCAGAGGTAGAAAGCCCCTGGGTTCCACCCTTAGTAACACCAAAAAAACAACAAAAAAAACAATAAGTGCTGGCAAAAATGTGGAGGAATAGAAACTCTTATACATTGTCAGTGAAATTAAAATTAGTACAGACACCTTGGAGACAAGTGTGGAAGTTCCCCAGAGAACTGAGAATGGAACTACAAACTGATCAAGCTGTACCACTTCTGTGTATCTATCCAAAGGTATTGAAATTATAAGATTATAGAGATACATACATGTCTACATTCATAGCAGCACAATCTAGGGAAGGTGTTGCAGGAGAAATACAAGGATATATATTGTTCTAGTAAAACTCAGTCTCAATGTTTGAAAATCAGGCCAAAGGTGCAGTGAGACTGAAATAAGAGGCAGACATATCTAGGAACGTACAGAGTATATAAGTCACTGAGGGACTTACTTATAGAGTATGGTTTTGGCAACAGCAATATTAGTGGATTCCCTTGTTTGTTTTTTTTTGTGGCACTGGGGTTCCTGGAAACCCTTCTACCTCCAGGCTACACTCCCAGAACTATTTTATATATATTTTTTATTTTTTTATTATTTTTTATTTTTTATTTTTTTATTTTTTTAACATTTTTTTATTGAACATAAGTAGTATACATTTATACTATATTTGATGCCCTCTCCCCCCGCCCCTCCCCACCAATGGTTGTCCAGGTTAACCATGTCTTATTCATAATTTTACACATGTTCAGGTGTAGAACCTCATTAATCCAGATCGGCCTTTCTCCTCTCCTATCTTTCCATTAAAACTTAGCTAGTATTTCCCCTCTAATATCTGGGGTCCTACTGGTATCCTTTGTGTTTTCTAGTTTGGGCATATTAGAGGAAACATGTGTATCTTCTCCTTCTGTGCTTGTCTGATCTCACTTAACATGATGCTCTCCAGGGCTTTCCATCTTCTTGCAAATGATATAATTTTGTTCTTCTTTATGGCTGAATAGAATTCCATTGTGTGTATTTCCCACAGTTTTGCTATCCATTCATCTGTTGATGGTGGTCTGGGTTGGTTCCATATTTTGGCTATTACAAATTGTGCTGCTATGAACATAGGTATGCATATGTTGCTGTATTTCTCTGAATTCAACCCCTTTGGAAAGATACCCAGGAGTGGTATAGCTGGATCATATGGTGGATCTATTCCCAACTTTCTCAGGAATCTCCACATAGATCTCCATAGTGGCTGAACTAGTTTGCACTCCCACCAACAGTGTAAAAGAGTTCCTCTTTCCCCACATCCTCGCCAGCATTTGTTGTTGTTTGATTTCTTTATGCTTGCTACTCTGACTGGGGTTAGATGGAATCTCAGTGTAGTTTTGATTTGCATCTCCCTGATATATTTTTTTATTTCAAAACAGGGTCTCTTAAACCAGCAAGGCTGGCTTCGAACCAGCGCAATTCTCCTGTCTCTGCCTCCCAAGCTTGGGGATTACAAGTGTGCGCCACCACGCCTGGCGATCCCCTTGATTTGAATCAGAAGGAAGAGGTTTATAAATTCTTCTGGACAAAAGTGACTTAATCCAAGCCAAGATGGACCTCGCTTATTTCAAGCTAATATCAAAGATGTCAGCCATATTCTTGCTATTGACTGTGCCAGGATCTGGTCATGAACTCTAATGGTTTTGTTTATTTTCAGTATACTGGGGAATTACGGGGGAAAATGTTCATTGTCACTCAGGCACAATCATGGTGGTTACAGATCAATATAGCTGTAGTAACAGGAAATCAGAAAATTAGCATTAAGCAAGGGCCACAGCAATAATTATCCCAGACAAGATAAAGCAAAGGATGAGAAATTAATTGGCAGATGTTTGAAAGGAACAGAAAATTTGCATATCTCAAAGTACTTCCCTCAAGATATGTATTACTTACAGTGGGGAAAATAATAAATTACAGTGGAAAAGCTATCATGATCAGGGATCAAAGTTAATATCAGTGATAGTAATACATGTATCCCAAGCACATCCCTTGAGAGGACCACATCATCTCCCTATTATATATATATATATATATATATATATATATATATATATTTTTTTTTTTTTTTTTTGTGGGGCTGGGGATAAAACCCAGGGGCATTCGAACTATGAGCTACACCCCCTACCATATTTTTTATTCTTTATTTTGAAACAGGCTCTCACTAAGTTGTGAAGGGCCTCATTACGTAGCTGAAGTTGTTTGGGAACCATGATCTTCCTCTCTCTACCTCCCGAATGCTGGAATTACAAGCGTGTGTCACCATGCCCGGCTATCTCTCTATTATTTTTGCAAAGAATATAACCCTTTAATATTATCATTAATTAACATTTGATAGCCCAAATAAAGAAAAAATTTACAAAATAATGAACCAATGATCTTCAAATGTGTCAAAGGAATCAAAGATAAGGGCAAGCTGAAGAATCGTCAAAGCTTAAGAGAGGCTAAATCATGGCAACCGCATGCAATAAGCGATCCTGCATTGGTTCTAGAATTCAATTGCAAATTTATAATTTTTTTTGCACACCATAGCCTTTTCTGATTATATTTGTAGGTTCTGTTTATATTTCTATAGTCACAAAAAGATTTATTATGAAAATAAAAGGCACTGCTATCACTCAAGAAATTCTAAGATTTTAGAAGTTGTTTTCTAGGGACCAGGGACAAAGACATATTTCTTATTAAATCACAATATCACAGGAAAAATCAGCATTTCTTATATGGGCCACAAATGTAATGAAAAAAAGATAAATGTGTACCATGGGAGAAGAAAGAGGGAAATTCTCTAGCATACATGATTCACAAACATTTCAGAGTCAATTACTAAGCCAAACATGAGAAGAAGGGAGAAGGGAGGGAATGGGATAGGAATTGGGTAAAGAATAATTGGGTGATGTGTGCATGTATGCCTCTATAATCTTATACTGCATTAAGATATATGACTACAATGCACCAATAAAAATAAAAAATAAGAAAGGTCATTAAAGATATAATTTAGAATTATCAGATGATAAGTGTCCTTCTTAGGGACACCAAAAGGACAGGAACAGAAAAGAAAAAGGGGAAATTAGATCATGTGAAGATGATCATGTAGAGTAATATGTAAAGATGAAGGGAGAATTTAAGTTGTACATAAGCCAAGGAATGTCTGGAGCCACCAAAAAGAAGCTTAAGTCAAGAAAAGACGCTCCTCTCCAGCCCTCAGAAAAAATTACTGTTGTTTATTTCAAGACTTAATTTGTTTTTTATTTACTTTATCTCGAATCCTTAATTTTAATTATAATTTTCTAAATTTTGGTGTGGTTTTGTTTGTGCTTTTTATTCCAACTAAATTCTTGCCCTGTTTTCTTTTCTTTTCTTTTTCCTTTTTGTGGTACAAGGGGTGAAATCTAGAAGCATTCTACCTCTAAGCTACTCTCCTCAAACTTTTTATGTTTTATTTGGAAACAAGATCTGGCTAAGTTGCTGAAAGCCTCCCTATGTTGCTGAGCTTGGACTCAAATCTGTGATCCTCCTGTCTCAGCCTTCCAATTACTGGAATTAGAGGCATTTTCCTATATTTCTTGATTTATCACATAAAAAATAGTGTGACTTGTTATAATTACTTTATTACATATCAACTAGAGTACAGCACTGCAACACTGATATATGTGGATACTTGAGTATTTTACTTTCCTCTTAACTGCTCCAAAGCAAACATTACCAATTCTCACAACACAGTGCTCCTACCAGTGAGGACTTAGAAGACCCTATTGTTTCAACATTGATCCGTGTTTCCTTGTTTTCTGACCTACACTGCTCCTTCTCATTCACATGAGGCACATTTTTTTAAACAAATTTTTTATTGAACATAAATGGTATACATTTAAACTATATTTGGTGCCCTCCCCCCCCCGCCCTCGTTTTCCCTTCCCCCCCTCCCACAAGTGGTTGTCCAGGATAACCATGTCATATTTATAATTTTACACATATTCGGATGTAGACCCTCATTAATCAAGATCAGCCTTCCTCCTCTCCTATCTTTCCATTCAAACTTTGCTGATATTTCCCCTACATTATCTGGAGTCCCAGTGGTATCCTCTGTGTTTCCTAGTTTGGGCATATTAGAGGAAACATATGTACCTTCTCCTTCTGTGCTTGGCTGGTCTCACTTAACATAATGTTCTCCAGGACTTTCCATCTTCTTGCAAATGATATAATTTTGTTCTTCTTCATGGCTGAATAGAATTCCATTGTGTGTATTTCCCAAAGTTTTGCTATCCATTCATCTGTTGATGGAGACCTGGGTTGGTTCCCTATTTTGGCTATTACGAATTGTGCTGCTATGAACATAGGTATGCATATGTTGCTGAAGTTCTCTGATTTCAACCCCTTTGGAAAGATACCCAGGAGTGGTAGAGCCGGATCATATGGTGGATCTATTCCCACCTTTCTTAGGAATCTCCACACAGATCCACATGAGGCATATTTGATGGTAATTTAAACAATATTTTGTGTGGAAACTTATTTAATTCAAGGACATTTCACCATGCTTTCTTTTTAAAAATTTCTTCATTGGTGTAACGTACTCATACATCTTCATGGAGTACAAGATGGCGGACACATACATGCACGCATCCTTATTTAGCCCTTCCCCAGTTCCAACCCTGGTTTTCTCCCTTCCCTCCTTCTCATGTTTGGCTTAGTGATTGGCTTTGACATGGTTTTTGAGTGTACATCATGCATATTAGGGAATTCCTCCCTTCCCCCTCAGTCAGGTCACCTTATTTACTCATCTATGGATTCTCCTTCTTTATGACCTGGTCTCCTATGTTACCTTAAACAAACTAACAAACTGTTAAACAAACCGTCCCTTGTATTAGAACATGGTAACTAAATTTGATGCTAAGAGGCTGATCAATAAGGTTTTCAGCAATTGTTAGCCTATTTAGAGTATGAATATTAAATTAAAACCACAATAAAGTCTCCTAACATGGAAAAAAAAAGACAATGAGATTATAGGAAAGTGTATGTGCCCCTGATAATAAGAGCACCACACACTGGGCAATTAGTACCCTGAAGGAAAACTTAGTAGGGTCTGGGCACAGAATTCTGAAGGTTGACACTATCATTTTGCCTTTGATAATGGAAATGTACTATTGTATTACTAAAGAATGAAACCCATTAGAGTAGATTGGCAACATTGTTATTAACATAATTTTTTAAAATCACACTCTGCAACTAAAAAATTTTAATAGAAAACTTATAGATACAGAAAAAATAAAATTTATTTAAAATATTAAAAGCTCTGTAATATATTTAATTAAAAAATTTTTACTGGTACATTGTAAGCATACATCTTAATGGGATGCAATACGGTAGAGTACACATGCATACATATATCACTCATTTAGCTTTTCCCCAATTCCCATCTCATTCCTTATCCCTTCATTAAAATAAAAGGTACAAAGTGAAAATGCCCTCTAAAAGCAGAGAATTACTGACTCTCTTTTCTTGAGGTTTTGATTCAGTGCTAGTTTCTGCACTGTCAGAAGGGAGAGCTTGGGTTCAGCCCTGTTTAATCCCATCGTAGGATCAGGACCATGTGTAACTCTTGGTGTTAGTCTTTGCCCTCCAGATATCTCACTGCTGGAGTTAAGACCAAGATGACCACAGGATGCTAGAACATCATCACCCCAGAGCATGCCTCTCTGGAAAGAAAGTTGATTTGTGGAGCGGAACGACCCTGAATTCACTCACTATGAATTTCCAGTCTGTTAATTTGCTCTAAGGAAAATGCTTCTGAGTTAGATGAATGGAAATTTTTATATCAGGTTTTTGGAACAGATGGCCATGCTCTGAAATTGCTTACCCTCCACCCCACAGACACACATAGCACTTGTTGAAGCACCCAAGCTTATAAAGGTGTGATAAAAGTTATATAATTCAACTGCTTAAAGGGCAAAGAGCTGCAGTCCCAAGACAAAGCTGTCACTTCCTAATCAGCAGTATGTGTTATATAAAATGTGCTATTACATAATGTACCCTGTTATAAAATATGTGTTGTAGATGAAATGCAGTAATAAGAACAAATATTGTTCGAAAACCGTGGTTTAAACAAAGCTAAATAGACTGCTTTCATTTCAGGACTTTTCAGAACATTTGCAATCACAATCGGTTTTGTGCCTTTGACATCATAGGAAATGTACCTGGAGTACATTTTTAGAGGGTAAATTCGATGAACTTTTATCCCCTTCACCAATCTCTCCCAAATAATCATTTAGAAAAATCAATTGAATTAATAAAGACAACAATTATTTTTCCTCCATATCAGATCAATCTTAATAGCAACTCATTGTCAAATTAAGCACAAAAGCAAGACTGATTTAATAAATCACCACATTTTTCATTTTGAAGAAAAATTACATGGAGGAGAGAGGAGCTAATTTTGTTATTAAATGTCACAACTGACATTAATTGGCATACATGTCTTCATAGAACCGCCATTAGCAAACAGGAACCCCCAAATACTGCAACACTAATATGAAAAATGTTTGAATAAAGTATAAATCTTAAAATAAGCCATTACTATCTATTAATTTTCTTGATTAGAAATACAGACAGCATTCTAGATTAGACAGCATTTTTGCTGTAAGTTGAACTAAGTTTTGTCTTAATTTTATTAGTGTCTTTTTATTTATTTTTTAAAAGTGAAAACATGAGGAAAGAGAAAACTTATCAGATCTAACAGTGATTTCTAGGTGTCTGGAAATACTAGACAAGTCTAACCTAACACAAGTGAGGAGTGTATAAAACTATATGTTCAGTATATTTTATCTTCTATTGAGCAACTATGAATTTTTCTCTTGTTAACTATGTTTAACACCAGTTTGGTGATGGAAAACTTTATTCCCAGCAACTCAGGAGGCTGGGGCAGAAGAATCACAAGTTCAAGAATCACAAGTTTGGCTATGTCTCAAAAAAAAAAAATAGAAAAAACAGATAAAAATGACTGGTGATGTAGCTTAGTAGTCAGGCTAGAATGAGTGAGCTCTGGAATCAATCCTTAGTACCACATAAAAGTATCATCTATTAAGTATATAAAAATCATAACTATTAAGTACTATATAAAATTAAGCTCAACACCTACTACTAATAATAAATATGATAGATAATATCAGTGTTGGCAATTGTTAGCATGGACTTCAACTTGCACAGATTAAGTAAATAATTTGCAGTTCCCTATAATAGTTATAGCTATAATAAATATTTTAAAATATATACCTTAACAACAAAAATTAGTGGCATGAAAGAACATACCAAAGTTAAATATTAATAACAGCTCATGATGTGATTCATTATTTTAATACTTATTGAGCATATATTCTAGGATCAGAAAAACAAGAGACTAGTTTTTATTCTATTTAATGATAATAGTGTAGCAGACACCAACTCTATCGAACAGGTACATACATTAACTATTTTAATGAAGCTGGAAGGGAACGCGTTTGAGGCTGTGAGGAATGATAGTGGATTTTAAACTAACCAGAGAAGGTTCGCAGAGGGAGGGTCATATTAACTAGGATATTTTGGAAGAGTGGAAAGTAATGAGGTGGAGCTGGAAAGGAAAGAGCACCTCGGGTCAAAGGCACCAGTGTAGGGAGTTATAGAAAGCCTACTGGAAGGAAGAGTTCCTTGGAAGAGATCGTATTGAAGAAGTTAAAGAGCTGAGAGGAAGACACGAGCACGACTGTCGTGAGAGGTACTGCGGTGCATCCCTTCCCCTTCCAGGGAGGGTTCAGTGGGACTAGGAGCTTGGTAACTGGAAGTGGTGATGGAGATTGAGTAGAAATAAGCATATCCAGGGGGCAATTAAGAGGTAAGTTGAAAATACAGATTTGATAAGTTTAAAATTGTTATACTAAGATATAGGATGGCCATTTGAAAAGTGAGTAAGTTGGTATTTGGAGTTGGTGTAATTGAGTCATGAGGGTTGTAATACCAGCAGTGGATAAATTCCTGGGAATAGGTTTATATGGGTGTATTTGGGTGGTGGCCTAGGCCAGTTGGGTTTGGCTGGAGAAAGCGCGTCCTCGGGGGTGGCCCTGGGATTATATGTGTTTCGCCCTCCCTCGCTTTCTCTCTTCCTTCCAGACTCCACGATATGAGGAACACACACATGTGGTCTCCTCACACCATGTCCTGAGAGCTGCAGTCTCCAGCCTCACATGGGCTGGATTTCAAAATGTAAGAAAATAAATTTCCTTTCTTCTAAGTTACATAGTTACTCCTTTATATTATAGCTGTAGAAATGCTGTCTGGATCAAAAATGGAATATCGAGTAGAATGAAACCACTTGGTTATTCTAATTTTGAGTAGGGCATACTTGCAATCGTAGTACATGGGAGTCTGAAACAAGAGAGTAACTTGTTCAAGGCCAGTTTCAGCAACTTAGTGAGGTCCTCTGCAAATTAGTGAGACTCTATAAAAGTAAAATAAAATAGGGTTGTGGGTGAGGTTTGTAGAAGCAGATTAATGATGATGCCATTTCTGGAGATGTTGGCATAAATGAAAAATGATAAAATTGTGAAAAAACAATTATGGGTCTCATTTTGAGTTAGAAATGCTTCCAGGTAAAAGGGAGAAAGCATCATTCTAGGTCTGGAACTAAAATGGGATTTCTAAGCTTGTGATTCATATTAGGAAGTTATATGTATTTATAAAGTATCAGGGATTATGAATATTGATGAGAATGCTAAGGAAGAATACTCTAGAAAGAGAATATTACGTAGGATTCAACTTTGAGAAGAGATAGGAGGATAAACCTAAAAAAATACCTTAACTAGAGAACAAAAATGTCAGAACACAGAAAGTAAGAAAAAAAGAGTTACAAATAAGTTATTGACAGTGTTGAATGATGACAATGAAATTATCTAGGATAAAATTTATTCATAAAGTTCATTTTAAAATACATAAGTTGTCAAAATGGTGGTGCATGTCTGTAATTCCCATACTTGGGAGGCTAAGACAGGAGGATCACAGACTGGACGACATCCTTGGCTACATACCGAGACTCTCAGAAACCTAGTGAGACTGTGTTTTAAAAAACAAAAATAAGCCGGGCATGGTGCACGCTTGTAATCCCTGCGCTTGGGAGGCGGAGACTGGAGGATCACGCAGGTTCGAAGCCAGCCGTGCTGGCTTAAGAGACCCTATTTCCAAATAAAAATATATAAAATATAGGTCTGGGAGTGTAGCCCAGAGGTAGAAGGGTTTCCAGGAACCTCAGTACCACAAAAAAATTTAAAAATTAAAAAAATAAAAATAAAAAGGGTTTGAGTTGTGGTTTGGAAGTACAATCTCTAGAACCTGGGGCTTAATTCCCAGCACCACAAAGAAGAAAAATATTACCATATAATTGACAAGTAAACTAGAGACCAAAAGCAACAGGCCTTGCAAAGAGTTCTTGACACAAATCTGGTATAACATTGAAATCCTTCTTTTTAAAGGAGGATTTCTAATATTTAGAAATTTTGTATAGTACTGGAAACTGAACCCAGGGATGCTTTAGTACTGACCTACAGCCCTAGTCCCCATACGTGTGTGTGTGTGTGTGTGTGTGTGTGTGTGTGTGTATTTCTTTTTAATTTTGAGACAAAGTCTTGCTATGTTTCCCAGGCTGTCCTGGAACTTGTGACTCTCCTGTTTCAACCTTTGAAGTATTGAGATTATGGGTGTGTGCCACTGCACTCAGGCCTGAAATCTTTATTTTGAGCAGAATATGGCTTTGAGTTAATATTTAGCAGTTAATAAAAATTTTTATTACATTCTGATGATGAGTCTATGGTAAAACTAAAATGTAATATTTTTGAAATTACTGTTACAGATAAATATTTATTTTGAAAATGTTTCAATAATATTCTGTAATTCTGTGTTCAGCTTCATCTACATTATAATTCTTGATTTTGTAAGTAAAATAGTAAAAGTATTTCCACTTGTGAAGGCTTTCATCAGACCCCCTTCCCAATATTTCTTTAAATTGTCAGCCATCAAAATATGTCTTCATTAGCAAAGAAAATGTCAAATATGTCAGGGGGCAACTTTAAGACTCAAACCTAAAAATATAAAGACTGACAAGTCAGAATAACCCTTTACTATGAAGAGGATGGTAAAGCATAGAATTTCAAAAGAGGGCTGGATGTGGTGGTGCACTCCTGGAACGCCAGTACTTGGGAGGCTGAGACAGGACTCTAGCAGGTTCTAGGCCAGCCTCAGCAACTTAGCAAGGCCCTCAGCAACTTAGTGAGACCCTGATTCAAAATAATAACATACAATAGGGCGAGGTCTGCGGTTCAGAGGTAGGATGCCCCTGGGTTCTATCCCCAATACTGAAAGTAAATAAATAAGTAAATAAATAAATAAAATGGAAGAATAATCTTTAACTAGGTATTATTCATATCATCAAAACACATGGTTTTTGACAACACGAATAATAGGGTGAGTATAATCTCATTGTAGAAAAGGAGAATAATTTACAGGTAGCTCTATGATATTATTTAGAAATAAAAGAAATTTGAAAAGGACCAGCAAAAATGTAATGTCTGAAATATAATTTTGTAGGTCATTACTCTTCATTTAACATGAGTGAGATCCTTTTCTGCCTGCATAAGTTTTCTTAGATGACCTGTTTCTCTATAAAAATCATCAAATACACTTATCCTTTGGTATACACCAGGAATTGTCCCCAGATTTCTGTAAGTACCAAGGTCCTTGAGTGTCCCAGTCCTTCATTGGACATGGTGGAATATTAACATGTAGCCTCTGAACATCCTCCTGCATACTCTAAATAATCTCTAGGTGAGTTATAGCATCAAGAACAACATAAATGGTAGATAGATATTTGTTATACTCTATTGTTTAGGGACGATGATGAGGAGAACATTCTGTACATGTTTAATTCAGATGCAATTCCTTTTGAAGTGTTTTTCATCTTGTAGTTGGTTGGATCCATGGATGCAGAAACTCTGGACACATAGTATATAACTTGAGCAATCACTGATGTAGAAGACAAGGTAGAAGGATCCTGCTGACTCTTGAGTGGTTATGAATACCAGCCAGAGTGATGGAGAGGCAACAGCTTTAGCAGAAGGAGCCAAATCTGCCTTTGGCTCACCTGCATTAGAACTAGAGTAGAAAGTCTTAATCTAAAACCCCCATAAATCTACCAAATTTTCTAGCTCAGGGTTTCTCAACCTCAGCACTATTGACATTTGGAACTGGATTTTTTTTTATCTATTTTAAATTGCAGTGTTAGGAATTGAACACAGGGATTCATACATGCCAGAGAAGAAGTCTACAACAGATCTGTATCCCCAGCCCTTGATCATTCTTTATTATAGGCGATCTTTTAGCACATTGCAGAATTCTAGCAGTATCCGTAGCATCTACTCATAGATGAACATAGAAAATTCTCAAATAGTTACTACCCCAATTGTCTCCAGATATCTCATGAATGTGTCCTGGGAATCAACATTGAAAAGCACAGAATCGAGGTGAGAAACAGTAATGTGTTTGAGGCATCTGAACAAGAGGCACAGAAGACTTTCACTCTCAAAGCACCTCAGATTTAAGCCACCACATGTTTCCTTGCCCCTTTATGTAAAAGAACCCATGGGAAACATATGTAAAGAAGACCACGGTTAGTTTGCCCTTCCTCTGTCTCTTTCTGGATTTCTCATCTTCCCTGGATAGTTCTTTGCTTAAATTTATTTAGGATCTAAGCAGGAAATAGGGATGTTTTAGGTTGAGAAAGATGTTTATTTTAAAAAAATGCAAAAATAAAGAAATGCTGCAAATAACTGTACTGCTAAAAATGACTTTTTCTTCACTAATGATGATGGCCAAATATATAACTAAAGACTATTTAGTTATTTATATAACTAAAATTATTAAGTTATTATAAAATATATATAATAACTAGAACTAACATAAAGCAATAGAAATAACTTCTGTATTAAAACTATGCACATTTTTAAAAGTTAGTATAAATTTGTGGCTTTCAATATCCTGTTAATTTGAGATTGTCATTTCTGTTTTTTAAATGAAGCAATGAAGGTTCAAAGAAGTCAAATTATATGTGTGTGATGTGTGTATGTGTGTATATGTTTACTTATTTACTTGTTTATTTTTGCTCCATTTATTTTTTTAAATTTTATAACAGTCTAAGTTGCTGAGGGTTTCCCTAAATTGCTGAGGCTGTCTCGAACCTGTGATTCTTCTGTCTCAGCCTTCCAAGTATTAGGATTACAGGCATGTGCCACCCACCCAGGTGAAACTTTTATTTATAGGTAATTTATTTTGCAGTTCTGGGGATGGAACCCAGGGGGGTTCTACCTCCAAGCGATTCCTCCAGCCCTATGTTTTATACTTTATATTTTTAACAGAATCTCACTGAGTTGCAAAGGGCTTCACTAAGTAGCTGAGGCTGTTCTTGAACCACAATCTCTCCTGCCTCAGCCTCCCAAATGCTGGAAATACAAATGTGCGCCACCATGCCCGGCTTTATAGGATAATTAAACTGGCTTTTTAAAGTCATGTTTGCATTGATAACTTACTTTGTAAACTTGTTTTTCTTTTCTTCATAGGCTTTCAAAGCTAAAAATATCAAGGCAGCTCTAGTATTTATTTTAGATTTAGTAAGAAAAATTAATGACATTTTCTATACCAAGAGAGATAATGCAGTCCTTTGGGTTGTTTTTGTTGCTGTTTTGTATGTAAGCACTGTAGGACAAGAGAGAAAACGAAAAAGGAAAAGCAACTTTGGCCTTCGTTGTACAATTCTGACAGGGACACAGGAGAACAGATGTCAAGAGCCCTGTTCAGAATTTTGGAAAGAAAATTTGTCAGCTTCTAACTGTGGGCAGCAGTGGTGAAGGTTGAAGTCTGAAAAAATCAAGGGGTAGAAATTGTAGTGAATTGTTCCAGACAGGCTTGGAGCAGTAACAGGATTGTTGCATCTACATATTAACATTTTATTATTATTAATGTCATCATCATCACCATTATTATCATCACCTCCCCTTGGTATTTTAAGGAGAAATGGGTCCTGATTAAATGGAGTGTCTGTACTTGCTTGGGAAGATGTAGATATGTGTAGGTGTGCAGTTGTGCTGTACTACTCTACACAATAGAGTGAGAAAGAAGCCTGGCCTGGTACTTCGGAGGCTGAGACAGGAGAGTCACAAGATTGAGGCCAGTGCGTGGTAAACTAATGAGACCCTGTTTCAAAATTATAAGAAACAAAAGGCAAATAAAAAGTGCTGGGGATGTAGCTCAGAGGTAGAATCCAGCTGGTTCAATCCCCAATAACACACACACACACACACACACACACACACACACACACACACACACACACACACAGGAAATGCTAAAATTCATCCATATAACCACCTAGTCTTCTAGTCCTGGGTCTTTCTTTGTAACACTGTTTTCTTTTTTTGGAGGTACTGGGGTTCCTGGAAACCCTTCTACCCCCGGGCTACACTCCCAGTCCTATTTTATATTTTTATTTTGGAAATAGGGTTTCTTAAGCCAGAGAGGCTGGGTTGGAACCAGCGCTATCCTCCTGTCTCTGCCTCCCAAGCGTGGGGATTACAAGCATGCGCCACCACGACCGGCCTCTTTGTAACACTTTTAATTACTGTTTAAATTTTCTTTTGGCAGTGTTGGTCTGCACAGATTTTCTATATCTTTGTGATTCAGTCTCAGCAGCTTACATATTTCTAGAAATGCATGTCTTTCTTCTAGATCCTCCATTTTGTTAGGATATAATTATCCAGGGTATCAAGAAATAAAGTAGAATTTGCAAGGATCTCACCAGAGGAACATGAAATGTGCCACCAACTTCTTGGGATATACAGCGACAATATTTAACACATATTCTAAATATCTAAACTAATGGGTTAACTTAGCTACAGTGAGTTGGCAAAACCAACTCTGTGAAGGTTTTGTAGCCTTGATATCCAATTTCTTATTAAATAAATATTAGTGGAATGTAGATTTTTATAAGATAACTTTATATAATATTGCCAATGGTCTCATGTTGCTTTATTCTTAGAGGTTAAGTGATTCTCTAAACTTATTCCATGGTTGGGTAGTTCTGCCTGGATAACATTGCCATGTAAAATATAAGGGCCCCAATTGAATCTGAATTCTAGATAACATAATTAGTAATATTTTTAATATAAGGATGTCCCAAATAGTACATGCCACATGCTTATACTTTACAAATGCCTGTGTTTAAGAAATTCAAATTTAACTAAGTAACTTGTAATTTTATTTTCTAAATTCACTAACCTTATACCCAAGTCTTTTGTTATAATTTATATTATATCCTTAAATGCATACCATTAGGTCAGGTAAGCACAGCTTTTTCCCAATCATATTGATTTTCCTATATAATGGTAATTCCTTCTTCACTCAGATATACTATTCAAGAAGGCTCAGAATAGCTACAGAGAATCATCAGAAGGAGAAATAATTGTTAAAATGTGTACCTCAGGGGCTGGGCATGGTGGTGCAAGCTTGCTATTTCAGTACTTAGATGGCTGAAACAGAAGGATCACAGGTTCTCAAACAGCCTCAGCTACTTAATGAGGCCCTCCACAACTTAGTGAAAACCTGCTTCAAAATAAAGAAAAAAAAAATAGGTCTGAAAATGTAGCTTGAAGATAGAATGCCCCTGGGTTCAATCCCCAGTTTTGAAAAAAAAATGTGTACCTCATACTATTTAATTTTGAGATTGGATTCCAGGAGACTGAACCCAGAAATCTTCACTTTAATAAGCAAAAAAATTTGAATGCACAAATAAAATTGAGAATTAAGTTAAGAGATGCGGCACGGCCTTGGAATACAAAAGTATTTAAAGATAAATAAGATCTTAAGCCTAAGTAATGATAACTTTTGAACTTGATAAAATGAAAAACAAAAACAAAAGAGACAAAACCAATATGGCAGATGCTCAGGCCGTCCACAATTCAACTCTCCAGTTGGGACCTTCTAAGCAGTTTTCTCTCCCCTGATATCTGTAACGTGGCTTCCCGCTGTGACTGCAAATGGAGTCTTGGTCAGCTACTTTGGACAGTCGTTATGTTCCCTATAAAACTGCAAGTCATAAAATATTTTGGCCACTCCACAATCAGCCAGCTTTCCCACCAGTAATGCATCCACATCCAGCAATCTTTTTAGAAGAGAATTCATCAGTCATTCAAGAAACATCGCGTTTTTTTGCTGAGAGTGATATTGTTGGCTAGGATAGAATTGGATAGCAAAACTACAGACTCTTGAATCCTCACCTGGTCAATTTTATTTGATGCAATTTATGTTATGATCAAAGCCAGATAAACAATGTCTGGAGCCCTCATGATGAATTGACTTTGTTGACTCAGATTATAGTAACATAATTGAGATAATCTAAAGACTCATCTTCAAGAAAATATTACCTATAAATTTGAGTATTACTGGGCATATTCTATGTCAATGTTTCAGAATTTAAATTCACAATGGGCTAGGATTTCCTTATATTTGTTAGTGTTGATTTTATGAGTAAAAGATATCAGAGCAGAAACAAAAGAGATTTGAAAAAATCTGCATAGTAATATATCAAGAGACCAGAGAACTGCAATAAAGCTGGAAAACAGATAGTATAAAATTGTGCTCCAAACGTACCAAATCATCATTTTACTTTCTTGCTTAAAGCATGTATTCTTTCATTTTAATCTTGTTTACTTCAGGTCTCATGCCCATGGAATTCAATTAAGCATATTTTCATGTAACCTGAATACTGTTTCCTTAGTGTCCTGAGATTTTCTTTCTTGGTCTCACAAAATGAATAAGAATATTGGAGGCTTTACCAGGTAGCACATACATAACAAAGAATGGCGTGCCTGGTAGAGTATTTGAAACACATTCTTTAAGGCAAGGCTCGGAAAACCTCTTTGGTAGAGCACAGTTGATAACCTTTGAAAATCACACCTGAATTCCTAGTGTAATTGTGCAGCTTACATATGAGTACCCGGACAGAGGCACCATGATAGAATATCCCCTCTAGTTTCCTATTTCCCTCTTCATTACTGTCTTCCTCATTTTTATCTTTTGTCCACGGCTTTGGGCCATTTACATTTCTTCATTTTCTTATTTTCTATGTAGAATTCCCACTCCTTATGGTAACTTATTAAGAGTAAGATATACTTGTCCCCACCATTTGAAGACAGAGATTTTTAGTTAGTGATATTTTAGACATGGACAATGCTTAGAGGTTTTGTTTTTTTTTTTTTAATCTAAGTTTACTGCCATTGCCTGACTCTCAAAGACTTAGAATTTGCATCTGTGGCCTGAATTTCTCATTAAAACAATGCTTAATATATGGTATTTCTAAAGTATACCTAAAAATATTTATACTGGTGTCATCTTTTGTCAAATGATATTTCATTGCAAAGAAAGGCAAAGTTTGCTTCAGGCTGTGTAGACTTGATAGAGAATAGAGCTCCTGTACAGAAAAGGAAACTCAAAGAACCTCAATTGAGAGCCAACCGAATGGGAGATTTTTGCCACCTACTTCTTCAATAGAGGATTAATATCTAGAATATACAAAGAATTCAAGAAACTCAGCACTAAGAAAACAAATAACCCAACAAAAAATAGGTAAGTGAACTAAATAAACACCTCATGAAGGAAGAAATTCAAATGACTAATAAATGCATGGAAAAATGTTCAACATCATTAGCAATCAGAGAGATGCAAATAAAAACTACCCTGAGATTTCATCTAACTCCAACTAGAATGGCAATCATTCAAAACACAAACAAAAAATGCTGGAAAGAATGTGGAGATGTAGGAACTCTAATACATTGTTGGTGGGATTGCAAATTAGTGCAACCACTTTGGAAAACAGTATGGAGGATCCTCAGAAGAATGGGAATGAACCTACTATATGATCCAGCAATACCACTTCTGGGTATCTACCCCCTCCCCCAAAAAAAGGAAACTAAAATACCAAACTAATGCATGTTTATTCATGCCCATAGCTGCACAATTCACCATTGCCAAACTATGGAACCAGCCAAGATCTCCATCAATAGATGAATGGATTACAAAACTATGGGATATGTACACAATAGAATTTTACTCAGCCATAAAGAAAATCACAATTACATCATTTACAGGAAAATGGGTGGAATTGGAGAATGTTATGATAAGTGAAATTAGTTGGTCACAAAACAATAAGAAATCGGATGCTTTCCCTAATATGCGAAAGCTAGGGAGAAATGGGTAACAGGAGGAACTCTAGATAAAGGAGATCCTATAGAGGACCAAATGAGGCGACCTAACTGAGGGGAAGTGGGAAATTCTCTAATGCACATGATGTACTTTAACAAACTATCAATATCAATCACTAAGTCAAACGTGAGAAGGAGAGAGGGGAGGGAGTTGGGTGGGAATTGGGTGATGTGTGCATGTATGTCTCCACCATCTTGTATCCCACTAAGATGTATACTACAATGCACCAATAAAAATTTTAAAAAAGAGAATAGAAATCTTATTATATAGAAAATGTGAGAAATTCCTAGAAAAAAAAAACTTAGATTTCTTCATATCACTTCTTCCCATACTCCATTGTAAAGATATTATATAACATGTCCCAACTTATTAAAAGCAGGCAGAGAGAGGTAATTTAGGTATGTACTCAAGAAAGAGAAAAAAATATGCTTTTTAAAAATTATTATCATGCCTATACTACAAGCATGAGAAACCAGTTGTCAAAATAAAAACCAGTTGTTAATATTAAAATTGAAAATTGTATTGAGAGAAGCCCAAGCATGTACTTTTTTTTTTTTCAAGTCACTGCCTGAAAAACCAAGCAGAGGTCATTTATCAGTACCAATACTTTGTTTTATTCAGTGAATGGACTCATGATGCCAGGAAAAAATCTATTAACCATGATTTTGTTACAAAATTATAGTTAAAGTAATTTCTGTTGTCTAATGAGTTTGAGATTTCCAACTCAAGAATGAAAGGTTTATACTGTTGTTGTGTTCTTTTTATCCTGTTAACTAGAGACACAGAAACACCTGCTTTGCTTGGTAACAGTGGCATCCTTGCTGTTAGTGGCATCCTTGCTGAAGCCTGCCTGGCAGACCAGTGGGTAAGGAAGAAATAAAAAGAGTTCCCCCAATTGAGCAGTTAGTCATGAGGGAACAGGTGATGAATCGCTTTGCTCGTCAGATATCATCAACTAAGTGGGCCATTTTCATCACAAGCTTATCCCGATATAAATTGCCTATTTGGAGATTTACAATGAAGTTGCTGATGCAAAAGCAGTTAATGCTAGAAATCTGCGGCATGCAATAAATGTGTAAACTCAGTCCATGTAAAACAAGACATTTTACATGTTGCAAGAGATTGATTTTTTAAAGTATAATGGAATGATTTTCAGAAGGAAATTGGAGAAATAATGAATACTGCAAGTCACATTGTATAGTGACTTTGGAGATTGACTTCAGCTAGTTCTGCATGCTTACACCCACATTATTAACCGACTGTATTAGAAAATGCTCCATCGTGTGCATAGCCATGGAGCCATCGTGGAAAGTTTCATAGTTTTTGACTGACTGGCCTCTTTATGGACTTACTAATTCATCTTTCTAACTTTTTCCTCCTAGAATGACATAAAAATGCCAGACTTTGAAATAGTAATATTAATATTAAAAAACTTGCTTTATTCACTCATTGACCGTATTATCTTACTGAACCTAAATTTTTCCTCATTTAAAAAATAATAATTACTTTGAAAGATTGCTGTTAAAATTAGAAGCAATGTAAGAAGAACTCAGCATAGTAAAAATCACATAAGACACTAAGTAAGTGGTAATTGTCAGCTACTAAAGGATTAATTAAAAAGTGTTCCTAAGTTGTTATTAGGTGTGTTTTTACAGGACCATCCAAGCCAATGAGTAGCTGAATTTCATTGATTGTATTAAACCATACGCATAATGAATAATGATTGATCAGACAGGTAAGTTGAGTGAAGGGTTTTGCAAAGGTTGTAGGAATTTCTGGATGCTTCTTCTTGTCTCTTGCTCATAGTTTTGACATGCCGGTATCAGTGGCTACCTATCACTGCTTTGGTACCACTAGCCTAGACTGATAAAAGCTCATGCTTCCATGCCCATATATCTCTCACCTCTTCCACCATAGACACCTGTTCACATGTACATGCTGCCAGGTTTTGAGGGTGGCTGATAGTGAAAAGGCCTTGAGTGGTCAGTTTTATTTATAGGGTTCTTACTTTCTAATGTGTACAGTATCAAAATTTTCACTTTCTGTACACCTCTATCTGTACAATCGTATGCACTACATCATACTAACATCTGATTTTTTAGCCCTTTCCCTTTAAGGCACCTAACCAGAGGAAAAGTCATAGGCCACTAACTAGGAATAGACATATATATCTATTCATCATCGACCTGTCTGTCCGTCCATCCATCCATCCATCCATCCATCCATCCATCCATCCACTCATGTGTCCATTCATATATATTTCATTATTTATCTATCTTGTCTATCTACCATCTCACCTAGGCTTCTTGTTCTGGAAAAAAACAAATAGCCAGCTGTACCAGACTGCTCATAGCTCTTCCCACTGGAAAGATTTATCTTTTATAGCATCTTGCAAGACTGACCTTGAATGTGGCCATGCTATAGCCCCTATCAACTTTCATCTTACATTCGACCTACTGAGCGAACACACTGTTAAACCAATAGCTTTAACAAATTCACCTGGTCTTATAGAATCCCTCCCTCCCAACATGGCCATAGGCGCAAGTTGGAGAAGGTGTACTGGTGCCCTCATGGGGAACGACAAGGGGTTCACACCACCTGCTTATGCAGATTCTTTGTGTTCTTTGTTGTGTTTTTTTTTTTCCCCTTGTGATGCTGGGGACTGAAACCAGGGGCCTTCTATCCTTGAGCTACACCTCCACCCTCACTAAGTTGCAGAAGGCCTCACTAAGTAGCTGAGGCTGGCGGTGAACCAGGATTCTCCTGTCTCAGCCTTCTACATACTGGGATTACAAGTGTGCTCCACCACACCCAGCTGTGCTTTTTGTTCTTGCTAAGAGTTCATGCTGGAAGTCATGTGGCTCTCATGATGGATTATTACTGAATCAGTCATCTTCATGACTTCTTAAGTTTTTTTTTTTTTTTATTTCTTACCCTCTGAGATGCACTTCATGTAACACACAGGCTAACTCTTGGCTATCATGCATGAGCTACACATTTAACTGATGTAACAAATTAGCGTGTATTTTCTGGACTCTCTGTTCAGGTCAGGTTTCTGAAGGTTGTATGATGGCAGAGTGGGTGAATCATGATGGAACTTTCAGGCGAAACTTTAAATAAATAATTCTGCATTATACCTGTTCTTGATCTTTTCTATTTGCAGTGGTAAAGAACACATTTAGGAATATAGTAGCTTCATTCTGTGACTTGAGGCCTTCTTAATTTAACAGTGTCTACAGATATGGTCAGGAGTACTATTTGGTTTGGCTTTTAGTAACATACAGCCAATCTCTATGATCTATCTCTTTTCTAATGGGTCAAACTGGGGGATTTAAAGGAGAAATACAGGAGACCACTCTCGCATCCCTTGGGTCTTTAATTGTGGCACTCATCCTACTATTCCTCCTGGGGAGGGGCACTGTTCTTGAACTAATGCCTTGGTCTACAGTCAAAAGTAAGTACTTTAAGAAGTGTTTTTTTTTGTCCGTTTGTGCCATGATAGTTTATTCCAGAAGCTAAGGACACAAGGTAACACAGGTATACTGATGTCAAGTGTAAAGTTCAAGTTTAGTGCAATGACCACTGGGTGAGTCTGTGGAGCCATTGGTTTCTCCCAGACTTTGAAGGTCTCCTATCTCTAAGTTTATCTCACCCTCATAAGTCTTTGCTAATCTTTAAACCCAGTATTCTAATCCTGTCATAACAGGTTAATGGGGATTGTTTTTTATTTTGAAAACCTTTTTTTCTCCTGTTCTCCTGATCAAACACCCTTAAAATCCAATCCCAGAGATACTCCCCTGGTTCCTACTGTCCACATTATCTAATTCTCACATTTGTTTTAAGATGCAAGTTATTTTACCATCCTAGGTCACATCCCCAGGCAGAAAATGTGTTTAAGTGATAGATTTACTAGATATAAAAAATGAAGAAACAACAACAAAAAGAAAAAATAAAAATAACAAAAAAGGAATCATAGACTTAAAATATAACGTTATTTTTTTAAATGAGAAAATGTGTTTACTTTTAGAAAGAGTTGTTATAATTTTCATGAAAAGAGACAAAAGGAATAAAATGTAATATTTTCTAAATAAAAATGTGCAATTGTGCTGTGTGAAAATGGTATAGTATGATTTTCTCTAGTCAGTCACAAAAGTACAAAATCTGATGCTCTTTCTAATATGCAAAAGCTAGAGAGAAAAAGAGTCATAGAAGGAACCCTAGATGAAAGAGAAACCACAGATGAGCAAATAAATTGACCTGACTGAGGGGGTGAGAGGAGGAAGAGGGAAATTCCCTGATGTACATTAACAAACATATCAGTCAATCACTAAGCCAAACATGAGAAGGAGGGAGGAGGGAGTAAATGGTGTGGAAACTGGGGAAGGGCTAAATGAGTGATGTGTGCAGGTATGCCTCTACCATCTTGTACACCATTAAGATGTATTGCTACAATGCACCAATAAAAAGGAAATAAAAATCAAAAATAAAAATATGCCTATTGCAAAGCAAAAGAAAACGGTATAGGAGGATTAAAAAGATAACAGATTAGAAGAGAATATTTGCAAATCAATTAGAGATATCTGACAGAGGACTAGTGTTTATTATATATAGTGTTCTCTTCCCCCTCTCTCTCTATTTTATATATAATGTTTCCCAAACAACCCAATTCAAAAAATGGACCAATGGCATCAAATGACTTTCTATATAGGGTTATACAGATGACACATAGCATATTAAATGATATTCAATATCACTTAGTCCTTAGAAAAATACAAATTAATGTCTCAATGAGATCTCAACCTATTAGACTGGATAAAATAAATAATAAAGATAACACCAAATATAGGTAGAGATGCAGAAAAACTGGATTATTTATACATTGCTGGTGGAAATAGAAAATATCTTCACTCTAAAAAAATAACTTTGATAGTATCTATATAATTAAAAACTGATTTGTCATATGACCCAGTAATTGCACTCTTTGACATTTATCCCAGAGAAATAAAAACTTATAATCATTTAACTACTTGTACCGAATAGTTACAGTATCTTTACTCATGAGAGTTAAGATATTCTTCATTAAAATGTAGCATTTGAATCTAAAATGAAATAATATTCAGCAGTAAAAAGAAAAATATTATTATCTTCAATAGCATAGATGAATATCTGGGGAAGTTATCTGAGTGAATTAAGCTAATTTCAAAAAGACTGTATACTATGTTTCAACTTACGTAAAATTGTTGAAATGATAATATTTTAGAAATGGACATCAGATAAGTGGCTGTCAGTGTTAAAAAGCCAACATGAGGAGATTGGGATAAGTATGTTCTTTACTTTGACTATGGGGATACACAAACCTACATGTATGATAAAACTGTACCGTACTAACCACACATGTACAAGTAGAACAGGTTATTTGTGTATGATTAATGAGGTTTACAATGTCAGTCCTGATTATGATAATGTGCTATAATATTGCAATTTTAACCACTGGGAGAAACTGAGTCAAGGCTACATAGTATTTCTTTGGTATTCGTTACAACTTTGCATGTATTTTCAAAGAAAATTTTAAATTTAAATTGAATGAAGGAAAATGTATGGTGTCAGTTTGAGAAAAAAGACATACATAAATAAGGTGAAACTTAAGATAGTGTTATCTTAATATCAGAAAATGCTAGCAGGGCACGGTGGTCCACAACAGTAATCTCAATACTTGGGAGGCTGAGACAAGACAATTGCAGGTACTCAGGTGATTAGTGAGGTCCTTCACAATTTAATGAGACCTATTTAAAAATTAAAAATAAGCCGGGCGTGGTGGTGTACACTTGCAATCTCCGCACTTGGGAGGCTGAGACAGGAGGATCGAGCAGGTTCGAAGCCAGCCTCAGCTGGCTTAAGAGACCCTGTTTCCAAATAAAATATAAAATAGGTCTGGGAGTATAGCCCGGAGGCAGAAGGCCTCTGGGTTCCATCCCCAGTACCACCAAAAATATTAAGAAAAAAAAAAAGTAGGGTTGGGGGTATAGCTTGGAAGTAGAATGACCCTTGGTTCAATCCCCAGTAGTTAAAAAAAAAAAAATCAAACTTATAAACATTTCATAGAAAACTAGTGACGTTGTGAGCCAGACAATAGGGTAAAAACATCCTTTAAAGCCTGTTCCTGGAAAATAAAATATCCCAAGATATAAAGGAGATTTTATAAACAGCAAAGTTTTAAGCTGACATCCTGAACATTATCCAATAGATCAGAACAGACAGATGCATCCTCAGGTACAAAGTTTACATCCCCATGGTAACCCAGCCCATCATCCCAGGTCCTCTGCAGGTCTACATCTATTCCTCTCATCAGTGCTCCCAGACATCAGGAGAATCTCAGGACATAACAAAGGCCAATGAAATGCCCAGACATCATCAAGGATGCACGCTGAGAGTAGAGAAATAGTGCCGGCAGAGTGAAAAATACTGCAAGAAATTCCAAAAAAGCAAACGCCGTGCGGGTTTGGCTGGACTGAAGCAAGTGAAATAGGTTCTGTCTAAATGTCCAGAGAGAGGTAAATAAATAGGAACCTCTCGACTGTGAAATTAAGATCACCTTATCCAGAATGTACCAGAATGTGCATATCTTCTGACTGTCTTCTGGTGCTTGTTGAAAGTTCATTATCTTAACAACAAAATGTCTTTATCTATCCTTATCAAATTCTAGCTTTCTTTATGTATCATTTGAATAGCTGAAGAATCTGAAAATGAAATTAAAAATGCTATCAATTAAATTTTTCTAAACTATGCACGTTAATCTAAATAGTATAGCATAAAACATGAAGGTGTTGGAATCGCTTAACAAACAACTAGGTATGTATTTAACAAGTACTGTGCCTTTTGTTTTTAAAATCTAAGGTGCATGCTTTTAGAAACTTGCCTCACTCCAAATAGTGCTTTCAGTTATTTGTATTTAACTGTTGTGACAAAAGCCTTATTTATTTCCCATTTATTTGAGAGGCAGCTTTCTTCCTGGCAGAAAATTAGGTAGGCTTTGCTGACTCATATCCAATCCAGGAGCTAATGTTCACTTGAGAATCAATTATCATCAAACAGCCAGATCTCAGGATGAGTGAGCATCTTTCTTGTTTGAACACTTAAAAGTTGTACCGGCTATAAAATGAGCATTTGCAGTGTGTTTGGAACCCAGGCAAGCTCCCTGCATTTGTGACCTATGTAAGTACATGTACCCCCAAATTCAGAAGAGCCAGACACTTGGCTGAAAACTATGCTCTCAGCCGGGTGTGGTGGCGCACACTTGTAATCCCAGCATTTGGGAGACTGAGACAGGATGATCCGGTTTTGCAGCCAGCCTCAGCTACCTAGTGAGGCCCTTTGCAACTCAGTGAGACCCTGTTTCAAAATAAAGAATAAAAATTAGGACTTGGGATGTAGCTTGGAGGAAGAATGCCCCTGGGTTCCATCCCCGGTACCACACACACAGAAAAAAAAAAAAAAAAAAAAAAAAAAAAAGAAAGAAAACTATGCTCTCACCATCTTGAAATTCTTATTAATTTTTGAGCAACAGACTCACAATTGCATTTTGAAATTATGCATCACGCTCTGATTGAATCTAAAGTCAAGGGGTGAGAGCAGCCATCTCTCTCCAGAAAGGGAAGGACTCTTGTCACAGTCAGCCCCTGGCGGAGTGGACATGGAGGTGACTTTCCTTGTCTTGTTTTGCTTTTCTCACTGATGGAGGTTCAGGGTACCAGTTTCAGAAAGGCATTTTCACAACACATTTGGAATATTCCGTTCAATCAAGAGATATAATACTCAGATAGTATGAACCAAAATAAAAGAGGAGAAAATAATATGGAAAAACAAATCAAAGTCCAGTTCTGTCACTTACCACAGAAAACTAGAGGGAGACATTTCTTCTCCATATGTTCCTCATTATAACAAAGACTCTAAGTTTCTGCTTCATCCTCTCACTTACAAAATACTCATTTAGGATCCTGAAGTTCCTGCCCACTGTTAAACTTTTATTCCGGAATTCAGCTAGCTAACCTACAAAATGCCTTAAGCAACAAAAATGAATGGCTCTTATCTTTAATCTTATTTTTATTGTTTGTGTTTTTAACAGATTTGCTAATGTTTAATTTGCATACCTCAATATTTTATCATTTTAGCATATAATTCAATGGTGCTTTGTGAAGTTTACAAATTTGGATAAATTCCACCATAATCTAACTTTATAGAACCCTTATATTCCTCATCAGTCCCTTCCTTCCTTTCTCTCTTCCTTCTTCCTTCCTTCCTTTCTTCCTTCTTCCTTTCTTCTTTCCTTCCTTCCACTGGGATTGAAGCCAAGGGAATCCTATCTCTGCGTCACATCCCCAGACCTTTTTATTTTTTATTTTGTAAAGCAGATTCTCACTGTTGTAGTGGTGAGTCCTGTAGCAGCACAGGCATATCTGCAGTCAGGAATGAGGAGTGTAGTTTTTTTTTTTTTTTAATTGGTGGTACTGGGGTTCCTGGAAGCCCTGCTACCTCCAGGCTACACAACCAGACCTATTTAATATTTTTATTTGGAAACAGGGTCTCTTAAGCCAGCATGGCTGGCTTCGAACCTGTGTGATCCTCCTGTCTCTGCCTCCCAAGCGCGGGTATTACAAGCGTGCGCCACCACGCCCGGCTAGAGTGTAGTTTTTGCAGAGAGAGATTTAAGATGGTGGTCGAGAGAGACACAAAGCCTAGCAGCTATGTAAGAAAAATGAGTTAAAAAAGCTTCCCCCTACTCTTTCTGAGGTTAGAAAGCCAAGACTGACTCAATTAACAACCACAGAATTTTCAGAGCTCACAAACTCTGACCCCAGAGAAGGCTCCTGGCTCCTTGATGAACAAAGCAGCTGCCATCAACAGATGAATAGATCACAAAGTTGAAGTATATACCCATGATGGAATTTTGCTCAGTCATAAAGAACAAAATTGAGCTGAGTGTGGTGGCACAGGCTTGTAATCCCAGTACTTGGGAGGCTGAGACAAGAGGGTTGTGGTTCGAGGTCAGCCTCAGCTAATTAATGGGGCTCTGTTAGTGAGACAGAGACTTAGTGAGACTCTGTTTCAAAATAAGGAATAAAAAATAGGGTGAGGGGTGTTAGGTTAGTTCAGAGGTAGGATGCTCCTGGATTTAATCCCCGGTACTGCAAAAAAAGGAAGGAAGGAAAGAAAGACGAAAGAAAGAAAGAAAAAAGAAAGAAAGAAGAGAAAAGGAAGAAAGAAAGAAAGAAGGAAAGAAAGAAGAAAAAAGTTATATAATTTCCAGGAAAATTGGTTGAGCTTGAGAACATTATGTTAAGTGAGATCAGCCAGTCTCAAAATAAAAAGTTGTATTTTTGTATTTTTTCTCTCATACATGAAAGTAGAGAGAAATTGGGCAACAAAGGAGACCTCAGATAAAGAAGTAAAGTCTCCGATGAAGTGATGTCGGGAGTTTAGGGGAGGAGGGAGGGATGGCAGAGACATAAGAAGGATAACGGCTTAAGTAATACCATATATAAAATTATAGCAAATGTATGAGGAAGGGCAGGGAGGGAGTGGGGCCTGGAAAGAAAGTCGCCAAGTGCTGTGTGACAATCCTTTCGCTCTACAGCTCAGTATGATGTACAGTTGCGGTGCATCAACAGAAGGATAAAAACCCCAGAATCTCACTAAGGTGCCATGCATTACTGGCCTTGAAGCAGGCTTCCCAAGTACTGGACATGTGCATTTCAAATGAAGTATGTAATAGAAGATATTATGTGTTGGAATTTGTCAAAACAGAATGAAGAATGATGTTTCTCTTGTACAAAGACATAAAGAACAAAGGGATGAGAACAAATGTTTTTGAATAAATATTTTGAAGAAAAATGTTTTTAAAAATTACTTTCAGACTCAGCATATTTATTCAATTCACAGCATACTTTCAAAGTGGGTTGAGTGATTGTTTAGAATAGAAAATTAATGAAAATTTTAAGAATATTCGAAGGAACATCTTGCTCAATCCACTTAATCTTCCCATCATGGATTTCACACTAAATTCTCCTCAATAAACTTTCTAAAAAGTTATTGTTTCTCAGTACAGTCTGATGAATATTATCATAATTAGAAAGTAATAGTACAAATGAAGCAGCATCGTTCTCAATACCCCAGAATTTCTGTTTGTAAAATTCTAAATTTTAAATATTATATTTCATCCATGCATTCTTTCTTTTATTTATGTGACCAGCACATATTTAAAATGTAAATATGTGATATGAAGGAAATAACTAAAATACACAGGATAACAGCTTATGTGGAATATATAATGTTGAAGGTAAGAGAGCCAATAAGTTCATGATACAAATATACTTTAAAGTCTTACACATGTTATGTTGAAACATACAAAGTTTTATGAAGTCCCATGAAATGACTTAAATCAGTACAATATATCAAGTATGTCTATTTTTTACTTTTATGTATTTACTTTTATTTATTTATTTTTTTTAGTATTGGGGACTGAAGCCAAGGGAATTTTACCTTTGAACCACACCCCAGCCCCTTTTATTTTTTTAATTTTGAAACAGAGTCTCACTAAGTTTGTAAGAATCTCACTAAGTTGTGAAAGCTAGCTTTGAACCTGCAATCCTCCTTCCTCAGTGTCCCAAGTACTGAGATTATTGCAGGCATGTGCCACCATGACTGGTTCACGTATGTCTAGTTTAAGAAAAAAGCCATGTGATATAAGAACCAATGGCATCGTAGTTTGGGTTATCAGGAAAAGAAGGTATGAATAGAATACATATATATGTAATATATGTGTATGTATATGTATATATTGGTGGTACTGGGGTTCCTGGAAGCCCTTCTACCTCCAGGCTACACTTCCAGACCTATTTTTTTATATATATTTTTATTTGGAAACAGGGTCTCTTAAGCCAGTGCGGCTGGCTTCGAACCCTCGCGATCCTCCTGTCTCGGCCTCCCAAGCACGGGGATTACGAGTGTGCGCCACCACGCCCGGCTGAACAGAATATTTCAAGCAGATGGAAGAAAGTGTCAGTATAAAGACCTTTCTTTGTGAGATAGCATAGTGTTCTAAAAGATGAAAGAAATTAAGGACCTAGGGAAAAAGTGAACTGAGGGCAGAGATAAGGACAAAAGACAAGGGCAAAATGAGGTTAAGCAGAGCCCATTGACGTAAGCAAGGACTTTGGCCTCTTAGTGAGGTCTTCATTCTTAAGACCACAGTGCTTAACATAGAAATAATGGGTTAAGAGGAGATGGAAAGGTATTAACTATTTTAATGACCAAAGCGAAGACTGAAGATGAGTAAAATTATGGGGGTTGAATGATGAAAGTTTTAAAACAAGCCAATTTTGAGAGACATTTATTTAGAAGGTAATATTAATAATAAATGAACAAATCTTATTGAGCATAGGAGTGAGGAACTAGGAGGGATTGGAGATAAGGGCTGGACTTCCTCTGGCTTGCACAATCATATAACTTATCACTTCAGTTATGAAGATCTCTAACCTAAATAAGAGGTAGGTCTGAGGCAAAAGTAATGAAGTTAATTTCAGATCATCTGAGTTGAGAAGTCTACGTTACCCCAACTAGATGTGTTAGGAAAGTAGTTAGATATGAGTGCAGATTCAAAAAGAGATAAAAATTTGGGAGAAAAACACATACACATTTTCACTGAAGAAAATGTGGCAAAGAGTAGAGTGAAGAGATCACCTACAAGATACCAAGCCAAGAGAGAAAGGTGTTTGGCAAGATGTATGAGGATCTTAAAATCTGAAGGTCAGGTTCTGGATAATGAATGAACTCTGGTAAAGGCCTGAGAACACTGAACTCTATTTTATTTATTCTAAATTAGACATGCATAACAGTCTTGCATGAGTTGTTGAGTTGTTATATGACCTTTTTTTTTTGGACTTTCTGGATGGGGTCCATTATTATTTAACCTAGAATCCTAGTAACCTTATGATTTATCTACTGGTGTCTTGATTTGCCACCCACTTCTGAAATATTACTAGGTCTTTGGATATCTCTCTCCACATGTAAAAATAAAAAGATTATTGTTGACCTAAATTTCAAGAAAAAGTATCTAAACCTCAGAAACTTAGACACCTTATAGATTCACCTTGATGCAACTGCAAATATCTTGTCATATATCTTTCTTGATTGTTCCTAAGTATCCTGGTTTTTTTTTTTTAGCATTCCATACATATAAAAATACATTAGTGTGATAAGTAGAGTTTTACGACCAAGATATGGTGCCAGGACTGTACCTAACTCTGATGCTAGCTTGTGATGAGTTAAGTACATCTTTGGGCCAAATTTTGGTGGCCCACTTAATCATGCTGCCGTCCAGGGTCATGCTTCTGTTAGTAAGTCCCTAATTATGCACTCTGTGCAATCCTGGATCTGTTTTCCCCCTTCTTTGGTCTTGGGGCTAATTCTCTTACTACTACAACAGAATTTTCCAGAACAGTCACCATCTGTAAACATGATATTCATAGAAACTATCAGTTTTAACCAGAAACTATTTGCAATGTTGGCTGAATGTATCTATAATATATTCTCCAGAGATTAGATTATGATCAAGGAGAGAAGGGAATGAAAATGATGATTTATGAAAAAAAAAGGAAAGCAGGTTCAAAGAGTTGGCCAAAGGTGGAGTTGAAAAAGACTTTGAAAGACACTCTATTTGGTCAATGATATTATCAATAACAAATCCTACCTTTAGGGAACAGATCTGGTAAAATTTTAGGAGGAGATATCAATAATGTATCATCAAAGACCCATAGGCAGATGCATCTCAACAGTTATTTAAGCACCAACTAGAAAGAAAATAAATTGTCTGTAACCTACCTGCAATAACCTACATGTGTAAATGTGTTGCGACAGAATGCTGATTACTTACAATGTGCTATATGTCCTGATGGGATTATTCTAATTTCTAGAATGATCTTTGTTCTAGAAAGCCCAAATTACATCTCCTCTCTTACACACTGATAAATGCTACTAGATTAATATTGAATGGATGAAAATCCATCCATCTATCTATTTATCTATATCTATCTATATCAAAGTATATTGGATATAGAGTTTATTTTTCTCTGTAATCTCAATCTCTCTCTCTCTCTCTCTCTCTCTCTCTCTCTCTCTCTCTCTCTCAGGAATATTACATAGGTATATTTTACCTCTGGGCTACACTTCAACTTTTTAAAAAATATATTTTGAAACAGGGTCTTACTAAGTTGCTGAGGCTGGCCTTGAACCTGAGATCCTTCTGTCTCAGCCTCCCAAATACTGGAATTACAGGTGTATGCCATTGCCCCTGGCTTACCTCTCTTTAAAAGTAAATGTCAACTATACCTTAAATTCTTTACATATAATACAAATTCCATATATATAATTATTCTACTAATGACAAATCATTTTTTAAAATAATGTGCTCAAAACCTAACTAAATGTTCCATGAGTGAATGACTGTGGTAAAATGCTCTCATTGTCTTTATGATAATATCTTCCTTAGAGAAAACTAGGAGTATACTATAGATTGAAAGTGTCATTTTGTCACATTATATTTTTAGGAATTTTCACTGTGAGTAGGTCACCTAAATCTTCAGGACTATATTAAAAAAATAATAATTTCGAGCCGGGCGTGGTGGTGCACGCTTGTAATCCCCGCGCTTGGGAGGCGGAGACAGGAGGATCGCGCAGGTTCGGAGCCAGCCCCGCTGGCGTAAAAGACCCTATTTCAAAAATATAAAATAGGCCTGGGAGTGTATGCCGGAGGTAGAAGGGCTTCCAGGAACCCCAGTACCACCAAAATAATAATAACAATAACAATAACAATAATAATAATAATAATAATAATAATAATTCAAGTAAGTGTGTGTGTGTGTGTGTGTGTGTGTGTGTGTGTGTGTGTGTGTAACCAGGGATTCAGGATAGGGGTATTTTACCTCTTAGTTATATTCCCAGCCTTATTTTATTTTATTTTGAAACAAGGTATTACTAAATTACTATGTGGTGGCCTCTAATTTGTGATCCTCCTGTCTCAGCTTCACAAATACTGAGATTACAGGCATGTACCACCACACTTGGCTTCAAGTATTTTTTTTTTTTGAAGAGGAACTGGGGTTTGAACCCAGAGACATTTTACCTCCAAACTATATCCCAGCCCTATTTTTTTTTTTTAATTTATTTTTTATTGGTGCAATGTATTCATACATCATAGTGGTATAAAGAAAATACTTTTGTGGACATACATGCACATCTCGCCCAGTTAGCCCCTACCCGATCCCCACCCCATTCCCTCCCCATCCCTCCTTCCCACGCTTGGCTTACTGGTTGACATCTAGTATTATAGCAATTTATACAATATTAACATTGATAATCTCACATAACAGTTTCATTTGTCTGGTACCAAACTTTTGATGACTTAAAGATAACATTTCAATATTTCTTTTTGCTTTCTTTCTTACCAGAGAATATTTTTTTCTTTTTTTTTTTTTAGGTGAAACTATCATACATTTATTTATTTATTTTTCAGAAAAAAATCTATCCTGATATGGAATATGGACTCTAGATACCCAAAACAGTCTCAAAGAAGAACAAAGCTAGAAGATGTATATTTTCTGATTTCAAACCATATAAAGCTACAATAATTGAAACAGTGTAGTACTGTTATAAAGGCAGATATATAAACCATTGGAGCTAATTAAAAGCCTAGAGATAAATTCTTCCATACATTGTCAAGTTATTTTTGACAAGGTTTCCATGAACTTTTGGTGGAGGAAATACTAGTCTTTTAACTAAATATTGTTGAAAAATAATAATAAATGAAAAAGAATAAAATTGGACCCTTACCTAACACATATACAAATATTAACTCAAAATAGATAAAAGACCTAAATATAAATCTTAATACTATAAGCTTTTAGAAGAAAATCTGGGTCATAAAACCTCACAACATTGAAATTGGAAGTGATTTCTTGGATATGATTTCAATGGCACAGGCAACAAAAGAGTAAATAAACTCCCTAAAAAATAAAAAAAATATTGTATATCCAAAGACAATGTAAACAGAGTTAAAAGTTACTGATCCTCTTCCAAGAGTTCCTCCTATGACCCATTTCTCCCTAACTCTCACATATTAGGGAAAGCATCTGATTTCTTATTTTTTGTGACTGACTAATCTCACTTAGCATAATGTCCTCCAGTTCCATCCATTTCCCTGAAAATGACGTAATTGAGTTTTTTTTGATGGCTGAGTAAAATTCCATTGTGTACATATCCCACAGTTTTGTAATCCATTCATCTGTTGATGGACATCTTGGCTGCTTCCATAGTTTGGCTATGGTGAATTGTGCAGCTATGAACATAGATACACATGCATTAGTTTGGTAGTTTGGTTTCTTTTCTTTTGGGTAGATACCCAACAGTGGTATTGCTGGATCAAATGGAAGATTTGTTCCCATTCTTCTGAGGATTCTCCATACTGTTTTCCAAAGTGGTTGCACTAATTTGCAATCCCACCAACAATGTCTTAGAGTTCCCACTTCTCCACATCCTCGCCAGCATCTGTTGTTGTTTGTGTTTTGAATGATGGCCATTCTAGTTGGAGTTAGGTGAAATCTCAGGGTAGTTTTGATTTGCATCTCTCTGATTGCCAGTGATGTTGAGCATTTTTTCATGCATTTATTGGCCATTTGAATTTATTCTTTTGTGAAGTGTCTATTTAGTTCATTTGCCCATTTTGTTATTGGATGCTTTGTTTTCTTAGTGTTGAGTTTCTTGAGTTCTCTGTATATTCTAGATATTAGTCCTCTATCGGTGGTGTAGGTGGAAAAAATCTTCTCCCATTCTGTTGGCTCTCGATTGAGATTCTTGATAGTTTCCTTTGCTGAACAGAAGCTCTTCAGTTTCATGCAATCCCATGTATTGATTCTCCTTTTAATTTGTTGTGCCTTTGGGGTCTTGTTGAGGAAATGTTTGTCTGTACCTATGTGTTGTAGTGTTGGACCTATGCCCTCTTCAAGGAGCTTCAAGGTCTCTGGTTTAATTTCCAAGTCTTTGATCCATCGTGAGTTGACTTTTGTACAGGGTGAAAAAGTGGGATTAACATCCAATTTTCTGCATATGGTTAACCAATTTTGCCAACACCATTTGTTGAAGAGGCTATCTTTTTTCCAGTGTATGTTTTTGGCCCCTTTGTCAAAAATCAATTGGCTGAAAGTGTGTGGACTTGTTTCTGAGTCTTCTATTCTGCTCCATTGGTCTATATATCTGTTCTTTTGCCAGTACCATGCTGTTTTTATTATAATGGCTTTGTAGTATAGTTTAAAGTCAGGTATTGTGATTCCTCCTGCGTGGTTTTTGTTGCTGAGAACTACCTTAGCTATTCTGGGCTTTTTGTTATTCCAGATAAATTTAAGGACTGATTTTTCTATGTCTGTGAGGAATGATCTTGGTAGTTTAATGGGCATTGCATTAAATCTGTAGATCACTTTTGGGAGGATGGCCATTTTAATGATATTAATTCTGCCAATCCATGAACATGGAAGGTCTTTCCATCTTCTAAGATCTTCTTCGATTTCTTTTTTCAGTGTTTTATAATTTTCTTTGTAGAGATCTTTTACTTCCTTGGTCAAGTTTATTCCTAGGTATTTTATTTTTTTGTGGGAGATCCTGAGTGGAAGTGTTTTCTGAATTTCTTTTTCAGTGGATTTATGGTTGGTGTACAGGAAAGCTTCTGATTTTTTAAGATTGATTTTGTATCCAGATACCTTGCTGAATTTGTTGATCAGTTCTATAAGCCTTTTGGTTGAGTTTGTTGGGTTTTCTAAGTATAGTATCATGTCATCTGCAAATAGTGAAAGCTTAAGTTCTTCTTTTCCTATTTGTACTCCTTTGATTTCCTTTTCTTGCCTTATTGCTCTGGCTAGAGTCTCTAGTACTATATTGAAGAGAAGTGGTGATAGTGGACATCCTTGTCTCGTTCCAGTTTTTAGGGGAAATTCTTGAAGTTTTTCCCCATTTAATATGATGTTGGCGGTGGGCTTATTGTAGATTGCCTTAATAATGTTGAGATATGTTCCTTCTATTCCAATTCTCTGCAGTGTTTTTATCATAAATGGATGTTGAATTTTATCAAATGCTTTTTCAGCATCTATTGAGATGATCATGTGGTTTTTGTCTTTGATTCTGTTTATATGATGAATTACATGGATTGTTTTTCGTATATTGAACCAGCCTTGCATCCCTGGGATGAACCCTACCTGGTCATGGTGAATGATTTTCTTGATGTGGTTTTGAATGCGTGTTGCTAGTATTTTGTTTAATAGTTTTGCATCCAAGTTCATCAGAGATATAGGCCTGTAGTTTTCCTTCCTTGAACTGTCTTTATTCGGTTTGGGTATTAGTGTGATGTTGGCTTCATAGAATGTATTTGGGAGAGTCCCGGTTTTTTCTATTTCCCGAAATAGTTTGAGTAGTATTGGGATTAGTTCTCCTATAAAGGTTTTATAGAATTCACTTGGGAAACCATCTGGTCCTGGGCTTTTCTTTGATGGTAAGCTCTTTATTGCTATTTCAATCTCTTTGATTGTTATTGGTTGGTTTAAGTGTTCTGTATCTTCTTGACTCAGTTTAGGAAGGTTGTATTTATCTAGGAAGTTGTCGATTTCCTCCAGATTTTCCATTTTGTTGGAGTATAGTTTTTCAAAGTAGTTTCTGATAATCCTCTGGATTTCTACGCTGTCAGTAGTAATGTCTCCTTTTTCATCCCTTATCTTCATAATTTGGGTTGATTCTCTCTTTTTTTTAGTTAGGTTGGCTAGTGGTTTATCAATCTTGTTAATTTTTTCAAGAAACCAGCTTTTGGTTTTGTTGATTTTCTGTATTGTTTTTTTATTCTCTATTTCGTTGATTTCTGCTCTAATTTTAATAATTTCCCGTCTTCTGCTGGCTTTGGGGTCCAATTGTTCCTGCTTTTCAAGGGCTTTGAGGTGTGTCATAAGGCTATTTATTTGAAGATTTTCTGTTTTTCTTATGTGAGCACTCAGTGCTATAAATTTTCCTCTTAATACTGCCTTCAAAGTGTCCCAGAGGTTTTGATATGTTGTTTCTTTATTTTCATTTGTTTCTAGAAATTTCTTGATTTCACCTCTTACATCTTCTATGACCCATTCTTCATTCAGAAGTGTGGTGTTCAGTCTCCACATGTTTATGTTGTTTCTCTGGGTCTTCTTATAGTTGATTTCTAGTTTCATTCCATTATGGTCTGAAATGACACAGGGAAGTATGTAACATTTTTTAAATTTGCTAGTGCTCATTTTGTGTCCCAGGATGTGATCTATTTTGGAGAAGGTTCCATGAGCAGCTGAGAAAAATGTAAACTCTGCTGTAGTTGGGTGAAATATTCTATATGTGTCCAAAAGGTCCATTTGGTTAATGGTGTTCTTTAGTTCTGAGACATCTTTACTGACCCTTTGTCTGGAAGATCGGTCTAGTATTGTGAGAGGTATGTTGAAGTCTCCCAGTATTATTGTGTTGGGATTTATGTGTGGCTTCATGTCACAAAGAGTTTGATTTATGAAAGTAGCTGCCCCTACGTTTGGGGCATAGATGTTGATTATTGTTATTTCCTCTTGCTGGACTATTCCTTTTACCAGTAAAATGTGACCTTCTTTGTCTCTTCTAATAAGTTTGGGTTTGAAGTCTAACTTGTCTGATATCATAGTTGCTACTCCTGCTTGTCTTCGAGTACCATTAGCATGGATTACCTTGCTCCAGCCCTTTACCTTGAGTTTGTTCCTATCTTTACTTGTGAGGTGTGTTTCTTGTAAGCAGCAGATGGATGGATTCTGGCTTTTAATCCATTTTGCCACTTTATGTCTTTTTATTGGGGAGTTGAGGCCGTTTACATTTAGTGTGATTATAGAGAGATAATTTTTAATTCCCAACATGTTAAGATCTTATTTCTGTTTGAGATACTGTTTATTCTTCTTTGCTTAGTTGTCCGCTGGATGGGAATTCTTGTTTCTTTGGTTCTGGCGTGAATTACCCATTTCCTCTTTGCAGTTAATCTCCTTGAGTATTTTCTCTAGCGCTGGTTTTGAAGACATAAATTCCTTCAGTTGCTGTTTGTCATGGAAGCTTCTTATTTCCCCATCTAATTTGATGGATAGTTTTGCTGGGTAGTAAATTTTTGGCTGGAAGTTGTTTTCTTTCAGAGTTTGGAATATGTTACTCCAAGCCCTTCTGGCTTTCATAACTTGGTTTGGGAAGTCTGGAGTGATTCTAATTGGTTTTCCTCTGTATGTCACATGGCCTTTTGTTTTTGTTGCCTTTAAGATTCTCTCCTTGGCTTCCACATTAGTCATTTTGACAATTATGTGGCGTGGGGATCCTCTTCTCTGATCCTGTCTAAAGGGAGTTCTATAAGTTTCCTGGACCTGTGTATCGACCTCTTGCTCTATGTTTGGAAAATTTTCCGCTATTACTTCCTTGAAGAGATTGTTGATCCCTTTGGTTTCACCTTCTTTTCCCTCCTCTATTCCAATTATTCTTAGGTTAGCTCTCTTGAAATGGGCCCATATTTCTTCAATGTCAGATTCCTGCTGTCGGGTTTTTTTTTCTAAATTAGAAACTATGCGTTCATTTTTAGCATGATCATCTTCAAGAAGCGAGATTCTATTCTCCATGTGGTCTAATCTGTTGTTTATACTTTGAATTGAGGCCTTTACTTCATTAATTGCATCCTTTATCTCTTTTTGACTCTCTCTAAATTCTTTTCGAAAGTCCTCTATTATTTCTAAAGTTATTTTCCTAATTTGATCTTCTAGAGATCTTTGGGTTTCTGTGTTATCAGATTCTGATGTTGTGGTGTTGTTGGCATTCACTGCTCCATTGTTATTTCTCTTTCCCATGATTTTGGAAGTTTGTGCCTTCTCTGGGTTCTTCCCTGAGTCACTACGAGTTCACTTAAGATGCTCTGGATCTCTAGTCTATGGTATCTCAGTCACCACTACTCCTTTACTGTGTTGTATCACAAAGTCTCAGACCCAGGGAGTCAATCAAGGCTGCTTAGACCGTGGGGGGTGCCAAGTTGGGCGTTCTCCAGTGGGGAGTTGTGACTATGGTATGATATCTCTGCCACTGCCACTCCCCCACTGGGCTGCACTGCTAAAATCTCCGACCCAGGGAGACTATCTGCGCAAGTCCCTGGGAGTGCAGTACTGGGATTTCTCCCCTAGGGGCCGCAATTTGACTCACGGTTGTTGAGTGCGCTGATGGAGCTGTAGTGAACTTGGTGGATTCGCTGCTGCCGCCACTGGCAATATGGCACCACTGCCACGCCTTCGGCCGTGATGCGGCGTATTTCTTCTCTGGTTTTGAACTCTGCTCTGAGTCCTTGCCAGTTGTGCTGCGCCCAGCCCTTGGGAGCTTTAGATGTTTCCTGCACCAACAAAACTGCTGACTGCCGCCCAGCTGTTCAGCACCTGCTCACCTCGGCTCGCTGTCCACCCCTCCTCTCAGGCGCCTGGTGGCTGGTTGAGTGGGTTGGTCTAGGGCCGTCCGGTGAACTCGCCGCTGCCGCCAGCAGTAAGACGCTGCTTCTGCATCCTAGGCCACGAGGCCAGAGTACCTCCTCTCTGGATTTGAGCTCTGTTTTGAGTCTCCCTCCTCTCTGGAGCCTGGTGTTGCTAGGGGAGATGTAGGCCGCGCCGCTCCGGCCGCTCTGCACCGCGGCTCTGGCTGCTCCGCACCACGGTTCTGGCCGCTCTGGCTGCTCCGGCCGCTCTGCACCGCGGCTCTGGCTGCTCTGCACCGTGGGTCTGGCCACTCCGGCCGCTCCGGCCGTTCCGCGACGTGGCTCTGGCTGCTCCGGCTGTTCTGGCCGCTCCGCTCCGGCTGCTCTGGCCGCTCCACTCCGCGGCTCCGGCCACTCCGCGCTGCCGCTCCAGCCAATCCGCGCTGCTTATGATGAAGGGAGTTGCAGAGATTACAGATGAACATCCAGATGAGAGAGAAGCAGAGAGCGAGGCCTGTGGGAAAGGAGCAGGGTGCCCATGTGCTCTCCACCTGCGCAAATCCCAGGATGCTGCCTCCACATGATCAGCTAGCAGGAATCTCCCCTATTTTCTTATTCTTTATTTTGAAACAGGGTCTCACTAAGTTTCAGGGGGGCTCAAAAATTGCTAAGGCTGGCCGAGAACCTGCAATCCTTCTGTCTCAGCCTCCAAAGGTATTCAAGCCTCCGAAGGTATTAACTGGTATTACAAGCATGTGCTACCACACCCAGCTTTTAAGTATTTCTTAAGTTTCAGCAACATCATTCTGAATCTCTTAATTTTTAGGGCCTCCATAAATTTGATAATTATTTCTTTTTAATTTTATATAATAAATGATAATATTATTAAATGTGAAATAAAGCAGATTAAATAGTTATTTATTAAGTATATTTATTAACCACATTTTGTGTTTATGTACTCTGGGTTTTCAAAGGTTTTTAAAAAATTTTTACATTTACTTCACTAAAGTGAAATAAATTAACTTACTATTAACTCACTTATTATCAATAAGTCTGTATTACCAACATAAAATCTGTAGTAGAAAGTAGTTTACAATTTTTTTTCACTTAATCCTAAATAATTAGTTGTATTTAATTTTTTCTCTGTTGTTGAGCCTCAAGATTGTTGGCACAAAGTGCTACCTAAACCAAGGACATTTGTGCAAAGCCTACATCATATCATATGACCTTAGACCAAAGGAAAAAATAAATACTGTTCCCCATGGGTTTGGTACCACCTTCGAAATCTCACCTTGCCTCTTTTTTTCTTTTTTTGTCTCCTAAACTCTTTTAAGGTTGACAATTGCTTATGCAACTGTCCTTTCAGACTTTCGTAAATGCAGAGATCCTTTTCCCAGGTTGAGCAAAGTGCCTTGGGTGGCTGCCTAGCCTTGTGTCATTAATATGCATCTGCATTGCCCTTCTGTGACAGACAGCAGAGAAAATACAGAGGCAGGAGGGCTAGGCATTAAATTATATAAACTTTCCTCTCCTGACAAAGTGATGAGTGAAATAACTGCTCTGGTGTCTGAATATCTATTTTTGTTTCTCATTCCAGGAATTTTTTTTATCATGTAAGACAGACAAGTAGAAAGTCTAGAAAATTTACTAACAGTGAGGTCAGTTAGCAGACTTTCACAGAGTAGGTATAAAATCTACCGTTGATTACTTCAATAAGGGTATATGCAATCCTAGAGAAGAAAAGCACTAGTGCTTAGATACTTGAACATTGTTTTTTTTTGTTTTGTTTTTCATGATTCAATCTGTATATAATGGAAACTTAAGTGACTCTAGAAGACAAAAAGTTTTATTGTTGAAAAACTTTGGCTATTCGGTTTCACTTTATCCCCATCTGTGTTTTTTTTTTTTCCAATGTTGATTTTATCATTGTGTCTTTCCATTAGTGAAACTAATGTGGGACTATTTGTATTTATTATAAATTAACTCATTTTAAAGATTGATTTTTGCTTTACTTAAATAAAACTCTTAGATATGGAAAAAAATGAGAGTCATGTGGATAGATTTTCTAAAATGAATAAAGAGAAGAGTGATATTAGAAATAAAAAGTGCTAGAAAAATACTATATTTACAGAACATACTCAGAGATTTATTCTATTCTTTTTTTCTTTTTCTTTTTTTTTTAGTGGTACTGGGGTTCCTGGAAGCCCTTCTACCTCCGGGCTACACTCCCACGGGCTACACTCCCAGACCTATTTTTTACCTTTTTGTGTGGAAACAGGGTCTCTTAAGCCAGCGAGGCTAGCTCTGAACCAGCGCGATCCTCCTGCCTCCGCCTCCCAAGTGCGGGGATTACAAGCGTGCGCCACCACGCCCGGCGTGAGATTTATTCTTAAACACTGTTACTCAAAGCAAAGATTGTGGATCTTTAACTGAGAAAACATAGAAACAAAATAAGACTGGTTCAGACCACAAGGACTCTGTGCACCTTCTTTATCCGTAGCAATCAGCAATCCTGTGTGTGTGTGTGTGTGTGTGTGTGTGATGGGGTACTAGGTATTGAATCCAGGGGTGTGCTATCACTGAGTTATATCCAACACTTTTAATTTTAAAATAGGGTCTTGATAAATTTCTGAGAGTGATTTTGAACTTGGAATCCTCTTGTCTCAGCCTCCTAGGTACTGGGATTACAGACTTGCACCACTTTCTTGGCTAGGAATCACTCATTTCATTTGTACCTTGGCATTATCTATCTTTATATATCCTTCATCCATTCCTTATCTGTCAATAATCTGTCTAGTTGTCTCCTTCTATCTCTTTCTTATCGATAAAGTAGAATCAATTATCCAAAAGAAGCTAAGGATCAGTGTGTAAATAGCTCAGAGGACAACACAGGGTTCCTGTGTTTTAGCTCATCTCTATGCTGTGAGTTTCTATCTTCCCTTCTATTTGAAGAACCAAAGAGACACAATGCCAAACCTGAAAACTATGGCTTAGACGATCAATTTCTTTATTTTTAATTTTTAATCTGGTTTTTGCATATAAGATTCTTCAAGGTCGTCACTCATGACAAACTAGTAAAAACAAAAAGATTGAAAAAAATTCAATCCCTATTGAGTCAATAAGACAGATGAGGATGCAGGAAAAAATACTGAAAAAGAGTGGGCAGAGATGGGAAAGTGAGAATTTGTGGCTTATCAAGTCATGAACAAGTAGGCTTTGAAACAAAAAACATACTTACCAAGCACCCCAAGATGAAATACATAGAGATAAATCTGAAAAAAACTGCACAAAATCTATCTTAGGAAACTACAAAACTCTAATGAACAAAACTAAAGAACTAAATGAAGGAACAGAGGTTTTATGTTCATGGGTAAGAAGACACAATATTATAAAATGTCTAGTTCTTTCCAACTTGATCAATAGTTTTAATACAATCCTAATTAAACCCTCAGAGAGTTAACTTGTGGAAAGTAACTAACTGTTCATAAATTTTATATGAGTAGACAAAGAGACAGGATAGCCAACATAACACTGAAGCCGAAGGACGGTGTTAGAGGACTGACACTAAAACTACATACTTTTACCATGTGATCCAGCAGTTATGATGCTTGGCTTTTACATACAAATTTTGAAAACTTTTATCTCCACACAAATACACACACAAATACAAACACAGCTTTTTGTATTAACTTTCTTCATAAATATCAAAATTAGGAACCAAAAACTTATCTTTCAATAGTTATATGGATATATAAATGATTCAGACACCAGAATATTAATATTTGCTAACAAGCAATTAGCTATTAAACTATGAAAAGATATGAAGGAAACTTAAGTGCATATTACTAGTTTAAGAAACCCATCTTGAAAACACTGCATATTATATGATTTCAACTATATAATATTCTGAAAAAGGGAAAACTATGGAAATAATAAGATCAGCAGTTTCCAGAAGTTGGTGGGGGAAGAAAATACAATAAATGATGAATACATATCATGATATTTATGACACCAAGAGTGGATCCTAATTTAAGCTATGAACTCTGAATGTGTACATATAGGTTAGTTGTAATATGTCCTCTGTTGGGGGATGATAATAAAATGGAAGACTGGGCATACTTGGGAGCAGAGGGCATGTGGGAAAATATTGTATTTTCCTCTAAATTCTTCAAACCTAATACTGTTCTAAAAATATGTTTTAACTACTATACAGAATTTTTTTATATAATATGAAAGCTAAAGGAAAAAACAGCAACCAACCAAACAAACAAACAAACAAAAATCTACTGCTCAGAGTCATATCTGCAGTATAAAATCCTAATGTCCATTGTTGATGATCGACTTCTTCCTTGCCTCTTCTGAATAAGAGCTTTGAATAATTATGCAGGCCAATAGTTTACTTTCTCATCTTTCTGGTAACATCTCTTCTCTTCTGACAACTTTGCTTTTGACTAGAATTTTCCTACAGCTTGTAATTGACAAGATCTATTATCTTCCCATCCTAACTCATATTTTGCTTAAATGTTCTCATTCTTATTCATACCACAGACTTCACATAAATGACTACCTTCTCAATTTATTAAGAGAGAAGCTTAGCTGGGCATGGTGGCGCATGCTTGTAATCCCAGCCTTTGGGAAGCTGAGACAGAAGACAACAGTTTTTGGGTAGCCTCAGTTACTTAGCGAGGCCCTTTGTAACTCAGTGAGACCCTGTTAAAAATAAATAATAAAAAAAATAGGGCTGGGGGTTCAGCTTGAAGGTAGAATGTCTCTAGGTTCCATCCCCAGTACCACAAAAAGAAATGAGAGAGAGAGAGAGAGAGAGAGAGAGAGAGAGAGAGAGAGCGAGCTTGTTCTTAGTTTGCTATATAAGCAAAAATAAATCTTATTAGAGGAAACGAAATAAAATAGTTTCTGACTTAATTTATTGTCCTTTCTGGAATATTTAACTCCTCAAGAAAATGCAAATCCTGAGCCTTTCTTTGCAAAATTAAGGGACACTACAAATTGAATTTCCGGGCTTAGCAGTCTATATTGAATATCCTACCACATGCAGAGGTGTCATGAACTCATCTTACTACTGTGTGTTTATATTTTTAATTTGCCATTTATGCTCACAGAGCTTAATATGCAAGCTGTTTTATAAAACTTGTCAATTTTTATTGATAAACACTGATAAAATATTTTCCTGATTTCTAATAAGAAAGCTACAAGAACTAGAACCCTGTGACTACTACAAAACAAGGGCTCTTTCAGTATTTTCAGGTGAGAGAGAACTATAGGAATGGGTAAAATAGGAGCATTAAGAAGGAAATGGAATAGAGGTGTGAATCAAATTAACAGTATGACACTTAATTTCTATAATAACAGTGAGACCTGTCTTGTAATGTATCTATGTTTGTGCATTTTACAGGATCATGGTCAATTTTGAAACTCTTGTGGAAGTTATAGATCTTCTTTATATAATATATAGTAGGGGCAATTTATGGTTGTTTTAGGTCTTCATGAAAAATTTGAATCCAACCAAGTAAATCTATAAATTTTATGTTAATTTCTTTCTTTTCTTTTTTCTTTTTTTGGTGGTACTGGGGTTCCTGGAAACCCTTCTACATCTGGGCTACACAGTCCCAGACTTATTTTATACATTTTTTTGGAAACAGAGTCTCTTAAGCCAGCGAGGCTGACTACGAACCTGCGTGATCCTCCTGTCTCTGCCTCCCAAGCTCGGGGATTACAAGAGTGGGCTACCACGCCTGGTGTTTATGTTAATTTCTCAGTTTGGTTATAGTAAAAATAGGTTCTATAGATGGGATCACTGAACACCAATAAATTCTGTATGATTCTGTTCTAGAAAAGAGAATATGGGTCTCTTTTAACATTTAAAAATGTTAAATCACTCATATGGAAAGTAGACTATGATAAATGAACTGTGGTTTCTATAATTTAGCACCAACTAGAGTTGATGGTGACAATTTGTATATGTGCTGGCCTGTGTGGTTGAGTGTGCTAATATACAGTGCTCTTAAATTAGTTTTATTTGATTCATGGAAAATGCCAGTAGATGAAGAAGCACCTGACAATTAGTTTGCATAATGATGACTCAATACTTTGCATCTATATTAATGAGTATTAGTGACTCAAGTAAGTTCTGGGAACTGACAAGATAAAACCTGAAAGCTATAGCTTGAGAGGAAAACAGCAAAGAGTCATGCGGGGAGATGATCCCCGTTGTCCTTAGTTTGACTTTCTCAAACTAAGAGCTTTAGCGCTCCTGTACAAGGGCAATAAAGTTTATCATGACCCAATTTTCCTCAATGTCTAGCCACTCCTGCATGCTGTAGCAGAAGAGCTGAATTAAGTTTCATAGCTCCAGGCTAATCATACAGTGATAGATGCTCCATTGCTGAAAGTTCAATCTATGCCCATAAAGGTGAAGTAAATTATATTTAACTATTTGAGCAAAATCTTTGAGATTTCACCGAGGCAGCTTTACTTAAAATGGCTCATATAAGGAGCTTGCACTTAATATTTAATACTGTTTTATTTGCAGAATGTAAACAGCCTCAGAGTTATTCCCATGACTTGCACAAATAACCTCAGAAATCCCAGCAGATGGTTTTTCTTGAGAGAACTTAAACAAATAGTTCCAAGTAGGACAACACAGAATAGAAATTTCCCCTCCATGATCAGACTCCACTGGGTCCTGTGGAATGTAATCTTTCCCAATACCTATCAGCTTAACTTTCATAACCTTGCCATTGTAAAGGCTAACACAAATACAATAGTAATGCACACTTTAAATCCTTAAATGAGTGATCAATTTGCCAACTACCTCATATTTTCTTCAAAATTTCCAATCAAGCAGAGATGGCTTAAGATAAGAAAATTATTATTGATACACTTTATGTATATGCTGGAAATAAGATCTGAGTACTGACTTTAAAAATCCTATATAAGCCGGGTGTGGTGGCGCACGCTTGTAATCCCTGCACTTGGGAGGCTGAGACAGGAGGATCACACTGGTTTGAAGCCAGCCGCGTGTGCTGGCTTAGGAGACCCTGTTTCCAAATAAAAATGTAAAAATAGGTCTGGGAGTGTAGCCCGGAGGTAGAAGGGCTTCCAGGAACCCCAGTACCACCACCAAAAAAAAAAAAAAACCCTACATAAATCTCATTTTTGGTTTTATGTTTGTTACTGGCCATTTATTATTAAATAGTAAGGTGATACTTTTTTTCTCATATGAAGTCTATTGCAGTTATCATTATTTAAATTAACATGATAGCCGGGCATGGTGGCGCCTGCTTGTCATCCCCCCCCCCGCTTGGGAGGCGGAGACAGAAGGATCGCACAGGTTCAAAGCCTGCCACGCTGGCTTAAGAGACCCTGTTTCCAAATAAAAATATTAAAAGTAGTTCTGGGAGTGTAGCCCGGAGGTAGCAGGGCTTCCAGGAACCCCAGTACCACGAAAAAAAAAAATTAAATTAACATGATAGGTTGGCACAGTGGCACATGTCTGTAATTCTAGTGACGGAGGGGCTGAGACAGGAGGATCGCAGGCTTGAGGCCAGCCTCAAAATATTAGCAAGACCCTGTTTCAAAATAAAAAATAAAATAGAGCTGGGGGTGTAGCTCAGAAACAGAATATTTAATTCTTAGTACCACCAAAATAAACAAATAAACAAACAAACAAACAAACAAATAAATAAATAAATACATAAATAAATGGCTGGGGTGAAGCCCAGAAGTAGAAATGTCCTGATTGAAGACTTAATTTTCAATCCCTAGTAATAAATAAATATAATAAGAGAGATTATTAAAATAGAAAATACTATACACTGCTAGCTAGCCAAAGATGAATTATAAAAATTGTGTTCATGATTTACATATATGTAGATAAGTAAAAATTCTAAAACACATAAACATTCATCTTTGGAAGTATATACAAGAAAAATGATTAACATCAGCGAGGGACAGTGATATATTCTTGTAATCCCAGTACTCGGGAGGCTGAGACAGGAGGCCAGCCTCAGCAATTTATATAAACCATCAGCAATTTAATGAGGCCCCATTCCAAAATAAAACTGAAAAAGGACTGGGGGTGTAGCAGGGAAGTAGAATAACCTTAAGTTCAATCCCCATTATACCTCCTCCTAAAAATTTAATAAACATTGGCTTAATTTGGTAGAATGATAAAGGATATTTTTATTGTTAGATTTGATTTCATTTTTTATATTTTGACAAAGAGGAAGCATTACTTTTTTCTGTTACATTCACCGCCATACTTGGCAGAGGCTCATCATAAATCATTGTCAATTTTTATTTGATGCAATTTGAAAACACTACCTCAAACAGAGTTAAAACTCAAAATATTAGGAATTCAAAATCATCTCTCAATAATCATGCTGAATATAAATGGCCTCAGTTCCCCAATAAAAAGGTATAAGATGGTAAAATAGATTAAAAATCAGAATCTATCTATATGCTGTCTGCAAGAAACACACCTTACAAGTAAAGATAGTCATAAACTAAAGGTGAAGGGATGGAGTAAGATAATCCATACCAATAGAACTTGAAGACAAGCAGAAGTAGTAACTATGATATCAGATTGATTAGACTTCAAGCCCAAGCTTATCAGAAGAGACAAAGGAGGTCATTTTCATTATCCATCAAATTCCATCAAAAGAAAGTAACAATAGTCAACATTTATGCCCAAAACATATGTGTAGTCACTTTCATAAAACAACTTTGTGTGACATTAAGTCACACATAGATCCCAATACATAATACTTGGAGACTTCAATATTCCTCTCACATTGCTAGACTGATTTCTAGATAAAAGGTCAGTAAAGATACCTCAGACCCAAAGAACACCATCAAACATATGGACCCATTAGACACGTACAGAATATTTTACCTGACTACAACATAGTTCACATTTTTCTCAGCTGCTCATAGAAGCTTCTCCAAAGTAGACCACATCCTGGGCCACAAAGTGAGCACTAGGGAATTCCAAACATATGACATACTCTCCTGAGCCTTTACAGATTGTAGTGAAACTAGAAATCAACTAAAAGTAAACCCAGAGTAATTGTATAAACACATGGAGACTGAACCCCACATGACTGAATGAGAAATGGATAATGGAAGAAGGGGTGAAATTTAAAAAAATCCTAGAAACAAATAAAATTAGACACACAAAATCTTTTGGACACATTGAAGAAAGTATTAAGAGGAAATTTTATAGCACTGAATGCCCACATAAGAAGAACAGAAAATCACCAAATAAATAACTTAATCATCCATCTCAAAGCCCTTAAAAAACAGGAACAGTCTAACCCCAAGGCAGTAGAAGACAGAAAATCATTAAAATCAGAGCAGAAATCAGTGCAGTAGAGAATAAAAAAATACAGAGATTCAACAACACATAACCTTCCTAAATTGAGCCAAGGATATATGGAAAATTTAAACTGACCAATGGTAATCAAAGAAATTGAGGCAGCAATAAAGAGCCTACCATCAAACAAAAACCACGGACCAGATGGTTTCCCAAGTGAATTTTATAAAACCTTTAGAGAAGAGATAATTCCAGTATCCTTCAATCTATTCCATAAAATAGAAACAGGACTCTCTCAAATACATTATATTAATCCAAAAACACATTAAAACCAGAACCAAACAAAAATAGCTAAAGAAAAGAAAGCTATAGGCTTATATCATTGATAAACTTAGATTCAAAACTGCTAGACAAAATACTAGCAACATGCATTAGAAAAATGAAATTTTCGGAAATCAAAATATCATATATATGGGTATACTGTTTTAACTATTTAACTTTAATGTACACATTCTCAAAAGCATTCCTCAGAAAATTGGAAATGGATCCATGATACAAACCAGCCTGAGTATCTTTCCAAAGGGACTGAAATCAGAATATAATACTGATACCTGCCTATTCAGGTTTATAGCGGCACAATTAATAGCCAAATCATGGAACTAACCAAGGTCTCCATCAACAGACGAATTGAAAAATTTTGGGATATGCACACGATGAATTCTACTTAGCAATAAAGAACATCGATTTTATGTCACTTGCAGAAAATGAGTGGACCTGGAAAGCATCATGTTAGGTCATATGAGCCATTTGCACAAAGTGAAGAAGGTTCATATGTTTTTTCTCATTTGTAGAAGGTAGGGAGTAATTGAGATACAAAGAAGGCCTTTGGATAGTAGAGGAGAAGCTTCAGTGAAGACAAGGAGGTGATCTAGGGAATGGTAGTCAGGGCAGGGGGAGAATTAATTAAGAAACACTTCCATTGATGTTAAATACTCATGGAAAATTACCAATGCCATTCTCAGTATCATGTATAGGGAAAGGAAGGGATTGGGGAGGGGAGGAGCTCCTGAGAACCTCGCTCATTTAGCTGATGTCTCTATTACTTTGAACTACATCATGATGTGAGACTACAATACACCAATAAAAGTATATAAATTAAGAATAAAAGTGTGCACACATAAATGGTAAATTTCTACAGGGTATATATATCTTGGTGCCCACCATCCATTAAAAAAAGACCATCACAAATATCTTTAGAGTCCATTCTCAACTTTAGTCATAACTGACCCTGCAAAATAATCATTATCTTAAATTCTAGCATTATAGAATTGGACATAGTTGAAATCATACAAAATGTCCTCTATGTCTGTGGTATCATTAGCTCAATACCCTGTCTAATGAGCTCCACCCACTGCTACTGCATGTAGCTATTCTGTTTACTCATTGACTTATAATATTGTAGTGTACAAATACGTTACATTCTGTCTATCCATTGCAGTATTGAGAGATATTTCTGCACTTTTAACTTTTTGCTTTTTAAAACAGGTACATTCATTTCACATATATGCATATAAAATTATGGTGCTAGACAATGTGCATATGCTTTTTTTGTTTGATACTATCTTGAAAGTTCAAATGTTCTTGAAAGTGAAAGTGTCATACATATCCTTAGCAATTGTGTCTGGAAGCATCATTTTCTTTATCATGATCTTATTTATTTCACCTTCTCTGTTGATTTATCTTTGTTCTGAATGTGTAGCCTCTGAAATTAAAAGGATTGTTTTCAATAGCATTTGCAATTTGTAATTGTCACAGTTTTTTTTGTTGTTGTTGTTGTTTTATTTGGTTTTGTGTTATATTGGGAATTGAACCCAGGGGCTATCTGTCTCTGAGCCACACCCCTAGCACTTTTTTTTTTTCTTTTAACAGGGTAGGACTTGCTACATTGCTGAGGCTGCCCTAAAACCTGCAACCCTACTATCTCAGCCTCCCAAGTACTGGGATTACAGGCTCGTACCATGGTGACCAGCTAATTGTGAACTTTTAACTAGAGAAAATTTCTGCCCTAACACCAAGCAAGTCATAACACTTTTCTCCTATATTATACACGTGTGTTAAATCCCTGTATGGACTAGTTCCAATGCAAATATAGATACAATTCCTTTTTCACTAATCATTAGTGTCAGAGAGAAATTAGCATATTTAATTTTACCTACACAGCAAAGGACAGCTCAGAAAAATCATGTTTAGAGAAGACAGGCACCATGGCCATTTGTTTCTTGGTATAAGCAATATGACTAGAGACAAGTCATTTATTTTATAACTAGACTTGAGATTATAAAATTAAAATTTTACTTATAAAGTAATAGGTGATACTAGGTATTCTCTATATTTTTAATGATTTTAACAATCTATATTTTGTGCAATAAAGTGTGTTATCCACTCCTTTACCTAGGAAATAGAATTTCTAGTATATCTTAGGGTATGTAGAAAAGGCTGAAACTAATCATAATTACAGTTCAATGAGCTTACACAGGTTGTTTAATAATTGTTTCATAAGAAAAATGTGTTCATACAATAATTCATATGTCCCAGAACTTTTAAATACGTAAATTAATTTTATCTTTAAAACAATCATAGAGGTATATATAATTATTTTCACTGTTTCACAAATTTGCAAACTGAAGAGCAGAGAGTTCTGGTAATATGCACACATCGTAAGTCACACAGAGTAGACGGGATCCCGTTCTGAGCCTCACTCCTTCCTAACTGCCTAAGGTGCTATGGCCAGTGCTAAAGATTATTCTTTTTCCTCCTGTCAGCATTCTCTTCCCAGGGGAAAAAAGGAATTCCTTTATTCTGGCCCTACTGCATCTCTTGATTTAACTATCATCATCACCAAAAAACGAACAACAGAAGATAAATTTTGTTTGGCTATCAAACTCTGTGTGTGTGTGTGTGTTGCTGGGAATTGAACCCAGGGCCATCTTTATGCTGGGCAAGAGTTCTACTACTGAGCTATACTCTCAGCCCTATGGAAGTGTTTTATTCTCATAATTTTAATATTGTTGGATGGGTCATCCATTCTCCAATTTGATAGTCTTACAACTACTTATTGCAAAACCAGAGCCCATTTCTTTCCGGCATGTGACACATGTGATCACATCTTCTTCTTCACCTTTGCCTGGGAAAGCATAAATAGATCATTATTATTGTGCTTTGTGTCTTGTTTCATAGTTGTTTTGTGAATTTTCTAGCAAATTTCTTTCTATGAACAAGTCTAGGGTGTAGAAATAAAGCAATTCAAACTCTGAATGAAAAAAAGCCTGCACAATAAAGCAACCTGAAACTGAAGGTTTTAGAAAGAAAGAAAATTAGTATCTTTTACAGGATATTAAACTAGTAGCAATAAAAGAAAAAAATGTTGCCTTCTGCATAATGGAACTCAGTTACTGAGGAAAAAATGAATCCAAACTATCAATCCCTTCAAATATTTGATAAATAAACATAATCCAGTATAAAAAAGTAAGATACAAGGTGCAAAAGAACTAGAAAGTGGACTTGCTAATACAGAGAAAATATAAAATCATTCTGTAGGGTTCTTTTAACTTATACACTGGAATTTCCAGCATATGCACAATAATTGTCAACAGTTTTAAGCCTCAAATAGTAACACTATTGTATAAAATATTTTATATGTCCTCTCACAATGACAAAAATGTAATGATTAGGAATAAGGAGTAATATCAAAGTATTTTAGAGAAAGGAATCTCCAGGAAGCAGTTAATTTTCTAGTCTTTTTTTCCTAAAGATGATTTTAAGGTCACATAGTCAGGTACCATCATCCACTGAGGGCCCAAATGGACCAGAAGGTAGTTGAAAGGAGAACTGCTTTGCTTCTCTTTTCTGAAGCTGCCACTCCCTAATTCTTCTTCCTTTGGACAACAGAACCCCAGGTTTTTTTCCTCTGGCCTTTGGAATATGGGTCTTAACACCACTGCACGTCCCTGCGCTGCTGGGAAGGTCCTCAGCTCTCTGCTGCCCTGCTTCCCAGACCTTCGGAATTGTGAGGAGCCAGGATACCTGCTGTGGGTTTTCCTGCTTTGGAAACTTGCATATCATGGGATTTCTGAGCCTCTAGAAGAGGCTGTCTTCTTTAGAGAAGTTCGAGCCAACTTCTCTAAAGAGAAATCCCATTTCACTTTCTGTTTCTAGATCTATCGTATAGTTTCTGCCTCTCAGTTGAACCCTGACTGATACATGGTCTATGCTCAAATCTATATTTAGCACTTTATCAGGTAGGGCATGGAGAGAAAAAGAGAAAACTTGTTTGTAACCACAGATTTTTTTTATTTCCTTCCTAGAAATCTTCTTGTCATGTGACCTCAAGTATTAAATGATGTAGGGAAATTGCTAACCACTGAGCCTGAATGAATCTAAGTGTGTATCCAGACATGTTGATAATACTGAAACTCAGGAGGCAGTGGGCTCTACGCACTACGAGATAAAGATGCGTATTTCCTTTACAGTGTTCACCAGCCTCTCTACGCTGTCCTTTTTTTTTTTTTTTTTTTTTTTTTTTTTAACTAGGGATTGAACTCAGGGACATTCTTCCCCTGAGTTATACTTCTAGTCCTTTTTTTTCCTCTGTATTTTGAAACAGGCTTTCAGTAAGTTGCTGAGGATGGCCTGGAACATGTGATCATCTGTTTTATGGCATATGCCTAATTTTGCTTGTTTCAAAATAAAAAAGTAAAAAGCTCTGGAGATGTAGATTGGAGATAGACTACCTCTGAGTTTGATCCCAAGTACCCCTGAAAAAAGAATTCCATTAAATTGATATAATCCTGTTGGTGTAATAGATATATTATTATTCTGTAAACAGAGCATTTATATCTATTTATAATATTTATACATATATTTATATTTATAAATACATACAGTTATAATGCTTCTACATTTTATGGATTTATATAATTAATTTATTAGATCATAGAACTATGGAGCTTAATGAATTTTAAGTTTGTTTACTATAATGCTTTAAACTTGAGGATTAAATGTGTGATGGAAGATACTTTAAAATTCAATAGTTACTTCAGTTTAACCTATTAAATAGTCAACATTTCATAAATACATACTGCTTATTCATTAACCCCTGTTCTTGGTCAGTTATAAGACATGAGCTCTCCAACTTGTATCGTCTCTTATTTGAGCTTCTATTTTATTCTCTTCTTTCTATCCCAAGCTCATTTCCAATTATCAAGTTTCATGTAGACATTCAGACCATCTCATTTATGCAGGAACAATTCTTCTTTACTCTCTACCCTCTTACATAAATTTTATTCTATCTTCTTTTTTAACTAAAGCTTTGTTTTCTTTTGAAGAAATCATTCTCTTTGAGTCAAAGATATATATATGGTTTTTGTTGTTTGTTTTGTTTTGGTACTGGGATTGAATCCAGGGACATTCTACCTCAGACCTATACCTCCAGCCATATTTTATTTATTTTTTAATTTTGAAACAGGTCCCCACTATGTTGCTGAGGCTGGCCTTGAACCTGCAACCTTCCTGTTTCGGCCTGCCAGGTACTGGGATTACAGGCATGCGCCACATGCCTGGCTGAGTAGGACATCAGGCCTTATGAATGTCAAAGATGGAGGCTCAGAGTAAGCTCATTGCTTTCTCTAGTTCTTCACTGTTGCCTTCATCCCACACCACATTTCCCTTCCTCTACCCCAGTGTTGAGCTAAGTACCAACATGACTTCTAAGGGCTTTCATTTATTCCTAGCTTCTCTCTGTCACCTCTCCAGCATGTGCCTTAAAACACCACATCCTAACATTGTGTCTGTTCACTGGCAGTATTCAACCTCATTGGTCACATCAGTGCTTTAAAAACACAATTTCGGACAAAGCCAGTCATTTGACATCTCATTTCCTATGGCCGGGTTGCTTACATGCAGCTTGGGAAAATCTATAATAGTTTCTTATTGTACATCAGAACCCACTGGTGATTGCTTAATCTACATGATTCCCAAATGCAAATTTCTAACAGCATTGGTAAGATCAGAACATGTGTTCCTCATACAAAACACACTTATATTAAAGATACGTGTTAGTTGACTTTCTGGAGGTGGGGAATGGATATTTTACTTCCTCCTCTTTTCCAAATACTTTTTCTTGACAAAAATGCACAAGTTAATGTTGTGCTAAGAACACCCCGTCTTTTGCTTGTTGGTTTGGTCTACACTAGGAGCTGGTGAAACTGTTGTGAGCTCGGCATTTACCTAGCACCCAAGTTATTGATCTACTCACCCTGGATTAAATACTCAAGTCTATTCACTTAAAACTTATTTCTTCCATTGGTCTTATGTACCTCTGTGAAATTATCAATGCCAGTTTCAATGTCATATGTGGGGAAGGGGCAGGGGTCGGAAGGAAGCTGAGAGAGGGCTATGAAAGCACAACCCTATGACTCTGGACTGCACGTAAGACCACATGTTTCTTTCTTTCTTTATTTTATTTTTATTGGTGAATTATAGTCTCACATTAGAATGGAGATCATATTGACAATGGGATACATTCACACAGTACTTGGTTCCCCTCCACCTCTCCATTTTTATCCCACCTAATACCAGTGTCCAGATTGGCAATCTTACACTCATTCAATGTTAAATTACATTTTGATGTAAAACCACAAGTTTATTTAATAAGAGAAAGAAGCTAAAAACAAAAAAAATTATTTCCAAAAAATATGTGTCTACTTCTGTGTATTCAACTACCACCTGAAGGCTAATAATTTCAGCTTCTCTTTCTGTGGTCCATAAATTCTTTAACATGTAGAACTTTTATCTAACTGCACCCAGAAAATCTTCATTTGATGGGTCTGCAAGTATTTTACTTGCAATGGTATCAAAACTAAACTCACAATTTTTTTCTTAGAGTTTTTTCTCTCCTTAGTTCCATGATTAGACAAATGACTGTATTATAGGATTTTAAAATCGTTTTCCTATAACACTCAGAGAAAAGACAACACTTTACTGCTTATAATTTTAAATAAGAAAGTAAAAGAGTCGCCAGGCATGTCCACACAGAGAGTTATGTGTGAGGACGGAGTAACAGTGTTTGCAGCAGTAGGGGTAGTTTGGTAAGGGTATGGTTTGGGGGTTCAGTGTGGAATTAACAATGCAATGATTACTTTGTGCAATGATTACTTTGAATAATCTTGTAGGGTGTAGGGCAAAGGGGCTGTCACGAGTTTTCTGATATCTGGTCCCTTGGAGATGATGTTGGTGCTTAGGGGATTCAAGTGTGATAGCTGCTGGGAAAAATGACTGTGTATGGATTTATTCCCAAAGTCAAGAAAAAGGAACTGATTGATCTCTTCCAAATTTTTTGTTTTGCAGTACTGTGATGGCACCTTGGGGCATAACACCTCCAAGCCACACCCTCCAGCCCTATTTTTTATTTTGAAACAGGGTCTAAATTGTGGGGGGCCTCACTAAGTAGATGAGGCTGACCATAAACCTGCAATCCTCCTGTTTCAGGTTCCACAGTACTGGGTTTACAAGCCTGTACCACCATGTCCAGCCCCTATTAAGATTTAAAGACAAAATGAAACACAACCTCCAAGCTACATTCCCAGCTCTTTTTACTTTTTGTTTTGAAGCAGGCGCTGACTAGGTTACTGAGAGTCTTGTTACCTTGATAAAGCTATCTTCAAACCTGCAATCTTCTCGTCTCTGCCTCTCAAGTACTTAGACTGTAATTATGCTCCACCAGTATCGATTTGAGAAGAAATTTTGATAGGTCAAACTGAAGCAATCTCTAAGCCAGTGTCATTCTCTTTTTCCTCTTCCTTATTCTACTACTTTTACTTTCCAAATTACGTTTTTATTAGTTACTTTTCAACTCTATGCAGTCTAGTTTCAGTCTTTTTACCTTCTTCAATTGCTTCTTCATGCTGTTATCAGAGTTCGCTTTCAATTTTGTAATTATTTACATGTATTTACTACAATATAGTAGCTTATGATCATATCAGTCTTGTGTCAAGAATAATTCTCTGACTTGAAAAACTCGACAGATAAAATTGCAGCCCATCAGTATTATACACAAATTCATGCCTATCTCTGCAGCTTTAATTTCCTTTCCTTTCATATCTCCCAGTGTGTCTACTTTATTTTGAGAAATAGAAAGATACAAAAATACTTAGGTAAATTTACTATATCATACTAATAATAAGAGTTCTTAGACAAAATTTTCAAGCATATGTCATTTTATTGACTTACTTGGAAGACAAGAAGCAAGGAAACATCAAAATAACCCTTTGGAATTGTGTATTTGCATATAAAATTAGATTTGTTATATACGTGGAATCAAGTATTATTTGAGTAGCTTCTATACTTTTGGTAACAATTGTTGAAGTTTCATTTCACCTGGACACATGGTCTGTGTATTAAGTTTAACACCATTTTTGATGTTTACTGACAGTTTTTAAGCATGTTGCTTCTCCCAGCCCTTATGCCCCACATCTGCACTGAGGGTCAAGAAGTTGTCTCCTTTGGTACTAGTAGTGAGTTCAAAAGATACCAGCTCCTCCATGCGCAGAGAATCTCTCAACTCACACCTGCCAATGATCATTGGCTACTCTCCTTTCTTTCCCCTGCCAAACCATTTTAGGCCATCTTGACATGTTTGCCCTGCTCTCCCTAGGACCTTGATTATTCTGCTATTAAAACATTTCGTAACTTCTGGGCATCAGTCTCAATGTCAGAAACAAATGAAGGGATGGACTCTTCTGCTCTTGAAGGGAGAGCCTGTGATTGCGAGATAGCAAGTATGTCAAATATGAATAATAGGAGCCCAATAAAGATATATCAGGAACAAGTAGTGTCAAAGATTGAAATTACAAGTTTCATTTTTCCCCCCTTAGGGAACCATGGGACCAACTAAGGTGGACGCTCCCCAAAATATTGCTTAGTCAGTAGTGCACTATGTGACATAAAACTTTTATTTTATTTGCTTTGAGATAAGGGCCTCAATGTTACCTAGGCTGGCATTACATTCATAGGCTCAGGCAATCCTTTTGTCTCAGCCTCTCAAGTACCTGCGACTATATATGTATAGGTCATAGTGCTCAGCAAATCTTACTATATATAGGCTGTTGCCCACTGTTTTTTTTAAGTAGAATAAAATATTTTTGAATATGATTTCTGCTCGTTTCTTAATTTTAAGCTTTCCACTTCTTTTGCAAGCTCATTCCATTAAAATAATAAATTTTGCCATGCTTAAGGCTTTTTAGCAAAGTTCTAGTCGTTAGAAATAATTAATCTTCCCTTCCCTTCTCTAATTGTGCTTTGTTTCACTTACAAAAAATTGCATTAATTTTCTTGCATTTTTCTTCATCTTTTTCTAAGATGAATAGTTTCTAGTCTTGTGGTTCATCAACTTTTAACAGATTTTTATGGATTTCCTTTGGATCCTTTCCAAATTAATTTTATTCCCTTCCATTAAGATTATTTTGACATATAGATCTCCTAATAGTATTTAACAAACACTTTGATCAGCACTAAACATAAAGCAATGATTTTCTCATCTTTTCACTTTCTGTATCTCTATACAATACATCTAGCTGATAGAGTATTTTCTTACAAATTACTTATTCTATAGTCTACTTAAGCCATGCTTGCCAACCCATGTTACCTGAGATTTCTACATGTCACTGTAATCATGGTACTATCATAATGTTCCTCATGTGTTTATTTACTATAAAACACTATTCTACTTGTAGAAAACACAGAGAAGCTTAATAACTGAGTTCTGCTTAGGAACGTAGGTGTTAATTGGCAAAACAGCAGATGCCACCTATCAAGGAATTACAATAAAGAGTAAGTTCATAAAGTTTCAGGAGAAGGGTTGTGTGATCATAGGTGACTTCACAGAGAAAAGATGAAAGGAGAAAGGGCTTAGAAAAGTAGAACTGGGAAAAGATATTTCTGGTAGAGTTAATATGACCAAACTATGCAAAGAAAGATGAACAGAGAGCTCAGTCAGGGTGAAAGTTGTGAAATTACTAAGATATACTAAAGTAAATGTCACATGATGGTACTTGATGATAGAGGATATTGGACATGTAGCTGAGAATTTGGCTAAACTGTGCAGAAATGAGATAAAAATTAAAATGGGTTCCAATATTTTCTGCTGCTTTCCTGGTATTGGTAATTAGCTTAAGTTTCTCTTCTCTCATTTTTTATCTGTAAAATGAGGATAATTAATATATCTACGTGCTACATTTTCAGTAAGAAATTAAAATATTTAATAAAATGGCCTTGCTCAGGGTAGGTATTATTTAACCTTACTGATTGTGTTAATATTTCTGAGCAGAAGGATCAAGAACATTTTCTTGCTATTTTTGACACTTTATCATACTTCAATAGAAGGAAATGGCCAATTGTAGGATGGGAGTATGCGATATACAAGATGGATGTACACACTCTCTAGCAGTGCCAGAAGGTAAAAAAGTGCTTAAGAATAAGTTATAGGATTATGTCAAGAGGATACAGAAGCCAACTTAAAAAGATCACAAGTTCAAGCTAGAGTAAATTGGGCAACAAATCTTTAAAAAAGTTATATTAACCCATAAATCTAAGTATAAAATAAAGATCCATATTGTCAAAAGTGACTGAATGAATACACAAATGACAGAGAATAAACAAATAATCGATGTAAAATTTCAAATGATTTATGTACTCTGCTTGCAAGGAGTTGTAGTGCTAACCTGCACTCCAGAATTACGGGCCATGCATAATAACTTTCTTCCAAGAAGTAGAATAGAGAAAAGGGAGAAAGAGCAATTTTGGAATGGAGAAATTGGACAAACACACCGCTAGCTACGTGATTGTCAACATCAATAATAAACAGTCATGTTGACAACACTTATCAACATGGAGTGCTGAGATAGGAACAATTTATCTGTGTAGAATTATTAGAAAAGCATACACCACCAGTCTAATCATGAGAAAATGACCCAAAACTTCCATTTAAAATTTTTTTCTTTTTTTTTTTTCTTGTTTTTTTTTGCAGGTCTGGGGATGGAACCCAGGGGCATCCGACCTCCAAGCTACACCCCCCTCCCCTAATTTTTATTCTTTATTTTGAAACCAGGTCTCACTGAGTTGTAGAGGACCTCACTAAGTAGCTGAGGCTGTCCATGAACCGCGAATCTCTGGTCTCAGCCTCCCGAATGCTGGGATTACAAGCATGCGCCACCATGCCCGACTCCCATTTAAAAAAATTTGCAACAAATCTAATCAATATTTCTCAAAACAGACAATTGTGTCAAAAATAAGTAAATTCTATGAAGTTGCCATAGCCAAGAAAAGCCTAAGGAGACATGACAACCAAATATAATATGATATCTTGAATGGAGTCCTAGAACAGAAAGGAAGTATCAAGTTTAATAATAATGTTTAAATATGATGTCATTATTATAATAAATGAGCCATAACAATGTATGTTTTTAATAGTATGAAAAGTAGGGTTGAGCATATTAAAACTTTCTGTGCCATCTCTACAATTTTTCTTAAGCCTACATTAGTTTTAAAATAAAAAGGTTATTTTCAAAGTCATACATGTATGTCATGAACACTCACATACATACACACACACACACACACAATTATATACCTAAGTTTAAAATTTATGAATTCAGTTGTGTTGTTTTATTTTTATTTTTCAGAATAATATAGTCAATGAAAAAACACATTTCATTTCAGATATCATTTCAGATAGCAGGTCAGTAGAACTAATTTTTATTTATTTTTTTGTGGTACTGGGGTGGAACCCAGGGGCTTTTCTACCTATGGGCTATACTCCCAGACCTATTTTCTATTTTATTTGGAAACAGGGTCTCACTAAGTTGCTGAGAGCCTCACTAAGTAGCTGAGGCTGGCCTCGAACCTGTGCAATCCTTCTGTCTCAGCCTCCACAGCACTGAGATTAGAAATGTGCACCATCACGCCCGGCTAGAACTACATTTTTATACTTGCATTGGTGCATTGTAATGATACGTCACAGTGGAATTCAGTAAAAGTTACTTTAAACTGAAAAACTAAAATAAATGTTAACAGTTTTGACTTCAGTCTAACTATAGCTATACTCTCTTTTACCACAAATATATTTGGACCTTAAACTGTTAATTATAGTGTAAAGTATATTATACAATACAATTAGTTTGAGAGAGCAATTTTGCTACTACCGTGCAGCATTGACTACAGACAAACTTATTTAGTAAGAACAATTAATAATATTTCAATGAAATACTAGAATGCTTTTTTATTATTATCCTGGTGTTTGTTTTTGATTTGGCATCGTAAGCCCTTGGAAAATTTTATCTGCACTTCTGAATTAGCTCAGTGGCAATTGGCATGATTATTGCTTACCCAAATATTAAAAGAATCATAACACTTTTGATCAAGCTAATCAACATTGCTGTATTAATTATTTAATCTCTTCAAGGTGAAATCTTCTCCAGCTGGACTGATTTTTTTGTCTTTCTCTAAATAAACACACTAAAAGGCTGTTGCTGACTAACCAGTGTGTGTTCTTCATTTGAATTTAAAAAGCACTAACTGTAGAATCACAGTGTCCTTGGCCTGTGCAGAGACTCTGAAGCTGCAAATGGACGAAAATCCTTAATCCACGCTCAAAAGAGAACAAGAATCTGATGGGGGAAGCACATTTTCTCCATAGAACAACTGAAAAAATTCTCAAAACAATGCACTATTGTGTGCTATTTCCGTTTAGACTGAGCATATAGATTTGTAAGAAGAACCTTTTATTTTCATAAAAATTAGTTCATAAGACATGAGATAAATGAAAAAGAAGGCTTTAAGAAAAGGAAAAAATCCTCCTTTGATAGAAGGAATTATAACGTCATATTAGACTGAATCGAAATACTATGAGAAACAGTGTGTGCATAGAGAAAAAATTTAGAGAGAATATAGAGAAATTACCCTGGAAAATAACCAACTATGAGAGGAAGTATTGCAATTATATATAGGTAGAAGACTCAAAGCATACAACTGTGGTTTTCTACCCTGCCTGCATATTTGAGTGACCCGGGGGGCTCTTCATTCATCAGGCTCATCCTCAGAGATTTTGGGCTAACCCCAAATGGTCAAGGCAAACCATTCTTACTTTGACCAGGCTTACCCTGAGATGTAGTATACACCAGGTTGGTTAGCCACTCATTTGAAAAAGTTGTATTTTAGTTTCAGTATACGGCATCAGAATCCCCTGGAGGGCTTGTTAAAACATAACAGGGTTGCTGAATCCTGACCCAGAGTATCTGATTTAGTATGCCTGTGATAGGACCAATAATCTTTACTTCCAAAAAGTTCCCAGATGCTCCTAATGCTATTGGTTTAAAAGCCACATTGTAAGAACCACCATTCTGACATGGTACTGAAAATATATATTTAGAAAGTCAGCAGGAGATCCCTGAAGTTTAATCCTGTAGCAATGGAAAAGATGGGAATCCACATCCTGTGGCTCAAATGGATCCAGCAAATGATCAATATCCACGTTGCCTGGGACCTTGTTATAAACGCCGTCTCCAGATCATGTGACCCAGCATCCTCATCTTGGCTACTAGGACTCATTACTCTTGGCCTTTAATCTTCCTTTGAGGATTAAAAACACCTTCTTGACCCAAACCACTGGCATTACTCTTCTCTCTAAAGCTTGAGAAACATGTCTTATATCAAACTTGGGTAAGGCACTGTCTTTGATTCTTTTACAAAATATATTTTGCCATTTAGACAAGGACTACTTCATAACATTTTAGATAAAATACCTAATAAGTAAGAATAGTTGTATTAAATATATCTTAGCTTAAAGTAAAATAGCTAGGCTACATGAGAAGCATCTTCCTCTTCTTGAGTTATAAGAGTGAAGCTGTTGGAAAATCTCTAGACCTCTCTTCTCTTGGTATTCTCTTGAAATCCTGCAATAACTGTACGGACTGTTCTTTGAAACACACACACACACACACACACACACACACACACACACACACACCTTCGGAAATCCTCCTACTGAATTATCTTGTAATCTTACTAGAGTACAATAGAATATTAAAATATAATATTTTATAGTCTTTCTTAATTTTACTTTTTTCTATACAGAGAACATATTTATTGAGTTAAACTTAAAAACTGTTCTCTATAACTTACATACATCCATTAGTAATTTCTTATTACCTTTTTATGTGAAGAAAAAAGATTTACATTTCTATTTCTGTTACTCTAATTCTGCATTTTTATTTCTTTCCAAGAAAATTTTACCTTCGAAATTTGTTTTTCCCATATGGGCATGGTGGCGCATGCTTGTAATCCCCACGCTTGGGAGGCTGAGACAGGAGGATTGCACAGGTTCAAAGCCAGCCTCAGCTACTTAGTGAGGCTCTCAGCAACTTAGTGAGACCCTGTTTCTAATAAAATATAAAATAGGTCTGGGAGTATAGCTGGAGGTAGGAAGCCTCTGGGCTCCACACCCTGTGCCACCAAAAAAAATTTGGTTTTCCCTTTATATATTAGACATTTTGCTGTGTATTCTCAAAAAATTAACCTTTTTTCATCAAATTTCAATTTAATGCCGTATTTCTTGTTCTTGTAAATACTGTGTGCATAGGAATCATTTTGAATACTCTTCTTTTTCAGAATATGTGTGTAAAATCAGAATATGTGCATAAATAGATTCAAGTACAATGGGCAGGGCAAAACAGCAGCTGTAAAATAAATAAAATATTCTATAAACAAAGACCTTTGTATGTAATGCTATGACAGATATAGGTGTCCTTAGGTTGAGAGAGAATGTCAGCAGAAGTTTGAAGAAAATAACTACTTTGGTTCCTGGTAAGGAAATAACTGGGCAAGCAAATAAATGATCCATTGCAGAAATTAGTGGTGCATTTATCAGTAATAAAATCAGAACTAGAAGATGAGAAGTACAGATTTAAAAGTGGGGAAGAAAGGACAGCCAAAGCCAAGATATATTAACACTATATATAGCAACAGTGATCATTCATTTTATAATTTAATTGAGTAATATTTCAAGAAAAATGAAATGAAATTTTTAAATAATACTTGAAGTGATTTAAAGTTAGATTCTAGATCTTCAACAGGGGGGCTAAATACATATTCCTGAGATAAGATAGCCTTTTCAATTATTGGTGCTAGAAAAACCGGCTATCCACTTGAAAAAGGGAACTAAATCCTTACCTCTCACCCTGCACAAATATAAACTTGAGATGTATCAAAGACCTAGAAATTACACCAGTCTATGAAGTGGTTAGAAAAATGCACAGGTTCAACACTCCAACATATAGGACAGGTAAAAACTTCCTCAAAAAGACCACCAAAGATCAGGGAATTAAAATAAGAATTAATTATTGGGATGGCATCAAACTAAAATGTTTCTGCTCATCAAAGGAAGATCATCAAGAGTCTAAAGAGAAAGCCTACAGAATGGAAGATCTTTACCAGCTAATATCTAGAATATACAAAGAACTTAAAAAACTTTACACAAGAACACAAATAACCCAATCAAGAAGTGAGCAACTAAATTGTATAGACATTTCACAAAAGAAAAAATACAAATGGCCGATACATGAAAAAATATTCAACATAATTAGCAATAAGGGAGATGCGAATCAAAACTACACTGAGATTCCATCTAACCACAATAAGAACTGCAATCATAAGTCAAAAAACAATAAGTGTAGGCAAGGCTGTGGGGAAATTGGCACTCTTCTACATTGTTGGTGGGACTGCATACTAATCCAGCCACTATGGAGATCAGTTGGAGAGTTTTTAGAAAACTGGGAATGGATCCACCATATGATCCAGTGATAGCACTACTGGGTATCTTTCCAAAGGGGTTGAAACCAGAGAACTACACTCACATATGCATACCCATGTTCATAACAGTGCATTCACAATAGCCAAACTATGGAACCAACCTAGGTTTCTACCAACAGATGAATGGATTACAAAATTATGGGAAATACACACAATGAAATTCTATTCAGTTAAAAAAAAAAGTAAATTTACATCATTTGCAAGAAAATGGAAGGACCTGGAGAACATTCTGTTAAGTGAGATTAGCCTATCACAAAGAGGAAAGGATCATATGTTTTCTTTAATATGTGCAGGATAGGGAGTAATTGGGATACAAGTGAGACTTCAGGTGATGAGAAGAAACCTCATGGGAGCCAGGGAGGAGATAGAAGTGTTGGGGTGGAGAAAGACTTAGGTTCCTTAATAGAAATACTACCATAGACTATGTGTGTATACATGTGAATGTATACCATTGTCCATCTGGGAACTCTGTATTGGGAGGAAGGGAAATGGGGAGGAGGGCACCAAGAGCGTGCACATGTATGTCTTCATCAACATGATTTACATTATGATATGTGATTATATATATAATGCATCAATAAAAGTACACACAAAAAATAAAGTTAGATCCAACTAATTTCCTCCTTTTTACCTGTCTTAAGATCTAATTTTCAAGTCATTCATTAGGTGTGTGTATATGTGTCTGCATTATGCATATAACATAACATTATATCATATTGTTAAAGTAATAATTGATAATAACAATATTTATATGTGTATATATGTATTAAGAAATCTCAGTGAAGGATAGTTTTTTTTTTAATCTAAAACCTATTCAGTACGAGAAAGCAAACATTCCTGCTATCTGGAAGTGATGGGACACCCCTAGGCCTCACTCAGTGTGGCTAGAAGCTTGCTGGGCTTTCACAGTTCAGAATCTTCAAATGCTAATTTGATTTTCTAGGTGTTTACATATGGGAATCTTCATATAAATCATTCTAAATCAAGATGCTTTTACTATATTCATAAATAAACCTTATGAATGTTCCTGATCTGAATTTAAATGAAACTAAAGAATAAAACATTTATTTTGCATGTAATTTTAAAAAGAAAGATCTGAGTCTTAGTTGATTATCTAAACCTATCTTTTTGGTTTATCACATTAATTTAGTCGTTAAGGCTTGCCCATGAAGAACCACAAATGACATCTCATCTCATTTTAATCTCCCATTTGCTGAGCTTTCACACATACTTTTCAGTGAAATTTGTAGTTTTCTCTGGATCACTGATATCCTTACTTAATGGCATCACTTTAAACATTATTCTGTGATCTGAGGATGAAAATGTAGTGACTGGATTTTTTAAGATCTTAAGTATCGTTGGGAGGTGGAGTAGCTAACAAACTAACAAGAAGTCTAGAAACGTCTGTGAGCTTGTATGTTGACTGAATTCCAGTGATGTAGATAATCACGTCATCTAGCATAAATAAAACTAGGAATTTGGAATTGCAGAACAAAATTCAAAAGGATTTTATAAATAATTGAAATTAGCTAGAATTAGCCACATATACCTATAATCTCAGTACATGAGAGGCTGAAATTGGAGAATTGTGGGTTCAAGGCCAGTCTCAGCAACTTTGCAAGGCCTTTAGTAACATAGCAAGACGCTATTTCAGAATATAAAGAGCTAGAGGATGTAACTCAGAGGTAGAATGTTCCTGGGTTCAACTTTTAGTACCAATACTAAATAAATAAATAAATAAATAAATAAATAAATAAATATAAATAAATGCAGAGTTTGATCCAATATTTAGCTTTGTAACCATTATAGTATACATTTGTGGGATATTTAAGACCTAGAAAGAATTAAGAAAAAAATATCTCTTGGTTCCTTCTTATCTCTATGGAGATGTCAAAACCCAAAGTAAGTATTATATGTAATTAATTTTCCAAAGTTTTACTTTTAATAATAACACTTATTGACCTTATGTTATGTGTCAACTAACATAAGGGGTAATTAATATACCTTAAAAATGATTCTTCCAGCAATACCACAAAACAAATTGAATGTTTCAGCTTTAAAAATTTCAAGACAGTTGCTGATGGTTGTTAAATAACTTGCTATATGTCTGTCTGCCTTACTACAAAGTCTATGCACTTTCTATTTTCCATCTATGGTTTATTTACACTCAAATATGAAGATTTCATTTTATGTTTATACATACTCGTTAGAAAACAGAAAATACTTCTCCAAATGCCAATTAAATGGGCCCACTTAACATGTCAGTAGCTTAGACTTGTTATTTTTCTTGTTGCTTCATTATAAAGCAATTAGGTCTTTGGCAAATGAAGGAGGTAAAGATGTCTAAATTAACTCATAGGGATAGTTTTGCCAGGGTCCCATCTTTGAGTTCTTGAACATTTAGTATTGAGTCATCCACATTATTACAGGCCTGATGAGCATCCTGCTGGCATGAGTGCTGAGACTAGTCTCATTTGGATAACTCTCTTCCTACTTTTTCAAAGCATACACATTTCAGTTTGACTAAAAGCTATACTTTAAGCTTCGGTTGTTTTTTTCTTAGCAGGTAGATGCTTCTTCTTCAGGACACAGATGAAACTTGTTCAGTGAATGGCAATGTTACAGAAATATCTCTCCCATTGGAAAACTGCAGCGAATCTGAACAAAATAGTCAAGAGGAGGAAAGCCCCAATGTTGATGATTCATAAAATAGACAGCTTGGAAGAGAACCCAATTCCTTTTCATTTGAATATATGAACGAAAATGAAGTGACCTGGCACAAAGAGAGGAGAGCAGGAGGGAAGAGTTGGAAGGAAATCAATTGTAAGAAAACCTCTGCCAAAGGGTATTAGCAGGAGCTCCTGAGAGTTTTAGTTCAAGAACCAAAGAGATGTGGCGTTTATAATAGGCCCAAGGGATGCATATCTTCAAAATTAAGTCATTAGTCATGTTCTTAACATTCTATTTTATAGAATTAAACTAACTCAGCCTTAATGACAGAGGAAGAAGAGGGAGATATGTTGATAAAGGTGGCCAAGCTATTAGGATTTTCCTTTGATATTAAGCAATTCTTTCTGAAGCCAGTCAAAGTCATTGCAAGTTTACTATTTTCTGAGTTATCAACACATAGTAAGTCATGAACTAACACACTTGAAAGCTTTATGTATTCATTTTCACATTTATATGAACTTCTCAGTTATTCTCTTAGACATTACTGCTACAAAATGACATATGAGAAATATTCATGGATCAATCTCGATACCATGATTTTCTAAGTAAATCTTCATTAGTTTGACTACAGGGCCTGCACATTGAATCTGTTTGGTGTTGGGCAACTTATTGTCTTATTTTTAATCAGTAAAGTAAGGTAATAATAATATCTACGATAATAGCCTGGATTTATAATGTCCCCTAAACCTTACAGAAATAATGCAGTTATTTTGGAAGTAGGGCTTTGTTGCTAAGGAGGGGTCTCTGGAGCAGTAGCTTTGGGAATAATATATGGTCTTCCCTTACCTTGATTTAAGCCACTATGATGTGAGAGCAGAGCCCCTGCTTGCTCTTTCTCTTTATCCCTGGTGCCATGCCCTGAATGTCACAGACCTGGCCTGACAGGGACTGAATGTCTGAAATCCCTAGAACTGTGAGCCAACAAATTTCCTTTTTTATAAGTTGTGTGGCCAGGTTTATTGAGGCACAGCAATGAGAATGCTGACTGAAATAAAAGTGGGTATCAGAAGAGTGTAGTCACTACTTTATCTTAGTCCAATCATTTGTTTGTGAGTCTTTGGAACTGGTTTGTGAGACAAAGTTGGAAAGGCCAAAATGTGAATAAAAAATTGAATGGTAAAGACTATGCTTAGGAGATTTCAGAGAGTAAAAGAACTCCATTGAAAACTGGAGTAGAGGCCAAAGATGTCATATTTTGATAAAGAAGTTATTGGCATTTTGTTCATGTCCTGAAACTATGTGTAAGGCATATTTAAAGATAATAGCACAATTAAGGAGAGAGACTTTAGAGATTAGCAGTTTGGCCAGAAATGTAACTGTAAAATTTGGGCTCAGAAATATGATGTCATGGAATAAAGTAAGATGGCTGCTGAAAATTCAAATACTTTCCTTTGGAAAAAAGAATGCTGTTATTCAGGCACAGTGGTGCATGGCTGTAATCCCAGTACTAGGGAGGCTGAGACAGGAGTATCATAGGTTGGAGGTCAGCTTCGGCAATTTAGTGAGACAAAACTTATTTCAAAATAAAAAAAAAAAGAGAGAACTAGGGGTAAGCTTAGGGATAAAATGGCCCTGGTTTAAATCTTCAATACCAAAAAATTATATAAATAAAATTAAAACTAGGAAAGAATTTTGTAGAGGGAGTTCAAGATTTACATATAAACAAAAAGGAATGTTGTCAGGGCAGTCATGATGGAGGCAGGCACAGTGGTCATGATTAAGAAAGACCCAGAGATACTGGCCTCATAGAAGGAATTTGGGAGAGTTCCATCTCTTTCAATTTCCCAGAACATGTTATGCAGTATTGGTATTCGTTGTTCACTGAAGGATTTGTAGAATTCAGCTGGGAACCCATCTGGGCCTGGGCTTTTCTTTGGTGGAAGAATTTTTATTGCCATTTCTATTTCTTTGGTAGTTATTGGTTGGTTTAGGCTCGCTATGTCCTCTTGGCTGAGTGTAGGAAGGTTAATTGTGCTTAGAAATCTGTCAATTTCTTCCAGGTTTTCAGGTCTATTGGAGTATAAATTTTTAAAGTAGTTTCTGATAATCTTTTGAATTTCTTCACAATCTGTGGTGATATCTCCATTTTCATTTCCACTTTTGATAATTTGAGTTGATTCTCTTTTTCTTTTGGTTAGGTTGGCCAAGAGAAAGAAAAGACCTAGAATAGCCAAAGCAATTCTTAACAATAAGAAACATGCAGGAGACATTATAATCCCAGACTTCAAACTATACTATAGAGCAATAGTAGTAAAAACAGCATGGTACTGGCACAATAACAGATATACTGACCAGTGGATTAGAATAGAAGATAGAGAAACAAACCAACACATCTTTAGTCAATTAATCTTTGACAAAGGATCCAAACACATATGCTGGAGAAAGGACAGCCTTTTCAACAAGTGGTGCTGGGAGAACTGGCTAACCATTTGTAAAAAAGATGAATCTAAACCCCTATATCTCACCAAACACAGGAATCAACTCAAGATGGATCAAAGACTTAGAAATTAGACCTGAGACTGTGAAGTTAGTAGAGGAGAGCAGAAGTTCAACACTACAACATATTGGCACAGGCAGTACCTTTCTCAACAAAACCTCCAAAGCTCAGGAAATTAAAGCAAGAATAAACAAGTGGGATAACATCAAACTAAAAAGTTTCTTCTCATCAAAGGAAACTATCAATAACCTAAAGAGGAAGCCTACAGAATGGGAAAGGATCTTTACCAGCCACCATTCTGATAGGGGGCTAATATCCAGAATATATAAAGAGCTCAAAAGACTCTACAGTAGCAAAACAAACAACCCAATCAAGAAATGGGCAAATGAACTAAATAGACACTTCACAAAAGAAGAGATACAAAGGGCCAATAGATACATGAAAAGATGTTCTTCATCACTGGCCATCGGGGAGATGCAAATCAAAACTACACTGAGATTCCATCTAACCCCAGTCAGAGTGGCAAGCATAAAGAAATCAAACAGCAACAAATGCTGGCAAGGATGTGGGGAAAGAGGAACTCTTTTACACTGTTGGTGGGAATGCAAACTAGTTCAGCCACTATGGAGATCTGTGTGGAGATTCCTAAGAAAGGTGGGAATAGATCCACCATATGATCCAGCTCTACCACTCCTGGGTATCTTTCCAAAGGGGTTGAATTCAGAGAACTACAGCAACATATGCATACCTATGTTCATAGCAGCACAATTTGTAATAGCCAAAATATGGACCCATAAAGAAGAACAAAATTATTATAGGAGATTGAATGTTTCTCAATGGAAATGGAGAAGAAGCTAATATCCCATTAATTAGATTTATCTATTATAAAAGTACAGAAAGTAAAAATCTTAAAAGGTCATAAATAAAGTTTAAATCAATAGTGAACTTAAGTTTAGTGCAAATAATAGCAAGTAGATGAAATAGAATGTGTTTTAAAATAATACATTTTGTGAATGTATTTTAACAATAAAAACTTTTGAAAGATAATATTAGGTTCAAAATACAAATGGAATTATGAAGAAATATGGTTCATATTACATGTTTGGTAAATTATGAAATCACTAAAAAGATTAAAATTAATTAAAAAAATGACTGCTATAATTTTTTTTATCTGCTCATGAACACTGTTCCTATTTTCTACCAGTTCTTTTGACATAATAGTTTCTGTGTTCTCATACCCCTGTCTTAGTTCCAATTTCTGGGCTATTGTGGGTTTGATTCTTTCAATTCCATTATTTATTTTGTGTGTCTTATGATTTTTTTGGTGGGATAGCAGTACCGGGAATTGAATCCAGAAGAAGTCTACCTATGAGCTACACCAACATCCCTATTTTATTTTGAAAACAAGATCTAGGCTTCAGAGAGCCTAAGTTGAGGCTGGCCAAGAACCTGTGATCCTCTTGTCTCAGCATTCCCAGTACGGGGATTACAGCATGCACCACCACATCTGGCTCATTATGTATTTACGTAGGACCTAGTGAGTGTTAATGTGGCAGGTGATGAAGTTTAATGGTATTAACACTTAGAAATGGACATTCCTTTTTTTCAGTTTTTAATTAATCTCTTACAGAGGCTTTGTAATTGTACATGATAGAGTCACAGTGATACATTCATATATGCTAGTAAAATTCATTCAGTCCATTTCTTCCCCCAACCCCCATTTTCGTTCCCTCCTTCTTTCCCCAATCCCCTTCTGTGACTGTCCTCATCTCATTTCATGAGGTGCCTTTTCTTCTCTGTTTTCTCCCTTTTCTATTAGTCTTCCTTGTGGGGCTTGAAGCAATTCAGTTGGAAGTGGAGCTTAAGGGCTGTTTTGTTTCTGCTATCATTGTCTTGAGTCCCAGGCAGGTTAAAATTCCACCTGGATCACATTTCCACTCCAAGTGCTTTGAGTTCCATCTGTGGGCTGGAGTGTTGCACCTGCCCATTCAGGCCATGGGAAGCGTCTTTCCCCAGCTTCACCCTTAACGCCTGTCCACTGCTCTTGCTAGTTACCAGTGCTGGGCTTTTAACAGGGCAAAGAGGTCTGGTCGTGGTCCTGGATCACTCTTAGGCTCTCTGCACTGAGTTTTCTAGGCAAGATTTTCTCAGAGTTCCTGCTGCTCAGTAAATAGGCTGTTGTAGTGTCCCTTGCTCCTCTCTATTTTCTCTGTGTCTGACCAGCTGCATGAATCCAAAGCCTTGAACCTTTCCATACAGTAAAAGTGGGTTTAGGTTCTCACTCAAAGCACTGAGAGATGAGTAGTATCACTGGCCATGTAGAAATTATCTCTGATCTTGAGTTTTAGTTTCTTATACCTTCGTATAATTCCGTACTCCAATTCCCTGGTCACTGGGCAGACCATGTCTGCTCATGTTCATCTTAAAGACCACTGGGCACCCTGGGTGCGAGCTCCCTTAACGATACTCTGGACTCATCACTTTGGCATTAAGTGCTTCTTTCTCTGGAACCCCAATTGGCCCCCTTTTGGGAATAATTTGGGGCATTCCTTTGTGGGAACTCCCATGCCACCATTTTTGGTTAGGTAACTTCAGCTGGTTAAAACAGCTTGTGTAAAAACAACCTCGGTTAGAACATTCCCTGTATTAACCTCTGTCTGGAATCTCCCTTCTTTTTGTTTTAATAGATTTGTGTGCTTGTTGACATGGGGTCGTACCTCTAAAGCTTTTCTGTCCCTTTTTCATGAGTTGTCAATTGTTGCTTCTACCTTTCACCAAGAGCAGTGGATTTCTTGCTTATGGCAAGGGAATTTTCTACCTTTCCTCCGGTGATTAAGGCATTTTATTCCTAAATTCTCCCCATGGTCAGGGATTGAACTGGTGCCCCATCCCCAGAAGTTAAGGCTTTCTCCTGGCCAGGGTTTTATGCCTGTCCCCAGCAATATCCACTTACCTACCATTTGTAGGTGCCATTGAGAGCCCTTTCCCTGTCTCCTATCTTTTGTGTGACCTCTGCTGAGGGCCTGTGAAAATGGATTTTAAAGCGAATACTATTCTTGTTGGGTCTGTATTTTCCAGATTTTGTTTTCTTTTTTCAGCTGATGCATTAGCTCTATATGTTCTGCTAAAATTTCAGCTGACTTTTCCCCTGGCTTGCGTGAAGGCCATCTCTTTTTCCTTTCTGGGGCTCTAACAAAGGAAAAACAACCCTGTGCCTCAAATCTCCTTGGAGGTGCTTTATTACTCTTCAAAATTCAGTTTTCTTACCTTTGTGATTTTAACGCCCTTAAAATCCAGACTTATTATGGTTGTTAGGCTGGGAATGACCCTTCTTTGTTTTCAGTTCTCTCTCCGACACTGCCTCTCAAAGTGTCTTTCCCATAACAGGTCTTGAAATATTTTGCTGTTTTCCTTCTAACACAGAGGGTGGTAAATACTGTGTCAAAAAAACAACTTTTGATAATGTGAAAATTAAATAATGTGCCACTTATTCCACAATTTAAAACATCCAAATTCAGATAGAAACTATTTTTGTTTTGTTTTCAGAAGATAATTTAGTCAAAAGCATAGATTTAGGACAGTATGACTCAGTAATGCACTTTAACCTGTTACCTTCTCCTAGTGTTGGAGATTTCAGAAATGCATTTTTATGCAATATGATATGGTTCAATGGTGTGTGTGTGTGTGTGTGTGTGTGTGTGTGATACTGGAGGATTGAACCCAGGAGCATTCGACCTCTGAACTAAATACCCAGCTTTTTAAATTTTTATTTATTTTGTTTTGAAACAGTATCTCACTAGGTTGTTGAGAGACTTGCTATATTGTTGAGGCTGTCCTTGAACCTGAGATCCTTCTGTCTCTGCTTCTCAAGTCCTGGAATTACAGGCATTAGTCGCCACACCCATCTTGGTTCATTGATTTTTTTTTTTATAAAGATGGATTGCCCATGGCAGGTAAGTGTTTTACTCTGGGTTGATAATGCTCTATTAGTGAGATCCTATTAGTATCCTATGGGAATGGATTTATATTCTGCCACCAGCATGCTGAGTAGGACTCAAATGGAGAGACTATATCAAAGAATGTAAAATACTGAGCTCTAAAAATATAAGGTAAAATATACATTATGATAAATTGATAAATAAAACAGATCCATATATTTATTTCAGAGAGAGAGAGAGAGAGAGAGAGAGAAGAGAGAGAGAGAGAGAGAGAGAGAGAGAGAGAGAGAGAGAGAGAGAAGAGAGAGAGAGAGAAAGGAGAGAGAGAAAGCGAGAGTATGCTGGTAGTTAGTATGCAATCCAAATCTTTGGTTATAGATGGGAGGCTTACACGAAAAAGTCTGTGTCAAAGAGGGGCCCAAGAAATTGAGGTTCAAGGATGAGTTCCAATCTTTCAATACTGTATTAATTTTTTCTTTATCATGGCTGGGCAGCTGAATGGCCCCATTTTACCATGCCATCTCTTATCACCTGGGTACTAGCTGGGAATGGTGGAACACACCTGTAATTCCAGTATTGGAGAGATTGAGATGGGAGGATCAGAGGTTTGAGGACAGCCTCAACAATTAGCAAGAACTTTAGCAACTTAGCAAAACCCTATTTAAAATGAAAAAAAAAAAAAAGGCCAAGGTTGGAGGTTGGAGGGAAAATATCCCTGGGATTAATCTCCAGTATGAAAAAAGGGTTACGGTGAGCAAAAGTCCACTCCATATAATGTGAAGAGAGAAAAGTCACCACTGGAGGGTTTTCCTGTAGCTCAAGTTCTTACTGACCTTTTGCTGTCCACAGGGTTTCCCTACACATTCTACACCTCCAAGGGTGACAATAAATTCTCCAGTCATCTAAGTTGAGAATCAGTGGACATCTGGAGTCTATGCTGGCTCACCATCTTTCCCTAGAAGCCCTGGTCACTGTAGTTCATGACATTTACTGTTATGATAATACCATAATTCAATCCCTGCTGTATTTTTTTTTACTGCCAATTACAGCTGCAATGAAGACAGAAATGAGAGACATGGAAATTATAATATTTGAAGTGAGGGATTAACGCACAATAGATTGTGGAAGAATAGTTTCTGTTCAACTGAGAAATGAAAGGGTATGGTGCACTTGTGTGGTTCCTAGAAGATTAAAGCATAGAGTATGTGTGTGTATACAATATATAATATATATGCAATATATGCAATATATATGCAATATATAATATATGCAATATATGCAATATATAATATATGCAATATATAATATATATGCAATATATAATATATATGCAATATAATATATGAAATATATACAATATATATGCAATATATATTATATATGCATTATATACAATATGCAATATATTTAATATATGCAATATATAGTATATATATGTACTTATACACACACACACACACACATATATATATATATATATATATGTGATGTGTGTGGAGAGAGAGAGAGAGAGAGAGAGAGAGAGAGAGAGATTGTAACTTTGCTGCCCAGGAAGGTCTTGAACTCCCGTCCAAGTGGCTTCTCTACATAAGCCTCCCATGTATCTGGGACTGTAGGCACACTTCATCGCACCCAGGTCAGCATTTACATTTCAGATGAAGTTCAATCTTCAGACTAAACTTTCTGTCATTTGGCCCTTTGTGTAGATGGCTGCCTGTTCAGTTGTGTCTCTTCAAGTTAAAGGGACCACAATCTGAGCTTTTAGTATCTGAATTGATCATGGGCCAGATGTCACATCTGTGACATTCTAATACAGACGTTTTGTAGCATACATCTTTTATGAGAATTTCTAAGTAAATTTTTATGCTGTTATTGCCTTTCAAAATGTTATCAGCAGGGATCACTGTCTGACAAAGAATTGTTTTCATTTAATGTGTTTATGATACCACTAATGAATCACCTGGCAACCTAAAACCAAATTAACATGTTTACAAACTTTTACATTTGTACCAGGAGGAAAATAGAAAGGGCTCCAAAGAGTCATTTTTGTTAGCATTATCTTTTAATACTCAATTTCAAAAGATTGTAAGAACCCCATGACAGCCAATTTTCACTGGAAAAACTAAAATAAAGTTGCCCTATACCTATAACTTTGTGGGAATCTTATTAATTTGAAAAGCACAAAAATTTGACAATGAAAAAGAATGCTTATCGACTTGAACTTTCTTTGAAAGAATACCTAGAATGAAAGTAATATAGAATTTGTAGAGAGCCAGGCGTGGTGGTGCACGCTTGTAATCCCCGTGCTTGGGAGGCGGAGACAGGAGTACATCTTACTGACACACCAATGATAGCTGTCCGTCTTCTGTGGGAATAAAGTTTTGCTGCTTGTGGTAATTTGTTGCACCAGGTGTGTGCTATTTTCTTAAGGAAGCCCAAGGAAACCAATACATTCAGCAAGAGGAGGAAGCTCTCCACAGGACTCTCCTCAGCATATATAGCTGGTAGCGCCCCACCAGTGAAAGCTTCTTTTCACATCAGGTGTATGTATCAGCATAGCTGTAAGTCCTGTGATCAACTGAATGAGGACCCCACAATGCACATAACCTTAAAGTATCATTTGATGTATTTGTTTTATTAGTCTATAAACTTTTTACACATCTAAGCTACTGGTTGGCAAGGACCCTAATATTAATATTTGGGTTCAGTATGCATTTAATCACAGATTATCTACAAGTTAATAGTCACCCTATGCTGAAACCTTCAATGCAGGATACCTATCAAAATTTTGCTTAAATTATTTATGCCAAGAAGCATTCAGTTCTTAATCAAGCAGTTTATATGACTCTGCACTGTTCTTTAATATATTCCTTAATGTGAAGTTAAATATTACTAACTAAAAGGTTAATACTTTTATCCTGCTTCTATCCCACAAGGCTAATCAGATTAATTCTGCTTTTATATCCCGCTATAATATCCATAAAGTAATGAAGCTAGCTATCTGTTTTTCTGTGAGAGAATGAACACTGGTTTACTTTCTCTTTCTTCTCCAAGTGAAACATGTTCAGTAGGCTTGGTGGCACATTACTATAATCCCAGTACTTGAGAGGTTGAGAAAGGAGGATTACAGGTTCAAGAACAGCCTCAGTGACATAGGGAGCGTCTCAGCAACCTAGTGAGAACCTGTTTCAAAACAGAAAATAAGAATAGGACTGGAGTGTAGCTCAGAGGTAGAATATCCTTGGGCTCAATCTCTAATGCCATACACACACAACAAAAAAATAAAATAAAATGAAAACCACATTCATTTCCCCAAACAGATGCTCAGAAAATGAAGGCTTCGTTTCTTGTACTATTGGCATCTTTGATTGTACACCAGATTGGCTATGTCTCCTTTAAAGCACAAAACTGGAATGAAATGTGATGCTTCTTCTTCGCATCCTCCACAGAGCAGTGAGAGGCAGAATATTTTATGACTGCTTGACAAAGAGTGACTCACCAAGAGTGTCAGACCTTCAGTTTGCACAATGTGAAGAGCCTTCACATTGGAGATTTCATAAAGGGAAATTTTCATATAGAAAATATAACCAATTTCTATGACAACATCCTCTCCGCCCCTGCTCAATCTATTTCAAAATTTACTGCTCAGCACTCATGTCTATAAAATGTCATGAGTAATCCATTATAATTTGAAGGAAGAAATGTAGTGAATAGATGTAAAAATAAATCAACTGACCACATAGGTATGGGTATGGAAGAATACTTTGGAAAGCACCAAGGGACCAGATGCTCTTGGGAGCCTCCTCCTGTAGAGTAGAACATCTGAAATCCCACTTTATTTACTTACAAATTGCTGCAATATCAATATCAATTTCACATTGTCAGAATCTATAAATAATTTGCAGAAAACCACTATATACAGAAAAATAAACTTACCTACTTAACAGAAATACATTAAAACACACTGATATTTCCCTGTACGGTGGAATATTGGCAGACAAGCTTCAAAACAATGAAACATTTGATACAATTCTGTCCACCAAATAAAAGAACGCATGCATCTAAAATTTAATAATTTATTAGTGTTATCATCATCATCATCATCATCATCATCATCATCATCATCATCATCATCCCCCATGATATTTTAAGAAGAAATTGTTTCTGATAGTCTCTATACTTACTAGGAAAGCTGGAGAGTAGGTGTGTGTGTGTGTGTGTGTGTGTGTGTGTGTGTAAGTTTCACTGTGCTGTACAATAATGTACTGATGAAGTCAGAAGTGGGGGTGCATACTAGTAATCTAAGTAATGGAGAGGCTGAAATAAGAGTTTTGCAGATTCTAGGCCAGCCTAAGGAATTTAGAAAGACTCTTTCAAAATTGAAACAGGGCTGGGGTGTAGCTTGAGAGGTAGAATGCGTCTAGGTGCAATTCTCCAGAAGAAGAAAAAAAATCCTCAGTACCACAGACATTTTTATTGTAATAAAATAAGACAATAAAGTATGGAAGTAGTTGAAATTTTAATTAGACAAAATGAGATGGAGTGGGGCTGCTGGGGTAAGCTGAAGAAATGAATTCTACTGGTTTTTCTCTGGGACCTAAAGGATTTTGGAGCTAAGCATGTCTATTTTAAGAGGTTTGCCAAAGGGTTGGTAATAGAGGTCTCCTTACCAACATAATGCAGGGATTTTCTATTTCCTTTTTCTTTTTCTTTTTTTTTTTTTGTGTGTGTGTGGTATTGGGGATTGAACATGGGGGCATTCTACCTTTGAGTTACATTTTCAGGCTTTTCTAAAAATTTTTATTTTGACACAAGGGTGTAGCTAGGTTGATGGACGTCTTCATTGCCATTTTTTGTACTTCATCTGTTGATGGACCCCTAGGTTGGTTACATAATTTGACTACTGTGGATTGCGCTGCTCTTAACATGGGTATGCATATATGACTGCAGTTCTCTGGTTTCAACCCCTTTGAAAGACACATAGGAGTGGTAGAGACAAATCCTATGGGAGATCCATTCCCAGTTTTCTAAAGAATCTCCACACTGATCTCCACAGAGGCTGAACTAGTTTGCAATCCCAGCAACAATGGAGAAGAGTTCCTATTTCCAAACATCCTGGCCAACATTTCTTGTTATTTGACCTCTTTATGCTTGACATTCTGGTTAGAGTTAGGTGAAATTCAGCGCAGTTTTGATTTGTATTTTCCTGATTGTTAATGATGTTGAACTTCCATTATGATGTGAGACTATAATGTACCAATAAAAGCACATTATTAAAATAACGTCTCACTTCTTTCTGACACTGTCCTCGAACCTGTGATCCCCCACCACACCCGGCTATATAATGCAGTTTTTTTCATTGACTTTTGCATAGCTCCCTGAAGCTATCTCTCTGAGTTAATTATTTCTGGGTAACGTGAACATGCACTTAGTTCTGTGTTTGATTTGTACACAGTAATAAAGACTGCCACTTAGACATATACTATTATATAAGAAATAAATTTAGAGATTCATCTGTGTTTTTTTTAAAATATGCACTTTTAAATATGTTCTAAACCATGCTTTTTGTTTTTGTTTCTTTCAGTGGTGCTGGGGATCAATCTTAGGACCTTGAGCATTGACTTTTACTTTTAAATAAATAAAAGATAAATATTAGAAACCTCTTAAAATTCAATTCTACGTATTCAGCACCCTTTGTTAAGATGCCCATACATTATTCACAACACCAACATTTGCTGAAAAAATATTCAAATAGACTCAATTCTGACAAATTTGGAGGAGAACTTATTTCAGTAAAAAATAATTTTTAGGCAATAATATTTTACCTGAAAGTACTTAACAGGGAATAATCTTTGCTCAAGGAAAGAGAGGCAGGAACTATCTGGGAAAATGGCCAGCTTCATTGGAATTATAAACAAAAACACATGTGTCTGAGTGTGCAATTTGCATTATAATTGCATAATTATGCACTGCATGACCTAAATATTGCTGTTCCTATTTTGTCTTTAAAGAAACTGAGACTCAGAGAGCTTGAGAGAATTGCCCAAGGTCATAGAGTTCACTGGCCTCAGGCAGACTATAAAAAATTCTGAACAAATTATAAAAAGCTACTGTTTTGGGATAGCTGCAGGCTGAGTATTGGCTAGGTTTCAACCCCACACCCGTTTCAAGCCTGGCATCTGTGCACAAGACAAACACTGCTCAACTTTACCTGGCTGCTCTTTGATTTTGAGACCCTTGCTATGCTTACTTTTTGACAGACAAAGAGACAAGGAAGTCTATTTATAACCATGCTGGGCACATGAACAGGGACCAATTTATTTTTGTACTTTGACCTCTAAACAAAGGAGCTAGTGTTTCCTAAGTAAGGACGATGGCTTTAGAAAGCTAAAACTAATGTCATTGTGAGCAGCCAGTGCTTCAATAAAAAGTGAGAATCATTTGTATTGAGCACTCAATTGTGTGAATTGCAGAGAATTACGCAATCACAGTCTTGATTCTCTGTAAGAGCCAAGTTATATAAGCAAAGATTAACAGTCTAGTTCATTACCATCTGAAATTGCATGCAGATAGACTGAATTATTTTGGATGGTTTCTATTTTTTTCATAAGTAGGTACAAATTAATTTCCACAATGCTGTTTTTGCATATTTTTCTTTTTTGAATAATCTAGTTTGAAAAACACTTAACATAAATATTTCTTATACCTGAAGCTTTTCTTTATAACACTAAAACTTTTTAAAGTACTTCTGATTGAACCCAGGAGCATTCTAACACTGAGCTACATCTCCAGGCTTATTTCATTTTATTTTGAAACGAAGTCTCACTAAGCTGTTTAGAATCTTACTACTTGTTGAGGCTGTCCTTGAGCCTGTGATCCTCCTGTCTCTGCCTTCTGAATACTGGGATTATAAGTGTGCATCACCACACTTTGCTTAAAACTTTTCTAAATTATATTATACCTTCATCTATTGGTATTAGGCTATAGAAGTAAGGGAAGGGAAAGATTATAGTTTCTGATTTAGCTCTTAATTGATAAAATTTTCTTTTAAAATGTTCTGAATTTGTCTTTCTTTCTGTCTATATTGTTTCAAACAATAGTTCAAAGAATATTAAGTTTCAAGTCCTTTTATTTCTCTTTTCACATTATCCAATTAATTTAAATAGAAAATAGAGTACATCAAATAAGAACTCCAAGAAAATCTTGATATAATATTTTCAAATCTCTTTGAATATGCGACCATCCCTACTCAGATCTGATTCCTCCTTGGTAAGCGATGCTCACACTGTGGTATTCAGAAGTATTAGTTTGAGGACTTGCTAGAACACAAAACATTGGGATGAAGATTTAGGATGGTAATCTCAAATTTGCATTTCTATCGATTTCTTCCAATCCTGTTTGACTTTAGAAAGATTTGTCATTTACTTTAACTATGCAATGATTTTTGTGTCCTTTACATAAGATAGGGAATAAGAAAAAAATTCTTCTCTATTGATATTACTCAACAATAAGTAATTATTTTATTAGTAACATGACATGATATTATAAATATTCAATCATTTTAAATTATATTATACATATTGTTCATTTTTGATGAATAATAAAATATTTATTAAAAAGAAAGGAAATTAGAAGATGTTATGGGATAAAAATAAATGCAGCCAAGTGCCAACTTCAGACAGGGACTGTGACTCTGAGGAGATGGCCATCTTAATGTGGTAACTGGGCCTTCTGGGTTAAGAAGCTGAAAGATCTAAATAGCCCTGTATCAATGAGCTTGTTTTATGTGCATATGTAAATGCATTTCATACCACACTGCACAATATCATTATAATGAAGAGATATCTTAGTGTAGTGGCAGTTACATTGAACTTGAAGTCACCCTTTCAACCCTGTTATCTACAGGGAATACCCTCCCATAAAGATATACATCTATATCAAGTTGTGATTCAATTTCCAGTTTCTGTCATCGGACATCATTTCACACAGCATGCTAAGCAACTCACTCCTGGGCTGTCACCTGGAAGAACTCCCAGCTGTCTGCAAAGCTATGTCCACGCTTCATAATAAAGCACGCAAAGGTCTGTCCAGGTAGGACCATGCATTCCATGTGTTCTGGTCAGCATTCTGGTAGCTATAATCTAAAAGACTGATTAGTTAACTTAGAGGAAAGAAGATTTATTTTCTTATGGTTCTGGGCTCAGTCCATTTGAGGCTGGGGACAGAAGATCTTAGTAAATAGTAAGGGAGCCAGAGAAAGCAAGAGCGCATGGCCTGGGCTCTTCACCTCATGGAGGCTTGAACCAAGAGAAGGCAGGAGGAAGATGAATTATTTGTATAATCCTCAAGGCTCCACTCCCAGGGATCTGCCTCCAGCCACACCCTTCGGTTCCGGATCACCACCAAGATAAGTCCATTACAATAGATTTATGCACTTCTGGGATTATAACTCTCATGATTCAATTACATCAGCTCCAAACATTAATAAGCGAACTTCTGGGGGGACATTTTATAACTAACTATAACATCATGCTTCCAGTTCGAGAATCGATCTTATTTCTAGTCACTGAGATGAACTTCTTACTAATCATCCCCAACCCCACTTCCCCGATTGAATTCAATCTTCATAGTGAAACCAAAGTATTGTTCTTCAACAACACAATTCACATGATTCCCTTGTTTAAGTCTATCCACAGTTGCCTTCATTGATCCCAAGATACAGAACAAAGTAATATGCATAGTCCGTGAGCTTTTAAAAGAGCTTCCCCTCCCCGATTTGCTGGTCTCCATTTCTCCCTATTTGCATTCTTTATCTTACACTTGGTACTTGTTTATCGACAGTGTACTCTCCCCCATCCCTCTTGATGTTGCAGGCGACAGTGGCGGAAATAAAACAGCCAAGAGTCCCTACTGTCATAGGATTTGCATTCCAGGTGAGGGCAAACGCAGAAACATACCGTATGGCAGAAAATGATAAATGTAACAGAAGATAAACTTCTAAAGGGGGAAGTGAGTGCTGAGTGTGTTTAATTTTACATTACATGTTTAAAGAAGATTTTAATGAGAAGTAAATAGATAAGCCAAGAAGAGACAAAGAATAATAATAATTCAGGTGCATCTGGAGACAGAGCAGCCAGACAGAGAATCAAGCATGAGGCACCAGAGACCCTTTTTCTCTTGAACTGTTTATAAGGAACTTTTTTTACACTTTTCAGAATGTTCCAGAAACTTGCATCTTTCTCCGCTACCTTATATTAACACCTTCTCTGCACATTTTCTTATTTACCTAACTTCTATTTCTTTCTTCAGGTTTTAATTAAATACTATTTACTCAGAGATAACTTCTATCATCCTTGAGAACTTTTTACCCCATTGGAAATCACTTAATAAGAACTTTGTGCCAGGCATGGTGAGCCAGGCTTGTAATTTCAGTACCTGGGAGGTTGAGACAGGAGGATCACAGTTTTGAAGCCAGCCTCGGCAATGTAGTGATATACTCAGCAATGTAGCAAGACCTTATTTAAAAACAAAATAAAACAAAAATAATAAAAAGGGCTTGGGGTGTAGCTTAGAGGTAGAATGCCCCTGTGTTCACCCCAGTACCAAACAAACACAGACACACTCAGAAAGAAGAACTTTTTAACCTCCTTCACACATTTTCTTATCTCCTCAAGGACTTGATCATTGCCTATACTCTTTAGTTAGACTGATAGGGTGAAATCTGTGTCTCCCTCATTCCCCACTCCTTTTTCCATGCAGGCACCTAATTGAATTTAATATTTATTGCATGGAATTAATGAACAGAAAAGTAAGTGCTCTTAATGACGATCTCTCAAATGAAGGTATATGTATCTAAGTTGGGAAATCTTACTTATTTCCTGAGCCTGCAGGTTCCCATTTGAAATATTGGAGCAATAATAGGTGGCCGTGTTTTGCAGATTAGAGAAAAAAAGGAAAGTCAAGAAGACAGAGAGATCACTTGAAAAAATGTCAAGAATTTATAAATATTATGGGCTCTTACTTAGAGTATGGAACAGAGTCAATAGTTAATTTAACATGATTCGTAAGCAGGGACTCATTAAATGCAGCAAATAATTTATTCCAGATCAGCATTTATTTGATATTTTTAGAGAGAAAAAAAATTGGATGTTTTAATGATAAACCCAGCTTTCTGTTGAGGCGAGTTCTCTAGAAAGGGATAGGAAAACCTGAATTGATTTAAGACTTTGTAATATTTACAGAATATACGACTAAGTGGAAGGTTTTAAAAAGAGAACTCGGGAAAGAACAATTGGGAAACCAGCAGCTGCTGACTGGGCTCTGTCTCCTGCCCTGCTTCCCTGGAGTTCAGATCTCTAGTCTTTCAAACACATGACTTCATTCTCCTCTCACAGCATAGCTTTTCACCTTTATATAATAAGCTTCTTTTTCCCTGCAGTGCTGAAAATTAAACCCAGGGCCTCATACATGCTACAGAAGGGTTCTATTACTGTCCTACACTCATGAAAAAGTGTGTTTGAAAGTATTTAAAAGTTGTTTCAGAAACACCAATATTTTATGCAGCGTTTCACTTCAGTTAGGTGCCTTCTGAAATGATATAGCCATTTTTAAAAATTAACCTAACCTTATAAGTCCCCTAAATTATATCTTACATAGCTTTGATTTTTTAAGCCTTGCATTAACACATTAGTATCCGATGGGAAAAGGAAACATCACCAGTCTAAAATATTTTTTTTTTAGTTTTTTTTTTTTTTTATCCTTTAGTGAGACTTAGTGATAGTGACATGCATGCACTCAGCACTTGGTGGGCCGTTTCTCCCGCTCCCTTGCACTCCCCCCTACAGGATATGGAGATTGGTATTGGTATTCTCACATATGTACAAGACATCAATGGAAGTGATACAAAATGACAAAAATGGATAAAAATAAAATTGAAAGAGTAGAAGTCACAATCTGAAAATAGAATGCTCAAAATTGAGATTTCAGTGGTGGTACAATTTTGGGGATGATGAGGCCCAAACAATGATGTCAGCCATGGCTGACTGATATAGGAAGAAATAATGACATTTGTTTGAAAGTGAAGAAGTCATAGACCCACCATGCACAATTTTCCCTATTTTCAAATTCCAAAGAATAGTACAGTTAGTATACTTAGTCTCCAGAGGTCAACCCCTTTATTTTCCTATATCCCTCCTCTATCTTTCTTCACCTACGGTGAGTTTCCATGTTAAAACTCCCCATTGCTTCTCTACTTCATTTTTTCTGCTATGATATAATTTTTTTTCTATAAGAAATGGTATAAAAATTCATTTTACAATGCTCAGATATCAATACCTATGAGCTATGAAGTAGCTGTGTACTGTAGTGCATGCATGGGATCCTAGTACTTGGAAGGCTGAGACGGGAAGATTGTAGATTTGAGTACAGCCTCAGTGACTTAGCAAGATCCCTCAGGAATTTAATGAGACAATGTTCACAAAAATATAAGAGAAGCTAGGGTATGGCTCAGTTGTAGGAGGCCTCTGGGTTTAACCTATGGAACCCAAACAAAGCAAATAAAAAGCCTATTATGGGTTTGGTCTTCTCTAGTTTTCTGAAAGAAAGTCCACATTGACGGATGGTGATTTTCTGAGTCTGGCTGATCTCAGCGTGATGTTCTCCAGTTCCATCTATTTTCCTTCAAATTACATCATTTTCTTCTTTCTTTTGTGGTACTGGGGATTAAACCGATCGGCATTCTACTTCCAAACTACACTCTCAGCCCTATTTTTAATTTTTTTTTTATTTTGAAACAAGTTCTCACTAAGTTGCAAAGGGCCTCACTTAGTAGCTGAGGCTGGCCGTGAACCTGCGATCCTCCGGTTTCAGCCTCACAAGTCCTGGAATTTCAAGTGTGCGCCACCATGCCTGCTAATTTTGTTCTTCTTTATAGACAAGTAAGAGACCAGTAGAGTAGTGGACGGAGCCCCGGGAAGGGGAGAGAGAAAAAAGGGAATATGGAAAAGTAAACAGACCCAATGTAATCCACATGTATTTGTATTAATACCTCACCATGAACCTCAATATCATATATAAATATATTACACTAATACAATTTTCAAAAGGGAAAAAATAATGGAATTTGCATTGTCTTACCTAAATAAAGTTTAAAATTTGAAAAACAGAAAATGAAACCAGACTAAATGTGCTTGCTTTATTTATTCCTTTTATGGTATTGAATTCAGAGGCATTCTACCCCTGAACTACATTTGAAGGCCTATTCATTTTTTTTTTTTTATTGTTTTTGGTGGTACTGGGGATGGAACTCTTCTACCTTTGGGCTACACTCCTAGATAGATAGATAGATAGATAGATAGATAGATAGATGAAACAGGGTTCCTACTAGCTTCAAACCTGCGCGATCCTCCTGTCTCCGCCTCCCAAATGCGGGGATTACAAGTGTGCGCCACCATGCCTGGCTATTTTTTTTATTTTGAAACAGGGTCTGAGTCGGGTGTGGTGGCGCACGCTTGTAATCCCCACACTTGGAAGCAGAGACAGGAGGATTGTTCAGGTTCGAAGCCAGCCTCGCTGGCTTAAGAGACCCTGTCTCCAAAAAAAAAAGTATAAAATAGGTCTTGGAGTGTAGCCTGGAGGTAGAAGGGTTTCCAGGAACCCCAGTACCACCAAGAAGAAAGAAAGAAAGAAAGAAAGAAAGGAAGGAAGGAAGGAAGGAAGAAAGAAAGAAAGAAAGAAAGAAAGAAAGAAAGGAAGAAAGAAAGAAAGTCTGAATAAGTTGATGAAAGCCTAGCCTTGAACCAGCAATCCTCCTGTCTTAGTCTGTCAATGCCTGAGATTACAGGTGTGCACCACCATACCTGGCTGCTGGTTTTATTTTAATTGATGAAAAGGAGAATTAGTGAGTCTCAGCTTTGTTGAACTATACCAAGGGAAGAAGAGAAAGGTAGAGAATCAAAATAAATCTTTCTAGGGAGAAGCATTAATCATGAGAAAACTAATGCTGCAGTAATATATGGTACAAAAATAATGCTAAAAGTTAAGAGAAATAAAAAAGTTCATTTTCATTCATTTATTTTTATTTCATTATTTTATGTCCATCATTTAATATGAAGCTATTTCTAGAAATGGATTTCAGAAACTGCCCATTCTAATTATATTATTGTTTATAATTTTTAAAACATTTTCATTCAATGAATTTTGTGTTTTATTATATCACATATACACACTACTTTCTGTAAAATAATAAATCTGTGAATCCTATGAGAGTCTGACTGGGGAGGTGATAATCTCATTCTTATATTTGCAGGTATTTAGTAGTTTTCATTTTCTATAAAACACACTGTCTTTTTGTTTTGATTTAGTTTCAATAAAATAATGCATTCTGAAAAAACATAGACACTAAAGCTCTAAGTTTGCCATAGAAATATACTCTTGGGCAGGCCAGCTTTAACTTTCTTAGCTGTCATCATGAATTTCCAGAGCAGCTGTGCACCCATTAATGACAAAATGATAAGCTACTAGTAGTTGGAATGTATTTTCTCCCATGTGAATAGAGAGATGTACTGGGTTTTCTTGTGTTTTATATTTTTTATGGTCTTTGTAAAAAAAAAAAAATCCAACCCCAAGTATATTTCTGTGAAAGTGAATAAAAAAGAGATAAATATTAAACCTTTCCCACAATTGTCTTACTCTTAAAATTTGCAAGATAAGCCGGGTGTGGTAGCGCAAGCTTGTAATCCCCGCACTTGGGAGGCAGAGACAGGAGGATCGCAGGTTTGAAGCCAGCTGTGCTGTCTTGAGAGACCCTGTTTCCAAATAAAAAAAAGTATAAAAATAGGTCTGGAGTGTAGCCAGAGGTAAAAGGGTTTCCAGGAACCCGAGTACCACCAAAAAAAATAAAAAAATAAAAAAAAATTGCAAGATAATCACTATAGCTATTTCCAGTTAAATCTTTAGAAAGGGGGCAGACTCCTCTATCTCTTTTTGAAATTTTTTTTGCTTCCAAATGCAACTTCTAAGTTATGGAAAATCCTCAAAATATCTATTGTACTTTGCAATTTTTTACTTACTGCATCACAACTGAGATTCTATGTATTTAGATTATCCTGAAGTGTCTGAACTTTTTCTGCATTTATCTGTACAAATAGTTTTAAGAACAAACTGTACTTCAGGTGAATTTGACACAAGAACCATCCAAATCCCCAAGAACATTATAGAATTTTCCTATATATTGCCTTTCTCCTTGTATCCAAACTATGGCTTTAGTTTCTATTTGTACAGAAGTAATCTTGTGTGATGTGTTTAGGTGCTACAACGACGGTTCTGTAGCATCCAGACTGTAAGTCTAAACCTTGAAATAAAAATGTCAAAGTATAAACTTGAGTAGTGCCTGCTTACTGTTGCCTCTGTTGCAATTATTTATTTTAATTTTGTTATATATTTAAAATTATTATATAAGTATATATGTGTGTGTGTGTGTGTATATACATATACATATAATATATACATCTATATTTATATTTCTTTTTTGAGGTACTGGAGATTGAATCTAGAAGCATTCTGCCTCTGACCTACAGTCCTGTTTTAGTTTTTATTTTGAAATGCGGTCTCACTAAGTTGCAGAAGACCTCACTAAGTTGCTGAGGCTGGCTGGGAGCCTACGCTCCCCCTACCTCAACCGCCCAAGAACTGGTATTACAAATGTACACCACCAAGCCCAGCTTTGTTTCTTTGTTTTTTTGAATTCAACTTTAACAGTATATTTCTCATAAATGCAATTCCTCCATCTTTTTTTCATTTTTTAAATGTTACTTGATGGTACTAGGGATTGAACACAGGGAGATTCTACCTCTTACCTCTAAACCCAACCCCTAAAAAAAGGCTTTTGTTTTGAAACGGTGTCTAAGTTGATGAGAGTCTTGTGACGTTTCTGAGGTTGTCCTTGAGCCTGCAATTCTCCTGTCTTAGCTCCCCAAATGCCAGTTTTACAGATGTACACCACCACTCCAGGCAAAAGCTTCCATCTTAAGTGTAGAGGCTGGTAAACTTTAAAACACACATGTAATTCTATTGTCAACGCACAAACTAAATACTTTTATTTCCTCCTCAAACTCTTTCATGTGCTTTTGTAATAAATTCAATCCATACCAACATTAAGTGACATCTGATCTTTACTTCGAGGTTATAAACTGATTTGGCTTGTTTTATAATTTCATATAAATGGAATTATATACTAAAATTTATTTTGTATCTAGCTATATTTGCTTAATGGACTTTCTTATTGCACGTATCACTAGTTTACTCATTATTTTTTAGTAATATTTTATCTTATGAACGCACCATGGTTTCCAAATTTTGGTTCTTATGACTAAAGCAACGGTGACCATACAGGTCAGCATCCTTTATTACTCTTGTACATACCTAAGAGAAAAATTCTTGGGTCATACGGCAAATATATGTTTAATTCAATAGGCAATTGTCAAAGGGTGTCAAAAATGATTGTACCTTTTGACATTACTGCCACTGGTACATCCTCTTGTAGCTGCTCCTTATTAATGCCTGGTATTAATTTAGCCATACTAATTTGTGTTTAGTAAAATTGTATAGCAGTTTTTATGCATATTTCTGTCTGAAGACTACTGATGTTGAGCATCTACTTTTACATGCTATTTACCACTTATATATCATCTTTTAGAGTGCGTATTCAACCATTTTCACTGTTACACTACATTTCAAAAAGTCACACACTCATTACTAGTACCCCATCAGTTTTGCCAGCACATAGGAATATAAGAAGCATAAAAAAGCCCAAAATAAAAACCCTTCCAAGAAGTTGGAAGATATCTAGAGTGATAAGTATAGAATTATTCATTGAGAACGATGTAAATATCAAAGACTTGTAAAGGTCATTAGCCATTTATAAAATAGACAAACTTGCAGCAAAACCTGCAGATTTCACACGTTACCTCTGTAAAAATACAGAATAAAAGTTACTTAGAACACAGCCTCTCTACTGAGGAAGAAAAAATATGCCCTGATTACTTTTTCTCTTCCTAATTTAAAAAAAAATACCGATCTTAAGCTTGAGTTCTTTGAGTTGAGGATTTAGGTTTTAGATTAGAAACTATAGAGGTTGAGTGAATGACAAAAAGAAAGAAAAGCAAGCAAGAACTTTTAGCAGGAACATTCTCCTTTGGCTCTGCTTCCTGCTTACAAAGTTAATTTCTAAGGTAAATAATTAAATGAGAATTCTTCAGAAAGCCAATGCAGAATCACTTCTGTCATTGTAAGGAATTCCTATTTTAAACTACCTTGCTGGGAACAAAATTTTCATCCTAAAATGAATAATTAAAAATGATTATTTTCAACATAATATACTGTTACTGCACCTGAACAGATACAGAATTTATTTAAAATAGATCTTGATTTTAAAATATCTGCTGCAAAGAACATCCAATAAGCAGATAAGGCAAACTCACTGATTTCACATTTCTTTCTGTGTCAGCCATGGTCATTTCTTACTTCTAATATAAATTCAACTATTGAACATAATTAAATTGTCAATTTGCTAATTTTTATTTCACGTGCTATATGGAATTTTGTCATTTGTCTTCTCATAATCATCCTCATTTACTCAAGGGTCATTTCTTTATTTCTCAGCCCATGGGATGTCCAAAAATTAGCTAATACATGAATGATTGCTTAACGAGGAATTAGAATAAAACTTCACAAATTTGAAAATGAAGCATTCAATAATAAACATAACTGGAAAAAACCCAAGGTTTGAAATGTATACTTGAAGTTAAAAGTTAAGGAGAAATTGTTCATGAATTTCAGAGATAAACCTGAAAGGATGTTACTGGTTTTTTTTTTGTCATCTGAAAGAAAAGTAAATATTAAAAATTAACAGCAACTAGATATTTAAAAGATTTATACTCATATCAAGACAATAACATTTTAAAACATACTTAATTTCCCTTGAATTTTAGACTCACCTGAGTATCAGAAAAAAACATGTTTTATAAGCAAAATATTTCCGATAACAATTTCTTTGCCTTTAGACACAAAAGAAATGCACTGGTATTGAAATAAGATTCAAAGTTAAAGACCTCAACTGTCTGATTTCAAATCTTGAAGCAATAGTAATCATCTGAGTGTGGTACTGAAGGTACAGAAACCTTAGTTAATAGAGCAATCAAGAGAGCCTAGAGACAGTCCTAGATATATACTATTAGTCAGTTTTCAACAAAGGTGCAAAGCTGGTTCTAGGAGGAAAGGTTAGTCTTTCCAGAATATGAGTCTAAAACAATTAGCTATGTGTATTTCAGAACAATAACAATGTCTCAATAGTTCTTCACACCATATAAAAAATACAGAACATTTTATATTTTAGACTTTATGCTTTATTCTATAAGTACAATTCAGATTTATCTTATGTTTTCTATTTCTCTCCTAATCCCTCCCGTATTTTCATCTACATTCCTCACATACAGATCATATTAATTGTAAACTTTTAACATCTTTGCCATCTAACTATAACCGTGCCGTCTCTGTCATTTCAGTTGATTGATATTTCTCAGCGTATGATTCATCTTTTCCCGCTTTGCATGGCTGATACTGTTTTCATTTAGTTGCTTGTTGAGCACTCTGATTTCTAGTTTGTTGGATCCTAGGTATTTTTTTTTAATTGTGGGATATAATTTGGAACATAGGTAACTACTAAAACTAGTTTGATGCATGGAAGGCTTTCTTTCAGAGAAGTTTTGAGTATATTGCTAATTTAGCTCCACTATGCCAGCAATAATACCATTTTTGAACTCTACCCAATGCTGTATATACTCAGATGTTTTTCAGCCTTGGCTGGTACAAACACAAGCTGTTCCTACCCTTGTAAAGACTCAAAGAATTGCTTGGCTCACTGCTTACCAGTGAAATTTATGTACAAATTTATGTACTCAGGAAACTGAAAGAGAAGCCTTAAACTCTCAAGAGATATTTATCTTCACAGTTTTTTTTTTTTTCTCCCAAAGACTATGCCTCACAAATTTTGGGCACCCAGTCTTCTTTAAATTTATCTCCTTAAGTCAGCAATTTCTATTTCCTTGAGATAGCAAGATGGCCTAAATTTACTTGGATTTTACTTCGCTCCATCTTGCTGTGTAAACGGCAGGAAGGTAGGACCAATCAGGATTCATCTCAGATCTCTTTATTTAGAGCTCATGGATTCATATTGCTACCTCCAAGCTACATCCCCAGACATTTTTCTTTATGTTGAAACAGAGTCTTGTCAGTTACTGAGAATCTTACTGAACTGTTGGGGCTGGCCTCAAACCTGTGATCCTCCTGTCACAGCTCCTAAAATATTGGGATTGCAGGAGTGTGCCACTATGCCTGGCTCCATGTATTGTTTTATATTGAATCTATTGACCAAGAAGTTTCTTTTTTAAATTAAAGCCTGGTATTTCAAACAAGTATGATAATTACCTCTGACTTCTTGCAAAATGTCAGGAAGCTGGGTTATACCATCCTATTACTTAGGTTTTCTTGCTTCTGTTTTACTTATTCCCATAATTGAGAATTTTGATTTCTAGAGAATACCATAAGATGGATGCTAAAAAAGAATAATTCATACTCGGTATTTTTTTTTTTTTTTGCGGGTCTGGGGGTGGAACCCAGGGGCATTCGACTTCTGAGCTACACCCCCTGCCCTATTTTTTATCCTTTATTTTGAAACCGGGTCTCACTGAGTTGCAGAGGGCCTCACTAAGTAGCTGAGGCTGTCCTCAAACCGCGATCCTCCAGGTCTCAGCCTCCCGAATGCTGGGATTACAAGCGTGTGCCACCACGCCCAGCATACTCCGTATTTTAAACAAACACAATTCCTAACCTTCTTTATCAAAATATGTTAGAATCCTTGGATATACACTATCCAATAATTTAGGTTTCTTAGCTGGCCATTTTGTTTATATTATAGTTGCACATACCGATTTTTTGTGTGTGTAGTACTGGGGTTCCTGGAAGCCCTTCTACCTCTGAGCTACACTCCCAGACCTATTTTTTTTTTTTTTTTACATTTTTATTTGGAAACAGGGTCTCCTAAGCCAGCGCGCACGGCTGGCTTCGAACCTGCGCGATCCTCCTGTCTCTGCCTCCCAAGCACGGGGATTACAAGCGTGCGCCACCACGCCCGGCCACATACCGATTTTTTAAAGAATGAAGGGTATTAGAAGGTAAAAGAAAAATCCAAAACGATCTCGAAAAAGAACAAAGCTAGAAGATGTATATTTTCTGATTTCAAACCATATAAACCTACAATAATTGAAACAGTGTAGTACTGTTCTAAAGGCAGATATATGAACCATTGGAGTATCTAGAGTCCATATTCCACATTAGGATAGATTTTTTCTGAAAAATAAATAAATAAATGTATGATAGTTTCACCAAAAAAAAATTCTCTGATAAGAAAGAAAGCAAAAAGAAATATTGAAATATTATCTTTAAGTCATCAAAAGCTTGGTATCAGACAAATGAAACTGTTCTGAGAGATTATCATTGTTAATTTTGGATAAATTGCTATAATACTAAATGTCAACCATTAAGCCAAGCATGGGAGGGAGGGATGGGGAGGGAACAGGGTAGGGGCTAATTGGGCGATGTGTGCATGTATGTCTACAAAAGTTTTTTTTTTTTTATCCCATTATGATGTATGAATACAGTGCACCAATAAAAAAAAATAAATTAAAAAAAATCCATGCCTGGTACTTAAACCAAATGCAAATATCTAGGCCCTTTAAAGAAGAGTGGTACAGGTTTTCTTTTTCTGCTTTAGTTTTTCTTATAATGCTACATATGGATTATAGAGAATACTAGGTGACAGAAGGTAAACTACAAAAATCCATGCTTGGTATTTCAAACAAAGTTTCAAAGCTTTCTTGAATCAGCATATCTTGTATGTTGATGCAGGTTTGCTAGCTTGTGCTTTAGTTTTTTTGTACAATTACTTATATCTGTGTCTAGAGAACGCTGGATGTCAGAAACTACAAAAAAATAATTCATGCCTCAGACTTTACAAGATACCAGTCCCATGCCTTATTCCAAAGTACAGGAGATGCATATCTTATACCTTTTCTAATCCTTCCATTTTCATAGCTTGTGCTTTGGTTTATACTGCAAATAGTGATGAAGAAGATAAAAAAAGACTTTTCTAACCCTGGTACATTAAAAAAACATAATCACATAGGTCTCTTTAAATAAACAAGAAAACCCTGGGTTATTCACCTTTTAATGGCACAGATTTCTTTGCATTTGCTTTAGTTTCTCTTATAATTGCATATATTGGTTTGTATAGCGATTTTTTTTAACTTTCTTGGTCACTGTATTTATTGTAAACCTGTGTATGGTATTATATAAAAAAATAAAGCACAAACTGAGAATCCTGTTATTCAAAGGTGCATAAATTGGGACTATATTATATATTGGTAAAACTTTAGGAAATGTTTTTTTTTTTTAAACATCATAAATGGATTCCTTGTTTTTAGCTTCTTGGACCGGGTATTTCTCATAAATCAAAATGTGCAAGTGTCAGAAAAAAGCAGATACAAGGAATGTTATAGAAAGTTATATAGATCAGGTTTCTACTATTGTTTCATCAAAGCCATAGACACTTTTGTTTACGATTCTATGCATGGATACTACTTTTTTAGTGTCTGCGACACTCTCTACTCAGTATAAAACAATATATGGGATTGTAAGTAGACTGAAAGACCAAGCAAGTACCTGAGTTATCAGAAGATGTATAAACCAGGATTCCATTGTATCTTGGTAAAGAGGACAAATGTAGTAGTGCAGACCTGTAATACCAGTGCTAACAAGACTGAGGCAGGAAGGTTTCACAGTAGATCACAACCTCGCAATTTAGCAAGACTCTCAGAAACCTAGCAAGACCCTGTTTCAAACCAAAACTACAAAGATATTGGGGTTTTGTTTATATGTAGAACAGTTCAAGAAAAAGAAGATAAAGAGGCATAGAATCATTTTTTATTTGCTCGTTGTACCAACATTTTCTAAAAAAACATTATACACCATTGCAAGGAAATCTAAATAAATTTTAATAAAAATCTGTGTTGTTTTAAAGCCCCAAACACAGATTACAGTATTCTCTGTAAGCCAATTTACACAATTGTAAGAAAAATCAAAACAGGTGCAATGAAATGTATGTTATAGGAAAATATGTAACCTAGGTTTCTACGACTTCTCCATAAAGAGAATATGTAAGTATGTTTAGTTGAAGTAACAGGCTTGAAATCATTTTTTAAACATCTTGATCACTATAGTCAGTAAGAAAAATAGGTGGTTTTGTAAGAAAAACTAATATACAAGGTCATCAACAAGAATGATTGAAGGTAGTGTAAATAAGGTATTTTAAGAGGAATCTTGAGAACTGCATTCGTGTTATATACCAGGCACGACAGCTTTACTTTTTTCCTTCTGGGACCAATTATTCGATATAAACCAGTATTCAACTGTAAATAAAATTTTAAAATATTGTATGGAAAAAATAAATCCCAAGCTAAGGAAACAAATACATTGGAGGGGAGACAGCATGGAAATCTTACATATTTTGGTACAGAGGCTGGGGAATTAATTGCATTTGGTAAAGTCCTAGTCATGGATTCTCCTCCTCCTCCTCCTCCTCCTCCTCCTCCTCCTCCTCCTCCTCCTCCTTCTTCTTCTTCTCCTTCTCCTCCTTCTCCTTCTCCTTCTCCTTCTCCGTCTCCTTCTCCTTCTCCTTCTCCTTCTCCTTCTCCTTCTCCTTCTCCTTCTCCTTCTTCTTCTTCTTCTTCTTCTTCTTCTTTTCTTCTTCTTTTTTTTTTGGTGGTACTGGGGTTCCTGGAAGCCCTTCTACCTCCAGGCTACACTCCCAGACCTATTTTATATTTTTATTTGGAAACAGGGTCTCTTAAACCAGTGCAGCTGGCTTCGAACCTGCGTGATCCTCCTGTCTCCGCCTCCCAAGCATGGGGATTACAAGCGTGCGCCACCACGCCAGGCCAAATAATGATGTCCATTTTTTTTTTTTTTTTTTGGGTGGTACTGGGGATGGAACCCAGGGGCTTCCTATGTCCGGGCTACACTCTCAGACCTATTTTATATTTGGAAACAGGGTCTCTTAAGCCAGCTGAGGTTGGCTTCGAACCTGAGCAATCCTCCTGTCTCAGCCTCCCAAGCGTCAGTATTACAAGCGTGGGCCACCACGCCTGGCTGGATTCTTCTTTTATAGTTTCTGATTCCAGTATTGTCTGTAGCTAACTATGAGCAATTCTAAGAAAAATTAAAGCACAAGCTAGGGAAACATGATTTATTGAAAAGCATTTCTCCAAGGACTCTAATGTAAAGAATATTAGAAATTTAGTTTGTTTAAAGTACCAAGCATAGATTATTGTGTTTTAGCTTATGTCACCCAGTAATATTTATAATTCAACATGTGCCATTATAAGAAAAAAACTAAATCAGAAGCAAGGAAGCCTGTGTTAGAGAAGGTATATAATCCAGGTTTCTGCCACTTTTCTTAAAGGTCCTAGCTAATTATGTCATTAGATTGACCAAACAGACCATGATTCTTTTTAAGCTTCTTAGTATTTTCAGTAGAAAACAAATTCTTGGCTTGGTGGGGTAGCCCTCTCATCCAAAGTACTTAGAAATCTGAGACAGAAGGATAGCACGCTCAAGGCCAACCTCAGCATCTGAACATGATTCTCAGCAATATAGTGAGGCTTTATTTCAAAATAAAAATGAAAAGATCTGGAGAATTTAGTTTGGTGGTAGAGTGCTGGGTTCCATTATCTACACACACACACACACACACACACACACACACACACACACACTAAGAATCAGGAGAAAACCTGAGTTGAGTGTGTGTCAAACTAGATTTGAATGTATTTTGGTGAAATGGCTTGACAACTGCATTTTTTTTAAAGTACCTGGAATGGATTTTACTTTTTTAGGCTCTGAGATGCAGTATTCTCTATAAACAAGGATGGGCAATTGTAAGAAAAAAATAGATTAGAAGAAAAAATTGTTATTGAGTGTGTGTCACTGGGTTTCTACATTTTTACTTAAAGGAACTAGGTAACTATGTTTAGTTGACATACAAGACTTGTATTAATTTTTTTTAGCTTTTTGGCCACTGTATTCACTCTAAATAAATATGTAGTACTATACAAAGAAATAAAGTGCCAAGTTAAAAACTCTGAGTTATCCAAAGGTGCATAATATGGGATTCTAACATATTTGGGTAAAAAGGTTTGGGAATTGCCTTTGTTTAAAATACTAGGCATATTTTTTTTTTCTTTTAGTTTCTGGTACAAGTATTTTCTTTATACCAAAATAGGACAATTGTTAGAAAATCTAAAACATTAGCCAAGGGACCTCTATCACAAGAAGGTTTTTTAGTCACCATTGTTTTCATAGAGGCATATGCAATTATATTTTCCATGCGTGGGCACTGCTATTCTAGACTGTTGGTCACTCTATTCAATATACAACAATACATAAGTTAGTAAGACTAGCTAAAGCAAAAGAGAGGGAAAAACAGTTATTGCTTGCTGTATACACTGGGATTCTAGTGCATTTGAATAAAGAGGTGTAAGAATTGCATTTGCGTAACATAATAGGCTTGGATTCTCCTGTAAACTAATATGCATAATTGAAAGAAAGACCAAAGTTAAAAAAAACAACTATGTTTATTACAGGATATGTAACTTACGCTTTTGTCATTTTCCGGTCATTTTCCTTGTAATTTTTATATAATGTGTCTCGGTACTTAGACTTCATTGAAATACCAGACTTGGATATTTTTGTTTAGCTTCTTGGCCACTATTCAATAAAAACCAATATGTAGTACTGTAAGAAATTATTTTTTGTTGTGTGTGTGTAGTACTGGGAAAGGAACCCAGGGGCTTTCTACCTTGGAGCTGCACCCCCCAGCCCTATTTTTTATTCTTTATTTTGAAACAGGGTTTCACTGAGACGCAAATGGCTTCACTAAGGAGCTGAAGATAGCCACAAACCATGATCCTTCTGTCTCAGCCTCCCAAATTCTGGAATTAGAAGAGTGCACCACCATACCCAGGAAAGAAAATTTAAAGTAGAAGCTGTAAATCTTTAGTTATTTGAAGTTATGTAACTTGAGGTTCTAATATATTTTGGTAGAGATTTGGGATTTGCATTTTTAAATTATCAGGCATCGATTCTTCTGTTTTAGCTTCAAGATTTAAGTATTCTCTATAAAAACATATACACAATTGTAAAAAAAATACTAAAGGAGAAGAAAAACAACTATGTTATTGGAAAGTAGGTAACTCCATTTTCTGACATTTTTGCATATAGGAATTAAGCTATTATGTTTTGGTTGAAGTACCATATTTGAATTCTTCTTTAGCTTCTGGTTTTCTAGCTTGTGACTGAATATTTCATACCATGATGAATACTAAAATTTTATGGGCCCTAGAATCTAAAATGAAAAATCCAAGCTTGATAAAATAAAACTTGATAACGCTTTTGCTTTAGTTGTACTTACTATCCCACATATTGTTTTATATTGAATACAGTCTCCCAGACGCTTAAAAATGCAGTATTCATGGATGGAACCTTAAACAAATATAACTGGTTAGAGAGATTCTAAAACAATGGTAGAAACCTATTCTAATATGCATTCCTATTACATGAGGTGTTTTTTTTTTCTTCTACTATAGACTTTTTCTTTAACAGTTGCACAATTTGGTTGAACGGCAAAACTTGTTCCCAGAAGGTAAAAGAAAAGAATCTATTCTTGATACATTAAATAAATGTGATTTCCAAACTTCTTCACAAAATTACTTTAGAATATATAGTTATGCAATTTCAAATAACTTGGAATTTTAGCTTATGTTTTAATTTTTATTGTAGTCACATATTTGTGTAAAGAAACACAGCATCCAAGAAGCTATAAAAGAAGAATCCATTGTAATTACCTGGGTCCTTTATGAAAAATGATAGAAAACCATGTTATATACCTTTCTATAGCATAGATTTCCTTGTCTGTGCTTTAGTTTTTCTTACAATTCTTCATACTGATTTATGGAAAATAGTTCCAGAAGTTAAAAAATAAGTATCCATGCCTGGTATGATAAACACACACACACACACACACACACACACACACACGCACGCACATACACACACACACACACACGCACATACACACACAAACACACACACACACACACACACTTCCCAAACCTATTTACCAAATGTATTACAATTTTGGTTTTTTTAACTTTCAATAACCTTAGTTCACTAGGTTGTGTATTAGTTTTTCTTAAAATCACACACATTTTTTATACTCAATATTTTGACAAATAAGCTAAATAAGAAATATATAAGCCTGGTACTCTATCCAAACATAATTTCTTAGGATCCTTAAGAAAAAAAGGTAGAAACACACTACACATTTTTATAACATAGGTTTTTTGTATCTGCTTTAATTTTTTTTACAATTATGTATATTAGTTTATAGAGAATTCTTTATCCAAGAACCTAAAAAAAAAAAAAAAAAGAAAGACATTCCATGCTTGGAACATGAAACCAACAGAAATCTCAAATGTTTTTGCCAAAATACATTAGAGTTCCAGCTTTTACACCTTCCAATAACCCAGGTCCAATTTTAGCCAGATGATTACATGGCTTGCTATTTCTTTTCTTTCTCTTCTTTCTTTCTTTCTTTCTTTCTTTCTTTCTTTCTTTCTTTCTCTCTCTCTTTGTTTCTTTCTTTCTTTTTTTGGTGGTACTGGGATTCCTGGAAGCCCTTCTACCTCCGGGGTACACTCCCAGATCTATTTTATATTTTTATTTGGAAACAGAGTCTCTTAAGCCATCACAGCGATCCTCCTGTCTCTGCCTCCCAAGCGTGGGGATTACAAGTGTGCGCCACCACACCCGGCAATGGCTTGCTATTTCTTAACAGGATCCTCCTATCCTCTTCTCTGACTGCCTGTATTGTGTATATTTAAAACATGAGTAATGACTTTTCTTTTGTTTAATTAATTTGTCTTATAGACTCATTCTTTTATTCATGTGCTTCTCCATGAATAATATAGTATTGAAATTCCATGTCAGCTATTAAGTTTTATTTCTTTCTTTACAAGGAATACACAATATTCCTTGTAATTAATGTGTCATTATTTATTCAACCATTTTCTCTTATTATTATTTAAAAATTGTTCTGTTTTGCAGCAATAGGCATGGCTATTATAGATATATTTGTATGTATATTCCTAGGTTGAGAATCCTTTCTTCTATATCTAAGGAGAGATTCTTAAAAATTAGAATAATAAGTAAAAGAACATATAAACTTCCATAGGGACTTTTTCAATATTGGAGAGGTTAATCTTCTAAAGTTTGTTTGTTTGTTTGTTTATTTATTTATTTATTTATTTATTTATTTATTTATTTATTTATTTTGGTGGTGCTAGGGGTGGAACCCAGAGGCTTTCTACTTCTGGGCTATACTCCCAGACCTATTTTATATTTTACTTGGAAACAGTGTCTCACTAGGTTGCTGAGAGCTTCACTAAGTACCTCTGGCTGACTTCGAACCTGTGAGATCGTCCTGCCTCAGCCTCCCAAGCGAGGGGATTATAAGCATGCACAATCATACCTGGCTTTTAAAAGTAATATTTTAGCTGGGCGTAGTGGCGCACACTTGTAATCCCTGCATTTAGGAGGCAGAGATAGGAGGATTACACAGGTTCAAAGCCAGCCTTACTGGCTTAAGAGACCCTGTTTCCAAATAAAAAGTATAAAATAGGTCTGGGAGTATAGTCCAGAGGTATAGGGTTTCCAGGAACCCCAGTACCACCAAAACAACAACAACAACAACAACAATAACAACAACAACAATAAAAAACAATAATATTTTAAAGTAATCTTTTCCATGTTAAAAATAACTACTTTATCAATAAAATTAAAATATATTTTTATGAAATATTACATTAAATTATAATTTGAGACAATTACTGGAATTTGCATATTTTATCAATATAACATTGATTTAATTATAGTCATTTAAAAGTATTTCTCTGAGAACCATATTACTAAAATGATCTGTAAATTCAATGTATCAAAATAATAATGGCATTCTTCCTAGATCTTGGAAAAATAATTCTAAAAGTCACATAAAAGAACATAAAACCTATATAAGTCAAATCAATCCTGAGCAAAAAGAGCTGTGCTAGGGGCATTATAATATCTGATTTTATATTATTTCTACAGAGCCATAGTAACATAAACATTGTGATATAAATAGAGAAACTAATGAAAAAAACAACATAGAAGACACAGAAACAACCCCACACACCTACAATCATCTGATTCTTGACAAAGAATCATACATTAGAGAAAAGACAGTCTCTTTAAAAAGTGATGTGGAAAAAAACTAGATATCCCTATGTTTGTAAAAGAATAGAATTAGATTCCTATCTCACATCCTATAAGATTGTAGACTCAAAATAAACAAAAAATCTAAGACCAGAACTTCATAACTGCTAGAAGAAAAATGAGGGAGGCACTTCAACATATAGACACAAGGATTCACTGATTATCACCACTGTAGCTCAGGAAAGAAGAGAAAGAATCAATAGCCAGGCATGATGGTGCATCCTTGTAATCCCAGTACTTGGCAGGCTGAGACAAGAGGATTGTAGGTTCAATGACAGATTCAGGAAAAAGTGAGATTCTCATCAATCTACTGAGACCTTGCTTCAAAATAAAAAGTATCATAGCTCTAGAGGTAGAATCTTGAGGTAGAATGCCTCTGGGTTCAACCCCTAGTATAAAAAATCAATAAATAGATTAATTGAAATTTGAACACTTCTTCACAGCAAAAGAACACAGTGAAGAGACAACTGACATAATAAAAGAAAATATTTGCCAGCAACTTTTCCACCAGTAGATTAATAACCACAGTATATAGAGGACTTAAAATTAAAAAAAAATCAAAGAACCCAATAAAAATGGACAAATGAACTTAATAAAAACTTCTTTATTAAGTACAAATGGTCAACAGTTATATGAAAAGAATATTAAAAAGTTTTAGCCCTCACAAAAATGTAAATAGAAACTATACTGAGATTCCATGGCACTCAAATTAGAAAGGCTAAGATATGGTGTTGGGTTATAACCTACAGAAAAGGTCTATAGAGCCCAGGGTTCAATACCCCAACAGGGTCATAGGATGTCATTCTGTGATTAGACAGGACACCCTGCACCTATGCAGGTAGGGAGGGGAAGGCCCAGGGCTAGAAGGCACAGAGAGAGTCCAAGGATGGAAAATGCAGAACCCTGCACTTACACTGAACTCATTTACAGTGAAACCTGCCACCCTGAAACCTGAGCACAAAGCTGAGAGAGGTGAGAAGGTGTGCAAACACTCACAAAGGGAGGAGTCCAAAAACTGACAATAGGTTATAGTGCAAATGAGAGATATTGGAACATGCTCCAGAATCTACTATAGTGGCAGTATCACTTTGTTTTTTGTTTTTTTTGTTTTTTTTGGTTAGTTTTTGTCTTTGATTTACTCTCATTATTGTTAGTTTTTGTTGCTTGTTTTATTATTTTATGCATGCTTGTTTGCTCCTTCCCCCATTCCTTTTATAAGCTTCCTCCCTCTATCCTATCTCCTGTCTTCTCTTAAATCTTTTTTCCCCTTACTCTATCTCATTTTTAATATTTAGGGTATTTCATATTTCCATACCTAAATACTATATAGTAACTACAAGATTATTATATCACTATCTCTCATCTCAGTCAGACACTACCTTATTATATTTAAATTTTTACTAAACTTAATAATATACTCCACTTGACCCTACTCCTGTACCCATCATCCCAGTTCCTCTTCCATCATCTAACCTTCACATTAAAAACAACACTACTTACCCATGCATGAACCTGCTGATATCTCTAAATCCCTATGGCTAAATTGGATCAGCCATGTGATCCATAGGAAAGGAGAACCTAACAATAAAGATATACTAACCACAGCTGATGGAAGAAAGCACTCAACAGACTGCATGTCAAGGTTTAAAAAATGCTTAGATCACAAACTATTCTGCCCACACTGCTGAGCTGACTCTTTATAAAGGTAGTAGCAAACAGAATACCTAACCTAACACTTGAAACCCATAAACAGTAACATAGCAACAAGCAGAAAGAACCCCAAAGCAACTCAGTATTGGCAATCTACAGGGAGAACAAGAGTGGGGTGATAGTAGATATAGTCTTTAGTGTTAATATCAAAGTGTGAGTGCCAGCTAGAACCATCTCTTCCAGCAGTGATCTGAAAGAGCACCATTCAACAATGATTCACAAGAGAAAGAAGACGCCAAGACAATAGAAACACAAACTCAAGAATTCTGAAAATAGAGTGAGGAAGAGTGAGAAAATAAGAGAAATTGCAGATACTGACCTACAAGAAATGCAAGAAAGAGAATTTTGAAATCTAATCTTCAATATGATGAAAGGCCTCACAGTAAATGTACAGGAAATGAAAGAGGAAATTGAGGCATTAATAATCAGAAAGAAGACTAGAATGAAATGAAAGTGTCAATAAATGAAATGAAGTCATCAGTAGAGAGAAATTTTTGAAGATTAGATGAAATATAAAATTGAATATAACCGTGAGAAAAAAGTGTATTCAAAACTGAAAGCACAATCAACAGAATACAGAAGACATTACAAAAACAGAATATAAATATTCAACATATTGAGACAGTATGAAAAATCCTAACTTATGAATAAAAGGCATTGAAGAAGGGTTAGAGGCACAGATCAAAAGTATCCAAAATCTCTTTAGAGAAATAATTTTATAGAATCTTCCAAAAATGGAAAAGGACTTGGACATCCATCCACAGGACAAATACAGAACACTGTTAAGATAAGATCAAAGAAGAACCTCCCCAGGTCATGTAATAATCAAAATGACCAACATAGAGGCTAAGAAAAAAAAAATCTTAAGAGCACGGAGAACAAAAGAACAGGGGACATTCAGGAGCAAAACAATAAAATCACTCCAGACTTTACAACTCAAGTCATAAATGCCAGGAGATACTGATATGATGTAATCCAGAATTTGGAAGAAAATAACTTCCAACCAAAACTGCTATATTCAGCAAGGCCATTATTCAAAATTGATATAGGAATAAAAGTGTTTCAAGATAAGCAGAATCTCAAAAAATCAAGAATACTAAGCCAGCACTGGAGAAAATACTTAGAGAAATAAATCATAAAGAAGAAAAAATAAGCACATTTCAGAACCAGAGAAGTTGAGTGTGACAACTAAGAAAAGAAGAAATAATATTACATTAAGTATAATACAGAACACAAAATGACAAGTAACAACAATCATATCTCAATAATAACACTGAAACCCAAAGGGTTAACTCACCAATTAAAAGACATACACTGGCAATGTGGATTAAAAAACATAATCTAAATATATTTTCCCTGCAAGAAACTCACCTTACAGCCATAGGTATTTATAGGCTAAAAGTGAAAGGATGGAAAAGATAAATCATGCCAATGAAGACCAAAAACAAGCAGGGGTAGCAATGCTGATATCCAACAAAAAACATCAGAAGAGACAAAGCAGGACACTTCCTTTTATTTACAGGAACATTTCAGCAGGAAGATCTAATGATAGTAAATGTTTATGACCCAAATATGGGTGCACCCACATTTGTAAAACAAACCCTTCAGGACATCAGACCTAAAATAGACCCAAATACAATTAAATTAGGAGACGTCAACACACCATTCATGCGACTAGATTTATCCTCAAGGCAAAAGATGAGTAAAGACTATTCAGAACCTAATAGGTATATACAGAATATTTCAACCAGGAAGAGTAGAGTACATATTCTTCTCAGCTTCCCATGGAACCTTCTCTAAAATAAATCACATCCTGGGCCACAAACCAAGCCCCAGAAAATTCAAAAGATGTAATATAATTCCCTGTACCTTTTCAGATCACAATAAAATGAAAGTAGAAATCAACAACAAAAGACAAAAATAAACTATTTAAATACATGACATGGAGATTAAATGATACACTATTGAATAAGGAGTGGGTAAGATCAGAAATAAAGGAAGAAAAATAGAGATCTCTGGAATTAAATGAAATTATAGACACAACATATGAAAATCTATGGTACACTTTGTAGGCAGTGTTTAGAGGAAAGTTTATAGCATTGAGTACCCACATAAGAACAGAGAGTCGTTAAGTAAACAACTTAATGACACATGTCAAGAACCTAGAAAACAACATCAGTCTAATCCCAAAGACAGTACAAGGCAGAAAATAATTAAAATCAGAATAGAAATAAACAAAACAGAGCATTATAAAAAAACAAAACAATAAACAGTATAAAAGATCAACAAAACAAAAACCTGTTTTTTGAAAACACTCCAAAGATTGACAAACCCCTGACAAACCTAACTAAATAAAAGAATCATCTCAAATCATTAAAATCAGAAGTAAAAATGAGACCTCACCACAGATAGCAGGGAAATTCAAATGATTATCAGAATCTATTTTGAAAATTTATACTCCAATAGACTGGAAAATATGGAAGAAATAGATTTCTAAGATCATATAACCTAACTAAATTGAACCAAGAGGGCATATGAAGCCTAAACCAACCTATAGTAAGCAAAGAAATAGAAACAGCAATAAAAATTCTGAGAAGCCAGACCATGATGTGGTTTCTTACATACACACATACATAAGAACTTATCAAATGAAGTACCAAACAGATGTACAGTTTATTATATATCTAAGCTCTATCTCATAAAAACTATGAAAAATTAAATAAATCAAGTGCAATCTGAGCCTTAGGTATTGTAGAATGAATGTAGAGATGTGAACTTTATGTTTAGGTATCTCATGAGATGAACAGTCCTTCCATGTTCTTGGATGGGCAGAATAAACACCACAAAAATGGCCGTATTACCAAAAGTTTTTCAGATTCAATGCAATCACTATTAAAATACCAAAATCATTCTTCAGAGAGCTAGAAAGAAATAGTCCTAAAATGTATGTAGAAACAAAGAAACAAACAAACACCTAGAGAATCAAAGCAATTTTTAACAACAAAAACCATGCTGAAAGCATCATAATACCTGATTTCAAATTATACTATATAGCTATAGTAAAACAGCATAGTATTGGCACAAAACATGCACATAGAATAGAAGATGCAGAAACAAACCCTTACACCTACTGCCACTTGATCTTTGACAAGGGGCAAAAAACATTTGCTGGAGTAAAGAGTTTCAATAATTTCAATAATTGATACGGGGAGAACTGATTAAACTTATTTTTAAAAGTGCAATTAAATCTTATTCTCTTACTCTGCCTGCACAAAATTCAACTTTTGATGGATCAAAGATATAGAAAAAATATCATAAGCTTTGAAAATACTATAAGAGGGCATAGGGCCAACTCTCCTACTTATAGGTGCTGGTAGAGACTTATTCAATAAGACTCCCAAAGCTTACAAAATAAGCCCCCAAATCATTTAATTAGATTGACTCAGATAAAAAAGATTTATTTTTCAGCAAAGTGAAAGAGCATATACTATATCAATTTATGAGAATTTTGGATTTGGATACTTTTTATTCAAAAAAGCTTAATAATGTATCATTTTTTACTGTCTTATTTTAGCATTTGGTAAATATATATGCACTGCACAATATGTCAAGTGCATAGTTATATGAAATGTATCGCTATTTCAGTATTAAAAGTCGGGATAAATTATTTGGCATTAGGCTGCCAAATCATTATACATATATAAGCATCTTAAAATATAACCCATTCCTCAGTGCTGTAATTAAAATAATATTACATTGATGTTTTTTGCCCTTGTTCCTGACATTTATATTACATGAAATTTCTTTCCCTCTTTTCTGATCTTTTAACATCATTGGTGATTCAGTTCAATGATTATTTCCTCTTAGAGATAAAGTCTCACATGTTATATTCATGACTTTTCTCTGTGTGTTTTCTGTTTCTCAGCATTCCCTCTGTAGTCTTAACACACAGTATAAGAGGCATTATTTTTTTATCATTTGCTTAAATCATTCATACATTCTTGATGAGCGTTCATTACAATAACAGTTTCAAAGTAAACACTTCAACATAAGTAATGCCATTATTTTATATTTTCAAAATTCTTTCTAAAGAACTATACATGAAAAAGACATTCATTAAATATATGTATTTAATGCTGTAATAGGAGTTCCAGCAAAATGTTGAAACCATGATTTTTTTTTAAATGTAAATTCCACGAAATAGCTAAGGGTAGAGGTTGAGCTAATGGAACAAACATTCCAGGGTGTCTAAATCTGAGGGAAAAAATAAATTGCTTCAAAGGAAATTGATACTTACTTGCTTAAAGTCATACATTTTTAAAAACTTCTGAAAAACACTTTATGAGTTCCCTCTTTTTGTATTTATTTTTCTGATCATAGTTGGGCAATATTGAACACACATTCACAGAACAGCAGAGAAAAGCAGAGTAAGTTTTCCAGATGAGCAACTGGGTGAACACAGATGCCATTCATTAGACCAGAACTTGCCTTTTGGGAGTTAGCTTTCCAGCTTAAGTATGAGAACTGGAGACAGAGGGATCATGAGGTAAGTGTTAAAATGTACAACAAGTGGAACTTTTAACTATAGAAAGAATGGAAAGGACAGTGGCTGACATATTTTGGAGAAATTGAGATTATGTCTTGGTATTAGAAACAATAAAAGAAAATAGAGCATAATCTTACTTCTTGTATTTTGTGATTTTTCAACTAGCAAAAGTTTACTCTAGTGTTATCAAACATGAAGAAATTCTATAAAGAAAGACATAGAATTTATGCATAGGATTTGAAGTCAGTCCTATGTCCACAATTTTTGAAATACTTTTTTGTCGGTGAATTGCAATTACACATTTTAGTGAGGTTCAAGTTGATGTAGATACATGTGCACAAGTCTTTGTGTGTTTTCTTTCAGATTCCATGCTGCTACTTACCCCACTATCTATCCCACCCCATACATGTTAGTGAGATTCGTAGTTATACATCCATGTATTAACATAGTATGATGGGAGTGTTTTTTTTTTTATCACTTTTTCTGTTTCACCTTCCCAGTCCCCCGCCCCTATTTTTCTACTGATCTTTTTCCTCAATTAAACAAAGGCCATTTTGTTTCCTATTTTCTCTCTAGCTTCCATATATAAGAGAAAACTTAATTTGATCTTTGATTTAGAGACTTACTAATCTCATGAAAACAAAACCAAGTTTAAATTCTCTATTATGTAACACATCTGAGAATTTGGTAAAAGCATATAATTGATAAGAGTTACCTTTTCTTTTCTGAAATTTAGGAATGATAATCGCTGAAATAGATTGCATTACCAAACATAGTAAGTAAAGATCAGTTTGTAATTAGCCATGGCCATCTTAATTTGTATACATGCTAACATTAAAATACTTTAGGTTGATTTGAGATGCAAATAGTAGCTCTGTCATATATATTAATCTCCCCATACAAATGTAAAGCATAAAATGATAATTATACCCAAAAGAAAATAAAGAGGTAACTAAGAGTTAAAATATCAAATATTCAAATTATGAAATTCCTAGAAATCCAATTCTTAAATACTTTTGCAAATAGGGTAGAAACAGCATATCCTTAGATATACACTGGCCAAAATGTGTGGGAGATGAGAATATTGTATCTAGGCATGGTGGTGCACACCTGTAATTTACAGTATTTGGAAACCTAGGGTGGGGAGGCAGAAGGATTGGAGGTTCAAGGCCAGGAGAGTGAAGCAACTTAGTGAGACAATGATTTAAAATAACAAATAGAAAATGGGCCTGAGGGTACAGTTAAAAGGTTGATATCTCCTAGGTTCCATTCTTAGTACCAAAATAGAAGAGAGGGAGAGAATATCATATAGCTTCAAAAGAGGCCAATTAAGGCGACATTTACTGAAGAACAAAGGATATATCGACACCAGAGTGTGCAAGAATCATAGCTAAAAGTATATTTAAAAAGCCCTTCAAATATATGGGGATAAATTACTTTACATACAATTCTGTGTCCAGTTATACTTTTGTACATGAATGAATAGTAGGTATTCTGTATAACGTGTTTCTGAATATGTAATGATTTAATAGATTAGCTCAGCTACAAATATTGTATTAGAAAGTTGTCTGGATGGTGAATTTAAAAGGAGAGTTGTAGTGTTATGACAATTTTGAAATAAAAATAGAAGGAAGTTGGAAATGGTTTCACATGCAATCGTAAGCCTAGGATGAAGACAGTACATTACTAAAATATAAAAAATAAAAAACTTATGTAAATTTTATTACTACTGAAATAGATCTTAAGAAATATTTTAATAAAATGTGTTTAGGATAAGTTATTGAAATTGGAGATAAGTAAAGATTTGGTAAAAACTCACTTTTGCTAGAAGTTCATTTTGCATTATTTTAATATATTTTACATGAATTTTATACCTTTATCTTTTATATTTTTACAGAAATGCAGCCTTGAACCCAGGGACATTCTACCTTTGAGGTACACCCTCAGGCCCATTTTTAAAATTTTTTTTGGAAACACGGTCTCAAAGTTTCAGAGGGCTTCATAAGTAGCTGGCGCTGGCTGCAAACCTGTGATCCTCCTTTCTCGTCCTGAGATATACTAACATTATAATTATATATATGACATACTAATATTACTGAGGTTATAATACTGGGATTACAAGTGTGCACCCCCACACATGGCAGGTTATAATACTGGGATTACAAGTGTGCACCCCCACACATGGCTGGTTTTATACTTTTTTATACTTTTCATATGACTACAATGCCATTCTCTCAAAATTCTTACTTTTAAATGCAGAAATAAAATAATCACCAAATAATGTTCACTTATAATCATTTTCTGAATTTAAATATTAATATGGATAAAGAGACATAGCCTCTCAAATACAGAACTGAAAGAACCTTCAGCCTAATCCTACTTCAGGATTAGATTCACACATACTTATCCACTTATCTTCATCTATTTTTTTTTTTACCACTTTTAATCCTTCCAATATCACTTTTACTGCCCCTCCTAATCCTTTCCTTTATCCTCCTAAGTTAAAAAGCAATGTAAATGTCTTAGGCATCCAAAGCTTCTTTTATGCCTGCGCAAAGAAGGAAAATTTCCTTAATTTTCCTTGTTTAGTGATGTGGATGATATAAAATCAGAAGAGAATTGTTAGGGGAATTAGGCTGAAGAGACAAAAATAGCAGTTAATGAATTTCAAAATAATTAGTCATTCAGTAACAATAATAGTGAATTCACTGCCAAGAATGCACAAGACACTTTACGGTCAAAATATTATTTAACTTTAAATATACACCCTCAAGGATTAGCACCTCTGTGTTTCAGATAAATTTTCTAGGGCAGGTGAATGTTAAGATAATATTCCTATTAAATGGAGAAACTTAGATTTGATACCTCTTTTGTTTGAATTCAAAGATCATAGCCTTTCTTTTACACCAGACCTTAAAAAAAAAAAAACAATACTTAGATTTCTGACTTTACGATGATGTAAGATTTTTATTTGATGATTCTATAAGTGTTCTAAGAATGCAGTATAAGCCAGGCATGATGGAGGATGCTTGTAATCCCAGCATTTGGGAGGCTGAGATAGGAGGATCGGGTGCAAGGACAGCCTCATCTACTTGGTAAGGCCCTTTGCAACTCAGTGAGACCTTGTTTCAAAATAAAGAATAAAAAATATGGCTGGTGATGTAGCTTGGAGGTAAAATGTTCCGGGTTCCATCCTCAGTACCACAAAACAAATAAATAAATAATAAATAAGTATGCAATATAAAACATATCTTGAGTCATTTCTGTGAATACTGAATTTCGATGATGACTTCAGCTTATACTCTTTAGTATGTCCTCCAAGTAGATATTCTATCTCAGGTTCAGGTAGAACCTAGTTTTCACCATGCTGTTTCCCTAATTTCCTTTATTTAGTCTGGTAATGTAAAGTTTCATCAGGGGTGAATGGCGGTGTGCATCAATGGGAAATCAAAAATGGCATGCAGCGAAAATATCAGCAGAAATAATAGGATTAGAAAAATCCAATAAGAGATGCTGAGATAGGGAGGCCAAATTTAGATATTCAGTATCCTTGGGGGAGCAAAGCAAACAGATATAAATACAGTTGTGACTGATAAGTAGTGAGAAGTCAAAGTGGAATTCAGTATCAGTGTGAAACTCACTGTTATCTTAGTCTTTATCCTGGGCCACATGTACTAAATTGATCATATGTTTCTAAGGTATTTTTTTTCTGTTTTTCTTTTTTCTTTTTTTGCAATACTAGGGATAGAACCCATGGACATTCTACCTCTGAGCTCCACCCTTAGCCCCATATTTTATTCTTTATTTTGAAACAGGGTCTCACTGAGTTGCAAAGGACCTCACTAGGTAGATGAGGCTGGCTACAAATCACAATTCTCCTGTCTCAGCTTCCCAAATGCTGGGATTACAAGCGTGTGCCACCACGCCTGGCTCGAACTTTCTTAAAAAAAAAAAAAATACATTCGTGGTGGCGCACGCTTGTAATCCTCACACTTGGGAGGCTGAGACAGGAGGATCGCGCAGGTTCGAAGCCAGCCTCAGCTACTTAGTGAGGCTCTCAGCAACTTAGTGAGACCCTGTTTCCAAATAAAATATAAAATGGGTCTGGGAGGATAGCCCGGAAGTAGAAAGCCTTTGGGTTCCACCCCCAGTACCACCAAAAAACAAACAAACAAACAAACAAAAAACTTTATAAAGGTCTACTATTACATTAAGCAGGAAATACTGGTAAAGTTTGGCACATATCAGCAATCAGATCAGACTAACTCAAGCTTCATTTGAAGTAAAATGTGGGGAGGTCATAGTAATATGCTTTTGTATATATGAAAGTTAGTTAAGTGGAATTCTTTTTTTTGCGTGTGAAATTGTCTGATAACTTTTAATCAGGCCACATGTCTTTCTATAACATGGTACAGATAGTACAGAGTTCTAAATTTAAGGTTTGGTAACGTAATAAAGCAAAACAATCTTTTCTATTGAAGTTAAAAAAAATCACATAGAAACTAGCAGGCTTCCATTTTCTAATTGAAGTGTAGGTTAATCTTGTAACTTTCTACATGTGTCTATCTCTTCCACTCTCAGATATGCTGGTTTCATGTTTTATCTTTTGTAAAATCTGCTCAGTGAAAACTAGCCATCTGGATTAGATTGTAAAATCCATTCTTCAGCCCATGAGGAATGGTATGGTACCCTTCACATTGGATAATAAAAAGCTGAACCTGGTGTGGTGGCGCACGCTTGTAATCCCAGCATTCTGGAGGCTGAGAACGGAGGATTGCAGTTCGCGGACAGCCTCAGCTGCTTAGGTAGGCCCTTTGCAATTCATTGTGACCCTGTTTCAAGAATAAAAAGACTAAAAAATCTAGGGCTGGGGGTGTAGCTTAGAGGTACAAACAATGCCCCTGGGTGGTTCCATCCCCAGTAGATAAAAAAAAAAAGCTGAGTGCACTGCCCACCCAGGGTGCTTGCACCCTTCTGACAGAAGTAAATTGGCTTGCTGAGTTAGTTTGGCTTCATGAATTTTTATTTGCAGTTTCCCTAAAATCCATTTATTACAGCAATACAGGGTAGATTGTTCGGTTATTAGATAACAAGTTGTTCTTTCCATGTATGAACAAATGTGTGCACATATACAAGATTTATTTGAAGTCTTGGAGCCAAAAAAATGACATAAATGAAAAACAAGATTTTAATATGATAATACCTCTTCCTTTTGTAAAGTATACCCATTCATTTTATATTCCCTTTGTGAATGCAAGACATCCATAGGCCGATTTTCAGCTCTGAAATGTGTGTGTGTGTGTGTGTGTGTGTGTGCGTGTGCGTGCGTGTGTGTGCGTGTGTGTGTGCGTGTGTGTGTGTGTGTGTGCGTGTGTGTGTGTGTGAACTTTGCAGCATCTGCCAATTAAGTTTGAAATGATTAGAAGGAAAAGACAAGTCGTTTTGTTACAATGGTCCTAAACTCACAGCAGCGATAAGAGAGAATAAATTCTCTGAAAATGACATGCAGGATTAGATCGCAAGTGATCCTGGCAGTTATGTGTCATTCTCATTATTAATTGAATAATATTTTTGACCATGAAGCCTAATATCAGTCTATAAAAGTAAATACAATTTTCAGAATTTTTAACTTTATTTGATGAAGAAATTGATTAAGAATTAGAGCCAGGTTCAGTCCTCTGAACTTCCCTGGTCTCTGAGAAATTCACACTGGTTTGCCTTGATGAATGGCTTCTACTGCTTTTCCCAGAAGTAACTTGCAGTGAAGCAGGTAACACATGAATTTTTTTAATATATAATAAAAAGAGCAGCAGAGGGCTCATCCCTCAAAATTGACACAAATAGGTTGCCCTGTTTTAATGAAGTGCGATTGAAAGTTTCCTTACAGGATGTCAGTTCTCTTGTGGGAGCTGAGTGTAACACAGTGTGTTGTTTTCTTAAGTGTTATATTTGATAGAAAAAAAAAACTGTTAAGAAAGGTTATGTTTACAGCATTATGAGAAATGAACAATAACAAGAAGAAAGAGTGGTAATTAATATTTGTAAAAAATATTCTTTCTGCCAGTTATTTTACTTTAACTATCCCCAGTGTGCTTCCCCAGGCTACCATGTACTTCTTGAAATGATCATTATTTTAAATAAAGCAGTGGGGAACGTTGGGGAGTAAAAAACAATGTGCTCAAGGAAGCACTTTTGCAAATTGGGGAGGAAGGATTTAAATTAGAGTTTTCTAGCCCCCAAGTCAATAATCTTTCTTCTAGTCCCGCAAAGAAATGGTAATTATGTTTTCACAGGAAAAATTTCTCTATCAGGTAAACATCATTATTTATCACAATAAAATGTCTAGAAATTTTAACTTTGGTTGGAAGTAAAATGTCTTTCTTTTTAATGCTCTCCATGTAGTAAATCATTTCATCATATTTATAATCAAGAAGATACATATATTATATATACATATATATGCCTATATGAAAGGAAATATATACACATATATGAAAGAAATCATTGACAAAGCTACAAGAATAAGGAATGGATTTTAAATAGTGTCTCTGCCTTGTTCTTCTCTATTGGACATATATATTTTGCAAAGCTTTTTTTAAGTAGTACATTGGAATCATACATCTTGGTGATTGAAGCTCAGGGTGGTAGAGGCATGCATGCACGCAATACTCATTTAGCCCTCCCCCTGGTGCCGCCCTATTCCCTCCTCATTTTTATATATACATCGTGCCCATTGAGGTGTTTCCCTCTTCTCCCTTCCATCTTCCTAAGTAAGGTCGCCTTCTTCACTCATCTAGGGTTCCTCCTCCTTCTGCAAAGTTTCTTTGCACCTCTTTTCAGAACTGGAGGTAGAGTACCAAGACCAGGGAAGGTGGAATGTCGATTAATGTAGAGAATGGAGTGAAAGGAAACCAAGGGGGATTTTGATCTGATATTTCCCTATCATGTGACACATGAGCTAGTTACCATATAATATCGATCACTTAGTTATTCTCTTTTGAGAATAAATTAATGTTGCCCTTCACATTTCCTGACTCTCAGGTTTTCTATCTCACTTTATACTAGGACAGACTTTAAAAAATTAGAGTAAACTTTTCTTCATGTTATCATAAATAAATAGTTTGATTTATAACTTGATTATCATTGCAGTTCAATTGATTTTGCATGAAACTAACTTTTGGAATGTCAGGAGGATCAATGAGACTTAAAATGCTTTTAAAATTATTCACAAAGTCAGTTGTGGGCTCACTAAGTGCCATTTCTCTAGTCTTATTTAGGCCAGTAAATATATTCTTACAAATGAAAAGATATATATATATATATATAATTATATATTCATTTATATAAGTTATATATATTACATGTAGTAAATTATAATATATATAATTTGTTCTCAGCTGTTGCAAAGAGGTCTGTACGTCTTAAGTAAACTGCATGTGTTCATACTAAAATAAAATTTTGTAAGATGTAAACTTTAAAATGATATACAGAAAAATAAGGTGCTGTGCAATGCAATATATTATAGGAACATGATTAAGTGTTATACACAGTAAAAATGCAAACAGAATATCAGAGAAAAGAAAGAAATAGATAACGCAAACTGAATTAGTCAGTCCGAAGAATTTTAAATGGAAGTAATCATCCTGAAGCATATGGTATATGGAATGCTATATTATAGCTGTGAAGAGTAAATAAGAGTATAATGCTGACAACTTGCATTTTATATGTCTTTAGGAAAAGAGTAGTATATAGGAAGCTGAATGGAATAAATTATTCACAATAGAAGAAATACAAATGGTCAATAAGTATATGAAAAATGGTCAACATCATTAGCAGTCAGGGAAAAGCATATTAAAAGGCACTGAGGCTATATTTAAGTCCACTTACAATGTTAACTACCAAGTACAGAATAATAAATACTAGAAAAGATGGGGAAAATAGAAACACGTATACACAGTTGGTGGGTTTGCAAACTAATACAGCCTTTATGGAAGCCAGGTCAGAGGTTCCTCAAAAAACTAGGACTGGACCAAACATGTATCCCAGTTAATACCTCTCCTCAGTATCTCTTCCAAAGAATTAAAGTCTGTATACCATAGTGATACATGAATATACATGCATATAACAGCACAATACAAAATAGCTAAATTTTGGAACCAATCTAGATATCTGCTAACGGATATATAGATGACAAAAATGCAATATATACACACAATGGAATCTTACTCAGCAATAAAGAACAAAATTTAAATGAATGGAACTGAGAATATGCTAAGCGAGATCAGCCAGTCCCTAACAGTCAGGGGTCATACATGTTATGAGGATGCTACAGAAGAAATAGAGAGAGAGAAAAAAAAAGAGACGTCAGGTGCATGAGGAAAGAGACCATTAGAATAATGAAAGATGATTAGGGGTGGAAAATAGGGAACAGATAAAAGAGAATTGGTGAAGGTAACAGGTCAAATACTGCTATGTCCAGATATAAAGGTAATCACTACCAACTTCAGAAATTGTGAGAATGTGGAGTAGGATCTGGAGGAAAACGCTAGGTACTGTGTGCAGGTATGTTTGTGTAAACTAAATTTCTTATAACATGTTTTGTTCAGTAGATTTCTATGTTCCTTTATGGATTGAAGAATATACAATCCTATGATTCCAAGGTGTTTAGACTTTAAACCACAGGCAGTGGAGGGTTCAGTGTTATTTCTGAGTGAGGATGTCACTGTTAAAGTCCTAAGTATTGGAGATTATTCTAGATTTTCAGAGATTATTACCTGCAAGTTTATGTCTCAGTCTTCCAAGTACTAGAATCAAGCATGCCCCATCATGCTTGACTGTAATTTCTTTCTGATTCTTTACACTTTTGAAGTTATGGGAATAATTAGATAATAGTAATAGTCCTTCTTAGATACAAACTCTACTGGGTAGAGCTTAAAAGTAGAAAATAACAGGAAAAATAATCATCTACTTCTTTCAAGCCATTGCTTACTTTTATTTGTTTCTTACCTCTTTGTTTATATATCTCGTTTTCTAATAAAGCAAAAAAAGAGGGCAGGTAAACAACTCCTATGAGTGCTTATAAAATATATGATGCTGTCAGACGTGATGGCACATGGCGAATACTGGTAATCCCTGCACTCGGGAGGCTGAGACAGGAGAATCACAAGTTCTTGACCAGCCTCAGCAATATAGTGAGGATCAACTGAATATTATACTAAATAAATAAGATAGACAGAAAGACAAATATTTCCCCACCCCATTTACAAGTATGATCTACAATAGTCAAACTCAGAAACGGAGGAGAATGCTGATCAGCAGAGGTGGGGGTACAGTGTAATTGGCAGTTGTTGGTAAATATGTACAAAGTTTGACTTTTTCAAGATGAATAAATTATGAAGACCCAAAGTATAAAAATATAACTATAATTTAATATATTTAATTGTACACTTGAAATGTGCCAAAATGATATTTAATTGTCCCATCGCAAAGAAGAACAAAAGGAGGAGGAAGAAGAGGGAGAAAATATCAACTGTGTGAGTTAATGGGTATGTTAATTAACTTGATTGTGGTAAAATTTCATAACGTATCATCAGGTTGTTCTTTTTATCTACATTTGCTTCCTGTCCACTATAATTTAATGTATCCAGAAAAAATAATGTAAATCAGCTTTTTGAAAAAGAAGATAGAGCCAGGCGTGGTGGCGCACACTTGTAATCCCAGCATTCGGGAGGCTGAGACCGGAGGATCGCGGTTCGGGGACAGCCTCAGCTACTTAGTGAGGCCCTCTGCAACTCAGTGAGACCCGGTTTAAAAATAAAAAAATAAAAAAAAATAGGGCAGGGGTTGTTGCTCAGAGGTCAAATGGCCCTGGGCTCCACCCCCAGACCCGCAAAAAAAAAAAAAAAAAAAAACAAAAGAAGAAGAAGAAGAAGAAGAAAAAGAAGATAAATAGTATTGCAGCTAGAATGGTATTAGAAAAACCTGAAGGTCTTACTTTTCTTCTTTGTGTGACTAGTGAGTGAATTGGGTTAGAACAAAGAATGCAAGAGTAGACACGGGAATATGGACATATGGACATAGCATTACAATGACAGATGCCAAATGTGTTGGCTGTTCAAACTCAGAACTGAATCTTACTCCAAAATATTTTGGAGCCCGAAGGGAACTTACTTGTCATCATTATATCTGTTTCTATGGTGCAGCCCACATGTTCAATAAAGTGAAAAAGTTTAGCCTCTTTCCTTAATTAAGACGACTTTGAAGACATTTCTTAATTCCAGAATGTCTATAAAATATGCTGAAGCTTTGTGGACACTACATTGCCACTTAAGTTCTTTTCCTGTGTGTTCCTGATTACTTCCCTTCTCCTACATGTTAATTATGTAGCATGATTCAGTAAATCTCCTGAGTACTTATATCAGAATCTAGAGGTCTCTTGCCTGGGAGGCTCAAATCATGAAGGAAATAAGGAAGAGTAAAAAGGAGAATAATATAGCACAAAGGAACAAAATTTAAATAAGGGTACAAAATTTAAAGCAAAGAAAATAATTGCTTAATCAAAAGAATTTTATTGAAATAAAAGTAAAAAGTCATGGAATTGTGGAAGTAGATAAATAATGAGATTGAAAATCAGATATGTTTATATCTGACGACCTTAACTTTCGTTCTTATGCAGGTGCTGGCAGTTCTGTTGAGACAGAGGAGACTCTCTTTGAGGTTTGATGAAAGTTATACATTTTTAATACGGAGAAGAAAGATGAAAGTGGTCAAGGCAGAATGATTATTTAAAGCAATTCTGAGAAAAAAAAATACTAGGAAAAATAAAGATTAAGAAGGGCAAAGATGTCAAATATTGGGCCAAGTCATTTCACATGAATTTATTAATTCAAGTTTCAATCCTTCCATGGGGCACAGCAGAAAGTAATATTAGTCTTCACTGCTTCAGAGATATCGCTGTGATGATTCACAAAATATCACATGTCAAAGTGAATTTCATAATAAATTATAATAGCTGACTGAACGTACACAATTATTTCAGTTAAAGAAGTACTGAAATGAGTTGGCAAAGGAATTGAATAATATAGAGTATAAACGCCAAACCTAATCAATGTAATGTTTTAATACCTGTGCCCTGAAGTCACTTCCTGACCACTACATCAAAAGTTCTACCAGGTTGCTGAGAGTTGGAGTCAATGAGAAGCTTGGTAAGAGTAACTTATAACAGGCCATTTCAGAAAAAGGTCCTCAGGGTAGATCGATTCCCCCACATAGAACCACTTCTGGCTACACTGAGTGACATGACTATCCTTGTTACTTGACTTTATTTTTCCTGGGATCTCAGGATTCTAATCATCTTCACTCATCTGGTCTGTCTTGGCCCAAGGCACAGTTTTCAAGTCAGTGGTGTCTGGATATTTTCTCTACTTGTCTTGGCTATGTGATTCAGATTGATTCCATTAACTTTCTGTTCATTTAACTCTCTAAATAATCTCCCCTTAGTATACAGAGATATAATAAACCTTTGGGCTGCTTTTGTTACTGAGCTGGAAGAAGGTCTAGATACAATGTCTCTTCATGAAATTAAAAAGATAGACATATAGAAAAAGCAAAAATAAATTGCACAGAAACCTGTGGCTTTACAGTTAGTTTATAAAGTAGTCATATTCTCTGATGCTGAGAAAGGAAACATAATATACATCTACATGCATTTTTGTATTTTTATTTGGAAACAAGGTCTCTTAAGCCAGCGTGTCTGGCTTCTAACCTGCGATCCTCCTGTCTCTGCCTCCCAAGCACCGGGATTACAAGTGTGCGCCACCACGCCCGGTTAAGTATCATTTTTTAATACTTTAAAAATCTAAAATAGAATACTTCAGAATTTTTAGAGTTTAATTAACAATCAACAGAAGTTGATACTCATTAACAAAACGATGAGTCATAAAGCTTACAGCATTTCTTTGGCAGGGAGGCTCAAGATTTTTGTATTACTCTATAAAAGAGTATGGTATTAGCCTTATTCTCCACTTATCTGTTAATAATACGTTGAGTTCAAAAGTTCTGGGTGAATTGAATTGTGTTCTAAAGAGGACATACATTCTTATACAAACAGCCAAGCAGTGCTTAATACTTAGTGATGTAATTATGCTCTGTCACAGTTAGATAACTCTGAGAAGTAAAGGAAAGCTTATGATTCTTTGAGATGGCAAAAAATAGAAGGAAATGTGAGCTGCTGTTTGAGTTCAAGAAAACAAGCACACAACGAACAGGGAGGACCCAAAGGATCAGGATCTGCCTTTGAAGTGGTAAGGAGTCAGAATCCATGTCAGTTTTATAGGTGGCCCTCTCATCTTCTAGACAATTTATGTTTTCTCCATCAACATCTGTTACCCTTCATTTGCCCTTCTACTGACACCTCTTGTCTTGGTCAGTTCCTGGTTTGCTTGACTCTGTATTTACTTTTGTATATGCTGCACATGTATGGGTGAAAGGCAGTGCATGATAGCAAGAGAAAACAAGAGATCTGGAATCAGTGTGCTCGGCTTTCTAACCTGGCTCAAGTGCTACGGAGCCCTGTATGTGCACAAGTCAATTAACCATCCTGTCTATCAATTTCCATATTTATAAAATGCAGATAGAAGTACAGTATTTACCATATGCCATTGCTTTAAGAATTAAATGTAATTTACATGAAGATTATAGAATAGTCTATACTAAGTATGTTCTCACTACCATTACAACAGTTATATTAAATTTTTATTGTTTTTTAAACTCCTCCAAAGAAGTATACTAGGTATGCAATTTGGCTGTTTAAAGAAAAACAGCAAAAGATTATAAAATATAGGGATTAATGATCAATAAAATATTTTCTATAATATTTAAACCCCAACCCATTATCAATAGAATACCTAGGAAAAAAAGTACAGACAAATCCTTTGAGAATATTTTGAGCCCATCTCTAAATAAGAGATATAGTATATCAAAAATAATATCACTCTTGCAATTTCAGCACTTGTCTTCTTGTTGCAGTTATAGTTTGTTTTTTGTATTTTCTTTCTTTTTTTCTTTTTCTTTTGGTTTTTGTGTTTTCTTTCTTTTTTTCTTTTCTTTTATATTTATTTTTTGTTTTGCTACTTGTTTTTTCTTAGTTGTGTCTCTTTAATTATAATCTTCGTTTGTGTGGAAGTAAACATATATGTATATGGTAGTCTTTTTTTTTGTCTGGGTATAAACGTTTTTCTTTTCCTTTCAGTTTTTTTTTCTTTTTCTCTTCTTTTCTCAAGTGTTTGTTTTGTTATTGATACCACTATACTCATTTTTTCTCCACTTGATTTTTCTTTTTTTTTTTTTTTTTGGACTGAGCCATTTCTCAATTCCCTCTCAATATATAAAATAACCAAGTTCCACTTGGAAATAAACATCTAAAGCTGTAGTGAGAACTTTGAAATCCAAAGGAAGGGTCCTAGAAAATATATCTTTCACACCCAAGCCTTCAAAACAATCAAGAGGTTAAATGAATCCACCAAAATCCAACTCCCCCTTCCCCAGTATACATATTGGATAATTGGACCAAGAGGCCCAACTCCTCACAAATTGAAAGGAAGTCCACATAATGTGGGAATCCATGACTGTCACCATAAAACAAAACAAAACAAAAAACAAAAAAAACCCCATAAACTTGAGGATATCCTATCTTCCTGAATACATTTAGGCAAAAATTCCTGTTCAGCTTATACACAAGGCAGCTGAGAGGATGTGACCAGGCACAGAGTACATTGACAATCACAGACGTCAATGCCAGATTTTATACCCATTAAAAGAGATATTGAGAACTGAATGTAGTATCTGATTACAAGAATCAGATGCTTAGAGAATAGTTTATATATCACTCCATGACTCACTACAAAAAAGATAATGACTAAGTAGAGTATACTTGTAAAAATAGAAAATGGGAAACACTAAAACACAACTAAAAATTAAGAACCCTGAAAATATGAGGAAAAGTCCATTAAGATTATGATAATACATCCTCACAACCCCATAAAATTAAAGTAACTGATACAGAGGTACAGAAGACACAAGTTGGAGAATTCAGAATTTTGATTTTTAATGTGAGAGAGAATACTCAATCAAAGAGATATCCTAAATAAACTAAGAGAAACAATAAAAATGCAACTAAAACTATAAACAGGCTAGATCACATAGAAAATAGTCTCATCCTCAGAAGATAGTATATTCAAAACTAAACAAGCAGCCAAGCATGGAAAGGAGGGATGGGTGGGTATTGAGTAAGGACTAAATGGGTGATGTGTGCATGTATCTCTCCACCATCTTTTATCCCACTAAGATGTATGACTACAATGCACCAATAAAAAATATAATAAAAGACAATACATACAATAGCAAAGCCAGAACATCACGAAATCTGGAATTAAACAAAATTTAAGAGTAATTGTCATTGAAAGGTATAGAAATATACAGCGATGTTTTTTTTAAATTCTCTTAAAAAAATCAGAAAACTACCCAAGTTTGCAAAATGAGATGGACTTCCACATATAGAAGACATTCAGAATTCTAATTAGATAACATCAAAGAAGATCCTCTCCACATATTAGTCAAAATATGCAACTTAGAGACTAAAGAAAAAATATATAAATGCATTAGGTGACATTTGGAGGTGTAACAATAGGAACCACTTCAGATTTCTCAACCCAAATTTATTTTATTTTATTTATTTTATTTGCGGTATTGGGGATGGAACTCAAGGTCATTCTATTTCTGAGCTACGCCCCTCAGCCCTATTTTTTATTTTCTTTATTTTGAAACAGGGTCTCAATGAGTTGCAAAGGGCCTCACTAAGTAGCCGAGGCCTTCCTTGTACCACAATCTTCCTTTCTCAGCCTCTCAAGTGAGAGGCTAAGTAGCTGAGGCTGTCCACAAACCACGATCCTCTGGTCTCAGCCTCTCAAATGCTGGGATTACAAGTGTGTGCCACCATGCCCAACTTCAATCCAAATTTTAAAAACCAGGAGTACATGGAGTGGTGCACCTCACGCTTTAGAGACAATTAACTTCTAACCTCTATTGCTATACTCAGCCAAGACATCTTTCAAAATTTATGGAGAAATAAAAACCTTCCAAGATAAGTAATTAAAATAATTCATGATGATCTTAACTGGCACTGAGAAAAAATATGGGATATACACACAATGTAATTCTATTCAGCAATAAAGAAGAACAAAATTATGTCATTTGCAAGAAAATAGATGGACCCAGAGAATATTATATTAAGTGATAATTAGCCAGTTACGGAAAGTGAAAGGTCATATTTTTTCTCTTATATGTGGAACTTAGAGAGTAACCGCAGTAAAAGAGAAACTTTAGACAATGGAGAAAAACCTCCAGTGGAGTGAGGAAGGTGTTCTAGGGGAGGGTGCAAGGGGACAGATAATTACCAAAGGAAACACATTATATACATATGTGAGGACGCCAATGCCAATCTCAATATCATGTATGGGGAAAGGAGGGAGTAGAAAGGGAGCCAGGGGAAGCACACGGAATGTTGCATGAAAGCATCTATCATTATGAATTACATTATAAGGTGAGAAAATACTGCACTAATAAGTGTATAAAAATATATAAATCACAAAGAAGAAATGAAAAATAAATATCAGAACCGTAGAATAAATTAATATCATCAGATAAGCAAAGGAGAACTAATATTGTTTTAAAAAGAAAACATAATTCAAAATAAAAAGAAACAAAAGTCATCTCTCTATAAACTGAATGTTAATGGTCTTGACTCCCTAAATAAAAGATAGACTGACAAATTGGATTAAAACTGCTGACCTACTTTATTACTCTTTCAAGAAACTAATCTCGTAGGCAATGATATTCACAATCTAAAAGTGAAAGAGTGGGAAAAGATACTCTATGCAGATGAAAAGTATGACCCATTTTCTCCCTAGCTTTCACATATTAGGGATAGCATCCTATTTCTAACATTCGTTATAGGAATAGCAACTTTTATATCTGATAAAGCAGACTTCAAGCTAAAACTCACCAGAAAAGACGAAGAGTATCACTTTTGTGTGTGTGTGTGGTACTGGGGACTGAACCCAGAGTAAAATCTACCTCTGAGCTACACCCCCAGCTATATACATGTTTTTGGGGGGTCTGGGGATGGAACTCAGGGGCATTCTACCTCCAAGCTACACCCCCTGCCCTATTTTTTATTCTTTATTTTGAAACAGGGGTCTCACTGAGTTGCAGAGGGCCTAACTAAGTAGCTGAGGCTGTTCACGAACCGCGATCCTCTGGTCTCAGCCTCCCAAATGCTGGGATTACAAGCGTGTGCCACCACGTCCGGCTTTACAGCTATATTTTTATTCATTATTTTGAAACAGGGTCTCATTATGTTGTAGAAGGCCTCACTAAGTAGCTGAGGCTGGCTGAAAACTTCTGATTCTCTTGTCTCAGCCTCCCAACTACTGGAATTACAAGCAATGTACCACCACGCCTGGCTATCAAGTCACTACTTACTGATAAAGAGAAATATCCAAAATCAAGATGTAGCTGTAGCGAAATTTTGTGGTCTAAGTATTGGCATACCTGCTAAATAAATAATTCTTGATATGAAGACTCGAGACCAATGCAATAATACTAAGATTTCAAAACACCTCTCACATTACTAGATTGGTCTTTCAGACCAAAAAAAAAAAAATTTAATGAAGCCACATTTGATCTAAAGAATTCTACAAATTAATTGGACCTAACAGACATTAAAAAGATTATTCCATCTAAGAACAGCTGAATTTTCATTCTTCTCAGCATTTCATGGAAGTTTTTTCAAAATAGACAATATTTTAGGTCATAAACCAAACAACAGAAAATACAGATGTTGACATTATCTCTTGCATCTTTTCCTATTTAATGGATTTAGAGTTCAAGAACAAGAAGGTCCAGGGAAATTGCACAAATACATGGGAATTGAATGATTCTATAAAATGAAAACTAGAGCAGAGAAGTAATGAGAAAAGAAACTAAAATAATTCTAGGATCAAATAAAATAGAGATACAACTTAAAAAATCTAAGGAATTACTTGAAGAAAGTATTAAGAGGAAAACTTATAGCACTGAGTGCACATATAAGAAAAAGAAAAGGTTCACAATAAACACACTAATGATGTACTTCAAGGTCCTTGAAAAACAGGTACACTCTAACTCCAAATCCAATCAAGGAAGGGCAAGGAAAACTAAAATCAGAGCTTCAAATAATTAAACAGAAAACAAAGAAACAAACACTAAAACTCACCAGAAATTCAAGGATCAATAAAAAAGCTGCTCTTTAGAAAAGATAAATCAGATTAACAAGCTCTTATCTAACCTAACCAAAAGGAAGAGAGAATAGACTCAAAGTTCTAGGATAAGAATTTAAAGAGAAGATGCCATCACCGATAGTATCGAAATCCAGAAAACTATTAGAATTTATTTCCAAAACTTATACTTTAGTAAACTGGAAAACACATAAGAAACTGACAAATTCCTAGACACCTGCAATCTACTTAAACTGAACCAAGAATATAGAGAAAAACTAAGCAGACCAAAGAAGCAAACATATTGAAACAGAAATGGGAAAAGTTTCACCAAAGAAAACTCCAGGACCAGATGGATTTCCAGCTGAATTCTATAGGTCCTTAATAGAATAATTAAACCCAATGCTTCTCAAACTCTTCCATGAAATAGAAAAAGAAGGGATATTGTCAAACTCATTCTACAAACCTAGCATCTCTTTAATTTACAAAACTCTGGTATATCCACACAATGAAATTCTACTCAGCCATTAAGATAAACAAAATTATGTCATTTGTAGAAAAATGGATGGAATTATATATAATATCATACTAAGTGAGTTAGGCCAGTCTCAGAAAGAAAATAGGTGTATGTTTTCTCTCAATCTGGAAGCTAAACAGAAACCAGGAAATGAAACAAGGGTAAATTCAGATAAAGGAGCAGAGACTCAGTTGGAACAATGGAGGTGGCTTAAGAGATGAAGAAAGAGAGAGAGACATAAAGAATATAACAGTTTAAATGATGCTATTTGCATATGTGAACTTATCAATGCCAAGCTCAATGGCATATATTTGGAAGGGGAGGGGGGGCGAATGGATCTGGAGAGAAATGCACCATGTATTGAGTACAGATATATTTCTAACACTCTAAACCTCAGTATGATGTATAATTACGAATCACCAATAAAAGTATAAATAAAATAAAATAAGCTTTCAAATATTATACTACAATGTAACTAAAATGATGCATTTTTTAAGCTTTGATTCTCATCCATTTGTATTTCTTATAATGTGGTACAGAGATATATTGAATTAATTATGTCTTCTATTAAAATTCATTTCACAAGCTCTATTCTTAGCATAATATGATTAATTTTATTATTGCTAATGGATCACTGACTTTCTTAACACTGTTTGAAAACTGATTTTGTATAATCATCAGACACTACACAATTGAGATTTCAGCAGAGATTCCCTTTCACATTTTGCTGAATTAAAACATGCATATAATTAAACCTTTTGTGGCTTTACTCCTAAACCTACAATCAGCTTCATGAATATAAGCTTAGAGTAATTAGTACTCTGTCATATATGTTTATATAACTTTAAATTTCTATTAATCTACATATTATAGAATTGATTTAATGGAGATATGTTTGGAAGGGAAGGTTTCTTCACAATTCACATTCTATCACATTTTAACAACTGATGGTTTATAAACTCATTCTTTTATTTTTTCAGTGGAGGATGTAGTGACCACATTGCAGTGCATACAGTATTAAAATGTATAAATAATATTTGGAAAAGTGCTACTTATTAGCCATTCTTAAAGTATTAATTTCAATGAATGAATGTAGTGACGACACTGTAATGTATATATGAAAGATGTCTCGCCTGGGTGTGGTAGTGCATGCCTGTAATCTCAGTATTTGGAAGGCTGAGATAGAAGGATCACAAGTTGAAGATCAGCCTCAGCAATTTAACAAGACTCTCAGCAGTCTACAAAACCCCGATTCAAAACAAATAAATAAAAAAAAGTGCCACATGTGTAACTCAGAGGTAGAATGCCCTTGGATTCAAATAGTAGTCACACACACACACACACACACACACCACCACCACCACCACCACCACCACCACCACCACCACCACCACCACCACCCCACACAAAACAAAATGTGTTTCAAAGAAAGTAACATCAAACAGTGAGGGTTTGAAAGTCTTTCTACTAACATCAAAAACAATATAAGGATGTCCCACTTTGACCTTTGTTTACTATTCAAGACAGTACTAATAGTTTTAGCTATAGTGATTAGGCAAGATAATACAAAACATTGAAATTAGATGCCATGGCCTATTATATAAAATTCACCTTAAATTTTGTTAGAACTTAACAGCAATACCAGATGTAAAGTTTATATTAAATTTAATGCTTATATACACTAACAACGAACTATCTAAATAGAAATTAACAAAATGATCACATGTGCAACAGCAAGTTGGAAAAATACATAGATGTCAGTTTAACCAAGAATGTGAAAAATCTATAATTGAAAACTATATTTATGATAGAAATTGAGGAAATAAACAATGAAAATAATTATTTTCTTTTGCTAGACATTCACACTATAGAGTGTCTAAGTAGGCCAATGGGAATGGGAAAATAGAAGGATATTTTTCTATGTTTCATTTTAAAGCATTGAAAACATAGTTGAAAGATTTTTGGAGAAGGGAGTTTCTAGGTTACAATAAAAAAAAATATATAGCTGTCCTCTTCTTCAGCCAATCAGGCTACTAAGGAGCATCTGATAAGCCAAGGTTAATGAAATCCTGCTCAACACAATTTCTGATATCCATGCTATGAACCCGACCTCACCGCGTATCAACAGATAAATGAATAAAAAAGAAATGTGACACATTCACCCAGGGGAGTTTTACTCAGCCATAAGGAAGAACAAAAGATTAACTGGAATAACATCCTACTAAGTGAGATTAGCCACACTAGAAAAACTAAGGGGTGCATATTTTTTCCCAAATGCAGAAATTAGAGATGTTTTTGTTCACCTACAATTCACATGCTGAAACTTAATGCCCAATAGTACTAAAAGGTGAGGCCCAGAGGAAGTGACCAGGTCATGAACAAGAAGCTCTTATGAATGCGATTGGTACCTTTGTAAACTATCCCTAGGAGATTGCTCCACCATGTGAAGACACAGAAAGCATCAGAGAAGGTAAATGAAGAGGAACCTCATACAAATTAAGAGAGTGGAAAGATGCCAGGGTAAAAGGAGGGAGGGAGGGAGGGAAGGAGGGAGGGAGGGAGGGAGGGAGGGAGGGAGGGAGGGAGGGAGGGAGAGAGAGAGAGAGAGAGAGAGAGAGAGAGAGAGAGAGAGAGAGGACATTTGAGGAATTTTACACACATATATGGAAGTATCACTATGAATTTCGTGATCACGTACAATCTACTAACAAAAATTTTTAAAATCATTGCTACAGAATTTTAACCAAAACACAAGAAAAGATGTTTTTGGCTTCTCCCTATGCAGGGTAGGAGCAAATATAGCTTCCAGAATATTGTCCTGTCACATCGTGACAGGGAGATATTAGTAGGTTTATTTAACAATGATTTCATACTTATTTTAAGAAGTATTAAAAGCTAATCTTGATTAGTTAAAACATATATTTCTAGTACCAGTACATTGTATGTGTGTGTGTGAATGTGCCTATGTGTGTGTATGAATGAGTACACATCCATGTGTAGGTGACACTTGATTTTATATAGTCGCTTACCGTTTCTGAATAATACAAATTATCTTTACCAGTCACTGGCTTAGAGGATTGAAAGTTAATTTGATATACTATGTAATCCTCATTCTTCAATACTTCTAAATATCTTGAGCTTCTTGTCAAAAAAAAAAGCCAAGGAATTAAGATTCTTGTCTTTCACAAATGTTCTCAGGCTTGGGAAAATATGACAAGATAGATTTGTTATTAAGATTTTTATGCCACTGACACAAACCTTCCATTTTCAAATAGTGACACATTACTCCAAATGCTTGGAAATTTTCTAAACTCATTACCGAGAAACTGAGGTCTATGATACATCTATTAAATATTTCATAAAGACAAGGCAAATAAAGTAGAAATTACCTACTGAAAAAACAGGATACCCTCAAGCAGCCAGAAGTTGTCACTAAGATTTGCCTTGAATAATTTATTTTCCTCCCATCATCCAGAATATAAAATGTATGTGAAATTTCTGAAATGTTTTATCTTTAATAAGAGCTGAGCAAAAGCCATGGAGCATATCCAGGATAAGGGCTTAAGACTGGCTAGTGACTCACTGCAGAAATTTAAAATATCATTGACTCTCAATCCTTTCAAGAACCCCTTCTATAAGGTAAAATATCCTTTACAACACAAGACATTTAGAATCATGCTTAGTGTATAGTTACTTTTATCCCAAAATAATATTATCTGAGGTACAAATTGTTTATATTTCAGGTAGATAATAGATAGATAGGTAGGTAGATACGATTGAATTGATATGAGCTCAAAAGATAAAATATCATCTTAACTATTTTCTTTTTGAGAGGTTTATATTTTTCTGAGACATCTTATTTTTATTCTTCTCATTGATCTCATTCTCTTAACGTTTCATACACACATGTGCATGCACACACATGCATACATTTACACACCAAATTCTTGGATTCTTGAAGATACTGGGCCTTTTACTATGAAGGTTTTAGGGTTAGTCTCAATTTTTTCCTTTAACCATGTACTGAAACTGTTTGCGTATTCCTGAACTGTTTTACAGTATACTTTGCAAATTGTCCCTGACTATGGTCACTTTTATTTTTTTTTGTCCTAATATAAACATCTAATTTCCAAAAGCAGCTTGTGCACCATTCAGTAACTGGAATAGAGTAATCCTTCAGAAAATGTTCTTAACTTACTATTGGTATTATTACTTTTTTTTAATCTTTTAATCCCAACTGGTTTTCATTTTTTTTTTGGTCTTTCCTTGACAGAAATACTCTAACTACATTTAATTTCTCATTTTGTGTTTTTGCCTATATATTGCAAAGTAATTCCAAAAATGTCCTGTGTCTTTTCAACACATATGTATTCATATATACCACTGCGAATGCATGTTTAGTGAACATACCTGTTCCAAGGCAGTTTATATCTTTAATATGCTAAGGGTTGACAAGCCCCTGACTAAAATATTTTTAACAATTTGAATTAGCCAATCACACAACTTTAGCTGGGTATAAAACAGTATCAGAGTGAATGTTGTGACATTTTTATTTTATCATTGGAAGTTTTTCTCATCCAGCAACCTGCCTTCATCTTTCATTAATATTAACTACTTTTAGAACTAATTTTTGTCACAAATAATTCATATTTTTATTATCTATCATCTATCTATGTGATATAACAAATACACTGTTGGGAAGGCTATGCTATTTTATCTGCTTATAAAAATTAATATAATCATTTTGGTTTAAGGCTTTAAATATTAGTAAATGGAATCTTAGATTAATGTACCTAAATTTCAGAATTTGCCCTTGGTTATGGCAAGTATTTTTCTAATATAGAGTGCAATAGTTGTATGTTTATGGGGGATAATGTAATATTTAGCATATATATACTATATATGTACACACACACACACACACACACACACACACACATTATAACAACCAAATCAAGGTAATTACATTTCCAACTCTTTATCATTTCTTTATGTTGGAGCTTTCAAACTTTCCTCTTTTAGTTCTTCATAAAAACATATAATAGCTCATTGTAAAGTATAGTTACCCCACTGTTTTTTAAAATACTAGGAAATATTCCTCTGTCTCAGTGTATTTTGATATTCATTATACAGCTTCTCTATAGGTATTACAATTTTTAAAATAAATTTTTGTGGATGAATAATTATATTTCCTATTATTTGTATTTTGTTCAATGCTCAATCTACTATTTTTATCAACATTTAACATTAAAATATTCTATGGCTACAATGTTTTTGTTCCCCTACAATTCACATATCAACACTCAATCTCCAATGGTATCAAAAGACTCCCTGGGTAGCACCTCTGTAAACAGAATACATACCCCTCCACTACCTTCTCAGGGCAAAAATCATCTCATCAGTTGTGAAGAAACTTGCTTTGACTTAAATGTATACAATAAATGATTTTTTCCAAAATTATTTCAGGTGCATTATTTTATTTCATTATCATAACAATCTTAATATTTTGGGATAGACTACTGTAGGAACTTTTAGGTGAGCAAAAGTGATAAGTAACCTACGGAGCTGGACAAAGTAGTAGAACTGGCGTTTATACTGGGCCATGAAAAAAATAAGTAAGGTTCTTATAGGCTAAAAAAAGAAAGGACATTCAAATAGAAGACATCATGATTACAAATTTGAAATGTGTCTTTCAGGGTAGGGAGAAAGAGACGCCAGGTATTTTTCAGCTGATTGTGGTTGCTGTAGTTTGATCTGGAATGCCTCCAAACGCCATATGTTAAAGCTTTGGCCCTCAGATTCGGCATTGCTGGAAGTTGGTGAAAAGCTTTAACAAAGGGGGGGGGGCGAGTAGTGGAAATTTTCAGGGTCAGTGGGTGTGCCCTCTTAAGGGGACTATGAGATGTGGGTTTTATTACTTTCTCTTTTCTTCCTGGATGCCTTGAGGTAAGCAGCTTCTTCTTCCATGCACTGCTTCACCACAGGCCCAGAAGCAATGAGGCGAATCAAACATGGGCTGAAACCTCCAAAGCTATGAGCTAAAATAACCCTTTCCTCTTTCTATGTTGATTTCCTCAGGTGTTTTATGACAGTAACAGACTGCGTAAGGCAAAGCAAGTAACCAATCTTGCAGTTTCAGAATTGTCTTATGAAGGAGACCTGAGGACCAGCTTAGAAGAAGTGACGAGGAATTTGTGGAAGGAAGGCTTTAGACAAAGACCTTTGTGATGTTCCCCAGCCTGATTCAGCTGCCAACTTAGATTTTCTCTCATATGCTTCCCAAGGATTGTGACACGTCAGTCCATGTCTGGAGTGGCTAGCACCTTATATAATAGCTTATTGTATTATTAAAATACCTCCAAACATTTTGTATTTTTTCAATACCAAATATTTTTCCATTCCAAGTACTCACTCATTAATTTGGAATTATTTTTTAATGGTATTTCACATAAAAAAGAATTAAATTGTAATTGACCTTAGTAAGAGTTTTCAAGCAAGGAATGTAAATATCATGATAATTTGATTTTGCTGTGACTCCTCCCTCTAAATGACACATTTTCTTGTTCCATTAGTAGGACAACATCATGTAGAGCCACGAAATATGTTTTTAATGCTTATTAAGATGTAGCCTAACTTATATGTTATGCACCGTTCTGTATTTGTTTTCTTTTCTATGAAATTAGGATAATAGCAACCTACCCGACAGGGTTTTGTAACAATTGCATACTTAGACATACTTAAAAACTATCTTGAACATATATAACAAGTGCTCAAAATATGTTAGCTTTTATTTTTCTATTATAATTGCACTGGAAATAGAAATTTCTCCTACAGGAGTAAAAACAGAGAACATTCAAGAAACAGAGAAAAATGTGTTTAATGAAGCAATTCAATCATTATGCAACAAAACTTTTTAGCCTTGGAAGGATGAACACAAAATATAGGGACATTCTCGTTTTTATAAGCTCTATTGCCTGTTATATGCACTAGTTTCAGAATATTTTATTTTTAGCTCAGTTTTAGATCAGCACCTAATCTTCAGTGCCGATATTTCCTCACACCTGTTTTATTATTCATCAGAGAGTGAATAGATGAGTGTGTACATACTATCAAAAATACTCCATGCTATTAAAATGTCATAATGTTTTATTATTAAAACACATAAAAACCAGTTTGATTTCCTCACTTGTCTTCAACTATTATTTCTTGGCCTTTTGCATCAAAATTTTCTGAGTTTTTCTTTTTCTTTCTTTCTTTTTTTTTTTTTTGGTACTGGGGATGGAACCCAGGGGCATCAGATACATTCTCCTTGGACACTGCCAGCCCTATTTTTTATTTTTTATTTTGAAAAAGGGTCTCACAGAGTTGCAAAGGGCCTCACTAAGTAGCTGAGCCTGTCTGAGAACCTTTGATCCTCCTGTCTCAGCCTCCCAAATACTGGGATTACAAGAGTGCACCACCACACCTGGTATGTGTGGGGTTTTTGCTCCATTTCTGCTTTTTATTGTTATTACCAACCCTGATAAGCTTCTAACCTCTTCTTTACATTCCGTTTCTATTATATATTTAATTAAACCTTAGGGATCTGATTATTATTCATCCTGTAGATAATCCCTAAGTATGTATTTTCATTCTTTCCCTTAAAATCATTATAATTCATCTCTTATAAGCTCAGTTATTTTCTCCTACTGCCCATTTTGGTTTTAATTTAATCCTAAAATTAACTCAAAATTAAACATTATTTTGGTTTACAAAATCAATTTTGTGCATACGAGTGCTTGTTCCTTTTGACTTTCCAAATTTGAACATCATTTCTGAATGACATGAATTAAAAACTAGACTTGGTATTATAAAATGTGCTTTAAAACTGCTTTCGAAGTTAGATGAATTGCAAAATATTCTTCCATTTAAAACTTTATGGCATTTGAAAAATCTCTTCTATTTAATGCTCATTTTTCTTATCTATAAAAGTAGAACAATAATATATGTAGAGTCTAAATGGTGAATAATGTATTCTTGTAAAGCGACTGATGAAATAGGAGTTTGGTAAATGTCAGCTGCAAGTTTTAGGGTTGTTCTCACAAGGAGTCAACCACATCACTGGTCTTCAATGCAAATGGGAATGATTGCATTGATTAATTAATTAATTAATTAATTACTCCATCAATTCTCCATTAATTATAGGATCTATTATTGAGTCGTAATTCATAAAACACATCATGTTTGGCTTTCCTTTGTAGTAATGACTTTATGTCTTTAACACACTGCATTTTATTTACTAAGAGGATACATAAGCAGATTATGTCCCACTCTAACATTTTAGCTAAGAACAGTGAGGTCAGGAAGTACTTGCCCCATCTTTTATGATCTTGTTTTATTCAAACCATCAATGAACCTGAATAATCTTTCAAGGGTGGTGAAGATAATAATAATGTTGTATAATGTTAACACTGAAGAGAATTAGAAGAAAAAAGTCTTCAGCCTTGTATGGACTCTACAGTATTTAGGTAGGCATAAAACTAGTGCTGCATGGAGTTTAAATTTGGGACTTACAGTCTTTACACAGGAAATTGTGACTTTAAAAAGCTACATTATCTCTCAGAAAATTTTAGTACTTGGGAGGCTGCAACAGGAGGATCACAGGTTTGAGGCCAATGTGCAGGAGATCCTATTTCAAAATAAAATAAAGTAAAATAAACTATTCTGCCAATAGCTCTGTGCTGGTATGCCACTATTACTGTGAACTACATTATAACGTGAGACTATAATGCACCAATGGAAATATAGAAATATAGAAATTACATGAAAGAAAATAAAATGAGGCTGAGAGTATAGCTCAGAGGTAGAACACCGCTGAGTTCAATTCCCAGTAACATAGAACCCCTTCCACACACACAAATGTATTCATTTTTTCAGCCTCATGTTCTGCAGTCCACATCTCACTCCTAATATTCAGCTCAGAATTTCTTGTGCCCAAACAAACTTTAAATACGATTTTTCAGACCTGCCCAGCATTTTTCATTTTCACTTTCCCAGCATATTTAGGTAAAAGCCTTCAGATACCTGAACTACAATTATAGCTTTGCATCTTTCTGCCCTCATTTCCTCCTCCAGAGAAATCGTTTTGGTATCACAACATAAAAACCACTGATGTCTAAAGCCAAATGCAACTCTTTTTACCTTAATTTTTACAACTGTGGCGTAACTTTAACCTTTGTACTTCATGTTCACTATAATTACTATAACTCTCCCACCTCATGAAACCTGGTTTATCAATTGCTTCCTAAATATTCTTCTCCCTTGGACATGCCCTCTTATCTCATTATCCATTCAAATTCTAACCACTGTACGATGCTTAATAACCCAAAGGATCTTAACTAGATGTCAAAGTCCACAGGGGTTTTTCACATATATCGAAACATTATCCCTGAGAATAAGAACTATGACACTTATATTTTACAATTTCTAATGCATAGTCATAGGGTGAGTTAATTTGGCGGATATTATTATTGCTTAGAGCAATAACCAGTCAAAAAAACATTTAAGAGCCAGACGTGGTGGTGCACGCTTGTGATCCCCGCTCTTGGGAGGCGGAGATAGGAGGATCACGCTGGTTTGAAGCCAGATGTGCTGGCTTAAGAGACCCTATTTGCAAAAAAAAAAAACAAGTATAAAATAGGTTTGGGAGTGTAGCCCAGAGGTAGAAGGGCTTCCAGGAGCCCCCAGTACCACCACCACCACCACCAACAACAACAACAAAAACCATATTTAAGAACATTTCATAAATACAAAATTTGAATTTAAATGTTTTGAAAGGGTCTTACTATGTTGCTCCAGTGGCTTTGAAGTCCTGGGCTAAAGCAACCCTCCTGCTTCAGCTTCCTGAGTAGTGAATCTACAGGTATATTACTGCCCTTGACTTGAACTAGGAGTGTTTTATAGGTTCTATTTAAAATTTTACTGGTGAATTTTTATATCCTTTACAATAAAAATATGTTCAATTATCTTAAACATTTAAAAGATTTTAATATATATATATATATATTATACATATTTTATATATATATATATATATATATATATATACACACACACACATTAGTGCTAAGAATTGAATGTAAGGATCATTTTATCTCTGAGTGGCACCCCCAAAACTATTTTATTTTTATTTTGAAACAGGATCTTACTAAATTGCTGAGGTGTTGCTAAATTGTTGAGTCTGTCCTCAAACGTGCAATCTACAACCAAGACAATATACAACAATATACAACCAAGACAATATACAACAAAGATAGCTTTCAAACTTGTTGTATAAATAAAACCTTTTAAGCAAGAAGAAACTAAAATATCTATGACTACCAAATGAACAGCAGAAAAAATACTCCAGCAAATAAAATACAAAGAAGAAAAAATAGCAGAACCAGAGAAAAGATGGATTCCATCAGATGGGCAACTAAAGACAACTATCACTATACGAAACAGAAAATATAAGTCAAAATGACTGAATACATCTCTCAATCATAACAATGAATGATGATGGGCTCAACTCCTCAATTAAAAGGTATAGACTGGCCGGGCGTGGTAGCACACACTTGTAATCCCCGTGCTTGGGAAGCAGAAACAGAAGGATTGCAGGTTTAAGCCAGCCATGTTGGCTTAAGAGACCCTGTTTCCAAATAGGTCTGGGAGTGTAGCCTGGAGGCAGAAGGGCTTCCAGGAACCCCAGTACCAGTACCACCAAAAAAAAAAAAAAAGGTATAGACTGAAAGTGTAGATTAAACACTATAATCAAACTGTATGCTTTTAGCCAAAATTCACCTTACAGGCAAAGATATTCACAAGCTAAAGGTCAAAGAATGTAGAAAATATATTCCTTACAAATGAAAACTGAAAACAAACTGGGGTAGCAATTCTCATTTTCAAGAAAGAAAATCTCAATCCAAAACTTATCAGAAAAGACAAAGTGGAAGTGGGTCATTTCTTATGAATAAAAGAAATAATTCATGCCAGGCGTGGTGGCGCATGCTTATAATCCCCATGCTTGGGAGACCTGTTTCCAAGTAAAAATATTTTAAAAAATAGGTCTGGGAGTGTAGCCCAGAGGTAAAAGGGTTTCCAAGAACCCCAGCACCACCAAAAAGAAAAAAAGAAAAAAGAAAGAAAGAAAAAAAGAAAGAATTTAACAAGAATATATAATGATAGTAAATATTTATGCCCCCAAAGTGGGCATACCCACTTTTTTTTTTTTTGGTGGCAGTGAGGATTGAACCCAGGGGCACTCTGCATCTGAGTTATACCCCTAGCCCTATTTTATTTTTTATTTTGAAACAGGGTCTCACTAAGTTGCATAGAGCTAATTAAGTTCTGTGCCTGGCCGTGAACCTGTGATACTCTTTTCTTAGCCTCTCAAGTACTGGGATTACAAGCATGTACCACCATACCTTGCTCCATACACCCTCTTTTATAAAAAAACAGAAAAAAAAAACTTTTTCTGACATTAAAACCCAGATAGATCCCAGTACGATGATATTGGGAGACTTCAACATACCTTTCATGATACTAGACCAATTTTTCAGACAAAATATCAGTAAAAACTCTTCAGATCTAAATAACATTAGAAATCAATTTGATCTAATAGACATACACAAAATATTTCCATAAAAAACAAGTGAATACATGTTTTTCTCAGCTGTTCATGGAAACTTTTCCCAAACAAAACATATTCTATGCCACAAAACAAATGCTAGGAATTCAAGAAAAGTAATATGTCTTTACATTTTTAAGATCATAATGAGATAAAAAAAAGAAATCAACAAAAGGAACACTATAAACCAAATGGACCTAAGAGACATATAAAGTATACCCCAAAACAACAGCAGCTGATTTCTGGTAACTTTTGGCTGGAACCTTATCAGATACAGCACCATAAACACTCTCCAAGCAGTTTCTTGATCTCCTAATAACACAGTGACTAAAATCTAATGGTAAATTTCCCAAGAACAAAAGGTCAAAGTCAGTGGTGATTTTATAACCTCCCATTTAAAGATATTATTCTCCTGATGGATAGAGTGTAGCAGCAACACATATAGTTGGCCAAAGACAAGCACAGAGATGATATTTAAATAGAAAATTGATTCATATAATGACACAAAGTTTGTTACTCAGTTTACTTCATAATAAAGTCCTCCTAGATTTATTCCTGGGACCTACTATGACAAATATTTATGTCTTTATGTAGAAGCTAATAATATCATGTCATATCTATGTTAGCATGGAGATCAATGTTTACCATGCTGTAAGAAGTCCAATACATAGGGAGGGACTAAGTGTAGGTACTCTAGTCAGCTGTTTCAGAAGTACTTAGCATTCAAGCCATCCTAACCCAAGTACCATAAAGGTAATAAAAATGGCTTCCAGAAATTCAGTCACCCCCAATATTTTTGGTTTTTCTGGCCAAATCCTCAGACCTTGTGCAGCAGATACAAACCATGAGCTGCAGAAACAGTAGATGCAATAACTCAATAATCTTTCAAGCCACTAACTATAGGAGGTTTGTCATGTAGCAATGATAATAGGAGCAATGGGCTAATTGCAAAGTAATAGTTAGAGGATGAGCCAGTAAAAACACTAATCCTTTTCTTTAGTCCTACTAGACAGATAGATGAGCTCCTCTTGAGAAAAACTGAGAGCAGAAAGAGCTTCTCCTAATTCCTAACTCAGGTTTCTATTTTAAGGGAAGTATTTGAGGAAATTTTACAGTCTACATAGGGCAAGATAAAATGAAGGAAGGTGTGTGCCAACAGTTCCAGTTGATTTTCAAACATTAAGCCTTATTTTGCTAAAAGTTAGTACTAATCATGCATATATTTACAAATGGGTCAGATTTTCTTTATTATAAAGTACATTAGATTAAACCTTTCAGATCAAATTTTGTTGCTCTCCAGGGCTTTCCTTGCAACTAAATGAAAACAATCAAAAACATGATTAATATGAATTTTATAATATTAATGCAATTTCAGTGGCCTATAAAGAGACAGGAAATATCCAATGCATATAAACCAACATAAACAAAGCAGAGCTTTTGCGAAAAAAAATCTAGAAAAGTATTTAGAAAGCTCATAGAAACATAATTTCTCCCATATTGTCATTTTTCTCATCAAAATGTACAAGTAGATTAGATTTTTATATACAAAGATATGTATTTTTAAAGAAGAAAAATTACTATCTATATTCACTATATAGCATAGATATCTCCTTACGGAAGAAAGTATTATTATCAATTTTGATTGCCCTTAAAGGGCAAAATAAGGTTGATTTCAGACCTGTCACAGTTTTCTTTACTTATGACTACAAAAAAAATCAATCTACATTTTGCATGGAATGATTCTGATCCACTATTTTCCATGGTCTTTTTAAGCGTATTAATCAACTGCTTCAAATTAGTTTCTACAAGCTGCTGTCTCCATTGCTTAATAGTCCTATTAAAATTAAACCACCTGCTCTTCTATGGCCAAGTAAATCTCATATTTAATAATTATCACTGTACTCTGAAAAGTATATTCTTGAATTAAGCCTTTCATTAAAATAGAAAAGCCAAACATTACCTATACAATGGGTATCTCTCCTGCCAATTGCTAGTTTGTTATTCTGTCTCTAGTTACACAGTGGGTTGATAATCTGTAAACCAATCCTCTACGATTTACTGAACATAAACTATAAAAGGTCGCTTATATAAAGCTATATTTATATTATCTCACCTGAAAAAGGCCCAATAAAAATATTATCATCCTCTTATAGATAAAATTATCTATTTTTCACAATTAAGGATGTTGTTTCTGATCATTACTTCTTTGAAAAATATTTATATGTCTTTGTTCTTTTCTTCCCCTTCAAGTATCCCAAGGGTTTTAAAGATTTTTCCTCCTCCTCCTCCTCCTCCTCCTCCTCCTCTTCTTCTTCCTCTTCTCTCTCTCTCTTCTTGTCTCCAAATTTTGATATTCTTACTTTTGCTTGATCCTGTGAACTGGTGAGGCTCTCAATATATTTTTTTCACTTGACTCACTGAGTTTTTTCTTTTTAAAAATAATCTCATTGGTGCATTGTAATTGCAACATGGTGAGGTTTCATGTATGTACACAGTTTCACTTGGTGTGCTCCCCTGTGCACTCTCCTACTCTCCCCTCCCTCCCTCCAAACACTTGTCAGTGAGATTGGTAGTCATACCTTCCTATAGGGCCATAATATTATTTGATATTTTTCATTTCTGAAGCTTCCTTTGTCCCTATTCTTCTCACACCATCCATTTACACTATTCTACAGGCCTCTCTCCACTTAAAGTTTTTTTTCTTCCCTATTTTCTCTCTAGCAAGAGATAAAATGGGACCCTCGAGAAATACTGTCTTTATACCAACTTGTTTTCTGCATGCACTGAAGACCTTTTTCACTTTCTTTTTCCTTTTCTTTTTTTGATAGAAGCAGCAAGAATCATACTATCATCTTCAATGCACTGAAATGCTTACATACCAACAATAAAAAATTTCAATTTATCAAACTAAGTCTCAGAAATATTAGATTACAATAATACCAAGCAACACTGAAGATATAAATAAATGTACAAAACTTCAAACAGTATTTTATATGCAATATGTCTAAGAAATCCTGCTTAAAAAGAAAACAAAACATTTTATATATGAGGAGAGTCATTTTTTTAAATTCCATGTAAGTTATGGACTCATAGTGAGATAAAAAAAATTTAACCCATATTAAATAAGTGACTAGTAGAAATCAGTTAATTGGGAAAGAACTTTAAACCACTCTAAGACTTCTGACTCTCTAATGTATATTACAATGATTTAGTCTTCAACGTCAAAAAAAAATTCAACTCATCAAACAGAGATATAGCAACGTAAGAAACTTAAACAAATTTAATCACCTGTAAAACTGAGTTTGACTGCTTCATCTCAGTAACAATTATTATTGTGAAAAGAAGGAAAGCCATGATACTATAAGAAGGGGCTGTGATATAGACTTTTGAGAAAATTTTCCATAGGTAATCACAACTGGGGACAATCACAGCTGGCAGTGGTAGTGCAAGACTTTAATTCCAGTACTTGAGAGTAAAATTAACTAAAGAGGGGCCGAGGGTGGAGTTCAGAGATAGAATATCCCAGTCCCCCTGCCCCCGCCACACACACAGACACACACACACTATAATCAAATGAAAAGCTAGGGGAATAACCAAAGCAAAACTATGCAAGTAGAAACAGAAGTAGAATATGAGGAAAATGACTGACATGAAGAATGGAGTATCCTTGCTGAGATTTGTATTAGGGTTGGAGCATTTAAACTCTCTAGGAGGAATTGAGGGTGGTATTAATAACAGCCAAATAAGAGAATTTGCTTTTCAAGATAAATTAATTAACCAATTTCTAGATTCCTTGATCAGAGTCTTAACCAAATGGAAGATTAAGAAAAAGAAATCCAGGTTGCCTATTAAGGAGATACTTTAAAACACACACACACACACACACACACACACACACAGAAACAAACAAACATACACTTAAATTCCTCTAAAAATTATAGGTTATGAGGGCATGTAGAAGCTGATTAATGTTAAACTGTGGAAAACAGTCTAAATAGAATGCGTTACCTTGAACAAATGTGTTTCTCACCCTAAGAGCTTTGAGAAAATGGGCTGCTGTTTCCTGGCCTCAGAATTATCTGACATGTGCTCAAGGTCATTTTAGAAAAATAGGAAAAACTGAAATAGAACAATGAACCCACAGTAGGAGGTTATATACAGTGCTCTCTTCTGCAAAAGCTGTTACTGACCTCAGATTGGAGGTCTCTCTCCACCTCTCCCCTCCTCCTTTTCTCCACTTTCCTGCACAGCAAAGTGATTGATAAAGGAGGCTGCCAGGTTCCCCTTCAATAAACAGAAGTGCAGATGGACTGATTGTCACATTAGTGGCAGGTCCCTAGGAGGAAAAGAGTTGAAATAGAAGCCCTGTGTACTTGCTGTGAAGTAGAAATATTTTTATTACTGTCAACCTATTATATATTTCTTATTATTTAGTAGCTGGGTTACCAAAAGCAAGAAATAATTATATGGGGCCACTGAACCCACTTTTACCTTGAGGCTGTATCTCTCCTAACAAATCTATTATCAGAATTATAAAAAATAGTGATGTTAACAAAATTGGCCACATAAACTCTCTGTATTAAGAACAAGTATATTAATAAACATTTGCATCACCAGAGACTGAACAGCACGTTCAGGTTTTTCTACTTACTTAATGGCTTTAACTTCATTAAAAATACTTTCACTCAAAAACACCTAAGAACGGTTGCTGGATAAACAAGGGATTTTCCAGCTAAAATAATTTCATATAGTTTGCTAGAATTCTTTCTAACATTTTCCTTAAAAATATAAAAGCAAACCACAGTGAATATCACCTGTCACTATAAGAAAGACAGTAATGGATGTTAATTTGTGACATGCACTCTATCTTGTCACAGTCCTCTACATCAGATAATTTCTCCCAGCCCTCATGGAGTGTGTGAGCCTGCAAGTCAATCATATTAATATCAAATTACATCCTAATTGAAATGTCAATTTGGTGGCAGACAAAGAAACCATTTCAGCATACACTTTATAATCTTATAAAACCTATGCATGTGTGTAGTTCAATTCTAGTCTGGATATTAATGCCACCATAAGACCTATATATGGAGAGTTTTGTCCCAGAATTCATGGAAAGATGTGAGGTCATTGTGTTGTGCCCTTGAAAGAGACATTGGAACTGCATCCCTTTCAGCTTTCCTTTACTTGCTCCACCACAGGCTCCGGCAATGGTGTCCCATCACCAGAGTCCCAGATGGAACGGGGCTAAACGCTCTAGATGGCAACGGTGAGACCAAAGAAACGGATTTTTATTATAAATGGACTATCTCAAGTATTTGTTTTAGTAAAGGAGAAGAGACTAAGATAAGAAACTTTATTGTTGCTACGGACTGAATAAAAAGGAGAAAATATAAAAAATATATATGTTAAGAAGCCTTCACATTATACACACACACACACACACATATATGTTTGAACTCTACCTTGTCACAGTCTTCTACACTGGATAAATCCTCTCAGCCCTCTTGAAGTGTGTGCTCTTGAAGCTCAATCTTATTATTATCAAATTACATTATAATTGAGGTGTTCATTTGATGGCAGTGTCGCATATATAGATATAAATATACAAACAGTATATATAGAGTTATATATATTATATATATAATATATATATATATATATATGTATCTAAATCATATATACATGTGTGTTTATAGGTATGTGGTACTGGGCTTTGAACCCAAGGGTGTTCTACCTCCAAGCTATAACTCCAGCCTTTTATCTTTTTTTTTTTTTTTTTTTTTGGTGGTGGTACTGGGGTTCCTGGAAGCCCTTCTATCTCCAGGATACACTCTCAGACCTATTTTATATTTTTATTTGGAAACAGGGTCTCCTAAGCCAGCGCGCGCAGCTGGCTTCGAACCTGCGCCATCCTCTTGTCTCCGCCTCCCAAGCGCAGGGATTACAAGCGTGCGCCACCATGCCAGGCTATCTTTTATTTTTTTAAATAGAGTCTTGCTAAGTTAAATAGAGTCTTGCTGAGGTTGGCATGACTTTAAGCACAACTGTCCTGGTGAGGGTATGGTGGGCCAGTTTGGGTGTGCACAGCTGCCCTCACCAGTATCCCTGAGGGTCTCATAATGGCCCGATGACCTCCTCACAGGGATCTCCCTGAGAAATCTTGCTTTACCTTTCTATGTTTTCTCCTACACTGTACATTGAAAACAGCAACAGCGACTACCAATGCTAGCTACAAAACAAAATGATAATAAATCAACAAACAAAAGTACAACAGAGATAGCAAACCCAAACACCCCCTCACACACCGTAAATAGCAAAGCCCAAAGCCCCAAACCAATACATCAGCTCTAAAGCCAGGAAACCCTCAAGCCAGCCTTGAGTCTGACAGGTCCCCGACCAAGATCTCCCTGTACTAATGGACAAAAATAGTGTCCAGGGCTTTCTATAGCTTGTGCTCGACACTCCCTCACAATGGCTCCTTGTGTAATCACAGGGAAACATTTCTTGGTTGCTGGACATATCTCACAGAGGCTATCTCACTTTTGGGAACCCAGGACCTTTTTCTATTTTTTAAGAAAAGGATTCCAGAAACTTTATGCATCGGTGTATTATGAAGACTGGTAGATGTCTTCTTGGTTAGAAATTAAAACTTGTACAGTGTTTTAAAGGTATTTTCACTTTGTGTCTGAAATGCTGTAATTAAAAACCTCATCATATTTATACTTAGGAAATCAAATTGTTGTGAATGTGTGTGTGTGTGTGTGTGTGTGTGTGTGTGTGTGTGTGTGTTGTACTAGGGATTTAACACAGGAGCCTTCTACTTCTGAGCTACACTCCTAGCCCTATTTAATTTTTTTTTTTAATTGTGAAACAGGGTCTCACTTAGTAGATGATAGCCTCGCTAAGTGGCTGAGGCTGGTCTCAAACCTGAAAACCTATTTTCTCAACTTCCAAGTTACTGCAAGATGTGTACTGTCATGCATGGATAAAATTCCTTTTTCAACTTGGAATGAATGGTGTCAAAAGAATGGTCACACTTCATTCACATTATACTATAAGAAAATGCTCTCTCTGCTCCTTAAGACAGCATAGGGCACATTGCTAACATTTGTAAGGTCTAGAGGAAGGGGTCAGAGGGAGGGCAGAGAGGGCTCTGTGGTAATAGCCAAGGTCCCGACCTCTCCACAGTGGGCTGTGTCCCAAGGCACTGTACAGTAAAACACTAAAATGGCCTAAAACATATATGATGTGGTAGTGTTAAAAATAATAGAATAGGAAGAAAAACTTGTAGAATTAGTTTATCAGTTAAATGTGAGAGTTTTCTATTATACTCTAGTGATAGGCTATTCAAACTTCTCGCAGATTTTGTACCTAGATGGCAGTCAAAAATTATTTCCCAAGGCCGGGCGTGGTGGCGCACGCTTGTAATCCCCGCGCTTGGGAGGCAGAGACAGGAGGATCGCACAGGTTCGAAGCCAGCCGCGCGCGCTGGCTTATGAGACCCTGTTTCCAAATAAAAAAGTATAAAAAATAGGTCTGGGAGGGTAGCCCGGAGGTAGAAGGGCTTCCAGGAACCCCAGTACCACCAAAAAAAAAGAAAAGAAATTCTTTTCTCTCTCTCTCTCTCTCTCTCTCTCTCTCTCTCTCTCTCTCTATATATATATATATATATATATATATATATATATATATATATATATTGCTTTTCTCATCGGGAAATGGTCCTTTTTATTCCTTAATTTAAATCTAGGCCAACTCTGTGATTTTCTCTGGTTCATGGAATATGATAAAGTGACATCACAGATTTTCAGCACTGCATCTTAAAAGTTCACACAGTTTTATTTTCTGGAAAACAGCCACACAGTTAAGAAGTACTAGCTCTCTTAAGAGAGAAGTTCTCAAATAGAAAGAAATCCAGCATGATAGTAGAATAGAAAGAAAGAATATTTCAGCCAGCTTCCAATAACTTTAGATACTTGAACTGAGTTGCCAGACCTGGGAGGGACGCTGTACTCTCAGATCTAAAGGAGCCCAGAGTTAGCGCAGGGCTGAGCAAAGATGAATAATCCCCGCAGCACTGCCCCAAGGAAACATCAGGAGCAAATAAATAATTCACTAGTCATTGGTTTTAGCCATTATATTTTAGAGATGCTTCTTAAGGAGCAATAAATAATTGAAGCAATTCTCTTTATAGATTTTAATCATAAGACCATCATTCTTCTTTCTATTTTCTTGCCTTAGCTTCAGTGTTAGAAGTTTTTTGCTCCAGTGGCCATAAGGTATACTTTCTATTGAAAACAACTTTTTATATAAGAAGGAAAAGCACATTGTACATGTCTTCATATGACAGTGATGTAAAAAGGGGCTCCACAGGGGAGGGCATTAAGTAGTATTCTGTCCATTTTTCTGACAAGAGAAATGTTGAGAAAATGACATTGATATATTACATCATGAATATCAGTTGTTGATGATGATGATGATGGTAGTAACCGCATTCATTGAGGCTGCATTCTTAACAATCTCTTTCATAATCTCAAGACTTTACCAGTGGATTATATTTTAATAAAGAAACTGTATTGATCTTTCATTTAATGTAAAATTGGCTGACACACAGTTGGAGAGCCAAGCACGGTGGTGAATGTTTATAATTATAGTACTTGGAAGGCTGAAACAGGAGAATCATGGTTTGCAGCTAAGCATCAGCTGCATAGTGAGGCCCGCCCTCCTCAATTTGGTGAGAATCTGCTTCAAAATAAAGAATTTTAAAAACTAGGACTGGGTGTGTAGCTCAGAGGTAGAATGCCTCTGGGATCTATCTCCAGTGATGAATAAAAAACAGGTGAAGAAATAATGAATATAAATGTTTTTCTAAATATTATTAAACTACCCAACAGTGAAAATTTTCTACTATGTATTTAATTATATACTACATATAATTTAGTTTTATTATTTTGTTATTCTAGATTGATACAGATCCATCAAAAAGTTATAAATGATATTTGTATCTTATTTTCTCTGCATAGTAAGTTCTTATTTTTTTATCTGATGGTCTCTAAAGAATAGAAATGCTTGTTTGAATTACAAGAGAAGTTTTATAGAGGCAAGGAAAAGTGCTTACATAGACTTAAGTTTGCCCCACGCAACATCCATTTTTGTGTCAGAGGCTATTCTTCTAGGTATGAAGTGATTCTACATTAATAGATACATAAAGAAGAGATGGTTATTGAATTACTTGGAAAATTTATTGACATGAAGGAATCTGGGTCACTTAGTGTGTGACCTCCTTTGATAGAATGCCCTCATTTATTGTGAACCTTGTCAAATGTATCTTTTTTGCATTTGTTTTAAAAAATACATTAAATATTTCTTAGTCTTTAAAGACAAATAATTGAGTACCACAGAACTACCTCAAAATTAAAAATGAAAACATTGAGATTGAAATACACAAGACTGGGAGAGGAGCAGATAGGAATATGAAAATCAGAGAATAAAAATAGTGGATATATAGGATGAACAAGCCTATAAATCTAATATGCAACATGAGAAATATAAGTAACAAAATTATTCTATATTTGAGATTCTTGCCAAGTGAGTATATTTTACCTACTCATTATAAAAAAATTTCAAATGGATAATTATATAAGATTTTGGATATGTTAGTTTATCTTACTATAATCATCTCTGCACTATCTATATGTATACCATAACTTTATGCTTTATACTTTAAATACACACAAAAATCAGTTTTTTTCTTTTTATTTTTTTATAAAATCGGTTTTAAAATAAATTTTTAATATTCTCATGATGAAGCAAATTAAAGAGTATGAATAGTTCTCAGAAAAATAGAAAAATTTGGCAAAAATATTAATAGTAACTACAGTATTCCCTTTTATTTACAGTTTCAATTTTTGCAATTATAGGTATTCACAGTCAAATGTAGTCCAAAAATATGAAAATAAAATTCTATAAATAAAATTCTATAAATAACAATTTCCTTCTGATTACTGTGAGGAATCACCTTTCCCAGTACTCTGCTCAGCAGATCTACACTGTATATACGACCCTCTCATTCATCACTGAATGGTCGTCTTACGTACCAGAACAACTACCATGATAGTGCAATGTTCGTGTTCAAGTGACTCTTATTTTACCTGATAAAATCTCCAATGTACAAGAGCAGTGATGCTGGCCATTTGAATATGCTAAAGAGAAGCCATAAAGTAGTCGATCTCAGTGAAAAAGTGAAAGTTCTTAATAATAATAAAAAGATTGCGTCCTGAGGTTGCTGAAACCATGATAAGACAAAATTTACTATCAGTGAAAATGTAATGAAGAAAATAAAAATTTGTGCTAGTTTTTCTCTCACCTCTTAAACTGCCAAACATAGGGCCACAGTGCCTAAGGGCTTAGTTAAAAGGTTTGGGACAGTCCTCAGCTTTAGGTATCCACTGGGACGCTGAGAAAGTACCACCAAAAAAAAAAAAAAAAAAAAATCCCTTTTATAATTTACTTGGTTCATTATATTTTTTCATTTAAAGTTTTTAATTGTTTAATTTTTTAATGGAGTACAAGATGTTAGAGAGAAACACACAATGCTTTCTGTAAAATATGGACCATGTGAAAGATGATATCATTTAGAGAAAAAGGGCGGCTAGAAATTTGAAAAAAAATTGAAAACAATTTAGCAATTTAGCCACCTTATCAATATTAATAACCAATTTCATTATCTCTAGGTGGAGGGGAGGAAGCCGGCTGGAATCTGGAGGGAAGGAAAAGTGTTATCTGCATGTATATTTGTAACACTTCAAAGTACATTATGATGTATAATTCCAATGTACCAACAATAAATTAAAGAAAAAAATAAATGAGTTATAAAAGGGATGAAACTCAAAATATGAACAGTTTCTGTGGCCAAATACATACACTAATTTTGTGTTTTTACTCCAATGAAGTATAATGCAAACCTATACTAATCCTAGCCAGCTGGAGTTAGAATAGACACTACCAGTGAAATCACATGGTTCCCAACCAGGCTTCCATTACCATAAAGGCCAACCACACATCATGGGCCCACATGTCAGACATCTACATTTATGAGCAGCTATTTATAAATTACAACACAATTTTAACACTATCAACCAGAGAGAAAGAAATACAGGCATGCGTGTAAAACACACAAACATACATCTACTACAGAATAATATTTTTTATGAACATAGCTATAAAATTTATAAAACATGAAGATAGGATTCAGCAATATATATATATATATATATATATATATATATATATTAGCACATTATTTAAAAGCAATTATTTCCAGGAATGCAAGGATTTGTTAACATTTGAAAATTAATGTAATAATGTCAATGTAACACTCCATTAATTGAATAAAAATTAATTTAAAAGCACATTAAAAATATGGAAAAACATTTGAAAAAAATCCAAAGAGCCAAAAGGTTGAGAATCAAGTTTTAAAAATCTTCCTAGCTGGGCAAGGTGATGCATGCTTGTAATCCCAGTATCCCAGTACTTGGGAGGCTCAGACAGGAGGATCACAGGTTCTCAGCTAACCTCAGCTGCTTAGTGAGCTTCTCTGCAACTTAGTGAAACCCTGTTTCAAAATAAAGAATAAAAAATAGGGCTGGTAGCTAGCTCAGAGGTAGAATGCCACTGGGTTCTGTCTCTAGAACCAAAAAAAATCTTTCCAGATATATTGTAATTCACACTTTTTATAAGTATAATATTACTATTTGTTGTGATGACCTCAGTAACCTAACAACTAGATACTTAACTTCTAAAACTAAAGTATAAGGACCATTCTTGAGAACACTTTTGCAATATGGCTCTGTTGTATTAATTTTCTTCCAAGTTTTGAAACTACTTCAAACTGTAGAGAAATTTATTTCACTTATTACATATTAAAATTATATATGCTTCAGGCCAGGCGTGGTGGCACACGCTTGTAATCCCCGCGCTTGGGAGGCAGAGACAGGAGGATCCCGCAGGTTTGAAGCCTGCCGCGGGCACTGGCGTAGGAGACCTTGTTTCCAAATAAAAATGTAAAAATAAGTCTGGGAGTGTAGCCCGGAGGTAGAAGGGCTTCCAGGAACTCCAGGACCACCAAAAAAAAAAAAAAAAAAAAAAAATTATATGTGCTTCAAAATAAAATATATTTGTAACAATCTTACTATAATTCAAGACATCATATCATAAACTGTTAGTTTTATATAAAATATAATGCAAGATATTAAATTTAATTGCTGAACTTTAGAAGATAATTTTGAAATAAAGTTTGCTTATCATTTATCATATAAAATCTATAATTTTAATTGCCTTTTTAGAGTAAAACATACGCTAATATTTATTTCAGAGCATGTACTAAGATGTTATACTCTGCTTGATTTTAAGTTTGTTTTAAACCAATAAATAAAATTTATTTTACATTCAATATTTTGGATTACTGGAATAACTTCAAATTTGCAATCTGTTTCTCTTAAAAAGAAAACAAGGAACAAAATAAAGCAACTTTAAATGTCATTTCATAATAAAATATAGCTTTTATGAAATCTTGAGCTTAATTGGATTTTTGGCATTGCTGAACTCTGATTAAATGCACTGGGATCAATGTTAACTGGCTTAACTCTGGAGTACACATCACTGAGTCACTCATAGATGGATGAATTGCATCTTTACATTTATTTCTTGTTTTGTTGTTTGACAATTTTCTGCCTCTTATATCATTGAATGAATAATATTTGAGGTTAGTAATTATTTAAATGACAGCCTGATTCCAGATTTAAAAATATATGTAAGAGAAAACCATAAAAGCCAAACACAAATAATAAATGATTATGTAGGCAAAAATATCATTTATAGACTCTTCTTTGTTCTATGCTTGCTCTTTTTATTGTCCTTTTTTAAAAGTTCTATTGTTTATACTCAGGAATACTCATAACCTCATAGCAATGGAAGTCACTGATACAGAGGGGTAGAAGATGCCAGGTAGAGAATTCAGAATTTTTATTTTCTATATAATCAAGATTTTAAAGTAAAATTAGAGAGAATATTCAAGATGTGAAATATTATGTCAACAAAAAAAATGGTACTTTAAGGCAGAAGCAAACACATACCCTGTATGATCTGAAAAAAATCAAAAAACAACTCAATTGAAGTTATCACCAATAGACTTGACCACATGGAAAATAGATTTTTAGCCTTTACAAATAGAACATTTAAAAATAAATGATCTGCAAATTATATACAAAAGACAATGCAACAGCAGGACCAGAAGAATATTCAAGGAATGGGAGAAGATTTTTGCTAATCACTGCTCCAATAGAGGACTAATATCTAGAATATACAGAGAACTCAAGACACTTAGCACTAAGAAAACCTAATAAAAACAACCTAATCAAAAATGGGCAAGTGAACTAAATACACACTTCACAAAGGAAGAAATTCAAATGGCTAATGAATTCCTGAAAAATTGTCAACATCATCATCATGTGCATCTTTTTAAATCAGAATTGAATGGAAGTAGAAATCAACAGCAGAAGATCCAAAAATTACATAACTGTATAGAGATGAAAAATGTTTTAAGATGAGGCCTGGATCATAGAAAAATAAGAGAAAAAAAGTTAAAAAGCCTAGAATTAAATTAAAGTAGAAACAGCATATATAAAAATTTATGGGGCATTTTGAAGGTGGTTTTAATAGAAAAATTGATATCCCTGAGCACCTACAAAAGAAAAAAAGAAAATCATCAAATAAACAATCTAATAATATACCCCAAAGCCCCCCCACCAAACAGCAAAAGTCTAATCTTAATGACAGTAAAAGACAGGATATCATTAAAATCAGAGAATAAAGCAATGAAATGGAGAACAAATGAAAGATCAACAGAAAAAAAACCTGGTCCTTTGAAAAGAGAGAAAAGATATATGTAAATGCTTAGCTATCTAAGAAAGAATTAACCCAAATTAGTAAAATAAAACCTGAACAAAGAGACATCACCACAGACAATGGGAGATCCAGATCACTATTAAAACCTTTTTTTTTTTTTTTCCCCCAGTGGTACTGGGGTTCCTGGAAACCCTTCTACCTCTGGGCTACACTCCCAGATTCTATTTTTTTAATATTTTTATATTTTTTTTTTTTTTCATTTTGAAACATGGTCTCTTAAGCCAGCAAGGCTGGCTTTGAACCTGAGTGATTCTCCTGTCTCCGCCTCCCAAGTGTGTAGGGATTACAAGCATGTGCCACCACGCATGGCAGAAGCTATTTTTAAAATTATACTCTAATAAAGACAAAAACTTAAAAGAAACTGACAACTTTTAGATACATACAACCTATCTAAATTGAACCAAGATAATATAGAAAACCTAAATTAACTGATGTCAAAAAATAAAATAAAAACAGCAATAATAAACCTTTCATCAGAGAATGGTCCAGGTTAATTCCCAGCTGAATTCTACAGAACTTTACACTAGAACTAAATCCAATACTTCTCAAATTATTTAATGAAATAAAAGATGGAATTCTAAACTCCTTCTATGAAACCAGTATCACCTTAAGATCGAAACTAAAAAAAGATACCTCAAAAAAGATAAAAAATTACAGACCAATCACCCTGATAAATATAGATGCAAAAATTCTAAACAAAATACTAAGTATATACATTCAAAACCATATGAAATTCATACAATATGACCAAATTTGCTTCATTCCATATATGCAAGAAGACTGGTTCAACACGTTCGAATCAGTACATGTAATTAACCAAGCAAGATTATAGTCTTTTGTGACCAGCTTTTTTTATATTAGCATGAAGCTTTCATGATTCATCCACTTAATAGTATCAGTATTATTATTCCTATTTTCACATTATCAGAATTTAATTTTTTTATTACAAAATAATATTTTATTTTATGGATATATAATACTTTGCTTATCAACTGATAAACTTCTTTCTCTTTGGAACTAATATAAGTAATACTGATTTTTATTTTAGAATCAATCTGCCTTCTTCATGTCATTATTGAAAAAGTCAATCTAAATATAATAAATTCAAGTCACTTCTTGTTGCCCAAACATTCCTGCTTTTAACTCCTTTGAATCTACTCAGGATACTTGGCTTCTGTATATTGCAGTAGTATAATTGCTATTAAATAATGGTGTTGTTTCTGGCATTATAAGTATACACTTAAGATAAAGTATTGGTTTGGGAAGTCTTCTATACTCTTTGTGAAAAATCAAACAAACAAAAATCTCCAAAATAATAGTGAGAACCTCCTGCTTTGTGCATTCACTATCTGAACCAATACAGAACGTCAGGCTACATCGCTGAATTTGGTTTGGGAAGTCTTCTATACTCTTTGTGAAAAATCAAACAAACAAAAATCTCCAAAATAATAGTGAGAACCTCCTGCTTTGTGCATTCACTATCTGAACCAATACAGAACGTCAGGCTACATCGCTGAATCGTTAACAATAAAGATATTTGAGGTTAACTAAAGCAAAATTTTAAAAAATCATGTTGCCTAGCAATTAATTCACTATTTATTCTGAAGACTAGTATCTGCTACCATAAAGTCCTCTGAAATACTGATTCTAATCAACAAGGGAAAAACATGGTTCCCCAGGTGCATAAGAATACCTAAAAAACACCTAAGTGGTAGAACAAGTTAATTGTAAAGGAAAATTTAATACTCTTGCTCTTTATTTGGTAAATGAATTTTAATGCTTTGTTATGACTAATAAATCCTTCTTACATTATTTGCCTTCATTTTTATCATTTCTTCTTTATATCTGAGTCTCCATGTTCATTAGAAATATTTTCACCACTCATAGCACTTTGGAGAAGAGGAAAGTTGGGGGTCAAGTGCGTACTGCATAAAAATGCTTCTCTTCTTTTCTGAAACAGCATTGTAAAAACCCAACACGCATTTTTGTACTTTTACAGCCTCTGAACAGCTTTGAGATGAATCAATGAGCAGCCAAGAAGCTCATCCAGAACTCTTAAATTCAAGAGTTTTAAAATTAGAAAAGACTCAATAAGGGGAGGTAGTTTTTACTCCCTGATTTTAAGAGGAATATATAATTGGGTGAATATACTGAATAATCACTCAATAATTTTGGCTATTCTGAGAGTATTGTCTATATAAATAGGAAGAAAAAATAATTATATAATTATCAGATCGCTATACACAAAATGAAGAGAAATATTAACTCTTTATAGTATTCAGCTTACTTTTGGTTTACTAGCAGTAGATTTAAACCTAGATCTTGCTATAAAACTCCTTGATATAGTTCCGAGATAATTAAATTTAGAGTATTACAGTGATACATGCATATCCATATTTATAGCAACACAATTCACAATAACCAAAGTATGAAATAAAACTAGGTGTCTTTAAATATATGAGAAGATAAAACTGTGGCATGCACACACAATGAAATTTTACTCAGGCATAAAGAAGAACAAAGTAATAATTTTTGCAGGAAAATCAAGGAAACTTCAGAATATTATACTAAGTGAGATAGGCCAGTTGTAGATAGTCAAGACTCTGATATTTTTTCTTATAATTAGAAGCTAGAAAGAAAATAGAAAACAAAACGGACATTAGATAAATGAGGAAAAGAAACCAGTCAAATAGAGACAAGAGATTGGGGAAGGCAAGTGGGAAGGGATAAAGGAGAATTGCTGAAGAAAACAGTTCCAATAACACCAAGTCCATAGATGAAGGTATTATTGCCAGTCTCACTAAGATGTACAGGGAGAGGGGTAAAATGGGGTGAGATCTGGAGAAGAACACACAAATGCTTATACATGTATGTTTTATATCATTTGGAACTCAAGTGTGATGCATAATTGTAACACATTAATAAAGGTATAAAAATTCTTAAGTAATCTTAGTCACTATTGTTTCTTTCTCTTGTCTTTACTTTCTCCTTTTACTAATGTATTTGTTTCTTCTATCTCTTGTTCTTTCTCTCTTTTCTTCTTTCTTTCTTTCTTTCTTTCTTTCTTTCTTTCTTTCTTTCTTTCTTTCTTTCTTTCTTTCTTTCTCTTTTTCGCAGTACTGGGGGTGGAACCCAGGGCCATTCTAACTCTGAGCTACACCCCCAGCCCTATTTTTTTTTATTCTTTTATTTTGAAACAGGGTCTCATTGAGTTGCAAAGGGCCTCACTGAGTAGCTGAGGCTGGCCATGAACCACGATCCTCCTGTCTCAGCCTCCCAAATGCTAGTATTATAAGCATGCGCCACCACATCCAGCTTATTTTTGTTTTATTCATATTTTGCTTTGAAATTTTCAAACTTACAGAATATATCAAATAATGGTTCAATAAATGCCATGGAACTTTTGCTTAGATTCAAGAGTTAAAAATATGCCACATTTGGTTTTCTCCAATAACATATATAAGTAGGCATATTAAAAAATGTACAGATGTATTGTAATAGGCAGATAAATACATAAATATATTTATTGACAGTAAGTGATTATTATTGATCTCTTTATTTTTTTGGTGCATTGTAGTTATATAGCTTAATGGGGTATAAGATTTTAGAGGCATACATGCACACATCACTCATTTAGCCCTTCCCCAGTTCCCACCCCATTCCCTCACCTCCCTCTTCTCATGTTTTGCTTAGTGATTGACTTTGATATATTTTTAATGTACATCATGTACATTAGGGAATTTCCCTCTCCTCCCATCACTCTCAGTTAGGTCGCCTTATTTGCTCATCTATGATTTCTTTTATTATCAACTAAGGTTCCTCCTATGACCCGTTTTTCTCTAGCTTTCACATAGAATATAGATACATAAACATATTTAAATAGGTATTTGTGGAACTCTTTGAAATTGAGAGACAGTTATAATGCACTACTAGTAAAAAAAAAAAAAGGTAAAAATTTAGCCAGTACTAGTGGCACATTAAATGTACTTAATTTAAGTATTAAAAATGTTCAGTTTTAGGAATTGATCATTGCTTTAAAATAGTTCACCAATTTATGTCATATCAGATGTATATAAGAATTACACTTTGAATTTTTTATTTTCACAAAAATAAATTACAAACACAGACTTTTTGCCAGTATTATCAAAGTGGTATGTTTATATTGTTCTAAAATTTTCCTGAGAACTTTTTCAACTTTATTATTTTATCATTTTTCCTATTAGAATTTTCACTAACTTTTTATTATGTTATCATTATCATTAATATTTACAATGCTGGGTAACCTTAGGGCTTGCACATGTAAGCAAGTCCTGTACCACATAGCTATATATACAGGCCTTCTATTGGGTTGTTAAATTTATATTACATATTTACATGAGTCCATAATATGTTGAGAAAACTATTATTTCATTTAATTTTAATATGTTCATATATTATTTTAAATGTCTTCTCCTATGATATTACCTGTCTGTTAATATTGAGGGTGGTTTTTTGGGAACTTTCACTCCTATATTAGATAATGATTATCTCTGGTAACAGCATTTCTTCTTGATTTTTGTTTTTCTGCATTACAAGTGCTTTGGATATTCTTGGTACTTTATAGCTTCCTATAAATATTATTACATTATCTGTTTTAGTTCTTCAAAAATGTTTTTGGTTATTTTCTGATATTACATTAGATTTGAAAATTTTGGAAAGAATTAGAATATATTTGATATCAAGCCATGTAGGTCATAAATAATCATATATCACTTTTTTATTTACTTCTATTTCTTTAAATTTCTATTCATTTTTTATTATTTTATATAAAATATGTTGAGTTCTAAGATTATGTCCTTCATATTTCTTAACTGCCATTATTTTTTCTGCAAGGAGTAGTCTTTCTCTCATACTCATTCTCTTTTCTGTGTGCGTGCGTGTGTGTATGTGTGTGTAAGAATCTATAAGTAATTTTTCAGTGTGTTTTATCATTTGCTATTGTTGCTGATTAAAATGGTTCATGTATCTGAAACTTGATCAGTAGAAATTCATTCGAGATGCTTCTACCTCCTTGGATATGGTGATATCAATTTTTGAGACTTTAATGTCTGACCCAACATGATACTTAATTAACTTATTAGACTCTTATTTTCTGGGTGGTTTTACTTTAATAACTGAGAGAACAATTAAAAATTTACCAAGCCATTCATCTTTCTTTCTCATCACAATAATTTACTATTGCTTTATTTGTACCTTATATAGTTTATACAAAGCATATGAATATTGAATTTACCATGAATAATGATCCAATTAAATCTTTAATAGGGTGACTAACATGGATGAAACTGCAAAAAATTATAGATCTTAGTCATAAACTCTTGTTATATAATTTTCATCTATAGTTTGGACAGTAAGAGAAAATCTGTAAAAACAGAATATTCACTAATAATGTTGATGAAAAATGACATGTTCAACTCAAAACAAAAAACATTTATGAAAAATTTTAATAATGTATATAAAGAAAAATGTCTTTTTAAGCAAAGTCAGATAGTCTACGGTGAAACAAGTTAAAAATAAGAGAGAATTAAATCTTTTACCACTCCCTTGTAGTGACAGAGATAGGTAGGTTATCTGTCAAAAAGATTAAAAACACCCACCTCAATAGTTTATTTTAAATTTTTAGTGGGTTAAGCATGAAGTAGGTAGTTTTCTTATTGTCAAGGTGCTTGGTTTTTGAAGATGCCAAGAAAATAACAACCTAAGCAAAAAAAAATAAAGGATGAAAGATTCCTACATTAGATATTGAAGAATTCTGCTATACATGTGGCTATGGTGTTGGCCCCCAAAATAATAACAATGAAAGCCAAATATACAGACAGTCAGAGAGAAGAAAACAGGCAGAAAGGGACTGTTGCAATGGCAGGGCAAAGGGCCAATAGCAGAATCAACAGATAACTTAAAAATAAAACCAACTTGATTGGGAATAAGGAAGAAGGCCTCCTGGGTTCTCAGTCACACAACTGGATAGAAAGTGGTATCATTTACTGAAATACAAACAAGTTTCCATTTAGTAAATAACAACTTCTGCTCATAGCCAGGCTCTTACCCACAGGGAGCTAAACCAGAGAAATAGCTCTAATGAATTGGCTTGATGAATATAGGAAATATAACCTCTTTCAGTTTTTGCACCCTACAGAGATAACAATAGTTCTTACTAAAGCATTCTCTATATTATTTTCCTAGCTGGTACATAAGAACACAGACTAGACCTGTGTGGTATACTCAAACATATAAATTACTACAATTACACATGCATATATATGTCATCTATCTATATCATTTTATATATCACCTACCTATCTGAGTATCTATGTAACTATCTCTTTGAAATTCTTGTTAGTGATGCTACTGAAATCCCTGATATTTGCAAAAATAAAGGAAGCTAGAGATATTCTTTTTTAGGAAAAAGGCCAGCTAAATAAGTATAAATTCCCATCACCACCATCATCACCACCATCACCATCATCATCATCATCATCATCATCATCATCATCATCATCATCAGAAATAGTAAGGCCAGGACTACAAGATAACTGTAGTGTTAGACATCTTTAAATAGCATCCCTCTTTTTATCTCTGCCTCCCACTCTGTCTCTGACTTTCTCTTCCATGTGTTAGACATGATAAGAAGAAGAAGAAAAAAAGATATGTAGGGACCAGCTTAAAATTTGCTCCCTTTGGTTACCTCTTTTTCATCCACAACTGTTTTACCATCCTTAAAGTCATCGCCATTACTATCATTGTTACTAGAAGATGTTGGTGTCAGAGTGTGAAAACCAGACTGAGATAAGGGGAGAAGGTAGACAGGCGTATTCCCTTTTTCTTAACCTGACTGTAAATGTGAGGACTCTACCTTCTGGCTTTCTTCCCCATTTTCCATTACACTTCATCTCATAGCAGGATCTGGCAGCACCCTTGAACACTGAGTATATATTATACAATACATAAATTTTCTTTGTCAAGGCGGGGGAAATACCCTCCACCCTTTTCTGTAAGTCATCTTTGGCAGGCTAACCATTGTGCGGGCCGGGGTAAATTATTCTCTAGAATAGCTGAAGGAAGTCATAGTGATAAGTAGATGGAGAACATGTCTCTGCAGAACTGAAATTTTTACTGCTAGGTAAATCTTCTGTATTCTCCTTACATCACTGCACCCATGGAGTGAGGCACAGATATTCCTTGTCAAATCAAGTAAAAATAGCATCGCTCATTTGATTGCATCTATTGCATGATGCTAAAAAGTGATTCACCTTATGATGCCAGATGTTCATTTTTCAGACTCTTTTACTACTTTGCCTCTCTGCACAAATTTTGACTTCTACTCACTGCTCATTTTTACAGTTTTTGTCTTCAGCCCTGATTTTATTTCATCCTATAAATTGTGGGTATAGTCATCTTTTCTGTTTCTGTGACCATAATGCTTGACAAGAAAACTTAGAGGAAAAACGTTGTATTCAGTTTCACTATTTCAGCCCATAGTCAGCTGGCTTCAGAGCAGAAAAGCCATGGTGACAGGGTGTGTGGCAGAGGGTCATAACATAAAGAGAAGGAGAAAGAAAAAGAGAAAGAGAAAGAGTGAGAGCAAGAGAGAGAACACAGCTAGGGACACATATAGTCACTAAAGCCATTTCCAGTCCCCCAGTGACCCACCTCCTCGAGCCATGAAGGCCTAATCTTTAAAACTTCTTGGGGCCATGCTATAAACACAGGAGATTTTGAAGAAATATTCTAAACCCAAATCATAACAACCTGTGACTCATTCTACTTAATTAACTTCTTCCTATATTTTTGTACAAATATCTTAAGCCTAAAAACTATGTCTTCCCTTGATTGTGGATTCATATGCTGCTTTAAAAAAATGAATGTGTCCAAAGTATATGACTAAGTAAATAAGAGATCATAAGGTATAAACTTGAGTCTGTGAGATCTATAAAAATTCAAAAAATATGTTTGTCATATAGTTCTGCTTCTTTAACTTTTAGATAATTTATGAAACATGGATAGCAACTGAAATATTTCAGAGCTTTTAGTGAAATAATTTATCTCCCTAAAATACCTTCAAAAGGAATATTGTCTGGTTTAAAAAATGCATTACTACCTCTTTAAATTTGGTTATTCACATAGTTCAAATTATCAGCACCTATGACTGTCAGACAACATTTAATATTTTCTTTTCTTTTTCAACTGAAGTGTCATTTTGTCTTATAGTTAGTATGACACATGCTGAGTTTGGCCTATTGTCTGAAAACCCTAGACAATTTAGGATTTATTCTGTAACTTTTATTTTAATCAATAATTACATTAAGATAAACCTAAATAAAACAGAGTATTGTGATACATACCAGTACTTGAGAGGCCGAGACAGGAGGAGCACAGATTTGAGGACAGTCTCAGAAAAATAGAGACTGTCGGCAAGCTATAAAGACCCTGTTGTAAAAACAAATATACAGAAAATGTTCTTAGAATATAGCTCAAAGGTATAATTCCTCTGGATTCAAACCTCAGCAGTAGCATGTGCATGGGCCACATGCACTTGAATACACACTAATACACACACAACATGCATGCGTGCGTGTGAGTGCACGCATGCGCACACACACACAGTATACAAATAAACCCGAATAGTTTTGTTACCCTTCCGATGTAAAATTTAGTTAGAATTTTACTTTAAAGGGCAATATATAAAAGATACAGAGACAAATAAGTGTGTTTTAGCATCAAGTAAGATTGAGATAACTAATTCAAAGTCTCTTTTAGTCTCTCTTTGTGGAAAAAGAGAGTCTGGAGAGATTCATAACAAGTAATGAGGAAATGCCTGTGACTATGACCTGCAAGGTGTCTGGTCGCTAAGCTGAGAGTCTTTGGGAAGACTGAAAAAGGATAGGAAATTATAAATCAGATATAGAAAACAAATACAAGCAACATGCTGAATATCACTACCAGAGAACATGGGATTCCCTGAATGCCTTACTACTGGAGTTTACAACTTATTGCAAAATTCAAAATGATAAAATCAAAATAATTCACTTATTTTTGGGGAGCGCTCTTTATTCTTTAACAAAGTATTTTTGCATGAACAAGCCAAAAACTATAAAATTTCATAATAGCAAGATAATTAATACCGAATTTTTATTCATCAAGATACTAAAAATATTTTTACATATTTTCACAGAGAACTAAATAAAGCTTGTGACAATATCTAGTACCTTAAACAAATAATAAAACTTTTAAAAATCTTTTAAGTTCAAGAAGATTTTTTGTAAAATATGGTGACTATACTTAATTATGTTATATAATATAATTAAAAAATCACTGAAAGTATATTTTAAATATTCTCACAGCAAATAATATGTAAGAGAATGTGTATGTTAATCAGCTCTATTCAGACATTCCAAATTGCATCCCTGCTTCAAAACTTGCCATACATTATAATTTCATCTCATTAGCCAAATGAGGAATGTTCTTTGATAACCACTTTTTTGTGAGCTAAGTCTTTGTTTAAAACATTTTCATACTCTCCCAAAGTCAAGAATTAGAAGAAAATCTGAAATCCTGATGCAAATATGGCCGAAATTCTATCAAATTCTACAGTGATGACAGTGATGAATATTTATGCGTGTATACCTATGTCTATCTACTCCTTTAGTGGGCGCTATAATTTAAGTCATTTATTTACCTGTTTTTTGTTGTTGTTTTCTGTTGTTTACCTGTTTTGTTGTTGTCTCATAATGAATTATAAGACTTCTAAGGAAAGTATCTATTAAAGACAACAAATACAACGACAGATAAAATATTAGAAAATCAAAATTTGATGGTCTACCCCTGAGGTGGTTCAGTTTAATCTACAGAGACAGAGAGGAGGCCCATATTGCCACCCAGGGTGCTGTATCTGCACAGGGTCATAGGGGTCACTCCATGATTACACTGGACATCTCTGTTAGTGCAGGTCTGAAGGTAAAGAACCTGGGCTGGAAAGTGCAGAGCCCAGGGCTGTAACCCACTTACAGTGACACCTGCTGCCCTGAGACTGGAGTGTAAAGTGGTGAGAAGTGAGAAAGGGATGCAGGCAAACAAAATGTGGGTCCAAAAAATGACAATAGGTCACTGAGAAAATGAGAGATATCGAAACATACTCCAGAACCTACTATAGTGAGCAGATATTAAATGGCTAAAGTATCCATAGAGACCTAAGAGAACTAAAGAAATCAAGTTGGCCCTTTGTGTGTATATTTGCAATATTTTTTTTATTGTTGCTATTTTTATTTTTTTGGTTTGGTTGTTTTTTTAATTTGCTATTATTGTTATTGTTGGTTGGTTCTTTTGTTATTTTTCTTCATGTTTGTTTTCTTCCCCCATTTCTTTTTATAAACTCCTTCTATCCTATCTATTCTCTTCTCTCATTTTTTCTTTCTATATCTTTATGTTTCATATTCAAGGCATTTTATATCACAATACCTAAATACATGACTACAAGAATTCTATTATATATTCAATATCTCTCATCTCAACCAAACACTACCTTATTATCTTTAAACTCTTACTCAAATTGATCATGTCTTCTACTTTACTCAATTCTGGTTTCTATAACTCCAGCTCCTTCCCTCTCAACTAACCCTCACCATTGAAAATAGCACTGTTTCTTCTTGCATATATCTGCTGTCCACCATAAATTACTGTAGCTAAGATTGGAGCAGAAAGGTGATCCAGAGGAAAGGACAACCAGACACTAAAGGTAAACTAACCATAGGCAATAGAAGAAAATACTCAACAGACCACATATAAAGACTTAAAAAAAAACATAGGTCACAAACTATTCTTCCCAAACTGGTGAGCTGACTCTTTATAAAGGTGGTGGCAGACAGAATACCTGACTTTAACATCTGAAACCTATCAACTTTATCATAAAAGCAGGCAGAAGGAACTCCAGAGCAAGTTAGCTAGAATAAGTGAGGTTATAGTAGATACAGTCTTCAGGGTTAATATCAAAGTGTGAGTGGCAGCTAGAACCATCTCTTCTTACACTGACCTGGAATAGTACCTATCAATGAAGAATCACAAAGAGAAAGAAGATGCCAAGACAATAAAAACACAAACCTGAGATTTCTGAAATTATGAGAATAAGGAACAGTAAAAAAATATGGGAAATCACAAATTCTGACCTACAATAAATACAAAAAGTAGAATATTGAATCCTGGTCTTCACTATAAGGAAAGGCTTCACAGTAAGTGTATAGACAAAGAAAGAAGAAATTGAGACATAGAGAATCAGAAAGAGGCCCGGAATAAGATGGGGTCAGTAATTAAATGAAGACAGCAATAGAAAGAAATTCTAGGAGATTAGATAAAATGGAATTCAGAATATCACTGTTAAAAGACTGTTCATTCAAAGCCAAATGCACAATCAATAGTATACATAAACCACTAAAACAACAGAACCTAAACATTCAATAACTATGAGACAATATAAAATATCCTATCTTACTGGTAAATGGCATTGAAGAATTGATAGAGGCATAGACCAAGGGTATCTGCAATCTAATCTCTTCAGAAAAATAATCTCAGAGAATTTTCCAAAAGTGGAAAAAGACTTGGAAATACACATACACAAGATATATAGAACACCCTTAAGACATAAAAAGAACCTGCCCATGCCATGTAATAATAAAAATAACTAACACAGAGGATAAGAATCTTAAAAACACAACAAAACAATGGGTGACATCCAGGGGCAAAGCAATAAAAATCACTACAGATTTCACAAAACAAGGCATTAAGGCCAGAAGAGACTGGTATGATGTAACTCAGACCCTGAAAGAAAACAACTTTCAGCCAAAACTACTATATCCAGCAAGGATATTGCTTAAAATCTATGGAGAGAAAATGTTTCAAGATAAGCAGAACCTTAAATAAATTTATGAACACTAAGCCAGCACTAGGGAAAGTACTTAAAGAAGTAAACTATAAGTAAACAAATTTCAGAAACAAAGAAGAACACTGAATGTCATCATTGAAAAGACATAGTATGGCAATGTGGATTAAAAAGGCATAATCCAAATATATGCTGCTTGTAAGAAACTCACAGCCAAAGTCATTTATAGGCCCAAAGTGAAAAGGATTGAAAAAGACATATGCCAGTGCAGCTGAAAACGAGCAGGAGTAGCAATGCTGATACCTAATAAAACATATTTTAAGCACACACATCCAAAGAGACAAAGCAAGGAACTTTCTATCAATAACAGGAATAATCCAGCAGAAATATATAATGATAGTAAAGGTTTATACCCCAAAAGAATGTACACCCACATTTGTAAATAAAATTCTTCAGAACATCAGGTCTCAAATAGACCCAAAAATAAGAATATTGGGTGATTTAACATATCACTCATGCTAGATCGCGCTTCAAGGCAAATGATGAATAAAGACTCTTTAGAACTTAAGAAAACTATAGACAAAATGGACCTAATGAGAAAATATAAAATATTTCATCCAGCAACAGCAAAGTATACATTCTTATCAGCTAGCATTGAACTTTCTCTAAAGTAGATTACACCCTGGGCCACAAAGTCAGCACCATGAAATTCAAAAGGCATAATATAATTTTCCTACATCTTTTCAGATCACAACAGAATGAAAGTAGACATGAACAAGAGGAAGACCAAAAAAAAAAAAAAATATATATATATATATATGACTGCAAGAAGAATGAATGATATACTTTTGAATCAGGAGTGGATAAGATCAGAAATAAGGGGAGGAATAAAAAATTTCTGAAATTAAACAAAAATAGAGACACAGCATACCAAAATCTATGGGACACTTTGAAGTAGGTATTAAGAGGAAAGTTTATGGTATTGAGTGGCCACATAAGAAGAACAGAAAGTAAACAAATAACCTAATGACAGTTTTCAAGTACATAAAAATACAGCAAAAATCTAATTCCAAAGCCAGAAGAAGGCAGAAAATAATTAAAATCAGAGAAGAAATAAATGAAATAGAGAATAAAAAATACAAAGAATCAACAAAACATAAAGCTGATTATTTGAAAAGATTAATATAATCGACCAACCTTGGCCAACCTAATCAAAAGAAAAAGAGAATTCACTAAAATCATTAAAATCAGAAATGAAAAATGAGACATCACCAAAGACAGTGGGGAACTTCAAAAGATTATCAGAAGCTATTTTGAAAATTTATACTGGAATAATATACTCAAAAACAGAAGAAATTGACAGATTTCTCAGCGCATGTAACCTATCTACATAGCAAGCCTAAACCAATCAATAACAAGCAAAGAAATAGAAACAGCAATAAAAATTCTGCCATCAGAAAAAAAAAATAAATCCTGGGACCAGATATGTTTCCATCTGAATTCTACAAAACTTTCAGAGAAGAACTAAATGAAATACTTCACAACATGTTTCAGGAAACTGAAAAAGATGGAATTCTTCCAAACCTCTTCTATGAGACAAGTATCATATTAATACCAAAAACCAAATAAAGATATCTTAGGAAAAAATTACAGTCCAATATGTTTGATGAACATAGATGCAAAAATTCTAAACAAAATTCTACCTTTACACATTCAAAACCACATTAGTTTCACCTCAGAAAAGCAAGGCTGGTTCAACACACACAAATCAATATATGTTATTCACCACATAAAAAGAGTTGATAACAAAAACCACATGATTATATCAATAAATGTTGAAAAAACATTTATCAAAATCCAACAACCATTCATGCTAAAAACACTGAAGAAGATTGGAACAGAGGGAATGTATCTCAACATCATTAAGACCATATACAATAAACCCAAGCCAACATCATACTGAATGAGGAAAAACTGCAAGAACTTTCTCTAAAATCTGGAACAAGACAAGGATGCCCATCATCACCACTCCTTTTCAATATAGTCTTCGAGACTCTTGCCATAGCAAAAAGACAAAAGAAGGATATCAAAGGAAAACAAATAGGAAAAGGAGAATTAAAATTATTTTGTTTGCAGATGACATGATTCTATATGTAGGAGACCCAAAAACTTCAACCAAAAGACTACTGAAACTGATTAACCAATTCAAAAAAGTAGCAGCATACAAAATCATTCCAAAGAAATCAGTAACTTTTCTATATTCCAATAATTAATGAAAAAATACAGAAAACAATTCCATTTATAATAATATCAAAACCAACAAAATATCTAGAAATAAATGTGACCAAAGATATAAAGGACCTCTTCAATAAAAATTATAAAACATTAAAGAAAGAAATTGATAAAGACCTTGGAAAATGTAAATATCTCCCTTTGTCATGAATAGGCAGAATAAATAAAATCAAAATGGCCATTCTGCCAAAAGTGATCTAAAGAATCAATGCAATCCCTACCACTCAGAATTTCCCACACAAAAATAAAGTACTTAGAAATAAACTTAACCAAGGAGGTAAATGACCTCTACAAAAATATTATAAAATTTTAGTGAAGAAAGTTAACTTAGTTTTCCTATATTCCAGTGGTCACTGCAGAGGGAAACGTGTTGGACAAATGTCTTTATGCTAAACTCAAAAGATACTAACAGAGGCCACTTTTCTGCTGCCCATCAGAGTTATCACCTGCCACCCAGTGAGATGGAGTGAAATTACAGTGAATTTGAGCGTCTGTCCCCAAAGATAGAAACAATAAACATGCTGTTAATGACTCCTGTCATGAACAGAAATAACAGAAATAAAAATTTCTCCTCCATTTTGCTTATTTTCCACACTCTAAGTGCCTCTTAGGAAAAGGACAGGGAGAAGTAGCATATACACAAAATCTCTTGAAACTAGGACACAGACATTGGACTTCAGTTTTCAAATGTGTAATTCTCACATGAGAATTAAATTTGGAAACAGTTGTGTTGGGTGATAGTCATGATCCTCTGAAATGTGTGGTAGAGGAATCTTTGGGTTACTTGAGAATGGTGCTGTTGTGGCTTCTGCCATATTTCCTAAGTGTGTAAGGTGTGATAGGACTGGAGATGATCCTCATCAAAATTTGACCCAGAGAATCACAAATACCTTGTGGCCTCTCTGTAGGAATTCCTTTTACAGAGTACCATATTAATAGCATGAAGTGTTTCAGAAGCATGTTTCTATTTGTTGAAGATTCTTGATAGGTTGGGAATGTAAGAACTCTCTCAAGGCAGGCAAGGGATGGACACAACAAACTCATAATGAGTCTGAATTCAGAGCTGTATCTCTTGTCGATATGGCATCTGCATCACCTTTGAGTGTTTATATATGCTCAGAAACACGGCATAGAGGAGAAACAAGGAAAATGAGGTACCTGCTAGATGAGCTTATGAGCATGGTCTACAATCCAATGCAAATATCAAGTGCTAAAAGAGATAAACCTAAAATGGAAACAGATTACCACCCTGCAATGATCTAAAATGTGGTTCAGAGAACAAAGAGTAGCAGCCAAGAAAAAAAAAATAATGTAACACCTCCGCCCCTCACCACATCCCTCACACTGCCTCCACCAGATGTCTGTCAGCACTGGCTAAATAAAGACGTTCTTTTCCAACATTATAGCTTACTTTCTTCCACCAAATAACTCCTCTTTTTCAAAAATAAAATAATATGAAAAAATAAACTGTCTGGCCTCAGTTTCCTCTGTTTAGCCTTATTCTCTGTATTGTTTTAAGCTACTAGCTAGTCACATCCAAGTATCTCTTTCACAAATCCACACTTCTTTCTTCATTCTCCTCTTCCTTTTCCTTCAGATAAGTTGTGTTTGTGTGTGTGTGTGTGGGGGGGGGGGGGGGGGGGTTAGTGGTGTTGGGTATTTCACCCAGGGGCATTCTGCCTTTGAGCTCTACCACCATCATTTTTTAAATTTGTAAATAGGGTATCTCTAACTTACTGAGAGCCTCACTGAATTGTTTAGTCTGTCCTAATAATAATTATCAAGATACAAGCTTGAGATACTCATGTCAATCTTTTCATCCTACATTTTTTTTTCCCTCTTCTTGGCATTCTGTCCATCAAGGGAGTTGAGAGACTAGGTTCTTCCTGAAATCTGGGAAAGAAATCTGACAGGCTTTGAAGTACTTTGGAAACTTATATCACAGAGAACAATATTAAACCAGACTTTCGCTGTGTTACTATTTAGGGTGTGATTTCCCAGTACGCAGGGGTCATATATTAAATGTAAACAGAGACAAGAAGTGCTTAGTTGTGATTAATGTCTGAACAGATTTACTTTAATGTTCAAAAGCATGTTCATACATATTATCCATACACTATATGTCCAGGTTTGTCAGGTCAGCCTTATCTTGTATTTTTATTTTATGGTAATAAGCTTTATTTTCAAGTGGGTTAATTATCTTGGTGAATAGAATGAACTTAATTTGTAATGAATGGTGGTTTAAAAATCTGTCTACTGACTCCAAGTCTGTAGTCATTTATTTCAGTGTAGTTTTAGTAAAACTCTACTTAAATTTCATAAAAGCCTTAAAAGAAATAATAATGGTGCCCTGGAAATTTTTCATGCATTTTCAATAGAACAAACCTCTCATAATCTTAAAGCACAAACACATTTACATCTTCAAAATTTATTTGTATTTCCTATGAATTGATTGCCAACTGATCCATAAATCCCAAAATGCAATATAAAATTAGAGCACTCAAAGAGAGTGCCTGGAATTTATTTCATTTTCCTTCCAGAATTGGAATGAAAGCACTTGGTAGTTTTGGTTGGTCTAAGGGCCTTAGGAAAACGGACTTTTAGTGCTGATGAAATTATATGCTAAATGACGAAACATTGGCAGGAAGACAATTGACTCTGTTGATAGCACAAAGGAAGGCGTTCTCATCTTTAGATTCCGTCAGAAATCTCAGGAAGGGTGCAGTTTGCAGAATGATTGCTCCGTGACTGCAAAATGACATTAACCTCTGATGACTGAATGCCAACATCCTTAGACAATAATTGCTGTGGTTTAAAAAAGCCACAAGAAAATTGAATATCAATTGTACGATGGAGTCAATTAAGAAATGCTTACTTTAAATTTTTGACTTTTTTTGAGTAATAGTAAAAATCGTAGAAGAGTACTCATTTCCAGGAAAACGTGCCATGTGCCCTCTAAAACATAGGCTGAAGAAAGAACACACATTAGCAAGGCAGTTAAAATGCCATCCTGTGGTGCTGAATTACAAGTTCACATATGGCCTTCTGCACCTGTCACATTTTTATCTTATTTGGTTTATTTCATAGAATATGTTACTTGTTCATTGATTTGGTAGTTTTCAAAGGTTAAAGAGTGTTTATTTATAAAAATAACAAAAATTTAATAATATCTTCACAAAAGAGGTGTTAGGTTCAAGGTCAGTATTTTATCACATCAATTTTCATTAATATATAATTCTTGAAAACTGTGTTCTTCCTTTGTGACAAATTAAACTGGTTGGCAAAAAACACAGTACATGAGGAGAAAAGAAGAAAGAAAATTAAGAAAATTAATAATGGGTATAATATCATCCCCATAGCATATGTGCTCATAAACCTCTATTTGTTGTTATGCATGGATAAGCCAGATATTGATTTCTATTCTTAGCTCTTGCTTTTTTTATCATATAACATTGAATTGGATTTTGAAGGTCATATTGTAATTAATTAGGTAACATGGCACATTGATTTAAATGTCTATTGAATCAAGAATGCCATGTGTCATATATATCAGTTCCAACTCATACCATTAGAATGTACATAAACCTCTTAATTTTGAAATCTTGAGTTTATTTATTTGCTTAATAAAGAAATCAATAGAGTTTTGCTGATGTTATTTGTAGTTTCTGGGGTGTGTGTGTGTGTGTCTGTGTGTTTGTGTGTATTAAGCGGAATGAACTATGAAGAAAAGTATCTGATACACAGTAATGAGTGTGTGTGTGTGTATGTGTCTGTGTGTGTGTTAGTAGGTATTAAGATGGATGCACTATGAAGAAAAGCATTGGATACACAGTAATATTACAGAAAATTAATTTTTTATAATTAGCATTTTTCTTTATTCCCAAGAAACAAGTTAATTTTTAGATGCAAGTATAAATAAAATATTAATCAGTAAATTTCTGAAATCAGTTTTAATACTATCAAACCATTAAATTTTTCTATAATTACTAGTCTTTTTATCTTCAAAATTAAATAAATATCTATTTCTATTTTGCCCAATAGTTTGATTGAAACACCCAAGTGATGCCCTACTTAAATGCTTTCTCCAAAATCACACCCCAGTTTTAACCTGTAAGCACCTTTGTATATTATTTTAAATGGTTGGCTCTCATCAAAAAACAAATTTCTCTCAATTAGCTTCCTAGAGTGACCCTGAGTAAACTGAATTCTATTTATTATACCAAACCTAATTTTACTAGTATCCTTCCTTCCTTTTTAGTTACTGTCAAGTGATAAAGATGACACATTGGGGGTGTCTATAAAATAGATCACAGATAATGGAGCTATCTAACTTTAAAAATAATCCCTGCTAGTAAGTCACTATCTAGAAGAATTCTTTACAATAGGTTCTTATCTCTTTATTTAGATCTTGCTATTTATTCTTTCACTTATATCAGCTAGTTAACGGATATTCTTAAGACTCTTAATTAATAATGACATGTCTTGCTTTACAGGTCCTTCAGTAATTCAGCTTTTAGACCACAGTTGTATTTATGTAAGCCTTTCTTTTAAAATAAGCTATTAACTATATTAACTATGTTAATAACCAACAACTTAGTTATTATCAATCAAAAAAGCCTTAGCCTGAGCACTATAGCATGGACCACTGGAGCTTACTAACCTCAATATATAAATGTAGATGTCTATGAGTTTTTACAGTGTATCCATTGTTCTCATTATTTCCTGTGTTCATGTATTATAAACCTGTATTTTGTGGATTTAAAAAAATCTTGATCATTTGCCTTTGCATTATGGAAATTGATATGCTTTCATTTATTTAAGAATACTCTGTATTAATAAAACAACTATAGGTCTTACCTCTCAGGGTAGATTGTATTGATATCCTTAAATATTATTGAAAAGACAGGTTCCAGGTGGGTTTATAACCTGACAAAATCTACTGCCGAATTCACACAAGTAGACTGGACAAGAGAATGTGGAAAATTATGATCCTTCTTTTATAAAGAGATATTCAATATGTATAAAAAGCTACATTTATCCCAAGTAAAAATAAAATAAATATGTAGAGACAAGTCAGAGATAAAGTAGAAAAGATTTTCCACATGAATGAATATCTGAGGATAAAGTATCCAGAGAAGATCTGTTGCCATCAGGACATACAACAGATAAAAGAGGAGAATTGGCTAAAGTTTTTTTTTTTATGTCCTAGAATGTACCTTTCCTGGTAGATGATCTGTCCAAAAGGTTTGTTAAAGAAATACATTAACAAATAAATCTAGAAGTATACCTGACTATCTTTTATGGTAATCACCAAAATTTAGAATATAGCATTATGAAACCTGACACATGCCTATAAGCCTAGTACATGGAAGACTTAAGACGGGAGGCGTGGAGTTTTAAGGACAGCACACAATAACGTAACTGTTTCAAAATTAAAAAATAATTAATTAAATAAAAATAAAAATAGCTGTTTCAGAAAAAATAAATATGGGCCTGAGAATGCACACTTGAAATCCCAGTACTTGGGAGGCTGAGACAAAAGAATTGTAGGATACTGGCACCTCAGTAACTTAGCAAAGCCTCTGGCAACTTAGACTCAATATAAAATATAAAATAGAGCTAGGAGTATATCTCAGAGAGAGAATGTCTCTGAGTTCTATCCCTAGTATGAATCAGTCATGGATTAAGAAATATATAGGGCTGGGAGAAGTAGCCCACGGGTAGATCACCTGAGTTAATTGCTAGTACCATAGAAACACAAAAATTATAGCACTATGAAGGTTGGAGTTGTTTTATTAGGTTGAATTTGCTAATATAAAATACATACAGAGAATATAACACATGATGAAAATTGGCAAGCTTTACACTTTTAAAACATGTTTGCGTTCATAAATATGAAATTGCTCTTTACTTAGCTTACAGATGGTATCTTTTCCTAGTCATGTAAACAATTTTAAGCTTCAATGAGATAAAGCTAATATAGAGTAAACTGCCCGAAGTTGAGTACTGTGATTTGATAAATTTTGACAGCAATATATCCATAAAATTACCACTGTAATTAAAATGGTGTAACAGATCCATAGCTGTAAGACGTTTTCTTATAATTCCATTTCTCTTCTGTCCTACTCCTTAACCTATCTTCAGATTCAGAGTGATGTACTTTTTGTCACTAGATTTGTTTGTATTTTCTAGAATTTAATGTAAATACAATATAACCTATTTATATCTGGCTTTCTTTAATCAGTACAATTTTAAAAGGCATCCATATTTTAATTTACTTTAAAAGTGATTAGCATTATTCATGGCTTTTAATATTTCTTTATCCACTCTCTTGTTGATAGCTATTTAGGATGTTTCAAGTTTTGAGCAAAAATATATTAGTTAGAAGTGAGTTTAATAACTTTTATTTAGTATGAGGTTTTTACATTGATCTGGCAAGAAATTTGGCTATGAATTTGGCAGAAGATTCAATTTCTGCTTCTGTCATTTTTGCTCACCTATTGCTTTTAGTTTTACCAAGGAAATCATTCTTAAATAGATTTCATGATATATGGTTTATTGAATTGGACTATTTTTGCCCCATAGTAGAGCTGATATAGTGGTCAGGTGTGGAAAGTATAAAGTCTTACTATATATTTATCATTAAAATATCAGTTTTTACTTTTTGTATTGGTGCATTGTAGTCATACATCTTAATGGAGTACAAGATGGTAGAGGCATATATGCACGTATCACTCATTTAGCCCTTACCCAATTCCCACCCCAGTCCCTCCCCCTCTCGCCTTCTCATGTTTGGCTTAGGGACTGACTTTGACATTTTTGTGAATGCGCATCATGTACTTTAGGGAATTTCCTTTTCCCCCCCTCTTGTCCCCCTCAGGTCGTGTTATTTACTCAACTATGTTTTCTCCTTCTTTGTCTAGAGTTCCTCCTATGACTGTTTTTCTCCCTAGCTTCTGCATATTAGGGAAAGCATGCAACTTCTTATTTTTTTGACTGACTAATCTCAGCATAATCTCCAGTTCCATCCATTTCCCAATAAATGACCTAATTTTGTTCTTTTCTATAGCTGAGTAAAATTTAGTTGTGTACATGTCCCATAGCTTTCTAATCCATTCATTATTGATGGACAGCTCGGCTGGTTCCAGAGTTTGACAACTGGGAATTGTGCAGCTCTGAACATAGATACACGTGCATTAGTTTAATATTCGGTTTTTAGAATGCATTTGTTAGTGAGGTTTAATATAATACAGCAACATGTATACAGCTCTAGGTGTATTTACTGCACAACCCCCTCCTCCCTCCTCATACTTGCCAGAAAAACCTATAGTAATAACTTTAAGTACTGCCAACACATTACTTTAACTGTGTCCTTTCTCAGTCTTCTTTTTTCCACCTCCCTTTCCAATTATTCTTTCACTATTCTACCGGTATCTATATGCATTTATCCAGCATCCCTGTGTTTTCTGTTTTCTCTCTAGATTCCACTTTTGCAAGAAAACATACAATCTGACTTTCTGACACTAGCTGATCTCACTTGGCATAATATTTTCTACTTCCATCTATTTCTCTTCAAATAACATAAAGTTAGAATATTGTAGTGATACATGTATATAGCAGCCCATTTCAGAATAGAAAAATTGTGGAGCCAACCCAGTTACCAGTCAACAGAGGAATGGATAATAAAAGTGTGGAATATAAAAGTCAACAGAATTATCTTCAACCTCACAAAAAGAGAATATGAATCTTTCTCTGGGCCTGTGCCCAGCCTGAGGCTTTAGAAAGTACTTCCTAGCTTCCTTAGGTGAGACAGACATATAGTTGGATTTGATGTTTAATGTCCTTTTCACAGGTTTAACAACTCTGACAACACGTTTTTGCCTGGAAAACATGCTTTTGTTATAGAGAATGTCTTGGTTATCTTTAAAAATGATTATTTTTTCCTTCCCAAACTCCCACGGGATTTTTTTTTCTGTTTTCTGTGTTTGTTTTGGCTTTTTGCCCTCTCCACATTGAGAACCTGTGGGCTTTCTGTAGATCAAAATCCAGGATACTAGAGAAATAGGAAACAAAAGGAACTTTAGATAATTGAAGACAGAGACCAGTACAGTAATGGCAGAGGACGGGGAAGGAAGGTGGGGAGGAGGAAAGGGAGAACTAATAAAAGAAATAGCTCAAATTATGATCTGCCAATGAAAAAGGGATCACTACCAATCTCACTATTATCTGTGGGGAAAGGTATGTATGCAGGGAAACACACCATGACCTCTGTGCATATTTGTTTGTATAACTTTGAACCTATGATGTATAATTACAATATACCACTAAAAGTACAAAAAAACCCCACAAGGAATACTTGCCTTTCCCCTAAAACTAAGGCCCAAGGAATTTGTCATTCTCAAGCTAATATACACTCAGCCTTTAGCGATTCTTCCAAATTATCATTTAAGCGTGTTTATCATTTATGGATCCAGAAAGTTTTATTCCATGTAGACAATCTTAGCAGAGAGTCTCTGCATTCACCTGTCTGTCCAAGTTTGGGAGTGACAGTTTAGTCTTCTGACCTCAGTTCTCTTTGGTTCTAAGAAAAGTGGTTATTTTTCAGTTTCTTTCAGCACTTTTCTTGTTGAAAGGGTAGAGATGACAGTATATTTACCCTTTACATGTCACATCTGTAACCAGAAATAGGTCTACATTGTAGAAAGTAGACAACATTTTTCAAAAATGGTTAACACTTTATATTCCCATCAAGAATATATAAGATTCCATTTCTTCTATAAACTTTAAAACAATAGGCTGGTCAGCCTTTTTTTCCATTTTCACACATCCTAATGAGTATATAATGGTATATAATATGCACATTCTAATGAGTACATAATGGTATATAGTGGTGTTATTTAATGTTCACCATTTCATGATGTAACTTTCGAGAATTTTCTTGGACCTATGCTACCATGTAATTTGTATTTTCTAATACTTAAATGCATATTATGTTGAAATGCCATTAACTTGTGGTACATACATTATTTGAGATATTAAATAATCCTTTATTTTCTCAATGTTTGTTGTTCTCTTTTATCCAAGAAAACTATAATTTCCCCATTCAGAGTCTAAGTTCCTCATAGAAAGTGTCATTATTTTTTGTTTGCCACTTTTCTCTTTAGAATCAAATAAATCAGGACTTTTAATAAATACTTTTAATGATTATTTGAATAAACAGTGTTCTCACTGTCAGTAAGAATTCTTGATTTTACTTTTCTGGCACTGGGGATTGAACCCAGGGATATTCTACAGCCAAATTAAACCCTCAGAACTTTTTGTGGGTTTTTTTTTGGAAATATGGTTTCACTAGGTTGCTAAGTGTGGCTATGTTGTTGTGTGGCCCAGAGGAAGTACAGGCTGGTAGTGAGGACATGACAGCCCTCATTCCTAACAGCCACAGATGTATGCTCATCCCACACAGCCATAAATGTGTATCTAGTTATATAAGCATGACTTGCCAAACTCATCACCAAGCCAAACATGAAAAGGAGGGAGTGGGGAGGGAATTGGGTGAGAATTGAGGAATGGCTAAATGAGTGATATGTGGATGTATGCCTCTACCATCTTGTAAGCCAGTAAGATGTATGACTACAATGCACCAAAAAGCAAACAAAACAAAACAAAACCCTCAACACATACACTGGCAACACCCCATCAATGCTGATGTGTGTTGGACCTTATATAAGAAATTGGTCTATGGAATAAGTTGTTGTTCTCTTCCTGATGGTGACTTTGAGCTTCTCTTTAGGGATCTCACTGCCACTACTACCCCTGCAACCACAGCTTATCCCTGAGAGTTGTTGAGGCTGGTTCTGATCTTGTCATACTATAGTCTCGACCACCCAAGTATTGGGATTAGAGGTTTGTGGCACCATCCTTTCTTCTTGTGCATTAAAGAAAATTTATACAGCATCACCAATAATTCTATTTCAGTAAACACTCTTGCAAATTCAAATGAATAATTAAATTAACTCTATTTGTGTTATCTCTGTGGGCTTTTATCTCCTTAATATGTGGTGAACAGTAACCATGCCAGTTGCACTGAGTTGGCATTGTAGAAATAGAAGGTTTTAGGGCTTTTTTATAAAAATAAATTGAGAGGGTGATAAACCAACTCACCTGATATTCTATAAAGTATTAATCATGGTGTTCATTAGCCAGAGGTCATCTTATTTAGAACAAATTATTAAAGAATTCAAATAATACATTTTGAAAATCATAAAACCAAAATAAAAGAAATATATTCAGTGTTTCATGTACTTGTTTTTCAGTGTAATGACTTAAATAATAACATTATTGGTAAGATTATTATTAGAAATAGAATACAAAGAAATTTTCTCTTGCATTGTTTTAACTAGTTTAGATTTATGCAAAGGAGCTGAAAATGAATAAAAACAATAATACTGAGTCTTCATCTTTTCACTCAGTAACAAAGTGAGATAATAGATATGAGATTATTTGTATAATCTATACTATACTAATTATTTCATAACATGAATATTATGCTTCACCATTAGATAATTCAAATTGTATATTTCATAATCTTAGGAAAAGTCTGGGAATCATCCTAAAATGCACTGCTCTGAAGCTATAGTAATAACAATAGTAATAGTTAGCTTATATGGTGTGCCTCTCATGTGCCAGGCACTGAGTGGATATATATTACCTTGTGTAATTCTCAAGCATTCCCATGAATATCTACTATTATCCCTTTCTTGCCTTGACACACTGAAATGCACAGAAAACAAATAACTTATCCATGGTTTCACAGTTATAAAGTGGCAATAAAAAATCTGATTGAAACTCATACCCTTTATTACTGAACTGACCCAGAATCTAATATTTTACAATCAGGCTCCAAAACAACCACGCATGAAACATCTGTCCTGCTATGACTACACAGAAACTATATCTCTGCCATCTTCCTCTGGAAAATTTCCCTTTAATACCCTTGTAATACTTGCAAGTAAGGTTGTGGGCAGTTTACCTCCCCCCTCCCCATCCCCCTCATTTGCTCTTTATCTGAGAGAAATACTTTGAGCACATACCATGTTATTCATGGCTCCTAAGCTTAAAGACAGACAATATGCAATTATACCTTTTATGCAAAATTTTCTTCCACCTGCTCTACAACCAATGTGAAAGGTAAAAATGGAGACCTCAGCTTAGATATACTCCAAGGCCAACTCCCTGTAACTACATAATCAAACTGAAGTTGGATTGATTTCCTTGAAAGGCTATCTCCTAATCATAAAAACAAAACAAATTTCACATCCTTGTCAGCTTGATTCAGTGAAATTAAACCAACCAATAGTAGACAAATCAGCAAAAACAACTCTGCTTCCCTTAAATAAAATGAACAGTGAATGTATAATGGCTTGTTAACAATAAAGGCCCCAATATTTCCTCCTTTATGCCTCACTCTGCTTTAAGGGAGTTTCTTAATATTTGGTCTGATGTTTCCCAGATTGTAATCCATATGAAACATAAGCGTAATTTTTTTCCTTTTTCTAAATTTATTTATTTATTTTTATTGGATTACTGGGAATGGTACCCAGGGGCATTTTACAACTCTGAGCTACACCTCCGGCCCTACTTTTGATTCTTTTTTTTTGAAACTGGGTCTCACTGAGCTGCAAAGGGCATCTCTAAGTAGTAGCTGAGGCTTTCCTCGAACCGCAATCCTCAAACCGCAGCCTCCCAAATGCTGGGATTACAAGCACGCACAACCATGCCGAGATTTTGAGCTTATTTTTAAAGGCAGGCACAGTCAAGGACAAGAAATAGAGATTCTTTTTTCCTATATCCTTGATGAACATAATAGATTCTTGATGCCATAAGAAGAGTGGAATGACCTTAGTGCTTTGAACATTTTAAGGAATATTAGGCAGATGGACTGGAAAGAATAAAGATAATGGGAAATACTCATCCTAGAGAAGTAAAAATGAGAAATTATACAAATAAACAGTATAAGTAAGATAACAGATATAATAAAGAATACAAGATTCATTTGACTTCACTGAAAAAACAGTGAAAAAAGGAAGACAACTGAATTATATTTTAAAAGTCCTAAAAGTACAATTTTACACCCAGTATACTCTGTCTTCAATATAAATATTTTTGTGTGTGTATGGTACTGAGGCTTTAAGCCAGGGGTGTTCTACCTCTGAGCTATATCTGCTGCTCTATTTTTAAATATTTATGTTGAAACAGGATCTCATTAGGTTGCTGAAGGCTGGCTTCAAACCTGTAACCCACCCCCCGCCCCATGTCACCCTCTGAAGTACTGGTATTATAAGTGTGTGCCACCATGCCTGGCTCAAAAAATAATTTAAAAGTTAGAAAACACAAAACATTTTCTTTATGGCACTATATTCATCCTCTTTGACAAAGCACTTAGCCATACAGATAAAATACATCAAACACCCTTTCTACATGTCTAGCCTTATAAGAAATTGAGTGAAATGACTGGGGTCCTGAAAGGAAGAAAAAAAAAAAAAAAAGAAAACTAAAAGGAAAGAAAAGGCTATCATTTTTATGGGAAGTAACTTTTATATAGTATTAAATTATAGGCTTAGATTTTATTTCTGACTTGTTGACAAGATAGAGGTTCTTGAACTCACTTATAAAAGGTAATAAAATGAAACTGAGACAGAGGCCAAAATTATAAATAAATGAATCAATGAATAAAAATTTATAAAAAAATGAGTAGTAAAAATAGACAATGAAAATTAAGAAATGTGTTCTGGCACAGCCAAAGACATGATTTACTTTGAGCTACATTTTTTAAAGTCTCTCTCATATATTCTTATTTTTTCTTGACCTTTTTGACCTTTTATTGTAATAATGTCTGTCATTATAAATGTGATTAAAAATTTTGGCTATGTTCGCAGAGACTATTGCATTGAATAATCCTCTTTTCTAAAAATTTTCTAACTAAAGTATTAGTATGGCAAAATTCAAATCCATACCGAACATAATTTATATATTTTATTAAATCCAAACTGTTGGAAATTAAGGTTGAAACATACTCTGTCTCTAATTGTATTTTGGACTCTATTGACTTTAAAAATGATACATTCTTTAGATGATAAAAATATGAGTGTGTGTGTGTATGTGGTGTGTGTGAGAGAAAGAGAAACAGAGAGAGAGAGAGAGAGAGAGAGAGAGAGAGAGAGAGAGAGAGAGGAGAGAAAGACAGAGAGACTCTTAATAGGTTCAGTTTATTCAGATTTAAGTGAAATGTCTTATAAAGCTGTAATTTACTCCCAGGTATTCCCTAGTGGATATAAATTAGAAAGATATTACAGTATGTTGAGTCATGGTTTGATTTGACAGTGTCAGGACTATAGCTGCCATAAAATATTATCAACACAGACTGTCCCATAAGGGAGACCGAAGCTTTCAGTTCTGCTCAAGTTATGAAAATGAGCAAATACTAAATGGTGCAATGTTAGAGAAGCTTTCAAGAACTGGAACCTAACATGAAATGTAACAACAGGATAGATTTTAAACTAATACAGAAGAATTAATGCCTTTTATAAAAAAGGAAGAAAAAGTTTTGAGAAAATATTAACAATAATATACCATATGTATAGGAAAAATGATGATGCTATTTTAAGTGCGGTGCAGAATTTGTGAAGAGGAGAGACCTTTAAGGCAGTATCATACAGTACATTTGTGAAATATTCTAAAAGACCTAAATATCATAGCAAAACTGGATTTCTTTTTCTTTGAAGTAAGAGAAATCACATCAGTCATTGCATTTTTATAATTGGGACGGCATTTCCAAACTTTAGATATGTTTTTTGATTTAACACTTATTAAGTAATTTCTGTAGGTCAGGCACTGTGTTCAGGGAAATGTGTGTAATGAATGACAGGACTTAAATTTAATGTTCTTCTTTCCCAGAGATGATGGAAGCCATCTAAATTCAAATATTTCCGTATATGTTAGAAAGAATGAGAGAAAGAAAGAAGAAAGGAAGAGAAGAAGAGGAAAGAGAGAGAGGGAGGGAGAGAGAGAAAAGTCAGAGGGAAAGGAAGAGAGAGGGAAGAGGAGATAGGGAGAGAGGTCAATGAAAAATAGGTCAATGAAAAAAACAAAATAATCTATATCTTATGTATGCAAATTCACTAAAAGACAAAAATTACAAGCAGTGTAAAATCATAGGAACCTAGCAAAGCCAAATCTATTACAGAAAGTCAACAGAAATAGGCACCACTTAAAATTCGAGAGAAAGCCGGGCATGGTGGCGCACGTTTGTAATCCCCCCGCTTCGGAGACAGGAGGACCGCTCTGGTTGGAAGCCAGCCTTGCTGGCTTAGGAGACCCTGTTTCCAAATAAAAAGAATATAAAATAGGTCTGGGAGTGTAGCCCCGAGTTAGAAGGTTTTCCAGGAACCCCAGTACCCCCCCAAAAAATAAAAAATAAAAAATTGGAGAGGAATATGTGACTCGAGAAATGGCACAATGTAAGTGATCCACCCCTAATCGCCTGGTACCTGGTATAACAAAGCACTAAGAGAAAAATACAGAAGAATAAATGACTTTGTAAAGGTCATTTATTCTTGGTATAACAAAGCACTAAGAGGAAAATTCAGAAGTAGAGAGGGTCAGAGTCGGCAGCCTTGGAACACACATCTATTCCGGCAGCAACAACTGAGACAGAAGAGGTGTCTGTGAGAGTTTTAGGATACAGAAATGGAGGAAAGAGAAGGTAAGTATTAAATATTCTACAGAAACAAAAGAAAATTTTCTTTTTAAAAATATTAATTCAGTAATTTTGAATTGCTGTTTCAAATAATTTTGGTTTCTGTTTTTTGAGGCCTTCCCACTAGAGTTTAAAAGGTGCTTTTTTTTTAAATTAAGGGTGTAGTTTTATTATCTCAGGAGAAAGAACTCTCTGACCCAGGTAATATATGCTTTCTATCTTTGGAAGGATGAAAATTCTAGGTTTGGAGGTTATAATCATGATGTTGTCAATGTCCTGTCAATGATAAAAGGTTGAGAAGACTATGTGGTTCTAGGCAATTCTATCTTCATCAAAGAAGTACACAGTAAGCATTTATTGTTGCCACTGTGAATTAAGGAGACATCAATTTACCCTATTAAGATGAAAGTATACCTTTTCATATTATCTTGTAACCCCATTCAGCTGTCTTAATCTGATTTTGGCAGGCAAAATCATTCAGATAGCATATCCACCACCATCCCTATCAACTTCAGCATTACCACTTCCAAATTAAAAGAAGATTTCTATCAAATAGATAATAAATAGAGACTAATAAGAAACAGCTAAATGAATAGCAGGAAAGTTACAGTCTTCTGAGTGCCTTTTATCCCAAACACCACTTTTGATATCGAACACAATGTTCCTTAATATTCTAAAAGGATACATTTTAGTCATAATAAAAATGCAATTTAGAATGTTTTATTAATGTAATTCATGCTTTGCAAATGTTCTTATCTAATTTCATTTCAATTGCAAATTTTTCCTTAATACAAAGATTTTTAAGTACACCTACTTTCTCTGATTCTTAACTAAGCTTATAGTTATAAATTTCTAACACTTTCTAATATTTCATACCCTCCAATGGTGGTCTCTCAAATGTAAAATTTTTAATGAATATAATTTAATGAGGAATAAAGCTAAAACATTTCTACATTTATGCAATTATTGTTAGAAACATATTAAGGTAAACAAATCAAAGGATAAATTATATAACTACTAAATGTTTTACAAACTATTAAAAGAAACTTTTACTAAGTACAATGTAATCTCAAAGACAGTGGATAATTTTTTATATATTCTATATTACATTTACCTATATATTAGTATTGCTCCTTGTGGGAAGTTGATACAGAATACATTAATCTTATTCACATTGACATAAAAGTATAGGTGAAATTTTATTTTTATTACTGTATAATGATATTGCATCTGTATGAGAATAAAAATATCTATGTGATAAAAATATCAATGTGATTTATTCAGCACATATAATTAATCCTGAAATCAGTGGTATTTTACAAGGGACACGTGGAAATAGAGCTGAGGTATAGTTACTGATAAAGTGAAAATTGTGTAGTTAGAGTGAATGCTCTTAAGGTAAACATGATTTCCTGATTTGTTATATATATATATATATATATATATATATATATATATATATATATATATACATACATATATACATACACATAAATACTTAGTATCTGATATGTAATTTACTAAATAATATTAAAAGCCAGCATTTACATGTATGAGCAACTTGAGTTGAGCATTCTAACCCGCATTTGTATCACTTTAAAAGTAATCCTAATGGAGCCAGACATCGTGGTGCATGCCTGTAATCCCGGTATTTGGAAGGCTGAGACAAGAGGATCACATGTTCAAGGAAAGCCACAGCAATGTGACTCTCAGAAACCTAGCACGACCCAGTTTCTAAACATCAACAACAATAACAACAACAACAATAGCTGAGAGTGTAGCTCAGACGTAGAATGTTCCTGGGTTCAGTCTCCAGTATCATAGAAAAGAAGTAATTTTAATGGAGAGACATTTTTATTTTACATTTTAGAAAAATCCAAATTCATAAAATTTAGTTTCTTGATAAAAATCTCCATAGTAACTAAATATAAAATTTGAATTTAGCTCCATGTGACTTGAATATAGGTCCTTTCCACCCCATGGTGCTTAAAGCTTCCCCTACCTCTAATCCTATAGGTCAAAGGTGCTCACTGGATACTTAACCAAGAAGGAGCTGGTGGAACAGGGATGCTGTGTTAACACCCGGAATCCCAAGTCTCCAGCATACATGTTCCACAGTAACAATAGGATTTTGACTGAGTTAGTTCACTGTGATGCACTTCAGATTTTTTAAATATAAAAAGAGAAATCATTATAAAAATATGTGAGATTATGATTTTGAAATCTGAACACTGAATGAATGAAAGACAACAGCAAGTGGATAAAATCAGTAATCCAGGACTGAACCGTTTCCCAACAACGGCAGGCACACAACTGCCTTGTACTGGCCAAACACTTTGGTAGTATCCAACTTCTGCCTGCTGTCTTTACTTGTTTGTTTATTTTTTTCTGAGAACCACATCAACACAAAGCTTTCCAAAATGCAAAGAGATAAATAGATGAGAACCTATATCTATAATTTGGAACCATTGTGCACATTTTATTTTTTTTAGTACTGAGCAGAGGCATTCTGTCTCTAAACTACAACGCTAGCCCTATTTTTTGTTGTTTATTTTGAAACAGTCTCACTAAGTTGGGGAAGGTCTAGATAAATTTCTGAGGCTGGCTGCAAACCTGCCTCTGAAGAACTAGGATTACAGGTGTGGGCCACTGTTCCAGGTTCCATTGTACACATTTTTTATTCAGTAATTGAAGCTTTTCGTAAATCCTCAGAAAGTGCTAATAGGCAAGGACAGGCCAAAGACTTGAAAACCTTCTTTACTATAAGTTTTATTATTTTTAGTACAATGATAGCAGTGGATTTTTTAAATTTTGACTTAGGCAAAATATTTAAGTAATGATAATTTTATTCCACAGATCCATTTTTTTCTCTGCCCTGGATATCTCTACAGGCAGTAGGTGGCTCTCTTGAGCTACTCTTTCTATGGGTCAGAAGTGTGCCTGCCTGGGTCTCAGCTTGGTAGAGGGCAAACCCTCTGTGTATCTTTGGGAGGAAGGCTAGCTAAATTCCAGAAGACCTAGATTATCACTTGGCCCTCAAAGTGCTCTCAAGTGAACGCTGTGTCTTCTCACGTAGGAATATAAATACACAGATTCTCTCAGCTCTTAAGAAAAACAACTTGCAGATGTTTTTGTTCCAGCACTCCAATTCAAGATCTCTACATTATATGGTAAATTTAGAATTCTCTTGAAGATAAAGAGCTAGAAAAGATAAAGCAAATCACTGATATGCCCATGTATTAAAATTCCTCCAGCTGTCATGTGCTGGAGTGTGATAAGAGAGATGAAAATAAATGGATTATAAATCACACTGTTAACATTTGACGTTTTAAACAAATCAGGAGGATATTTTTTACTGTTAGGTCAACACTTTGTGTGGTGGTTGCTGTGGATAGCTGAAAACTCCAGCCAGGATATATTGAAGTTTTGTATTTTTTTTAATATATCTGGAAGGCAGAAAAAATGGCTTCACATTGTATCTGCCCTGGGCGATTATTTTAGAAAAATAGAGCTCTCCATGTGTCCACCCTTCACTATGCCATTCAACACCATGAGCAAGAAGTGGTGGGTCTCCTCTGTTACATTGCTGAAGTTTCTAAGCAGAACTTTATTACCTCTCAGGTGTCAGGAAGCCGCTGCCATGATAATTAAAACTAAGCAAACTAGAGTGAGCTCAACTAATTTATGTTTGTTTGTTTGTTTGTTTATTTATTTATTGGTGGCACTGGGGTTCCTGGAAGGCCTTCTACCTACGGGCTACACTCCCAGACCTATTTTTACATTTTTAATTGGAAACAGGGTCTCCTAAGCCAGCGCGCGAGGCTGGCTTTGAACCTGCGCGATCCTCCTGTCTCTGCCTCCCAAGCGCGGGGATTACAAGCGTGCGCCACCACACCCGGCGAGCTCAACTAATTTAAACAGTAAGTTAAGAAACACATCCAGTTACTGGGTCAGCATTGCCAATATTCTATGCCCTCAGAAATAAGACAAATAATAAAGATGAATAAAAGAAATGAGGGAGATGGGAGAAATGAATTCTGGAATGCACCTGTGTTCAATCCCCTCTACTACAATAAAATAAAATAATTGAATAAAATAAAATTTAAAAAGAACAGTGAACATGTGGGACATAGAAACTGAGGATATAAACATGCTGAAGGAAAAATATTTCTAAAAACAGGTCGGGATGATAACGGTACTTGTGGTAAGACACTGTAAATGAAATATCAAAATCATCAGTAGGAAAGGATGTTTTAGAAATTAAAGTAGGATGAACAGGATTTGGCAGTGTGGAGATGTAATTCCAGTACTTGAATGGCTAAAACAGGAGGGTTACAAGGTTGAGGTCAGCTGCCACAATTTAGTGAGACACTGTTCCAAAAAAAATAAAATGGACATGGGGGGATAGGTTAAGAGGTAAAATGTCCCTGGATTCAATTTCTTGTACCATAAAAATAATAAAAAAGAAATGAAACAAATTCCAATAGTATATGTGTGCATGTATGACTGTATCATTTGGAATCTCATGGTTTATAATGCTAGTGCACCCATAAAAGAATAAAAATGTAACCTAAAATAAAATGAAAAAGTGTAAGAGAAATGAAAGTAGGTTATCATCAATTGAATTGTCAAGCAGTGCTCCAGCTGAAGTTGCTATTCTTAATCTGGTTTCCATCTTAAAGCAAATCATAGACTCCTGAGACCTAGTATGGAGGCATCAATCTGGCAAATACATTTTTCCTTAAAAGGTAAAGAATGGCTACTCTTTCCAGAGCCATCATACAAGGACAATGTTATCACTTTATATCACATTTTAGCCTTTATTTAAAAACGTTGCTTCTGAAGAAATCCATACAATAGCAAAATAAGAAGAGCAATGTCTCCATAGGAATATTTAATTTATCATTGATTTCATCATATCATACCAAGAATCCCTAACCTAAGGTCCAGTTACAGGCTACATCTTGGAAAAAAATCTCTTGAGTTGTTGCTCTGAATGAGTCCTTGATAGTTCTTTTTCTAGCATAATACTAATATAGTTTGGAGATTCTGACTATAATAAAAAGATTCTATAATTCATGAGCAAAGGATCTCAGATCTTAGTGGCTTAAAGCTAGAGTTGTTCCTGTTCATATATTAGATGTCGGATAATGGTTGGTGTGTGTGTGTGTGTGTGTGTGTGTGTGTGTGTGTGTGTGTGTGTGTTTGGATGGCAGTTCACAGTTGCTAAGCAAGAGAAGGAATTGGTGAAAAGAGGTATTCTGGGTCATTTACAGCTTGGAACAGAAGTGACACATAGAACTAGTTTTGTTACTTCTGGTAATGAGTGTGTACAGGTTGAGAGATGTAGAAAAGAAGATGGAACACCTTAAGAGAGCTCTACTTTCTTCTCCAAGAGTCTTTTCTCTGAATGAAACCCAGGAAGAATTTTACTGCCTGGAGCGAATCTCCATAATAAGACCTGTGGTAGATAAAGGTATATGACTTTTGCATGAAGTGGGAAAAATGCCTATGAATGCGATAAAGTGTTCTCTATAAAATTTGAGGTCCTGGAAATTTACTTTTATTTTTTCCTATGATTTATAGATTATAAGCAGATTGTACTTCCAAGTGAGCAGATGACATGAGCATTACTTAGCTGATCTTACTTTGTTATGTTTTGGCTGTTGTCCAAAGACACAGAGCAGCGTGAGAGTAAGTCTAACTCCTGGGTGTCAGATCTGCATCTGAATTTTCACCTTCAGAGCATCTCTTGCTCTCTAATATGCCCCATATATTATATGTCATATATATATAATATGTCTGTATATACAGGTGCATTGTAGTCATACATTCTAATGGGGTACAAGATGGTAGAGGTATATATGCACTCATCACTCATTTAGCCCTTACCCAATTCCTATCTCACCCCCCCTTATTTTTGGCTGAGTGATTGACTTTGACATGTTTGTGAATGTACATCATATACATTAAGAAGTTCCTCTCTTCCCACTCCCATCTCTATCAGTTATGTCACTTTATTTGATCATCTATGGTTTCTCCTACCTTGTCTAGAGTTCCTCCTATGACCCTTTTTCTCCCTAGCTTCCACATATTTGGGAGAGCTTCTGGTTTCTTACTTTTTGTGACTGACGAATCTCACCTAGTATAATGTTCTTCAGTTCCAGAGATGTGACTAAAACCATGCTGAGATTTCACCTAACTCCAACTAGAATGGAAATTATTCAAAACACAACATCAAAAGCTGGGGAGGGTGTAAAGAGTCCTAATTTTTATGTATTTTCTTGTCCTGCCAATTTTTCTTCAACTCACTCATTTCATATTTTTAATATAACAATCAAATTATTAATTGTATCCCTATTTTTATTTCATACCCTCTCATTTGCTTCCATCTATGCATAAAATATTTTACAGCTCTAATCTTTGACAAAATATTGAATTAAAATGCATCTCTAGGATGAGAATGGGAAATTCCCCATCTACGTGTCCAAGTTGAGCAAAATGGATAGTGTCTGCCCATTTAGAGACCTCTAGCAAATTCTTCTCAAAATCTTGAACTTGTTGTCTACTCTAGATAATCAGTGTTCCAAGCAAGCAACGTGTATTTTCATGTTGTGATTTAAAATCATATGGTGGCTGGGCTTGGTGGAGCACGCTTGTAATCCCCACGCTTGGGAGGCGGAGACAGGAGGACTGCGCAGGTTCGAAGCCAGCCGTGCTGGCTTAGGAGACCCTGTTTCCCAAAATAATAAAGTATAAAATAGATCTGGGAGTGTAGCCCGGAGGTAGAATGGCTTCCAGGAATCCCAGTACCACCAAAAAATTATAATAATAATAATAAATAAAATAAAATAAAGACATATAGTGATAATTCTCTATATCCTGAATATGGTTCTCATATTATAGAATGTATACAGCCTGCATGTAACTGTTATCATCTTTTCAGAACAATTTCTCATGGGTTCATGTCGAATGAACTGGGAAATTCTCATCAATAAAAACCGGCTTATATTCCTTTTCTAAGTAGAAATGAGAGGTAAATATTCTTTCTTCCTTTGAAGAAATCTTTCAAATTCTTAAAGAAAATTCAAACATGCCACTAAGGAATCCATATAAAATGATTTTTTATGGACCTCTAACTGCCATTGCTTAATACTTCCATGTTTTTCTATTTTGGAAACTAAGCTCCTGGATGGTGAACATTATATGTATTTCTTTGTATTACTTATCAGGATGCAGAAAACTGCAACAAATTTTGATGAGTTATGTTAGAAGAGATACACATTTTCTAAATGAGATTTGGATCGCAGCCTATGTCTAATCCCCTGGTGACTAATGATGCTATGGATTGTCAGAACAGCTTGGTTCATCAAGCTATAAAGCGCAAATTTATTATGACACTGCTTTGGCACATGGGAGACCATCAGAATTAAAGCTTTAATCCTTAAGAGTCCTTCAAAAAAGATCTAAGAGGCAAGAAACAATGTTAGTGGCCAGATATATGCTACATGTTTGGGATGAGTTAAAAGTAATATGATTTAAAAACTAATAGCAACTAGCAAGTTTCCTTTCACTTAGTTACTGGCAATTTCATAGTTGGAATGTAAATCGAGAGCTGTTTTCTTTCTTCTAGAATTAAATATTGACGCTTATTTAGTGAGTGATGATGGTCCTTAACATCCACATATGTAGATATATATGTATATATATAAAATATATACAGAATATATGTTATATATAATAGTTCTGTAAATATTTTATTCTAGAAAAAGAGAAAAAAATTACAGTATACTATGGCAGATATTTACTCCCTGATGGGTAAAAAAATGAGACCTGTCAATTCAAAGTTTCTAGGATACAGTGTAGGACAGTGTACGACAAAGACGAGGAGGAGGAGGAGGAGGAGGAGGAGGAGGAGGAGGAGGAGGAGAACAAGAGGAGGAGGAGGAGGAGGACAAGAGGAGGAGGAGGAGGAGGAGGAGGAGGAGGAGGAGGAGGAGGAGAACAAGAGGAGGAGGAGGAGGAGGACAAGAGGAGGAGGAGGAGGAGGAGGAGGAGAACAAGAGGAGGAGCAGGAGGAGGAGGAGGAGAAGAACAAGAGGAGGAGCAGGAGGAGGAGGAGGAGGAAGAGGAGGAGGAGAACAAGAGGAGGAGCAGGAGGAAGAGGAGGAGAAGAACAAGAGGAGGAGCAGGAGGAGGAGGAGGAGGAGAACAAGAGGAGGAGGAGAACAAGAGGAGGAGCAGGAGGAGGAGGAGGAGAACAAGAGGAGGAGCAGGAGGAGGAGGAGAAAAGAAGGTTTTTTAAAGGATGAGTGATTAAGAAGCTATTGAGAGATATCAAGGTAAGTGATGTTGGTGGCCTTGACTAGGGTTTTATGAAATTGACCATTAATAATGGTAAAAAGTAGAAAATAATTCTGGAACATTTTAAAGGTATTTTAACAGCATTTTAGGCTAATAAGATGGAAGTATGAAAGAGTAAGAGTAATTGACTCAAGTGATTGGAAAACTAAAGTAACATTAATTGAGATGAGGAAACTTGAGATAGAGCAGGTTATGAAAACAAAATTGATGTATACTACTTAATGATATGCTAGAACTCTGTGGAAAATGAGTATAGAGAAGAGATGTATGCAATCTAATTTTCTCATGCAAATGTCACTTCAGTGTGTTCCCTTTTCCTTAGCAGTCCTCTTTGGCACATTGCTACCAACATAGGAACATTAGACACTGGTATATTACTATCCAATGCAAAGTGTGTGCATACCACCATGTGCCTACACGCATGTGCGTGCGCGCGCACACACACACACACACACACACACACACACACGTGCCACTTAATAATCAGCGTTCCTGTCATCTGAAATTTATTTCTGAAATATCTACCTGCAGAAGTAACTCTTTGGATGATGGACTTCATTGTTTGGCTATTGTCTCATCTTTCTGGAAGTAAGACTCCTAGGATATGGAGTCCTAGGCATGTTAATTCCAGTGTCAATCATCAGATTGTGGAGTGGTGTTGAGGCCTCTTATAGAATGAAATGGCCTTTCTGCTAGAATCCGTTCATGACACCCCCCGGTTCTTTTTGTCCTAGCTTTCAGGATGCATCTTGTCTCTTTCCACAGGACTCTTCTTGTGTCACTCTCAATACAGCTTATCAAAGTAGAATGCCGAGTTCAGATTCATTGTTATGCTAACCAATGCACAACTGTTTTTGCAGTTTATTTGAAAAATGTCAAAATAATTCCAAAGCATAAAATCTGTGTTTCTGAACCACATCTTTTTCTACAGACTTAAGGTTTTCTGCCTCAGTATCACCACGTTTAAAAGATTGCAATTTGTGAAACTGCTCTGATCTTAGCCCAAGCTTTTTCAGCAACAGCACCAAGTAGAAGTCGAGATCCGTCTGCACATGCCATTAATAACAATGCACGTACATTTTATATAGCTTTCCTTGGTGTAAAGGGATTCTAAATGGATGGTGATTCTTTTTGCTATTGCATTTTCTCCTCAAGACCAACATTCCCTTTCCTGATATAGAAAAGGAATTCTTATCCTGCATTAACTTTAGTGTGTGAGTCTCAAAGCTTCAAAAATCTTCTAAAATTTTGTGAAACGTGGGCTACTAGCATTTTGCTTGCTTCCTTTATTTTTTTCTTTCATATGATTCTTTAGAAAATGCATAAATTTTAAAATGTTGCTACCTAAAAAACATCTCAATATGCTGTAGAAATGGGCAATACATTCTAATATAGCAATCCATCTTGGGATTTTCCTTTGTGATATATTATATATATCTTTCATAATGGCCTCATTCACATTCAAGAAGAAAACAAAAACATCTTTTGCAATGCATCTGTTAATACTGCTAGTGTTATGCTTTTTGTAGAAAGAGAAGTGGAAACAAGGTTAGTAATAAATGTAGGGAGAAAATGGGCCTAAATTGAGATTTTAGGATTGAGGTTTAAGGTTTTTTCTCCTCAATACAGTGCTAATTTGCCACCAATTCAGATTTCTAAGTGGCCCTAATAGATTCAATACTATGAAAGGTTAAAGTTTCTCTTTTTACGATAAAAACATCCACAGAATATAAACACATTGCCATTTATAATTTTATTGATTTCATTTAATCATCTACTTGATCAGTTATTTACAAGGGTGTATTCATTCTGAATGTACTGAAGCAACCAATTAACTAGGTGGTAAAAAATGAAGACCAATCGTGGCAAGTGGTGACTTGTTAGCCCCCATTTGAGTAAAGCATAAAGTTGAGATGCAGCTATTTTTTCTAATTTCTGTTTTTTGTATGCAAGAATGAATTTTAGCATCAGCTCATCAATTTTCATACACACATACACACAGTTGAAATTTTAGTTAAAATTTTAATAAATATCAATGATTTAGTAATGCATATTCATTATCAATACTAACAGTTTTATTCTTTGATTTTTCTGTAGTGTTAGAATCAAACTCAGGGCCTCGCACATCACAAGTGTTCTATCACTAAAGTTGCCAAAATTTTTACATTTAACGGAACTCTCAGAAATAGTTTATAACATTGAAAGTACAAATTATAAAATTTTGGAAGCTGTTCAACTTTGAAAGGAGTATCACAATAACAATTCATCAAGATATAGAGAACATGCTCATATTTACTGGCTTTTAAATCAAATTGAAAATTTTGATTGATGCTTTTTAAACTATACTGAAATTACAATATATTTATACTAGTTTTACTTTTTTCCCATTTTTACACATTCATTATGGATGATATCTTTGTAATGTTTAATATCATCCAGACCCTAAATTTTTAAATTTTTAGATATTTGCTACTTTCTTTCAAAGTAAATAAATATTAAATGTGAAATATTTAAATTATCACATTATTAAAAATTATTAAACAGTGCAAATGGGTCTAATGAATGAGCATACTTTTTTCACTTTTTTAAATGATACTGTGGATGGAACCCAGAGGCATTCTACCTCTGAGCTACACAACCAGCCCTATATTTTATTATTTATTTTGAAACAGTGTCTCACTGAGTTGCAAAGGGCCTCACTAAGTAGCTGAGGCTGTCTGGGAACCATGATTACCCTTTCTCAGCCTCCCGAATGCTGGGATTACAAGAGTGTGCCGCCATGCCCGGTCTTTTTCCACTTTTAAGATATAATTTCCAATTTTTTTCTTTATTTCACTTTATTTAAGAAATATTTTTAAAAACTCTTGGTAGGTGTTTATTAAAGCCATCCTTTGAAATCAATTCAGCTAAGGACCACAGCGTGGATATTTAAGTCAAATATCAGAAAGACAGATCATGTATGGCATTGATAACATTTAAATCCAGGTAGAACGACTCGCTGCGCTGGCCAAAAGTACACGAGACAAGAGTCTTCAGTCATTGCACAATTGGAAGCTGGAGATCCTTTAGAGAAAAGACCATATGAGGTAAGCTCTGTATGAATGAAGCTTTTGCCTGAAGGCCCACTCCAGATGGCAGTGAAATTAGGTAGAGTCTGGTGACTCACTGAGCCAATGTGACAGACTGGAGGTCAGGGATGCTCTACAGATAGAATTCTGAGTGCAAACTGAAATAGTAGAATGAGCTAAGTGAGGGTTAGAAGTCTGTAGGTTTTCCACACATGCCTGGACAAAGGCTGAATTCTGGACGTATAGAACATGACTGTGGACACACCTGGGCATATAGGGTAACGCCCCATGTTTATGATATGTGGAGACCTGCTGTGTTGGCCAAGTTACAGGAGTGAAGCTGTGTCATCATGCAATTCTGACATCATCTATTTCATTTTGCAATTCTGAAATACCATAAAGTGCATACCTTATGAGTGAAGACCACCCTAGAGTAACACACATGTCCTAAAGACTCGGAACAGAATTGAAATAGATGGCATCTACCAGTAACCTACTGGCTGTTTAGGAAATAGACACAAATAAAGAAATACAGTGTAATCCAAATGTTCTACAAGGTATGTCCACAATTTCTGAAATGCAATAAAAAAAATCACTACATATATCTAAAGAGTGAAGACAAAAATAAAACTCCAGAAGATACAACCCACAGCACCAGTGAAAGTCTATTCAAGTAAGGAGACTGTGGAGTTAGAATCAGCAAAAGACCATAAAATGAATAATAAATATAGAGAAATGGGAAGAAATAGTGTTAAAACATAGAGGTAATCTCCCTGGATAACTGGGAAATGTGAAGAATTAAATTCTGTCAAATTTTTTTTTATTTTTAGTTTCATTATAGATGATCATGTGATTTTTGTTGTTACTTCTATATATGTAATGAATAACATACTAATTTGCATATGTTGAACTAGCATTGTACCCCTAAGATGAAACCAACTTGGTCATGATGTACAATTTTCTTGATATTGTTTTGAATGCACATCACTAGCATTTTATTTAGAATTTTTACATCTATGTCCATCAGGATATTAGTTTGTAATTTATTTTCTTTGGGGATCATTATTTTGTTTTAGTGTTAAGGCGATACTTGTCCTCATGAAAGAAGTTTTGAAGAGTTTCATCTATTTTAATTTCACAGAATAACTTGTAAAGATTTTGTAGAAGTCAGAAAGAAATCTGTCTGCTCCTGGGCTTTTCTTTGGTGGAAGGTTTGTTTTTTTTATTTTTTGTTTTTATTTGATTACTGTTTCTATCTCTTTGTTTGCTGTTGGTCTGTTTAGGTTTTCTCTATACTCTTGGTTCAATTCTGGTAGGTTGTAGTGTCTAGAAATCTGTTGATTTCTTCTCTGTTTTCAATTTTATTGATATAGACATTTTCAAAATATTAGTCTCTGGATTTTCCCACAATCTATGCTGACGTCTCCTTTTTGATTCTTTATTTTAATAATTTGAGTAAATTTTATCTTTCTTTTGATTAGGTTGGTTAAGGGTTTATCAATCTTGTTAATCTTTCAAAGAACCAAATTTTGATTGTGTTAAACTTCTGTGTTTTCTATTCTCTATTTCATTGACTCTTTTTTTAAAAACTTAATTATTTCCTGCCTTTTACTGGTTTTAGGATTGGTCTGCTTTTGTTTTTCAGGCCTGGGGTGTGCCATTCGGTTTAGTTCATGACTTTCTGTTTTTCTTATTTGGGCATTCAGTGATATAAATTTTCTTCTTAAATATCCCTTTTTATTTTCTTATTAATGTATGCTGGCATATTTCTAAGGTTACCTGAAGGAAAATACTGCGATTGATTTAATGCAAAAGTAAATATGGGCATCGAGTTACTTTCTATCAAGCCAGAAAATACTTTTATAGACATATAAACTCAATATGCTTTCATCACCAGTAATTTTCCCCCAAACTGACTATTTTATGCCATGCATTTATTTATTGGTATATAATAACTTAATACCTTATCATTTTCAATTTTAATTTGGCAACTGTTTATAGATATTACACACATCTAAGAAAAGCTCCTTGGGGGTCTCAGTAATTTTCCAACATGAAAGAAGCCCTGAAACCAAATTTTTAAAATTATAAAAACTATCGATTTAAAGATTCAATGCAATTCTCATTAAAATCCTAACTAATTTCATTTTAGAAGTAATACAACTGATTAAATCAAATTGATTACTTGTCCCTAGCTTAAATATGCAGAGCTCACTTTTAGGAAAGAGACACAGTCAAGAGAGAACAGTCATAGTTCATGGGTGCCTATACCTACCTCTACCTCTGTCAGGTGGCATTACCACCTATATGGGACTATTTTCCCTCCATTTATACTGACAATCTTTACAAATATGTAAGTCTAAATATTCCAACTCTCTAGCTATGTTCCTAGCCTCAGCATTTATGAAGTGTCACTTTTAGGTTTAAAGTATTTTCATTTTTACTTACATTACTCAAGATTCTGTTTGTTTTACAACCATAATGCTAATATATTTACTATGTAACAGGTTTCCAACCTCCATGAATAAATACCAGTATTGACTTAGTAAATGATTAATAGAGCTTCTGGGAATGCTAAACTTTAGGGTATTCCAAAGCCATAAACATAAATTGAAGATTAGACACATTGTTGCCAAATTGCAGGCAGGAAATCTCAATTTATATATAATATATATCACTGGTGCTTTCAGATTTCCTGTGGTGGAGGAATGAGGGGTTCTCATCAATCTCATTATGTCTGAAGAAGTAAATATATTTATACATTCTTGTAGGTACTCAATAACATTTATCTTCTTTCTATCAAACTAGTTATTCCAAGAACTTCATTTACTCCAAACAATGTAATTTTACAAAAATAGTGAAACTTGGGGAGATTAAAAGGCCACCATTTAATGATCATTCTTTTTATAGATTAAAAAAATGAAACATGATTTAATGTGCTCCAACATTGAAATTTACTTTCCAAACATAAATTAACTTTCCAAACATAAATTGGATGAACAATTTGAAAGCTTTTGTAGGAAGATTTTAAACTCTCAGTAGAGATTAACACATTTGATCTTTAAAACAATTACAATCTTATTATTCTATTATGTTACAGAAGAGCTATCAATCAGGCTCTATTTTAACTGATTTTTTTAAAACTCTGTTTAAAAGAAAATCACAGTTTCTAAGTGAAATACATAAAAATGATGTGACTTTTGATGACATGTTCATCAGGGAGAAAAGATAGTATTCTCTGAGAATATTCAGTCATGAAGAAAACACTCCAGCAAACAAACAGAAGCAAAACATACTTTGATCACTACAGGCAAGGATCCTATGATTATCAGGTATTAGTGAATACAGCTAGATTGATATTCAGGGAAAGAAATGTTTCCAAGATGAAAAATCAGAAAAGCTAATTAATACTATCTCCAGGTTTTAGACAGGAGTATACAAAGCCAGTCTGAAGGTGAAGAAAGTGCCATGATCTAAAGAGCCCAGCTATGGAATTATTAACAGTATAATGTTTTAAATGTCAACAAAATATTTAAATGTGGATAGCCTTTATATAGGTGAAATGTATGATGGTTTCTACAGTGTTAGTACTATCACAATCACCAGTCACACATGGAAAATCTCTAAAGATCTTGCCTACCTATTTGTAATCTATAGGAAAAGTCCATTATTGGAATTTTTAGAATTTGTGAAAATCATAGACTATCATCCCCAGAGATTAATAAGAAGCACTTTTAAATAACTCTAGTAGTGAATTATTAGCATAACCCAATTAGTCATATATATTTTTCTGTTTAAAACAAATATTTACTATTCAGATTTCTTTATTATAAGATGTTCTTTATTATAATTTGACCTTTTAATCCTAAAAAAATCCTCAATAATAGATAAGTGTCATTTTAAAAGGGGTTAGTACCTTGGGATTCTTCATGTCTTCATTTTATGGTAAGAAGAATGAAATCTATGGTTGCAAGAGAATTTGTACAGTATCCTAAAACTCATTTGTGGTGACAAGTTGTATGAGTTCCCTGACTCCAATTCTTTTTCTAGGACTTATAATGACTGGCATTCCATTTAACCTAGTTTTTTTAATCTTTTATTTAACAGAATAACTCCCCTCTTATGACAGAGGGAAGTTCTTTGCTCTAAAGCTCTGTGAAAATGGTGGAGGTATTTTTGATGTTTTGACATATGCAAAAAGTACCAGAAATTGGTGTCCTGCTCCCTCAGCTTGGAGATAAAGGAAAGTGGATGTTTTAAGATGTTTGAGGAAAATCTGTAGCCCAACAGCAAAGTTTTCAGTTCAATCAATGTGGTAGTGTCTTCCCCAGTCTACAGATGGTATCTTTGTTGAGAAGACCCTAAGTGAATGCTCATCAGGATATCTGGACTCAATTGACCAGCCACACCTAAAAGCTGCAGTTCAAATGGACACAATTCTGCTGAGACTGTAGGGCTTGAAGCGTTGCCCTTCCCATTGAGTATTATAAATCAGAGTTTTATATATGCCAGTTTTATATATGCCAGCCATGTTCATCTCATCACTACCAAAAAGAAAACATTCTTTCAAATGAAAGAGAGCCTCCCCTTCACACACATCAATTCAGAACCAAACTAGCTCTTCAATGGAAAAGAGAAAATCACACACGAGTGTCTCTTTATGAAGAAAATCTATGCCCAGCAATTGTAACAGGACCGTAAAAGACAACAAACTGAGATTTAACGCCACCCCGCTGGTCCATTTGTGCTGCCTAATGTCTGTTTAACTTTCAGTCTTCAGATTTAGCTTATATTGATGGCATGTTTTTCTGCACTATTCAAATTCATTCATTCATTCATTCATTCATTCATTCTCTCTCTCTCTCTCTCTCTCACACACACACACACACACACACACACACACACACCTATTCCGACTTTACTTGGATAGAATCAACTTTAGTAAATAACAGAATTATTTTATTTTTTTTAGAAGACCATTCATCTTTCATTCAATATTAAGACTCAATTTTAGTACTATATTTTGGATACGGTATGGCAATTTCACAGTTGGGAAATTCCCATTAACTTCTCCTATCTATTTAGACTGTAGCTATTTTAGCACTTTCTTTATAGTTAAGACATCACTTTTTGAATTTCTGAATATTTGTATTTTTTTCTGTGGTTGCCTACAATTTTGTCTAATTCTGACTCGAGGAAATTTCATGCTCTGTTAACACTACCAAATGACGTCTGGCCATCTAAATCATTGAATTCCTGTGTCTTTGTCTTTTCTCCTATGATAGATGGTGTTTAGATCTCAGCTATCAACCTGGCACAAATGTACTCTGATATGTGCTCTACATATTTCTGTGCTTGGGAGAATACATCAAGGGACACCCTCACCCTCCTTCCTACCTAAGGGTTTGTTCAGAATGATTAGTTCTCTTTAGAGATGGACAGATATTCGCACTGTTACATGTTCTAGCTAACTGATGGGTTACTTAATCGATGATTATTCATTATAGATGATTTCTTTCTTCTTCTAACATTGATTCAATCTCTGTTTACTTTTACAGTAGCTCCTGGTCATAGGTTCATTTCTCCTGCTAGAATATGAGTGACCAGAGGAAATGAACCAAATTGTTTCTATTTTATCATAAACAGTACATAGTCCATGGGAATTACTCAAATAATTTAAAAACAGTATTGTAAATACTCTTAAAACAAATGCAAGGATCCACATGGTTTATAAATGCTTTGAAATTATGCTGCCTGATTAGTAGCTTTTTTTAGTATAGAAAAAACATAAATTTTGGTGTTACATAGATTGAATTGAATTCCCAACCTTATTACTTATGAGTATTATGATAGGTTCTTTGTGAGTCTCATTTTCTTTATTAGTCAAATGTGACTATATTATGCTTTAGTCACTTGAAACTTATAGAATATTAATAACCAGTAATGCAAGTTCTATTATCCCAACTGATCAAAACATACATTTTCAATTCTTTGTACGTCTGTGTTCAAGAAAAGCAAGTTTTTCAATATTTTAGTTAAGCTTTATAAAAATATTGAATTGCTCATTTCAAGACTATTTAAGGAAAAGCCTTATTGTGGTTTTCTGTGAATATGAGGTGCATTTTTTAAATTTTCTAGACAAAACCTTACCAGTTGAATGCCAATGAATTGTTACACATTTTGAGAGGATTTCACTCCATTTTCTATACAAAATTCTCTCTGGTAACATAATATGAAACAATATTAGTAAAAAAAAAACTATGAAGCAGCCACAAAATATAGTTTTGTGGCTGACACCTTTATTTATATATTGCTCCTAAATTGCCACTTAAGAGAGAAATGTGTGTCCAGTGTTTCCCCTGAGGGGGAAAAATTATTTTTGTAAGCATTCTAATAGCATAATTAATAGCATGCATGGTTGAATAGGATATAGCATATGTTTTCTCTTCTAGTACCCTTTATTCAGACTAAAAGTTACAGAAGAACTGAGGTTAGAAGTTGACGAGTTAGGCTTGGGTGGTTAGTTTGAGAAAACTATTTACCTTCCTTCTGGAGATACCCACTAGGGCTGCTGGATATGAGGCTTTTTGCTCAGCAAAAGCTCAGGAGATTTTATGGAGAAGAATGATTTGGGATTATTTTGAGACTCTGGGAAAGCTATTCAAATTCTGAAGGGCTAGGTAATCTCATCTGTGTCAAAAGTGGTTAGTGTTTTTAATTCTAAAATATGGCAAGCATGTACATGCTATAATTTTGATGTATTCTAATTATCCATTATTTAAATGGTCACTCTTTGTTCTTTATGTTCTTGGATCATTATAATATTATAACTCTTCATATTCCTGCATCTTCAATCACTGTTTTTCATTTTTGTAGTCTTTTCAGTTTTTAAGTCTTTTGGAAACAAGATATGTAAAGAGAAAATAGAAAGACTTCCAAAAAGTTAGAGAAGAAAAGACATTTTACTGTTTTAGTTTTTTAAGTTACTCTTGTGATGTCCTCTTCAATCTGATATAATTTAAGGGGCCTCCATTGTGGCCTTAGGATCGGTTGCTTCCTTTATCTCTGTGTTTGCTTATCATATGTGTAACTTACTGCCCCTTATTATTTATTTATTCTCTATCAAACTCTCAATTCCTTAGCAATGTAACAAATACTATTACTTACCTTTTAAAGACGTTCACTTACTGGCACTTGGTAAGTCCATCATTCTATTATTTTTTCTACCATATCCTTCTATTGATGGTCAAATGTCAGTGTCCTCCACATTAATGTGTATTCCTATATTTACTTTAAATCCCTCTTTCAAGTTGTCCTGGATGTCCCCAATCTCAATTGTCCTCGCAAGGCTACCCACTTTTACTGAGATTCTGGTATGTGGGTCACAGTGCTCCTTGGTTGGACTGTTTTACATGCCATTCAATCAGTGTATTGATTGCGAGACTCATAGTTTATTGAATTATGAAATTATAGCCTAATAAAAATTACCCTGACAGTAATATATCTGTTTCCCTAATTTCAAGAAACAAAAAAATTTATCATCATGTTCTAACCACTTGTGGACAATGATTTTAATATTTATTCTATTCTTCCACATCATCCCCTCTTTTTTCTTCATATATATTTTCTCTCTCTCTCTCTCTCTCTCTCTCTCTCTCTCTCTCTCTCTCTCTCTCTCTCTCTGTGTGTGTGTGTGTGTGTGTGTGTGTGTGTTACTGGGGGATGAGCTTAGGTGAGTTCTACCACTGAGCTACACCTCCAGTCCTATTTTATTCTAAAACAGGGTCTCACTAAGTTAGTCTGCACTGGCCTAAAACTTGTAATCCTCCTGTCTCACCCTCCCAAATATTAGTATTTCAGGCATGTACCACCATGACCAGCTTTATAAATATTTTAAATGTATGATGACTTACACATGTTGATGATGAGAGGGAAAGAGAAAGATAGTAGTGATGTCTGGATATCAATTTGAAAATAAGATGAGAGGAGACAGATTTGTTAGAGATGTCTAAGCAAATTATCGTTACCATCAAGCAATATGAGGATGAAAGAGGACTTAAATATTGATTTATTCTTCTAATAAACTAAAATTTGAACCACCCTAACAAGAACCAGTGACCCATCATCTTATATACTCATGCTTTCATACCCCAGTCCCAATTCCCTACCTCTAAAAACGTGCCAACTTACCCACTAAATCAGAAAGTGGCCTGTTTCATTTATGATTAATTAGAAATGTTTTATATGGGTTGGCATATTTGCTATATGATTCTTAAACTAAAATTAAAAGAGGCTCTGTTTGAGCAAACAATTATACCTCACTGGTCCTTGATATTTTAGCTATTGAAATTCAATTTTAAAACCCTATAAAAGCTGGTACTCAATAATACACATCTTGCATAAGTTGTTTGTACAGTAATTTAAGATTCAGGCATGAAAGGTTTTATATTGGTTTCTGGAACTATTTTTACTTAATGAAGTAAGTCAGAAGAATCTAGCTTGCCAGGGGATTGCTCTTGTCATTGGTTCATTAGAATTTCCCTCTCTCCAAGACTGATGTGAAAGAAGGGAAAGATAGGAATACCCCAAACCAGCCAAGAGAGTGATGAGAGAGGCATTCTTCCTTCCCATTTAAAAAGAAAGACTGAAAACATATTCATGCGAATATTTTCTAATTTTTCTAGTTTTCCTTAAAGAAAGTATACGTGAAGAAAAAGTCTGACTTAAAAGTTCTGCTACAAGAAATTCTCATCAGTTGGGGTAAAGATGCAGTTGTTTTGATTGGGAAACTATCTGAGAGATTCTCTTGCAATAGTAACATAAAAGGGCTCTCTGTTCAGATTTTCATGATGTATAATGCCAACTCAGAGTATTGCCTTCAACTTTGAAATTAAAAATATCATTCATGTGTGTTACAATAATATTATACAAGTCAATTCCAATCGAGAGAATTTATACAAAATATCACATTTTTTTTTTTTTTTGGTACTGGGAATAGAACCCAGAGACAGTCTACCTCCTAGCTCTTTTTACATTTTATTTTGAAATGGGATCTCACTAAGTTGCTGAAGCTGACCTGGAGTCTGCCATCCTTCTGCCCCAGCCTCCCAACTACGGGATTACAGGTGTGCACCACCATGCCTGGCTAAAATACATCTCTTTAATCTTCAAAATTTTCTAAATTCTAGAAGATGAAGATTTTGAGATTGTTACAAAATAAAGGAGCTTAACATTATGAAAATTCAATACAATATGGAATTCAGGATTGAATCTCATGCCAGAATAAGATCTTCATTGGAACTTTATATAATTTGGATAAAATCTGTAAAATAGATGATTATATTTTATCAGTGTTAATTTCCTGAGGGTGTTCTTTGTCCATGTGTGGGGGTAATGGGATCTGAACCCCATTGTGTCCTAACTCGGAGCCATATGCCCAGCCCTATGTTATTTATTCAGAAACAGGGTCTGCAAAATTTCTACATGGTGTCCTTGAACCTGTGACGATCCTGTGTGAAACTTCCAAGGACTGAGATTATAGGCATGTACCACCAAGCCCAGTTTAATTTCTTGAGTTTTATGACTCTAATGTGCTTATGGAAAATATTTTTCTTATTTTAAAAAATACAAAATGAAGTACTTGAAGATAAAGATAGTTTGTTGTCCTTTCATGAGAATACCATATCTATTCATTTATTCCTATGCATATGTATATGTTTTACACACACACACACACACACACACACACACACACACACACGTGCACAAAGAGAATTACAAACCAGAGTAAAATATTGATCTCTGGGAATCTAGGTAAAGGTTGTATGCCAATTTTAATTATCTTTGGCTAAATTTTTTAACTCCTAATTTTTTCAAAATAAATATATTTAATTATATAGGTTAAGATAAACAGAAATATTACATCAAGTGTTGAAGTAGCAGTTATAAATAATTTATAATAAAGCCATTCTTCACATCTTACAAATTTTGAATAAATTGACTTGCATAATGTAGGACATAAATAGAAGAATTAGTTGAAAACTGATATATATATATATATATACATATATATATATACATATATACACATATATATGTGTGTGTGTATATATATATATATTTTGAGAACTTAGAAATCCATCATAAATTTTGCACTATTTCTAGAAAAATGTTAGAGGAAATATTGTACAAGCCTTTTTCAGCACAATCACAGGAGATATAAAAAACCTACAAAGGACAAAGAGAAAATGAAAGCAGGTTTTAGGAGATAAGTTACTGTTAAAACCAGTTTCCGGCCTAAACTTTTATTTTGATGGATGACAAGAAATATAGGTTTTCTTTTATGTGCTTTTTATTGGAATATAGAGAAATGCAACAAAGAGAGAGACATTGGCTTTAGGTATAAAAATAAAACAACTATCATAAATATCAGGCAGAATTAGACACATTTTGGGAAAATTTTTGGTTTAAGTCCAGACTTTTCTAGGTACTTGGTACCTACTTGCAGGTATTTCTGTATACCCTCTGAGCTTTAGTGTAATCATTTATAAGAAGAAAATAATGCTATATACATTTAAATGTCATTTCTATAACATTAAAACCAGTTATATGTTAGCTTTCACTGCTATTGCCAATATCATACAATTTGTTTTCATTTTCAAAAAATGAATAGACATCTTTTTTGAGCAGTTGGGGATTATAAAAACTAAACAGGAACTACAGAAAAAATCCCCAACACACCCTCTCCTACATCCTACCTCCCCTCCATTTCTCCTCTAATTCACATATTGCCTTGGCATGTGGCATATTTCTTACAGACATGAACTGATATAAATACATCATTATTAACTAAAGCCTATCGCTTTTGTTAGAGTACATTCTTTGTGCTACATGATTTTAGAAAATGCAAAATGGATTATGTTCACAATTGTAATATCATGGTGAAGAGTTTCACTTCCATAAGGATTTCCTGTGGGACACTTGTTCATTACTCTATTCCCATTTCTATACTGTACCAACCATGGATACTTTCATTTCTCTAGAATTTTGATATTTTTTGAATTACATATAATTGGAATCAGCAGTTAGCTTTTTTAGAATGGTCATCACTTAGTTACTAATAAACTTTATGTGCAATTAAATTTTCCCCCAGTATTTTCATAGTTTGGTAGCACATTTTTTAAGTCATTGAATAATATTCCATTGTATAGATGTATCACGCTTTTCCAGTTCTGTGAATGGTTTCTTTTTTTATTCTTTTTTTTTTTTGGTGTGTGTGTGTGTGTGTGTGTGTGTGTGTGTGTGTGTGTGTGGTTCTGGGGGTGGAACCGAGGGGCTTTTCTACCTCCGGGCTATAATCCCAGACCTCTTTTTATATTATATTTGGAAACAGGGTCTGTCTTAGTTGCTGAGAGCCTCACTAAGTAGCTAAGGCTGGCTTCGAACCTGTGTGATCCTCCTGTCTCTGCCTCCCAAGTGCTGGGATTACAAGCATGCACCACCACACCTGGCCTGTGAATGGTTTCTTAATTTCTTTCAATTTGAAGTAATTATTAAAAATCTTGAGTCAGGCATGGTGGTGCTTGTAAGCCCAGTACTTGGAAGGCTGAGAGAGGAGGATCACAGGTTCGAAGCCAGCCTCAACTACTTACTGAGGTCCAATGCAACTTAATGAGACCCTGTTTCAAAATAAAGAATAAAAAATTGGGGATGGGGATGTAGCTTGGTGGTAGAATGCCCTGGTTTCAATCCCAGAACCATCAAAAAAAGCTATTATAAATATGTTTATATACATTCATTTTTAGCTCTTTTTGCAAAATATACAGGAACATGGTTGCTAGGTTGGGAGGTAAAGCTATGCTTAGCATTTTAAGAAACTGCCAACTGTCTTCCAAAGTGTCTGTGCCATCTTGCATTTAAAAAAATATTTTTATTGGTGCATTGTAGTCATACACCTTAATGGAGTACAAGATGGTGGAGACATACATGCACACATCACCCAATTAGCCCTTACCCAATTCCTTCCCCATTCCCTCCCCCTCCCTCCTTCTCATGTTTGGCTTAGTGATTGACTTTGATGTTTGTTAAAGTACATCATGTGCATTAGAGAATTTCCCTCTTCCCCTACATCCCATTCCCTTGGTTAGGTTGCCTATTTTCTTATCTATAATATCTTCTTCTTCATCTAGAGTTTCTACTATGATCCAAATTCTCCCTAGCTTCCACATATTAGGGAGAACATAAAATTTCTTACTTTTTGTGACTGACTAATCTCACTTAGAACAATACAATGTCCTCCAGGTTCATCCATTTCCATGTATATAATGTAATTGTGTTTTTCTTTATGGCTGAGTAAAATTCCATTGTGTAGATATTCCATAGTTTTGTAACCTATTTATCTGCTGATGGACATCTTAGCTGGTTCCACAGTTTGGCAGTGGTGAATTGTGCAGCTATGAACATAGATAGATATGCATGCATTAGTTTAGGTGTTTGGTTTCCTTTCTTTTGGGTAGATCCCCAGAAGTGTTATTGCTGGATCAAATGGTAAGTTCCTTCCCATTCTTCTGAGGATCCTCCATACTGTTTTCCAAAGTGGTTGCACTAATTTGCAGTCCCATCAACAATGTATTAGAGTTCCCACTTCTTCACATCCTCGCCAGCATTTGTTTTTGTATGTGTTTTGAATGTGAAATCTCAGGGTAGTTTTGATTTTCATCTTTCTGATTGCTAATAATGTTGAGCATATTTTCATGCATTTATTGGCCATTTGGATTTTTTATTTTATAAAGTGTCTATTTGGTTTACTTGCCCAATTTTTGGTTGTGTTATTTATTTTCTTACTGCTGAGTTTCTTGAGTTTTCTGTATATTCCAGATACTAGTCTTCTATCAAAGAAGTAATTGCCAAAAATCTTACCCCATTTCATTGGTTGTAGGTTGAGGTTCTTGATAGTTTTCTTTGCTGTACAGAAGTGCTTCAGTTTAATGAAATCACATGTATTGATTTACTTTTTAGTTCTTGTGTCTTTCAGGTCCTGTTGAGAAAGTTTTTTTGTGCCTATATATTGGAATATTGGACCTATGCCCTCTTCAAGAAGCTTCAAGGTCTCTGGTTTAATTTCCAATTCTTTGCTCCATCTTCAATTGACTTTTGTGCAGGGTGAGAAAGTGGGTTTATTTCAATATTTCTGCATATGGTTAACCAGTTTTGCCAACACCATTCACTGAACAGGCCATCTTTTTTCCAGTGTATGTTTTTTGCCCCTTTGTTAAAAATCAATTGGCTATAATTGTGTGGATTTGTTTCTGAGTGTTTTATTCTGCTCCATTAATCTATGTATCTGTTTTTGTGCCAGTACCATGCTGTTTTTATTGTTATGGCTTTGTAGTATAGTTTAAAGTCAGGTATTGTGATTCCTCCTGCTTAGTTTTTGTTGCTGAGAACTACTTTGGCTATTCTGGGATTTTGTTATTCCAAATGAATTTAAGGACTGATTTTTCTATGTCTGTGAGGAATGATCGTGGTAATTTAATGGGCATTGCATTGAATCTGTAGATCACTTTTGGAAGTATGGCCATTTTGATATTTATTCTGCCTATCCACAAACATGGAAGATCTTTCCATCTTCTAAAGTCTTCTTTGATTTCCTTTTTCAGTGTTTAATAATTTTCTTTGTAGAAGTCTTTTACCTCCTTGGTTATTTATTCATAAGCATTTTATTTTTTGTGAGATATCTTGATTGAAAGTGTTTTCTGTGTTTCTTTTTCAGTGGATTTATGTTTAGTATATAGAAAAGCTTCCAATTTTTGAAGATTGGTTTTGTATCCAGACACTTTGATAACTTTGTAAATCAGTTCTATAAGCCTTTTGTTTGAGTTTGTTGGGTCTCCTTAATATCATATTATTTGCAAATAGTGAAAGTTTTGGTTCTTTTCCCATTTGTATTCCTTTGATTTTCTTTTCTTTCATTATTACTCTGGCTGGAGTCTCAAGTACTATATTGAAAAAAAGCAATAAATGAGTTTCTGTTGCTCCACTCCCCCCCCCCAAGCATTTAGTGTAGTCAGTGCTACATTAGAAAAGTTTATAAAGAACATCTATTTAATTGTTTCCATTTTCAATTCCCTAATGAATGCTATAATATTGATATAATATATCTATTTAATGTAATATTATACTGAGCATTTTTTACATGTGTTAGCTAACTCCATTTCCCATTATCAATTTTTAGCAAACAGTAGACACTATTTCTATATTACTCTTCATGTGTCTGAATGTTTGGGAGCACAGACCAGTTCTAGAAAAAAAAAAAAAAAACAGAAAGAGAGGGGAAGCAAAAAACATAAATCTCACATTGTTGGCAGAGATAAAAGAAGCAGGGGACAAGATAGGAAAATCTGCAAACAGTAAATATAAAAATAAAAGCAAACAACAGCAACAAACAAACAACACCTCTTATTTAAAGGGATTTATACACTAGAATTAGGAGAGAGAGAAAAAAAGTGTGTGTGTGTGTGTGTGTGTGTGTGTGTGTGTGTGTGTTGTCTGCATGTGAAAGAGACAGAGAATCACTATAAACACAGAGGATGTACTAAAGTTTAGAAGCTAAGAGGGAAAGATGGAACACACTCTTTTTATACTCATGATTCTGCTCCACAACATTCAAACGTGTAACATAGTGCCCATCAGCAAAAACTGTAAGCACGTCCACTGTGACCATCCTCTCCCCTGCTCCTAAATACCACTGCATAGAAGTGTGTTTAACAAAAGTGTAGGGAGATTATTAATTGGAGCTAATTAAGGTTTTAGGTTATATGATAAATTATATTGCAAAAAACAATCATTTCCTCAGTGGTATGTATAATAGTGCCAAAGTTCAGTTTGGCAATATATAATTTACATAAGTGCTAATGTACCAATTCTACTCCAAGTAATTTATTCCAAAGAATAATTTATAAATATGTCTAGATTTAATTAATAGAATTAAAGTCACTCAACACTTTTCTTGTGTGTGATTCTGGGGATTGAACCCTGGCTTATTTATTTTTTATTTTGAAACAGGGTCTAAGTTGCTGAAGGTCAAGTTGCCAAGGCTAGCCTCAAATCTGCAGGCCTCCTGTCTCGCCTCCCAAGTAGTAGAATTACAGGTGTTCTCCACCACAGGAGGCTCAACACTTTTTATTGTTTCATAAAATAGAAAAACAATGACCAAATATGGTAATAGCCTTATAATCAGAGTATGCTTATATAATCCAATATTATATATGGTAATTAAAAATAAAGATGTAAAAATATTTATCATCATCATTATAAAAATAGTGTACTTTTGTTTTTCCATAATATTAGTTATTACCAGTACTATGCTTTTATTATGTATAAAAAATCATGAAAAGATAATTGATATAGTATTTAAATGTCTCTTATGGTTGATTGTATAATAATTTATGTCTAAGCTGTTAATTTTGCTTTTATTCAAAACCTGTAGAATAAGATCAGAATATAAATCTTGAACCCCAAATTAAGTGTTTTTAAATATTTATTATACCACTTAGCTGCCCATTTCAACACTTCCTACATATTACACAGACAATATATATATTTTTTTGTTTGTGTGTGTGTGGTCATGGAGATGGAACCCCAGGGCATTCTACCTCCTAGCGACACCCCCAGTCCTATGTTTTTTTATTCTTTACTTTTTTGAAACATGGTCTCACTGAGTTGTAAAGGGCCTCACTAAGTAGCTGAGGTAAGTAGCTATGGCTGTTCCCGAATTGCAATCCTCCTGTCTCAGCTTCCCAAATGCTGAGATTACAAGTGTGCATCACCACACCCATGTGGGGAGCCATTAAGGTCTTCCCCTTATCTTTACTAAAAGCATACTTCTGACTGTCCTTCCACCCAGAGTCAAGGTTTGGGGTCAAGGAGGCTTCAAAGTAAGTAATGCTAATGATGCTATTGTTCTGTCTGAGCTAAGGCTAGGTTTGTGCTGTTTGTGTTGCAACAGGGTATTGTTTGACCTGCCTGGACTTTGGACTTTTTCCCTCCAGGGTAACCTAAAGCTAAAAACTATAAATACCACCAGAGAAGAAGCCCCAGTATTCTCCAGTAGAGATATCAACCCGGGAGTTGACTGGCGATCCTTCCATGTTTAGGAATAAATAATATTTGGAATTTAATTCTTAAGAGTTATATTATTTCATCCTCACCCCTCTCTTCGGAACCCGTAATTTTGCTGGCTGGCTCCAGCACACCCAGCTGTTTGCTGTATATTGTGAAGATTTATCAAGAGCTTTGATTTTACAAATTCCTTTTTTGCATGTATGTCTTTGCAATTTATGGAAAAGAAATAGGCAGAGGGAAATCACAACCAATGCTGTTAATAATACCTATTGAAAAAGTGCAGAACAGAATTAGATGTGCATTAGAGAGTTTCCCTCTTCCCCCTCCCATCCCCTCAGGTTGCCTTATTTGCTCATCTATAGAATCTCCTTCATTCAGAGTTCCTCCTATCATCCATTTCTCCCTAGCTTTGCATATTAGAACATCTGATTTCTTTTTTGTGACTGACTAATCTCAATTAGCATCATGTCCTCCAGTTCCACCCATTTCCCTGTAAATGATGTAATTGTGTTTTTCTTTATGGCTGAGTAAAATTCCATTGTGTACATATCCCACACCCATCTGTTGATGGACATCTTGGTTGGTTCCACAGTTTGGATTTGGTGAATTGTGCAGCTATGAACATAGATACGCATGCATTAGTTTGGTAGTTTGGTTTCCTTTATTTTGGGTAAAGACCCAGAGGTGGTATTGCTGGATCATGTGTTAAGTCATCTGTAGGTGGCATAAAATGTAAGATGAACAAGACTGGCAAGGAGTCAGACTGCCAGAGATACTTGGAAACCAAGGAAGAATGGACGAAAGGCAAACAGGAAAAGGGACAGATTGCACCAGCTGCAGAGAACCATCTTGCTATCAAAGACAGATGGTGAGTTATCTTCAAGAGCTTCATTCACCTGTTACTGAGTAAATCTGGCTCATAATTCAATTTATTTGCTTCAGAAATTTTTGAAGGCAGTGCAATAAAAATTGCTGAAATATATTTACACTGCCTCCAAATCCATATTTCTGAAAACAGAGGTGAACAAATATTGAGTAAGGTATGTCTAGGGTGGGAAAAGAAATGATATGTGTAATTCATGAACATAGGATCATGTGATGGCTGCAGAGGTCATTTTGCTAGTATTTTATTGAGAATTTTCAATCTGTGTTCATCAAAGAATAAGCCTATATTTTTCTTCATGTTGCACCCATATATTGTTTTTGTATAAGAGTAATTATGGCCCTGTAGAATATGTTTTGAAGTTACTCTCTTCTTCAACCTTCTATAGAATAATTTAAGGAATATCGGCATTAGTTCTTTAAATGTTTGGTAGATCTCAGCAGTGAAGCCATCTGGCACTGGAATTTTCTTTAATGTAATTAAATGTAATGTGAGACTTTATATTATTGACTTAATCTTGTTACTTGTTATTGGTTTTTGTAACTTTTCTACTTTTTTCTTGATTCTTTGTGGGTAAGGTGTGCATTTTAGCAATTTGTCTATTTTTGCCAGGTTATCCAATTTGTTGGTATATTGTTCTTCATATCTCTAATCACCCATTTTGTGGCTGTGGTTTTAACTCTAATATCTCCCTTTTCTTCTCTGGTTTTATTTGCTTAAGATTTCTCTCTTTATTTAATGAATAGTGTGTGTGTGTGTGTGTGTGTGTGTGTGTGTGTGTGTACGTGTATCCGTGCATATGTATGTTAATGGGCATTTTTATTTTTTCTTAACTTTTTGTGTAATTCATTGTTAGTGTAAAGAAATGGTACTTATTTTGGTATGTTCACTTTGTAAGGGGCTAAAATCCAAAATACATTAGAAACTCAAATAACTAAATAGCAAGGAAATAAATAACCAGATTATAAATAGAAAAATTAGTTAAACACTCTATCAAAATAAGTTAAACATGGCCAACAGATACATGAAAAAATCCTCAACATTTCTCTCAGAGAATTGAAACTAAAACCACAATAAAAATGTGGTTTCACACATAATAAAATGCCTATTATTGAAAAACAAATAATATCAAATATTGCTGAGGATGTACAGCAAGGGAACACTGGCACATTGTTGGTAGGAATGTAAAGTAGTATGTAAATAAAGTATTAGTGTTATACTCCACTTTACACAATTGTATGAAGTTTTTGTTTTGTTTTGTTTTGCAGGTCTGGGGATGGAACCCAGGGGCATTTGACCTCTGAGCTACAGCCCCTGCCCTATTTTTTATTCTTTATTTTGAAACCCGGTCTCACTGAGCTGCAGAGGGCCTCACTAAGTAGCTGAGGTTGTCCATGAACCGCGGTCCTCTGGTCTCAGCCTCCGAATGCTGGGATTACCACGCGCAGCTGTATAAGGTAAATAAGGGCATAGAGTGGGGCCTTAATCCAGTGTGTCTTTATAAGAAAAGGGAGCAACACAGTGATGAGGTATAGAAAAAAGGCCATGTGTTAGAAACTGCAAGGAGGAGGCTAGCCACAAGTCAGGGAAGTTCATGAGAAGGCAGCCCTGCCCACACCCTGATCTTGGACTCCCAGTCTCCAGAAGGATGAGAAATTTCTATTGTTTACATTAGAAGAGCAAAGATTTTGTTCAAATACAATTTTAGATACTGTCCTCAATTTGTCTTCTTATTTTACAGATGCACATATTTGTATCTGTAAAATTAGAAGTACAAATACAGATTGTATTTGTGTGCATATGTATTTGTACTTCTCTATATAAATGAACGTGTATACAGATTTGCATATGTTTACATGTTTTAATCTATCCATCTATCTATACTAAAAAGAGTTAAAATAATACTTTTTTTGAATTGGCAAATGCCCAGAGCACAGCCGTGTACCACGTTAGGAGTATTTCTGTCAATATTGATCATTCTCATTCTAGATGTTTTATTTTTCCTTTCCCATTAAGTAAAAACATTTCATGCATCATCAGTGAAATGCAATTTTAAATTCCTTTCCCAATACTCTTTCTTTTGCCTGAAGAAACAACCAGTGTGTGTAACCAGAGTTTATCCAGTTTTCTATTGAATTTAAAACTTGGAGAAAGCCAGGTGTGGTGGTGCATGCTCGTAATCCGAGTACTTGGGAGGCTTAAGCAAGAGGATTACATAGGTTCAAAGCCAGTCTTAGCCACTTAGTGAGACTCTCAGCACCTCAGTAAGACCGTTTCCCAATAAAAATATAAAACGGGTCTGAGACTGTAGCCCAGAGGTAGAAGGCCCTTGGGTTCCATCCTCAGTACCACAAAACAAACAAACAAATCTTGAAGGAAATAGCACACCCTTTCTCTTGTGCTTCTCTATCTATGTCCTTTGTTTCTAACTAGTAGAATACAGGTTGTGAGAAGGGGAAACTACTAAATTATTACTTCAAGAACTGTTTGCTTTTAGCCCTGATGACTTCATTGAATACCCCCACATTAACTGTGCCTCTGGACTTTCGGTGAGGGTGCACAGGCACACACAGCCTGGACTATTGCTCTTGCTGGCACCTTTCTCCTTTGGAAGTACCCAAGGGCCCCACAGCTATCTCACAGCTGCACGCTTTAAAAGATATATTGCGGAGATCCATAAACATGTTAGAAAGTACAGCACAGTCATCTCTGCAGCTGTTCATCAAATCACATCAGAATTAGCATGCAAAGGGATATTGGAACATGGACAGATTTGCCTGATTTTATCCACCCTTTGTCAGCCCCTCTGGTTATAACAGCCCCTAATGTAGTAAGTGATTGACATCTCCACCTCATTTCTCTCTTTATTCTCATGCCAGTGGGGGTGAGGTGGTGATTTTAAAAATCACAAAAAAATAATAAGTGCAGTAAAAAGAAGGTGGTCCTGTTTCCCTACCACTCCACCTTCCTGTCAGTTCTCTAGGAGGACACAACAGTATTTTCACAGAGTTTTCTTTTTAGAGGTTGTTAGGAACTGTAGCCCATCAGAGCTCCCAGGAAATTCACATTAGTAAGATGAGTTAGTAGAGAATGCAAAAAATGAGGGGACCGGGAGGGGTTTCTGGGGGGTGTGCTGGATTTCTGAGGTTAAGGGTCAGAGAAAAAAACCATCCACACAAGTAGGGTGAGCATCTTGATCTGGAGAAAGGAAAGAAAAGAACAAGAAGCTGCCTGCTCTCCACCTTTGATGTTTTATAGAGCCCACTGCATTGTGTGAAAAAAGTCAGAAAGAAGGCAGGTTGTGTGTGTGTGTGTGTGTGTGTGTGTGTGTGTGTGTGTGTGTGTGCATGCGCGTGCACAGGCACCTATAAAGCACAGGCAAATAGTTGCATAACCCAATGGTCCATGAAAATGGAGAGGTCTGTAGTTTGGATCAGTAGAGCAGTGGTGATGCCAGTAGCAGCCCTGGCTATTCCCACAAGCATAGGTGACAAAGAGGTTTGAAATGGGTCCTGTGTTTCACCAGTAGCTGAGCTAGAACTGATGGAGGATGCTGATGCAGATGCTTCAAAGAGTGCTCCAGTCTGTCTATCATAGCCTCAGCCTGTGCATCAACTGGCCCCTGGACTTATTCTTCACTTGAATCTATCGCCTCAGTACCCTCAACTTCTTCTAGGCTCAGGGTGACCTGGAGGACCTTTTAGCCCTCTTGCAAGTTCTAGCAGAGTCTGGCCAGCAGCATTTCCCACCTAGAAATAGATTAAAAAAAAAAAAAAAACTAGCTCTGTTTGGACCTACACATCCCTGTGCAGGTGTGGCATGGGATCTACCTCTCCCCACCTGGGAGACAATATTTCACTCTAGGCTGAGGGAGTCCTGAAGATCTATGAATGGTTGCTGGAAATAAGTGAGTCACAACGGCTATAATTAGTACACGTTTCCCCATCTGGACGAAATATTCATCAGCACAAGAAATACCTAATGGGTAACATTAATTCAGTGCTAAAGGGAAGGCACAAGACAATAATCAGGGTGCACATGAGGTATCTCAACACTAAATTAAAGGTGTGCTCCTCCCGCAGGCTTCTGCCAAAGAAGGAAGCAGCCTTTTTCCTGAATAATTGAGGTTAATAACCAAGCTCTCTTCTTAAGACTCAGCAAATAATTGCTTCCTTCTCTAAAATAAAGAAGAGTAGGGAACAATTGTGGGAAGGCAAAACATTAAATAAAAGAAAATACATTAATAAACATGTTAAAGTCAACTAAGTCAAAAATGAGAAGGAAGGAGGGGGAGTAATTGGGGCAGGAATTGGGTAAGGGCTGAGTGTTTGTTGCCAGTACCATCCTGTACTCCACTAAGATGCATGACTACAATGCACAAATAAGAAATTAAAAAGATAATATAAATTGCGCAATTTTATTAGTGATTAATTAGTGATCCAAACATGGATGGTGATTTTTTTTTTTTTTTAACCATGGCCGGGAACTTTCTTTTGCCAGGTGAAATAACAACAAATTTGCTTGGAACCATGGCTTAAATTTGAAAATTGATTGTCTCTATGTACACCTGTGTCTATCAATATTGAAATATGACTGTAATTGAGATGCCATACATTTCTGTATGATTATAGTAAGAAATTCAGCCAATGTGCACATGTGTGTTTGTATAAAAATTAGCTACAGGTCTGTAAATATAACTGATGCTGATTGTGGGCCATGAAATGATGATGAACTACAATAAAGGCCAACAAACATCTAAGTTATCGTAAATATTTAGGTGTCACAGGTCACATCCTGTCTTGTTCATATTTTTTCTTTGCTGTTGCTTTTATTCTTTGTCCTTTTTAACAATCCTTAAAAAAATCACTAGCTCTTTTGTCAAACAGGAACATATCAGGGGTTGGATTTGGAACCTGGAACCTAGATCATTAAATTTTGAACTAGATAATTCTGAGTAACCAAAATACTCAGACCGCAACACCACTGGATCATTTTAAGACACCACTCTCACCGGTAGAAAGAACAATCAGACATAAAATCAGGAAAAAAATCCTCAGAATTAAAAAAGACTATAAAGCAAAATTCATCTGACATACAGCTATGCAATATTTCATTCAACAAGAGCTGGGTTCCCTTTTTTCTCAGATGCTTTTGAAACTTTCTCCAAAATAGATTTTAGGTCCAAAGGCAAATATTTTCAAATTCAGAAAGAAACAAATTGACATAATCTCTTGAATCTTGACATGGCATAATGGAATGAAATTAGAAATTAAAAGCAAAGAAAACTATAGAAACTAGACAAAAATATAGAGATTTAATCATGTATTTTTTAGATAATGAAAGGTTCCAAGAGGAAAGAAATTAATATATGTAAATATATTTACATATATATTAATATATGTAAATATATGTATATATGTAGGTTAAAAAGAAATGAGGTAAAGAAGAAAATCTCACTGTCATGTATAGTTATAGGAAATCAGTTTAAAAAGGGAAAAAAAGCAGTTTGAATGTGGAAAATCACTCAATCCTACCATATTCTGTCAATCATAATGCTAGTTTTTATCTTTACAAATGCACCAACACTGAAATGAAGCTTACATATTTGTAAACAAGAAAACATAAACATAAAATCTGGATTTCAGAACTTATACATTTTATCAGTTGTGATGATAACGTCAAAACTGTCTTCCAAAAGTATTCTTTAGAGAACAACTGTAGTATTTCTATCTCATCACAGCATTATAATAAAGAAATTAGTTTGACAGTATTTTTAGGTGGAATGTATTACCAAGTGTCAGTCTTGAAGTTTTATTAAGGAATTATCATACAAACAGATGAATAATTTTTATTTCATATTCAATTGTCCTCTTTAACATTTACATGTTGATTACATCTAATATTATGGAATACTTTGGTTTCTACCTAATATGAAATTAAACCAAATATTCCTAAATTGTGCTATTATGTTATTAGTCTCACTTTTATCATGCTATTTTTTTTATTAACCTCTATTTAGTCCTTATGTAAGAAACAATTTCTGTAGCTATAACCTATACTGCTAAATTTTCTCCAGAACTTCAGGCATTTGTTAATACTCTACTGTGAACATAGCCTTATTTCTTATTAAACAAATATTCTAAAAGATAAAGTAGCGACACAAATCTCTTTTCAGTTGATAAATACACTTTCCCATTTAGATGGAACATAATAATTCACACATGTACAATAGTATTTATTTCTAAAGAAAAAATTCCTGGGAGCAAAATCATATTCATAGCAGTTTTTAAAATTATTTATAGGAAGTTATTATATAACAGCTACCAATGAGATTATCATAAATTTATCACATCTGTATTATTCTTCTGTGATATATATGTAGAAATTTTTACTGTGTTTTTCACCATGTAATATCACTTACTATTCTATGCAAAATAAATCTCAGCAAAGCTAGAATGGAAGGATAAGGGAGGAAGAAAACTGAGGTTGATGAATGGAGGAGCTACATCTGAATATGTGTAAAAGTATGAATAGAACAGGTTAATCTAGACAGTCATTGTTGGGAGGGGGAAAGGGGAGCTGGGGTGGGAGAGGGCACCACATATAGTCTAAATGTATACCATTTTTAATGTGTTCCACTTATAAATAAAAAATATATACACCAATAATTACTGAGTAATTCCTCTGAAATCTCAAAAGCATCTTTCATATATTTTAACTCATAGACAGTTGACTTTTTCTTTCATATTTTATTTTCCATCTTCCTTGAAACTCACTTTTTAAAAATACTAAACTAAATCAGATCTCAATTTCAGCTTTGCACTTCCCTTTGGAAATTGACAGACACAATATTATTCAGAAGTTATTTGTTCAGATGCCACCACAGCATGAGTACTGTGAAAAGCAATTTGACCTCTATATGTGAGAAGCTGCAGGGCTCACTTTAAATACTTGGATCTTAGGTTTACATTTCAGGGAATGTTTGGAGATTACATCAGTTCAAGGATGGCTCACACACATTGGAATGATTCTAATCTACTGTCTAGGACCAGAGAAGTCCTGGCTTGAAAGAAAACAAGATTGACTGTAAAACAGGCCCATTACTATAGTGATACTCCAGAGGGATCCTAAACTTACACATATGAATTCCAGTTCTAACACTCATTTTGGGTCTAATTGGATGTCTGTAAGTTTGTTAACCCAAATGATTTTTTAAATCAGACATATAGGCCGGTCGTGGTGGCGCACGCTTGTAATCCCCGTGCTTGGGAGGCTGAGACAGGAGGATTGCACAGGTTCAAAGCCAGCCTCAGCTACTTAGTGAGGCTTTCAGCAACTTAGTGAGACTGTTTCCAAATAAAATATAAAAAGGTCTGAGAGTATAGCCCAGAGGTAGAAAGCTTCTGGGTTCCACCCCCAGTACCACCAAAAATAATAAATAAATAAATAAATAAATAAATAAATCAGAGATATAGGTATAGAGACAGACATATTAGATTAGGTAGATAGATACATGATAGATAGATGGATAGGGGATAGACAGGTAGATAGAGAGTAGATAATAGACAGGTAGATATAATTTTGTCAATTCTGAAGAATTAAAATACATGCTTCAATGATATATCTATTTGTTTAAATAAAAACCATCGAATTTTCATAGTTCCATGTGTCTTTAATGAAAATAAAAAAGAATAAATGACCACTCTGAAATATCAGCTTCCTTCAGCCAGACCTGTTGGTGCCGGCATGTAGTCCCAGCTACTTGGGAGGCTGAGGCCTGAGGAACATCGAGTCCAAAATTTGTGACTAGTTTGGGTAACATGGCACAACCACATCTCAAAATAATTTTCCCCTTCTGATCTAGACAATGTAGTCTTCCAAAATTCAAAATTCATGTGCTATATAGACTGAACCCCACAAAGTGACAGTATCAGACATAGGGCATTGGAGAAAATGACCAAGGTTAAATGAGGTCAAAATTGTGGAGCCTTAATCCAATGGGCCCATATAAGAAAAGGAGAACATTGAGATTAGTTAAATGAGATTAGTGAAGCACAGAAAGAGAAGGGACGTGTGTTTTTTCTAATATGCTTAAGCTAGGGAGTATTCGAAATAGCAGAGGGACTCCAGATAATGGAGGGGAAGCCTCAGCAAAGCCAGAAAGGCGGGATAGGGAAAGAAGAAGGCTGAGGTTAATCAGCCTTACCAAAACTACATTCTAATATGTGTATACATGCAAATAGAACATTGTTAGCCTGCATGCTCAGTATTGGGAGAGAAGGTAAAAGGGAAGTGTGAGGAGGGCACCAATTACTGTGTAAATATACACCATTGTCAACATGATCCACATTATGATGTGAGGCGATAGTGCACCAATAAGATAAAAAATAAAATAGGAAGATGCCAAAGATGCGCAAATAAGGTGACCTAACTGAGGGGGATAAGAGGAAGAGGCCAATTTCCTGATGTACATAATGCATATTCACAGACATATAAAAGTCAATCACTAAGCCAAACGTGAAAAAGAGGGAGGGGGGAGGGAATGAGGCTGGAATTGGGTAAGGGCTAAGTGGGTGATGTGTGCGTGTATGCCTCCACCATCTTGTACCCCATTAAGATGTACGACCACAATGCACCAATAAAAAAATTTACAGAAAGAAGGAAATATCAGCTCCTTCTCTCTCATGATATAAGAACAGAATGAGGAGTTCATGTTAGTTTTACCAGGCTGTCAGAAATACCTGATAAAGTCAACTGAAAGTAAGAAAGGTTTATTTTAGCTTATAACTTCAGTTGTGAGAAACTGGCTCCATTCTTATAGGCTTGTGGCAAGGCAGAAATGTCAGAACAGAAAGGGCCTGGTTTAGGAAATCTGCTCACCCTTTTAGCAGCAGAGAGAGAGAGAGAGAGAGAGAGAGAGAGAGAGAGAGAGAGAGAGAGAGAGAGAGAGAGAGAGGAAGAAGAAGAAGAAGAAGAAGAAGAAGAAGAAGAAGAAGAAGAAGAAGAAGAAGAGGAGGAGGAGGAGGAGGAGGAGGAGGAGGAGGAGGAGGAGGAGGAGGAGGAGGAGGAGGAGGAGGGAGAGAGGAGAGAGGGAAAGAGGGAAAGAGAGGGAGGGAGGGAGGAAGGGAGGGAGGGAAGGAGAGAGAGAGAGAGAGAGAGAGAGAGAGAGAGAGAGAGAGAGAGAGAGAGAAGATGAAATGAGAATGAATAAGTGACTTCTTCCAGGACATGTCCCCAACATAAACCCACTTCTGCTACTCAGACCTAACTCTCTACAACTTTTACCAATTCCCAATAATTCTATTAAATTATGAGTCCACTAATGGATTAATACAAGGACCATACTAATGAGAATAGAGCCCTTATAGTCCAAACACTTCACAAGATCCCCACATTGCTGTTCTGCAGATCAAGCCTTCAACATATGAGCCTTTAGGGGATATTTCAGATCCAAACCATGACTAAAGAAGATATCCGTAAGCCAGGAAGAGAGGTGTCAGCGGGTCTGGTATGTGCCTTCTCTCAGTCGCCATCTTCCCAGAATCCCTGGCTTTTTTTTCTTTTCTATAGTGAGCTAAGAAAAGAATCCATGGTAAATCCCACCAAAACCATAACAAAGGGACAATATTGACTTAGCTTGCAGTACTTTGCCATAAAAACATAATTGTAATCACTTTTTATGAATGCCGAGAAGCAAAAATACCTCTGAAAAATCACAAAACTACATCTAAACAAACACAATAGTGTGAGGCATGGTGATAAAGAAGGGAAAATGTTGAGTATTTTATATGTACTAGGAATTTACTGTAAGTGTCTAAATAATTCTTTTCAGCAATTGAACTAAGTGTATTTATTACATCTCATTATATTGATGATAAAAAGTGAAGATTGTGACAAGCATACCTTGTGCATAGATACAAATTTGGTAAAAGAAAAATTAAAATCCCTTTCTCTTCCACTATATTTCTGGACTATGGAAATTCAGAAGTTATAGCATTATAGTACAGATGAATTTGGGTAACATGACTTTGATTCAAGCCTACAATTATTTTATAAACATATCTCAATTCATATAGACTAAAACTTAAATGAATTAGTATTTATTTTATTGTTATAAGTAGATATTTCATGTCTTATTTTTAAAGTACTGTTTAAATATTTTATTATTTCAGAAAATTAAGAAAATGAATCTCTTTTAGACCGATATTTATAAACGAGAACTGATTATTTGATGTTGAGTGCATTTCCCAAATCCATATGTCAGCTTTCTGGAAGGCACCAAGTGAAATTAAGAGTATGCTTGCCATAAAAATATAGGCCATTTGAATTAAAAGTTGATTATGTCACAAAGTGAAATATAAAGTAGCAACTTTACTTCCAGATTTAGTACTTATCATATTTAGCACATAAAATATTTCTGGCAAGATCTAATAAATGTGCACAATAAATAACAATTACATCTGAATATCGTATTTTGTGTATATCTCATTTCCAGTAAACTTCTTGCTCTGCCAGAAAGAGATTCATTGCAGCAGTAAACTAAGCAATGTTTTATCTCTCGCCATCAATATCCATTCATGACAGAGCTTGCACTTCATGATATAGTCAATCTCTGATAAAATAAGATTTAAATTTGTAAATGTTTATTTAACTCTAGGCTATTGATTCCTCTAGGAGGTGACACTTCCAACCAACGAAATCTGATATTCTCCAAAAAGAGACAGCAAAAACAAAGCAAAACAAAGCAAACAAACAAACAAAAATAAACAGCAGACAAGAGGATGGAGAAAAATAGGTTTCGGCACCTGGTGATGTACTATAATTAAGAGTAAATATGTAGCTCAGGTATTGATGGAATGGTATTGACAAATATAGACTAGGTTCTATATCTTTCTGTTTTTGATTGTCTACTCCAGCCGAAGCAACCCAATTACAATGTAATGCACCTAATGAACATTTTTATAATGTTTCATTTGGTGACTAAATATTGAATTTTTGTATAGGAATTTGCAATCTAAAGGAAACCCAGAACAAAGCCAGGCGTGGTGGCGCACGCTTGTAATCCCCCCGCTTGGGAGGCGGAGACAGGAGGATCATGCAGGTTCGAAGCCAGCCGCGCTGGCTTAAGAGATCTTAGAACTGAAAGTGTGTGCCATTTGACTAACATCTTATCTCCCCACCCCCAAGTCCCTGCCTACTGAAATTTTTAGGATTGTTTTTGCTTTGCTCATCTGGTTATAGTTTTTAGTAATAGAGATTATTTATTAATCTCTTGACAGAATTTTAGAAATCCCTGAAAAACGTTAAAGAATTCGAGTGTGTGTGTGTGTGTGTGTGTGTTCTTACTGATGCAGTCTTCTACTTATCACATTCATACATTTGAATATAAGATGAATGGATGAAAAAAATAGCAGATTAGCTCAGTCATTTAATACTTTTTGTGTTTTATATTAATCCAAAACAAAGTATTTGCTTATTTATGAGGAAAATGTTTGGGTTACTGGAATATGATGACTGTTTCATCTAAGCTCAGTAGCTGCACATGGCAGACTGGGTAATGAATTTCACAGTTCTGCTTTATGAGGTTTCCATTATTCTAGTTGGTGTGCCATTAGTTTTGGAAGAAAAAAAATTGTATTAGTTTGTTAGGTAACTTTAACAAGCCCAGGGGTATATTCTTATGGCTAGTATGCCATTAATTCTATTTTGGAGAAGTGAACAAAATTTTAATTTGAAGTGTCTCAAGCCAATCATGGTTTTAACACATTCAAGGAAGAGTATTAGTTACTAAATTTTAAATTTCACATTTACTCTATTACTAATACTTTTTGATTCCAGAAAGCCTTGTATCATCAGTTCACCTGTTCTAATTCAGCAGCCTGTTTCTGACTTGTGATGTTATAGAAATATATAGAATCTAATCTGAGATGTGTTTTTCCATTATTATTGATACATTACTCTAAAATCATATCATTGGCATTTTAGTAGGTGTAGGGGTGTGTGTGTGTGTGTGTGTGTGTGTGTGTGTGTGTGTGTGTGTGTATGTGTGGTATGGAGGATTAGACTCAGGGAAGCAATACCTCTGAGATATACCCCCAGACTTATTTCAGTTTTTAGTCTGAAACAGGGACTCATTACGTTGCTGAGAGTCTTAGTTGCTGAGGCTAGTCTCAAACCTATATTCCTCCTGCCTCAGCCTCCCAAATATTGAGATTACAGGTGTATTCCACCATGATAAAGATTTTAGTAAAATTTATACATAAAAAGTCCTTAAGGAATCTTTATTCAATAATAAAGTATTAATTTCATACTAAAAATATACTACATATTCATTTATATTACTACATTTAAAAAAATTCAATGACCAAAGTAAGAAATAAACATGGAATTTGTGTCTTATAAAAATATATTCAAGAGCATATCAAAAGATAAAAAATTGTAACGGATCAAAACATGACTACTTCTCTCGTTTCTTTTTGACATAAAAGATTTCCTAGAATTTCAATCACAATTTTTCTTGATAACTATTTAGAATAAATAGACTGTTATGAGCAGTTGAACACATTGAGGCCTCTGTTAAGTCCTGACTTCTTATTAACCTTTCATGGTACAATTAAGTATTCAAATGATATTGGGCTCAATTCTCATTTCTTCGTGATTGGCTTATTTGGTTGTCATCTCAATGTTATTTAAAGTAAGGTTGTGAGTTCAATCCTAATAGCTTTCAGAGTTCATTATTCTTTTAGGGCTATAATCCTAGAGTGAATAAGTAGTTCCATCTTGTGTGATTTTTAAAATCTAGGGAATATAGAAATCTCAAACATTATTTTAATGCCAAAACAAGAAAACAAGACAAAGCCAAGTATGGTGGCACATGCTTGTAATCCCAGTACTTGGGAGGCTGGGGCAAGAGGATCGTGGGTTCACAGCCAGTATTAGCTACTAAGTGAGGTCTTCTGCAACTTATTGAAACCCTATTTCAAGATAAAGAACAAAAAAATAGGGCTGGGGGTGTAGCTCTGAGATAGAATTCCCTGGGTTCTTCTATCACCAGTACAGAGAGGTCACTCAATAATTTAATAGCGATTATAGGAGTATTAGTTTTCTATAGCTAAATAAAAAATAAAAATAAAAATAAATTCCAAAAATTTAGTGGCTTAAAAACCAAGGCTATTTATTACTTTACCATTTCTGTAGATTATAAGCCTGGGCACAACATAATTGGGTTCTCTGATTAATGTCTCCTGTGAATCATAACTTCTTTCAATATTGCTGATTCTGATTTTTTACAGAGTTGAAATCCTTATGTTAGTAAGATTTTGTTCACTACCTTTTTGTAAACCCAGAGTTGATATCATCTCCTAAAAAATTTTTAACATTCTTCAACCATGAGGCCATCTTCACAAAATTGTAGTTTATTGATTTCTGTTGTCTCCTTTAAGAGGGCTTACATGGTTATTTCAGGTACAAACTGTACCCATCAGGGAGTTAAAATCTGGGTAACATCATGGAGTCCTACCTACCAAACTGAGACCAGAACATGGGGTTCCTCACTCCCTGTTTAAAAGTTTTCATCTTGAGGTGCTAATACTAACACATTCACCCAACTGATACCACTGTACCATTCTATTTTTCTTCAGGAGGAAGCCGGAGTTTAAAACAATCACTTGAACTTAAGCAACCCTACATCAATCTAATTATGCATATATTTTAGATTGTAGTTGTTTATAACATAATTCCTTTTTTATAGTATAAAAATTACATGAACCTATATAACCTAGAATTTAAAAATCCATCGGCGTATCTGAAATGGCCACAACTAACCCCCATTGTCACTCAGGTCGGGTACCACCTCCCTCCCCTATTTTTCAAACCCTACTTTGATGAGAATGTAGCTCAGGATTTTACTATCAAGATCAGAGAAGAGTAGACTTGCACAGAAGATCTGGTCACAAGAGATGGGCATCCCAAAGCTAAAAGTACAGTGAACTTATCCACTCCCAAGTATTCCCAGGAGTGCTACAAATAGGTCATATAGCCTTTCATCAAGATAAAAGAGACTTTGCCCCTGAAGGTCAGTGATCTCTTGGCACAAGGTCATTTGTGGAGTGTCAGAGCTTCCTCAAAACCTCAACCTCTGTCAAAATGCTTTATGAGAAAAAGTGATCTTATTTTATTTTTAGAGTTTCAGAATGAACCTATTCTAGAGATATATGTCCATCTTACATTTTCAGTTAATCATATAATATCTTGTAGGTCTGGAGTTTTAGGGGGTCCTGGTGGGCTGTTGATCAAGCAACCAGTAGGTGACATTGGCAACATTTGTCAGAAGCAGCTGGTTTACTGAGCGGTGTGTTGTGACACTGATTGCCTTTCCCGTACAAAATTAAGGGGACAAGGTAACAGAGGCATAGAAACTGTCATGGCTGTAAGGGGTCCGAAGAAAGGCTGAATCCAGGGAGCCAGGCTAGGCTAGAGAGATGGTCCCTGATCTTTACTCTATCCTTGAAGCTGAAGGCTATCTGCAATGGAATTAAGGCTTTATGTTCCTTCTACCTGTCCAGATTGATTAATAAAGTAACAGCATGCCAGCTGACTTAAGAACAAAGGTCTGCTGTGTCCACAAACGTCAGCTGATTTTTTCAAGTGTTCCCTTTCCTGTAGGTGAGAAGCTTGAGCACGGAAGCCGAGAGTACCAGAACGAACCCTTGGCCCTGGTCAGCGGGAAGGACAGCCCGGTGCACCCACAGCAGCAACCTTAGGAAATGTCACATTCAACCTCCACGGAAGTCAGTCCACGGAAACCCAGGAACCATCGCAGCGCCCGCCTACTGTGAGGATTTGGGCTGTTTTCTTCTGCGTCCACACAGACTGGGGTGTGGGGGACAAACCCCAATAAACAAGATTCCCTCTTGGCCTACACAATGCCAGGCATAGTGGTGAAATGGGGATCTTGAAATGAGTGCTCTTGTCCAGTGGCTTTGGATAAATGAAATCCAAAGACTAGCGAAAGAAGGGTATTATGAAAGTGTTTTTTTTTTTTTTTTTTTTTTTTTTTTTTTTGCGGTGCTGGGGACAGAACCTGGGGGATTCTACCTCCAAGCTACACCCCCAGCCCTATTCTTTTTATTTTTCATTTTGAAACAGGGTCTCACTGAGTTGCAAAGGGCCTCACTAAGTAGCTGAGGCTGTCTGCGAACCTTGATCCTCTTGTCTTTGCCCCCAAATGCTGGGATTACAAGCGTGCGCCACTACACCTGGCTTATAACCATTTTGAGTGTATAAAAGTGTGAAAAAACACCACATAGTCGAAGTACCAGACACAGTTGAAACAGCTGTGATACAAAGTTAATAATAGAAGAAGAGTTCTGTGCCTATATCTGATTTTTGAGTTTCAGGCATAAAATTCATTCTATTGATTTAAAAATAAAATCAATTTATTAGAGAAAATGAGAATTTCTGGATGGTTCGGGGAAAATGTGTATGCTCCATGGAGCTAACAACACAGGAATTGGGATCAGTTACTGGTAGATGGACCATTTTTAAGTCTGGAGGACTGTGTTTAGGTTAGTGAAAATAGTGTTCTTAAAATGAGTTGTGGTGTTAAGCACTTAGGGACAGTTCAGCCCTGCTACTGAAGCAAGGTGTGTCCACTGCAGGCCTTCCTCCTCATTAACACAGTCCACTCTGTGTGAGACGTGCTATCTTTATTCTCTGTACTTTGAAAATTATTCAGCTTCTAATCTTCAGTTATCCTTTGTGTATTTTTGTGGGGTTTAATGCCACAGAGATGTAAATTTTTCATAACACATTCTGAGTCAATCCCTATATCCTGATTTCTGGGGATCTTGTTCTGACTACCTATTGTTTCTGGAACTCTGTAGAGCTTAGTACTCAGAGGCAGGGCTGAACTGAGTGCATAACACCACTACGCATGTGCAGTCATCATGGTTTCTTAAAATTCCATTTTGAATTTCCTGAGATTCCCAAATCTCAGGATCTGGTAGGCTGGGTTTGGGCCCCTTCTCTCTGGGTCACCTATACAAATTGCTTCCAGGAAGAAGTTAGGGATATTGTAGAGATCATCACAGGTGTAAAGCACAGAGTCCTGCCTTCCCATTTTCAGATCTCTGAACACATTCTTTTAATGTATTTTGCTCATTGTTTCTAGTTGCTCATAGTGGAAAAGAAGTATGTTTTTCTTTTCCATTATTTTTTTTCTTAATCATACCATGGCCTAAAGTAAAACTCTTCAGAAAATATTTTGTTTTCCTTTACCCCGGATCTTATAAAGGCATCAGAGGGGAGAGGTACAATGACCCTGAGTTCAATCCCTAGTATAACAAAATCTAAATTCTGGGGTATAGCTCAGAGGGAGAATACCTGGGTTCAATCCACAGTGACATACATACAAGTAATGTAATAACTTAACTAATAAATTAATTAACTTAATAAATCACTTCTCTTCTTAGGAAGATTATACATGTATCCTATCTTCCCTGAGTCAGTAGTATAATATAAAAGAAACATAATTTAGAAAAATGCAGACAGGGAATATCATTGAAGAAAATCTATATATATTAAAATTCCATATTCAAGTTTTCTGAAGTAAAATAATTATTGCTGCCTTACCTGAATACAAGGTTTTGCATCTCCTTGCCATACTAGCTACTCTTCATATTTTTATAATAAAGGTTTTATGTAAATATAGCTTTAGGAGCCGGGCGTGGTGGCGCAGGCTTGTAATCCCCGCGCTTGGGAGGCGGAGACAGGATTTAAGAGTCTAAGAGGATGTAATTACCTTAGACAATGTATGTAAGTTGATGCCTGTGATTGTGAAGTTATTTTAACTTCATTTGAAAATAAAATTAATAAGTGTGGATGAAATGATGTGTGGGTCTAATGAAACGAGGAAGCAGATACAGATAAAAGAGCCTATATCACAGTTAAATTCTTCAATCATTTCATGGTTTCACTCCAAGATCATCAGCAAGAAAATAGCATATTGGGTATAGTATTCAACACTATAATTTCCCTCTAATTTCAGAATTCTTCTTCAAACCAAGAGATACTGTGTTCTCACTCTCGTGTCTATTCCCATTGACCCAAACACCTCTCTGAATCTTCTTTATTAAAAACCTCATTCAGATAATGGAGGGGAAACCTCAGCAAAACTGGAATGGAAGGGTAGGCGAGGAAGAAGGCTGAGGTTGATTAATGGAGGAGCTACATCCGAGTATGTGTAAAAGTATGACTGTAGCATGGTCAACCTGGACACTCACTGTTGGGGGAGGAAGGGAAAGCAGGGAGGGGGAAGGGCACCACGCACAGTCTGAATTTATGCCATTGTCAATACGATCCACATAAAAATAAAAATAAATGAAAAATTAAAAAATAAAACCCAAAGAGATTCTCAGATAAGCCTCTCTGACACCATGTGATTATGAGCACAAAATAAAAACTCGTACCAAAGCTAACCCGTGTTCAAGTTCTACTCCTCCAATATATTAGCTGTCAACTCACTGAAAATTTTTAATATTGTTTAATATACAGATCTCTAACTTGCAAGTGTGTAATGACCACTTAGAAAGCAAATAAAATATTTAAAAATAGTTTGACTTTCTGCCAGAAAAGATAAAATATATATCCAGCTTATGCAAATATGTCTAAAATAAAGAGTATTTGGTGCAAGCTGAAAGGAAATGGTATCTATTTTCATCCCTTATCCACGAAGACCAAAAGAGTATTTGTACATTAAGCAAAATATTTTAAAATCTGTTGCCAAGATGTATGAGTTTTATACCTATGAAAACCACAGGAGGACTTTTTTTTTTTTTTTTTTTTTTGGTGGTACTGGGGTGGAACCCAGGGGCTTTCTACCTCCAGGCTATACTCCCAGACCTATTTTATATTTTATTTGGAAACGGTCTCACTAGTTGCTGAGAGCCTCGCTAAGAAGCGGAGGCTGGCTTCGAACCTGTGCAATCCTCCTGTCTCAGCCTCTCAAGCACAGAGTTTACAAGCATGCGCCACCACGCCCGGCTACAGAAGGACTTTCAAAAGTAGCTTCATAAAAACTTTTGATGGATTTCCTTTTTCACTAGAAAGATTTTTAAAATATAAGTGGCAAAGTAAAAAAAAAAGAGGAAGCAGATACACCCTCTTGTTTGTGTCCACAAAGTTTTAGTGTCAATAAAATCTTACCATTGCTGGTGCATGGATGATACACAAAATACATCAGTATCATTGAAGAGCAGTTTAAAACACCCTTTTCTTAGCTAACCAGTTAGCTTTTTCTTACTATTTTCCCATGCCAAACCTCATGGCAACAATTTTCACCTTTTCTTTCTTTTTTTATTTGCAAAGAGATGTCATTGTGGAACGAGATGATAAATGATTCTCAGAAAACTGTTTCCTGCAGTATTTTTGGAAAGGCCATGTGTTCAGCATAGTTTATGTCAAAAGGTTAAGACCACAAATCCAGATTCTCTCCATATGCTTGAAGGTCAGACAATGGCAAAGAAAAGTAAAAGAGAAAGAAAGAGAGAGAGAGAGAGAGCACTCTTGTCACTGGTTCTATTTATGACCCAACCTTATAGACATCTCATTTTTAAGTATTTTTCTGAGAAGAATTTAGAATAAAAACTGCAAGCAATCTGTTTAAATTTATTTCAGTCTAAACATAATATTCATCTTATTCATTGAAGAAAGTTGCTTGTAGGGTCAGGATAATTTTTTAAGAGAAAAACAGGTGTGTAGCCGGGTGTGGTGGCGCACGCTTGTAATCCCAGCATTCGGGAGACTGGGACCTGGAGAATCACGGTTCGCAGACAGCCTCAGCTACTTAGTGAGGCCCTCTGCAACTCAGTGAGACCCAGTTTCAAAATAAAGAAAAAAAATAGGGCAGGGTATGTAGCTCAGGTGTCAGATGCCCCTGGGTTCCATCCCCAGACCTGAAAAAAAATAAAAAATAAAAAGCAAACAGGTGTGGTGGTGCTCACTTGTAATCCCAGTATCCCAGTACTTGGGAGGTTGAGACATGAGAACTGCAGGTTCACAGCCAGCCTCAGCAACTTATTAAGGCTTTCTGCAACTTAGTGAGACCCTGTTTAAAAGAATAAAAAATAGGGCTGGGGGTATAGAGGTATAAAACTTCTGGGTTCAATCCCCAGCAGCACGAGAGAGAGAGAGGGGGGGGGGGAGGGAGAACACGAACATGAACTTGTAACTGCACCTAAATTTACCTTAAATAAAACACTTAATCATTAATAAATAGTAATATCTATATATAAAATATTTACTTTTCACTACCTAACTTTTCACTAACAGTGACCACCTGGCCACTTCATTAGTCCCCTAATGATTCAGTCAGTTACCACCCACACTGAGGGTCCCACGTGCCTGGAGAAAACTGCAGAGTTAGGCAACACAGAAGGTGACATTAAATCTCTGGATCAAAAAGAGGGGAAGAGTGCAGAGGTAAGGTAGAGGCAGGTAGATGATCTTACAGAAGAGAGAAAGAATTGCTTTGTTTGTAGACAAAGAAAATGTTATTTAAGGGCTTAAGCTCGTTGTTTTCATTGTGAAAGAGCTAATGTCTTTTTCTCATAACACTATGTTTCCTCTTAGGTAAAACATGTCAGAGTCCAACATTGCTTATTTTTCCTGGATTCCTGTCTTAGTGCCTAGATCAACTTGGCTTTTATGAATTTTTCTGTACTCTGCTACACAGAAGCTATCTCACTATCTCATGACAATTTCCCTGTTGAGCACAAGACCTCAGTTTGACAAAAAAGTATTTGTAAGAATAGCCATTCCAAGTACAAAGACTACTTGTAATAGTCCAACCTAAGTAAAAGAAAAATAATATACATAAAAAATACACATGATGTGCTTATTCATGCAACAAAAACACAGAAAGTATAAATAAAAGTGTAAAATAGTAATTTGCTACACAGGTAGATGGGTGCGTATAGGATGGGAAAAAGGAAAGATGGATGGGGTTACAAAGATGTCCAGTGAGAAACACTTTTCTAATATATCATTTTAATTAATTCCTCTACAATGGTATTTTGCATACCTCCCACATATCACAAAGTAATCTAACTAACTAGAATATAAGAAATACAAAAATGTCATAAATACGATACAAACCCTATAGTAAACTTCACAGTATTTAAAATCACAAATAGAAAAGCCGGGCGTGGTGGCGCACGCTTGTAATCCCCACGCTTGGGAGGCGGAGACAGGAGGATCGCGCAGGTTCGAAGCCAGCAGCGCTGGTTTAAGAGACCCTGTTTCCAAATAAAAAAGTATAAAATAGGTCTGGGAGTGTAGCCCAGAGGTAGAAGGGCTTCCAGGAACTCCAACAGCACCAATAAATAAATAAATAAATAAATAAATAAATAAATAAACAAACAAATAAATAAATAAACAAATAAATAAATAATAAAAAATTAAAAATTAAAAAAATAAAATTACAAATAGAATAATTTTTACTAGGGATATCAGAGGGACTCCAAAAAATGGAGGAGAAACTTCACCAAAGCTAGAATGGAAGGATAGGAGAGGAAGAAGGCTGAGGTTGATTAATGGAGGAGCTACATCTGAATTTGTGTAAAAATAAAAATATAGCATGGTTAACCTGGACACTCATTGTTGGGAGGGGGCTAAGAGGAAGTGTGGGGAGTACCAAGCATAGTCCGAATGTATGCCATTTTCAATTATGTTCCATATAAAAATGAAAAAAATAAATTTAAAAAATAGGAAAGGGGGTGTAGCTTAGAGGCAGAATGCCTCTGGGTTCAATCCCTAATGCCACACACACAAAAAAAATTTGGAGCTCCAATAAAAACATAGAATAATTTTAATTTATATGAAGATAAAAATTGCATTAAAATACAAATATAAAAAACATAGTCATACTAACAGAAATGGTGAAATAAAACTAACCAAAAATAACTTTAGAAAATAAAGTGGTACTTGGATAATGTAGAAATCAAGATGAAATATATTAGAGATAAATAAATTTATTTAGTGATTTTTTTACAAATTTTAAGCGTATGTGTTCACTAGTTTTAAACGACTTTATGTGTTACAATAATTGAATACAAAGCATAGTAGAGATAAAAGATCCCGTTTCTCACAATAGTGAGAAAAAAATTACAACAGAAAAGGCAAAGATAAGTTCTGTGGTTTTGAAATGGAATGAGATCTTGTAGTGTTTGTGCAAGTTTGTTTTCATTCATATATCTCCTAACAAAGTCTGGTAAGAGACCTAGAAACCATGGCCAGTCAGTAGCAAGTACAATTAGCATCCAGCTCTTGGTTTCAAAATACCATTCTCAAAGAAAAGGAACCAGGACCTCTAGAATTCTAAAGCTAGGGTAGAGAAAGTGCACGCCAAGTTTAAAACATGTTGTAGTCTAATAAATTATAGTAATTTGCTGTGCAGCAAATTACTGTTTTTACTCTAATAAATTAGAGATCGTATTTAAATCAATTATTGTTAAAATATGCAACATGATAAATTATATTATTTGATTATAAAACATAAAACTTAAAATAAAAGACATCCATGGATCAGTTTTGATATCCTCAAATAAGTGAATAAATGAAATGGTAACACTCTTTCTTATAGTAGAATTTTAATTAACAAATGTAAAAAATGGTCATAGGAAAATTGGCAATAGGCAAACACTAACCAGAGTGATATATATTTTTTCAGACAAGATATACTTAGGAATGTTATAATTTGCCAAGAAAAGTCTATGGAGAAATTGGACTTCAATAATCTCAGAGAATTTATTATCTACAAAGAAGACAGTGTGTGTGTGTGTGTGTGTGTGTGTGTGTGTGTGTGTGCGTGCGCGCGCAATACTAGGGATTGAACCCATGATCATGCTACCTATGAACTATATCTCCAGTCTTGTTTCTTATTTTATTCTTTATTGGGGAAGATGGTCTCACGAAGTTGCTGAGAGCCTTTCTATGTTGAACCTGGCCTTGAGCCTTGGAGCCTATCAGCCTCCTGTCTCAGCCACCCAAAGAACTGAGATTTCAGGTGTGCATGCCACCCTGCCTGGCCAATAGTTAAATTTAAGAGGAGAAATCTAGTAGAATCCATGCTGACCAAGTGACAAAAGTCAACATCACCAGTAATAAGACTCTTTGTCATTAAGAACCTTGTGATAAATTGCCCTAAAGAGGACATTACATGAGTTTTGCAGTATTCATGTGAGGCTTGAAGGTCAGAAAAGTATAAAATTAAAAATAAATAATTTAAAAAGCATCAATTCAAAGCAAATTCAGGTACATCTGACCAAAAAAATCTCAATAACATTCTTCAAAAGTTTCAAGGAAAGGAAAGATTAAACATCGCTTGCTGACAGCAGAGATTAAAGAAAAATAACAACTAAATGTAGTGTAAGATTTGAAATAGTGATCTAAAAATGAAAAACAAAAAACTAAAATGATAGTCAAGTCAAAGCTGGTGAAAGTAGAATCGAGTCTTCAGTCGAGAGTGCACCGCCATGCTGCCTGATGTGAATTAAACGTTATGCCCACAATCATGTCTGCTCCTTTGCATTGTTCTGTGACTACTGTGGCAGGCTTGAGTAGTCGCCAGAGGGTCTGTATGACCTAAAAGCAAAAATATTTATTATTCCTTTTTTGATAAGAAACCCTAAGTCAAATCTCTAGCCTGGTTTATAGTTTTGCACTATATTAAATCTGGTTTTGATGATTGTGCTTCAGTCAAGCAAGACAGTAGTATCAGGGATGATGTGTGGGTTATTTGCAGTAGCTTTCTGCCACATTTTGCAACTTTTTTGTAACTTTAAATTACTATTCTCTGAAACCCTGCTTCAAAAAAAAAAAAAGAAAGAAAGAAAAAGAGGGGACTGGGGTACCACTCAGTGGTAGAGCAAACCAGGGTTCAAAAATCTCTGGTACAAAAAAGACTTTAAAATCCAAAGTTTAAAAATAAAAAAGAGTAAAAAGAAGCGAAGAAAAAAATGCTGGTACTATGGACATCGGACCAGTTCAGCTACTATAGAATAATCCATTTTCTGAACACTGAATGGTCTTTCACAAGGTAGTAATTCTATTATAATTTGATCAACTATGGATTTATTGATGGACACATATTATGATTCCACTAATGGCACTACTAATGATGTTTTGATTAACAAAAAGCAGTGTATAACTACTATGTGTAAACAGTTTTTATAGAAGACCAAATAACACCTATCAGTTACAGAAACAGTTATAAGTTACTTTGCAAAATGTCTTTCTTTTGATACCTGATTTATAAAATCTAATCTTTGACATTTCATTTTCTCAAAAGTGTTTGTACATAAAGATTCCTCAGACATCTGTATGATTGACATTTGGGCTGGTAACTTCTTGTTGTGGGTGCTGTACAGCTTGGCACACTCCTGAACTCTGCTCACCAGGTGCCAACAGCACAGTCAAAGTACCTCCACACATTGCCAAATACTTTCTTGGGAAGAAAAATTCTTCCCAACTGAAAACCGCTCCTCTCGAGTAAAGTGTTAAAATATTGCCATTTATTGCTATATGGATGTAGGCTGACAGTCAATCTACTTTTTCAATTAATATAAGTTCAATTAGTAATGAAAATAAAGATTACTAATGAAAAGTTAGTAAAAGAGTAAACAACATACAATAATTTGTTGTCTCAATAAATAGAAAATTGGCAGGATGGTAATATATTTTAATTGATTTGTAAGAAAAATTATTGATGGATTATAAGCATACATCATAATGAAGCCCAGAGTATTAGAGACAGACGTCTATACAGAGCTTGGTGAATTTGCCCTCCTCCCACTTGGCTCTTCATACATGATATTGAGGTTGGCATTGATGGTTCTATGTATCACACGATACCAGTTGAAATGTTTCCTTCACCAGGTCTCTCTGCCTCCACTGGCCTCCCTCCCTTAGACTACCTCTGTCACTCCGCTAGGGTTTCTCCTCCTTTCTCTGGAGGCCCCTTTGTGTCTCAATTTCTTCCCAGCATCCACTGATGAGGAAAAACATAGGAACTTTTATTTTTTGGTGACTGGCTGATCTCAGCATAATATTCTCTAGTTTTATCCATTTTCCTATGAATTATATAATTTTGCTCTTCTTTAAGATTGAGTAGGATTCTATCGTTTTTCTATTCCATGATGTTGTAATCCTCCCATCTGTTAATGGACACCGAGGCTGGTTACAGAATATGGCTGTTGTGAATTGTGGGCTATAAACGTAGATATGCATGTGGTGTCACTATATTATGGCTTTAATCTTTTTAAAAGAGGATTGTCACTGGTTATTTAAGTATTATTACAACCTATTGCTACATAAAGTAAATAAAACTTTTTACTTAGATATATAACTTTTTACTTAGAATCATGTTAAACTTAAACTACTAAATAAATTTATCCTAAAAGACAGACTACTATTTATAACCATTTAAGAGGATCTAATATGTCAATTTACTTGAAAGGAGAGCAAACCATAATGCTAAAGTAAATTACAAATTTGGAAAGCTTTGCTTTATATCTTAGCACAAAGAGAACAGAACAAGATTTTAGAAGAAACATTTGTTCTTTTACCTGTATTATAAACTATGTGAATTGAATTGGATTAAGTTATGCAATACCAGGAGTCACATCATGTTATCTGTCATTGGGGGCAATAAAAACCTACATGTCTAACTCATGAGGTTGTCAATTCTGTATGTCCAGCCCCCAGAACAATGTCTTACAAGAAACAGACTCATAGTGAGTATTGGCAAAGTGAAGAAATGGATGTATTAATGAATGAATGAATAAATGTGTGAAACATGAAAAGATGAATAAGGTGGCAATAAAAATGAAAAGATCATGTGATTTTCAAAAAATAGATTGGCTCACAGAAGTTGAATAAACAAGAAAGACTATATTTAATTCACTTCTGAAACAGCCAGACTTTGGAAGTTTTTCCTTTTACAGCTTGGAGTGTAAGAATTCACTATTGGGGAGGGAGAAATGAGGGCAATTATCTCTGTCTTCTCCAGATTCATGCACAATAGTAGTTACATTTTGTTTACTGGATTCCATCTCGAGTTCAGAAAAGAAGAAGAAGTCAGGAGCTAAACGTGCATAACCACGAGGACACACAGGCGCAGATAACAAAGACCAAGGGAAAATATTTCAAAAATTTAATAAATTATAAAAAATATCCACTTAGATCAGACTAGATAATAATAATTATCAGAAATAATTTGCACTTAGATCGGACTAGATACATATCATCATATCAGGGGATAACGTCTCATATTCTCGAAGTAGTCTAGGAAGTGAAGCCAGAATCAATAAACACAAAAAGACGGTGTTCAGAGTGAAATAGCAGCTACTCAACAAGGCAGGAAGTGCAGAAAGGCTTTGTGAAGACTGAGAAATGGGAACCAAGTGAAACGCAGGACTGAGTGGGTGGGAAAATGAGCAGGGAAATAGACATACATCACTGTTAACAAGGAATACACTGACAAGGGGCGTGGAGCTCTGCCTTGGCCTCTGGACTTCTGTGGTTTCTGTCATGGAAAAAATCCATTTCAGTCTCACTACTCTTGGATGAGGCGATCGGGAAGAGCTGGTTGGGTGAGACAGTGTGGGCAGGAGCAGGCAGGCGCTGCTGTCAGACAGACTGTGCTAGACTGAGCAAGAACAAAAACACTGAAGCTCTCTCGTGCATGGATTTTTCTAGACTTGTCTTAGTTATCTCTATTTACAGCTAAACAAGTACAAAATTGTAATGTGTTTATCGTCTAGCGTTGAGTTTAATGTCAGATCATTGTTTGAGATCTGGTGACCTGTGGACTCATTTTCATGAACCTTTGGCATCTTAATTTGTTTATTGCTTATAACTCTTGGAGGTAGATATTCTGACTCTTACTTTGCAAATTTACTCAGAAGTGTTAAATACCTTCCCAAAGCTCACAAGCTGGGTAGTGGCAGAAATGACATTAAGGTGAGGATTCAGGCAGAGGGAACAGCAAGTATACCCCAAGTGGAATGAGTTTCAAATCACAGAAAAAACGTCAGTGCAGTGGCAGTGATGAGTGACAGGCAGAATCGTAGGTGTCTCAGCCACGTGCTTACGTTCAAAAACTGCATGTAATTTGGTCTTATTTTTATTTTTATAGGCAAACATTTGAAGAAATTAAACTGATATCTATAGACTAAGATATTTGTCATGAGCACTGACAAAGATACAGCAACATGACCCAATAATTTTTTTGATTATGTTCTTTGCTAAATGAAAGTTGGGGAAAATGTCAGTTGTTGTAGAACACTTGTAGAGTTGCACAGTAAGGCAAAGTTACTTTCGCAAAAGGGCGAATAATTGACAAAAAGTCTGGCAAGCAAACATACTGAGTGGAAAAGTCCGCTCAGGATTTATCCCTGACTTGATTCTGCCCCCAAATCCATGCAATTAATTGCCTACTTTACAGCACAACTCTGCACAATTGGCTAAGTTTAGAAAACAAGAAAGGAGTCTTGACTATTACAGTTTGACAAAGAAACAAACCTAAGATAACCTGAAAGTTATGTAAGGTAAAGTGGCAGCCATCTTGACAACCTGTTTGATAGAAAAGACTTCAATGCTCTTACAAAGTCATGCTTCTTCTGTTTTATTTTGCATTTTTTTAAACTAGGATCCAAGTTGCTGAGACTGGCCTTGAATCTGGGATCTTCCTGTCTCAGTCTCCTAAGTCCTACAGTTACAAGCATGAACCACCATTCCTGATTTAATAATACTTCTTTTATAGATAACTTTTAATGAATTTTACCCTCAACCCCATTTCTACACGATTTACATGGAATATTTGAAGTCGACAGTGTAATTACTCAACTCCCTAAGATAATTTTCTTCAAACCTGACATTAGTTTATTCTGACTCCTTTTCTGTGTAATTAATATTATTCTGTTACAGAAGAACTTTTAACTTTTTTTTAATCTATTCTAGTTAACCTGTTTCTAATCTTATTCTGTATTTCTTCTAAAACATTTTTGAGTTAGCAATTCTGAGAATTTCTCCCTTGCTCTGGAGACAGAATAAATATTATCAAAATGTCCATTCTACTCAAAATGATCTAGAGTCAATATCCTGAGATATTTTATACTGGTACTATCACAGAAAGCAGGACCTGTGCTATATGGCTTATCATTTCCTACTGTGATACCATTTCCTTATGTATGAAATTGAGGTAGAAATAATACTTACACCACATATTTTTATCTGAAGGATTGAGATGATTTGTCAATGATCGATAAACAATAATGAGTCAACAAAAATCTCAGTTACTATTGAGAGTTTTATAAAGTCTAATCTTTTGAGACAGAGATTGGTACTATCCTTCCCTTCCTCAACCCCACCACACAATAGTTGACAGTGCTCATGTTCCTTCCAGAGGGCGGACATTTCTGGTTCGTTCTTTCCCAATTTTCCTTGCAGTCAGCCCAGATACTTATGATACAAATCTTGTCAGTGGAAACCCAAGAAAATCTCTAAATAAAATGGAGTTTATAAAAAAGTTTTCTATATCAACAAAATAAAATGTACACAGATAATATGTTTCTCCTTGATTTGTTTAAAATGGTGAGTATTTGACAAATCAGAGTGTACCTGATAGAACAGAAAACAAAACAAAGTCACTGAAGATGTTTATTAGCTAGCATCTCCTTCCTATGATATGACTCTGAATATAGAAATTTTTACATCAGAAAATGTGTGTCCTCAGTTACATCTAATTTAATAGTATGTTACATACCATTGAAAGCTTCCTACCACATACATATTACTACTGCTTTTTTTTATAAGACCTGCCAGTGTTTTGTGTGTTTAATAAATAATAGTTGCTTCTGAACATAGTGTTGTATCCCTGCCATCCCAGTAGTTGGGAGAATGAGAGAGGAGGATTGCTGGTTCAAGGGCTGCCTTAGCATCTTAGGCCCTCAGCAACCTAGCTTGACCCTGTTTCAAAGTAAAGAGTAAAATAGGGCTAGAGGTCTATCTCAGAGGTATACTGTCCCTGGGTTCAATCTCCAGTACCACAAATGGATAAAAACATAAATAAATAAATAAATAAATAAATAAATAAATAAATAAATAATAAATAAATAAAGACAGATGCTTAAATAACAATTGGGAAGAATATCATTCTATAAAGTATTTGTGAAATAATTCTCCTTGAACAGGTCAAAACATAAAGTCACATAAAGTTAAAAAATTAACAAGATCCTGTGCATTAGCAAAACTCCATAGAACTATAGCTTTAATAAACAAGTCTTAAAATTGTAGCATCAATGCTCCCAGCAATAAAATCTCAACAAATCTAAAATTATAAAATAGTACCAAGCTTTTCAACTGTGATATGACATATTACAATAGTAAAATTCTATAGCTTCAGTAACAATACCCTCCTATATTCTTATTCCCTTATTATAAGTACTGTTCAGATTTTTTCTACTTGTTTTCTGTCCTGCTGGAGTGTCACTGTGCTATCATGTACATTCAGAGAACACAATCTGGAAAATTTTAGGAATAATCAAATACCTGAGCAAATATCTTATGAGTTTTCTGGAACAATAGTCCTTGGAAAATTTAGTGTCTATTATTATACATATATATAATTACAAGAAAACTACTGTCAGCCCCTGAAAATAGTTATCAATCCATCACGCTAACAGAAATCACATCAAATATATTTTATCAAGTAGGAGGTCATTTCAGAAGCATTGCTTTCTAGACTTATATTGAATATCCTCTTGGCTGTCAGCAAAGTGTGAGTTTTTTATTGGCGCATTGTAATTATACATCATAGTAAGTTTCAGAGTGACAAATGCTTGCATGTACACAGTGTTTGTTTTTATTTCCTCGTTAATTTGGTTAAATTTCCTGCAGAAAGGTGATTCCATGGCTAAAGTAATTGTATAACTCACTAAACTATTTAGGATCATTGATGCTATCTACTCTATCTGAATAAACTGAGGTTTCCATTATAGACACAGCTGAAAACCTTTGAAAGGGACTTCCAGAAGCCATGAACAAGCTCCTTGCAGATTTTGAACAGCTTCTGTCAAAATGACAACTGAAAAATGGATATCCAATTCTTATGAAGAGAGAGTTTGTTTCTCACCTCAGGAATGCCAATTTCAGAGACTCCATAGGCCAGGACAGAGGCTTATTATTAGCTAAACATACTTTGTGAATTGCTAAATATGCTAGTGTGAGGTGTCTTGTTTGATGCTCATTCAATGCCAATTGGCTTTGGCAAAGCAGCCACCAGCATCCAAATTTAGAACTTAGCTTAATTTTGCCTAGACAATTTCCTGATAAGTTCCTGCATGCTATGACCTTTGGTACTGAATAAATATTTTGGCATTGAGGAAGACAAAAATTGTGCAAGATGTGACTCATTGGTTTAGAGCCTTGTAGTCCTGTTGCTCACAGCAAATACACATTTCATTTTAATTTTTTCACCAAATATTCTATGAAAGGAAGCTTTAAATTTTACTGTGAATAGTATATACATATAACTAAACCTTCTGAGATACAGCAATTGTAACTGAATAAACTTATAATAAATTATTTTCACAAGTGGAAGAGTAAAGAACCATGTTTAAGAATTGTGTTTTATTCCTTATTAACCTGTTATGTTCCCCAGGTTAGCAAGCAATGGGCTGTTAGAAATATTGCAGAAAACCTAGGCTTTGTGGTTCACAGAAAAAAGATGGAGTTCAGAGTTGTCAAACAGAAACCTTCCCCCTAAAAATAAAACAAAACAAAACAGGGAGCCACAAAAGAAGCCAAGATTGGCATAAAAACTCTGTTCATGCTAGGTATGGTGGCACCTGCCTGTAATCCCAGCACTTGAAAGACTGAGACAGGATGATCAGGTATGAGGGCAGACTCAACAACTTAGTAATGCCCTGTTTTAAAATTTAAAAAAAAAAAGGGCTAAGAGTGTAGCTCAGAGGTAGAATTCTGCTGTGTTCTATCCCCATCACTAAACAAATGAATAAACAAATAAAAACTTGATAATATATTTGGTTGGTTTTAAAATACTATATATATGGAGAATAATCTAAAATATAGCAAAAAGGTACTATAAATAAGGCTGAAAGTACTAAGGGGAAATTTAAGTTACAGTGAAGAAACCTGGTGGCTACAAATTTAGCCATATGTCAAAAGTAGCATTACTACAAAATGAATGCACCATCATATGCCTTCTTAAATAACGCTGTGAGAATAAGTCATTTTTCTGCGTTAATTCTACTCAAAATTTATAATCTAAATCTGATGTTGGCCGGGCGTGGTGGTGCACACTTGTAATCCCAGCATTCGGGAGGCTGAAACCGGAGGATTGCGGTTCACGGACAGCCTCAGCTACTTAGAGAGGTCCTCTGCAACTCAGTGAGACCCAGTTTCAAAATAAAGAATAAAAAATAGGGCAGGGGTTGTAGCTCGGAGGTTGAATGCCCCTGGGTTCCAATCCCAGACCCGCAAAATAAATAAATAAATAAACAAATAAATAAATAAATAAATCTGATGTTGAAGAAATACTAGGTAAATTTAAATTAAGATATGTTCTGTAAAATTTTTGGCCTGTATTCTTACAACATATTAAGAAAGGCAGAGAAAGTTCCACATAAAAGTTAATACCAGTTGTGATCTGAATAGTCAGATGCATGCCACAATGGAATTTGGATTGGATTTTGGGAAAAGAAAAATATTTAGAGTAGATATTAGAATAATTCATGAAAATCATACTGGAAAGAGTTTATAAAAGGATTAGTTATCTATATTAACTTTCTTTGTATAGTTAAAACTGTTATTTTATTTTATTTTATTTATTTTTATTGGTGCATTGTACTAAAACATCTTAATGGGGTACGAGATGGTAGAGGCATATATGCACACATCACTCAATTAGTTTTTACCCAGTTCCCACCCATCCCTCCTTCCTTCCTCCATTTCATGTTTGGCTTGGAGACTGACTTTTATATGCTTGTGAATGTATATCATGGACATTAGGGAATTTCCTTCTTCCACCCTCTCATTCTCCGCAGGTCACCTTACTTGCTTATCTATGGTTTCTTACTCTTCATCTAGTTCCTCCTATACCGTTTTCCCCTCTAGCTACTGCATATTAGAAAGAGCATCCAATTTTAACTTTCTTAATTTTAACAACTTTACCAGATTATGTACAAAATAGCCATGTTTTTCTAAAATATCAGTGCTGTATTTTGAATTAAAGAGATCATATGTCTGCAATTTCTTCTCAAACTAAAAAGAGGAAAATGAGTGAACCAATGAGGCCAAATAAAAATAAGTTTTGAGTTTTTTAAGAGTCTTGGAAAAAGGTCATGCTAGTTCCACATATTATTCTTAGAAACATTCAGTAGTCTTTAAATAAGATTAAATAAAATTGTTAAAATACTTCTGGAAGTACTTTTAGTTACAGAAAGCCAAGTAGACATGTTTTTCACTCTTCTTTCTACAAAGGGTAGGCAGTGCTAAGCCCTCAACTTGAAACATAAAACAAAAATCAAAAGATTCTGAAAGATGGAGAGAAAAGAAAAACCTGCTAAGGACACTTGGAGTTGTTTTCTATCTTCACATAATCCATGATTTCAACCTGAATAATCTGGTAAACTACAAAAACTATTGGAAAGAGATGCAAAAATGTCCTTCCCCAAAGCCCCTTTCTCTACTCAAAGGAAAGTGCCAGATCAGGAAAAAAATAAGAATATTTTAGACCATAACTTCTCCACTGCAAACACTACAGAACCACCACACACACACACACACACACACACACACACACACACACACACACCAAAAAAAAAAGAAAAAAAGGAAAAAAAAAAGAAAAAGTAAAAGAAGAAAAAACCTGGTCCTTAAAGCCCAACCGATGAGCCAGGACTTGTATCAGGTGCCCCAACTTTCCTTCTGCAAGGGGGTTAGAGACAAAAGTAGGGAATCAAGAATTTCTTCCCTCTCAAGGGTAACAAGTCCTTCTTCCACATGACCATCCTCTTCTCCAGTAAGACACCCATTCTCTTTTATCCACTAAGGTCATATCAGAAGATACCTAGTAGTTAGGACTTGTACCACCACCTCGCAGTAATGATACCACCCTCACTGCCATGACAGTAATGACCTAGGAAGCTAGAAGTACCAAGTCCAAAAGTAATGAAAACCCAATTCTTCAGGAATCAAGAGATCCATAAGAGAATGGTGTATTTTTCCTAACCTTGCTAAAGCAGTGCCAGAGAAAACCATATGAAGTAGAAAATTAAAATAATATTTATAATCTTGTAACATAGAATGCACATGTCCAGATTTAAACAGAAAGCTACTCTTTATTCCAGAAACCAGAAAGATCAGAAACTGAGTGATAAAAAGCAATCAATGAATATCTTATAACCCTATGAGTCTTCTGATGAAAGGACACAGCGCAATGACATTTTAATAGATAAGAAATAAGTTCTTCTGCAGCTCCAAATCGCAGAAGCTTGCTACAGAGCTGGGCACAAAGAGGGGCATACCAGAGCCAAGACATCAATACGTTGTCTTGGTGACTTACGAGGATGGCTAGTACAGAGTAAACAGGGTGAGTTAGCTAGGTGTCTCTGACCTTCTGGTCATCCAGTTAGGCTAATTTGAATAAATTCACAGGCACCAGGGTATAAGGATTATCCCTAGCTCTTTGGTGCAAAGCCTTGCAAAATGAGAACCTGAAAAGGGAGAAGCAGATGAGACTGGGGCAATTTGAGGAATATGCGTAGTGGTCCTGTAGAAGCCTGATGAGGGAATGGTTGAGAGAGGTGGGAGAGAGGCATAGCAATTTGCCAGCCAAGGGCAACAGAGAGAGCTTATTAAGGACTTCCAAGATGGGCCAAGACAGAACTTGAGAGGTGCTATATCACAAGGAGTGTTGGAACAGAAACACAACACAGCCGACTCCTGAGTCTAGCATGCTTTTGCAACATGCTGGGAACCTAATAGGTTATCAACAATGCCCGGGAATTAGTGAAGTCATCTAAACTGCATATTCTGGTGAATGGAAGTAGCTTTGAATTTGGGTCAGCAACCACAGCACTGGCCCTGAAGAACTCACCTCTGTGCTCTTTAGTTTACAAACAGCTGGGGGCAAGATACAGCTGATAATTGGGCACATTAGTCTTTCGGTGACAGGCTGCTGTACCTTAGCATTTACTGTGTCTCCAAAGCACCATTCACAGCTGTGAGTGTATTCTCTCATAAGAAAGAAATCTGAGATAAGTATATTCTTACAGTGTAAGGTCTGTAATTTTCTTGGAAATAATATTAAAAGTAATGCTCACTGTTCTGAAGAAAAGATTCTAAACCTTACAAAAAGATCATAAAGGATGATTTCATCTTAATGATAGGAAGTTTTGAAAAGGAAATGATGTCAAAGTCAAGAAGCATGTAATTTGGTCCTGACCCTGTTAATCAGGATTTATATAAAATCCAACAAGTTCTTACTGTTTCTGAACTACATTTTTTTCTTATCAATGGGAAAATACAATATCGACTCTTAACGGTAGGATTTTCAGCTATCAGAAATGAAATTCAGAAGTGGCTGTAGTAGATAATTTGTAGATGTCATTAAAGGAAATGTCTAATTCCTATTATCATGTATGCGGCTGATGGCATAGAAATAGTAGACATAAAAAAGCATGAACTTACATATTTGGTTTAGTTGAAAAATACTAGATGGTATCTCCAAACTCATGTAAATGACATTTACCAAAGTATTTAATAATTCCTTCTTTAAAAGCAAAGAATATTAGAAATAGTGAGAGATAAAGCCACTGTTTCTTTGTTATAAATCAATTTACAATTTTTATTTTTTTATTTTTTTATTTTTGGATAATTGTTTATTTTTTATTTTTATTTTTTTAAATTTTATTTTATTGGTGCACTGTATTCATACATCATAGTGGGATACAAACTTTTGTAGACATACATGCACACATCGCCCAGTCAGCCCCCATCCGATCCCCACCCCATTCCCTCTCATCCCTCCTTCCCATGCTTGGCTTAGTGGTTGACATCTAGTATTATAGCAATTTATCCAAAATTAAAAATGTTAATCTCACATAACAGTTTCATTTGTCTGATACCAAGCTTTTGATAACTTAAAGATAACATTTCAATATTTCTTTTTGCTTTCTTTCTTACCAGAGCATATTTTTTTCTGTTTTTTTAGGTGAAACTATCATATATTCATATATTTATTTTTCAGAAAAAAATCTATCCTAATATGGAATATGAATTCTAGATACCCAATACGATCTTGAAAAAGAACAAAGCTAGCAGATATATATTTTCTGATTTCAAACCATATAAAGCTACAATAATTGAAACAGTGTAATACTGTTCTAAAGGCAGATATATAAACCATTGGAGTTAAATACAAGCCTAGAGCTAAATTCTTCCCTATATTGTCAAGTTATTTTTGACAAGGTTTCCACGAACATTTGGTGGTGGAAATAATAATCTTTTAACTAAATATTGTTGAAAAATAATAATTACATGGAAAAGAATAAAATTGGACCCTTACCTAATCCCACATACGAGTATTAACTCAAAATAGATAAAAGACCTAAATATAAATCTTAAGACTATAAACTTTTAGAAGAAAATCTGGGTCATAAAACCTCACAACATTGAAATTGGCAGTGATTTCTTGGTTATGATTTCAATGGCAAAGGCAACAGAAGAATATACAAACTCCCTAAAAAAAAAATATTGTATATTCAAAGACAGTGTAAACAGAGTTAACAGTTACTAATAGAATGGGATAAAATATTTCCAAATGCTATATCTGAAGGTATATTAATATTCCAACTAGAAATCCTAAAAATTAACAACAATAAAGGCAAACAATACCATTTAGAGATAGGTAAAGACTAACAAAAATAATGAATCTCCACAGATAACCAATCTTAGTTGTCTGTTGGATGGAAAATCTTGTTTCTCTGGTTCTGGTGAGTGTTACCTATTTCTTCTTTGTAGTTAATCTCTTTGAGTATTTTCTCTAGCGCTGGTTTTGAAGACATAAATTCCTTCAGTTTCTGTTTGTCATGGAAGCTTCTTATTTCTCCATCTAATTTGATAGAAAGTTTTGCTGGATAGTAAATTTTTGGCTGGAAGTTGTTTTCTTTCAGAGTTTGGAATATGTTACTCCAAGCCCTTCTGGCTCTCATGACTTGGTTTGGGAAGTCTGGAGTGATTCTAATTGGTTTGCCTCTGAATGTCACTTGGCCCTTTGCTTTTGTTGCCTTTAAGATTCTCTGCTTGGCTTCCACATTGGTCATTTTGACAATTATGTGGCGTGGGGATCCTCTTCTCCGATCCTGTCTAAAGGGAGTTCTATAAGTTTCTTGGATCTGTGTATCAACCTCTTGCTCTATATTTGGAAAATTTTCTGCTATTACTTCCTTGAAGAGATTGTTGATCCCTTTGGTTTCACTTTCTTTTCCCTCCTCTATTCCAATTATTCTTAGGTTAGCTCTCTTAAGATGGGCCCATATTTCTTCCATGTCAGATTCCTGCTGTTGGATATTTTTTTCTAGATTAGAAACTATGCGTTCATTTTTGGAATGATCATCTTCTAAGAGCGAGATTCTGTTCTCCATGTGTTCTAATCGGTTGTTTGTGCTTTGAATTGAGGCCTTTACTTCATTAATTGCATCCTTTATCTCTTTTTGGCTCTCTCTGAGTTCTTTTCGAAGCACCTCTATTATTTCTACAGTTATTTTCCTGATTTGATCTTCTAGAAATCTCTGATTTTCTGTTTTATCGGGTTCTGATGTTGTGGGGTTGTGGGCATTCATTGCTCCAGTATTATTCCTCTTTCCCATGATTTTGGAAGTTTGTGCCTTCTCTGGGTTCTTCCCTTGGGCCACTATGACTTCACTTAAGGTGTTCTGGATCTCGAGTCAGTAGTATCTCAGACCCCACTACTCCTTTACTGGGTTGTATCACAGAGTCTCCGACCCAGAGAGTCGATAGAAGCTGCTTTAGACTGTGGGGGTGCCAGGTTGGGCGTTCTCCTATGGTGTGATATCTCTGCCACCGCCCCTCCCCCACTGGGTCAAGTCCCAGGGAGTACAGTACTGGGATTTCTCCTCTGTGGCCCGCAATTTGACTCACTGTTCTTGAGTACGCAGATGTAGCTGTACTGGACTCAGTGAATTCACTACTGCTGCTGCCGCCGCCGGTGGCAATATGGCGCCTCTGCCATGCCCTCGGCCATGAGGCTGGCGTATTTTTTCTTCTCTGGTTTTGATTTCCACTCTGAATCCCTGCAGCGTGTGCTGAGCTCGGCCACTGGGAGCTTTAGACGCTCTATGCGTGGAGAAATCCCGCCTGGCTGTTCCGCAGTGGTTCACCTCGGCTTGCTGTAGCCGTCCGTTGAGTTCGCCGCTGCCGCCAGCAGTATGGCGCTGCTGCCGCGTCCAATTTACAATTTTTAAAAAGTATATACTTAAAACAACTATTTAGTATACTTTTAAACAATTACTTAAAACACACAATGTTCTCCAAAAGGTGAATATTATGAAAGGGGTTGATATATTGTCAGAAAAGTTACAGATTTTTTTCTTTCAAGATCATAAAGTGTGTTAGGGAGGAAAATTCCACTAGTTTTAATTTATAATTCAATTCAGAGAATTGGAAGAGAGCATTGCAAACAAGGAAAAGGTTATAGACTGATCTGTCTCACGAATCTACATGAAAAACTCTATTACTATATCTTAACCACATAAATTCACAAGGAATTTTGAAGGGTGAGCAAGGTATAATAACGAAGCTAGGTTCATTTCAATTAATGAAAGTTAGGTTTGCATTGGAAAACCAAGATGATTCACTAAATAAATAAAGGGTAACAAACAGAAAAATCCCACATATAATTCTAAATAAATTGTATAAATAATACAAAAAGTAGTCATAAATTACATAAGTAACAGTGTTTTCTGAAAACTGCCATCATAATTTTCCCCCAAGTAGATTGAATATAGTAAATGTCTTCCAAAGAATAGTCTGGAAGGAAAGAGAAATGAGTAGTATTATTTATAAAATAACTCAGTGAATAGTACTTCACTCAAATGATCAAGTTAGCATTAAAAGTAGGAAGTTAACAGTTGAAGAGTGTAGCTTCTGGAACAGAAACTACCTGTGATTTATCAGGAATTATGAAGGCTTTACCTGGCCAACCCCCAAGAAATAGTTGCCCTCCTACAATAGGCCATATACACAAATAATGTGTTCCAGTCTCCAGGGAAGATGCTTCCAAGGACTCAGAACTCCTTGGCTGGCCACCTTCTTACACATTTCTGCTTTCCATATCTGGGGGTCTTTATTTGAAGGTTTCTTATTAGATAAACTTTCTAGCAAAACTTTTTAAAACAAGAGAGAATCAGTCCAAAAAAAAAAAAAGAAGAAGCCGGGCGTGGTGGTGCACGCTTGTAATCCCAGCATTCGGGAGGCTGAGACCTGGAGGATCGCGGTTCACGGACAGCCTCAGCTACTTAGTGAGGCCCTCTGCAACTCAGTGAGACCCGGTTTCAAAATAAAGAATAAAAAATAGAGCCGGGGGTGTAACTCGGAGGTCAAATGCCCCTGAATTCCATCCCCAGACCCACACACAAAAAAAATAGGAAATGAAAAAGGAGATAATACCAACAGTGTAGAAATCCAGAGGATTGTCAGAAATTACTTTGAAAAACTCCACTCCAACAAAATGGAAAATCTGGAAAAAAGTGACAGCATTTTAGATAAATCCAACTTTCCTAAACTGAGTAAAGAAGAAATAAAAAAAAATTAAATCAACCAATAGCAATAAAAGAGATTGAAGAAGCAATAAAGAGCCTAACCACCAAACAAAAGATCAAGACAAAACAATTTCCCAAGTGAATTTTATGAAACCTTTATACAAGAGCTTATTCCAACACTCCTCAATTTATTTTGTAAAATAGAAAAAAGGAGACTTTCCCAAATACATTCTATGAAACCAACATCACATTAATGCCCAAACCAAATAGATAATTCAAGAAAAAAAAATGCAGGCATATATTGTTGATGAACTTAGATGCAAAACTGCTAAAAAATACTAGAAATATGGATTCTAAAGTATATCAAGAAAATTATACACCATGACCAAGTAGGGGTAATCCCAGGGATGCAAGTTTGGTTCAAAATACAAAAATCAATTCATGTAATTCATCACATCAACACAACCCAAAACAAAAATCAAATGATCGTTTTAATAGATTGTAGAAAAGCATTTGACAAAATCCAACTCATATATGCTAAAAGCACTCCAGAGAATCATAATAAAAGAAACATACCACAACATCACAAAGGCAATATACAATAGGCCCATAGCCAACATCATATTAAATGGGGAAAAACTTTAAGAAATATCCCTAAAAACAGAAACAAGACAAGAATGTCCATTATCACCTTTGTCTTTTCAATAGAGCACATAAGTCTCTAGCCAGAGCAATAAAGTAAAAAAAAAAAAAAAAATTAACAAATAAAACAGGAAATCAAAGGAGTGCAGGTAGAAAAAGAAGAACTAAATCTATTGCTGTTTGCAAATGACTTGATACTCTATGTAGAAGACCCATAAAACTCAACCAAAAGGCTTATAGAAATGATCAACAAATTCAGCAAAGTGCCTGGATACAAAATCAATTTTAAAAAATCAGAAGCTTTCCTATGTCCCAACCATAAGTTTACTGAAAAAGAAATTTAAAAAACACTTCCATTCAGGATATCCCACAAAAAATAAGATACTTGGGAATAAACTTAACTAAAGAGGTAAAAGACCTCTACAAAGAAAATTATTAAACATTGAAAAAAGAAATCAAAGAAGATCTTAGAAGATAAAAAGATCTTCCATGTTCATGGTTATACAGAATACGTATCATCAAAATGGCTATACTTCCAAAAGTTATCTACAAATTAAAAGCAATACCCACTCAATTACCAAGGTCATCCCTCAAAGACAGAAAAATCAGTCTTTAAATTCATTTGGAGCAACAAAAAAACCCAGAATATCCTAAGTAGTTCTCAGCAACAAAAAACATGCAAGAGGCATCACAATACCTCGCCTCAAACTATACTACAAAGCCATAGTAATGAAAACATCATGGCACTGGCAAAGAGACAGATACATACACCAATAGAGCAGAATACAAGACTCAGAAACAAATTTTCACACTTATAGCCAATTGATTTTTGACAAAAAAGGCCGAAAACATACACTGGAAAAAAGCCTGTTCAGCAAATGGTGTTGTCAAAACTGGTTAACCATATGCAGAAAAATGAAAATTAACTCCATTTTCTCACCCTGCACAATAGTCAATTCAAGACGGATCAAAGACTTGGTAATCAGACCAGAGACCTTGCAGCTCCTTGAAGAGGGCATAGGCCCAACACTTAAAGAAAGAAGCACAGGTAAAAACTATCCCAATAGGATCCCAACAGCACAAGAAACTAAAAGGCAAATTAATACATGGGACTGCAAACTGAAGAGCTTCTGTACAGCAAAGGAATCTATCAAGAACCTCAACAGAGAGCGACAGAATGGGAGAGAAAATTTGCCATCTATTCCTTCAAAAGAGGACTAATATTTAAAATATACATAGAACTCAAGAAACTCAGCACTGAAGAAACAAATAACCTAATCAAAAATTGGCAAGTGAGCTTAATAGACACTTCACACAAAAAACTCAAATAGCCAATAACTGTATAAAAATGTACTCAACATCATTAACAGAGAGATGCAAATCAAAACTCTGCCAGTACTGAAAAAAAAAAAAAAACAACTCTGAGATTTCACCTAACTCCAATTAGAATAGCAAGTATTTAAAACACAAACAACAACAAATGCCGGCAAGGATTTGGAGAAGTGGGAACTCTAATAAATTGTTGGTGGGAATACAAATTAGTGCAACCAGTTTGGGAAACAGTATGGAGAATCCTCAGAAGAATGGGAACGAACTTACCATTTGATCCATCAATACGACTTCTCGGTATCTACCCAAAAGAAAGGAAATCAAACTACCAAACTAATGCAAGCATATCTATCTTCATAGCTTCACAATTCACCATTGCTAAACTATGGAACCAGCCAAGATGTCCATCAACAGATGAATAGAGAAAGGGAGGAATTGGAGAAGAGCTAAATGAGGGATGTGTGTACGTATACATTTACCATCTTGTATTTTATTAAGATGTAAGGCTATAATGCACCAATTAATTTTTTTTTCTGAGAGCAGACTGTTTTTTTATTTATTTTTATTTTTTATTTTTATTTTTTTTTATTGGTGCACTGTATTCATACATCATAGTGGGATACAAACTTTTGTAGACATACATGCACACATCACCCAGTCAGCAACCCCTCCCCCCCGCCCGATCCCCACCCCATTCTCTCCCCATCCCTCCCTCCCATGATTGGCTTAGTGGTTGATATCTAGTATTATAGCAATTTATCCAAAATTAAAAATGATAAAAAATGATAATCTCACATAACAGTTTCATTTGTCTGATACCAAGCTTTTGATGACTTAAGGAATCAGAAATGAAATTGTCATTATTTCCATGTAAAATTTATATAGACAAGGATTATTTTCATGTATAAATTACATTTGTACCTGTATGAGGTAGATGAATATTAGGCTGGGTTTATTTTAACATATTATCAAAACTTAATGTTAAAGAAGTAATGAAATTTGTAGTAGAATTATAAAAAGCACATATATCAGTTTAAGTCTAATGAAGGATGTATAAAAGTAGAAAAACAGTTTTCTCAGGGAAAAGACAAAAACGCCATTTTTTTTTACTGACAACAAAGATTTTGTCTCTTTTTGTTGTTGTTGTTGTTTTGAAAAAGCTTAGTGTTCTTTGGAATATCCCTGAATATAAAAAGTATAACTTCAATTCAGATTTCTGACATAATTTAGTCATGTGAATTCTTCAAAAATATGTAGTTCCATTGAAAAGCAAGGATTAAATAATTTATTTCAGTTATAGTTTTTCTTTTATTGAATATCATAGTAGAGTTTAAGTTCTTGGCAAATAAAGCTATTTGTCTTCTGTCTTTAGGGAAGAAAGGATTTATTATAACAGTCCTGAAAGATCTTCATGAAAGTAGATTCCTATTTGAGCTGAAGGAGTTAGGGTACCCTTGTGCAGGACAAGATGTGGAGCAATATAATTGATCTATGTTTACAATACCCTAAGGGCTCAGTCCTGATTCTCACCAAAGCCAGTGCTCTTCTTACTCTTTTTTACTTTTTTAAAAATTTTTTATTGGTGCATTGTATTCATACATCTTAATAAGATGGAAGATGGTGGAGACTTATATGCACACCATACCCAATTATCCCTTACCCAGTTCCCACCCATTCCCTCCCTCTCCCTCCTTATCATGTTTGGCTTGGTAATTAATATTGATATATTTGTTAAAGTACATCATATGCATTAGAGAACTTCCCTCTTCCCCCTCCCATCCCCTCAGTTAGGTCGCATTATTTGCTCATCTATAGAATCTCCTTTGTCTAGAGTCTTCCTAATATGCAAAAGCAAAGGAGAAAATGGGTCATAGGAGGAGCTCTAGACAAAGAAGGGGATACTATAGATGAGCAAATAAGGAAACCAGAGGGAATGGGGGAAGAGAATTTCACTAATGTTCATGATGTACATTAAAAAGCACATTTAAGTCAAACATGAGAAGGAGGGGGAGGGACCAGGTTGGGGATTTGGTAAAGGCTGATTGGGTGATGTATGCATGTGTGCCTCCACCATCTTGTACTCCATTATGATGTATGACTACAATGCACCAATAAAAATTAAAAAAAAATAAAATTTTAGATTTTCTGATTTCAACTTCTTAATATTTAAAGTGCAAACTTTAGACATTCATACTTTCTGAGATTTTTTGTAAATAATAAGAAAAACATATCCTCAGGGAGTGGCAATCTTGAGAAACATCTTTATCAGAGATGCTGATCTGGCAAAGGAGAAAAAAAAATACATCCAGTCAAGCATGCAGTATTTGATTTTTGCATAATTCCTAAGCAGCAGCTACTGTTAAATATCATTCTGCTCTGACGAATGGTTACTTCTTTAAGACTGCAAATGTACAATTTCCCAACTGGAAAAGACATAAGCCTTCAACAGAAGCTGCCTCTTTACTGTAGTTCCATTTACTAAATTAGATTTAGGTGCTACTACTCTGCTCAGGTGGTGTGTGCTCAGAGTTATGAGAAAGTGTTGCACTTATTGAATCTTATCACTGATCATTTTCTCTTCTCAAATACCTATCTCTCCATGTATCAAATGCCATATAAGTTGCTTTTAACCAGAATACAGTGAAAACACTATAAAATTCAATTACAGTAGAAAATAATGTATTATGTTTGGATGAATTCAATATTAAAGCACTCTGTGATTGAGGTCACATATTTTCATTCCCTGAAAATTTGTAAAATTCATTTTGATACATTGAATAGAGTATATAATTAATGTTAAAGTATCCTAATAAATAAAAATATTAAAATGAAATATTAAAATTAATTAAAAACTATTTACTAGTTATTCCTAGATGTTCTTAGCATGCTTTTTGCCATGAGAAATATTAAAATATAGCAGTGTTTACTCCTCAAGAATATACAAATACTAATTTTACTTTTATAACCTTAGGTAAGTACCATGCCGCTCATCTTTATTTCTTAAATGAAAATGGAAAACTATGAGTTGTGGAATGCTTCAGAATTTTAAATTCCTAATGAATTAGTCATTTTTAGGTTCTGTCTCACATCTAGAAAGAGTTATCACAAATAAAGAATTATTTTTTATCCATTTGGATCAGAGGTTTTTGAAATATGCTTGTTCAAATAAAAATGTCAAATATTCTATGGGAGAAAGAGGTTTAGTTATCAAGAATTTTGTGTAGATATTATTGACTATTCCTCAATGAGGAGATAATACAATTATAAGCATATTAAGGATTTTTATAAGCCACAGAAAGAATAAAACAATCCTACATTTATATTTCTTCAAGTCAGCTTTATTCAAGTGTATTTAACTTTATAAAATTTTCTTCTCAAGAAGTTTATACTAAAACTACAAAAAACAGAAAATTCTATTTTCTAGAATAGTTAGGAGAATTATCCTTTAGATAATATTTAGAGTAGACTGAATTTCTTTGGATTTTAAAAAGTTGAATAGTTCCAAAAATATACATTATTTCTGAGTTTTTATAAAGAGGTTGCTTATTTCTATAACGCTTCTCACTCTTGGCTATATGTTCAGTGAAAAATGGTTTTAGACTGTGATTACTTTCTCTATATCCCTGTATATTAAGGAACTATAAAACTAGTCCAACAGGTATTTCACCAGACATAGCATGGAAATCCAGAGGATAATTAGGAACTGCTTTGAAAATGTACTTTCTAATAAATAAAAAATAGAAGAAACTGACAAATTTCTAGGTACATACAAGCTACCTAAGTTAAACCATGAGGATATAGAAAGCCAGAACAGAACAATAACAGAAAAAAGTTGCAGAAGTAATAAAAAATTCAAAAAAGAAAAAAATCCCAGGGCCAGACAGATTTTCTGCTGATTTTTACAAGATCTTTAAAGAAGACATAAGTCAAATGTTTCTAGAATTACTTTAGGAAATAGAAAGAGATGAAATACTTAAATGCAATCTACAACGCCAGTATCACTTTCATGCTAAAACTGAACAAATTAGAATCCTCAAGTAAGAAAAATCACAAACCAACATCCTTAATTATCATAGATGAAGAATTCTTAATAAAATACTATCAATTTACATTCAAATCCACCATAAGAAGATGATGTACCACAACTAAGTTGATTTCATTCCAGGGATGAATGTTTGGTTCAACATATACAAATCAATAAATGTAATTCATTAGGTAAATAGAACCAATGACAAAAATCCACATGATCATCTCAATAAAAGGTGGAAAAAATTGAAACAAATCCAACATTCACTTATGTTATAAAATACTGGAGAAATTAGGAATAGACAGAACGTACTTAAACATTATAAATGTAATATAGAACAAACCCAATGCCAACATTAATCTGCAGGAGGAAACTCTGAAAGCACTTTCTTTAAAAATCAGAAGCAAAGCAAAGATGCCCTCTATTACCACTCTTATTCAGTAGAGTTCTTGAAATCTTAGCAAAAGCAATCTGGCAAGAGAATGAAATTAAAAGGAGTATACATTGGCTTCAATCCTCAGTAGCAAAATTTTTAAAAATAAAAAATAATTGATTACATAATAACCTTGTCTATTTAGCCTACTTACCCGATGCCTCTCACCTTTTATCTCATTTACAATTGAAAGAATATGTATCATAAGAATAACTGATTATTAATACCATGAACAATATTCTCATTTATAACCACTGGATATAAATTTACAGTAAAATCTTCTTTCCATAAAAAGGAAAATACAAATATGGAAAGAGGAAGTTGAATTATATCTACTTGCAGATGACATGATTCTATACTTAGAAGAGCCAAAAAACATAGCCAAAATACTTATAGTGTCAATACATAAATTCAGAAAAGTAGGTAAGTACAAAATTAACTTACATAAAGCAAAAGCTTTTCCTTACATCAACCACAACTCCACTGAAACAGAAATCTAAAAATAATTTTATTAATAATAGCCTCAAAAATTTTAGGAATAAAATCAACTAAGAGGTAAAATATATCTTCAATAAAAATATAGAACACTGCAGAAAGAAACTGAAGAAGACCTTAGAAGATGGAAACACTTCTCATGTTCATGAGCAGGCAGAATAAATTCTCTTTTCTAGTGGTGGCATAGGCTTGTTCCATATTTACTGTTAGAGAAGTTATATCCTTTGCTTTTATATACTATTATATTTTCATTTGTGTTTTTCTTATTATTAGTTTCCTTTTTTTATAAGGTGACACTAATTCATTCATGCTTGAAAAACTTTTTCAAGCCAGGCATGGTGGCACATCCTTGTGATCCCAGTACTTAGGAAGCCCAGACAAGAGAACCCCAGGTTACCAGCCAGCCTCCGCTACTTAGTGAGGCCCTCTACAACTTAGTGAGGCCCTGTCTCAAAATAAAAAATAAAATAGGGCTGGAAGTGGGGCTCTGAGAAAGAATGCTCCTGGATTCAATCCTCAGTACTGAAAAAAAAAATATTGTTCTATCCCAAGAGAATTTTCAGTGGTTCTTTGTGTGTGTGTGTGTGTGTGTGTGTGTGTGTGTGTGTGTGTGTATTTCTTCTTGGTTACAATATTTAAAATTGAAGCCTAGCTGTATGATGTAACTAAATACGACATTTTAATGTAATTATGTATGTTGTGTTTTATTATAGATTATTTCCACCATTAATTTAAAGAAATTAATAAATGGCAAGGTTTTTGTTTTATAAAAATCAGAGCAAAAATTATTTATTAGATAAAACATATTCCACATAAATTATGTGTGGCTGTATTAAAGCAACTTTGGGATATCCATGCTAATGTTGGAAATATGCCCTCACTAGGCACTTTTCTTTATTTAGCAAAAGAACTGCTGGGCATCATTGGGGACATGCTTAAGCATCAGTAGATACTCTGCCATTATGACATCAGCTATTAAATGAAATATAATCTGGAAGTCAAGTACTATGAAATGTCATCAGGTACCTGACGATCAGAAAAATTGCAATAAAAAGAATTTTCTAATAGAGCTTTAAAATAAATATAAACAAAAGCCAGGCGTGGTGGCGCACGCTTGTAATCCCCGCACTTGGTAGGCAGAGAAAGGAGGATCGCGCGGGTTCGAAGCCAGCCCTGCGCACTGGCTTAGGAGACCCTGTGTCCAAATAAAAATGTAAAAATAGGTCTGGGAGTGTAGCCCGGAGGTAGAAGGGCTTCCAGGAACCCCAGTACCACCAAAAATAAATAAATAAATAAATAAATAAATAAATAAATAAATAAATAAATAAATATAAATAAATATGAACAAAATACATATGGTATTTAAAAATATTTTTGAACTGGTAATGGAATCCAGGGACATTCTACCTGTGAGTTATGTGCCAGCCCTATTTTATTCTTTATTATAAAACAGAGTCTCACTGAGTTACAAAGGGCCTCACTAAGTAGCTGAGGCTGTCCTCAAACAGAGATCCCCTGTCTAGCTTCGCAAATGCTGGGATTACAAGCATGCACCACCAAGCCCAGCTAGAAAATGTAAAACAGTATGTTTTGCTTAATATAATATACTTTAAAATAAGCCAGATAGATGTGATGGTGTACATCTGGAATCTAAGTACTTAAGGGGCTAAGACAAGAGAACTATAGGTTAGTGGGCAGCATGTGGAACTTAATTGAGAACTTTTTCTTTAAAAATAGGGCTGGAGGTATGGCTTAGAGGTAAAATGTCCTTGGATTCAATCTCTAGTTCTACATACATACACACATAAATAATTTAGAATAGATCACTAAATAAAATTACTATCATGAATTACTGTCTCATTGAGCACAATAGTTTAACTAGACTGTGAGAATGATATAATCCCATTGTTTCAACACGAGGCTTCTGTTCTATCTTCCCTCTTAATTTAATATTTGTCATATGATGTCATAATGGCAGAGTATCTACTGATGCTTATGGATGTCCCCAATGATGCCCAGCAGTTCTTTTTGCTAAATAAAGAAAAGTGCCTAATATCTCTCTGTTCTATCTTCCCTCTAATAATTTAATATTTGGTCTCAAAGAACACCAGTAACTTGAATCTCAGATGGCTTTCATTGTGTTATATTTCAGGCTTACATCATCTGCAAAGATGTAAAATAAGTATTTCTAAATACGTTAATTACTGTTTAATAACAATTGAGTACATATGTAAGTAGGTTATAAGTTATTTGATCATTTGAAATAATTCTAAGTAAGGGCACGGAAGCTTGGAGTGTTGGTACATTGCCTTTGTATTCATTCTCAAGTTCTATCACAGAGTAAGGATGATGAAATATTGAGCATCTGTAGAAAAGTTCACAAGTTTTCTGCTATTTTCATTCAAAACATGTGCTTTACTTAAACATCTCACTTTTAAATAGTACCAAATATTCCTCCATTGAAATCATAAATTTTAGGCTTTTATCCCATTTCCTACTATCTTTAGTGTGTGTGTGGGGGGGGGGTACTGGGGTTCCTGGAAACTCTTCTACCTCCGGGCTACACTCCCAGACCTATTTTGTACTTTTTATTTAGAAACAGGGTCTCTTAAACCAGCGCGGCTGGCTTCGAACCTGAGGGGTCCTCCTGTCCCCGCATCCCAAGCACGGGATTACAAGCGTGCACCACCATGCCCGGCAGCACCTGACATATTTTACAGTTTGTACAACTGGAAAGATTACTGCTGTTTTTATTTTTGGTTGAGATTTAATGTGTTTTAAAGGGTAATGTTTTATTATATTAATTGGACTTTTGTTAGCCTCTTTAAAAATAAAGTAGTCTAGCCAGGCGTGGTGGCGCATGCTTGTAATCCCCGCGCTTGGGAGGCAGAGACAGGAGGATCGCGCAGGTTCGAAGCCAGCCGCCCGCGCTGGCTTAGGAGACCCTGTTTCAAAACAAAAAAGTATAAAAATAGGTCTGGGAGTGTAGCCTGGAGGTAGAAGGGCTTCCAGGAACCCCAGTAGCACCAAAAAATAAATAAATAAATAAATAAATAAATAAATAAATAAATAAAATAAATAAAATAAAATAAAATAAAAATAAAGTAGTATTCTTATTATTTAAAAGACAAAACTAAGTTCTTAATTGTTTAAGCTGACAAAACTCTCTTCCCTTGCCTGTCCTATAACCAAACAGTAGGACAATAGGTGGTGACATAACCAATGGCTCCTGGCTTACAGAAGGAGTGAAGGCATATTGCTAATGTCATTTCAAGGTCATTTTGGCTTACACTTGAAGATAAACTTCAATGTCTATGGAATACTGAGTCAAAAAGGCTTTGGAAACTGTCAAATCTGCTGTGAGTAAAGGAAAACGGTTTTGTGATAAAAAATTTTTCAGCTGCTCATTGCTCTAATTTTTTTTCATGTTTGCATACACATGGGTGTGATAATAGTCTTACAGAATGACTTTTATAGCTCAAGCCAAAGTCAGCCTTAGTCAGCTAATAAACCAAACCAGCTTGGATGGAATGAGATACCAGGAAAGTCAGTGTGGCTACCAAAATCAGATTTATCTGGCTTAGACATGGTATTTGGAATTTTGATGGTGAGAAATCACTGAGTAATTACTATAATCTGAAGAACCTTAATTTCATAATAGAATGGTCACAATGATACCTTCCTTATTGAGTTGAAGAATTCAAAGAGAGGTGTGTAAAATTTAGGGCACCCTGCTAGCTTCAGTCTCTCAGTGAATCTCATTAACTGAGGAAAGACATATATTAATTATTTCTGATGCCCTCTCTTCCTCTTGGGTAACCAGAGTTAGCTCCATTATTTTGGACCATAAGCCAGGTGAATTTTCTCTCTCCAGATTCTGGTGCTGCATGATCTGCTCAAACAGAAGGTCTACCGCAATAAAGAAGGCACATCTCATATTAAAAGTGTGTGAAGAATCACCATATCTTCATTCCAGAGTTTACTTTTAGGAAAAATGCTATAGCTCTCCATTCTTTCCCCTGATGTTTTTCCTGTACCCATTATTTCACATCATGTCCACTAAACACTCTTCTCCTTCACCTCAGCTTGGCTGTAGATGAATGATAATAATATCATCATCCCCTGTATCCTTGTGTCATTTCGCATGTACAGAAGTATTCTCAACCTTAATCTCACCCTCCTCTTCAACCTCACCCCATATCTGTGAGTCCGGCTCCTTCAGGTCATCATATTTCCTCTTTCACAAAGTCACCCACCGTCTACTGCCTTAATTCATCATCTCAAAACATTGCTCCTCTTAACTGCATCCTCTCAATTTGCTTAGTTTTTCTCTCTCTGGTTGTGAACACTGTCACTCCACTGTACAGAGGACTAAAGGACTCTCATCTTCTGCCTGAACCTAGGATTTTTTTTATGTTCTGTATATCTTTTTTATCACTATCCTTCTTAAGTACTCAGGTTTTGAGTCAGCCCGTGTGTAAACTAGCTTGAAACACCATTTCTGATAAATATTCTGTTTCAGGAGGCTATTGTGACTTCTTTGTAATAGGTTAGTTGATGATCTGTCAATCTGACTACAGATTCAGCCTAGTTTCAAAATTCAAATATAGGATAATTATAAATTGATACATTAAAAGCTCTGCTCAAAAAAGTAGATCTGTACCTCTAGTTATTAAACAAGATCCCTTTAGACTAAATGTCAAATGTATGAGATTCATTAATTTTTAACTAATGATACAATGTTATCTCAATGTAATTTGCTATTATGACATATAGCACTCTCTCCATATGTATTGTCTAATTGACTCTTGAAAGTGCTACATGTTACTAATAATTTGCATAAGGTAATTCTGATTATCAAAGGTAGACATACCTTTCAATAAACGTTTACTTTTAAATAGCATTATCTTTGAGCATCAATAGAGAAGATAGTCTACCAGGTGAAATTCATGGATTCTTAAACACTCAGGAGACATTGCCTTTGACTTGTTGATCTCCATCTGGCTGAGAAATAGACTATGTCAAGGCCACCTGACTGTCAATCTGCCTGGCTCCTTGCCCTTGAGATGTCATTGCCTACCACCAACTCTCCTGGGACATGTGGAATTCATTTGCATTGCTAATGACAGAAACGATCCTCAAAGCAGCCGAAACACAGATGGCTGGTCAGGTGTATATTGAAATAAATAAAAAATCCAACTGAAGGTGCATTTCATGGAAAAGTAATGTGACTAGCATCCACTTGGTTATTAAAAGAAATCATCTTTTCATCACTCTGGCTTTGTAGTAAATACACACTGATATCTGCAAAGAGGCATCTATACATTTTGTGTCCCAAACTAAATATTATTGGTCCAACAGTGCATTCTACAGCATGTGACTACAAATCCAGAAGCCACAGAGAGACAATGATACCCTACATTTGTCCCCCTACAGACTAGGACTTGTAATTAAACCGATGAGAGGCTTGGCTGTATATCATGATGAAAAAAATCTGCATGATAAATTTCATAGGGTGGTAATAAAGGTGACATTACAGGAAAGTATTTTTCTTAGAACTCCCTAAACTGACTTTTCAGTGCACCGAACTTCATTCATAAGCAGCTAATAAAATGTACTAAGTACATTGGGATGATTATTTTTTTATATTTTATTCACATCAGTATTATTACCTTGTATCAAAAAATTATATACAATATTTTGTGGTTATTTTTTGAGGTCCTAGGGATGGAATCCAGGGACATTGTACCTCCAAGCTATACCCCCAGCCCTATATTTAAGTCCTTTTATTTTTAAAACATGGTCTCACTGAGTTGTAAAGAACCTCACTAAGTAGCTGAGGCTGTCTATGAACTGTGATCCTCCGGTCTATACCTCCTGAATGCTGGAATCACCACCATCCTGAGCTTGTTTTGTCATTTATAATAGGTGTACAACACTCATTTCTTATACATCACTCAGAAATATTTTTACTTAGAGGCAGGAAGCAGATACCTATAATCCCAGGAGGGTCACAGGCTTGAAGCCAGCATCAGTAATGTAGCAGTACCCTCAGGAATGTAGCAAGACCTTGTTTCAAAACAAAAGAAAATAAATAGAAAGGGCTGGGGCTATAGTTTAGAGATAGAATTCTTCTGGATTCAATCCTCCCCCAATGTTTCTAAATATTTAGATGATAATAAATACATCTCATCTAAAAATATGAGATAGCATATATAAAATCCTTTTGAAGATTCGTTTCCAATAGAAGAATCATTTCTCATGAAAATTACGATAGACAATTTGCTTAATGGTAATGCCAAACACTTGACCAAACTTTCTTACTATTAGGAAAAGCACATGAATTTGATGTCCCATTAATTAGCTTTACAATGTGCTTTCTGATCAATACTTACAGAGGCTGACCTTTTCCTAAGCAGGAAAGTCACCCCTATCAAGGATAACTGTTTAAAATTCCAAGGCTGTACATTTTGTGTTACATTGTAAATCTAAAAAGAAAGAGTTCTATTTTTACTCCCTTTTAGTACAATTATGAATGTAATTGCACTGTCCATTTACTATATAATTATATGTTCATCCTTTGTATTTCACTGCTCGATGAATCTTTTTGACATGTTATTTCAAAAGAAGAATATAGTAAGAGAAAAACTTTCCAAACTGACATGATACATTTGCAAAAGCCCCACTTAGTAATAAAGATGACTTGGAAAATATTTCATATTTTTTATCCCTCTCTCAGTTAAGATAAAACCAGGAGACCAAAAAAATCATATAATGATATAAGGGAATATTTAATATAAAGACATACTAACTACAACAGAATCATCTAAAAAGAAACAGTTCTAAAAATACCCAAAGAAGAGATATATCTCAAGGCTTGAATTTAGACCCTCTTAGAGAAGGGTGATTATAGACCACCACTTGGAAAAGAAGGTATCAGTGGTAGTCCAGGTGAGGCCCTGCTGACAGTTGTTGGGTAAGTAGGAAAAATCCTTTTGGAATGCAAGAGAAACAATCACATGGCCAGTTCTGAAGACCAGGAAATATTTATTTGTACAAATGGCAAATTGAGGCTGTAAACCAACCACTGGCACACTTACCAGGTGCATCGATAATTCACTGGCAACACACCACTCAGTCTCAATGGGCAGTCATCCACAGGACCAGAGCACAAGTGGTACTTAATGAGGGTGGGTGCGACCCATACCCTCCAACACTCACGACTGACATGTGCAGGAAAATGCACACTGCCAACAGTGGGAACAAAAAGAGGATCTTCTTCCTCTCTGCAGTATCCATCTAATACCTTCTATTTTTTTTTGTGTGTGTGTGTGGTACTGGGGATGGAGCCCAGGGACATTCTACTCCCAAGCTACACCCCCAGCCCTAATATTTAGTCATATTATTTTTTGAAACAGGGTCTCACTGAGTTGCAAAGGGCCTCATGAAGTAGCTTAGGCTGTCCGCGAACCATGATCTACTGGTCTCAGCCTGCAGAATGCTGAGATTACAAGCATGTACCTGGCTTCATCTAATACCTTCTAATGTCAACGTTTAGCTTTTTTCCAACTTCATAAGGGAAATTATTTTAAAAAGTCTCATTTTTTTTTTGCAGAGGATACAATGAAGAATGCATTTGTGAATGCATTTCTCACTGGCACAGTTCCCATCATCAACCCGTGTCCTAGATGGACAATGTAAAAGTTGAAGGAAGACATGGTAGAGAAAAAAAAACACATACGCTCCAAAATGCACAAAGGTACAAACGTGCTACTGATTTGTCTTTGGTGCAAGAAAATTGTCAAAAGTCAAATGTGATTACCCTGAAAAAATAACTTTCTTTATGAATTGTTGAAATTTTAGGCATTTGTGTGTGTGTGTGTGTGTGTGTGTGTGTGTGTGTGTGTGTGCCGAAGACAAAAATGTATCTTAATCATTAAAACTCATTGACTAATCCTTTCCTGCCGCTTTCAAGCACGACACCGGAGACGATCTTCTTCGGACTCTTTATTATCCCAGGCTCTTACATACTCTCCTCCTCTCCGCTCCCCGCTCCCCGCTTATATATCCCAAGCAGCCAATCAGCACTCAGATCACTCGCTCCATGCAAAATTAGCTCATTTGTTACAAACAGTGGTATGTTGTGTTCCCGTGCGCCCCATGCTCCGGTTACCGGACTTCCTGAAAGTTGTTTACTGCTTAATGGGCCTCACAGAGCTTCCGCTCGGCGCTATTTTTAGGTCTTCGAGCTAGCAGGCAATGGGTGGGGCTCATCACAGTTCCCCCTTTTTGTTTTTAAGCAGAAGAGGATAGAGGACTCAACCCCTGCTATAGTTTATGCAATTATTTGCCACCACCTTTTTTGCAGGGACGGGCGAGCAATACAGTGGTAACCCGTATGCAGCTGAGCATATCCTCCTTGGGATGCACCCTCCCGGGGTCCCAAGTGCAGTCCTTGCTGACATTCTGCTTTATGATTTTTCCATTGCGGCTAGCCAAACAGTAGGCGATTGTCCTGCTTCAACCGCCATGAAAGCCTGAGCTAGGAGCATCTGATCCTTGGCCCTCTGCAGAAATAAACATCTCAGGCAACAGAGACATAGAATGCACAGGAAAACAAAACAAAATCCCAATGCTCCCAACCCGGCCCATTCTTTTAGATGGAATGCTGCCTTCTGGATCCGGGACGCCAGCGTTTGGGCCACTTTGGGGTCGATTCGGGTGGTGTTGACCTTGATGATTTCAGCACGTAATTGTTCGGTCGATTCGGGTGGTGTTGACCTTGATGATTTCAGCACGTAATTGTTCGGTGAGTTTATCAAACTCCCAGCTCCAGTTGCCTGTAAGATGTTGGGAAAGCTCCCGAGAAGTTCTAGAGATGCATTTGTAGTAAAATTTCTAGGGAAGGTCTGGGAGGAGCAACTCAATGGTAATGGAAATGGAAAAGCTGTAAAAATACCCCATTGTTGCTCACTCCATACTGGTTTTGTCCAGATCAGCATGGTGATCAGGTGTATCCATCCCTGAGGCGCCATCTTGCGATATTATTTGACGAGTCAGTCTCTCTGGGATCCAAATCGGATCGGTTCCGTCCTGTGGGAAAACACAAACAGAGCCTCTGGCCCATGTGAGTACCGGATCAGGTCCCTTCCATTTTCCGGTGAGGACATCTTTCCATTTTACCATATCATGGGGAATACTAGAAGGACAAAAATGGCGATCTGCGGCCGATTTGCCATTAATATCTAAATTTAAAAAATTTAAAGTAAAAAGTGCCAAAGATAATCGCTGCCTTGGTTTCAGATTCTCACCTATTCCCCCTTTTTGTTTTATTAGACATTCTTTTATTGTGCGATGGGCGCGTTCAACAATGCCCTGTCCTTGAGGATTATATGGAAGGCCATGTTTTAATGTTACGCCCATCTGTTTACAGAAAGACTGAAATTTTTGTGAGGTATAAGCCGGACCATTATCAGTTTTTATTTCTTTTGGCACATTCCATGCTGCCCAAGCTTCAAGACAATGAGCGATAACGTCACGAGCTTTTTCCCCTGTGTGAGTAGAAGCATATATAATTCCAGAAACAGTATCAACAGAAACATGTACATACTTAACAGAGCCAAATTCAGGTATATGGGTCACATCCATTTGCCATAAATGTAAGGGGAGCAACCCACGTGGGCAAACACCAACATTAGAAGAGGGGATAAAGGGTGCACAAGTACCACAGGCCTTGATGATGTCACGGGCTTGACAACGAGGAATTTTAAATTTAATCTGTAAAGTTTTAGCATTTACATGAAACTGGCGATGAAAATCTTGTGCCCGTTGAAGTGGGGTGAGAGAGAAAATCATGGGCATCTTCGTAAGCTTATCTACATAATCATTACCTTGGGCAACAGGCCCTGGTAAGCCTGTATGTGCCCTAATATGTTGTACATAAAAGGGATTTTTCCTCATCAAAATTAAATGTTGAATTTTAGATGCCAAGTAGTGGATGGGCGTATGTGTTGATATTTGCCCCGCACATTCAAGGGACTTTATCATCTCTACAGCATAGGAGGAGTCCGATAACAAATTAAAGGAAGAATCATATCTCTCAAACACTTCTAATATAATATTTAGTTCAACTATCTGAGGTGATATATGCTGATATTGAACAACTATGGGTTTTTGTCCTTCTATCATAAAAGCTCCAAGGCCAGATTTTGATCCATCAGTAAAAATATTGATAGCGAAGGGTATAGGTGTTCTTCTGGTTATGGTTGGAAAGATAATAGGATGTTGAGTTGCAAAATGTAATATAGGATCTTTAGGTAAGTGATTATCTATCTCTCCATTAAACACACATCGTAATATAGCCCAATCATCCAGGGAGGTTTGTAAAATTAATATTTGGTGTTTACTATAGGGAACAATAAGCTTATTAGGGGTTTGGCCAAAATGTTGAATACATTGCTGTATGGCAAGAACAGCAACCTTTGCCACCATAGAGGGATAATACTCAATAACCTTTTGAGGAGATAGTTTAGGATGAATCCATAATAGAGGTCCTTGTTGCCATAAGACCCCAGTGGGTTGGAGCTCAGTAGCCAGTATGCATGCCCAAATAGAATCCCTCGGTGAAATGCGCTTAAGGGAAGCCTTAGTTAAAGCTTGTTCTACCAAACTTAAGGCTTCCCGGGCTTCAGCAGTCAGCATTCTAGGAGAGGTTAAGGAAGAATCTCCTTTGAGGATATCATATAAAGGTTTTAGCATAAAATTTGGGATTCCTAAAGCAGGACGTATCCAATTAATATCTCCTAATAACTTTTGAAAATCATTTAAAGTGTGTAACTGGTCTGTACGAATGGTGACCTTTTGAGGCGTGACAAAATTGGGATAAAGAATATTTCCCAAAAAATGGGTGATGGTGCCCTTTTGAACCTTTTCAGATGCTATAACTAAACCCTTTTCCTCAAGGGCTTTAACAAGCACACAATACGCTTCATCCAGTACCTTTTCATTTTCACAGGCTAATAGGATATCATCCATATAATGGAGACAACGCAATAGAGGGAATTTATCCCTAACAGGTTGTAAGGCAGCATCCACATATAGTTGACAAAGAGTGGGGCTATTCGCCATACCCTGGGGGAGCACTCTCCACTCATATCTCTGGTCAATTTGCTCTTGGTTTAGGGATGGCACAGTAAAAGCAAAACGTGGGGTATCTAGAGGATTTAATGGTATAGAGAAAAAGCAATCTTTTATATCAATCACTATAATTGGCCAGAATTTTGGAATAGTTGAGAGAAGGGGGAGTCCACGTTGGACTGGTCCCATAACTTGCATTTGTTCATTTATGGCTCGGAGATCATGTAATAGTCTCCATTTTCCTGATTTTTTCTTTATTACAAATATAGGGGTATTCCAGGGTGATGTGGATGATTGGATATGTCCTAATTTTAGTTGTTCTTTTACTAACTCTTTTGCTGCTTCCAATTTTTCACGGGGGAGAGGCCACTGGGAAACCCATACTGGATCCCCCGTCTTCCAAGTGATGGGAATTGCCTCCCCAGTGGCTACTCCACAAAACCCAATCCCTGTTTAGTGTTTTGTCCTTCAGTGGGGACAGGGCTCCTCCGTCCCTGTAGGTTTCGCCCTAATCCAAATGATGGATGAAAACCTTGCTTGTTAAACATATGTAGCGCCTGGGGAGAATACTCATTATGTAATCGGAATCCCATGTCCAGAAGTAGATCTCGACCCCACAAGGAGACCGGAATTTCCAGCATATAGGGTGTAAAGGTCCCAGAATGTTTTTCTTGGTCCTCCCAATGAAGGGGTCTAGCACTAATATCAGGTGTTTTAATGTATCCTAATCCTCTAAGCTGTGTGTCAGCCTTTTTTATGGGCCAGGCGGGGGGCCAATCCTTAGAAGCAATTACACTAGTATCTGCCCCTGTATCAAGCAATCCTAGAATCGGCTTTCCCTCCACTTTCAAAGTAATTAAAGGTCGTTTTCCCATATCAAAGGCGAGAGATATTATATTAGTACCAGAGGACCCAAACCCTTTTTCTCCTCGCTGTTCCTTTTTTGAAGGGAAGAGAGAATGTAGACTAGGTAATAATAACAGCTGCGCTATCCGATCACCAGGAGAGATGGCAACAATTCCTCTGGGGGCGGAGACCATAACCTTTATAACGCCCTCATAATCTTGGTCAATAACTCCAGGATGAGTTATTAGGCCTTTCATGGTGGATGATGATCGCCCCAAAACTATGCCCACCGTTTCTGGGGGTAATGGCCCTGACATATCAGTCGACATAATTTGAATTCCCATTCGAGGGGTTAATACCAGCCGGGTGGTGGCACAGAGGTCCAATCCCGCTGAACCGGGAGTGGCTCTCCGGATTCCTTGGGCGGTTGGAGATTGGGCCATTGGGGTGTTTGGTGTGTCTCTATAGCATTGTACATTTGTTGGCCCCCATACTTGTAAGGGCCCTGGGGATGGGGGCCCCGTTTCCCGTTTTTTGACAGCGGGCGACCCTGTCCCGACTGATCATGGGACGGTAGGATATTGCCGTCAATATCCTTAACGGACCGGCACTCTGAGGCAGGATGTCTGCCTTTTCTACATCTCTTACATAGGTCTGGTGGGCTCTTTTGAGAGAGAGAGCCTCGTTTTGGGCAGTCTCTTTTTAAATGCCCTGCCGCCCCACATGAAAAGCAATTTCCTAGTCGGGTGTTGTTATTGCCCTTTTGCCTGCCAGATGCTTGCATGATAGCCGCAGCGAGCCCCGAGTTGGTTAAAGGTCCGCCGAGTTCTCTACATAACTTCATCCATACTTCTAAACCTTTACTTTTATATGGATTTATAGCTTGTTTGCATTCAGTATTACATTGTTCGAAAATAAGCTGTTTAACAAGTGGCATGGCTGCATCGACATCCCCGAATATTCGTCCAGCAGCTTCTACCATCCTAGCCACAAAATCAGAAAAAGGCTCAGTGGGACCTTGAATTATCTTAGTAAGATTGCCTGACACCTCCCCTTTATTAGGCAAACTTTTCCATGCCCTGGTGGCCAAATTGTTTATCTGATCATACACTTGTTGAGGGTAACAGGTCTGGTTGTTAGCAAATTGTCCCTGTCCCAAAAGCATATCCAAATTCCAGGCAGGTTGTCCTGCGGCCTGATTCACCGCTGCTTGCTCTGCTGCGAACTCAATAAGGAAAGCCTTCCAATCTAAATACTGTCCTGGGGTCAAAGCCGCTCGGGCCAAGTTCTGCCAATCTCCAGGGGTCATGGCATACCTGTAAATGCTTTCTAAGGTGGCTACGGTGTATGCAGCATTGGTACCATAAGTCCGCACGGACTCAGCAATATGTTTTACAAGCTTATAATCTAAAGGCTCATGATACCGAGGTCCTCCTCCTTGTGGTTGAAACACGGGGAAAGCCTGTCTGGATAGTAACATTTCCGGCTCACGCCATACCTTTTCATTAAAGGAGCGGCCTCCGCTTTGTCCTGGAGCTGAGGGATTATAGGGCGGAGGAACAGAGCCCTGCGAGGGGCCCGTAGCTAGGGTTAATCTGCTGACTTCCTCCTCTATTGCCGCAAGTTCCTCGTCCGAGTCCCCCTCCCCTTCAGAGCCTAGTTCACTAGCTGGGTGAGAGGAAGTGGACCGTTCCTCTTTTAACAGATCAAGTGCCACTTGTCCCTCTCGCACTAGCGGTTTGTAGTATTTCTGCTCCAAACATGCCCTGACGAGGCGCCACAAAGGATAAGTTCCTCCCGTGACTTGATTGTTTTTCTCTGCCCTTTTAATATCCTTCCCTAACTTATCCCAACTTGCCAGGGTCAAGTTTCCTGATACTGCAAACCAAGGGGCCACCTCATCCACTTGGCTCAAAAAACCCTGAATAGTCTTATCCCTAAGTTTTAACCCCTTTCCGTTTAATAAGGCTTTTAAAGCCTTTTGTATTGGATGAGATGGATTATTTCCCATACCTATTCAGCCTCAGGTCCAGCCTGAGAGTATACTACCCTATAAATCCTCCCCTCAAAGGAGCTCCCCTTCGTCCTCAAACGGAGTTGGGAAAGAACAATCTTATGATCCTCTACTTTGTGGAGCCTCCCTCTTCACAGGAGAACTTACCAGCCGGCTGCCCTGGAAAGTCCAAAGTTCTGACCGTCTCGTTGAGAGAGATTCCCCGTACGGGCCACCACTTGCCGCTTTCAAGCACGACACCGGAGACGATCTTCTTCGGACTCTTTATTATCCCAGGCTCTTACATACTCTCCTCCTCTCCGCTCCCCGCTCCCCGCTTATATATCCCAAGCAGCCAATCAGCACTCAGATCACTCGCTCCATGCAAAATTAGCTCATTTGTTACAAACAGTGGTATGTTGTGTTCCCGTGCGCCCCATGCTCCGGTTACCGGACTTCCTGAAAGTTGTTTACTGCTTAATGGGCCTCACAGAGCTTCCGCTCGGCGCTATTTTTAGGTCTTCGAGCTAGCAGGCAATGGGTGGGGCTCATCACACTTTCCTAATTAAGGAAAGTTACCATTCAAATTTACAAAGAAGACAATACCACAATAGAAACTGTAGCATAAAATGAAGACAAAATAAATACTAATGTTTTACAAGTCATCTTTGTAAACTTCATCACAGCATAATCTTTGAGTTATTTCCACTGTAAAAGCAGTATAAAGCCCAAATATAGTGCCATAGTCTGGAATTCCAGTACTTGGGAGACTGAGACAGGAGAGTCCCAGATTGGAGACTAGCAATGATGGGTAACTTATTGAGATCCTGTTTCAAAATTAAAAAAAGTGTCAGGGGATTGATCTCAGTGGTAGAATACCTCTGGGTTCAATCCCCAGTAACTCACACACACCTGCCCCCCACACACCAGTATAAATTTATGTATCATTTTCCCCCCTAGTCATTTACTAATGTTGATAGTATATTTACTGAGAACAATATTTTGGTAGCATATAATATTTTATCCTCAGGAGTGTATTTTCTAAGATAAATAGTCCTGCTCTGAGTTATGACTTCCATATATCTCTCTACTGATAGAAATAATTAACTAAAAATGAACTAGATTCTGTTATTTTATTAAAATTTGACTACTTTCAAGCACAAAAGCTCTTTAAATTATAATTTAAGTATTTAGTCATCTTTTATGAGTCAGATTTTAGGGATATTTAGCCAAAACATAAAACTCTCTTTTTTTGGAAGTGAAATTCAGATATCTGAATAGATAATTGATAAACTATATTCTGACTTATCCGAGGTCCCAAGTGGTGCCCTGTGGGACTGGGAATGCAGTCTCCAGAAGAGAAAATTAACACCTGTATTAGCATCTTTGGGGAAGTTAAAAGCCTTTCCCAAAACATTGAAAAAACTGTAAGATGAACCTTTATGCTGCAGAATAGAATTGCCACTTTGGAGGTTAAGAAGTTTGATGGAAGAAATTTTAAAGAAGCAGGATTCAAACAAGAAGAATTTGGGAGGAAGAATGCCCTTTCTTCTCTAGATTTGAGGGCTTCCTACATTTCTAGAAGTCTACTTTAGATCCAGATAGAAAAGAAAACTAAGGTTTCAGATGTTTTTTTTTTATTTTTATTTTTTTATTTTTAATTGGTGCACTGTATTCATACATCATAGTGGGATACATACTTTTGTGGACATACATGCACACATTGCCCAGTCAGTCCCCACCTTATCCCCACCCCATTCTCTCCCTATCCCTCCCTCACATGCTTGGCTTAGTGATTGACATCTAGTATTATAGCAATTTATCAAAAATTAAAAATGATAATCTCACATAACAGTTTCATTTGTCTGATACCAAGCTTTTGATGACTTAAAGATAACATTTCAATATTTCTTTTTGCTTTCTTTCTTACCAGAGAATCTATTTTTTTCTATTTTTTAGGTGAAACTATCATATATTTATATATTTATTTTTCAGAAAAAAAAATCTATCCTAATATGGAATATGGACTCTAGGTACCCACAATGATCTTGAAAAAGAACAAAGCTAGAAGATGTATATTTTCTGATTTCAAACCATATAAAGCTACAATAATTGAAACAGTGTAGTACTATTCTAAAGGCAGATATATAAACCATTGGAGTTAAATAAAAGCCTAGAGCTAAATTCTTCCCTATATTGTCAAGTTATTTTTGACAAGGTTTCCATGAACATTTGGTGGGGGAAATAATAATCTTTTAACTAAATATTGTTGAAACATAATAATTACATGGAAAAGAATAAAATTGGACCCTTACCTAATCCCATATACAAGTATTAACTCAAAACAGATAAAAGACCTAAATATAAATCTTAAGACTATAAACTTTTAGGAGAAAATCTGGGTCATAAAACCTCACAACATTGAAATTGGCAGTGATTTCTTGGTTATGATTTCAATGGCACAGGCAACAGAAGAGTATACAAACTTTCTAAAAAATAAAAAACATATTGTATATCCAAAGACAATGTAAACAGAGTTAACAGTTACTAATAGAATGGGATAAAATATTTCCAAATGCTATATCTGAAGGTATATTAATATTCCAACTAGAAATCCTAAAAATTAACAACAATAAAGGCAAACAATACCCTTTACAGATAGGTAAAATACTAACATAAATAATGAATCGCCACAGATAACCAATCTTAGTTGTCTGTTGGATGAAAAATCTTGTTTCTCTGGTTCTGGTGTGTGTTACCTATTTCTTCTTTGTAGTTAATCTCTTTGAGTATTTTCTCTTGTGCTGGTTTTGAAGACATAAATTCCTTCAGTTTCTGTTTGTCATGGAAGCTTCTTATTTCTCCATCTAATTTGATAGAAAGTTTTGCTGGGTAGGACATTTTTGGCTGGAAGTTGTTTTCTTTCAGAGTTTGGAATATGTTACTCCAAGCCCTTCTTTCTCTCATAACTTGGTTTGGGAAGTCTGGAGTGATTCTAATTGGTTTGCCTCTGAATGTCACTTGGCCCTTTGCTTTTGTTGCCTTTAAGATTCTCTGCTTGGCTTCCACATTGGTCATTTTGACAATTATGTGGCATGGGGATCCTCTTCTCCGATCCTGTCTAAAGGGAGTTCTATAAGTTTCCTGGACCTGCGTATCGACCTCTTGCTCTATGTCTGGAAAATTTTCTGCTATTACTTCCTTGAAGAGATTATTGATCCCTTTGGTTTCACTTTCTTTTCCCTCCTCTATTCCAGTTATTCTTAGGTTAGCTCTCTTAAAATGGGCCCATATTTCTTCAATATCAGATTCCTGCTGTCGGATATTTCTTCCTAGGTTAGAAACTATGCGTTCATTTTTGGAATGATCATCTTCTAAGAGCGAGATTCTGTTCTCCATGTGTTCTAATCGGTTGGTTGTGCTTTGAATTGAGGCCTTTACTTCATTAATTGCATCCTTTATCTCTTTTTGGCTCTCTCTGAGTTCTTTTCGAAGCACCTCTATTATTTCTACAGTTATTTTCCTGATTTGATCTTCTAGAAATCTCTGATTTTCTGTTTTACCGGGTTCTGATGTTGTGGGGTTGTGAGCATTCATTGCTCCAGTATTATTCCTCTTTCCCATGATTTCGGAAGTTTGTGCCTTCTCTGGGTTCTTCGCTTGGGTCACTATGACTTCACTTAAGGTGCTCTGGATCTCGAGTCAGTAGTATCTCAGACCCCACTACTCCTTTACTGGGTTGTATCACAGAGTCTCTGACCCAGAGAGTCGATAGAGGCTGCTTTAGACTGTGGGGGGTGCCAGGTTGCACATTCTCCTATGGTGTGATATCTCTGCCACCGCCCCTCCCCCACTGGGTCAAGTCCCAGTGAGTACAGTACTGGGATTTCTCCACTGTGGCCCACAATTTGACTCACTGTTCTTGAGTACGCAGATGTAGCTGTACTGGATTCGGTGAATTCGGTGCTGTTGCCGCCGGTGGCAATATGGCGCCGCTGCTACGCCCTCGGCTATGGGGCTCGCGTTTTTTTTTTTTTTCTTGGTTTTGATTTCCACTCTGAATCCCTGCAGCGTGTGCTGAGCTCAGCCACTGGGAGCTTAGATGCCCTGTGCGCCGAGAAATCCCGCCTGGCTGTTCCGCAGCGGCTCCCCTTGGCTTGCTGTGGCCGTCCCGTGAATTCACTGGTGCCGCCAGCCGTTTCAGATGTTTTATATTGTTTTGTTTTGTGGATGGGTCTGTGGTACTGGGGATTGAATTCATGGGCATACTACCTCCAAGCTACACAACCAGACCTAATTATTTTTGTTTGAAACGGTGTTTCTTCACTAGGTTGCTGAGAATTTCACTAAATTGCTGAGGCTGTCTGGCTTCAAATCTGTAAGTCTCCTGTCTGTCACTAAGTATTGGGATTACAGGTGTGCATCACCATACCTGCCAAGGTATTATAGTTAGGTATAAAATGTTCCTTAAAGAACTCTTTTATTAGTGTTTCGAGCTGATGTAATTGAGTCCTGAAGGTTGTAATCCCGGCAGTGGACAGTATCGCTGTAATTGATTTAACTGGACAGTGACCCAGACAGGTAGGCTGTGGTTGGAGGTGGGTCCCTCAGGCTGTGGCCTGGGGGATTACGCATGGTTCTGCCTCTCTTTGCTCTCTTGCTTATGGCCTCCATGATGTGAGGAGCACAGCCTATGTGCTCTTCTTTCCACTTTCTGCCACCATGCCCTGAGATCCATGGTCCCCAGCCTCACATGGACTGAACCCAAAACCTTAATACGTTCTTCTTTCCTCTAAGTTACATGGTCAATCTTTTAAATTATAGCTGCAAGAATGCTGACGCAGACAATGGGTTTCTAAATTTTTATTCTTGAAAAATAAATTATACCTGGTGAATAGCTGAATCTGGAGCTGAGAGACAATTTCTTAATTGCCAGATTGTCTTAGAGAATGTGATCTACTTGTCAGACTTAGAGGCTTCAAAACTTAGCAAGACACTTAGCAATTTAGAGAGACCCTGCTTCAAAATGAAAAAGTAAAAAAGGCTGGAAGTGGAATACAAAATACAGAAATGTCATTAGTCCCAATTTGCATATATAATTGTTTACTCTCAAGATTTGTGTTTCATCTTTATAGGTTGGTTATAAAATGAAACTCAAATCTGAATGCAATGTTTGTTATTCCCATCCATTTACTTCCAAGCTGGCAGACTTGATATTGTTCTTATCTTGGATATCAATGCTTCCTTAACATACAGCTAAACTCAATTCATTCTTTAGTCTCTGAAAATCTCTGTGCCCTATTAGCATTCATTATTCTTCTAAGTGTTTGAAGTAATCATTAATAAAGTCTATGTTTACTGAATTTTTTGTGAGGGGGACATTTAATTATAATGTCTATGTCATATCTATGTATATATATATATGCACAAGAATATATGTGTGTATATGCAATGCTATATATATGAATTATATTAGCTATATAAAATACAAGTACATAGCATTGTCCTTTATAAATTATATTTATACACATATATACATACACACACAAATATATATAACTACATTTTCTAATTCTTATGTTAATATCCTTTTCACTTTTAAAGTATATTTGAGTTTTGAAAATAAGCTTATTTTTGTAAAGTTGCACAAAATATTCTTTCAATATCTTTTTCATGTTTGTATGCTCATGGTTATGACATTCTTTTATACTGGTAATCTGTGCTTTTGTTCATGTTACTAGTCCAGAATAAGCTTTATATAAATATTTGGCAAGGACTTTACATTGAAGTAAAGGAGTAGGAAAATTCTTCTTTTTAAAACACGGGTACAAAAATTCTAAACAATACCATACTAAGTCAAATTTATACGTATAAGATGTAGATAAGAGCAACTTTATTTGTTCTAAGAATTATACTTTTGCTTTTTAATAGAAATGCTAAAATTTACTCACCATATTAACAAAACTGAGCATAAAAAGCATATTATTTCAATAAATGTGTATAAATATCTCATATTGTTTAACACATATCCATGAGTGGAAGAAGAAAAACAACAAAATAATAACAAAAGGTATTATCTTTGATCTTATAAGAGTATTTTATAGTCATCTACATACGCATGTTTACATATCTATTCAACAAAATGGAGTTCCTGTGGCATGCCAGAAACTCCAGTTATTTGAATTATCTCAGTAAGTAGAATAAAACAATTTCTATTCTCAGGGATCTTTCAAAAAGGGAAAACGGGAGCTGGGCATGGTGACACACACTTGGAATCTCAGCATTTGGGAGGCTGACACAGGAGGATTGCAGTTCACTGGCAGCCTCAGCTACTGAGTGAGGCCCTTTGCAACTCAGTGAGTTTCAAAATAAAGAATCAAAAATAGGGCTGTGCTTGTAGCTCAGAGGTAGAATGCTCCTGGTTTCCATCTTCAGTACCGCAAAAAGAAAAGAATGGGAAATACACAAAAAACATAACATAATTATCATGCTGTATTTATATTTTATAGTATTTTACATAAGTGTTATGAAAAAAAAGAGAGAAAAACATGGTAAAGAGGCTGAAATTTTGTGAACTAAATAAAAACCTAATCTCCGATGAGGGTAAGCTTCATTGAGAAGGTAACATTTGAGCAAAGATTTGAAACTGGTAAGGGGAGTAGGCATGCGAGTGTACAGAAAAGCATACCCAAGGACGGAGGAAGAGTAGATGGGAGTCCCTTAAGGTAAGAGTGTGTCTACAGAGCTCAAGGGATGCCAAGATGGCTGCATGTACTGTGCACTAGGCAAAGGAGAGAAATATCCTATTAGAATTTTAATAAAGCTCCAGAGAGTCAGGAGTTCTAAGGCTTTGGATCCATTGTAAGAAATTCCCATTTACTCTTAATGCTAGTGGGAATCACTCAAAGGTTTTCAGCAGAGAAATAACATATTCTGCCTTTAGTTTTAAAACATCACTCTGAATCCTGGCTCAAAAGGAGACTTGAGGTTAATGGTAGAAGCCAGGAAATCATTAATGTGTCTATTTCCATGTAAGAGAGGATGATGGCTTAAACCTGAGTAGAAGCAATGAAGGGGTTTAGAAACATTTGGATTTTATTTTATGCACTTTGAGCACAGACCACATAGGGGTTCATAAAATATTAATGTGGAGAATAAAGCGAAAAAAAGAAAAAAATGATATTTTTTTATTTTGTAACTGGAAGGATAAGGCAGCTAATGAAACAAATTTGGTGGAAATAAAGATCTCAGGCTTACAGTTACTGTTGTTTTAATGGGGATTTTGTGGGCAATAGATACAGGCATCTACATTTCTGATGGATGAGATTTCAGGGCTACAGATACAAATACAACATTTGTCACCAGTTAGAGTACTTTAAAGCTATACACATGTGTAAGTGCAAAGATAGCGAACTTATGTAGAGTTAATGGATAAAACTGAATTTTAGAATACTGAAGTATTAAGGAGATGATGTGGAAAAGAAAGAGTAGCAAAAAAAATGAGGAGAAATCACTGGAAGGGTAAAAGTAAAATCAAGAGAAAATCATATCCTAGAAGCCAAAAGGGTGGGAAAATTCATTGAGTACAGAACTGATAGGTAAACCAAAATTGAGACTGAAAATTGACCACTGGTTTTATGATGAAAATGACATGAGAGAGGAGAACCAGAGGAGTTTTAGTGTCATGAAGTGAGCCAAAGCACAACTGGGTGTGTTTAAGGGAGAGAAGAAGCTGGGCATGGTGGTGGCACACACCCTTGGGAACGTGAGACAAGAGGATCGCAGGTTCAAGGCTAGCCTTGGCAACTTAACAAGGGCATCAGGAACTTAGCAGGACTCTGTTCCTAAATAAATAAATAAATAAATAAATAAACAAACAAACAAATAAATAGGGCTGGGATGCATATCTCAGAAGTAGAATGCCCCTGTGTTCAATCCCCAATAGCACATAAACACTATATATATTTTGTGTGGATTCACGGGCAGCCTCAGCAAGTTAGTGAGACTCTGTTTTAAAATAAACAGAATTGAGGGCTGCAGCTCAGAGGTAGGATATGATGGCCTGGGTTAAATTCTAATATAAACTTTTAGAGGAGTTTTAGTCTAAGAAAAAAATCTGGTATTGGGGAAAGAGATATAGGAGAGAAAATTTTTTCCTTTCCTCGTTTTTTTTTTTTTTTTTTTTGGCACTGGGGTTTGAACCCAGGGGCATTCTGTCTCTGAGGTATACCCAAAGCCCTATTTTTTCATTCTTTATTGTGAAAAAGGGTCTCACTAAGTTGCAGGGACTCTCACTAAGTAGCTGAGACTGTCAGCAAACCTGAAATCCTCCTGTCTCAGCCTAGCAAGTACTGGGATTAAAAACCTGTGCCACCAAACCCAGCTTATTTTATTTTTTCTTTGCTTTCCTGTTGAGCTGGGAGAAATAAAAACATATTTATATGGCAATAGTAAAATAAATAAAATTGATGATACAAAACAGATGACATGAAATGACTGGAAAATGTGTTTTAATATGGGAGAGGACTAAGATGTAGTGTAAAGGTAGATGGATTACTTTTAAAGAGCAAGACTGCTCATCCACAGTAATCGATACAAGGATCCCCAGCTTGAAGCAATTTAATAGAGTTGATTGAAACAGTGACCTGGAAAAACAGGAATGAGTGGTCAGTAAAACTGAGGCTCTAGAGAGGCTGTTGGCTGTGTGTCTGTTTAAGAACTGGAGGGAGAGTAATGGACAGAATCACTGGAGAAAAGGACTTACAAGAACAGAGAGAACCTATGCATGGCATCGTAAACTTGTAATCCCAGTACTTAGGAGGCTGAGACGAGGATCACAGGTTGGAGGACAGCCTCAGCAAGTAGTGAGATTCTCATCAACCTAAAGAGACCCTGTTTTAGAATAAAAATAACAATGTAAAAGGCTGGGGTGTAGCTTGGAGATAGAATGTCCCTAGGTTCAATCCACAGTGCCATAAAATAAAAAAGTAAATACATAAACTAATACATACACAAATAAATGAATGAACAGAGATAACAGCAGTTAGAAGATTCATTTAGAAACTCAGGTAAAGATTAGGTTTGGAGAAAATAAAATTATTTAGGAGCTTAGACTAATATAAAAATTGGTGGCCTGGGGATTACAAAATGATACGCTATCTTATGTCAAGCATACTTAAAACACAATGAAAGCTATCTAAGAGACAATATGTATTAGTCAAGGTTTGTTAGAGCAACCGAGTTACAATATGTACACATGGTAGAAGTAGATTTATGAAATCAGATTATAGTCAAAAGCTAGTTATTCAGCAAGAGGAATCAGCAGCTAGTTAGGTGATCCAAGAGCTGCAGTCTCAGAATAAAAATTACCAAGAACACAGTTCCAGTTTAAGGACTAACATTGTATCAAACATTGGTGAAGTCCAATTCAAAGAGCCAGTATCCTAGGTGAGAGCAGACATGCTTTTCTTAGGAAGAACCATGCATACCTTCACAGGACATTCTTTTTATCCAGATCCCGTGCCTATCAGAACAGTGCTCCCCACATTTGGGGAAGGACTTACCCTGCAGTATGCTGTTACATAAGCCATTCATCTCATAGATGCATCCAATGTGGCATAAGCTTGTGTGTTTCATAATCCAGTCAAGTTGACAATCCTGAATTAACCATGACACAGTCTAACATGAGAAGGAAATATGACCCTTCAAGCACAGAAGTGGTGAGTATTTCCCAACATTACTCATTGTTAGGGGATTCTACATCCCATTCTGTTAACTCTACCCGTGTTATGGCAGGGTATCTACACTAAAATATTTCAGTTCAGTGTAAAATTTTGCAGTGGGCTTTTTCCTTTTTTTTTTTAAACTAGGAATTGAAGCCAGGGGCATTCTACCTCTGAGCTATACTCCCAGCTTTATTTTTTTATTCTTTATTTTGAAAAAGGTTTTCACTAAGCTGTGGAGGACCTCACTAAGTAGCAGAGGCTGGCCAAGAACTTGTGATTCTCCTGTCTCAACCTCCCAAGTACTAGGATTACATGTGTGCCCCAATACATTCAGCTCTATCTCTCTCCTCTGACATCCTAATGGATAGGTCTTTGCACAGGGTAGGGTGTTAAGTAGTGGGACTTCTACTACGGAAAAATTTCAAACAAAAAATGAAAACTTATTTATCAATAAAAAAATTCTTTTGGAATGGAAGTTAGTTTGGATTATCTTCCAAGACTCTTTCCAATTGTAAGCTGGGGCATATGAACTGGATACATTCTATCACAGAGAGCATTAGGTGACTTGGAGGTAAATGGAGTGTTGTATAAATCCCAATTTGGAGATATTTGTTCAGCACTGAAAATAAGAAGTTTCTCATTTCTTCTAATTACGTGGATTTGTGACATCCCCTGGATGTAGTTTCTTCCAATTATCATTTGATAAATGAAGTGCAATAATATTTATCCTACAGAGCACCAAGGAACCTTCAATGAAATCAACCAATCTGATGATTCTGACCCATTAGTTTCAGGATAGCTTACTGAAGGCACGAAGAAAGCTTTGAAACTTGCTTGTTTTATTATTAAACATAGAAATTTCCTTTTAATGTTTAGCAGTTTTTGTTTAGCACCACGATTTCATATTTTAGTCACTCATTATGGATCAAAATAATTAGCAGAATACAATAAATAGAGGACTCGTATACAATGAAAACTATACACTGCTGGCACTGATTATTTTTTATTGGTAGGGTCTCTAAAACTTTGGCTTAAAATGCTTATCTGGTGGTCTGGTAATGTTTATTGGTACAAAAATATAAAAGCAGCACCTCTTTTTCACATTGTTATTGGCTAAAAGATAACGATATACCTTTTATATCATCAGAATATATAATAAACAATAACTGTAATACATTAATGCTTTTATCCACATGCATCTACTAACATATATGCATTTGAGTTTATCAGAGAATCTGAATTCCAGTTGGCATCAATAAATGGAGGACGCAGAAAAAGATTTATTACTATATCTAAATATCGGATTATAAGTAGAATGGGAAGAAACAAAAAAATAGCTAAGCACCTACTTTATATCAGATGCTATGCTATGAATTTCATGCCTATAATTTCATTTACTCTCCGCAAATCTACAAGTGATAGATATGTTTGTCTCCATTTTACAGGCTGAAAAATAATTTTAAAATATTACACGACATACCAAAATATGTCAGGGACTAGCTTGAGATTCAAATATAGTTCACACTAAAGTTATATCTCACTTTTTTCATAATTTTATGTGAGCTGCTTTGGTGAAAACGCTAACCATGTATCTATCCTAAGTTCTATGAGTATCCACAACTTTTTCTTTTGCTTTGCGAGAATAAAAAGGGGGGGGGGGAGTGCTGGGTATGGTGGCACATACCTGTGGTCCCATTATGTGGGAAGATGAGATAAAAGGGACTGCAAGTTTAAGGACATCTTTGAAAATTTAGCAGAACTCTTAGCAACCTAGAGAAATCTTGTTTCAAAACAAAATGTTAAATAAAAATAGAGCTGGTGGTTTAGGTCAGAGGTAGAATGCAAGGAAGGAAGGAAGGAAGAGGGGGGAGGGAGGGAGGAAGGAAGGAGAGAGAAAAGGAAGAGAAGGGTAAAGGAGACAGAATAAGGACAGGAAGGGAAATGAGACATGTTTATGTATATTAATACATATTCTATGAGACATACCAATAGAAATGTAATTTTATCTTGATTTAGATGTGTCTTTGAATTTATAATTTAGGGTTGAGGATTATTCATGAAGCATAACCATTCATTTGAAAAAATATACAGAACTAGATTTCTGGTGATTCGTGCCTAAGTGAGGACAACTTCTCCTTGAGGCACCCAAGGACCCCGGAGGCCTGTGCATTTGTGGAGATCTTGCTCAGTAGAAGAAGAAATAAGACCGTACAACCTGTCAGACAACACCAGGATGGAGTGACACAGAGATCTGGGGGAAAGGACTCAAAGCAGATCTGGTGAAAGAAAGACAAGGTCCGGCTGCAGCAGTGTCTGAATTTCTGGCAGGGAGGAAAAAGGGAAGGATCTGATCTAGGAACCAGGATGAAGGTCTGACAGTGAGTCGCAATGTCAGTGTTAACTATCCATTGGATAATAAGGATAAAGCACTTTCTGTTCTTCCTCATGAAGGAATGGAGAGCACCACCTATTGGCAATGGTGCATGTGGAGGCCTTCCGGTGTGTGGAGTAATGGATGCAGGACAGGGATGGCTTGGGCGGATGCCTGTAGCCATGATCATGTTGTCGTCTGGTATGCCACAGCTGATTTCACAGCCAAGCTACCTGTTATTGTACCTGTTATCACCAACATTAAACTCCAAAGCTTTTTTTTTGGCGGGGGGGGTCTGGAGATGGAACCCAGGGACATTTGACCTCCGAGCTACACGCCTGCCCCTTTTTTTAATTCTTTATTTTGAAACAGGGTCTCACTAAGTTGCGGAGGGCCTCACTAAGTAGCTGAGGCTGGCTGCGAACCGTGATCCTCCTGTTTCAGCCTCCCGAATGCTGGGATTACAGGCGTACGCCACCACGCCTGGCTCCCCAAAGGTTTTAAAAACTCGATGAAAAACAATTATCAAAGTTTACAAATACAAACTTTAAACATAATTCATCAGAAAGTATGTGAAGTAATCATGCAGTTTTAGAACTTATGTAAATGACAAGGCTAAAATAGAATAAAAATAGCCACAAATTCTTGTGGAAAATCACAAGCCTGTAGAGATCAGAGGCTGCACATAATGAGGAATGATAAATTTTATAGTTTAACTGCAAGAAAATTTTCTCTTCATATTTTTATTTATTATCATATTGGAGATACTGGACTGTTAAGTAAGAACAAAAAGTATATGAAGCTCATATTTATTGAAGGATATAAGTCTCCATTCAGAGAGCTGACCTAATATTATATGTAAAGCATGCTAAGTGCTCTATATTTTTAGAAAATAACTACTTAGATTAATTGGCCAATTTATCAAGGTTTCATAATTAAAGATCACTATAGAAAAGTCAACTGCACTGTTACGACCTAGCAATAAACAATGGAAAAACATAATAATTATAGAAAAGGCAATTTTTTTTTTAGCATCAAGAAGAAAAAATATTTAGTTACAAATTTAACAGTGATGATTGAAAAGTCAAGCTGAAAGAAAGTGATGATGAAAACAAATGTGGAGATTAATTCATGGATTTCACGACTTAGATTACTTATAATACAAATTTTTCAACAACACACCTATAGATTAAACTATGGAAACTATGTCAATATTCCAGCAGGCTTTTACCCCTTCAGTTTTGAAAAAGAGAAGCAAAGGTGAGAGTCCTGTATTCTCTGATTAAAAAATTAACCATAAAGCAATAGTAATTATGGTAAAGATGGATATGATCAGTATAATGTAAAAAGTATAGAAAAAAACTCCCACTTAAAATCAACTGATTTATGACAAAAGAACCATAGTTTAGTGTAGAAAATATTGTTCTTTTGACTAATTATTCTGAGATAATGATTTTTTCAGAAGTAAAAGAAAAAGAAAAGGAAAGAAGAAAGGAGACTATAACTATAATTTATACAATAAAATTATTACATGAAATATACCAGAAATCAAACTAAAGGAAACATGAAAGTAAATAAACTTGGCTTCAAGATAAAAAAGAAGTCTAGAAAAAAATAACCTATGACATATGTGAATAAAATAGGAAGATAATTAAATCTTGGTTATTCAAGGGTAAAAATCACAATACATTATAGAAAAAAATAAAAGGCTGAAAAAATGTTCAACATAAATTTGCTTAGAAAAGGTTAAAAAAATACAAAAATATGTAAGTAGTTTACATATGTGTTCATTAATATTTTACAATGAAACAGTTTTATGCTTATTTATAATTAGATATTTCATAGTAAAATAACAAAAAAAGAAGAAAACTGATTTTTTTTTTCATTCTTGGAAAAATGGGATCCACTCAATTGAAAGGCATTGAGTGGAAAAGCTGGGAATGGTGGTGCACAAGTGTAATCCTAGTACTTGGGAGGCTGAGATAGAAGGATCATAGGTTTGAAGCCAGCCTCCGCAAGTTAATGAGACTCAGCAACTTAGTGAGACGTTTTAAGTAAAATAGGGCTGAAGTTGTAGAGTGGGGACAGAATGCCCCTGGCTTTAATTCCCAGCAATAAACACACACACACACACACACACACACACACACACACACACACAGGCAGTGGAGAGATTTTTGCCCTTTTTTAATATTACTGTTTTCGTTTTAGCAAGGAGATCTATAATTCTGCGTTGTTTTGAAAATTCTCCAGTATGCAACTTGCATCTCATAAAAGCTATAAAACTGAAAAATTATTTAGTCCCAAGGATGAAATACTACTTAGTTTAAAATAAAAATTTATTTTCTTACATTAATATATATTACTGTTTTGAACACGGACTATATCACCAGCACTTAAAAAATCCATATATGAGTCATAGCAGCATAAAGACAAGTTCTTAATCAGAAATTAATGAGTAGAAAGCCCTTGTGAGAAAAAAAATTACAAAGCAGGGAACATGAACAAATTATAGTATAAATTCAGATCACTAGTAAAAGCAGGTGCACAAATATCAAAGATGCAGAGTTCAGAATTTTACCAAAGGGACAAAAATAAAGTATTATGGAAAAGGCGTCTAGCATCTGAAAATATATCACTGTACAGATTTATGTAGTAAATGCAATTATATTAAAGTTTTTATAGTTACTAGACTTGACATTGAAATCTCTCTTTTCTCAGTATAACAAATTATGTGAGAATAGATAAACTATACCCAGCAGTATAGTTTCACCAGAAAAGAAAATAATGATTACTTTCTTCCAATTACTTGAGAAAGTAATTTTTATAAGTTAGTCAAGATAGTTAAGCTTTGAAAGATAACTGATAGAAATGGGTCATTTTTCTCCTTTTTTCTCAGATAAGAGATTTGAAATGTATTAGTATAATGAGATCATATTCAGAGTCATCACTACTTCAGCACTAGTGCGGTATGAAAGGTGCTCATTCTGCGAGAGACTTTGTGCCATTTGCTGTTGAATGGGTGGGGTGTATCTCCCATTCCTTGTCCATCTTCCTTTCTTGTCCGATGATCTGGCTTCCATATGGCCATTCTAGTTCGTCCAGATTTATGTCCGAGTCTTAAAACCGTCTCTCTTAGTCATCTTGGGATTTCACAATAAAATATCACACACCGGACAGGTTAAGCAACATATTTATTGTCTTTCAATAAATATGTTTGGAAAGCTATGAAGTCTAAGATCAAGGCAGCAGCTAACTTGGGTCCTTCTGAGGAAGAGTCTGAATGGCTTGCTTCCTGCAGTGGCCTCATGTGGACTTTCCTCAGTGTGTGTAAGAGTAAGAGTGTAAGGGACCTAGGTCCTTAACTAACCCCATCACAAGGACCTCACCCTCATGACCTCGTCTAACACTCATCACATCCCAAAGGGCCCATCTCTAAGCAGCAGATTGGAGAGCAGAGCTTCACCACGTGCCTTCTGTGAAAAAACAAATATCTAGAACAGTATCATATATGTAAGTAAATGATGGTATGTTAAAATACTAAATTTGGAGCAGGTGTGGTAGCACATACTTGTAAACTTGTAATCCCAGCATTTGGGATGCTGAGAATGGAAGATTGTGGCTCACAGACAGCCTCAGGTATTTAGTGAGGCCCTCTGCAACTTAGTGAGACCGGGTTTCAAAATAAAGAATAAAAAAATAGGGCAGGGGTGTAGCTTGAGGGTCAAATGCCTCTGGGTTCCATCCCCAGACCCACAAAAAATACTACATCATTTGAATGAGAAAGAGAGAGAGAGAGAGAGAGAGAGAGAGAGAGAGAGAGAGAGAAGAGAAGAGAAGAGAAGAAGAAGGAGGAGGAGGAGGAGGAGGAGGAGGAAGCGGAGGAGGAAAGAAAGAGAGAAATAAAACAAAGACAATGAACAATGAAGTAAAGGCCTCAATTCAAAGCACAAACAACCAATTAGAACACATGGAGAACAGAATCTCGCTCTTAGAAGATGAGCAATCCAAAAATGAACTCATAGTTTCTAATCTAGAAAAAAATATCCGACAGCAGGAATCTGATATTGAAGAAATATGGGCCCATTTTGAGAGAGCTAACCTAAGAATAATTGGAATAGAGGAGGGAAAAGAAAGTGAAACCAAAGGGATCAACAATCTCTTCAAAGAAGTAATAGCAGAAAATTTTCCAAACATAGAGCAAGAGGTTGATACAAAGGTCCAGGAAACTTATAGAACTCCCTTTAGACAGGATCGGAGAAGAGGATCCCCACGCCACATAATTGTCAAAATGACCAATGTGGAAGCCAAGCAGAGAATCTTAAAGGCAACAAAAACAAAGGGCCAAGTGACATTCAGAGGCAAACCAATTAGAATCACTCCAGACTTCCCAAACCAAGTCATGAGAGCCAGAAGGGCTTGGAGTAACATATTCCAAACTCTGAAAGAAAACAACTTCCAGCCAAAAATTTCCTACCCAGCAAAACTTTCTATCAAATTAGATGGAAAAATAAGAAGCTTCCATGACAAACAGAAACTGAAGGAATTTATGTCTTCAAAACCAGCACTAGAGAAAATACTCAAAGAGATTAACTACAAAGAAGAAATAGGTAACACACACCAGAACCAGAGAAACAAGAGTTTCCATCCAACAGACAATTAAGATTGGTTATCTGTGGAGATTCATTATTTATGTTAGTCTTTTACCTATCTCTAAATGGTATTGTTTGCCTTTATTGTTGTTAATTTTTAGGATTTCTAGTTGGAATATTAATATACCTTCAGATATAGCAATTGGAAATATTTTATCCCATTCTATTAGTAACTGTTAACTCTGTTTACATTGTCTTTGGATATACAATTTTTTTATTTTTTTTATTTTTTAGGGAGTCTGTATACTCCTCTGTTGCCTGTGTCATTGAAATCATAACCAAGAAATCACTGTCAATTTCAATGTTGTGAGGTTTTATGACCCAGATTTTCTCCTAAAAGTTTATAGTCTTAAGATTTGTATTTAGGTCTATTATCTATTTTGAGTTAATATTTGTATATGGGATTAGGTAAGGGTCCAATTTTATTCTTTTCCATGTAATTATTATTTTTAACAATATTTAGTTAAAAGATTATCATTTCCACCATCAAATTTTCGTAGAAACCTTGTCAAAAATAACCTGACAATATAGGGAAGAATTTAGCTCTAGGCTTTTATTTAACTCCAATGGTTTATATATCTGCCTTTAGAATAGTACTACACTGTTTCAATTATTGTAGCTTTATATGGTTTGAAATCAGAAAATATATATCTTCTAGCTTTGTTCTTTTTCAAGATCGTTTTGGGTACCTAGACTCCATATTCCATATTAGAATAGATTTTTTTCTGAAAAATAAATATATAAATATATGATAGTTTCACCTAAAAAATAGAAAAAAACATTCTCTGGTAAGAAAGAAAGCAAAAAGAAATATTGAAATGTTATCTTTAAGTCATCAAAAGCTTGGTATCAGACAAATGAAACTGTTATGTGAGATTATCATTTTTAATTTTAGATAAATTGCCATAATACTAGATGTCAACTACTAAGCCAAGCATGGGAGGGAGGGATAGGGAGAGAATGGGGTGGGGATTGGGTGGGGGCTGACTGGGAAAAGTGTGCATGTATGTCTACAAAAGTATGTATCCTACTATGATGTATGAATACAGTGCACCAATAAAAAATTAATTAATTAATTAATTAATTAATTTAAAAAAATAATAATAAAACAAAGACAAGGATTATTATTTTGACCTTTGAGTGTAATATTTGAGTATTACACTCCTTCTGCCTGCTACCCAGGGTTATAGTTCTCCTAGCTGAAGTTTCAGCACTCACAGTGGCTGATAGCTTTAGTTAAATCCTCCTGTGGCTCTTAGCCTTGGCCAAAGATCATTATCTCCTTTAGGATTAGCATTGGTTGATGTAGTCAATCAAGTCTCAGTCCCATTTCTCCAACTTAAGACAACTCCAAAGAGCCATCTCAGCTCTAGGCACCATCACATAATCCATTAAGCACTTTGATTCAATTTTACCATAGTGCAATTAGCATCTCCTCTGAGTCTTGTTTTCATTACTTTTCTAAACTCACTCATCTCACTGCACTCCCCAATACAACTTCCTACTTGCAATCTCTTCGTACGAGTTAGTTTCTGAGGAATTTTGGTGTCAAAAATAGTACAATGGATTTGAAAATAAGATTTATGTACTTCCTCACTTACCAGCACACCAACCATGAGTAGAGACAATTATTGTAATGAGTAGTAAGATAAAAGTACTAATTGGGATTCAAATTCACAGAGGGCTGTAGAAATAGTTAAAGAGCATATTTAAAGAAACAAGTTAGAAGGGCAGCCAACACAGTTGTGGTTCAATATCCATGTCCAAAAGAAACCATGTACGGGTGAAAGAAGCTGAATGCAGCCACCCAGATAAAACGGCATGCTTCACCACTCACTTCTGGTACGATTTAATTTTTAAATTCAGGAACAATGGCCTGAAGTACAAATAGGTTTCCTGGAAAATGCTTCTACAATATTACAGCAAATATTAGATAGGGGAATTTTTTTGGCCTCCCTCAATGAAATATATGACCAATTTACTTGGGTAACCATACAAAAGTTAAAGGCTAATAAGCATCCACTTTGAGGACCATTTGGTTCTGGATACTGATGATGAGGAAACCAAAATATCACCATAGCTTGACTTTTGAAATGAAGGCACAAGAGAGCCACTTACCAATGGGCTCTTGAATTGAGTGGATAGGCTACTGATCCCACTTGGTAGTCATGCCTCATTTACTAATCTCGCTCCATCTCCAGTTTATATAAAGAAACTTCTCACTGGTACTTTGGTGTGTAGGGTAAAGTCTATAGGACTTTTGTGTCTGGAAAGGATTTTAAATGAAAAATCACAGAAATTTTCCCCATGTCAATAAGGCATCAAAAATATTAGAAACAATGCATCTTGAAAATACTGATAATGGAGATTACTGCCAATATTTAATACCTAAAGAATGGGATTTAGTTGTGCCTTACCATAATCTCATTAAATCAACTGGCCTGGCCACCACAAAAAATAAGGCATAACCATAGGTGATAATGGACACAAAGTCAACCATTACAGCTGCTTGCCAGATGTGCTTTCTTGGTAAGTAAATGAATGTGGCTTCAGGTAAATGACATGTGGCCACTGAAATGGTTTTTCTTGTTTCTCCTATCTTCAGGAAAGAGGATCTGAAATAATTTGCATTAGATTGGATGGATAGCCAAATATGTTCACTGTCTGATCACAAGGCTATGTGATTCCCCCAAAACATCCTCTAATTATCTAAGACCAGAGGCATCTATACCTGGACTACCTAAACTGGAAGAGAATATTGAATAAATCATGTCACTAGAGCAAAATGAACAAAAATGAACAAAGTGAACCAAAAAATGATAAGTCTATTGGAGTCATTAGTAATACTGTAGAGAGGAGTCAAAACTTGTGAAGATTTAAAAGTTTATGAAGAGTAGTGATTTTGGGGGGTATCAGTGATCTGTGAAATGTGAAGACATTCACTCCAAATAAAAGACACGTAATTAAATCCCACACCTTTATCACTGATAAGAAAATACAATACCTGGTAAATTTTGGGGGGATTCTAAAAGGTAGTGTATTATATGTAAATACCACTTCAGCCTATTTACTATATAACACAATAGGTCTATAACATGACTAGGCTATCATCCAAGTGGCCCTGCTGGTTGATTTTTCTGGAATGGAAAATATACTACATTACCATCAGATTTAGGAATGGCACTAAAATTAGTAGCAAAGAAAAATTCACCTAAATACTGTGGAAATGAATGGCTTGGCTGATAGTCAGGGACCTAGAGAATTTTAGATTAGGAAAATAGAGTGTATTTGTTTCCTATGATTTTCATAAGAAATTACCACAAACCTGACAGGAATTTAGTTTCTGAGAAGATTTAAATCAGAGGGGTGTCAGGACCACACTCCCTCTAGAGACTTTCAAAGAAAGTGTATATATTTTGCCTCCTTCAGCTTCTGGTGACTCTTAAAATTCCTTGAATTGTAGTCACACAGTCTAATGTTTATTTCTGAGGTCATGTTGCCTTCTGCTTGTATCTTCTATGTCTTCTCCTCTGTGTACCTCTTAAGAATTGTTGGATTTATGGCCCATCCAGGTAAGCTAGTAAATCAAGATTCTCATATCAAGATTCTTAACTTGATTATATTATTTTCTAAAAATGCAACTTTAATAAGTTCTGGGGATTAGGATATAGAAATATGATTTGGAGAACCATCACTGAGTTCAATACAAGGAGATATAGAAAAGGCATAGATAAAGAAAAGAAGCATAAATACTGATTTATGAAAGTAGGCACAAAAATGATGATATTTACATCATACTATTTAATGCACCAGTGTGAATGTATCCCATTATAGGCACTAAATTACTGAGTATACTGAATCCTCCAGGTATATTTGTTTTTTTTCCTATTATTATCCACCCCAGTACCAACATATGCGGTATATGATTATCCCCCCATAGCAATCATGAGAGAACTTAAAGCATAATCCCAATGATGTAAGCTCCCACCAAGGCAGAGCTAAGGCCCGCCACTGCTAAATATACTTCATAGTCAAATGGCAACTGTGGGACTCAGGTCTCCATTCACAGATGAATGGATTGCAAAATTATGGGAAATATACACAATGGAATTCTACTCAGCTATAAAGAAGAACAAAATCATGTAATTCACAAGAAGATGGAAAGACCTGGAGAACATTGTTAAGTGAGGTCAGCCAGGCACAGAAAGAGAAGGGACATATGTTCTCTCTAATATGCCCAAACTAGGGAGTATTAGAAATACCAGAGGGACTCCAGATGATGGAGGGGAAACCTCAGCAAAGCTAGAGAGGAAGATTAGGCGAGGAAGACTGAGGTTGACTAATGGAGCAGCTATATTTAAATATGTAAATAACTGTGAATGTAGCATGGTTAACCTAGACACTCATTGTTGGGAGGGGGGAAGGTGAAGCAGGAAAAGGGAGGGCAACACGCATTGTGTGAATGTATGCCATTTTCAATATAATCCACATAAAAATAAAATAAAAATATATGTGTATTAAAATAAATAAATAAAAATAAATAAGTAAATAAAATACTCTGCTTATATTCAACCCAAGCTCCCAGTGTAACACTATCTATAGAGGAAACGAATCAGGGACTTGATGATGAATTGGCCATTTGGGATTTGTTATATCCTGAAGCAGACAGCGATTCTCTATGATGGCCAGCAACGACTGCATTTTCTGCATGCAGAACTACAACCAGCACCATCATCCAATGACAGAAGAGATGTTTGATCTACCAGAATGGGACTGTATGTCATATTTCTCAGAAGAGTCTACTTTAAAATACAGATAATTTATGGGTCGCTGACTGATAATCGACTCCATAATCCTATCTGTACTGGACCACACTGACATTGCTAGACTTTAAGTAACTGAGTATTTATGCAATATGAAGGGCACAAGGAAAACACCATCTTGAAGAAAATCCACGTGAGATTGGTATGATGTGACAGGCTAAGTTGTTAAGGTAGCTTCGATGAGCTGTTCTTTGTTTTTTAGAAGAACTGCAAAATCTAAGGGACTATGAACACAGTGGCTTTTACTACCATTATTGTGTTACCACATACTGCAATAGAAAAGTAAAACACATATGTCATTAAAATTCCAAATTGCTTTAAGTTTGGGAGACTATTCAGATGGGCCTATCACATGAGCCCTGTAATATGAGTATAAAAGTCAGAAAACCAAAGTATGAAAAGGATTGAATATGCCACGCCTGGATTTAAGATAGAGAGGACCACATGGCGAGGGATTGTGAAGTATCCAGGAGCTGAGCATGGTTCCTAGATAAGAGCAAGCAAAGAAACAGAAACCCAGCTATAAACTACAAGGAAATTTGTGAATTAATATTTCTAATATCAAGATCAAATTTGAAAGCAGATCCCCCCCCAGCCTCCAGATGAGAACTCATCCCAGTTGTGTAATACCTTGAAAAGGGAATAGCCACATGTACCAATTTTTTCACCTACAAAATTATGAGACACTAAGTAGATGCAGATTTTTAGTTTAATTTTCAGATTCATATATTATATAGTTATATGTATTTATTATATAGTTATATTGCGTATATACCTTATAGAACCTGAAAATGGAATGGCTTTGGAATCAGGCAGTGGGTTGAAACTGGAAAGTCATGATAGAAAGAGTCTAGATTGTCTTCAGGAAATTGTTATTAGTACAGACATGGAAAAGTTTCTTTGAGGGCTCAGGAGACAGAAAACCTCACTGTGACAAAAAAGAGAAAGGGAGACCCTTTCTAATCACTGAGAGTTTAGTAAAGTTGTCACAATTGTGTGGAAAGCAAAATATGTTATCAATTAACTTCGATATGAAGGTGAGGAGACCTTCGGGTAATGCATTTAAGGTATGTACTAACTTCTTCTTACTATATATAATAATATGCAAGAAAAGAAATATAAATTGAGAAAAGAACTTAGAAGAGGTAGGACTTGAGAACTTGTATATTTATGATTCTCTTTGGATAGCAAAAAAAAAAAAGTTAAAATGAAGAGAACACTTAGGAAAGCCTGGCCTAGAGAGAAGGCTGAGAGTGTGGTGGTAACGCCTCATGTGAAAATCTCAGAAAGATCACAGGTCAGAAAATCATGTCCTGCAACTTACTGTTATGATAGATTAAGGGTGTGATTAGAGGACCAACTGGGAAGCTTAAGGACTTTGTCCCTCAGCCAACTCTACATGAGACAAAAACAGAGCAGTTATTATCACCAAAAGATTTGTGGGTGAGGTTATTGGCTCATGAAGTGAAACTCAATACAATACATGCAGGATCACAGTGCTTGAGAAATTTACATCAGTGGGAATACTGCCAGTGGGGAATGAAAGGGTCAGCGCCTATCTGGAAGCAGGCTGGTAAAAATATTCTGTTTCAAATACATGCCATGTTTTATGAAAAAGAAAGAATTACTCTAAGGGTAGAACAGAGGGTAGAGATAAGAGCCTAGAGAGCCCAGAATATCGCTCCCACTCTTTGAAAGATAATCAAGATACATCTGAGATTTTCCTAACTGGATATCAGGAAGGTTCAAATCAGTAACTCCTCTATGCTTAGAGATAATGTGTCTCTAAGTATTACAAGTCTGCCAATGGAGGAAAATTTTGCCCATGGTATAAAACTAATAGATTATATCCAGGAGTCCCATCCATTTCTAATTTAATATTTGGATAATATTAAATAATATTAGGATAATTTGATAAAATTTGGGACATTTGGGTTATGCCAAGTCCCTTAGAAATCTTAGGAGATAGTAAATACGTTTAGCTTTGTGGGAAAAACTACAAAATATTGGTACCAAGCATAGATTCTGGTAGACTAAATTTTAAGATATCCCCCAATATTCTGTCCCTTTAGTCAACACATCCTGCATAATTCCTACCTGTGAGAGTACTAGGAATTTTTTTTCTTGTGTTTATGTTATGTTATATGGCTCAGGAGTACCATATGGAAACTGGTCTTTTTTTCTTGTTCCGTTGCAGTACATTATTTCTCTCATCCTTCAATAAACCCAAATTAATTGGTTGCTTCCATAGTGCCCTCATCATTGTTTGGCTTATCCCAGTCACCTTCATCATTGTCCGCCCCAAAAGGCTGGTTGTAGGATAGCCAGGGCTGTGTCAATCCCTTCGGTGTTCTGCCTGTAGGTTAATGAATCATGTCCCCATGAGTTGAGATGGCAGTTGCCACAATCTCCTAAGTGCCCATTTTTTTTTTAATGTCACCAAATCCAACCATGGTGTGTGTCTTAAGGGAGAATGCAACACCAGTTCTCCAAGATATATAGTGCTCTGGGAGGGCATGGGTTTCAGAAAGTGGACCATAGATGTGGACATAAACCCCTTTCACCTCTTTCTTGGTTCAAAGCTTTTGTAGCATGACTAAAATTACTAGCTATCTAATTTTTCTCTGTCTCAAAAAAATATACAACACAGAGTCTCGGACCTAAATATCATTCTGGAGATATCTATACAAATGAAAAGCCAGAAACAAACATGTGTTAATCTGCTCCTAGTGAAAAATGTTTATTTAAATTGTCCCAGAATGTTGACCACTGAATAATCTGAGGTATGGTGAAATATAGCTACGCATTTCCAACGTTCTTATTACTTAAATGGAAATAGCTTGTAGCAAAATAATAAATATTACATCTACCTCATAAAATAATAAATGTCAGGGAGCCCAACTTTTAATATATTAAAATAAGTGATCTTCAATTATTATAAAATGTCAAGTTGAAAGACACCTATCTTTATTTTTTATTTTCTGAGGTGCTAGAAATGGAAACCAGGGCCTTAAAATGCTAGGAAAATGCTTTACCACTGAGATAAATCCATAAACTTTGTAAAAATGTTTTCTTTAGAGACAGGCTGAATTTATACTTGTGATCCGCATGCCGTAGCCTCCTGAGTAATGGGATTACAGGTGTGTACCACTGAGCCTACCAAGATTCCTAGCTTTTTTTTTTTGGTACTGGGGATTGAACCCAGAAGTGTTTTATCTCTGCACTATACCCTCAGCCCTATTTTTCTTAGATTTTGAAACAGAATTCCACTAAGCCATCATACTTGTTATCCTCTTGTTTTAGTCCCCTCAGTCTGGGGTTACATGCACACTCTACTAAACTTGGTTAAGACATCTATATTTTTAAAATAAAACTTTTAGGACACTGATGGCTGTACAGAATCTACATTTTAGAAAGAAAATTATAAAAGGCACCACATTAAATCAACTTATTTCAAACAAGAAAAAAGTATTTAAAGTTATATTGTCAAGATTAGAATTTTATCTTGCACAAAGAATTGTAAAAATTAGGTTTTAAATATTTCATATTTAAAAAAGCAGATTTTGCCGGGCATGGCGGCGCACGCTTGTAATCCCCGCGCTTGGGAGGCGGAGACAGGAGGATCGCGCAGGTTCGAAGCCAGCCATGCTGGCCTAAGAGACCCTGTTTCAAAAATATAAAATAGTTCTGGGAGTGTAGCCCGGAGGAAGAAGGGCTTCCAGGAACCCCAGTACCACCAAAAAAATAAATAAATTAAAAAAAAATAAAAAAGCAGATTTTGATCAGAACTCTACAAAATTTCATAGACCCAGTGGAAAGAAGCATCAATTTTGGACAGAAGAGTTATTCACAGTTTTTCTAATAGAACTACTTGGAAGAACAATACAGCACTTATCACTATTTTACTTTATAGCTAGAAAATATTGGTCACTTTTGCTAAAAATATTAATCACTTACCAATTTCTATATTATTTAATTTCAGTACTTATAGCACTCTATTATAAAGTATGTTTTATATCACTATTTTTATTGGTTAAATTGTATGCCACAAGGGTACATATCTTAGTCTAAAACCTATGCTTGAGGATATCTCCTTATTTGAAAACTGGATTTTTGTAGATGTAATCGAGTTAAGATGTGGTTTGACTAGATTCAGGTTGGCCCAAGATCCAAAGACTGGTATCTTTGTAGGAGAGACAAGGAAGATATAGATTCATAGACACATAGAAAAATTTCATATAAAGATGGAGACAGATGTTAGAGTGTTGTTTCTAAGAACCAAGGCATACAAGGACTTCCAAAAACCACCAGAAGCTAAAAGATAAGCATGGGACAAGGTCCTCCTTCAAGACTCCAGAAGGAAAAGCTGTACCATTGTCCTGATCTTAGACTTCTAGCATATAGAACTTGCAGGGAACAAATTTCTGTTGGGCTAAGTCACTTGATATTGTAGTAGGTTTTGCAACCCTAGGAAACAAACATCATCCTTAGTGACCTCTCCTTCAGTAATTTTACTTCTAGACTTCCTTTTAGAGACCGTATAGGATTGGCATTTTTGTGTGATTAAGATTTCATTTGGAAGTCCATGACTTGTAATTATTAAATATGTGAAACTTTTGAGAAACAGTTAAAGACATTTGGATAGACTGTGCTAGAATGGGAAGCACCAGAATAGATTATTAAGAGGAAAACATATGGAAAAGGGGATGATAAGCCAGGCATGGTGATGCACACTTGTAATCCCAGCATTAGGGAGGCTGAGACAGGAGGATCACAGTTCATATACAGCCTCAGCTACTTAGTGAGGCCCTTTGAAGTGCAGTGAGAACCTGTTTCAAAATAAAGAATAAAACATAGGGCTGGGGTAAAGCTCAGAGGTGAATGTTCCTGGGTTCCATCTCAGTACCACAAAAATAAAAAAGAAAAAAAGGGGATGATATCTAATATTCCATGTCAGTTGACTACTATGCTTTTTATTTTTTCTGACAGATTTTTCTTCCATGGACATTCTTGGGGCTACAGTACTGAGAGTGAGTAGCCAGATAAAAATAACCCACTTTTAAAATCACCATATAAAAGAAATAAAGATTCCTGCTCATAAAAAAAGCAAATAATAATATAGATTGAACTGCAAAGCATTTGGAAAACAAGAGATATAAAGTTTTAGATATTTTTGAAGACCAAATATCTGGAGCCTGGAGTCAAATTATAAGAGGATTGTGAGAACTTCAGTACTTGAGTATATGTCTATTAAATAAGAAAAACTGTTATAGAATTCTTGAAAAGCCATTGATTGAGCTGGAATATTTCTATGTAATCAATTTTTGCAGACAAGAATTATTTTTAAGCCACTAAAATAAGAACACTTCCTAACAGAAATAGATATAATAAATAAGCTTTCAAATGAGATAAATTATAGAAATTAAGCATTATAAAAGATGACTGTCCTAAGTAATTACCATCTTGAAAATGAATACCATGTTGATTTAAATGAAAGAGAAAAAAAGTAATAGAGTAAGCTGGGCATGGTGGTCCATGCTTCTAATCCCAGTACTCAGGAGGCTGAGACAGTAGGATTATATAGGTTCATGGCCCGCCTCAGCTACTTAGTGAGGCTCTCTGCAAATTAGTGAGAGAAACCCTGTTTCCAAATAAAATATAAGTCTGGGAGTGTAGCTCATAGGTAGCAAGCCCCTGGGTTTCATCCCCAGTACCACAAATAATTAATAATAATAATAATAATAATAATAATAATAATAATAATAATAATATAATGATGATGATGATGATATGGTTGGAACAGTAGAGTTTTGCAATTGAGAATTCTTAGATAATTTACAAGATTTATGTATTTATGTGCTTTGTCTTGCCACCAAGTGTTTCAATAAGGAGTCAGTGAATGTATGAACTGTTGCCTTTTGTGAGAAAGTTGTGTATCTTTAGGGAGCAAGCTGAAGTGTCTTTTTAATTTTTTTAATTTTTTATTTGTGCATTGTAGTCATACATCTTAATGGGATAAAAGACTTGTGTAGACATCCACGCACACATCAGCCAATTAATACTTACCCAATCCCTATCCTATTCCCTTCCCATCCCTCCTTCCCATGCTTGGCTTAGTGACTGATATGTTTGTTTAAATATATCATGTGCTTTTAGAGAGTTTCCTTCTTCCCCCCTCCCATCCCCTCAGCTAGGTAGCCTTATTAGTTCTTCTCTGGGATCTCCTCTTCATCTATGCAACCAGCCAAGATGTCCATCAACAGATGAATGGATTACAAAACTGTGAGGTATGTACACAATGGAATTTGACTGAGGCATAAAGAAACACAATTACATCATTTATAGGGAAATTGATGGAACTGGAGGACATCATGCTAAGTGAGATTAGTCAGTCACAAAATATAAGAAATCAGATACTTTCCCTAATATGCAAAAGCTATGGAGAAATGGGTAACAGGAGGGACTCACAGTTGGGTAACCTACAGGGGATCATGACTTTGCTTCACTTACGCCCCTCCCCCACTTCCCTGTTCAGGCAGCTTTCTTTTTATAGTCTTGAAAACAATATTTCCTAAAAGAATCAAATCTCTGTTGTCTCACACATTCCAAATGAATTCTCCCCAGTTATCTTCAGGTGGGACCTCAGCATAGGTCAACATCTTTACTCTAAAATCATAAGCAATCCCCAAAATATGGCTCTAATGTTCAATACCTCATAGATATTCAATAAATATTTGTGAAATGAGTTGATAGTACATAATTTGAATATATACAATGTCAATAATTATTGACTTGAAATTTGTCTAAAATTATATTTAACAAGGTTTTTAGTTCCTAATAGTAAATTTAAAAAAATCTAGTTAAGAGTTAATTGTCAACTATTTTTTAATGAAAAGAAAAGAAATCCCAGACGATTCTTACTGTACTGATAATATGATTGCCCGTGGAATGGAACTGTCTGGAGAGAGGTTAATTGTGTCGTTACGAATTCCTCTCAGGTTTGTGGAGCACGTAATCCCTCTCTGTATGGGGCCATTTTTAATTATAAGGCACTTGAATACAAGAACTCAGTATGAGTTGACTGATTGCTTATAAATTACTCAGAAAAGTAGTAGTTAGAGGATGAGAAGTAAAATCAAATAATAAATATTGCTACCAGATGATCAGGGGCAAATAGGGTCATAATCAGCCCATGGCCAATCTCAAGAAACTTAGTGAAGTCATAATGGGGCTACTGAGAGGCTATGATAGCCCAGTATTTTAGTATAGTAACTCTTCCTTATTATGCTTCTAGAAATATCATTCTATTGGAACACAGCTGAATTTAGTCCTAGTTTTTCTTTTTATTCCCACATTTGTCACTAATTAATCAGAGAAGCAATTGAACACTAACACCTAGCTATTTGAAAATGATGGTGTTGGAACTATATGCTTTATTAAGGAGAAGAAATAAGTATTCTATACTTTAAAAGAAATGAAATGGTTTTTGGTAATTTTTCCATGTAAAATAAAGACATACTTGTTTTCTTTAAACCCAAGTTGATTAACTTTCAGTATCGAGAAATATTTTACCATATTTCACAGAATCAAAGCTTCTATTCATTTTAAGCGACTTATAAGAAAAATGTTACCACTTAAGATGGTAAAATGCAAATAACCGTGAATGCTTCTGATTTCAGAGATAAATGTAGAAAAATGTGAAATACAAAATGTGGTATGAGTTAAGTCACCAGACCATGATTCTGCTGCCTGATTTCTCATGTCTTGTTTTTTGTCTATGTATAGCATATACTATCTGTTGATTATATTTCAGGCACAATGAAAAAATCATTAATTTCCCTAGTTTCAGCAGGTAGAAAATATCAAATAAAGTATTCTCTGATTTTTCACAAGCAAATATCTGTCTTTTCATAGCCAGAATTCTATTTGTACTTTGGCTTTGGCCTGATGGTAAAGGATAGGGAAAGCTGTTACTACTTCACAAGTATCTTATATTGACTTATTTGCACAGAACTATTCAAAAGTATATCTTGTCTTCCTAAAAGATAAACTCTCATGTGATCCAGACCCTTGTATTTTGAATATGGGAAATAAGGCATTATTCAAATCTTAAATGTGGCTCTATACAAAATCTAAGAGAATCTAGGCATTCACAAACTTTTCATGACCCTTGAGTGATAAACACTGGTATTTTTCTGCTAAACCCCAAATTTAAAACAGTCTTGGGCAAATGGGCTTATAAAAATCAAATTATATATATATTTTAGGAAGGGCATGTTTACTTACTTTTTTTGTACTGGGGATTGAACCTCGAGGCATTCTATCTCTGAGTTCTATCTCTAGATCTTTTATTTTCAATTTTGAAACAAGGTCTAAGTTACTAAAGCCCACACTAAGTTGTTGAGGCTGGCCTCAAACTTGATATCCTCCTGTCTCAGCCGCCTGAATTACAGGCATGTGCCACTGTATATTTTCACTACCCCCTCCAAAATTATAGAAGTTCCTAAAAGGTAGATGTATTTTGTTTCACTTTTGTTCTAAATTTTAATTATTTTTTCTTCTTAATATCTCTCATTAGTGACACATCATAATGTAGCTCACAGTGACGGTGACATGCAGGCATATTGCACGTGGTGAGCTTTTCCCTGGGTCCCTCCTCACTACCCCTCTTTCCCATACAAGGATTGACATTGGTATGGGTATACCCTTCTTCATAAAGGATATTGAGACTGAAACTGGCCTTCTCATATATGTACACAATGTCAGTAGTTGTGATTCCTCAATTGATTCTCTCTCCTCCTTTTCCCCTTCCCCTGGACCACCTCTCTGACTCTGGAGTCCCTCTGTCATCTTCACTACTCCATAGTTTCCACATAGGATAGAAAATATATGACCTTTTATTTCGTGGGACAGGCTAAGCTCACTTGACATTATGTTCTCCCGGTCCTTCTATGTTCATACAAATGACATTATTTTATTCTTCTCTGTTGCTGAGGGAAGTCAAATTGTGTGCATATCCCATAATAATTTAATAGTGCCGTGGATGAAGCATTTGGATGCTATGAAGGGTCAAGAACTTAGCCGTGATTGGCCATTCTTTTCCAAAACCCAACTCGATAGCCCTCTTGAGCATCAGACTTTCCCCATCCAAGGCTCTTTGATTCATAGCTATAAATTATATACTCACTCTGTTTCTCTGAAGAATATATATATATATATATATATATATATGATAAAATAGAGGCTTTAGTAAAATGTATTAAAAGAAAATTTTAAAGAGATATTCTTTAGTTCTGCAAAATGTAACATCCAGAGGACAATTAGGTTTTAAATATAAAACTACAATCCCAGCTATTATCTGAATATAATGCAACTAGAAGAAATTGATGAAACAATTTTTTCTACTTAATAAATAAGAAAGATGATGCCCAGAGAAAGTAATGACTTATCCAATTATACCACGAGTTAATTCCAGAACATGATTTAAATGCAGGTTTGCTCGGTTGCAAATCACTGACTCTAATTTTTTGCTACCTTAATTACTTTATTGTGTTTTTACAACTCTGTACAGTTTATAAAAGACTTTTTATGAATACTCCATATATTGCCTTATTTTATATTCAGAATGACCTCTGCAATAGGCAACAGAAATATCTTAACCACTTAATTTCACATACAAAAAAAAATTAAACCCAAAAGAGATGAAATGATTTGAAGAAAATTATATAGTTAGAAATAAACTTAATATCAAATCATTGCCATCCTACTAAAGAATATCATCTGTTTCCATTGTTATCAGTTTGATGGATAAAGTAATTTGCTGACCAAGTATCTGTGATACCTCCTTTGAACCAAGTACATTTGTTGTCATCTACAATTCCATAATGGTTTTCCAGTTCTCTTGTTCTGATTCAGGTATAGACACTATTATTGCATGATGGTTCTGCTATAGAACAGGCCTCAGTGACAGGAGAGTAGATAAACATATTGATTTAAGTGAATTTTGAATCCTGTTTTTGAATTTCTTAATTCTTTTCCTGCCATTAAGACAAATAGTGAAAGAGTAATCTTTGTGTTATTTTATTTTGCCTTCTACAGGCAAATCAATAAAGTTTAATATGAATTGAATTCAGATTCTCCATGAAAATTTAACCCAATGTAAAATCGGACAATTTTTAAGATTTTCATGACATTGTGCACTACCAAGAAAAATTACTTAATAAATATTTGTTAAGAATCATACATTGAAAGGAATTATACAGTATCCTGAGAATGAATTCTTTGCTGAGTGTAGCAGTCTGTGTCTACAATGACATTTCTGTTTTTGCTGTCTTTGTTGTACTATAACTAGGTTAAGAAGTCATTTGGGAAGAGAGTTCCAATGAAGTGGGCTTTCTGAAATCCAACATTAGAGGAATAAATAGAAATTAATTATGAGTCAAGATTTTATATTTTTAGTTTAACCCTGATTTTACTATGAGCTCCTTATGAGGATATAGATATGTTCTTTCTGGGACTTCTTCAATGTTTTGATTTTTTATGTTTTTGACAATAGTAGCCTGGGAAATACTTTTTGTTCTATTATATAAAGTCTTAATTGTTCTGTCTGGTAATTGGAATTGATATCTCTAAATCTTTTTCTTTTTTATATTTTATTTTATTTTAATTTTTTTTTTGGTGGTACTGGGGATGGAACCCTTCTACCTCTGGGTTACACTTTCAGACATATTTTATATTTTTATTTGGAAACAGGGTCTCTTAAGCCAGCAAAAGCTGGCTTTGAACCAGCGCAATCCTCCTGTTTCTGCCTCCCAAACATAGGGATTGCAAGCGTGTGCCACCATGCCCAGCTATTTATTTTAATTTTTATTGGTGCATTGTAGTCATACATCTTAAGGGGTACAGATGGTAGAGGCATACATACACACATCACTAACTGAGCTCCTCCCCAATTCCCTCCCTATTCCCTTCCCCCTCCCCTTCCCTCCTTCTCATGTTTGGCTTAGTGATTGATATGCTAATGAATGTACAACATGGACATTAAGAAATTTCCCCTCCCCCCTCACACCCCCTCAGTTAGATCACTTTATTTGTTCATCTATAATTTCTACTTTTTCATCTAGAGTTTCTCCTGTGGGTCATTTTCTCCGTAGCTTCCACATATTAGAGGGAACTTCCAATTTTTCACTTTTTGTGACTAATCTCACTTGGCATAATGTTCTCCAGTTCCATCCATTTCCCCGTAAACAACATAACTGTGTTCTTCTTTATGGCTGAATAAAATCCCATTGTGTGGTACCCCATTGTTTTTTCTTCCATTCATCTCTTGATGGACATCTTGGCTGGTTCTGTAGCTTGGCAATTGTGAATCCTGTGGCTTTCTTCCTTCTTTGCTTCCTACTCTCCTTCTTCTTTGTCTTTGTCAATTAACTTTATGTTTTTTAAAGATACAGGAAGAGTCATATCTTCATCTTAGTTTCTTTTAATTATCCATTGAAAATAGTTTGATTTTTATCAGTAATAAATGAAAATATTTGTCTCTTCTAATAAGTTTGTTTTAAATCTGTTTTAGTAGATATCAAATTTGCTACCTCTAATTGATTTTGGTCTTCATTTTTCACAGAATATTTTTATCTTTTTTTTTTTTTTTTTTGGTGGGACTGGGGTTCCTGGAAACCCTTCTACCTCCAGGCTACACTCCCAGACCTTATTTTTTATATTTTTATTTGGAAACAGGATCTCTTAAGCCAGTGCAGATGGCTTTGAACCTGTGCTATGCTCCTGTCTCTGCCTCCGAAGCGCGGGGATTATAAGCGTGCGCCACCACGGCCGGCTTTCTCTATCTTTTCACTGTTAGCCTATGGATGTCTTTGAATGTGGGATGAGTTTGATGCAAGCAGCAAATAGTTGAATTATGGTCTTTAATCCACTTTGTCAGTGCATTCCTTTAAACAAAGAAGTTACACTCAATGTAGTATATATTCATGTCCCAATTGTGGGGACACCCATTTTTATAAAACAAACTCTTTTTGACATTAATATTCAGACATGTCTCAAAACATATTGGGAGATTTCATCACATTTCTCACACCACTGGACTGATCTTCCAGACAAAAGATCAGTAAACACTCTCCAGACCTAAATAACATTACAAGCCAAATGTCCCTGTTAGGCATATACAGAATATTCCATTATTCTATAAAATAACAGCTGAATATACATTCTAAGCTGTTTATGAAGCTTATCTAAATAGACTGTATTCTTGGCAAAAAGTAAGTGCTAGAAAGTTCAAAAGTGTAATATTCTTGTACCTTTTCCAATAATAATTGAATAAAGGTTGAAATCAACAAGAGGAAAACACAAAGGAATTACATAACTACATGAGACTGACTTACACACTTTTGAATGAGAAGTGAATTATAAAACAATGAGAATAAAAAAATAAAATTTCTGGAATCAAATAAAAATAGAGAAACAACATACCAAATCTATGGAACATTTTTAAGGCACTACTGGGGATGGAACCCAGGGGCATTCTACCTCCAAGCTACACCCCCAGCCCTACTTTTCTTTTTTCTTTTTGGTGGTGGTACTGGGGTTCCTGGAAGCCCTTCTACCTCCGGGCTACACTCCCAGACCTATTTTTACATTTTTATTTGGAAACAGGGTCTCCTAAGTCAGTGCGCGTGGCTGGCTTCAAACCTGTGCGATCCTCCTGTCTCTGCCTCCCAAGTGTGGGGATTACAAGCGTGTGCCACCACGCCCGGCATCCCAGCCCTATTTTTTAATTCTTTATTTTGAAACAGGGTCTCACTGAGTTGCAAAGGGCCTCACTAAGTAGCTGAGGCTGTCCTCGAACTGTGATCCTCCTGTCTCAGCCTCCCAACTGCTGGGATTACAATTGTGCACCTCCACACCCAGCTTTTAAGGCACTTATAAAGAAAAATTTTTAGTATATGGTGTATGCATAAGGAAACGAGAAGGTCTTGGAATAAGCAACCTAATGGCACACCTCCTACAGGAATAGGCGAATCCCAAAGCCAGTGGAAGGGAGAAACTAATTAAAATCAGAGCAGAAATCAATGAAATAGATTAGAAATTAGAAAAGATCAATGAAACAAGAAGGCATTTTTTAAAAAAAGATATATGAGATAAATAAATCCTTAGCCAATGTAGCCAAAATAGAGGATCAATCTAAAGTACTGAAATAACAGATGAAAAGGGAAACATCACCACAGGAAAAAAATCCAGAGAATCATTAATAACTATTTTGAAAATGTATTTTCCATTTAAACTGAAAAATATAGAAGAAATCGACACATTTCTAGATGCATACGATATACCTAGATTGAATCATGTTGATATTGAAAACCTAAAACAATCAATATTAAACACAGATATAAAACAGCAATAAGAGTCTTCCATCAAAATAAAAAGCCCAGGTTCAGAGAGATTCTCAAATAAAGGCTATAAAACCTTTACTGAATACTAAGCCTAATGCTTCTCAATTTTTTCTATAATAGAAAGAGATGGAATTCTTCCAAACTCTTTCTATGAAGCCAGTGTCACTTTAACATAGAAACTTAATAAAAATACCCCAAGAAAAGAAAATTACTGTCTTTTACTTCTGATGAACATATATACAAATTTCTACACAAGGTACTATTGCTACACATTCAAAACCACATCAAGAAAATTATATATCTTGACCAAGTTGGTTTTCATTCCAGTGTTGCAAGGCTAGTTAAACATGTCATTCACCACATACATAGAACTAAGGACAGTAATCATCTTCATAGATTCTGAAATAGCATTTGACAAAATCCAGCACTCACTCGTCAATAAATGGGCAACTGAACTAAATAGACACTTTATAAAAGAAGAAATACAAATGCGTAATAAATATTTTAATAAGTTCATTATCACTACCTATCAGAGAAATGCAAAGCAAAAGTACACTGAGATTCGATCTAACCCCAAGTAGAATGACAACCATTAATATGTCAAACAATAATAACTGGTGGTGAGGATATGGAGAAATAGGAACTCTTTTACACTGTTGGTATGACTGCAAATTAGTGTAGCTGCAATGGAGACCAGAGTGGAGATTACTCAGAAAACTGGGAACAGATCCAACATACTCATTTCTTGAGCTATACTACTTCTAGTTTTATAACTTCTGAGTATCTTTCCAAAGGAACGCAATGAGAATACCGCATGCATACCTATGTTTATAGCAGTGCAATTCACACAATAGCCAAATCACAGAACTAATCTTGTTGCCCATCAACAAATAGATTACAAAATGTATGGGGTATAAGCACAGTGGAATTCTACTCAGTAATAGAACAAAATTGCATCATTCACAGGAAAATGAACAGACTTGGAGAATTCTATGTTAAATGAGATAAGTCATTCACAGAAAGTGCTGGATCACACATTTTCTCTCCTATGTGGAAGTTAGAAAGTATTTGGGATACAAGGGAGATTTCAGATAAAGGAAGCAAAATCCCAGTGCAGTGAAGGAGTGGGTCTAAAGTAGTGTGGTGGTGGCAGCAGAATAGAATTAAAGAAGGAAATATTTCCACCTAAGTCACGCACATATGTGAGATTATCAATGCCAATCTCAGTATCACCTACAGAGAAGAGAAGTGAGAGGGGGCAGGGAACTCAGGGAAGCTCACCAAGTGCTGTGTGTAAGAATGTCCCTATAGCTCTAAGCTACTTCATGATGGGAGACTACAATGCACCAATAAAAGTATATTAAAAATATTTTTTAAAGTTTTAACACAGCTACATGTGGCACTTTTTCGTACGTGTGGTTCCTGAGTGTGAACATACAGAATAAAAAGGAAAAAACACACATTAGAGTTGAGTAACACTTTCTGTTTAGTCCAGAGAAGTCGAGGCTGAGATAAGAGGATCACAGGTTTATGGCCAGGCTCAGCAACTTGCTGAGGCCTTTCACAACTGAGTGACACCCTGCTTCAAAGTAAAAGATAAAAAATTAATAAGAATGGAATGTAGCTCAGAGGCAGAATGTGCCTGGACTCATTACCCAGTCTCTCTTCGCAATAAACCTCTGAGGAAAATGTATTCATAACAATTCTGTTTCATTTAATATGGAAACAATTTGTTGGGATGTAATTCTAGTCAACTGCCTCTTTTCTATACTTTTATTGGTGCATGATAATTATACACCAGAGTGAGAGTTCTAGTGATACATACATGCACACAATTTGTGTGTGTGTGTATATAGTCTTGTTCAATGAAGCAGATATACTATATAGTCTTGTTAAGTGAAACAGATGTACTACCACAGATTCAGTTGTGTGAGCATCGGGCTTACAAGTAGAGAAGACTGAGTTGTAAATGACAGGACGAGCCAACAGTAAAAGACACAAACTTATGTACAAATAAACTTTCTATCAGTGTGGAGTCCAAATGGTTCAATAATCCATCCATCCATCCAGTCATTAATTCATCATTTGTAAAATAAAATTTACTGACTCTTTAATGAGTCATATGTGTAACTAAACACAAAGACACACAAATATATATCTGGGTACATAAATTCTGAAAAATAAAAAGAAGAACACTAGCTTTGACTTGATCTGCGATCTACCTTGACCTGTAAGAACTCTAATTCTAAATGTATTCAATTGCAGCAAGATAATTTTTAACCGAAAGGGTGATTGTGATTATTAAGTAGAATCATTTAGACATACTTATTCTCAGAAATTCTACATTTATAAGATATTGAAAATCCATTTTGAACTACTAAGAAGTACACACAGATATAAACAAACACGAACACCAACAAAAGCTTGCATTCATACAAATATATGTGAATACATTTGGATATATGACACTCTCGTACCTAAGCTTTTATATAAAACCATTCACATTTAAAACAAGAGGAAAAGTCAGGCATGGTAGTGCAAACCTATAATCTCAGTTCTTGGGAGGCTGAAAAAGGAGGATTTCAGGTTCAAAGTCATCATCAGCAACTTAGTGAGACACACAGCACCTTATCAAAACCCTGTCTCAAAATAAAAATAAAATAGGGTATAGCTCAAGGTAGAATGCTCTTAGATTCAGCCTCCAGTCCAAAAATTAAAAAAAACACAAGAACATAATTAAAACATCAAGTCTGTGAAAAAATACAAATTTAAAGAATACCCCATTCTGGCGATATAAACCATGTTGGTTCTCTATAACACTGTACAGTTCATCATGTGTAAGAAAAGCAAGGACTCTGTTGCTCAAATAGAACACAATTATAGTTCCTTACACACTGTGCAACTTCAAGTAACTTAAAGTCTTCTGTCTTTATGCTTTTCTATTATTGGCATGAGAGTAATATTCCTCATCTAGGAGGAGAAGCAGAACAAACAATGAGTGAAATAAGATAATTAAAGATCAAACACTGCACCTTTAGGCCATCTCCATCTTTTCTTTCCAAATATCTTTACCTTGGGGAGAACAAAATCCACAACCCAAACTGAATCACTTCCTGGGATTTATCAGTATCAGTGCAGCCCTTTGAGTCTGTAGCACTTCCCATCCATGGTCAGAGCTTTGGTATGCTCACAGAAACATGCGCTAGCTTCAGCAAAGTAATTTGAATATTACTTCATGTCTCTCAAACCCCTGAATGTGAAACAACTGTCAGGTTTTAAAGACCAGCATCTGTTGGCTTTCCTCCTTTTCATTTCTGAAACACTACTTGGGTGCTACAGAGATGCTCCTGTATCTTCCTAATATTCTGCATTCTCCAGGTGTCCAGAGGTTCTTCCACCAATGATTTCTTATTTTAAGAGTAAGCGTGGGTATTTATAAACACCATTTGTTTAGTTTATGATTTGCTATATTCCAGACAGTGCTCTTTATACACATTATCTTACTTAATGTCTGAGAAATCTTGTGATTCATTAAGTTTTATGTCAAATTTAGAAGCTAGGTTAATACTGAATCTCAGGGAGATAAAAAACTATCAGAGACTTCTAGTTAATATGTGGATATCAAAGACTGAGAGAAAATTAGAAATGAACCAAGGGCTTTTAAATGTTAAAGTTTATGCTTCTAATTTCTACCCTACCATGTTTGCTTTCTTTCAATGTATGGTGGTGCTTGGTGCATTTTAATCGCTGGCCATTAATTCTATATCAAGCAAGATTTATCCTGTTTGTTTTCTTATAAAGATATATGTGTGTTTTGTTTCATCTGGTTTGGTATAATCTTGCCTCTTGGATGTTTTCCCAACTAAATATTGATTTTCTAAGACCTTGTAAACAGGATTGTATGCGTATCAGATTTCAGATCCCATCTAGCTATCTGAGTTTATGACTTTAGGCAAAATAGCTTTCTCTGGGCTTTATTTATCTGAAAGAAATAATACATTTTACTAAGAAAAACATACTACATGAGGTCACTTTGGCTTTTCAATGAGATGATGAACTGTCAATTTGTTAACTCTAAAGCAGTTTCTGTTCATAACTTGTAGAGATGTTGGTGGTGATGACGGTGTGCCCTTTTGGTGCCTCTAAGGCTCTCTACTGCTGAAAACTGGAAAATTCAAGATAGATATTCCACATGATCATTTTAGAAAAGCTTTCATATATTTAAAAATATATTTTATTTCATTTGAATAAAATATTAGTACATTCTTTGGAAGCTATGAATATGTGTATTGATATTAGTCTAGATGAAAAGATGTGATTTTATGTAGCTTAATGATTTTGAGACTCATGTACATCGTAACATCCATCAATACTTTTTTTTGTGTTTTGGAAAAAAATGATATTCCATTGCATGGACATACCACATCTTTTTAATTCATGCATTGATGTACACTTGAGTTGTGTGGCTATTATAGATTGTGCTGCTATAAGCATTTGTGTATAAGTAATTGCTTGAGTATATTTCATTTATATGAATTCACTTATATAGATAAGTATAATTCATAGAAACTAAGAACAACTAGTGGTTTCCAGGGCCTGGAAAGAAATGGACAATGAGGAGTAATGACTTAATGTTTATGAGGTTTTTCTTTTGGGTTGGTGAAATGGCTTTGAACTGAATAGAGATGATAGCTGTGTAACATTGTGAATTACACTGAAATGTACATTTTTAAATGTTTAACTCATCAATTTTTGTTTTATGAATTTCACTGAATTTATTAAAAATGCTGAAAAGTTGATTAAACATTTGTTCAAGCAAAATATGGCTATGTGAAATATTAAATTATGTGGTACTTCACAATTTCTCTATAAGAATATTCTACGAAAAGTCACTAGCCCTAATATGTGAGAATTAGGGAGAAATGGGTCATAGGAGAAACTCTTGAAGGGGGAAATCCTATAGAGGAGCAAACAAGACAACCTAAAGGAGGAGAAAGGAGAGGGGAAGAGGAAAATCTCTAAAACACACAATGTACTTAAACATATAGAAGTCAATTATTAGCCAAGCAAGGGAAGGAGGGACGGGGAGGGAATGGGGTGGGAATTGGGTAGGGGTTAAATCAGCGATGTGTACATGTTTGTACACACAAGCTTTTTACCCCAATATGATGTTAGAATATAATGCACCAATAAAGAATAAAAATAAATAAATAAAAGATATCAGAGCTGGGCATGGCAACAGACACCTGTAATCCCAGTACTTGGGAAGCTGAGATAAGAGGATCACAGATTCAAGACCAGCCTCAGCAACTTATCAGAACTTTCAGCAATCTAGTGAGATTCTGTTTCAAAAACTGTAAAAATGTCTAAGGGTGTATCTCAGGGGGATAACGACTTTTTGTTTAATCCCTAGTCTTTCTCAGGTCCTCCCTAAAAGGCACCAGAGATCATATTCTCCATTTATTTTTGGTCTGGGTCTTTGCTGTATGGTTTCCACAATAAAGTAAATTCCCTGTTTCTCCTGCCTGAAGGCATACAACTAAATGCAAAGTTAAGATGTAAAAGCTTGAATAACCCTATTATGCAATATTTTAATAGATCTCTCATCATTTGCAATTGGAGTAGAAGAGTATCTGCTTAGCCCTGAAACTCACCAAATATTAAACTCCAATCAAGTCACTATGACCAGAAAGTGCATTCATCAACACTCATGCATGTCAGGACAAAGGAAAGTAAAATTGTTTCTTACAGTGAAGGGGGTAAGAGGATTCTCTGAATCCTTGAAATAATTGGATGATTTGATTAAACAATAATCAGATGCTCTCCTATTTTTATGTATAATATGTCTGGACATTTAAATTCACATCAAATAGTTGTAAAATCACGATGCTATATTTGTATTTTTGCTTGTTTGGGTTTAAGGTTCGATTCCCCCTTGCCTATTTCCTGTGTCCGTTTAGAGAATTTTCAGTTTTTCTTTTGAGTAGCGGTGCTATCCCTTCTCTGTTTTTCTAATGACAAACTCATTCTACTTTTCCACTGACTTCCATTTGTGAAAGAAGAAATACTATTTCCTAAAGAGCTACACTATTGGAAAGACCAAAGCACTTTCACATCAGAAGGGAAAGTGCCAATAGTTTTCTTCTTTCTTAAAAAAATTAGTGGCATGCAGATGGTGACTATTTGTAAAATTTTAATAATGATGCTTTATATGCTTAAAAATTACACACACATACAAATATACACACAAAGAGGTGAAGTGCATGCTGATTGACCCTAGCCATTTTACACCTATTTCAAAATAAAATTTTGTACACCATAGTATACACAATTTAATGGCCAATTAAAATTAATAACTTAAAATGAGAAATTCAATAATTTTTCTACCAGAAACCTTTCTTTACTTCTGTGATTTGATTTTTCTGTAAAAGATTTGTTTGTTTCAGAACCTTTTTAACGGAATAACTATAAACAGCTGCCTTATCCAAAGTATTTCTGCCACTTGTTACCATGTCCCTTGGGGTGGGCCTTTCAGACAAGGTGTCAGGGAGTAGAGTGGAGCTTTTAGCAAGAGTATAATATTCAAACACCACCCAGTTTCTCCCAGAAAAAAATTGAAGTTGAAGGAAAAAAAATATTTCCCTATTAAGTTTATGCATCACCTTTATTGTAGTGTTTTTAATATTATTTCATTGTTTTATGTACAAGGCTTAGGGAATTTTTCTACAGATAGAGTATTCCTTACTTAGGAACAGAAGCTTGGAATTCAATTATGTTTTCACCGTGAAATATTTTCAAACACATAAATGATATATTTTATGGATGGGACCCAAGCCTGAACACAAAAGTATATTTTATATATACATGATACACATAGCCTGAAGGTAATCTTATACAGTGTTTTTTTTTTTTTTTTTTTTTTTGGTGGTACTGGGGTTCCTGGAAGCCCTTCTACCTCTGGGCTACACTCCCAGACCTATTTTCTGTATTTTTGAAACAGGGTCTCTTAAACCAGCGCGGCTGGCCTCGATCCTCCTGCCTCTGCCTCCCAAGCGCAGGAATTACAAGCGTGCGCCACCACGCCCGGCTACAGTGTTTTTAATGTGCTTTTCTTTTGACTCTGACCCAACTTTCAGCTCACAGTGCAATGGAAGTTGAAAAAAAAATTGTTCATTTTGGAGCATTTTAAGTTTTAGATTTTTGAACTTTTTAAGTTTTAGACAAGTTCATGTTGTACTTGTTTTGTTTTATTATTATCCTGTCAGGAAGAGACAGATTACAATCATATTTTTCATAATAAAGATGTACAAAGCCAGGCATGGTGGTATACATCTATAATCTCAGTAGTTGGGAGGCTGAGAAAGAAAGATCACAGGTTCAAGGACAGCCTAAGCAAATAGTGAATCTTTCATCAACCTAGTGAAACCCTGTTTAAAATAGGGCTGAGGGTGCAGCTCAGAGGTATAATGCCCCTGTGTTCAATTCCAGTACCACAACCAATAGATTAGATAGATAGATGATAGATAGATAGAAAGAAAATACATTTCCAAACATGTATCAGTCAAAGACAATGCTTACTTTCTACGATGCCAAAGGCATGTTGGCAAGAGCCTTCACTGTATATGCATTAAATTACCAAGGTCATTCCTCACAGACATAGTAAGTCTTTAAATTCATCTGAGAGAGTACGTACAGCAAAGGAAACTATCAAGAACCTCAACTGAGAGCCAGCAGAATGGGAGAAGACTTTTGCCACCTATTCCTTCAATAGAGGACTCGTATCTGCATTAACTTATTAATGATCCACGCTAATTATTTGTGTTCATGACCAAGACAGTTAACTGTGACTCTCATATTAATCATTTTAACATAGAAATAATAGCAGTAGATGTGTGCTGGGATTATGGTGAAGATTAAATAAGGCATAGCACAACATATGTGTTAGGTATTGTTAACTACTGTTTTAATTCAGGTCAATATTTTAATAGTAGAATACTACATTACTAGCTGCAAGTGATGACACACATGTGTAACCTTCAGTACTTGAGAGGCTGAGACAGAGGGATTGTAGGTTTGAAGCCAGCCTCAGAAACTTAGTCTCTCAGCAACATCGTGAGACTGTTCAAAACAAAAAAAAATGACAGAGCTGAGGGTATATCTTGTAGGTTGAATTACCCTGGCTTCAGTCCCCAACACCACACACACAAAAAAGAAGAAAGTATTATTGTTCTTATTTTCATATTTCTCCAAACACTCTCAAATCTCTGCTTTCTCTGCTGCCCTTCCAGTCCATGAAAATGGCTTTATTCCAGACTCCTTAATGTTCTCAATTAAGGCATTTTTCTGACTTTATGCAAAACTCCCTGAAACTTTTGCTCAGAAAATGTCACTCTGCCAGAGTGCAGTTTCCTGTAAAACAGCAATCCACACTCTTGATGTTTGACTACACTATCACCCTCCCTTGCTTTTCTCCACATACAGCTTTGAATTAAAATGTTCTGGGGGGAAAAAGTGGGCAATAAATGCACTTGCTGTTCTTATAATTCCTTTTTTCTTGGCTCATTTCCCATAAACTTGTGGAAACTCCATCCTTCTATTTTCTTTTTCCCCCCTATGCATCAAGAGGTACACACGTCTTAGAGACGAAATTGTTGGCTGCACATACTCAGCTTCATTAGAAGTTCCTTAGGAAACACTACTTGGTATCATTCTGCAGACATCTATAGCTCTCGTCTTATCCATGTTGAATGGTGTTCACTCAACCAAAGTTGTCTTTCTGTGATTCAAATTTTATAATATCATTTTTGGCATGTAGTCCCTCAATAATCTGTTACTTTCAGGATAACATAAAATTTAATAAGCTATCACCGTGTTACCGTGTCAGCCTTGGTTCTCACTAATTGCCTCCATACTTTATGGCTTTATAGATATTTTTTCTATGTATCAGTCTTTGCAGAAATTGGTGCACCTTTTCTCCACTTACTATTTATAAGCCTTATAACCTAACAATAATGTAAAGTCAAATTTGTCAGCGACCATTTCTATATTCTTCTATATTTTCCTGCTTAATATAAATGAACTTCTTCTAATATAGTTACTAAGATAAAGCAAGGAGACAGATAAGGATAGAAAATGGAAAGAGGTAAGAAAACCTCACATTTTACCTAGAAGTTAATACCTGTATATAAGGGTTTAATACCCTCACATATTAATACTTCCTTTTTCTAGTGTGCTTATACTACCAAGAAAAAAAACTAATTTAGAGAAAGTAATAAGCTATTTCTTCTTGGCTCAAATTGGCCAGTGCTACTATTCCCAATCCTTCCCTCTCAGTCGCATACCACTAATGTGGCCATCAATCTATGCTTTGATTATTAAATGAGAATCCATACAACGCCTTCAATCATTCATATTCCTGTGCAGGGAAGCGGGTCAGAGATATAAAGCAGTACTTCCAAACTGAGAAGGCTACTTATTGATTATAGGGCAGAAGTGACAATCTTTAAGAAATTTTTAAATTGAATTTATCTCTTTACTTTCTTTTCTGTTCTCTCACTTCTGAAATAACACTTCAACAGAAGTTTCAGCCACATGAGGCAGCAACAACTCATTTCCTCTGTGTTCTCAGAAACATGATGAATATCCATCGGATATAATATATTTCACTTCCTGTAATCAAATCTACCCTGAAAGTATGGACTACATTAAAGACACCTCCTTTTATTTTCATGCATCTCCCTTGTAGTCTGCCTTAATTATCCCATACCACAATATAAACTTTACAGCAAAATTATTCATATGTAATGGATATGTGATATATGTACAGATTTATTACTATCTTTATACCTTTGTTTATGCTATACCCCAATAGTTTCTTGATGTCTAATCAAGGCATCTACCTCAAAATTTTTTGCTAGCCCTTCTACTCTAAGTAGCAGTGGCAGACTCCAACTGTAACTTAAAATACTCAATTTCTTTTTTGAGTTTTTGCAAGTGTATTTAGCAGAGATTTTCAGCATCCTACCTGAACACAAAATTAAAATAATTTCACGCTTCTCATCCTGGTCTGTTGAGTCTGCCAGTCACAGGATAGAGCTCTCATCCTCAATTTCTCTTCCATTGTCCACTGCACATATATCTTAAAAGTTATTTGAAGAGATGCTAGTATGTTCAGATTGTCTGATTTCTCCTAACAACTTCACAATTAGTTTATCTGTTTTCTCAGTGGTGATGACTCTCAGTGCTTTATTTCTAGCAACCAATGCTCGCCTTGCAACTTGGGAAGGATGTTCTCTAAAATGATATGAATTCTTAGTTTTATCCAGTGAAAAATCTTTCTGGAAGAATTATTATTTTTTAATTCTTTAAAGTCTCATACTTGGAAAAAAGGCAACACAAATAATGTTATATATATATATATATATATATATATATATATATATATATATATATATCACTACAAATCTATTACTGACAATTACGATGCACAATAAAAAAAAAATTAAAAGCCCTTACTGGAATACCAGACCCGGGATGTGTTTGAGTACGTGAAATTTCTGTACCTTTGTTAGAATTCCAACAGTTCGATGCCTGAGATATTCTAAAATGCTTTCTGCTCTCCAGTAAATAGAGCCTTTTTTCCAGTGTAAAACAAGTTGAGGAAATTATGGGATCTTTGCTTTAATTCTAATAATCCTGACTGATATCCCTTCCCAGTGGTTCTCTACATTTTATGTCTGCACACAGGCTCTAATTAGGTGAAATATAGTAACTGAATATGAAGAAGTGCCACATAAAAGTAAAACTGGCCGGATGCTTCGTTCTAGGATATGCCTAATGTTGGATAATACAGATCTAAAGCAAAGCTTGGCATTTAGTTTTAAATAACACTGCACATCCATAATGCTACTCTAACATGCTCTTACATGATATGTATTTTAGCAAGTATAAAATAAATCAAGACAGAGAATCTGAGAATATTTCATATTGCCTTTTTCATAGAAATGAAGGGAAAGTGTCTTAATATTTTTTTTTTTTTTGCTATGTTTAAGCCTGAATGACAATGAAATGTCAGATACATTATGGGCCTTCACTCTCTAAGATGTCTCTAAAAGATAAAAAGAAACTTCAATTTAAAATGTCTGGTGGTCAATTCAGTAAGAGGTTGTGACAGGGTAAGATGGGAGAGCAAAGGAAACTCATTTGGTCAGATAGATAATGCCCTCCTCACATCTCAGTGAAGACACATATTTGACATTCAGCTTGGAGACTGCTATGCATATTTGCAGAAAAAATGAAAATATTTAAGAGACATTAATATTGCATTGGGCTTTCACTTTCTACTTTGTTTTGTGGTTATTTTTGTGGTGCTAGACATAGAACCCATTGCCCACTACTTCAGTAGGTTTTTTAATTAGTGTCCTGCCTTTCATTCTCTTCTGTCTCTTATGACCTTGAGAACCCGGCCTCTTCTCCAGTGACAGAGGCAGATTTTGCCTCTAACCCTGGTTCTGCCATCAGATAAAATGAAAAGAAAATTCAGCCACGGAGAGTTAGAAATAGTGGTCTAACACACTGCAGAACTCCTGTCTTACCCAGTAGATACAACTTAAAATCTCCTGGGCATGGATGACTGTATTTTTTCCCTGCTTAAGTCTTTGTTTTTTCCTCCACTTCAAAGTATAAATCTTCCTATAGATCCTACTCCTCATTTTGACTGGCATTCCAGTCTGAATTTTCCCTTTACTACAGGAATCTGCTCTCAATGATTCCTTTTAATTTTCTACCCCTCATAACAGGAATCTGGGATATTGAGTATTATTGCTTCCAGGACTCCCTGCAACTCCATTGTACTTGTGGATTGAACACACTGAAAGTGATGTGCTAATGATTATGGCAGGTATTCATGCACTTGTTAAAAATCTGATGCTGGTTTATCACTGTGGGCAATGAACTCCAATTTTTTTTTTCTTCTGGATCAGTAGGGTATTAAAAAACATCATAAAAATATGATTGATCCATCTTTAAGGATTCCTTAACTTTTTTAGTTTGTATTTTTCTCTTTCTTACATTTTAATGAAAGTTTTGGCCTTTTTCTGATTACTAGCAAGAACAGAGATGAGTTAATAAATTATGTTAAGGTTTACACTTTAAATAATATAAAACAAGATTGTCATAGGAGGGTATAGCAAAAAGCCAGATGTCTCCTGAAGACTGGTTGATGTGTGCACCTGACATAAAATATTTGAGGCTTTAATCCTGATTTCAGTATTAAGGACCAGGTTCGAGTGTAATCCTCACAGTGAGTGATGATGTGATTCTCCTTTAGAGACTGTATTTTATCTTACTCACAAACTAAGAACTCAGCTAAGTGTATTTCATGGATGCTAATGGTTGACATGAGACTCCAGGGTCAGAGACAGTGGATTTTAATGACTTACAGCTCAGCAAGCCTGCTATCAGGTTTCGCAGGGGTAATGAGGCAAGGTACAGTTAGAATCTACTCATGCAATGAGTGTGCACTGCCACCGAGGGAAGTCTAACTTTGTAGAATCACTGCTTCTGATATAATCCTGATCTTTGGATTAATGAAGACACTTCATTCCTCCAGGAAGCTCACTGAATGTACAGCTTTATGCCATGGGCTATGAAAAGAATGATCTCAGCCAAGTGTAAGATCACTTTTTAGCTTATTCTCCTTCAAACAATGTAAATGTATAATTTCAGGGCTAAGATAGAAAGGTTATTGGTTCAAGGCTAGCCTCAGCTACTTATCAAGGCATCCAGAAACTTAGTGAAAACCTGTTTCAAATGGAAAATATTACCTTCTTGAGGTGAACTTTACTCCATGTTTAAAACTGCATGTCTTTTTTCCAGTGTATATTTTTAGCCCCTTTGTCAAAAATCAATTGGCTGTAAGTGTGTGGATGTGTTTGTCTTCTATTCTGCTCCACTGTTCTATGTGTCTGTTTTTTTTTTTTCAGTTTCCAATACAATGATGTCTTTATTACTATGACTGTTTAGTATAGATTGAAGTGAGGTATTATACCTCCTGCCTGGTTCTTGTTGCTGAGAACTGATCCATTTATTCTGTTTCTTTTTGTTCCAAGTGAATTTAAGGACTGATTTTACTATGTCTGTGAGGAATGACCTTGGTAATTTAATAGGTATTGTGATGAATCTGTAGATCACTTTTGGAAGAATGGCCATTTTGACGATATTTATTCTAGCTATCCAAGAATATGGAAGATCTTTCCATCTTCACTGTATGATCCATATATACCTCTTCTGGGTATCTACCCAAAAGAATGGAAACCAAACTACCAAACTGATGCATGTGTATCGATATTCACAGCTGCACAATTCACAATGGCCAAAATATGGAACAAACCAAGATGTCTACCAATAGATAAGTAAATGTATTACAAAATTATGGCATATGAAACAATGGATTTTACTCAGCCATAAAAATGAACACAAGTATGACATTTGCTGGATAATCGATGCAACTGGATAACATTATGCTAAGTGATATTTATCAGTCACACAAAGTAAAAAAGCGATGCTCTCCCTAATATGCAGAAACTAGGAAGAAAAAGGATTATAGGAGAAACTTTAGATGAGGAAAGAGAAACCATAGATGAGCAAATAAGGCAACATAACTGAGGGGGGTGGGAGGGGAGAAGAGAGAAATTCCCTAATGTACATCACATACATTCACAAACATATCAAAGTCAATCACTAAGCCAAACATGAGAAGGGAGGAGGAGGGAATGGGGCAGGAACTGGTAAGGTCTAAATGAGTGTCGTGTGCATGTGTGCCTCTATTGTACCCCATTGAGATGTAGGACTACAATGCACCAATAAAAAACATTTTAAAAGCCCTGCATTTCTTCAACTACCAATGATTTTGATCCTTCTGCTCTACTTTTTCTTAGGATACGTCTCTGTTCTTCTCAGCCAAATTCCTAGCTGGAGTCTCCTGAAAATTGGAAGCAGAAGAATTCCTGCAGGGGACTTCCATCATCAGAAACACTGAACATCACAAAGCACTTATGAGAGGAAATCACATACCAAGACCTGCAGCCTCCTGGAAGTGTTCAGTGAGAGATGAGATTTGCTTTACCCGGCCGTGTCCTCCACAGGTTTTAGAGTGGGGTTGCAAGAGCAGGATAAGGAGTTTATATGAGGCAAGGTGGGTTAAAGAGTCTATTTCAGGGCCTGGACTAGTTGCTAGGTGTTTAGTAACAGATTAACCTCCCACTGATTCTCAGAAACAAATCTAAGTAGCGTTGTTAGTGCTTGGAAAAGTCCAAGGCCCTGGCTTGAGTTCAAGTCTGAAGGCAAAATATGGAGCTGGCCTGGTCACAGTACTGTCTAGGCACTCTGCTTCTCAGCCAGGAACCAGAAAGAAAGTGTCTGGAGGACCTTGGGGAGCGCACAGTCACCTTCTAGTACCACACAGCACGCTTTTACTATTTACTGCCAGTCTCTGCCTTGGGGATAATGTGCTTCATGAGGGATCTTCCCTGTCCTTTGTTCTGTTGCTTCTCAAGCACTGAGAAGAGTCCTGGCAAGTGTTCTTTGGATAGATTAATAAAAAAAAATAGGGAACATTCTTTCACTTATAAGAGACACAGTAGATTTGCTTTCTTAGAATTTATACCATGTTTTGCTCTTTCTTTCTTTTGCTTTTAATCCTTGTTTTGCTTTACTGTGTTTCATTTTTCTATTTGAAAACAAGAATCTATTGTTTCTTTTTTTTAATGTCCTGTTTTCTAGCACTGCAGCACTGTGTGGGGAAGAATGTCCCCCAAGTCTCTAGAGGGAAGTTGCTGAAGCCCAGTGTGAGGCTATGTGCCTAGAAACTCAATATTTCTGAGGCTGAGACTCAAAGATAATCAGATTTGAGATTTGGATACGATATTTAGCAAAACTCTAAGCAGCCTAACAAGACTCTGCTTCCAAAACTAAATTTAAAGAAGAGGATATAGAAGTATAGGTCAGAGGTAGAATGCCCATGAGTTCAATTCCTAGCCAAACACACACACACACACACACACACACACACACACACACACACACACACACACATTGGAATCTAAACTTTATGAGTTGTAAAATAACTGCTAAGTGTTCTATAGAGACCCTCTGTGTGTCTTTGTATCTTAATAATCAACCATAATGTGGTAGTTAATTATGTGTTTCGACTTCTGTGTGTCAACTTGGCTAAAAAGTACCGAAATATTAGATCCAGCATTCTTCTTGATATTTCTGGATGATATTAACATTTGAATCGGTAGATTGAGTGAGCAGATAAGCCTCTCTAATATTAGTGGGCCTTGCAATATACCATGAAATTTCAGATTTAATTAAAATAATGATCTATAAAAGCATGTATAAAATTTACAAGAAAATTGATAGAACTGGAGAACATTATGCTAAGTGAGATTAGTCGGTCAAAAAAAATAAGAAATTGGATGCTCTCCCTAATTAATAAACAAAAGCTAGGGAGAAAATGGTTCATAAGAGGAACTCTAGAGATATTCTAGAAGAGCAAATAAGGTGACCTAACTGAGGGGAAAGTAGGGGAGAAGAGGGAAATTCTCTAATGTTCATGATGTATATTAACATCAAAGTCGATCACTAAGCCAGATGAGAAGGAAGGAGGGGAGGGAATGAGGTGGGAATTGCGTAAGTGCTAAGTGGGTGATGTGTACTACATTAAGATGTATGGCTACAGTGCACCAATAAAAAGTTTAAAAAGCTTACATTTTTAAATTGCTATTATTTTGTGAACATGTATATGTTGTAGTCATTTGGTATTTAATTTAAAACAGACATGCATTTTAAATGTAAACGTTCACCTATTATTAAACTGAGGCCAAATATAGGAAAATCACTTTGTAAAATGAGGGCATCTCTCTCTCTCTCTCTCTCTCTCTCTCTCTCTCTCTCTCTCTCTCTCTCTCTCTCTCTCTCTCTCTCTCTCTCTCTCTCTCTGTTTCTTTCTTTCTTTTGTTCTGCTGGGATTTGAATCCAAAGGAGTTCTACCTCTGAGTTATAGTCTCAGTCTCTTATGTTTTACCTTGAAACCGTCTCACTAAGTTACAATGCTAGCCTCAAACCTGAAATGCTCCTATCTTAGCCTCCCAAGTACTGGGATAATAGGCATGTGCCACCATGCCTGGCGACATCTACTTTTTATAGATGTATTATTTCATTTTATTTTGTATGCAACATTTAAAATCAAGACTCTGAATTTTAGCTTGGTAAAGGTTTATACAATTCCCTTACCCTAATCTTTAAGAGGCTTGGTGTTCAGTATTAAGCCCAAATGCTCTTTCTAGCTCCAAAATGTGATTTTTGTCACTACCCTGACAAATGAACCTGTAATAAAAGTCAAACTTAAAACGTGTTTTTCAAAATTGCCTTTGCCAGGACAGTGGAAGTGTGCTAAAGCTTCTCAATTCAATTTGACTAGATGCCTGGAGCTATACTTGGGGCAAAAGTAATATTAAGTTCTGCTACTGTTATATCAACAAGAGTGATCTATCTATCTCAGTCTAATAATGTGTATGTTAGGAAGAAGATAGAATATCAAGTAATAAAGGGTGGATCCCTGATAAACACAGCAACATATAAAAGGCCAGTTATGCAAGAAGATAGAGGATTCCATAAATATGGAAATTACATGTTATTCTAGCATCCTTTCCATTTATCTCAGAGTAAAGAAGCATCCCAGTACATTCAGGGCATCATTTCCTACTTGGCAGGGAGCGCCTCACTCCTGCTAACTGTCTTCAGTTCCTTAGGGTATGAGCTCTACTCACCTATAGGATTTTCTCCTAAACAGCTTTGATGAGAGGGCAGCAGCTCTAACAGTCTTGCGTCTTATACTGAATGAATGTGTCTAAAATGAATACATGCTTAAAGAATCTAAGTGAAAAACAGAAAGAAGAGAGAAAGAGAGAGAGGGATAGAACACATACTGAGTACAAATTTGCAAGGATAAAATTGTACAGATAATGAAAGCTAGTCATACAAATTGAACTTTCCTAAAGCAAAATAATATTTTTTACAATTAATATTTAGATCTGTGGGAAGTGAGTGATTTTTTAATATTTTATGATCACTAATTAAAAAGGAAATTATAGAGAAAACTAATATGGGCGTGTATACATTTGTGTGTGTGTGTGTGTGTGTGTGTGTGTGTGTGTGTGTGTGTGTGTGTGGTGTTCCTTCAGCAGTCCTAATTTTTTTTATGCTACCACATATTATAGAAAAAATTTGGATATAAAGGCTTGAACCAGTTACTTAAACTTTGTCTGGAAGATTCTCCTAAATTATGTTCATCCTTTGAAGAGCTTCTAGCAGGGTATAGTCTTTTTTCTTTCTTCAAGGAATAAAACAGTAGACGAAGGAAGAAACATTTATAAAATAACCAGAATATTAGGGGAATATTTTAGAATTTCTATACTTGCTATCATTAAAATAGATTAATGGTTAAGATGTAGATTACATTAGAAGACATGGCCCGTTGCTGAAAAGTGAACTAAAGTGAATAAATAAAAAATTCTCATGTCCCATGTGAATTATACAGTTTTACAGTGAAAAATAAAATGTAGATTGTCATGTAATCCCAAGTGTTTTAATTATGAGGTTTTGGACATGAGCATCTGGAATATTCTGTACTGCTATTTGCTTTGACCCTATCTTACCAATTATAAAAATGGTTATGAATTTTCTAAAATGACAAATATAACTTCTTGGTCTTGGTGTAAGACAAACTATATTTATATTAGACGGATCTTTCGATTTCTAGCCCTTGAGAAAAATACCACATAAAATTTAAAGACAAACTGCCTAGTTCTTTTAACATTTTACCTGAGCAAAAGCATCCTAAATACAGTAACTTCAGGGCATTTATGCATCTCTCTGTGCTCAGAGGAAAGCAGTCCAGTGGTAAAAGCAGCAGAATTTCTCCAAAATCATTTGGGGTCCTTGAATTTACCTTTAGAGAAAAACAGCATTTAAATGCTGAGCAGTGCTGCCCTTGCTCAGTTTGTATCTTTTAATGGAATCATTTTAAAAGATGAAGAACAGAATTAGATAAAAATAACATAGATTTGTGGTGAGTACACGTGCTTGTCTGCTGAATATGTTTACATGACAATTGTCATAAATTCTTTGTGCAAGTACTTCAGCTGTAAGTGGCAGATGTGTTAAAACTACGGCTAGTCACTAGAAAATGGACATAACATTTTTGTATAATCAGTGGTGTTAATTCAAGATGGATTAGCCTACTTATTTTAATTTCTCAATTGCTATTTATGTGTCATCTCTTCCCTTTATAGGCTAGCTTTTTTAATAAATTAAAGACCTATTTTATAATCAAGACAAAATGTTTGTGAGATAGCTGTTGAATTGAGTGATATTAAGTCATCCTCCTAAGAATAATGTGCTTTTAGATGCTCAAATACTAACATTGATAGTATTGCCATCTATCAAGAATTGTTTTTTTAAATTTATTTGTGCATTGAAGTCATACATCTTAATGGAGTACAGATGGTGGAGGCATACATGCACATGTCACTCAATTAACCCTTACCCAATTCCCAGCCAATTCCCTCCCCCGCCTTCCTTCTCATGTTTGGCTTAGTGATTGACTTTGATATGTTTGTGAATGTCCATCATGTGCATAAGAAAATTTTTTCTTTCCTCCCCCATCCTCTCAGGTCACCTTATTTGCTCATCTATAGTTTCACCTTCATCGTCTAGAGTTCCTCCTATGAAACATTTTCTCTCTAGCATCTGCATATTAGGGAGAGCATCCAATATTTTTATTTTTTGTAACTGACTAATCTCACTGAGCATAATGTTCTCCAGTTCCATCCATTCCCCTGTAAGTGACATAATTGTGTTCTTTATGGCTGAGTAAATTTCATATATATATATATATATATATATTTCATATTTTTATAATCCATTCATCAGTTGATGGGCATCTTGGCTGGTTCCATACTTTGGCAATGGTGAATTGTGCAGCTATGAACATAGATACACATGCATTAGTTTGGTAGTTTGGTTTCCTTTCTTTGGGGTTGATACCCAGAAGTGATATTGCTGGTTCATATGGTAGGTTCATTTCCATTCTTCTGAGGATCCTCCATACTGTTTTCCAAAGAGGTTGCACTAATTTATAATCCCATCAAAAATGCATTAGAGTTCCTCTTTCTCAACATCCTTGCCAGCATTTGTTTTTGTTTGTGCTTTGAATGATAGCCATTCTAACTGGAGTTAGGTAAAATCTCAGGGTAGTATTGACTGCTAATTCTATTGAATAATTTTTATACATTTGAATATCTTTTTTTGTGAAGTGTCTATTTAGTTCATTTGCCTATTTTTGATTGGGTTATTTGTTTTCTTAGCAAATTAAAGACACTCTTTAATTCTCTCTATATTTTAGATTTTAGTCCTCTCTTGGAGGAATAGTTGGCAAAAAATTTATCCCATTCTGTGGGCTCTCTGTTGAGGTTCTTGATAGTTTGCTTCGCTGTACAGAAGCTCTTAAGTTTAATGCAATCCCATGTATTTATCTGCCTTTAGTTTCCTATGGCTTTGGGATATTGTTCAGAAAATTTTTACCTGTGTCTATGTGTTGCAGTGTCGTACCTATGCCCTCTACATGGAGCTTCAAGGACTCTGGTCTAATTCCCAAGTCTTTGAACCATCTTGAATTTATTCATTACCTACTGCATACACTCAAGAGTATGGCACATTGAGGAGAGATCATAGCAAAAGAAATATGAACTCTGACTTTAAGAATTGTCTCTCCCAAGTAGGATGTGGTGGCACACACCTGTAATCTCAGTACTTGAGAAACTGAGACAGGAGGATCAAGGTTCAAAGGCAGTCGTTGCAACCTAGGGAGAACATGATGAGGATATGTAGATATGACAAGAATATTTACAAAATTTAGATAATAAATGCAAAATGGTCCACCATATATCAGTTGAATAGGCTTAACAATTTGAGAAATTAGTATATCTAAGTGGTAAAGCCCTCAAATATAATGCAGAAGAAGGCCTTGGATCTGATGCTCAGATTAGAAAGAATAAAAGAGGAAGAAAGGAAGGAAAGAAGGAAGAAAGGAAGGAAGGAAGGAAGAAACAAGTTGTTTATGCTGAACTAAGTGTTTTGGGTTACAGAATGGAAATAAAATTCGCTTACATTGCTTATAAAATATCTACAGAATATTACTTTAAAAATGAAAATATATTGTATACAAGTTAGTTATAAATATGCATCTTTAAGCCAGGTGTGGTGATGCACTCTCGTAATTCCAGCATTTGGGGAGGCTGAGACAGGAGGATTACAGTTCTCAGACAGCCTCAGCTACCTAGTGAGGCTCTTTGCAACTCAGTGAGACCCTGTTTCAAAATTAAAAAAAAAAAAAAATTAGGAATAGGGTTGAGGCTTAGAGGTAGAATGCCCCTAGGTTCCATCCCCAGTACTGCAAAATAAATAAATAAATAAATAAATAAATAAATAAATAAGTGCCTTTAGAGAATGTGATGCTGAAGACATTTATGGCAGCACGACGCCCATGTTCTGCTCTAAGCATCTACCAAACAGCTGTGCACCAGGCTGTGTATCAACTGGTTATTTGAGTAAAAAAATGTTCAGAGGACATCTAGCAAAACTGGAAGAATTAACTAGATATATGTAAGTGAGGTGGTTAGAGGAGACGTTTACTTATGTATTAGAGTTTCATATGAATGGGGATACATTTTAAGAATTATTCCATTGAGCCATTCTGTTGTTCTAGGAGTATCATGGTGTTTACTTACATGAACTAGGCTGCCTATAATGTTACTAGGTGATATTTTGTGGGATCATCACCATCTCTATGGTCCACTGTTGACTAAAACATCATTATGTAGCACATGGTTTTGCGTGTTCTATTCCTAAAACACAGAAATACTATTCAACTGGAAAGCCCAAAGAATGTTCATGAAATAAGGAGTTCATTAAAATCAACACCCTGCTCCAGAAATAGAACAGAAACCTCCCTCACATAAAATGATAAAAATATTTCTAATAGGTAACTGCTATAATGCATCTAATAGTTTTAAATTGTTGTTGTTGGTTTTTGCAAGTTAAATGAGTAGAATCACATTGTAAGCATTCAAATGACCTGGCTTAATTTGTTCAATATTTTAGTTTCGTCCATGTTGTTCTATATATCAGTAATTCATTATTTCTCATAGCTCAATTTAGTCTATTGGATAGTAAACCATAATTTATTCATTTTACTCTAAATGAACAATTGAGTTCTTTCCAGTTTAATTGTTTTTACTGATATTAGAAATAATACTGCAGGGGTGGGGGTATATCTCAGTGGTAGATCTCTTGCCTAGCATGAATGGGGCCATGGGTTCCATTCTCAGCATCACACACTCATGCACACACAACCCCCCCCAAAAAAATAACAAAAAACCAAACACAATAAAAAAGGAGCAGGACATGGTAGTACATGCTAGCAATCCCAGTACTTGAAAGGCTGAAATAGGAGAATTGTGGGTTCAAAGCCAACCTCAGCAAGTTAACAAGACCCTGTTTCAAAAAATATAAGATAAAATAAAATAGGGCAGGGGTGAAGCTCAGAAGTGGAATGCCCCTGAGTTTAATACTTACTATAATCCAAACAAAAAAGGGAGGGAGGATGGCCAAGGGAAGAAAACAGAGGGAGAGAGAAGGAAGAAAGGAGAAGGAAGGTCTCACTGAATATGTGATTTGTAAGCTCTTCCCTCGCCCACGATGCACCAGCAGTGCGGTGAGGCTTTATAATTTTTGTTATTCCAGTAGATTTGGAATCTCACTTTATTTTGCATTTCCCTGATGACTAAGCACACTGAATGCTTTTGGGTATTGATGGCCATTTGATTGAATATAGTCTATTTTGAAGTGCCCTCTTTGAGTTTTTAGCCCATTTGGGAAATTGATTGAGTTATTGTATTTGTCCTTACTGGATTTCAGAAGTCTTTCATCATTCTGTATGTGATCCTTTGTTGATATATGTGTTTGCGAATGTATTCCTCCAGGCTCCAGCTTGCCTCTTTAGAGTCTTATCATAATGAAGGTTCTTAACTATAATGCAGTGATTTATCAATCTTTATTCATTAGAGATAGAGCTTTTGTGTCCTATTTTAAAAATCTTTCATAATTCTAATGCAATCTATATAATCTCCTATATTACTATCTGAAGCTTTTATTGTTCTACATTTTACAGATAGATCTACTAAACACCTAAAGTTTTTTGTCTTTAAACTGTTTGGAAGGAATAATTGTGTGTGTGTGTGTGTGTGTGTGTGTGTGTGTGTGTGTGTTCAGATAGCCAATTGTTTCAACACTGAAGAAACTATCCTTTTCCTGGTGAGCATCAGGGTCTTTGGGGCTAATGTGCATGGATTTTTACAAAAAGATTTATTTAGTTAGTCAATTCTATAAGTTTTACTATGCTTTGATGTCTATACAGTTTTTTAGACTTTCTTGTTTTTAATCATATTTGTAAGCTTCTATTACCCTAGAGTTAAAAACATTATATAAGGTAATTTTATGTTCTTTAAACGTTAACTTCAACATCTCAAGGCTTTGAATGTCTGATTCTACTGCTATAGTTTTTTTAGCTAGTTCTCATTCACACTGCAATATCTATTCCTTTTGTTTGCCTTTTTTGAGAGATGTTTTTTATTCTGGGCAGGGTTTATTTCACTTTTCAATTTAGCCTGTGGGTTTGTACTGAGCCCCTTGTTAGAGATGCCTTTCCTGAGGAAGATTCCAGTTGTCTTTTTTAGTTTCCAGGAGCCAAACAATCTGAGACCACTTTAAATCCTCCGTTTAAGATCTATTTCAGATCTTGAGGACAGAATCAATAAAGGTTAAATTAAATTTTTCATTTGAGATTATTTTGGATCTCATGGGTTCACACCAGAGGCTCCTGTACCAACTAGCCTGTTACAGCTTTCTAAGGAAGATTAGTTTTACCCCTTCAACCAACACCAAGTTAACAGTAAGCCTGGGAGGAAAGGAGAAATTTGACATTATCATATCTCCCAAGATTGCAAGTTTAATTTTTTTCTTTGCAGATTTATTACTATCAGTCATTCCATCATTTAACTTATTTTACATTAAAATTTTCTCTTGTACCACTGAGCATTGTAATAAATAACAGATAAATTGGGAATGGTGGTACATGCCTGTAATCCCAGTACTTGGGAGTATGATATGGGAGGATTGCAACTTTGAGGCCAGCATTAGCAATTTAGTGAAGCCCTCAGCAACCTAGTGAGGCCCTGTTTCAAAGCAAAAAATAAAAAGGATGGGGTTGTAGCTCACAGGTATAATACCTCTGGGTTCAACCTCTAGCCTCAAAATCAAGCAAACAAACAAATACTGAAATGAGTCAGCTTATCTATAGGATGGGTTCTTTTGTCTCACAGTTTTGGAGATTCCGGTCTATGAAAGGTTTGGCTCCATTGCTTTGAGGACTGTGTAAGGCAGCAGCATATTATGACATTAGAGCACGGCAAAATCATGCACCTCAAGACTCAACCACATAAGAGAAGAGAAAGAAACCAGGGTCCCCACATCCTCTTTAAGTGCATATCCCCACCTCACTAGGCCCTGCCTCTTCAAAAATTCATTATCTTCCAATTCCTCTAAGCTAGAAAAGAGCCTTTGACATATGGACCTTTGGTGGGTATCCCAGATCCAAATATAGATACTTTCACTTTTATAAACTTTTTTTAATAAATTAAAAAATGGTCCTTTTCTACTAAAGCAACTTTGCATGAAAAATGTAATGACTTAAAGATTTAAATCTCTGTAAACTGGCTATATACACCATACAGGAGACTCAAGGCAAAATAGAACTTCTGAATCCTAACATACACCTCACTTCCCAGCCTCCCCCAAATTTATATACAAACAACATTTTGAAGATCCTTGACTCTGCAAAATAAAGTATTGTTCTATTTAATTCAGCAAACCAATCAAAATCCGACTCCTAAGAGTCCATGGATGGAAAAGTAATCACTGTGTTACAGATTACTTCACACAGTTAAAAATGTTAAGAACAGAGAACCTGTTTTTAACAATTATTTGGATTACCAACGTTATAGTTCATCTAACAAAAGTTATAGCTGCTCTGTGGGTTTAGAAAATGATTCTGTGGACTTACGGACTTACTTTGTAGTCAACTGAATTTCTTTCAGACTTAGTATTAGATATGCAATGGGTACAAGTGAGTTATCAGAAATAATAGTATTTGCAAATTATTTTTGCTTGGCACAAATTTGAGAATGGAGAACCTGGAAGTGAGGTGGTGTGCCATTTCCTCTTATAGAAACCTCACTGAGTCCCCAGAACCTGACTCTGGATATGAGAGAGTCTTCAGTTTCTCCGGTGCCTTCCAGGTACTCTCTTGTCCTACCTTAGGGAAGCCAATGAGTTTAGAGATATGAGACAACCAGCAAGAATACTTTATGAACATTCAGATGTAAATTTAATTTTAATATAGGCTTAATCTCTTGTGTGGCAGCGAAATTCATGTCAGCAAAACTCCAAGTCATTAGGTCTCTGCTCCTGCAACAGCATTCTGGAAGATGTGCATGCACCTGCTGGTTTTGATGAACTGTCCGGGGAGATTTCCTGGTGGCCCATTCCTATTATTTTCTACTTAAGTTTATATTGGTAACAAATCGCAACAAGACTCTTCTCAAGTACATTTGCATTTTAATAAAAACTGTTTAAAAGGGGCTCAAGATTCTAAAACAAGCTCTCATAATAGAAGGAAGAATGAAAGAGATGTGAGATTGGCAAAGGGATTCCTCTGACTTCTCTACAGTGACCTGTGTCACATGGGAAGTTGCCGATATTATCATTTCAAGGTCAAACGGCCTTGATGGCCTCCATTTCTGTTGCACAGAAAAATCTTCAACCTAGATGCAAATGTTAATTTTTATCATTTCCTTTTTTTCTCCCTCTGCTGGAAAAACATCATGGAGATGAAAGAAACAGAATCCAATGGAAGGGATTCAGGCCCAAGACAAGGGATTGACTTGTCTAAAGAGTCAAACAGAAATTCACCAACCTGCCAAAGTTTATCTTCTGTGATTTCCCAGGAGTCTTCAATGTGAGAGATAGAATGGATATAAAGTGGATACTATTTTTTTGGTGGTGGTAGTGGTACTGGGGTTTCTGGAAACCCGTCTATCTCCGGGCTACACTCCCAGACCTATTTTTATACTTTTTTTTTATTTGGAAACAGGGTCTTTTAAGCCAGCATGGCTGGCTTGTAACCTGCGCGATCCTCCTGTCTCCACCTCCCAAACGCAGGGATTACAAGCATGTGCCACCATGCCCGGTGCAAGTGGATGCTATTAATGGGTCTATGTGTATCATAGAATCCTTCAATTCCTACAAACAGACACTTGTAGATGCTTATATTGTATAAAATTCTATAAAAGCACCTCTTATTCCTCATTGTAACTTAGAAGTCAAAAAGAATAAATTGTCAATATAAAAATTAGCAACATAATTTATTGAAACATGTGTGGTAGGATAAAGTACATCAAAATAATCAAAATATCCCTGAACAAATATGTATTTAATCCATTGCTATATATTAAGTATCTTTTCACCTTGGCCTTAAATATTTGATATGAAGCATTATTCTACTATGAAGCTATCTAAAGTGATGATCTGTTTAACAACTCCGTTAGATTCAAATATGGTGGCATATTCCTGTAATCTCAGTATTTTGGAGGCTGAGACAGAGGGATCACAGGTTCCAGAACAGCCTCAGCAAGTAGTTTTATGACTTAGCAAATTAGGGAGACCTGTTTCAAATCAAACAAAAAAAGACTGAAGGAGTAACTCAGAGGTAGATGCCCCTGAGTTCAATCCCCAGTAACACAAACACACAAACACACACACACACACACACACACACACACACACTCTCTCTCTCTCTCTCTCTCTCTCACACACACACACACAAACACATACACATACACACATATACACAATAAATTTCTTTTTTCTGAAACCACACTACCAAACTATTGCATGTGTATCTGCTCATAGCTGCAGAATTCACCACTGCCAAATTATGGAACCAACCAAGATGTCCATCAATAGATGAATGCTTACAAAAGTAGGGGATATATATACACAGTGGAATTTTACTCAGCTATAAAGAGAAACACAATTATGTCATTTACAAAAAAAATGGATGGAATCCGAGAAAATCATGCTCTGTGGGATTAGTCAGTCACAAAAAATAAGAAATAGGATGCTCTCCCTAATATGTGAAAGCTAGGGAGAAAATGGGTCATAGGAGAAACTCTCAACAAAGAAAGAGATACTATATACATAAGCAAATAAGGTGACCTAACTGAGAAGATGGGAGGGGGAAAGAGGAAAATTCTCTAATGCACATGATGTATACTAAAAAACATATCAAAGTCAATCACTAAGTCAAACATGAGAAAGAGGGAGGGGGAGGAAATGGGGTGGAAATAGGGTAAGGTCTAATTGGGTATGTGTGCATGTGTGTCTCCACCATCTTGTACTCCATTAAGATGCATGACTACAGTGCACCAATAAAAAATTTTAAAAAACAAATTCTGGTTTTCCTTTTTTTGGAGATACCAGCTTGAGATGAATCATTGTGTAGGGTTCAGTGTTTTGAATTAGTTATATATTACTACACAGACAATTAGTTCAAAGTTCAGCAGCTTAAAAGAAAAACACATTTCTAACCTCAAAGTTTTGTTGGCTAGTAAGCTGAGTACAGTTGACTTGGCCACCTATTTTGGGTTTTTTCTTAGGATGCCTTCAAGGTACTTCCTTGGGTGGAATAATCTTAAAACTTGACTAGGGAAGAGATCTATTCCCATGCTCAAGTGCTTGGAAGACTCGGTGTCTTTAGGCTTGCTGGGCTGAGGACTTTTGTCCCTCACTATCTGTTGAACACATTACAAGACACTTTTCCAGGTGCAATGCTGAAACAAAAATCTTTTTACAATCTTTTTAGTGGTACACTGTAATTATACATTGCAGTGAGTTTCAAAGTAATAAGTAAATTCATGCACACAGCACTTGGCATACTTCCTTCCATGTTCGACTCTTCTCCCATTTCCTCCCTCTCCATACAAGTTAGTGAGGTTGGTACTGATACTTTCATGTATCAACATAAACTTATTTGAAAAATCTCCTGTATCAAGCCTTGATTTTTCCTCCCTCCTTCCCTCCCTCCCTTAATTTCCTTTCCCTGTTCTACAGGACTCTCTCAACATTTGACTGAAGTCTTGTTTACTATTTTTATTCCAGCTTCCATATATGAAAAAGAAAGGCAGGCCTGGTGACTCAAGCTTGAAATCTTAGTAATTGGGAGGCAGAAACAGGGGGATGTATGAAGCCAGCCTTAGCTACTTAGTGAAGCTCTCAGCAACTTAGTGAGACCCTGTCCCCAAATGAAATATAAAATAGGTCTGGGAGTGTGGCCTGGAGGTAGAAGCCCCTGGATTCCATCCCCAGTATTACAACAAAACAAAACATATGACCCTTGGCATTCTAAGACTTGCTCATCTCATTTAGTATCCTCTAGTTCTATCCATTTTCCTGCAAATGACATAATTTTGTTCTCTTTATAGCTAAGTTAAATCCCACTGCATGTAGATACCATATTTTTTATCCATTTATCTGTTGACAGACACCTATGTTGGTACTCCATATCCAGCACATATTAAAGAAAATATATGACCCTTTAATCTCTGTGATTGGGTAATATCACTTAACATAATGTTCTCCAGATCCTCCCATTTTCTTAAAAATGATGTTAGTTTATTTTTTTTTATTGCTGAGTAGCATTCCATTGTGCTTATTTTCCATAATTTTGTGATCCATTCATCTGTTGATGGACACTTAGGTTAGTTCTATAGTTTGGCTATTGTGAATCATGCTGCTCTGAACATGGGTATGCATATAACACTGCAGTTCTCTAGTTTCGCAGTTCTTTTTCAAAAACTATTTTCTACACATAGCTGGTTCTTTCTATCTGCCGATTTTATGGATCCTGAGGGCTGACATATTTATCCCTTATAGTGGTTTCTCTAAAAAATATAAACTCTCAGTGGGAATGGTGGTGCATACCTGTAATCCCAGTATTTTGGAGGCCATGGCAGGAGGATTACAAGTTTGAGGTCAGCCACAGCAACTTAAAGAGGCCTTCAGCAACTTGGAAAGACTTTGTTTCAAAATAAAGTAAAATAGGGCCAAGAGTATAGCTCAGAGGTAGAATGCCCCTGGGTTCGTTTTCTAGTATCATAAAAATACATAAATAAATGAATAAATAAATAAATGAATAAATAAATAAATAAAAACACACCCCCCATTTCTTACTTGGAGGCTTTTACTATGTCTAAAGAAATACAGGGATTCCACTTAACAAATAGATGAGAATTACTGGTGTATATTACAGGCCTGTCACTGAAATGAAACCTAAAAATCTTCAAAACAGCATTTTGGTTCTATGATTAGTGTAATAAATACTTAATCAAAGGTAAAATTTTTAATAATGAGAACTTCTCCACTTTTAGGGATTTGGTTTCACACAGTGATTTATAAGCTATGATCCTCTAAACGGCTGTTCATCAGGGCGAACACTGAGGAGTCTTGGGGAAACTGAGGCGTGAAGAAGCAAACCAAACATGTAGTGCAATTATTTTCTGACTTCCTAGGGCTCCGGCAGTATGCTGACATTTCACCTGGTGGCCGCATGAGAACCTTCCCTCTGCCTTTGCCAGTCTCACTCCAGCCATCATCTTTCATTTGCCTAGACCAGAAAAATGAGCTTCTACTTAGTCTGCTTCCAGCCTACTTTTGCTATTGCCCTTGCTTCATAAAAAAAAAGAGCCACAGGAGCCATTCAAAATAAAATCAGGCTTTGAATTTTCTAGTGTTTCCTATCTTTCCAAATCTAGACTTATCATCTTTATGATGAATTGCAAACTCTACAAGATCTGGCCCAGAGTACCTCTGACATGCGTCCAACTACCCTCTCTAACGTGAGCTTCCATGTCCAGTAAGCTGGCCTCTGTTGGCCCTCAAATGTCCCCAGCATGCTCCTACTCTTGAGCTGTTGTATATTTTGTAACTGAACAGAACTATCTTCTCTCAGATATCTTCATGCATTGCACTTCTCCTTAATAGGTCAGTATCACAGGAGTGTCCAGTCTTCCTGTAGGAAAAGTCCTCCCTCATTCAGTGCGTGACGATGTAGAGAGAAATCTAAGGGCGCTTATCATTTTCATCCTCCGCCACATCCAACACTATTTACTTAACTCTTTAATGTTTTTGGCCACCTAGTACACTTTGTGTTTTTTTGTTTTGGCTTACGGTCTCACTTTTCTCTTGGAATATAAGACTCACAAGAGCAGGGATCAAGTCAGATTTGTTCATTAGATTGTCCAAACTGTCAGTCAAAATTATGGCTAGGTAAAAATTTTAATGGTGTTCCTTACTACTCAAGATAGATTTAGATATCTGCTGTAATTTTGTTGTAGTAGCTATACAAGTTTATAGTAACTTGAATTGCTCGGGAATTGTACAATACACAACCTATAAAATTGTAGGTGTCATGCCCAGTGGTCCTGCCAAGAGACTTCAGAATTGGTTGGATTATTGACTGAATGAATGATTACAATTCTGTAGTAGATTAATTATCTAAACATATACCTACTGTTGTAGACTTTACTTTTTGTGTCTCCTGATATTTGGTACAATATCTTTCTTGTAGTAGAAGCTCAATAAATGACTTTGCTAACTAGATTGAAATGGTATCTTGGAATAAGAATCATAGAATTTCAGGGAGAAAAAGGGGTAATAAGATTCCACATATAATTAGAATTACTAATGAGAAAATTACATCATATATATATATATATATATATATATATATATATATATATATATAAATTTGAATAACTCCTCCCCCTCCCCCATAGTCAAATTGTAGTGAGAGCAAAGATATAGTGGCATAGTGGTTATTGATAGTATGTTCTTCTTAGGGTACAAAAAGTATTCATCATTCAAGAAGGCTGATGTACTAGATGTCCACAGTGTACCAGACTGCCCTAGAAACCAGAAGTTATGATGATGATCTGACCTTCAGAGAGACAGAAGTGAGCACAGCACAAGTTTGTAAAAGGTAAAGTACTAAAATGATGAAAATAAGTTGCCACAAAATTTAAAGAAGAAACAAATTTCTAAATTTTAAAAATCAGTGATGGCTTTCTGAACAAAATAGAGTTCAACCAATTATTGGAGTATATATGTGACAAAATTTAAATCTCCATCTGACCTTAAATACTGAATACAAATTTTTAGAAGCATTTAAGTTCATCATTACATATCATCACTTTCAAGTAATTAAGGGCGAGATACTAAAAACATGTTAATATAAGTATTCTGTTCTGAAAGACTGAATAATGAAAAAGTGAAATTATTTAAATTTGGGGAAATTCATGATTTTAAAATACTAATATTTTAAATTAAATTTATATTGTTCTGTGCATTTAAAAAGAAATCAAGTGGCTATTGCTATCATTCATATAAACTATGCATATATATACATATATATATATATATATATATATATATATATATATCCTTAGAGGTAATATAAAAAGCTCTTTTTCAAGAAAACCCTGGTCCCCAAACGTACATAGAATTGCTAGACAAGACAAACAATTTCACAAGATTAAAAATTGATACACCTCAAGAAGAGAACACTGATAAAAAACAGATTACCATTTTCAGTTCCTAACTTAGGTCTTAAATTTAGAGCCATGGACAACTATAATAATCTAGTAAAGCCTGTGGCCATTCTTCAGAAAAACATAATTGTTCAATATATATGATCATATACACACAAAAAAAACACACATATATTTATTAAAGCAGCATTCTTTCTGTGGATTGCATGAGGTCCATGAGATTATGGTTGATAATCATTGTACATCTGTTCTCTAGACAACTTTCCAAGCATGGAACCTGTAAGCTCAGTAAGTTGCCTGAGCTTTAGTTTCCAACTTGTAAAAAGAGAAATAGCAGCTCATGATGATCCCATGAATGACATAGATGTAAGAATTAAATAACAGTACATATGTAAATAAGTTAGCACAGTGTGCTGTAGTGATTAAGGACCCGAAAAAAATATACTGCCAAATAACCAATGTTGAAATTGGCAGAAAAATAAGCACCTCTTATTAGAGGGGACGCTATCATATCTATCAACAATAGGCTGGTCATTTTCTGTGGGAGAACAAATGACAGTTTCTCTTTTAAATACATGTTCCTATTAGTGAAGTGATAATTATTAGATGTTTACTCTGGAGGTCAGCCATGAGCAGTCTGTTCAAATTTTTTACTCCTAAAGGTGACTTGAGCAAGAAGTTGGTTCACTAGTAAATTATAGGTTTAAAATCATCTGAAAAACTAGGTTAACAAAAAATGATATTTGCAGAGATAGAAGTTCTGAATAATCCCATCAAAATCCAACTAAAGAGGATTGAATGATACACTCTTGGGACACCTAAGTGTATAATAATGAGTAGTGTCCACTGAAACGCAAAAGCCAGTTTCTTTCTGGAGAGAAGACTCCCCACATGGCAGAAGACTGTCAAGGTCTGCCTCACTGGCACCTTTGCAAAGTAATGCAGACACTTCAAGGAAGACACTTACTTGAAAAGAAACAAGAGTTAAGTATGGATAATAGTTTACTCATTTTCAATGGGATGTAAAAGCTTTATTTTCAGGGAGTCTAGTTTATTTTATGCTGAGAATTAAACTCAGTTGATAGTCTACCTCTGAACTACAATTATCCTACCCATTAAGCTACAAGGTCATTCCTTACAGAAATAAAAAATAATCCTTAAATTCATTTGGAAAAAAACAAGAAACCCAGAATACCCAAAGTATTTCTCAGCAACAAGAACTAGGCAGGAGGTATCACAATACCTGACTTCAAACTATACTACAAAACCACAGTAATAAAAAAAAAAAAAACATGGTCTTGGCATAAAACAGATATGTAGACCAATGGAGGAGAGTAGAAGACTCAGAAACAAATCTATACACTTATAACCAATTGATTTTTGACAAAGGGACCAAAGACATACACTGGGAATGAACATACAATATGACCCAGTAATACCACTTCTGGATATGTGCCCAAAAGAATGTTCATAGCTGCACAATTCACAACTGCCTAACTATAGAACCAGCCAAGATGCCAATCAACTGATGACTAGATTACAGAATTATGGGATATGTATACAATAAAATTTTACTCTGCCATAAAGTAGAACAAAATTATGTCATTTGTGAGAAAATAGATGGAACTGGATAAGATTATGCTAAGTGAGATTAGTCGGTGACTAAAAGTAAAAAAAAAAAAAAAATAGTTGTTCTCCCTAATATTGGAAAGCTAGGGACAAAAAGGATTATAGGAAGAAATCTAGATGAAGGAGAAACCATAGATGAGAAAATAAGGTGACCTAACTGAGGGGAATGGCCAGAGGGGAGAGGAAAATTCTCTAATGTTCATAATGTACATTAATACAGATTATCAATCAATAGGCCAAACATGAAAAGAAGCAAGGGAGGAAAGAATGGAGAGGGAAATGGGGAAGGGCTAAATGAGTGATGTTTACATGTATGCCTCTACCAGCTTTTACTCCATTAAGATGCATGACTACAACACACCAATAAAAATTTTAAAAGAAAAGAAATGGGCAATTGAACGACATAGACACTTCTCAAAAGAATAAATGTAAATAACCAAGAAAAATCTAAAAAATATTGTTTAACATCATTCTAAATAAGGGAAATGCTAATAAAAATGACACTGAGATCAAATGAACTCCAGTTACAATGACAATCATCAAGACTACAAACAATAATAAATTCTGGTAAGGATATGAAGAAATAGAAACTCTTATAAAATATTGGTGAGATTTCAAATTAGTGCAGTTGCCACCATATGACCCAGTTATACTATTCCTGGGCTTCTTTAGAAAGGAATTGAAGTCAAAGTATAGTGACACATGCATATTTATGTTAATAGAAATGCAATCCACAGTTTTCAAACTATGGAAACATTCCACGTGTCTATCAACAGATTACTGGGTTACAAAACTGACATATGCACATAATACAATTTTACTCTACAATTAAGAAGAACAAAATTATGTCATTGGCAGGAAAATGGATAGAGAACATTATGCTAAATCAGATTAGCCAGGCTCCGAAATGACCGGCCATATGCTTTCTTTCATATGTGGAAGCTAAGAAAAAATTGGGAATCAAAGAGGCACTTTAGATAAATTAGGAGAAATATCACTATAATAATGGAAGAAAATTTGGAAAGGGGAAAGGGGAGACTTGAAAGAACAAGGTCAAACAAACCTGTATGCATATATAAAACAATGAACACAATTTCAATATTATGAATATGGACAGGGGAGAGAGAGGGATGGGATCTGATGAGAGACACACAGGGCACTGTGTGCATGTTTTTTTTTATAATTCTAAACTGCAATTTGATATATAATCACAATTCACCAATAAAGTATACTTAAAAATATTAACTTCTCTGTGCCTTTATTCCTCATCTGTCATTTCTCTCTTTAAAACTGTCAGCATGGATAAATGAGGCTAAGCAGAATAAATATCTAGCACAGGCCAGGCCTTAGAATAGGTTCTCCACTTCATGAATACATCTCACAATTATTCTTATCTGACACTTCATGAGATTCTCTTTCATTACTTTGAAACCAATCATCTCTAAGCAAGGACTCTAAACCTGCTAGTGGTGTGTTTCAAAACCACTCAGCAGTTTGAAATAACTTAAAATGTCCTTACTAGGTCAGGATTTTTAAGTATTATGAAAATAAATGAAGATCATCCTGTTGAAAATAAGCAACAGCCATTCATTCAGGTCCTGCCATGCCAAAAGTCAGCCATCATCACTTGCATTTGCAGAGACTCAAAGGCAGGCAGAGGAGTGTGACAAGCATGTAGATGACTTTATAGAGAAAGCTTCAGGTATTTCCTAATTGGAAGCTGAAGGAGAAGCTGGATGTAGGCTAGCTAGTGTTGGGGTATCATAGATGACTGGCTATCGGAATATATTTGGCTTTTTCTGCTTCATGTGAAGTTGGAAGTAGGGTGAAAGATTAGGAAACATTGGAGATATTTTATTTGACATGGTAATTTTTATACAGCATTTATACCAATTTTATTATTGGCCTGGATTTTCTTAGACAGGGTCTCATTGTGCCACCCAAAGTATAATTGCTTGAACTGATCACCTGCCTCAGTTTCTGAGTGGCTAGAGCTGTAGGCATGCAACACCAGGCCTGGATGAAACTGTCACTTATTGATTAAATTCTAGCCATTTGGAACTAATTGCTTACAGAATTGTAATTTGACTTCCTGAGCTGGACTCTGCCAATTGCAGTTTATCTCCCCAGTGTGGTTAACTGCTCTGAGTAGCTGCTGGAGGGTTTCAGTGACTACTTTAGTATATCGTCTGGACATTGTCCATTTATACATTCAGTATAGGAAGTAGAGATGGTCGTAGAAAAGTATAAGGCGGCCCAAAATAAAAGTAGTACTATATCTAGTTAAGAGGTGTTAAAGCTGTTACTGCAAATCCCTTTGCTAATCCCCCAAATTCTTTTAGAGTTGAACTGTGTTAAAAGCCAACCTAATTAACTTTAAGGCCATTATTTGGTTAGAACACTAAGCTTCATGCTTATTTAACATTTACATCTTGTTCAAAATAAGAGGAGACAATGGTGTTTACTTACACTATGAACACACTTTTCCATGTTGCACCCGAGCTCAACTATGCTCTTCACTCGTATCCACTCATTAATATTCAGAAATTTACATAAATTTGGTAAACATTGGATATAAATGTCTACTTAAGCTTTCAAGTGTTTTTACAATGTGTACTATTTCTAAGACCTAAAATATTTTTTCTTAAAAATCTGTAAGGGGTAATTTGCATATCATACAGTTTATAGATACAAAAGAAACAAAATAACAGCAATAAAACACTATTAGTCTTGTTTGATCATTAAAATTCAGAAGAGATTTGGGAAACTGAGACAGGAGGATTGCAATTTCATGGCCCGCCTTGGCAACTTCATGAGACTCTGTTTCAAAATTAAAAATACAGGCTAGAGGTACAGTTCAGTGATAGAATGCCACTGGGATCAAACCCCAGTACGATGGAAAAGAAAACAAAAACACAACAAACAGAAAAGGATGTATTGTGCCTACAACTTAGTTCAGAAATTCTCCAGGGCAAGCTTCAGGGTGAGCACCTTCCCTCTGGCTGCCTCTAGCATTCGTCAATTCCCGTCTTCCTCTTCTGTTGACTTGATTGCTTGCCATCCTCCTCTGTTTTATTGAGATTTCTCTAAGTGGAAAGATTTTGTCTCTTACCCTAATCTCTCCTAGAGATTTCAGAGTAACAGTGTGTTTGGTCTTTCACTGTAGATCTCTCTCCTTAAGACTCAGGTCTGAATCCCAAAGGACTTGGAATAGGTCAGAAGTATGAGTAGCATACTTTGAAAGGCTACGTAAAAAATCCAGAAAAGGCTCAAAACACAATTTACCTCAGTTGTCAGAATATCCAGTGATCCTCCCAAAAGAGGAGAGAAGAGCAAGCCCAGGGTCCGTCTGCCGGACATCTCCTTATACCCTCAGGGAGGCTGTCATAGGGCAGCTTCTTACTGCTTTCTGGATTTCAATGCGGTGTTATGGTCTCTTATACTTTTACATGTCCAACTTATTAGAGATAGATGATCACCAACTTAGAAACTCACACACAGGCGAGGAGAGGGCTGTTTACTACTCTAACTTTATTAAAAACCTACCAACTATATAAGCAATTAGAGGTCTCATTGTATTATTACAGCAAAGAAGTATTTATATGAAATATAAAAAGAAGCTTTATGGGGAAAGTGTAGGGGAAAAGGCACTAGATAAGTTTTGCATGGTTATCATTCAAGGACACCAGACCTCATAGTATTTCTGCTAGGCAGAATTCCAAATCACTAGGCAAGGCTCCAAGTTTCATTGAGGCCTGTCTGTCTTCAGGCTATTTCAAGCTACACTCAAGGCCAGACTTAGTTCTCAGAGTTTAGCAACTAGCCTGTCAGAAAACACATTATGGTTTGGGGTCCCTTCAGTGAGGAATGGAGCTCTCTACCCTAAACCCACAGTTTAGAGCTGTAAACTAAAACCTCTTAGCTGCAGTCTCAGTCTTACTCCTCAACAAAAGTACATTTCACACCTTGTGTTGCCATCTTCTGTTTCCTTCAGTTTTGGTGTCTCCTTGCAGGGGTGTGAAGACAAGGTATTCTGGCAGCTCTTCCCTTTACTCTCTGTGCAAACAATAAACTCTCCTGAAGTTTTCCATTCTTTTGCTGACCAGATCAGTCTTTGACTTTGCCGCCCAGACCCATGCCCAGAGATCTGGCCACAGAATCACAGAATGGATAGCTACCCAGATATATAGATTTCCGCAGATCTTTCCCAAGGTTTCTTGTCATGGTCACACATTGGAGGCTGAAAATTTTCAGTTTCATAGCATTTCTCTGCAAGTTCCAAACTGTCCATCCAAGCCAGAGCTGCAGAAATGCAAGCTAGTGTAACCTTTCCATTAGCTTCCAACTCTTCTGGGGACTTTCACATCACTGTGTTTTCTTGGAATTTTGTCAAATCTACTTATTCTAATAAATCTTTTAATCTCATAACACTCACAGTGGATCTGATTTCCTGACCTAATCTTGATGATAAAATCGGATGTTTTACAAACACATACAGGGAATCAAAAATCTCAAAAAAGAGCCTTTGGGATACATGGACAGATAAAAATGTCTTTGTCTATAAAACCTAGTCATTAGTTTGGGATTGGTCATCTCAAGAAATTGTATTTTCCTTATTTTTCTTTTCCCCAAAATTTAATAAATCCAACCCAAATACAAGGAGCAAGGAGCGTAGGGTGACAGCTCTTGTTGCAAGCCCTTGTCTTTCTAATTAAGTTTGCTTCTTAATGTTTGTTTTCAGTTTTTGCTTTTCCCTAAAATATATAAACTAGAACAGGCTTACTGCTCAATTAGATAATAAAACTTGAGAAAATTTGTGAAAATAATTAGATCACTAGTGGAAAAGTACTTTTAATAAAGTGCAAATAATCTACTGATACAGGGGTGAGCTAACTTTTATCTGGCACACGACATAAGTACCAAGTCAATGTTGAATTCCACTCTGGTTGTAGATTGCAATAACATTGACAAGTCTTTTTTTTTAATTAAAACTGTATTTGCATTAATACAAATGCAACTTGAACATAACCATCACATGCAATATTTTACTTGTTTCCACATAATCTCTATGATTTCTGTAAGGTTTACAATATTACCTTTATTTTATAAATAAGAACACTCAATGTTAGTGAAATAAATTGTAGTATTATAAAACTTGGAAGTGGTAGAAAATAAGTTTATCAAAACATTTGCTTTTATACATAAGACATTTTTAAGTAAATCTGAAGGTAATTGAAAGCTTAAAAAAGGAAGAGTAATAGTTATATTGAGTTTTCTCGAATTGAGACCCTGGATCCTTATGGCCAAAGTAGGTCAAGATAAAAGTGATAGGTTTTTTTTTTTCTCTTTTAGAGATTGTTGACAAAATTTTTTCATGACTTTGAAAGTTCAATGGACCACTGCTGTGGACATTTGCAGTTACTGATATTTTAGTTTGAATAACCTAAGTTTCTTCCTTCTTAGGATCTAAAACATACAAAGGGAAATATTCACCAGTAATCAACCATGGCTGGACCATTATTATTTTCTATGGGCATGGTGTTTTGAAGCACATATAAATTTAATGCAGAGTTTTCATTTGAACCTCAGAATAAAGTTAGTATTTAAAGAATATTCTTGCTTGACAATTTTATTTAACACATACCTTTTGAGACCTGTCAATTTGGGGCATCTAGAATAATTTGATTGTTACATTGTTTATCTATTATCATGATTGCTAATTATATGTAGTTTACTAAACCAGTAATATCTAATCAGAAATAACCACTGGAATGACTTTTGAGACTTTTTAAAAATGTGTAGGTAAATAAACTATCTCTGGAGGATAGGTCTTCACGTAAATTTATTTTTTGTTTATTTTTATGCATGTATTTTGGTACTGGAGGCTAAAACCAGGGACATTCTACCTCAGCGATATAACTCAGCCCTATTCTATTTTTATTTATTTTGAAACAGGGTCTCACTAAGTTGCTGAGGGTTCACTAAGTTTCTGAATCTAACCTCATACCTCTGATCTTCCTGTCTCAGCCTCCCAATTTTTGAGATTACAGTCATGTACCACCATACCCAACCCTTCACATATTATTTTAGAAGCCAACAAAATATAAAACAATTACCCAATAAGACCAAAAACAAAAGACCCATAAACATACAAAGGATACTTTCCTCAGTTATTTCTGTATGTATAAAGTACAAGTACATTATTTTTAATTAACAAAAATGTTGGTATGTAGTAAATATTAAGCAAATATTTTCAAACAAATAAAAATTTAGCTTTGGTGGCAAGTCTACTTGTTCTAATATTTTTCCTTTCCTGATTGGAAAATGCATAATTACTAGAACCTTAGCCTGACCCCAGCTGGACCTGACCATCATCTTCCTGATCCCAAGGGAGAAATGTGCTTGTCTATTACCCTTATTATGAAAGCATTACCCAAGACATACGATGTCACAGTAGTTGAAAGATAGTACTATAAATCCTGTAACAGAATTTATTGTTTTAAAAAGCTAATTACAAGTTTGTTACTGTGATTATTGTGAGCAGATGTAAATTTATTTAAACAAATATTCAAAATAAGTATGATCCACTCAATTACTTCTGTCACTAAAATCAATATTTAATCACCAACTCTGATTTTGTTTTGTTAGTATTTAATAATATATTACAGTGTTTTCTTCTTATGTTTTTCAATGATGGAAAGGATCCTTTTCCCTACAGTAATTTTTGTTTGTTTGTTTATATCCTTAGAGAACGTAGCTTTCCTTTTCATATTAATTTTTCTAAGGTTAAATCTGAAATTAAGAAAAATACAGGTGAATGATAGATATTTTGTGACTATACGTAAAGCATAATGAAGTAGAGAAAAAATATATATATTCGTAATTACTAGATGTAGATTTTTCTATGGTAAAGAGAAATGAAAATATACCTCTATTTTCTTTCCTATTTTAGTACATTATACAAGATTAGAACACTACTAGGGCTTATTATAATGCTGCTACAAGGTATAGAATAACTTTTGAAATATATTCTCAGACCCTTGACAAATCAAATCACATTTTTTAGAGAAAAGGACAGATATAGTCATAGAAAAATCTCTGTAATATAAACAGACAAGTCATCTATAATTAAAAGGTATGACTTGTAAGGCTAGGCCAAAGTGAACATTTTGAAAACTTCAATTAGTTTCTGCCTTCCTAGGTGGGAAATAAATTTGGACGCCAGTAAGAATTTCTTTTTGCTCTAAAAGGAGCCAAATACAGATGCTTCACTGTGAAATATTAAATATTCTGTTCAGTGTTTTGAATCCAGTACGAGTGTGGAAAATTCTCTAACTATGGAGTTAGAAAAGTTATATTGTCCATGGATTTTGGCCATCCACGTGCTCTAAAAATGATGAAATTAAGATGCAAAAATAGAATTACAGATAGGGTAAAAAAAAGTGTGTAGAACTAACTTATTGAATGATAGAAAAAGTCTAGGTGGAAAGATAGAAAAGGTCACTGTTTATACTTGAAGTCCTAGAAAAGAAGAGTAAAGACGGAATTTAAATAAGAAAATGATTTTCTAAAAATTCAAAGCATAAAGGCACAAAGCCATTACTCACCACAGAGAAAACCTAGGTATAAGGCAGAAAAACTCCAGAAAGCAAAATATAAAGACAAAGTCCTGAAGGTGGCTAGAGAAAATTATTTCTTGCCAGAAGAAGAAAAAATGGCAATAAAAACATCTGACAGCCAGGCATGGAGTCACAGTTCTGTAATACCAGCAACTGGGAGGCTAAGACAGGAGGGAAGAGGTAGGAAGCCAGCCTCAGCACCTTGCAAGGCTCGCATCTATTTAGGGAGACCCTATTTTCAAATAAAAAAGAATGGGCTGGGAGTATAGCTCAGAGATACAATATGCCTGGGTTTAATTCACAGTAACACACACACACACCCAACTAACTGAAAGGAAAATAGGAGAATGGAGGCTAAGTGTCAATCTTTAATCTGGTTCCAACAAATATTACTTTGAAAATAAAGATAATGTAAGGAAAATTTAAGGCAAAGAAATGAGAAGTTTATTTACAATTTCCTTTTTCTATATTTTCCAGCAGAATGGCAATTAAAAACAGAAGTAATGAAATCTGGAAGGAAAAAGGAAAATAATTATAGGCAAAAACAAGAAAATTCAAGGGGAAGTAAACAGGACAATTGACTCCATGTAATAATAAAATTAATTTTGTGGCATGTAAGTTATATAAATTATTAAAGTAAAAGTGAAAAATAACACAAAATGCAGAGGCTGAATGAAGTTCATATTCTAAGGTCAAAAACAGTTTCTGAAAACTTTCATGAGAGCTTTCGTGCCAATAAGTAGTGAAAAAGTCATGAACAGTTCAAAAATGTTCAGGAAATAGAGGGAAATGAGTGAAAAAGTTAAAAGAACTAGCAGTAGAACATGTTTGATTAATAGAAACAAATTAGAAGATGCTAAATTGAGTGCATTTGTAGTCATCACAGTGATGGCTTAATATGTTAGTAATAATAAATACTTAGATCTAAATGCAATAACTAAAGGTAAAAATACATTATAGGACTAAAAATAGTACATGCTACTTATATGATGACTATAACATAATAGCAAAGAAGAAATGAAAGTAAATTTATGAATACAATAATTAACCAAAGAGAGAATAAGAAAGTTTAAAATATCAGAAAAAGTTGAAGGATTGCAAGAGTTCATGTAAAATGTTTCTTAATATAAAAGTTCAATAAGAATATATGCTTGTAAGTTTTGATTTTTTTGGTGATTCTGGAGATGAAATTTAGGGGAATTCTGCCTCTGGGCTACACTCTTAGCTCTATCTTATATTTATTTGGAAACAGGATGTTGCTAATTTTCTGAGAGCCTCGTTGAAGGCTTGTGAGAGATAATGTAGAAAATCTCCCAATATGAAAGTGTCCAGTAGAAATATTTTAATTCTGTTTTATGATTTTAATAAATACCACTTTTAAATTATAGAAAGCATAAATGTAATCTAAAAGAAAAGTAAATCCTCAATCATAAAAAATATAGGACAAGTTTTTTCAATAATATATAGAATAGCAAACGAAATGAAAGAGAACTAAACAATATTTTTAAAAAATTATCTATGACATATAATGAAGAAATATGTCCAAGAACTATATAATACTTACTTTAGGAATAAAGATTTATCATTTAACAAAATTGACCATTATTCATAGAATGGCCTCTAATAATAGTTTAATTAAAGAACAAAGTGATAACAATTACATTTTTAAATCTCCAAATGTGAGATCAAACAACTAATAAATAATTTATACCCCATGGTTCAGTGAAGATATCACAATATAAACTGGAAAATTTTTGAACTTACATACTATGGAAAATATATCAAAACATGTTTGGAATGTAACCAAAAGAAATGCTTAGAGGAAAATAGATACCCTTAAGTGCATAAATAAGGAAAGTAGAAAGGTTAAAAAAAGCCATCACCTAAATGTGCATTTTAAGGACTAGCAACCCTATAGTAAATTAAACATAATGATTACAAACAGAGGAATAACAGAATAAAACAGGAACCAGCAGGTTGGAAATCAAATTCACACTAGAATCAATAATACAAAATATCAATGTTTGAAGATGCTAACAAGATATAATAAAGCTTTGACAATACAAGAGAGAGAGAGGGAGAGAGAGAGGGAGGGAGGGAGGGAGGGAGGGAGGGAGAGAGAGAGAGAGAGAGAGAGAGAGAGAGAGAGAGAGAGAGGGAGGGAGGGAGGGAGGGAGGGAGGGAGGGAGGGAGGGAGGGAGGGGGAGGGAGGGAGAGAGAGAGACAGGGAGAGAAGACAGGGAGAGACAGAGACAGAGACAGACAGACAAGCAGGCAGGCAGGCAGGCACAGAGGAGAGAGAAATAGCAGAAAAGTAAGTAGGTAATTAAAAAAAAGACCACTTATTTCATAGCATTAAAAATTAAGTAAAAGGGTATTATAAAACATTGTGTGAAAAAATTTAAAAAATTACAGTTGTTATAAATCTTGAAAGCATGCCATATTATAAAGAAATAGATGATCTGTGCACAAAGTCCATAAATATATTGAATCTATAAATGTAAAAGTCCTCATTAAGGAATAACTTCAGACCCAGGTGCCTCAATAATAAATTATTTTAAGTATTTAGACAGAAGTAAGGCTCATCACATGCATAGATGTAAAGAAGATGGTAAAAAGTAGGAATACTGTACAATGTATTCCACACACACACACACACACATACACTCACACACATACACACACCCACATAGCCTACAGATACTGGAGACTGGACTCAGGGCATTCTTCCTCTAAGCTAAACTCACTGCATTTTTTATTTTTCATTTTAAAACAGGTTTTCACTAGGTTGCTAAGAGCCTGACTAAATTGCAGAGGATGGTCTGGAATCTACAATTTTCCTATCTCAGTCTCCCAAGTACTGAAATTTCTGGCATTTGCTGTCACATTCGGCTAAGAATATTTTTTTTAAAGAATATAAGTGCTCCATTTGCTCCAGTGATGCTATTACAATGTAACTTCTCACTCCTGATTTTCATTTCCACTCGCAGGCCCTGGGAATACCTCTGGCTTTTTGCAAGGCAGTTTTATTGTTGGTACAAGCAGGGGGACTGATTTTAAAAGCACAATGTTGTCATCTACACCTTGATCCACACTCAATCCCAGTGTGTCGAGAGCTTGATCATCTCTGTGTCATCTAATATGCTGTGTCTTCCATGCATTGTCCAGGTCACTGACCACACTACAATGGCTGCATTCCTCGAGACCCTTTTGATATCACTTTTGGGTACCTGCCAAAGCTCCTCTGTGAGTAGTGAGGTGTTGCTATTTCCTGATCAATATTCCTCAGCATTTACATATGCTTTACAAACTTTAATCAATGTAGTGAATATATATATATGGTAACCTCTCAATGTCTGTATTCTCCAATGATCTGAACACAGAAACTCCTTATCTTATAAATCTCGTTTAATCTATATTCAAGCCTCTTCTGTATCCTTATTATTTTGCCTGGTAGGTCCAATTAGTATGCATAAACATAACATTCATTTAAAGATAAGTTATTGATATAAGGATGATTTTTTGGAACAAAGTTTAAGTGAATTTACTAATTTACCTTTCAAAAGTAAAGTACAAAGGAAGTCATTAAAAAGAATCTGTGAAATAATAAGACACTTAAAACACTATAGAACTATAAAAGAAAAAACAGAATATGGGCCGATCACATCGATTCTCTTATATGATGAATTCTACACAAGTCAGCATCTACAATCCACTGCCACTCGACCTTGAGGCTGGGCTGGCCACATTGCTTGGTTTGGGCAAGAAAGCAAAGAGAAAGTGATGCCATGAGAGTTTCTGAAATCATATAAATGGTGGTTTGTTCCTGAAGAAGTATTCAGAATATTTCCCAATTTTATTTATAATGCTCCAATGAAGAAGCATGAATAATTGCATGCCGTGCTCACTCCGTGGCAGGTGGATGAGGCACCTGACATGTTCTCTCTTTGCCTCCTGTGTCAGGCGAGTGACCATACCGCCCTTTTCTACCTTTCCTCATCTACTTATATGATTTTTTAACTCCTGAGAATAAACATATTCTTACCGGTTGGCTTTGATATGTTTATGAGTGTACGTCATATATATTAGGGAACTGAACTCAAATGACAGAATTCTAAAAGTTTTAAATTTTTAAATGAGAGATATTGGAACATGCTCCAGAAGCTACTCCAGTGAACAGACGTTAAACGGGCCCTATATGTGTACATTGGCAGTATTGTTGTGTTTTCTCACTGTCATTAGCTTTTATTGATTTATTTTTGCTTGGTTTGGTCTTTGATTTTTCTTGGTATGTACCAAGAATGTCTTCTCTCAATACTGTACTTTTTATTCTATTTATCTCTTTTTTTGCATAAATTAATATCTTTTTCTTTGTGGGAACTTACTAATCACTACTAGGTACTTAGGTTACTGAAATAAATAAAAGATAGCAGTCTTTGTAATTTGCTCAGTCTTGCATACCTTTGTCTTTCAGATTCTCACCTGATAAACTTAGAACATGTTAAGGAATTTGGGACCAAATAGAGCCAGAAAATTATAAAGGACAAAGAGTATGGCCAGGAACTAACATGGAGATTGTTGTTCATTTAACGTACTGGTAAAGTTTTTTTTTTAGTTTTTTTTTTTTGGTGGTACTGGGGTTCCTGGAAGCCCTTCTACCTCCGGGCTACACTCCCAGGCCTATTTTTTATACTTTTTTTATTTGGAAACAGGGTCTCCTAAGCCAGCGCGCACGGCTGGCTTTGAACCTGCGCGATCCTCCTGTCTCTGCCTCCCAAGCACGGGGATTACAAGCGTGCGCCAACACGCCCGGCCTAACGTACTGGTAAAGTTTATCCCACGCCATCTCCTAGAACTGTCCTTCATTTTGGTGTAGCATAATACTTTTATTCACAGAAATACTAGAACATCATCTTGACCCTGAAAATACCCGGTGATAAAATGTGTCCTCTATTAAGCAGAGCCTTATAGGGATAAAAAAAAAAATAGATTGTAAAGTAGTGCTTATCTTGCTCTTAGCTTTTTGCAAGTACTACATACATCTCTTCAGAATAACCTGACTTTTTTTTGAAGTCACGATAGCCACCCTTCAGCAAGGGTAATTGATTTATTTCTCTTCTGAATTGAAGGAAGAAGTAATTTGCTGCATGTAGCCCTGAGCAAAAGCAAATGTTGGGTTGACCTCATTTCCCATCTATTAGCAGCATAACTGTGGAAGAGTGGGTAAATGAAAAAATAAACACAAAAATTAAACACACACGTGCTGCCTGCCTGCGTGTGTGTGTCTCTGTCTTTGTCTCTGTCTCTGTCTCTGTCTCTCTCTCTCTCCTGGTTAAGTCCATCATAGTAATCTTAAGTAATCATTTAAGAAATTAAAAAAATTCATAGATTCCTTTTATTCCTCCTACGTTCAATCAATCATTCCATTTCAACCTTCCAAATCTCCAATTTCTCTCCATTGTCTCTGGGTACTGTTAGTTTATTATTCATCTTCTGTTACCTGGAACAATATTCTAATATATTACTCTCTGTGTTAGCAATATTTTACCTCATAATCCAGATTGGTTGCTTAGCAACATAGGTATATTCTTAAAACAGACTGAAATATTTAAATCAATCTCTCAAAAACTTTTTCTTAGCTACTAAAGGTATCAATACGTTAAAAATCTTGAAGCCGAGCATGGTGGCGCACACTTGTAATCCCAGCAGTGAGACAGGAGGATCACGGTTCTTGGACAGCCTCAACTACTTAGTAAGGCCTTTTGCAACTCAATGAGACCCTGTTTCAAAAATAAAGAATAAAAAAAAAAATAGGGCTGGGTCTGTAGCTGGAAGATAGAATGCTCCTGGGTTTTATCTCCAGTACCATAAAAAAAAAGTCTTGAAGACATGTGTCTCTTTATTTAACACATTCAATTCAGAAATGGCTCTGAACCACTCCTATTCGACATGTATTATGGCACGTCCTCATGTTTTGTTTTTTTTTGTTAATTATTTTGCCATTTTGGAACATCTCAAGAATATTCAGTCATACTTAAAAACAGAGAATTGCATAGCAAAAACTCAGTCATGACCATCCCTCCACATTCAAATGAGTAGTCAATGATGACTATGTTCCTGTTGTTGCATTATTCACCCTCTTCCCCATATCTGTTGCTTTACATTAACAGAAATATAGGTTGTTTAGTTGGAATTGTTTTCTAAGTGCAACTGTTTATCAGCTATTTGATTACCTTCATGGACAGCTGGTAAAGTATGGAGAGAATAGTTTCTAGAATCCTTGTCTCTATGCACGAGTTCATAGACTAATGAGAACATGGTATGCCAATAAAGGTTCAGGACGTACATTTTACTTGCTTTATTTTTCTTTGAAGTAATGAAGTTTAATATATTTTATGAGTTTCAATCCATTCCAGTATTACGTCTTTGTTATATTCAGATTGGAAAGATGGAAATCTTTGGCCAGAGGAATCCTTTCAAATTGGCTCTTATTTTTACAACACCAGTAATATTTGAAAAAGTTTTTGCTTTCTTGTACTACCATATCTTGCATGTTTTCTGCCCCAGATAGATCTAGAACCCCCCTTTCTCTGAGAAGTTTGGCTTTATTTTCAGAGAATGTAATTGAGTCCTTATAAAGATGAAGGATGGCCATTGTCACAGATCTGGAATACTGGCCTTTTTAAAGGAGAAAGTCCAATGTACATTTTTGTAGCTTAAAATTTTATGTGATGACAATGTTATTTTCAATTTACATTTCTATTTACATATGGAAAACTTTATTGACTTTTTAAAATGAACTTGAATACGTCTATTTTTTATGGTTAACCTTGTTTGGTTTCATACACCCCTGATATAATTGTTTATTTGCCTCATTCTATAATGCATGTATAATGACTTCAAAATGACATTAGCAATGTTGTTATATTAATACCAATATTATTATTGAAGGCTGCTTAAGATTTTATTATAGTTCTTTTTGTCCCTAAAACTGACACCTAGGGCCAGGTGGTGACGCACACTTTTAATCCCCGTGCTTGGGAGGCAGAGACAGGAGGATCGCACAGGTTCAAAGCCAGTCTCGCTGGCTTAAGAGACCATTTCCAATTAAAAGTATAAAATAAATCTGGGAGTAGAGCCCAGAGGTAGAAGGGTTTCCAGGAACCCCAGTACCACCCCCACAAAAAAATGACACCTAGGAATAGTCAAAATACTTGTTTTAAGGTTTGTTAAAGATATTTTTCCTTGCAGGGCATGGTGGTGCATGCCTGTAGTCCTAGTACTTGGGTAACTAAGGAGGATAACAGGTTGGAGACAAGCCTCAGAAACTCAGTAAGTCCTTGAGCATCTTCCTGAGAACCTATTTCAAAATAAAACATAAAAATTCCTTGGGGTATAATTTGGAGGTAGAATGTCCCTGGGCTCAATCCCCAGTACCACCCACCACATACGTGCGCGCACACACACACACACACTGACATCTAGTTTACCAAGTGTGTAGGAGAGAATACTGTGGTTGTACATTTCAACTAACAGGAAGTGTACGTGGTATGGAGTATTCTATTAAGGGTGAAGAGATTCTGAAATCCAAAGAAAATACCTGAGCTTCCTCTCTGCCCAAAGGTCTCTCTCAGTAACTTTTCAAAGTGCTTTATGAATAATGCAGTTTGTAGGTACAAACATAAAATTCTTCCAACTGTCCTCCCATGTATAGCATTATTTCTTATATTTATTTACTTGCTTATTTATTTGTTTCATGGTACTAGGGATTGACCCCAGAGGCATTCTGCCTTTTAGCTACATTCCTATCTCTATCATTCCTAGTTTAGTTTTATTTTGAAACACGGTCTCACCAGTTTGATGAGAGTCTCACTACTTGAAGAGTCTGTCCCGGAGCCCGTGTGATCCTCCTTCCTCATCATCCCAAATACTGGGATTCAGGCATGCCCACCATTGGGATTCAGGCATGCCCACCATGCCCCAGCACATGTCCAGTTTTATGCCTCACATGTTCAGTGTTCAGAAGGATGGATACTGAGAACCCAGAATGCCATGCGCCTGCTCTAGAAAGAGCAGCCAGAACGAGGCAGCCATCTTGGCTGCAGGTCACCTGTGCTCTCGTTGGAGCTAAACACCGAATGGAGCAACAGGACAGGATAGGGCAGGAGTACACGAATTTTAAGATGAAAGACTGAAATCTAACCACTCACAGTCACAATCCAGGACAACTCAACTTAAAACTCATTCCTTAAAAAGATCCTAATGGTAAACACATCTTTTAAAAATTCATTTAGGTTCAAAGGAACTTTAGAGGACATTCTATCTATAAGGACTCACAGGGAGGAAAACAAAGTTCTATTTCCAGTAAAAACTAATGAAAAGACAGAGAGAATTGTCTTCAAGAAATAACTTTGGAACACTCTGAGATCAGAACTTATTTTATGTCCCTTCATAAATTAAAATGACATTTGGGAAAGCTTTTAAACTGGAAAAGTAAGCTCTGCTTTTTTTTTCCCCCCACAAAGAAGAGCCTATATAACGCTGGCATACAGCTGTGCAATTAACTGCAATTTGTACATGCAAAATCAGCTCTGCCCTTCCACTTTAAGACTGAAAAACTAAATTGCTACTCAGACCAGATATGCTTAGAAGGAAAAGGCAGACCAAAAATGGGAGGTTGGCGTACGTGTATATATAAAGCCAGAGTGAAAGATTTAACACAAAAGGTTCCATAAAGGTTATCACTACAGCAGCACAGAAAATTTGTCTCCTCAAGAATTATCCCAGAAACCTTGCTTGGATTTGTACAGAAAAGGAAGAGAATAGAAAATGGAGGGAGAGAGGAAGGGAAAGGAAGTAGACAGAGAGAGAAGAGAGAGAGAAGAGAGAGAGAAGAGAGAAGAGAGAAGAGAGAGAAGAGAGAGAGAGAGAGAGAGAGAGAGAGAGAGAGAGAGAGAGAGAGAGAAGAAGAAGAAGAAGAAGAAGAAGAAGAAGAAGAAGAAGAAGAAGAAGACGAGGAGGAGGAGGAGGAGGAGGAGGAGGAGGAGGAGGAGGAAGGGGGGAGGGGAGGAGAAATGAATTAACAAATAACTGCAGAGAAAGAAAAGAGATGCAGAGGGAAATACAAGTGATGTGTATGTGTATGAATTCATCACACTGAATCTCACTATCTTGCATAATTACAATGTAACAATAAAAGTGTAAAAATTACAATAAATTATATATATATATATATATATATATATATATATATATATATATATTCTCCAATATATCTAGACAGCAGTAAGCTCTACAAATCCCATAATATGGGCAAGTAACAATCACAAATATCCTTAAATCATGATACTCTTATTTAATAAATGTGTGGGAAAAGCTAGAATATAGCCGAGCCTGGTGATGCATGCTTGTAATCCCAGCATTCAGGAGGCTGAGACTGGAGGTTTCTGGTTTGGTTGGTGGACAGCCTCAGCTACTTAGGCCCTCTGCAATTTAGTGAGACACTATTTCAAAATGAAGAATAAAAAAATAGGGCAGGGATGTAGCTCAGAGGTTGAATCAAACCCGCAAAAAAAAAAATCTAAAATTAAAAAAAAATCTTTATATGACATTCTAATGAATCAATTGATTCTGGTAACAATCACCAGTAATTAATCCTAACAAAAAATTTCACTGGGGAAATAGAATAATCTAGCAGCCAAACCTGAATCTATCTTTGGTTTTTGCCTTTTTATACTCAGGATAAATAATCATTTTGGGTGCTTTTGAGGTAAAACAATTTGAAAACACAATATGAGTGAGCTGTCTTGTCAAAAGTGGAAACAGAATCTTAGTCAACTACTACCGATGATGCCCATTCTTGGGATGTAGGAGCCTAAGACAGGAAGATAAATGATGTCAAGAAGTAGTGAACTTGGGAGGCTGAGACAGGAGGATTTCAGGTCCCGGGCCAGCCTCAGCTACTTGGGCCCCTGCAACTAGTGAAACCCTGCTTCAAAATAAAGAATAAAAAACAGGACTGGGGGTATAACTCAGAGATAGAATGCCCCTGGGTTCAATTCCAAGTACCACATATACACACACACACACAAATGAAACAAGAGATAAAAGTTAAATGTCCTACAGGACTCTTGAAACTATAATAAATCAACAGCAGGGAAAAACGGGGTAATTATTTAATATATTACCTTCTTTGAAGAGTGACCAGAGGGTTGCATGATATCTAACTTTATTCCCTTTATTAGCAGGGCCTCCAATGACACATAAATCTCCCTCTATGTCAAACTTCTTAGAAGAAGACAGCACCTCCAAATACCACCAGCCATCAACTACACGGACCTAGGGGACATGCAAACCATATCCCAAACACAGCAATTATTACTTCCTGACTACTGTAGTCACAATGCAGATACAACTTAGCTATAAATCTCAATCTACAAATTTAAAAAGTTATTGGTAAAAAGTATCTCTTGAAAATTTAAATAATTACAGTTACGCTTTAGAAATTATGCAGAAATGACTTATTATACAAAATTTGCTTTATTATTTTATTAAAGAAAAATGAAGGGACGTATTAAAACATATAAGTAAAAAAATGTGGCCAAAACAAGGTAGATTTTTGATCTGAAGAATATGTCTTTTACTATTCCTAACTTTGTGCACTTTTAAAAATAAAATAGAATACTAAAATATTAAGACAAATTTTAGCTTTTTTATTCAATGCATATATAGGTGGCATCGTCCTTTTGTCAGGCCTTGGGGATTCAATGATGATTCTGAAACAGAGTCACGGGGAGGGCACTCTTAAACATGGCAGGCATGTCAGCGCAGGGTTTTCATTCTTAGCTGACAGACTTTAGGCTGAAACCTTGCATGCTTGGCCATTTTATCCCTTTGTACATTTTTATTTCCAAATATATTTTTATTGGTGCATTGTAATCACATGTTGTAGTGAAGTTGAAAGTGATAGGGACATACATGGACAAAATACTTGGAGAGTTTTTTTTTAATAAGAACAAAATAGTTTTGGGGTTTGTTTTGCAGCAGAGAGAATGAGGTCTATAAAATTTCTGTGCCAGGAAAGAGTTTGGCCCGACAAGTAGTGGAAAGGCCACCGCTAGTTTTAAAGCTTGATGAGGATAGAGATAAGGTTGAGAAAGGAAAGGTGTTAGTCTGAGCAGATATTGTAAGCTCTGGAAAAGGAACAACTTAATATTTTAGTGAATATGCAGTAGATACAAAAAGGTTTTGAGAAATGTAATTTTCTTTTTTCTTTTTGTGGTCCTGGGGATGAAACCCAGGGGCGTTCTACCTCTGAGAGACACACTCAGCCCTATTTTTTTTTTTATTCTTTATTTTGAAACCAGGTCTCATTGAGTTGTGAAGGACCTCACTAAGTAGCTGAGGCTGTCCACGAACCATGATCCTCCTGTCTCAGCCTCCCAAATGCTGGGATTACAAGTGTGCACCTCCAAGCCCGACTTGTCATTTTCTTTTACACTTTTTTTTATCACTGTAACAGCTTCTTATAACATAGTTTGGAAAACACAATGTACTATTTTTTTAGTCAACTATACAATAACCCTATAGCCTCCATTAATGTAGTTAAGGTTATGTAGAGATGCAAGAATTTTATATTCTTCCTAACAATCAAAGAGATTGAAACAGCAACAAAGAATTTACCATCAAAGAAAAAGCCCAGGACCAGATGGTTTCCCAAGTGAATTTTATAAAACCTTTATAGAAGAGCTAATCCTGATACTCCTCAATCTATTTTGTGAAATAGAAAAAAATGGGATGCTCCCAAATACATTCTATGAAGCCAACATCACATTAATACTAAAACCAAATAAAGACAGCTCAAGGAAGGAAAACTACAGGCCTATATCTTTGATGAACTTTAATGCAAAACTGTTAAATACTAGCAACATACATTCAAAACCAGATCAAGAAAATCATACACCATGACCAGGTAAGGTTCATCCCAGGGATGCAAGGCTGGTTCAACATATGAAAAATCAATGTATGTAATTCTTCATATAAACAGAACCAAAGACGCTGAAAAAGCATTTGATAAAATCCAACATCCATTTATATTCTTCCTACCAATGTCAGAACATGAAAAAGGAGAAAACTGAAAATAATCATTGAGAATTAAATTCTCTGCGAATTCAAATATCCCTTAAATTTTAAAGCAATTTTGCTCTCAACATAAGAATATTACTAATTAAAATAAACATAAGAAATATTTTGATTTGACATGGTTTCTGTTGTATTCGTTGCCTAATAGAGATGAAACTGGAAATAGTAAAGTCCTCTTAAAACATAAGTGAATGATTTTAGAAAACTAGTAATATGATACATAAGGACCCTGGGGAAAAAAGCACAATGACAACAAAAACAATAAAGTAAGTTAAAAAACTTTCTGACCATTTTATTATGCTAAAGTAAACATAGCTATTTTTATAGTCTATGCTAAATAACACTAAGTAATGTGTCTACTTGTATTTTGCCTAATCAAAGTTCATGATTTACATTATTTTATTTTTATTTTTGAAATATTTGAGAGTGACATTCAGAATATAACTGAGATCCAGATTTGCCTAGTGAAATGGCTGTTTTAGACAAGTATGACTGATTTCCAATATATTCTATACAAGCAATTGTGTTAGGATGACATACATCAGAGATAATGGTAAGCTAAAAATGGCACTATCATATTTCATTCTGATAATCATAAAAGCATACACAGAGAGCCTTAATATATTAGCCCACAGGAGGAAAATTCTCTAGTTGTTTTTCAGAGCATAGATGTGTTTTGGATACAATTTGTGGAAAAGGGTCAATTTTCAAATGTAATTTTGTTCGATTGTTTATAATTCCCTTCGGGGCAACCAATTTCTATTCATTCTCTGCTTTTAATTTCAGTGTCAAAATGCCTATCAACATCATTTATGGAATATGTTTGCTAAAGATCTCGTGCCATAGCATGTCTTTGTACACTTGACACTCCTGATACATGATCCAGTTGTTGAGTCACATTTATTCATTATTATTCTGTATGAGAACATATCCATCTAGGCTAGTAAAAATTACTTTGACAATTCTAATGATGATCCTCATCCTGCAGTTTTATTCTACATTTAAACTTTTTGGTTTCTTTCTCCTGAAAAGGAAAAACCATCACCCGCTATAAAATGATAATTATATAATTCAGGGGAAGATTTTCTAGATTATAGAAATAGGGCAAAATTTTATTATATATTTTCATTATATATTTTCCTGTAATAAGACTTCTCAATATGCTTTTGATATATGTTTAATTATCCATTACTAAATTTTTTCTCATCAGAGAAAAAAAGTGTTAACAAGAAGGCATAGTCTTACTTTAGAGATCATGCTAAAAAAAGTCTGTCATTCACTGGTCAATGTAGATTTACTAAATAAAGATCATCAAGGTGAATGTATTGGACTGAGACAAATAGCTAATAGGGAGAATATTCTAGGAGAGGAGAGCCATTTCATGCTTCAACCGTGAAGCTAGGGGTCAGTGAGTTTGTGGATAAGGTTTGAACATTGGCAGAGTATGATAAGCAGAGATAAAAGATGAGATCATACAGTAACAATGAGTCAGATCAAGTAGGACATTATAGATAATATAAAGTATCTTATATTTTTATCTGAGAGAAATTGGGAGCCACTGCAAGCTTGGGGCAGAGGAGTGACAGGATTAAATTTAGGTTTTCAGCACTTTAGGTATAAGTGGAGATGCCAAGAGATCAGTAAATAAAACCACCAATGACACAATTGAAAGGCACATGGAGAGTGTATCTATGAAGCTAAGATTGGTCAGGTGGTAGAAATATCTAACAGTACCTTGTGCCATATCCTTGTGAAATAAAATTAATTGATGGAGCTAGAATGATGGGTAGGCTGGTGTAATTTATAGTAAGTGGCTAAATAAATCAACTTCACCTTACTTAATGGCTCTTGTCCCAGGAATCTAACTTTAAACTTGAACTTTTCAGCTGGGTAATGAATGGCACATAAGTACACAGAGAGTAGGCTTGCACATAAATAAAATACACCAATTCGTATATTTGATAAACATCAGACACGTTTCTAAAAGCATAAAATTATAATCTGATAGTTATTTAAATAAAGAAGTGGGAAACTTTTTAAAGACATATCTTTTTAAGCATAATAAAACAGATGGCGATTGAGTAGGAAGGACTAAATGGATGATAATTTTAAGGTCATCACAGCATGGGAACTCCACACCAAACAACCTTCATAAAAGCTAAGAAATTAAGAGCATTGGAACCAAGGGATAACTACAATGATGATTTTAACCACCAAGGCTGGAAAAAAAATCAGTAGAACCCTAAATAATTCAAGATAGGAAAGTAGAACAATAGCATGTACATCCAAGTGGCCAAAACTACAGAATTGTAAAAGAAGAAACCAGAAACCCCAGAAGATCACAAATCCAGCTTTCTAGGATTCCATACACAGACAGACGGTACCCAACATGGGATCGCACATGCCCTCTTGACTTGAGCTGGGTAGTAGGGGACATATAAGGGTGGCAATTAGGAAGAGACCTAAAAGGGCCTGGGTGGGAACACACCCTGAACGGTTATCGATTGTTGGCTACACGCTGCTTGTGAGAATTCTGGAGTTTGGAGACACAGACCAGCTGAGCCCAGCCCCTCTTCTCTCTCCCACTGAGGTTAGAATGCTGTGCTGAGCATTTCTGGATCAAGCCAGGGTCCTATCGAGTGGAGGGAATCACCCAACAGGCAGGGGAGTTAGGGCTGGGGACTGGGGATGGACTTTTCCACTTGGGGAAAGAAGGAGAATCCACACAGGTCAGAACTTTAACTCAGGTTGCTGAGTCAGCTGATGGCAGGTTTCCCAGCAGGCAGGGGAAACTTCATGGGAATGGTTTTCCACTTGGCCTGCATGACAGTGGATGGGACTCTGTGACAACCTTTTCTTTCACTTAGCTCTCCCACTCTGAAAAGTATCAAGGAAACCCCTAAACAACAGCCCACCTCAGCCAAGCCCTCTCCAGCAGGAGGTAAGGCAGCCTGACGCCCAGTATGCTCTCTCGTCCCATTACAACCCTGAACTACTGAGGAAACACACAAGACTCAAATTTGGCCCACCCTCTTCTCCCCCACTCTGTCTTCCAAGCTAAACTCTCTTCTTCTTGCTGACCTCTGAGATGAATAAACCCAAGAAGCTGATAACCAAGCTGGCAGGGAAGTGGGAGCTTTGATTTAGAGCTCAAGAGTACCATTTACATCTCCTCAAAGGAGGCCACTACCCAAGAAGAAAGAACATCAGACCAAGCAGAAAACTACGCATCTTTATTCGATTCAATCCCTTTTCAAAGGGGAAAACATTGTCACATTTTGTTAAATAATTTTTTAAGGTTTTTTATTGTTTATTTACCAGTTTGAGCCTTTTACTTATTTTAATATTTTTATTTTCTTTGATTTTTACTACCCTTTTACTATTTATTTATTTATTTATTATTTATAGTACTGGGGATTGGAACCCAGGAACATTCTACCTTTGAGCTACACCCCAAGCTCTATTTTTTTTTTTATTCTTTATTTTGAAACAGAGCTTCAGAGCGTTGCAATGGGCCTTACTAAATAGCCGAGGCTGTCCATGAATAGGGATCCTCCTCTCTCAGCCTCCCAAATGCTGGGATTACAAGTGTGCACCACCACGCAGGCCCCGTTTTTATTATTTAATTCTACTTGATATTATTTTTGTTTCTCTCTCTCTCTCTCTCTCTCTCTCTCTCTCTCTCTCTCTCTCTCTCTCTCACCTCTCTCTCCCTCTCCTCCTTTTACTCTTTACCTCTGGTTATTTGATAGCTTATTCCTCTACATACAAACTGACTCTTCTATAGTCACCTAAATACCTACTGGTTTCTTCAGTTCCTACCAATAATAATCATTCTCTGCCCATAGTTCTTGTCTTATCTGACTTGGTACTTTACATGGAGTCCAGTGGACGTGCTAAACAGCTACATATTGTACAGTTTGACTTCTCTGACTCACTCATTACTCATCCAATCTCCCTCACTCCTCTGTTAGCCAAAACCTTTTGTGCTTGTGTGCTTGCTTATTCTACCCTCAGCCTGCTATGCCTACCTATCCCTTTTTTTCTTTCCCCCTCTAAAGACATTTACTTTCTAAATTATATCTGATGTTCTTATATCGCCCCTAGAAAACTTTAAATTTTTTCTAAACCTGTTACTCCAGCTTCCTATCAAGGAAACAGCTACAATGTTACAATTATTGAGAAAATTTTAGCTTATACAGCTTTCTTACCTATCATAGATGTTGTGACCATCAAAAGAGCAGATGTGGAGAAGTGGGAACTCTAACACATTGTTGGTGGGATTACAAATTAGTGCAAATACTAATGTGGAAAACAGTATGGAGGATCCTCAGAAGAATGGGAATGAACCTATCATATGATCCAGCAAGACCACTTCTGGGTGACTACCTAAAAGAATGGAAACCAAACTCCTAAACTAATGCGTGTATTATCTATGTTCATCACCACACAATTCACAACTGCCAAGCTATGGAACCATCAAAGATGTCCATTAACAAATGAATGGGCTACAAAACTATGGGATATTTAAACAATAGAGTTTTGCTCAGCCATAAAGAACAAAATTACATAATTTCCAGAGAAATAGATGAAACTAGAGAACATTACGCTAATTTAGTCAGTCACAAAAAGTCATAAATTGGATGCTCTCCCTAATATGGAGAACCTATGAAGAAAAAAGGTCATAGGAGGAACTCTAGGTAAAGAATGAAAAATCATGGATAGCAAATAAGGCAACTTGAATAAGAGGGATAGGAAGGGGGAAGAGGGAGATTCCCTAATGTAATTGATGTGCATTCAGAAAGACAGCAGTCAATCACTAAGCCAAACGTGAGGAGGAGGAGGAGATGAAAGGAGGTGGGAAGTGGGAAAGGGCTAAATGAGTGATGTGTGCACGTATGTCTCTACCATCTCGTACTCCATCAAGATGTATGACTACAATATACCAATTTAAAAAAAAGAGCAGATGTCCCAAGGACATAGATTATACCACTCTATGTAGCTTATTGTATATAGTGTCACTAGCAATAATTGCTGTCTGCATTATCCAAGTAATTGGTGGTACAAGTGCTGTGATAAAAATAATAGACATCTGGATTGTATCCACATACTTAATAGTGCTAAATTTTATAGTTAATCTTTTTTGTGTGTGTGGTAATGGGGTTCCTGGAAGCTCTTCTATCTCCGGGCTACACTCCCAGACCTATTTTTAGGTTTTTATTTGGAAACAGGGTCTCCTAAGCCAGCGCGCGCGGCTGGCTTCGAACCTGCGCGATCCTCCCGTCTCTGCCTCCCAAGCGTGGGGATTACAGGCGTGCGCCACCACGCCCGGCAATAGTCAATCTTATCTACGTTCCTCAAGTATACAAAAGACTAGAACCTATAGTGACACCACATATTTGAGATAGAAATGGGATACCTGAATTATATTTTTGTAGGTCTGCATTCTTGGTTGTGAGGATGAGAGAATATTAGTTTTGATGGAATTAAATGGACAGTTCTCAACTATTCTTATCTTAAAAAACTGACCTGAGGAATCTGAGAAAAAAAGAATCTCAAGTTTGAAACTAGCCTGGGCAACCTAGTGAGACAAATCCTTCAAAAATATATGCTTATAGTCAATAACATATGGAAGTTTTTGTTTTTTCTTGAATTTCAAACAAACAGCTAGCCATTCTTTTTTCAACTAGGTTGAGTGGACATTTTGACTTAAATTATTGATAATTATTTTGTAATGACTCTTGGTTCAGGATAAAATATGTACTTTTTAAAAAAGGTCATGCATCTTTGAAACAATTGTTAAATAAGCAATTAAATCACACATAATTATATCCAGAGAGATCGCTAAATTATTTTGCTAGAATCATACCAGAACTAAAGATGTGAATTTCTTTCTCAATACTTATAAAATTCTATATACTTGCAGCTTCACCCCTAATAAGCTTGTTTAAAATTATATATTATTGCTTTTTTCAAAAATTTATTACCAAAATTTAATCTGCTCACAGCATACTCTGAAAACATTACAGAAAATGTGGTTTACTATTGGTTAGTATTTGCCAAGTAAAAGGGTCCAGAATTATTTTTAAACATAATTCAGTATAATCTATCTTTGAATCCATTTCTGTAATTTTATCATAGTTAAAATGAGACCAGTTTTATGTCTAAAAAATCCTAAGTAATCTAATCACAGTTTAACCTCCTAATACTACTATATAAGATATATTAAAAGATGGGATATATTGACAGTTCCTTTATACCCTTCTAACATAAGGCCCTATAAACCAAGAAGGAGACTGGGAAGAATACATTTTAAATATAGGATGTATTATTCTCCTATTCCCTTTTTAATAAGTAGGTTCCTACACTCAATCCAAGAAGCCAGTCCCCTAATACCTAGTATATATTATTGAATATTAACCAAAATATTCCCCTAACAACTAACATAAATTCTGTTTTCTGATAGGCTGTGTGAGGCACACATATTTACCATTATAAGTATTTTGGTATTTTTGACTAGACGAACAAAAACCTTTTTTTACAGAAAGTTATTTTTCCCCAGAAAGGTTGAATTTAAGATTATTTTCAATAGCTAGAATTATTTCCCTAGGTAATTTTTCAAATACCAATATTGGAAGGTTAGATAGAATACAGGAATACCAGAAAATATTAGAGATTGGAGAACAGGGGAAAATATTTGAATTCCAACTCAGCATGGTGTACTTGACATCACTTTTAGGGTATAATTTACTGGAAGACAATGATGGGGAGAAAGGATACAGGAATAAGCCCTGAACCATCTTACTGAGAATCTTGACATTCAAAGAGTGAGCCACAGTTGACATCATCTGGGGACTTGTTAGAAATGCACAAGCATGGGCTTTGTGCAAGATTTACTGAATTCTAATTTGTATTTTAATAAGATCCAAAATTCATAGGAACATTAATGCCTGAAAAGTACTGATCTGCATAATAGTTTTCTCCAGAGGTAGACTTGCTGTATAGGATTTGAATAATGATTTCTGACTTTTCATGGTGTGCAATATCCAATATAGTGGGACAATTCTGATTGGTGGATTTGGCACAGCTCATAAACAGTCCAGGAGCAACACAGACAGGAATTTACAAATTTGATGCCACTTGCAATTTGTGTAGAATAACACCAATAGGTACCAATCCTATCTGAAATTAGAGGAATAACAAAAACCATAAATGTCTCCAATTGTCCTCTCTTAATCCTATGACATTAATGCAATACACAATCTTCCTAATATTTTGTTTCTTTCTTATACTGACATTTAATTATGTTGGTGTGTATTGATCTATATGATAATGTTAGGACAACTTTCCCAAATTACTGCAGGCTAGAAAAGAGAAACAACTTTTTTCACTGTCTAATAAATCTTAAAATTTAGTACTATAGACCAGTATCCCTTTTAACTATCTACATATTTTTGGGACAGGAGTTTTGGCAGGGATGCCCTTGAGGTCTTACTGATTTCATTTTGATGGTTTGATTGGAGCATCTAACTTGGCTTCTGTGTAACTGCAATCAGTTTTTATATGCACAAGGGTGTAGAATATCTAACTTGGCTTCTGTGTAACTGCAATCAGTTTTTATATGCACAAGGGTGTAGAATATCTAACTTGGCTTCTGTGTAACCACAGTTAGTTTTTATATGCACAAGGGTCAGAGATTTAAGAAGTCACTGTCATGTGTTTAGAGCCTTGGAACTAACAACTGGGGCACCTTGATTCTCCTGCAAATATTTACTCATCCATTAGGGATTTCTCATACAAATATCCTGTTTTATCAGAATGGTCTTATTAGCTAAATATCATGGTTCCAAAAGTTAGATTCCTGAAACAGAAGGTCCCAAACTTAAAGAAAGATTTCTTCTTAATGTTTAGGGCTACAAATGAATGGCATCATTTCTTTTGCATGTATTGGTAAAAAAAACAAATACAGGTTCAGTAGATATTCAAAGTGAGGGAACTCTTGTGCATGGATATTGAGAGATGTGGATTGTTGTTGGTTACAAATAAAATCCTTGACAAAAATGTCTACATGAAATAAGTGCTTATTGATGTTTTCAGACATAAAGTTCATTCATATAAAATATGAATAAAATAGAAAGGAAGAAATAATAGAAAACCTGAGTCATTAGTTGAAGTTTTTCTAATAAGATGAGTAATATTAAAGATATTATTAGTTCATACTTAATCCATTGGAGTTCCAGGACATAAAAATAAATAATAGGGCTATTTTACAGAAACTTATATTAATTTTGTCCTCACTCATGCTATTGTTTTTCCAAATGTAGCCTATGCAATCATATTTATAAAATTTTCTTTTGAAAAAGTGTGTTAAAGGAAATTAGTGATCAAGTAAGTATGAAAACATGTACTATATTTCACATCAACGATCATTAACATTTAAATTAATTTTTGTGATACTGGGGATTGAACCAATGGGCATTCTACCACTACATGACCAGCCCTATTATTATTATTATTACTATTATTATTATTATTATTATTATTTTGTGTTTGTTTTTTTAATATATTTTTATTGGTGTATTGTAGTCAAACATCTCAGTGGCATACAAGACTTGTGAAGATATACAAGCATACATCATCCGATTAGCCTTTATCAAATCCCCATCCCATTCCCTCCCCCTCACTTGATCCCATGCTTGATTTAGTGATTGACTTTGATATATTTGTTTAAGTACATCATGTGCTTTAAAGAGATTCCATCTTCCCCCATCCCATCCCCTCTGATAGGTCACCTTAATTGATCCTCCATAGGGCCCTTTCTTCAACTAGGTTTCCTCCTGTTACCCATTTCTTCCTAGTTTTTGCATATTAGAGAAAGAATCTGATTTTTTTATTTTCTGTTATATTTCTCTGTGGAGCCTCACTGGCTCCAGCACTGGCCTCGCCACCTGGCAGATTCTGATCCCGGCCTCGGAGGCCCCAGGACCAGCGTCGCCTCACAGCACGCTCTGATCTCGGCCTTGCTGGCCCAGGCATTGGCCTCACCCCTTGGCAGCCTCCAATACCGGACTCAGAGGCCCCAGCACTGGCCTTGCCTTACAGCAGGCTCCAATCCCAAACTCACTGACACCAACACTAGCCAAACCCCTTGGGCAGGCTCCAATCCCAACCTCGCTGGCCCAGGCACTGGCCAAACCCCTTGGCAGGCTCCGATCCCGGCCTCAGAGGCCCCAGCACTGGCCTTGTTTCATGGGAGGCTATTACTATTTTGAAACAGAGACCTGTAATTTACCAATACCTAACTTCAAATATGTCATCTTGATTCAGCCTCTCAAGAACTGGTATTATAGGCATGCATCACCACACCAGGCTATTACCAACATTTTTAACTCGTTTTTCCTAAGGCTTTTTTGTCTCATAGAAAATAACATTCTATGCAAGGCTGGTTTTACATATGAAAATCAATCCATGTAATTCATCATATGAACTTAAACAAAGACAACAATCACATGATCATTTCAATAGACGCTGAAAAAGTATTTGATAAAATCCAACATCCATTTATGATAAAAGCACTGAAAAGAATTGGAATAGAAGGAACGTATCTCAACATCATAAAGGCAATCTACAATAAGCCCACCGCCAACATCATATTAAATGGAGAAAAACTTCAAGAATTCCCCCTAAAAACAGGAACAAGACAAGGATGTCCATTATCACCACTTCTCTTTAATATAGTACTTGAGACCCTAGCCAGAGCAATAAGGCAAGAAAAGGAAATCAGAGGAGTACAAATAGGCAAAGAAGAACTCAACACTAAAAAATCAAATAATCTAATAAAAAAATGGGCGAACTAGACACTTCATGAAAGAAGAAATTCAAATGCCCCATAAATGTATGAAGAAACGCTCAACATCATTGGCAACCAGAGAGATGCAAATCAAAACTATCCTGAGATTTCACCTTACCCCAACTGGAATAGCAACCATTCCAAACACAAACAACAACAAATGCTGGTGAGGATGTGGAGAAGTGGGAACTCTAAAACATTGTTGGTGGGATTGCAAATTAGTGCAACCACTTTGGAAAACAGTATGGAGAATCCTCAAAAGAATGGGAACAAATCTAACATTCGATCCAGCAATACCACTTCTGGGTATCTACCCAAAAGGAAGGAAACCAAACTACCAAACTAATGCATGTGTATCTAGTTTCATAGCTGCACAATTCACCATAGCCAAACTATGGAACCAGCCCAGATGTCCATCAAAAGATGAATGGATTATGAAACTGTGGGATATGTACACAGTGGAATTTTATTCAGCCATTTAAAAAACACAATTGCAGCATTTACAGGGAAATGGATGGATCTTGAGGACATTATACTAAGCCAGATTCATCAGTCACAAAAAGTAAGAAATCGGATGCTTTCCCTAATATGTGCAAGCTAAGGTGAAAGGGGTCATAGGAGGAACTCCAGGTGAAAAAGGAGATCCTATACAGGACCAAATAAGACAACCTAGCTGTGGGGATGGGAGGAGGGGAGAAGGAAACTGTTTAAAGTGCATGATGTACTAATTCATATCATAGTCAACCACTAAGCCAAGCATGGGAGGGAGGGATGGGGAGAGAGGGGGCTGGCTGGGTGATGTGTGCATCTATGTCTACACAAGTTTTTTGCTTCATCATGATATATAAATACAATGCACCAATAAAAAATTTAAAAAGGCATTCTAAAAAAATTCTTGAAAAATTCTATATAGCTTTAATACTAATATCATCTTGCGAAGTAAATTTGAGAAGAACTCTTGGGTTTATCCCAACTCTAAGATTCTAGCAGTTATTTTTTTTTTCTTTTTACTAGCTGGAGAACCCTGTGACATGCATTAATAAAATATTTCCTATTTTGCGCTTTCCCTTTTATTCTTATAGAAATTCTCAATGTTTGTGTCATTTTACCTAGGGAGAAGCCAAAGAAACAGAATGTTTTTTTGAGTTATCTTCTTTGTGGGAGGTCAACAAATGGCCTCATTTCTGACTGTGCTCACCTGTTCCCTGTATCCCACAGTTTTTCCTCAACAGGGAAGTTCCTCTTGGCTTCTGCAATTGGCTATTTGTAGTGGATGAAATGAATGTAGAGTACTAAGCAGAATGTATTATACTGAAATGTGCCAAAAGCTATTGTCAGACTGCAGGCCAGACCTTGGGCTCTCCTCTCCTGCTGCCAGTGTTTGCTTCACAGTGATGACTTCATGAGAGCAGAAGGGGCAGGTGCAGTAGAATGAGAGGTGGGAATCACACCAGGGGCCTGGATGGCTTCCTTGGCTTGGGGCAGACTTGCTGCTGTACTCTCTGATTGTTGGTTTCCATCAGTACAAAATGCTGGATTTTGCTCCTAATTTTACCTCCATCTTTCCTGAGCATGTATAAATCCAGAAGAATTTCTCTATCTTATTTAGAGCAATAGAGAAATAGAAAGCAAAGAGGAAGTATGACAGTTATTTCTGCTCTAAAGAAAGGAAAAAAAAATATTTATTTGACATAGTCATTTTAACATTTCACTGAAAACCTCTCTGGGAAAATCTTGTGTTTTCCAATTTACTATCATTTTTATTTAGTGAGCATCATCTCAGTGTAGGTATTGTGTTAAGTTTTAAGTGCACAACTTTTTAAAACTTTTCTATCATACTTAGGAACAAATATCCTGATCTTCATTTTACAAACGCAGTAATTAAAGCTCCAACAAGTTAAGTAATTTGCACATATCAAAATCTACAACTAAAATTGAGATTTAAACTGATGGTTTGCCTGACTTCTTTAACTACCATGTTAATACATAGACTGTTTTTAAAAATACACCTCAGAAAACTAACCTTTTATTAAAATCCAATTGACAATAAAATGGAAAATATGTATAAATCACTAAAGTTCCTAAAGATTTTCATATTTATTTTTTCTTAAACATTTAATACAGATATGATAATCCTTGTCTATAATTCCAGTACTGGGGAGGCTGAAATAGAAAGATTGTAGGTTCAAAGCCATTCGTGATAACTTTAGCAAAGAACTTGTCAACTTAGTGAGACCCTGTTTAATTTTTTTTTTTTTTTTTTTTTTTTGGTACTGGGGATGGAACCCAGGGGCTTTTCTACCTCCGGGCTATATTCCCAGACCTATTTTATACTTTATTTTGAAACAGAGTCTAAGTTACTGAGAGCCTCACTAAGTAGCTGAGGCTGGCTTCGTACCTGTGTGATCCTCCTGTCTCAGCCTCCTAAGCACTGGGATTACAAGCATGAGCCACCATGCCCAGCTTGACCCTGTTTAAAATTTTAAAAAATAAAATAAGGCTGAAGGTATAGCACAGAGGTAGAACAGCCCTTGTTTTCATCTACAGTACCCCCCACATACATACAGTACCCCCCACATACAAATAAACTCATTCCCTTTATTTCTCTTGGTGATGATGTCTTGCTTGGTCACCCAAGGTAGCCTGGAACTTATGTTCAAGTGATCCTCCTGCCTCAGCCTCCCAAGTATCTGGACTACACGGACATACAACTATGCCCAGCAATCAACTCATGCTTTTATGGTGCCTTTTTTCTCTAGTAAGGGAGAGATGCGTGTTTTATGGGTTGAAGCTTATTCAATTTAGTGAACATATATTAACAGAAAGACTACAATACACTTTTTAAATTTGGTATAAAGTGAATACTTAGAAAGAGACGAATTGTTATAAATTATACATTTACAAAAACTGACAAATGCCACACACATTATAAAGATTTAGCTATGCCTGATCTAACACTGTCATACTTTGGTAAAATATATTTTGATGTGTAGTTTTCTATCATGATGCCAGGTTAGCCAACAGGGGAAATATTCATAGAAGCTATTCTTCTACCTGGAAATTGTGTTCACTAGTTACAGAAATGTTCCATTTCTTCCAAATCATTGGAACCACTGGACATTTCTACATGTTGTTGTGAGTCCTGTCTTATGCCTTCTACAAGAGAAGCATTTATGCTCATTCTATTAGCTTTGGATATTATCATGAGAGGTATTGGCTAGTAGGATATGAAATATAATTCATTCAAGCCAAAACTTTCCATGGAGTCATATTTGTTAATTTAGGATCCTTGATCCTATCCTATGCCAGGAGATAAGCTGCCAAATGGTGACTTCTCCTTTAGCCTATGCTACAAATACAAATTAGGTTCATGGAACCAATTCTGGATAATCCAATAAAGTCAGAGCCAACCTGTAGCCACTCATAAAAAATGCACAGTCTACATACCTTTAAATTAGAAAGAAAGGTTTGTGGTAAGGTAGTGAGATACTTTACCAAAAGCTAAGTAATTCAAGAAACATTAAATACCAACCCATTTAAATGAATGTATAAAGATACTGAAGCTCCCACACATATGAGAACAACCAAATCATTTTCATACAGAGAAACATGAATATTTCAAAGAGGAACAAGATAACAAAGAAGAGATATCCAGCAACTGGAGGAGTCACTCTAAAACCACAGGCTGAATAAGGAACATCGACACGTGACACAATTTGACTTGACTATATTTCACTCATCCATCCTTACTATTCACATCTGATTTACATTAGATCTCTCCAACTGTAATCCAAAGGGTTAAAACACCCCCTTGTTGTTCTTTCCTTTAGCTAAACTGAAGGAAAAGAAAAAGAAATATGACACTGAATAGTGGTCATTTTTGAGCCATGAAGATTTATTGCAGTAAGTCTATCTGTAATGATGCTGAAAATGATTTAATTCCTCTTATATAAACTGTAATTTCAGCTACTTCATAAGAATAAATGAATGGAATGTATTAATAGTTGATCGCCTTGATTTGTTTTTGAAAAATGGTCTTTATTTCAAATGAAAGTGGGAGAGAAATAACAAGCTAATTTGAAAAGAATACAAATGTGCAGTTAACTATTAGTGAAAAAGTATCATTATAACTTGTGTGAAATACCAAATTTTTCTCTGGTACGCATTGTTTGAGTTCTGCCCATCTGCTTGAATTGCCGTCAAGCGATGTAACATCTACTGCTACAAGCTACAAGCTCATGGGTGGCATTACCCATCGCTTCAGAGTCTACATCACTCTCTCTCAATCACAAACCACAGGTAGGGCTTACACTGAAGAGAGGTGTCTTCTCACCAAAGGAAGAGTTAATAATCCAGCCTGACAGGATGCCTGCAATTCCAAGAGTTGGCAGTTTGAGAGGCTGAGTTAAAAGGGTTGCAACTTTGAGATCAGCAACGGTAACTTGAGCAAAACCCTGTTTTAAAATAAGAAATAAAAGAGTTTGGAGATAGAATGCCTCTGGGTTCAATCCTAAGCACCAAAAAAAAAGGTTTTAATGTTAATAATCCCACTATTATGGGGACTAACATTTATCTAAAAGGTGTTAGAAATTCTTAATATTCATAATTAGAAGATGCCCCTGATCTCAAGGAAGAGATAAAATCAAAAGCTCAGTACATGATTTTAACAAGCTCCCTGATGTCTTAATCATCTTCAAACACTCAGAAATGCAGTGATATCACTTGCTATACTTACTGCATGTGAGTAATCTTAGCTGAATTACAGGAGATTGTCTTTGAACAATATTCCTTTCTTGAAAATGAGAAAAATGCTCATTCTCATGCTTAGTAAATGATAACAGTAAAGCAAAGTGTGGACTGGGGCAAATGCTTATTATGTGAAAGGTGTGTGAAACTCAAAACTTTACCCAGCAAATATTATAAATCACAGCCATAGTATTCCATATAGGTATAACATATTAGTTTCAACAATAGAAGTGTTATATAAAGAGACATTTTCTACTGCCTGTTTTAAACTCCATCATCATCATCATCATCATCATCATCATCTTTCTGATTATTTCAATGTAAGCTAGTAACTGAGCTTATACTATGCTGTAAAAATCTATGCAATACCATATATATTATATATATTAGCATAGATTTTTGCAACACGTGTACATACATACATTTTTCAAAGTGTATTTATGTTAAAGTATTGATTTATACTAAAAATCTTTGAAATAAAAGATACATCTGAGTCATTGTTGATTTTTATGTTTGAACTTTTACTCCATTTCTCCACCTGTTTTAATTTCAATATTATAAATGCATGCTCAAATTCATATAAAATTATAAACTTAGCAAATATTGACTCATAACGCATAATCCCTATTCTTAGAGTGAATATAATAAAATGTTTGAAAGCATAAATGGAAGACTAATAAGTTCAGAGAAAGGAGAGCCTCCTTAGATAGAATTATTAAAGACCTTGTGAGAAAAAGACATTGGAGACAAAAATATATATTAACATGTAACCCAGTGAGGTGATATATGCCTATAATCCCAGTACGTGGGCTGTGACAGGAGGATCACAGGTTCAAGACCAGTTTCAGCAACTTAGTGGTACTCTCAGCAATCTAGCAGGGCCTTGTCCAAAAATAAAAAGGACTTGGGGTATAGCTTGGAGATGGAAGATAGAATGCCTCTGAGAGAGAGAGAGAGGAGAGAGGAGAGAGGAGAGAGGAGAGAGAGAGAGAGAGAGAGAGAGAGAGAGAGAGAGAGATTGGAGACAAGAGAGACAGAATACTAATATAAAAAGAGAACAAGGTGAATGTTCCAGGTCATGTAAACAATTTGATCAAAGGTACAGAAAAAGAACAACAATAAGAAAAGGCATAGTTAGAAATCAATGAGTAAAACATCAATCCAACTAAATTGAAGGAATCAGAAAAGAGAAAAATGGGGCATGTGGTCCAGGGCAGATGTAACAATACTGACCTAAACGGCAAAGGAACTCATGAAGGATGCAAAGTAATTGATGGGTGAATGAAGGTTTTTCTCTCTGAGAGGAGACCCTGAAGTTTAGGCAATATAAGCCTGGACTGTAAAGGAATTCATGAGCACCAACATTGTTATATATGCTAGTTGTCTGGGCACAAATAATTTGAGACTAGGGAGACAGCAGAAGTAGAAAGAAAAAGAATGGACTAGATTGTGCAAGAGGGGAGACTAAGTTTCATGTTCAGGCAACCGGAGATTTCAAAGATGGCATCTGCAAGGTATGGCTAGGTCAGGATACGGTGAGATTGCAAAGGAGCTTCCTAGCCCTGATATCTCATCTGGGGAACATAAGTGCTTCTGACTCTGCATGTTCTGCCTGTGTGGGCTCTTAACAATGCAGCATCAGGGAGCCCGAGGAAACAAAGGCAGGTCAAGTCATGCTTGACACCTGCCCTGTGAATTAGTAGGACATAGAAGAAAGAAGAATTGAGGATGATCCCCACATTGATCTGTAATTCAGAGGCTGTTTCTATGGAAAGCATCAGTAGCAGCAGCCAGAGATTGTTGAGGTCTTGCTTTTCCCAGGCACTGAGCTAAGCACCTTAATTCTCTCAGGAAGCTTCTTTCACCAGGGTGTTCATCAAGGCTTGGAGAATTTAGGTCGCTCCTGGGGAAGAGATGAGACCAAAAAATGGAGCCAGAATGAGTCACGTTGTACGTGATTTCAAAACCCTTTTCAGAAAGGGCTTCCATAGTTCAGAATCTGTAAGATTCAGAGTATTAAGATAACAAGAAAAGAATCTGGGAGTTTGTGGGAAAATATGATAAGTTTCTGTTTAGGTACACTGATAATGAGATGACTGAAAAACATTTAAGCAGATGCTTAGTGACAAAGCTGGAGGTCAGGAGAAAGAATGTGTCTCCAAATGGGTCTCCAAAAAGCTTACAAATTAGAGACTTCAAATGAGGACTGTGAGAGTGATTGAAAAATCTCTAAGGAGGAAAATATACAGAGAAGAAGAAAAGGACAATCGATGACACAGGAACTGGTGGAGCATGAGAAAGCATGAAGGAAGTAAAAGATTGACAGAGATGTAGAAGAGAAGCCTGCCATTGAAATGTCAAGGAAAAGGATACCTATAGGAGGACCTGTTCCATTAACTATTGGTTTCCACTGATACAAGAATAGAAAACTGCCTCTATTGAGATGTGAAATTCTAGGAAAAAAAAATTGTAATAGTTTTTAAAAAATTAAATATTTTTAAAACATAAAATTTTCGGAGACATTTGGGGGATGAGTAGTTAGAAGTAAGCCAGTCACGGTGGCATATGCTCATAATACCAGTACTTGGGAGGCTGAGACAGGGGGATTGCAGGTTCCAGGTCAGTCTCAGCAGCTTAGCAAGATCCAATATTCTACTAGGCTTCTGCACCTTGAATGTTTTCATGCAAAATGAATACAAGGCTGGATGGGCTTATTACTTTTTTTCTGTCTTAAATATCTATCCTCTGATCTCTCTTCAGAAGTAACCCCCACACACACACACAATATGGTGGTAGTGGTGGTGGTGACAGTGGCTAACATTTACTAATAATATACCATTTGTCAGAATTCTCATTTTTAGAAAATATTTATTTAATCCTTAAAGCAACTCTTTTTTACCACTCTGTATTTCATTGTGATGTATAATTACAATGTACCAATAAAAATGTGTCTTCTTTAATCCTTGAATAGCTCTCTTTGTAAATATTTTTTTTCCTTTTGAAAAACAATGTTTTCTCAAGATTGATGTTTGAAGTTGCCTTTAAAAATAAAGGATCTGAGCATTTCTAAAAAGGAGAGAGAAAACCTGTTAACCTCATGTTTCAGATGGTAAGATGGAGGCACAGATATGGCAAGTCACCCTCCCTGGGTGTCAGTGAGCCAAAGAGTTCAAACCAAGCATTCTGACTCAACAACTTTCCTCCCTACAAACTCTCCTATAGAATCAAAAAATCATCTCTGTAGCTGGAAAAGGGTTTCCACAGTAACATCTCAACTACTGTACCCTAATGGCATATACTTGCTTGAAACCATCAGCAAAAACATTTAACACAGTTACTACAGCACTGGTTCCAAAAAGTTGACGTGCATATTCCTGGGGGGAAGGGAACTTGTCCTAAATAGAAAAATAATACAAATGTATTGAGTGGGTAGCCGCCATCCCTGGAAAATGCCATATATAGGAGAACCATTTAGAAGTGGAAGCCACAATTTGCAAATAGAAAGACCGAATGGGGACTCAGTGTACCAAATTTGGGTTGCGTCTTGTACCCCATAGATAGGGTCCCATAGAGCGTATTCTCCCCAATTCCCCATCACTTGTTTTCTGCTCTGATTTTCATGCCTTCTGTCTGGCCCGCTCTTCACCAAAGGTGACCTTCCTAAGCCAAATTGAATCGCATGCCCTCTGCTTCACAAACATTTCCTAATTGATGCTTTATAATTGCTCTAACATGACAAATATAGCTTCAAAAACTGTCCCCGGGACACCTCCATGAAGAGCACCCCAAAGTTGTTGTTATTTGAACAGCACTAACATTTTTAACTCACCATGACTTTAAAGCTCTATTTCTACATCTGAAGTCCCTTTATTCCTCTCTGCCTCTCAAATGGCTATTTACTTTTGAAGGCAGAACAAAACTTTTTGTAAAGTTTCATCTAACAGTCCGTCCCTCTTTTAGTGAGTATCTCTCTTTTCATGTTCTTAAAGCACTGTGTTAATCAGTTCCTTATAAAACCCCTCTCACTGTATCATGTATGTATAGTCTCCATTTGTGAGCTATTGAAAGAAGAAAGATGTTTTTAATGTTTCTTTGGACTGTGAACACATAAGCAGAGTGCTTAGAACAAAGTAGATTTTCAGTGACTGAATGTTTATGTATTTGAAGTATTGCCAAAATTGATGAGCTTCCAAAAAGAGATTGATTTTTAAGTTATGTTAAGTCTCTTATACAGCTAAACATATTAAATTTGCATAGTTATATGTTTTGTGAAGAACTCTCAATTAGGAAAGAGAAATAATGATTGCATAACGCTTCAACTTATTTATGTGATCTGGCATGATACACAACTATTGTTAACACAGCCAGATGACCTAGAAAACTTATTTACATTTTAGAGGCTCAGTTTCCTAATCTGTGAAGTACAGATTCTACACTCCAGTCTTAACTCAGAGAATATCATGAAGATGTAAGGCAATGATAGACTACAAAAGTCGTAAAGTATCACTTTCCAGGTGGGCACAAGAAAACTCATTTTTAATATTTAACCAGGATAAGCTCAAAGAAAATACATTGGAAGAGCAGCACCTGAGTGGGATGAAATAAAGTTCTAAGCTGTTGCAGAGAGTTCTGGACCGTCCAATCAGAAGGAAACGCAGAAGTACTGGAATTCTGGGAGCTGGACCATGCAAACAAAAGAAAGGAATGATAAATCCCTTTCCTTTTTTGCTGAAGATTCAACTGAAGTGTGTGCCCTTCACACCATAGGTAAATTTGCTAATCGTATACAACATTTAGAAATCCAATTCTCCTTCTAAGAAGTTAGAATAAATAGTTTTCCAAAGGAAATTTCATGTTAAGAGAAATTTTGTTAACATGACTCAGTGGTTCAAAATCAAGACACTTTATTTCCACATTAGACATTTAATGTGCACTGCCAAGGTTCCTTGACAACATCAACTCTAAAACTGTGTGCATAATAGACATAGTTTTTGAAAAGCTCGGTTGTTTAAAAAAATTCTTTTTAGTCAGAATGTTAGAGCATAAAATGAACATGCAAGCAGATATAGTGAGCGGTTTCTGTCTGACCAAGATTTTACTTGCCAGAGATAAATCATTTATATTTTGAAAAGAAATATATGTCTTAAATATGGCTTGAATAATTCCACAAAAGGAAATAAATTGGCTTATATAAAATGAATTTTTATGGTTTCCCTTATAATATTTTGTTAGTGTTGCCAGGATTTCTTTAATTAATTTATAAATCACATTGAAACCTTTGACCTTAACCTGTAATAAAACTGCAGACTACTTTACCATTATTATTTTTAGAAGAGCTTCTACATGAATGTTAGGGCAAAGAAGCACATAAGAAGTTATAGAGGTCGTCATCTTGAAGTTAATAAGATTTACTTGTTATTTCTATTAATTTGGTTGTCTTGTTTTTACATCTATATGCAATTCTCTTCTACAATACAAAGTGTAGCTTTGCCCTAGACCTGTTAAATAATGTTTTTACATTGATTTTACAGATGAAAGTTCTTTATAGAATTATCTCCTGGGGTCTACATATGAGGAATTAGAAGTCCCATAAGACACTTAATTTATTGTAAATTTCTCATGTGGGAAAGTTTAGGCATGAGGTGACTCACAAGGTCTTAGGGGTCTTGATGAGTCTTGAACAATTGCCAAGCTAGAGAGGATTGCTTCTTCTGAAGATGGGAATACCTTAAATATGATACCTTTGCTCGGTGCTAAAATTACAATTTTGACTCTTTCATGTTGTCTTTCTTCTCTCATCAACCCATCTCCAGACAAGTTTATTTTATGAAATGTTTTCTTTGGATTATACATTCTTAATTGCATATAATTATTTTATTCATGGTCTATTTTTGCTATTCTACTCATAATGGATGCCTCAAAATTCTTGATATGTTTCTTTAAAATAAAAACAAAGCAAACAAAAAGCCATGACATTGAGCATGTATCACTTTTTGGTAATTTTTGATATTTGACCTTTCTTCATAATTTAGTAAAGAAGCATTCTACTTCCCTGAGGCAAAAATTTAATTGTCCTGTAACTTCATATTAACAATAGTATCAATAACAGACATTAACAGTTTTGAGATGCTTGAAAATTCTAAGACTTTTTAAATATTTAAATACTTTTAAGCTTTGTATTTTACTCTTAACCCAGTAAAAAATTAATTAAGCAATCAGTATTTATTGACCTAATTCTATTTTATATTTTCATGATTATCTACTGCTACGTTTTTAGTTCACCCTCAAATACCTAGAAGAATAAATTTTTTCTTCTTTATTCACATATACTAAGAAACATTTGAAACACAATTTATTTTCATGTTTATTTTATACACATCCCAATAGTTTTCTGATTTTATTTATTAGATATAGCAATTTCTTGATGGAATCTTGACTTTTTCTATATATAAGATCATGTCAGCTGCAAGCCAAAAAAGTCTCCAAATAGCTAAAGCAACTTGAATAAAAAGAGTAAACTGGGTGTACCCAAATATCTGATTGTAACTACAGAAAGATACAGCAATTTAAGAAAGCCATGTTATTGGCACAAAACAAACAAAACAATGGAGTAGAATTCAGAGGCCACAAATAGATGCATGTGGATACATTGACTGATCCTTGATAAGGAAATAAGAATATGAAATGAAATAAAGAAAAATACCTCCAATAAATTACACTAGGAAAACTGGATATCTACCTGCAAAGGAATAAAATTTTTGTTTTACAATATATATACATGTAAGTTCTGAATTTACAAAACTACTTGAAACAATAAGAAAAAAAGCTTATTTTTTGACATTGGCCTGAACAAAATTTTTTTTGTGGTAGTAGAGATTAAAACCCAGGGGCATTCTAGCTCTGAACTTCAGCTCCAGCCTCAGACATTTTTTATTTTTAAACAGTGTCTTGCTAAGTTGCTGAGAATTCCTCTTTTTCGAGGCTTGCCTCGAAACTACAGTCTTTCAAATCAGTGTCCCAAGTACTTGGATTACAGGTGTGTGCCACCACACCTGGCTTGGTTAATTTCTCTTTTATATGTACATAAAACTGTAAACATCAAATGCAAAAAAAATAGGCAAGTTAGATAACATTAAACTAAAGAGTTCTCTTAGGCAAAAAAAAAAATCAACATAATAAAAAGGCAACCTATAGAATGAAAGAAAATATTTGCAAACCATATATCTAATAAGTAATTAACACCTGCAGCTTATAAGAAACACAAGTAAATGAACAGCAATGAATAAATAAATAAACCAAATAAAACTGAGCAAATGTTCTAACCAGATATTTTTCAAAAAGCAAAAGCAGTGACCAACAGGTGTATGAAAAGATTGTGCACAGAGCATGGCCTCATAAAAATGCAGTTAGAAACCAGGAGGGCACATCACCTCACACCTGCTAGAATGGCTACCATCAAAAGGCCAAAGATCATTAGTGCTATCAAGACTGTGGAAAAAACTGAGACTATCCGCTGTGGATGGAAATGTTTATTGGCATAGCCATTATAGAAAACAATGCGATGTTCCTCAATACATCTAAAATGAAACTACCAATGGACCCAGATATGCCATTTCTGGGTATTTCTGGGAATATGTCCAAAGAAAATGGAATCAATTTCTGAAAGGAATAATTTGTACCCTCATGCTTATTACAGCAATCTTTATAATAGCTAAAAGACACAAACAAGTGGAGTGTCCAAAGACAGATGAATGGGTAAATAAAATGTTTATATGTATATAATGAATATATACATTTATAGGCTTTCTATATAGATATATTAAATGATTACATATGCTATTCATTCATAAAAACAAAGAAATCCTGTTATTTGAGACAGTGGATAAACTGGAAGAGACTATTCTATGTGAAATAAGACCAAGATGAAGTATTGATAATCTCATTTCTATGTTGAATTCAATAAAAGTTAAGTCATACATACAGAGAGTATAAGAGTGGCTGCCAGGAGCTGAGGGATAGAGAAATGTTCATCAAAAATTCATACTAGCATGTCCATGAGTTTCCATTTCATGTACTCTTTTCCAAGAGAGGTAATTTTTTTCAAGTAAACCATGCAATCTGACTTATGTATACTACTTAGTAAGATTTGTTTGTCTATTTACATTTATAAATATATAAAAATGCATCTTTCAAGCCATGTCTAATTTTTAATTAAAAATAGTGCTTTTTCTTATACCCGATCAGTCTGTTCCCCTGTACACACTGAATATTTCCTTTAGGACTTTCTTGTTCAGGATAGTGGCCACAAAAGGTTGTTGATCAATGAGTTCTGCCTTAGAAGAAGCACTTGAGAGTAGGAAAGCATTGTAGACTTTTGAAGGATATTCTTTAAAAAAAACAAGACTTAGTAGGTGATGAAAATTAACAACTTTTATATTATTTAGGCTACTACAATAAACTAGTCTGTTGATAGAGAAAATAGAAAATGACTATGAATTAAAATGTTTGAGTCACAAAAGAGAAAGAGGGCATATGATACTTGAGGCTAAGCATAAAAATAATTTCAATATTCTCTAGAGAAGGCAGTGTTTATATTATTGTAATGATCTTAAATTTGATGCCATGACTCTGTTCTAGCTCATGCTGGTGTAAACCAGTACACAATATAATACAGAAATTCATACACCTCTCGTTTTTAATGTTTTTGATGATTTTGAGTTGATATCTCTACATGATTTATTGCTGAGAGTGATCTAACTTCCAGAGCCATACAGAATCCCAGTATACAAGAATTTTTGCATGTGTGCAAGCCTGAGTGTGTGTCTATGCTGTGTATGGGCTGAGGGAAAGTTTGTCAGTGAGAGAGCCCTGCCTACAAAGTGAAAAAGAAAGAACTGTGCTGAATGGAAGATGTTCAAGAATTGAGGAACTAGGAATTAACAGTGAGAACACAGGGGGGGGACAGTCATTTATTGAAGAATAAGATACCATTTATTGAAGATGTGCTTTATTTTAGGTACCTGGTAAGGCACGATTCAGTCATCAGTGCACAAAAAAGGCCTTGAAATGGTGAAAAGTAGAGTCTATTCAGCACATAAATCAGACAAAAATGAAAGTGACAATTTTGAACAAAATGATGTGGCTAGAACCATTTCAATTGACTATCAGCATTGAGTCCCCTGGGTATGTAAGTGCCCATTTGTTCTGAAAATAAGACTGTGCACATATTTTACCCTGTATTAAGGAAGCACTTTCTATATTCAAAATAGCTACTTTTAAACATGTGTGACTATGAATTTTCAAAGTGTCTTGGGTAATTTTTCCACATTTTCAAAAAATGATACATTAATTGCATAAATGGCTCAATAAATATATATACATATTATATGTATATATTGTGTTTGCGTGTGCTTTGCCAAACCTGAACACCCATGAACTACTGAGAGATAGTATGCCTAACCCATGAAAACATAAGCCTTGACACACGTAGAGCATTAAAGAACATAGAATATCTCAGGCCAGAAAAGTTCAGCTTTCTGACCCTCATTTTCTACCTACTGTACACAAGATTCACTTAAATATCCAAAATTCAAGATTCATGTAGGGAAAATTATCTGGCCAACTATAAGCAAAGGATTAGACTTTAACCTATTGGGGATGAATCAAATGTTTTCTTTTTGAAACAACCAAACTTTCACAAAACTCATTGGTTATATGTACCTATATAAGTGAAACAGAAGAGTTTATATCAGCAGTTTTGTGTTTGTTATTTTCTAAGTAGTAAGATGGATAATAGGAAAAAATGACCAAGAAGGCTCTTCTGTCAGCAGTTAGTAGAAAATTCTCTGACCTCAGCTTGCTAAATCTCTAGAAAACCTTGATTGCGTGAAGACAATTTACATTATTATCCACTTTAGTTTATACCTAAGGTCTTTATTAATCTGAAAACTTACCTACTGTGTTCAAAAGGAAAACCCCAACTTTAAAAATATATTAAGACTCATTTTACTGACTGGTCCCCAAACTTAGACTTTGATAGCAAATATGAAGATAAATATATTCATGTACCATATGTATTCATCATATGAGCTCAGTATAAATGTGCTTCTTTTGAAACACAACAGAATCTTAAATATCTTAAAATTTTAAAACAATGTTAAAGATTCTTCTCTAAATTTGATTTCAGATACTAGTATTGATGCTAAAAAATTACTGTAAGTTGGGAAAATTTGAAGAAGTGTGTGATAGTTCCTTGACTAGTATGAGGTGGGTCTAAATTAAGCCAGTTATAGGGTTGAACAAGGAAAAACACAAAAGCATTAATTATTTACATTATTCCATGGTTGTATAAAACTAGAAGCTGACTTTCAGAATAACCACTAGATTTTCCTAATGTCTTAGTAACTAGTGTTTATGGGCAATTATTTCATACTGAGAGGACAATAAAGAATGTATCTCAGTCAGCAATAAAAGTCCTTACATGTAAATTTAAGTGACTGGGGCATAAATAATAGAGTAAAAATATTAGAATAAATTAAGCATTATGTTGCATAAAATCTCAACAGTAAAAAAAACAACAACAAATCTACCTTAATTTTGATTGGAGGTCTAGATTATTTTGAGTCAACTTGAAATTGCTTCTGATGGTCATTTATATGTGACTGAATTATTTATTATTTCACTTATTAATGGGTTTTTTATCTTAAAATATAGGCCATTGGTTTTTAAAAGGTTGTGAATACAAAATTATCACTTCAATACTTTTTGTGTCCAAGACACAATGTCACTTTTGCTGTCAGAACCATGAGTTTCTCTTAATTTAGAGTGATCTGACTTATTATTTTAAACAATCATGACAGATGCTCCTAAAAACAGCAGATTAATAAGGGTCTACTTCGCCCTTCTCAGGAAGCAGAGCCAGTTAGAATGGTCAGCGCAGCTATTTATATGTGCTCTTGGGAGTGAAAAAATGTGCAATTTGGCCTTGAAGCCTTCTTTCATTACTAAAAAAAAAAAAAAAAGACTAAAATATCATCAATGATGCTATGGTTTGGGTCTGAAATGTCCCCCAAAGGCCCATGTGTTAAAGGCCAAGACCTTAGCTGGCACTATGAGACGGTGGTGGAAACTTTTAAAAGATAGGATGAATGATAGGGCTCATGCCATTTTGAATCATGCTCCCAAAGGGGATATGGAGATCCTAGATCCTTCTCTTCCCATGCATTTGACTTAGTCACTATGAAGTAAACAGCTTTCTCTGCACATACTCATACCGGGGTGAACATTTTCACCATATGCCAAAACCACTAAAACTGCAGCCAGGAATGATGGAACACACTTGTAATCCCAGTAGATGGAAGGCAGAAATAGGAGGATTCCAGGTTCAAGAACAGTGCAGTAATTTAAGAAGATACTGTTTAAAATTAAAGGTAAAATAGGTTTGGGGTGTAGCTCAGTTGTAGAAATCCTCTAAATTAAATCCCAAGCACCACAAACAAAAGAAAGCAAATAATCAGAAAATAGATAAGCCTAAATAAATCTTTTCTCTTCTTAGATTTATTATCTTAGGTCTTTTGTTACAGTAGTAGCAAGCTAACACAAATGGTTTGTCATAAAGATGATGGTTAAGATTGGTTTTAGCTGTGTTATTCGGTGTGTAGATATGATCAACAGACAGGTTAAAATGGTAGATTAAAATGACAATTGTAGCCGGGCGTGGTGGCGCACGCTTGTAATCCCCGCGCTTGGGAGGCAGAGACAGGAGGATCGCGCAGGTGCGCTGGCTTGAGAGACCCTGTTTCCACATAAATATGTATAAAATAGGTCTGGGAGTGTAGCCCGTGGGAGTGTAGCCCGGAGGTAGAAGGGCTTCCAGGAAAGCCAGTATCCCCCCCAAAAATAAAATAAAATAAAATAAAGACAATTGTAAATTATTAATAATTGTTAATAAATTTAAAAATAAAAATTAAGTTCCTAATATTTTTAACCTAAAGTTTGAAACCTGCTCTATGTCATCCAAAGGATTATTAAAGTCACTCTTTATTCGTTACTTATTTTTGGTAAAAAATTAAAGATCTGCAAATCTTTTTGGCTTCAACTGCACTAGTTAAAGAAAAAAAAAAGCTCTTCATCGTCACTTAGCACCCCTCAGCAGAACAGAGCATCCTTCCACATGGGAGGGGGAAGTTATCTTTGAATGCTTGTTCAATATATGTTCAGAAGAGAAATAATCATCAGCCACTCCTACAAAGAGAGAAATGTTGGTCTTTGATTCTCTTTACCTTGGGCCATATATTGCATTTGGAGCAGAAAGTCTCAAGCAGGAACAGAAGTAGGAAACCCCTTTTCTATTTTGCAGGTCCATAATTGCTCTCTCTGTCCCCAGAGGGAAGTCTGGGCAGCATGCTAAATGATTTTCCCATCATCTTGCCAATTTCTACACAGCATGGCTTTAGTCCTGCTCAGCTACTGCTTGTAGCAAAATGCACACTGTCCCAGCCGCTGGGCTCCTTCAGACCCCATGCTGCCCTTCCGCAGAACAAATTCATTGAAGGCAAGACACAGCCATAAATAGATTTTGGATTATAGGATCCCATAGATAATAAGAAGCCTCGATGATTCAATAAATTTGAAAAAGGGAGGCAAAAATGAAAAATGCCAAGTCAAGCATTAAGCCAAGCATGGGTAGGAGGGATGGGGAGGGAATGGGGTGGTGATCAGGTAAGGGCTATTTGGGTGATGTGTGCATGTGTCTCCAAACAAAACTACAAGTGTTGAAAGTTGCATCTACTTGTCAGGCTTAGTTTGGGGCAAGGAATGCTCCCAATGTGTAGGAATGCTGCAGCGAGAGCTGTATTCCATGCTATACAAAATCAGAGATTCTAGAAGCAAAAAATGTGTACGCCTGCATAGCTGTAAGTTTAACTATTCATGAAGTTTATAACAGTTCATAACAGAAATGGGCTTACATAATACAATACTATAAATCTTTTAGAAGAAAGGACAGGATGAACTCACCATAATATGTGTTTAGGCAAAAAGTTCATAGAGATGACATGAAACACATCACATAAAAAAGAAAAGATTGATAAATTTGACTAAAAAATTTTTTAAAGTATTTTCTCCCTTAAAGGCACCATCAGGAGAATTAGAAAACATGTACAATCTAGATACATTTTATTTCAACTAAAAAGGAAAACATAAGGTTTCTGAGTGCAATAAAAATGGGGCATGTAGAAACACCTAGCACAATGTTGAACACTGAAAAAAGTGGAGTTTATAATTATTTTCCTTTTATTTTTTTCTAACTAGAAAGCATAGGGTCTTCTGTTATGAGGGATCTTCCCTTGTATTTTTATTTCTTCAGATTTAACTACTTTAGACTTGGATTTTAAGTATTTTTTAAGATTCTCAGTATAGGAGAGAATGTGAAGCCTTTGTCCTCACTAACAAAGGTAGAGGTGTCTGCATGACTCGGGCATTTTATTTTTGTTTACTCATATGATATGAAACAATCCATTTTCTCCAAATATAAACTATAAAGAAACTAGTTGCAAACAACAAAGAGAAAATAAGAGGAAACTACGTCTTGTTTTGATGATGAGCTCTCTGTGTCTCTTCTTTTTAGGCTCCCTGTTTGTTGTTTATTTATTGCAACACAGGGGCATTATATGTCCGAGCTACACTTCCATCCCTAGTTTTGAGTCTTTTTATTTTTGAAACAGGGTCTCACTGAGTTGCGGAGAAACTCACTAAGTAGCTGAGGCTGTCTGCCAACTGGGATCTTCCCTTTCCGTCTCCTGAATGCTGGGATTACAAGTGTGCCACCACGACCGGCCCTTTCCTGTTTATTTTTGTGAAGATAAAATGCATTCATAGTTTTCATACCAAGGGCACAAAACAGCTGAAACTTTTGAATTTCTCAGTTTCCTAGAAATGTCCATAAGGCAGCTGGTACTTTCCGAGAGCTAATGGGGCCTGGCGGAATTAGGATTTTCACACCAGGTAAGCAGTTGGAGAAGAAAGGCGAAGATCAATATCTTGTAGGACCATGACTCAGACATCTGACGAGGCAGAGGAACCAGATCAACTTCAGCCCAGTCATCCAGGATGAGATGAGATGAAGTAAGAAGGCTCATCACGCACTTAAGAGCTACGAAGAAATGCTCTACTGGGAATGGCGAACACTCAGCTCTCTATCATTCTTACAGTGCTTCTGAAGAGCCTCCGAATAGAATCACTAGGATAGGTTTCAAGGACTTGAGAGGTGGCAGAGCAGAGCTTAGGTCGTGAGTTCTTAACATGTTATCCCTGACACTCTCACGCTTCCGAGGCTGCGTGTGTTTGGTGAGGTCTCCTGCTCAAGGAAGGAGAAGATAGGAATTCTGTGTATGAACTCTGCCACACATATGTCAGTCCTTCATGCCACTTTCTAACCAAGAGGGAGCACCTTAGCTCATCTGAAACATACTCTTGGGCAGTAGAGACGCATCGAGTCTCCCTTTGCAAGTTAGAATCAGGAAACATGATACTGCTTACATAATAAAAATATAATAATAGAAATGCTCATGGCAGCTTCTGATGACTCTATCCACTAAGTGCTTCAATAAAAAAGTCAGCTGTCTGTAAAAAATATAGTATTTGTTGAATATATCCACTGTTTTACTCACTTAGCAAAGGATTGTTTCATTTGAATTAGTAAACATACCATGAAGTCTTTATAAAGTGAGTACTATGATTATTTTTACTCCTCCAATGGGGCATCTGGCTTGTACCAGTAGATATTCAGTTGAGGACTACAGAATCCATTAATTAAACAAGCATGACTTATAACCTTAATTTTGATAGCTTTCAGTTGTGACACTACCAGTACCATCATCTAGGGTATCTTTAAAAAACTGTATAACTTCTTTTGTTATTTTTTTTTAAGGGAGATGCAATACTTGGGTAGGTCTGATGCATTCAGGAAAGAATGATAGGTATCTTGCATTTCATAGGGCTGCTATATCCAAGAAAAACTGTCCCATGGTTAAGTAAAGATTTATGGACAAAACTAATACATATATAGACATACCTACATATACACATACACACATATACATATATAGGTTTTCAAGCCTAAAGTCTATCTTCAAATTACTTTTGCATAACTTAAATAAACTTCAAATTTTCTTGGTCTGCAATCACACTGGTCTGCTTCTGAAATGTGAAGAAGAGTCATTCATCATTCCATCACACTAAAATTACCAAATTTGAATTGTGATTGGTTGTATTTAATTTACATGGATTTGGAAAAAAAATTGATATCTGAACAATATGACTTCCAAAAGTTGAAAAATCTATATTCTCCATTTATTTAGTTTCTCTTTATTTTTACATCATTAAATAAAATTGTCACATAAATCTTGTGCAATAAATTGTTAACATTGGTTCTTGATGCTGTTTAAACACTATTTTAAATTGTTTAATTTCTAATTTCATGTTAGTAGTATATATAAGAAAACTGATCTTTCCATTTTGACACGGTAATCTTCAATCTTGCTAAACCCACTTATTACTAGAGGCTATTTTGTAGATTCTTTAGTATTTTCTACATAGATTTTTACATCTTCAGTAAGCAAAATTAATTTTTTCTTTCAAGCTTGTATTTTTTGTTTTTATAATTTTTGTTTTTAAATTTTGGCTTGCCTTCCACACTCTTGCTAGAACTTTTAGTAAAACATGATGTAGAACTCAGAGGTAGATATCATTATTTCATTTATAATTTTAGGATTAAAACATTCAGTTTTATACATATATAATCATCTGTTGGTGTTTTGAAAAAAAACTCAGGTTTGAGAAAGTTGCTTCCTACCCTCATTTGTAAATAATGTTAATTATGAATGAAAATTGAATTTTATAAAATAATCTTCTGCATCTGCTGGGCTGATCATAGGTTTTAATTTTTTATCTGTAATATCATAAAATAATTGGTTGTAATTATACCCAATTTACATATCTATAATAAATTCCATTTGATATTTTATGTACCCTTTTTTAAACATTGATGAATTTGGTTTGCTAACATGTTGTTAAGATATTTTGTGTCTTTGTTCACAAGGAATTTTGGTCTATACTTTTATTTGTGGCATCTTTTTTCTGTTTTGGTATCAGGATGCTTGGGGGCCTAATAAAATGAGGTGAAAATATTATCTCCTAATCTCTCTTTAAGAAATATTCATGTGAAATTGGAGTCCTTTCGTACACATTTGGAAGAGTTTAACTACAAAGCCATCTGAGTCTAAAGATTACATGGATATTTGTACCAAAAATACTATTTTAATATATTATATATATTATATATTCCAAATGTACAGAGAGTTTTATTCTGTAATACATTTTTTGCAACTCAAGTTACATGTGTTTTAAATACACTATTTTGTCGTAGTGAGGATTGAACCTGGGTAGTATTTATACCTGGGAATGGTAATTTCTTTATCAGTTTTGTCAATCTAGACATTTTGATAATCTAGTCAAGTATTGAGCTGATTTGAATTATACTGTTGGATTAATTACCTGCACAATCTATCTCTGTGAGTCTGTCGTCGTCGTCGTCGTCTTCTTCTTCTTCTTCTTCTTCTTCTTCTTCTTCTTCTTCTTCTTCTTCTTCTTCTTCTTCTTCTTCTTCTTCTTCTTCTTCTTCTTCTTCTTCTTCTTCTTCTTCTTCTTCTTCTTCTTCTTTCCTCTCTCTTCTCTCTCTCCTTCTCTCTCTCTCTCTTTCTCTCTCTCTTTCTCTCTCTCTTTCTCTCTTTCTCTCTCTCTTTCTCTCTCTCTCTCTCTCTCTCTCTCTCTCTCTGAACTTAGGGACATTCTAACTCTGAGCTATTCTCTTAAGTCTACTTTGTTTTTATCACTAAAAGGGTCTCACTAAGTTGCTGAGGCTGATCTTGAACCTTTGATCCTGATGTCTCAGCCTCACAAATATTGGGCTTAGAGGTGCACGATAACACATCGCCTAACTCCACACACTTTACTTGTTCCAACATTGGGCTGTTTTTCCCTTGTGTTCCGTGGTAGGAGTGAAGTGGCCTCCCACTTTGAGACCTGGCTTGACAGTAGGTCTCTCCACGCTCTTGCCCTACCCCAGCTATTGGCTTCTATCTTCTGTTTCTTGACCCTGGGCTCCTTATCAGAGGAGGGGTATTATTAGTTCTCCTGCTCTAGCCTCAGCCATTGGCTCTCATGCATTAGGAGTCTGGGATTAGATGTTGTTAGTATTTTGCTTTACATCACATGATGATCACTCTGAATTTTTTAGCAGAGGTTTCTTTAGAGGAAGAATTTCTGCCCTCCCTTCTAATGGATACAGACCTCTGAAATGTGTCATAGGAGCTCCTACTCTGAGCTCATGAATGCTCTTTATCACTCCTCTTCCTCCAGCATCATTATATCTTGGCCTGGGACCAGTGGCAATAGGTTTTCTATCCCTCCATCAGCAGTCGGCTGCTATTATATGTTACCCAATGTGAGGTTTTGATAGGAACAATGGGTTCAGTACACCACTTCATGGGAAATATGTCTCTGCTTCTCCTACCAAGAGCCTTAGAGCCTTATACCAGTGATTAGTTGCCTAGACCCCAGTGATGGTAAAATTTCTTTCTTCTCCATGTGACTCTTCATTTTCTTACTGAAAGATCTGGAGAGAGGGCTAGTTTGCATGCCTGTGTGCCACTAAGGGCTCTATGTAAGGTATCAGTTTTTGTGCCGACCCTAATGCTCTTTGTATAGGAGCTACCAGACGCAATCATCCCCCATCATCCATAGCTTTGCTTACCACAGTTTTGTTACTTGCGGTCAGCTGCTATCTGAAAACTTTAAATGGAAAATTCTAAAAATAAACAATTTGTAAGTTCTGAGGTATACACCATTCTGCGTAGCATAATTAAATCCTATGCTATCTCACTCTCCCAACTGGCATGCAAATCGTCCCTTTGTGCAGTGTGTCCATGCCGAGTATACTACTGCCTGCTGTTCATTTATCAGTTGGCTCAATGGCAGGATGAACTTTTGGAGTATCGCAGTGTCTGTGCTAAAGTAACCTTCATTTTTTAAATATTACCCACAAAGCACAAGGGTGGCAGTATTGGATGACAACTCAGATATGCCAAAGAGAAGTGGTAAAGTGCTTCTTTTATGTGCAATGGCAGAAATTCTCAACTTAAAGTGTCATATGCTAAGGTTGCTAAAATGTACAGTTAAAATGAATCCTCTTTCAAAAAATTGTGAAGAAAAACCCCCAGAAATTTATGCTATTTTTGCTTTCACACCTCAGACAGCAGAAGTTAGGGCCACGGTATGTGATGATTCCTTAGTTAAGTCAGAAAAGACATTAAATGTGGGGGGTGGGAGGCACGAAGAGAAAATGTAAAGCACTGAGCTTTTATAAAGACTTGAGCCACATAACGTAACATCAAGCCATGTTCTCCGAGTAAGGAATAGTTACACAGATTCAGGGATGGATGTTAGAGGCTACCTCTGCTGATGAAGAAAAACGATACTGCCACATATCTGGCAAAATTGGAAAAGCTGATCAAGAAGAACAAGTTAGGATCCTAAGCAAAATTTTACTTATAATGAAATTAGTCTTTTCTAGAAGAAGATGTTTATTTACAAAAGTGTAAAAGAAACATCGAGGCATAAAACATGAAAAGACAGGCTGGTTTGATAGTGTGGCGATGATGTAGGGGTTGAGAGAAAACCGGGTGTTATGTATACAGAGAATGCCTGTGCTCTCCAAAACAAAGCAGGACACAACTGCCTGTGTCCTGGAAACAGAATCAGCAAGTATAGTTGATAACTCTGATTCCACCGATGCTTCTTTCCAGCCTGAAAAAAATATGTGGAAGAAAAAGGTTGGAAATTTCAAGTTCTATTATTTGTAGACAATGCAACTCACCATCCTGAATCCATTTAATATAAAAATGAAAATATCCAGATAGTCATTTTACTCCAAAATATAACCTCTTTGATTAAGATCCTTTGCCAGGGCATGATTTAGTTTGTCAAGGCCCCATAGGCCAACTTGTTATTCAATCACTTTGGATGAGAAATTGATGCAGACTGCCCAGTCTGGAATAACGTAGCACTAGAAATCAGTCCCTGTGGGTGACCTGATAGCATTCATTAGCGCTGTAAGAAATAAACCGAAACCAGAAACTATTCATGGCTGTGGAGGAACTCATAACATGAACTTGTGATGCTGTTAAATGTTTCCTGGGGATCGGTGGAGAAGTGTGGGAAATCATTCGCACACTAGACAGATCGGTGGAAAAGGACTTGCCACACACTTGGAGCAGAGGTGGAAGATCACAGTGAAGGCCATGGGGTGTGCCAACAAATGTGCAATTGGCAGAACTTGTTGCATCGTCTACAGAGGAAGGGGAAGATGAAAAAGAAGAAGCCAACGCAAATCCAACGATGTGGACTGTAACAAAATTTGACAAAGTGTTTTGATTTACACAGATATTAAAGGAAAAAACCAAGACATATGATCTTTGGATGGGACATAGTATTTAGCCTTCCACGTGATCACCAAAGGATGAAAATCTCAGCAGCAATACTTGGATAAATTTAGAAAAGAACAACCCAGAAAAATGGATCATAGGAGGAACTCTAGATGAAGAAGGAGACAAAGGAGAAACCATAGATGAGCAAATAAGGCGACCTAACTGAGGTGGATGGGAGGGGGAAGAGGGAAATTCCCTAATGTACATGATGTACATTCACAAACATATCAAAGTCAGTCACTAAGCCAGACATGAGAAGGAGGGAGGGGGAGGGAATGGGGTGGGAATTGGGGAAGGGCTAAATGAGTGATGTGTGCATGTGTGCCTCCACGATCTTGTACTACACTGAGATGTATGACTACAATGCACTGATAAAAATAATGAGTTAACAATTTCTTTTTTTGTTGTTGTGGTACTGGGGATGGAACCCAGGGGCATTCTACCTTTGAGTGACATCCCAGACCTATTTTTTATTCTTAATTTTTTGAAACAGGGTCTCACTGAGTTTCAAAGGGCCTTAGCTGAGGCTGGTTTCAAACCTGCACAATCCTCCTCTCTCAGCCTCCCAAATGCTGGGATTACAAGCATGCGCCACCACACCTGGCCAACAATTTCTGATTACAATGATATTATAAAAGGTTTAAAGAAAAACAAAATCTTCCCAATCACTGGCATCTTCTGCAAGTGACACGCAACCTTTGACATCCTCATGGCTTCATGAGCCAAGGTCATTTGTCACCATGTTGAGTATATGAAATAAAAATAGGAGTATTTATAAGAAAAATTGGTGAGGATTTTCTGCTGTAGACATGTATAAATAAAGGTCAAAGAGAAGGGTTTTATACACATTTATCCTTTAGTAACATAAGGTGGATTATGTATAGAGACAAATACACTGAGTTATCCACAGATCTACGATGTATGTATTTATGCAAGTATGTATGTATGTATGTATATTTGTATGTATGTATGTGTGTGTATGTTTGCAATACTGGGGACTAAATCCAGGGCAATCTACCGCTAACCAACATCCCCCATCCTTTTTTATTATTATTTGGAGATAGGGTCTCTCCTTGTTGTCCAGACTCCCCTTAAGCTTGGAATCCTCTTATCTCAGCTTTCCAAGTTCCTGAGGTTATAGGCATGCACCACATTGCCCAACTAGAAGTGTATGCTTTAATACAATATTCTCCTAATATTGTATATTATTTTCTAATGATTTCCTTAATTTAATAAAAAAGATCCTAGTTAAGATTTCCTATTTTATGTTTGTTTTCTGACTTTCTAAAGACGTAATTTACAATGGATTGTTGATCTTAAGTACTACATAATATAAATTGACCATCGTTTTAACACTTTGGCCAAATGAAATTTTATTTTATAATATTCAACTAATCTAAGTGTGTTGACACATATTGGTAATTCCAGTACTTGGGAGTAATTCCAGTACCAAGCAGTCGGGAGGCTGAGACAGGAAGGTCAAAGGTTCAAGGCCAGCCTCAGAAAATTAACAAGTGAGACCCAGATTCAAAATAAAAGAATAAAACAGGCCTGGAGTTGTAGCTCAGAGGTAGAACGTCCCTGGGTTCTATCCCTACTACTACAAAATAATATGTTCACTTTATTCATCTTAAATGTATCACTGTTAAAGAAGCTTAAATCTAGTCCTTTAAATAATCACCCTTGTCTTCTTTCTAAAGCCTTTTCTAAATGAGCCTCTATGCAGACTGACTGTATTAGTCATGAACATTAACAGAATAGATAAGATCAATTAAGCATAGTAAAAATTGAGAACTCACTGGGAATTTGTCAATTTTAAATCTTACTTGTCTATTGTAGTAACAAAGCATGACGTTAAATAAGTGACAGATTTGAAATACAGCGGGTGTGAGCGATTTTATATCCTAGTAAATATAATATGGGAATTTTGCTTTCTCAAATATAATAAGTCCTCATTTTCTTTGTGAAAAACTGATGTGTTTACTGTTTTCATGGCATGGCATCCAACTTAATTTGACTCTGCAAAACCCCCCAATTATTTATTCATTCATATTTGTACACTTCATCCAAGCAATAAACCAGTCCATATGGCATCCCCAAAGAACCTTGAAATGACAGTGAGGCTATAAACAGAAAAGATTAAGTTTGCCTTGTACTTATTTGCAGTTTCAGCCTTTGCCAAAATGGACAATTACTTTAATGGAACATTCTTTTGTCATACTTAGCAAGTGGAAGATGAATTTGAATTGAAAAGAACTATGCACAGCCTACTTTATGAAATATGAATGTATTTCAGACAGGTGGTAGATTAAAAGCTACAATTTGGTGGTATCGCAATCGTTACACAACTTGACAATTTTCTTTTAATCTGATCATCAATATTTATATCATTTGCTATATAGAAAATACAGTCATGCTGCATGGATATGCTGTTCAAAAATAAAGACTTTTGAGAGAGAAAAAGGATGATTATTTAAAGGACTAGATTTATACTTCTTTAACAGTGATATATTTAAGACAAATTAACTGCATATATATATATATATATTGTGTGTGGGTGGGTGTGGTAGTGAGGATAGAGCACAAGGGTATTCTACCTCTGAGCTACACCCCCAGCAGTATTTGCTTATCTATTTATTTTTTATTTTTGTGGTGCTTCAGGTTGAACCCAGAGGTGTTCTACCTCTGACCTGCACTTACACCCCGAGTGTTATTTTATTTTTTTATTTGGATACAATTTCTCTTGCTGGGTTGCTGAGAATAACGCTAAGTTGTGGAGGCTGGCCTGGAATCTGTGATCCTCCTGTCTCAGGCTCCCGACTGCTTGGATGACAGGCGTTTGTCACCAGGTGCCACAATTCCCGGCCTTGCTTTTTATTTTATAGAGGTCTAATTTGATTGAAAGCAAGTCATGAATTTGATTTATAAGGTCTGCTCCCATAAAATGTTATATATAATTATTTAAGCAATCATATGAGTAACGTAGGGCAGATATTACCGTTTATACTTTTGTTAATTGAGGGCGAAGATTTGGAGGTTTACTGGTTTGTGCAAAGTGAACAGCTGACCTCATGGAGTCAAGATTCCATTTCAAGTCTCTGACTGAAATGTCTCTCAAATCGTTTCTTTTCATTCTCACAGCCCCCATCTGTACTCAATTAATTCCCACTTAACAAAAGAAGAGATAGTGAATTAAAAAAACACCAAACTGCATATACATTGATTGGCTCTACACCTATTCTACACCTATTTCAATTTCTCTTTTCTGTAAAAATACAAGTGTGGAGAGTGATGATGCATCCTCAGCAGGGAGCGTCTCTACTTTCTACTTACCCTTCAAGCCCCTAACCTCCAGGGCCTCTTCAGTGATCCCTCACTCCCAAGGACCTCATCACCTCTCACTTGACTTCTGCAGCTTCTGACTCTCCACAGCTCCATAGTGAACCTTTCCTTCAGCCAGTGCTTCCAGAGCCCTGTCGTTGATGCTTTTCCCTGTTCCCATTTCTCTAGGTTATTTATTCCATTTCTGTGTCACAGCTGTCATTTACGAATATCTCAGTAGCAGGAATAATCAAACTGCCCTGCCCAAGAGAGAGGGTTGTCACTACGATACAGGCACGGGGCTGGGTTTTCACTTCCTAGCCATATGAGAGACACTCCCTGTGTCCCCAAGCCTGGACGGGGTCTCCTCAGCCTTTGACTAGTTTTGGTTTCTACACAGACTTTTTCCTCTCAGAATGACCTTTTTTCTGTACTTCTGATTCTCCTCTATCTCCATCTTCCTGAAATATTCCTACTTACCTTTTTCGTATTTTATTATGTTTATACTTTTATTACTAAAATGCAGTTACACATCACAGTAAGGTTCACAGTGATACAAATATGCATATACATATCGCTTGGTATATTTCCAGGGTACAGTATGGGAGGAAGTACTTCACGTATATGAATCAGTCTGAAATTATCTTTCGAATGCAAACTTTAATAGTTATTCTAGAATTCTTAGAAACATCTATTCTTATTCCTACTTCTTCTCATTTCACAATACTGTAAGGCTTTCAAAGTAAAATGTAATATATCATTGACTGCTTTGTCTTCATCTAACAAAGTACCTAGTATTTTTTTGTTGTTATATCAGTCAATGCTTTCCAACCATTTCTAACACCACAGCACAAATCCTTCAATAGACACTGAATGAAAGTGGTTAGATGGTCAGTTCTGCTCTTTCGATAATGTTTCTCTCTCCAAATATTTTATCTCATATAAAATGTTATAAACACTTTTATTTATTCATAATAGAAGAGTTTAAAACTGAGACATTTTTTAAATCACATTTTTAAAAGGACATTAAGAACTAGTAACCAGTGCTGGGGATATAGCTTAGTGGCTAAGTACATTCTATAAAATGCATGAGGCCCTGAGTTTGATCCCCAGAAACACACACACACACACACACACACACACACACACACACAATGGTATTTCTAAAAACAAACAAAAAGGATTAACTGTTAATTAACATAACAGATCTTCGATGTCAGAAAGATGCAATAAGGAATTAAAATGTCATGCATGGAACAATTTCTATTTACATAAGACAGCTACAATTATAGGTAGAACTAAAAAGAGATTTCTTCTTCGTTACTGCTTAGCATAATTCACACTTATGTTTAAATATACCTTCACCTACTTTCTTTTCCAGTGTTTTTCAGGAAGGAACATTTTATGAAACAAACAAGTTAAAATGAGTAAGAAGAGGAAATTCAGCCATTCTTGGCAGTCAATGAATATCCACAGAGGAAAAAATGATTCTATGTGATCTCTCCAGCCCCTAATAAATTGCTTTTTTGGTCAATCCATATGATAAATTTTTATTTATTATATATCATATTTCTTTGTTATGTTTTTCATCTTTATTTCCAAGGCTTTACCATCAACAATATTTTTATAACAATTTGCCATGAATCATTTACCCAGTTAAGTATAGTTGATAATTATCAAGGAAATTTATTTATTCTTTTTAGTGATGAATATATTCAAATATTTACACACACACACACACACACACACACACACACACACACACACACCCTTGTGAAAAAACAATGAAAGCAGAGGACATATTCCCTAAAGGTTGTTGATAATTGACCTCTAAGCTCTTTTTTAGAAAACAACAAAAGATCATTAAACCAAAGTCCCTACAGCTTTAGTAATAGCTATGTGACTTCGACATCTGACAGACATTGAGATCTATATGAGGTTTTGTGAAAAGAAATGGGTTTAGATGAAGTGGATAATGTCATGTTTGCATCTTTACTTATTGTTGGATGATTTATCTTGCTAATATTTCCAATAAAAGTTGCATAAGAGCACTCCAGGTGAGCCTACTCCTGTGCAGTACTACCCCTGAAAGCACTCTTCTCATATTGTTTTAAAAATATTTCAGTTGTGCCGGGCGTGGTGGCGCACGTTTGTAATCCCCGCGCTTTGGAGGCAGAGACAGGAGGATTGCGCAGGTTCCAAGCCAGCCGCCTACGCTGGCTTAGGAAACTCTGTTTCCTAAGTAAAAGAAAAATATAAAAATAGGTCTGGGAGTGTAGCCCATAGGTAGAATGGCGTCCAGGAACACCAGTACCACCAAAAACAAAAAATTTCAGTTGTCTATAAATCATACTTAGTTTTTACATTTATTAATATATGCTTATTTGTTTGCTGTTGTTTTGGCTTGAGTGAAAAGTAGAATTAAAGGATATGAGGGCTTGAAACGTTTTGTATTAAAAGTCAAGATATACAACATATACTTACTAATTATTATTATTTAGGTAAGCCATTTTTTATTTTTTTATTTTATTTTATTTTATTTTTTGATGGTACTAGGGTTCCTGGAAGCCCTTCTCCTCCGGGCTACACTCCCAGACCTATTTTATACTTTTCTTTTACTTGGAAACAGGGTCTCTTATGCCAGCGCGGCTGGCTTCGAAACTGCACAATCCTCCTGTCCCCGACTCCCAAGCACCGGGATTACAAGCATGCGCCACCATGCCCGGCAATGTTTTTATATTTTAATCATATAGAATTACTACTTTTTCTGTGTGGGTCTGAGGATGGAACTCAGGGAAATTCGGCCTCTGAGCTACACCCCCTGCCCTATTTTTTTATTTTTATTTTGAAACAGAGTCTCACTAAGTTTTGGAGGGCCTCACTGAGTAGTTGAGGCTGTCTGCGAACTGCGATCCTCTGGTCTCAGCCTCCCGAATGCTGGGATTACAAGCGTGCGCCACTATGCCCGGCTTAGAATGACTACTCATTGAAATTGAAGGAATGACTTAAGTTCTTTGACCAGATTGGTTGCTTTTGATATAAATATTACCTTATTCAAACTGCCTTCCAAAAAATGACAAATTATATATTTATAGAATATATAATTTATATATTTATAGAAGTCTATGTCATGAGATAAAGCTTCAGACAGGTGCCATCTGCTAGATCAGTGTGGTTACCAAGAACACATGTCTTTCTACCTCTTCATTTTATTCCCCAAAATTTGCCTTATCCTAGTAGTGCTTACCTTGAGAAATAAAGAAAATAGACAGGAATCTCTAGTACTACATATTTTTATGTTATGTTTCCCCACACCTCAGTATTTTCAGCAATATATGGTAGATTTGCCCTAACCAAAAAGACTTGGGTCAGTGTGCACAATTGAATCTACACCTGTAGGGACTGTGATACACTGACTGGTTTCTCTTAGGTTGCTCCATTCCTGAGTCAATATTTATTGTCAAGGGATGAGAGAGACTGGTTTCTAAAAATGAGTTTAATTATGGAAAACAAGAGAAATCAATCCTTTAGTTTTATGACTAGTTTCTATGTGATATATATATATATATATATATATATATATAGGCTTTGAAATGATAAGACCGGTAAGACAATTATGCACGGTGGAATTAACAGTACGTGTAAAATTGGTTCTAACTTATTTTGTGTGGGTGACACATTTTAGTACCAAAATTCCAGGTTGTATTTGAAAGAATTGCATGACCTAAAATATTACTATAGTATGCACAATCCTATAAAATTATGCAGAGCTGGCACTTTATACAACCTGCGATCTCTAAGGCCTGTGAAATGACACTACCACTGTGCACTTCCCTAAGATAGAGATACATTCCTCATACCTCTTTCTTCACTACCAACTTGATTTCGTGCTATGGCATAAATCTTAGAAGTGCAGGTGGTTCCTGGGCTGCGGCATGTCCAGCATTTACTCGGCGACATGATTTTAATACAGGCATTGTTATAAAAATACATATTCTTGATTGTTACAAAAATTTTTTATTCACTGTTCAAAATTTGGTGGCAAAAACTGTCATAAGTTTGTTATACACTGTATGTCTACATTGTTCCAAAAGTGTCCCTTCAAGGTAAACACACATGTGGCTGTACGGAGAAATGTATGTTTTCATGGGTAGAAACACAGCACACCTACAAAGTATTTTCTTCATATTCAATCATCCACACTCTCGTCTGTTCAGCAAGAGAGGGAATGAATGATAATCATAGGTGGGAAATCACAGTCACATCTCAGAGTTAGAAAGCTAATGCTTATAAAAATAAATCGCAACTTTTGCAGGCTTTTCTTAAATTTTTGTGGAATAATATGTTTTACTTACAAGGAATTATTCAAAGATGTAGGATTCATTTTATTAAAATCAGCAACTGTATTTTAAAGCAAATAGATCTTGACATCAGATGGGTTTAGGTTTGACCCATGGTCTTCCCTGTCACTTGTTGAGCCTCTGGGACCAGTTAGTAATCAGTGAGCCTCAAATGAAGGGAAACTGTAGCTAAGTATCTATTTATATAGAAATTATAAGTATATAAAACTCTTAGCTTCTTGTTCTGGCAGTGTCACTCATCAGTAACAAAGTGAGGGAAATGCCTTAATATTCCATCACTGAAAAGATTCCAAGTAATTTGTTTATGTTTATACCTTAAGCAACCTCACATAGCACCTCAGCATTAACCAATATACCTGGGTTATTGTAAAATTTACCACCATGTCAGTTTCTCATGTAGATTCCCACTGTAACTACAATACCACCAGAAAGCAGATGGACGGCTTTACTGACCAGCAAACCAAAACAACTTGGCTTGTGAACAATGACCCCACAGCTCTGATGGCAAGCTTGACACAATGAGCACCCCCAAAGCAGCAGACATATAGGAGAAAAAGCCACCTACTGTGTTCTTAGCTTGTGAGCTGACTGTAAAGAGCCCATCCCAAACTGAGGCCTGTTCCTCTCTGTCCCCTTCAAGTTAGTTAGGGCGAGACTTTTGATCCTGGCTAGGCAAGACAATATCCCTTGCAAGCCAGAAGAAGCTATAGAAGATAGAATTCACCCTTCATTAATCCTTAAGGTTAAGGAAATAAAGTCTTGGGGGTTGAGAGACAGAAATGATGTAGGATAGAATAAATAAAATAAATAGGCAGAAAGAAGACATAGAGAAGAAGAAAAATGTAACTTTAATTAGGAAGCCTGTCACAAGGCTTGTTATACCCAAAAATTTCTGTTGGCTGTTCTTAGGGATATATCTCTTTATCAAACAAGAGAGGTCACACAGAACCTCTTGGGTACTATTGAAGAGAAAATCCTTCAAAAATTGTTATTGGTTCTTCAAAAATGGATACTTACATAAGATAGTGAAGGTCAGGACCTGGAAGATGACTGGAACACTCTAAATCACTTTGTGACTACTGAACTGAGGATATCCTCTAATATTTCCTGCCCACCCCTAACAAAAATGTTCCCTATAAATAAGAACCTTATACTTCCAAAATGACTTCTCTCACCTTTGGGGTTTCAGAGTTTATGCAAGAAAAAAAAAATATATATATATATGTGTGTGTATGTATGTATGTATGTATGTATGTATGTATGTATGTAGGGAGCATTTAGCTGGATACTCAGAAATGTGGGGAAGTTCTACCAAAACAAGTGAAATTATTTTGGCTCATGTGTTTGCCCTTTTCTAACTTCTTAAAAAAAAATTTAGATCACTAACAGAAAGATTTGAAGATGATGCACTTGGAAAAATTACTTGCTAATTTCCATATTTCATTTGAATTTCAGCTGGAGCATAATTGAAGATCTCCTTGTAAAGCAAAGTATCTTTACTTTTAAAGCACCCTCTCTATAAACCCTTTAAAATTATTGAGCAGAAAAATGTGAACCACTTACTTCAGCCTGACTCATTAGTTATGGCATTAATTTTTCAGTCAAGAAAAATCTAATTTTCTTCCACTTCTACTTTGCTAAGATCAGTTTAATAGCTATTGTCTCACTTCAGAAATAAGAATGATTTCAGAGAGGTGATTGGGTTTTTGAATTACCATTGTTATGGGATGAGTTTCAAAGTCATAAATATTTATGCAGAACAATTATGCATTTTCAAAATTTTAATGTTTTGGGGTTTAGTTTAGTGTTGTTGTTTTTTATTCTGAGGATAGAAACCAGGTGCATTTTTATTACTGAAATATACCCCCAACCCTATTTTATTTGTTTTTTCTATTTTGAAGCAGGGTCTTACTAAATTCCTGAGGGCCTTGCTAAGTTGCGTAGGCTGGCCTAAAACCTGCAACCTTCCTGTTTTAGCCTCAACATACTGGGATTACAGTTATATGTTACTATTCCCAGCAAATGTACTTATTGAAATGTAAAATTTAAGGCTTTAAGTTTGTTGCTTCAATGTTATGATTAAAAGAACATGCTAATCCAAGAGTAAACTTTTTATATATTTGCTAAGTAATTACAATAAGATATTTATATGTTATCTTAACTTGGAAAATAAGCTTTGTTTTGTCATAGAAAATCATTTAAATTATCTTTTTAGTTTCAGAGAAAATCAGTACCTCTAATGTGAATATAAGAAAATATGACCTAAACGTGTCCGGGATATTTATCTGAATTATAAGAACTTATTACCTGAAAACTGAGTTCAAAATATGATAGGAGGACTTATCTTTGGAAAAAATAAAGATATTATAATTTTTCTTTATTTTCTCTAATGTCCGTGATGTACATAAACAAACATATCAAAGTCAGTAACTAAGCCAAACATGAGAAGGAGGGAGGGGGAGAGAATGGGGCAGGAATTGGGTAAGAGCTAATTGTGTAATGCATGCATGCATGTATCCACCATCTTGTACTCCATTAAGATGTATGACTACAATGCACCAATAAAATTTTAAAAATATAAGAATAACAATTATTAAGATAAAATCAAACTTAATAATTCATAGAGTATTTGTCACATATTTACTTACATATCAAGCAGCAATAATGTAATTCAACATATCCTACCCTATCTCAATTATATATAAATATGCTTATTTGAAAAAGTTCTTATTGGTATATTTATAACATATTTCTTCTGTGTAGATATGAAACAGTAAGATTAAACAATCTTAACTGAAAAGAACAAATCCAAAGGCATCATAATGTCTAATTTCAAAATATATTACAAAGCCATAATGACCAAGCAGTATGGTACTTGCAAAAAACCAAAAATACAAACAAAAGAACAGTAAAACACCAGACATATAGAACAGTGAAACAGAACAGAGATCTTAGAAATAATCCCATACAGAGTGTAGTCCTAAGGTAGAAGGGCTTCCAGGAACCCCAGTACCACCAAAAAGAAAAAAAAAAAAGAAATAATCCCATACGTATACAAACATCTAATCTTTGACTAAGAACATATATTGGGCAAAGAACTTTTTCAATAAAGGATATTGGGAAAATTAGATATCCACATACAGAAGATTATAATTGGATCCTTCTTTCTTACCACACACAAAGAGTCACTGGATTATAACTTGAATAAAAACCTGCAACTAACAAACTTCTAGGAAAATAACACATAAGAAATGCTATATGAGGCAAGCACTTTTTAGATATGGCCCCCAAAGCACAGGAAGCAAAAGCAAAAATAGCCTTTCATCTAACTATAATAGTTTTGTACAGAAAAGCAAACAATCAACAATAAAAGATAACCTATATGTAGGTGTGCTGGCACATGCTTGAAATATCAGTACTTGGAAGACTGATAGAGGAGGATTGCAGGCTCAAGACCATTCACAACAACTGAACAAGACTCTCAGAATCTAGGCAGACTCTGTTTTGGAACCAAAAGTATAAAAATGGCTGGGAGTATAGCTCAAATATAGAGTGCCTCTGAGGAAGAGGAGGATGAGGAGGAGGAGGAGGGGGGGAGGAGGAGGAAGAAGAAGAGGAGGAGGAGGAGGAGGAGGAAGAAGAAGAGAGATGATTGAGACCACTCACAACACTAGAGAAAGTATTTACAAACTATATGTTTGACAAGGAGTTGTTACCCAGATTTTATATATATATATATATAAGAAACTCAGTAACAGTAACAACTAAAATCTGATTAAAATAGGAAAATTACTTTAATAGAACTTTCTCAAAGGAGGGCCTATAAATGGCAAATAGTTACATGAAGAAAAAAAAACTCTCAGCATCACTAATGATTAGTGAAATGCAAATCCAAACCACAAAGAAATTTCAGCTCAGGCCAAGAAGAATGATTATTAACCAAGAGGCAAAAGATGACATGTATTGGTAAGATGTGAAGAAAATAGAACTCTTACTTCATTCACACTTTTTGGGGGGTGTATAGAATCCAGCCTGGTATGTCTAACCATCTGGTTGTAATCGCCATTTTGGCCACTCAGTGATCCTAGCACAAATTCCAAACTTTACAAGATAAACAAAGTTGATAAGATAGTCAGCATTGTATTTTGGGCCAGCAGATGGTGCCTCGACTGTTTCTTTTCTTTTCTTTTCTTTTTTTGGTGGTACTGGTGTTCCTGGAAGCCCTTCTTCCTCCGGTCTACACTCCCAGACCTATTTTATATCTTTTATTTGGAAACAGGGTCTCCTAAACCAGCACGGCTGGCTTCGAACCTGCGCAGTCCTCCTGTCTCCGCCTCCCAAGCGCGGGGATTATAAGCGTGCGCCACCACGCCCGGCACCTCGAATGTTTCTTAACTGATATTTGGCATGCTAATAGTTTGGGGGAAATTCAGATATAATCTGTCTAGCTGTAGGCCACCACTGTCTAGATTAGCATATAAACCCCTTCCTCCTACCTCGAGTACAGGGATCATCCTGTCTTGTTGCCGCCCAGGATATACTTCTCCCCATAAATCCCGAAATTGCAGAGTATCATTTCTTAATACAGAAAAAATTTATTTCCAAAACCTCTACTTCACCTAACACTATTAAGAAACTAGATGGGAATAATGAAGATATTTTTACTTACTAAATTAAACTGAACTAAAATTAAATTGAGAGGATATAAAAAAAAAAACTCAGAGGAAAGTATTGACTTAAAAAGCATTCTGGATCAAATATAAAAGGAAAAACAGAAACCAAACCCAAGTATGGCATAACTTTAATCACTTGGGATATTACAATAAATGTAAATTATGTTGTTTTGGATGCAGGAAATACTCATAATTAAAAGGCAGAAATTTAGAGACGTAAAAAATCGAATCTGATCTCTTGTCCCAATTTGTATACCTACAGATAAAGTTATTCATTCAACAATGAAAATGGTTACATAATTAAAGTCTCAAAATTATCATTATTAGTTTTCATATCTTAGAAACACTGTAAAATCAAGCCAGGAATTCTCAACTTAATCATAAAATAAAATAAAAGTGATTATATTTTACTTTTAAATAATGTCATTTCCTTTTTCTTGTGTGTGGTACTGGGAATGGACCGAGGGGTCTTCTAACTTTGGGCTATCCTCCCAGACCTATTTTTATATTTCATTTAGAAACAGGGTCTCACTAAGTTGCTGAGCTACACCCTACCTCTGAGCTACACCCCAGCCTTTTGTTTTTTGTTTTTTTTTTTTAAATAGAATCTCACTAGGTTGCTGAGAGTACTTCTAAATTGCTGAGACTGTCCTTGAACTTGTGATTTTCCTGTCTCAGCCTCCTAAGTATTGGGATAACAGGGTGTACCACCGTGTCCAGCCACTCTATAAATTCTTAATGACATTATGGGGAACTTAGTCATTCTGATATCTAGAGACGGTAGATGAGGATGTAGATTCCTCCGTGGCCCGTGTCTGGCTCTTTCGGATACTGCCATTACTTTTCTGAGTTCTTAACAAAAGACTGAGAATTTTGAAGAGACAGAGAATGAGAATGATTCATTTTCAACTCCACTAAGTTCTGGTTTCATCATATGTCCTATGAAATTGTGTTGGAAATAGAGCAATTCCTTTTTTAGATACACTCTGCTCTTATTTTATCACAGTCATTGAGAAAAAGCCAGAAGACACTTCCTAAATTCTACCTAAAACTCTTTAGTACAAACATCCATTCACTAGTCATACTTTGTTTTCTATTTCAATGCAAAAAAATAAATTTTCCATCACTATAAAAGAGCTCGTCTTCATCCGTCTTCCTTTATATTTTTTCATATTTTCTTTAAAAAATTCCTGCTAGTTTTCTGAAAGTCATGTGACTTCTAATAATTATTTTGGTACTATTTTAGGCCATTTGGGCTGCTATCACAAGGCGGTGTGCACTGTGTAGCTTGTAAGTAAGAGGGATTAATTCCTTACAACTCTGGAGGCTACAATGTCCAATATCTAGCCAAATCCATGTCCTCACAGGGCAAAGGGGAAGAGAGTTCTCTCGTAGCCCTGTTTTTATAAGGAAACTAATATCACACATGAAGGCTCTGATTTCAGGATGTAATCATGTTCCAAAGACCTTCACTGCCTAATACCATCTCCTTTGGAGTTAACATTTCAACATATGAATTGAAGAGAGGATACAAGCATCTGGACCAATGCAGAGACCTCTTAGACTTTTGCTAACATTTTCCTCATTCCAGCTTCTGCCAATCATGTGCACCTGATGGAACAGGTGTTAGGTTTTGTTACTAGAAGAGTACATTATTAGGTCCTGATATTTCTTTCACTCAATTTGGTGACATAAAGTAGTCCAAACTATGGTGAAGTAGTACTACTATTAATTTTGCTATTATTTCGAGCAATCAGAAATTTTGCTAGGTGTCAGTAAAAGTTTTTCTCTGAATAAAGCCGGAAGATTCTAAGGCTGAGAACGAGAATCTTTTGAAGAGCTATTTACTCGTGTCTGATAGTCGATGTCTTTTAAATGGGCCTTCAGGTCCTCTGCTAGTGAGACATTTAGTCCTCCCTCATACCATGGTGGCCAAACTCTCAAGGTGAGGGGGGGGGTAAGGGTAAGAGAGAGAGGAGAAAAGAAAAGGTATCTACAACCTGAAGCTCTAATACATTTTAGGATCTAGCTTTAGAAGTTAGAGCAACTTTAGTTGCATATTAATCACAGAGAGCGTGAAACAATCCTGTCTAGGTTCTGAGGTGAGATTGGTTGCTTCCACTGCAGCTGATGGGAAATGCTCTGGAAGAGAATGAGGAACTAGAACACTACTGTGGGTATCTTTGGAAAATGAAGTCTGACTCAGTGGATTTGACACTATTTCTCTTTATGAGAGGAACAGAATAAGAATGGACAGCAAAATCCATATTCACCTGCTGAGGACTGTGGAATGGAAGCCCCTATGCAAATGATCTCTACCTCCCTTGTAGCTTTGCGTGCTCTAAAATAGTTAATTACATCCCTGAAAACTCCAGGCTTTTAGTGTGTGTGTGTGTGTTTATGTTAAGGGGTTCTCTTTGCCATTTTTCTGTTTCCTCTTTCTTTTGCCCTAAACAGTAAATAGCTTGTCAAGACACTAGAAATGATCATAAAGGGGATAAATTAGGTTTTATTTTGTATTGAGCTCAATGTCTGACTCAAATAGAAGCTAACACTAAATGCACAGGAAAAGTAGACCCTGGGACAGCTCCCTGTATGTGAACTTGCTGACTCATTTACTCTTCACAAGAGATTATATATTACAGTTAATGTTCTTTAGTGACAGGTAAGATTAAACTGTGTGCAAATGGGCCTTTTAGGACTCCATTTCTCTGATTCAGCATCATTTCATGGCTGCAGCAGGTGATATGATATAAAATAATAAATATTTAAAGTTATGATATGAGTAAATATAAAAATGTTTATTTCACTACTATATATTCAATAAAAAAATAAGACTATAATATGAATAATTGGATAAAATAAGTATTTCCAACAAGAGACAGATTATGTGTATACATCTTGTATCCTAGTAGAAAAGTTAACTCTCAATCAACTTATGATTTTTATCATACTAATATTTTCAAAGTAATATATTTCATATAGCATTTCATCTTATACAAAATTAATAAAAGTCTCATTGGTTTATATGAAGACCTTAAATCAGCTTCCTAAATACTATAAAACTAATATTTAGCTACTAAAAATACATATTAATTCTATATGCTGGGAGCAATGAGTAATTTTAACATATATCTTCTTCAAATAGATAAAACATGTGAACGATTTAAAAACAAGCATCCTTTTGTTAACCTTGACAAACAACATTTACTAGACATTTTGATATCCAGAAAGAACAAGTTTTGTCCTTGAGTTATTTTATAATTTATTTCAGAACTACGGTCAGAGTAAATGAACACAAATAAAACATTAATTCATAAAGATAATTTTTAAAAATGGACCCCTAGACACAAAATATTATGTTATGAACATAATTATATATTTTATTTCTTTTGAAACTTTACTAGGGAATTTATTCAAAAACATTTTAAGATACTGATTCATTTCCATTCATTCAAATTTCTTTCTTTTTTCTATTTTCACCTCTCTCTTTTAGCCCCCCTCTATCACTTTACTAGGGCTTCTCTTTCTTTGTCTAGTCACTTTTGTACCCCAATTTCTCCCTAACTTCAACAGATGAGGGGAAATAGAGGACCCTTTATTATTTTGACTGACCGCTCTCACTTAACATAACATTCTCTAGTTATATCCATTTTCTTTCAAGTGACCGAATTTTATTCTTCGTTATGGCTGAGCAGAATCCCATTGTGTCTGTATCCCATAATTTTCAATCCATTCATCTGTTGATGGATACCCAGGTTGGTTGCATAATGTGGCTATTGTGAATTGTGTTGCTATAAACATAGGTGTGCCTATATTGCTATAATACTCCGGTTTCAATCCTTTTGGAAAGATACCCAGGAGTGGTATAGATGGGTCAAATGGTAATTACATTCCAGGGTTTCTGAGGAACCTCCAGGCTGCTCTCTGAAGTGACAGCCCTAATTTGCAATTCTACCCATGGAGTATCAGAGTTCCTATTTCCCCACATCCTTCTTAGCATTTATTAGGTGGTATTTTTGGTAATGGTCATTCTTTGTAAGTTTGACCGAGTGGTGTAAGAGAAATGTTGAAGTCTCCCTATATATTAGGGTCTGAAATTTAATGTCATAGTTTTTATTTAAAGCAGTTGTGTCCACAATTGGTATAGAAATGCTTCCTATAGTTATATCCTCTAGTTGGAGTGTTCCTTTTATCAGTTAAAAAAAAAATCCTAGTTTTTCTTTTCTGAGAAGTTTTAGCTTGAAGTCTATTTTGTTAAGAGATGCTTGTTTCCAGTCTCCACTTGCTTGGAATATCTTTTTCCAAACTTTCACCTTTAATCTATGAATCTTTGCCTATCAGGTGTGTTATTTTCAAGCAGCATAAAGTTTAATTCTGTTCTTCAATCCATTTTGCTGGCCTTTTCCTTTCTAATGGGAACTATGACTATTGACACTCAATATTATTAAGAAATTATTTTTATTTCTTGTCATTTCTATTTGTATTTTCTGTTTGATACTGTTACGTCTTCCTTGACTATTTGTTAATTGGATAGAGTTCAATCTTTCTCTGGATCTAGTGTTTATTTTTAATTTTCTTTTTGTGTTTTGTTTCTTTTACTAGGATCTATTTTCTCTACTTCCAGTTTGATATAATAAACTTATTTAATCTATGGTTGTCTTGAAAGACTGATTTCTCCGTTGACTTTGAAAAATATCTTTGCTAAATAGTCTTGGTGTGAAGTTTGTCTTTTTGTTGGGTTTATACTACATTGTTCCATGCTTTACTGGCTTTTATGACTTGGTTTGAATCACCTGGAGAGATTCTTACTGTTTTACTTCTGAATGTCATTTGGCCTTATGTTCCTCGTGGATTTAAGATTTTCTTTTTGTCCTTTATATGTCAGTAATTTTTATTATTATGTGGCATGGAGAAATTCTTCTTTGAGCTTGTCGAACTGATGTTCTGAATATTTCCTGCACATCGAGTATACAACTTGTTTTTGATTTTTATGTTTGGAAAGTTCTCTGATATTATTTTTCTGAAGAGGTTTTTAATTCTCTTGCTTGGGCTTCTAGACTGCACTGCTCATCATTTTCACTGATCTTATCCAAAACAACTGACAATACAATTTACAAGAAGGAATATTTGTTCATAGTTTTTGGAAATTTCAGGGTTTGGTCCATAACAGTTGGGATCTTCAGAACTCGGGGTGTGGAGGTGGAAAACAGAGTACTGGAGATAGTAGGGACACTGCTTTCACATCATAAAGCCCAGAAACAAGAGAGAATGAAAGTAGGAGGAAGAAGGTTTTTACATAATCCCCAAGGCCCAGGGAAATTTTCTTAGCAACCAAGCTCTATTGTTCCAACATTGCTACTTTTTTTTTTCCATAAGAGATAGTGGGAAATTCTAAATATAAAATACTATTCCCTACCTTTGACCCCCTAGAACTCACAGCCACCTCAAAATGCAAAATATATTTAGGCCATTTGTAAGAGTTCCCATAGTTTTAACAGCACACAAAATTCCAATTTTGCTCTGAGACTCAAAGTAAACTTATGGCTGCAAGTCCCTACAAAAATTTAAAAAATACATTACATATATTCAATGTACAATAGACCAGAATAAATATTTTCATTCCAAAATGGAGGACTAGGGCCACAGAGAAAAAGGAATGGGACCAAAAATTCATAGAGAACCAGCAGGGCAAGCATTTTGTCCTGGAACTCCATTTCTGGCATTCAGGGTACATGGCAGTGAGATATAATCTCCAAGATGCCTTGGCAGCCCTGCCTGTACAACTTGGTTGATTGCAATGGGCAACTAGTTCTTTTAGTCTCTCTCCATGGCTCACAACTTGAAGCCTTTTTACTCAGTCATTACATGTATCTGTCATTTCAACATCTCAGAGTTTTTTTTTTTTTTTATAGAAACCTTGGCTTTACCTCAACAGCTTTACAAATTACACCTTTGGACCTGTTTGCAGGTATTCCAACCTTGACACAAATTGCCTGGCTTCTCTGGCCTTCTTTGGAATCTGGACCCTTTTTTCCCCCAGCAAAGCCAGCATTATGTGAGTGCCAAGATCAACTTCAAGCAGAAAAGGTAATCACGCTTTATTTAATCACTGCTACTTATCCCTTTTTAATTATGATTTCTGGTCCTTCATCCTCCATGGCTGACACTGGTGCACCTACTTCATAGCCACTCCTATCATGACCACTGCAGGGCCTACCTCCATCATGGCCACTACTGAGCCCACAGACCTCCAACTGCCCTAATTATATTCCTAAGTTTTTCCTACAGTACTATTTCTCTGAGCCCCAGGTTTACCCATGCCTTTCTGGTCAAACTGAAAATCTATATAGTCTCGCTGTTTTGTTTTCTGTTCCCAAAATTCACTATACAACTGACTGAATGGAGACAGCAATATCTAAAATTCATTTTGAATACTGTTTTGAGATTTCTCCACCAACTTAATCTGTCAATCACCTCTACATTCAGACTCACACAAAGTTTTAGGACATGGTCAAAATACCAGTAATTTTATTTTTTTTCCAGAATATGAGGCCCCTATTCTTCCTAGTGGGTCCTCTTTACCCTACCATCAGCCTTTCTTTCATCATTCTAGCCCTTTCAACTTCCTGTACAAATCTGTTCCAAAGATTCACAAAACACATGTAGATATATGTATGTAGATATAGATATAGCATATGTAGACATACATATGTAGATATAGCAGTGACCCAACTTCTTGGATACCAATTTCCGTCTCATTCAATATTCTCATTAATATAATCCAATATGACTGACCACACAACATAAAAGAAGTAGTATTTATTTTCTCACGATTTTGGAGGTTTCAGAGTTTCAATTTATGTCATGTTGGGGATGTTCAGTAGATGGTGGTAGAAAGCATAGAAAGGGATAGAACGAGGGCTCTACTCTCACATCACAGAGGACGGAAGCAAGAGAAAGAGAGCAAGCATAGAGGTGGAGGAACCTTATAGAATCCTAAGGCCTCACCCCTGGGAAACCCTACTTAACCCCACTTTGAACATCACTGCCATATTTCCATGAGGGCTAAGAGAACATTCTAAATCCAAACTATTACATAGAAACTCTTTTATACCTGTTATTAAGTTTTATCATTTAACGTTATCCCATAGATCTCGAATGTTAAGGTCATGTTTTCAAATTCTCTTAATATTGTTGACTGCATATTTTTTCAATAAATTGTCTTATAAGATCGAGACTGTTTTCCATATGGTCTAGTCTGCTGGTGATAGTTTGTATTGAAAATTTCACTTCAGTTATAATGTCCTTCATTTATTTTAGAGCTTCTTTTTGGTTCTTATTTAGGAGATTGATCTTTATTGATAAGATCTTTGGTGATTTTTGTCTATAATCAAGTTCTAAATTCTCCTTCTGGCATTCTCTGTACTTCTGTATTGCTTAATTGTTATGGAGTTGTGGAGCTCAGTATTTCCTTACTAGTCTTCTTTCTCATGTTTTGGAGATTCTTAAGTGGTACCTCTTGTGTTTGCTTTCACACTTTGCATAGGAATCCTATATCTAATTATCATCCCCTTGTCATGAATCTTGTGCTAGAGATAAATATTTACCATAACATGTGTCTTAGGTGGTGCTGATATTGGCAGCCTCTGACTGGCCACAGGCCTCTGTCCCCAGAGCCCACATACAGTCAACTAGAGGTTGTAGTGACTTGAGATTGCCTAGGTTTTACTGTCCCAGTGAGACCTCCTGCTGCTCTTCTCGCAGTACTCACTTGAGACCCTTCGGGCCACCTGTTACAGGGATCCAAACTGCAACTGGATAGAGACTATAATGTGTGTATGCCTAGGTTGCATTGTTCTTATGTCAACTCCTTTCTTCTTGTACTCCACAGATACTTTACTATAGCTCTGTAGCCCTCAGTGTGGGCCCTCTGCCAGCTAGCCACTATGGACTGGGGTTAGTCCCTAAAGACCTGCTTGCTGCTATACCAACAGGGCCAGGTTCAGTGAGATGAATAATGCCAACTTTCAATCAAGTTTTAAACCCTGCAATAGCTCAAATTAAAACCTATGCCCTTTGTCCACCCTGCTCTTCTGTCTTCACTCTACTGGTGAGGGGCTGTAGCATCTCATACCCTCAGTGAGAGAAGCAGGCTTTGCTAGCCAGCCACAGCCATGCTAGGCTCCAAAGACCCACCTGCTTCCACATCTTTAGGGCCAAAGCTCAGAAGTACAAGCAATCACAACTTTCTGCTGAGTTTTGTCACCTTGAGATACCACAGCTTCAGTCTATGGTCATAGTTTCAGTAGCCTAGAAGGGCAGCGTAGACTGCACCTATAGGTCCCTTCCCTAGGAACTCTAGAAACTATCAACAAATTCACACCTCATCAAGTCCAACCGCAAACTTCCAGGCTCTGCAAGAATCCTCTGCAAATTTACAGACCCTGGTGAGTTCCATAGGTGCTGCAGAGACATCATTGTCCTACCCTCCTCACCGGACATGCAGGCTCTCCTAGAGGCTGAGATGACTTCAAACTCAAGATCAAGATGAGACAGGTTACAGCACCTCAGATGTCTATAGAAAGAGTCTATATACTGACAGTTCCAATGAGTTGTACTGCTACTACAGGAATATTCACTGGGCAATCTGGATGATCTAGATATTCACAGCCATGGGGAGCAGGTTAATTTTGCCTTTCATGTTGGTTCTCTATGAACACTGTCTCCATAGGGTTCAGGGTTTTTTTGTTTTTTTTTTTTTTTTTTTTTTGCTGGAATTCTTATGGAGGAATGGTAGCCCCTCCTCTAGCCTACAGGGTATGGAGCTAGTGAGGCACTCTCCTAACCTATGCTCTATCATTTTCTCCTTTTTTAAAATATACTTTTATTGGTGCAGTTTAGTCTCACATCATAACAAAGTTCAGAGTGAATGGGACATACATGCACACAGCACTTTGTCAGCTTCCTCCCAGCCCTCTCCCCAAGAGATCTATGTGTACAGGAGTATTTGAGAAAGGAAGAAATTTTAAATCAAGAAATAGAAAAAGTAGGGTTACATAGGTGGTGGGGAAGAAAAAAGAGATTTCTGGAAAATTGAGAGAACAAAGCAATAATACAACCACAGAACTAAAGAGAAAAGATCTTTGATGTGAATCATAATCTCTGGATGCATTACCAGAGCAGGCTGCTGGGTAGGAGACTAAGGACATGAGGAGATTCAGGGTTCTGGTTAGCTGCCTTCTTTCATACCTTTGTTAGTTTCTTCACTTTGCAATGAAGACAACCTCACTGTCTCAATGTGTTTTGAAAAAAATTACACAATGCAAAAGCCGGTGCATCTAGATGTTTATCTACAAATCTTATGATAAAAGGAACTGTTAAGTATAAAAACAGTACCCCTTTTTCTATTCAGCACTCTCTGACATAGAATGGATGAGCGACTTGCAAGGGTGATGTGCATCTTTTACTGCACAGACACCGATTGCTGCAGGTGCCGTAGAGATGCCGGTACTCCTCTGGAAGAGATCCAACTTGGTGTCTGACATAAGATATGTGTTGGCCCTGCTCCAGGAGCTTCCTGAAACACTGGGGAATGCTCTCTATAAAACACAGGCAAGGAATTTAGCCCAAGGAAATGAATATCTGTCCTGAAGTTCATGTGAATGACAATGGGGATTGGTAGATAACTATGAGGCTTAGATGAGGACTGAATCAAGTTCAAATATTGGTTTCATTGTATAATGATGCATGTCTATCCAAGTTGCAGAAGACATGTGGGTCTCAGTGCCCAAAGGTAAAACAAAACCAGTTCTTGTTACCTCCCAAGTTTACTGTGCATATGTGTGTATGCTTAACAAGCAAGTATAGTGAATAACTCATAAGATCAAGAAAACCGAAAAGTTCTCTACCAACTTTCCAAACTCATGATCCTATAAGTAAATGAGAACTGTTTACTTCCTGTTAGATTTCTACCAGCTTGTTCTTTTTTTTCATAAAGTAAGATAAATTACTTAAAAATATACTTTAGTGTATGCTCAGTCCATAACTACCAAAGATACTTGTATACAGATTTTTAGGACTTCTTATTTTTAAGGCTAATTAAGAATAAAAGATTAAAATCCAAGAACATAACTATAATTAAAATTTTTAATCTGCAGTAATGCTCAGGGGAAATTTTTCCAAAACTATTTTATTCTGTGCAAATCTTCTTTATGCAAACAAAAACACAGAATTCAATGTGATTTTCAGAAATCTACTACTCACACATTATCACTACTTATCACACAGAATTCAATGTGATTTTCAGAAATATACTACTCACACATTATCACTACTTATCTCTATTAATTTATTAATGATAACATAGTTTGAGATATAGTTAAAGATCTTTTAGATGAGTTAAGTACTTTGGTTTCTTTTTTACTATTCTTACTCTGATAGATTTCTTCCTTCGCTTTTCCAGAAACACATAGAAACCCTTCTCTTTTGAAATCTTAATTCCATGCTATAGACAAATTGACTCGTCCACAAATATACTAAGTATCTTGCTTTGGCATAGTTAAGCCCAATAATTGTCCTGATAACAAACTATCCCCAAAATAGGTGATGAGAAAAGCTGCTATTCTGTGGCAGGGCTCTTTGTCTCAGCTCTGGCTTACAGGGACTGGGGAGGGCTATTGGCTCAATTTGTCAGCATAACAGATCAGGCAAACACAAACATGGCACGTTTGTGAATTATCTCTCATTTTCCAGTCGCTGTTCCTTGCCAGCAGAAGGGCTATACTACATTATTTTTTCCCAGTATACATTCTGAATGTTTCTGTGGATTACAGCTGTGTGTGACACTATCTCCTCTTTGCTAGGTCAGAACATAGTGGAACAAATATGCCTTTAACAGATAAGCATTTTGAATTTTGCTGTCACATACAAAAGCACAAATGCCTACAACACAGCAAACCTACCATTCATAATTGGATAAATAAGAAGTGGCTAAAAAGCAAAAGCTGGGGAATGAATTATCACAGTACCATAAAACCAAGATACAGAATTTTAGACTGTCAAAGAGTTGATGTTGAAGTTCCACAAGGGCCCATTAATATGTGTTTATGTTTATAAAAACATAGCAGATAGCTAATAATATGTGGTTATCTATTAAGTTTAAAATCGTTTTAGAAATAGTAAGAGACTAATGTTGCTCCTAACCAGTACATGTCAATCTCTTAACAGAATCTCTTGACTCACTACCATTATTGGTTGTGTATGTGTCTAACTAACTTATCTGTTCGCTTTTGTTGGTAACTTTATTTAATCTATTCAATGTCATCCCAGTGCTTTCTGGGCCGATAGTCAATTAAAATGATCAAGCAGTCCCTGGATGTTTTAGGAAAGAGATCTATCTACTAACATCAACTAGATGTTAGATCTGGGGAAACACTTCCATCTGCACAGGGCTTAACAATTTTTTAAGCATAATTTTTTTAACTAGAAAAAGAGGAATACAAGCCTCAGTTCTCAATGACTTCTAATAATGATTCTGTGAAAAGTGTGTCTTGGAGGTCAATCTGTGATATTTTAAACCGTGTCCAACTAGAGATGTCTGAAATACTGGCAGAGAACAGCCTGTAACCACAATGCTCATAAGAGATGAACCAGAACATAAAAATTGGGCAATATAGCTAGAGATGACCAAAGGGTAGAATCTCCATGACTAGTCAGCGTGAACAGAGAGGCAATCGATTAGGAAAAGGCCTAAGAGAATCTTCAGAAATATTCACACTACAAAGGCATTTACACTCAACATCACTAAAGTATGATGACAACTCTGGAGAGGTTATCTGCTTCTTTCCCAAAGAACACAACCATCACAATCACGCTGTGGAGACCAGGCATGAATTTAATCTTTGTGAAGAAAATCAAGTTCTTCCCACAAGTAGAAATGACAAATATGGCCAGTGTCGTAAAGTTTAGAGTTTGAGGACCAACTGTATGTACCATTCAAGACCTAAATTTAGCCTAAAGCTCATCCTTATATTTATTCAGCAAATATTTAATGAGTATCTCCTATGTGCCAGATCTATTCTAGAATGTATCTGTGAATATCACAGATAGCCTCAGTCAGGAAGCTTCCAAACACAAGAGAGAACGTAGTCACAAATATAAAGAAGCAGTGTTCAGAACAGCTATTCTCGTTTCTGAAGTCTTCCAGCTGAAAAGGAGCCGATCCAGGATTTGAACCCCTAAATCCAAGCCCATTTTCTCTACAAAGCTAAAATAAAGGCGGAATTAGGTCTGCATGTCCCAACTGAGCACACAAAAGACACACTAGTAATTTCTGTATAATGAAAGGGATCACTGCCTTGTGCATTACAAGAGTATATAATTTGCTCCTAAAAGATTTGTTTCTAGGATCATTTCCATATACTGTTTACCAGCCAGCACAAAAAATAAAGCCCTTCAGGCCTTTATATAGCATAGGTTATACATTTTTTTATAGAAATGACATTATTAGAATGTTACTTCCTTTTACCACAAAGACATTACAGCCTTGCCTGTTTTCTCTCTCAGATGAGAGTCATTCAGGACATTTCAGTGAAAGGTGCCACAGAATAGTTAAGCAATTCTTACAGAAACTTATGTTTCTAAAGACTTTCTTAAAATCCTGAGATACTTTTACAGTTTTTCTTTTTTCAGTCTCGGAAAAACAAATGAACCAGAAATTAGCTTGTTACATTTTAATGCATCTTAGTTTTACTTTCTGGAAGAGTCCTTAGTCTAATCTAAGATGTCTAGACTTTTTTTTTTCTTTTTCTGAGACATCACACTTGGCCTTTCTTTATGTCCAAAAGAAGAGTTTAATGGCTACTCAAAAGCAGCCTCATAGAGTCCTGCTTACTCCAGCATGGGGAAGAGTGAGACAGAGATAATTCCTGAAATCATCTCTTGGAATAACTGAAAGAGTGGTGATAGTCTCCAGTGTGTCCCACTCTTGTTAGAATAAAAAGTCTCTGAACTCTTGAACCACATTAGGAATGAAGTCCACTGGCTCAGTGGGACCTGTTATGTCAACTCAGGACTCAGGCACGTAGAAACTTGGACATTTGGAGGGAATGACAGAAACTGAGGAGCAGAGAAAGAAAGGAAATGATCAGGCTATACAGGACTTGAAGTTCTAAGTAAAAAAAAAAACAACTTTGAGGATTATTGAGGTGCTATAAACTGTAAAATAGTATGATTCTTTGTTTCTCTTTTTGTCTTGTTTTAAATTATTTTGCTTTCTGTGGGAAGGGTGAAGTAAAGAAAAAATAGCGTGGAAATCCAGTTCACAGTGTTGAAGGACTTTACAATACTGGTAACAATGGGTGTCTGAATTACATTCATGGCAGAGATGTAATAAAAGAGGCATGCTCTAGGTGTATCTAAGAGGCCAGCCACCAGCATAACTTTGCTGGAATGGTTCTTGACTGATTAGATATTAGGTCAGTAGAAGGAAGAAACTAGGTTGATCCTCAAGTGTCTGCCTTAGGTGGCTATATAGAGAGTGGGTGTTAACTAAAATAAGAATATGAAATAAATTTTGAAGAGAAGCAGATGTGTGTCTATGACAGGTGTTTCATGTACCTGTAAATGTCTAATTTCCCTACGTAGTGAGATGTTAGGTACATTGTTCCATGGTTTCCCTAACAAGAACTAAAATAAAAATAAAACAATGAAATAATATAATAATGAAATAAATAATAATGAATTAATGAAATAAATAATAATAGAAATAAAATAATGAAAGAAAAACCCCGTCAGCAGACAGATCACAGAGAGATGATGTGAACCTTATAATGTACCATCCCTGCTAGATTCATCAGTTTCAAATCTGGTTCTCAGGATGACAGGCTCAAAAGGCAATTTCTAACTGGATTCTGGCAGTAATTGGACTAAACAATGTTGACTCACAGTCATAAAATGTTCAGGAAATCAATGTATACAAAAAGGAATGTAAACATACAAAGTTGAGAAAAATGACCAAATACAATAAATACTCATCGATCTAACAATTTTTTAAAAATTTCCATTGATACTACAGATGGAAACCAAGGATATTCTATACCCACAATACACCTCAGTCTCTTCTTATTTTGAATCATAGTCTTGCTTAGTTACTGTGGGTCTTGCCAAATTGCTGAGGCTGGCCTGGAACCTGTGATCTTTTTTTATCTCGGCCTCACAACTATTGGGATTACAGATGTGTGCCATGGCACCCAGTAACTGACCTCTTTTTATTCCTTCCTCTTTGAAGGTTTCAAGGGAAGCCAAACAGCAGGACGCATTCTAGGAAGTACAGAATCAGACTATTGGTAATTCCATGAAGTGAGAATAAATTCCATCATAGAAAGATTTTTATCCACCACTACATATCTCTTAAAATGACCAGAATTCTGAACACTGAAAACACCAAATGATGATGGGGTATAGAGCCACAGAACCTTTCATTGCTAGCTGCTGGAATACAAAATGGTGGCGATACTTTGGAAAACAGCTTGACGTTTTTGTTTTTTCTTTTTTGCAGTACCTGTTTTTCATTCTTTAGGCAAATCCCTATATGATTTAAGTAAACATTTTTTATCTATTTATTCACCCGCTATAGAAGGTATATAGAGGGTATATTTAGCTTGACATTTTGACACAAAACTAAATATACCCTCTATATACCTTCTGTAGCGGGTGAATAAATAGATAAAAAAGGTTTATTTAAATCATATAGGGATTTGCCTAAAGAATGAAAAATAGGCTGTCATAAGAACCTGAACAGGAGCCAGGTACGGTGGTGTTGGCTTGCAGTTCCAGTCTCTTGGGGATAGGGGGTTAGGTGGGGTTCTTGTTTCATCCCACGAGTTCAAGACCATCCTGGGAAACAGTGAAACCCTATCTCCAAAAAAAAAAAAAAAAAACTGGTTGTGAAACTTTAAAAATTATCATATTAAAGCATTAAACATTTTCTGGATGACCCAGCCCTTGCGATTTAAATTTTTTGAACTCTGACACAGAAAATAAATATGTGTGTACATTGATGTACAGCTACAACACACTTGGTATATAATACTGCCTGCCTTTTATTCTCATTGTGCTAGAAGATTCTCTCTCTCTCATTTATTCTCTCTCTCTCTCCCTCCTCCCTTCCTCTCTGGTTGTCCTCTCAGCTTACACACACATACAGCAAGCTATTATGTTGAGGAGGTCTGTGTGGAAAGAAACTGAGCCCAGCTTTGGTCTTAGTCCTCTAGCTAAGAACCTAAGAGGATGCCTCAGTTCAAGCCATAAGAAACTGAATTATTCCAAGGACCAGAAATTCAACCCTGGCTAATGTATTGACTACAACCTGTGAGATAGCCTGAAGCAAGCTAAACCAGGCCTGGACTCCTGACCCACAGACACTCTGACACACTAGACATGCTTTAAGCTGGTAAACTTATGGTCAGTGATGTGTTATTTAGCAGTAGGTAACTAATATACCAGGCTAAAGAGAGGAGGCAAAACAGAAATTAGACTTACTTTCAAGACCAAGCCAAGTAATCTATCCAGAAGCAAATAGATTAATGTTGATAAGACGTCATATGTAAATGCATTCCATATCATGTAATAAATGCAGTGCTTTGGAGGAGAACTACAAACTTCCTGTCCTACTAACACATTCTATCTAGGGAGAGAAAGTCCCCACATTCAAATGTTCTCTGTTACCTGTAAATAACAGTGAAGGAATAACTTGCTCAATGTAGAGTCAGTTTTCTAGTAGGGAACACCGACCACAGATTCCAGAAACCACTAGGGAAGTCACAATTCAATCAAGGGAGAGACCAGGAAGAGCAGCATCTGCCACCACCCTCTTCCTCTCTCAAATGTTCTGTTATTTCTTGCTTACTCCATTATCTCCTTCCAATGTTACATCATTAGCCAGATGTGAACGTTACACTGTATGAATAAAGAAAAGCACTTTGCCTTCTTTCCAGTTTAATTTCCCAGACACTTCCTCAGAATATAGATAATGCCTGTTTACTTAAAGAAACTCAGCTCTGCTCAGAATGCTTGCATTTGTGGAAATGGTGCTCAGCAACTAAAAATGTCTGTCCTACAAAATTTACTGTGCCTAACCCAGAGTAAAAACAATACTTTAGACTGCATAAAGCATTTGATTTTGAATCTTGCTTCTTTGAAGTACCAGGTTTGTGACAATTATTCTTCTAAAGCTCCCTGAATCTGTTTTCTCATTAGTAAATATGAGATAACTATCTAGTGTTGCATTGATAAATATATTAATAAAAATTATGTCCTTGGGACCTAGTAATAGTTTCTCAAATATCAACTATTTTCTCACAACTTCTCTGATTCACCCATCACAAACATTCATTCTTTGCTGCCACATTTACAATTTCATATTTCTTTTTTTTTTAACTCTATTGGAAATGGAATCCAGGGGCATTCTAGCTTCAAGCTATATCCCCAGCCCTATTTTTTATTCTTTACGTTGAAAGTTTCTCACTGAAATGCAAAGGGCCTAAGTAGCAGAGTCTGTCTGTTATCCATAATCCTGCCTCAGCCTCCCAAACGCTGGGATTACAAGTGTGTGCCACCACTAGTATATCTAGAAGCATCCTGCAAGAGGTGTGTGTGTGTGTGTGTGTGTGTGTGTGTGTGTTGCATAAGGAACTGATCAGTAAGATTTACAGCTCAGTAAGATCTGCAGTTTGATGAACCACTTCCACTTTTTTCTGGACCCGTGACCCAATCTAGGTGTTGAATTTATGTCCATGTCCATACAAGGCAAGTGTTCTACCACTGAGCTGCACCCCAAGCCCATGTAGTAAGGATATTTCATATGAACTCTTAGCATTTTCAAAAGCACAACATATTGTTATTAACTCTAGTTACCATCTTGTACAACAGATCTCTTGAATTTACTTCCCCTAGGCAACTGAAACTCTATTTTTTGACCAATATCTCCCCAGCTCATACCCAAACAGCCTCTTTTAGCCAATCCATTCTTTATTACTATGAGTTCAGAGACATTCCATCCTAGTTACATCCTAGTTACATGCCCAGTCCTATCTTATTTTTTATCCTTGCTAAGTTTGTCCTCAAGCCTGTGATCCTCTTATCTCCGCCTCCCAATTATTGGGAATACAGGCTTGTACCACACCTGGCTTCCGATCAATATTTTTTAGATTCTGCATATAAGTCAGATCATGTGCTGTATGTCTTCCTGTGCCTGGCTCATTCCACTTACTATAATATCCTCCCAGTTTAGGCTTGTTGTCTGGGCAGGATTTCCTTTCTTCTTACAGCTGAATGGTACTTCATTGTGTCTATAAGAACATTTTATCATGCATTGCTGAAAATATAGGGTGATTATACATTCTTGGTTCTTGCGAATTATGCTGCAGTAAATGCTCAAATTCAGAGATCACCACATGTCTGCTAAATAGCTAGTATCAAGATAACAATATATAGCATACATTTGTAAGAATGCAGAGAAATGCATACTGCTTCTAGAAAAAAACAACTTTGTTTTCCAGGAGGTTAGACTAAAAAGACGGTATAGGCTCATATTTGACTCTAATTCAGACCAAATTTGTGTTTGTTCTTATAGAAGTTTCCACAGCATGTAGGGACTGGTAAGAATGGGGTGGGAATTGGGTAAGGGCTAATTGGGTGATGTGCGCATGTATGTCTCCACCATCTTGTATCCCATTAAGATGGATGACTACAATGCACCAATAAAAAATGAAAAAAATGAAAAACACTAAAAAGTAAAATGCATCAAACAGAAAAAAAAGAAGTTTCCTGCATATTTATATTTAAGAAGTTTCCTTTATACTTAAAAACAGACTCTGAGGTATGTTCACTTGGAAAGTCAATGTGGACTATTCACTTCCTTGCTAAGTAATGTTTGCATACTCCTTGTCACAGAGTAGAAAAGTTGCCAGTTTTTTCTAATCACTTTTATGTCGATATGTCTTATCTTGGGAGCATGAATTGCCCTGCATTTATGGGATAGTTTTTATTTTATTGGGTTAAAATGATCATTCTATGTTCTCTTGCCAGTAATTAAAGTAGTATACTAACTCTAAGTGAATAGGTGATTTTAATTTGGGCTTAGACTGGCTATAATACAGTTTACCCCCTGGATAAACTTAAACACTTGAAACTACATAAATGAGGTCAAATTTTAGTGGTTTTGTTGCCTGATATATTCACATGAATTCCATTAGTGCATACATTTTTAAAAATTTTTATACTTTGATACTGGATGTTAAACCCACGGGCATTCTACCTCTAAACTATACTCCCAGATATTTTTATTTTTTAAAATTTGAAACAGGGTTTTGGTAGGCTTCTGGGAGTCTCTCAAATACTAGGATTAGAGAAGTATGCCACTGTGCCCAGCTTAACAATTAAATTTTAGAATATAATTTTCAGCCGGGTGTATTCATTTTGAGTCACCCCCCATGCCATTTTGGCATGGGACTGTATTTCGATTTTCTGTATTTCTATCTTTCTAATAAACTTCTTTAAATCTTAAAAAAATATAATTTTCAGTCAGTGGTAGCTGGAATTCATCGAAATTTAAATGTCATTGCCTTTAACCTGTATCAAATTGAATGGTGTCCCCAGCTAAAAAACTATCCTGAACCATAAGAGTAGGAGGCAAATATCCTACCTCATTTGTTTACAATAGGTGTTAATGAGGCTGACATCTTCATTCAAGTAGAGTCAAAATGCATATAAATATTGCTATCTTAATTTCAGTTAAAATCTTAAAATGCAGGTATCTTATTATTTACAATAAAAAAAGAATCATTAATAGTGGCACAGAAAATCTCTTTTCTTTTGCAGTACTAGAGATGAATCCAGAATCATTCTACTTCCAACCAACACCCCCGGCCCTATTTTTTATTTTTATTTTGAAACAGGGTCTCACTAAGTCGCAGAGGTCTCATTAAGTTGTTGAGACTGGCCATGAACCCAGATCCTCCTGTCTCAGCCTCCCAAGTACTGGGATTATAAATGTGAGCCACCATGCCTGGATAAAATTTCTCGTTTTTACCTAAAAATTGTCTCTATTATATGATTTAATGATGCTCTCTTAGTTGGCTTCTAAAACATAGGCAAGATATGGACACAGAAAGGTTATATAAAATAAAAATAAGAAATCCAAGATTAAGAAAGGAAAGACAAGTTAAAATGAGGGAAGAGGGAGAGGTAGAGAGAAAAAGAAAGAGAGAAAGAGGAGCCTGTCAGGACTTCTGAGATGTATAAAATGCCACTCATAATTGTTTATATAAAAGACTAACCATTATCTTATCTCTTGTTCCTCGTCATTTAAGCATAATTTTGCTAATATTGTCTAATGTAGGGATAGCATATTCCACTTATTAGAGAAGAAATTGAAGCAAAATAGGAAAAAATAGGGAATACAAGTTGAGGTGAGACATCGGCAAAAGAATATAAATGCAAAATCCCCCAACATGACAACTGAATGGAGGTGTATACCATGACATTTGCTATAGGTTTTAGTCTCCCTCACAATTTCCAAGTAGATCTTTTCCCTTGAAACTTCTTACTAGAAATAAATTTAATTCTTTAAAAAATATTCATACTTTTCCATTAATTTTTGTTATCGATTTTTAAGTCTAGTGATAGGTTTTTTTTAAATGCCTTGTCTATTCTATAAGGCTAGAGTTTGTTCTCAAGTTTGTTCTTTTATTACATTTTAAAGTCTGCATCAATTATTCACTGAATTCCATTTACCATGCTGTTTTTTCTTTGTGGATTCTTGGTATTCTCTTAGAAAGTATGTTTATTAAGATATATGTTTGTATTTTGTCTGGTTTCACACTTGTAGTTAACTTTTGGTTCTATTTAAAGTTTTTGTTGTTAATTTCAGACCTTCACTCAGTGCCCCCTCAGGCTGAGCCAGTTTAATCCAAACCATTTATTAATGTATTTTTCTTCATACTCAAAATGCCTTTTTATCATTTATGAATATTCCACATGCATCTATATTTGTTTTATGGTTTCATAAATCTGATCTGTATTAATAGCATACTGATACTTTAATGTTAATATCATCCGTTACCTAATATTACTTTAATATATTTAATAATTTATTTGATGTTATTAGTCTTTCATCATCATTTCTTCTCATCAAAATCCCTATGGAACATTTTGAATTTTTCTTGTTTAAAAATTGTTTTTTTTTTTACCATCTGTGGTGGCACATGCTTGTAATCCCAGCATTCAGGAGGCTGAGACCCAAAGATAGTGGTTCGCAGACAGCTTCAGCTACTTAGTGAAGCTTTCCACAACTCAGTGAGACCCAGTTTCAAAAAAATAAAACAGATTAAAAAATAGGGCTGGGGATATAGCTCAGAAGTAGAATGCCCCTGGGTTCCAACCCCAGGACTGCCAAAAAAAAAGTGTGTTAATTTTATTATGTTGTTACATTTATAGACTAATTTATGGAGAATTATTTTAATGACATAAATTCTATTTTAAAGTATTTTTTTCATTTACTTCAAATTTTGCATGTGGATTATAGAATTAAATTTGCCTTCATTGGAATGCATTGTGTTTTCTCTAGACATTTTAAGCTGAATTATTGTCCTTATACACATTATCATTTTTTCATTATACTTTTCATTTATTTTATTCTCTTTAAGAACTCAGTGCAGGTAACCATAGGATAGAGTGGTTTATTAGATGATATAGATATGTGTATGCATATATGTGTGAATAAGAGGATGTTGGAGGATACCAATTTTTCTTTATCTGCATAGAAAATCTTTAATAGGTTTCTTCTTTGCAAATGTAGCTCATCAATTCTGTTCCACAGATAGATGCCCTATGTGGGTAGAAGGAATTCCAAGATAAACCCTAGTGATAAATTTCCTTTCATTGTTCTTTCTGAGTCTGGAAAGGATCTGTGAAAATTATAAACTTAATTTCCAACTAAATGTTAATTATATGGAAAAGGATTTTATTGGTATGATTAAGGTCACTAATCAGTTGGCCTTGAGCTAATTACAGATTTATTATCCTGAAAATTATGCTGATACAATCAATTCTGGTCTTTAAAAGAGAGTAAGGAGTCAAAAGATCTTCTCCTACTCACCTTGAAGGTTTTAAGCTGTCTTATTCCAAGTGGACCATGTGACTAGAATCTGAAGGAGGGCTCTAGTTTCTGAGATATGAGAGTCAGAAAAATGCAGGTAATCTTAAATTTTAAAATTTGAATTTGGTCAACAACCTGAATAAGCAACGGAGGGGACCTTGAACTTAAGATGAAATCACAGCTCTTGCCAATAATGAGATTATAGCCTCTTGAAACCACGAGGGGAGACCACAGATAAACAGTGCCTAGAATTCAAATCCAGTAATACAGCCATGGAAATTTGGACACATAGAAATGCAAAAGTAATATAACTTATGGAACCCGAGAAGATAGTGTAGTGTAGCTTTTTAATTATGTTGAGAAGAGAGAAAAATCAGACTTAGGCTTCATCCCCAGTATCTGTAAGTAAGCATTTTGTGACTTTGGATAACATTTCTATATTAGCTTTCCATCAGTATAATAAAATACCTGTAATACATAAATTATAGAGAGAAAAGGTTTATTTGGGTTCATGGTTGTAGAGATGATAGTCCATGATCAGGAAGACCTACCCAAGATTTCAGGCCTCAGGTGTCGGTGTGGAATGTCAATTATGAGAAGTACATGGCAAGCACATTGCTGAACTCATGGCCAAGAAGAAAAATAGAAAGCAAAAGAACTGGGGTAAGGGTCCCAAAATTCTTCTTGGGCTATATTTTTCTAATTACTAGTGAACCTCTGTCTTAATTGCCTTCTGTTACCATAATAAAATATCAGAGTTAATAAACTCAAGTAAAAAGGTTTATCACCTCCCAATAACACCATGCTGTACACAAACTCTTAAACAAATGGGCCTTTGGAGGCCTTTCAAGAAGATCCAAAATGCAGCAATCTCCAATCCTGCGTTTTCATCTATAAATCAGGCATACAGAGTCATACTCAAAGATTGTTATGAAAATTAGCAAACTAAAGCAACTTATATATTTAACAGAATGTTCAACACACTTGTGAATGCTCAAATAATTGTAGCAATGGGTAATATTTACAGAACAAAGTCTTTATTTTTGGATTTTATTTTTGGATTGTTAATATCTATCATTCACATTAGGCCAACTCCACAGGATATGTTAACAGATGTAGAGGCAATTAGGCATCTGGAGAAATTATTCTACAAAATATATTTTACTTAGTTATCTATCTGCAAGACTTAAAGAGCCCTAAATTTGAGACTAGTGAACATAGCTAAACAAATCATCATGCACTGCACTTTGAAAGTGTTATAAAGTTAGTTTTATGATGAGCTAGGGAATTCTTTACCCTAATTGTACAGATAGGCTCCATAAAAATGGGTATCTATTCAATCAAATTATCTTTTACTTCTAGTTCTTATCTGAATGATGAAAAATGATGAGTCTGGTCCATGTGTGAGAGGTTAATGATCTCTACCAAGGGTACAGCTATCATTGAAGGCCATGTTGAATATGTTAACCTTTGTCCTGAAGGTGAAACAAGCAATAAAATAATTTCAAGAGGAAGAATACAAAGCACTTATGAGACGTAATGGAAAAACGGGCACAAAACTTTGAAGATTTTTCTAGCAGGGCAGGTATAATATATCTTACCATCTGCATCAACTCTGAGATTAGTTAAATAACTTTTCTAGGCCTATGTCAATAAAATATGCAGAAGCAAAGGCCTAAAATGTGTTCGCACATTTGAGTCCTGTCTCTGAATTCTCTTGAAAACCATGTCTGATGTGAAAATCCCACACTCAGGTGGATTAGGCACTTTTAAGGTAGCCCTGCCCCAGCCAAAGTCACATATGATAGATGAGTGAGCCTCACATAGTCTATTCCATAGTATCACCACACAGAATTAGGAGCTAAAAATAGCTATTAAAGTTTAAGTGGTTTGTAGTCAAAGTTGATTCATCACTCTTGCTTTTTCTCAATAGCAAAGCAAAGGGAAATTACTGCAATTATTCTTGAACTCAGAGTTCACTAGTCTACCTTCATTATATTTTATTTCTCACACTCGTAATGCATACATTTTCAAGTTCAAATATAATATATAACCATAAGCAACTCCCAATGTCCATTATTTAAAATTATATGTACTATACATATATATGCATAGTTTTTTGTAGTACTGGGGTTTGAGCCCAGGGGCATTCTACCTCCAAGCTACACCCTCAGCCATAGTTTTTATTCTCTATTTGGAAACAGGGTCTCACTGAGTTGCAAAAGGCCTAAGTAGCTGAGTCTCTCTGTGAACTGTGATCCTCCCATCTCAGCCTCCCAAATGCTGGGATTACAAGTGTGTGCCACCATGCCTGACTTATATATACATATGTATGTATATATTACTGGTGATTGAACTCAGGGGCATTTTACCTCCAAACTTCATCACCATTCCTTTTTAATTTTTTTTAAACAGAGTCTAGATGCTGAAGTTGTCACTAAGTTTTTGAGGCTGGCCTTAAACATGCAATCTTCCTGTCTCAGTCTCCCAAGTGTTGGGAATTCAGGCATGTGCCACCATGCCTGGATTAAATTTTACATCCAATTATACACATCAAGATTTGTCCAGAATTTTTCTCTATTCATATGATTTGCAGGAATAAAACTGATTTTTTGAAAAGCATAACTTCTGATAAATGATTGTTATTCAAGGAAAAATAACCAGTTATATTCAATACTTCTATACAAGCTTCAATTAACAGAACCACTGTATGAACAAGTCTATTTTTAACTAACCTTATCTCATTATATCTAAAATGTGTCTTTTCTCAAAATTAATAAGATATTTTGAGTAAAACAAAACAAAATAGCACCCATACTCTCTAACCATGTCTAAAAATTTTTGACATGTTAAACAAAATATAAGAGTGAAAAAATATATTTGCAAAACTCTTGCTCCTAGCCAAAATGAAGTACCAGGGACAGTACTTGCCTTCTTATTTTAACAAATAAAAATTTTGGAAAATACATGAGACAATATTATTCAGACTTCTAATAGAAGACAACTAAGATGTGATTCCTAGGAGAAAGAAAATAAAAAAGGTGGACTCTACAAATTGACCCATATTCTTTCTTGAAGCAGTTTCCAGCTTGAAGAAAGCCCAGCATGGCCAAGCCGTCTCATTTAGCTGAGAAGGAAACCAGAGTTTGAGATTCAAATTTTTGGAAAAGAATGTCAAAAAGAGACAACTGCTTAAATACAGTTTCCAAGATCTGCCGAGTGTTCCACTTGAATTTTTGGCTGAGCATAATCTAAACATACATGAAAAGTACTTACCTCAGATCAAGGAAATGATCAGAGAAAAAAAATCATAAGAAAGGGGTAGGTGAAATATCTCATGGGCTTTAAAAGGGCTTTGTGAAGAGTTTAACTTCCCCCTAGGCAGATGGAAAATCACTCTAAGACATGGAGAATCAGTGTATACCTCCCCAAGTTTACTGTCTTAATAGCATGCCTCAGTAAGCCCTAGATAGGAGCTGCCTTGACCCATGATATGAAAATTTATAAGTAACTATAAATACACAACATATTACAAGTTTTAACTTCATTACAACACAAAATCTAACAAACTCCAAACTGTACATTCACAATGTTCATCATACAGACCAAAATTACCAAGTATGATAATTGATAAGTATGTTCAAGGCCAATAAGATCATGAGCACCATGAGGAGAAACAACGTAGTCTTTTAGAGATTACAATTAATAATATTTGAGGTTAAAAAAAAAGCTTGGCTGGATAAAAAATCTTGATGAATTCCAAGCATTTAATTTTATATTAGACAAGAATTAGACTCAAATCAGTGATATGTAACAAACCTGGAAAGATACACTTATATACTTATACATGCATACATTACTTCCATATCAATTTGAATATTCCTTTGTTTGAGAATGACAATGCACCAATAGGCCAGGCATGGTGACTCTTGCTTGTAATCCCTGCGCTTGGGAGGCGGAGACAGGAGGACTGCATGGGTTCGAAGCCAGCCTCAGCTACTTTGTGAGGCTCTCAGCAACTTAGTGAAACCCTGTTTCCAAATAAAATATAAAATAGGTCTGGGAATATAGCCTGGAGGTAGAAAGCCTCTGGGTTCCACCCCCAGTACTACCAAACAAACAAATTAAAGAAAAGTATGAAATAGGTCTGGGAGTATAGCCCAGAGGTAGAAGGGTTTCCAAGAACCCAAATACCACAAAAAATTAATTAATTAATTAATTAAAATGAAAAACAAGTCATAAAGGAGATCCTGTTGACTATGACCTCAGATATTTACAGGGGAAAAAAAAAGATGGAGTAAAAGTAAATGGAATAGAAAATTAACAAAGTGCTATCACCTGGATGGGATGTTGAGTATTCCCCTAAGATTCCTGTATTAAAGAATACATAGCCACAGCGGCACTTTTGAGAGATGGAAGGATCTTTAGGGAGGTAGAATCTACCAGGAGATTCTTAAGCATTTGGAAAATGGCCTTGAAATAATTCTTCCCATTCCTTTGCTTTAGTTTCTTGGCCAGATAGTGAGCAGTTTTGCTCTGCCATGTGCTCCCACAATAAGGCTAAAGCAATCAGGCCCAACTATTTATGGACTGGATCTTCCAAAACTGTAAGCCAAAATAAGTGCGTTCTCTTTATAAACTTATTATCTCAGATATTTTGTTATAGTAATGGAGAGCTGACTAACTGCAATATTAACAGGAAATAAAACTAAATGCTATTTCAAAGAATTAACACAATGAGAAACTTCTAGTCAGACTGATGAAGAAAGAATGAAAATAAATAAAGATCATACCAATGCTAGTAGGAGACAAAGTATTATAATGACATTTTATCAATGAGATGAATAATAGAAGAAATGGGCAAACTTCTTTAAAAATGTAGTACTTAATCCCTTTGGTGAAAAAAATAGAAACTCTGAAGGTGTGGTGCCAATAAATAAAAAAATTTTAGTTATAAAACTTCCAACAAAGAAAACTCTTGACCCAAATAGCTTCACTGATGAATTCTACCAAATACTTAAGGGTGATATGATACCAATTCTATACAAGTCTCCAAGAAAATAAACGGGCAAACACGAGTATATTGGGTGGAGCTTGAATTACACTAATAGCAAGATCATTCAAATCTATCACAAGAGCTTGAAAACACCAACCTATATTCTTTGTAAACAAAAATGTCACCATGCACATTAGTATTTTTCAATATATAAAATGTACACACAAGAATAATTATGCCAGGGAGGAGGAGAAAATGGTGACAGAGTGACACAGCATATCTCAGTAGCTGAAGCAAATTAAGTGCAACTACTGAGAAGGCAGCATCTGAATGAACAAAATTAAATTCAGCTTATGACCCAAAACAGACTCAGGGACTACAGCGGAAGAAATCCAGTAACTTGGACCTGCAAGATTCACCGCAACTCAAAAGAAAAAGCACAAGCGAGTAGCAGACGCGAGGGCCACTGGCGCCATAAGGGGCCACCAGCACAGACAGCCCAAACAGCCCGAGATTGCATGGGAAAAAACCCAAGAGTCAGAAGTGGGCATAGAGCTCCAACATCTTAAGCTGCGAGCTCACCCGAGCACCTGAGCAGCACCATTTGCTCACCAGAGGTGGCACCCCAGAGACGCAGGGAAACCTTCAGCAACCCAGAACAGGACCCGCTGTGTGTGCAGAGAATCAGCGAGATATGGAAGACCTGCCAGCCCCTCAGAGCCCCAGACTGGGCTGCCTGGTAACAGCGTGAGCTCAGTTGAGCCACGGGACCCAAGGGCACACAGTGAGAGCCACCAGACACGGCGATAACTGTGAGCGCCGGTGTGCACTGAGGGGGCAAGTTCAACTCCAGTGACCAGGAAAGGTGCTTAAGGTGAGATACCAGTACAGGGCCACAAGGGGTCACTCCAAGCAAATATGAGACATTGAAATATACTCCAGAAGTTAATTCGTAAAGTAGTAGGACTGTTTTTTGTGTGTGTTTGTTTTTCTTTTCTTTCTTTTCTTTTTTTTTTTTTTTTTTGCTGTTTTGTTTTTTGGTTTTTCATTTTTTTTCATTTTAGATTTTTTGGGGGTTTATTTTTTTTTCTTATTTCTATTTAAATTTCTTTTTCGGGTCTTTCACTTCATCTTACACGGTTGCTAGTTCATCTTGTTTTATTTTATTTTTATCCTGTTTATTCTCTTAATCCTTTACATTCTCTCTTGGTGGTCTATTTTTGTTTCTGTCGACGTTGTTGTTTATATATGATATAAAATAGCCTTTGCACCTTATTTTGCCACTTTTTCCATTTCTGTTTGCTCCTTCTACTCCTTCTACAAAAGTCTTTAATTTAGACTATCTACTATCTTCCCTCAAAACATTCTCTGTCCCCTAACTGTATCTCTTTGTTTAATACACAAAGTTTCTCATATCTCCATACTTAAATATTCTAATAAATATGAGTCCTACTATCTAACCTCCCATTCTCAACCTGATTCATCCTTATTATATTTAAATTCTTCCACAACCTAATTATATCCTCTACCTTACCTGACTTCTGCACTCATCACCCTTGCTACTCCACCATCATCCACCCCTCACCACTCAAAAAAGTACTGCTTACCTGTTGACTCTTCTAAATTTCCTACTACTAAGACTGGACTAAACATAATACCCACAAATGATGGGAAGACATCAGAATAAAGGCCTGAGAACTTTGAAAATATGAGAACCAGAAATAGTGAAAATTAGATGAAATGGAAAGTAGAGTATCACTATAAGAAGACAGTTCAACCAAACCAAAAACACAGTCAACAGTATATGGAAGTCAATAAAGCAACAAAACCTAAATATCCAATAAATATGAAACAACATGAAGTGCCCTAACTTACACAAAAAAGGCATTGAAGAAGGGATAGAGGTACAGACCAAGGGCATCTGTAATCTCTTCAGAGAAATAATTTCAGAGAATTCTCCAAACATGGAAAGAGACTTGGATCGTCATGTCCAGGAGACATACAGAACACCATTAAGACAAGATCAAAGAAGAACCTCCCATGCCAAATAATAGTCAAAATGACCAACATACTAGCCAAGGAAAAAATCTTAAAAGCAGTGAGAACAAAAGGATGGGTGACATATAAAGGCAAAACAATAAGAATCACTCCAGACTATACAACCCAAATCATGAATGCTAGGAGAACTGGTATTACGTGATTCAGACCTGAAAGAAAAGAACTTCCAATCAAAACTATTACGTCCAGCAAAACTACTATTCAAAATTGATGGAGAAACAAAAGTGTTTCAAGATAAACAGAATCTCAGAAAATTTATGAATTCAAAGCCAACACTACAGAAAATACTTAAAGAAATAAACCATAAAGAAGAAAGCAGAAAGTAAGCAGACTTCAGAACCAGTGAAGAGAGGAAGTTGATCAGTGGGGCATCTTGTAAAGAAGAAAGAACAAGCTACCAAACAGAAGACAGAACACAAAATGACAGAAAACAAAAATCATATTTCAGTAACTCTTAACATCAAAGGAATTAACTCGCCAATCAAAAGACATAGACTGGCAATGTGAAAAAGCATACTCCAAATATATGCTGTTTGCAAGAAACTCACCTTATAGCCAAAGACATTCACAGACTGAAAATGAAAGGATGGAAAAAGATATACCATGCTATTAGAGATCAAAAAAGAGCAGGGGTAGCAACCCTGATATCCAACAAAACAGACTTTAAACTAAAACACATCAGAAGAGACAAAGCGGGACTCTTCCTTTTATTAAAAGGCACAATCCTGCCGGGAGTGGTGGTGCACGCTTGTAATCCCTGCATTTGGGAGGCTGAGACTTGAGGATTGCAGTTTGTGGACAGCCTCAGGCACTTAGTGAGGTCCTCTGCAACTCTAAGACCCGGTTTCAAAATAAAGAATAAAAAAATAGGGCAGGGGCTATAGCTTGGAGGTCAAATGCCCCTGGGTTCCATTCCCAGAGCCCTTCCCCTCAAAAAGGAACAATACACCAAGAAAATATGATAGTAAATGTTTATGCCCCAAATATGGGTGCAACCGCATTTGTAAAACAGACGCTTCTGGACATCAGATCTCAAATAGACCCAAATACAATAATTCTGGGAGACATTAACACATCTCTCACACCATTGGATCGATCATACCACTGGATCAATCTTCAAGGCAAAGGATGAGTAAAGACTCTTTAGAACTAAAGAAAACTATAAACCAAATGGACCTAATAGATATACACAGAATATTTCAACGAGGAACCACAGAATACACATTCTTCTCAGCAGCCCATGGAACTTTCTTCAAACAGATCACATCCTGGGACACAAAGTAAGCACCAGCAAATTCAAAAGATGTAATATAATTCCTTGCATCTATAATTCCTGTCTACAGTGACAAGGACAGGAGCCTGCCGCACAACGAGGCCAGGATCGGGGCCAGCGAGGTAAGAAATGGAGCCTGCCAAGTGGAAAGGCCAGTGCCGGGCAGCTGCCTCACCCCATCTTTCAGCAGATCTCCAGATCCAAGTGACCTCTATTAAAAAATTGGGTGTGCGTGGATCCTCTAGTCAAAGTCACTCACCTTCTGACAGTAAGGATTTCAGCAAATAGGAATCAGTGTGAAAAATCAAAGGGCTTCCAAGGAAGAGGTAAATTGTAATTGATTGGATGTGGAGAAGTAGAAAGTTTAATACATTATTGGTGGGGTTGCAAATTAATGCAACCACTTTGAAAAAAAAGTATGGAATATCCTCAGAAGAATGAAAATGAACTTACCATATGATCCAGCAATGCCACATCTGGGTATCTACCCAAAAGAAGGAAACCAAACTACCAAACCAATGCACGAGTATCTATGTTCATAGCTATGCATAATTCATCATTCCCAAACTATGGAACCAGCCAAGATGTCCATCAACAGATGAGTGGATTAAAAAACTAAGATATGTACACAATGGAATTTTACCCAGCCATAAAGGAGAACAAAATTATGGCATCTACAGGAAAATGTCAAAAAATGAGGAATCTGATACTTTCCGTAATATGTGAAAACTAGAGAGAAATGAGTAATAGGAGGAATCCTAGATGAAGAAGAGACCCTATAGAGGAGCAATTAAGGTGATCTATCTGAGGGGATGGGAGAGGGGAAGATGGAAATTCTTTAAAGCACATGATATACTTAAACATATCAAAGTCAATCACTAAATCAAGCATGGGATCGAGGAAAGGGGAGGGACCAGGATGGGGATTGGATAAGGGCTAATTGGGTGATGTGTGCATGTATATCTCCACAAGTTTTTTTTTATTCCATTAAGATGTATGACCACAATGCACCAATAAAGATATATGAAAAAACATGGTGATTAATTGAACTTTCAAATATAATTTCTCAGTTTAATTGGCAGTATTTATTAAATATTATGAGTAATGCATACAATGGAAAGTCCAAGAAGTTTACGTGGCTTTCACTTAAGAAGGCAAGACAGGAGGATTGCTCTTTGCCATCCTCAGCAACTTAGGGAGGTCCTTGGCAACCTAGCAAGACCCTGTCTCAAAAACAAATTATGGCTACTATCTCAGCTTCCCAACTACTGGGATTACAAGTGTAAGCCATCACACCCAGCATAGACTCACCTTGGGTCCCTGCAGAAAGGTTACAAGTTTATATTTGGCTTTCATTTAATAACCGAGACAATTATCATATTCAATGTAATTCACACTCTGTATTGTGTAATCTTAACGATGTTACAGAACAAACTCAAGTGTGGAATTAGTTTCAATTTTAAAGAGATTATGAAAAAAGAAGGCAAGACAGAAGGAGAAAAAAATAATTTAAGTATTCTAATAATTAACAAAAATGTACATATATTTTCCATTAAATGTGTTCATGAAACTGCCACCAAAGCAGATTAATTCACAGTGGAGGCCCTCATGCTTCACAGATGCCTGAACTTTTCTTCCCTTCCTTTCTTCCTGCATTAGCCTTCCATAAAGAAGGTTGGGGGGCTCCCTGTTTTGCTTCCAAAGCAGTAACTATTATTTTTTATAAAACTTGTTAATGTGTTGTAATTTTACATTTTATATCTCTTGCTAGTCCTCTCTCCAGCTTTCTTCTCACTCAGTAGTACTATTTCCTCGTACTAATTAGTTGTACTATTTATTTGACTTGTTGAAGCCTAACCCACCCATTAGTAAGCAATTTTTTTTTACCATTAAATAATTTAGTGGTTTTTTTTTTTTTTACAAAGAGAACACTGACATCACTACTTCTCAACCTTTTCAAATAATTTTGGAAGAAATATGAACTAGACAAAGCAATAATTTTAAAGATTTGTAAATTACACATATGAAATTTATTAAGCAGCATCAAGAAAGCACCCCATCTCTACTTAACTCTCAAAATTCAACCAAAGGAAACCAGGTTCTCCAAAACAGTTTTGAAAATCAACACAAAGCTGAAAATCAAAACACTTAAGGTTTCTAACTCTTAATATTAACTGAAGCTACTTAAAAAACAGAAGGAATTTAAAGTGGTATCCTCCTGAATGACCTGTCCCAATAAGCTAGCAAGCGAGCTCTTAGAAATTCATTTTGTAGCCACTTACTGCTATGACATTTTCCATTTTGCTTTTGAAAATCAGTAAAGTTGTTTTCTTCTTTTTCCTCTTCAGACTACAGAAGTGTGAAATGCAAGTTTGGAGAATTGCTGAGAACAGCCCAATAACTCTGCCAAATAAACCTTTTGGGGGATATAACTCCTGTTCATTAGGGCAAGGCTTGCTGTGTAGGAAACCCGCTCACCTTGCAGGCAGGGGTTAGGGTGAGTTATATTAGATGGACAGATATCAGCACTTCCTAGAATGGCGTGCTGAACAGCCAATTTTAAGAGCTGGGACATTTGCTGAAGAATAGCTTTGAAGAACAATGAACTCCTTGACCTATTTGGGAGATTTTATATTCCAAAGCACTAGCCTGATTTTTATGAGGATAAAAGGGGAAAATGGGTCATAGCCAGTATTTTTCCACAAAGACAGTGAGGGTGGTTGTTTCATTATTTTATTCAATTTTTTTTATTTTTAATTTGATTTCTTTTGAAAGAAAAGAAATCTTGACATATTTAGCAGATTGTTTCTCTTGAATCAATCTTCATGGAGACCAAAATGTTAAGTATTATCAAACATTTAATAATGATTTTAAAGAAAAAGTTTGAGAAAGGCAGCCCTGTGTTGGATTCAATGAATTTCATGTTATTGTACCACTTTTTTCTTGTAGTAGATACCAATCAGCCACTATTTCAATATTCTGGCGTGCCATTGATGTTCATAGTATTTCTTTACTTTTTTTGGTATTGGGAATGGAACTCAGGGGCATTCTACCTCAGAGCTATACCCCAGCCATGATTTTTATACTTTATTTTGAAACAGGTTCTCACTAAGTTGAAGAAGGCCTCACTAAGTAACTGAGACTGTCCTCAAACCCACTATCATTCTGTCTCAGCCTCCTGAGCACTAGGATTTCAAGCGTACACCACCATATTTGGCTAACGTTTACTTTTTTTTTTTTTTTTTGAGACCTTACTACTATAATCTAGAAACTTTTCTAAGAACAATATTCACTGTGAAGGTGAGGGGAAATAAGACATGGTATCAGAACAGCAACATATTTAAGAAGCTAAAGAAATAAACATTAAAAATATTACATAGCACTATAAAATGATTTATTTATTTTGCAGTACTGGGGATTGAACCCAGGGACATTCTATCTCTGAGCTACATCCTCAGCCCTATTTTTTATTCTTTATTTGAAACAGGATCTAAGTAGCTGAAGCTGGCCGCAAATCTGCAATCTTCCTATTTCAGCCTCCCGAATACTAGGATTACAAGTGTGTGCCACCACACCTAGCTATAGAATGTGATAAATATTGAAGTAAAATTCTATCAAATAAGAGAACTTAAAAGAACTGGGAGAAAGGCTGCAATTAAAATAGGATGACCTAGCCCACTGCATTGGCACATGCCCCAAATCCCAGTACTTGGGAATCTGAGACAGGAGAGTCACAGGTTCGAAGCCAGCCTCAGCAATTTAGCAAGACCCTGTTACAAAACAGAAAATAAAGTGGGGCTGGGGGTGTGGCCCATGTTTGGAGTGTGGCTGGCAAATTCCAGGAACAGCGAGGGTAATAAGATGCACAGTAACTCACACCACTGGCTCCAATATCATGGATGGATTTTCACATTTACTTTGAAAGAAGTGGGTGTCATTGGAAGGGTTTGAGGAGGGCTGTGATATTATACATTTTAATGCATATTTTAAGAGCAGATATGCAGATAAAGGTAGAATTAGTAAGATCCATATGGAATGTATTACAGGAATCAAAGCCAGTGTTTGACAGTGTTAGGAATTAGTTTAGGAGTCATAGAGATGGTCATTAGTAGATGGTTCTAGATATTTTGAAGTTTTGCTCAATTGCTGATGGAGACAACATAGTATGTGGGTGAGAGAAGGGACTTTTTTTGTTTTTTGTTGTTTTACTTGAGCCACTGGAAAATGGAGTTGCTAGTAATTGGCATGAGACGTTATATGCAAAATAGTCAATGGATGACAATATACAGCTAGGTTTGGAACAAGTTAGGCTTGAAATATCTATCTATCTATCTATACAGACTTTCTATTAAAAATAAATTGAGATGTCAAGCGAGGTGTGGGATGCTGGAGCATAAACTTTAGGGTAGAAATCAAGACTGGGGAAGTAGATTTGCAAGTCGTCAGTAAGAAATGGTATTTATGAGATTAAATGAGTCCCCAAAGGGATTATAACTAGAGACAGAAGAAAACTGATATGAAAACGGAACCGGTAGAGTCTAACAGAGAAAGAACAAGTATTAGAAAATAAGAAAAAACAGAATATAGCCATCCAAAGCCTCCGTGTCAAATGTTGATTTTAGAGCAAATGGATGAGTACTGACTATTAGCTCTCAGATTTAATCATGGGAAACTCGCCGGAAACCTTGAATAAATAAAACGCCTTGCATTATTTTGACAGCTATTTATATGTTTACAGGCATTCTTCTATGATAACTACAAAATGAAATGCAGTAGTATTTTTGGAAACAATTTATTGCTGAGGCTCACTAATTGCTAAGTTAATCTGGCATTCCAGTTAAGCTATTGTTCCTCTGATTGAGGGGGTAAAAATAGTATAGGCTTTTAAGCGTTAGAAAATGTAAGCTTGGTTTTTATTCTTGAATTTATTTAGTCAGACGATGAAATGATTTTACCAAATAAAAATGCAATGTTAAATACAAAGGAGAATAATAATAATCAGCTTATATGGTCTTTATAAACTTTAAAGGTTTACCATTCATAGACTTAGCAAAGACTAAAATAATTTGTATTGTAACAAAATTGTACTGAGGGATGGATATGTAGCTAAGTAGATGAGTGCTTGCCTAGCATGTACGAGGTTCTAGGTTTGATTCTCAAAATGTCAAAAAAAGTTATACTGAATAGTCTTTGAATATCTTACCTGTCTGAATTTCTTTTCAATTGAGTTAAAATTCAAACAATCACTTTCCTCAAATTAACAGTTTTAGAGAAGCAATGCTTAGAAACATCACATATGCTACTACAAATGAATACCTTGACTATATACTCTGTAAAGAGAAAGAGTTAAGCAATGATATGTAAAAATAGAAAAGAGAAAAGGACATATTGGAACACTGTCTAGAGCACTGGAAAGATTAAAAAATGTTCGAGGGAAACTGAATGATGGATGTGATACATGGGGATGCAGATGATACTGAGACAAATATGTCTTGACTAATAACGTGAGTGATGGTCAATTTAATATCCTGGGAGGAAAGATGCTGGCAGGAAATTGGTTCTTCTCTAAAAGCAATTCTTACATCCTGTGAGATATGAACCTCTTTGGTCAAAATTTAGAGATTTCTGATATTCTGAAACAGACTTTTTTTTTTGTGATGGTACTGGGGATCCTGGAAACCCTTCTACCTCCAGGCTACACTCCCAGACCTATTTTTATATTTTTATTTGGAAACGGGGTCTCTTAAGCCAGCGTGGCTGGCTTCAAACCTGCACGACCCTCCTGTCTCTGCCTTCCAAGTGCAGCAACAGCCCGGCAACAGATACTTTTTAGCCAAGCAGAAATTCTTTGTAATGTCTACCACCATGCTGGTAATTCTAGGAGTATTCAGTATCATGTGTATAGAAGCAGATTATAAATTAATGGATTATATTGAAATTATTTTTCAGCTGTTCACACTTTCTATGAAAACAACAGCAGAAGAAAACTTCAGGTCATGAGTCTGTTGGACCGTTTTTCTCTACTACTTATAGGTAACTAGAATATATTAGAGACTGGGCGTGGTGCTGCACGATTGTAATCCCAGCCCTTGGGAGGCAGAGACAGGAGGATCATGCAGGTTCGAAGCCACCGCGCTGGCTTAAGAGACCCTGTTTCCAAATAAAAATGTATAAAAATGGGTCTGGGAGTGTAGCCCAGAGGTAGAAGGGTTACCAGGAACCCCAGTACCACCAAAAAAAAAAAAAAAAAAAAAAAAAAAAAACAGAATATATTAGAAAGACTATGATGTAGGACTCATTAACTCAGTTTTTGCATGACATTCCAAAAGGCATTTTTTTTTAAGCCAGCCTGAGCTACATAGTGAGGCTCTCAGCAACTTAATGAGACCCTGTTTCAAAATATAAAATAGGTCTGGGAGTATAGCCCAGAGGTAGAAAGCCTCTGTGTTCCACCCCAGTACCATGAAAAAAAAAAAAAAAGAACTAAAAAATGGCAGAAGGTAGAGCTCAGAGGTAAAGTGCCCCTGGATCCCCATTAACACGCACACACACGCACACACATTTACAATCCAGGAACTCCTACAATCATTACTAATCAATTTTAATGATTAATCGCCAGTTTTTTAGATGAAATGAATAATAAAATAGATAGCAACCTGAAAAATTTATGTAACAAAGGCCATTGATTTAAGGAATGTCATGTGATTTAATCTTCTAAAGTTGTTAATAGCATGTACCAGTCTCACACATAATATAGATGTTTGTAAGATTGAGCTGATTATTTGGGAAAGGCTCAAAATATAAAATAGAGCAGTAATGAAAAATAAAAACATGAAGAAAGCACTTTTTAGGTTACTTAGAAAAGTGGTAAAGAATGGATTTTAAAATCCATGCATCCAGATGTTCTTGCAGTAAAGAGTAGCAGAGAAACACATTTTGCTCTTGAGGGATTCTGTATTAATAGAAGCTACAAGGAGCAACTCTTTGTAGCATAAAATCTATGCTCACATCTCAGTCTTAATTATTACTGATGCAGGTCCCCAACTTGAAAACTGAAAAAACAAAAACCTGCATCTCATGTCAAGTGAATAACTGGATGTCACAAATAAAGACATCAGAATAAAGATATTCATAAATCTGTCTTTAAGTATGGGTTCTTTTGCCTCTTCGAGAATATAAGGAATCTCCCCATTCTTCCAGCAAGCTGAAGAGAATTCAAGTTAAGTGGAGAAAGATGACGTGCTGGAGTATCTCTCCATGCGTGCCTGAGGGTATCTGGCTTCCTGCTGTAACTACACTCATTAGTTTTCTCAGGAGTCCTCAAAGTACATTTCTGTCCCCTTCAACTCAGCCAGCCCCTTAGCTGAAGAACCCCATCCCAATTTCACATTGCCTTGTTTTCAGAAATCATTTTTGTTGTTGTCCTCTGTGGATCCTGTCCTGGTTAATTTCAAGGAGTGTTCTAGACTCTTCCATGGAGTTCAGGATAAAAATTAAAGTAAAATAAATAAATGGCTATGAAGAAATATTATGTGTCTAATGGCTTCTGTCTATTTTTAATTGACACAAGGTAGGCATATATTTATTAAGCATAATGTGATGTTTTGATCCATGTATACATTGGATAATGATGATCTCAGGACAACTAGCATATGATAAACTTTCATCTTTTTTGCGGTGAATACATATAAACTTATCTCTTTTGTTTTAAGATATACATTGCATTATTGTTATTAATTGCATAAATAAATGCTTCCAAGATATCAGTTAAAAGAAAGTATTTGGTAAGATGCTAGAAATGTAAAAAATATATGGCAAGGGTAGAGAAAAAATGTATTACGACAAACTGTCTTATAACAGTTTTTTGAGCAACTTTTCAAAAATTATTAGTGCATTGTAGTCATACATCTTAACGGAGTACAAGATAGTAGAGGCATACATGCGCACCTAACTCATTTAGCCCTGCCCTAATTCCCATACCATTCTCTCCCCCTCCCTCCTTCTCCCGTTTGGCTTAGTGACTAACTGATATGTTTGTGAATGTACATCATAGACATTACGGTGTTAACCTCTCTCCCCCTCCCATTCTGCTCAGTCCACCTTCTTTGCTCCTCTCCGATTTCTCCTTCTTTGTCTAGAGATCCTCTATGATCCATTTTCTCCCCAGCTTCCACATATAAGGGAGAGCATTTGACTTTTTACTTTTTGTGACAGACTAATATCACTTAGCATAATGTTCTCCAGATCTGTCCGTTTCCCGCAAGTGACATAATTTGTTCTTCACAATTTTTAAAGAAGTATGTCTGGCTGTTTTTATGTTTCCTTCTACTTTTGAAGATGTACCTTAATACTGCAATCAGAAATGTTGTTGTTTTTACTAAATATAAGTGTCTAAATTTCTCCAAAATATATTCATGCCTGTCTTAGACTATGTAACAGTTTATTTTGTCTTAACTGTATAGTAATTGGTACACCATGGTGGATATTTCAGTTGATGGTTTCCACAATTAAATAAATTTATGTTTTTTTTTTGCCGTATTGGAGAAGGAACTCAGGGATATTGTAGTAATACATCTAAGTGGGATAAAAGATGGTGGAGACATACATGCACACATCACCCAATTAGCCCTATTCCTGCCCCAACCTCTAAGGTTAAGGAAATCTAAATCTCCTTACTAAGTTACACATATTCAGTTGAGAAATCTCCAAAACTTAAGTTGGCGTATTATATGGCAATACTTGGAAACGTCAATAAATGTATAATTATATATGCATGATAGACATTACTGTTTTCAATGGTACGTTATACTTGGCTTACATATTGCTTAAATTACTACTAATTTCATGACTGGTGATAAGTTTTGAAGTATTATTTTAAGAATGTAGGCATAAAATACAGAATTATATAAACAGTCTACTTTTTGTAGCAGTGCTTGAATTAGTTTAGAATGTCTTCCCACTTAAGAAATTATATTTTTATTTCATTTTTATCCAGTTACTCAAAGGCACCATTTCTCAAGATAACTTCAAATAAACTTTGAATTATTACAAATGTCAAGTATACCCTCAAATGACAGTCTTCCTACCATTTCTGGCATTTAAAATAATTTGGCTGATGTCTAGAAACAAATCTACATGTTTTCATCTAATTTTGGACAAAAGAAACTTTCTATGAAGTGGAGAAGTGTGGCCTTTTTAATAAAGGATTCTTAATATCCATATGAAAAAATGTTGGTCCCTATATCATTTCATATACAAAAATCAATAGTACCTATTTGGCTGGGAGCATAGTTTCAGTGAGTGATAAGAGTTTTCCTCAACAGGTATTTTTGGTCTCAGGGTCCAAAAACTAACACAGGCACTTCAAACTGGAAACTTATCGAATGTTCAATAAAGCAGTGAAAATAGAATTTATAGCCTATGTGTAAACATGTTACTCATATACATGTTGTTGATGACATAAGTTATTCATGAACAAAAACATATTCTATTATTTTGGTTACGTAAAATACCAAAAAGTGACAACTACCCTAGATGTGAATAAAAAAGTCCAGAGATCAGTTTTCTTGTCTGGAGAAAAGGGTTCAGGTAGTAACTGAAATGGATTAGGAAAGAGTACTCAGTTGCAGAGGATGTATTTCTTTAATCTGGTGTTCAGTACATCAGCTTGTGAAGATTTGATGACCAGTATGCTAATGAAAGATGCACTATTTAATGTTATTATGCCTTCCTAAATTTAAAAAATAATGACAGTCTTTTTATTAATATGAAGGTACATATTCAAGATAAATCAGGAATATTTCAAGAAATGATAGTATTCATTGGCAGAATACAGGCTACTAAAGAGATTTCTTTCCATGAAGGCAGGACTCAAACAGGATACAAAAAATGCATTTGTCAAACAAGATACAAAATTTTGTCCCAGGCAGAGCTGTATGCTATGGGAATTATGGAAAAGATTCTGAAAGCAGTAAATCAACAAGGTTAGGTAGTAAAAATTGGTCGTCCTTGTACTACTTCCTATAATTTTGGCATAAATTGGTAGATGTGAAGATTGTTACATTAGATGTTTTCAAACATAAAAGGCTAGAAATAGTTTTGGAAAGTGGTAGTAATTCAAATGTGCCCATAAAATTCAGCACTATGGTTTCCTTTATCCAATAAAATGGGAGTAATTTTTGCTCATCACTTTGCATCTTGTATAAAACAATTTTATAGCATTAGTCACCGGATTATAATGGCCCTTTTTACTCCCATGGTAGAACTAAATGCAATTTTGAGACAACAATATTTTATATCACCGCTCATCATCAGTTTTACCTCTTAGCTTTGACAGCATGAGTAATATGTAAGAATATTTAATATCAGTTTCATAAAAAATCAATTTTTATTTTACCTACCTTTATGCAAGTGTAAAAGTCACTTCAATTTATTTGATACCAATTTGCTTCCCTTTGGAAGTTAGAACTATTAATCCATTTTTATCAAAGAGAATAAAGACTTTTTATATTAACAGATAATTTATATTCAGATGCACCTTTACCGTTGGATAATTATTCCATTTCATCCTCAATGAAATTTTAGTAGTATTATTTTTCACAAATATTAATAGAATACTCTGTACAGATAAGGAAGCACTGTTGCAATATGTCTATAAGCAAAGGTGAATGTCAAAATACTACCAAAAATAAAGCTATCAATTGATTTAAAATAAAAGTCTTATAAATGGATTAAATTTTCTTTTAGTTAAGATTTGCCCTCAAATCTGTTCTAAAACATTAGATTCAGAATGTATTAATCTACTACACTTGGAAAGCTAATATATCTAAAATGAGAATTTTAGCACATAAAAAACTTGGATTAAGCAAATTTCGGAGGTTTTTGGTCAATGTTCTTTCTGCCACTTTAGAATTATATTTCCAAATAAATTGGCCAAAAATCTTTGTTCTAATTTATGTTATACAAAAAAGAAATACCCAAATAAAGGATAGTTTCTAAAGAAGAAAAATTATGCATTAACAGAGTCAGTTTAGGTGTTCTGTGTGTAATAACAATAAAAGACTTTTAAAACTGGGGAAGGGAACTTGAGAATTAGTTCCAAAAGAGTCCCAGGTTTGTACTGCGACTTCAAGGGCTCAAGTTCTTTGAACCCCACACCTAGCATGAGCCAGGAGGACATAGCCTTTTCTTAGAAATATCATATGAGTCATACTCTCTTAGTCAGTTGGAGTGAGAGGGAAACACCATTAACAAAATTAAATATGCAGGAATCCCTGTGAGGCAATCAGCAACTACTAAATTTTTATAATTTTAGAATTTTAGAGTGAACTACTGAATATAGAGTACATAGTAAACATTATACTGTATTTTTACCATTCCGCTACAGTCCAGTCAGTATTCTTACAGCTATAATTTAAAATACTGACTATGTAACTTAGAGAAAAGAAGATTTATTTTCTTACAGTTTGGGGCTCAGTTCTTGTGAGGTTGGGGACCGCAGAACTCAGGACATGGAAGTGAGAGGCAGAAACAGGAAGAGAATATGGTTGTGTTCCTCACATCATGGAGTCCTGCAGCAAAAAAGAGAGCAGCGTAAGGAAGAACCATACATCATTTTCAAGCCACACCTCCAGGGACCACCTCCACCAGCTACACTCTGCTAGTCGGCCAGGTACCACCCAGGTGAACTCAATATAATGGATGTATCCACTTTTGGGATTACAACCCTTAAGACTCAATTACATTAGCTGCAAACAATAATAAGTGAGTTATAGGGAACATTTTATATATAACACTTTAATATTGAACTCTAAGGAGACATTTAGGTTTATTAAAATAACAAATCTACCTATATCTAATTTCTATCCATTTTGCTATAGATACCAATATTGATAAAGATATCTAAAATTGGTATCTTCTTTTTCTCTTTCTATGGATTTATAGATATTTTAAAAAGTTTTAAACTTGGTCTAGAATCTCATGTATACAAGAATTACTGGTTTTTATTAAACTAAACTTCATTTGATTCTGAAACCTCATCCCTTAAGACATTGAGCCATCTAGTCTTGGACATTCCACAGAACCCTGCAAAACTGGTACAGACCACATTTTTCACTGCCATACCTTATGTGATACAGATTTTCTCAAGAATTTAAGACATATATAGCAATAATTCTTATTAAAAATACCTAAGATTGGATTTTTTAAAAAGTATAATTTAAAATATTTGTAATGAAAGCCGGGCATGGTGGTGCACACTTGTAATCCCCGCACTTGGGAGGCGGAGACAGGAGGATCGCGTAGGTTCAAAGCCAGCCTCGCTGGCTTAAGAGACCCTGTTTCCAAATAAAAATATAAAAAATAGGTCTGGGAGTGTAGTCCGAAGGTAGAAGGGTTTCCAGGAACCCTAGTACCACCAAAAAATAAAAGTATTTGTAATGAAAATGTTTTCTAATAATGTAAGAGCTACTTTTATTTTCTACTGCTATATGTGATAGTGTCATCAGTAGATACAGTCTTCATTTTCAACATGTGACTAATTTAGTCCATTAAATGTCTTTACAGCTGGGCACACTGCCTGTAATCTCAGTAACTGGGAGGCTGAAAAAGGAGGATCACAAGTTCATGCCAGCCTCAGCAACTTAACAAGGTCCTCTACAACTCAGACCCTGTTTAAAAATAAAAATGAAAATGAAAATAAAAATAAATCAATAGGGCTGGGGATGTAGCTTAGAGGTAGAATGCCTCTGAGTTCAAACCCCTTATGTCTTTACAACTAATAAGGGTCTCACTTATATTTTTAGTTCAAATTGTATAAATAATTGATTTCATGAATTTAAATTCTAATACTTATGTGTACTTAAAATTTGAGATCTGTAACTTAAGCTTCCAGCCAAAATCTATTTCCATGGCTATGCAATTGGCAAAAGCTATTAACATGTGTTATCAACTTCATCAGAACAAAAGTAACTCTAATTGAAATGAAATGTATGCAAGGGAAGAAATTAAGAGATAGAATTGACCTATTTAGATTTGTTGAATGATAAAGTTTGGAAATCAGAGTGGCTCTTATTCACAAGAGAACTTTTACATTGTTTTTCTTACTTCTGGCCAAGAAACAAACCAAAATTAACCAAAATTAGAGAACAAAATCAATCAATCAATAAATAAATATTTTTCTCTCCTCTCTCATATATATCTCCACAGTAACGTACTGTGGCAAGCATGTCCCTTATGCACTTAGAGCTTTCTCTTTTGCAATTTGCAGGAGTTCACATAAGAAGACTCTTTTAAAGGCTGCAGTTCCCTCCCATTGACTGCCTTACCCTTCACAGTGTATGTCAGATAAACCTTGCTCAGAGAAAATCTTCCACAAGTGTATCCTTTTTGAGGGCCACATTTTACCAAATTCATTCCAACTCTCCAGTCCTCTTCCTTTTTCACCATCCCACTGATCCATCTACATCTTATGAGTGAAGATATTCTATCTATAGACATTTTTTTTCCAGTGGAAATAAAATAAAATAAAAATAAACAGCTGGTAAATGGTTTCTTTTAGCCTGAGAGGAGGGGAATCATTGTGTATCAAATCCCCTGTGTATTAAAATGAATACGTCTTGAATGTTTTTCTGTATTTTAATCTCATTCCTTGTGGGACATGTCAAATAAAAAACTTGAATTTGTTTTCAGCATAAAGAAATGATGAATATTTAAGGAGACTGATGTGGTTTCTCCGATTTAAACACTACAGAGTGTATACATGTATCAAAAAATTAAATGATACACTATAATATGTACAGTTTTAATATTTTGATGTATAAGTTAAAAAAATAAATTCAGATATATAAAGATAAATGTGTGTGGCATATATCTGTAAACCTAGTATTTGGGAGACTGAGACAAAAGAGTCGAAGGTTCAAAGCCAGCCTCAGCAGCTCAGCAAGACCTTCAACAATTTAGTGAAATCCTATTTTAAAACAAAAAAAAAATTTTAAAAATAGACTGGAGGTATAGTTTGGAGGTAGAACACCACTGAGTTCAGTATCCAGCACACCCAGCTATCCCAAAAGAGAGAAAACTTAAATTGCTTGGCTCTTACATGCTGGAGAGGAAGATAAATACATACACTTTGATTTTAAAAGCCATAGGCCCATGCATATTTATATACAGATGTTTCCACATATGGTGTATGTAATGATGTCTCTGTATGATAGATGAAATTATTTGACTTTGTAAGATATGCATGATAAATACACACGATATCTCTTAATGACAGACACTGCTTTTAAAATCAAAGCATACTATAAAATATACAAAAAATAACATCTACATATTTGTTTTATAGTAACTTAAGCTGCAGACTGGGTTTTGAAAATGAATGGACTCCCAGTGGCAAAGATTTTCAATTAATTTAATTTCTAAATAGAATAAACTCAACATAAAAAGTTGTTTATTGGATGATAAAATATGTCTTTTTCTAATACTATTTAAGGGGGATTTGTAAACATCTAGAGTGCTATTTTTTTTTCTTCTACATGGTTCAGAAGTCTTAGAATAGCTAATAAAATAAAATGTTATGACATTATTAAGAAAAAGATAGCCTGGCGTGGTGGCGTAGGTTTGTAATCCCCGCTCTTGGGAGGCAGAGACAGGAGGATCGCACAGGTTCGAAGCTGGCCTCACTGGCTTAAGAGACCCTGTTTCCAAATAAAAATATAAAATAGGTCTGGGAGTGTAGCCTGGAAGTAGAAGGGCTTCCAGGAACCCCAGTACCACCAAATAAAATAAAATAAAATAAAAAGAACCTTGAGCTGCATTCAATTTTTTCTTTCTCTTCTTTTTTTCGGTACTGGGGATTAAACACAGGAGAATTCTACCTATGAGCTACACCTACAGCCCTTTTTACTTTGAAACAGGGACTTGCTAAGTTGCTGAGAGGCTCACTAAATTGCAGAGGAAGACCTTGAATATGATCATCCTCTTAGTCTCTCAAGTACTTGAATTACAGTTGGGCTAAACTACATTTATTTTTAAAGTATATTATTTTTTAATCTTCTATATGATTATTTGGAAATGTAACGATTAAAAGATCATTTTATATTAAACTTTCCTGAGAAGTCTCACAGACTATGAAAAGGACAATAGACTATTTTTCTACATAAGGCTTTGGTATGATTATGTCCATTACTCCTCAACCTGTAAAAAAAAAGCTTGATAAAGACAATACAACAGAAGCAACAGAAATGGTATGTTCAATAACCAGTCAAAAGACTCTAGAATTAGAAACTAACTGCTCTCAAATCAGAAAGCACTAATCTAGGATCACTATGTAAGTATTACTGACATGAGTTTTCTTACCCAAAATGAGCTGAGAAGTATTTTTGACACATTTACTTGGATAATGTAATTAAATATTCTAAACTAATTTATTTTTCTTCATCTTAATGCTTTTGGACTCAGTTACCTTGATTTAGGTATTTATTAAAAATCTCATCAAAACTAAGAAATTTATTCTGAGCTGCATGGAGTTTTAGGAGTTAAAAACATTTTCTGAGATAGTTTTATCCATTACATACTATATTGTGTTCATACAAATTTTTTTCTAGTTTGAATCGACTTTCCTTTTCATTCAATACATACTAACTATCCACAAATTATCATATGGGTAATTTTCCCATGGCTATGGTGAATTATTAAATCTTCATGTTGTCTATAAACCCAGTATTAAACTTTTTTATATAGGCTCGAATTTGTCTCATGTTGCACGTTTCCAAGAGGTTCAAATAGATCAGCAGTCTCTGTTGGTCCCAGGACATGTTGGCATTGGGCAGTGCCACAGGGATCTCTAAGTCCTTCAGATTCTGCCAAGAAGTGATGTAATCAGTCCAATGTTGTCACTTGGCCCTGGGGCATCCATTATATATTTCAAGGTACCCATGAGAAAACTGCTGCTTGACCCTCTTTTAAAGCTGGTCTAGATAATAACTGCTTGCATTCTCAGGCCTACATAATCTGACTCAGGTTTAAAAATATTAATTTATAAAGGAAAATTTGAAATTGAGGTATCATTACTAGTCCCCAGCAATGTTGTTGGATCTGCCTAAATCTTTTTTTTTTTTTATTAATTTATTTTTTATTGGTGCAATGTATTCATACATCATAGTGGTATAAAGAAAATACTTTTGTGGACATACATGCACATCTCGCCCAGTTAGCCCCTACCCGATCCCCACCCCATTCCCTCCCCATCCCTCCTTCCCACGCTTGGCTTACTGGTTGACATCTTACTGTAACACATTTTCCCTTCACAGTCTGTTATAATAGGCTTTCATTTGCCTTTGTTTCTAAGAAGTTGAGATATTATCAGAGTCATAAATATCTTTGGGCATGCCTATGAGTTCTTATGAAGTGACTTAGCAAGTATTTTCAATAAAGCCTTCAAATAGAGATTATATATCTATACTTTCATACTGGTGATACTGAATTAATTCTATAATGTTACCTTATCTTTGGACTACTTTTTACATTTTATTTTTTTTCTTATCTTTGAACTGACACAATTTCCTTTAAGTCTTTTCAGCCACACAAATGTATGATTAATTAGGAAGTCACCATTTCAAATAGACTACTTTTGAGAAAAGACAACTTTTAAAAAAACATAGGCGTATTGAATATATTTCCACTTTCTCAACATTCTTATTGAGAGATTCGATTTCAAAAACTCAGAACTTCAAACTGCATTTTTGTGCTACAATGTAAAAATTCATCACAGTATGGATTCAGTTTTTGAATGTGCATTAGTTAAGGTTCTATGGCCTCAAGTAATAAAAATCTGCTTAGTATAGTTGAGGCCAGAGAGGGATTTTTTTTATATATATAAACAAAGAACACCAGGGGTGGTGTGTGCACCTGGACCCTGTAAAGTATTCAAACTGGAGTCGGAAGAGCCTTCAAGAGCGACAGCAGAGGTCGTGCTGCTCTGAGAATCTCCACCTGTGAATATGAGCTTAAGGAGCACTCTTGAGACAAGCTTAGCTCTTCCCTACTCTAAAATATTTCCTAATACATGTTCTTATTCTCCTTTCAAGTGTATTTTTTCCTGCTTCTTCTTAGATTTCAGTTCATTACATATTTACTCTATAAGCATGCTAATTTTTTGTATCAATCTGTAGTGTCTGTTTCTCTGTTGGTTTAACCTCTCAGAAGGTTTGGGCCATAACTAAGTGCATTAACTCACTGTTTTCAAAAGGTGTTACTGCAAAACATTATAATGTGACCGAACAAGACCTAGAGTTGTGCCGGGCGTGGTGGCACACCCTTGTAATCCCCACGCTTGGGAGGCGGAGACAGGAGGATCGCGCTGGTTCAGAGCCAGCCTTGCTGTCTTAAGAGACCCTGTTTCCAAATAAAAATATAAAATAGGTATGGGAGTGTAGCCCAGAGGTAGAAGGGCTTTCAGGAACCCCAGTAACACACACACACACACACACACACACACACACACACACACGACCTAGAGTTGCGTAGTATACGATTAAATGGTGAAAACATTTTGCTAAGAAACTTGGGACTATGCAATAGATAGTGTGTAACAGCACTATCCCACCTCTTTTTCTGCAGATACTTCATATATCTAACTTAGTGTATCTAATTCTTTTCACTGACTGCCACCTGGTTTCATAGATCCTCAAGCAATAACAAGGCAAGAAGACCAGGTGGCTGGTATCTCTAATGGATGGTAAGGACTGCGGAGGGAATACTTCTCTAACACCACCCAAGCATGCTAAGACTTAGTTGTCTTTAGATGCTTGTAGCTGAGTACATTCAATTCTTCTCTCTCCCCCCCTCCCTTTCCTTCCCTCCTTATATCTTTTTGCTATTTCTCTCTTTCTCATATTGGGTTTAAACCCACAGGTAATATTTTACCTATGAGCTACATCCCCATCCCTATTTTTAGTTTTGAAACAGGGTCTCACTAAGTCATCTAACTGGTCTGGAACCTGCAACCCTCCTATCTCATCCTCTAAGTCCTGGGATAACAGGCATGCACTATCACACATAGCTTGAGACCACTTAAGGCTAACAGTGGGCACTCAGCGTGCTCTCCTTGAAGGGATAGTGGTGGTTCTGTTATCAAATTCTATCTGCTGTGGAATAGTCCAGAAACAATAAGAGACAAGTCATTTCTAATTATCTTTCAGAGTTAGCTAGATACCATGGTGAAAACGTTGTGAAATTACAAATATAAAGCAAAAGCCTACTAAACCCACCCCAATTATTTTAATTTAAAAAGTATTGATACTCTAATCAGAATGAAAATAAATGTGGGACAGTTGTTAATTTGGGCAGGTCACTGGTGGGGCACCAGGTGTGACGCACAGTAACCATGGGAAAAATTTGAGCACAGTTATCTCCAGGAACCACAGGTTAACCCCAAGATGTCATATCTGATTGGGATCGGATGCTCAATCCATCTTCCTTCCCATTTCACTACTTGAGAGTGTTTTAGGAGTTGGGAAGCATTTCCATTAATATCCTCAAATACAAAACATCCTAAGACATATCAATTTTTCTTTTAAAGTTCTTCACTCTACATTTCTTGGTAAAGCTCTGGTAGATCTAGGGTATCTATCCTCTGTCTCACATTCCCTTTCTAGCATTCTGCCCTTGGTGAGTCTAAGGCTACCTTAAGGTATTCTTTGTCCTGAATAAAGAGATATACAAAAAGCAATTTAATTTCTAATGAGGCGCCATGTTTATATTTATTCGTGTATTATAGTCTCACATCATATGTTCATGGTGATAGTAACATACATGCACACAGTACTTGGCCAGTTTTTCCCCGGTTCCATCCCCACTCCCTTCCTCCCCATACAAGATATTGATATTGGCACTGGTATTCTCACATATGTACATAATTTCAGTGGAATGAGGTCAGTTTTAATTGAAAGCAAAGATGTAGCAATGGAAGCCTCAAAATGAGCTCGATATATAAAACTCCATTTCTGCTATTCCTTATCCATCAGTGAAATTTGCTGCTATTGCCTCCTCCTGGAAGTAAGCCATATCTCCTGATAATTAATAATTTAAGCCCATTTTAGCTCACATCAACGCATATCTCCTGCCTCTCTGTTCATTGTAAAAACACATGTAAAGAGGGACCCCACCTTAAAATATATGCAGGACATACCAGAAACACACCGTTTCTGCTGATGCAAGCCAAACACAAAGGGCTGCTTCACTTGCCAAATGTACCTTCTGCCTTCTGGCTCAGATCATCATTTTATTTTAAACAAATGAGTTCTTGTTTGACAAGACGGAAACAAATGCTCATCATAAATCAAATCAGTGTAGAAGAAAATCATTCTTAGGCTGAACTGTAATCATTCCTAGGGCCAAATAGAAGGCGCCAGAAATACTAGAGCCTTCCAACACTCAGGGTGAGTCATTTAAAAAAATGAGAGTTCTGAACCCAAGTAAGGAGGAAAGTAACAAACTCTTACAAGAGTTCCAGAGAAGGTTGCAGAGGATAAGGAGCCAAGGACAGTCTCATTTGAGCAGTTTAACAAAGCTGTGCTAAGAAAACAGTACTGACAGGAGGAAGAAACTATAACGTGTCTCTCAGCAGAATGCATAGAACACTTAGAAATACTTGGAGACTTGAGACCCACAGAGGGCGTCTGGCCTAGGGGTGTATGTGGAGGAGATTAAGCCCACAAATGCACAAATAGTCAAGAGAAAGAGTGAGGAAGCCAAAGGAAAGTAGTGTTTTAAGGACATAGAAGTATCAACTAATGCTGAATCCAACTGTGATACAAAGAAAGATGAAAACAAAAAATATTTAGTTAGGTCAAGCAAAAGGTTTGACTTAGTCAAGTCCTCCCAATGTTATGGGCTTTATGGTTCAATAGATCAAAAGACTTACCCACAATTTAAGTTAAAAGGACAACTAAGTAGTTTTGAAGCATCAATTTTGGTCCCCAAACTACCTTTCATTTAAGTCTCCATTTCTTATCATAGTAATGACTTTTTAGATAAGCCTTTTACTTCTCTAAGCCTCCATTTTCTCATTCCTGAAATGAAAATAGTAGAAATCCTACCCGCTAAATATTGTAAATATTAAATAATACATGCAATAGATTAGATATAATGTCAAACCGATAATAGGTGCTAATCTTAACAGTTACAAATACCAAAAATAATGGCAGATGAAATTAAAAATTATTCAGCAAGGGTCACTTTCCAAATAAATACTTCTAATAAGAATGCTCCTTTAGTGGTAGGTAGTTCATCATATCATTTCATGGATGGAAAAGAGTGAAGTAGCTCTATAATTCACTCTCTCATGCAAATTAATTCAGAAAAGTTATCAAAGAAATACATCTTAAAAGAAATTCCAAAGTTATTAATTTTACTAGAATCACAACTCGATTTTCCTCAATTTTAACTCAATTTCTGCTGTTAGCTTCAAGAAAAAGCACTTGTCTATATCCAACACAATATTCTCAGGTAGATGAATATATATGTATATATATGCAAATATATATGCATATATATGCAAAATAAAGAAATTTTAAGGTTTAACTTAAAGATAAAAATCTTGATTTCAAATAATAACCTTTCCCTGGTTTAATTTAATAAAAATGTCATTCTACAAAAGACTTTGAGCTGACGCTTCACAGAAGACAATGGCCAAAGAGCCAATGAGCAAATTAAAAGTATCCTTTGATGATGTGCAAATTCAATTGAAGGGATATTGCCACTCACCCATCAGAGTGTTTAAATTTAAAGGATAGAAAATAACAGGTGTCGGTAAGAATGCAGAAGAGCCGCAACACTTAGGCACTACTGGTGAGACTATAAACTGGTACAACTACTTTGATATTATTTACTCAAAGAATTTGTAATTTCTCTCTGTAGTTTATAATCAGCAAAATTCATACAGAAGCTTATCAAAAGGCAAATACTAGGCTGTTTGTAGCAAAACTATTTTCTTTTTGGTGCTAGAGATTAAACCTAGAGGGATTCTAACTCTGAGCTATACCTCCAGCTGTTTTATTATTTATTTTGAACCAGGGTCTCACTCAGTTATTGAGAACTCCCTCTTCTGCTAAGCCTTGCCTTGAACCTGTGATTCTCCTGACTCATTCTCCCAAATACTGGAATTACACGTGTGTACCACCATACCTGGTCTATAACGGCAGTAAGTTACTGTATAAATCTCATAAATAATGGTAAGCAAAAGAAACCAGCACAAAAGAGTACATACAATTTGACTCTTATTACATAAAGTACAGAAATAGTTCAGACTGTATTTTAGAAGTTAATGAAAATGTAATGGTCTACAGGAGTACAAATTCTGAAACATTTTTAATAAAATATTTCTTAATCTGTGGGTGACTGCAGGGATGTGGTCTATTGTGAACTTCTACATGATATGTGGTTATAGTAAGGGCATTCTTCTTCAGGTGTCTCATGCTCTAATTGTTTTTAAAAATGTCAGAATAGCCGGGTGTGGTGGCGCACGCTTGTAATCCCAGCATGCAGGAGGCTGAGACTGGAGGATCATGGTTCACAGACAGCCTCAGCTACTTAATGAGTCCCTCTGCAACTCAGTGAGACCTGCTTTCAAAATAAAGCTCAGAGGTCGAATGCCCTTTGGTTCCATCCCCAGACCCGCAAAAAAAAAAGTAAAAATAGCAATAAAATATTTTTAAATCTATTTGTCTGAAAATGTATATTATTCAATTTTAAGAATTATTTTTACTGAAGACAAAATAAATCAAGGTTAGAATTTAAATTCAAAATTTAAATTCTTTCCCTATCTTCAGAATTTATACATTTTGTGTAATGAAGGAGTTAGGGAAAATATTAACAAATACTAAGCAGATTTTTTGATCATTTCCTACTTTATTTCCTATTTCTAGAGTTTTGAATTGGCACCTTTCTTATTACTTGTTCTGGCAAAAAGAAAAATTACATTTGGTAAGATGTTAGTTAATTTTTAAAAACCTATAAAGGTTTGGATAGTATTACCTTATTAGGAAAGCATCTCCACTTATGCTGGACAGAGATAACTGTTATGATTTGGATAAGTGTTCCCCAAAAGTCCATGTGTTAAAGGCTTGGTAGTCAACCTGTGGTGTTACTGAGGTGCTGGAGCTCCTAAAAGTTGATATAACAGTTTCTTTTGCTGTACAGAAGCTCTTTAGTTTCATGCAATCCCACGTATTGATTCACCTTTTAGTTTCTTGTGCCTTTGGGGTCTTGTTGAGAAAGTTTTTGTGTGTGCCATGTGTTGTAGTACTGGACATATGCCCTCAAGGTGTCTGGTCTACTTTCCAAGTCTTTGATCCATCTTGAATTGACTCAAAACCTCAATCGAGAGCCAACAGAATGGAGGATTTTTGCCACCTACTCTTCCGATAGAGGATTAATATCTAGAATACACATAGAACTCAAGAAATCCAGGAATAAGAAAACAAATAACCCAATCAAAAATTGGTCAAATGAATTAAATAGACACTTGATGAAAGAAGAAATTCAATTGGCCAATAAATGCATGAAAAAATGCTCAACATCACTGTCAATCAGAGATGCAAATCAAAACTACGCTGAAATTTCACCTAATTCCAACTAGAATTGCAATCATTCAAGACACAAACAAAAACAAATGGGGGCAAGGATGTGGAGAAGTAGAAACTCTAAAACATTGTTGGTGGGATTGCAAATTTTTGCAACCATTCTGGAAGACAGTATGGAGGATCCTCAGAAGAATGGAAACAAACCTAGCATTTGATCCAGCAATACCACTTCTGGGTATCTACCCAAAAGAAAGGAAACCAAACTACCAAACTAATGCATGTGTATCTATGTTCATAGCTGCACAATTCACCATAGCCAAACTATGGAAGCAGCCAAGATGTCCATCAACAGATGAATGGATTACAAAACTGTGGGATATGTACACAATGGCATTTTACTCAGCCATAAAGAAAAACGCAATCACATCATTTACAGGGAAATGGATGGAACAGGAGGAAATTATGCTAAGTGAGATTAGTCAGTCACAAAAAATAAGAAGTCAGATGCTTTCCCTAATATGTGAAAGCTAGGGAGAAATGGTAACAGGAGGAACTCTAGATGAAAAAGGAGCTCCTATAAAGGAGCAAATAAGGTGAATTAACTGAGGGGATGGAAGAGGGGAAAAGGGAAACTCTCTAAAGCACATGATATATTTAAACGTATCAAAGTCAATCACTGAGCCAAGCATAGGAAGGTGGGATGGGGAGGGAAAAGGGTGAGTATTGGGTAAGGGTATGTTTCCACATGTCTTTTATGCCATTAAGATGTATGATTACAATGCACCAATAAAAAAATTTAAAAAAGAGTTGACATACATCCAGGTCACTAGGGGTCTGTCCTTAATAGAAAACCTGAGTTCTTTTCTTTCTCTTTCCTTCGTGTCAACTGTGATGTAAGCACTTTCCTCTTACACACTCCTTACCATAATTAATGTATGGGCTCATCATAGTTCCCAAAGCAACAGAACCAACCAATCATGATATGAGCCTAAGTGATCTTTTTCTTTTATTTATATTGGCTTATCTCAGATGCTTATTAACAGCAATGGAAAGCTGACTATTATTTACCAGTTAATACTAATGGAATACAAGTGCTTCGTTTTCACTGTCTCATTTGACACCATTATATAAAGAATCAGTATTGTAATTCTCATACATGAGCTGAAAAGATTCAGAGACACCAAGGTCAATATCTGGAGTTGGGTAGCTTAACAGAAGATTGACATTCTGCCTCTGAGCACGTTTGACTTTTTATTTATTCTTATACTTTTATTGGTGCATTGTAGTCACAAATCAAAATGCAGAGACTAGTGCTAGTGACATACATGCACAACTCTCGGCAAGCTTTCCCCTGGCTCCCTCTCCATTCTCCTCCTCCCCCATATGGGATATTGAGACTGACATTGGTATTTTTACATATGTAAGTAATGTCTATGGAAGTGATGCCTTCACTGATTCTCACTTAACCCACCTTCTCTAGACCGTCTCACACTACCGAAACTTCTCCTCCATTAAATGAAGTCCCTCTTTTCACTGCTATGGAGATCAGTGCGGAGATTCCTTAGAATAGTGGGAATGAATCCACCATATAATCCAGGTATTCAAAATCTTAGATATCTTTCAAAGAGATTTAAATAAGAATATTATACTAATATATGCATATATATGTTTATAGTAATGCTGTTCACAATAGCCAAATTATGGAACCAACATAGGTGTCTACCTAGAGATGAATGTATTACAAAATAATGGAATTTACACACATGGAATTCTACTCAACAATAAAAAACAAATTATGTAATTTTCAGGTAAATGGATGGACCGGTACAATGTTATGTTAACTAAAATTACCCAGTCACAGAATATGAAAGGATAGATGTTTGTTTCGCTCAATGCAGAAGTTAGGAAGAAACTAGAATACCAGAAGGCCTCAAGATAATAGAAAAGCAGCTTGACTTCTTATTCTATTCATCCCTTAACTCTCTCTCTTTAAGCAAATGATCCATTGAGGCAATAGCACAAACCAGAATGGTTCCCAGAATAGAATCTAGACCTCCGAATTCACATGCTGCTTGCTAAAGCCATGGATTGCACCTGCAATCCTAGTGTTTGTGAGGCTGAGATAAGCCCATCGCAGGTTTGAGGCCTGTGCAGTAACTTAGCAAGATCATTTTTAAAATGAAAAATAAAAGTAACTGGAGCGGACCTCAGGGGAATAATTTTCCTGAGTCCAATTCACAGTACCACACATACACCAAAAAAAAAAAATAAAATTACATGCTGCATCATTTAGTACTTTTCAAAATATATTTTTCTTCTCAGAAGAAAATTTCAGAATGTTATTTGCTGAGATGAGTTTTAAAATAAGAATATAAAAATTCAACCAAGATTTTTAAATCTAGCGAAACGTCCTTTTAAATACAGGAAAGTCAATGTATAAGTTAAATATTTGTTTTGTTTTGTTTTTCTGAGTTTTTTTCTGTTTCTCTCTTGAGCATCCCAGTTGCTTCCTCTGGCCCACAATTAATTCATAGTTCAATGATGTCAATCTTCTAAAGGAAAAAAAAATCTCAGCGTATAAAATGATTTTTGCTAATATGGAGGAAATAGCATTTTTAAAAGACCTCTGAGTGTTGCATGTGCTAAGGACTTTAAACAGAATTTTCCTGACATCAGCAAAGTCTTGTAACTCAAGCATCAATGTTAATCTGCATATTAGTATAATAAAACATTTACCAAAATAACATAAAACTTGTGATTATTTTCCTCTGTCATAGTTAGATATAAAATGTCCCTTATAGGGCTCATTCATTAATATTCAGGGTTAATATATTTGAGCCATAAGAGTTGCAATATATAATGAATTTATATGTTGGTGGTAGACCAGCCTAGTAAGGCGAGGCTGGAGGAGGATCCTTGGGGGTGTAGTCTTGGGGGGGTATATAGAGGGTTCCTCCTCCTGCTGCTTGCCTTGTGTTGTGAGGACAGCTCGTGTGCTCTCCCTCTGCCTGCCTCCAACCGCTACGCCCTGATATCCAGGGTCCCCAGTCTCACATGGAATGAACCCAAAACTGTAAGAAAATAAATCTTTCCTCTATTTTGAATAATGTAGTGATCAGGTCTTTAGATTATGGCTGTGAGGATGCTGACAGGGACAGTCTTCTTCACACAATTTCGAGAGCCAAAATGTTTTCTTCTCCTACAATTATCTTAGAAAAATTTTGGATTCTCCTGTTACCTTTTTTTGTGTGATAACCCTGATATGAACTGTCATTCTATTTGCTAGTGGCCTGATCTCATTCCCCACCACTTCTTAGTTCCAAGAGGTCTTTAGACAGAAAGTTCATTTAGCAGAACATTTTGACTTCTACAAATAAAGTATTCTAGATATGGACAAACAAGTCTTAAATGGTAGCTCTCTGAAAGTGTTTTAAATATTAGAGGAAAATGGATTCAGAATAGATGCAACTTGATTATCGGGATCAATTTCACTCAGAATGGCTCAAAGACATTTCAAACGTTGTATATTCATACTTTCCAATATAAAATTTCTTCTCTAAATGGAGGATGGTCTGCTTTGCACAGATTTGCTCATTTTTGTTTTCTGTCTCACTTTAAACTATTCTCATGCATCTCCTTGTCTCTTACCTTCCTTAATTCTTAAGTCAAGCCCCTACTAATGGAAATCAGGTTGCCTGCAAATACTCTCAGAGATTAATCGCTTGAGTGTGATTTGAACTTAGTAAACGATTAACTGTAACAAAAACTACATTTGTAATTCCATTCCTCACCCTGCACAGGTCAATTCAAAATGGATCAAAGACTTGGAAATTAGACCAGAGACCTTGAGGCTCCTTTAAGAGGGCATAAGCCCAACACTTCAACACACAGGCATAGAAAAAATTTTTCTCAACAAGACCCCAAAGGCACAAGAAACTAAAAGGCAAATTAACACGTGGAATTGCATGAAACTGAAGGGCTTCTGTACAATAAAGGAAACTGTCAAGAACCTCAACCGAGAGCCCAACTACTTCTCTAATAGAGGACTAATATCTAGAATATACAGAGAACAAGAAAATCAGCACTAAGAAAACAAATAACCTAATAAAAAAAATGGGCAAGTGAATAGATGATTCATGAAGGAAGAAATTTAAATGGCCAATAAATGCATGAAAAAATGCTCAAAATTATTAGCAATCAGAAAGATGCAAATCAGAACTACCCTGAAATTTCACCTAACTCCAACTAAAATGGCAATCATTCGAAAGACAAAGAAAAACAAATGCCGGCAGGGATGTGGAGAAGTGGGAACTATAAAACATTGTTGGTAGGTTTGCAAATTAATGCAACCACTTTAGAAAACAGTATGGAGGATCCTCAGGAGAATGGAAACAAGCTTACCATTTGATCCAGCAATACCACTTCTGGGTATCTACCCAAAAGAAAGGAAACCAAATTTCCAAACTAATGTGTTCATATCTATGTCCATAGCTGCACAATTCACCATAGCCAAAGTATGGAACCAGCCAAGATGTCCATCAACAGATGAATGGATTACAAACTGTGGGATATGTACACAATAGAATTTTTTACTCAACCAAAAAGAAAAACACAATTACATCATTTACAAGAAAATGGAAGGAACTAGAGGACATGATCCTGAGTGAGATTACTCAGTCACAAAAAAAGATGAAATCAGATGCTTTTTCTAATATGTGAAAGCTAGGGAGAAATGGGTAACAGGAGGAACTCTAGATGAAGGAGATTCTCTAGAGGATCAAATAAGGTGACCTAACTGAGGGGATGGGAGGGAGGAAGAGGGAAACTCTCTAAAGCACATGAGGTACTTAAACAAACATACCAAAGTCATCACTGATCCAAACATGGGAAGGAGGGTTGGGGAGGGAACGGGTGGGAATTGGGTAAGGGCTAATTGGGTGATGTGTGCATGTATGTCTCCAACATCTTTTATCCCATTAAGATATATGACTACAATCCACTAATAAAAAATAAAAAAGACCTACAGTTGTACCTAAGAAAATAGATACCGCCAATTGCTTCAGGACTTTCTATTTTAAGGATTAAGAAAAAGACAAACATGACAGATAATATAAATTTTTATTTCATTATTATTTAATGTAGCAAATATTTTTACTAAGTTCTATATGCTACCATGTACTTCAGTGGGCTTTATATATAAAAAAGGGAAAAAATATGATATTTATCCTCAGAGGATATAGAATCTTCACAGAATGACCTGTGCCAAGACCCTGAGGCAGAAATAAACATGTCATATTACTTATAAGAAGCCAAGGTATACCTTATAAAATTTTTGGTGAGTTTTAGTTCAGGTTAGCAGATTATTTACATGGTACTTCCATACTGTTGTGAGAAAATTTATCCAAAGAGTTTTCAGGAACAATGGAAAAGTTATAAGAATATGACAAAAATATTTTTAAATGACTTTGAATATCATATATAGAATGACCAAGATGGAATACAAGAACACTTTCTCCTGGATGATCCTGCAGACTTCCAGGTCAAACTTGCTTATTGCCTGAACTATAAGGGTGGTGACAGAGTTGTTGAGAACTAGTAGGATTTAGGGGCCACCTCTTATGTAGAAATCAAGACATGTTAATGGATTGGATTTGAGGATAAGGTAGAAGAGGTGCCAAAAGTAAAATCTTTTCTTGCCTGTCAGTGTGAATTACAATGGCTGACTTAGTGATGATATTCACTGAGAGAATACTGAAAGAAAAACTATTTGGGCTTTGTTACTGTATGTTTTTTAACTTTTATTTTATTTTAGTGTGGAAGCGGTTGTGATTTTGTTTTGCCTTTTGAAGTCTGAAGAGCTTATGAGATGGGCATCAGCCAACTTGGAAAAAAACAGAGATAGGTATGACTGCAGTAAAGCAAGAGATGGGATTGGAGAGTGGCAGGGTTGATGAGCCAATGGGCTGAGCGCAGCCGTTGGGAAGAACACTTAGAACATAGTCCCATATTCTTTACACGTCTCTGGTTCTATTAAGTTGTCTTATTTTAGAACGTTTCATATTAGTCACAGTCGATACAAGACAAGGAATAATGGCTAAATTATATGGAGGTGACTTGGCAAAGGATAAAAACCTCCATAAAAGCGGACTAAGTCAGATTCTGTTGCTCCAACAGATATTTAACCAAAATGCAGAACTTCAGAATTTATTGTAGTTGCAGGAGCTTCATTAAATAATGGTACCAACTGTTAAAAAGGGAGCTTTGCAGGACTAAATTTCTGGGATCACAAAAAGCAAGACTAGAAATAGCAGTTCAAGATTATATCATAGAACTTGCTAAGTTTTCCATTCCTTCTGATTGTCATCCACCCCCTCGCAAAGGTTTGTCTTTTGCAGAAAAAAAAGTGGGGGGATTTCTGCAAGCAATATAGGAACTCGAAACAGCAAAATAACCCCGCATAACCCTTTTTTTTCCTTCAGGGTGGGGAAAAGCAAAGAAGAACAAAAGCCCCCTTAGAGTCCAGTCATTATCTCCACGGCCGGTACCTTGGCTAGGCCTTACTGGAGTCAAGGGACTTGAAAGCCACCCTGCAAACCTGCAGTGTTTTCATAGGACCAATACTTTAATGACTGTATTTTTGCAGTCTATTATTTGATTGATCTCTAAGGAAAATCTGCAATGAGAAATTGTATTTTCTTCTAACATGGAAAATGGAAACCAGCCAAGGACTCCGGCTGCAAAAGTCAGGTCAAAACCTCCCCAGCCACTCTGCGTCCGTCAGGTTGCACATATTCTGTTTTTGTTTTTTTTTTTTTTTTTTTTTACCAAATATAGCACTATTATATAATACAATAAAAGTGAATTTTAAAAGGGTTATATATTCTCTGGTTCTTTAAAAAAACACCAAAAATTTGAGTAGGATGTAATCAAGTTAGGAAGAAAAGGATTTTTTTTGGGGGGGGGGGTTAGTGTGGGCAAGGAATCGATATCCTAGAGACTTCCAGGTGTGTGATCTCCCTGACAAGTAAAGCTGTCAGCAACAGGAAGCTCTCGTGCCATTTCCCTGTCCCTTTGGACAGGTCTGAACTTCAGAGTGACTTTTTTCCCCAAGATCCTCGTGCTATCCTATAACTGACCCAAAAATATCAGACTAACTTAACCATTCTCATCCTCTTCACATGAAACAAAAATAAAACTTCCTTAAAAAAATAAGAAAACAAGTTTAAAATCATTTTCTGTTTTTTTCCTGATACCTTTTAATAAGCAGACAAGATTTTTCCATTAAAGCTAACAACCAATAACTTGTATTTCTGCGGTGAAATAATTTGCATCAAACTTCAATATCCTCTCTCTCTCTCTCATACACACACACACTTAAGTTCAGAAATTCAAGAAAGTAAACTATGTTACAGCTCAAGATATAAACTCTCAGTTGTTCACAACAAAAAAAAATCTAGAAAAATAATAACTGAAGAGTGTGTATTTACCTATGCTTTCTCTGTCTTTATTCTAGTTTTTGGAGAACTGGAAGATTCCTTGGAGTATAACCAATGGCTTGTCCTCCAGGTTCCTTTACCTACTCACTTACATCTCAGCTTGGAAGTTTACAACATTACTGTATTTTTGCCTTGTAACTACCAAAAACCCTTTTGACATCACAATTTCGGGAACCTGGCTCTTAAAAAATTTATTCTAGGTGTTGTGGTATATGCCTATAATCCCAGTATTTGGGAGACAGGAAAATCAAAGGTTTGAAGTACCGCCTCAGCAATTTAGTGAGACCCCCAGCTACTTGGAGAGACCCTATTTCAAAACTTAAAAACAAATAAATGAATAATAAAAAACAAATAATGAATAAAAAATTTTAAATCAAATAAATTCCTAGGTCAGTACTTTATCACCTCTGCCCCCATGTGTTCTTACCTTTCTCCTTACACTTTAGATGCCAGTATTAAAATAAATTACTCCTTTTACTTTTATTTTTTATTCTTTATTTTGAAACCTGGTCTCACTAGGTTGCCGAGGGCCTCACTAAGTAGCTGAGGCTGTCCGTGAACTATGATCCTCCTGTGTCAGCCTCCCGAATGCTGGGATTACAAGCATGCGCCACCATGCCCAGCTGTAAATTACTCCTTTTAAAATATGCTGCAAATCCTGTCCCCCTTCTGTCCATATTTTACTCTTCTGGCGAAAGTTCTGCTTGATAAACACATTAGCCACACACTCTGTACTGGCATTCAAGTGGCACAGGCAGGCAAAACTGTTTAAATGCAAACGCACACATGAGTACACGCACGCATGCACACACACTTACCCTCCTCTAGTTTGCTACTAACGTGGTCATTTCACATCTTTTTTCTTAAAACCCTGCTAATCCTACATCCCCACACTCTTGCCTCCTGCTCCAGTGAGAAAAATAGAAGCACTCAGATAAACATTAATTCTCTTATATTCTTGCTATCTTCTTGTCTTTAGTCTTTCTCTGTGTTAAGTGTTCCAGCTCTTCTCAGGCTCTTTTCCTCTGTCTCAGGCATTTCCCATTGTCCTCTCACCTGTTCTGTACTACGCTTTCTGAATCACAAGTTCCACTCTTTCTAAATTATTCTCAATTACATACAACATATTCTAACATATTCCATTTAAAACTCCATTGGTGTGCCGGGCGTGGTGGCGCACACTTGTAATCCCAGAGCTTGGGAGGCTGGCACAGGTTTGAAACCAGCCTCAGCAACTTAGTGATACCCCGTTTCCAAATAAAGTATAAAATAGATCTGGGACTATAGCCTGGAGGTAGAAAAGTCCTTAGGTTTCACCCTCAGTACCACAAAAAATAAAAAAAAAAAATATTAGCTTTCACATATTCCTTTCAGAAACCATCTTACTTCTGTGCAGAAATGTCAGTACATAAGTAACACACTTCTCTGGCCTCCTGTTATTGTCCTGTTGGTAGTATAGGCATTGTTTATTTTTCTTCTTTCTGGAAAGCTTTCCTTCTAATGAAAACATTCCATCTTCTGTTTCCCCCCTACCCTATCCTCATGGGGTCTCTGCTTCTGCAATGTTGGTTCTACCTCCTGTGCTGAATGTCTAAGTGTTGGAGTTTTCTACAACTCTGTTCCATGCTCCTATTTTATATTTATTGTGTATTCTTAAACTTTTTCTCCAAATAATGTCATTCAGTTGTATGGCTTCAAACTCACTCACTTCCCCCCAGATTGCAATATGCAATCATAACATTGTCTTGAGTAATACATTTGAATATCTATGACCTATGTAACATCTGCTTTTGGAAGATGTCTTATAAGTATCTCTATTACTCAAACTTCAAATAATTCAAACATATCTAGGTTGTTCAGAAAAATAGAACAGATAGACTTTATACATAAACATATATATATTTATATAGAGACATATGAAATATAAACACACATACGTGTGTGTGTGGGTGTGTGTGGGTGAAGAGAGAGAGAGAGAGAGAGAGAGAGAGATTGAGATTGAGAGATTGAGATTAGATATATATGAGGATTGGCTTCTGGGTTTATGAAAGTCCAAGAGTCCTGACATTTGCCATCTGAAACATAATACAGAAAAAAAAAATTAACGTTCTAATTCAAATTCAGTCTAAGTCCCAAGGCCTAGTATAGGGCTAGGAGAAGAGGTTTAATGATGTAAATATAGGTCTGAGTTGAAAAGTTCAAGATCCAGGAGCACTGATGTCTGACATAGATGTCTTGGCTCAAGAAAAGACAGTAAATTTGCCTTTCTCCATATTTTTATTCTATTCAGACCCTCTACAGACGAGATGTTGCTTGCCCACACTGGGAAGGCCTAATGCTCTTCTCAGTTCACCAATTAAAATCCCAATCTCTTCCAGAAACACCCTCATGGACACACCCAGAAATACTTTACCAGTAATCTGGGCATCTCTTAACCAAGGTAAATTCATAAATAAAATTAACCATCAACCAATCTACCATTATACTTATTTGAACCCCTGATATGGTTTCAGATCTTATCCCAATTTTATCCCTATCACACTAAAATTAAATTTCCTGCTTCCAAGACAAGGTAATACCCAGATTTTCCTTATTAGAAATTGCTGAGATAGTAGTTTTGATTTGAGCTTAAACCATCCACCAGCTTTTCTATAAGCCTTTCATAATATCTGTTTAAAAAAAAACATTCAGCATGCTTTTCCATTATTGAAAGTGAACCTGAATTTAGAAAGATATTTAGTAGAGATGTTGAGACAACAGCAGAAGCAATAAGCTAATTTTTTACATTGATTCTTTATTTGGATTAGTTTCTACTTGAGATATATTTCATTGAAATTTAGAAAAAAAAGTGAAGTATCACTATAAGTTTTCTAAATAAGGTAAATTGTAAGAATGTTCATGCTTCCATATTAGCATGAGATAAAAGGCAAGAAATATGGGAAAGTGAGGAATCATTATCATTTACTAACACACATTGGGCACTTTCTGCTTACCATCTATATGAGTCTAGGACTAATCAACAGATCACTACACAATGATATAAATAAGGAATTTGATTATAAATTAAGCTGTGATAACTATTAGATAAAAAGAGAACCATCAAATATAAAGAGAACCCTAAAAATACCTTAGGATTGAGTAAGTTTCCAAGAGAGGAGAAACTTGAATAGTGAACTCCATTCCCGAGGTAGGGGCTCAGATCTCATTGCAGAAGTTATGCTAAGAACCCATTCTATGCCATTTCACTAAACTGTCCAGGTCACAGATAGTATAGTGATTTGATGGTAGTGGGTGTTGTAGCACCATGTGAACAGGAGGCCCAGAGTGACTGTTGTGTGTGCGTCAAGAGGGATATAAAAGAGTTATCAGCAAGCCAGGCGATGTCAGGTCAGAAGGCCCACGCATCCTGTGTGCATTTCTGGAGTTGAATAATACAGAATGTCCTCAAATCCAGACCACTGAACAATGGTACAGCTTCTAACTATAGGAAGAAAAGTGACTTCTTCCTGCAATGTCCCTACAATAGAAATTAAATCTTGGCATTAAGGGCTTTACAAATCTCTTTCCATTCAGTATAGTGAAATAGAAATTGGGGAGTTATTTTGGAGTAGAAAGAAGTAACTTGATAAATGACATACCATCTACTCTAATAATCTTACTATGAGTTTTCCATAGAGACTTTATGAAATGTATAAACTCTTAAGTTATATAGCATACATTTCTTTGTGCAAATGCCATGGTTATTTTATATATTTAAAAAATTCCAGGGAGCCAGGTGTGGTGGCACACGCTTGTCATCCCAGCATTCGGGAGGCTGAGACCGGAGGATCGCGGTTCACGGACAGCCTCAGCTACTTAGTGAGGGAGGCCCTCTGCAACTCAGTGAGACCCTGTTTCAAAATAAAAATAAAAAAATAGGGCGGTGGTGTAGCTCGGGGGTCGAATGTCCCTGGGTTCCATTCCCAGGCCCACAAAAATAAATAAATGAATAAATAAATAAATAAATAAATAAATTCCAGGGGAAAAAACTGGGTAAGAGAACAGGTTTTATGAACGATAAATCTGTATCTGAACCCTGACTTTGGCATTTCCTAGTTATATTTTAAGTATCAATTTCTCCTTTGGTAAAATATAGATAATGGTATCTTCACCATATGATTGTTGTGGTAATCTCTGAAGCTAGTATAACATTTGGCACACAGTACATTTTAAGAAGTTGTTTTCACTATAATTGTCAAGTTGTCCTACATTATGAAACTTTAATAAATTACTTCAAAATAAATTGTATACTTTTTGCCTTATCTGTTACCATCAAATGAGTATCAGCATTTTATCATAAACATAATTTATGTCTTCATTCCATTTTGTCTTAATTGCAAAGCCATTATCATTTGAATAAATTGTCCTTTTCATTTGGGTTTTTTTAATGAAATGCCATTTCCAAGTTTTCCAAAACTCAAAAGTATGTCATAAAAATAATCTCACTATGTAAGAAGTAAAAAAATACATGCCTTGAATTATTTGCAATATCCATAAATAAGACACTACTGAAACCCAGAAGAATCCATAAAAATGAATGTATGAGCACTCAGAATTGCATGTATTTTTAATGTCCCACGTGTAATAATGGCAGGTGATAAATCCTACAGGAAACAGAAAAGCTTCTGATGTAGAAAGAGCATCAATTATATTTCTCATTTTAGTGGGAATAAATAGTAAGCTACCTTTTTTTGAGGGCCGGTGGAGAAGCTTGTGAGAGAAAAGAAAATGTAGGTAGCAGAGATCAAATACCAACCTCATTACTTCTCCAGTACTGTCCACAGGTGGCTACAGATGAAAATTAAGGAAAACAAACATATTTGTTTGAAAAAGCAACCCTTAAAAATGAATTCCCGCAGTAATGGAATTTTTTAATTTCCTTCAATTCCCATCATTATTTGGAATTAAATTTCTAAAATCTAAAGTTATTCAAATAAGCATTGTTGATGCTTTATCGCCATCATTACCATCACCAGATTCCCTTACCCAGAGTAAAGAATAAAGTGCCCTTTGTGGAGTCCTATTTCTATCTTTAATTAATTCATTTATTTATTTATATTTATTTATTTATTTATTTATTTATTTATTTATTTTGGTGGTACTAGGGTTCCTGGAAGCCCTTCTACCTCCGGGCTCCACTCCCAGACCTATTTTATATTTTTGAAACAGGGTCTCTTAAGCCAGCGCGGCTGGCTTCGAACCTGCGAGATCCTTCTGTCTCCACCTCCCAAGCGCGGGGATTACAACCCTGCGCCACCACGCCCGACTAATTTATTTTTATTGTATAATAAACTGCAGAAAAGCGAGGCATGGTGGTGCATTCTTGTAATTCCAGAACTTGGGAGGCCAAGACAGAAGGTTCACAGGTTCGTAGCCAGCCTCAGCCTCTTAGTGAGGCTCTCCACAAATAAGTGAGTCCCTGTGCCAAAATTAAGAATAAAAAATACGGCTGGGGAGGCAACTCTGAGGTAGAATGCCTCTGGGTTCAATCCCCAATACTATGAAAAATTTTCAGCAGTAGTACTGCTGAAAAATTGCAAAGAGATTTCCCCTATATTCTGATCCTATTGTGTTTGACATTTCCTTAGAAAATTTGTACTGAGGAATACAGTACTGCACTTAGAGTGACCTTCAAAGGTCATAACCAACCCAGCATTTCGTTGCTTTCTCTGTTGTATATGTCTTTTCTTGGTGAAAGGTAGCTATAAAAAAGAGCAAATGGTGACTTTCCAAGAACCAGTCATCTTAATACGCCTTTTGCATGGTAAAGGTTACGTGAGTATGTTCCAGAAATCAGCACAGCACTCTTTCCAATATATTCTCTAAATTGGTCTCAATCATCCCCTTTTCCTGCCCGAGAGTTTGTTCCTGGAAGTGATCCCACTTCCTCAGAGCTAGCAGAATACTGTGTACAAATCCAACTGTCCTGCTGGACTACAGAAAGATAGTGTAAACCTCACCCTGACGAGCAGTGGGTTTTTGTTGCTTGTGTCCTCCAGTCCTCTTTGTGATGTTAAGACGGGGCCTCCACACACCTCAATTTTGCCTCAACAGTGGCCTCCTGTTAGGCTCTGCCCACATGGGAGTTGGGGGGAGCCTGGCAAGCTGGGGAGGGGTTCCCTACTGATTCCTTTTTCTATTAGGAACTTGGCAGCCATTCTTACCTCAGCAGCGCTGCTTTGTTCCCATAATTACAGCTGGCTCCACTTTGGATTTACCCAGAATCACCTTGGTCAGAATCACTGGAAGGTCAGCACCTGCTAAGGAGCAACCCTGCCCCGAGGTCGGGTCCAACACCTCAGGGCCCTTTCTGGGCTCTGGGACTCCAGCGCCAGCCCGCCTTGCCCATCAAGGTAACGTTTTTCTCTAAATGTCTGAATTACAGAGTCTAGACGGCCTAAATACTTTACTGACTTGCAAACTCAAGTGAGATAAAGTTCATCAAAATTTAGAAAAATTCAAAACCATTATTTTAAAACAGAAAAGGACCAACTTGGAGTGTTAATTATTAAACAAGACACAGATTGCTTGCATATTATGCACACAAATGATAGAGGGTGTAAGGGTTTACGGGGTGGGTTCAGCCAGGACAGTTTCCTATCAGTAGTCCTGGGTTTTTACAGGTTATATCATGAAGGACACCCATGACACTTCCCACTTACCATCATCTCCTTAATATTCCTAAGTCTTACTCTGCCCCATCCCACCTAGTTCCAATTCCAGAAGTCTGCTTTCGATAAAGAATTGGGTTCATTATGCATGGTGTTAATTTTCTCTGTCTAAAACATCTAAGTACTAAACAATTTTGTATAATTAAATTCCTGTTAATTTGGTGTCTGCTCATTAACGGTATTAGTTTAATTGTTATCTTCGCTACACGCTGCAAACAACTGAAGCTTACATTTATATTATACATCTACGTTTTCCCAGTTACTCCTTGTGTTTCATTCTATTTGATTTCAAAATAACAGTGAACCGGGCGTGGTGGCGCACGCTTGTAATCCCCGCGCTTGGGAGGCAGAGACAGGAGGATCGCGCAGGTTCGAAGCCAGCCGTGCGCACTGGCTTAGGAGACCCTGTTTCCAAAATGAAAATGTAAAAAATAGGTCTGGGAGTGTAGCCTGGAGGTAGAAGGGCTTCCAGGAACCCCAGTACCACCCCAAAAAAAAAAAAAAAACAGTGAAAGATAGGACATGTACGCCTTACACACACACACACACACACACACACACAGTCAGTGAGATACAGGAGGCAAAATTTATAAACATAAAGAGCAAAAATGGAGCCTAAGGCAAGTTGTTACTTGTTGCACAAATACTTCCCAACACTCGAATTTCTATTGAGGCAAAGCAGAGTCCAGAATAAGTTTCAACTGGATATATTCTAGCAAAGCAGAGATATTGAACATGGGATTAGGGAAAAAAAAAGGTGCTGGAGAAATAAAACATTATATTTACCATGAGTGGCAGTAGATATTATATAATAAGCCAACGCAAATTTAGCGAGTTAGATCTGTCAGTCAGATGTCTCACATGGATAGCCCTAAGGAAACACAGAAAGAGCTGCCTCTGTCATGAGATTCTGTGAAAAGATTTTGTTCTCTGCCTTACCCTTCTTCTAGGGACTGCTTTCTCCTGCTCCCAAGCTAGCAAGGATAGACTGAATCCTCTCCAGAACGTGCTGAGGTCTACTTCTTCCTCTTTTTAAAGAATTTTGTAATTACATTGGATCAACCTGGATTGAATTGTCTTGTAATTACATTGGAGTAACCTGGATTGAACTGCCCTTAAGGTTAACTGATTATCAACCTTAATTTCACCTGCACCCTTATTGCCTGTATGCTCTAACATACTCACAGGTTTTAGAAATTAGGGTGTGGACCTCATTAGGGAGTCATTAATCTGCCTCCAACCCACATGGACCAATTCCTTGAGGTCATTAACTAGACACAAGTTGAAGGAGAATGCGAGTCCAGCAAATATTTCTAAGAAAATACACAGTACACCCAGGGATGTCACAGAAGGACAATAAAGCTGAAACAAACAGTGGAGAAGGCAGAGAAATAGGTGATGAGTATTTTACTTGATTGTGACGGTAATAGTAAAGGTAAGAATGGATTCAGACAAGAGAGGAACAAGAGTAGGACTTTATTTTGAAAAAACTGATTTGGCTTCACTGCAGAGAAAGCATTAAAAAAGACAGAGGAAGCTCTGAGGGGAATTATTGAAGTATTCCTGGAAGCTAAATAAAATAGTGGACTGAATTAAATTGGTACCTGCAGAGAGAGAGAGATAACTAGTTGGATTTGAGAGAGATTTGAAGTTTAAATCACGAGGAAATGTGGTTGATTTGGGATATCACAAGACGCTAGAAGAGTCCATTTAAAGAGGATCATAAATAAACAAGGGGCCAGTAGAGTGGCCAGATATAGTTAATTTGGGACTATATGATTAATATGAGGCCAACTGTGAAGATCCTGAGATGGTTGTTTATAAGTAACCAGAATTTAAATAGCTGCTAAAGATGGGTGTAAACCAACTGCATTCAGATTATATGGAATGTTTTAAAAACAGTAATTATAATTTCTCTCCATTTGGGATAATTTTAGCTCTAGAGGCACACTTAACAATGTGAGTGGTATTTTTTTTTTATTATCACAACTAGGGGAGAAGATACTGCCAGCATATGGCAGAGAGACCAAGGATGAGGGTCTTTAAACTTCCTGTGATGAACAGAGCAGTCTCCCACACAAAAAGAAGTATTTGATCAATTGTCAGTATTAGCAGGGTTGAAGAGTTTTAACTCAGAGAAAGAACAGAGTCTGACAGGAAAGACAATCATGGATAGAGTTCTGAGGATTTTCAATATTTCATATTTTAATTAAATAAAAGCTATAGTAAAGGAATGGCCAAAGCGGGTAGAATTGAGTAGAATGCAGTAAGTGCATCTTGGGAAAAAAGTAGGCATTTCTTAGTGGATCATCAATCAAAGATGACAAAGTGATTAATTATATTGGTTAATAAGAAAGAGCCTTTGATTTGGCTACAAATGATCATTGGAGACCTTTGGAAAAAATCTCTTCAATAGAGAAACGAGGGCAAAAACCACATTGGAGTATTATGGGAATAAATTAATTGTAGGCATGTGTAAGTAGAGAGTAAGGAAACACTCGTGAATTTTTATTTTGATGGAGAAAAGGAGAGTGATTCTCTCCCTCTCCCTTCAAGATTCAGAAGTTAGGTGCTCATGGACAGAAGCCAGGATAAGGAAGAAGACTGCATCTCTGAGAGAATGGAGAGTGAAGAATATTTTTCCATAATGGCAGAGAAGATGCATCTATTCATTTGTTCACATGGTCATTCATGTATCCATCTAATATGCATCCAAGAAGATACCAGCCAGGTATCTTTTTGGATAGGCTGAACTCGAATAAGAGGAGCACTTCCTCTACAGTAACAGGAGAGTGGCAAGGAATTAACATGGAGTGTTTTTATTTATCCATTTTATTGGAGCTGGAAATTTCTTTCATTATAATCTTGGTGCCTTTATTCAACAGTGTCTACAAAAGTTAAAATATTTTTCTATTGCTACCTTGAAAAACTCTAGGAGATATGGAAGACGCTCTTCTTATAACTTTTGATGAAGGTATTATTTTATTCTAACATATGAACACAAATATATCGTATATGCATAGCTACCGAGATGCTAATTTTTTTATCTTAGATTTATATTAAATGGTTTAAATACCATAAGGGGTAATACATATTTTTTAAAGTATAGTATTAAAATCTAAGAACATAAATTTTATTGACTACTACTATAGCAACATTGTATATGGACAATATATGTGTTTATTAGCTACATTTGAAGTGTTTTCTGACTCAAAACAAACTTGCTTTATAATGTGCTTCTATCACACTAAAATTCCTGAGAGTAAACCATTGAGAGAAGGACACTTGTATTGCATAATTGATGCTTTATAGGTATCTGGGAGAATTGTGCAATTAGACTCCAGGACCTCTTTCAGCAATCCATCACCATCCGAAATGGATGATTCTGCATGCTTGTATGGTTTATGTTTCATTGAATTATGCGACAAGCTTAACAATTTTTTGCATGTTCTGAAGACAATATTTTCAGAACATCTGTGGCCACATGCATGCATTAGATGTGCAATAAAGGGTCAGAAATGTCCCCAGTATTTTTCTTATGAAATACTGGGGATTGAACCCAGGGGCATTCTACCTCTGAACTATACCCCCAGCCGTATATTTTATTTTTTATTTTGAAACAGTGTCTCACTAAGTTGTGGACGACCTCACTAAGTAGCTGAGGCTGACCTTGAAAGTGCAATCCTCCTATCTCAGCCTCCCAAATACTGGGATTTCAGGTGTTCACTGGGATTATAGTATTTTATGGATATAATAAAGACAATATAAATTTTTCCTCTGGGTAAAAATCAGAATTAAGAATTTTTCCTCTAGGGGAAAGTATCATAGAATTATAAAATTTGTCTTTGGAGTCTAACAGAAACATTTTTGGGGGACTGCTATTGGCCACTGCTGTGTTAATCATAAGGAAATTGTCTTATATGTACTTCTTTCTTAAAGACCAGTTTAAAATTTAGCTCTAACAGCTGCATTAGCCTCCTATGATTTCTCTTTTTCCTGTGTGCCTATATTTATTTGCTTTATTATTCATTGCTTTATGATAACTTCTACTCTTTTATGAAAACTTTTATGCTGGAATATATTAATTATTTATAGTTTTTAAGATTAGCACAGTATAATAGAATAATTTTTACTCAGTGCAGCTTTTTTTTTCCAAATGAATGTGTTCAAGTTTTAAAATGGTTTTATTTTTATGAAAGTAAGAAAATATGGCCAGGCTTAGTGGTGCATGCTTGTAATCCCAGTACTTGGAAGGCTGAGACAGGGGGATCACACAAGTTCAAAGCCAGCCTCAGCTACTTAGTGAGGCTCTCAGCAACTTAGTGAAACCTCGTTTCCAAGTAAAATATAAAATAGGTCTGGGAGTGTAGCCTGGAGGTAGAAAGCCTCTGGGTTTGGTTCTCAGTACCACACAAACACAAGAAAAGAAAATATGTTTTGAGCCAAATAGTAGCTTCCTATAACAAAACTACAAGAAATTAAAGGAAGGTTTTGACGTTAAAGGATACAGAGCTGAAATTTAAAGTTTATGAAGCACGAAAAACTGTGGCAATCTTGTGCAGACTTAGGTCAGCTGACGGTAGTACTTTTTACTATTCTAGTTGGCCATCATGTTCAAAAGAAGCAGAAGAATGGAAGCAAAGTTCCAAACATAAAGCCTTTACTATTTCAAAGTAGAAAATATCAAGTCTCATTTTTAAATAAAGAATGATCAAAAGGTTGTTTATAAATCATGTTTTAAGGATGATCTCAAAAAAACTATGCTATGTTCCTATAATACAAAGAACAATGAGTATGAGCTAAGTCTAACATATATTCTCTCCAAATCAGAAGAAATAAAGTAAGTTAGATGATCAAGTCTAAGATATATAGAAGGAATATAAAGAAAGTCATTTGGTTAGAAAGCTAGAAGAGAGAAATGCCTTTTTGTAAAGCTTGTATTCGTCAAAGTTCTCCAAAGAAAGAGAACCAATAGGATTTATATAAACAGAAAGAAATTTGTTATTAAAACTGATTCACATGATTATGAGGGCCAGGAAGGGTAAAATTTGTAGAAAGTTCTAGCAGGGTAGAGATGCAGGAAAGCTCATGTTCATGTTCAAGACTAAAGGCCACCTACTATCGATTCAAGAAAAGTGGACGGTACAGATGAAGTCCAAATATAGTCTATCGAAAAATTCTTTCTTGTTGAAGGGAGGCTGTGTTTTTATTATTATTATTATTATTATTATTATTATTATTATTTAGAATTTCACTGACTGAATGAGGCCTAGTCACATTATAGGGAGTATATTAGTCAGTTTAAACTGCTATAACAAAACACCCTAGACTAGGTGGCTTAGACAATAAATATTTACAAACATTTTTTTTGTACTGGGAATGGAACAAAGGGGCATTCTACCTCTGAGATACACCCCCAGCCCTGTTTTTATTTTTTTTTTTTAATTTTTGAAACAGGGTCTCACTGAGTTGCAAAGGGACTCATTAAGTAGCTGAGGCTGTCCATGAACCACAATCCTTCTGTCTCACCCCCCAAAATGCTGGGATTACAAGCATGCACCACCATGCCTGGCTTACAAACATTTGCTTTTTTTAACAGTCCTGGAACCTGCATGGTCTAAGATCAAGTGGCCTTCAGAGAGGCTAATCCTCTTTCTGGCTTCAGATGGCCGTCTGGTTGTGTACTTCCTGGGAAGAGAGTAGAGAGGAGCCATTGCTCTTCATCTAAGCACAAGAATCTCATTCCCGAGGACTCCATTTTCGTGGTCTAGTTATTTACCAAATGTGCTTCCTTCTAATACCATCACATTGTGGGTTACGATTTAAACATATAAATCCACAAGGAATAGAAACATCCACTCCACAACAGAGGGCAATCTATTTTACTTCAGAGTCTTCTAATTTAAATGTTAATCTTATAAAAAAAATAGTATAAGAAGAAGGCCCAGATTAATGTTTGACCAAACAATTGGGCAGTAAGAGGCCCAGCCAACTTGACACATTAAAAAATAATAATAAAACCTACCACAAAGCTATGTTGCACAGCAAACATGTTGTTTTACTAAGCTCATAACCTAAATATTAGTGGTTTGAGAGTTGGAGGGGGAAGAAGATGCCGAATATTATATGCAAGAAAAGCATTATCTCTCAACACAACCCTTGGTTTTGGCACTATTGAAACTTTATGAAAATGAGTGGATTAAGTAGTTCTGTCAAGAGTTTTGTCAGTACAGAAAAGCTTATAAAGCAGTGAATCCTTCTCTGTGTAACATTACTGACTTCAAGTTATTTAATCAATATACCAAGATTAAGTTTAAAAACAAGACATTTATATTGCAGGGGCTAATGAAGGTTGAGTGTCCTCCCCTTTCTAAGCCAACTAACCACATTTAAGTAAAGTTGATACATGCTACACAAAGCCATAGTCAAGCAAAGTTGTGTTTTAATATTTTAAAAATGCACCATGTATTGTGTATATATGATGTGACAATATAATGCACTAATAAAATTATTTTTATTTTAAAGTATTTAGTCATGGTAAATATTTCATATTATTGTTTTTCTTTATTAGTGCACTCTAGCCATACATCTTAATTGAGTACAAGATGGTGAAAGCATACATGCACATCACTGATTTACCCTTTACCCAAAGAATTTCTTCTTTTGTGAAGTGTCTATATTTTAAAAGTGCATTGGAAAATAGAGCACTATAGATTGATGATGCTCAACTCTCACTTTATATTGGAATCAATTGGAGAAAATTTTTAAAAATTAGATGCCGGGCTCCACCCTCAAGGATTCTGATTCAATCAGTCTGTGGCAAGGCTTCCCGTCATAGTGTCAAAAGTCTCCATGGTACTCCACTCTGCAGTCAAGATTGAGAACAACTACCACAGAAAGTTAGCCTCAAAACTCCAATGGTAGACGTGAAGATTTTGTTTTGGAGTCAGAAGAGGATGAAAAAGTCATATTCTGACAGTTAGAAAAAATGTTCATGAATTCATTTTAACAGCTAGGAATTCAAGAAATGCAGAGGAATGGATCATCATTTATCGTTGAATGAATTGAAGACATTTAATCTGTAAGAGGTAATTTAGCCTTCAGATATTTTTCTGATACAATCTTATAACAATATCTGAATAGATGAGAGAAAAGATAAACTATTAAAATATCAACAAGTAAAACACATTCTTAATTCTTAGGGGAAAATGTTGCAGTGAAGTTTTTTTTTGGCATCGCAATTAAGTCTCGATCTAGGGTTTGATTCTAGATTCATTTTGTTCCAAAATTTGATTATAGAATACTCCTTATTAGCTTCTAAATTTCTCCCATCTCTTATCAGAAAATTCTCTGTTGGTGCTAGATTTATCTTTTTTATAACAAAAAATGGGACAAGCAGCCTATCGTCTTCTACTTGAGAGTTTTCATTTTGCAAAAAAAGTTTTGAAGCTGTTTTTCATGACAATGTGATTAGACTTAATACTACTGAAACTTCCTTTTAAAAATGGTTCAGATCGTAAATTTTATTATATGTTTTAGTGCAATAAAAACTAAAGAAGTAAACATATAAAAGGTAAAACATTTTTTAAAATATACCATACTGCAGCATTAAAAGCCCTCCTCTGTATAAACCCAATATGGCTCTTAGCTGGATCCGCCACACATTTTTAAATACAGCACACATTTCCCTCTTATAATTTTCTTTGCTTAAAGCTAATATCCCTTCCTAATCACGTGTACAGTTTTTACTTACCCATCAAGATCAACTCAAATATCATTTTTGCCTAAAGGGCTTTGTAAGGGGAACTATGTGGATTAGTAATGAATGAACATTTTCATGATAAAAGATATAATGATTTCATAAATAATAATTATTGATTAATAAGAAATTACTAGGTGTCTACCATGTGATCCACACCGTATGAGGTGTACAAAATGGTATTTATTTTAAACACTTCTACTTTGATGGTGCTGATGATGTCTTTTTAGAACTATAAAATAAGAATCTAGGCATGGTGACGTGTTTGTAACAACTGCCCCTTTAAGAGTAGATAAACATGGTAAGTGTGTAACTGAGATGAAAAATAGGCTAAAATAAATTAAGGAATATTAAGTCCTCAAACATGGTGTAGCAGATTATGTAAAATCTAAACCAGAAAGGGTGATGTCAGTTTAGCCTGGGGTAGTTTGAAGAAGAACAGAAAGAGAGAATGATGCTTGCTCTGTGTATGACTCTATCCCTAATCCTTAGCAGAGTGCTTTCTGAACAGAATGGTAGTTTTACAGTATTTCTTGGATATATAAAAATATAAATGAAAAGTAGCTCCTAATGGTATGTGAATTGCTTGGCTATTCTAGAATAGGAGGAATGTAAATATATTAATAATCAAGTACAAAATGGTATTTATTTTAAATACTTCTCTGATGGTGCTGATGATGGCTTTTTAGAACTATAAAATATGAATCCAGGCATGGTGACATATGCTTGTAATCCCAGCACTTGAGAGGCTGAGACAGGAGGATCCAGGTTCATGGCCAGCTTCGGCTACTTAGTAAAGTTCTCCTCAACTTAGTGAGACCCTGTTTCAAAATGAAGAATAAAAAGAAATCAGGCTTGAGGTGTAGCTCAGAGATAGAATGGACCTGGGTTCAACTCCCAGCAGCACAGAAGGAAGGAAGGAAGGAAGGAAGGAAGGAAGGAAGGAAGGAAGGAAGGAAGGGTGGGGGAGGGAGGGAGGGAGGAAGGAAACTAAAAATGGTTTTCTCTCTGTACAACCAAAATTAAAGTGAGTTCAGGGGAAAAGGAAACATTGTACCTAAGAATTTAAATGTCAAATGCAGCCTAAAGACCATTAGAAAACTGTTAAGTTTCTTTTTTAAGATTATTGATTTATCAATAGTGCTTTACCTGCCTTTGGGTTTTTTATTTTTTATATTTTTATTTTTTCCTACCCATCTCTCATCTGCAACAAGACATTGATTCTCAGTACATTCTTGGGAAAAGTAGCTCACTCCAGGAAATAAAATCCATAAGGAGAAAATCTATGGGGACAGGATGATTTTGAATAGTTTTATATGGCATAAAATTTAATTTTGACTGATATTTCTGATCCTTCTTGTAATTTTGCATTGCTGCTATAGCCAATTACAATGACCTTAGTGTCATAAAGCAACACAGATGTATTTTCTTACAGTATAGACCTCAGAATTTCAAAATCAATCTCAGTGGTTGAAAGTTGGGTTTAAGTGGGGCTTTGCCTCTTTCTGAGGCAAAAAAAGAAGATGGTGAGAATTTATTTCCTTTCCTTTTATAGCATTTAGCATCCACCTGTACTCTTCACCTGGGAGCAATCTTTTCCATCATCAAAGTGCATCCATCTACCTACTTTTCTGCTGTCATGTCTCTTCTGGTTTCATGTCTGATGCTTCTCTCTCTACAGACCCTTGTGAGTACATTAGCCCCATCCATGCAATCTAGTATAATCTATCTCAAGATTCTTAATTAAATCACATCTACAAAGTGCCCTGTGCCCATAATATATTCACTGCGATGGAGATTAGGATTATGGATGTATTTACTGCCATTATACAGCAATTTCTGATGAGTCTCGTTTGAAGATTTGAAATTTATATAAACTTTGGTCCAGGTGTTGATGCCCCTCCCCTGCTGAGAAGTCTGTGGATGGCACTTCCACCTTCTGTCTTTGAATCTTTCAATATGAAGAATGCATAACATTTGTAACCCTCCGACCCTCTGATGTCTGCCCTTCCTGTCACTTATGAGCGCCAGACTGAGTTTTCTTAAACAGCTGTTCTCACATCAAAACTAACCTGTGCTCTCCCTGAAGTCCTCTCTGATCCCAGTAGCATAACCTCTAACTCCATCAGTATCTTATCTCCTTTTATATATTTCTAAGGCATTATTGTGGTTTGACTTGAGTTCAGGTATTTGCTTTACTACTAATACTGTGTCTGATCTGGATTTCACCTGTAAAATGTGGATTGTGTCAGTTTGTGGATTAAAAATACCTGAAATACACAGTATCTGCTACAGAGTAAATACTCTATAAATATTAATATATTTCCCTATTTGTTTATTTTTACCACTTTATACTTAAGTCAGGATAAACTACAATTTCAATGTTTTCTTACTCCCATTCATTCAGGTACATACTTAAATCTTAGATGATGTATCTATCAAGATTTTCTTTCTTTTTTTATTCTTGCAGTACTGGGGATGGAACCCAGGGGCATTTGACCTCCAAGTGACATCCCCAGCCCTGTTTTTTATTCTTTACTTAGAAACAGGGTCTAATTGAGTTGCAAAGGGCCTTACTAAGTAGCCCTATCAATATTTTTAACAAATAACCAATCTGTAATGTGTAGTGTGATATATTTTTATTTTGGTTATTTATACTGTGTTGATAGAAGGAGATTTTCATCACAGAAGAAAATACATAATTCTGGTTATGATCATTTCTGTAATAACCAAGGACTTAGCTGTATATATATATATATATATATATATATATATATATATATATATATTTTCTCTGGACTCTCTTATGTGAGCTTATATGAGCTTATATGAGGTGCAATGATATAGGGTACTTTGCTTAAATTATTCTCTTATTTTATTTAAAGAGACTGATTAAAAGATAAAGTGGAGAAAAAATAACTTTCTTAACCTTTGAACAACTCTTATTTTATATCCTTAAAATATATGGGAACAGAAATTGAAAACTCAAAAACTATTATTTTCAAGGTTTCCTCAGCCACTTTGTTCAGTTATTTTACTTTATTGTATTTCATTTATCTTTCTCAACAGGTATTCCCCTGTGGAACTTAATATAAAAAAGTAGGGTTTTTTTTTTCCATTTTGTGGCCAGAGTCCCTATTATGTAAGATTAAAACCTATGCCTCCAGCTAATAAGTTTTATTTAGAATTGCCCTTGGAGGAAGAAAATGGCAAATGTGGGGCACAGCACATCTCAGTAGCTGTAAAAAAAAAAAAATCAACTACTGAGAAGGGAGCTTCTTGACAAGAAAAACAAAGAAGTCAAGATAAATATGAACAAAAACACAAAAAAGGGAAGTACAGCTGGGTGTGGTGGTGCATGCTCATGATCCCCGCACTTGGGAGGCTGAGACAAGAGGATCTCATAGGTTTGAAGCCAGCCTCAGCTACTTAGTGAGACCCTGTTTGCAAAGAAAGTATAAAAAAAAATAGGCCTTGGAGTATAGCCCGGAGGTAGAAAGCCCCTGGGTTCCACCCCCAGTACCACCAAAAAAAAAAAGAACCATGATGGAACAAAATCAGATGGTGAGTGGTGAGATCCAGAGCAAAGAGCCTGAGAGCAACGGAGGTAGTTTCGCAGTCAGCACCATCTCAGGTCATAGGCTCTAACTGAGACTGCCAGCTCTGAAGCCCCAAGTAATGCCGGAAAGTAAACCAAGGAGTTGAAGTACAGAAAGCAGTGGCAGAGCCTCAACATCTTAAGTGGCCAGCACCATGCCTCAGGGATGGAGAAAAGAATCCAAAGCCCATACACTCACCAGAAGCTGGCACCCACAGCAGTGCACTGTGCCCACCACACACCCAGCCAAAAGGAGAGTTAAGTAACCATGTTTCTCAGCAGATGACCACCCAGAGCAGCCGCAGGGACCTCGGCAGGCTAAGATCTGGCATACCACTCCTGATGTGGCCGGTTAGACCCTACAGAGACACATGAAAGGCCCATAGTGCCCAGAGTACAGTACCCGTACATGGTCACAGGGGTCTCTCTGAGATTACACTGGACATCATCCACCAGTGTGAGTAGGGAGGTGCAGGCTCAGGGCCAGAAGTCACAGAGCTCAAGGTTGGAAGGTGGAGAGTCCAGATTGGTTTAACCCCAGGAAAGCAAGGCCGGTTCAACACCAATACATATTATTCACCACATAAATAGAACTGAGAACAGAAACCACATAATCATATCAATAGATGCTGACAAAGCATTTGACAAAATCCAACACCCACTCATGTTAAAAATCACTGCAGAAAATTTGAATTGAAGGAATGTATCTCAACATCATTAAGGCAATATACAATAAACCCAAAGCCAACATCATACTGAATGGGGAAATGCTTCAAGAATTTCCTCTGAAACCAGGAACAAGACAAGGATGCCCACTATCACCATTCCTTTTCAATATAGTCCTGGAGACTCTTGCCACAACAAGACAATAAAAGGATATCAAAGAAATTCAAATAAGAAAAGAGGAATTAGAACTATCATTGCTTGCAAGCAACAAGATCCTATATCTAGAAGACCCACAAAACCATCCAGAAGACTACTGGAGCTGATTAACCAATTCAGCAAAGTGGTGGGATACAAAATCAACCTAAAGAAATCAGTGGTTTTTTTTATATGCCAACAATGAATCCACAAAGAGAGAAAACAATTGAATTCACAATATGCCCTCCACACAATTCATATTTGCCAAAATATGAAACCAACTTAGGTCTTCACCAACAGATGAAGGGACACCAGAGGGACTCCAGACAATGGAGGAGAAACCTCAGCAAAACCAGAATGGAAGGAGAGGAAGAAGGCCGAGGTTGATTAATGAAGGAGCTACATCCGAATTTGTGTGAAAATATGAATATAGCGTGCTTAACCTGGACACTCATTTTTGGGAGGAGGAATGGGAAGTGGTGGGGAGAGGGCACCAAGCACAGTCTGAATATATGCCATTTTCAGTATGTTCCACATAAAAATAAAAAAATTTAATAAGTCTAAAAAAAAACAATAACCTCAAAATCAATAAAATACCTAGGAATAAAGCTAAAGAAAGATGTAAGACCTCTACAATGAAAACTATAAAACATGAACGAAAGAAACTGAAGAAAACTTTGGAAGATGGAAAAATCTCCCTTGCTCATGGATAGGTAGAATAGATATCATCAAAATGACCATTATGCCAAAAGTGATCTACAGATTCAGTGCAATGCCTATCAAAACACCAACAACATTCTTAATAGACCTAGAAAAATCAGTCATGAATCTCATATGAAGAAAGACTCAGAATAGCCAACACAATTCTTAGCAATAAGAACCATGTAAGAGGCACCAGAGAAGAGACTGTGAAGCTATTAACAAAGGGCATAGGTTCAAAACTCCAACATGTAGGCACGGGTAATAACTTCCCCAACAAATCCAAAGTGCCGGAAATTAAAACAAGAATCAACAAGCGAGATGGCATCAAACTAATCTGAGACCTGCATGGAACAAAAAGCAAAGGGAAGAGGGGAGAAAGCAGTGGTGGATGCAAACTTGTTTCTCCTTGATCAAGTATATATCTTGTTACTGTCATTACCCCTGAACATCGGATCCTAGCTTCTTCTCTCTTCCAATGGCATTCACCAATGATTCTCTAGAAAGTCTCTGGGCCTTTGGTCTTAGAGTGGAGCTAAATCATCAGTCTTTTTTGTTCAGAGGCTTTCCCTTTTTAGACGAAACTGCTATTGGTTCCTTCAGTAGCTACTGGCTTTCTAGCATACAGATGGCCATTGTGGGATATCCAGCTCCTGATCATATAGGCCAATATAATAATTCCTCTTTTTAATTATATATAATTACATAACATATTTAACTATATTATATCTAATATAATTTATATATGTAATTATTTAGTTATATATCCTGTTGGTTCTCTTCCTCTAGAGAACCCTAATACAAGATTTTAGACATTTTTTTATATAATTGTTAGCCACTTGCACTTCTTCTGTTGAAAAGTATATATTTATTTCATTTGCCCACTTATTGAATGGATTATTTTTGTTTTGGTGTTAAGGATTTTTAAGTTTTTTTATACATTTTAGAAGAGTAACCGGCAAAGATTTTTCTCAAATTTGTATGCTGTCTTTTCATGCTGTTTCCTTTGCTTTGCAAATGCTTTTTAATTTGATGTTATTACTTTTATTGATTCTTGTTATTATTTCCTGAACTATAACAGTCCTATTTAGGAAACTGTTGATTGCTTTACTGTAGCACAATTCATGATGGCCAAGGGAGGAATCAGCCTAACTGTCCATTAACAGATGAATGGATGAGAAATGTGTTATATTTGAAGAGATGGAGCCCATTCATCCTAGGGAGTTCATCTGCTTTGTTCAGTCTACTGATTTTTTTTATTATGTATGTTGGGTTTTTGTTTGTTTTTATTGGTGCATTGTAGTCATACATCTTAATGGGGCATGTGTATGTGGTGGAGACACACATACACACGTAACTCATTTAGCCCTTCTCTAATTCCCACCCATTTTCTCCTCCTCCCTCCTTTTCATATTTAGCTTACTGACTGATAGTTTGTGAATGTACATCATGTACATTAGGGAATTTCTTTCTTTTCTTCTCTCATCCTCCTCAGTTTGGCCACCTTATTTGTTCATCTATAGTTTCTTCTTCTTCATTTAGAGTTTATTCAAAAACACCCTCATAAACATACCCAAAATAAGGTTTGACTAAACTTTTGGCCACCCTGTGACTCAGCCAAGTTGATAAACTCATGAATCAATGTAGTTTTCTGTTACAAAATGAGTGTTAGTCTCTACAGTAAAATTTTATGCTCCGTACTCCTCTCAACCTTCATTTTTCCCATGGTTGGCAATAATACAAGCCAATTATGTTCCAACTGAGTGTGTACAATGAACACCCATTACTCTTCTGCAGACAATATCCCATTTTAAACTCACATTTTTTAACTACTTATTTTACCATATTATAGAGGCAAAGACTTAGAGAGGTTAAGTAACTTAGATAATCTCTAAGATCCATTTAAACTTTAGAACTCTGTGCTTCCAAGTCGACAGCTAAGGAAAAGAGAATTTGATTTAGTGGCTGCCACAGATACCCTCATATACAGAGGGATCACAAAAACACACTGACATTTCCAGTCTCATTATCATGATAATCTGTAAGAAGAATGAATGGAGGATTCTATAAGACTCACCTTAAAAGCATTTTTTCCTCTGCTATACAAAGTGGAGGGAAAAGTCTTTTAGAAGGAGATCATGCTGATAACATTCTTATTGTTATTTGCTGATTCAGTAACAATGGAGTCTGTGAAGTGCAATATTATGTATCTTTTTAGAAGCCATGTTTATAACCATTCTAAAAAATTGAATCATACTTAATAATTTAATAATCGAGAAAATGACAATGTTAGTAGTTTGCAAATAAACATATGCATTTTAACCTCAAAATCTATAATCATGCTATCTGCTATTTCCATGTCTCCCTGTCTACTATATTGATTGATTGGTTGATTGATTGTACTAAGAATTGAACCCAGGGGTGTTCTATCACCAGGCTATACCCCAACCTTCTATTTTTTTTAAATTTTGAAACAAAATACCATTAAGCTGTTGAGTCTCACCAAATTGCTGAGGCTGACTGCAAACCTGTGATCCTCCTGTCTCAGCTTGCCAAGTATGGAGATGACAAGTATGCACCACCCTCCCTGGATTCTTTCATCCTTTAAAAAAAAAATTCTCATAATAGAATTACCACACTTTAATGGCTTGGTAGCCTCATTTATCATTCATATTGCATCAGATGCTCAGCCATCTCACTCAACAAGCCTCCCACCTAGCTTTAAATAATTCCTAAGAAAGTCTTCAAAGATTTCTCATGATACCACCATTTGGCATAGAAACTAAAAGAAAATATACATTCACCCTATGTACAAATATGTTTGTATAATTGTGGCAAAATGAAAATCTTGTAAAATGCTAGTGAGAACATAGTTTCGTACAGTCATATAAAGAACAGTATAGAGATTCCTAAATAAATTGAAAATAAAACTACCATGTTGGCCAAAAGTTTCTCTTCTGTGTATACACATGGACAAAATGTAACCACCATGTTGTATAGCTACTCATAAAAAGTGTAGTGCACATAAGTACAGTAAATAATAATTAATTTGATAACAAAGGAGCATATTACTGGTTTATGTATTTCCCATACATTCATTGTTATTTTAGAGTATAGACCTTCTACTTATAAAAAGAAAAAATACATACAGCCAGATGTAGTGGTTCATGACAATAATCTCAGTACTTGGGAGACTTGAGACAAGAGGACCACAGATTGTTGATTAGCCTCAGCAACTTAGTGAGGCCCTGTTTCAAAATAAAAAGTAAAATTAGGCTGGGGATTTACTTTGGAATTTCCCTGGGTTCAATCCTCAGTACCCCTCAATAAAAAGAAAGAAATTGACTGTTACTGTATGAATACTCCTCTAGCAGCAGCCATATGCATCTCAGGCTTATTTAGCACATCTCTTGATTTCACTAAGAGGCCATGGTGAGTGGTCTACACCATCTAAGTTTCTGTAAGTACTTTTCATGATGTTTTCACAATGATCAATCTGTACAACTACACACATCTCAGAATGTCTCTCCACTGTGATGCTACATAATGCAGGGTGTATATAGTCATGCAAAGAAAGTGGGTTGATTTGCAGCACCTATTTATTTTAATTTCAGGGTTCTTGTCTGCAAAAGAGAGATGACAATTTTTTCTTGACAAGCTCTATATTAGGTCCAATGTGATAATATGTGTGTATAGGTGTATCTGATTTCTTGCACTCCACCATGCTGAATATTGGTTAAAGTAACTGATTATTCTCCAAGTACTGCCTTGTCAGAAAACATTTTTTCTTTTACCAATAATATAAATTTCAAATCCATATCAAATCCATTTCTATTTTTAACATGCAAAAATAATTGAGCTTAATGTTTTATATATTGGTTTTATGATAATGGTTTTTCAATCATACTCCATATTTTATCTTTTTAGTTTTTTTATTTTTTAAATTTTTTAAAATTTTTATTGGTACATTGCAGTCATACATCTTAATAGTGTACAAGATGGTAGAGGCATACATACACACATCACCCAATTAACCCCTCCCCAATTCCCATCTTATTTTCTCCCCCTCCCTCCTTTTTATGTTTGGCTTAGTATTTGACTTTGATATGTTTGTAAATGTCAATCATGTACATTAGGGAATTTCTCTCTTCTCCTCTCCCATCCTCCTCAGTTAGGGCACCTTATTTGTTCATCTATGCTTTCTCCTTCTTCATCTAGAGTTCCTCCTATGACTCTTTTTCTCCCTAGCTTCTGCCTATTATAGTGCCGAATTATATTATATATTATAGTGCCAAATCTATTATAGAACAAAGGGATGTTCCACTTAACACTTAGCAATATTCTCAAGTCCTTAGCATCCTTGAGGGAGCTCATGCCTATCAATGGCATCACAGGCCTAGATGCAAATTTTTTTTCTTAGTCTTTTCTCACAAAGCTGCAGCCATGGCTTTTTGAGGGATGTTGGAGAGAAGTCCCAGCATCCTGGATTGCTGATGCACAGTAACTATGAGATAACAAATGTGCATTGCTTTAAGTCAGAAGATACATCGTGATAATAGTGTTAGGTAGTAATAGATAATTAGCACAGTATGACAAATTCTGGCCCCAAGGCTCTGTTGGGAATTAAAGCACCTGAGCTTTGTGATAAGTATTTTCATTAAAATTTAGGTGAACTCTTTTTCTTGACCATGAATTATGGCTGTGTTTTAAGTAGTTGAGTCTGTCTGGGATTTTCAACTGAGATAAAATGGGGTATCATTTTTTTAAATATGTGATCACAAATAACCATAAATAAAAACACTTTGGTTGAAAATACATTTTGCCTACTGACCTTCAATAACTAATTTCTTTAAAAAGTTGTTTTCTATTAGTTGTAAGTCAACTCACAAAGAGAAAAAATTGAGTAAGACCATACTAAAACAAACAGATGTCTTTTTTATTTTACTTTGTTGACTTGAGTTCCTTGACTCATAAAAGATAATGACTCTTTCACACTTTAATGTGGAGGCTATAAATTAAATGCCAAAGTGGGCAGGCAAATATCCCAAAAAAGGAGACTGGCAGCAATCAGTCAAGAAGTAGAGATGATGGTAATATGGAAATGCAAGCTACATAAAACCCATTACAATTGGTATTTTAAAATAATAAGTGCAGTGTAGATGTCTGCAGAACACATAATACTTAAACAGGCTACAGATCTGTGGCCTCTGATTCTTAAGGAAAAATCAGTCTCAGAGTCAAAAAGGGATTTTCATTCATGCTTCCTAAGAAATACACTATGAATGTTATTGTTTATATCACAAAAGGATATCCATAAGAGATGGTACTAAATTGATATTGAAGAACAAATGTTATAGTTTGGATTTGAAATGTCCCCCAATAGTAAAGTAGCAGGATACCAAAAAAATCATACTACAAAAATCAGTAGTTTTTCATTCTCAACCATGATTCCATTGAGATAGAAATTCAGAAAATAATCCCATTTGCAATAGCCTCAAAAACATTAAACTATCCAGGAATAAACCTAACCAGAAAAGTAAAAGATCTCTGCAATGAAAATTATAAAACACTAAAGAAAGAAATTAAAGACCTTAAAAGGTGGAAAGATTTCCCCATGCTCTTGTTTAGGCGGAATGTCATAAAAATGGCAATTATATCAAAAGTGATCTACAGATTCAATGAAATCCCTATTAAAATCCAAGGCCAACCGGGCGTGGTGGTGCAGGCTTATAATCGCAGCATTCAGGAGGCTAAGACCAGAGGATCGTGGTTCATGGACAGCCTCAGCTACTTAGTGATGCCCTCTGCAAATCAGTGAGACCCTGTTTCAAAATAAAGAATAAAAAAATAGGGCAAGGTATATAGCTCAGAGTTTGAATGCCTCTGGGTTCCATCCCCAGACCCGAAAAAAAAAAAAAAATCCAAGGCCATTCTTCACAGATCTAAAAAACTAGTCCAAGATTCATATAGAAAAACAAAGACCCAGAATAGTAATTTTAGTGAAGAAATTTTCAGTGTAGGAATCATATAAGAGGCATCACAATGCCTGATTTCAAACTCTACTACAGAGCTATAATAAAGTAAAACTGGGTGGTATTGACATAAAAACAGAAACATAGACTGATAGAACAGAAGAGAATTTGTTGGGTCTTCTAAGTATAGTATCATGTTATGTACAAATAGTGAAAGTTTGGGTTCTTCTTTTCCTATTTGTACTCTTTGATTTCCTTTTCTTGCCTTATTCCTCTGGCTAGAGTCTCAAGTACTATATTGAAAAGAAGTGGTGATAATGGACATCCTTGTCCTGTTCCTCTTTTTAGGGGAAATCCTTAAAGTTTTTTTTTTCCATTTAATATGATGTTGGCTGTGGGCCTATTGTAGATTGCCCTTATTATGTTGAGGTATGTTCCTTCTATTCTGATTATTTGCAATGCTTTTAGCATAAATGGATGCTGGATTGTATCAAATGCTTTTACAAAATTATATCATTTACAGGGAAATAGATTGAACTGGAGGACAGTATGCTGTGAGATTAGTCAGGCACAAACAATAAGAAATTGAATGCTCTCCCTAATATGCGAAAGCTAGGGAGAAATAGATCATAGAAGGAACTCTAGATAAAGAAGGAGATTCTGTAGGTGAGCACATAAGGCAACCTGAGGGATGAGAGGGGGGAAGAGGGAAACTCTCTAATACACATGATGTACTTTAACAAACACATCAAAGTCAATCACTAAGCCAAGCATGAGAAGGTGGGAGGTGGAGGGAATGAGACATGATTTAGGTAAGAGCTAATTGGGTGATGCATGCATGTGTGTCTCTACCGTCTTTTATTACATTAAGATGTATGGCTACAATGCAACAATAATTTTTTAAAAATGATTTCCATCTTATTGTGAATGACATGATTTTGTTCTTCTTTATTGCTGAGTAGAATTCCATTGTGTGTATTTCCCAAAATTTTTCAATCCATTCTTCTGTTGATGGAGACCTAGGTTGGTTCCATATTTTGGCTATTACAAATTGTGCTGCTATGAACATGGGTATCCATATATTGATATAGTTCTCTGATTTCAACAACTTTGGAAAGATACCCAGGAGTGGTATAGCTGGATCATATGGTGGATCCATTCCCAGTTTTCTAAGGAATCTCCACACTTATCTCCATAGTGGCTGAACTAGATTGCACTCCCACCAACAGTGTAAAAGAGTTCCTCTTTCCCCACATCCTTGCCAGCATTTGTCGTTATAATTTCAATTTAAAAAGTCACTCTGCCAGGCATGGTGGCGCACGCTTGTAATCCCCATGCTTGGGAGGCAGAGACAGGAGGATCATACAGGTTCAAAGCCAGTCGCGCTGGCTTAAGAGATCCTGTTTCCAAAAATAAAAAAGTATAAAATGGGCCTGGGACTGTAGCCTGGAGGTAGAAGGGCTTTCAGGAACCCCAGTACCACAAAAAAGTCACTCTTTTATAGAGAAACAGTGAAATATTTGGTTCTAAACCTGATCACAAGGGAAAATCAGAATGTTGTCTAAAAAGATTAATTCTGCATCTCTTCTCATTTCCCTTACACCCACCTGAACCTGAGTTCAAAGGTTGGATCTGGTATTTACTGATTGTATGTACTTGAGCAATTTCCTTACCATAAAGATCTGGTTTCTACATCTGTAAAATAAGAAAAGGAAGATCTTCACTCACTTTTTTTCTTTAATATATTTTTTTAATTTTTATTGATGCATTTTAATCATAATTCTTTTTTATTGGTATATCACATTCATACATCATAGTGGGATAATAAAAAAGACTTGTGTAGACATGCATGCGCACATCACCCAGTCAGCCCCCATTCAATCCCCATCCCCTTCCCTCCCTAACCCTCCCTCCCATGCTTGCCTTAGTGATTGATATCAATACGTTTGTCTAAATACATCATGTGCCTCAGAGAGCTTTTTTCCCAGCTTCCCTCCCCTCAGTCAGATTGCCTTATTTGCTCCTCTATAGGTTCTCCTTTTCACCTGGGGCTCCTCCTATGACCATTTCGCTTTAGCTTTTACATATTAGTGAAAGCATCTGATTTCTTACTTTTTGCGACTGACTAATCTCGCTTAGCATAATGTCCTACAGTTTCATCCATTTCCCTGAGCATACTGTAATAGTATTTTTTTATGGCTGAGTAAAACTCCGTTGTGTACATCTTCCATAGTTTTGTAATCCATTCATCTGTTGATGGACGTCTTGGTTGGTTCCATAGTTTGGCAATAGTGAATCCCCAAAACAGAGCACTACAAAGCCAGATAATACGTGATTTCTCCTTTTTCATCTCTCATCTTCATAATTTGGGTTGATTCTCATTCTCTCTCTCTCTCTCTCTCTCTCTCTCTCTCTCTCTCTCTCTTTCTCTCTCTCTGTTAGGTTGGCTAGTGGTTTATCTATCTTATTAATTTTTTTGAGAAACCAGCTTTATATCCACAGTCATCAAATATATAGGCCTGTAGTTTTCCTTCCTTGAGCTCTTTTATTGTTTTTGGCATTAATGTGATGATGGCTTCATAAAATATATTTGGGAAAGTCCCATTATTTTCTATTTCATGAAATAGACTGAGGAGTAAAATACTAGTGTTGCTAGTATTTTGTTTAGTTAATTTGATATCCACATTCGTCAAAGATATAGGCCTGTAGTTTTTGTTCTCGAGCTCTTTATTGGTTTTGGTATTAATGTGATGATGGCTGCTTAAAATGTATTTGGGAGAGTCCCATTTGGGGGGATTTTCTATGTTGTTTTTTATTCTCTATTTCGTTGATTTCTGCTCTTATTATAATAATGTCCTGTCTTCTACTGGCTTTGAGGTTAGATTGATTCAGAAACTAATCCACACACTTACAGCCAATTCATTTTTGACAAATATGCCAAAAACATATGCTGGAGGAAAGACAAACTTTTCAAAAACTGATGTTGGCAAAACATAGTATTAATTTGTAGGAAAATGAAATTATACTCCAACTTCTCACCCTGCACAAGAGTCAACTTAAGATAGATCATATATCTGGGAAATGCACCATACACTTTGCAATTTCTAGAAGAAGGCATTGGACCAACACGCCACCATTAGGCTCTGGCAGACAATTTCTCAGTAAGACCTCCAATGAACAAGAAATTAAGATGAAGGTTAATAAATTATTGACACTAAAATAAAAAGAATTTAAAAAACTTAACACTAAAAATACCCAAATACCCCAATCAAAATATGGGCAGGTGAGCTAAATGACATTTTACAGAAGAAGAAATACAAATGGCTGGTAAATTTATGAAAAAATTGTTCAACATCATTTGTAATTAAAGATTCAAATAAAAACTACACTGAGATATTCTCTAATTCCAATTAGAATAGCAATCATCAGAAATGCAAACAATAATAAATACTGGCAAGGATGTAGCACAGGAACTACAGATTGTCAGTGGGAGATAGGAACTCAGATTGTCAGTGGTATTGAAAATTAGGGCAAGCTAATTTGGATGTCAGTGTTGAGGTTTCCCAGAAGACTGAGAAAGGAACCAGCATATGACCCAGCTATGCCACTCCTGGGTGTCTTACAGAAGAGATTGAAACCAGAACATTATGATAATATATGCATATCTATGTTCATAGCAATACAAGTCACAATAGCTAAATTATGGAACCAGCCTAGGTGTCCATCAACAGATGACTCAATTACAAAATTGTGGAATACACACACACATGAAAATCTACTTAGTCATAAAGAAGAACAAAATTAGATCTTTGCATAAAAATGGAAGTAACTGCCGGGCGTGGTGGCACACGCTTCTAATTCCCGTGCTTGGGAGGCAGAGACAGGAGGATCACGTAGGTTTGAAGCCAGACGCGCTGGCTTAGGAGACCCTGTTTCCAAATAAAAAAGTATAAAACGGATCTGGGAGTGTAGCCCAGAGGTAGAATGGTTTCCAGGAACCCCAGTACCCCCGAAAAAAAAAAAAAAGAAAATGGAAGGAACTATGTGAAGTGAGATAGTGTGTCACAAACTGAAGGCTCTCGTGTGTTTTTCCCCATGTGACAGCTAGCTCCAGGGAATTTGTTTGGGATACAAAATGGACTCCAGACAAAGGAGAAGAAATCCTAATGGAGTGATGAGAGGATCCAGGAGTGGGAGAGCTGATGAAAATACTTCATCAGATGTAAATATACAAAATTATAAATGCAAACTTCAGTAGCCTACATGGAGACTGAAGGGAGAGTGGGCGAAAGTAGAGACAGGAAGGAGCTCTCCAAGTGCTGAGTGTATGTAAGTCTTCATCACTCTAAACTTGAGCATGTTGTATGATTACGATGCGCCAAAAGAAAAGCGAAGACGTAATAATGCTATGAATGTATATAGAACTATCAGTGCCAATCTCAGTAACACGTATGCAGAAGAGAAAGGAGAGGGCTGGGACGTGTGCACTTAAATTCCTAAAACTCGGGACCTCATTATGATATGTAGTTACAGTGCACCAGTAAAAGCACATTTAAAAGAATTAAAAGAAAAGAGACTTTGGTAAAGGAACGATTTAAATAAAAATTAGTGTTATTGTTTTAGTGTTTATGTTATCTATTTGTGTATATATATATATATTTTTTTATTTAACTCCAATGGTTTATATATCTGCCTTTAGAATAGTACTACACTGTTTCAATTATTGTAGCTTTATATGGTTTGAAATCAGAAAATATATATCTTCTAGCTTTGTTCTTTTTCAAGATCGTTGTGGGTACCTAGAGTCCATATTCCATATTAGGATAGATTTTTTTTTCTGAAAAATAAATATATAAATATATGATAGTTTCACCTAAAAAATAGAAAAAAATAGATTCTCTGGTAAGAAAGAAAGCAAAAAGAAATATTGAAATGTTATCTTTAAGTCATCAAAAGCTTGGTATCAGACAAATGAAACTGTTATGTGATATTATCATTTTTAATTTTGGATAAATTGCTATAATACTAGATGTCAACTACTAAGCCAAGCATAGGAGGGGGGATAGGGAGAGAACGGGGTGGGGATCGGGTGGGGGCTGACTGGGCAATGTGTGCATGTATGTCTACAAAAGTATGTATCCCACTATGATGTATGAATACAGTGCACCAATTAAAAATAAATATGAAAATATATATATATTTTTTTTTTCAATGCTGGAGAATGAATCCAAGACTTCATAAGAAAAGCAAGTGTTCTGCCATATACCTACAACCCCAGACCCTAGCCGTCTTTGAAAAACATTTTATTTAAGGTGTTATTTTCTACATTTATTTATTAGAAACGTTCAATCTTCAAATTACATTGAAGACACCAAAAACTAGATGGATTTTTTTCTGATTTTTTTTTCACCCAGTCCTTCCCTGTGTTTGGCTTTTTTTTGTTTCATTTTTAATTTACTGCCCTTTTTTTTTTTTAACCACCGCAGGGCACTTTTGAGCGTATGTTGAAAAATTAGCAGATTGACCTTGGGTGGAAAAACTAAATAGTCAGTGAACCTTGAGAAAAATTAAATGTGTTATTTTAAAAAGGCCTTTCTTTTCTGCATCTCAGGATCCTTTTATTTCGCAGGGAAAGCTTGGCTCCCCAGGCTAAGATAAATGCTCAGATTTTTATGTAAAACTTTCATAGTAATCGGGTTTATTAGGCTAATCTTGCAGTAGCACTACAGATGGCCTGAGAGCTGGAGGAGTCTGGCGGGTAAGGAGAGAGGAGGGCACATGCAGAGTGGCGAACAAACTCGGTGGCTCCTTGCAGCTGTGCACTCTGCCTTCATTCCTAATTACATCCTGGGGGGCAATGCTTTCTAGTTAGCAGAAGAAAATCTCAGGGCCAAAAAACAGAAAGACTACATTCTGCATTATCTTGCTCATAAGACAGAAAGTTAGGTAAAGAATTTATAACACAAAGCTTTCAGGTATAGCTATTACCATAGTGGATAGAAGTAGAAAGTAATGATTTGTATTAAAATGGACATCGCGGTGTATTTCTGATACTGTCTTGTCTAAATAAATTTTTTTGTGTGCGTGTGGTACTGGGGATGGAACCTAGAGGTATTCTACCTCCGAGATATATCCCCAACCCTATTTTTATTTTTTATTTTGAACCAGGGTCTCACTGAGTTGCAAAGACCTCACTAAGTAACTGAGGCTGGCCATGAACCACGATCCTTCTGTCTCAGCCTCCCGGATGCTGGGATTGCAAGTGTGTACCACCAGCCTAGCTAGATCATTTTTTAAAATTTATATTATAGGAGATTTAGGAAAGACTCTCTCAATATAATTTAGCATCCAGAAAGCTTCTTTTCATGTATTAACAACATCTGTATATTCCTTTACTAAATAACTATTGAGTTAATATAATAACCAAGGATTCTATTAACTGCTGAGTCATAGCAAACACAGAGTACAAATGGTTCCTACTCTCAGGAGCTTACTTTCTGCTCGTAATACCAACCATGAGAAGATTTAGTTATTTTTGTGTCTAATGAAAACAGAAATTGGAGAGGGATGAGAGAAAGAGGGAGTCTGAAGATGGAGTAGATGAAGGCCTCAAAATAAAAAATCACAAAGTAAGATATTGAGGAATATTTTAAGGAGGGCTAGAAAATGATATGGTACATGTATGGGATCTTTGTCTCCAGAACAAAGGGGAGCTTCTCTTCTCACACAAGAATACCAAAAGGTGAAAAATATTGTACACAAAGTTGAAAGTTTATGGGTTGTGTTTGACTTGGTGACTACCATTTTTCCCTGTGATGGGGAATAAGGATATGTTTTCTGATGAAGAAAGATAAGAAAATGCTATTGATTTGGTCAAAGGTTTGGATAAAGAATGACAGGTTTAGAATACACATACTGTGAGAGTTATATAACTAGAAAAAATAGGAAGGTGTGCTGGACAATGCTGAAGAACCAGGTGACAACTGATCTCTAGATTACAGTATAATTTGTCTCTGAAGGTGGGTGAATTTCTTAGCAGATTCCAATATTTAATGTTTGGTGTTTTTTTGTTTTGTTTTATTTTGGTTTTGGTACTGAGGATTGAACTCAGGGGTATTCTACCTTTAAGCTATTCCCTCAGCCATTTTTAAAATGTTTTTATTTTGAAATAGGATCCCACTAAACTGCTAAGAGTCTCACTAATTTATTTATTTATTTATTTTGGTACTGGTGATGAAACCCAAGGGCATTTTACCCTCATTTCTATTTTCTTTATTATTTATTTTGAAACAGGGTCTAACTGAGTTGCAAAGGGCCTCACTAAGTAGTAGCCAAGGCTGTCCTTGAACTGTGATCTTCTTGTCTCAGCCTCCCAAATGCTGGGATTATAAGCGTGCGCCTTCTAAATTTTTGAGGCCAGGCTAGAACCTGCAATCCTCCTGTCTCTGCCTCAAAGTACTGATATTATATGGGTGTGCCACTATGCTTCGCAACATTTGGTGTTTCCTAGAAAAAGTGTATTTGAATTTGTTTATGTATGGGGCCTTTTCATTTGGGTATAAAGGAAAGAAAATCAATAAAATATTGAAATTATAAATAAGAGAAAAATTAAATGATGGACCACAGAATTTAGGCTCCATAGAGAAAGACATGAGGTAACAGAACTGTTAAGAAAAAAGTTTAGCAAGTGAATACTTAGAGTTACGAAAAGGAGCTTCAGTTGGGCATATAATCAGGAGATTGTGTTCACAAGATCAAGATCCTGAACTCATTATGTTATATTAAGTATATTTGATGTAGTCATGTGGTCAGAAAAAAAATGAAGACCAAAGTCAATGGGATTCATTGATCAGAGAAATAATACAGAATTGAATGAAGCTTTTACTAAATTGATCCCATCCTGGTGACGTGGCTATTGCTACAAGGCCTCAGGCAGAGACAGGCACAAATTCTCTCAGAAAGATACATCCTCAACCCCCAAATGATAAGACAACACAGAAAAGCAATAAAAAGCATGAGAACTTCCATGTATGATTACAATGCACCAATAATAAATAAATAAATAAAGTAAAAAAGAAAGTGAAAAAATTAAAAAATAGAAAAAGCAGGAGAACTAAATCCAGAGCTTTTATTTAACTGAATTTTAATCAACATGTCTCTGTTTCTGATAGGATATTAACTCAGAAGATTGCAGCACTCCCTGTGTTGCTATTTCTGATTTTTCTAAGAACTTAGAAGAGCTGCTTTCATTTCAGGTAGACACCAAGTTTGGAGCTGTCTTGGGGCCTCTATTTAAAAGCACCCTATAACCCCTTTTTATTTTCCAACTGTGGTTTTACAATTTTTCTGTATTCTCAGATTCTCCTCTTAGACACAAGGCACAAATGCCCTCTGTCTCCAAATCACAAATCTCCTTGAGAAGTGTGTCTTTTTTCTTTTTCTTTTTCATTTGGGAACTTATAAGAGGAGGTCCAAAGCAGTGCTTCCAATATATGTTTCTTTTTTGTCTTTTATACCTCTTCCTCTCTTTTCTTACTGTTTAATTTTTTGTACATTTTTTTCTGCATAGTGGGCAAGACCTTGAAAATGAATACACAAGAACTTTTAAAATTCAAAGTTTTTCTCTAAAACGCCTTGTGTCTGTTATGAGCTTCAAGTGTCTGTTTCAAAAATCTAAATGTTCTTTATTTCCAAATGTCATTTAATAAAAATGCCACCCTAAGGGTAACCTAAAAAACCATAGCTTTTATATTAATAATAAAAAATATGCAAGGTAGTAAAAGATATATGAAATAATGACTCACATCTAATAGTGCTTTCAAATACTATCTTATGACAGAAACAAATATTAATTTATAAATAGTTTTCAATAGCTATAACTATTGTTTATTGATCCTACTGACACTTGCCTTCCTACCCAGTTTGGACACAAAACCACATCAACTAAGTCACTATTATAGCTTAAATTCTATTTCTGTTTTATAGTTATCCTCAACTGCTGCTTATAAACCTGGACTTGACTTTTTTCCTAAAGGTATGATACAGGGTATGGATTCTCTCGACACCTCAGTTTCCTCACTTGTTAATTTTAAGAATGCCACATCTGCCTTCATGGCTTATTGGGAATATAAACAATGATATGTAAACATGAAATGCACAGAAGCTGATATATTAGTCAATCAATTATGGGTTTTCCCATGTCAATAAAGACTCGTTAGGTTATACATAGAAAAGAGACTTGATTCAGATTACTTAAGTAAAATTAATATTTGAAATTTATACAGGGCCCCAAAGATGAGGCTTCACCTGTTAAAATAGTCTATGAATTGACCTCATTCATAAGTGCTTTTAATGGGTATTTTAATGGGAATTGCATTAACCTATAAATACTTTTGGCAGAATGGCCATTTTGATGATATTTATTCTGCCTATCCATGAGTAAGGGAGATTTTTCCATCTTCCAAAGTCTTCTTTAATTCCGTACTTTAATGTTTTATAGTTTTCTCTGTAGAGGTCTTTTGCATTTTTGGTTAGGTTTATTCCTAGGTATTTTATTGGTTTTAAGGTTACAGTGAATGGTGCTCCAATTAAGTAGGAACCTGGTCATTCGCAAATAAATATGTGTGTTGTTATTACTGTTGTTATTGGTAGGAATACTGAGGATTGAACTCAGGAATATTTTTCCTCCAGGTATAAGTCCAGCCCTTTTTTATATTTTATTTTATTTTATTTTATTTTATTTTATTTATTTATTTATTTATTTTGGTGGTACTGGGGGTGGAACCCAGAGGCTTTCTACTTCCGGGCTATACTCCCAGACCCATTTTATATTTTATTTAGAAACAGGGTCTCACTAAGTTGCTGAGAGCCTCACTAAGTAGCTGAGGCTGGCTTCGAACCCGTGTGATCCTCCTGCCTCAGCCTCCCAAGTGCGGGGATTACAAGCGTGCGCCACCACGCCCGGCTATATTTTATTTTAAAACAGAGTCTCACTAAGTTTCTGAGAATATTACTAAGTTGCTACGGTTGAGGCTGGACTTGAATCTAGGATCCTCCTGCCTCAGCCTCCTGAGGCCTGGGATTACAGGTTTACACAACCATACCAACCTAATACAGTGGTTATTACAAGCCTAACCACTCACCTCCTCCAGAAATCTTTGTAACCATACCAGCCTTGTAATAAAAGTATCATTCTTTTGTTATCATATTATATCCTAAGTATTATATTCAAAAGTATACATTCATATGCTAATATAAAAAACAAATAAACACTTAAATGTGTTTAGATGTCTTCTACATCTCTCTCCCTCTCTGTCTCTGTCCATCTGTTTCTCTCTCTCTCTCTCTCTCTCTCTCTCTCTCTCTCTCTCTCTCTCTCTCTCTCTCCATATCTTTCTTTTAGAAGTCTACCTCCAGTATTCTTTTACTATATTAATTTACAACTGTGCCCCTAAATTGTAATAGTTGTTTGTTAAAATAAGTGTGCATGACTTGAACTCTTCAGAAGCACAGTCTGAGGAGGCAGGTTAGGTAGAAGAAAGTTGGATCCATTGGCTTCACACAAGTGTGGTGTCGTTGATGGCTGTGACTGAAGAATAGGTTTCTAAAAACTGGGAGAAAAATATCCATGAATGCAAGACAAAATTTAGTTTGACTGCTGGAGCACAATCCTGTTGCTGAGTGCAGGTAGCTTAATACCCATTGCACATATACAGCAAAGAAGGAACTGGAGGAAATATCTCAAGCCACAGGTTGGCATTAGAAAGAATGAGTAAGTGGGTCCTCAATCAAAGAAGGAGCCTGGCAAAAAAATAGGACATAAGCCTTAAGTTGAATATCATAAAAAATGATAAGAGAATAAAATGCTCAAAAGGAATAGGCTAAAAGAAAGGGCCATGAAATATCCCCACAAGGTGGTGTTTTAGATTTCTATTGCTATATTAATAAGTAGCAAATGAATGCACACTCCTTTAATATCTCACAGTTCTTTAATTTAGAAATCTGCCATGAGTCTCACTAAGTTGAAAACAATGTGCTGTCAGTGTTGTGTTCTTTTATATTTTTGTGTGTGTGGTACTGGATATTGAACTCAGGAATATTCTACCTCTGAGCTACACCCCTGCCCCCACTATATATTTTTTATTTTGAAACACGGTCTCACTAAGTTGCTGACAGGCTCCGCTAAATTGCTGGGGCTGGCCTCAAAACTGTGATCATCTTTCAGCCTCCAAGTACTGAGATTACAGGCATGGGCCACCATGCTTGGACACCATTATATTCTTTACTGGAGGTTCTGGAGGAAAAGCCACAACCAAGTGTATTCAGGGTTTGGTAGAATGTTATTCCCTTGTGGCTTTAGGACAGAGGCATCCATTCCCTGCTGGCTGGCAGGTGAGGCCACTCTCATTTTCTAGAGGCCAATTTCCTATCCGTGTCTGAGGCCTCCTAGGGCCATGAATGCATGTCAAAATGCCATATGTTTGGAGTCTCTCTGCTTTCCTCTCATTCATATTTGCCTTTTCTTTTCAGTTGCACCTCTCTAATGAAAGCCAGAGAAAGTTCTCTGCTTTCAAGGACTCACACAATAGATTAAGGCTGTCTAGACCATCTGGATCCATCATGCTTTGAAGGACTCACACAATAGATTAAGGCTGTCTAGACCATCTGGATCCATCATGCTTTGAAAGACTCACACAATAGATTAAGGCTGTCTAGATCATCTGGATCCATCATCTTTATTACGTCTGCAATGTCACCTGTTCCATGTAACATAACATGTTTCCGGGTTCTAGGAATTACAGTATGAATATTTTGGGGTAAAAATCTGCCTATCACAGGTGATTATATGTCAAAGGATTAAAGGGGTTTTCTGTGGATGGAAAGGAAGAAACTAAGAATTTATAATGATACACACTGACTTCATTCACATATTGTAATAGAATTCAGAGTAGTGAATTGCTAAACATTCTGTCAATTGTGGTCTATTATCTTGAATTGGAGTCAAGTTCCATCCTGACATTAGATTTTAGAGCATGATTTCACAAAATACTTCCTTGAGTCAAGTGAAATTAATCTTTGGTACAGAAATCCCAGGCCCTCTCAATACAATTGGGGAAAATTGCATAACAATACAAAAAGGACTGATTTTTAGGGATTAGAGTTTGTTTGTATTTTTGTTTGTTAAAAATAAAAATATGTTGATTCTTAAAAGTGCTTACTTATCTAGGCACAGAGGCCCACCACAACAGTTATCTGAACACTTGGGAGGTTGAGACAGGAAAGTTGCACGTTCAAAGCCAGTCTCAGCAACCTAGCAAGACTCTGTTTCAAAATAAAAAATAAATAGGGGATTGAGGGTGTAAGTTGGAGATGGCAGGCCCTGTGTTCAATCCTCAGTACCACACAACACACACACACACACACACACACACACACACACACACACACACACACACACACAGTTTAAAGTACCAAACAGCTTATTCACTCTCAACAAGTATTGACCGCTTAAAACCTTTTTCACAGTGTTGTTACTATTTGTGAAACAAGGCTGTATTTAGAACCCTTGTTTTCTCTTTTATAGGAAACATCTAGGACATTGATCAAGAAAAAGTTCAAGGCAAAGGGAAGGAAGTTGATGTTAAGGTCAAAGAAGCCTGTTTTAAGTGCTAGCTAGGTCACTGCCTTGATGCAGGATTTTCCTACCCACCTTTTTCTTTTCATACTGGAGTGCAAGCTCTACAGAAATAGACTTTCATCTGTTTGTCTACCTCTGTATTATCCTTAGAATCCCAAGAATACCTGACACAATAGGTATACAATGAGTAAAATGAGAAATAATATAAAGTACTGCCATCAAATAGGTATGTAAAAATGTTTTATTATTATAATCATTGATATTTTATCCAGTATTTGAATACAAAAATAAAGATAATAGAGAAAAGGTATGTCATCCATTTTCTTGATAAATGAATCATTATGATATTTATGGGCAACTAATTACCTTGGTAGTGCCATCACAAGTAGTAATTATCCTTGAGGAGTTAATAACTATCCTCTAGATGGAAACTATTATTTCCCTTTGATAAGAAGGAAAATAAAGTTTGGATGACATACCTCTGTTTAATCCAAACTCTATCATAGCATTAGCAAGTAAGGCACTTAACTATTCTGCTTATAAAGGAATAATAATATCTTCCTTCCCTAATTGATGAATCGACCAATGTTGGGGAAAAATTGATTGTAATAGAACAATCTCTTGAGTAATGAGATGAGAATTCCTAAGCAAAAATAGTGTCCTCTTAGTGAAAAGAAACTATAAATTAAATAGAATCCATTTAAACATACATTAAACATATGTAATATGCATTTAATAATTATGTGATGTAAGATTGATGAATGAATAAATAAATACCTTGAAATATCTAAAAGAAAAAAGGTCAACATCAATTTTATTTCACATTTTTTAGTTAAAAAATACTGTGTACGTATGTAGTTGTGATTCAACAAAGGAGCTTAGAATACACTAGGGCAAGGTGGATGATGTACCAAGATGGACCTTCTGAAAATACACAATTATTATAACAGAAGAACTGTACAAGAGGACCATTCTAAAATTCATGGGAGACTGAAAATGAAGGCAACATCAAAAGTTATATTTAGTTAGGACTGCCAGCAGAAGCTAGTATAGAGGAAGAATAATTCAGTATGCAAAAACCCTCACAGAACTATTAGCACAAGAACAAAGGTATATTGAAGACTCAGAAATCTTGGGTTGGAAAATAATTAACCCTTCCCAGACCGAGTATTTCTTATGGTCTGGTCAAAACATCCCACATAAACCTGTGGACCCCAGGACACTTTGAAAATGAATGAATCTTTCTTCCCTTCTCTCCTTCCAGCCCTCAGAGAGGGCATAACTACTCAGATACGCTTTTATTGGCTGACCAAGGATAAGTGTGATTTTGACCTACCTTACACCCAGGCCAACTACTGAATATCTCTTCCAGTTTTGGTCTTGTTTTTTTTTATTCCTACTCCATTTGTTTGTATTGTATTATTTTGCTAATTAATTAAAGTGCTCTGAGTTTTAGAATTTATGTCTTGTCTCACACATTTCTTTGACCAAAGTTGTTTAGGTTTGCTAGTGTGAAGAGCATTGTTTGATACTCATACATTGCTAATTGGCTTTGGCAAAGCCGCCACCCGGCATCTGAACTTAGCTTAACTTTAAACAATTTCTCGATAAGTTCCTGAGTGCTATAACCTTTGAGAGTTGAACAAACCTTATAGCATTGTAGAAAGACACAAATCATGTGTGATGTGACTCATTGGTCTTAGGATGGTGCAGCCCTGTTGTTCTTAACAGTCCCATATTAAATGCAGATATTTAAATTCATCTTTTACAACATTGAATTAATATATTCTATCCTAAGTTAAATATAATTACTCTGAGTCTGGGGAAATTTTATTATTCTTTTCCCATAGAAGTATTCTATGGAGTTGAAAAAATAAGTTGCTATATTTATATATTTTTCAATCTCTTACCTTTATAAAGGTTGAGTATCTCATACAACAATGCTTAGGAGTAGAAGTGTTTTGGATTTAAATTTTTCTCAGATTTGGGAATATTTGTATATACATAATGAGGTATTTGGGGGATAGAATTGAAGTCTGAACATAAAATTTATTTATGCTTAATATATACCCTATACACATAGCCTGAAGGTAACTCTATACAATATTTTTACTGTGCCTGTATTTTTATAAATCACCACTCAAATGAGGTCAGGCATAAAATTTTCCACTTGTGGCATAAGGTCAGTATTGAAAAACTTTCAAATTGTAAGAATACTAGGTTTTTGATTTTTGAATTAAGAATGGATTTTAATTGAGTACTATTATCTTTCAAGCAGAACCTCTTTGCACTATATTTTAATAAGTTTCATTTATAAAATATTCACATTAATTTAGAGAGATTAATTCAAACATTTGATATAGCAATAACTTTTCAGTGATAAGTATAATTAGCAAGAGAATATTAATGAAAGTGCTGAGTATGCTATAATTTCCATGCATCTGTTATCATTACCCATGTAAAATAATTCAGTTTAATATCTCAGATTTTCATGAACTCTAATCATTATAATTCAGAACTAAGAAGTTTTTTTTTAAAAGGAGACCTGAAGTGTCTCATTGAAGTTGGTGTGCTTTGCGGCTGGCTTTATTGAAACAAGGGAATCTAAATGCTAAGCCTGAATTTTATAAACACATAGAATTCATCTCAGTGGAGAGGTACAATATGAATGCAAAAATATGTTTTATTCGTTTAATGTCTTTAACTTTAAACTGTCAACACTATTCAGAAATTCCCTCCTTTCCACTGATTTCAAGTTAGTTCAGCCTAACATCATTAGCTGATACTTGAATGATGTCAATGCTTGAAAATCTCATCGGAATGTTCACGCTACCTGTTTTAAACAGTTGTTCTCCTCTCAGTGGCAGACCACTGGCTGCTAGAGCTATGCCTTTCAAGTTCTTGTGCTGGTGGCAACTTCTGTTACTAAAGACAGGAGAGCCCGGAAGCGAGAGAAGATCAGAGCAGCCCAGGCGAGGCTGACCGGCAGCCAAGTTGGTTGGACGCATCAGGGGCTGAAGGTTACAGCTCTGGGCTCCCTTCCATAGGAAATGTTGCTGGTAGATCTGAGGAGGGTAGAGATGAAAATATGAATACATGGCAGAACGATTTGGGAACAAAGATGAGCTCAGACTCCAGAAGACCAGGATTATCAGAAGGACAGGGTCTTAGGGAACGTTGGAGTAGGTTTGGAGCTTGAGATTCAAGCTGAGCAGAGGAAGATGGTCAGAGTTGGGGGCTGATCATTAAGTCCAAGGCTACAATGAAGGTCTCAGCGGACATGAGGAGCAGGGAGACGGGTTCTGACTAATGCACTAAAGGGGCCTCTGCTACCTGCAGACAGTCTTCCATCCCACCCTCCTGCTCTTCCCTACCTCGCCCTCATGGCTGCCTTTTCTGGGAACACACCGATCCTGTGCCTCTACCATACCTCCTCCGCATTTGCCCTTTATTCCTGCTAAGTAAAATTCAGGCAATTTCTTTTTTAATATACTTTTATTTTAATACGCTTTTTATTTTTAATGTACTTTCATTGGTGCATTATAGTTTCCTATCATAATGTAGTTCGTAGCGATTGTAACACACATGCACACAGCACTTGGGGGGCTTTCTCCTGGCTCCCTCTCTTCCCTCCATTTCCCATACAGGGCATTGAGACTGGCATTGGTATTATCACCAATTCATTTTACCTATTCCTTCTTCCCTTCCCCCGGTTGACCTCCTAAGCTCCACTGAAATTTTTCTCCATTATCTGAAGCTCCTCTGGTATCCAGATTCGTCCTTAGCTTCCCCATATTAGAGAAAATTTATGACCCTTCATTTTCTGTGACTGGCTAATCTCACATAACATAATGTTCTCCAGGTCCAACTATTTTTCCTGTAAATGACTTAATTTTGTTCTTCTGTATTGCTAAGTAGAATTCTCTCGTGTGAATATCCCACAATTTTGTAATATACTCATCTATGGATGGACACAAAGGTTGGTTCCATAATTTGGCTACTGTGAATTAATCTGCTATGAACATGGTTGTATATATATTATTGTAATTCTCTTATTTCAGTCTTTTGGAAAGATACCCAGGAGTGACATTGCAGGACAGGCATCTTCTTTGTGTTGATGGAATTTTTCACAGCTTTCCATTCATAACTTCTTTCTTACTTTTTAGACTAATGTGCATTTCTAGCATTTACTGCAAGCATTTTGCTTATGGGATATTTATTTCTGAATGTTTTTTCAATTCATGTGTGCAAGCATGTGTTCTTTTGTTGTGTCTCTTCTTTACAGAAGTTAAGCCTCATGAGGGCAGGAACCTGGTCTTTTGTTTGTTTGTTTGTTTGTTTGTTTGTTTGTTTGTTTTGACACTGTTCTCTACTACAAATACAAGTCCTGGGCAGGGAGAAAGAAAAAATGTTGGGCTCTTGTTAGACTCTACTAGGCCATGATGGCCGGTCCTAGAATTGCAATTTTGTGTCTTCTTCCTGGGTTTGGGATTGATTATAGCAGGTGAATTCCAGCATCAAAGAAACACTAGTGTCTGATCTCAACGGTCCAGAGATACTGATTTAGCTGAGAATTCCTGGGACAGGTGGTGGCCCCAGGCAGGACATGTTTGAAGGCTCAGGTTTTGGGGGAGGAATCAGAATACTCTAGTTTTAGAGAAGAAATACAACAGTGAGTGCTATTATCTAAAAGTTTGTATCTATTCCCTCAAATCCATGTAGAATTTCTGACCATTTAGGTAATGGTATTGAAGCAGGGCCTTTGGAGGGTGATTAGGTCACTAGGACCCTGCCCTTATAAAAGATGAATGGGGGAGCTTCTTTAACCCTTTTGCCATGTAAAACTTCCACAAGAAGTTGCTGCCTGAGGAATGAGCCATTACCATACATCTAATCTATTAGCACCTTCATTGAACTTTGTAGCCCCCAGAATCCTGAGGAATGAATCCTGTTATTTATAAACTACCCAGTTAATAAAATTTTTGTTATGGCAACCTGAACAGACTAGGGCAGTGGGAAAAAGATAACTGTAACTCTTTTTTAACTAAAGAAAGTTATGAACTATAAAGTTAGACTTAGTTACAATTTAGGATTTCTTCTTTTATCATCCTGATATTAAAAGGGCAAAAGAAAAATTCTCAAGTAAGAAAGAGAAAAGTTTAGATAGGTAGAGCTATCTTTATACAGAAAACTGAAAAGGTATACTGGGATGTCATGGAAATCTTCATCTTCTGTATAAAAAAAAAAACCTCATCGGTCTATCTACAATGTATCTGATATGTATTTAAGTCTAAGCTATTTGACATTTTTAAATTGATATAAGATTGTTCTTCAATATTTGTGTGTTCATTAATTAAAACCTTTGTTTAAAGAAATTAAGCAAAACATTTTTTCAGTGAAAATGTAGAGTCAAGGAACCAAAGTATAAATAGCCACAGGGGACAATTTCCATAATTTCAGAAGGATCTATCTTAGCCAGGCACAGTGGTACTGCAATCCCAACTACTCATGAGCCTGAAGCAGGATGATCACAAGTTCTAGGCCAGCCTCTGCAACTTAGGCTGTTTCAAAATTAAAAGAAAAAGGGCTGGAGAAGTAGCCTGGATTCAAATCTTCAGTAAAACAAATGAAGGAAGGAAGGAAAGAAGGAGAGAAGGAAGGAAGAAAAAAAGAATAGATATATGCTATGATATATAGGAAACATGTATACATATATCAGTTGCTTTTATTATAATCTAGTTTTTTTACTTCTTTCCTAATTGATTGATGTAGAAAAAGTAGTGGATGGTAAATTAAGTACATATTTTGTAAATATCAAATAAGCATAATAACATATGTAACATATGTTCTCAAACAGAAGGTAGAGTTTGTTGTCCCAAGCTTTTTGGCATTTTTACAGAGCACAAAATGACCCAACCTGGTCTCATCATGTCTTCCATGCACAGCTCTGCCTTCCATCCAGGGCGGTGCAGTCATTCCTTCCAGCCTCAGCCTTTTCTCTCAAGGATGCTGAGCAAGGCTGGCTTCGTGGGCATGTGATCTGTGTGACACAGGTGCTTGTGCTCCGAAACATCCCCTGTTTGATTCAAGAAATCTGTCCTTATCTTGAAATTTCAATAATAAATCAAGGACCCAATATTGTCAGTTTTCATTGTGTCCAGGATATTTTGCAACCAGACCCGTGCCTGTGTTTGTCTTCTCTCTCTCTCTCTCTCTCTCTCTCTCTCTCTCTCTCTCTCTCTCTCTCTCTCTCTCTCTCTCTCCTCTCCCCTGTCATTATCTTGATAATTTACTTCTTTAAGCTTCAAAGCATATATTACCTTCTATGGAAACATTTTTATAATAAACTTTTGAAGAACGAGAGATTTTTCTGTCAATTAAGAACAAAATAATAATAATAATAATAATAATAATAATAATAATAATAATAAATTTGCTAGAACATATAAAAGGCAATAAATGAAATAAAAAAGCATTCCATAGAGAGTTATGAATAATTTAATGTCTAGAAATGTATGCACTGCTAAGAAAAACCGAAACCCTCTAAGTCTATGTGAATCAATGTAATATAAGCTCTAGGCAAAAATATTCCAAAGCTGCTGAGAAGAAATTGAATATACAAATCAAAATATAGCACTTTACAATTTGGCAAAAATTCAGGGAATGATGTATTTTGCCCCTAGACCTGCTACTTGACAACTGTTTTTAGAAATTTTATAAAATCACCTGGGCCTAAGAATTGGTGCTGAGACACATTATTAGAAAACTTTAGCAAACATTGAGATTTGCCACTTCGTTATTTCTATTCCCTCAGTGTTGCGAACAGAATATAAAGGTAAATAGCAAAAGAAAATCACATCTACTCTTCTTCATGGAGACTTTTTTTAAACAAGCACATTAATTCATATTGTAGAACTTAATTCATTTAAAAAAAAAAACAAATTGACCTTAACTCTATAAATGGAGAAGGTCTGGCTGTCCTGGCAACTAGATGTGTTATTTTACAAATAGTTGTGCCTCTCTGTGTTTTGATTTTCTTATTTTAAAAAATGATTTAGTTGAGGGAAAAGCTCAATGGTAGAGCATGTGAAAAGTATTTAATTCAATTCCCAGCACTACACACACACACACACACACACTGGCTTATGACAACTATCAAAACCTTTACAAAGATGCTTTACCAAACTAAAAGGTTATGTCCAATAAAATGTAATTTCCAAAAATAATAATATATCTTTTATTTATATGGAGGCAGTTGGAGATAAAAATCCATCAAAAAATTAACCTTAGTTTTCTTCTTTTATATCTAATCTTGTAGAATACAATACAATGTAGTTGTAAATGAATGCCTAAAACCTTGACCATAATATTTCAGCTACATAACTGATCTTTGCTTTAGGTTATGGAATAAATCTAACATAAACTTTAATTTTTAAACTGGTTAATCTACAAAGATGTTTAGTAAGATGATAATTACTCTAAAACTGAATATGGAAGGGCATAAGATCATAGACTCATGTCTTAGAGATCATGCCAATGGCTAAACTACCTAAGTTAGGTTGAAGTAGTGTCTAAGAAGAGTATGAGATACAGCCTCACTTTAGTCTGGTAAGCCTCAAAAAAAAAATAAATAAAGGAGGAGGAGGAGAAATATTGCTAGATGAAATAAATAAAGTACCTTAGAGAAAATTTATTATTTATTCAGACTTCCAAATCTTTTTCCCCAATGGCCATTAAATTACACTGACAAACTCATAAAGCTGACAGTCGATAATAAGTACTGATTTCATATTTGTTGCTATGTTGTTCAAGCCATTATGGCTGTGCGTAAAGTTTCATGAGTCCTGATCCAGGTCCCTACCTCTCTGGGTCTCAAGATCCCACCTTCATATGATAACTATTGACAACATAATGATCTCAGTTTAAATAAGATATTTTTACTCTTTCTCTTCCTCTTCCAGCATCTTTCTGACCAATCATTTGGGCAACCGTAGATGAAGAAAAGAAAGGTAGGTATTCCTATGGACACAAACACATCACTAAATTCCAAATTTTATGTACAATAAATTCTTTTTATTGGTGCATTATATTCATACCTCGTGATGAAGTTGAGGATTATAGAGGCATCCATGCACACACTACTCATTAAGCCCTCCATCAATTTCTGCCGTATACTTTCCCCTCCCCTACTTCCCTTGCTCAACCAGTAGCTGACTCTGATAAGTTTATGTGTGTCTTATGTCCATTGAAGTGTGTCCCTTGTCCCCCTTCCATCTCCCTCAGGTCACCTTCTTGACTCAGCTAGGGTTTTTTCCTTCTTTTTCTGTAGTTACTCCTATGACCCATTTTCTCCACAGTGTCCCCATATTAAAAAGAGCATCCAATTGTTTACTTTCTGTGACCGATTAATCTCATTTAATATAATGCTTGCCTTAGTAAATGTAGAAAAATGTTCAAAAGGATTTTGATTTAATAGAAAAATAACAGAAAAAAGGTGTTAGGTAATTAGGCATCCTAAAGACTAAAAGCTAATTAATATCAACATTTTTGAAAACTGTGTCCAATGCATGTTTTGGCTAATATGTAGTAAAATAAAAAGTTTTGATGAAATAATAAGAAAGAAAGATATTCTAGAAAAAAAGCTTTCTGAAAATGGGGGATTTTTTTCTCAATGCAGGTCATCAAGGGAACTCAAATGGGTAGGACAAGGTTTGAAATGAAGAGAAGATAAAATTTAGCTACTTTGAATTTTAATAATTTAAATTGGCACTATTTTAAAATACTTAAATTTATGTTAACATTTGATATGGCCAAAAGAAGGAAAGGCAATTTTTTTCTACTTGATAAATAACAATATAAGAGGACAGAAAAGTCATTTTCTACATTGTCCTTACTCATTCTAGTGCAATTAACTGATTACATTAAGGGTATAGATCATCCTTTGAAAGTCCTGCTAGTTGAATGGCATCACTGCCTACCTCATATCCAACATGCACAAAAATGCCAACCTCCTTCTGCTGAATTTTACTTAGACCTGTCTAGTTAGTCTACACAAATTTAAAATTGAAATAATGTATTAAATACATCTTCACATACTTATAACTTTTTTATTTCATGGCATAATACTTATAAAAGCTTAAGTATCAATAATAATAACCAAAAACCAGAGATAAAGCAGAACTATTGGCACTTTGACCCTTGAGGTTGCTGTAAGGACATAAATAATAATCTCCTATTAATGAAATAAAAATGTGAACAGTGTTCATTTCTTTTTTTTCCCATCTTAATCTTTTTGTTCTTGCAATGAATATTAAACCCAGAGATGTTCTACCTTTGTGCTACATCCCAGCCCCTTTTTAAATTGTTTATTTATTTTGAATCAGGGTCTTGCTAAGGTGTCAAAGGTTTTGTGAAGTTGCTAAGGTTGACCTCAGACCTGTGATCCTTCAGTTTCAACCTCACAAGTATAGGGATGGACAGTGCTCTTCATCCAAAAACTGGTTAGTTCTTTATTCCTATGTTGGGATATGTGTTTGAAGAATTTTGGGGAAAAAGAACCTGGAACACCAAGATTGTAGGTAAATATAATAACACCTTTGTTATTCATATGCATGGGTGTTAAAAATAGACTATTAATCATAACTCACAAACCTACATACCAATAAACACATAGTACCAATGAATACAACTAACTTCAAATGAATATAATTAATTTTTTTAGTTGATGGAAATACTTTAGACTTATAGGTAGTTTTAAAGGTATATTTATAAATCAGTTTTGCCTTTTGCAGTTAGTATAAATATACAGAAAACATTTTCCCTGTTGTTGGTTTGACAACAGCTCAAAGTTCTCACTGTGACCCCAAGAAAGTTAGTAATGTGTACACTTTAATAGATATATCTCTCAAATAACCTTATTTTTCCTTACAAGTTTATTGTAACTGTGCTTCTCAAAGCCTTTCTTATCAAATTATCTTCAGCCTTAATAAATTCTGTTCCAGCACTGATTAGATCATTTTGATCTGTTATTAATACTCTTTCAATGCCTTTTGGCAATGAAGACCAATTTAGAATTGCAAAGCCCAGCTACCTGCCTTCCTTCTTTCCTTCCTTCCTTCCTTCCTTCTTCCTTCCTTCCTTCCTTCCTTCCTTCCTTCCTTCCTTCCTTCTTCCTTCCTTCCTTCCCACCTTCCTTCCCTCCTTTCTTTCTTTCTTTTAATTTATTATTGCTACATTTTTATAGTAAGTTTTTAAAGGATGATGCTTTAGGGCTGGTCAGGAATATTAATCAAAAGGTACTGAGTATTCCACAGGGTACAGAGGCTGCTAAGTACTACAGAAAAATCTACATGACACGGAGAACATGTGATTCCCGCCACTTGGATTGCTTATAGTCTTGGAACTGTACAATTTGCAATCCTAACAGATGAGTGGTAAACAAACTCATTTCTTTAGACAGATTCTGCATTCCCTAGAGCTATTGTGGACTTGAATTATTTTAGAAGTTGGAACTTATCCAATAAAGATGAGAGACAAAACTAAATTTGTTTTGAGAATTTTTCCAGGCTCATCTGGTTTTTACTAGCTATCATATAGCAAACATAATAGACCTTACAGAGAGAGTCGGTGTGCAAGGGCGAAAGCAACAAATCCATGGTTATTATTTTTTAAAGCAAACATATTGTATAGTATAACAAGTTCTTGTACTAGTTTAAATATAGGACAAGTACTGGCATTGCATTCTTTTCATGCATTATTCATTTAAAATGGTGAATATTAAAATATTTAGTCTCTATATCTAGCCAACAGCAAGGCCATTAGAAATCTTGTGTTTCATCATCAATTATCTACCTCATGTGTACTATGAAAGTTTTATATATGGCCCATTAAGTAGCAAATAATATAAATAGTCAAATTATAATATACTAATGATCATATAAATGAGTGTCAATATACCTAAGTAAAAAATAAATGGCAATTATATCAACATATATAAAAATAGCATCTCTTCCCAGATTTTTCACATTTAACACTATAAGAAGAAGACTGCAAACTGGGCATGGTGGCACACGCTTGTAATCCCAGTATTTGAGAGGCTGAGATGGGAGGATTGTGCAGGTTCAAAACCAGCCTCAGCTACTTAGTGAGACTTTGAGCAACTCAGTGAAACCTTGTTTCCAAATAAAACATAAAATAAATCTGGAAGTATAGCCTGGAGGTAGAAAGCCCTGGGTTCCATCCCCAGTACCACAAAAAGAAAAAAAAGAAAGAAAAGTAAAGAAAAAGAGGTTTGCAATTTTTGAAAAATTTACAATAAGTTTTTTTGGGAAAAAAGCAGTTATTCCTGAAAAAAGCAGTTATTAGCATCTGACTCAATTAATTTTAGATTATATTCTGTATAATACTTTGTAAACCCATCTACAATTTTGTAATTACTCTGGAGTGGTTCTGATGTTAACCCTAGAGTCATTATGAGAAAGAATGTTAAAGTGATGGAGCAAATCAACCTGGCTAAAAATATGCTCCCTTCCAGAAAAACCATCTGATTATTTAGGAAGAAAGCTGAGCTGCATTCTGGGTACCACTCACATATGGATTGCTGATGTGGTCAAGGCACACCATTTCTAAGGAGGAAAATAATCAGATCTAGGTGAATTTAAGCCATCTTTAAGAAGTAGCCTGTATCTTTCTTTCATAGGCAGCACAGTCAGGTCCTCTCAAAGAAGTTTGAGATTGTCTTACCCAGCTTCCCCAATTTTGTTAACGCAAACCAAAAGAGCATCTTGGGAAAGACACAGCAGGTGTATAAACTGCACATTCTTATTGCTATATATTATGTGCCCATAGAACACACACTGCCATAAGGATTGTTCCAAAAATAAAGATATAAGTAGAAGTTAATTAGAAAATAGACTAACTATTCATTGTAAAATTAATAGATAAGTAAAAACATGTTTCCAAATCCATGATTATACTGTATCCAAAGGAATCCTCTACACCAGTGATGTTGTGAGCCTTGGGTACTAGTTGGCACATCTGTGCACCGGACTCATTGAGGCCCCCTGGTACAGCTAGGGTTCACTTCTTGCCTAAATGGAGAAGGCATGCATTTCACGGAGTTATGAGAGTTTCTACTAAGTGGAAAAATTCATGGTAGTTCCAAGTTATTCATATCAGGATTCCTCTCAATGCAAAGCTGGATGCAGATGAAATTAAGGTCGTTTCTTGGTAAGTAATTGCAATTTTTTTAAGCCAATGATTTTCTTGTACATTTCTATTACAATTAGTGCAGGTGCAATTCCATCCATTTTCATGAAAGTGAAACTCTTAGTGTTGGTCAACCTCTTTTTAGGCCTGCAGTGTGTGAAGTCAAGCAAGGCAAGTACACCTTTGGTTAACTCTTCGGCATGCTTCTGGAGCCCAATGTCAAGAGTGAAATGAATGTATGTATCTTCTTTTCTGGAAGAAGTATCTTACACAGGAGTTAAAACTGCGTATTCACATCCTTTACGCTAATGGGAACGTTTCACACCAATTTTCCCAATTTTGATATTGAGTAACCTTATTCTTGTTTTTGAAGCCAACATTGGCAATAATGTGCTGAGAACTCTATCAGGAAAACCCTCACAAGAACCTGTTAGAGCAATAGCCTCTTCTTCATCTTCAAATTCCTAATTCTCTTCCTTGCCAGGTGCTAAAATTATTCTTAAGGGACAAGCTGAATGTCAAATGGGAATTATTTATTCATTTTTATTTTTTTATTGGTGCCTTGTAGTCGTACATCTTACAAGATGGTAGAGACACACGTGCAGACATCTCTCAATTAGAATTTTTATTGTATGTTGCATCTCAGGTGGGGTAAAGCAGGGGTTCTAGTTTCTTGACACCTTACACTTTATGCCCTTGAGAGTCTGTGGATTCTAGAGCTGAACGTCAGAACTCCAAGCATTTTGGAATTCTACCTATTGTTTGTTTTTGTTCCTCTGTGAATTCAGAACTGTTGTCTTGAGCTTTAGTCCCTTTTCGTAAATACCTTGCAAATATCCAGTCCTTGCATATCCAATCCCAGGGAGGCAGAGGCTTGTCCATTGTCTCCATCAACAGGCCCCAGGAGTCAACATTGGCACCTCTCTTAAAATTGGTGCCACAGGGCTGCATCACCTTTGGGTCTTCTATGATGTGGTTTGTCATCCCCTCCTCCTCTCCTTTCCCTCTCAAGGCCAAGCTCTATGGTTCCATCTTCCAACATTAGCAGGGCCATGAGGGACCAGTCATGTTCTCACTTGCGGGTTATACAAGATCACTTAACAAACAGATTTATTTTGTTGAAATTTATTGCAAAAGAATATACTGGGGAAATCTACACTTCTAATTCTTTCTTTAATTCTATTTTATGTTCCCCAAACTTTTGTTTTTTCCATATAAAATTAATGACTGATTTTTCTAGGTCTATGAAGAATGTCATTTGTATTTTGATAGGAATTTCATTGGATCTACAGAAAACTTTGGGCAGAATGTCCATTTTGATGATATTTATTCTGCCTATTCATTAACAAAAAATATCTTTCCATCTTCCAAAGTCTTCTTCAATTTCTTTCTTTAATGTTTTATAGTTTTCATTGTATAGGTCTTTTACATCTTTGTTTAGCTTTATTCCTAGGTATTTTATTGGTTTTGAGGTTATTGTGAATGGAATTTTTTTTTTAGTTATTTCTTTGTGGATTTATTGTTGTCATATAAAAAAGCAACTGATTATAATGTAGTGTCTGGTTGAGAATGAGAGATGGTGATATAGTAGGATTTTTGTAGTTAGTATAGAATATTTAGGTATAGAGAAATGAAATAGTCTGAGTATAAAACAAGGAGCTACAGTGAGGGAAAAAAAGTTTAGAGAGAAGAGAATAGATAAGTTAGAGAGAGGAAGCTTGCAAAAGGAATCGGGGAGGGAGCAAGCAAACATGCGTATAATAAAACAAGCAACAAACCTAACAATTATAAAAAATGAATCAGAGACAAAACAACAATAAAAAGCAATACTATGAAATTACATATATAGGACCTGTATAATATCTGTTCACTCTAGTAGATTCTTTAGTATGCTCCAGTATCTTTCATTTGCCCCATAAATTATTAACAGCTTTGGATCCACTCATGAGTGTTTGCGTACCTGTCTTGCCTCTGACTGCTTTGTGTTCAGGTGTCAGGGTGGCTGCTGTCACTGGAAATGAGTTCCATGTAGGCAGAGCATTCTGCATTTTCTGGCCCTGGACTCTGCAATCTCTGGTCTTTCAGGCCCTTGGCTCTTCACTTTTAGGTCCTGTGCTCTGCGCCTTCTGGCCCTGGGCTCTGTGCCTGCTGGCCCTGGGCCTGTACCTCCCTTCCCACTGGAGAAGGGTATCTAGTGTAATCTCAAGATCACCTCTGTGACCTTGTGCTAGTACTGGGCCCTGGCACTATGGGCCTTTCTTGTGTCTTTAGGTTCTAACCTACCACCTCAGGGGTGGGCTACCAGAGTGGTTAACTTAATGTATGATGGCCCAAGTCACTAGAGGGCACAGTGCACAGCTGTGGGTGCCAGCTTCTGATGAGCACATTGCCTTTTGGAAAATTTTCTCTGTCCCATTGGCATGGTGCTGGTTGCTTAAGATTTTGGAGCTCTGCCACTGCTTTCTGCACTTCAAGTCCTTGGTTTACTTGCCAAAATTTCTTGGGGCTGTGGAGATGGCAGTCCTGGTGGGGCCAGCAGCCCAAGATTGCGCTGACCACCATGCCAGATCAGTCTTACATTCGGGCTTTGCTATGAATCTCTAGATCTGATTATTGGCTATTCTCCTACTATGGTTACTTTTTTGCATTTTTTTTTGTAAATATCGTTGCTGCTTTATTTTTTGCTTTTTTTGTGTCTTTGTTTTTTTTTTGTTTGTTTGTTTTGTTTTGTTTTGTTGTCAAGGGCCTGCTGTCTCAATAGTTAATTTTTTTATTGTTACAGCTACTGAGATGTGCTATGTCCAACAGTTGCCATTTTCTTTCCCCTCTGTTTTACATCAGTATACTAATTCCTAACAGGAGCCTTTTAAGATAGTTATTAATATTGTGCCTCTTTTGAAAGAAAAAAAAACTGGGATTCAGAGATATTAAGAAAGAATTGAGGGTACTAAGTAAAAGAGCAAAAATTTTCTCTTAGGCAATCTGGTTTCCTAGCTCTGTTATAAATATGAGCATCCTAAAAATTATAGATTTTTTATCCTGATAATAATCTTTGATTCTTTTTTAAAACACATTTCTGAGATTAGAACAACTTAACAATTAATATGAGCCTCATATTTTCAACATTATAATGGATTAGATTTTAAATATTGGGAAATTCTCTTGCTATGTAGTATCTAATAAATACTGATAAAACAATTCAAACACTTTTTACATAGCTGGATGAGCTTGCAGCAAATAAGAGAAAACAACTTGAATCAGATGTATTTAGGGAGCAAGCATTGTAAATGTAATCATATAAGCACTGAAATGAAATATTAAATCTGAGGCAAACATGCATCCTGCATTATCCAGAGCTTCTAAAGCAAGAGTTAAACAAATCATATGAAATGATAACAAAAACAGAAAAAGACACTGCATGGAGGCAAATAGTAAGATTATTGAAATGCCATTTTTTAATTTTGTTTTTGTGTTCAACAGTCTTTTTGAATATCTGACATCCATTGAGACTATTTGGTAAAGGTTAATGTCCAAACACTCAACATTTCAAATTATAGAAATCTATAATGTTGATCTGTATTAGACCTGAGTATATTTTTTGCCCAGGTATCTTAAAGAAGCAATCCAAAATTCAACACCCCCAAAATATTTACACAACAAACAATGCCAAGAAACCTAAATTCTCAATAAAAAATTATTCCAAAAGCATAAAAAAGCTACTATGAATGATAAGCAACAGAAACTCAAATAATGTCAGAATTGTAAAATTCAGATTATTGAAAATGTTTGAAAAATATACTAAAGTGTTATGCTTAACAAATTTAAGAAAATAAAAGGGAATTCAAAATATAAAATCTGAATTTAAATTGAAATATAAAATCTGGATATAAATACAAATCTATATTTAAACAGTCCTTTTACCAAAATTAACTAGGTATATTCAGTAAGTATATGGAGAATTTGTACACAAATTAACATAATTAAAATTAAGTGGTAAGCAGAATTTTGATAGTGGAAGGAAGCTGATGAATTCGAGAAGAATTAGGAGAAATCATATAAAATCCAGCATCAAGAAATGAGGAATATAAAATAAAATCTACCTGACCTGCTGCCTAGAATGAAGACATTAAAAATACGTTTAAGGAAACCCCCCCCCCCATTCCCCTTAGGTCACCTTATTTGCTCAGCTATGGTTTCTCCTTCTTTTTCTAGAATTCCTCCCATGACCCTTTTCTCCCTAGCTTCCAGATATTAAAAAGAGCATCAAATAATTTCCTACTTTTTGTGATTGACTAATCTCACTTAGCATAATGTTCTCCAGTTCATAAATATATCAAAATCAATTATGACATGACAAACATGAAAAGAAAAATCAATTATGATATGACAAACATGAAAAGAAAGGAAGGGAAAGGGAATTGAGGAAGGGCTAAAAAAGTGATGTGTGCATGTATGACTCTACTATCTTGTACTTCATTAAGATGTATGACTACAATATACCAAAAGCAATTTTTAAAATAAAAATAGGTTTAAAATATATTTCAAGAAAAATTATAGGGAAACTATAAATTATTTATTTATTTATTTTGGTGGAACTGGGGATGGAACCCTTCTACCTCTGGGCTACACTCCCAGACCTATTTTATATTTTTATTTGGAAGGTCTCTTAAGCCAGCAAGGCTGGCTTTGAACCTACGCGATCCTCCCGTCTCCACCTCCCAAGCGCGGGGATTACAAGCGTGCGCCACCACGCCCGGCTAAATAAGTAATATTTAAAGAGATAACACCTGCAGAATTTCTTTTTTTTAATTTATTTTTATTTTTATTTTTTATTTTTTTTCATATTTATTTTTAATTGGTGCACTGTATTCATACATCATAGTGGGATACATACGTTTGTAGCCATACATGCACACATTGCCCAGTCAGCCCCCACCCGATCCCCACCCCGTTCTCTCCCTATCCCCCCCTCCTATGCTTGGCTTAATAGTTGACATCTAGTATTATAGCAATTTATCCAAAATTAAAAATGATAATCTCACATAACAGTTTCATTTGTCTGATACCAAGCTTTTGATGACTTAAAGATAACATTTCAATATTTCTTTTTGCTTTCTTTCTTACCAGAGAATCTATTTTTTTTCTATTTTTTAGGTGGAACTATCATATATTTATATATTTATTTTTCAGAAAAAAAAATCTATCCTAATATGGAATATGGACTCTAGGTACCCACATTGATCTTGAAAAAGAACAAAGCTAGAAGATATATATTTTCTGATTTCAAACCATATAAAGCTACAATAATTGAAACAGTGTAGTACTATTCTAAAGGCAGATATATAAACCACTGGAGTTAAATAAAAGCCTAGAGATCAATTCTTGCATATAGTGTCAAATTATTTTTGACAAGGTATCCACGAACATTTGGTGGAGGAAATACTAATCTTTTAACTAAATATTGTTGAAAAATAATAATTACATGAAAAAGAATAAAATTGGACCCTTACCTAACACCATATACAAACATTAACTCAAAATAGATAAAAGACCTAAATATAAATCTTAAGACTATAAACTTTTAGGAGAAAATCTGGGTCATAAAACCTCACAACATTGAAATTGGCAGTGATTTCTTGGTTATGATTTCAATGGCACAGGCAACAGAAGAGTATACAAACTCCCTAAAAAATAAAAAAACATATTGTATATCCAAAGACAATGTAAACAGAGTTAACAGTTACTAATAGAATGGGATAAAATATTTCCAAATGCTATATCTGAAGGTATATTAATATTCCAACTAGAAATCCTAAAAATTAACAACAATAAAGGCAAACAATACCCTTTAGAGATAGGTAAAAGACTAACATAAATAATGAATCTCCACAGATAACCAATCTTGACCCAGTGGGAGAGGGGCGGTGGCAGTGATATCACGCCATAGGGAGAACGTGCAACCTGGCACCCCCCACGGTCTAAAGCAGCCTCTATCGACTCTCTGGGTCGGAGACTCTGTGATACAACCCAGTAAAGGAGTAGTGGGGTCTGAGATACTACTGACTCGAGATCCAGAACACCTTAAGTGAAGTCATAGTGACCCAAGGGAAGAACCCAGAGAAGGCACAAACTTCCGAAATCATGGGAAAGAGGAATAATACTGGAGCAATGAATGCCCACAACCCCACAACATCAGAACCCGATAAAACAGAAAATCAGAGATTTCTAGAAGATCAAATCAGGAAAATAACTGTAGAAATAATAGAGGTGCTTCGAAAAGAACTCAGAGAGAGCCAAAAAGAGATAAAGGATGCAATTAATGAAGTAAAGGCCTCAATTCAAAGCACAAACAACCAATTAGAACACATGGAGAACAGAATCTCGCTCTTAGAAGACGATCATTCCAAAAATGAACGCATAGTTTCTAATCTAGGAAAAAATATCCGACAGCAGGAATCTGATATTGAAGAAATATGGGCCCATTTTAAGAGAGCTAACCTAAGAATAATTGGAATAGAGGAGGGAAAAGAAAGTGAAACCAAAGGGATCAACAATCTCTTCAAGGAAGTAATAGCAGAAAATTTTCCAGACATAGAGCAAGAGGTCGATACGCAGGTCCAGGAAACTTATAGAACTCCCTTTAGACAGGATCGGAGAAGAGGATCCCCACGCCACATAATTGTCAAAATGACCAATGTGGAAGCCAAGCAGAGAATCTTAAAGGCAACAAAAGCAAAGGGCCAAGTGACATTCAGAGGCAAACCAATTAGAATCACTCCAGACTTCCCAAACCAAGTTATGAGAGCCAGAAGGGCTTGGAGTAACATATTCCCAATTTTGAAAGAAAACAACTTCCAGCCAAAAATTTCCTACCCAGCAAAACTTTCTATCAAATTAGATGGAGAAATAAGAAGCTTCCATGACAAACAGAAACTGAAGGAATTTATGTCTTCAAAACCAGCACTAGAGAAAATACTCAAAGAGATTAACTACAAAGAAGAAATAGGTAACACACATCAGAACTAGAGAAACAAGATTTTCCATCCAACAGACCTGCAGAATTTCTAATGTTGAGTAAAATATTAGAAAATAAATCATTAGATTAATCATATTAGGTAGAAGACCAAAAATCACAACTTAAGTTCAAGGCAATGTTCACGTAAACAAGTCATTGTTGGATTGCAAAGTACAAAGGTCTTAAAAGCAGCCACAGAAAAGTAACATATTATGAAAATATTATAAAATAATGTTAACAGAGAGTAAACTATGCCTTCAAATTTCAGAGTAAAGAGCTGTATCGCTCATTAAAAATATTATAGTTAATCATTTAGAAAATATAAACGACTCAGGGAAAATTTTCTCAAGCATGAAAGCATGTAAAGACATTTTCAGATTAAAAAAAATTATTCCCTTTTAAAAAACTTTAAATGTTCAAATAAAAGAAGAAAAAAATGATGTTAAAAATACTGGAACAGAAATTGAAACTGGTAAGCAAAAAAAATAATTATCTATGTACATCTAAAGATGAATTCATGTAAATGACATAATTGTGTTTTTATGGCTGAATAAAATTTCAGTGTTGTACATATTCCATAGTTTTGTAATCATTAACCTATTGATAGACATCTTGGCTAGGTCCATAGTTTGGTATTGGTGAATTGTGCAGCTGTGAACATAGATACACATGTATTAGTTTGGTAGTTTGGTTTCCATTCCTTTGGGTGGATTCCCAGAAGAGGTATTGCTGGATCATATGGTAAATTTGTTCCCATTCTTCTGAGGATCCTCCATACTGTCTTCCAAAGTGGTTGTACTAATTTGCAGTTCCACCAACAATGTATTAGAGTTCCCACTTCTCCACATTCTCACCAGCATTTATTGTTGTTTGTGATTTTAATGAATTTCCTTCTAGTTGGAGTTAGGTAGTTTTGATTTGCATCTCTCTCTGATTGCTAATGGTCTTGAGCATTTTTTCATACATTTATTGGCCATTTGAATTTCTTCTTTCATGAAGTATCTATTTAGTTCACTTGTCCATTTTTATTAGATTATTTGTTTTCTTAGTGGTGAGTTTCTCAAGATCTCTGTATATTCTAGGTATTAGTCCTCTATCAGAGTAGTTGGCTCTCGGTTGGGCTTCTTCATCGTTTCCTTTGCTGTACAGAAGCTCTTCAGTTTAATGCAATCCCTTTTAGTTTATTCACCTTTTAGTTTCTTGTGTCTTTGAATCTTGTTGGGAAAGTTTTTACCTGTGCCTTTGTGTTGTAGTGGTGGACCTATGCCCTCTTCAAGGAGCTGCAAGGTCTCTGGTCTCAATTCCAAGTCTTTGATCCATCTTGAATTAACTCTTGTGCACGGTGAGAAAGTGGGATTTATTTTCACTTTTCTGCATATGGTTAACCAGTTTTGCCAACACCATTTGTTGAACGGTGTATGTTTTGGGCCCCTTTGTCAAAAATCAATTGGCTGTGTGTGGATTTGTTTCTGAGTCTTCTATTATGCTCCATTGGTCTGGGTATCTGTTTTTGTTCCAGTATCTTGCCGTTTACATCATTTACAGGAAAATGGATGAAACTGGAGGGCATTATGCTAAGTGGCATTAGTGAGTCACAAAAAATAAGAAGTCAGATGATCTCCCTAAAATCTGGAAGCTAGGGGAAAAAAATGTGTCATAAGTGAAACTGTAGATGAAGAAGGGATACTATAGATGAGCAAATAGGGTGACCTAACTGAGGGGATGGGAGGGGGAAGAGGAAAATACTCTAATACACATGATGTTCTTTAACAAACATATCAGTGTCACTCACTAAGCCAAGCATATGAAGGAGGGATGGGGAGGGAATGGGGTAAGGTCTAATTGGGTATGTGTGCATGTATGTCTCCACCATCTTGTACCCCATTAAGATGTATGACTACAATGCACCAATAAAAAACTTAAAAAATAAAAGTAGAAACAGTTTCTCTTAGAGAACCTGTAAAAAATAAAGACAAATTTATGGTACAAAACAATAATAATAATTAGTTTGGATTTGTAATAAGGCTGATTTAAAACAACGGAAACCAATTGTGTGTGAAATACCCAGTACCCAGGCTCCTAAAAGTCATTCCTACTGCTCAAGCCCATCTCTCCCTTACATCACTTCTCATTTTAGTTTTCTGCTTTTCCATCGTGTTTGTTTGTTTGTTTGTTTGTTTGTTTGTTTGAACCTCAGAGAGGAAACATAGTCGAGTTAAATTCAGCATGTACAAAGACATTGACTTTATCAGGTAAACATTGAATGTTGTTGACAATCACTGAACCAACAGAAATATTCAAATATAGTAGAAAAATAGTACAAAATATAATCTTCATAGTTTTTTAACATCACATAAGGAAAAAATAATTTGAAGTGAGGAGTAAAACAAGACAAATAGAATATTAAAAAGTGAAAATATCAGCCAGGCACAGTGGAGACTGTTTGTAATCCCAGTACTTGGGTAGCTAAGACATGAGGATTACAGATAGAAGGCAGCAGGTAGTAACTTAAAGATACCTTCAAAGTAAGAAATAAAGAAGATGTAGTTCACTTCTTCTTTTTAAAAAAGAAAAATGTCAAAATTAATTTTATTTATGTCAGTGATTGCAATAAATATGCCAGATTATACAAAATAGTTGTGCCTTTGTAGCAAGACCTCTCTTGCACCCCTCTTCTGTACACACAGGAAAGTGGAGGCACTCATGATTATCAGGATATAAGGAAAAGTTCTTCATTCTATTTCCAGTCCATGCCTTTGATGAACTGGATGAAGATGTCTATTTTCATCCTTCTCTTTCTTCTTTCTTACTGAAGTAGAAATATGTCAAAGAAGCCTGTTGAGCTATGAGATAGAAACTACATGTCGGGAACAATGGAATGACAAAGAAGGAAATATTTGGTTTCCTTGCCAAGGGGGTGCTCCCTTGTAAGTCCTCCCTTGTGATGTCTTCCTTTGAGCTTTGCTTTCACAGGATATGGTCTTCCTTGGGAAATAGCTCCTCCGTTACCCTGAAAAATGTTTTCTGGGTCACTTGGACAGAGAATACCTTAGTTACAAAGTCCCAAAACCTAGTTTAGAAATGAATAGGGGGAGGATTTCTGGGAAGATGGCGACCAAGAAAAGCGGGGCTTAAGAGCCCCGCTAACAACCAATCTCCATTACCACAAAATCAGCGCCTTTCATAGCCAGAAAACACCATCAACAGAGAAACAAAAAAATCACCAGGCTCCAGAGAGAAGGTGGACTGAGAACAGAGCTCAGAGCCACAGAGGAGATACACCGGCCTCACACCTGAGGACGCGGCAGCAGCGCCATACTGCTGGCGGCAGTGGCGAATTCACCGGACGGCTACAGCAAGCTGAGGTGAGCCGCTGCAGAACAGCCAGGCGGGATTTTTCAGCACAGGGAACATCTAAATCTCCCAGTGGCTGAGCTCAGCACACACTGCAAGGACTCAGAGTGGAATTCAAAACCAAGAAGAAATACACCAGCCTCACGGCCGAGGGCGTAGCAGCGGCGCCATATTGCCACCAGCAGCAGCAGCAGCGAATTCAATGAGTCCAGTATAGCTACATCTGCAAACTCAAGAACAGTGAGTCAAATTGCGGACCACAGAGGATTCCAGTACTGTACTCCCTGGGACTTGACCCAGTGGGGGAGTGGCGGTGGCAGAGATATCACGCCATAGGAGAACGTGCAACCTGGCACCCCCCCATAGTCTAAAGCAGCCTCTATCGACTCCCTGGGTCAGACACTCTGTGATACAACCCAGTAAAAAAGTAGTGGGGTCAGAGATACTACAGACTCGAGATCCAGAGCACCTTAAGTGAAGTCATACTGACCCAAGGGAAGAACCCAGAGAAGGCACAAACTTCCAAAATCATGGGAAAGAGGAATAACACTAGAGCAATGAATGCCCACAACCCCACAACATCAGAACCCGATAAAACAGAAAATCAGAGATTTCTAGAAGATCAAATCAGGAAAATAACTGTAGAAATAATAGAGGTGCTTCGAAAAGAACTCAGAGAGAGCCAAAAAGAGATAAAGGATGCAATTAATGAAGTAAAGGCCTCAATTCAAAGCACAAACAACCGATTAGACCACATGGAGAACAGAATCTCACTCTTAGAAGATGATCATTCCAAAAATGAACGCATAGTTTCTAATCTAGGAAAAAATATCCGACAGCAGGAATCTGATATTGAAGAAATATGGGCCCATTTTAAGAGAGCTAACCTAAGAATAATTGGAATAGAGGAGGGAAAAGAAAGTAAAACCAAAGGGATCAACAATCTCTTCAAGGAAGTAATAGCAGAAAATTTTCCAAACATAGAGCAAGAGGTTGATACACAGATTCAGGAAACTTATAGAACTCCCTTTAGACAGGATCAGAGAAGAGGATCCCCACGCCACATAATTGTCAAAATGACCAATCTGGAAGCCAAGCAGAGAATCTTAAAGGCAAAAAAAAAAAGGGGGCCAAGTGACATTCAGAGGCAAACCAATTAGAATCACTCCAGACTTCCCAAACCAAGTCATGAGAGCCAGAAGGGCATGGAGTAACATATTCCAAACTCTGAAAGAAAACAACTTCCAGCCAAAAATTTTCTACCCAGCAAAACTTTCTATCAAATTAGATGGAAAAATAAGAAGCTTCCATGACAAACAGAAACTGAAGGAATTTATGTCTTCAAAACCAGCGCTAGAGAAAATACTCAAAGAGATTAACTACAAAAAAGAAATAGGTAACACACACCAGAACCAGAGAAACAAGATTTTCCATCCAACAGACAACTAAGATTGGTTATCTGTGGAGATTCATTATATATGTTAGTCTTTTACCTATCCTGTGGAGATTCATTATTTATGTTAGTCTTTTACCTATCTCTAAATCGTATTGTTTGCCTTTATTGTTGTTAATTTTTAGGATTTCTAGTTGGAATATTAATATACCTTCAGATATAGCATTTGAAAATATTTTATCCAATTCTATTAGTAACTTTTAACTCTGTTTACATTGTCTTTAGATATACAATATTTTTTTTTATTTTTTAGGGAGTTTGTATACTCTTCTGTTGCCTGTGCCATTGAAATCATATCCAAGAAATCACTGCCAATTTCAATGTTGTGAGGTTTTATGACCCAGATTTTCTTCTAAAAGTTTATAGTCTTAAGATTTATATTTAGGTCTTTTATCTATTTTGAGTTAATACTTGTATATGGGATTAAGTAAGGGTCCAATTTTATTCTTTTCCATGTAATTATTATTTTTCAACAATATTTAGTTATAAGATTATTATTTCTACCACCAATTGTTCGTGGAAACCTTGTCAAAAATAACTTGATAATATAGGGAAGAATTTAGCTCTAGGCTTGTATTTAACTCCAATGGTTTATATATCTGCCTTTAGAACAGTACTACACTGTTTCAATTATTGTAGCTTTATATGGTTTGAAATCAGAAAATATATATCTTCTAGCTTTGTTCTTTTTCAAGATCGTTTTGGGTATCTAGAATCTATATTCCATATTAGGATAGATTTTTTTCTGAAAAATAAATATATAAATATATGATATTTTCACCTAAAAAAATAAAAAAAATATTCTCTGGTAAGAAAGAAAGCAAAAAGAAATATTGAAATGTTATCTTTTTTTTTTTTTTTGGTGGTACTGGGGTTCCTGGAAGCCCTTCTACCTCCAGGCTACACTCCCAGACCTATTTTTACATTTTTATTTGGAAACAGGGTCTCCTAAGCCATCGCACGCGGCTGGCTTCGAACCTGCGCGATCCTCCTGTCTCTGCCTCCCAAGCGCGGGGATTACAAGCGTGCGCCACCACGCCCGGCAAAATGTTATCTTTAAGTCATCAAAAGCTTGGTATCAGACAAATGAAACTGTTATGTGGGATTATCATTTTTAATTTTGGATAAATTGCTATAATACTAGATGTCAACCACTAAGCCAAGCATGAGAAGGAGGGATGGGGAGGGAATGGGGTGGGGATCGGGTGGGGGCTGACTGGGCAGTGTGTGCATGTATGTCTACAAAAGTTTGTATCCCACTATGATGTATGAATACAGTGCACCAATAAAATAAATTTAAAAACAAATGAATAGGGGCCACATGGACACATTTACTTGACCAAAAGAAAGCCAGTACCAGAGGAGGTCCAGAGCAGACCCTGTAGAGAAGTCACAGACCAAAGTCTGGATGCTTGGTCCTGAGGAGTGCTTAAAGACTCACAGTGGCTGTGAAGAGGGGTGAATGGGATAAGATACGGAAATTACGGAGGTCAACACAAAACAGGAAGCAATCACAAAATGTCCACTTCATATGGGTACCAGACATAGCCTGAGGGCAGAGTCAAGACTGATCCTGAGCTTGTGGTATTATTCCTGTATTATTCTGTTTCCATTAATCTTACAAAATACACAAGCCAGGTTGACTTTGTTAGAAAAAGAGACATTTACTCACAGCTTAGAAGGCTAAAAATGCAAACTTGGCCTCAGATGAGAGCCTACCAGTGAGAAGATGATGTCACAACAACAGAGCATGTGTGGGGAGAAGAAATCACATCCTTAAATAGGAAGATAAAGAGCAATTTGGTATCAGGCTTGCTCTTATAACAATTTGCTCTTGAAAGACCACAGGAGTCCTAAAAGAACTATCTTAATCACTTTCAAGGCCAACTCCCCTAGGGATCTGAGAACCTTCCATGACGGCCCACCTCTTGAGGTCTACTACGTCTCAGCACATCTGCTCAGAGGACCAAGTTCCCAATGAGTGAACCCATAGGAGTCACACTCAGATCATGGTAAATGCCCCTTACCTAAGTCATTTCTCCTCCCCTGCTAATGCTTCCCGTTCTACTCCTCCTCCTATCAATTTTATTGTTGTTATTTGAGCTAGAAGAAAACTGTTTCATCCTCTGCTAAGAATGCAAACTCTCACAGAATAACAGGGCAATGGAACTCTAGGAAATATTCACGCATGAGAGACATTTATCCTTCTCTAAAATGAAGCAGTCATATGAGAGGCCTCTTGTGGCAGGTCCTACAGCTCTTTAAAACACTAGATGATCATACATTCTCAATTTGGCTCCAGAATTCCAATAATGATTAATCAGAGTAAAATATAGAGGCCAGCGATGGGAAGAATCTATCAGCTTCGGTCCTGCAAATTCAATCAGGAACAAATCCTCAGGCTAAATCCTCAGGTTGAAGTGGAGCTTTTTGAAATTGCAGTTTGTGAAGTATGATTCTTACCAGTCACTCTTAAATCCAGTCAGTCAGCTAATTAAATTTACAGTCCCCACAATGTTTCCAATAAACAGACTCCAAAATAATAATGCCCCTTTATATTTCCTTAGCAATTTCCAGCAGAACACATTTATGACTATCTTTCATAGCCAGCAATGACTTTATAAGTTCTGACTAATAGCGTCAGCGGCAGTAATTCACAAAATTATGTTATCACTTTTAGTGTTTTCTAAAGGATTTACAGATGCTATAAAAGAATATATTTTATAGAATTTTTCATCGATAAAAATTTTACAGTCTCTTCACAAGAAAAATATCATACACAGGAGCTAATTTTCATCTAAGTTTTAAGAAATAATCAATTCTCGTGGCCATAATCATTACAATTAGTATAATATTAATTAAAATTGAAAGAAATATTCAGAGATCATTCATGATGAAATTAGAAGTCAACAAAAGGCACAATTTCTTTTATGGCGAACATATTTGGGCTGACTAGAAATGTCATAAGTTCCCCCAAGTTAGAACTACAAAGGGTGAATTCCCGCATTGGAAGATAAGTGAGAACCACGAGAAGGATGAGGAATGCTTAATGCTGCAATTACCTAAGCTCCAGATCTCACCTGATCTCTTATTGGTGGGAAGTTACCCATTGTCTTCCAGCGCTTAGAATGCGAGACCTGGAGATGTCTGGAGGGCCTTTCAACCCTGGTTCTTAACATTAGAACCATCCAACATGCTAGAAGCAAGGGCTTTGAATGTTTTCACCACAAAGAAGTAATAAATGCTCGAAGTAGGTGTGTTTATTCTTCTTTGACCATAACAGAATATTTGCATGTATCAAGATATCACTGATACTCCATAAACATATATAATTTTTATGTGTCAAATAAAGCCATTGCAAATGTCCAGGAGCAATCCCAGACTAATTAAAATTAAAATCCCTAAGACTAAGGAACAAACACTGAAATGCTTTCAAATATACCAGGTGATTCTAGTGCACAGCCAGGTTAAGAAGTAATTGTCTTTTAACTGAGCACCTAAAAAATTTAAAAAGCTTAGCTTTATTGAGGAGATCTAGTAATGTTCGGTATCAGTGGATAATTAGCAAGTTGATTTTCTTCTCTCTCATGTCATTTATCTAATGGATCTGCCTTCAAAAAGTAGAGACTTCCAATCAGCAGCGATGTCCCTGTATCCTGAGGTGGCAGTTTTCAGGAGATCTTCAGATCCTGCTACACAATCCATTTCATATTTCAACTGAGCATGAGGTCAGTATTGTGAGAATCTTATCACATAGGTCAGCAAAAATAGATATGGAACATTAGGAGAGCCATACATTAAATAGGTTATTCTAGGGAGCCTGTAAGATCCTGTTCTAGACTAACAGTCTTTGTATAGTTTTTATTTTAAGCTTAAACTTCTTTCACAGTAGAATCATGGACAATACAATTCAACAGTGAGAAAAATTCCAGTTTCCTTTTTTACTTTAGAACAATAGATTCAGCCTTGTTCCATCCTCATTCTGGCTTCCTCTCACAAACCAGTTCCAAAGACTCACAAAACACATGGTCAGATTTGGATATAGCAGCAACCCTGCACCCAGAGCCAATTTCTGACTTGGTCAACATTCCCATTTCTATAATCCAAAACAACTGACTATATAACTTACAGGAAAGAATATTTATTTGTTCCAGTTGTGGAGATTAAGAACTTCAGTCCATGTCAAACTCATTCTATGAAGTTCAGGAAATGATGTCAGGAAACACACATACACACACACACACACAGAGAGAGAGAGAGAGAGAGAGAGAGAGAGAGAGAGAGAGAGAGAGAGAGAGAGAGGGAGGGGAGAAGCGTATGTTAGTTCAAGGTTCTTCACTCCTACATCATACCAGGAAGAAGCAGATAGAGAAACCAGAAGGAGGAGGAATAATATATAATTATCAAGGCCATACCTCCAAGAACCCCTCATTAGCAACTACACCCCACTTTCAACATTGCTTTCTTGTTTCCTTGAGGGTGAAAGGAAGATTCTAAAACCAGTACAGAATGTCATCCCAAGAAACTGAGCTTTGATTCATCCTTGCAGTTATGAGACAAAAGTATGTTAGCTTATAGTGAGAACACTTAAAATCTATTCTTTTAGCAATTTTCAAAAATATAACACATCATTACAACTATAGTAATTATGTTGTACATGAATATTTTGAACCTAATATGCTTTAGATTTTATATCTTTTGGTCAATATCTCCCCCGTCCCCTTCCTCTGCCATCCCTTGGTAACCACCATTCTCTTTTACATGTACTATTTAATACATTTCTTCAATGATTTAACCCTACACACTTAAGTATGGTCCTATGAGTGCTCTCACCAAAGAAAATGATAAGTATGTTAGGTAATGGAGATGTTAACTAACTTGATTTAGAAATTTTGCAATGTGTTCCTTATTTCTAACCAACATGTCATGCATATGTACACATACATACAATTTTGTCAGTTAAAATAAATTTTAAAACTTTAAATGATAGTAAACAAATACTTGAATCTATAACAGGTATATGTCATGTCAATCTTCTTAATATGATAGAATATACGAAATACATAATTACAATAGAAATTTCTCTAATGATCTAGAAATAGTCACTCTAGCTGGGCGTGGTGGCACACACTTGTAATCCCCACGCTTGGGAGGCGGAGACAGGAGGATCGTGCTAGTTCGAAGTCAGCCTCGCTGACTTAAGAGACCCTGTTTCAAAATAAAAATATAAAAATAGGTCTGGGAGTGTAGCCCAGAGGTAGAAGGGTTTCCAGGAAAAACAAAACAAAACAAAATAATTGCTCTAAAACAACAGAGATTTGTTTAAAATGTGGCTGAAATACAGATATATAAATTAGTGGAAAAAAGTGCTATGAAGTCCCAGCTACAGCCATTTTCAAACAAGTGTGGAAACCCAGCATTTACATTTGCTGACACCTGACACTATTAATTTTCTTTCAATTGTTTTATTTTATATCAAAACATTGTATATTACCTGTGGAAAATTATGAAACAAATAAATCAAAAAAGAGTTAATTGACTTCAGAACTAATTTTTCTTGCAAATGACATGTGTTGTTGTACATGTTTATTCTTTTGATATAAAGCAATCACATATGCTTTTTTTTTTTTTTTTTTGCGGGTCTGGGGATGGAACCCAGGGGCATTCAACCTCCCAGCTACACCCCCTGCCCTATTTTTTATTCTTTATTTTGAAAGAGGGCCTCACTAAGTAGCTGAGGCTGGCCACAAACCTGCAATCCTCCTGTCTCAGCGTCCCAAGTACGAGGATTCCAAGTGTGCTCCACCATGCCCAACTTGGTCAATGTATCTAATTGTTATTAACATCATCACATTTTATAACCATGTTTTTCATTAAGATTTCAATTTCATTTGCTCATTCTTTGTTCATATTTTTGTCATTGTCATTGTCTATTGTAATTTCGGGTCCTTTTCTGTCTAATACCCATTCCCTATTCATCCTCCAGTAACAGGTTTGATTCCTCCCTTACCCAGTACTTTGACTACGGAGATACAGTTCAGCCTTTTTTTTTTTTTAAATAATGAAAGGGTTTTACTAAGTTTCTGAGACTCTTGCTAAGTTGTTGAGGTTGGCCTCAAACCTGCAACCCTCCTTTCTTAGCCTCCCAGGTACTGGGATTACAGGTATGCACTACTGTGCTCAGATAGCATCTTTTATCTATCTCCATCATTTCGATCTTATCAGAAGCAGCATAATTTGGTGCAAGGTCCTACATTATTATAACAATTTTGTGACGCAAGCTATAAGTGCTATAGAACTACAGCAAGAAAGATCAAAGAATGATGTTTACATTCCTATTTTATTTTAAGCACAAATTAAAGCAGATATTTCTAAATGTAAATTTCAAGTGCTTCTTTGAACTTGGAGCTTATGCTAACTTCTGTATAAGAAAAGGACAATTATGGGAAAGATACTGATAAATGATGTTTCTATTTTCTAACTCCTTAATGGAGGAAGAAATCAAAAGCACAATTGTTTATCATACTTTATTAAGAGAGAATGCTTCGTCATTTTAGCATGGAATTAATTGATTGATTAATTTAGAACACTTGATCATGTTTTCTAGAATCTGTTAAGTAGACAAGTAGGATTTTGGAGGTAGATTACATCCCTTAAAGTAATTGGCTTGAAGAGTAATTTTTGTCTTCAAATAGGAAGCTATGTAGGACAGCTTTGCTAACACTCAAGATACAACTCATATCTGAGGGTAATGCAGTGTTTGCCCAACCTCTTCTGAGCTATTGCTTTTAGAATATTGATGTACATACAAATTATCTAAGGATCTTGATTAAAATGAAAATTCTTACTTAGTAGAAAGTCCTAGGACAGGCTCTAGACTCTACATTTTAATTAAGTTCACGAGTAATGCAAGCCATACCTTGAGTAACAAGACCCCAAACCACCTTCTCACACTATAATGGAGCATATGCTTGTCCTACTTCTCACTAATCTGAGAATGCCCAGTGCTCCAGCTGGAAGGTACTGTCACATCTCAAAGGTCAAAGAGGTGTGCTTCCATCTGCAGAACAAAATCACTCCCATTTGTCTTCTTGAGGACCACTATTATAGATGATGGTTATATATTTTTGAATATTTTACTCTAATGTTATTAATTTTTTTGACATTTATTCACAGCTATCTATGTGTAAGACATAAAACAAAAAATAAATAAGAACTACTTTCATGGTTATTTTATCAATTTGTTTTTACCTACTAAATTTTTTTTTTTTTTGGTGGTTCTGAGATTCCTGGAAACCCTTCTACCTCCAGCTACACTCCCAGACCCAATATATATATATATATATATATATATATATATATATTTTTTTTTTTTTTTTTGAAACAGGGTATCCTAAGCCATCAAGGCTGGCTTCGAACCTGCGCAATCCTCCTGTCTCTGCCTCCCAAGCGCAGGGATTACAAGCGTGCGCCACCACACCCGGCTACCTACTATATCTTAACCCAGCAATTGTCAACATTGTAGACATATGTAAATATTGAGATATTAAAAGTTTCTTAGGGTAATCTAATGAGTAACATACTTTATCAACATCATTTATGAAACAACAATGGTTGAGACACTGATGCCAGGAATACACACGCACACACACCATTTAATGTCAAAGAGAAAAGGATATAGGGAAGAAAACGCATAATCATTTCTTCCATGTTACCATCAAGTAAAAGAACTCATACAATCATGATTAAATATATAGTCTAAAAAATAATTATGTAATTAGTATTTTTCCTTGATATCTCACCATATCTCTAATCCAAGATGATTGTTTTTGAGTGATAATGAAAGTAAAAATTATGTTATAGAAACTTAAGTAAAGGCTATTGCAGGGTTTTCTCGGGGAATCAAAGTAGGATTTTGACTACAGCATATTGGCCTTGAGGCAAGATAGAGGAACAGCCCTTCCCTATGTGAGATGAGGATAGAGCTATTCTGAACAAGGTAAGCCTGAGGCCATACCAGCCTCTGTATGCCCCATTTCGTCTGATCTCCAAAGCTAAGCAAAGTTGGGTCTTATTAGTACTTGGAAGGGAAAAATAAAACATAAGGTTTAATTAAGGAAGGAAAATTACTATTTGATGGCTGTGGTACCAAGTATGTATGTGTGTACATATATATATATATATATATATATATATATATATATATATATATGTGTGTGTGTGTGTGTGTGTGTGTGTGTGTGTGTATGTATATGTATGTGTATATATATATATGTATGTGTATATATGTATATGTATGTGTAGATATACACACACACCTAATCTGGGACTTCTATTCCATGTGCTCTTAACTAATGAAGCAAGCCGGGCGTGGTGGCGCACACTTGTAATCCCCGCGCTTGGGAGGCGGAGACAGGAGGATCGCGCAGGTTCGAAGCCAGCCGCGTTGGCTTAAGAGACCCTGTTTCCAAATGAAAATATAAAATAGGTCTGGGAGTGTAGCCTGGAGGTAGAAGGGTTTCCAGAAACCCCAGTACCACCAATACATAAATAAATAGATAAATAAATAAATAAATAAACAAATAATTTTTTGGAATATAACACTCGTTTTAATGGCTAACAGTAGCATTTCCAATGCTTTCTTTTGTACACATGTGGAAATGTCTTACAAGTAAACCACGTGTATATTTGCTGTTGAGTCTTCTAATGAGTTGATTTTCATCCCAAGGTCTATGAAATGCCGAGAAGTCCATGGCATCTATCATATCCATGCAAATACAAGTTAATATTTATAGTTTAATATTAAATTGCCATGCAAAAGGCACCAGAATTTTAAATGTACCTATTTATCACAGACACAAAAAGGGTAATCATTATTAGATAACTGATTAAGAATCTTGTTAATGAGGCATAAGCATGCAATTATTTGGAAGTATAGCCCTTGCAGCATCAGATACTTATATTATTGGAAATATTAATACTGTTGAAAATATCATATGAATGTAATTTTTTCTGTTGAAATATAATGGAAAATATGAATTGCAGGGTTGAATATGATTGTGATATTGAATTGGAAGAAAGCATAATTGTATATTTATTTAAATATTTTATTTGGAGGAAGTTATTTTTTAAACTGGTTGGTTTTCTTCTTTATTTTAGAACTTTTACTGGCATATTATAGTCTCACATTATAATGTAGTTCATAGTAATATTGACAGCACTATATAATACACAGCACTTGGTTGTTGATAAAGTACAAATTCTGTGCATGATAGCATACAAGAGAAATGGATAAGGAAATAAATTATGTGCATGATAACATAAAAAAATTTTCCTCTTTAAAATTAATTGAAAAATATAAGGTACTTAAGACAAAGCAAGTAAATAAGCATTTAAAATACACAAATATTTCTTTAGTATAAGTATATGGATTTAGTAACTTAGTTCTTCATACTTGATTGAGGATTTCTTTATTAGCATCTTTATTTCTAAAGATATTGATAGAAATCACAATACTGAAAACCATTCAAAACTGTTTACAAAAGTCTCCAGGCTAGTCTTGGACATTATTAAGGTAAATATTAGTAGAAACTTGAGGTTATGACCATTTGGCTATTTACACTTGTAAGATGTAAAGCCTCCATTATCTAGAAATAAATATTGACAAGTATCCACCAATAAAGTATAGAGAAATCAATGAAGAAATTTTGCATTCTTATAAAATAAAATATTCTATGTAAAGAACTCTCATTTTATAGAAAAAACATCTCAGAAGATCTTATACTGGAAGGGTAGGAGTGAATGATTAAGATGTTTTGTTAAATAATCTAAATTATGAGGATACAAGGAGCTCTAGATTCCCAAATCTCCTGTCAAAATAATTTGGCATTGATTTTTTATGCCCAGAATTCCCTCCCTGAATAGAACAAAGAGACCCTCAAAATCAGCTCATATGGGTGAGACTTAGTTATTGATAAGAGAAAAGAATAGTGATTTTTTTTTTTTTGGTGGTACTGGGGTTCCTGGAAGCCCTTCTACCTCCGGGCTACACTCCCAGACCTATTTTATATTTCTGAAACAGGGTCTCTTACGCCAGCGCGGCTGGCTTCGAACCTGCGCGATCCTCCTGTCTCCGCCTCCCAAGCGCGGGGATTACAAGCGCCCGGCCTAGAATAGTGATTTTGATAGGCTAATATGTTTATAAAAGGGGGAATCTGTCCTGAGCTTACAGTAACATTATTCACAGAAAGCAAAAATGTATAAGCATCCCAGATGCCCACCAATGGAATAATAGGTGTGGTCTACACCACATGCTACTTAATAGTATTTATTTTAAAAAAATAAATACCGGATAAGACGGTACGTGGCTGTATTCCCAAAACTTGGGGGGCTGAGGCAGGGGACTCACAGATTTTAGACCAGGACATAGTCATTTAGTGAGAATCTGTTTCAAAATAAACTAAGTCTGCAGGATAGAGAAAGTCCCTGTTTTCAATCCCCAGTACCACAAAAAGTGTGGGAGAGGAGGAACAAATTCTGATACATGCTACAACATGGGTGAATTTTTAGTACATTATGACAAATGCAATAAACCAGGCAAAATAAAGACAGAACGTTGTATGATTCCACATGTACCAGGTATCCAGGACTGTCAAATTCATAGAATCACAAAGTAAGGGGTTGCTGTTTCCAGGGGTACAGTGTTGGGAAAAATGGGGAGTTGTTTAATAAATATATAGTTTCAGTTTTATAGGATGAAAATTTCCTAGAGGTTTGTTGTACAACAGTGTGAATACACTTCACACTACTGAACTTTGGACTTAGAAATGGGTAGCATGGTCAATTTTAAGGGCATTTTACCACAATGAACAACAATTTTTAAGGGGCTATGATAACAAAAACTGTAATTTTCTGGTTCACACATTTGTTGTTGAACAGCACTGTGAAAACTTGATATATTTTATATAAAAACCAATGGTCACAATAGCTATACAGAGAACTACAGCAACATATGCATACCTATGTTCATAGCAGCACAATTTGTAATAGCCAAAATTTGGAAACAACCTAGGCCCCCATCAACAGATGAATGGTTTGCAAAGTTGTGGGAAATACACGCAATGGAATTCTATTCAGCTATAAAGAAGAACGAAATCACGTCATTCGTAAGAAGATGGAAAGGGCTGGAAAGCATTATGTTAAGTGAGATCAGCCAAACACAGAAAGAGAAGGGACATATGTTCCCTCTAATATGCCCAAACGAGTGAGCATTGGGGATACCAGAGGGATTCCAGATAATGGAAGGGAAATCTCAGCAAAGTTTGAATGGAAAACTAAGAGAGGAAGGAGGCTGAACTTGACTGATGAGCGGCTATTTCCAAATAGGTGTAAAAGTACGAATATAGCAAGGTTAGCCTGGGTATTAAGTATCCGGAGGGGGGGAAGGGAAACGAGGGGGGGAGAGGGCACCAAATACAGATTAAATGTAAAACATTTACTTTCAATAAAATAAATTTAAAAAAATAATCAAATCAAATCAAATAAAAAATTAATAAATAAGTAAATAAAATAAAATAAAAACCAATGGTCACAATAGCTATATTTCAAAGAAAAACAAATTTAACTGTAGTTACGGCCTGTCTCTCTCCTAGCAGCATATCCCAAAGGAGTTGTTCTATCTGCTGGGTTTATCCATAAAAGGGAAGTTATGAGTGTAGGTCAATTTAATAAGACTTCAGATCAAATATGGCATAATTAAAGGGAATTTCTCTGATCTACATAATCAAAAAGATCCTAAGAGTGTCTGCCATGCTGGAGTATAAAAGTGCATGAATAATCTTGCATTTATTATTAATTTTATTCAACATTATGCTTCACAGATTGATATGCTCAGACTGAAAAACAGATAAAGCTCTAAGTCTAAGCATCAACTCACCCAGAACATCCAGCTGCCTTTTACAGAAAAAAGCTCTATCGTGTAATTTATCAGCACCTCTCTGGGAGCCCCCTGCATATTTATAGCTTGGTGACTCATAGTCCCCAGGCTCAATCTGCACTAGGTAGTCAGTTTATTCATTAGAATGCATCACACTACCCCAGATGAACTAAACCAACTTGTTGGCATAAGAAACAAAATGAGAAAGAGGAATCTTGCGAAAAATCTTCTACCATAGCCATGGGTCCTAGGCGATCAGGAAACTGCTACCCTACTGCTTGAAAACTCCACGTCTCAAATTAAAATGTGAACTGATTGTGACTATCGAAACAAATAGAGAAGGCCCAAGGATCTGGTTGCGGGCCAGATGTGCATATGTGCCCTGGTGCAATTGACACGCCATGAAAAGGCGCCACTTGGCCCATAATATTACACAGATCACAGACTTTTGTTTAATTTATTTTTTCTACTTACGGGGGAATGAAGGCGAATATATTTTCTGGATGCTTTTATTCGTTGAATCCTGAGAAAATCAAAATGAATAATTACCCTTAACTTGTGCACTCTGAATTTTTCAGAGCATTATTATTTCAACACCCTTGTATTTATCTACATACAAAGCCCTAGCTGCAAACATAAGTGATGCCAAGTTCCTGCCCTCGGGGATTTTGCAATCTATCAGAAGAAAGGACTCACCAGAATCCACCAAACTTGGCTACACATTAAAATTACCACCATGCCAGACGTGGTGGCGCACACTGGTAATCCCAGGATTCAGGAAGCTGAGACCAGAGGATCGTGGTTTGTGGACAGCCTCAGCTACTCAGTGAGGCCGTGTTTCAAAAATAAAGAATAAAATATAGGGCTAGGGTGTATCTCGGGGGGTAGAATGCCCCTGGGTTCTTTCAACACTACTGCAAAAAATAAAATAAATAAAATAAATAAAATTACTCGGGGACCTTTATAATCTTATAGATGCCCAATTGCCAACTCCAGAGGTTCAATTTAATTTATCTGAATTTCAGCCTAATACTGTTGCTTTTTTATATTTCCCTAGATGATGTTACTGTGCAGAATAAAATAAGCAGTTCTCAAAACAGCATCAGTCAATATAGAAAGCTTCTAGAACAATGAGGTTGATTACACTCAGCTTCCCTCTCCTTTCAATATCTGGATAAAGTTGCATATATATATATATATATATATATATATATATATATATATATTTGTCTATCCTATATAGATATCCATATATATATATATATATATATATATATATATGAAATGATAAAAATGTAAAAAAATAAACATGATGTCACAGGGAGACCAGACTTCTTGCTGAATCTCCAGAAAGCAGATGAAATCATTTTCTTGGGGATAAAAGAGTAGGAGGAATCACAGCCCCTCACAGAGGAGGGTGAACCAGATTCAGAACAGTCCTCAGGTTGGACACAAGAAATGGCGGCAATATGATGTAATAAAATGAAAAAATGTGGGGTTTGGGGTTTTATTTTGTTTTAAAATACATGTCTAGAATTCCGGGCACGTGTGCCCTTGCTTCTCTGCGTATAGGGAGAGGAGATGAAATCTTTCTGGTAAAACATAAAAACTACTATCTTAAAAAGGTTATAAGAATGCTCCTTATAAAACACAAGTGCGGGACCCCTGCCTACTCTGTACTCCTCCCTCACGAGCAAGATAGGTATATAGAAACAAAAGACACTTCTGAATGAATGACATAAACTGAAATATCCCCACGCAGAGCACATCCCTCCTCATTTTGGCATATAAAGATTCCACACTCTATCTATTCCATTTATCTTATCTTCGTTTCACTTTATTGTAGTCCTAAACCTTTCAGTACTTTCTCTTTTTGGGTCTGCACTGTATCTCCAAATGTGTAATCTCTCCCTCAATTTTTCAGACAAACTTTCTTCCACATATTTTTAGATCAAGTGCCCTTCAGATATTTTGAATATATCCTTTCCATATTTAAATGGAGTGAGGAAAGTTATTTTGTAATGTGAATCTAGACATTTGAAAGTTTGAAGATTTAACAGTTTCACTTCTAATTTCCTTTCCGCTTTTTCTCTTAAGCTTTTGTTCTTGAGACCTTGTTTCCTTGTGTGTTCGGTTATCTCACGTGCCCCCATCATTGGCCATAAAAAGAAAACGTGAAGAGTCCTGGAAACCCATGTTCTGCTCAGCATTCACTCAGCTTTAAACTAAAGGATTGACTGTGCCGATTAGAGAAGATTCATTTTCTTATGATTTTTTCTGATTGATTTTCTTATGATTCAGTCCCAGTGAGGCCAGGGACCGCAGCCCCGGGGCATGGCGGCAGGAGGCAGAAGGAGAAAGAACACATTGTGTGTGGTCTTTACAGCATGAAGGCTGGAACTAAAGGAAAGAGCAGGGGAGGAGGAATCATGTCTATAATCTCCAAGGCTGCACCCACAGTAACCACCTCCTCCAGCCACACCCTGCCTTCCCAGGCCACACTCCACATCAATCTACTGCAGTGGATTTAAAACCCTCATAACTGGAATTACAAGCCGCAACTCAGTAACATGGCTCCAAACGTTATCAAATGACCTCTTTAGGAGACATTTCATATCTAACTATAATAACCCAGGATAAGGCATCTTCTTTGAAAGAAGATGTGTATTTGTTTCTCCTGGGGTCCTTAGAATTATCACCAATGTGAGACCACATGAAATAAAATCCTAAATCCTGGTGATGTGAATTTGGCTTCAAATCCACTTAGCATCAGCCAATGGATAAATCCTCTCAGAGTAAAATTATCTGTCGAGTTACTGCCTTTTTTTAGTTCAGAGACAGAGAAGCTCTTCCTTCAGCTTTCTGGAAGTGTGGGGATGAATGTAGGTTCACTTCTAAATGATCTTTATCCAGATGAAGAATTCCTGCAGAGTCCAAGTTCACTGTTAGATAAAGAGGTTCTAGTAAACTCAGGAGAATTTTGATATCTTCCCTCATTTCTCAAACATGTACACTCAGTTCCATAACTTAGTTTCATCCCCAGGTAAAACTGATTTAAGATAAAATGTTTAGTTTATACCAGTAAGTGTTGGCTTTCTCTTCTCTGCCCTGGAAGTTCCTTACTAATTCATTAGTTTTTGGAAGGCAACTTTTAAGATCCTTTACTCGGCTTTCTGTGTGTTCTCAAATAAAATGGTTTTTCTGTGAAAGAGTCTGTTATTTGGAAATACAATTTTTAACTGCCACATTGTCAGGCACATACTTGGTACTTGATTCATGTTTGTGGCATAAAAAATAAATAAATAAATAAGAAAAATAATTAGAATTTATGTCACAGATGAGCAAAACTTATATGTGTATTTGCTTGTTTTGTTTTCAATACAGGAAATGACATCACCACATTCTAGTACAGAATGAGAGAATTGGATTGCAGCAACGTGAGGCTATTGTAAGAGACCAGTAGACTGGGTTGGAGCAGCAAGCGTGTGGAGGACCGGAAGGATGTGATACTCAGAGCCAGTGGAGGCATGCAGCTGAGCAAGTCAACCCATGACTGTGGGATGTGAGTGGGATGCAGGACTCAGGACCGCTGCCCAACTTTTGTGCTTCAGCAGCTTGGTAGATGATGTGACTCTTCTCGGAGCTGAGATGTATCAGAAGAAAAGGTACGTGTAGTGCTTCACTCGGTCCTAACAGTACTAGTAAAATTATTCATGAGAAAGATCTAGTTATGATTGTTTTGAAGTCCATAATAGAGTTTAAAAGATTTGCTTTGATATTATGACTAAATATGTCGATCTCTTGGAATTATCAACATATGGATGAATGTAGAATTGTAAATTGAACACAGTGGCTTTCTACCTCTGAGTCTCAGCCCCAGTCCTTTTTGTTGTTGTTGTTTTTGTTGTTTTTATATGAGGGTTGAACCCAAAGGCATTCAACCTCTGAGCTACACTCTCTGTCCTATTATATTTTTTTATTTTGAAACAAGGGCTTGCTAAGTTGTGGAGGACCTTACAAGATTGCTAAAACTTGCCACGAACCTGAAATCTTCCTGTCTCTGCCCCAGTACTGGGGTTACAGTATGAGTCACCACTCCAGACTTCATTTAAAAAATAAAAATCAGGGTCTCACTAGGTTGCTGAAGGTCTCACTTACTTGCTGGGGCTAGCCTCAAACTTTCAATTCTCCTGTTGTAGGCTCCCAAGCACTTACTTGCATTATAGGTATGTGGAGAGCAAGATAATTTACATGATGCTATGTTTATAGTTTAAGTAAAGAATATATTAATAATTTGGGGGTTACTATAGTTTCTCTCTTTGTTAACTTTAATTTTAGTACTAGCCAATGCAGGGAAAACAAATACTCTTGAATTTATAGCACTTAGAACATAATAAAGGAAAATATATAAGGCTGAACTCTATTACGTTTACTTTCTGTTAAACATTGCACTTCAATTCCATGCCTTTTCTGGTCGATAACAGACATGATGCCACTTACTCATGGAGTAATGTGTGATTTGAGTGTGTATGTGTGTGTGTGTGTGTTATTGCATATGTATGAGAGTAAAAACTAGTCATGTGTTATGATACAAGAGATTTTTACCAAAAAGTACCTTACATTTAATACTCCAAGTGGATACTACTTTATAAAATTTTAGTTTTCCTTAGGTACACATTTTACTTTATTTTATTTATTATTTATTTATTTATTTGGTGGTACTGGGGGTAGAAACCAGGGGCTTTCTACCTCCGGGATATACTCCCAGACCTACTTTATATTTTACTTGGAAACAGGGTCTCACTAAATTGCTGAGAGCCTCACTAAGTAGCTGAGGCTGGCTTCGAACCCGTGCGATCCTCCTGTCTCAGCCTCCCAAGTGCGGGGATTACAAGCGTGCGCCACCACCCCTGGTTTAGCTATACATTTTAACATACTACTACTACTATGTAAGACTTTTTTGCAAATGTGTGCACAGGTGTGTGTGAAGCATGTGTGTGAATGCTTGTGTATATTCAGGCCATAACTGTAATGCCACTCTGTCTTCTTTCATATTCCTTTATTGGTATATTGTGTCTTCTATAGATATAAAATTCAAGTCAGGTACTGTAACACAAGTCTGTAATCTCAGTATTTTTCAAGGCTAATCAATAGGCTCATAGATTCTAAGACATTCTCAGTAAATAGTGAAACTCTTGGCAAACTTGTGAGACCATATATATCAAAGCAAAAAAATAATTTAATTTTTTAAAGGGATTGAGCGTGTAGCGCAGATATAGAGTGCCCCTGATTTTAATCCCCAGTACCACAAAATAAAGAAGGGAAAATAAAGAAGAGAGAGAAAGAAAGAAGGAAGGAAGAAAAAATTTTGGCAAGCTACTGATTGCTTCTAGAACTAAATGTTCTCATTTGTAAATTGAGGCCACAGAAGGAAATGATCTCAAATGTCTATTCTAGTTTTAAGATCTATATTTCTATACATGAATTGCTGCATTTCGAAACAATACCTAGCTAGCTTTTATCATTCGTTTATATCTCTCTGTATATATTTGTTTCCATTCAGGCCAAATGAAATCATTTGCGTTACCAAGGCTAGATATTTTTCAGGAAGTCTTATGAAAACTGATCTTTAAGCCAAATGCAACTGAGCCTTCTGCCATGCTCTCTGGACGTGGAGGTGATGCTCCCTGTGCCCTAGAATCTTCCCACCTGCCGGCCTCGTGTCTGGTTCTCTTTACCTCACAATTTCTGTTCATGAAATAACGACCCTCATGTTGATCACAGTCTTCTCTTCTCTGTACGTGGTTTTCTTTGTTGTTGTTGTTGTTGTTGTTGCCAAGTACTCTCCATCCTTTGAAATTGCCCACAAGTCCTCCCATTTGAGACGTTCTCACACTCTACTCTGTGCTTGGCGCCCGTTCTCTGCGACATCTACTTGTCAATCGCTGTCCCGAATCCACCTGTTCCTGCACCACCTCCAACACCGGTTTATAGGCTCCCTGAGACAGAGACTGGTGCACCTCCCTTTATATTCTCTAAACACATATTTATTGCATTATTAAAATAATTTTAAATGATTTTTCTCTGGATTCGTTGATATTTTTGCTTTTCACTTTTTAATAACAGCTGTATTGTTTTTAAGCCATATTTTATATAAATTATTCTCATACTGAGTTATTAGATTTCTTCTACTGATAGGACTTTAGATCTTTTACCTCTCTTTCTCTCTCTCTTTCTCTCTCTCTTTCTCTCTCTCTCTCTCTCTCTCTCTCTCTCTCTTCTCTCTCTCTCTCTCTCTGTCTCCTCTCTCTCTCTCCCACTCTCTCTTTCACTCTACCTCCTGAGCCTCCATCCCTATTTTGTTTCAAACATGGTTTTACTAAAATTGCTGAGACTAGCCTCAAACTTGCATCTTCCTGTCTCAGCCTCTCAAGTACTGGTTTTATAGGCATGACTGCCACACCCAGCTTCCTGTCTTCTTAAATATGCTTTCATTTTTATGTTAATCTTTTTAAAATATTCAATGAGTTTAGCTAGTCTTAGAAAGTGAAGACCCATATGTTTTCTATCATATATGAAGCTACTCCACATAAATGTAAAAAGCCACCAATAGGATAGTAGAAGTGGATTTAGGGAGAAAGGTGGGGAGGGGAAAAGGGAACACTTGGTGAAGGAAACCCTTAACACATCCTGTATACATTTGTGAAATTATCAATGTCATTTTCAAGGACCAGGGAGGAGGAGAAGAGAGTGGATCTGGATCTGGAGGAACTGCATCGGGCGCCATGTGTCGGTATGTTTCTATCACACCATAGCTCAGAATGATGTATGGTTACAATGCACCAATGAACGTATATTAAAAATAAAAAGGCCAATATATTTCTCTCAAAGTGAGCTGAAACAAATGTAATTATGTGAAAGAGTTAGACACATTTTTTGAAAATCTACACCAGAAAATTACATTGATACATTATTTCATCTATCAAAATATCTTTGGGAATTTATGCCATTTTTATATAAAGTAAAGAAGAATTATGACTATTCTTTAGTAATTATTTTATAAATAAAATTGAATTAATAGTGAAAGTAATAGCTGTACCTTATTATTTATTTATTTTACACCAGTTCTAATAGTTTTAAATATATTTCAGTTGGTGTTTCCAACAATACTTGTGGGTAGGAGATAGTACTGTTTCTATTTTATAAATGAGCACTATTGAAAATTAAATCAGAGGCTTATGTATCATTCCAGTGCTCGCGTTTCCAATAGGCATTTAAAATGAGCGTAGCAATGGAAGTGAGTTAATTTTAACTTAAATCAAGTAAAATAACAGTGCAATCAAGAACATGTAATAAAGAAGCCTTATGCCAAGTACTGTGAGTAAACCATAAGGGATTAAAACACAGATCTTCATCTTTAAGACTGTGTTGTCATTGCGTGGTGGCGCACGTTTGTAATCCCAGCATTCGGGAGGCTGAGACTGGAGGATCGCGGTTCGTGGCCAGCCTCAGCTACTTAGTGAGGCCCTCTGCAACTCAGTGAGACCCGGTTTCAAAATAAAGAATAAAAAGTAGGGCAGGGGGTGTATCTCGGAGGTCAAGTGCCCCTGGATTCCATCCCTAGACCCACAAAAAAATAAAAAAAAGTAATAAAATAAAAAATAAAATAAAAATATGTTCTTCCATGGACTTTAATTTTTAAAATTGCTCAGAAATTTATCACCATTTCTTTTGGTACATTCAAAGATAACATGAAAAGCATAATTCATGAGGACAAAAGAAAGCCTAAATAATCCACAAGTAATATTTACTTATAGAAACAAATATTTTTAAAAAAATTTTATTGATGCATTGTAGTCCTACATCTTAATGGGGCACAAGATGGTAGAGGCACACATGAACCCATTGCCCAACTGGCCCTTATCCAATCTCTGTCCTATTTTCTTCCCTCCCTTCTCATGTTTGGCTTCGTGATTGACTTTGATATATTTGTTAATATATATCATGTACATTAGTAAATTTCCCTCTTCTCCCCTCCAGTTCCTCTCAATTAGATTGCCTTATTTACTCATCTATAGTTTCTCCTTCTTCATCTAGAGTCCTCCTATAATCCATTTTCTCTCTAGCTTTTGCATCTTAGGGAGAGCATCCGATATATTATTTTTTGTCACTGACTAATCTCACTTAGCATAATGTTCTCTATTTCCATCCATTTCCCTGTAAATGATGTGATTTTGTTCTTCTTTATGGCTGAGTAAAATTCCATTGTGTACATATTCCATAGTTTGTAATCCATTTGTCTTTTGATGAACATCTTGGCTGGTTCCATAGTTTGGCAATGGTGAATTGTGCACCTAAGAACATAGATTTGCATGCATTAGTTTGGTAGTTGGGTGGAGGATGATACATTTTTGAGACCTTCAAAAAATGTTGGTAATCGTTTCTTTCTTGAGTCTAAGTCTTTGAGTTTGATGCAATCTCATTTTTCTACATTTGCTGTTTCCTTTGCTTTTGAGATCTTACCCAAGAAATCATCCCCCATATCAATGTCACAAAGTTCCCCCTTGATTTTCTTCAAATAATTTTACATTTTCAGGTCTTATGTTTATGCAGTTAATTTGTTCCATTTTGAGTAGAATTTTCTATAAAGGTTTCATTTAATTCTTCTTTGTGTGGATCACACTGAAACAGCCTACGGATTGGGAGAAAATATTTGCAAGCAATACCCCAATAAAGGGTTAATATGCTAAGTACACAAGGTACTCATAGATATCATAGCAAAAAAAAGCAAATAACCCAATCAGCAATGGAGAAATTATTTGAATAGACATTTCTCAAAACAAAATTTTAAGGTAGCCAATAGATGCATAAAAATGCTCAAAATCATTAATCACTAGGGAAATACAAATTAAAATAATAATTAGGCATGACCTCACACCTCTCAGAATGGCTAGTATCAAAAAGACAAGACTAAACAAGTATTAGAAAGGATGTGGAGATAAAGTAACTTTCGTAAAGTAAGTGGGAATGTAAATTAAAATAATCATATGGAAAACTGTACAAAATTTCCTTGAAAAACTAAAAGTAGAATTGTCATATGATCTAGCAATCCCATTTCTGGGTATTTAGCCAAAGTATGCAGTGTGAGAGTGTTAAAGAGACACCTGCACCCCCATGTTCACAACAGCAGTGTTTGTAATAACCACGTCGTGGTTTCAACCTGTGTTGTAAACCGATGAATCAATGATCAAAAATGTGCTGTTGTGTCAATACATGATAAATACTACTTGTGCAAAATTGAGGAGAGAGTTAGAGAATCGTATGATTATTAAAATGAATCAGGCATAGACAGATAAATGCGACATCTTGTCATTCATATTTGGCAACAATCTAAAGCAAACTCAGAAGAAAAGAATTGGATAGTAGCTAAAACTGAAAACAAAATAGAATAAGCTAATATAGTTGCCATAAGTACTTGATATGATAAAGACGAGATAATCCTAATTTTTTTCTGTCTTCTCACTGCTTTATGTAGAAATGAGAATAATAGGATTTATAATTTATTTTGTATGTGTATGGTCGTGGGAATTGAACTCTGGGATTCTACCTCCAAGCTACACTCCCAAGCCTATTTTATTCCTGTTTTGAAACAGGGTCTCAATAAATTGATGAAAAACTCACTACTTTCTGAGGCTATTCTCAAACCTGCTATCCTCCTATCTCAGCCTCCCAAGTACTGGAATTACAAATGTGTGCCACCACGCTTGGCTAAGATTAACAATTTTGGTAAATCTTGAGGGTGAGCCTGAACTGAATGTTCTTAAGGACCATCAAGAGCGTAAGGGTTATCATTGCAAGAACTGTGTTTTTGAGCTCACTCTTTGGTAGGGTAAGTTATGCATGACACATACCATTCGATTTAATTGATGTGAACTGAGCCATCTGCTGTCTAATTGCCTCATAGCCAGTGGGATTTATGTAAGTAAATGAATATCAGAGATAGGAAGAATATTAATGTGGAATTTAGGATTCATTAAAAATTCCTCCTTGTTCCTGGACAAAAATTAAATATATTGAAATTTATGCAAATGAAGAACCTATTTTTCAAGATTTCTACTCCTGAGTAAATTGGAATAACAAAGACGAGATACCTTCACTTGCTCAAAACATTTGAAAAGTTGACAGTTATAGGACATAAACTAGTGAGAGCAAGCCAATATCTGAAAAAGAAAAATGATAGCAGGGCATGGTGATGTACACCTGCCATCCAGACACCTGGGAGGCTCATACCAGAGGATTGCTGATTTGAGAACACCCTCAACAACTTAGCAAGGCTCTCTGCAAGTTGATAAGACCCTGTTTCAAAATGAAAAATCAAAAGGCCTGGGTGTTGTAACCTAGCCAGCGAGAAAAACTGTCCAGAGCCAATTATGTCCGCAAAGCCACACTTAATTACAGGTTCGAACCTGGACCCAAGCACCTCTGGCACAGCAGAAATGGCATGAGCCCAGAGCTCCGTTTGGGGGTCAAATTTATACTTTTACATCAAATCGCAAGTGATTTTTACATCATTGATGACATGTTTTAAATTTCCCGCTTTACATTCTGCACTTTACATTTCCCGCATAACTTGTACGGACATTTTTTTAAGATAACCGTGGTAGGGGCAGAAGGTCTCCTATCTAGGTTTACAGCCCTGATAGGGGCAGATGCTCTTAGCTGGGGCGGATACCCTATACTTTTAGTTTTTCTAGGAATTTGCCCATTAATATTGGCCACTTGAGCTTACAACTTATGGAGCTTTTATACAATTAAAAACATTTTCTAATAAAGACTATAAAAACACTTTTATAATCACCCATTATCTTATTTTTATTATTAGCTATAATAAACCTCTGCTATTAAATTTATAACTATAGGCTTATAATTACCACCCGATACTATTGAACTATTGGCACACAATACTATTGATCAATACTATTGGTTGTTATTATCTCATACAATAATATTATTACATAATATTATTGTCACAATTATTAATCCTATTTTTAATCACAGCAACCTTATAAAACTTAAACCAATTCCTAAAGCATCTAACTTCAAACTAGTCATAGGCAGGGGCTTCTTATCTAAGACACACAGGCGGGCTGGGCCTGGGCAGCTGCTTTGTGCGTTTCCCGTTTAACTGCTCTCTGCCTGTCAATTTAAAACTTTTAAACAAAACTTATAAACACAGATCCATATATGTGACATTAAGAACTTATTACTTAACTGATTATTAAACACCATACAGAACTAAATTAGTTACCTATTATTGATTATTAACCTTTATTAACACGGCACACAACGCCGCACTCATGAATTTAGACATACTATAGCACTGGGGATGTAGCTGAGATATAGACTACACCTAAATTCAATGCCCTTATCAAATAAGAAAAGGTATTCCCTGTGATTTCCCCTGTTTACTGAAAAGAGATATTTCTAGGTAACCCAGAGAAAGGAAACCAAATAGAGCCCATGTTGAGACATCATGGGGATAATAGGGACGTCAGAACTGATAGGGTTGCAGTGAAACGCAGAGGAGAGAAGAGGGAAAAGGACAGTAGTATCAGGTGGAAGCAAACTCTAATTTTGTGCAACTGTGATAGAATTCTTGAACTCCCCCATGGATTTGTCACTGTATTCTATGAGAGCGCTTCAACTTCAATCATGAATAATGCAATATAAAATCTAAATTATTTAAAATATTAGTACTGGATTATCCAATGTATTTGGGCATGGACACTTCCCAAACTACGGAAGCACCACCCTTAGATCTCCTCCCGCAAGGTTGTTTTAACACAACAAAGGAGGAAGAACTTATATTTTAATGCACATGTACTGCATGTGAGATGGAGAACATATCAGAAATACTTTTGATTAATTTATCTAAAATGCAATCGATCTGAGACCAGGAGAATAGTCCTTGTTCACTGATTTAAGGGATGAAATTGATACTGGGTTGGGGGAGAGTGTCATTGTAGCTGAGTTTACTCTACAATTAGAGCATGGAGATCCTATAGAGGAGCAAATACGATGACCTAACTGAGGGGCTGAGAGGGAAGAAGAGGGAAACTCACTAAAGCCTACTTAACAAACATGTCAAAGTCAATCACTAAGACAAGCACGGGTAGGAGGCATGGGGAGTGATGGGGTGGGGATTGCGTAAGGGCAAATTGGGTGATGTGTGCACGTATGTCTCCACCATCTTTTATCCCATTAAGATGTATGACTACAATGCACCAATAAAAAACTTTTAAAAATATTTCACATAATGTTTGAGGACCACCTCACTATTTACATTACATATGTATGTATAGATATTACATATATTCAAGTACTTAGATATTTATAATTTAATAAGGCATTTGATAGTTAATGAAACATTAAAAATTAAAAAAGAGCATGAACTAATACTTCATATACATAAAAGGGCTTGTCATACTCTAGAAAGAATCAGTCTGGACTCATTTAGGATATTGTTGATTTTACATGCTTAAGTCATTTTCTAATATTTGCAGATATATATAATCAATACTTATATATTCTTATAGTTTTTTTCAATTATTCTATTTCTCAATTATTTTATGGAATTTCTGCTGGTGGAAAGCATTTTATAATAGCTAGTTTGTAAATCAAATGCGATGTTGGTAATATGATACCTACATGGTTTATAATCTAGTTATTTATTGATATTAAGATGCTTATAAAAAAAACTGCTCCCACAGCTCTGTTTTTTTTCTAGAAGCTTTATTCTCTGTGATTTTTATCACAGAGAATAAAACAATTTCCTCTGATAATGTTCACACACATTTATGAAAGGTTTTGGAAAGGACTAAGAATTTTTTAAAGACGTCTAGTACTTTGAAGATTTTCTGTAAGCCAAAATAAGTAAAGTTCATTTCACCTTAATCATTTAATTTTCATTTTCTAGTCATAAGATTCACCTATTTAATATCGTCCTTTACTTCTGGTAAAATAAGACCATTTTATTTTATCTGTAGGTCACAAATCAGTAATAGTTTAGAGCTGGTTAATAGTCTTCTAAGTCTCTTTGATATGTGCAGCCACATTTGGAGATTTTACAAATTGTTTCTCTTTCCAATATGTAAATCGTGTAGACACACACACACACACACACACACACACACACACACAAACACACACACACACACACATACACACACACACACACACACACACACACACAATTTGCAATGCTCTGGACAGATCCCAGAGAGCTTCTGTTTCTAAGCTATAGCGCCAGCCCTATTTTAACTTTATTTTGAAACAAGGTCTACATTTTTGCTACATTGCTGATGCTGGCCTGAAACCTCTGATCCTCCTGTATCAGCCTGAGAAGTACTTGAATTACAGGCGTACAGCACCATTGCCAGACTTTTCTATATGTTTCTATAGAAAAGAATATTTTCTATATCTCTTGTATTAGTTCTATGAATAATTATTAATAGAGGACCAGGGGGCCTTTATTCACTCAACTCTAGGACACTGAAAATATCCTAAATTCTATTTTCTTGTCTAAATTCTATTTTTTATATTCTTCCTAATATGTAAAAACTAGGGGAAAAGGGCCATAGGAAGAATTCTAAACCAAGAAGGAGAAACCATAGATGAGCAAATAAGGCGACCCGAGGGGGATGGGAGGGAGGAAGAGGGAAATTCCCTAACATATATGGTGTACATTCACAAACATATCAAAGTCAATCAATAGCTAAACATGAGAAGGCGGGAGGGGAAGGAAGGGGATGGGTATTTGGGAAGGGCTAAATGGGTGAGGTGGGCATGTACGCTCTGCCATCTTGTACCCCATTAAGATGTATGACTACAATATGTCAATGCTAATTAAAAACAAGTTGTCTGGAGTGCTTCTGAAGATAGCATTATAATGAGCATTCTCGATTTCTTCTTGTATCTGAAGGCCATCTTTAAATTAGGCACATTTAAGTTATTTCAATGATTTTCTAGTCTTTCCATCAGAAAGATTAAAAATGATGTGAACACATTGAAAAGATATGATTGTTCAGAAGTTTAAAAAATATCTATAAATTACAGCTTTTAATGTGGTTTTAGATTGGGATATAATACTAATGTGTAACTTTAGGTTGTAACCATGATGTTTTAAGGACTGGACATATTTTCCTGTTGTTAACACACACACACACACACACACACACACACACACACACACACACAGACTAGAATGCACCAATAAAAAAATCAAAAGAAAAGAAAATAGTTGATGCTAGCCTTGTAATTGTTTTGCCTTGCTGCCTAGACTAAATTTTAAGAACACATACACAGAGAGTTAATCCCAGAAGGAAGGCAGCAACCACACAGAGGTAAGCAATGCAAATGAAAAATAAGAAAGACCAGAAAAATCTGGAAGTTTCAGGAGCAGAGAAAGAGCTATGTAGAAAAGAGCTGCAGAAATCTGAAGAAGGGTCACATTCGCATCTTTTCTGAGGACTGAGATATCTAAATGCAGAGTGAAACTCCCATGAGGAGAAGTAAAGTGCCAGGTCTCTGTAAGGTAAATTCCCAGAGCTCACACAAGGCCAGGGCTAAGAAAACATGTTGAATTCCGGCTAGCAAAAGTGGAGAGTATTTGATGATCCTTAGTGTATTAGAGTATTTGATGATCATTAGTGTATTCCATTAGTGTATTAGTGTATCATTAGTGTATTAGTTGGACAGTCACTGGACCAACAGCACACTAGTCACCAGATCAACAGAATTCTAGTAAGGTGCACAAAATGCCAACCCAACGGAAGCTGATCCTGGCTTGCCCTCGAAAAGCTTTAAGAAGATCACTCAAAGGTATGACTTTGATCTGCAAGCAACTCAATAGCCAGCCGACCAAAGCCTGCTACTATTTTAGAGGAAGAAAAATTCCAGGATCTTGCCAGTATCAAATGTTCAATATTTTGCAAAAAATTTAAAAATCACTACTATGTTAAGTAAAAAAAAAAAAAAAAACTCAAAACAGGAAAACAAAAATTTAAAAGTAGAACCATTAATAATATATGCGGTAAAATAACAAATTCACCAAAAGACTATTGTAATGCATAAAATGATGTAACTGGTGCTGGCAATGTAGCTCAGCCATAGAGTTCTTGTTTAGCAGACAAAAGACCCTGGGTTCAGTCAATAGCACCAAATAAATAAGTAAACAAACAAATAATCAAAAGAAAAAGTTACATGAAATTTACAAATAAATTAAATTTCTAGTATTTAAAATTATTATTTAAATTAATATATTAACTATATAAAACCAACATCATCAGGTAAGCCAGAAGTTAAAAAGTTAACACTGGTGTTTGAACATTAATTTTAAATTTACAGCTCTAGGAACAAATTTACTAAAAGGAAAAAAAGGAGAGAAAAAATAAAATCAAGTTGGAAAAGCATCAGTGATCTGAAGAATAAAATAGTTATCTTATATAAATGGAATTATAGCTCCATACATGATAGAGCAAGAAAAACAAAAAAAAATTTGAAGGAATAAAGATTGTTATTCTCAAATTTGAATAAAATTATAACACTATCTCAATATCTACTAGGATGAAAATACTTTAAAAATAAAACACAAACCACCAGAAAAATTTTAAAAAGCAGTGATTAAAGAGAAATTATAATAGCAGCTGGGCATAAGGAGCTAATTATGTAAGAAAAATAAAAATGAAAATGGGAGCATAACCAGCAGGAGGCTGAGGCAGCAAGATGACTTGAGCCCAGGAGTTCAGGACCAGCTGGGCATCACGGTGAGACTTCAAAGACAGTATGTGGCCCACCGAAAGCAAGTAAAGAGTTAATGAGATAACATTTGAAATGTGCTAAAAAATATATGATTATACCCTAAAATTTTATCGAGTATATTTTTAACAATAAATTTAAAATAAAACTTTCCAGAAAACAATCTGTAAATAATAGTCATTTTATAAGTATATATATATATATGTATATATACATATATATATGTAAAATTGAATTTTAGTTTATAAACCTTACCTCAAATATCACCCAATGCCACGTATAAATCTTTTTTTTTTTCCTTTGAGGGTCTGGAGGTCGAATGCCCCTGGGTTCCATAAATCTTAAATTCTATAAATGGTTTAAGAAAGTATTGACATGATTCCTAACCAATGTTTTTAGAAAACATTGTAATGTCACCTTCCAAAAAAATTTCAAGAAAATAAAACTCAAAACTAACATCCTCAGGAGGATATATAAAAATTCTTTAAATATACTAGTATCTGATGCATTAGAGCCATTAGTTAGTTTAACCATTAGAGCAAGAATGCAAGGTTAGTTTAATATTTAAATATTTTCCTTTATAATATAACAAATTTATAGACCTTTTTAAAACTATCATGATCACAGAAGATGCACAAAGCCTATAGAGAGAATCCACTATCTAGTCATGATTTTTTTAAATCTCAACAAACTAGTATCAGAAGTTTCCTCAATTTGAGAGAACTTTTTCAATTTAATAAAGGAATTCTATAAGAAATTCTCTTCTAAATTATTTAATGGTAAAACATTGAATCCTTTTTCTTTAATATCAACAAGAAAGACGCGATTCTACTCTCTTTATGAACCCATTTAATCAAAATGTAAACATGTATGGATATTAGATGAAAGAAGAAAAATTGTCCTCATTCACATGAAATGTATGCAGAAATATCTACCTTTGCCGGGCGTGGTGGCGCACGCTTGTAATCCCCGGGCTTGGGAGGCGGAGACAGGAGGTTCGCGCAGGTTCTAAGCCAGCAGCTCTGGCTTAAGAGACCCTGTTTCCAAATTTTAAAAAAAAGTATAAAATAGGTCTGGGAGTGTAGCCTGGAGGTAGAAGGGCTTCCAGGAACCCCAGTACAACCAAAAATAAATAAATAAATAAAGAAAGAAAGAAAGAAAGAAAGAAAGAAAGAAAGAAAGAAAGAAAGAAAGAAAGATCTACCTTCATATAAATAAATTGTTGTAACCTTTGAATATGTTATTAAATTCTACAATATAGCAAGTCAAAACAAAATACAAATTGTGTGTTTATTGACACAATTTTGTTCAAATTTTAAAAGTAGCAGTCATCAAACATGTAAGATACTTGAGTGACATTCAACAAAATAAATGCAAAGCTCATAAGATACAAATTAAAATATATTTCTGAGAGGACTCTCTCTCTCTCAATATGGGCATCACAAAGCCCAGTAGGCTTACATGTGGAGATCGACAATCCTATTCTAAATATATATCTTAATATAAAATAACTGGGCCTGATGGGACACGCTTGTACTCTCAGTATTTGAAAGGCTGAAAAGAAATATCAGGTTTGAGACTGGCCTCAGCAACTTGGAAAGACTTTCAGTAACATAGACTCTGTTTCAAAATAAAAAAATGAGACAGGGCTGGGGTGTAGCACCCATGGCTTCTACCTCCAATACCACTCATAAAAGCAAAGATAAATCATTTTTAAAATGTTTTAATTACATTTTTCAGGATTACAACTACAGACATAATTAGGCCAATGTGTTATTAGTATAACAATATATAGAGATATCACTAAAATAAAATGAAATGTCTAAATAAGTTGATATATATTAATTTATTTTTCACAAAGTTGACAAGGTAACTCAATAATCCAGAATTCAGAGAATATTTAATTGAAACGTTAACTTACATATATATTCAGTGAAAGAGAAGAGAAATCATTGGCAAAAAAAGATAATGGAAATTTAGCCCCCCCCAAATTTATAATAGCTATCATTAAAATGTGGAAAGAGAATGTATACCTTCCTTTTGACTTTACATAAAATTTTTTTCAACTTTATCTTAATTTGATATATTTTATTGTAAGCTTAATGGGTTGATTGTTATAATTCCAAGAATACATATATAAGTCTATTTAAAGAAAAAATAATAAAATAAAACAAGTAGCTAAGTTCCAAGAAAAGCTACAATGAAGTTGTCTTTTATCATTCTAATGATGACCCATTTGTGTTTAGATGTATATTGATTTGCTACATGCTAATTTTTTATGTATGGATGAACTATATTTTATATTCAAATAAATAATCAACCATAGAAAATCCACCATAGAAAATATAGCAATGAACTCTGGTCCTAGAGAAGCTCTCCATTCTTGAAACATTCTACCTTCTGGTTGGAAGACAAACTTAGGACTATATACCATAATAAAATAAAAACAAATTGTAGAAATTTAATTGGTGAAATGGAAAGAGAGGGAAAAAATCCTAGTTTTAGAGATGTGTTCAATTCCAAAGAACATGGGACCTAGTAGCACAATAAAAGACTGAAAAGTCAAGGGGATGAGGAGTCGTTTAGTTGAATAGAATGCTCACACAGAATTAGCAAACGGAAAAGCTCTCCAAAGATTTTAAAAAAACTTCCCGACAAGGTGATGGCCAAGTTAATGGAGTAATGTCCCTGAGAAGTCTAATCACACTATACTTAAGAAATTTATAAACTAAGCTAGGCGTAGTGGCGCCCGCTTGTAATCCCAGCATTCGGGAGGCTGAGACAGGAGGATCACTGTTTGTGGCCAGCCTCAGCTACATAGTGAGGCCCTGTGCAACTCTGTGAGACCCTGTTTCAAAATAAAGAATAAAAAAGGTCTGGGGATGGAGCTTGAAGGCAAAATATCCCTGGGTTCCATCCCCAATAGCTCAAAAATAAATAATATATAAACTAATTTGGACAAGTTATGAGGCACAGGCAGATTGGACAAGCTTCATGTTCACGTTGCTGTCCGAGGGCTTTGTGAGACACCAACTTTTCAGAATGAATCTGAATTAAGAACTTTCTTGGTTAACGTGGTGTTAATAAAAATTCATTATTTCCCTTCTATAAACCAACAGCTTCATCCAAAGTTATATTCTTTTCTACAGAAAAGTGATTCCTTTATTTCTCTTAATGTTTTATTTCCTGTTCAAGTGCTGTGAAATGACTCTTTTCTGTAGCTAAATCAGGCTTCTTGATTTCAAGTTGTTCTCATTTGTTTGAATCCTGAAATGTTTAAAAAGATGGACTGTGACTATAAACCAGTCCAATTAAAGAGCAATAACTTTTCAACTAGTTTTATGAGAACTGATTTTCTACTAAAATACCCAGGCCATATTTAAATCACAGTGCAATCAAGTTCCCTAAATTACAATGGATGAGACTTAATCACATCAAATTAAACACACACACACACACACACACGCACATACACACACACACACACACACTATTTCCTAATATTAAAAAACTCAGTTTTTTTTTTTTTACTATGGAAAAGAGACCATAGTATTTTAACCCACAGAGGTTTATTTGTATCTTTTTTATTGTTCTACTATAGAGATCCTTCCTTTTATATCCATTCAAAATGTATTATGCATGCAGGATATGATTTTAGGCAATGTTAGGAATAATGAAATAAAACACCTGACCATTCTACTAAAAGAGTTTTTGATCAGTATTTGGAGATATTTCAAGAGAAAATCCAAATTTCATGTGGTAAATTAACACTAAATATAAAGTACTATGAACTGCCTAATGCCGGAGTGCCAAAGGAATGAAAGACATTGTACATGATTTTTACTATTCTTATTATTATTAGTAGTAGTAGTAGAGAAAATCGATAAATAGGAGGTAGGCTGCTCAAGGGACATTTCTATGAGAGATGAAGCTTCATATTTAAATTCCACAAATATCTTAACCATCGTTAAAATGGCAAGATGTGGAATATCCTTAGAGATACATTAACTACAAACACATACACTTTATAATTACATTCCCTATAATTTAGAATCTAAAGCCTAAAGCACCTCTATAAACTAGTAGTCACATTATTTAACCTGGAAAATTAGAGAAATAGAGAAAGAAGTGCAATTGATAGCTGGAGCAACACACATTTCAGGAGACTGGCGTTTGTTGAGCATATGCTGTATGCTAAATACATAATTTACATACCATTTATTTTAACAATATTCTGCAAGATTATTGTTACTTTCCTCTTAAGGACAAAGAAAGGGAGATTTAGAAAATAATTGTAAACATTTTCCCCTAAGTTAATGGGAGGGTTAAGATTGGGATTCCAGTCTGGCAACACTAAAACCCTTCTCCCAAAAGTTGTTTAGAGAGGTTGCAACCTTAAATATAATTCCACATGAGACATAGGCTGCGCTATTTCTCATGAGTAAGTATCTAACATCATGAAACACTAAATCTAAGATCTACTTCCCTCAGTATGTTCAGACTCTATTTATGCCCCTGCAATTGTTCTTTAGAAATAGGATAGAGGCATTAAGGAATTAACACCATTCCTGTAGTTCCACCGAACTTTTACCGAACTTTTGGTATTAACTTCCTGCTAGAAGTATTGGTATTAACCGAAGTATTAACCGAAATACTTCCTGCTAGAAGTATTTGGTATTAACCGAAGTTAATACCGAACTTTTGGTATTAACTTCCTGCTAGAAAACTTCCGGGAGAGTTAATTTGTGAGAAAAATAGCTGTATATTTTGAACAAAAAGTATAAAACTTATACTCCAAAGCCAAAAACTGAAATTTGAATACTACACCATAATTTGGGGCCTTTAAATATTAATTTTCCTTTCTCATAATTTTGAGGGTCATAAATTTGAGAATGGATAAGCTAGACAATTTTTCTCTCACCTAATTGAGACTGGGGATAAGAAAGCCACTTTTAAGCTGATCTCTTCTTGCATATCTCTGGCATCCCAAGACTCCTTTTGTTTTTTTCAACTTCACTGAAATTTCTAAGTAACTTAAATATCTCAAATCATGGACAGACTTCTTTCATGCTATTAGTATTTCTAGAATATGTGTTGTTTTTTTTTTGGTATGGGTGTGGGGATGGAACACAGAAGCATTCTACCTCCCAGCTATAAGCCCTGGTCTATTTTTTATTCTTTATTTTAAAACAGGGTCTCACTATGTTGCAGAAGGCTTCACTAAGTAACTGAGGCTATTTACACACCACGATCCTCTGGTTTCAGCTTCCCAAATGCTGGGATTACAAGCTATGCCTGGCTAGAATATGTTTTTGAAAAGCAAATATAGCAAATATTCCAAGATACTCCAAGGTAGTTGCAGGAATTTGTATGAAGTAACCTCAAAAGTTGCAGAATATCTATTTCTATCCCATATCTTATCAGCCAAACAGATCACTCTGACCGTCCCAGAATCAAGTGAAAGAAAAAATAGATCCTACCTTTTTTATAGGGATATGTGCATACGAAGAGGGGAAAATTGATGGCATAGAACATTCCTAATATAAACTTAAGACTCACTAAGCAAAAATTATCTGATCTTTTCAAATTTAGAGTACTTTCATCACAACTATCATTGAGTGGGAAAATGTGTATAAACCCCATTAAAAAGATATGGGCCAAGATGAGCAAAAACCTCAGCTGGTATAGGGATATGCCTAGAGAATAGTTTGGGTCAAAAACTATAGCAAAGTGGGAAATGTGGATTATTTTGCTAAAAAAAAAAATGCATACCAGGGTTAATGAACTTGATCTTGTGAGATGATGCCCGACTTTCTTTCTTTAACATTTGAATCTTCAACGTAGCCAGTGAGACACAGCATTTTAAGTTTGGTTGAGCTGAAGAAACTGTCCAGGCCTTCTTGGTCAGGTATATAATTTATAAAATCAAGACATGTTATTAGTATGATTTGAATGTGTCTCCTAAAGTCTTATGAGTTGTAAACAAATCTCCAAATTTGTAGGGTAATTCTGTTAGCAGGTGGAGCCATTGGGAGGTAATTAGAATTAGATGGGTCCATGAAGCTAAGCTCCCCAGAAGGATAGTACTGGCTTTATGAGAAGTGCAAGGCAGAGCTGAGTTAACGGGGTTGCTGTATCTTGCCGTGTGATGTCCACTTTAGCAGGATTAGCAGATGCCAGCATCGTGTTGTTAGACTTCTCAACCTCCAGAAGCATGAGCCAGATAAACTTCCATTCTTTATAAATTGCCCTGTCTCCGGTATTGTGCAATAGCAACCGAAAATGGACTAAGTTTTCAAGGCAACCATACCACAAAAGGGATTCTAAATAACTCACATAAAAGTGTAAAAGCTCAGAGATGAATTTTGTGGCACAGTAAAAACTTTAAGCTGCCTAATGGACTGGGACATATCCTTTAGCTGCAATTTCTCCCTCCAGTCAAATTGGAATAGAAAGTAATTGTTATGACGATGCTCTGCACAGGATAAAATCCAGTGACACTCAGATTTAGCCAAGCTTAAAAGAAAGCCCCAGAGCATTAATTTTGCAATATATAGAGAATACTAGAGTCAGCAGTCTTATATGCTTTGTTAAAAATAATTTATAGCCTTAAAATTACATCTTATATAGGCCATGCCCCTTCAGGCATTTTGGTTGTACCTAAGGTTCCATAAAATAGAATCCCCTCACAAAGGAAGTGTCTGGCTCACAGACTCTGAGTTGGCCCTAGGGAGTAACAGTGTGATTCAGAAAATTACTGTCTATGTGTTTTACTATTTCTAAGATACTCGTCTTGTAAATCATACTGAGCACTACTTGCATGTTCTAGGGAACAGGAATCTAGTCCTAGGCCTTCAGAACAATACAGACAACACACACACACACACACACACACACACACACACAAACACAAACACACACACAAAAACAAACCAAAAATCAATCAATCAATCACGCAATACAAATTGCTCTCCAAGATTCATTCATAAAACTAAATTAATAAAAATAATAAAAACTTGCATATTCTATCTATTGTATGTCCTAATCATAAAAAAAAGTATTTTGGGGTATCTCAGGAAGAATTCTGAGCATTCTACTCAAAATTCTCCCTAGGATTTGAATTTCTACAATTACACCGTCAGATTTCTTCTAAGATGCCAATGACAGTAAGAATGCGAATATCTCAAAAGTTAAAGCTTCCAATTAGAATGCATTGCTCCTTCAGTACACGCATGTCTCAAAGTGTGGATATTGATGTGTGAGGAGGAGGACTTCCAACTGCCCCATGGCGGGCATCTGAGTCATGTGCTGATTGGGAGCTAGTGCTGTGGGAGCTCAGGATCGGAAGTTGTTAGCTACGGTAGCATCAAACAGCATACACTGACGTAGACAATTAGCAGAAATATTTTTATATTTATTTATTTATTTATTTATTTATTTTTTGCGGGTCTGGGGATGGAACCCAAGAGGATTTGACCTCCGAACTACACCTCCTGCCCTATTTTTTATTCTTTATTTTGAAACCGGGTCTCACTGAGTTGCAAAGGGCCTCACTAAGTGGCTGAGGCTATCCGTGAACGGCGATCCTCCGGTCTCAGCATCCTGAATGCTGGGATTACAAGCGTGCGCCACCACGCCCGGCTAGCAGAATTATTTTTAAAAACAGAAAATTTAATTAAGAATGGTAAAAATAAAAATAAAAATAAAAAACTAAGACTGTAAATAAGAAAATGAAAAATTTCTTATATTTATACATAAATAGCCAAAAGTTGATTCTTCAATCAAGACTGATCAAGTTGCTAGGAAACTAGTTAGGCTAATTAAGACAGAAGAGTAAAATAACCAATATAGTAAATAAAAAGGGGCTAAAACAGCAACTTATAAACAGTAAAGAATGACTGATAAGCTCATGTATGTGCATGATTGCTTCATGGCAGAGTAACTCTGAGGATCAGCAGAGACAGGAAAGTCGCTTCAGTAAATGGTACTGGCACCTGATAATGTAGGTTGAAAAACGTATCACAAGTTGTTTCCTTCCACCAAGAAGTACAGCCTTTCTCTTAACTTTGTTTTGGCCATATTGCCTTATTCGGCCAGTGGGACAATAGGAAAATATGATTACAAACACAAATTGAGAAGCTTTTGTGCACTGGAGTTTGTCCGTTTGTGACCACCACTCTCTGAACAAGCCCAAGATAGCCTCCTAGAAAATGAAAAGAAGATTATCCAGCCAGAAAACCAGCAGAAATACTGACTGATTCCTATCATGAAACCCTGCAGATACCAGATTACCCAGACAAAAGCATCTGGAGTAGACAACCCACCAACCATAAACTAAATAATGCTTGACCTTTAAAAAAATCTCAGCCATTAGCTGGCTGTAAGGGTTCATGCCTATAATCATAGTATTTGAGAGACTGAGACAGGAGAATCACCGATTTAAGGACAGACTCAGGAATGTAGCAAGACTGTTTTAAAATAAATAAACACATAAATTAATTAATAATAAAAAGAGCAGAGTGTATAGCTTAAAGGTACCACAAAAACAAATATTTTAATTTTGAAATTTTATTGTGAAACAAAAGCTAGCTGATGGATATATGCATACTCAAAAAAAAAAAAAAAACCTGAGCCAAGTGTTGTGGCGCACGCTTGTCATCCCAGCATTCGGGAGGCTGAGACAGGAAGATCGGGGTTTGCAGACAGCCTCAGCTACTTAGTGAGGCCCTTCACAACTAAGTGAGACCCTGTTTCAAAAATAAAAGAATAAAAAATAGGGCTAGGAGTATAGCTCAAAGGTATAATGTTCCTGGTTCCATCCCCAGTACTGCAAAAAAGAACATGGACAATCCATTCCCGATTATAGCAACATATTTTAAAACAACACAGTTTCAAAAATAAAACCTAAAATAGTGGATTCTCAAATTGCACATAAAACACTAGTAATATGATAAAAAGGTTGATTAATTGGACTGCATTACTGCATTACAATTAATATTATTTCTATTTATGTATTTACTTATTTTTGTGGTTTGGGGACTGAACACAGAGACATTGTACCTCTAAGCTAAACCATTAGCCCTACTTTATTTTTATTTTTAAACAAAGTCTTGCTAGGTTGATGAGAGTTTCACTATTTACTGAGACTGTCCTCTAGCCTGTAACCCTCCTATCTCAGTCTCCCAAGTACTGGTGTTACAGGTATGCACCATCATACCTGATTAATTGATTGATTGATTGATCGATTGACTGATGTTTGTGGTATTGGGGATGAACCCAGAGTTGCCTCCTGCATCACAAAAGCTGGATAAGATTAATTTCTTATACAAAAGAAAAGTTTAAATAGTTGACAACTACAAGCTGTAGAGTGCTAGAAGAAACTTGCAGTTCCTATAATCAATAAATGATCCATGTAGACATATATAAGCAAATGGAAAATGATATAAGAGGGGAAATGATTCCTTCACAAAAATTGAAACTAAAGTCAGTAACCAGAAAAATATGCTCATCATAGTCTAGACTCCGCAAAATTAAAATTTAAAATGCCGTGCGAGACACACAGTAAGTTTTATGGCAGATGAAAGAAGTTCTTAAGACCAACAACTTTTGCAAAATCTCCAAAAACAAAACACAGAAAAATGAAAAGAGAGCTCCTTTATAAAGGCATCAAAACGCTGCTGAAGCAAACATGACCTAAAGTCCAACATTTGCAAGCAGGACCCATCTAAGCGAAGGAGCTTCAAGACCGTTTCCCCTGGTATCACACACCAGATCCAAGGGTGGGGAAGATGGGGAGGAATCCTTTTCTAGCTTCCTTTTCTCTCTTGTGTTACCAGGACAATTATTAACAAATTATTTACTTTACATGCATCACTAGGAGGCTATGAATGAATTATAAAATAGAAAGGGGGCCTCTGTTGAGGTGACATGATTATTCCTTAACTGAATAATGATATGGCGTTATGTTGGAACAAAAATACAAAAAAAGAGACATTGATGTAGCCCATGGCATCAAAACATGTCTGAGTTTAATTCTTTTCCAATATATAATAGACACCTGATATGTTAAGATTTTATGTTGAGAGGAAGTACTGAGAAAATAAATGTTTCATTCTAAAATGAATATATATGTTCATATATGAACTACTAAAGCCTTTTCTCTAATTCCAACCATTGGATTTTGCAAAATTATTTTCAGTAACCTCCTCTATATTAACTGTTTTCTTTCTATGGCCCATTTTGACATCAAAGAGAAGTTAGATAGTAGAGTACACAACAAAAGAATACAATAGACTTCTGGGAAATTGATTACAATCTTACAAACTAAGAATTGATCATTATTAAAAGGAGAGCTATTAGAAAAGGTTGTGGTAAGTCATGAAGAAAATATATTGTTACTCCAAGATCAATATTTGCAAATGGTTTTAGAATCATTTGCAGAAATATCCAAAAAAGTTACAAGGGTTTCTAAAACATTAAAATCCCCACCTTAAATTGAATGGAGAGAAGTATGGGTGGCTTGTGAGATTATTCTTCCATTCTCATATACTTTTATCACCTCACACTTATTTTTGTTTATTTTCCTGTTTGTTTTAGTGGTACTGGGGGCCAAAGCCAGGGTATTCTACCTCTGTTCTATACTCCATGCCCTATTTTTTTTATTTTATTTTTTATTTATTTTTATTTTTTTATTTTTATTTTTTATTATTTTTTATTTTGAAACGGGGTCTCACTAAGGAAAGAAAGGAAGAAGGAAAGGAAAGGAAAGGAAAGGAAAGGAAAGGAAAGGAAAGGAAAGGAAGGAAGAAGGAAAGGAAAGGAAAGGAAAGGAAGAAAGAAAGAAAGAAAGAAAGAAAGAAAGAAAGAAAGAAAGAAAGAAAGAAAGAAAAAAAGGTAGGTTGTAGGTGTGACTGGATAGAGAAGAGATAAGTATATTATTGATCATACTTTCCTCCGTGGCCATCCACATAATGCTGATAAGCAACCACCTTTTTGATGAGGTTTGTTCTCTTCCACTACTCCATCTCCACCAGATTCTATCACTCATTTAATCCACATTTTCTTTCAGTATAAAAACACAGTAGTGAACTCATGTATCCACTCCTCCCCCCTCAACCTCTCCCCAGAAGAAAAGTTGCTACAGATTGTTCTTGGCCACTTAGAAATGGTAATTAGACTAAGAAAGTAAGGAGAAGGTGAGACTATCAACTACAACAGATCCACCTTTTTTAACATCTGGTCTTGGGAGAACTTTAGAAGATTTAACCAGGTATCACCTCTAGTGGAGCTTCTGGATACACTGAGGAAAGCACTAAAAATTCTAGCTATTCTCCCAGATATGGTCAATCCTCCTCGTTCACGGAGTCCATATTTATAAATGTACCACCTAGCTAAAATATATCGTTAGTCCAAGATCAACATTTGCAAATGGTTTCAGAATCATTTGCAGAAATTTTCAAATAATTAAAATGTTTTCGTCATCCATTGGGTATGTTCTGGCCATGTTTTAATGAAGTAATGTTTTGCCTTGAGTTCTCACATTTCAAAAAAAATGTACTATTGTCTTTTCTGTACTCAAATGTTGTGGGGTTTTTTTGTGTGTGATTTTACCCAGAAAATTTGGATCTCAAGTATATTGCTGAAGGGCTTACTGATGTTTCTAAATTCAAAAAGACTGTGATGAGCCTCACAGCTTAATGTGTGTTAGATAAGCTTTATTCAGACATGAATTGTAGTGATTTAGCTGTGAGTCCCATGTTAATAAATCAAAAATATATATTAAATAAGGTTGTAAAGTATAATTACACACAAAATAAGGCTAGTTATTTATTGGCTGGCAGGCTCAAAATAACATGATGTATTTCTCCTTGAAGGAGTGTATTAGCGTTCACTAGTTCAGTGTCTGTAGTGACTCTATAGGAAAAAAAAAACTACTGAAATAACAATAATTGACTTCTATAAATACGTAAGTGTAGTCATATCAATATTTGTCATTATTGCTGCATTCACCATCTTTTCTAGGGATTAGTAGCAAAACCAACATTTATTGAAGCAGGACTTATTTACTCAGATGCTGCAGAAAAAATATGTTCGGTAGTAGTTTTGATAAAAATTGGCAATTGTCAAGAATTGACAATTGAAATTTAGTCAATGACTAAGCAATAAAAGTGCCCCTGTGTTGATTTTTCTGCGTTAAGACCTGGGTGTGAAACTACCACCCTGGATTTTGTTGTTGTTGTTGTTGTTTCTTTAGTATTAGGTGGTAGAAAAGTGTGGAAGCTTGTATTTCTCAAATTTCATAATAATATAGTCATGTTGAATGTAAATTATCACCTAGGAGAAAAAAGTTATAAATATGTTTATATTACTATATGTTTACTGTTTTAAATATATGCTCACATACATTAAGTCAGTAATCGTCTTCTAAATTATATTAACACTTTGTCTTTACACATACATTCATATGTTTTTATTATTATATACCATTAACACTAAATTTAAGTTGTTAAATCTATAAAACATATTAGGACTAAATTATTTGCCCCACTTCATGAATGGAAATTTGTTTAAATTGATGAAATCACTTTCCATAAAAATAAGATTACATCACAATGAACTGGGATTTAACACATTTTTTTCTAAATCTCTATTAAACCCAGTGTTATAAACTAATGTTGATTACTAACGATGACTTAAAAACAATAATATTAACAACACAAAACTTTCCATGTCTTAAACTTTAGAAATAAATTTTCATAATTCTGTACTATGCAATAGTTTCCCTATCTGAGGAAAATTATTTTGTTTGTTAATCAAATGATTTTTCAATGGGCATATTTTCCCACACAGAACAAGAAATTATATGATATCTATGATCAGAAATAGAGTGCTTCATGAGGAGCTCATAAATTAAGCTTAGGGTTGATATAGTTAAGTCATGAGACTTGTAATCTCATTAGTGGATAAATCCATGGTAATCCATGGTAATGGATGTATCTGGGTAGAAACCCAGAATAGTAAAAGTGGATCCCTGGGGGTGTGGCCTTAAGGATTACCCCTGTGTCTTTGACTACCCTTGCTTGCTTGCTTTTCCTTCTGACCTTTATAATGTGAGAAACACAGTTTAGGTGCTCTTCTACTGTCTGCTTCCCATCACCATGCCCTGAGATCTTCAGACCACATCCATACAATGGACTGAGTCCAAAATTCCCCAAGGAAACCATGAGCATATAAATCTTCTAAATTACATGGTCTGGTGTTTGGATTACAGCAGTGAGAATACTAAGATAATGACCAAATATAGCTCTCTGCAATTTAATTTATCTATATTATGGAATTATAATAAAAAGACTTGAGTTGGGCCTGGTGGCACACGCTTGTAATCCCAGCATTCAGGAGGCTGTGTTTCAGGGACAGCCTCAGCTACTTAGTGAGGCACTGTGAAACTTACTGAGACCCTGTTTCAAAATAAGGAATAAAAATAGGGCAGGGGGCATAGCTTGGAGGTAGAATGCCCCTAGGTTCCATCCCCAGTACCGCAAAAATAAATAAATAAATAAATAAATAAATAAATATAAAAATAAATAAATAAATAAATATAAAAAGACTTGGTGATTATATTTGTTTATTGGAAAGTTTGCAAAGGAGTTACTCGGTCAGGAAGCCACATCACAGCCATGGCTTTTAAAGATCCCAGAAAGATCCCAGTGGAACCAGAGGTGGTGATTCACTGACTCAGAATTATCCTCACCAGCCACAACATGAAATTGCAGGAAAAGATGTTTGCTGATTTGATCAGAGATGTCAAAAAAAAAAAAAAAAGAATCTCAAAGTAAAAGGACCTACTCTCATGCCTATCAAAACTTTGAGAATCACTACAAGGAAAACACCTTGTGGTAAAGGCTCTAAAACATGGAATCACTTCCAGATGGGAATCCATAAGCGACTAATCAACTTACACAGTCCTTCTGAGATTGTTAAACAATTACTTCCATCAACATTGAGCCAAGAGTGAAGGCTAAAGTCACCATTGCAGATGCCTAAGTCAGCAATTTTAATAAACTGGTTGCTACTTGTTAAAAAAAAAACAAGAAAGTTTTAGGAAAACTAAAGATACTAAGACTATGTATTGAAAAAGGGTCTTTTCAATACATGGTGCTGGGCAACGTGGATATCCGCATGCAGTTAAAAGAAACCAGAACTCTTTTATCATATACAAATAAATATCAACTTAAAATATATTAAAGGATGCATAATTACAATGTACCAATATAAGTATAAAATAAGTACATAAAAATAAACCTTTAAGCTCACTCTCAAAAAAGCGTACTAACCTGAAAAAATAAAAATATTCAAAAATACATGCGAGAAGCACTTCAGGATACTGAAATAGAAAAACATATTTTGGATAAGACCTCAAAGCAAAGGAAGTTAAAACAAAAATAGACAAGTAAGAAGATACTCAAAAGATGAAAAGAAAACCTGCAGAATGGGAGAGAAATATGCAAACTATACATCAGACAATGAGATAATATCCAAAATATATAAGGAAATGAATAGCCAAAAACCAAATAACCCAATTAAGAATGGGCAATGGACCTTCATCGATATCTCTCAAAAGAAGATATGCAAATGGTTATAAGTATGTGAAAATATGCCCAAAATGACATTAATAATCAGGAAAATAACAATCAAAACCACAACGAGATATTTCCTCACTCAGTAAGAATAACTATTACCAAAAAGACAAAAGAAGTGGCCACACATGGTGGCACAAGCCTGTAATCCCAGTACTTGGGAGGCTGAGACAAGACACTGGCAGGTTTCTAGGCCAATCTCAGAAACTTAGTGAGACCCTGTTTCAAAATTAAAAAAAGAAGCTGGGCGTGGTGGCGCACGCTTGTCATCCCAGCATTCGGGAGGCTGAGACCAGAGGATCACGGTTCGCAGACAGCCTCAGCTACTTAGTGAGTTCCTCTGCAACTTAGTGAGACCCTGTTTTAAGATAAAGAACAAAAATAGGGCAGGGGTTGTAGCTTGGTGGTAGAATGCCCTGGGGTTCCATCTACAACCCCCCCACACAAATAATAATAATAATAATAATAATAATAAATAATAAATAAATAAATAAATAAATAAATAAAACAATGGTATTGGGGGTGTAGATCAGGGATATAATGCCCTTGTTTTACATCTCAAGAACCACAAAGAGAGAGGCAGAAAGAAGATGTCAAGGTTCTAGTGAGTATCTGGACAAAAGGGAATTCTTATACACTGTAAGAGAGAATGTAAATTAGTATAGCCCATTGTGGAAAATTCAATAAAGGTTTTGCAAAAATTAAAAAAAATAGAATGCTGTGCTATATCTCAGTGGCAGAGTACTTGCCTCGCATGCATGAAGTCCTGAGTTTGATGCCTAGTACTGTATAAAAAGAGCTTTAAATAAAAGTAGCATGTGACCTAGAAATTCCATTACTGGGCATATGTCCAAAGAAATGAAAGCAGCAGGTCAGATAGCCATCTGGACATCCCTGTTCATCACGGCGCTGCTCACAATGGCCAAGAAATGCCCATCAGCGAGTGTGTGGATACAAAACATATGGTGCATGTTAACAGTAAAATACTATTTATCCGTTGAAAAGATGAAATTCTGTCATGAACAAGAATATGGATAGAACTGGACGTTATGGTGAAAAGTGCATGGAAATCCAAGTACTGCGTGATCTCACCTAAATGTATAAAAGTTATTTTTTAAATATATACTTTCATATTTGTGAGTGCACATCATGCACATTAGAGAATATAAGATGTATGACTATAATGCACCGACAAAAACCTAACATAAATATATATATGCTTTTATTAGAGCAGTATGATTACATGTAGTAATGAGGTTCAGAGTGAAATGTTCACGCACACAGCACTTGGTGTGTTTCTCTCTGGATTCCATTCCACTCCCTCTTTCTCCCTGTACGTATTATAAAGATTAGTTTTGATAATTTAATGTATGAGCCTAGTGTTTTTGAAAATTGTCTTTATCAAGTCTCCTTTACTCCCGCCCCACCACCCTTCCCAAATTCTCTTCTTCTCTTTTACTGGTATCTCTCTTCATTTATCTGAAGTCCCTTTTGGTTCCCAATTCCTCTTTAGCTTCCACCTATAGCTTCCACCTATACAACCCTTCATTTTGAGACTGGCTAATCTCATTTGTCATATTAGTCTCCGGTTCCATCCACTTCCCTACAAATGACAATTTTGTTCATATTTCTTACTGAGTAAAATTCCATTGTGTGTGTGCCTATATATCCATACCACAGCTTCACGATCCATTAACCTGTTGATGGACATTAACAGTTAAATAATTTGGCTATTGTGAGTTGTTCTGCGAGAAACATGGGTGTGCATATATTGCTATGGTATGAAGACTTCTTCGGAAAGATTCTCAGGAGTGATATCTTGTGGTGGTTCCATTCCCAGTCTCCTGAAGAACCTCCACCCTGACCTCCACGGCTGCTGTGCTCATTTTCAATTTCCCCAAGAGTGTATGAGTTACTCTATCCCCACATTCTCACTAGAATTTATTATTGTTTTTATTCCTGATGATTGCCATTCTAATTGGAGTTAGATGGAGTCTTAGTGTAGTTTTGATTTGCACTTCCCTGATTGCTAAGGATTTTGAACAATAGTTCACTTATTTATTGGCCATTTGTATTTCTTTTTTATTTTACGTGTGATTTTGTTGGTGCATTATAGTCTCACATATAATGGAAATTCTGTTGGAAATGATATATAAGCACATGACACTTGGTGCCCCCCACCTCCCCACTCCCTCCCTTTCAATACAGAATACCAAGACTGACATCAGTACATCCACATGTATACACATATTCGATGATAGTATTTCCTTTAGTGAACTTCACCCTCTCCCATAACCTTAGATCTCCTCCCTGGCTCCACGGAGACCTGTTTCATTCATTTGCCCATTTTTGAGGAACCCTCCTGCCATTTTCCACAATGATCATACTCATTTACATTGTCACCAGCAATGTGCCAAGATTTCCTTTTCTCCACATCCTCAAAAGCCTTGTTATCTTCTGATGTTTTATTAATTAGCCATTCTAACTATAGTGACTTTCATTCCTCATTGTGGTAGTAATTTTAATTTCCTTGGTATTTAATGACATTGAGCATTTTTTATAACCTGCTGGCCATCTAACCACCTAAATGTCTTCTTCCACTAAGTGTATTTACTTATTTATTTCTTCTACTTAGGTGTATTAATTAATTAATTAATTAATTTGTTTGCTATTGAGTTGTTGGAGTTTCTTGTATCTTCTGGTTATGAACCTCTTGGCAAATGTGTGGTTTGTAAAATATTTTTCCACTCTATAGGTTATCTCTTTGCTCCGTTATTTTCTTTGCTGTGCAGAAATGTTTTAGTTTGATATAATCCCATGTGTTTCTTTTTGCTTTTTTTCCCTTTGTTTTGGGAGCTTTATAAAAAAATATGCATTCCAATGTCCTGAAATTTTTCCCTATGATTTTCTCTAGATTAATTGTTTAAGGTTAAGTCTTTAGCTAAGGTACAATTAAGTCTTTGAACCATTGAAGTGCTCTTTATGTATGATAAGTAATAGGAGTCTAGTTTCTTTTGTTTTGTGTATATAATATCCTGTTTTTCTCAGCACCATTTATTAAAGGAACTGTTCTTTCCTGAATAAATGTTCTTAGCATCTTTGTTGAGAATCAGTTTATTATAAATATCTAGATTTATTTCTAGACTCTCTAGTCTGTTCAAGTGATCTAAGTTTCCATACAAGTACCATGCTATTCTGATCCCTATAGCTTTTTACTAAATTTTGAGACCAAGCAAAAATATATATTTTTTAATAATTTTCTTAAAATGCAAATGCCTCAAAAATATGTTTATTTTTGTATTTGTACCTTTTTATTCATTTTAATATTTTTCTGTAAGTTAATGTTCCACAGTGTCTTTACTGAAATCTTCTCTCTTCTCCAATTTACTTTATGTAGAGTGGAATTGAGGGATGTCATGAATTGAGAATTGAACTTCTAATTATTAGAGCAGTAGGCTGAGATAACAAGCCCAAATGAAATAATGGCCAGGTCTTTAACTGTTTACTGCAGATATGTACAAGAAGTCAAACAAAAGAAAGTGCTGGATTCCTTGCTGTCTTGTTTTTCCTCATGGAAATGAAATTTCTCAAAATTAAATTTTAGTTCAATTATCCTAGATAAAAGTAATACTTGATATTGATGATACATAGTCACTTTAAAACAAAAATAATTAAAAAAAGAATTACCTCACACAATTTAGTCTTCATTTCCAGTAGTATCATATAAATCTTCATTTATTCGTGTCTTTTGTTTAAGCCATAAGTTTCCAAATGATGTATGACTTGCATAATATTGCTGCTTATTTCTCTTTGTCTTAAAATATATTAATATTGTAAAAATTCATTTGTTTACATTTTTGACCTTTATTAACTTTATTCTAAGTTCGAAAAACTTTAAAATGGGCAGATTATTAACTTTCCCATGTAGTAAACTATTCCAAGTTACCTCATTCTGTCATTGTCTTTCTCTAATTTAAGTACCCTATATAACTCATAGAAATTTGACAAGAAGGTCAATTTTCACTTGACATAAACAAGTGAACTGCATCTGATGAAATTCAGTTGATTACTGTTCTGTGAACAGATTAATTTCACATTAATATATAAATCCATTCCAGCATTCATTAGTTAGCTATAGTGAGTGATTCTCTGAATTTTCCAGTTGTAAACGCTTAATCATCAATGAATTTTTTATATATGTTTATTTCATATTCATAGGAGAGTTGTGAATTTTTATTTTAAAATAATTATTTGACAAAAGTAATATATAACCGAGTTAATTAAATGTTATTAAACACTGAGTTGCAAATACCTTAGCCAACTCTCCTCAGGTGTCATCTTGTTCCTTTAAAAGTAATAGTCTTCTTTTTGCTTCTCAACATATTTGTAAATATTTTACTAAACATTCTTACTTTTGTCTCATTTAGATGCACTGATGTCATATGTTAATAAACATACAGTTTCTAACATGGGCTCTGTACCTCACTTCCAAGACCAAACTGCCCTCTTTTCATTCTCTCTCTGTTACTTTCTCAGTTCTTTCTAAACTTACTACAAACGATTTGCACTTGGCATTCTGATATTTGTTTACAATAATTTGTGTAACTGTCTAGTTGTTGCTTTTCTCATGGTTCTTATTGCATGATTCCACTAGATTTGAAAACTGTGTTAAGCAAGACCACTAAAATTAAAGAATGTATTTTACTAAGAGAAAAACAGAGATGAATGAGAATCAACTCTCAACCTTAATAAGGTTACTAATAGAATAAGATAGACATTTAAACATTCCTATAAATGGTATGTCCTGTGTTTAGAATTCTACAAGTTTATTTCAAAGCCCAGCATTATATTATTTTATAATAATATTTTTACCAATGAAATAAACTAAAATAAACTAAAATCATTTGTAGTAAAACTAAATTTTATCTACATCATTGAAAGCACTTTCTACATATATATATATACTGTATTGTATCTATACATTTTATATATATACTGTATTGTATACACACATACACACACGTGCATAAGCACTATCATGGGTAAGTTACCTTAGGAAGGAGGCAACTGAGATCCTGAAGTCCCTAGTGACAAATTGATTCCACAATAAAGAAAACTACAATACATGTAAAACATATTTTTAAAATACCTACACCAATACAAGGTCCTTTTCCAAGGGCCCAATGAAAGAGACAAAGAATAAATGTTTTATAGTTGAGGACACAGTAAGATCAGGGTATAGTAATATCACTCTAACACAGACAAGAAGGGTATGTTTCAAACAGAAAATCTGTGCTCAGGATGGAAGCTCTGTTAGAGAGGGTGAAGGACAGCTTAGGACAAGCCCAGGATGTTTAGTCAACAGGAAATGAATGCTCTGTCTGTGGCCAATGTCTACACAAAAAAGAGACTCCTTCCGGAGGCTCCATCTAGCCGCATGGAGCCGGAAGGTTTTACTTTACCTGTGTGACTGACTGTCCCGCTGTCTTCTGCCTCCCTGGGCCTGTGAAGATCATAAAACTGTTCCTCTACTTAAGTTATAACAGATAGTCTGTATCAAAAAATAGCTCAGGCCTAATGTGAGCATTCTCAGTGGGGCCATTTTAATCCCAAATTATATTTGCTACAGGGAAAGCACAGGATGAATCACAATGAAGAGGGGAAATGTATCAATGGGTAAAAATAGCAAGGACTGTCTTCCAACTCTATGCAATTAGGGGAACTCTGAGGCTACGGATGACTGTTTATGTAACTCAGGCCAGCTCCGTCCAACTTTATAGCTCTGCATTGTAAATCAGAATTTTCATTAAAAAAAAAAAAAACTTTTAAGTTGATTTTCTTTTCGCTGCAGTGTCAGGGTCACTGAGGCTGAGGTCTTCTCACCTCAATGACCGGTAAGGTAATTCTTTGTCCCTTGATTTTTCAGCTCTGAGCACAGCAAGCTGCCAAAGGCAGAAACGAGGCTCTGTTGTTTCCTCTTGCCTCAGGGGCCAAGAATGGCAATTTAATTCAATTAAAAATTGTGCTCATCTAGAATATGGCACAGATTTCTGACTTGCAACACAAAGCTTCAATCAAGTTAATTTAAAACTGTCTTAAATGTCTCTGATGCCCTCTGAGGCTGTCAGCCTGGACTTCCCGAGCATCCTCTGTTTGCTCAAGTGCTCAGGCAGATCACTGAACTAAATTCCTAATTTTTATTTTGTCCCCAGTTTAACCATAGACAAATGATCCCCAAATTCTGAAAATTCTATTTGACCAGTCTCTCTGGCCTCTGTCTCTTTCTCTAGGACCATGCTTGCATGATTACATTAGACTTCTAGCCCATTGCTTTGTCTTTGGTTTCATTTTCTAAAATTTTATCAGATTGCTGGAATGAACCTATAACATTTCTCTTTGTTCTGACTTCTTCCCCAACATACAACAAGCTCCTGCTGAGAGTCAATGTTTACTGACATTTTTTTCCAAAGTATTTAATATATGTACCAATTTTGTAAACATATGAAAAACGTTTTCCTCAAAACTACCATTGTTGATCTCATTTTTATCCAAACTTTTCCTTTTCCATCTCATCATAGACATTAAACAAAACTCCATCAATATATCCAGTTAGAGGAAACTACAGAAATGCATTAAAATCGCCCTTAGTTGTTAATGTCTCCAAAAGGAAAGAAAAACAATCTCAAGATAATCAAGTTCTATATGTGCTAAAATTACAAACTGCCTTTTACAAATCTTTTACTATAACTGCAAGCAAACTGAGCCAGAAAAAAAATACAATTCAAAAAACTTATTTCAACCAAGTTGGAAGCTGATAATAAAAATAGGATACCTGTGAATATTTTGGGCCCAATGCAGTATTTTCAAAATTAATGGGAAAACCTAATCATACTTGAATATATTACATAAAGGAAGAGATGTGGGTGAAAAAATGCTTTGATGGGGAGACTGGCATGGCTAATCACTCATGCAGGATAAAGTAAGTTGTGTGGCTAAATGGTAGTGTTTTCTAAAATAAGTTTGCCAAGATCCAGAGACAAGCATGTTCTGAACATATAGGCCATAGATAACCTTTCAAACACAAAATCACAATAAACATAAAATAAAGCACCAAAGGCAAACCTCTGAGCCTTAGGGCATCTCTTTAACTTTCCCGTCCTCCTCAAGGTGGGAAAGCAGCTCTCATCCTGGACAGCTCTTCCCACAGAAGGCGACAAGACCTCGTCTTGGAAAGGGTCCTTTACAAGCCGACTCAAGGCTTCAGGAAAGAAAAATATCTCCCACAGAATGAGAAAGTAGAAGAAAAAATTCTAGCATTTTTCCCTCAGTGATTACTAAATAAAACAGAAAAGATGGTCTATTTCAAAGTATTTTAATATCAAATATCATTATTGCTGCTGAATAATAGTAGTGGAGTAAGCCTAAAACGTGTTGCTTCCAAATACTAAGAGATTTAATTTGAAATGCAGGGAGGCTTGAGAGAGGAAATTGTAAACAAAAGAAACTTCAGGTAAATAAGCAGAGGGGCCAGTGGAACCGTGGGAGAGAGGAGGGGAAGGAAAGCACCATTGTACCATGAACTGGAGGAAGGTGAGGGAGGAGAAACAACCGGTCACCTCCTCCCAGGGTGAAATCTTCATCTCAGAGTGGGAGCTGAAGAGGCACAAAGCCTTTGTCTCCTTAGCTGTTCTGCCTCTCCTTTCTTGGCTGCCTCTGTCGGAGGCTCTATGACATAGAACTGGGAATAGAGAGGAGCATGATCAAATAGACTTTCTTTGTTCTTACCGAGATAAAGTCGATTATCTTGAATAAATACCTGTTTTTCATACACCCTCAGTACAATTTTCAGGGGCTTTAACTGGTATTTTTTTCATAATTTTCAGCAGATAGAACATTGTTTTGGTAGTGAATAGACTTTTTTTGTCTGTGTGTGTGTGTGTGTGTGTGTGTGTGTGTGTGTGTGTGTGTGGTACTGGGGGTGGAACCCAGGGGATTTCTACCTCTGGGGTATATTCCCAGACCTATTTTTTAATACTTTATATGGAAACAGGGTTTCACTAAGTTGCTGAGAGCCTCGCTAAGTTGCTGAGGCTGGCTTCGAACCTGTGCGATCCTCCTGTCTCAGCCTCCCAAGTGCGGGGATTACAAGCATGCGCCACCATACCCGGTTGTGAATAGACTTCTTAACAATTAAAGAAGACAAATTTATTCATCTCAAATCAATTTGTAAGATTAAACCACATTCTCTGTTTTCCTTGTAAAATTTACTAAATAATCCCTACTACACATTGAATACTCAAAAATAGTTATCTAGTGCCTTTTTCTTCCATTTCCCTCAATTTTGTCTTGTATGTGTGTCAAGAAACAGTGGGGTTTCTTGAGTTTGCCTGTATGTTGTTTAGCTGTTTTGTTTAGGCCTAGAGGTTCTGTAAAGGTTAAGTAATGCAACTATTATGAAAAGGATGTTGTTTTCATAAAAATTTAGCTAACTTACTTGCAAAATAATTTAGAAAAGCTATCTTTAAAAGAGTATCTTTGTAGCAGCTTTGTTCATGGCAAAACTTAGAAGTATACCCCTTTTCCCTACACATGCATAGCCCCCTTCATTGTTCTTGTTATTATTACTTGTGTGTGTATGTGTGTGTTACTAAGAATTGAAACCATGAACTGTCTACCTCTATGCTACAACCCCAACATTTAATTTTCGAGTGTATGTGTGATATTGGGGATTGAACTCAGGGTGGGTTCTATTTGTGAACTACACCTCCAGCCTTATTTTAGTTTTATTGCTCATTTTGAAACAGGGTCTTGCTAAGTTTTAGAAGTTCTCGATGAGGTCGCTGTGATCCTCAAACCTGTGATCCTCCTGTCTGAGCCTCCAAGATACTGGGATTACAGGTTTGTACCACTGCAGCTGAGTCATGGCTTCCTTTTTTATTAACATTTCCCATGGACAAGGATCATTTGATACAATGGATGAGCCTAACTTGCCACATCATGATTACCCAAAGTCTAGAGTTTACACAGAGGTTCACTTGTGGTATTGTACAAATTATGGGGTTGGACAAATGCATAATGAAATAAAATCCACTCTTATAGCCTCATATAGAATATTTTTACTGCAGTAAAAGACACTCCTTCTCCACCTATTCATTCCCCACTCTCTAATCCTTGACAACCACTGATCTTTTTATGTCTTCATAGGTATGCTTATTCTAAAATGTTATTTACTTGAATCATACAGTTTAATTGGCTTTTCAAATATCACATAGAAATATGAATTTAAGTTTCCTCCACATTTTTGTAGCTCAATAGTTTGTTTTTAGTATTGAATAGTATTCTGTTCAGATACGCCATAGTTTATTTGTCCATTTTTCTATGGAAGTTCCTCTTAGTATCTTCCAAGTTTGTGCCAATATAAATAAAGTTGCTGTAAACATCCGCATGCAAGTTTATCTATGGACATAAGTTTTCAACTCCTTGAGTATATTCAAAAGAATCCATCAAGTCATTTTAAAAAATACACTCCATTTTGATGCTGAACAGACAACTCTGAAAAAATGATAAAACTTATCAGTGAAAGCATGATCAAAACTATTACACTTCTACAGTCTCAAAAGAACACTCTCACTAAAGATATTAATTACAAAAGAACAATGAATATACAGAGGAGCACACGTGTCCAATGCCTAATGAATAATGGAAAGAAACAACATCCTAAGTAACCAGACACTGTGCACCAAGACTACTGCGTGATTTATGAAGTGTTTCTCTCAGAAAGTATAACCCAGATAAATTCATAAGCATCTTCAGATAAAGCCAAACATATTCTAAAATTAAGTACGAGTCTTTATCAAAGAAAGACAAAGGTGGCAATCCAGATAAATAAAGCTAACAAAAAACACAGGACAATTCATTATAACACATAATTCTGAATTAGACCATGAATCAAGGAAATCACAGTTATTTTAAGGGTCGTTATTTGATCAGTAAGCAAAATTGGAATATGGATTAAATATAACATAGTGCTTTTGTAACAATTTTAAATGTGCTGAATTTGATAGTTACACCATCAGAACATGAGGGAATGTCCTTTTTCTTAGAAAATACATATTAAAATATTTAGGTAGAATCATGTATGCAACTATCAAAAAGTTCAAAAAATAAAAATATACAGAGGAAGGAAAGGAATGAACTGTCATTTCACAGTTTATATTAGCTGCCAAATTGTACCCTTTCTCTTTTCAATATTACTAAGTATTTCTGCAATTAACATTAAGTTTTTGCCAGGACCTAGGATAGTATGTGTGTGTGTGTGTGTGTGTGTGTGTGTGTGTGTGTGTGTGTGTGACATAATAAATAACAAGATAATATATACCAAGATCACTAAATGATACTACAGTAGAAAACCCAGGGGCACTTTATCACTAAGACATACCTCTGTCCTTTTTATTTCTTATTTTGTGACAGGATCTTACTATGTTGCTCAGATCTGGCCTCAAAATTTCCATCTTTTTACCCCAGCCTCTCAAGTAGCTGGGGGGTTACAAGTATGTGCTGGCAAACCATCCTTTTTACTAGAACCACCATTATCTTTTAAATTGCTAAGTTTGCCTTCCCTACATTTCTCTGGTTGCATACATAGCTGAATTATTTTAATGGCAGAACTGTCAACATTTTATTCAAGTATCTCTTCTATAACTCTGTTTGTCTTGAGTTCTTCTAGAGTCATTACTTTTCTTTTTTTGGGCTGTACTCTTGTCTTTGTTAGAAAATTACCTCTTTTGATTGTGTATTTTTTAAATTCATGTATATTTATTACTGAGGGATAAGAAAGCAACAAAACTACACCTGTGTTGTGTTGGTGAGAACTGAACCACAGACACAGAGTGGCCAATCACATCACTTCTTTCCAAGTCTGCTGGTGACTGGCCACTGATCCTGATGTACAACTGTTACTTATTTAGTGATTGGTGGGCAGAAGACCTAGCCTCAAGATTTGTATTCATATAATATTTATATTCATATAGATAACTGAAATGTAAAAGTCTTCATGTAATTTGATCCAGAAAAATAGAGCACACCTTCCAACATCTTCTACCAACCAGCTAACATTTCTCTCTCTCTCTCTCTCTCTCTCTCTCTCTCTCTCTCTCTCTCTCTCTGTACTGAAGATTTAACCCAGGATATTCTTTTTTTTTTTAAATCTAAATCCCCAGACCATTTTTTTAAATTTTGAAAATAAGGTTTTACCGGTTGCTAAGGATCTTGCTATATTTCTGTAGTTGGACTCAAATCTGTGATCATCCTGTCTCAGCTCCCCAAAAACTGGGATCATAGGCTCTCAGCACCACACCTAACTAGGTAATGAAACTAATTGAGTTATTTACAAAAATGAATACATTCTAAAACACAATTTTAAAAGATTATACTTAATAGACTACAGATTGCTGAAAGTGTCACTGGTAGATAGTATTGAAACCAAGAGCATGATTGCTAGTTTTTTTGTTTGTTTTTTAATCTTGCCTTTTAAGGACTTTTGACTTAGAGAAGAACTTTAAAAAGTGCCTTCTGGCTTAGATGTGGTTTCTGTGCTGCTTCACTTCCGAAGGTTAATCGTTTTCAGCGAGGCTGTAAATAAAGTCACTTCATCAGGATGAAAGGTCAAGTGAGTGATTCACCACCCATCCTACCTCACTTTCCTCCCGAAGCTAGTCCAACCCACTTACTGCATTTTTAGCAGCCCCAGGCTTCTGAATTGCCAGTTGCTTAAATATTGCATCTAAGAACAAATGTGCTGATCTCTACATACCCTGAGGAATTTCTGCAATATTTTACTTGTCAAAATTTTAATTTCATATTCTCTCTGTATATGTGGTTCTTTCCCCTTTTTAGTTTAGGTCTGTTGTTGCAGCAGTCTGGGGGCCTGCCCAAAGTTCCTCTGATGGGCAAACTATTTATCCTCATTCAATGGGGACAGAATGTCTCTGAAAAATTTCATCAGCCTAATGGAAACCACCCTCATGGCACCAGTAATCCATCTTCCTGAGAAACCACTGAATGCAGCTACTAAGCTTATAAATCCCAATTGTGGCAGAGAGGGGCACAGAATTTGCCTATCAGTGTGTTCCAGTGTCTTACAATCACAAAATAACCTCTATTCTTGAATGGTCTCCTCAAATTAAATTACAAAAATAAAAATCCAACCTTGTGACAGGGTTTGGCTAGTTGTTCCTTGGGAAAAAATAATACATAAATCAGTTTCACACCTAGAAAAAAGCATTTTATTTAAGAGAGCTTTGCCACCTTTTGGGAGGGGGTTATTTGTACAACAAGTCTTTTAAAAAATGCCTATCATGTCATCTCTAAGTGGAAGTTTATTTCCCCTCCTTAAAAATAGAGCTCCTTGCTATTATCTGGCTATCTGGGTGACCAGCCGAAAACTCTCTTCTCAGTCTCTCTCGGTGCCTCAGACAATGACTAGGTGCTAGCCAACAGTCCTGGGCAGGTGTGGTGTGGGACAATTCCTTACTGAGACTGAAAAATAAAGCACATGGGGTCTCCTAGTTCATGTCCCCAAATCCACTGAATAGCAATCACAGAGTCTGTATTTTCTCCTATATTGGGCTCTAGACCAGAGAGACATGCTTTCTACTCTGGAAATTTGTAATGTTAAGGAAGGAAGAAAGAAATTCCTATCTTGTTCAGGATGTTGGATTCAGGGTTTTCTTTCTTCTAGTTTCTTCTATTTGTAAAGCCCAAGTAAACTAGGGCTCTGTAACACTGAGTGAAAAACGTAAGGAAAGATAAAAGGGGAAGCAGAGTGCATTGGTGCACGCCCTAATCCCAGGATTTAGGAGGCTGAGATAGTATGATCACAGGTTCAAGGCCAGCCTCGGCAACTTAGGGAGACCTTGGCACAGTATTAAGAAATAAAAAATAGCCGGGGGTGGTGGCGAATGCTTGTAATCCTAGCACTTGGGAGACTGAGACAGGAGGATCGCACAGGTTCAAAGCCAGCCTCAGCTACTTAGTGAGGCTCTCAGCAAATTAGTGAGACCCTGCTTCCAAATAAATTACATAAGAAATAGGTCTGGGAATATAGCCCAGAGGTAGAAAAGCCTCTGGGTTCCACCTCCAGCACCACAAAAAATAAAATAAAATAAAAATATAAAGAGAGCTGGAGTGTATCTTGGAGGTAGAATGCCCATGGGTTCATCCCTAATACCAACTTATATATATGCCTGTATAAAAATTATATATGTATGTATAAAATATATACATATGCATGTATGTTTTATGTATATAAATTATAAATTATATATGTATAAATGTGTGTATATATCAAATCATATATATATATATATGATCTCCAAGGAGAATATATTGTGAAAGCTACGTTGGTCAGAGATACTAACCTCTAACATACAGGCAGGTAGATCAATCTTAATTTTTCAACTGAGAAATCTCAGTCATGGTTCGAGAAAGCATTGATTACTACATATTCCAATCTTGCAGTATGTATCAGTGGACAGGAGCTATGTGTGGTATTCATACAGAAGCATCCTTACAATAGTATGGAACAGTGATCTTACCAACTATGAACAGCAAGACAATCTACACTGGCATTTTGTTTTCGTGTGTGTGTGTGTGTGTGTGTGTGTGTGTGTGTGTGTGTGTGTATGAGGGTGTGCAGAATTCTAGAGTTTTGACAAATGCATGCAGTTGTGTAATTAAAATCAAAACCAAGATAAATAGGTTCATAACCCCCAAAAATATAGCCTCTCTCCCTAATTCACCCCCCTGGAAAACCCTTTGTTTTCTATGCCTTTAAATAGGTAGCTGCCTTTTTGATATTTATTTTCCCTTTAAATTATATTTCCTTCCCCTTCCTTGTAAGGAAAAGTATTCTGTTTTTGCTGGTAAGCGTGCTAATTCAGGAGAAACTGGCATCGAAAGCTGTGGGTGCATAATCCCAGAGTGAATCTAGAGTAATGCTGTTAGTTAACAATAAGTTCCTCACTTCGGCTTCCCCTGTGTCCAGCCCACGCCCACACACACTGAAGACTGGTCCCCAACACAAGAAACCCTGGTACTGAGATTACAGACTCAAGGTATCGTAATGACCTCCTAAAATGCACCAGCTCTTACAGAAACGGCTGATTCAGGACCAGGGAAGGAAATAGGTAATGCTAACCAGGAACATCTTGACATGTCAGAAAGCAAAGGAATCATGAAAGACACTCTGAAGGCATCTCCAGATCATATTTTTATTTTTTTATTTTTTAAAATTTTTGATTCCTTGTAGTCATACATCTTAATGGAGTACAAGATGGTAGAGGCATACGTGCACACATCACTCATTTAGCCCTTCCCCAGTTCCCATCCATTCCCTCCCCGTCCCTCCTTCTTATGTTTAGCTTAGTGGCTGACTTTGATATGTTTGTGAATGTACATCATGTACATTAGGGAATCTCCCTCTTCCCCTTTTCTGTCCCCCTCAGTTAAGTCACCTTTTTTTTTCTCACCTATAGTTTCTCCTTCTTTGTCTAGAGTTCCTCCTAGGATGCTTTTCTCCCTAGTTTACACATATTAGGGAGAGCATCTGATTTTTTACTTTTTGTGACTGACTAATCTCACTTAACATGTCTTCCGGTTTCATCCATCTCTGTAAATAATGCAATTTTGTCCTTCATAACTGAATAAAATTCCACTGTGTACATATTCCATAGATTTTTATGCATTCAACTGTTGATGGACATCTTGGCTGGTTCCATACTTTGGCTATGGTGAATTATGCGGCTATGAATATAGATATGCATGCATTAGTTTGGTAGTTTGATTTCCACTTTTTTGGGTAGATACACAGAAGTGGTATTACTGGATCATATGGTAGCTTTGTTCCCATTTGTCTGAGGACTCCACATTATTTTCCAAAGTGGTTGCACTAATTTGCAATCCCACCAACAATGTAAGAGACTTCCCGCTTCTTCACATCCTCACTAGCATTTGTGGTTGCTTGTGTTTTTAAGGATTGTCAATCTAGTTGGAGGTAGGTAAAATCTCAGGGTAGTTTTGACTTGCAAATCTCTGATTGCTAATGCTGTTGAGCATTTTTTATACATTTATTGGCCATTTTAATTTCTTTTTTATGAAGTATCTATTCAGTTCACTTGCCCACTTTTGATGAGGTTATTTGTTTTCTTAGCTGTGTGTTTCTTGAGTTATCGGTATATTCTAGATATTAGTCCTCTATCAGAGGAGGAAGGTGGCAAAAATTTCCTCCCATTCTGTAGGCTCCCTGAAGAGGTTCTTGATGAATTCCTTTGTTGTACAGAAGCTCTTCAGTTTAATGCAATCCGATATGTCTGCCTTTTAGTTTCTTGTGCATCTGGGGTTTGTGGAGAAAGTTTTTCCCTGTGCCTATGTATTTTTTAAACTTTCTTTATTGGAGCTGGGCGTGGTGGCGCACGCTTGTAATCCCCGCGCTTGGGAGGCGGAGACAGGAGGATCGCGCAGGTTCAAAGCCAGCCGCGCTGGCTTAAGAGACCCTGTTTCCAAATAAAAATATAAAAATAGGTCTGGGAGTGTAGCCCGGAGGTAGAAGGGCTTCCAGGAACCCCAGTACCACCAAAAAAAAAACCCCCTTCTTTATTGGTACACTATAGTTTCATATCAATCATAATATGGGTCATGTTGACACTGGCATATATTTATTCACACAGTACTTGGTGTCCCCCTTGCTTTTCCATTTTCTTTGCTCCCATTTCTGAGTGTCCAGGTTAACAATATTATATTCACACATATTCAAATAGTCACATGTAGCTTTTCTATTAGTGAGCCTTAGCCTTCTTCCTCCACTACCCTTCCTTACTGGCTTAGCTGAGGCTCCCCTTCCATTATCTGGAGTCCCTCTGGTATCCATAATACTGCCTAGCTTGAGCATATTAGAGAAAACATATGTCTCTTTCTGTACTTGGCTAATCTCACTTACATAATGTTTTTCAAGTCATTCAATCTTCTTACAAATGACATAATTTTGTTCTTCTTTATTCCTGAATAGGATTCCATTGTGTGTATGTCTCATAATTTTGTAATCCATTCATCTGTCGATGGACACCTAGGTTGATTTCATAGTCTGGCAAATTTAAATTGTGCTGCTATGAACATGGGAACTATACTTCTCTGAGTTCCACCCCTTCTGGAAAACACCTAGTAGTGGTATAGCTGGGTCATATGGTGGATCCATTCCCAGTTTTTTAAGGAATCTCCAACCTTATCCCCATAGTGGTGGCGCTAGTTTCCACTCTTACCAACAGTGTAGTTCATATTTCCCCACATTCTTGCCAACATTTGTTGTTATTTGACTTTATTATGCTTACTACTCTAATTGAAATTAGATGGGATCTCACTGATGTTTTGATTTGCATCTCCCTGATTGTTAATGATGTTGAACATTTTTTCATGTATCTATTGGCCATTTGTATCACTTGTTTTGTCAAGTGTCTCTACAATTCAGTTACCCAGTTCTTGATTGGGTTATTTGTTTTGCTAGTGTAAAGACTTTTGAGCTCTTTGTATATTCTGGATATTAGTCCTCTATCAGAGGGATAGATGGTAAAGATCTCCCATTCTGTAAGCCTTCTCTTTAGATTCTTGATGATTTCCTTTGGTGAGCAGAAACTTTTTAGTTTAATGCCATTCCACTTATTAATTTTTCTCTTAATTTCCTGAGCTTTAGAGGTCTTGTTGATGAAGTCGCTACCTGTGCCTCTATGTTGGAGTGTTGAACCTATGCCCTCCTCTAAAAGCTTCACAGTCTCTGGATATTTCTAGGTCCTTGATCCATCTTGAGTTGATTTTTGTGCATAGTGAAAAGTAAGGATTTAATTACATTTGTCTAAAAATGGATAGCCAGTTCTCCCAGCACCATTTGTTGAAAATTCTATCTCTTCTCCAGGGTATGATTTTGGTCCCTTTGTCAAATATCAATTGACTATAAGTTTTTGAGGTTGCTTTTGTACCTTCTATTCTGTTCCAATGGTGTGTGTGCCTGTTTTTGTGCCAATACCATACTGTTTTAACTATTATCACTCTTCAGGATAATTTGAAGAAAGGGATTATGATTGCTCCTGCAAAGCTGATAATTACTTTGGCTATTCTGGGTCTAGTCTTGCTTTCCCCCTCAAAATATAACATTAAACTTGAAATCTAATCAAAACTCTATTTATCAAGTTTTCATGAAACAACTTTACCTTCCATGAGGTCACCTTCTGCAAAATACATCATGAGAAAATTTTATATCACAAATGACTACATTCCTAAATGGTGTTGGCGTTTTAAAGACTAGAATGGAGTTATACCAGATTAAGGGACGTGTGATCCATAGGCAATGCATGGGCATCCTTATGTACTCAGGTTGGCAAACAAACCACAGAAACATTTTGAAGCTGATGATTTTTGTGAACATAGATTGGCCATGGGATAAATTTTAATAATTCCTAACTTTACTAAATGAAAGACATGACTATGTTATCAAAACCTTTATTTGTAAGGAACATCAAAATATTTGTGAGTGAAAATAATTGTTCATCTGGAAATTGCTTTTAAAATTGATAATAAAAGGAAAAAATGAAGAGATAGGAATTGAACTGCCCAAATGGCAAAATGCTGATAATTGTTGTAGTTGGGCAGTTTCATCATGATTTGTTCTATATTTACTTTATTTTTATGTATGTTTGAATGTTTCCATGTATAAAAAGCCTAAGAGCAGCCAAGCATGGCAGTGCATTCTTGTAACCTGTGAGGCTGAGATAGGAGGATCACAAGTTCAAGGCCAGCATCAGCAACTTAGCAGGGTTCCTGACAATTTATTGAGACCCTGATTCAAAAAATAAAAGTTAAACTAGGTCTGAGGGTGTGTAGCTCAGATGTTGAATGCCCTTGGTTTTAATCCCCAGTAACACACACACACACACACACACACACACACACACACACACACACTGCTTAAAAGCAAGGTAAGCAAATTACTGCCTATACAACCTATAAGTACATCAGAGAAAAAAAATTAATGTTCGATTTTGTGCACTTTAGAAATTTATACATTTATTTCTGCTCAAAGTGTGAATTGAATAAAAGGATTTTACCAGTAGTTTAAATACTTGAAAAATTAGTATGTTTTATAAGAAAGACATTATCACAGTGAAATGGACCTCTATATTCCAATATTGTTTGCTTATTTTATGGTACTGGGTTTTAAATACAAAGATGCTCTGCTACTTAGCTAGATCCCCAGACATTTTTTTAAGATACAAAGTCTTAATAAATTGCCCAGTCTGGCCTCAAATTTGTGGTCCTTTTCGCGCAGATCCCAATTTTGAGGATTTGGAGCCTGCAGCTTCCTGGCTTGTATTCCAATGTTGTACACATAGGCAACAATGAGTTCACTCAGTAGTTTTCAAACTTTTGCTCCCTTTTTACCCTAAAAAATTTAGAAAATCATAAATGTCACTTTATGTGGGTTTTGTTTATATTTATTCAATATTAAAAACTAAAACTAGCCAAGCATCGTGTTGCACGCTTATAATCCCAGCATTTGGGAGGCTGAGACAGGAGGATCTTGGTTTGCAGACAGCCTCAGCTACTTAGTGAGGCCCTCTGCAACTCAGTGAGACCCTGTTTCAAAATAAAGAATAAAAATAGGGCAAGGGGTATGGCTCAGAGGTCGAATGCCCCTGGGTTCCACCCTCAGACTCACACACAAAAAAAACACTAAAACTAAAAAGAAATTATAATATTTATTTGTTTACCTTGGAACTAGAATGAACCATGGATATTCTACTGTAGACTTCCATTCCAACCCTTTTTTATATTTTGAAATAGGGTCTGGCTAAGTTGCTAAGAGTCTTGCTTTGAACCTGTAATCCTCTTGTCTCACACTCCCAAGTACTGGGATTATAGGCACATATGACTGTGCCAGTTTATAACAAATAAATTCTTATAAATTTTATTGGTACATTGTAACTATACATGATAGTGAGGTTCAGAGTGACAAATACATGCGTATAAAACAACATCCCTAGCCGGGCGTGGTGGCGCACGCTTGTAATCCCCGCGCTTGGGAGGCGGAGACAGGAGGATGGCGCAGGTTTGAAGCCAGCCGCGCTGGTTTAAGAGACCCTGTTTCCAAATAAAAAAGTGTAAAAATAGGTCTGAGAGTGTAGCCCGGAGGTAGAAGGGTTTCCAGGAACCCCAGTACCACCAAAATAAAATAAAATCCCTGTGTTTTTTTCCAGTTCTCACTCTCTCCCTACTCCTTGCATAGATAATCTTTACATTGATATAAATAACTTCATGTTATTATTAAATAACAAAAATATGCACATTTTGTTTTCAGGAAGATTTGTACCTTTAGAAAATATAACCTATATTTGCAAAAAGTTGGTGATGATACTGGCATTGATTTCCGTTTTTCCCATTTTCTTGATGTCTAACTTAATGGAAGGCAATTAGATTCTTACCCTGGTTACTGCATCCATCTATGGTAATACACAGTTTTGTGTAATGTAGATTAAGAAAATTCAGTTTCAAATAGATATGCAGTTTGAAAATGAAAAATTATCTTACTAGTCTTTTCAGATTGTTGTGGGCATTCTTCTTTGACATTGACCAGGAACAAGAAAGGTCATAGTTTCCTAAAGATTAGTTGCAATGTGAAATTAATTTACTATTCATACTCAGTTCCACTAAAATCCAATGGACTCACATACATTTTACAGAGTTCTTTTAGTGATGCCTAATTTTGTTTTAACACTCATTGGCCATTTATAAAATGTCATTTCACTAATTTATGTGTTTTTTTCTAGTGGTGACATATTTCATTCATATCATATTTTATGTTTAATATAACTAAAGCTATCAGAAAAAAAGTTAGTATTAGAAAGTTCTTAAGTTCACAGTAGAAAATTCAGATGCTTCAAAAAAGCTACTTTTTACTTGAAGCCACAAATATTATCATTGGATACAAATATATTCAGTTCTTGGTCTTGAAATGGAAGACTTTATCTTATTTTTTTTTTCAATAAAATGCCTGCCAACTACCCAACTATTACAGTTCAAACTTCCCTAAAACATAGATAAAAAATAAGAAATGCTACAAAATCAGAAACTTTTTGTGCACTGACATGATACCACAAGTGAAAATTTTCACACATGACATGTGTGACAGGTGGCAGGCAAGACACAGTGACACTAAAATGAGTGTGTAAAATTACTCCCAGCCTCTGTGTATAAGATGCATAAGGAGACATAAAATAAATTTTATCTTCAGAAATTAATCTCACTTTCATGCATACTCCGTATGTATGTGCAAATATACAATAATAAAAAAATCCAAAATTTGAAACATTTCTGGTTTCAAGCATTCCAGATAAGGGATGATTTGTAATACGTATAGTTTGAGTGCCATTTGTTCTTTCCAGAAAGATTGTATTTCACACACACACACACACACACACACACACACACACACACACACACTACAGCTTTTCAACCTGAAATTCAAAGAATCACACAAGTGCCTTTGTCAGAGAAAACCATCATACATTGATTCATAGCACAAGTGTTTTATGCATACTTTACATTTCATCAAGTGCAATTTTAAAATCTACCCTGGAGTGGAAATTTAATAAAATCAATATTTTTTACTGCCCCACCCAGGGAATTCTCAAGTGTAATTGGCACATCCATGTGTATGAGTGGATGGTAGTGAAGGATATGACTGCACATTTCCCTGACATCACTTTGATCCATGGTAAAATATCAGCAGTTTCTCCTAACATCAACATAAATAGCCAGCACAGTGAGGAAGGAAAGTGATATTTATGTTTATAGATTTGACCTCTGGGACCCCTGGAATGATCTGAGATCTCCATGAGTCTGTATATCATGGTCAAGCTTGAACATAATATTTCAGTTTCCTCACATATATAATACAATTATCAACAATTTTTTTTTGTGGTGCTGGGGTTCCTGGAAACCCTTCTACCTCTTTGCTCCACTCCCAGACACCTATTTTTTATATTTTTATTTGGAAACATGGTCTCTTAAGCTAGCAAGGCTGGCTTCAAACCTGCCTAGATCCTTCTGTCTTCGCTTCCCAAGCGCAGGGATTACAAGTGTGCGCCACCACGCCCGGCAATTATCAACAGTTTTAATGTGGTAACCCATAGAAATGAACAGGCCAAACCTGGAGGACTGCAATATTTTAAGGATTATTTAATCATTAACTCCCTTGTCAAGACTATTAAGTTTCCATGTACAAGTTCTCAAAGTAAAATATATCACTAGTGTAAAATCACTTATTCATACATTTGAAGAAATTTGAATTTCTTCAAAATAGAAAAATATACTGAATTTTTCCTTCTAGACATTTGGAAACTTTTGAAAGAACTTAAGTGTAAAATTATAAGTATTATCTTTATAGACACGATAAGTATTGTATTTCCACGTGAAGCTGTAAGAAGTAATCCTTTGTACCCTTTACCAAGCTTCCCCCAATGATAATATCCTTTAATAGCATAGTGTAGTATCACAGCCAGGATACTGACATCGACACAGTCAAGATCAAAAGCTTTTCCATCACCATGGGATCTTTCCTGTGGCCCTATTACAATCACACACATTCCCTTCTTATTCTTAATTCCTGGCAACCTCTAATCTGTTCTTCACTGTTAGGATTTTGTGGATTAACTACAGATTAATTCAACTGAAGGGCAATTGGGTTTTCTTCCAGTTTGGACCTCCTATTTGTTAAGCTTCTGTGAACACTAATGTAACAAATATTTGTTTGGACATGTCTTTCTGTCTCTCAGAAAATTTCCAGTGCTGAAATTTCTGGGTGGTATCATAATTGAATCTTCAGTTTCTAAGAAACTTCCAAACTGCTTTTCAGAATGGTTGTACTATTCTACATTTCTACTAGCATTATATAAATGACCTGGTTTCTCTGCATCCTTTCCAGCATTTGATGATATTACTATGATTTATTTTATCCCTTCTAATGGGTGGGCAATGATGTCATATTGTGGTTTTAATTTACAAATGTTACATCGTATTTTATATCCCATAAACCTTTAAGACTCAGTTTACTTTTTTAAGTCTACTTCTCTTTGTTGTATAGATTGGACTTCTTTGTCTTGTAGTATACCGATATTTTCTTCTGTTCCCTCCATTCTGTGGTTCAAACTATCTGCTGAACACTTTATTTTCAATTGCTTTTCGGTTTGGTTCTCCTTGAGATCTTCTGTTCCTTTACTGATATTGTCACTTTTTTCTATATTTTTAATTGTTTCGACCATGCTCAGAAGTGTTTACTGAAGCATTTTTATCATAGCTGCTCTACACCCGTTGTGATGTTATTTCTGGGCAGTGATTAACGTCCTTCCTGTTCAGTGGGGCTCCTCTGATACCACCCAACAGGAAAGTGGCAGGAATCCTCCTTATGACCAGATGAGAATGGATGGCCAGGCTCCCCATGTAGGTCCTACCAAGTGCAGCAACAGGATGCCGCGTTGTAGACCAACAGGGATAGACGTCTTGGCACTACAAATGTCTTTCTTGATCTCACCCCTTTGTGGGTGTTGGACACCTCCTGACAGCCCTGTGAAGATGAATGTCTAACCTCTCTATTCAGACTTTGCTAGTGTGGCTGGAGGCAGAACCTTAGGTTTTTATTCTGTGGTACTTGCTTATAGGAATCTGATTCTTGTATTAATTTTTTCTGTTTTGCTAGGTTGTTACTCCTCCATTTATTATCTAGAAAGTGAGGGGGTTTGGGGGGGGAGCAATTTGTCTACAACAATTGGTGTTTATATGCTGCTGGCCTCTTTAGTTCCAAGTTGAAGATATAAGATAAAATACAATACTCAAGTAACTCAACAATAACGTCATACCTCAGGCCCCATGGTCACTAGCCAACCTCTCTCTATGTTTCAGACTCTTCCCAAGTGTGTTTATACAAATACTCACCACTTTTAGTTGTGCTTAGTGGGAGGATCAAAGTAAAGTATGTTTGTAAAGTATGTAAAAATCCAAGGCTGGGTTTTATAATTCCAAGATTCCTCGTTATAAATAAAGTCACCTTCCTCCCATATATTCTATGTACGTTTCATATCCATTTCAACTCCAACTCTTCCTCCTCCTCCTTCCTCCCTTAGTTAGGTTCCCTCTTTCCCCGCAATGGACAGGATGTACATACACAGACTCATCAAAGCCCATCACTGTGCTGAGCATGGGGTGGGACGTGGGGAAGGCTCAGCAAACGCTGTGCACCTGTAACGTCTCTGTCACCCTGAGCTTCATCAAGATGATGATTACAATGCACCGATAAAAAATTAACAAAAGTAGCCGGGCGTGGTGGCGCACGCTTGTAATCCCCAAGCTTGGGAGGCGGAGACAGGAGGATCACGCCGGTTCGAAGCCAGCCGTGCTGGCTTAAGAGCCCCTGTTTCCAAAAATTAAAAAAAAAAGTATAAAATAGGTCTGGGAGTGTAACCCGGAGGTAGAAGGGCTTCCAGGAACCCCAGTACCACCAAAATAATAATAATAATAATAATAATAATAATAATAATAATAATAATAAACAAAAGTAAGCTCCAGAGGAAAATGTACGTTGAATACCTTTCCTCACTGCTTACAACCTCGGTGGAATCCATTTTAATTCAGTGCTCTGATTGTTTTTTTTTTTTTTTCTGGTAGATAAAAAAGGAGAAGAATACTAGAGAGTAAGGTCATGCTTTTTGTGAATGTTAAAAATGGGGTAGATGTAAAATATTTTTTTTCTTTGTATCTTTGAACAAATTCCAACAGCTGAATGTGTCACTGGAAGAAACCAAAAAGTAGAGGATGGCATTTGGAAGTTATCTGAAGGATTCTCTTAGGACTAACATTCGACATCAGTTGGGGACATATATGGGCCACCAGTTCTTAAAAGTTAAGCCATGCTCGCTGGGACACATAATGGTATTTCAGCCCAACATCAGTCATGAGTTTCATATAATGGAATAATGTGTCAAAGACATATCACCTTAGCATTTCCCAGCACCGTTCTCCTCTTCAATTGAATTGGGTTCAGCAGCAATTTTAGGATCGACAGGACATGTCTGGCCTTAGAATTTTACACCAGATCTGAATGGAATTAAGGTAGATTTAAATAACAAATGAGTCATTATTATTTGTAACAGGAAAAGGAATAGGGAATTCCATTAAGCTTGATCCCAGTGGAAACTTCATTTTCAGAGTCATGCCTTGATCAAAGGCATTTCCAGTCAAAATTGCTTCCTTTGGGTAAAGTGTAAAATTTAGCATTCTGTAAAAGGTAAATCTAATAAGAAGTCAAGAAAAGTCATTCCTTTGATTAAACACTTTACACTGAGGGTAATTCATGAATCTGCCCGCTCTTCTGTAAGCCTACACTGAAGCAATTAATGCCTCTGCAGTATAAGCCTCTTGGGGGAAAAGAACTTTGACAAAGAGCTTGCCAGTGCATAGGAACCGAAATACAGAATCTTACATCTGTGATCCTCTGTCTGGAGAAGATGCACTTAGGTTTTAAGTAACGGTCATCCTACGGTAGGCTACACAGTTTCTTTAAAGTTTCCTGTGCAAGATTAAATTTTTGACTCAAAATATTGTAACATAAATTAAAAAATGAAGAGTAAACCAAACTTTCTGCAGCAACCTATTATCAAATAAGGAATTGAATCCACTTGTTAATCAGCTGCATATAGGTACTCCATGACTTAGGCTTACAAGTGATAAACCCATCGTAAGCTAAAATCATTTTAAGGGAAAACGCATTTGATACTCACACCTAACTGACAGAACATGTTAGCTTCACAACTCAGTACTCCACAGAGAAGTGACTGTTCACCCTTAGGTCTGCCTGGCTGTCTGGAGCTGCAGCTCCTTGTTACTGCCCAGCATCTTGAGAGAAGAGTGCACTGCATGATAGTATGCTAAAAAAGATCAAAATTCAAAGTTCTGATATACAATTTCTGCTGCTGGACACATAGGAATTTGTTAAATTTTATCTCTTTTTCGAATTACAATTGCTTTCTTAGGTTTTAACCTTTTAATCTCATTGTGGGTACCCTGTTTTTAAGAGGTCACTTGCAGCTATTATTATTATTTTTTAGTTTTTCTTTAAGGTGGCATGGAGGAAAAACTCTGAGAAGAGAACTTGATGAAGAATGAGGATAGGGTGAGATTATGGAGAACACAACGTGAGGTCAGGGAAAGAGTGTACATTCACCAGGAAACTAAAGCCAAGATGTAGGACAGAGATGCCATGACTTCTAAAGACCTGCATCGAAATCCTGCCTCTGATTGTTAACTTTCTTTGGGTTCTTAGCAAAGAAAAACAGAACATGAACAAAAAAAGAGCCAGGGAGAGTGGCACACACTTGCAATCTCAGCTAATCTGGGAGGCTGAAATAGGAAGGTTGTAAGCTCAAGGCTAGTCTGGCCAAAATTTAGTGAGACAATTTCTCCAAATAAAAAAGGCTGGGGATATAGATCAGTGGTAAAACTTCCCTGGATTCAATTCCCAGTACCAAACAAAGAAAAAAAAAAGAAATATATAAAGATTTCAGGGCTGGCTGTAGTATTCTTTTTAAAAGTTTCTTGGTTATTAATGTTAGAGGGTGTTGAATTTTGTTGAATTTTTTTCTGCATGTACTGAGAATATCATATGTTTTTTGTCTTTTTTTTCTTCTATTTATGTGATGAATTATACTTATTGACTTGTGTGTGTTGAATCGAACTTGTATCCTTGGGATGAAACCTAGTTTGTCTGCCTGGACCATCTTCTTGATGCATTTTTTAAATGAGTTGTTAGCATTTTATTAGAAACTTTTGCTTCTGTGATTTCATTAAGAAAAAATGGTCTATAATTTTCTTTCTTTGTGGTATCTGTATTTGTCTTGGGTATAGGGTAATGCTAGATTTATAAATAAGTTGGGAAGTAGTCCATCTTTTTCTCTTTTATGAAGTAATTTTAGAAGCATAATACATAGTTCTTCCTTGAAGGTCTTGTAGAATTCAGCTGAGAGTCCACTGAGACCTGGGTTTTTATTTGTTGGGATGCTCTTTATTGCTTCCTCAATCTTACTGCTTGATGTTAGGATGTTTGAGTCTTATATGTCCTCTTGGTTCAATTTAGAAATGTTATATGAGTCTAAAAATGCCTCAATTTCTTCTAGATTTTCTAATTTGTTGGAATATAGTTTTCAAAATAGCTGCTAATGGTCATCTGAACTTTGCATTATCTGTGGTGACAATTCCTTTTTGACTCTTAGTTTATTAGTTTGAGTTATTTCTCTCATCTGGTTAAATTAGCTAAGGGTTTGCCGGTCTTATTTACTTTCTAAAAAACCACCTTTGTTTGTTTAATTTTTTAATTTTTTTGTTATCTAGTTCATTTAATTCTGCTCTAATTTTAAATATATTTTGCCTTTTATTGGACTTGGGGTTTTTTTTCTTCTTTTTCTAGGATGTTGAGATGGATCATTAGGTTGCTTATTAGGAAAATTTCTGTTTTTCTTTTTTCAAAATATAGGCATTCAAAAATACAATAGATGATAAACCTAAAGCAAATATCATACTAAATGGAAAAAAACCTAAAAGAATATCCATTTAAATCAGGAACAAGACAATGATGTCTACAGTCACAACTGCTATTCAATATAGTACTCAAAATTCTAGCCAAAAAACAAGGCAAGAGAAGAAAGTTAAAGAGATACAAATAGAGAAAAAAAAAAGTAAAATTATCTCCATTTACTGATGACATGACCTTCTACCTAGAAGACCCAATAAAATCAACTAAAAGACTGCTAGAGCTAATATGCAAATATAGCAGAGTAATCAGATACAAAATCAACTTAAAATAAAATATATAATTTCTATACACCTATAATTAATCCACTGAAAGCAAAATATGGAAACAATTCTATTCAAAAAGAATAAAATACTTAGATATAAATTTAGCAAAGGAAGTAAAAGACCTCTGCAGTGGAAACCACATAACACTGAAGAAAGAAGTAAAAAACTTTAGAAGATGGAAAAACTTCCCATGTTCTTTGATAGGCAGAATAAACATCACCAAAATAGCCATACTAGCAAAAATTATATAGCAACTCAATGCTATTTTTATTAAAATGTGAATATCGTTCTTTACAGACCTAGAAACATCAGTCCTAAAATTCATACAGAAAAACAAAAGACCGAGAATAGTTAGAACAGTTCTCAGCAACAAAAAACACTCTGGAGGCTTCATAATACTTGTCTTCAAATCATACTATAAATCTATAGTAATTTAAAAAACACACATTATTGTCACAAAAACAGAAACTTAAATCAATTGAACAGAATAGAAAATATAGAAACAGAGCCAGGTGTGGTGATGCACTCTTGTAATCCCAGCATTGGAGAGGCTGAGATTGGAGGTTCACAGTTGTGGACAGCCTCAGCTACATATTGAGGTCCTTTGCAACTCAGTGAGACCCTATTTCAAAAATAAAAAGATTAGAAAATAGGGTTGGGGGTGTAGCTTGAGGGCATAATGCCGCTAGGTTCCATTTCCAATACTGCAGAAAAGAGAGAGAGAGAGAGAGAGAGAGAGAGAGAGAGAGAGAGAGAGAGAATAGAAACAAACCTTATAACCACTTGATCTTTGACAAAGGGCCCAAAAATATATGTTAGAAAAAAGCCTGATTCTGGGAAAACTGGTTCGCCATTAGTAGAAGAATGCAATTAAACTCAACCTCTAATCCTGTACAAGAGTCAGTTCAAGATGGATAAAATATCTAGAAATAAGACCAGAAACCTTGCAAAACACCAACTCTTCAAGACACAGGGACTGGTACAGACTTCCTCAATAATACCCCCAAAGCTCAGGAAACAAAAACAAAACTGAATAAATGGGTTGGCATTAGATTTAAAAGTCCAGTTTACACTCATACTCCTATGAGTCTGTTTCTTTGTGTATACTATAAAAGCTGGATGCCTTTGAAAATTAGTAAGGATGAAACATTTGATCACATTTATTGAAAAACATGACAGAAATTTTGGTGACACCAAAAATGTTGTTTCACTGAGTTATACCCCTAACTTTAACATTTTTCTGAGTCAGATCTAATTTTATAATTAAGGTTTTAATTAGTTAATTAAAATATAAGCTATAAATTTTAATGTATAAGTAAAATTTTAATTTGTAAAATCAGTTTTCTACCTGAATGTGAAAATTTTAAATGTGTGATTTTTCTTGAAAATTTTATACAGCTCTTATTCTAGGGCTAAAATCTTAGGAATCTTTGATAATACTTTCTGGCTGTTGAATTTCAGGGAATCCTTCTCTTCTTCCCTGTTCTTTGATGCCAGATCTCCTGTTTGACAGTCAGTAGTCAGATCTCCAGTGATGACTGACTGTCCAGGTATACTGACCTAAAGAACCTCCATACGCCCTTTCTCCCTCATGCCTTCTGTTACTTTGCTCATCTTTGCTGTAAGTTTTCATGCAGGGACATTGAATCTCTTAACTATGATACTCTATGTCAGAAAGTTATTCTCGGATGTTATTAGAAAGGATCCATTCATTAGGCAAAAATTCTGGCATTTTAGTCCAAATATGCAGAAAATCTTTCTCTTTGTGCTAGATAATGTCTGTTGTCCCTAAGCCAATGAGTTCTTTAAATGTAAGCTAGTTCTTACTCTGTTTCCCAAATTGATCCACATGTTCATATACATTTGTAATGGCTTTAAAGGAAACAAGGACAACAATAAAAGTGTTTGCAAGAGTGCCAATTACTTTAAAAATTACCCAGTTTCTTATTTCACTTGCCAAAACACAGTAGCTCAGAGCAAACTCTAACACAAGCTGTCCTCCCAAAGGCCCTATAGTTTTACATGCATAGTCATTGAACTTTTAATTGAAAGTCATTTGGAAAAATCCAATTTGATATTGAAAAAGGAGTCATTAAATTCAATTATTAATGAGCACTGTGAAAAACACTATTTTTGCCTTCAGTGTGTTCATTGTAGCTCAGCGAAGTAGAAATTTTAAAGGAGGCCATCTTATTTTAAAAGGCATATTAGAAATATTTCAGCTGGAATTTTTAATATCCTTTTACTGCATTCTAATTATACATCATAATGAGTTTCATGGTGATAAAAACATGTGCACAGAGAACTTGATGTGTTTCTTCTGGGTCAGTTGGGATTTAAAATGAAAGTGTATTTCATCAAGCAATCCTGAGTCAAATTTTTAATATCCTTTCATTTAAATTTATTCAATAAGGATACTAAAGATATATTTATGGTAGTGGGGAAAATACTCTTATTTATGGTGATTTAAATGTGTAGTTCACAAGCTAACACCTGGAAAGCTGAGTTGGTTTTGATTGTAATTGGGGAAGAAGAGTTCATCTATTTTTGAGTTTTCTTACCTTAAAATTATGAACACCTGTGTAACTGAATGTTTTGGGTAGTTAAATGAAAATAAACTTTCCATAATGAATGTAAAAAAGTCTAATTGGCATAATTTTAGGTCAGTCCATTATTTGAGATTTTTGTTTTGTTTCCCGTAGCATATTATCCAAGTCATTTTCTCATACAGGTAGCGATATTTTAACCCTATTACTCTATGGGACATCTTATCTTGGCCACTGATATATTTTTTTTCCAAATTTCAACACTCCTACCTCGAAGTTCTGATGTTATCACTAAAAATATGCACCTCTAGCCATTTTAAAAGCTTTTTATATTTGCTTTACTGGTTTATTCCGAAACAAGAAGGAAAATGGTTGTTACTTATAGACCCCTGCTGTTATTCTGTCTGGATCCAGGGACTCTCCCTTCTGTCATGACATAGTTTTCCAGGTAGCTCTTATTCTGCTACTGCTCTTGTCCTGAAGAATGAGTCCATTCATTACTGCGCTCCTCTTACACAGGCATCCTGAAAAAAGAGGAAGGCTTTTTTTTTTTTATGGCTGTTAATCATTCAGTATTTGGCTTTTTTCAACTTTAACTTGTTTACTTTTATATTTCTATTAGAGCATCATCGTCTTGCATCGTAATGTAGCTCCTGGTAATGGTGACATGCATGCGCGCAGCACTAGGTGGGCATCGTCCTGCTTCCCTCCTCATTCCCCTCTTCCTCATATGAGACATTGAGATTAACACTGGTAATTCCACAGACTGCATATATAATGTGAATGGATATTTGAAGACATTTATTTATTTATTTATTTATTTATTTATTTATTTTATTGGTGGTACTGGGATTCCTGGAAGCCCTTCTACCTCCAGGCTACACTCCCAGACCTATTTTTTTATATTTTTTTGGCTTGGAAACAGGGTCTCTTAAGCCAGCGAGGCTGGCTTCGAACCTGCGCGATCCTCCTGTCTCCGCCTCCCAAGCACTGGGATTACATGCATGCGCCCGGCTGAAGATATATATTTAAAAGCAGAACTAGGAAATTTTTTATAGCAGGATAAGAGTATTTTTCCCTTTGGCCTTTTGGATAGATTTTGGAAGGTATATATCCTAAATACATTTGGTTATATGGATTTTTATATCCTAAATACATTTGGTTATATGGATAAATTCTTCATACTTAGTAAGAAAGAAATAGGATACAGAGGTAAAATTTAATTTTGATGATGATTCTAATGGTAATTTTTTTTTCTTTCTGAAAAGAAGGTAATATGAACCTAAGATGCTGAATATTTATCAGAAGTATAAGTTTTAAATTTATATTTAAATTTAAATTTTAAATTGAGAGAAAGGCCCATATATATCTTTGATCTGCCAGCTGACAGACCCTTAAAATAATGAGCCTCATGGTAAAGAGAACACCTAAATTCTAGATCTTGATTTATACTTGTACTCTCCAATAAAAGGCACAAGGGAGTTTTAGAAAAGTGGCTAAATGGTACTGGAGCAGAGAATGCACAAAAAGAACCTAGGGGATATTGTAGTTGTAGAATATAAAGAAATGGCTTTTTTTAAAAAAAGAAGCTCTAATGTAATAAAAGGTCTTTATAGTAATGAAAGAAGAAACTATTAAATATATTCCCTTCACGTGTCTTCCATCTATCTTCATAGAATGCACCTATTGCTACAACTATATTAGTAGAAATAATTCATAGCACATCCCTTGTATATTTCACGGGATTACTTATGTTTGATTTACATGTGCGAGGAAACCATTTTGAAAGTGGCATCAGCAAAAATTGGAATTAAGGGAAAATCTCATTTTTGTTTCATTGAATCTAAAATCAAAGAGTCATGAGTCCAATAATTCTGATATACGCCTAACCCTCCCTCCGCATTCCATCAGTCTATCTGAGAAAGCCTCAGTTTTGTTTGTTTCATGTTTCTATAGCAATATTCCAAATTGGGTAAGTGGTAGAAAACAGAAATTTATTTCTTAGAATTCTGTAGTCTGTGAAGTTCAAGACCAAGGTGCAAGCATGTTATAGAGGCCTTTTCACTGTTTTCTTATTTCATGAAAGGAAGAGGGGCAAGACAAAAAGCCCACTCCCACAAACACTTTTGAGAGTAGTATTCATACATTCATGATGGTGGAGGCCAACCTTCTAACACTCACATGAACTGGGGATGAAGTTTCCAGCACACAAATTTGGCGGGGGGGACACGTTCAAATCAACAATTCTCCTATTACTTTCACTTTACAGATGGAACAGGCTTATAAGCCCAGGACTTAGGAGGCTGAGACATTTGGATCTCAGGTTTGAGTTAGCTGCTTTCAAAACAAAAATTCCAAAAGTACTGGGATGTAGCTTGAAGGAAAATGTCATAATACCATGGGAAGAAGGGAGGAAGGGAGGGAGGGAGGGAGGGAAGGAGAGAGAGAGAGAGAGAGAGAGAGAGAGAGAGAGAGAGAGAGAGAGAGAGAGAGAGAGAGAGAGAGAAAGGAAGGAAGGAAGGAAGGAAGGAAGGAAGGAAGGAAGGAAGGAAGGAAGGAAGGAAGGAACTCAGTTCTTGGGTTTCCAGGACTCTCTCTCTCACATTATAGCATTTGCACTACTGGAGAGAATTATACAATTTTGATGTATTTCAAAGCTTTCTAATGGTGATATACAACTGCTATTTTTTATTTTACTGTTGTGGAACAGAGCTGTTTATTCTCCCCTCATCAATTAAAATCTAATTTGAAAGTTTTTAATGCTCCTGAGTCTATTGGTTTTAAGTTTTTCTACTTTGAAGAAAACTTCAGCTTTCTGATAGCCACTAGTTTCTGAAACTCCTAATGAATTTCAAAGAATCTGGTGATAATTACACAAATGTAAGATTATGACTTTGTGTGAGGAATAAGATTGAAAAAATAAATACTAAAAATGACTTTTAATATCATTTCATTTAGGCAAATGTTAGCAACGGGCACCAAGGCAGAAGAAAGAGTACAAATGGAGAAAGACACTAAAAATAAATACATTATGTAAGTCTTTCAAGAGTTGTAAATAGCTGGTTTTATAAAATGAAAATCTATAAAAATACTGGAGAAATTTATCTCTGCACATTTGACTTGATAGTAGGAAAAAAGAGCTATCTGAAGAGCATATTAATACCATAGATAATCTTCCACAGTATTATAGTAACAACCACATCTTTACTAGCTGGAGAAGACAGGCATGTGCATAGGACTAGAAAAAGAACTGTATTGAATAATAACCACTGCTTTTTCATGTTCTAGTAAATTTTTAGAATACTGCCACAAATTAGTATTCAGAGAGCTAAATAAAATGGCATTCTGAGTTTGTTATATATCACAGAAAATAAGATACTGGGTAGATTGTAAGATCATGGCAGGGAAAATAGCCCCAGTCCTGAGGTGGAGGTAGGAAATGATAGAAGGGTGGTGAGCTTACAAATAAAATGTCTTTCGTTCTTGAGTATCTTTGATTTTAAACAAGGGAGCTGCATTGAGCTCAACACTGTTCAGTTTCTTCTGTGTGTGCTGACTGTCAAGAGCAATTGGTGTGCCTACCCATGGTGCTTGTCTGTGTAGCTCTTCTACTTGTAGTAATCTGCCTACTTGTTGTGTGGCCAGTTGATGTAAGAGGGCATTCATTAAAAAATTGCTGACTACCAGACACATTGGGGATATTTCTGACATTTGTTAGTCCTGCCTCTTAAAACAAGTATGAGAAATATTTTAGCATCCTTGTTTTTAAAGAGAAGCAAGGAAGCTAAAATATACTATCATCGAAATACCTTTCCAAGTTTGCCTAGTAAGTTTTAGAGGTGGCATTTAAACTTAAGTGTTTTTAATTGAGTATATATGCTATTTTCACTACATTTTTTGGTTAAATACTTTAGCTTTTCACTTATTTTTTTAAAAAAATTATTGATGCTTTGTAGTCATAAATATTAACGGAGTACAAGACAGCTGGGTGTGGTGGCACACACTTGTCATCCCCGCGCTTGGGAGGCGGAGACAGGAGGATCGCGCAGGTTCGAAGCCAGCCACGCTGGCTTAAGAGACCCTGTTTCCAAAAATAAAAAAGTATAAAATAGGTCTGGGAGTGTAGCCCAGAGGTAGAAGGGCTTCTAGGAACCCCAGTACCACCAAAAAAGAAAAAAAAAAGAAGAAAAAGACAAAGAAAAAGAAAACAAGATGGTGGAGACATACATGCACACATCACTCTTTTAGCCCTTCCTCTATTTCCACCCCATTCCCTCCCCCTCCCTCCTGCTCATGTTTGGCTTAGTGATTGACTTTGATATGTTTGTGAATATACATCATGTACATTATGAAATTTCCCTCCCCTGCCTTCCCTCCCTCAGTTAAATCGCCTCATTTGCTCGTCTATGGTTTCTCTGTTCTTGTCTAGAATTCCTCTTATGACCCCTTTTGTCCCTCATTTTGTCCCTTGCTTTTGAATATTAGAGAGAGCATCTGATTTCCTACTTTCTGTGACTGACTCATCTCACTTAGCATAATGTTCTTCAGTTCCTTTCATTTCCCCACAAATGATGTAATTTTGTTCTTCTTTATGACTGAGTAAAATCCCACTGTGTACATATAATTTTATAATCCATTCATCTGTTGATGGACATCTTGGCTGGTTCCGTGGTTTGGCAATGGTGAACTGTGCGGCTATGAACATAGATATGCATGCATTAATTTGATAGTTTGGTTTTTATTCTTTTGGGTAGATACCCAGAAATTGTATTGCTGGTTCATATGATAGCTTCATTCCCATTCTTCTGAGAATCCCCCATACTGTTTTTCAAAGTGGTTGCACTAATTTGCAATCCTACAATAATGTATTATAGTTTCCACTTCTCCACATCCTCACCAGAATTTGTTGTTGTTTATGTTTTAAATGATTGCCATTCTAGTTGGAGTTAGGTGAAATCTCAGGGTAGTTTTGATTTGCATCTCTCTGATTGCCAATGATGTGAGCATTTTTTCATGCATTTATTGGCCATTTGAATTTCTTCTTTTGTGAAGTGTCTATTTAGTTCACTTGCCCATTTTGTGTGTGTGTGTGTGTGTGTGTGTGTGTGTGTGTGTGTGGTACTAGGGTTCCTAGAAGCCCTTCTACCTCCGGGCTACACTCCCAGACCTATTTTTTTATTTTTATTTGGAAACAAGGTCTCTTAAGTCAGCGCGGCTAGCTTCGAACCTGTGCGATCCTCCTGTCTCTGCCTCCCAAGCACAGGGATTACAAGCGTGTGCCACCACGCCTGACTTTTTTTGTTTTGGTGATACTGGGGATGGAACCCTTCTATCTCTAGGATACACTCCCAGACCTATTATATATATATTTTTTAATTTAGAAACAGGGTCTCTAAACTCAGCAAGGGGCTTCAAACCTGTGCAATCCTCCTGTTTCCACCTCCCAAGCATAGGGATTATAAGCGTGCACCACCACGCATGGCTGCCCATTTTTTTATTGGGTCATTTGTTTTCTTACAATTGAGTTTCTTGAGTTCTCTATATATACTATATATTAGTCCTGTATCAGAAGAATCATTGGCAAAAATTTTCTCCCATTCTGTTGGCTCCCTATTTAAATTCTTGATGGTTTTCTTTGCTGTACAGAAGCTCTTCAGTTTAATGCAATTACATGTATTGATCCTTTTTTAATTTCTTGTGCCTTTGGGGTGTTGTTAAGAAAGTTTTTACTTATGCCTATATGTTGAAGTGTTGGACCTACGTCCTCTTCAGGGAGCTGCAAGGTCTCCGGTCTGATATCCAAGTCTTTGATACATCTTGAATTGATTCTTGTGCAGGGTTAGAAAGTAGGATTGATTTTCATTTTTCTGCATATGGTTAACCAGTTTTACCAGTTGTAGAGTTGGCATTTAAACTTATGTTCTTTTCATTAGATATATATTTTATTTTACTACATATTTTTATGCCCTCTTGGGGGTAGCAACTTTGTCTTGCTGGCTCACCCTAGAGATCTATCTCCACAGCATCTGAAACAATCTCAGTGAAGTTTATTTAAGTGAGGTGAACAAGATGACATTCTGTTAATTTATTAAAACATCATTACAATCCACCTGAAATAGAAACTAAGAACATTGAGTTCTAATTACTGATTAACCATCAATTTTCCTTCACCTAATAATCTTCCCTTTACCTGCTTTTGTACTTTGCTTTATCAGATGTAAAAATGGTGCTTCAATGATTGTTGAAAGTGAGAATGTAGATTAGCAAGTAGGGGGTTGTAGGGATTACTGTCACGTATAAGGCATCCCTGCCTTCAGCCATATACAAGTCTGACTCATTACTGAGTCACTGAACAATAATTTTAAATTTCATTTGTATACAACCACCACTTTTTTCTTATACGTATCTGTTACAGAATGGTAGTCACAGAAAATTTTTTTGACGGTATTAATGAGAGAGAATAATATTAATACAAATTTTGGAATATAAAAATAACCAATACAGTAGTCCCTTCTTATCCACAATTTTGCTTTCTGTGATTTGTTACTAATAGTCAAATGAAGTCTAAAATACTATGTAGAAAATTCCCAAAATAAGCAATTCATACATTTTATGCCCTTCTGAGTAGCATGATGAGGTCTTTTACCATCACATTCCTTCCTGCCTGGGAGGTAAACCATACCTTCGTCCATTGTATTACACTACCTGCCCATTAGTCACCTAGTAGCCATCTCAGATCAAATCAACTTTGTAGTATCACCGTGCCTATTTTCAAGAACTCTTATTTAACTTAATGGCTTCAGCATGCAAGAATAGTGATGCTAGCAATTAATTATGCAAAAAGAAGCCATAGTGCTTCCTTTAAAAGAAGACATGAAAGTTCTTGACTAAAGGAGGAAAGAATAAGCATCAGGAGGAACAAAAAGTCCTGTATTACAATCATCCATTGCTTTTAAGCATGGGCCAAGAGGACCAAACTTAAAGCTATCATTCACAACATTGATTAGTCAAAAAACAAATGTGCCCTAGACTGTTGTGAAAAAGAATGTGATATGTATGCATTTATTCATAATTACCAATACCAGTCTTAATGTCATGTAGAGTGAAGGGAAGGGAGTGCAATGGGATCTGGGAGAATCTCACCAAGTGCATCTATGTATCTGTCACTCTTAACTTCATTATGATGTGTGATTACAATGGATCAATAAAAGTATATTTTTTAAAAGTATAGTATATAGGATTTGATACTGTCTGTGACTTTAGGTATCCACTGGGGGTCTTGGGATATGTGTTCTATAGATAGGGAATACTTTAAATCATTTCTTAGTATTATACACTTTCGTAGCACCCGTGAAAGCTATCAAGAACAAAAGTATGTCCATATTTTTAAAGCATCTTCTTGTTTCTCCTTTTCTGCTTGAATCTGTTAAATTTCCTCAGTTGTATGTTTTGGTTCACAGTAGTATCAAATTATCTGGTATTTTAATATAATTGCCACAAAACTATTTTGTTGCAGATCTTGTAAATAGCAGGAAGGATGTTTGTGTTGTTATTTTCTGATATTTGGAGCTGCTTTTTGATTTCTGGTATCATTTTTATATTATATAACTTGTTCTACATTGAAATGTTTCTTTTTCCTAACAGTATAAAAGGCATGAGGTAAGAAATCACAGTAACTCCAGAAAAAAAAAATAGACAGTGGTTTACTTTTGAAAATGCTCCAGTAGTTGAAGGTGTACACTTTTAGACTGCTTAGAAGATATGCCCAAGTGCAGCATCATTTTACATTTATTTCACATTTCTGTCTGATTTAGACTTCATGCTCAACTGTATAGTGGCTTTAAAATTCATCATAGGAAGCTTTGTTAGAGAGGATTAGTCCATTTATTAAAATATCTTTTTTTTTCTGTAAGGCTTTCTGGTTTTCCATAGCCTACGCCTTCACATGCTTGGATATATTATGAAAGTTAAAAATAAATGAATTGAAAAACATGGTTGGCATTTGAGATTCAGTCAAATCAAGGAGCAATTTTCTCCGTACTAAATCGAAAGTGTACGTGTATTGACAGCCTGGATCCAGTTGTGTCGAAGTTAAGTGGCCTGAGATATTAGGACTTGAAACAACCTCCAAGTGCACTTTGAAGGCACTGCAGGTTTCCCTACTTCTCTTGCATTGCAGATTGTCTCAGAGAGCAGAAGCTACCTTTGTTTCTACATGAATTTTCTTTGGGTTGACATAAGGTGATATCTAGCCACCAAGAACGTCAGAGGAAGCCTACTGACTGAATACATTAACATATCTGTTTTATTTTGTAGTTGATTATTCCATTCTCATTTTAATTTCCAGAACTAGACATTTCAAGCCACTGTGATCATACAATACTGGTGGTACCCTTAGTTAAATTACTATAGTTATATTCCAGAAGATGCGTTTCCTTTTCATGCAGGAGAAATATTTATACTCATTAACAATGAATCATTTAAGCTTTCTTGATCCCAAACTCCCCAAGGCCAAGAAGTTCTAGTGAGAATTATGCGAGGGAAGCCAGCCTAGGTGAGAGACAATTGTATCTTGGATAATTTATGTTACAGGCCTAGATTCAAAGCAGTTTATTAAACCACTGTGTTACTTAAGCAAATCTCATTTGTGGCTGGATTAGGAGATCACAAGTCTGTAGACACCTGGAAAGGCTGGAATGAATGCTCTTCTCTACAGCATATTCAGTTCTCTCACAGGCAAAAATGCTGGTGTGAGAACTAAGTCTTGACCAGCTCCATTCATAGTTTCCTGCAAAGCTCTAGAGTGTGGGTAGTGAAAGCCCATAACTACCCACCATATAGAAGGTCAAAAAGGTCATAGGCAAGTGAGGGCTCAAATAGGGGACTATTTGTCATGTCTTCAAAGTTACTCCAATGCAAATCAGAAACTTTTAATTTCCATGATTAAACAAATATGTAAGCTGGGTGTGATGGCACATGCTTGTAATCCTAGTACTTGGGAGGCTGAGACAGGAGGATCACAGTTTCATGGCCAGCCTCAGCTATTTAGTGAGGCCTTCTGCAACTTAGTGAGAGCCTGTCTCAAAATAAAGAATATAAAATGGGGCTGGGGTTGTAACTCGGAGGTAGAATGCTCCTCAGTTCAACCCCCAACACCTCAAAAATTATGATACATTACTGATTATTATTATTGAACTTATTGCTGAATATATATTTAATCTACATTGTTTCTTTGGAAGTTACCCTAACTTCACTGAGAGCTACACCATTAATTGGAGATCTGGACACCAACTTCAAAAAAATAGAACTCTGATGTTTTTATAGTTAAAGTAGCAACATATTCTGTTAGTCAAACATGTTTTATCTACTCTGTTCCTATTAGCATGAGACATTGATAATGATTGTTCCAATTCAAGACCTGCCTGGCAAAGCAGAAGCTCCTGTGTCTCAGACACATGGCCAAGACAGGGACCATGCCCCAGACCCTTCCCAGCAGTCTCTACTCTACTGTCAGCAAACAGCATGGGAAAATACAAGATGTTCAAATATAGTTTACAAGAATGAGTCATAAGTACATGACAAGATTAAAAAAAAGACAACATAATCTTTATAACCAATATTTATATTTAGGTAAGCTCCTCCAAAGACCCATGTGTTAAACACTGGATTTTTAAGATTGGTTCTCAGCTTTTGTGGCCAGGGGGAGAAGTATGAGCCTTTAAGAAGGGAGAGACCTCATGAGGTGCCTTAGATCATGGGAGCATGAGCTCAAGTTGTGGAATTCCCATGTCTCCACTTACCAGTCTCCACAAAGTGAGCAGTTTCCTGTGCTGTGTCCTCCTGCCATGATGTACCACCTTACCCCAGGCCCAAAAGCCATGGGACCAATGGACCAGGGAAAGGAACCTCCAAAACTCTGAGGCAAAATAAACCTTCCTGTTTTTAACTTTATTATATTAGGTATTTTGTTAGAGAATAGAGTGATGACTCACACCTCAATGATAAAAAATAGACATTGATTTAAACTTCTGAGAGACTCCTGCAGGGGTCTTACCTAGAACCCCAACCTCTCCTCAGTAGCACTCTCTGCTTACAAATTAACAGGCAATTGTATGTATTGCTTCTGTTCGTGTTAACTTAATTATAATTATGGTGAACATATATCCAGCTCATTTATGTTATGAGTACACCTCTGTTTATAGAGCATCTCAGCACACAGAGTCTCAATAAAGGTCACATGTTAATAAAAATTCATGGAGAACAGGAGAAAAAAAGGAAAATAAAGTACAAGACAAAGAAAAATTATCAAGGCTAGAAGAACATAGCCATTATTATGGAAGTCGGAAGAAAAACTGACAAATTCCTATTAATTGACAGAGGAAGTGGTATTTGGCGATTAGTAAATTACTAGCTCAATGAGAATAACACTATTAAAACATCATTTTATCTCTTTGAAGACCATTCAAAAATATGTACTTGGACTAACTTTTGCCTTTAAATTTTCTTCTTTTAAAAACGGAATTGTGGACTAGGTGTGGGGGGTTATACAATAACAAGTAAAGTTACCTGGGAGATGGTGTAGTTGGAAGTTAAAAGGAGGAAAAACTGAATTTTGTGTCAGAATTCTATGTTTCAGAAATATGAAACAAGATATGTACAATTTAAAATGCTAGTTAGGGAGTTGGAATAAATGAATTGCTGATTACAAATCAGTAAAAGACTAAAATAAAAATCTTCATAAGAGTGATATCTATGTATGTATCAATATGTTAGGAAAAATAACACTTTTTTAAAAATTTTAAGTATAGTAGGAAAACATTTAATCATTTGCTACCTGCTTAACAATATTGTCATTAGCTTATTTTGATTGCCCAGCTGCTATTATCTTTGAATTTAGCTGTATTGTATATAATAGTTTAGAAAACCCCTCTGCCTGTTGTGTAAGTATATTTGTAGAAAGCAAAGAATTATGTTACATTAAACTGTAGTATGACTGATAGAAGTTGAAAACCTCACCTGATGGGATTTCTTAAATTATCACTTTGTCTTCTTGTTCTCTAAGCCATCTGTGTCTGACAGGAATCAGTGCTACTTTGGGGGAAAAATATTAGTTTTTCTTTCTAACCTTCCTATCTATATTTTTTCTTTTTATTGACAATTCAGAAACAATGTATTTGAACTCACAAAGTATTTTCTATATTATATATTGTACAATTTTAGTAGTCACAGATGATTAAGTCTGACATACTCTTCTAGATCATCGGCAAACTGTAGACAGAGATTGTATGCTGTGTTTTGTTTCTCCTTCTTGATTATATTTATTTAATTAAAATATTTTTGTGCTTCCTTTTACTGGAAGTATCTCTTGCTTCTGATACAAATGTCAATTGGACAGTGTTAGAAAAATGCAAATATATAAACATGTCATGATGTATTTTGTATTAGAGTTAGACAAGAAATATCCTCCAAACAGCACATCTATTAATATTCAAGATTGATGTAGTTAAGTCATGTGAGTTGTACTCTCATCAGGATGGAAGAAAGCTTGGCGTCATGGGGTGTGGATAGAGAATGTGAATCCCTATGGGTGTGGTTTCGGGGATTGTGCTTGCGTCTGAATCCCCTTGCTGGCCTGCTCTTTCTTGCCCCATAGAAATACATATGGGAAACAAACACAATGGAATTCTACTCAGCTATAAGGAAGAACAAAATCATGTCATTCAAACACCAGGCAGAAGACCCACATCTACTGTAATGTACAAACCTGGCACCTCTTGTTCTTCTAGGGTAAAATAATTGCAGAAATCATGAGTGCACTGGGCTTATAGATCTGTGAAGGAGAGGAAAATACATCCAAGGGTGCTGGAAAACAGAATTTTGCAATTGATTCAGCCAATAAAAATAATAACGGCATAAGCCTCAAGATTAGAAAAGAAAGAATCCGCTTGGCGTCCTCGGCTCTGTCTTAAGCGCCTTTACCTGTGTTGTATATTTAAAAATCTCAAAGCACTTATTAGACTTTGTGCTCTCTGCTAGAGTGTTTTCTTCATTAACCCCTCTCTCAAAGGACCTTAGAAAATCTAAGACCCCTGAATCATTACCATCAGTCGGGATCATTCTTCTGAGTTCAGACACATATATCCAATCAGCTATTCACTGTGTCCAGATGGGATGCCCTAAAGGAAATTCAATCTCAGCAGGTACAAAGGTGAATTCATTATCTTTTCTACAAAACTGTGTCTTATCAAGGCTTTCCCTGTCTCAGGGAATGAAAAAAGAATATCTATCTCATTTGCAAAGACAGAATTGTAAAAGTTAAAACAGGTTTTTTCATACCCCATAAAACGATTCTTCAATTGCACTGGTGTGTGTGTGTGTGTGTGTGTGTGTGTGTGTGTGTGTGTGTATACACCTGTGTGGTATGAAAGACTGGATCCAGAGGTGCTCTACTTCTGAACAATACCAGCTCTATTTTATGTTTTATTTTGAGACAGGATTCCCAAGTAATGGAATTACAGATGTGGATCACATGCTCGGTTCTTCAAATGCTTGAGTTTTAGTCTTTCCAAGATGACGTCTTGTTTCCACCTACAACGCTTCTACCCTCCTTGTCTAATCTATTCTCATCTACTCTTAGGCTACCCAGAATACTGTGTGCTGACAAGAACCCGTTCTTGTTGTGTATTTTTGTTTTATTTTTATGAAACTCTGCCAAATTCTACTGAGTTAAGTACTTGTCTAAAATGTATTCCTTTCTGTTAAGTTAGTACTTCATAAAAACTATATTCTAAACAGTGATTCCTAGGGGTGGTAAAAAGTTATAGCTTAAAATGTGTAAAAATACAGTTATATAGAGGAATAAATCTAAACTATAAAACAAGGGCTATAATTAATAATATTTTCATGTATACTGGAAATTTTCTAAGTAGATTTCAGGTGCTCTAGTCACACACCAAAAAATAAGTATAAAAGACTAAGATAGATGATAGATAGATAGATAGATAGATAGATAGATTGAATGATTGATTTGGCTATAACTTTCAGCATGTTTATGTATATAAAACCTCATAATTAAATACTCATACTTAAATACATGAACTAAAATTAAAAAAAATTTTGAATAGACAAATAGTTAAGACAAGAATTGAGAACTGTTGAGTATTTGTAACCTGGCTGTACTTTTTTATATTAGAATCCTTTCTTTGCAGTATTGGGGATAAAGCCAAAGGGCATTCTACCTCCAAGCTACACCTCCAGCCCTATTTTTTATTCTTTATTTTGAAACAGGGTCTCACTAAGTAGCTGAGGCTGTAGGTGAAGGGAAATATATGCCCTGACTAAAAATTATAATTTTTTTACAATTAATTTAAAATTGCATCAAAACCTATGTTACTTGCAGAGCAGTATGATATAGGAGTATAGGAAATAAAATTAAGACTAGCAGTATCGATTTTTGTTAAAATTCACCACTTTATAAGAACAAGCAATAATGTTAAAAATCTCCTGAATATTTGTCTGGTGTTATGTATGGTGTTGTGACTAACTTGTACTTGATAAAGTCTAAAGTCTAAGGTCTCTCAAATCCTTTAATTAGTTACCTGTAAAAAGAAATCATACATATCTGCCCTCCCTGATTGAAAATTGTATCTATAAAATGTTAACAAAAATTTGTGGAAATGCATTAGAATATAGAAAAACTAAATATAAAAACTTTGCTTCATGACAACTATTGCACATTAAATAAAATAGCCTAATTCTTAAAGATTATACTACAGATCTATAATAATAAAAATAGCATCATATTGATACAAAAACAGATACAAAGGTCAATGTAACAGTATAGAAGATACAGAAACAAATCCACACACTTACAGCCAGTTGATTTTTTTAATTGAAACATAACGTTTCTCTCTCTCTCTCTCTCTCTCTCTCTCTCTCTCTCTCTCTCTCTCTCTCTCTCACACACACACACACACACACACACACCATATATATATATATATATATATATATATATATATACACAAATGAATATCCCTCATAAACACCAATGCAAAAATCTCCAATAAAATACTAGTTAACCAAATGCAATAGCACATCAAAATACCAACTACAATGAAGTGAGCATCCATTGTCCCCGGGATGCAAGGATAACCCAACAAATGTCAATCAAAAAACAAGTATACTCCATCAACAGAATAAAAACAAAAACAATATGATCATCTCAATGAATGTAGAGAAAAAAATCAAGTTCACCATCCCTTTTTGATAAAAACATTTGATACATAAGCTGTAGAAGAAACCTGCCTCAAAATAACAAAGGCTAAACATGACAAACCTACAAACATATTATACCATGAGGGAAGGCTAAAACTGTTTCTTCTAAAGTCTGGAATAAAACATATATAGCAAGTTTACTACTCTTATTCAACATATACTGGAAAGTATTAGAGTAAATAAGGAAGAGAAAGGAATAAAAAGTACATAATTAGGAAAGAGGAAATGAAATTATCTCTTTTTGCAAACAAAATGATTTAAATATTAGGAAAACCTAATGGCCTCACGAACAAACTTTTAGAACAAATAAGAATATTCAACAGTTGCATGATAAAAAAATCAGTATGCAAAAATTACTTTCTCTATTTTGAAACAAGGTCTTGCTTTCCTTCCTAGACCTTCCTGGAAGTCCCAGGCTCAAGCAATCCTCCAGCCTCAGCCTCAGACAGTAGCTGGAACTATAGAGGTGTGCCGTTGCACTCCGTAATCAGCACCATTTTAAACAATAATGAGCTTGATGAAAAAATAAATCATGAAAGCAATCCCATTCAAAATAACTAAAACTATAATTCTTAAGAATAAATTTTCCTAAAGAAGTAAATGGTCTCTATAGTAAAAATCATAAAACATTGATAATAAATTTGAATAACACAATGTAAAGACATCCATTTCATAAATAAGAAGAATTAATATTATTAAAATGTCAATACTACCCAAAGTGATTTACAGATTGAATGCAAACCCCACTGTAATATCAACACAATTCTTCACAGAATTAGAAAAATTATTTAAAAAATAATATGGAACCATAAAAGCCCAAATGGCCAGAAAGAATCTTGAGCAAAAAGAACAAAACTACAAGCATAACAATACCTGACCTCACACTACAAAGTTTAGTAGCCAAAACAGCATATGGTGTTGCATCAAAACCACATAGGCCCCTGAAACAGAATAGAGGGCCCAGAAATAATCCCATGCACCCACAGATCACTGACTTTTGAGAAAGGCATTCACAATATACAATATAGAAAAGATAGTCTCTTCAATAAACGATATGAAAAAAAACTGGACAAACGCATGTAAAAGAATTAAACTAGACTCCTAGCTACATTATATACAAAAACAATTCAAAACGCGTAAAATAAAAGTGAGATCAAAACAATGTAGCTACTAAAAATAAGGAAAATATTTCTTAAGACAATATCAAATAGCACAAGAAATAAATGCAAATATAAGGCAAATGCGATTACATTAAACTAAGAATCTTCTGCATAGTAAAAAAAAATAAGTTGAGAATGAAGAGAGAGCTTGAAGAATGGAAATATTTGTCAACTATTTATCCAGTAAGGTGCTAATATACAAAATATATAGACAACTCAAAAATCCCATAATAAGAACAACACAAAATCCTCACAGAAATAATCCAATCAATAAGCAGTTAAATGATCTAAAAAGAAGATATACAAGCAGCCAACAGATACATGAGAAAATGTTCAACCTAACTACTCATCAGGGAAATGCAAATCAATACCTCAACGAACTAATCAACTCTCTGTAGTTATAAGGCTTTTATCAAACAGACAAAAGAGAACAGGCGCTGGCCAGAATGTTGTAAAATGGGAACCCTTGCATACTCTTGGTGAAAGTATTAACTAGTAGAGCTATTGCAGGAGATGGTATGAAGGATGCTTAAAATTTTTTAAATAGAATTAGCATATGATCCAGCACTCCTACCACTGGGTATATCACCAAAGGAAAAGAAATCAGTATGTTGAAGAAACATGAGGACATGTTTAATGAAGCACTATTCACTATAGTCAAGATGTGGAAACAACCTTAAATTCATCAACTGATGAATGGATAAAGAAATGTTGTGTATATATATAATAGAATACCATTCAGCTGTCAGAAGGAATGAAGTCTGGTCATGTTCAGCAGCATGAATGTAAAAGGAACATATTATGCTAAATAAAATAAGCATAGAACTTTCATGATTTCATTCAATGGTGAGATTTTTTTAAGAGTTGATCTCATAGATATTGTTGAGTAGATTGGTGGTTCTCAGAAGCTGGAGAGAGGAGCAGTAGGGAAGGCTGGGGAAATATTGGTCAATGGATGCTAAGTTACATAAGAGAATCAGTCCAGTCTTACATACACCCTATTACAAAGTAGGGTTACCACAGATGATAATAATGTGCTACATATTTCACGAAAACTAGATGAAAGGGTTTTTGATGTTTTTGGCCACGAAAACATTATAAATATTTGAAAAAATGGATAAGATAGGCTTGCCCTGGATTGAACTTTACTTAATGCATAGATATTGAAACAAGACATTACATCTAAAAATAAAAAAATTGCATGTGTCAGTAAGAGAAAAACAATCACTGGCAAGAATATGAGAAATTTAAATATTTATGCAAAGCTTTTGGCAATGTAAAAGGATACCACCACTATAAAAAGTAGTATACAATTTCCTCAAAAATTAAAATTAGAATTACCATATGATGCAATTCCATTTCTACATATATGTTCAAAGGAGATGAAATCAGTATCTCAAAGATATATCTGAACTCCCATGTTTGACAAAGCACTGGTCACAGAAGCAAAGATATGGAAGCAGACTAAATGACTATCAGCAGATGGAAATATAAGAAAAATGCCAAATGTTCCAGTTTAAGTGGTGCGAGGGGTCTTTTTCTTATTCAATTAAAGTTTGTTGAATAGAAAAATTAAAACTAATAGGCAGCTTGGTGCAGCTTTAACAAATCTTTATTACAAAATCAGTAGAAAATAAAAAGAGAAGAGAAGAAAAAAGCAGTGTGCTGGCATGCACACTGGAGAGCCCAAAAATGGAACTCTCCCCCTCCTGGGACCCCAGCCCTTAAGTAGATTTAATACTGGCATCTTCTTATCAGTGTTGCCCAGGCCATGGGCTAGTAACTTATTCCTTAGGCAAGTGGTGTCTCTTTGTCTCCGGACAGTGCACGGGTCAATAATCTACCTGGCCTTTGCCTCTATTGCATTGGGCAGTATTGGCTGTTCATCAACTATGGGTGCTTTGTGAGCTTTCCTATACCCAAGCCAGGTCACAAAGGAAGGAGGTAAACAGAGGCACTGATTACCTCTAATAGTTTTAGGGCTAAAGGCTTATATTGTCTCTAAGGCTTTCACTATAGGTTAATTATTAGAATGAATGTCAAAAACATAGGGGACTCTGCACTGTAACAGCTGCCTGAGTCCTGCGCAGCAACCTGGCCCTGACCACATTTTACATCTTGAAAATTAATAACCAAAGCAATTTTCCAATAGCGGCACACATACATACAAACACATACATGCACACCATAGGACATTATATAATCTTAATAAGAGGGAAATCATGCCACACTCTGCAACATGACTAAGCCTTCAGGACTTTATGTTAAGGGAAATTAGACATGAATAAAATGACAAGTGCATCATGATTTTCACATATATGAGGTATCGAACACAGTTAATTTATTAAAAATGAAGTAAAATGGTTGATATCAAAGCTGTAAGGAGGGAAAAATAGGGCTTTTGTTCAGAGGATGGAGAGTTTCAGTTTTGAGAGAGAAAATAGTTGTGAAGGTTTTTGTTACAACCATGTGTATGTAATTAACATGACTATATACACTTAAAGATAATTAAGATGGTAAACCTTATGTCATGCCATGTGTGTTTATCACAATATAAAGAAAAGTAAAAGCATGAGAGCAGGGTGACATATTGAAATAAGTTTATATGGTTCATGTGAATTGGTTTCCTACAAAAGAGTTAATGAAATAGTGAGATAAAAGTACTTGTCTTTTTTTTTTTCTTGTTTTTGTTTTTGTTAATAGGGATTAAACCCAAGGGCATTATACCTCTGAGCTACATCCCCAGCCCTATTTTACTTTTTATTTTGAAGCAGTATCAAAGTGGTTGAGGGTTTCAAGAAATTCCTGAGGGTGGCTTCAAACTGTGATCCTCCCGTGTCAGCCTCCCAAATACTGTGATTGCACGCATATGACGCCACTCACAGAAAGGTCCTTATTAATTTGTGCAGACATCACATAGAAATATATCTCCTATATTTTCACCAATGTTTACAAACATAAGAATATAAAATCTCCAAGAACTAAGTTTCAGACTTCTTACTTCAAGATGCCAGTAAAATGTATTCTAAAAACGTCTGCATATGTAAAGTCAGAATGTAGGTCGGTCCTAGAGATCACCATATATAGAGGTGAGAGGAAATCTATGGGAGTGAGGGCTAAAAACAGTGCAGAAGTGCAGGCGAAAGATCATTGCGAGACATTAACAATTTGTGGCCCTAATAAAATAAAGCTGAAGGAGAAAAGTTTAAAAGGACATAGAGAATATTCAATCACAGCCTTTGAATCCCAGATGAATGATCATAGGTGTATTTCAAGAAGCACCGAAGAAGATATATTTTCCCACTAAAACAGTCGTTTTGGTCTCTTCTTGATTTCTTATTTTAGGTCTAAATAGTAGTCAGTTTTCTTGAGTAATATTTTCTCTTGGATTTTATAAAGCATCATTGATCTTCCACAAATAATACTGTGGGAGGGAGAACAAAACTAAATCCAATTCTGAAGCACAGCTTGATGCAAGGGTCTGAAATTTAATTTTTAAGTGAGCAATTTAAAAAAAAACTAATTGCTAAAAATCACACAAGCTCTTAAGTGCAGAAAAAGGGAAATGTCTTTTAGAAAATTGAAAAGACTTTAGAGACAGTGGATAAAGAAGAGATCTCCATCTAATTGTTGTATAGTCATTCTGCCAATTATGACAGCCAATTTGCATGTTTAACTGAAAAGAAAATAGCAAGCAACACCTGAATGCAAATGAATATTTTGTTTGTTCCTTTTAATAAGCAGGTAAAATACTTACACAAAACCAAACATTGAACCCAGAGAAAAGAACTATCAACACTCAATTTAACATTTGGCCTGTTATTGTAGGAGTTACCTTTAAATATGCACATTCACAAACAAATTCGCTCATCCAAAGTAAAGTAAAATGTAATGTAAAATGTCCTATGTCAGAGGCTGTAGTTACCAACACAACTTTCTGGTCAGAATGGCCATTCAATTAAAGTTTAATTTAGCCAAAATTTCCCTGTTACCAACAGTTTAGTTAAAAATAAGAACTGTTTCAATATACATCAAATGATAAGTTGTAATGTCAAAGATAAACAACAAATAAGAATAATAACTCGGCCTAAAATAATTTAGGCAGACTTGGGAAAGGACAGTTGCCACCAGATGTAATTTAGACATCGGTGAGAATTTTCTGCCACCCTTTCCTTCCATTATTTTGATCAGATGGCCTACTACATGGAGAACGCCACAATTACTCTGACAAGTAAGAACTTAGGGGAATTTTTTTTTTGAGCTGTGAAAATATAATATTATAAATAAATTATAATATTATTATAATATTATATATAATAATAATAATATGAGGATGAGGATGATGATGATGCAAGGATAGAATACACAGTTCTGCCAGGCTTGACATCTATTTGGTGTCCGGTCTTTGCGGCGGTATCTCACCATTCTCCAGCCCTGAGCTCTTGCTTTGACGTGTCGGATGAGGTGAGTGTCAGCCCTTCCCTCTAAGAACTAGGACGTGGAGTCTCAGCCAGGGGCTGAATGTGGCGCTCTGTGCTACGAGCCATCCTGCACTTGGCATATTTTAATTATTTATTTTCTACTCCCCCCACAATATAGCACATTCTAAAAAGACAGAAGCTGTCTGAACTTTTGATCATGACAAGTCATGAGTGATATTTTTTGAAGAAGTTGCTTCTTTTATCCCAGTCTAAAATGTTTAAAAACAATTTGTTCCATTCTCAGCTATGTCTCTGTCCACTTTGGAGATAGGTAGCTTCTATGTTCATCATGTAATTTGTGGTCAGTACCTGCAGCTTCATCCACAAATTGGAAGAAATGACTTCCACACGATGTCTACGATATGATTCTAATATAGAAAATTAGGACCATTACACCTTATCATATTTTGCAGGTCTCTCTCTCTCTCTCTCTCTCTCTCTCTCTCTATATATATATATATATATATATATACATACATATTATTGAACACAAGGAACATAGGTATATTCTACCTCCAATCTATGCCCCAATCTCTTATTTATTTATTTTTTTATTTTGAAACAAGATCTCATATGTGATCCTAGTAGTTGGGATGCTAAAATAGGAGAACGTCTGGTTCAAGGTCAGTCTCAGAAACCTAGCAAGATCCTGCTTTAAAATAAAAGATAAAATAGGGCCAGGGAGTGTAGCTGAGAGGTAGAATATCTCTGGCTTCAATACACAAGAATGAGAGAGAAGAAGAAGAAGAAGAAGAAGAAGAAGAAGAAGAAGAAGAAGGAGGAGGAGGAGGAGGAGGAGGAGGAGGAGGAGGAGGAGGAGGAGGAGGAGGAGGAGATGGAGAAGAAGGAGGAGGAGGAGGAGGAGATGGAGAAGAAGGAGGAGGAGAGAGGAGGGGAGGGGAGAGGAAGGAGAGAGGAGAGGAGAAGAGAAGGAAGAAGGGGATGAGGAATGGAAGAAGAAGAGGGTCTAACTAAATTACTGAGACTTACCTCTAACCTGTGATCTTCCTTTCTCAGCTTCCCAAGTATTGAAAATACAAGTCTTGCCACCATGCCTGGCTGGCTCATTTAATTTTTAACTCATACTTAAAAGAATTTAATACCTGCACAAAACTTACAAGGTGTTAACATATTAACTCATATAGCCCACAATGATCCTTGAAGTCTGCTGCCGTTCTTAAGATCTTATATACAGAGGTAAAATCTGAGACAAAAGGTGCCGTTTGACAGAGGTGATGCTTCAACCCAGGTTGTCAGCCTGAGTTTAGGCCCTCAATTCCTGCCCCAGTTAGATACAATTTTCCACAACAGGTAAATCCAGCTGCTGACTACACTGCATGCCTCTTGAGGAAGGAAGATAAAATTATTTTAAATAAGAGTGGAATTTATGTCTAAAGATAGAATATTCTAAGACTAACTGTTCTAATGTTAATGAGTCACTTAGTCTCTCTAGGTTTATTGAAATATATGACGGTCTCCAAACTTCATTCGTTGAAATATACACACAACACTTGAGATACTCTATCCATGTGGTACATTTGAGACCCTTAGCCTATCCTAAGCTCAGAACTCCATGGTCCACTAAAACCCTCCATTTTCTCACAGCCCAAGGAGTAGAGAGAGGAAATAAGCTTAATAATTACAAAATACCTGCTGGACAGGAAGTGGAGAAGATAGTAATAAGGAAAAATAGGTCAGCCCACATATTTTCCTTGGGGGCTAGGCTTTATTGTTGCCTATTCAGAGCCTGAGATGGTGGCTATAAGCAATGTAGATGACCAGTATTTCTTGAATGAGTGAGCAAAAGGTAAAATTGGGACTGATTTTTTTATTGTTTTTAACAATTTCTACTTTGTATCAGGGGGGGTAATCAGAAGAATATTTTGAATAAAGGAGACTGATAAGATAGAAGAAGAAATACAAAAAGAACAATGAAAATTAGAATCAGATGCTTAAAAGTACACACCAGACAAATTCCATTGCATTCTCTTTAATAGATACACGTAAATAGCATAAAATGAGATTATTCTTTTAATTGCACTTGCCTATTTTCTAAAGAATTTAACATAAAAAACAAAGCATGTTCTCAAAATCAATTTCCATTTTCCATTTCTTTGAAGCTGCTCATACTCATTTTCATAATTCAGAGAAAGGTTGCCCAAAATATTTGTTGCAAGATGTATGGAAAACTATTGAGAACCGAGTTACAGAAAGAATCCCAAATCTCAACCGTCTTTGCATGGATCTCATTAAAAAGTTACCTAGCATTTCAAAAAGTATAACTTGGTTCAATTGCAAGTAATACTTGGAAAATAAAAATATCCATCTGAAAATGTAATTGTGAGATTTACACAAGCTAGCCCATTCAAAGAACTTATAACAGCACAAGTCACAGTGGGAGCTCAATATTATTAACTGCTATAATAATTTTTGTGCAGTGACCAAGATTTATGAGGGAAAGTATGGATTACCACAGATGATACGTCAAAAAGAAAATCTGTCTGTAAATTAATTTGGTACAATGTCATGGTTTGACAGCTACAAAGACTATTTTCTGAGGAATATAAGTCATAGAAAGTGAACTTCAAAAAGACCTAGAACTTCGACTTATTAGACCATTTAGAACTTGAGATGTTGTTGGTGAAGCAACATTTAACTAAGGTAAAGAAAACTAAGCAAGGGAAAAATAAAATACAATTTTTTATCATTTGCAATAAATTTTCTTGCTCTGAGATAGGAGGTAAAGCAGGCATTAAAATAAAAAGCAAGAAAGTAGTTGCACAAATATCAAGTGGGGGCGAATGTCTTCTGGACAGAGTACTGCAACGCTACTTCCTCTCTTTCTACATCTACAGTAAAGATGAGACCTTTACTGTAGGAACACTTCCTCTACATTCAAGAGTCATGTGACTTTGGACAAGTTACCTAAACTCCCCAGGTCTCAGTTCCTACATCTATACAATGCTGGTGATTGTAGTAAGATAATACATATATAAATCCAGAAAAGAATTGTAGAAATAGAGATACTATGAATAAATCACCTACAAAATTCAAGGATTCTGATAAATAGTAGTGGTTGACTCATCCTGAAATAAAAACTGAAATTCTAATATGAAATAAAGATATGGCTTTGGGATATGCCATAGTGCCCTGGATCACCTCTGTAAAAGCCAGAGTCTTTTCCAGGATATTTTACTGGCATTCAATATCTAATCAATTGGTTCATCACCAATATATAATGAAGTTCAAATTTTAGCAAATAATTTTAAGATTGAGCTGTTGATAATAGCCATTCCAAAGTGAGAACAATGATTCAATCAACAAGAATATCTAAAAATAAGATTATATTTTGAAGGGCTTGGTGCTAGTTTTATGTAGGCTGTGTTAATATGCTACTGAGCACCTCTTTACCTTATGTTTACCCTGTTTTGTTATTTGCACATGTCATTTTTTCTGGTATTAAATGGCATTGATTGCATCCGTCTCTTCTACTGAGGAGTGTCCATGCCTTAATGTTGTTTGTTTTCCCTTAAAACATACATCATCCATTATTCATGTAAAGACTCAGTTAACATAGAATTGCTTTTGTGTGTGTGTGGTTCTGGAGGTGAAACCCAGGCTTTTATACAAGGTTGACAATCCCTCTACCACTGAGCTACTTCCCATCCCAACATATCACTAGTTTTGAAGCGGCTTACCTGATACCTAAAAACAGGGTAAATATTAAGTGGAAAAAATCTTGAAATTTTACATGACTGAAAAAATACTGTTATGAGTTTATCTTTCTAAATTTTGAATACTTAAGGGAATTGCTAAATGATCCCATGATTCAGTAGAAACAAAAGCCTTTTCACAAAAATGAAAATCCATTTTACTTTTTAAAACCTATAAGGATTTTTACACACTGACCTAGGAAAACATCAAGTGACATTTGCTATGTTAAAGTATTATTTAATTCAACTTTAAAAATACATGTGCATATGGAAATAGCATGCATACATTGACTAAAATCCATGCCATTTTTAGAGTGTCCATATAAGACCTCTCATGAAGCAGAAATTCATGGTCTTCAAGGTTCTATGCTATGGTCCAGAGGTTATGGTCCTCTGCTCTTCCAAGCTCCGCCTATCAGTATAAGGTTAAATAAAAACAAAACAGAAAAGAAAATGGTTCCCAAAGTTAAGAAACACAGAGGACTTGAGCATGGGTAGAGAAAGTAGGGCTTAATAGTATGGACTTCCAAATCAGAGACAAGTCTTAATACCAGGCTCTGAACCCTACAAGGTCTATAACATTAGGGATTTATTTATGTTCTCTGAAATTCAGTGAATATATATGTAATATAAAATTAATTTCCTCATCAACTGGTTATTAGATATGATAATTCATATGATATAAATATGAATAAATTTAAGGTAGATATATTTACTCTTTGAGATATAAAAAGCCAATCTTGATGTTAGCAATCCCCTGAAGAACTTTCTACAGTGAGCATGCATTCATGTAAAATCTTTAATCATCTGAATTCTTATCTTCACTATTTATTTTCCAGAGTACAGAAAGCTTCTCTGCCCTACATTCTGTTTCATCAAGATTCACATCAGAGGCTAAATGAGTGCCTATCAGATCTATGTATTATATAATAAAAATAGGTAACAGATTGACTGGATGGACAAATCAACAGACCATAAAATGGGCATGTTCACATGCGGACTCATGCGCGCATGCACGCGCGCGCACACACACACACACACACACACACACACACACACTTTATACCTTTAAATACTATCACATTAATAACTGCTGAATTTTGAGGGGACCCTTTCAATCAATAATACACTTTCTTTGTGTAGCTTGAAGGCATGTGGTATCTCAGGAACCCTTACCCCTAAATATCAGGACTGTAGTCTTCTCTCAAAGCATCTCGAGTTATACCTGCAAGTAAACACCAGTATGCCTCACTTGTATTCAAACAAACCTATCAGAAGCATGCACCACCAGGCTTCTGTCCTGTTCTAACTTAACCTAGTCTGTCTTCTCTGAACATACATTGCCTAGAAAAATCAGAGTACCTCATGGCAGCCACTGACAGTCCAAGAAACATGGTATCTGGCCATCAATGTTACATCTATAAGCTCCTGATGCTCAGCTCCAGGGTCTAGATTCCTTGCAAAAACAAGACCATATTCCATATTCCTGTATCTTTCTCTATCTCAAAGCTCCTAAAGCAGCTCTTCCCATGCCAGGAATCCCCCCAAAGTCCCAACTTAAAAATGACATCAGCCTCCACTTCTATCATTCTTCCTTTCCCCATCAGTTCAAGGACCAGGCAAGAGGCCAGTCTGAAATACACGTCATACCACCTCCATGCTTCTTAATTCTTTTTTTAAAAAATCCCCTGCTCTTGCAAAACCCAACAAAAAACAGTTATTCTCATAGATCTCTAGAGTATCAATTCATAGAACCAAGTAGATTTGGTTGGGTATAGATTTATGTTGATAATATAAGATGGCAGTATGTAGGTGATGATATTTAGTGTGTGTGTGTGTGTGTGTGTGTGTGTGTGTGTGTGTGTGTGTGTGTGGTGTTAGGGATTGAATCCAGGGCCATTCTACCTCCAAGCTATACCCCCAGCCCAATTTTTTATCCTTTATTTTGAAATAGGGTCTCAATAAGTAGCTGAGGCTGTCCACAAACCCCTGCCTCAGCCTCCCAAGTACTGGGATTACAAGCGTGCGCCACCACTTCTGGTTTAGGTGATGTTATTTAGAAGAGAGGGGAATGGCTTATTTTAGTAGCAGTTGTCCCAAACACCCTGTTTCATGTTTTTTTATTTTTTTATTTTTTACAAAAGGATGCCAGATTGCAAACCCTTTTAAGAGAACTTCAAATGCACTAATTATAATTCTATAAAGAGTTTTCTTTCATGAACTATAGAAATAGGCCATTAAATCTGCATGTCTAGAGGAACTTTTCAGTAATGTCTTTGCTTAAATACAATTAGTATATAATTTGCGAAACTTCAAGAAAGAGGACAAAGTAAATGATCCAGTTTTGTTTCAGTGTATGTGTGTGTAGAGAAAGTAATCAGTTTCTTTTAACAAATAAATCTATATTTTAATTGGACTTTACAATCTGAAGCAGAAAAATTGCATTACCCCCTTTGCACAAGTTCTATTGCAGTGATTTTACAGAGTAAAGCATCTTCCTTCAGAGTTGGTTTGCAGTGGCTTTTTTTTTTCCAAAAGCAAGATTTCAGCTGGTAAAGAGGAAATAAGCTTTAGGAAACATGAATTCCACCTCAATATTTCACTGAATACCTGTGTAAAAAAGGAAAGCAATCTTTTCTATCCAAGTTACAAGATCACATGGAAACTGGCAGGCTTCCACTTTGTTAACTGCAGCTTGGGTATTCGTTTCGCAACTTTTGTACAGGTGTCTATGTTCCTCTCCTGGTTGTACTGATTTCCTGTTTCTCATTTGGTAAAATTTGTCCAGCAAAAACTAGCCAATCAGATTAGACTGTAAAAGCCGTACTTCAGCCAATGGGGAATGGTGTGGTGGCCTTAACATTAGGAAATAAAAGGCTAAGTGAACTCTGAGCACTTAGCCCAGCGCGCTCACTGTACCAATGGCTCTTCCAACCCTTCTGCACAGAAGCAAATTTTGATTCCATGAGTTTGTGCAAAAACCATAACCATAACTGTTCTCTCCATCCATGAATTATGACTAAAGTCCTCCTCTTTCCCAGATTGATTCTAGGACCAATGCAGATATTGGATAAAAAAAATATTTAACCAATCTTTAAGTACTATTTACTTTTAAACAATAAGTGTTTAGGAAGTTATTATTCATAATGCAAATAGTATCCCACCCAAACTTTAAATTGTGTTTACTTCGTTGGGAAGCATTATTCAAAATGTCTTAAAAATATCAACCCATTTAATTTTCTAAACAACTTGGGGGATGGAGAAATTATTATCCGTACTCTATAAATAAGAAAATGCAAGCACAAAGAGGTTAAGTAACTTGTCCAAATTTTCACAGTTATTAATTGACTGCACTGAAAGTTCTTTAGCATGGGTAATCTAGATCTAAAATCTATTTCCTCATACACTACAGTTTCTTATGTTGAAGCTTTGATACGCTGTACATATTAAAGGCAATATGATCATTATTATTATTTTGTGTGTGTTACTAGGGATTGAACCCCGGACTTTCTACCTCTGAGTTACACCCTAGCCCTTTTTTATTTCTTTTATTTTGAAACAGGGTCTTACTAAGTTGCTGAGGGCTGTTGCGATGTTAAATATAGAATGTCCCAGAAGGACTCATGTATTAATGTTCAGAGTTGATATAATTAATCCTCGGAGACTTGCAATCTCATCAGCAGAGAAATTCATTGTAATGGATTTATTGTGTGATAACCTAGGCCACTAAAGTGTGGCTGGAGAAGATGGCTCCCTGGGAGTGTGTCTTTCAATCCACTTCCTTGTTTGCTCGATTGCTTCCTGTATTCCATGATGTGAGAGCAGGGCCGTGCTCTCTTCTTCTCTCTGCTGAATCCCACAAACGTGGCCTGTCATGGACTGAACCCTGGAATCTTCAAAAACTATGAGCAAATAAATCTTTCCTCTAGGTGGTGTGGTCAGGTTTTTGGAACACGGCAAAGACAGCCTCGCTAAGTTGCTGGGGCTGGCCACCGTCCTGTGGTGGTGCTGCTCTCTCAGCCTTCCATCTAAGCCCACCTTATGGGTTCATGGCACCATGCCCTGCTCACTATAATTTCTTTTGTTTTAATTTTTTGGGGGAGATTAAACAAGTTTATTTCCCAATAAATGTCACTTGTTATAAGGAAGTAGAACAGTACTATGGTTCTATTAATCTTTGTGTTATTATGCCTTGGTTAGTAATAGCAGCATTGATAAGAATAACATTTTAGCACGGTTTTCTATATATATAGACACTTTCACCTATAATGCCTCACTGGATTATTACAATATCATTACTATTATGATAATTGCAGATGTTTTCATTTTTTTAAAACTGGAATAGTCAAACAAGACATGGAAAATTTGCTAGGTGTCAGGCTTGGTGGCACATGCTTGTAATCTCAGTACTTTGGAAGCTGAGATGGGAAATTCTTATCAACTTAGCAAGACCCTGTTTCAAAATAAAAAATAAAATAAGGCTGGGAATGTAGCTCAGAGGTAGAATGCTTCTGAATTGAATTCCCAGTACCCCCAAAAAAGATGACTGTTCATTTGAAAAATAGCTAAATAGATTCTTGGAAAATAAAAATCATGATAACTCAAAGCAAATTTCTCAAAGGTTTCACATTCTAATACTATCATCCTATGGGTGAGAATCTCAACATACAAATTGTGGGTGGACACAGTTATTCAGACCAAAGCAAGCAACTCCTGGGAAAATATTATGAGTCCAAAGAATATGCCCTATGTACTCAGAAAACATACTGATTTTGTGTCCATTCAATCTTAATATAAATTTTGTTAAGGTTATAAAATAATTTTAAAGACCATTTATAAGCTATTAATATATACCAACACAATCTTATCAGTAATAAGACATGCACCAAAAATTTTTTTAGTTAAATGTGATGCATATTTCTCCCAAAATAAAACAGCAATATAACTAAAGTGTTAAAAGACAATTCATAAACACACTGATAGTATTAAAGGAATGCTTACACAGACCAGCCTGTCTGCAGCAATGTGGTCACCATTGTCAAAGCCCATATTGTGTTGAGACCCATGACAATAGCCAACGCCCACATTAGCTAAGAGCAGACAAGAGTATAAGTGAAACAAATACAGATGCGTTTAAAAAAGACTTACACTTTTGTTAACTGACAAAAACAACGTCCAAACACAACTACCATTTTCTCATTTTTCATAACAAAGAGACAATGTAAAGAAAAGGAAAGAAAGAGTTAAAACAACACACAAGAGAAGTTAGAAAGGAAACACACACACACACACACACACACACACACACACAAAGAGAATATGAGAATATAACAGGTCTTATTAATATAAATTGAAGTCAAGTGACCTTCAGAACCCATATTTTTTATTTCAAAACTCTGATATATTGGCATATTTCCTTAAACTTCTGCTAATTTCAAAGATTGCCGACTCTGTCCTTGACCACATTTTGAAATTTTTTTCATTACCTTCGAACATTATTATTTATTTACTTATTTATTTATTTTTTGGTGGTACTGTGGTTCCTGGAAGCCCTTCTACCTCCGGGCTACACTCCCAGACCTATTTTTACATTTTTATTTGGAAACAGGGTCTCCTAAGCCAGCGCGCGCAGCTGGCTCCGAACCTGCGCTATCCTCCTGTCTCTGCCTCCCAAGCGCAGGGATTACAAGCGTGCGCCACCACACCCGGCCTCGAACATTATTTTTTATTCAAAAACTGAATACTATCTAAAGGTACTATATGTTCACTTTCTACCTTCCCTTGTGTGTTGTTTTAACTCTTTCTTTCCTTTTCTTTACATGATCTCTTTGTTATGAAAAAAATGAGAAAATGGTAGTTGTGTTTGGGTGTTGTTTCTGTCAGTTAACAAAAGTATAAGTCTTTTTTAAACAGGTCTGCTTTGTTTCACTTATGTTCTTGTCTGCTCTTAGCAAATGTGGGCGTTGGCTATTGTCATGGGTCTCAACACAAGATGGGCTTTGACAATGGTGACCACATTGCTGCAGACAGGCTGGTCTGTGTAAGCATTCCTTTAATACTATCAGTTTACTGACCCAAATGATCTCTCAGTGCCCAATTCTCTTCTTTGTACATGTTCCTTTTATTTATACTATTATTGATGCATTATAGTCTTATGCCATAATATAGTCCAAATGATGGCAACATACATGAACATAGCGAGTTCTGAGTGTAGTCAAATTAATCTCTTCTCTTTGTCTTTTCTAAGAAATTACCAAAGTTTTGTTAGGATTCTACTCTAGATGATCCTATCCCTTTTTTGTATCAAATTTTATTTAAATTTATTGGCATAACTCAAAAATAAATGCCATCTTACTGCAAAGTTGTAAATAACACAGAGATTTGAAAATAAAAAGGTGTATTTATTTTTCACCCATAATGCTTCCAATTCCATACCGAGAAGTAGCTGTCATTACTACTCTGATGCTTCAGTACAATTTTCAAGTTTTTTTTTTTTTTTTTTTTTTTGGTGGTACTGGGGTTCCTGGAAACCCTTCTACCTCCGGGCTACACTCCCAGACCTATTTTATACTTTTTATTTGGAAACAGGGTGTCTTAAGCCAGAGCGGCTGGCTTCGAACCTGAGCCATCCTCCTGTCTCCGCCTCCAGAGTGCTGGGATTACAAGCCTGTGCCACCACGCCGGGCTTCAAGGCATTTTTAAATGGCAGAAGAGAGCCTAACTAGCACGGTGGCCTATTCCTGTAATCATGGAAGGATGAGATAAGAACCTGAGGTCAGGAAGCTGATCACAGGTTGGAGGACAACCTCAGCAATGTAGACTCTCAGCAGCCTAGCAACACCCTCTTTCAAAACAAAAAAATCGAAAGAGCTGAAAGTAAAGTTCAGGGGTAGAATGTCCCTGAGTTCAATTTCCAGTAACACACACACACACACACACACACACACACACACACACACAGTAGAAGACATCTTATCTGGGTGTCTAAGCACCAGAACTTTTTAAAGCCTTATAGTCTGTTTCTTAATCAGTTAATGAACCAGTATGTCATAATCGAAGAACTTTTAGTTCATTATATTACTGTGCTATGCATAGGGCATGGTGGCTGGAAATGGTGCTGCAGTTAACCAGCTGGTGTTACCATAGAATCCTTGTTCTTAGTGATACAGACAGAGGATGTGAAACCAAAAAAGAATATGGAGGGTTGTCACAGTATAGCTCCTGGAATGACATAGATTGCCTACAATTATCAGTGTTTCATGTTAAAAAAAAAAAAGTTCAAGCTCTTTTTAGACCACTGAATTGTTGAAATATCTAAGTGTTGTTAGAAATAACATTGAATTAGACATGGCAAATCTTGGTTATTATGGATAAGTGATACACATGTGTATATGGACGGGAGCATTTTTTTTTTTTTTTTGTGTGTGTGTGTGTGTGTGTGTGTGTGTGTGTGTGTGTGTGTGTGGTACTGGGGTTCCTGGAAGCCCTTCTACCTCCGGGCTATGCTCCCAGACCTATATTTTATATTTTTTATTTGGAAACAGGGTCTCTTAAGCCAGCGCAGCTGGCTTCGAACCTGCATGATCCTCCTGTCTCCGCCTCCCAAGCATGCGCCACCACGCCTGGCGGACAGGAGCTTTTTAAAGCTAGCACGTCTGTTGCCCCTGTAAATACATACATAGCTCCACCTCACACTATTTAATAGCTGTGTGGAGTTGCACAGTTTATATATCAGCTGTGGTTCTTACAGGAAACACTTGTAGGGGAGATTAAGGGAACCAGAAAAGGATGGTAAAGTACCCAGGTATTAACACAAGAAAACAAAACATCCAAAAGACTAAGAAAACAGGGGGAGGATGGCTTTTGTTACTGGAATCCTGGGAAAGCTGTGACCATTGGAACCTTGCCCAGACTTCCCCCGTGGGGAGCCTGGCAATAGGTGTAGGAATACAGCTGCTAGCAACCTCATTGTGGCAGAGAAGTAGTGAAATATTAACACCAGAAACATTTTCTTACTCTTCAGTTTCGTTGGTACTTTCACGGGCTAATCCAAACAGAAAAACCAAAGGGCAGGGAAACCCCAAGTGATCCTCCCAAAGAAAAAATAATAGGACAGAGAACTAGATACAGAAGAGTAATTTTTTAAAAAGTTGAGCTTTTTGTGTGTTTATCTATGTTTTTGTGTTTGTGTTTTTTGTTGTTGTTTTTGCAGTATTGGGTATTTTCTATCTCCTAGAAACACCCTAGCCATTTTATTTTGAAACATTAACTACACAGCTGAAGCTGGCATTGAACCTGAGATCCTCCCACTTTAGGGTTTCATGTATTGGGATTATAGTGCGCATGCCTCTGAACTAGTCTCCTTTCTTGGCTGTTTGCCAGCAGTAGGGACCAGGAAAAAGAAGAGATGCCTGAAATCAGATTGAAATTTTTGATGACTTAGGACTGGACACTTTAGTGACTGAATTGAGACGCTGGCAAATGAATGCAAACAGGAATTATTCTTTGAAGGTCAACCAGGAAACCACGTAGTTTACCTGAGCAAGAAAAAGGAGAAGAAAGCTTCCTGCTAAACAACAGTGAAAGGACAAGGAGGACCACAAATGCAGTCTCTTTGTGACGCTGTCCTATGAGTCATGTTTTGTCTACATTGTAGTTAGATTCATTTGATCTGATGATTTCTAAGAGGAATTGTTAACATCTCCCATTTCAGTTATCCTTTGAGTGACTGATCTCACGTGGTCCCTTGAGTTTGTTTTGCATACCTTAAACTAACGCAGCTAGAACCAAGACTCTTGACATCTGTCTGTACTAAGATGGACCATGTCATAGACAGTCAGTCTCTTTCCCAACCTTCATATCGATTTCTATATTGTCTTACATTAATATTGTCACACCCATTTTTAAAATAAGTTTTACTTGGCATTTTTTATCCGATATTTTTAAGCTTTGTGCCTTCTTGTTTGGGTATGTCTTCTTGAAAATAGCATTTAAATAATGATTGTCTATGTGTTGTTATTTTGATTTTCTCTACTTAACTTACTTTAACAAACCCCAAGTTAATCTCTCTCCTAGGAAAATATAAACCTTATAAGTTTATTTTCATTACTCTCATTGTAGTTTTTATTATTTGCTGTATTTTTTATTGTTTTTGATACAATGAGATTTAAACATGGTAGATTAAATTATTAATATACCATTCAATCTTGATATCAAAGTTTTTGGAATTCTCTTGAGCTTTTTATCAGGATTCTCTATTCCAAGCAATAGATGCCAGTATAAAATAGCATAAGAAAACACATGTGTGTGTTTATGTGTAGGCTGACAACCAAACTAATATATGCACATCTATGTTCATGGCTGCACAATTCACAATTACCAAACTATGGAACCAATAATATGTCCATCAAAATAAAAATGGATTACAAAACTATGGACTATGTATACAACTTATTTCTACTCAGCCATGAAGAGGAACAAAATTATGTTTGTGGGGAAATAGATGGAACTGGAGAACATTATGCTAAGTGAGATTAGCCAGTCACAAAAAGTAAAACCTCAGATACTCTCCCTAATATGTGGAAGCTAAGGAGAAAAAGGGTCATAGGAGAAACTCTAGACAAAGAAGGAGAAACCATAGTTGAGCAAATAAGGTGACCTAAGTGAGGGGGATGGGAAGGAGGAAAAGGGAAATTCCCTAAGGTACCTGAGGTAGATTCACAAACATATCAAAGTCAATCACTAAGCCAAACATGAGAAGGAGGGAGGGGAAGGGAGTGGGGTGGGGATTGGGGAAGGGTAATTGGGTGATGTGTGCATGTATACCTCTACCATCTTGTACTCCATTAAGAGGTACGACTACAGTGCACCAATAACAAAATAAAAAATAAGTTCCCAGCAGTCAACTGCTGTCTCTGACTTGTGCCATGTCTTCCCTTCTAGACTTTATTTCTTCTGTTTATTTTCTTAGCTTGTTTTCTAAGCCTCCCAGCAATTTCATGACGTTTTAATAAACTCTTTTGTTTCCAAAAAATTAAAAAAATTCAGAACAATGAGAGGGAGGCACCTTGGTGTAGGCAGAACATGAGGACCTCACCAGGGCTGCGGGTGACTCTACCTTCCTGTGCCAGAGCTTAGTTTCCTAACTTTGTGGGATTGTTTCCTCAGGCTTTTTCTCTAAGTAGCGTCCCAGTGAATAATGATGGCTTTGGGTTCCTACTTTTATGCCTCTGAGTCTTGGGGTGGAGGAGCAAAGAGTCTTTTTCACCTTTTCCTCAGTAAGACAAAGTCCTAAGAAAGAATTTTGACGCACCAAGTTTCAATCATGTTAGACCAATAATTGGCTCTTGGGAACTGGATCACCACAATTGGAGAAAGAGAGTCTGTTAACAGAAAAACAAGGAATGACATCACATTTCCATTAGGTCATATTTATTTGGGATCAATTTGATTTCCTCCAGTAGTTTAGACATTTCTACAATTCATACGCATTACCATAGTGACTTATTCTAAAATTCAATGTATAGTTGAACTTGTATTTTTTTACTTATGTCTAGATTTCTTGAATACCTGTATCCAATTCCAAATGCAACAGAAACCTTAGTATGTGTGCAGGTCCCCTCGCCCACTGGCCACTTTCCCTTTTGAGGTGGATAGATTCAGATTGGCTTCTACTTTTTAAGCTATGTGTCCACAATTATTTGTTGTTTTGTTTTGTTTTGGTTTGTTTGCAGTACTGGAGATGGAACTCTAGGGCATTCCACCTTTGAGCTACAGCCCCAGCCCTATTTTTTATTCTTTATTTTGAAACAGGGTCTCAGTGAGTTAGTTGCAAAGGGCCTCACTAAGTAGCTGAGGCTGTCTATGAATCGCAATCCTCCTGCCTCAGCCTTCCAAATGCTGGGATTACAAGTGTGCACCATAAGCCTGGCTCCAATTATTTGTTTTAATTGTGCTCTTCCTGTTGCTTATAGTCTCAATAAGAGTAATTTTGTCTGGATTTATCTTGCTCTTGAAAATTATTAACCCAACCTGTGGTGTGGAACTTCATTAATATGGCCATGTAGGGAGTTCTAGCAGAAAATCTACATATGGTAGACACTTGTTTTCATAGTAAATATGCTCCTTTGAACTCTGGGGTATATTAACTCTGCTTGTAAAGGAACTATATTTTAATTTCTACAAAAGAGTACCTAATTCAGAAAGCTCTGTTTGCAGCATAGCCAAGATGCTCAAAGGCCAAAGGGTTTACATCAGACATGTGGTAAAGTATTAACAGAGATACTTTCTTAAGCCTCCTATTCATAACCATTTGTCTTTGCTGTGAATCCGTTCTTTATTACAGAGAAAGAAGCAAGGCTAAAAGTGGGTTGTTTGTGTTCAGGATCTGAGATAACTGGTAGAGATGGTGCTTGGGATTTATTTCCCACATCTCCGCTCCAGTGGTTTTCCTTTCTAGCCACCCTGCCTCTCACACAGAGCTCATTCATGTTACTGTTATCCTGTGGAATTGATGTCCTGTACCCAAGGAGAAGCAGAAAAGCAGCAAGAAGATTTGAGTTACCGCCATGAAGCAGGAAATAAAAACAGTCATTATACCACATGCTAGAAAAGCAGAAATTCTGGAAGTGTCCAGGAGGTGTGCTTGCTTGTTTTCTCCCTTTCTTTCTCTCTTTCTTTCTCTCCTCCCCTCTCCCCTCTCCCCTCTCCCCTCTCCCCTCTCCCCTTCTCTCCCCTCTTCCTCCTCCTCCTCCTCCTCTTCTTCTTCTTCCTCTTCCTCTCCTCTCTCTCTCTCTCTCTCTCTCTCTCTCTCTCTCTCTCTCTCTCTCTCTCTCTCTCTCCTCTCTCTCCTCTCTCTCCTCCCTCTCTCTTTCATTCTATGTCCAGCTATGATAGCACCTTCTGACTTTGGGACCAGGTATCCCTTTAAGGATGGCATTGCCTACCCTGGCAACTGCTATCCAGAGATCCTGCAGTTTGAAAAGCCCTCTCCAAGTGTGCATTAGAAATCTGGATCAGGGCTGCAAAAGTGATGCCAACTCATTACTGCCAGGAAGGAAGTGGCTTCTCAAACGAAAGGAAGATAAATAAGCTTCTTTGTCAAACCAATTCTAGCAAAAATAGCTGAAATGCTATTTAATAAGGAGCAAATTACTGTGAAGGTTCAGAGCTGGTTGTCATTTTAAGGAATCTGTGTCTAGCAACTTACCCTTTGAAAAGAGCACAAGATACAAAACGCTGTTTGTGGAGCTATTTCAATGGCTCCATTCTATGACATCATATTTAATTCTCTTTTTATGATAATTCTTACTTCCATTCCCCATAACCACTCAAATAGGATGGGGTCTACTCTAGAGTTAATAATACCCAGAAGCGATTTTTGTTTAAAACAGAACAAAAAGGAAGTAGGCGATCACTCTCTTTCTGTAAGCACCAGGTGGCAATAGACAGCATCAGACAGAAGCAAAATTATGACACGAGAAACATCACTGTCGTGATGTTTGAAAGTCTAGTTCCTTTCCCCCGTTCATTTAGCTTGATTTTATTTTTGTACTTTTCTTTTTGAAAGTAAAGTAGTTTCTTTGTTTGTGCTTTTGTATTTAGCATCCGTGTTTCAGTTCTTCTTGCTCCCGGAGTTTTGACTTGGGAAACAGTGCCCTTAGTGATACTTGGAGGTATCTCAGGGGTTGTTTGCTTCTGGCTCCTGTATGATATCTGAGGACATCAGCATGGGTAAATGTAGCTGGTGCTATTTAAAAAAAAAGAAACATGGGCTGTCCTTACAGAGGTTGTAAGATCTAGCAGATAATCTATAGGAACTCAGTGACTGATCAGGAACAGAAAGTAACCTGTTACTTGTTTCTACCTTTTCCTTTTGAAATTAATGTTACAGGACTCCTGTGCCTTCTCTATGCTGATGCAGGGCTTGGCTACACTCAGCCGGGGTCACATCTACTCAGAAAGGTGAACTGTTACCATTGACTTGACAGATGGACTGAACTTAACTTCTCTACTGATCTCTTTAATTTTTCCTTCTATAAGCAAAACTAACACTGTGCTATGTCCTTCTATTCGCTCTTGTAATAGCTTACAATTACAGACCTTTCTTTTTGGTTAGATTATAAGCTTTCAGAAGGTAGGGGCTCTGTCCTACCCATTTCAAAAGTGCTGGACACAGAGATGGTGGTCAGTGAAACCAACGGAAGCTTTGGAGAGGCAAGTTAGAAGGCATTTCAGAATATTTCTTACTCAATTCTAAGTCATTTAACTAGTGGGTTTATTCATTGTAAAGACGTAAGTCTGCTATTTTTATTTGTCTGGATTTGTGTTTCTATTCCAAGTCTACCGCTTAATCTATAATATGATTTAAGTATCAGTCCTCAAACTGCATTTTTAAAAATCTAGTCAATGGTCCAGACCCCATATTTTGCAGAGGAAATTAAGATAAGGATCTATGATAACATGTTATCTTTTCTTTAATCTATGGCTCTGGCAAGAATCAGGGATTTTGATGTTCAATGTGTACTTTTCCTACTCACTATCAGGCCAGTATTAAAAAGACAATTGACCCACTTTGTTCTTTTCAGTACCATCATATTCAGATAACAACAATACAGTATCTAATTGTTTGAAATTTACTGTATGTCAAATACCATGCTAGGTATTTTGAAATTGTTTTTCCCCTAAACATTGCAACAGTCCGGTGCTTTAAATACAGTTATTACTCCCATATGACAGTGTATTAGTCAGCTTTGTGTCACCATGACCAAAATGCCTGCCAAGAATAATTTAGAAAAAGAAGGCTTATTTTGACTCATAGATTCAAAGATTTAGTTTATGGTAAGTCAACTCCAAGTCAAAAGGTCATATCAGCAGATCACATAGCTGAGAAAAGCTGTCATGGTATCCGGGAAGGACAGAAATAGGGAGAATCTAGGGACAAGCACAATCCTCAAGGGCACAGCCCTGTGGGTCAGCCTCCTCTTGCCATGCCCCTCCTCTGAGCCTTACAGCACTGGAGACCAGGCTTTCAACAAATGAGCTTCTAAGCTTCCCAACCCAAAACTTAACAGACAATGAAGAAATTAAGTCAATCGCAAAAAGTAAAAAATTTATATGCTCTTTCTAATATGCATAAGCTAGGGAAAAGGTCCTAGGAGGAACTCTAGAAGAAGAAGGAGACCCCATAGATGAGGAAATATGGAGATCTAACTGAGGGGGATGGGAGGTGGGAAGAGGGAAATTCCCTGATGTACATGAAGTACATCCATCAATATAACAAAGTCAATCACTAAGCCAAATATGAAAAGGATGGAGGGGAGAGGGAAATGGAGTGGAAATTGGGGAAGGGCTAATTGGGTGATATGTGCATATATGCCTCTACCATTTTGTACTCCATTAAGGTGTATGACTACAAATCACCAAGAAAAAAATAAAAAAGGAGAAAAGAAAAAATAATAATTTGACTGAATTTGCTCAGCAAGTATGGCCTGCGCTAAACTTGAATTTTCCCAACACCAAAATTCATCCTGATACAACATTGACCTAGAGTATTAAGACTCAGTATTGGATACTTCAGTAGTCTTTAAAAATGTCAGGACTAAAAAAAGTCTTCATTCAGAAAGGAACATTTTTTCACATACAAGTTTTCTACTGTACACAGGATTTTGCTTTCTGTAGTTTCAGTTACCTGTGGTCAATTATGGTTCACCAATATTAAATTTAAAAATTCCAGGAATAAACTCTTCATAAATTTTAAAAGTTGTGTACTTTAAAAACATGTACTTTTAAAAACTGTGACTATTTATATACCTCTTTTAGACTGATTATTAATTAATGTTATTTATCTAGCATAATATTCTATTTTATACTGAGTATTCACTTCAGTAGTTATAAATTTATGTTTATATTCTTCAGGATGGCACATATGGCCCATTATAATATTGCCCCAAACTGTCTTCAAATTCAAATGAATCTCATATTGCTCTCCCATCCATTCCTTCCCCCCAAACACAGTGAATATTTAGATTGCTTTTATAAACTCACTATAGAATGAGTTAAATTCAATAGTTGGATTTCTTTCTTAAACTTCTCTATGGAATAAGTTTCTATTTTTCATAGAAAAAAGAGATATCCTATATCACATATGTATATCTTCTTAGAAGTTATCCAAGAAAGTATTTGCCAAAATTACTATATATTCTGGATACACATAGATGTTCTGTCACCATATTCTATTCTTTTTTTTTTTACAAAACTACTTTTTTGAGGTATAGTTGACATGCAAGAAAATGCACATGTATAAAATATAAATTGGGTAAGTTTTGGTACATGCATACCTCTATGAAATTAATAGCACATTAAGATAACAAACATGTTCATAATACACAAAAGTTTCTTCATGTCTCTATGAATTACTTTGCTTCCTTTAGAGTTTTATATAAATAGAATCATATTTATATGACATATATATAAGATATATGTGTGTGTGTGTGTGTGTGTGTGTGTGTGTGTGTCTTATTTTTGTTTGACTTTTCCACTCAATTATTTTGAAACTTATCTTTGCAATCCTACAGGTCACCAATATCTTCTAACAACCCTCCCTTCTCTAACTTGCTATGATTTCAAGAAGGAGAGGCCATATTTGCCTGTTACCCTAAAATATTACCATCTATTAACATCTAATTTACTACCCTAACTCTTCCCCATAATATTTGGACATCAGTCACACTTCTTTCACGGTGTTGTCATTTGAGATACAAATTTCATACATTATGTATCTTGGATAAGTAGGATTTGGAGAGAAGAAAGGTGACTATAAAACTTGTTGAAATTCCTGTTTTTCCATATTCTGTTTCTGCTCTGCTTAGCTGATTATATTACGCATTATTCAGTGGAGCATTTGCAGACATCCTTGTCTTCTAATTGATCTCCATATCTCTCCATTTTTTCTGTAACATACCTATTTACATTTTCTTCTCTTTATTTTATCCAGCACAGCAGATTTTCCCAAAAGTGTTCAAGTAAATTCTCTCAAGTGGAGTCTTCTCGTTGTCACTAGTATCTTCATTTCCTTGCATTCTTTCTTCAATCACTAATCCTTTGACTACATTATAATACTTTACTTCATCCCTGGAACAAAGAAAGAATACTTCACTTCAGGTAGAAGTGTAGTATTGGAGGCCAGGCGTGGTAGCGCACGCTTGTAATCTCAGCTCTTGAGAGGTTGAGACAGGAGGATCGCGCAGGTTCGAAGCCAGCCTCAGCTGCTTAGTGAGGAGGTTCTCAGCAACTTGGTGAGACCCTGTTTCCAAATAAAACATAAAATAGGTCTTGGAGTATAGTTCGGAGGTAGAAAGCCCTGGGTTCCACCCCTAGTACCACCAAAGGGAAAAAAAAAAGAAGTGTAGTTTTGGAGTGTATGTTCCTTTTTGTATGGAATGCCCTTTCAATCCATTTTTGCCAAACATTTTTTCTAGATTCAACTTGCATTCCTTTCTCAATCATCTTCCCAATTCCTTGCTTTTGTGTGTGTGCTAGGAATTGATCCCATTGAATACTGCTAAGCTACATCCCAAGCCTTTTTAAAATTTTGAAATAGGGTCTTTCTAAGTTTCCCAGGCTGGCCTTGTGATCTTCCTGCCTCAGTCTCCTGAGTAGCTAGGATTACAGGTCTACACCACCATACTTGGGCCTCAAATAATCCATTTTGAATGTGTATCTTCTTTTCATGACCTCCCACAGCAATTCTTTGTATATTTGTATTTATATCACCATTATACATTTAGCTCCATTAACTTCATTAACTTTATGGTAGATTGAAGTATTCACATTTTTTTTTTTTGTTGTTGTTGTTGTTGTTGCATTCAAGTTCCTCAATGGCAGCTTTCAATCTCTGATAACATCTTGTTCCTCTGGAATGGTCAGGAAATATTGTTTCAGCAGCTTTGGGTATATCATTCTTTCTTCTCCAAAACAGATTCAAGAGTTTCTATGGCAACGTTTCCACCACCCCATCCAGGAACCAATCATCTCTTCACAGTCAACTTCCTTCTTCTCTTCTTTTCCTCAAATCCTTCTTCCTTAAAAGTAATAGATGGTTTAGATGTGGACATGGGAGAAGACAGTGACAAAGAAGTAAGACTGATTGGATAGAAGAGTTAAAATGGGAGGAGAGGTTGCCAAATTTAATAAAGATTCTTTTCTTTAGTTTTCCAATCCTCCACTTTGAAATTAAGTGAGCAGAAAAGTAGCATCACTTCTTCGGCTCATGGTATAGAACTCTAAGCTATAAAGGAGATCCAGTTCCCCTTACTGACATCATTATGTAAAATAGATCTCACTGGATAAAGGAAATCTCGTTGCCCACGACCGACACGTCATTTTACAAACTTGTTTCTGCACATTCACCAATCCTTTGCTCTACTCTCAAAAAGACAGAGTGGCCCTCTCCCTTGGGTCTAGAAGATGACATTTAAAGATCAATTTCTACAGTACTTAAAGATGTGTTTTCTGGCTGGGTGGGACTCACCTGTCTCACATTCATATTTTCACAAAGAGAACTGAAAAAAAAAGTGGAGAGATTTGAAGTGGATGATCTCTGAAGTTCCTTTTATCTCCCAGTCTCCACGAATCTGTGACTCTCTAATATGTGCCTTGCAGGAATTCGGCAAGAATTAATGTTTTTTATATAATTTAAGACTTAAGGATGAAAGGTTTTATTCCAGTGCCAAAAACTATTTTTATTAAATGAAGCATGCCAGGGAAATCTGTTGTGCCTGGGGACAGCTGCTGTCAGTGGCATCCCCAGCTCTGCCTGTCACCAAGGCAGCTCCAGGGAAGAAGAAAGGGGTAAGGAGAATTCCACAGATGGAGCTGGAAATCACAGTGGGTGAAGAACAAAACACCCCTGAGATTCAAACAAGAAGGTGACAGGGTTAGACACAAACACAAGCACTCATGGAAGATAGTTCATGAAAAGACCCTACGTGGGTGGCCTTATTAAGATCCATTCACCTGCCAAGGAAGAGGGGTAGGTGATATCCCCTTGCCACACGCTTTAGCAAGGTACCTCCCTCCCTGAGCTGGTTCTCATCAAAGCAAGCCTGTTTGATGTTCCCATTTTGGCTACCTATGTAACTGAAGTGATCACCCAAGCACTCATTTTGCTTTCAGGGTAATAGATAAATTTTTGTGTGTATGTGTAGTACTGGAGATCAAACTCTGGGGTATTCTTCCTCTGAACTATACCGCCATACCTTTTTATTTTTCATTTTCAAAGGAGTCTTGTTAAATTAATGCATGTTGGTCTTGAACCTGTGATCTTCTTGTCTCAGTCTCCCAAGTACTCGGGGTAGGTGAACATCAGCAACTTTAGAAACAAATTTGAGGTCTATATTAGAGTAAGTTATCCTGTAAGGTTGTATCTGGTTCTTTATTTAGTGTATGTAGTAAGCCTGGAAATCTTAAAAATTATACTTTCTGCTTCGATAGACTTGAGGTGTGGTCTATGATTCTGTACTCAGATGATGCTAAAGCAGGTGATCTCAAGTTTATCACACGTAAGAATCCCCTAAAGGGTATTTAGAAACATAGATTGTAAACCAGGAATGGTGATACGCATCTGTAATCCCAGTCCTTGGGAGGGTGAGACAGGAGGATCTCAGGTTCGAAGCTAGCCTCAGCAACTCAACGAAGCCCTCATCAAAACAGCAAGTCCCTGCTTAATCATAAAAAATAAAATAAAATAAAGTAAAATGAAATAAAATAGGCCTGGAGGTGCAAGTCAAGGTAGAATTCCCCTGGGTTAAATCCCCAGGACCAAAACAAACAGCATAGATGACAGAATTTCTGTAGAGATTCAGACTCAGGAGGGCTAGGGATGGGCTGGAGAATATAACAGGTTTCCACGTAAGGCTTGGCCTGACTGAGGTCTGTGTCTTCAGTAACATTGCTCTACATTCTGAAATATTTCATAAAACTTCCTTTTTATTACTGCCATCACCATATATCAAATATTTTATTTGAAAATATTTTTAGGTTAAGAAGAGTAAAAGCCATAAAAATGTGAAAGGATAAATGAGTAACCAAAGTACGCTGAAGTATAAAGAATTTTGCTTATATTTTTCATCACCTCACTTATCCTAAATTATGATAATTTGGCCCAGATTTGTCTTGCTGTTGGAGACCATCAACCCAGAAAAAGATTTTAAGTTTACTAAATAGGCACTATTAAAAATTTCTTCCCATGGGATTTCAAAGAAAACTACATAGATAGAGTGATTATATTACACATTTTTAAATTTTTTTATTGGTGCATTGTAGTCATATATCTTAATGGAGTATAATATAGTAGAGGAATACATGCACATGTCACCCAATTGGCCCTTTCCCAATTCCTGCCCCATTTCCTCCCCCTTCCTCCTTCTCATGTCTGGCTTAGTGATTGACTTTGATATGTTTGTTAATATACATCGTGTACATTAGGGAATTTCCCTGTTCCCCGTCCTATCTTCCTCAATTAAGTCACCTTATTTGCTCATTTATAGTATCTCCTTCTTCATCTAGAATTCCTCTTATGACCCATTTTCTCCCTAGCTTCTGCATATTAGGAAGAGCATCCGATTTTATTGCAAATTAAAACTGTGAAAAATGCCTGTATTTATATAGTGTGAGATCATGAGCCTAAAAAAATTAAGCACACTATTGTGAGAATGCTTCTATCAAAATAAAGCAATCAGCTGGGTGTGGTGGCACACTCTTGTAATCTCAGAACTTGGGAGGCTGAGACAGGAGAATCTGGGTTTGTGGCCAGCTCCGCTACTTAGTGAGGCCCCCTGCAACTTAGTGAGACCCTGCTTCAAAATAAAATATAAAATAGGGCTGGGGGTGTAGCTGAGAGGTAGAATTCCCCTGGATTCAATCCCTGATACCTTAAAACTCAAGACTTAAGTGGGTGCCAGATGTGGTGATACATGCTTGCAATCCCAGTATTTGGGAGACTGAGTCAAAAGGCCCACAGATTTGAGGACAGCCTCAGCAATACAGCAAGGCTCTTAGCAACCTAGCAAGGCCTTATTTCAAAACAAGAAATAAAATAAGGCTTGAGTGTTGCTTGGAGATAGAATGTCCCTGGGTTCAATTCCCAGTACCCCCTCCCCACATACATAAGACTCATGTGGTACAATTAATAAATATTACATGTCTTGTTTTAGAGGTTTAACAAGTACAGATTCTAGCTTCCTAGCACTGCTCCTTCTACATTTACTGTCTGCACTATTGAGTGGCCAGCCCCAAGAATGGAGATGACTGGGAGTTCAATATCCATTGGCAGCCCTATTTTCTCATGATATATTTTCCCCTTCTGTGATTTTTTTTCCCAGTCTAATGTAGAAAAATCATAAGCTTAAGAATAGACAGCTCTCAGTTAAAATTCTGGCACAGGTATTTATTAGCAGAATGACCTTTAATTTTGCTCCAAAATAGCAACAAAAATATCTGCTTTAAATATTTTGTCTCTAAACTGTGAGAATTAGAGACAGAATAACTTAAATATTCATTTCTGATGTAAAGTGCCCAGTAGATAGTAGCTATTTTCTAAGGAGGGTTAAAGTTTTCATATAGTTCTCTGGAAATGGCTTTCTCTCTAGATAAATTTTCAATGATTATGTAAATATAACAACTACTAACTTATAAATTTTGATAAAAGTATATAGGTAAAAAATAAAAGAATTCTGTACATTTATGAATGCTATTTACTTAGTATTTTTATAATTACATTTATAAATTGCAACATTAAAATACATTATCCATATTTAAATTTAAACAGATAATCTATTTTTATCAGTATAGATTTGGAATTCACTAATTAAGGAAGTTAATATGCTAAGAAGTAATGTATAGTGAATAGTCTACATTAGATAATAGGGACTGAAATTTGCCCTGGGAAAGTAGAAAGTATTGCTAAAAATTAAAGAATACAACCCGGTTGATTCCTCAACCAAAACAAAACTTTGTATTAGTAAAGCAGATGGGGAATATTAAATAAAGAGAAGAACAAACCGAAATTTAAAGAAGGAAGGAAACTAAATACATGGTGGTTAAGGATGTGAGCAATTAGCAAGCCATAATCAATATGGAAGGCAAGATGGGACATACAGGGACATAAAATTCCAATTCAAGACATTGGGAATAAGAATGTCGCATGTAACTGATAAATGTAATGAATGCCATTATAATAAAAAGGTTTTTCTCAACTTACTATATGAGATATCTCTTTATTTAAAGAATTAAGGGTATAGACACTTAAGAAATAACTACAAAGTCATATAGAAGAAAGCAATTCAACAATGAAAGCTGTGCTGAGTGCCAGAATTAAACTAATAATCATTTTCAAAATATCTATATTTGGACTTTGATCCTTTTTGGAATATAATTATAAATTGTCTATATAATGACTTGTTGTTATCATTATTATCATTTATTATTATTATTATTTTATTATTTGCAGTACTGGGGATGGAATCCAGGGGCATTCTACCTCCAAGCTATACCTCCAGCCCTATTTTTTATTATTTATTTTGAAACAAGGTCTCATTGATTTGCAAAGGGCCTCACTAAGTGGCTGAGGCTATTCTGGGAACTGCAATTCTCCTGTCTCAACCTCCAAATGCTGGGATTACAAATGTGTGCTACCATGCCCGGCTTGACTATGTTATTTAATGCACTAAAATATTAATAATTTATTATCAATCATCAGAATCTGGCAAAAGAAAATTTTATGTGGGTAATACAGCCAGTTGTGATTCTTGAGCCTGTGGAGACAGAATGACAGAATTTATACCTGGTCTACCATTTACCTAGTAAGTGTAACTTCCTAAGATCATTGAGTTCAATATTGTGAAAAATACCAAGTACAATATAGCCCTTCAAACCATGTCTGCATTAGAATTGGTGCATTGTAAATTTTGCCGTCATCGTTATTTAATTATTTTTATCTTTGGGGAATTTCTGGCCTTGTAACTACTAATCTCATTACATTATATCAGTATACTTCTGTCTTCAAAATGGACAATCTTGCATTAGAGTGATGATTACCTGCGTTTTTTAAAATCAGAGATTTGGGGAAAGACTATGTGTTGGGAGAAAAAGGAAGTAATTTCAACTTTTTGAAATTCCCATTGCACTTAGCCCACAAACTAACTGAGGATACTTACCCTTCCAAATGGGACATATTAAAAGCTGTCAGTAAAAAATACAAAAACTTTTTTGCCTTTTTTCTGTTGTTTTGTCAGATAGATCAAACACTAGACACTCTATGAAATGTCTTACAAGAAATGGTAAGAGATTTATAATTCTGAGGTACCTTATTGATGGTCTTGTAACATTGCATGCCCACTCAAAAATTTAGTTAGATTTTTTTAATGAAATATAATTATGGATTATATATGAATTTTTGCAACAAATTGAGTTATATATTACAAAATATTCTTACTGAGAAGTTGTTTTTAATCTCAACAAAGTAGGTAAGTTATATGCTTTATCTGAAATTTAACTGCTTAAGGGCTGCCATATAATACTTCCACTGAGAACAGAGATATATAAACATAACAGTTGTGCTGGCTGCCTAGCTCAAAATAATTAATAACAATAACATAAAATAACAGTCCACGTAATATAGACTAATTCTTTTGAAATAATTATAACTTTTAATTTGTCTCACCACCTTTCTCTTTAAAATCAATAAGTAGGCTTTGGAAAAAGATAGATCTGGATTTGAATCCAGGCTCTGCCATCTAGTGGTTATAAAACCTTGAGAAAGTTATTTATCTTCTTGAAATCTCAATTAATTCATCTAGAATCCTATAACGATTAATATTACCCACCATATCTGATGTGGTGGCACACCTCTGTAATCCTACTTGAGAGGCTGAGACAGGAGGGTCACAGGATAGAGGCCAGTGTGTGGTAACTTAGCACGACCCTGTTTCAAAATAAAAGTAAGTAAAGAGGTCTAGTGTGTATCTCAGGAAGTGATAACGCACCCCTGGTTCAATACCCAGTACAAGTATCACAAAGAAAGGAAAGTTGATCACCACTTTGCAAGAAATTTAGCAAGGACTTAATATAACAATGTATGCAAAGGTTCTGGCACTCAGCTAGGGCCCCATAAATGTGAATTGTTATGATTAATATTATTAACCTTCCAGATTCTTCACTAACAAATGATATTTTGAAATGCAAGTTGATTTATTTTATTGCTGAAAAGTATTAAGGTACTGATTCGGGTATATAGAAGGAAAAAGTAACAAAAATACTGACTATCAGACTCTGGGTATTGGAGCTGCTAAAAGTATTAAATAGACCCAAGGAGGGTACCATTAAGAGAAATTCACAAGAGACTGACACAAAATCCATTTTACAATTTTTTTAGATAAACGCATAGAAACAAGGAGAGGGTTACTAGGTAGGTTATGGAAGTGGGATTGGTAGCAGCCAATTTAGTATTTTAAATGCTTGGATGCTCCATCTCTGTTTATAGAGTCTACCTGAGAAGAATTGTGCTGCGTTTAAGATTTCACTTTGAAAATAAATAGCAACAAAGGACTTAGAACATTAATGTTAAGAAGTTCTTCTTATTCATTTTTTTTTTTAGAATGCTAGGAAAGCCGAGTGAGGTGGTGTGCACCTAGAGTACCAGCTCCTGGGAATATTAAGACAGGATTAAAAGATACATCACAATCATAATGAGTTGAAGAGGAAGTGTTTTATTTCTTTCTATAGGAATGGTCTTTTCCACCATGTCTTACTTTATTAATCCTAAGACCCTCCTTCCCCCAAACTAAAATAAGAAAAGCTAGAGAGAAAACGCTAATGTCGTTTTTTGTTTATATCATTCTACTGTTACAGTAGACACCGAAAGCTTGGTTTACTTGTAAGCAGATTTGCTCTGAGATTTTCTTTCACCTTCTCAATTCTTATTCTTCCCTATTTACCACCGAGGTTTATCAGGGGGGAAGAAAACATAAATGGTAATTAGTGGTTTATTTAATTTTTTAGTTCATTTTATTAAATGGCATGTGTATAGTGTAGGAACCTGCAGCATACAGCCCATAACAAAATTCAGGCTTCTATTTTTGTATGAATTATGAGCTAAGAATAGAATTTTCCCTTTTTAAGATGCTAAAGTAGAAACAAAATAATAATTTGTGCCACACAATAATTCACCTGAATTTCAAATGGTTGTATCCATAAGTGAAGTTTTATGAGAAAACAGCTATGCTCCTTTGCTGTCCCACCATCTATGGCTGTTTTTGTGCCATCTATGGCGGTTTTTACACTATTGAGTAGTTGCAATACAGATCATGTTTTGCACTTAGTCGCTTAGCTCAGCTGCTTGGTCTACTGCAAATCACAATGACAGAGTTGTAATTCCACAATATTCCAGGTGTCATGAATGACACACTACATCATAACATGTTTCCTTATTCATAGTGTAGGTCATGTCAAAACAAGAAAAGAAAAAAGTGGACCCTGAATATTGCAGTATCCTGTTACAATGGAGTGTGGTTTATTTCATTGGCAAAATAGGTTACAAAATTTTTTGAATGCAATTACACTAAAGTCACGTTAAGAGAATAAAATATTGGCAATACCAAACTAAGCACTCAAAACTTCTCTAACTCACATCAAAACAACTCAGGGGAAAAAATTTAAATGGAGTATCTCTTCATCAATAATTTATTCACAAAATCAAAAGGCAAAAATGGTGTAACTTCAACTAAACTTCTCAGCAAGTCATTAAGCAGTCAAGTGAGGAAAGCTGTTTGCTAACACCGATTTATAAAACCATTATGAGTATACCAGCTGAAGAAATGTAGCCACAAGAAGTAATTAGGACTACCCAAATATTGGAAATAACAGTTTCTCAGAGTTGAAAACAATGTGAGCAATGTTAATAGTAAGTTAAAAAACAAGGCAAATGATTTTGAGTTGTTTTCTTCAGATTTTGATACATTAGATGATATTCTTACCAGTCAGATGTTCACAATTGTAGGAGAGGATGATGAGTTTCAAAGGACTGAACAAACCCCTGTCAGTAATCTCTGTGGAACAAATACAGGTGCGAATATTTTCAGAACTATGTTGCGGAGTCAGCACTAATTCAATCTACCTGAAGTGGAATCTGCTAAGATGTGTTAGAACTGATAGTGGTAAGATGTGTGAAGGAGAGAAGGGCTCATTGTTTATAAATTTGCAAAGCTTGTGAAAATGTAAGATGTTTAACCTTAAGCTTTTCATTGTATTATTCATCAGAAATTACTTTGTAGGAAATATTTGAATCTATGATGTTATGTTGAGCCTCTAGTGCTAACAGTAAATTTTATTCACTCTTGTAGACTTAAAAATTAGGTGAGTTTGAGCTCAGAGCCTAGATGGAATATTTTTTTGAATGAAAACTGCCAACACCAAGCTGTGTTAAAATTGGATTTTGTCATGGGCTCGGAGAAGTTTCTTACTGAACACTAAAAAAGTCCAACGAATGCTTATATGGAAATATATGTTTCAATAAAGTCACTCCCACAATCCGAAGTTGTTCGAATTACATAATATCAAATGTTCTATATGTGCTATGCTGTTAAAAGTTAAAATAGTCAGGTATTTTTTTACTCTAATGAAATTATTAAAGGGCCAAACTATAGTTTTGAGCTAAAATATGGTAGCATCTTTCTGATGGTGAAAAAGTTTTTCATATTAAAGATCCATTTAGCCCTACAGCTAAGGAGCTTCCACCTAACTTTAAATTGTAAGTGATTAATTAATAATGTGATCACATGTTAAATATCAAATATCAAGAGAAATATTAGTAGAATATAAAGATAACTTCCATAATATTATTGTGTTCAAATAAGCCATATGCTTGTAGATTAATATGTTTTATAGGTACCTATCTGTGTCAAGAGACATTTCATAGACCAAATATATAAAATTTCATTCCAGATCAATATTAGGAGATGAACATTTATGATCAATTTTTATATTAGAGAACACTAAATTTGAAATTTATGTTTGATAGCCATTGATATAGAAAATTATCACAAATATAGAGACTTAAACCTCTCTCAGCTGGCACAGTGGTGTATGCCTGTAGTACTATACTTAGGAGGCTGAGGCAGGAGGGTCTACGGTTCTAGACCAGCCTACGCAATTTAGTGAGACCTTGTCTCAAAATTTAAAGGGGGGAGGGAGGCTGGGAACGTTTCTCAGAGGTAGAACACTGCGGGGTTCAATCTCCAGTACAGACCCCCCAAAAGAAGCAAAACAAACAAATAAAAACCTCATTTATTATCTCACAGTTTTGTAAGTCAGTAATCTTAAGCATGTTATATCTCATGAGTTGACTGCAAAGAATAACACAAGTCAAAAATAATGATATGAGTAGGGCTGTGGGGTTTTTTTTCTTTCTTTTTTGGGGAGTTTTTGGAATGGTCTCACCTCTGGAACCTAATTTCTTCTCATTTCTTTAGCTTCTCCTTTTGCTCCGTCTCTCCAACTCCAGCTGGAAAGACTTCTCTGATTTTAAAGGATCTTGCAATTACATTAGACCCATCTGAATAATCTAGCCTTATCTTCTATTTTTGCTTCCCTAACCTTAGTTATACCGGAATGTCCCTTTTACATAGCCCCTTTCAACATAGTCAGGCTTAGGACTGTAGACACGTAATTCTGCCTACAATATCCAACTGTGCAAAATGTTAGTATCCGAAAAGAATGGAATTCTTCTCATTAGAAGATCTGTGTTATTAAAAAGTGTACTCATTATTTTTATATTTAGGATTTTCTTCATTAAAATGTATAGAAATTAGCTTTCTCTTTTATGTAAATGAATACATAATATCCTTAGTTTTTCCCCCAGGCTCATAAGCCTAATTTATGTGTTATCTGTTCCTTCACATGCCCACAAAATTTGCTGATTCCTGTTGTAGAGGAAAAATAAATTGGTGGTAACTTTCTGGAAGGAAGCTTAACAAGGAGCTTCTAAAGCTGAAAAACAAAAACTGCTCAAATGTGCCAAAAATATATATTACCTTTCTTCTAGGAATTTAAGTATGTGTGTACTCACATTCAATAACAGTTTTATTTATTAAGCAATATTAATAAAGCAAAAATTATTTAAAGCTAAGCCAAATATATATCAGTAGGGGGATAGTTAAACAAAAGAATAAATCCCGTCTAAAATTGTGTTATAATAAGTACACACAATGTCTACTTTGTCGTCATTGGTTATGTGCCTTCTTAACATTTTTGTAACATAAACATATTTTTTCTTTTATTTTCGGTACTGGGAATGAAACCCAGAGGTTTTCTACCTCCAAGCTACATCCCCAGCTCAATTTTTTTTAATCTTTATTTTGAAATAAGATCTCATTGAGTTGCAAAGGGTGTCACTAAGTAGAAGCTAAGGCTGCCCTTGAAGGGCAATCCTCCTGTCTCAGCCTCCCAAGTGCTGAGATTACAAGTGTACACCAGGGCATGAACATGTTTTAGAAAGAACTTTAATGAAGGCATTTTATAAAACTAATTGATTTCATTTTGTGGCAGCATTTAAAAAATTAAAGACAGTTTTGGTCTCAAGTAGTTAATCCTAAAATAGAGCTTTGTTTATATTGTTTAGATATATGAATTAATCTTCCAGAGAAAAAGGCTAAGAGTGACAGGGCCTTCTGAGAGTGAGACTGAAAGTGGTAAAGCAGACAGTCTTGCTTTTCAAGGTAAGGTCAATGTGCTATTTGTTTTGATAAAAGCATAAAGTATGGGATTATGCCTATGTGTGTATGTTTGTGGACACATACAGTATGTGTTTTATTCTCTTAAGACATATGTATTGATGGCTATCCTTTGATTGGAAAAATCATCATTGTCCACAAAACAGAAATGACTGAGAAATAAAATGTAAAACTAATTACTAAGATTATAACCAAACAGGCTAGGGTTTAAATGGAAGAAACGGACTGACTGAGATTTCACTGGACTTGAGAACAGTATTTCAAAAGCAACATTTTCCTTCCTGACTCTTATGTTCCAGTGTCTTTGCTCAGCATTCATTTCCTAAAGAGAAAAGTCCTGACATCTACTGGATATAAAAGTGCTCCTTTCTCACCAAAAAAAAAAAAAAAAAAAAAAAAAAAAAAACATTAAGCTAAGGTCTTTTTTTTTCCTATGGAAAATCTGATATAGACAATGGAATACTTTCCTTGGATACTTGAATAGATAATTTAAGAGAAAGGAGATGCACAATTGTTCTTAACCAAAACATAGCCAAGACACCTGCTTGGAAAATTCTACTCAGCAGCCTGAATAGCGAAGTGAACAGGAAGTTCGGAGCACGCAAACCTAATTTTAACTTCTAGCAATTCCTAACCCTCAAATCCTTAGCTGTAGCGACTATAATAGTGGATAATCACATCTATGTCGCAGGGTTCTTTAGTAGTAAAAGAAATCATAAATATAAGGTAATTGACATAATATTTATCATAAACATTAAACATATCTGTATCTCTGCTGAATATTAAAAACGTCTCTCCCAATAGTGTTCTCTTAGTTTCTACAATTATATGCATGATATCTAAACATATTTATATATACTTATGGATAGCTATTAAATATATGAAAAGTAATTTAATGTAATTTCCTGCTTTACTTTCAAATATTTATATACCTCCATTCAAATTACAGAACTATTTGAAGGCAAGAAACACATATACTAATTCTCATAGCCGGGCGTGGTGGCACACTCTTGTAATCCCAGCATTCAGGAGGCTGAGATAGGAGGATCACGGTTCGCAGACAGCCTCAGCTACTTAGTGAGGCACTCTGCAACTCAGTGAGACCCTGTTTCAAAATAAAGAATAAAAAATAGGGCTGGGGGTGTATTTTACAGGTAGAATGCCCCTGGGTTCCATCCCCAGGACCACAATAATAATAATAATTCTTGTATAATTTTATGTAATATACACATTACTTCCAGTATATATTGAAATATATATTTGTATATTCAGATAAATTCATAATTTCACTTAATCCTCAAAATAGTCCATGAGGTATAAGCTTTTGTCCTTCCACTGTTACTATTACAGATGAAGAAGAGAAAGCTTAGAGTGGTTACACACCTTGGCCAACGCAGGACCACTCAAAGCTGGCAGAAGACACACTGAGGGATTTAAACCCAGATTTTTCTGTGTCCAGAGCCCATATTTCTATCACGAGATATTGCCATGATTCCTCAAACACAGGAGAGATCTTATTCTCATTGCTTTTATTCTTATTTTGGAAAGTAAAATCAGGAAGTATCCTGTCTATTTTGGTGGTGTTTTTGGTAGTGAGGATTGAACTCAGGGGAATTCTACTTCAGAGTTACATCCTGTTTTATTTTATCTTATTTTTTATCTTGAAACAAGGTCTTGCTTAGTAACTGAGGCTGGCCTCGAACCTGCATTCCTCCTGAGTAACTGGGATTAGCAGCATGTGCCACCAATCCCAGGTACATTATTTGTTTTAATGTACAAATATGTATTTAATCCATGACCAAATTTTATATATACATGTATTTTTTCACTTGCAAGCAACTCTCAGAGCCCTTCATTTCTCATCATCCCTTTGTGTATTACCCTGGTCCAGGCTTCCCTTTTCACAGGCTTAAGCAGCTAAATTTTTCTTCTAAACAGTCACTCAGCCTTCATGGTTGCTGTCTCCCATTCCTTCCTATGTGTGGCAGAGCTATGGTCTGAAATCCACAGACCTCCATCACTGTGGGAAAGAAACCCTAACTCTAACCCCACTCCACATAAAGTTCAAGCTCCATCAAAGCAGCAGACCTGTCCAGCTGGAAGGAGGGTTTGTATAATTCCGTAAATCTTTTGTGAATGTGTTAAGTGTACCTGGATTCCAGGTCTCTTCGTATTCTTGTGTCTTCTCATTCTTTCAGCCTCATCATCTCTACTGTGTTAGAGGACACCCTCTGTGTCACCTTCTCCCCATGAAAACTCCTCACTGTTTATTTCTTTCATTTCTACCATACTGAACCAGGGCTGCTGCTAGCAGATACGGGAATACTATACACTAGCACTACTATTTCCTTTATAGTGACATGAATGTTGATGTCTTACAATGTAATAATAGAAAAGAGTTCTTCTAAAGAGTAATGTCCGATTGCTTCCCCATTAGAATGGTTTTGGTTTTATGCTTTTGTTTTTTTGCACCAGGGATTGAAACTAAAGGCATCTTACTTCAGAACTATACCCGCAGCCATTTTTATTTTTTCACTTTGAAACAGGGTCTTGCTTGATGAGGTTGGCCTTGAACCTGTGCTCCTCATATCTCAGCATCGCAAGTACTCGAACGGCAGGAGTGTGCTACTCTGCCCGGCTTCTTAATAATGAGTTGGGTGCTCACTTCTGCTCAAACAGTGCTTTGGAAAATTTCTTATTTTGCCAGATTTTGATGGAAAAACTGCCTCGTCAGGAAAGAGGACTCACTCAATTCCCTAGCCAGGACTGTGAATGGTCATTAATAAGCATCACATCTTTGAGGTAGCTTCTCTGGGAGCACGTCAACACCACCACTGAAAGCTCAGTCTGCTAGCCAACAACCTCGTCCGAATATGAGAACCAACTATTGACAGAACATGTAATTTCATGACAAATGAATTATGAGAAAAATATACTGCTAAATTTGTCCAGAATAAAAAAATAATTTGAATACAATTTTGTTAGGCACATTTCAAGAAGAAAAAAAAAGAATTTGTATTGGAAGGAAAAAAAGAGACAAAAAAAAGGAAAGGCAAAAATTCTTGTAAAAATTCTTCAGTTATTCTGTAGGACAAAACAGATTGACTTGTATTATATTGGGCTTTAAGAGAGAAAAGCAAATATAAATTTGAAATATTTCTTAAAAAGTGTGATCTAGAGCCAGGTATGGTGGCACACACTTGTAATCCCAATACTTGGCAGGATGAGACAGGAGGATCTGGGTTGAGGCTACTTAGTGAGACCCTCTTTTAAATATAAAGAATAAAAAAAATCAGGCTGAGAGTGTAGCTCAGAGGTAGAATGCCTCTGGGTTCAATCCTCAACAACACACACACACACACACACACACACACACACACACACACACAAAGTGTGGTTTGCTTCTTCCTGAACTGGAACATTTTTAAATGATTAAAATCCAATGTGCATACAGCGGCATGTCAACTCTGTGTATTGATTCAGTAGGAGTACAGCTGTGGCAGGTTGACAGGTAGCATTTCATTTTCAACCCCTAGTTGTTATATTTTAGCTATAATATTCCAGGTAGTTTTCCTGCCTTCCTCTCTTTTTCCAGGCCAAAACCAAAGTTTGTGTTCTTTTATGCTGGGTCACCTCCAATCGTGTGTGTGTGTGTGTGTGTGTGTGTGTGTGTGTGTGTGTAGTGTCTGTGTGTGTGTTTTCTGCAAATACATGAGAGTTACCAGGAAAAGAAGAGGCTTAAACGAATAAAGAATCAAAAGTTGATATTTATTAGGCTGTAGTAAATCTAACAAAATAAATTTCATAAATTCAAACTCTATATCATGGAATCCTGCCTGGAGAGAAGTTAGTGATGTAGTGCAATTCTGTGAGTTTGCACATATGAATCTCGAGCTTATTGACATAGAATGAATTAGTCAAGGTGACACTGATGACACAGGAAAGAACCTAACTAATGGTTAAGATAAAACTAAACTCATGCTGTGTAAAACCTTTTCCAGAACTATAACCATCCTCATCCTCGTTTTTTTTCAGGATTATGTACTTTTGATCCATCTGAGATAAAAGTGGATATCTCTTCCCCTTTTTTAATATATAGTTGGATATTTTACATTTAGAATAAGAATGATGTTTATTTTAGACTTTAAGTATTCAGGGTCTAATAACATGATAATAAACTGGCCCTGTAAGCCATGTTTGATGCCCAGTCTTATATAGGATTAACTGTGGGTTATCAGTTCATGAACTCTTTCTAAACTTTTCACTACTCTAATTAAGACATTTGCATCCACTACTCATGAGTGAATTCTATTCTGTACAGATATGGAGGTAGATTTTTCAGAAAAATAATAAACATCTGCATCCTATTTAAAGTAATTTCTTTAAAAATATCATTAGACCTTCTTTCTATATTATTATGGGGAATTTTTTGTTATACCAGTTTTAATTATTGGATGCTCTTCTTAATATGTGGAAGCTAGGAAGAAAAAAGGTCATAGGAGAAACTGTAGACAGAGAAGTAGAAACAATAGATGAGTAAATAAGGCGACCTAGCTGAGGGGGATGGGGAAGGGTAAGAGGGAAATTTCCTAATGTACATGATGGACAGTCATAAACATATCAAAGTCAATCATTAAGCCAAACCTGAGAAGGAAGGAGGGAGAGGGAAGGGGGTACAAATTGGGGGAGAGCTAAATTAGTGATGTGTGCATGTATGCCTCTATCATTTTGTACCCCATTAATATGTATGACTACAATGCACCAATAAAAATTTAAAGTTAAAAAAATAAAATAAAACTAGGCATACTCTTGTAATCCCAGCAAAATTTGGGAGGCTGAGACAGGAGGCTCATGGTTCGCAACCAGCCTCATGGTTCACGACCAGCCTCAGCTACTTAGTGAGACCCTTTGAACTCATTGAGAACCTTTTACAAAATAGAGAATAAAAATAGGGATGGGTATGTATCCCAGAGGTAGAATGTCTCTGGGTTTCATCCTCAGTAAAGTAATAATAATAATAATAATAATAATAATAATAATCAATATACAAATGCAAATAAGTAATGGCAAATTTTTCAAATAAATCCAAATACAAATTGTTGACTAATATGCAGGCTTTAAATATGGAACCAAATTATTTTTACAAAGCAAAAAAATAAAGGTTATACACAAAAAAGAAGCCTGAAATCTATAAGCTGGTTCTAATAATTAAATGTTTATAAAATCTGTGGTAAATCCAGGACATTCCACCCCTACTTTGGAGAAGAGCTATCATACAGCATCCAATCAGCTGAAGATGGATTGGCAGAAGTATTTCCATACATAAATTTCAAGTCGTTTTTGCTTGTGCAGAATCAGCCTGATCTTCCCAAGACTGACTAGGGAGTCCTGTGGCTTCATCTCTTCCATAATCCCAAACAAGGCTTCATGGAGGTCAATTCTTGAGAACTCCTTGCAACAGCAGTTCCTTAGGATCCTACATGATCGGTTGTTCCGATTCCCCTATGAGAAGCACTGGCCCCATTCCCAGCCCCAGTGTGCATCCAGGTCGGCGGAAGCCAATCGCAACTTTTCCGTTCTTCTCGCCAATGATTGACTTAGACATGGGCATGAGAAAGCAGACAGAAGAAATCTGTCAGGAGCCTCCTGGGAAAGGCTTGCTCACTCTTAGAAGAGACACATCGGTAGAGGCAGCCTCTTCTTCTTGGGATCTTGTTTTGCCCGGATGTGTTGCCAGTGGACTGAGAGCCAGTGCAGAACTCAGCTCTAGGCATGGGCAAAGCAGAATGAGAAGAGGGACCTAGATTCTTAATGACGTTCTTGAATTTCTAAATTAGCCAGCTCTAAAATGGCCGTTCTTCTAGACGTCTTGTTATGGGAGATAAGAAATGTCCTTATTATTACGCCCAGTTGCTGCTGCAGACATGCAAATTGGCCTCTGAAATTCTGTCTCTCAGCTGTGCCCTTCCTGGACTCAACAGGCCTGGGAGGAGAACTGTGGCTAATTCCAGGCAAACGCCTTAAAGTCATCACAAAAGAAGCTCAAAGAGTATGTTTTTATAGCCCAAAAGCCAGCACTGCTTCAGATGGCAGTGGCTGAACCCATTCTATGTGAAACGCCAAAAGAAGGTCAGATGTTAACCTTGAACCTGTAATAAGACTTGAGGTAAACAGAGAAAGGAAATCCAACAGAGGAGGAAAGAATTGGCTGCCTTATGGTCAAACTCACCTCCTTGTCTCCCTGGATATACTGGGGAGACAAGTTATTAAACTGCATTATTCAGCCTCCCTCGAGATTAAACTCTAATCTTAAGAATGCCAGAAAAGATGCGGAGCTCTTTCAAATCAAGCCTTTAAAATATCCCAGGTGTGCTCGGCCAGCACCTTTTTTTGGCTGGTTGACTAAGAAATGAGCTCAAGGTTGGCCTCAGAAGTTGCTAGTTGAAGATGGATAAAGGAGTTTGCGGAACCCCGGCCTCTGTGTTCTACCTTGCCCTGCCAAATAGGAATATCTGCAAAGAGTCTTAACCTTAAATGAGATCAAACTTGTGTTGTTTTATAGCCTGCGAGTTGGCGAGGCTTATTTGTTATGACTGCTAATATTACATGATTAGTACAACATACTTACAGAGTTTTAAGTAATGGTGACATGACTATATTGAAAAAATGAGTTAATGTTATCCAAGTTTATAAATAAGGAAACTGTAGATCAGAAAACTAGTAGTTTCCTCAGGAAGGAAATTGTGGAATTAGCCTACAGTTCAGCTCTTCTGTTTCCAAGCAGAGGTTCTTATCCTGCAAAAATACAAGCAAATAAATCCCAACTTGTTTCCAAATCTTAAAAGCCAATTTCTGTAAAACCAATACAGAACAAATCAGAGCATAAAAGATGAATATTATGTGAACTAAACAATATCGATCGTTATGTTGTTACTAATTGGCTTCTAAATGCACTGCGTTGCCGGGCGTGGTGGCGCACGCTTGTAATCCCCGCGCTTGGGAGGCTGAGACAGGAGGATCGCGCAGGTTCAAAGCCAGCCTCAGCTGGCTCAAGAGACCCTGTTTCCAAATAAAATATAAAATAGGTCTGGGAATGTAGCCCTGGGGTAGAAGGTCCCTGGGTTCCATCCCCAGTACCACCAAAATAAATAAATAAATAAAATAAATAAATGCATTGTGTTGGGTTTTATATTAAGTTTTACTTTTAATTGGATTCTCAAAAATTATCATGTGAATTATATTCATTGATGTTTGGGTGGAAAGGAGCTTTCAGTTGGTCTGAAATATTGCAAAGTGCTCCTTCTTAGCATATAATTTATCCTTCTCATTCATCTTTGACCGTATTTAACATTAAATTTTTGCAGTATCAAGATTAGGTAACCATGCTGTCTGTCTTTACTTACACAGAATATTCTAATACAGATTAACATGTTTTTGTGATAGGACAGCAATTTAAAAATCTCCGGCGGCACCAGGTGTTTTTACTGGTGAAATGAGAGAGCACGGTATGGTACAGGAGTTACCACAACCACTGTGTTGATGGATTACAATTGGAGACATCAATATAAACTCATACTTGCTGAAATATAAACTCATATTTAGTTTGAGATAGTTATCAAAGAGCTATTGTAGAACATGCGTAGACACTGACTTCAAGACACCCGCTCTGTCAGCTGATAGAGGTTAGAAACAACCTAACCATTTATAATACCATTTTCAAAACATTCAAGTCTCTTCAGAGAAACAGCTGATTCTAGGATCGGTCTTGGAAAGACATAAGATGAGCCTGAAATATCCTTTAGTACTAGAAAGTAATGAACGCTTTTTAAAAAGGGAGGAAAAAATATCATCCCACAATAGTAGGGTCAAAGGGATGCAGATGTCAACTGAATGAGCCTCCGGGGGCTAAAGTTAGAATAATTGGAGCATCAAAATAGTATGGAACCCAAGTAAAAAAATATCTCAAAGACCTATGAATCTCTGCCAATATGAATAAAAGAATAAAAGAATAGCAAACAATAAAAATAGAGAAATATCCTGTGCAGAATTTCAAATAACTTACCTAGATTTCAGCTTCCAGGAGGAAGAGGGTAGAGTCTGTCTTCCCGTTAGTAAGTGTAAGCTGAATATCGTGATTTCCCTGCAAAATAACACATTATGGAAAGCGACAAGATTAACCTTACAACGGAGAAATCTGGTGAACACCACACCCAGCAGCAATCAGGTTCACATAAGCAATGGTTAAATCATGTTGCTAGAATATACTCTTAAAGTAATGTGGTGAAAATAGCCTTTTATCTCTGCTCTTTCCCCCTAAAATGTCTATGCCCAGTTTAACCATGAGAGACACATCGGATAATTCCCCATTAGTGGAGATTCTACAAAACATCTGACTAGTAGACCTACCTCAAAACTGTCAAGGTAATAAAATAATTCTGAGATACTGTCACAGCCAAGAGGCCTCAGAAAACAGGGTAAATAGAATGTGGTGTCCTGGATGGGACCTTGGAAGAGAAAAGTGGGTATGGGCTAGGAAATGAAGAAATCTGAATACAATGTGGATTTCAGTTAATATTAGTTTCACTAATTGTGGCAACTGTACCATGCTCGTGTATATTAATAATAGGGAGAAAAGACTCAATATGGGTTATACAGGTGCTTACTGTACCATCTGCCAATCTTCTGTAATCTAAAACTGTCCTAAATTAAAAAAAAAAACTTAAATCCTCATCAATCCCATTATCCAGTGATAAAGAGAAACATTTTACGGCAGACTTCACCTTTTTTCTGTTTCTCAAGGTGGTTTCGTACTGTACACACTTTTTCACTTAACGTTTACCGAACGCATTTCCATGTATTATGATTTGAACTTACATTAGAGTTGCTCATCTTAGGAACAGACCATACATTATTTAATCAACCATATATTGGCGTCTTTGTTCTTCCCTAATTCTACTGAATTTCTTGAGAAAGGAAGTGATGGAAACAGATGACATAATTCTGACACATTTGTTTATGGTAAAATTCAAAGGCTAGGCCCATCTAATGCTGCCAGAAGAAAGATGGACAGAGAAACGAAATGCCAGATACCATCTCAGCTTTCCCAATACTCCTCTCTGAGGCAGGGAAGTCACTTAATCTCTACAATGCGGACTGTCCTTATTTATAAAATGGACTAGATAATTAATTCGACACTGCCTATTCCTAAAATCTCTTACCTTCCATTTTGTAAAAAAGGAAAAAGCCATTTCTTTAAAAGAAATGCAGATAAAGGATTCGGTCAAGGATACTGTAATAAAGTGGCCGTGGCAAGTGAGCAATACATTTCCTCTTTGCTGTACTTTCCCATCAAGTGGCCCTAAGGCTGCAGGGGAGAGAAGACTTGTCTATGAATGTTGCAAGAACAATGAGTCAGTTGAACACAAGAGGAAAATGGGCTTCCTAGAAAAACCGGTGAGTTCTTAGATGTGGAGAACATGAGAAACTGTAGCACAGGACCCAGGGACAGCCAGGAAGGGTACTGCAGAGGCTCTCCTGCACTCAATAGCAATTCAAATGGGATGGCCCACAAGGTCACTTTCCATTTTAAAAGGCTGGAGTCTTTCTTTAATCTTATTTATGACACCAGCCTTTAGATTCATGTCCTTAAGTATCATTCCTATTTCTGAGCTCTCTGCAGTCTCATTGGTTTCTTAACTGAAGAATCAATTCCACTAGAGAGAGAGAGAGGGAAAAAAAAAAAAAAGGTGTCTGTTTAGAAGGTGAGCTCTTCAGCTTGTTTGAATGCAGAGATGGGCACCTGAGCATCTAATGAAAAGTGGCAGCTCTCACTGTTATTAAGAAAAGTGTACACCAAACATATGGGTATGAACTCATTCCAAAAAGAAGGGAAACTTTGGAAAGCAGATCTCCAACTCACAGGCTTCAGGATGCATTCTCAAGATTTTTTCCTATTTTTTCCCACAACCTGAATTTGCAAATGCCCCAATAGGTAAAAATAAAATAAAAAATAAAATGTGAACGCAGAGAAAGAACTATTGATATTAACATTTCCAAACTGATCTCATCTAAAGGCCAGCACGCCTCACATTTGCACTTTTGCATGCTGAGAGAGGAGGTGTGGGGGTTTTCTTTCTAGTGGTGGGAACACCATTTCCACCTTGACGCTAGTGTGTTTCCTGTTACCCACTGGGTTTTCTTTCTTAGGCAGAACCACCTGGTGTGTTCTGAAAGTGTTTATTTCTGGGGTTCCCCTTGGAGGAAAAATTTAAGAGATGGCGTAAAACAGTCTGCAGGGGCAAGAGTAAGGGCAGGGAAACTGGGAAAGAGGGTGGAAACCAGCGTGAAGAACTTTCTGTCTTTAAACTTCAAGTGTATACAAAATAGGTGTCTTTTTTTTTTTTTTAAGGGGAGTCACTCAATTGCCTGTAGATCTCCTTAAACCTCAAGAGTCCAGGTAAGTGGGTGTAATATTTGATGAGGACCCACACAATTGCCTGTAGATCTTTCCTTTACACACACACACACACACACACACACACACACACACACACACACACACACACACACACCCCAAGGCGCAGGTGACTTATGTTAGCAAATGCCTCCACGAGGAGCAGGGTCTCCAGCTGCAGCTCTGGGCTGCAGTGAACTAGTGGAATGCCAGCGTGGAGGGTGTTGCTAGGAAATCCCTCGCGTGCTTTGTGGTCGGTTAAAAATGCAGCATCATCCTCAGCTCCTTTCCTGTGCCCAAAAGGCAGGCTTCGAGGGCGCGGGGAACCGGAGGGCGAGAGGGCTGCCTCCCGCAGCCGGGCGCTCGCCCGCTCCCTCCCTCCCTCTTTGCACGCCCTGCTCCCGCCTGGCTCTAATTGCCCCAGCTCCAATGGGCCAGCAGCACCGTCGCCCGTCTCCTCTTCCATTCACTCCAGCCGAGAGGGAAGAGGGAAAACAAAACTCTAAAAATAACTGCCAGCATCTTATTAAAAGAAAGGCTTAGCTGCCCCCCTCCATCGCCTCCCGCCCTTCCCCCTCCCTCCCTCTCCCCCCCATGGGGCACAGTCTGCTTCTTACAACGCCGAGGCACATGGTTCCAGTTAGGCACCGAACCCCAGCGGGACAGAGAGGAAATCCGCGTCTGTGGGACGCTCGGCTCAGAAGCACCTCCTGCGCGGAGGCCGGGGGACTGCAGCGGCGATGAAGGGCTAGACCGCGGCTCGGGCTCCTGCGGTGAGAGGCCGCGCTGGCGGGAGGGGGCGCGGGCGGGCGGGATGCTCGGGATGCCCGGGGTGCCCGGGGTGCTCGGAGGGTGGGCCCGCGCCCCCGCCCCCACGCGCGCTACATATTTGCCCGCTCTGCTGCGACTTGCTGCAGTGTTTGAAAGAGTAGTAGGAGCGCATGGAGGTGGGGCCGGGGAAGACCAGGCGGGCGGCTGCTGGGGGGCGGGGGGAGCGCGGAGGGGAGGGGTGGCCCCAGGGGACGGGGCCGGACGGGATGGGGAGAGCGGGGCAGCCCGGCGCTTACACCTGTCACCTGTGCTTTTTAAGACGGCCGGGGTTGCCTGCGAGCCGGATCTGGTGGAGGATGCTGCGGCAGGTGCTTCGCAGAGGGCTCCAGTCGTCCTGCCACGGGCTGGGCTTGTGCGTGAGCCGGCACCCGGTCTTTTTCCTCACCGTACCCGCAGTGCTGACCATCACCTTCGGCCTCAGCGCGCTCAACCGCTTCCAGCCCGAGGGCGACCTGGAGCGCCTGGTGGCCCCCACCCACAGCCTGGCCAAGATCGAGCGCAGCCTGGCCAGCAGCCTGTTCCCCTTGGACCAGTCCAAAAGCCAGCTCTATTCGGACTTACACACCCCTGGGAGGTATGGTAGGGTGATCCTCCTCTCCCCACCCGGGGACAATATTTTGCTCCAGGCTGAGGGGATCCTGCAGACCCACCGAGCCGTGCTGGAAATGAAGGTGAACCACAAGGGCTATAATTATACTTTTTCCCATCTGTGTGTGTTGAGAAATCAGGATAAGAAATGCGTGCTGGATGATATTGTTTCAGTGCTAGAGGATCTCAGGCAGGCTGCCGTCTCCAATAAGACAACAGCCAGGGTGCAAGTGAGGTATCCCAACACTAAATTAAAGGTATGCTCCTCCTGCATGCTTCTGCCAATTAAAGAGGCAGCGCTTCATTTCTCGCCCTAAACAAGCAAAGAAAATGCAGAGGTCTCATCCTTCAGACTGGGGAGCTCAAGCTTCTTTCGTTTCTGGGGGTGGGGGAAGACGGGCAACCAAGCGAAGAAAACGGGCAATGAATGGTCCAACTAGATGCCAAGACATTCAAAGCCAAATCGAACAAATGCCAAAAAATGAAAAAAATTAAAATGATAAAAAGAAAAAAAGAAAAAAAAAGTTTCTGAGACCCTGCAATTACATCTTTGTTCAGGGTTAATAAATCAGTGAATGGAAGGGGGAGGGGGAATCCTGAGCAACTGGGGATTTTTTTTTTTCATTATGGGGCTTAATGTATTTCTTATTACTGATTACACATCCACCTGGTGCCATATTCACCTATTTCCATCTTCAGCCTGGCTTGAATTTGACACGTAGAGCATTTGTGTTTGGTTGCTGTGTGTGTGTGTAAGTGTAGGTGCCTGAAAGCAGTGGTTTGTGAATGCAATGGGAATTTCAGGAATTATGTGTGTGTTTGCATAGCAGAAGAAGCAGAGATTTTTCAGTGTATAAAAGATAAGGATGTGTGCCTAACTGATACATCACTTAACTGAGTCCTGCTATATTCCTTCCCCATAAAAATCCAAACCAAAGAAAGGTTATTGTAACCACCCAATAAAAAAAGGGAAAAAATTCCACAATCAGCAAAAATTACTAAGAATATTTATCTCAGCATTAACTAGATTGTGCTGTTTGGACTCCATGCAAATATCGCTCAAATGAGATTTCTCAACTCATTGTACACTGTCAGGACTTAGCTGCTGCAGCCAGTGAGGCATGCAGCATCCAGGTGACTGAAGTTTCAGGGACGAATGTGACTTCCAAGAGAGGCACTGCACCATTTGTATGCCCGACCCCGCGCAAGCTCAGGAGATGCACAACTAAGAACTCCCCAGACAGGTGTTTCCCAAGAAGGAGGAATGCTTTCTTCTCCATGTGAATGAGGTTGTATGTGTGTTTCCATGGAGATAAGAGGAGGGACCCCAGCTTCAGTAAATGAACAGCCTCATCTAGAAAATCACTAACATTCCCATTTATTTATTTAATGCAATCAGCATCTTTGTAAAAGTAAAAAATAAAATAACTTCCTCAGGAATTTTTAGAGAAAACCAAACCCTGAATGAAAGAAGGAATTAGTGCCCTTAGAAGCTAGGTATTCTTCAGCAAACAGCATAATCAGCTGCCTTTCAACATTGTTTCTCCTTCTGAGTGGACCAAGATGCTGTAAGGGTCTCAGCTCTCCAAAGCTGAGCAGCCCTAAGGTTAAGTGAAACTAGGCAGATGATTCATCAGCTTTAAACCTATGGACTTGTCTGCTTCATACCTATGGACGGGAGCTTGATGGATATGTGCGGTTAAGCAGCATGCGTTTCCTTTCCTGAATCCTTGGCCATCACCATTATTGCTTGCTAAGGAAAAGATGTGGTGGAGAGGTAATATCCCTAGCCCGTAGTCTTTTAACTGAGTTTTGTGTCCATGCCAACCATCTGGAGTAAGAGATGACTTGAAATTATGTCCCATGCAAGCTTCAGTCTCCTTTCCCTATTGCGTCAACCTCACAGGGCATCGATATGTGTTATTAGTTTATTAGTCCACTTTCGAGCACCTTGATTCAGCATCGGTCTCTAGGTGACAGAGCTTTGTCCAATCAGCAGCTGTGGGACATTTTGTGGATCTGGCAGTATCATTTTGACACTGAACAGTACAAACCCCCAGGGCATCTGTTTTGCTTAATAATCGTTGGTTATGCTGCTGTGATTTACTCTGTATTCTTCAAGGCACTTGAGACAGGAAATGGGGCAAGAACAACAAGGCCCTTACTCAGGTGGGGTTTAAAAGTAGATGTCAGCAAACTCAGGTGAAGTGCTTGTGAGCAGGGACTCTGCAAGCTCTTGTGTGCTGAACCAACACACCAGGCTAGGCCTGTGCTGGCTGCTCCATCTAAACTTTTTGTTTGATTGGTGGGTTGACACACATCTTGATAGGAGTCAATGAATAATCACAAAGGAATAGAGTAATCGATTACAAAGGCCAATAGGAGAATGACCTTATTAACCAGACAGTGAACAGAAGGATCACGTGTGGGGTAAAGTCCTTATCCCGCTGTACTATAACATCTCTGCTTCCGCAGACATGTGTTTGACTCTGTCGACATAGAATACAGTGAACATCCTTAACTGTGTTAGGGTAAACTCACTATTTGAACTCTTCTGAGAGCAATGGGTCCTCTTAATATGAGATAGTATCTTACGCATGCTCATACAGTATAAAATATAATTTCCTAAGTACCGTGGATGCCTGCGATTCTGTTAAAGGGAACTCAAGAGGTCCCAGCATCAGAACTCTGAGGCACAGAAAAAGGGAGATGGCTTTTTGTTTTGAGATGATGTGTTATTCGGAAATGAGTTCAGGTTCTTAACATCTGTCCTGTGATGCTGGTGCACACTGAAGTTTGATAACTGCTGCTATTTTGGAGGTGAGGGGAGATTTTCTATGTACATTTCCTTAGCCTTGTAATTAATTTTGCTTTCTTCCACTATGCATGGGTCACCCCCCATCCTAACTGACAAATGTGGAAAATTTTAGTGCTGGAAATTCTGCTGGTGGGCAGGGATCGGGAGTAGAAGAAAATAACAGAATAAGCAGCAGTGGCCTGGGTAATTTGAGTAGGAATTGACACTGTCTTGACATGAACAATGCAGTAGGTCAGTGCTGGAAGGTGGCCTGAATATCTGTAAAGACTGACTGACAGAAAGAAGAGGTCAGGAATCTGAATTATGACAATCAGGAAGGTCATCTTGCAAGTCGTGTTAAGCTGTCCAAGTAGCCCTGAGCAGAGAGAGGTTGAGAACTTCTGATAAACACGATTATCTTGACATGGGGATCCAGACAAGCTGGGACACAGAAGGTTGCCTTCTATGGAAATCCAAACAGAAGCTTAGATTAAAAAAAAATGAGAGAGAGAAAAGAACAAATAGTATTTCACTTAGAATATCATGGAAAAAACAAAGCACATACAGGTTTTCAAAAGCTTTCTGAAAAAGAAGCCCAAATCTGAAATCCCTTCACCTATATAATGTGAATTCTACAATCTGCCCTTCTCTATAATCTTTAGGATATATCGCTAATTAAGTTACAAGGGTCATGTCTACCACGGCTTTTGTCCTGTGTTCATTCTCCGACCCTAGCCCTGGCCAGGTTTATGTAGGCAAATCTTACAAATTGTATTCAGGACAGACACTCACCAGTTAGTGTATGGATTAATTTGTGCATTTGGTCTGCCATATCCCAAATTTATGATCATTTTTTGAACTTTGGTGGCATAATTTTATTTGAAAGGTATTCTCCATTTTTTCCAGATTTCTATAAACCACTTTTTGACCTCACTAATTTATGGAGTATTTTATTTATATATAAGGTCATATGAAGAAATGCAATATGGACAGGTTTTTTTTCTGGTGTTACTGGGAGTAGAACTCAAGGGCTTTTCTACCTCCGGGCTACACTCCCAGACCCATTTTATACTTTATTTGGAAACAGGGTCTCACTAAGTTGCTGAGAGCCTCACTCAGTAGCTGAGTCTGACTTTGAACCTGTGCGATCCTCCCGTCTCGGCCTCCCAAGCACTGGGATTATAAGCATGGGCCACCACGCCCAGCTGGACAGATTTTTTTTTAAGTAAAATGCTTGATATATTATTACAATAAATATCTTTATTAAAGTGAGACAGGGAGTCTTTAAACAAAGACTGCTCTGAACACCAAAAAAGTGTTTTAGCCTTATTCAAAGAACTCAGATGATCACAGGTAGAATTTCCCTCCCTCCTAGGTCATTTTTCAGAGCCTAACTTCTCTACCTGGCTAGTTCCATCAAAGTAGCAATTCTCACGGGGCGTGGTGGCGCATTCGAAGCCAGCCTCGATGGCTTAAGAAACCCTGTTTCCAAATTTTTTAAAAAAGTATAAAATATGTCTGGGAATGTAGCTCAGAGGTAGAAGGGCTTCTAGGAACCCCAGTACCACCAAAAAAAAAAGTATCAATTCTGATATGTCCCCAGTTTTGTATAGTAAAAGACATAAGTAGAGATGAAGGCAGATGTGGTCCTTGGAGATGGGTTTGATTGACAGTCTAAGGCCCAACATCCTGGCAAACCCTGAGCGAAGAATGAGGCTGATTTGATTTCCCTGCAGCCTGCCTTCCACAGTAACTTCCACTTCATCCACATCTCTGAACAGATGTTTGCAGGAATTCAGGACGTACATCAATGCATTGCATCTGAGGATAGGCACAACAAGACTTCCTTGCTGCTTCACCAGACACTGTTTCTTTGAGTGCATTTTGGGTGCACCCTCTGTATTTGAAAGGTGTTGCGGTTATTTATTTCTCATCTCCATGGAAGGGGAACTTAAAAAGGTGGAGTATGAGAACCAGCATTATTTCTGGAGATTTTCAAGAAAAAGTTATATCAACTTTCTTTAATGCTTTCTAAAACCTCTTAAGATAGGCATATCAGGATCTTCTCTGGTAGTTTGATTTAAGCTCACATTTCTGATTCTACTTCTTAGTAGTATAAAGCATTATGGCCTTACTGAATGTTCAGTTTGTATCAAAGTGGCACTGAGTGTTTTATATGTTATATAGCATTTTATTTTTTTTATAAATTTATGAGTCATGAGTGATTTTTTTTTTCTGAGCTTATGGGCAAAAACCAGGAAGTTTAAATGATTTTCATGAGGTCCCCAAGCTAGTAGATATTGGAACTGGGATTTAAAGTCTATCTGGAACCAAACTTTTATTCTTAACAATACTATGTTAGGTTTTACCATTTTCTGCATTATTCTCTGTAGCAACAACCCTTGTTACTAAGAAAGAAGTTGGGCCATACTTCCTAAGCCATCTCAAACCCATGTTAAAAGATTGTTATTGATTTCACCTTCCCTTGCTCACTCAGAGTGACTCGCCCATAAGAAGACGTAGCCAGCTGTGGTGGCATTCACCTGTAATCCCAGTATTTTGGAGGCTGAGACACGATGATCGCAGGTTCAAAACCAGTCTCAGCAATGTAGGGAGACTCTCAACAGCATTGTAAGACCAGGTTTCAAAATGAAAAATAAAAAGGGCTAAAGTGTAGCTCAGAGGCAGGATGTCCTCGGTTCCATCCCCAGTAATGCATCTGTATACTGTGGAACCTGCCACAGAAGCGTAACAAATTCCTCACTGACACATGATCATTTCCCTTCAACTCAGAGCAAACTAGGTTAAGGTTCTAGGACCAGCTGAAAGTGAGAAACCTGTAATGCGGCCCAAGGTTTTGATCCAGGAGTATGTGCCAAAGAAGCTTGGACATTTTGGGTTAAATTGGCACCAAGAAAAAATTGATGAGATAATATGGGAGACTATGATGTACTTAAATTTGAGAAATATTTAGGAGACCAAGGTTCTAACTCAATTCTTTAAAGACTGAGTGTGTGATATTATTAGACAGGTCTTATCACCAATTTAGGTGTCACCTTCTACATCTTGTAAAGACAGAGCCAGGCTAGGAAATTGCAAGAATTCTTGTCAGCCAATGAAATTCTATTTCATTTTTTATATAACATCTTACCGCATAGTAAATACGTATCACAGTGGATTAGGAGATATAGTCTAGAATATTTCTCCTCTGGAGTAAAATGGATATGCTTGGTTAAATTTGAAGGATGCTGCTGGAAACTATTAATCATATGTCCTAACTAGATTACTGCATATATATTTTCTGATCATCATATCAGGATTTGTTTGATAAACTTTCCTGAGCATTCAGGAAAGTGAGATAAAACTTTCTTGGTATTGGGGTCTAACTCCTACTCTTTGGTTTCAGCAAAGCCCTACTTTAACCCAAATTAAATAATTTGCACAAGTGTTTATGTATTCAAGAGTTGATAAAGAATATTTATTTATTTATTATTTTATTTTGAAATGGAATCTCACTAAGTAACTGAGGCTGGCCTCAAACCTAGAATCTTTTTCTTTCAGCCTCCCAAGTATTAGGATGACAGGTGTGCACCATCATTCCCAGCTAAGAAAGGATTTAAAAATAAAAACAAAGGAACAGAAATGTTTCTTTGCAAATTATTTTTTCCATTTACTTACTCTCAGCTAATCGGATGATTTTTTCCCCAGTGGTTCAGGGTCACCAAGGGCTGAGGGTGGAGGTGGGGGACAGACACCCACAAGGGTAGAAGTGCATGAAGGACTTTCCTCCCCAAGATGAAAATTACTTTGCCTCTAACTGCCTCTTTCAGCAATAATTCACTATAACAGTTTTCTCTTCATCTTTTCCACTTTAAAAGATTAATATAACTGAAATCATCTTTATGTAATGATTTTTAAAATACATTGCATTTGGAGGATATTTTGCATGTTAGTTAACCCATTGGCTATTATACCAAGTATGATTGGACCAAATTGCCTCTAATTCAGTTTGAGAGTTGATCAGCATCTGCTCAGGCCTATTTCGGACATGTCCAGACATTTCTGCATATGTTCAATTTAAACTTTTTTTAAAAGGAGAAGCCTAAAAATTCTAAGCTTCTAGATTGGCCCAAGAAGGCTCTAGATTGGACGGCAGGTTGATTTCTTTCCTTATTTAGTCAAATCCCTGAGGTCCCCTCCCCAGGATGAAAATGGAGGAGAAGTGACTCATTTTTTTTCTAAATTGTTTCTGCCAGTGGGCTGGTGAACAAGGTTGCATTCATAGGAGCCCTGGCACACAGAAACACTTAGGCACTGCTTCTGACTTAACTTAAAAGCAAGCCAAATTGCATTGGAAGCCACAAAATTAATCTCATTTTAGTTTTCTAAGATCTTCCTTCTCAAAGTGTTCTTTGCAGAACAGCAGGTTCAGAACAACCTGGGAGCTTGTTAGAAATTAAAACTTTCCTGGATTTACCTGAGACCTACAGATCAGAATCTGCTGGGGTATTTTTGGTTTTTGTTTTTTTTATTTTGTGTGTGTGTGGTCCTGAGGATTGAACCCAGGGGAATTCTACCTCCGAGCTATACCCACAGCCCAATTTTTTATTCTTTACTTTCAGACAGGGTCTCACTAAGTTGAGGAGGGCCTTACTAAGTAGCTAAGGCTGGTCTTAAACCCTGATCCTCCTGTTTCAGCCTCCCAAGTACTGGGATTACAAGCATGTGCCACTACACCTGGCTCAGAATCTATATATTAACAAACTCCTCACATAAAACTTTGAGAAGCTTACTTTTTACCTATTTGATGTGATGTGTAGCTTACCCAAAGTAGTATGGCTGGCATTGACAATCAGAACTGAACATTCTTTTTCTCCTAAATCATTAAGTTCTCAAGTTTGATCTCCATACTCCTAATATGTGGCTTCAGTTTAAAGTAACGTGTGTTTTTTGTTCAGATAAAAAATACCATAAGAAAATAAGGCAATGGAGTCTTTCACCATTAATATATGTAATGGAAACATCAAAGGAAGGTATGGTGAATTACCAAGGGGCTTTTCCACACTGAAAAGTCTTCATCCTTCTCATCGAGAGCTGAGTTTGTCACCTGGTGAGGCTTAAGAATGGTTACAGTCATCCAATATTTTCTGAATACGTTAAAATGAAACCTAACCATCTCTTCCATAAAAAAATCAGCACCATTTTTCCCAAGCTCCTTTGCTGTTATTTCATAATAATAGCAACATTAAGCTCTAGTTATACCAATTATATTAATATTATATGATAACACAAGGTATAGCAATGATACATAGGAGCTAGCCTATTTGGGGGAAAATGAAACGCAAAATTACATTGGATTGTACTTTTAAAGTGACATTGTAACCCACATTTTTTTTTTTACAGACAGGATTATTATGACAGAGTTGTTCATTGAAATCAAAACTCATTCTCTATCATTCTGATAAATTCATGGCCCCTGAAAGGTACCTGGTGAGCAGCACTCAAAAATGAATGGACAGTGTTTAGGGACAGGGTTTGTACTGGGACAGCCAATGTTACCTCTCTGTCCCTACCTTCCCAGTGTGCAGAGGCCTCGTAGAATCTCTTAACTCTTCCCCTGCTGTCTCGAGAGCCGTGGAAAGAGTAGGGTCAGCCCTCCACCTCTGTGGCTCACACAACCATGGTTTCAACCAAACCTTGATGGAAAATAAGGGGGCGGAAGCACCTGCACTAAATGGCACAGACTTTTTTTCTTTTAATTATTCCCTAAACAATACAACTATTTACATAGCATTTACACTGCATTGGATATTATAAGTAATGTAGAGGTGATTTATACAAGAGGCTGTGCATAGATTTTATGCAAAAGCTCTGCTCTGTTATATAAGGGATTTGAACATCTGTAGATTTGGGCACTTGCAGGGAATTCTGGAACCAATCCTCCATGGATACAAAGAGGCAACTGTATAGACATTGGGTTCTGGAAACTCAGAAATATATTTAAAGGGTTATCTTAGATTCAATGGGTTCTGAAAACAAGTATAGGTGTTCCTAGAAGATGCAAACTTGACTGGATGTTGAAGGTTAAGCCTCAAAGTTCACTCCTTCCTTCAAATAATTGAGTCTCTTCACGACGTGGAGAAAAATAATGTTTAGTTCTGATTGTCAGTGCCAGCCATACTAATGTGGGTAAGATGTCTATATCACACCACGTGGGGATGATTCGCAGACACTTGTATATGTGTTCATTTAGGTTTACTGTTGTGCTTGCTTTGTGTCAGGCATTGTGTGGGCCACTAAAGATTCAGTGAGAAATTAAACAGATATGGCCCTTGTCTCTTCAGAGTTTAGGTCTAGATTTCTTTTAAAAAATGACCAAAAAAGACACATAAAATTTATAACTACAGATGACCACGAATGAGGAACCCACTACTGTGAGAATAAGCACCACTTTTTGCTATATTTTAAAAATCTCCTGAAGTCACTGTGAGTTGATCTCTGAAGGGCAGGAGCAAATTAACATGAAAAGGGGGTGGGGAGTTAGATGGTACCTACAAGAATCTGATAGGGAGCCATGGTACCTTAGAAATACTGCCTTGAAGTCACTTAAAGCAGCTAGGGATAGAAGTTAATGAGGGAGAGTGAGAAGAGGGCAGTGGTGCATGCCTGTAATTCCAGTACTTGGAAGATGAAGACAGGAGAATCACAATTTCAGGGACAATCTAGGAAACCTTATGAGACTATGTAAAGAACTTCTCAGAGTCTGAGTATACAATTTAATTTAGATCAGTGTATATATAGCCAAATCTTAACTCCATGGCATTGGGCATAATTTTTAACTCCTCAGTTTCTTCATAATAACCCATACCTAGTCCTTTGCATGTTTTAAATGTGAGTTCACAGTATCTAAAACAATGCTTCTCAAACTCGAGTTGTCACCTGGAGATCCTGTTACAATGCGCATTATTTCAGTAAACCTGAAGTGGGTTGCCATGCTACATCTCCATCAAGCTACCAAGTGGCGCTGACGTTTCTGTTCTCAGAACCCCGCTCTGGGTAGGAAGGGCATTGACATTTGCTTCCTCATAAATTCTTGACAAGTACTAGTGGTTAACTCTTTGAGTACTGACTCACTGCCCTTATCCAAAAGAGCTCTTGAAGTAATTGATTTTCTTGTGAACTCATGAACAGATAAAAATTCCTCTTTATTTTTTTTAATTTTTTTTTTTTTTTTTTTGGTGGTACTGGGGTTCCTGGAAGCCCTTCTACCTCCGGGCTACACTCCCAGACCTATTTTATATTTTTGAAACAGGGTCTCTTATGCCAGCGCGGCTGGCTTCGAACCTGCGCCATCCTCCTGTCTCCGCCTCCCAAGCGCGGGATTACAAGCGTGCCCAACCACGCCTGGCTAATTTTTAATTTTTATTTATTTTTTACATGTGTGTCTGTGTGTTGGTACTGGGAATGGAACCCAGGGCTTTCTACCTCTGGCTACACTCCCAGACCTGTTTTATCTTATTTATTTATTTATTTATTTTTAATTTTTTTTTACAGTACCAGAGATAGAACCCAGGGGCGTTCTACCTCCGGGCTACACTCCCAGACCTATTTTATATTTTTGCAACAGGGTCTCTTACGCCAGCATGGCTGGCTTCGAACCTGCGTGATCCTCCTGTCTCCGCCTCCCAAACACGGGGATTACAGGCGTGCGCCACCACGCCCGGCTAAAAATTCCTCTTTATTTCAACCCTCAAGGCTGAAAATCTCCTTTCCTACTGTTAGCCCTCACCACTTCTTGAGGAAGGCAGTGTAATGGGCATAGACCCTTCTGCCTTGTGTGCTGCAGAACTAGAGCTGCCTACAGGATCATCATTTTGAAGGTGACTGCTCTTTGCCAAGAACAGGACAGAGCAGAGAAGAAAGTGTCAGACCTCTTGCTCTGTGGGCACCGGCACTGGGCATATGCTGGGGATTTTATTTTATGATATTCTTGATAGAACTCACTGTAACAGTTCTCTCCACTCCTGTCTTCTATGGTGCTATGCCTCTCCTACCTCCATGATGGTTCTCACTCTCCTTTCTCTTTCCAGACGTAGGATTTTTTTTCCATAAACCACTCTTTTTTTTATTGTTCTCATTCAAGCCAAACATATGCTGTTTTTATTATGTCTATAACTCTCTGATGACATCTTCATTTTGTCTTTTACTTAGCCATCTACGATTAACGCTTCCTTTTCACCCCTCCCGCCGGATCAAGACATACACACAGTACCATCAAATTTATAATCCAACCTGTTCTCAAAGTGTGTTCCTTGAACTCGCAGCATCAACATCACCTAGGAGCTTGTTACAAATGCAAATTCATAGACCTCATTCTGGATGAGCTGATCCTGGCCAGGGCGGGGAGGCGGGGAGGAACAAATGTAGAGGACATTGATAGAGCTTTAGAAATAGAGACATATGGACGACGTCTCCGGAGATTCTGGTGTAATTTACCTGGAGGTGACCTGAGCATCATGACCTTTCAACATCTTCTCTGGTGGTTATAAAGGATGACCCAGGCTGAAAATCAAAGTCTCCTTTTCAAACTTCTTTTTCCTTCTCCTTGCTTCTACCTTGGGACTCTATTACCTCTTACTTGCTTTTCCTATGGTTGTGCTTTTACATTGTGATTTCTCATACAACTTACTCTACGTGCAAGATCACATGCATCTATTAATTATATTTTTTCCCCTAACCAACACTAGCCAGGGGACTGGAAAAAAAGATCAGGAAAGGTTTAGTTGGAGACTAGTAAAACATACGCTCAGGATTCTCAGAAATGCACAGACAAAATTCATAGAGCCAAATTATTATTCAAGTAGAGGAGTAACCAATTGAAAATTAAGTTACTCCTAGTATGAATGACCTCATTTGTATAATTCAGAAACCCACGTTACATTTATGGTTTCAGTACTTCTAAGAGATTCCACTGGATAAAGCTTCCATGTAAGCCCAAGTGCCTTTGATTTTATATTTTAACTAAGATGAAAATTATTAAAAAGAAAGATTAAAATTGGGCATGATGATGCATGCCTGTAATCCATATACTTGGGGGTCTGAGACAGGAGGATCATAAGCTTGAGGTCAGCCTCAGCAATGTAGCAAGGCCCTATTTCAAAATTAAATAAAATAGGGCACAGCTCAGAGGTAGAACCTATCCTGTGTTCAGTAATACACACACGCATACACATACTCACACAATTGATAAATGTAATTAAATGGATACATACAAAAGAAAATTTGTAGGATGAATATATTCGCAAGCCACAAACCTAAACCCATAGACAAGAGAGGTTACTCATTCCATGTATGGAAAAACTCATAAAAAATAAAGATGAAGCAGATTGTTGACATTTGTATAACTCTAATAAGCATATGTGCTACTTAGAACTGGTCCCAGTTTCCTTCAAGCTTACAAAGCTTTTAAGGATAGGTATAAATCATTCACATTTGCAGCTTTCTCTACATAATTTAAAAACAGAGCCTTGCATATAAAAAAGACTTTAGAAAGCTGAAGTAATCATCAAATGTATTTGCCTAGGAAGGGGATTCTCACCAAATACTGATCTGGGTTGTGCGAATCTTTCTGTACACCATTTAGAATACTTTTCACAAAAGGCTGCATACACAGCTCTGAGATAGTACTCATTTCTCATGAGACAGCCTAGCTTGTCACAGTGGGTGGAGTGGGGAGAACCATGTCTTCCTGTCCAGTTCACGTAGGGGATGATTTTTGCAGGATGGAAGTTTGGTCCTTGAGGCAGAACCGGCTAACAGGGCCTGATGACAAGAGCAGTAGTTATCACTAAATGCCTCTGGAGACAGATAACCTGCTGGAGCTTCTCAGAAGTGGGAGACCTGAACTAGTTCAATGACCCTTTTTCGTAGATAGTCCGTACCTCTCTAAGGGAGTAGCACACAAAGCTGAGATTAGCAGTTTGACTCTGATGTTCATTTCATTCTTTCAACCACTTTTACCTTAGGGACTGTTTTTAAGGAACTGGATTATTTCTGGGCTATGAAACCTTATTAACTAATTGCTTCTTATCAGAGCACCTCTTCCTAATAAATGATGAAATGTTATTCGAGTTAACTTGTCTTAAAAGTTGTTTATACAATGATCTTATTATCTTACTCCTGATTAAAAAAATCTTTTAGTATTAAAAACTGAAGTGATAATACCTCCTCGCCCTCCAACTTTTCTTCTGCTCAGTGTGGGCTCAGTATTCTGCCCTCCTGATGGTATTCAAATCCTAAGCACTCATTGGCCATTTGGCCCACTTACCCTAAAGCAACAACTGTTTTTATTAAAGTGGGTCTGTTTTTTTTATAAATTAAGATAGAGGAACCAGTAACTGAGCACGGTGACACACCGGAAACCCAGTATTTGGAGGCTGAGATGAGAGGATTGCAGGTTGGAGGCCAGTGCATGGTAACTTAAGGAGATCCTTTTTCAAAATAAAATGAACTGCAGTGTATCTCAGTGGTAGAACCCCCCAAGATTCAATCCTCCGTACCACCACCACCAAGATAAAAAGAAAATAAAAAGCTAATAGGAGCCAATTGTTGGCTGAGACTCTTCTCAGAATTTTTAAAGTAGTGACAAAGAGAGTGATAAATAGGAAATGAACAAATACATGCTTGAATTCAATTATTTCTACTTCTGTGACTTTGAATGTGTTACGTAACATCTTTATCCCTCAGCCTTTTCTGTGTAAAACCAAAATATCGTTTTATTAATTTCTATCCTGAAGATTTTCAAACTTTCTGGTACTTGGAAGGTTCTTAATGAATTATAGCCCTTTTTATTAACATAAACTAAAAGTCATGACAATACCACAGAAAGATTAAGAAAACAAGGGAAAAATCACCCACCATCCCAGTCACCAATTCCATAAAATATTTTATTTTCATTCTTTAATTGTAAAATACACAGATGACATCATAGGAGGCATATCATTTTCAACTTGTTTATTTTTACTATAAGTATGTTCGTCATTATCATCCTATTGCTTACACAAAGTTCAGCAAGTAGCGGTGACATAATTTATTGAGTATTTATTTAATGTTATCATTAGAATAATTCTGAGGCATGTTTTGGGGCTCACTGTCATAATCCTTAAGAGTCTGGCTTGTCAGTGGAAGTTGTAGGCAAAGAACATTTTCTTTTGTACTTTAGGATTTTGCTTTCATCAATATATCCCTCTGTGACAGTCAAATCCAAATATAGGTCAAGTTTCAGGGAGTAAGTATCCCAAGAAAAACCTTAGAAAGAGACTAAGAAAGCCGGAAGTGGTGGCGCACGCTTGTCATCCCAGCGTTCAGGAGGCTGAGACCTGGAAGATCGCGGTTCGCGGACAGCCTCAGCTACTTAGTGAGGCCCTCTGCAACTCAGTGAGACCCGGTTTCAAAATAAAGAATAAAAAATAGGGCAGGGGGTGTAGCTTGGAGGTCAAATGCCCCTGGGTTCCATCCCCAGACCCACAAAAAAAAAAAAGAAAAAAGAAAGAAAGACTAAGAACACCTGTGATATATATAAACCAATGCAAAATGCCATACATCGCTTTGTTAAGGACCACATTCAAAATTGTACTGCTAAGAGTACTTCATTGTTTATCACATTAAGGTGTATTTTTTTTTTTTACTGCTTTTCACTTAATAGAGTTCATTGATTCTCCAAAGATACACTTTGCAAACTTGATAATACGTGATGTCTATATCCTCTCCATGGATCAGTGAAATCAGAATCTCTGGGAAGGGACCTACCTGAGAGCTGATATTTTCCATTTCTTTAAATGATTCCAGTGAATAAACAGACTGGGAAACACTGGCAGACGTTAGTCTAAAAAAGACTCCCCTCCTTGTCCTACCCAGCTCTTTTGCTGACTAGGTGAAAAGACAAAGAAAACTTGAATCAGTAGCCATGTTGTTTCCCCACAAACTCAGCTTTCTGTCTTCTCTGGGGCCTTAAATGAGAAAATGCCCTGCTACTAACACAGGACTATTTCCTTTCAGGTAAGCTCCCTTCATTGGAGCTCTGTAATTAAAGGAGGCCACTCTATCCCTTTTTGTAATTCCCTAATCTGCAGTTGACTGCCCAAAAATATGATGTCTTAATCAATTTGCTCCGCTCCGAAGATGCTCTGAATCGCTTATCATCGGGAAGTTATATTCCTTGACACTTTAAAAGACACCCTCATTTAATACGTTTATGCATGGAGATTAATAAAAAACAGTAGGCACATGGTAAATATTTTTTATCTTTATGGAGATAGAGCCAAACACAATAAATCTTGATAGCTCAAAGAAGTCCAATATTAAGACTTGAAATAGACTTTCAATTTTTATTAAATTGCCATTAGCTCCCTCATTTCTATCAAGGTAACCTAAATTCCTATACATACTGAGATGGCCGGTATTTGCTATGTTGATAACCATGTGGTAGGAGGTGGAGAAATGAGTGTTGATTGAATGAGCGATCAAGTGAATGACCTCTTTGGCTTCAAATTGTCACTCTTCGGTGTGAAAAGCATGACATCAAAGAATTATAAAATAGTCCCAGTCTTACCCGAAACAAGACTTAGTTAACAATCTTCAGCCAGCTTACATGTGTTTTGTCTCTTCGCCTGGAAAAATAATTATATAATTCTTTCATAGATGTGGCTTCTGGTTTTAGCAAGCTGAAGATCCCTAACACATTCATACATGAATCTCAGCTTCCTTGGATCAGTGTGTCAAGTCAACCTCTATTAAAACAGTATTCACACAATGCCCAATTAAAGGAAAAGGATGGTCATCGAAGTATAATGAATTTTTTAAAGTAGTTCCAGCTACATAAGAACCAATAACAATCTTCATGTCCTTCTTGGGTCACTAGAAAGCTTTTCCATTAGCTACCCAGGGGATTCACAAATCATATATTCCTATTATTATTATTATTTTTTTTTTTTGGTGGTACTGGGGTTTCTGGAAAGCCCTTCTACCTCCGGGCTACACTCCCAGACCTATTTTCTATTTTTATTTAGAAACAGGGTCTCCTAAGCCAGCGCACGTGGCTGGCTTCGAACCTGTGGGATCCTCCTGTCTCCGCCTCCAAGTGCGGGGATTACAAGCGTGCGCCACCACGCCCGGCCCCTCTTATTATTTTTAAATGGCACTTATAAATCACTTTATACGTAGGGCAAATGGATGTTTTTCCAGTGAAGATAAATTATGTGGCATAGCCCACTGGCCACTCTGCCTGCAAGTTTTACATTACAGAGGAAAGTCAAACATTTGATGTCCCACTACCACCTTTACAATCAATATTTTATCTTTGGCCAAAGGTAAAAGCACTTTACAAAGCTGACTCTGTATGCACAACCATAATTTATTCTTCCAAAAATATTAAGTAATTGTGTCTAAGAAAGTTTAACGTAACTACAATATATTTTGTGCATATAGTATCCCAAGTTTTCTAGAGAGATTTTTGCAGATATGCAAATAATGCAATTTTTATTACATATATACTTTGGAGAACTTTGGTTTATGTAAAATCCCTCAGTTGCCTACTCACAAATCAGGATCTCTAGAAGAAAATTATTTCTCATATCTATTTTAAACAAACTATTTCTATTTGTTCTTCTGTAAAAACAGAGATCCCTGTTCATGCCTATATTTTAAAACTATTCTCTTTCTGTGACCTTGAAATATGGTAATTATATTATCTTAGCCTTCTCTGGCTGAAAAATTGCATACAAATAGACTTCATTCTTGACCTCTTACCCTTTTTGCTTTTAACACCCAAAATATTAAATTTTTAAGTTTGGGATATTTGATGTGTTTCCAAAATCTTCAACCCATTTGATGTGTTTTTTATCATTAAATTCCGTGTCTTTTCTGCTCTTAATGTTCTTCTCCCTGAGATTGCCTGATCTCAATGAAACTTTCTTCAATATAGGTGGTTTTTGTGAGTATACTGTTTCTGTGCTAGGCACTAGGGTTAGAGAGATAATTCACAGGTTCTTTTTTCCAGAAATCTACAGTTTAGTGAGAAATGAAGAGAAGGAAATATGAGTGCAGCCTGGAAGCATGAATCTTAGAGGTTAGTTCCAAATGATCCACACTATGAATAATTCCAGAGTTGGTGGTTTGCCAGATGTAGCTTCCTCAAGAGCACCATAATAATTTGTTTTTTTTTTAAAGGCATTATTGAGGGTAGAAACCTTTCAGAGATTCTTATCTCAATTGGTTGGTAACAAATGTTTTCAAAATGTATTCATTAAAATTGAGGTCAATGAAAAGCTGCTTTCTGTAAGTAGGGAAATGTTTTGCTGTGATCAGTTACTCTGAAGGTTATGATAAAGTCAGCATAAAATCCCAATAATGCTATATAGACTTAAAAATGAATACAAAGCAGGAAACTTTTATGGGTATGTCCCAAGAAATATCAAGATGAAAAAGCATGAGGATTATTAATCATCTAGAGTGCCTGGCAAGAAGATCATTGGAGAGTGGAACTTTCCATGACCCCCAAAACCATCCACTTTCTGGTCTTTCCCTAGTGTATAGTAACTGTTAGGATAATTATGGGATTATTTAGTTAGCAAAAATTAAGCATGAAGTCAGGCGTGGTGGTGCACACTTGTAATCCCAGCATTTGGGGGGCTGAGACAGGAAGATCGAGATTTGCGGCCAGCCTCAGCTACTTGGTGAGGCCCTTTGCAACTCAGTGAGACCCTGTTTCAAAGTAAAGAATTAAAAACTAGGGCTAGGGGTGTAGCTCAGAGGCTGAATGCCCCCTGAGTTCCATCCCTAGAACCGCAAAATAAAAAAAAGAATATATCCAAGTGTAAGACATCATTTATGAATCACCAAGCATTTCTACTGAAGACACTGAACCTGTAGGAGAAACATAGCGAAAGTATTGAGCCTTTTTATAAGTACAAAGAGATAATTTCTACTTTTGTTTTGGGTAATGTCTGTTTCATGAAGCATCTTTTAGTGCCCACCTGAGCGGTAAATAGGCATTCAAACAAATGAGTCATTTTTAGATCTTTAACAAAAGGTATATTCGATGTTTCTGGAACAGAGTAGGTTAAATCAGTCAACAAAAAGCATCCCACAATTTACTCATGGAAAGGTTGCTCAATGAGTTTTTTCTGAAAAGTGATGTTTGCCAATTGTGAGACTCTTAAGTCTCTGTGTTAAGAAACATACAATGGAGATGCACTTTCTTTTTAATAAGGATTCTTTGTACTAGGAAAGTAAGGTACAGCATTAAATAATTGCCCAGAGAGTTAAATGAGCACAGGTAGAAAATCTAGATATTGCTATCTGACTGTCTATGACTATACATTTTTTATATCTCAGTGATTTTTCCATTCTCAGGCTGGCTCTTATTTATGTGTTTCTTTAATGCAGACATAGTGATAGCGAAGACTGGGAAGTCTCTTTCTTTAAGTATTTAAAGAGATAGTTGAAGGCAGAGGTAGCTCAAGCCGTATCTGATGTGGATCTGCAGAAACAAATCTACCAGGATCTGCAGAAACAAATCTACCAGGAATATTTGCTCACATGGACCTAGTGCTCCAGGTCATCTGTAGAAGGTCCTACGACAAATAACATGCAGAAAGTCGTGTGGTTTTCACCAACAGCCTGGCTGGGAGCACTGTACTGTCCTCATCGTTTCATTCTTATTGGTGCTGTGTAATTGTGCATCATGAGAAAATATAAAGTGATAGGAATATATGCATACACAATACTTGTTGTGTTTCTCTCCGGATACCATCCCACTCCCTCCCCTTTGCCATTGTTTTATATAAATACATAGTATTATTTAATCTGTTGCCTTTATTACACCTCTCACCCTTCCTCCCTCCTGTAACCCCCCTTTCATCACTCCTTTGGAGTCTCTACCCATTTATCTGAGGTCTCTTTTATTACCCACCTTCACTAGCTTACACATATAAAAGAGAAAACATAGAAGTATTTGCTTCCTAAGACTGGTTAATCTCAGTACAATACTCCTCAGTTTCGTCACTTTTCTTGCAAATAGCATGATTTTATCCTTCTTGATGACTGAGTAAAATTCTATTGTGTCTACATACCACTGTTTTGTGATGCATTTTTTTAAACAGTGAGGAAATTGAGGCACTGATAGTTAAATAATTGTCAAAGTCCAATCAAACTGGATGGACTGGCCATATCGTCAAATTTTTAGCTTAGTTGCACATATATCTAATGGTTTGTATAGGAAACTCAAGATTAAAAATGGAAAAAAAAAGTCCCTGGATCATCAAATTCATCCTTCTCCAGAACTGATAAAAGTATATTTTATAGCTATCTTTTTCCAGAAGCAATTTATTGTCAGCTTTATTAAGTTCAATTTATGTGCACCTCACTTAATCGATCGAATTTCTGCCACTTTTCTTGGAATACTCCTCCAAAGTCCTAATAAACTAACTAATAATATGATATTCCTCTATTATAAAACTATATTTCTTTATTATAACATTATATCATTACCTTTTCTATTAACAATATAGAATGACCTTAAATAATTATTCTTTTTCTAATAAGTCATGTTGAAGGCCAGAATTCAAAATGCACTCCTTTGCACTATGGAATAGGAACTATCGTAAACTGAAACATATTTAATGCAATTTTACAATGATGTCATATTATAAACTTAGACTGGGAAAAACTAAAACCAAGGTCTTTCTAATTTTTTTTTGAAATATCTAACAACTAAAACTCCAAGCGTACCCAGAATATTTGAAGATTTGATGGATAACTATTTATAAAGTCCTCACTGTGTACAAGATAGTAATGGATCTTGTGTTTGCAAAGCAATATAAGTGTCCCAACCAAACGAATGTAACTTAGTCAACAGGTCAGATCAGATATATACAGACAGTGAGTCTACCAGGCAATTGATGTGCAGTTGATATGCAGACACCAGTGCACCACTACTGCTATAGGTAGGAATTTGGAGAAATGCTGGCTCGCCTTTATCATTTCCTATCGCTTTTAGAAAAAAGTGAGATGGGAACTAGTTCCCAAACCCAAAACCTGGAATCAAGATGGGGAAATGCAGGGATAGCACGTCAGAGAAGAATCTGTGTTTAGAGGTTCTCAATCAACCATAGCAGTTTTACCCTTAGTACAGCAAATGGAAAAATAAGTTTTCTTTCTTTTTTTTTTTTTGTGGTACTAGGGATGGAACCCAGGGGTATTCTACATTCGAGCTATACCCCCAGCCCTATTTTTTATTCTTTATTTTGTAATAGGGTCTCACTGAGTTGCAAAGGGCTTCACTAGGTAGTAGCTAGGGCTGGCCTCGAACCACAGTCCTCCTGTCTCAGCCTCCCAAATGCTGGGATTACAAGCATGCACCAACACGCCCAGCTACCTAATTTTATTTTCTAATACTAGGCCAAGTAGGCAAATAGAGCCACAAAATTCCTCTTATCTAGGGGTAATGGTGCAAATTTATAATCCTAGTACTTGGAAGGCTGAGACAAGAGGATCACAGGTTCAAAACTATTCTTGACAACTTAGCAAGGCTCTCAGAAACCTAGTGAGACCCTGTTTTCAAATAAGAAGTAAAATCTGCCTGGAGGTGTGTAGTTTGGAGGTAGAATGCCCCTGAGTTCAACTCCCAGTAGCAAACCCCTCAAAAAAAAAAGAAAAGAAATCCCCCCTTTTTTTTTTTTGGTGGTGGTACTGAGGTTCCTGGAAGCCCGTCTACCTCCAGGCTACACTCCCAACCTATTTTATACTTTTTATTTGGAAACAGGGTCTCTTAAAACCAGCGCGGCTGGCTTCGAACCTGCACAATCGCACAATCCTCCTGTCTCCGCCTCCCAAGTGCGGGGATTACAAGTGTGTGCCACCATGCCTGGCGTAAGAAATCTCTTTTGAAATAACTTGTTATAAGACCCTCAAATACTTTGCTATTAGACCCTCAAATATTTAAGTGAACTAAAGAAAAATCTAAAGTTCAGTTCTCTGGATCAAGGTTTCTTGATCTTGTCATCGTTGATATTTGGGGCCAGGTAATTCTCTGCTGTGGGGATGATCCTGTAGACTGGGGTTGTGCACAGCATCCCTGGTTTCTTCCTAGTAAATGCTACTGCAGCCACGTTTCTCTCCTTCCTCCAGTAGTGAAAAGCGAAAGCAAACACTTCTCCATGCACGCACAAATGTTTCCTGGGGGGCAAAGTAGCTCTCCGTTGAGAACACTGTCCTCCTCCTATGAGTATTGAAGGAATCAAGGAATCGAATCCGTTTGTCGGATTTCTCTCCTCCTTCTGAAATTGGGAAAACCATTTCCCCAGCCTCGATCCCCCATTTTGCTTGTACTCGGTCTTCTTGGGCGGCCTGAGCATATGCTTTCTGTGTCAGAAGCATTTGGCTCTCTTGGCAGGAAGCCACGCTCTAATCTCTCTAGAATTTCTAGGATGCCCAGTGAAAACCACTAAGAAATGCTGGCTAATATTTCTTCTAAACTGTGGAAAAACTCTCTAGGCTTGTTCCCTAGTCATGGTAGTCCTCTTCAGATGTGAAACCTATTTCCCCTGTAAATCCTGTTGGTGGGGAAAGCTCACAATTTAGGAGTGAACATGGCTGGTGTTTCCTGTCTGTTAAATAATTCATCTCCCCTATTTTGGAGAGTCAGAAACAGCTCGCTGAGATGCTAAATCCTCCAGGTAATACTGCAAAGCCTAGTCCCTGGCACCAGGGAGACAAAGGCATACTAAATCTCCATGTTCTGAGGAAAAGCCATGAAAAGAATGCTATTTGTTGGCTAGATTTTTCCCCGTTTTTGGTAACACGGGAGAATGAGTTTCTCTGGGAGAATGTTATGAAATTCAGATAAGAAAAGTCATCGTGTGTGTGTGTGTGTGTGTGTGTGTGTGTGTGTGTGTGTGTTACTGTGAATTGAATCCAGGAGCACTCTACCCCAAGCTATACCTCTAGCCTCTTGTTTACTTATTTTTAAATTTTGAAACACGGTCTTATTTCAAGTGTCTAAGACTGGCCTCAAACCTATAGTCCTCCTGTCTCAGCCTGCCAAGTGCTGGGATTGCAGGTCTGTGTCACCACCACACCTGGCTAAAAGCCAGCCTTTTATATACATTATACCCACTGTCATTCTTGCATCACTCATGCATAGATCTCAGTCTTCAAGTGAATGTTTTGGCCTCTCAAAAAAGTATTTTCCTCAGATATCAAAGGCTATTCATGGAAACAGGGAACCATCTGTTCATTTGCAATTTGTAGAAAATAGATGACATTTGATCGACTGCTTGATGATAAATATTTCTCATTATATTTTCTATTCCCACTCTTGGCTATTTATTGCACAATCCATTTTAGTCAAAATTGCCCTAGTGCCTGTTCTAGCCCCCTCTTGTATTTTTATGTTGCTCCACAAGTTACATTAAATTCTTCAGAATGTGTGGTTTCTGTCACAGTGTCTCCTTGTTAGTTCATTAACACACTTTTAGGTAGGTAGTAATCTTAGAACTTCTATTTCTATGCCTTGAAAGAGGTAACATTCTCCGCAGAGTGACTGTTTTCTATCATAATGAGATAGTCCGCTGCGTCTTCTTTGTATCTGATAGGATCCATATGCCTGCTACTACATATGTGTGTTTCCGTCCCAGGCACTTCAGCTGCTATCACAGCAACACTATAAACAGAGTGACTTACACAAACATTCACCGCTCACAGTGTGGGAGCTTGGCATCCAAGATCACGGCACTGACAGATTCAGTGTTTGATGACAGCCCACTTTCTGGTTGGTACACGGTGTGTGTGTGTGTGTGTGTGTGTGTGTGTGTGTGCATGTCTACACAATAGATGGGGTTGGGATGCCCTCCAGGGTCTCTATCATAAAGCCACCATCTTATTCATAATGTCTCACACTCATGACCTAATCACTGCTCAAAGACTTCACTTCCAAACACCATCGCACATGGTTTGGGATATCAACATGCCACTTGCAAGAGAAAATACACAGTTTGTTCCAGCCCAGTTGAAATATGTTTCTTGGTTTATTCATGGATTATGGGGTTTTATAGATAATTTACAATGGTGAGGCATCTCAGAAACCTTTATTTTTATTTATTTATTTTTTTTTGTGATACTAAAGATTAAACCCAGGGTCATATTAACTCTGAGCTACATCCTGAGCCTGATTTTATTCTTTATTTTGAAACAGTGTCTCATTAAGCTGCAGAGGGCCTCCCTAAGTAGCTGAGGCTGGTAGCAAACCTTGATCCTCCTGTCTCAGCCTCCTAAATATTGGGATAACAAGTATGCCCCACCACGCCCGGCAGAAACCTTCACATTTTGATCTGTGCTTTTTGAGTGGTTGACTACATGATGTAAACAATCAAAACAAATGTTTCTACTCAAAAGGCTCTGTGCTTTTGTATTTAGCTTTGGGAGTAAATATAGAAAAAGAGAAATTATAATAGTAAAACTATGCAAGCAACCATTACTGCTATCAAGGCAATGCAAGCTTCTAAATGATACTTTAGTTCTTTATGCAGGGAAATTTTCTCAGGATATATCCATAGACAAAAATTGAATTTGCCAACTGGAACTGACTAGGTATGGTTTACAATAGCTCTCATTGTTTTGGGGGGGAAAAAGCCCACGATAGCCATTAGAGCAAGAGGAAAGGGGATAGAGGGAGAGTTTTACCAGATAAAAATCTCAATTTAGTTTATTTATTAAACTTTTTTCTCATACAAAAGGAGGAGGGAAGACATTCTGGTGACTGGATCCATGGGCTAAACAACCTAATATTTAGGCTCTGAGAGTGAGTCTAAGACATCACAAGCAATATTCAGCTTGTGGTAAGGGGCCAGGGGAGCTTTTATGAACATCACACTATTTTTCCTTCAGGATGTTTTCTTCAGAAGTTTCAAGGATATAAAGAGTTACTGTAGCTTCTTAATCTCATGGTTTCCTTTAACATACCCCAGAGAAGAGCATCTAATTCAAATTGGATTATTTTATTATATTTCGAAGATTCCTTCCTTGGGAAACTTCATCTTAAGTGAATGCTATTTCATTTGAAGAACTGACAAGTTAGTCATATCATAAACCATATGCTATGCTGCATGATATTATATATTACTAAATAAACTATATAGCCTTTTAAAAATTGAAACAAGAAAGCCCTTTCTGTATAATATTAGTATGTTCAGAAGTATAGAAGGGAATGAAAATAAGTATTGCTGGAGAAGTTTAAAACAGATTGCCTAGAGATAGTATAGTTAATATGGTCAACTATCTAACTATATTTAATAGCTTTATTTGATATTCAATATTATAACTAATATTATAAGGTAAAATAATCCATCCCATTGGTTAAATATATCTTTAATTACTTTATTTATTTATTTATTTATTTATTTATTTATTTATTTATTTTGGTGGTACTAGGGTTCCTGGAAGCTCTTCTACTTCCAGGCTACACTCCCAGACCTTTTTTATATTTTTTATTTATTTGGAAACAGGGTCTCTTAAGCCAGCGAGGCTGACTATGAACTATCCTCCTGTCTCCGCCTCCAAAGCTCGGGCATTACAGGCGTGAGCCACCACACCCAGCTATCTTTGATTAATTTAAGATGAAATAATAGCAGGGCGTGGTGGCGCACGCTTGTAATTCCCTAACTTGGGAGGCGGAGACAGGAGGATAGGATCACGGAGGTTCGAAGCCAGCCACTGGCTTAGGAGACCCTGATTCCAAATAAAAAGTATAAAATAGGTCTGGGAGTATAGGCCGGAAATAGAAGGGTTTCCAGGAACCCCAGTACCACCAAAATTTATATATATATATATATACATATACATATATATATATATATATATATATATATATATATATGTGCTAGGGATATTACTGACACCTTTCTAGCTGTCAGAATCCTATTCAAAAGAGACTGGGAGAGTTTACCCCTAAAGGTTGGAGGGAATGGGATTGCCCAGATGTGCCTTGCATCTTGAATTATATTATTCTGTAAAGGAGCAGCCACAGTGGGAAGATGCGGAGATTTGAATGTGGGTAGATGTCTGCGAGTCAGTCACCCAGAACGATGGAATGAAAGAGCTTAAACCACGAAAGAAAGACATTTGAAATTTTAAATAGTTCAAAGAGGGCACGCTTTAGCTTTATTTCCTGAATGTTCTCCCAGGTAACTTTTATTCCCGTTTTTCTCTGGAATTATTTTATTTGTAAGCGTTAGTGTTTATTCTACATTTCCCCATTTTCACTGGTGGTTGTTTTGTTTGTTTGCTATCAGGGGCACACCCTGAGGCATTCCGTCTCTGAGCTACACCTCCAGTCCCTTTTATTTTGTTTTGAAACAGGGTCTCATTAAGTTGATGAGTCCGGCAGCTGCCATCCTCCTATATCAGTGGAGTGCTTAACCAGACCTGGCTTCCCTGGTTGTTTTTATTAAAGCCTGGTTCAAATAAAATTTGAAGTAGCAAGGCTGGCTCTGTGGTAGATCAATAAAGATATGGCATCTATTAAAAATATAACTAACATTTTGGCATAGACATTAAACACCTTGTAAAGAATCGTAAGCCAGGTGTGGTGGCTTGTAATCCCAGCATTTGGGAGGCTGGGACAGGAAGATGAAGGTTCAAGGTCAGCCTCAGCTACTTAGTGAGGTCCTTTGCAACTCAGTGAGACCTTGTTTCAAGATAAAAGAATAAAAAAAAAATATGGCTGGGGTGTAGCTCTGAGGTAGAATGCCCCTGGGCTCCATCCCCAGTACCCCCAAAAAAGAAAAAGAATAGCCGCAATTCATCCATTCGACTTGTGCTTTAGTGAGAATTTTCTGTGTGCAGAAATGTAACGCTGGACTCCGTGGACATCTCTCCTCCAGCCAAGCTACAGAGATAAGGAGGCAAAAAAACTCTTCTTCAGAATCAGACCAGCGATTGCATGTGGGCTTTGCCGCTTCCTAGCCGTGTGGTCTTCAATGAGTGACATTATCTCTAAGCTGCGGCTTCCCTGCTTTAAAACGGGTATACTAATACAAAGTGTTCTGTAGATCGTGGGAAAGTGATATAAGACACACTTTTCAGTGATGATAAAATAAGCAATGAGTAAATATTCATTCTTATGCTCTGAAGGGAAGAAATTAAATAAATACATACATACATAAATTCATAGAAGTCTTGAAGGTGGGATCCCTGGGAATTTCTTGCTACCCTATAAATAAGAAGAATGAAAGTGAAATATCCTTTGTAGGTAGAGGTATTGCTGGACAATCCAAGCCTGTGATTTTAGAATCATTAGAACCCAAACTACTTAAAAGGGATCAAAGTATTACTCTATTGCTCTTTTTTTTCTGAGTAAGAAGAGGAAATAGAATTATACTATAGTAAAGCATTATAAGACTTTCTTTTGTGTGTGTGTGTGTGGTACTGGGGATTGAACCCAGGGGCATTCTACCTCTGAGCTGCACTTCCTGCCATGTTTTTTTTATTTTTTATTTTAAAACAAGAGCTCACTGTGTTTTGGAGGACCTCACTATGTAGCTGAGTCTGGCCACAAACCTGCGATCTTCCCATCTCAGCCTCCCTAGTACTGCGATTACAAGTGTGTGCCACCACGCCCAGGTTTAGAAAACTCTCTGACTCTAAAGATGGTTAATTAGTTAGAAAACTTTCTAACTCTAATGGTTGTTAGTAAAACTTATCATGCCCAAAGAAGGTATTTTTAGAAAGATGACATGCGACTGTCTAACCTGGATGATTTGGAGGCAGAGCTGTCTGGAGCCAGAAGGGCGAAATCTTTAGGCACATCGGCTGCTCCCATGATTGATACAGGGATGATATTCAGATTCAGCATCTTATAATAAAACACCATGGAGAGACGGAAAAGGTGTAGGAAAAGGTCAGGAAAAATAGAGAGTACTTATATTTCTATAAGGAACAGACATGTTCTGTAACATGTGGACTTAGTCTTTGGAATTTGATCCAGAAACACTAAGATTATTAATTCTGTTTACTAATCCTGCTTAAAATTACAGCCTCCAAATGTCATGATGTTGCTGCATGGAAGCCCTTTGGCATTCAGTTAACAGAATGCTGCTTGACAGGATTTTGCAGGTGTTGCTTAGAATGCATGGCAAAAATAAATATTTAGAGACTTAAACCTCCTAGTTCCATGTTCACTAATTTTCAAAATATATACACATATGTGTATATATATGTGTATATATACATACATATATATTTATATATATATACACATACATACATATATATATTCATCTCAAGAAAAAGGGATTCTAAGTAACATAAAAACTAAGAGTAAATTAAAATCAGACCATACAGACACCTGTTTTACATGCTGAAGACTAGGACTCAGCAAAGTGTTTTGTAAACTGTGAAGCAATCCATAAATGAGTGGCCATGACTGTGCCATTAAGATTGTGTTTCTTTTCTTTTCTTTTCTTTTTTGTGATACTGGGAACGGAATACAGAGGCATTATACCTTTGAGCTATACTCCCAGCCCTATTTTTTATTTTTATTATTTTGAAACAGGGTCTCACCGAGTTGCAAAGGGCCTCACTAAGTGGCTGAGGCTGGCCGCAAACCCTGATCCTCCTGTCTCAGCCTCCCGAATGCTGGGATTACAAGCGTGCGCCATCACGCCCAGCTAGATTTTACTTTAAAAAAAAAAAAAAAAAAACTGGCAAGGGCCAATTTGGTCACTGGGCTGTACATTGCTAACTCTCTCATTCATATTTTTTTTTCAAATGATGGATAGTGCTTTTTTCTACTGGTTATCATATATCCTTGGTCCCAAACTTGTATTGTTCATCTGTGTTTTTTTGTTGTCTTCAGAATATGGCATCTAAAACTGCATTAGGAAGAAATCATTCTATGAAAAATAATTAGAACAAATATAGTACATGTTCTTATTACACACTTGCATTTAATTTGGATGTCTCTTGTGAAAGATAGGTAGAAAGAATATACCTCCAGATGACACGAGAATGCCCTTGGTAGTGTTGTTAAAATTTTCTGGAAGCAGAGAGTGGAAAATATTAAATTTTTTATATTCCATGCAAAGAAAATGTGTTCCTTTCATGAATCTGCCTCAGGATGCAAGTGTAAAAATTAAAATGTTAATGAAAATACATAAAATAGCAGCATTTGCCTTCCCTTGCAAAAGGTCTCATAAAATAAGACTTTTATTGGACCTGAAATGACACTCAATTGGGGAAAATTAGGTTCCTCTTCTTATTTCTTACTCCCATTCTTCCACTCAAACTTAGGTAGTTTTTTACATACTTGTTCTCATATATTGGAGACAATTTTATTATAGATTTTGGACCATGGGTCTTAGCCTGAAAACTCTCTCTTTCTGACTCTGTGTTAAATCTTTCTCTTCTTTAGATCCAGAAGAGTTCTATACAACTGTTAACAGTGTGTCTGATGAGCTGTATCCCCTCCAGGAGACAGAAAACCTTATTTTTATAAATATTTGGCATTTAGAAGCATGCTTTTCATTTTTGAATATGCTCTGAGCATGGCCCCCACTTTTGGTAGCATGGCTTAGAGTCCTCATAGCAAGCACAGGCATTTGAAGGTAAAGAGTGATATGTTGGGGGGATTTGAGGTCTTATCCATGTTTATCTATAACATATGCATACCCATGTTCACAGCAGCACAATTCGTAATAGCCAAAATATGGAACCAACCTAGGTCTCCATCAACAGATGAATGGATTACAAAACTATGGGAAATACACACAATGGAATTCTACTCGGCTATAAAGAACAAAATCATGTCATTCACAAGAAGATGGAAAGACCTGGAGAACATTATGTTAAGTGAGATCAGCCAAGCACAGAAAGAGAAGGGACATATGTTTTCTCTAATGTGTCCAAGATAGGGAGTATTAGGGATACCAGAGGGACTCCAGACAATGGAGGGGAAACCTCAGCAAAGCTAGAATGGAAGGGTAGGAGAGGAAGAAGGCTGAGGTTGATTAATGGAGGCACTGCATCTGAATATGTGTATAAATGTGAATGTAGAATGGTCAACCTGGACACATTGTTGGGATGGGGGGAAGGGAAACCAGGGTGGGGGGAGGGCACCGAGCACAATCGGGATGTATGCCATTTTTAATATTTTCCACATAAAAATAAAAAATAAATTTAAAAATTTTTAAAAATTTAAAAAAGAATTCCTTAAGGCATATCCTTGATATAAACAATTACTCTAGTGAATTAAACTAAGACTAAGGAAATATACAGAAAGGGTCAATATGTGTGAGGTAATGCTGAGCAGGGTGACTCACACCTGTAATCTCAGCTACTTGAGAATCCGGGAAGGGAGATTGCAAGTTCAAGGCCAGCCTGGGCACTTTAGCAAAACCCTCTCTCATGCCAGGTGTGGTGGCGCACGCTTGTAATCTCAGCATTTGGGAAGCTAAGACAGGAGGATTGCAGTTTGCAGACAGCCTCAGCTACTTAATGAGGCTCTTTGCAACTCAGTGAAGCTCTGTTTCAAAATAAAGAATAAGAAATAGGGCTAGGGGCGTAGCTTGGATGTAGAACGCCCCTGGGTTCCATCCCCAGTACCGCAAAATAAGCAAATAGATAAATAAAATCCTTTCTCAGTGGTAGAGCATTTGCTGGCATGGGTGAGAGGCTAGGCTCAATTCTCACTACTGCAAAAATAAAAACAAAAACAAACTTGACAATAAATTGAAAAAACTGAGGAAATGCAAATAAAAAACACTACATCTTCGCATGAAAACAATAAATATTTTATAGAAAATGAATAAATTGGCTGGGTGTGGTGGTGCAGTCTTATAATTTCAGTACTTGGGAAGCTGAGACAGGAGGATCACAGGTTCAAGGACAGCCTCAGCAACTAGTGAGACTCTCATCAACCTAGTGAGACCCTGTTTCAAAATAAAAAATAAGCCAGGTGTGGTGGCGCACGCTTGTAATCCCCGTGCTTGGGAGGCAGAGACAGGAGGATCGTGCAGGTTTGAAGTCAGCCATGCTGGCTTAAGAGACCCTGTTTCCAAATAAAAATATTTTTAAAAAATAGGTCTAGGAGTGTAGCCTGGAAATAGAAGGGCTTCCAGGAACCCCAGTACCAAAAAATAAATACATAAAATAATATTTAAAAATAAAAAATAAAATAGGGCTGGGGATGTAGCATAGAGGTACGGTGCCTCTGGGCTTAATCCGTAATACCACAAAAAAGAAAATGAATAAATGGTATTCGGTAATTTTATGAGTTTTGTGGCTCAGATTGGGATCTGGACATTATTAATATTGTAGATACAAAATAAGAACCAGTTGGACTTTAAAATTATTGGAGAACTACTCTAGAAAGTCTTAGGTTTGACATGGAAGTTTATTGAAATAAATTTATTGAAGGTATGTTCATACCTTTCTAGCAGCGAGTAAATATAATATGTGGGCATTTCTAGTATCTTTGGACTTCTTAAAATGCACTGTTTTTCTAATTTGTCCTTATTTTGATATTTGGCCACTTATATTATCAACTTAGTCACTAATACTTTTTCTCTCTTCTGTACATAGCAGAAAGTGAAAAAATAAATATATTTGATATATCAGCAGAGGAACTAGGCCTGAGACTGGTGACATTCATCAGATATTACAGTGGGTGTTGTATGAAAGGAGAAAAGATTAGCACTCCCCTTGACAAGGATGGAAGAGGCCCTCGGGCCTGACCACACACATACGGTTAAGGCATTGCCACCTACTTCGTGGCATCTCACCATCGTTTTTTACTGAGGCCTCCGAGGCCTGGATCGGAGCCTGCCAAGGGGTTAGGCCAGTGCTGGGGCCTCCGAGGCCGGGATCGGAGCCAGCTGAGGGGTTAGGTCAGTGTCGGGGTCAGCGAGGCCAGAACCGGGGTCTCCCATGAGGCAAGGCTGCTGCTTGAGCCAGCAAGGTCTGGATCAGTCCACCAGGTAGCCAGGCCACAACTGGGGCCGTCAAGAGTGGGATCGGTATTTGCAAGGCAGCATGCACAGAGAAATATTGCAGAAAATTAAAACTAGATGTTTCCCCTAATCAGCAATGACTAGGAGGAAAGGGGCAACAGGACGAGGTTGAGCTATAGAAAGGGCCCTATAGTGAAGGAATTAAGGTGACCAATCAGAGGGTATGGAATAGGGGAGGATGGAGCCTCTTTAAAAAGCAGGAGGTACATAAACATATGTATCAAAGTTAATCACCAAACAAGCATGGGATCAGGGAGGGGGAGGGAAGGGGATGGGGGCTGGATGAGGGCTAATTGGATGATGTGTGCTTGTATATCCTCTCAAGTCTTATATTCCAATGTGATGTATGATTACAATGCACCAATAAAAATAAATTTAAAAAAATAAAAAATAAAAAAAAAGAAATCACAATGGACTTCCATTTGGCTATCTTCCCTGCTGGCCACTATTTCTAGGTGAAAATAAAAAATAAGCCAATAAGAGTAGTCAGGCAGCTGTTTTAAATGTTGATTTTTCTTGGCAGTTGTTTCTGATTTATCACTTTGTTGATTGGTATAATATTTGTGAAGTTCCCACAGTGTCAGATGTCTGCGTGGTGTTTTGACTAACGCAAGACCTAAGGACTGCAGAATACATTTGTAGGGTAAAAGAAAATGTATGAAGGAAACTGCAATGCGGTCGCCTGTCGAAGCTGTCTGAAAAAACGATCCAAAATAGAGCATCTCGAATACAAAATTGGGTCAGTGACTTGGTCGGCAGGGGCAGCTTCTTCATTCTAGTCTGTTTACTGTCCAGAGAGCTGAGCTAATTTACATCACTCCTGCCAGCCTTTTAGTAGGTATTGCTTTATCGGGAGAGAGGGGTCTCCCCAGCTGTAAGTCAGACCTTGTCTCTCTGGTTCAGTCTACGCAGAGGTGCATTGTGTTGTACTGTATTGCATTGTATTGTTTTAGTGTTCTTGCTTTACAGATGGGACAACTGAGACTTCTGGATAGAAGTTATTTCTCCAAGAACACAAAGTTAGGAAGGAGAGGACTTAAACATAAATCTAACTCCATTTTTGTGATGTTTGCTCTTCCTAACACTGTCTGATGGAAGCTAAGTGACGTTAGTTTTACTTGTACATAGGACTTCTCTCTGTGGAGGGATGAACCAAATTAAAATTGCTCAACATACGTATGATAGTAAGCAAAAATGTTAAAAAAAAAACAATGGTTGAGCGGTGGCAATTTTCTCTCTCTCTCTGCAGTTAATCAATGGGAAGAAAATATTTAGCGCAAACAATATACAACTGAACCTTGATAATCTCTCCCTACATTAGCCCACCATTCCCAGATTGTGAGCTTTTTTTGTGTGTGTGTGGTACTGGGGTTCCTGGAAGCCCTTCTACCTCGGGGCTACACTCCCAGACCTATTTTTATACTTTTTTTTAAATTTGGAAACAGGGTCTCTTAAACCAGCACAGCTGGCTTCGAACCTGTGCTATCCTCCTGTCTCCGCCTCCCAAGTGCGGGGATTACAAGCGTGCGCCACTACACCTGGCAGTTTGTGAGCTTTGAAGGCGAGATGGGCAGTCTGTTTGGTTCCTGCAGTTATGACCTTGAGTATCAAGATTCTAATTAAACTGTCAATATGTTTTCTCTGCATGTCTTAAACTATACCAGTCAGCAAAGGAATACTGCCATGTTTAGCCCTTTTTCTTCCAGGAGACAAAACATTTTAAATTTTTTACTACTTAAAGAAGGTTTTACGAATAATTTCAGGTAGGTTTTTAAAAGATAAGACAAAAAAAATATAGAGGTGAAACTCCAATATGATAAGCAGTCATGGTTAAATAGTAACTAAATTTCAGCTTCAAATTTAGACATTTTCTGGATAACTAAATGACCAAAATATGACACTCTCATTAAAAATAAGTGGAGACACTAGTTTTTCCTAACATGGAATGATAAAGGATTAATATGCTAGACAATAATTCCAGTGGCATTTTTGATAAGCACAAAGGGAATTTTTATATAGTTTTGCTTATTAATAACCTATGATAAAAATGAGAGGCTTGCATTAAAACAATTTAATGGTGAGAATTTTTGATGGGGGCGTAAACTGATTTATCTAGGTGTGTACACCTCTCGCATTCAAATTAGTACCAAGGAAAGATTTTTAAATACCCCACAGAGTGAGTGGACAACATGTCTTTTACGTAGTCTTTACCAAAGTTACTTTATTTTAGTAAGAGTTAGGTTTCAGATTGAGACGCCAGAGTCTCACCTGGGCAGGGGTATGAATATTTACTAAATTTAACTTGTTACTGCTAAATTTCCCTGGAATCAGTTTTTAAAACAAACACATCTAACCATAATACACAGAAACTGGTCATTGATAAGTAATATGTTGATATTTGATTCTAGATGATACATGATATTCAGAATTCATATCTGATTAAATCGTCATCATAGGTGTTGTGTGTGTGTGTTTGTGTGTGTGTGTTTCTGTGTGTGTTTGTATGTGTGTTTTACTGGGGATTGAACCCAGAAGCATTTTACCTCCAATCTACACCCTCAGTTTCATTTTACTTTTTATTTTGAAACATGGTGTCACTAGGTTTCTGGGGACCTGTGATTCTCCTATCTCTGCCTTCCAAGTACTAGGATTATAGGCATATATATATATATATATATGTATATATATATATATATACATACATACATATATATGTATATATGTGTATATATATATATGTGTGTGTGTGTAGAATTCCATTTATACAATGGTATTATGAGATGTCTTCAAAACTGCACCATATATATGATATATATTATTTACATGGTGCAGTTTTGAAGACATCTCATAATACCCATTGTATAAATGGAATTCTATAGTATGTGTTCCTTGCTAATGCCACTCAACTTTATATATTTTTGCACTTTATCCACATTGATTTATTTGGCTATAATTGACTCCTTTGCTTTGCTATTACAATATTTCATTGAGTATTAATTTCACAACCTATCTTTTCTAATGTTTATGGACATTTATGTCTTTTGCACTCTGAGTTCATTAGAGATATTATCGCCAGAAGACTTCACAGGTTGCCTTGTGCCCGTATATAAAAGTTGGTCAAAGCCCTCCACTTAGGAGATAATCCCAGAGCCTTGTTATCTGCATCATTTTCTTATTTAATATTTCCAGAAGGTTGTTCAAAAGAGTTCTAATACATGTATATTACTAGAGAGTTCCATCACTATCCTTAAGAGACTTTTTCAGATGTGACCTTAAAGAAGTCAGCGTGCATTAGGCCCTCCGTAATTCCTTAGTATATCTGTCTGTGACTCTATCTCAAAAGAATACAGAACAAAAAAGACACAGCTTATACCATATTTTCATTATCCCTACCTCTTGTCTTTATTTCTCACCCACCACCCCTTGAAATACTAGGCCTCAAATCAATACCAATCCTTAGAGACTCGGGAAAGAAATTCACTTTCTTTTCTTTTTTAAAACTCAAATTAACTTTTCTTATCCCAGATTTCCAGAGCTCCCTCTGTTCTCTATGAGTCCGGCCCCAGCTCTGTAGGCACTTTGTGTTTTCCTGCAACAGCAGTGGCAATTAACTCACATCAGGGGATGCAGATAATTCAAAAGCCTCATACAACATTTCTATCATCTATCTCTTCCTCTCCTTAAATTCATTTTCCTTGCATTCTTTCCATCTCTTCATTCTTATTGAAGACAGAAATTTCATCACAGATTTAGTTTTATTTTTTTCCTTTGTGATCAGCTACCAGGTGTTGCATTACGAGCCCAAAGCAGTGGGCTTATTTCTTCTCTGATGTTCTTGATCTAAACAAGGAAACACAAATCAAATCTCAACAACAATAAAAAAGAGCTTTCCCTCAGTTTCAGCACTTAGCAGCTTGTTTTATGGTTGGCCTTCGAAACACTATTCTTCTAGCTCCATGACATCCTTTTAAATTGTCTCTGTTTGGTGTTCGGACGTCTCCTTTGAGTGTCAGCTCCATTGTAGAATGCCACGTGGCACTTCATACTAAGTTCTTCCAGGTGCTCTTCCTTGAGGGAAGTAATTCTGTTTGCCTAGTCTGACCCATATTTTTTGAAACATTTCTAACCTTTGGTCTTCCTTTTTCTATTATGGAGTTACATGTCAGAGATCCTGTCAACTTTTTTCTTTTAAACGTCTGAAATCTCTCTTTCTAAAGTTCACAGTGCATGTCTGACTAAGCCAAAGCTTGATCAAAATGAGACTTTAAACAGAAGAAAAGACAACACGTGAATCAGTATATATATATATATATATATATATATATATATATATATATATATATATCTCCTTGACTTCTGGAGTTCGTGATGATCCTCTCCATTTTTTCAGAATTGCGTGTCTCTCTGACTGATTACTGCTTCCTCATCTGCAGAATTGCACCTTTTCTCCTGACTGCCCATGACCCTCAGTCTGGCTTTCTACCTCCACCTTCTCCTCTTTGTATATTTTCTTTCCCTTGGCATTCTTTCAATCATCTCTGTGCTTACACACATCCTCTTATTTCTCAAGAATAACAAGAATGTACTAAACTTCTTACCATGTTTCTGGTGTGACGTCAGACCCATTCCCATCAAGCTGAGGGTGCAAACACTTGATACAGAAAATATACAGCAGTGGTTATCAAGCTTGAGCGAGCACCCGCCAAAGAAAGAATTGGTCAATGACACTGCTAAAGAAGGTAAGGCACTTTATCCAGATAGACTGTCGTGACAGGTACAGCGACCACAGCAATGAAGTTTTGCAGCAAAGGGGAGAGACTGGGCTTGGCTCTGAATACAACAATAAAAAGTGGAGTTTTGTTTTGTTTTTGAGGTACTGGGAATTTAATCCAGGGACATTTCTACCTCTGAGTTACACTCCCAGTCCTATTTTATATTTTTGGTACTACCGATTGAACCTAGAACACTCTACCTTCAAGCTGTAACCTCATCTCTTTTTATTTTATTTTTTTTTGAAAGAAGGTTTCATAAAGTTGCTAAGGGTTTTAATAAGTTGCCAAGAATCACCTCAAACCTGTAATCATCTTGCATCAGCCTCACAAATACTAGGATTATGGTCTTGAGCCAAAAATATCGAGCGTGTTAGCCAAGGAGCAGGATGGAAATTGGTAGGTAGAAATTACTAGCAGAAATATTAAAGGTAAGAAAGATTCTGGCCTAATTAACCTGGTAGGATTCTTGCTGCTGGTGGAGGATGAGGAAGCTGCTTAGATATCCAGGACAATTATATATTGAGGACGGGGGAATTCTGGCTCAACTGACTTAGGAAGATATTTGCTAAAATTGAACAAATGCATTTACAAACATGGAAATCCAGAAGCTAAGGGCTAGTTCATAAAAACTCAGAAGAGAAGCCTCAATAGAGTTTGGTCAAGGAGGGAATCTTTGCCACATCAGATTCATCAGAGAGTATATTTTAACAGGTATTGCTAGGCCCCGCCTTCTTAGTGGCTTCTACAGAGAACTGGAATTCAGAGAGTTTAAGAGTTACCAAGTTCCCTGGTGACGTCAAAGCTGTTGGTCCAGAGAATACACTTTGAAAACCACTGTAATACAAAGAAATATCAGGACCTTATTAGAAGTTTCATTTTCCTGAGTCAGAGTCACCCAACTCATCCTCAGTTTTTAATTATAAATGAGAGATTTTGAGCTGTTAATATGAATTCCTTTGCTGTCATCTTTCAAGTGTTTCAATGGTATATGTATTAGGAAAAATCATAGTATATCGATACATTTCTCTGCAAAATGAAGAAGTTCTCATTTATCTACCACAGAGATAATAAGGGGAGAAGATGACTTAAGGAAGAAAAGTATAGTAAAATAATTTACTTTCTGTTTATGAAATACATTTAATTAATTGATTGATTTTGATGGTACTGGCAATTGAACCTAGGGATACCCTCCCTGTGAGCTATATCTCTGGTCCTATTTTATTTTTTTATTTGGAAATAGGATCTGGATAAGTTATGGAGGGCTTCACTAAGTTGTTGAGGCTGGTCATGAACCAGCGATCCTCCTGTCTCAGCCTCCCAACAACTTGGATTGCGAGTGTGCGCCACGACGTCTGGCTGATAAGCATTTTACTAAATGAGAGTAACAGAGCATCCAGATGATGTGGTCTGACTCTTGTGAGAGAAATCTTTTCTCTTGCATTGTGGGGTGATGTTGAATGTAGACTGTGTGTAACAGCACACAATTCTGAAAAGGAAGGTACTTTGCTGTCCTTTTAGCACTTTATTATTATTCATTTCTTTAAGACCTTTCATTATTTTTCTTTTGTACTGGTGATTAAACCCAGGGGCACTCTACCTGTAAGCAACACTGCCAGCCATTTTTGTTTTATTTTTTTTTTACTTTTTAAAACAAGGTCTCTGAGTTGCTAAGTCTGGTCTTGAACTTGTGTTCCTCCTGTCTCAGCCTCCCAAGTTCTGAGATGACAGGTATGGGCCACTGTGCCTTTTATCTCTTAGTCACTGGGGACCGAGATCATTAAGGAGTTACGTTACAAGCAGAATTTTCATGGACTACAAAGAGAGTCTATTCTGATGAGAGGCGGTACCTCTAGTAATAACGTCTTGAATGATGGAGTCACTGACAGATCTGGAAAAGCCCCAACATGCCAAACTCAAGAGTAAAGGACACAGCAACTTAACGGAGCACGGTGACTCTGAGCACACCCCTTCTCCCGCCTCAGCACCCTCCCTGTTATTCTCCTCAAACTTTTAAAAAGTTGTCCAACTTCTATTCAAGTATTAGAGTACTAGAAATCTCTGAGATCCTAGAATATCCACATATTTTAGTAGATTTTCCCATCATCAGGTTTGTTCTATAAAATTTAATTTCTATAAATTTAACCAGAGGAAACTTGGATAATCTTTAGTCTAAAAAAAAAAAAAACCACTGGAAGAGTAAAGCAGCAGTGGACCACTCATCTTTATATCTAGCTCCTAATTATAATCCCTTGTGGTAGGGCTCATGCCCAAAGTCCCAATGGTCTCTCACTGAATTCTTAACCTGCATTCTTAACAGCTGACACTTCAGGGTGTGTGTGTGAGTGTGTGTGTGTGTGTGTGTGCGCGCGCGCATGTGAGATAGAGAGAGATAAATATGTTTTTGTGACACACAAAATAATTTCTGAGCTAATTTTAATCATACCTGTACAACAGGCTCACATCCCTTGTGTCTCCAGTATCCGCTGACCTAGGGTTCCTAAAAATGTAGTGCCCGTGATACTCCAAGACATGACTCATGTTTGGCTTTTCAAACCTGTTTCCTTAATGGATGATGACATCAGGGGCTTGCTCTGTGCTTTCCAAAGTGATAGACGTCTCTTCGGGATGCTCTGCTAGTGAGAAGGAAACAGCACCCAAGTTAATGGTTCTCCTCCATATTTAATATTATTAAACATTCTTTTCCAGGGAATGTTATCCTCACACACACTTTATCATCTAACACATGATAGTAGTGTGTGATATGAAAAATTTTAGGTCTAAATAGTAGGTGAATATAAGACTAACGAAATCAATAGAACTATTGGAAGGACTATGGGAACCATGTATAAGACTTGGTGGTGGTCTAATTACCATTTCAACATAAAGAGAAAAATATGAATTGCCTAAAACCCATCCATCTGCCCCAAATTCGTTCTTTGCTTTTCTCTACTGCTGTGATCTGACACGTCTAAGTGTAGAGTTTTCAGTAAGTGAACCATTTTTTCCTGCCTAGTCTCTCTGCCTGCACACTAGAAAAAAAGGCCAGGCATGTGGCCACATGGTGTGGGGTATTCAGAGCGGAGCAGGGCAAATCCCACTCTTGAGTCCATAGAGGACAAGATGGAGGCCATGGAGGCCGTATCACAGGATGGAGAGATGCAGCTGCTGCCCTTGGGAGCAGATGTTCACATGGTGTGTCTTTTTTTTGTTTGTGTGTGTGTGGTACTGGAGATGGAACCCAGGGGCATTCTACCTCTGCGCTACACCCCCAGTCCTATTGTTTATTCTTTATTTTGAAACAGGGTCTTACTGAGTTCCAAAGGGTCTCACTAAGCACCTGAGGCTGTCTGTGAACAGTGATCCTCCTGTCTCAGCCTCCTCCTGAATGTTGTGGTTAGTCTTGTAAGTCAGGAATAGAAGAAGGTATTGGGCTCCAAATTTTGCTTAGAAAGAATAAAAACAACACCATAAATGTCACAATTTGTGTTCCAGAGGTCCTTGGGCTTCTCCTTCCCAACTTACTGAAATCACAAAAATAAATGTCAAAGATTCCAATTCTCTTAATGACAGCATCCCAGAGCTACACATTTCAGGTAAATGAGATCTTTATGGTTCTGGGAGGAGGGTTAGCTAAGCACCTCGAGGAGATGATTTCCTGTAGCGGCTGCATTTCAGACTTGAGAAACGCCTATGTAAATTGATTTCTCTACATAATCATAACCTTGCCTTTTTCTTCAAACACACAATGCACAAAGAAGATTTTTAGTTGATGAGGCATATACCACTTTGTTCGATAAATGACTTTTAGAAGATAATTTATGATTGTCAGTAAAAAAGGCAAACGTTTATTCTGCTTCAAGGAGTTTCCAGTAAGAAGGGGAAAAACAAAAACAATGAAAACGCCATATAATAATTATAAAGTTACAGCAGTGATCCAGAAAATACCTCAAACTTTGAAAGAATAAGAATTCTTTCAGCTAAAGAGTCTTGGCATGTTTTATCCTCCGTTCTAACTTTTTGTTTACCACTGATAGGAAATTATCTTCCAAATAAATAATCCCAGGCAGTTCTAAAGTTATCCTCAGAAATACCGATGCTATAGCGGTAACATTGATCTAACTTTAAAGTCTGTTCATCTTATTATGACCAGCAAATGTAGTTGGTTGTCAAAATTATCCTCAATGCAATATACACTACTGTCTCACAAATGAAGAGCCCATTTTTGTTATTACTTAACTTTGCTTCTGTGTACTCAAGGTGTCGCTGTGTCAAATTAAGACAGAAGCCGGGCAAGGAGACACATACCTGCAACCCCAGTATTTGGGAGGCTGAGACAGGAGGATCACAGGTTCAAGGCCAGCATCAGCAATCAGCAAGGAACTTAGCAAGACTCTGTTTGAAAATAAGAAATATAAAAGTTTGGGAGTATAGCGTGGATATAGAGTGCCCCTGGGTTCAACCTCCAATAATACACACACACACACACACACACACACACACACACACACACACACACAGTATACACACATACACACCCTATTCCTTGCTTAAAATACACTGCTAGCTCTGTATGCCTGAATTATCAAGTTGCCCTTTGCAAACAATTCTTAGTGTGTTCAACAACCTAGTCTAACACCATTTGTTACATAACTACTTCCATCTTTACAGATGCAAGACAAGAAACCTGTGAGGTCACCTCTAAAGATTTTCTTTATATTGTACCCAGCAGAGAAGCATATGTATTTCTTTATACTCATTTTCTTCTAGCTATTTTTTTAAATGTCTGAAATAAGTTTTCTGGGATCTGCCATTACTATATGCTGAGCACATGGTCCAAAGAAGTGCATGTTTCTGTGGAGAATAACCAAGTCAAGGACAGAAGGTACATCATTATAATGAAATGAAAATTTCTCATTAAAAGGCAAATCCTTCATCTCAAAAGGTTGGACAGTATGCAACTTCAACTTCACTGGTAGGAATTCCCTATTAAGAGACTGAAAAAAATGTTCCAACTGAAGACTATTCTTAGGATCTGAATTGCTTTCATTTTAATGAATTAGAAACGATGAGAGCATTTTAAGCCCATGTCCTACAAAAATTATTCTCACGTAGCTAAACAAATGTTAGCCACAGGGTTAATATTCACTATAATATCTCCTGTTTCAGTATATTCTTCTATCCTCTGATTAATATATTTACTGGTGAAACATTTTATGAATATAGACTATGCATGAGATATTGCTATCCTTCAGCATTTAGTTTGTCTTTTTATAAATTTTTTCAGTACTTATTTTTCTTGATTATTTTTTTAACTGGGAATTAAATCCAGGGGCACTCTACCTAGGTACCATACCTCTGGGTTTGTTTGTGTGTTTGTTTGTGAAACAAGGCCATGCTAACTTGTTGAGTATCACTTTGAACCTGCACTCCTCCTGTCTCACTTTCCCAAATACTAGAATTACAGGTATGTGCCACCACACTCAGATTCAGAACTTATTGTTAGACTCTTCCACAGCTTCAAGTCTTCTCAAGGTATCTACTTTCCCTAGACAAATGTGGATCCCACTAGAGTTTCCATCTCAAAGAAGAAATTATTCACGTCACCTGTCAGGCACGATGAGGGGGATCTCATCTAAGGGGGAATTATCACACTAGGCACAGGGCATCAGTGGCATGTTGCAGGGGCATAGGAGGAGAGAGATTAGTTATTTCTAAATGGTACACAGAAAAGAGGGGATTCAGATGCAAGAAGCAGAATGAAAGTAGATGGATGAAAAATTCTGAAAGGGACCATCAAGACTAAGGGAAATTCTGCCTTAATTTTCCTACCAAGACGCTTGCTGAAGATAGGTCAGGGTGACAAAATGTCACCTAGAGGATGAGGAAGGGTGAGAAACCCAATTAGATGTTGAGGGTGGAGGTTCTTGTTCAATTGTCTTATTTTCTTGCTACAACTCTGTTTTCTAAGGAAATACACAGATGGATATAGAAGAAGGTTCAAAAGCCTAACTGAAGTTTGTCCGGAGAATCTATATCGGTTTCTCTTCTTGAGCAATAGAAGTCCATTTTCTGATTCAGTCAACATTTATTTAGTAAGGAAGGACCAGCTAAATTATCTATTGGGACTTGGAGAAGATATTTGCTGGGATGGTGTGACCCAATAGACATTTATTATTTATTTATTTATTTATTTATGCGGGTCTGGGGATGGAACTCAGGGGCATTTGAGCTCCGAGCTACACCCCCTGCCCTATTTTTTATTCTTTATTTTGAAACCAGGTCTCACTGAGTTGCACAGGACCCTCACTAAGTAGCTGAGGCTGTCCGTGAACCGCGATCCTCAGGTCTCAGCCTCCCGAATGCTGGCATTACAAGCGTGCACTACCATGCCCGGCCCCAATAGACATTTAACAACAACAACAACAGCAGCTAAATCATCCATTGGGACTTGTTATTAGGGGATATTGGCTGGATAGTGTGACCCATCAGGCATTTAATAACAACAAAAACATGAAAATAAAGAAAGAGAAAGAAAACCAAAGATAAGTCTGCAATCCTAATAGTTAGGAAGCTAAGACAAAAGGACCTCAGGTTGAAGGTCAGCCTCAGCAAATCAGAAAGAACCTCAGAAACTTATTGAGATTTTATTTCAAAAGATACAAAATTAAAAAAAAAGACTGGTGGTATAGCTGGGACATAGAATGTCCCTGGGATCAATTCCCAGTACTATAAAAAATGATTAATAACTAATTGCTGTAAACCCAGTTTATGAGTCCAGAGGTCTAAGTGTTAGTTTCTAAGGTTGCTAGATTAAGGCTTGAAGCATCTTATTAGCTGGTGGAGTAAGAATGGCAGTGATAAATTTTCTGATTTGTAGTCTTAATATCTTTCACGAGGTCACTGGTTGTTCTCATGAAGATTTTTTCATGCCCCATACAGCAGCAGACAAATTTATGAAGTTACCCACATGTGATTTGCTATGAAAATACCCTCAAAGTTTATATCAAGCCTCAATTTGCAGAGCATTGGGAAGGGCAAATTTTAGTTTTTTGCAATGCCATGTCAGGAAGGTAAGAGATGAAAAAATTGAAAATATTTATTTTGAGAGTTATAACCATATATTGAAAAAACTAGAATTTAAGATTCACTTGCTGGGCATGGTCACACATGCTTATAATCTCACTGCCTGGGAGGCTGAGACAGGAGGATCACAGGTTTGTGGCTAGCCTCAGCTACTTAATGCGGCCCTCTGTAACTTAGTGAGAACTTGCTTCAAAATAAAGAATAAAAATAGGGCTAGAGATGTAGCTCAGAGATACAATGCCCCTGGGTTAGATCCCCAGTATTGAAAAAAAAAATTCCAAGCTAGGCAAGATAGCACATGCCTGTAATCCCAGCACATGGGATGCTGAGAAAGGAGGATCACAGGTTCAAGGCCAGCATCAGTAACCTAGTGATGCCCTCAGAAACTTAGTGACACCCTATTTCAAAATAAAAATAAAATAAAATAGAGCTAGGGGGTGTAGCTTAGTGGCTGCATGCCTCTGGGTTCAATCCCCAGTGCCACACACACACACACACACACACACACACACACACACACACACAAATATTTCCTCTAGTTTACAAGTAACAAACTTCACAGACAGTAACAGGACTTGAATTATACCCTGATAAGAGTGCTATAGTTTTCTGTTGAAAAGTAACTTTTTCCTTCCAGTTCACCCCATTTCTTATAAATATAACTATGGGAAAACTAATTTGCTTATAAATAAGTAATCTTATTAAATATGTCTGATTATCGATATAAATGCAGTAAAAATGATCACTGAAACACATCTTTTTTTCCTTTTTTTTTTTAAGTTGGCTATGCTGCAACTCTTCATTAGGGTTTTCAGACTATACTTGCTAAAGCCTTTTGAGATTAGTACGTCAAGACAGGAATTTATCACCAGAATTCCTGTAGATCTGGGTGAACATTTTTTTTTTTCTTTTTGTGGTACTAGAGATTAAACCTAGGGAATTTCAACTCTGAAGTATACTCCTAGGTCTGTTTTATATTTTATTTTGAAACAGGATCTCACTCAGTTGCTGAGGGCCTCAGTAAGTTTCTGAAGATGTTGGGAATCTCGGATCCTCCTTTCTCAGCCTCCCCAAGTACTGGATCCCAAGTGTTCACCACCGATTCTAGTTGATTATTAATTATATAAAAGAGCTTTATTTTATAATTTTTATATTTTAAAGGATTATATTTTTGTATATTTTATTTTTATAAGCTGAGCTTGTGATATAAAAATTATTTTTAGTAGATAGATGAAAAAGGCTAAAACTCACCAAGGACACAGGTGGACAGTATACGTCCCAAATTTTAAAGCGGGAATGTATCATGTAACCCCTGACTTTGCCATCCAATTAACATGTTTTATCATAAATATAATGTCAGAGACAAAAATAATTGCCATACCTGCAGCTACATTTGAAAGAAGAAAAACTTTTTGCCAAGCAGGATGAGAGAGGGGAGATAACTTAAAACATAAACCCATATTGTAATTTTAAATTGTATAATTTTAAGGCTTATTTTTATAATTTTAAAGACATTTTTAGTATATAAATTTTTGGAGGTTATTAGACCTTTTGATGATGATATTTGGATGAGTGAGGGAGGCAGGACACAATGCTTTTTTGTTCCGGGGCTGGAAGAAGCTTTTCAGTGGTTATCCCCACGAAAAGGAGTTTGTTTAACTCCGTTGGGCTTTTTGAACAAAGGAAAGACTAAGAGGTTAATACAGCTTTAACACAGACAGATTATAAAACCTGAACAGAACAAGTGGATTTGGGTGGCGTTGTTCTTAAGTGCCCCCCAACGAAGGGAAGGAACAAAGGAAAATTCAGAACAGGTAGAGGATGGTGAGAGCTCTTGCAGATCTGGACCTAGAAAAGAATTATAGGCAAGATATTTTTAGGAAAAGAAATAACAATAAAATAATGTGAGCGAGTTGTCTGAGCCTCTCGTGGTGAATGAAGATTAAGATTAACTAATTTGTGTGGAAGATGGTCAGCTGTTGTCCAGAAGGCCTGTGGATATGGGTGAGGTGGAATGTGAGCCCCCCGCCCCCCGCAGCAATGTAGTATAATGGTGAATTAATCGATTAGGAATCTATAAAGGTGTTTTGGCATTCTGTGGAAAAACAAAGGCATGTCTTTGGCCAAAGGTTAATAAAATATTAGGTTTTGTTTTAGAAGAGAGCAGAGGTGTTTGTTTTTCGGTGGCCACTCTAGTGGCCAGACAAACTGTCTCATGAGTTGGATTTAAGGCATCTTTAAAAAGATTTTATAGAGAAAAAGCATCTATAGGGACCCTTTTGGTCTATGATTAATATAAGATAGTTTTATTTTTTGACTTATGTTTTTAAGATTAAAGGTTTTTTTTAGGAAATTAAGGGGAATTTTTTTGTAGAAAGGAGAAAAAGTGTCTAAGTTGTTTAGTAAAAACTCAGATACCTCTTTTCTTTAACATATGCTTACCGATATCGTATGCGATATCAATGAAGAAACCTCTTTTTTATTTAGTATGTCTTATTTTTAATGTAATTGTCTTTTTTAATTTGTTTTATGAAGACCTTGAGTAATCTACCTGACTCTTTGAAATTGAGGGAGGATTACTCATCAGTTGTGCCCCACGGTAGGCGCCATAGACCATTGTGAATTGTCTTTCACATACCAGGATTTTGTAGCAGACCAGAAAATTCTATGACTATAGCCTCTCACATTTCTTTTATAGGCATATGTTTTCTCATAGTATAATTTCTCATGTTTACTAACAAACCCACACTTTAAATAGCATCTCTATACATCTGAAAATCAGATGCCAAAAGTATATGTATACGTATACACTAAATTTATATTCAGTAGTGGATATTTTAAAAGTTTAACTTATTTAGGAATGATCTATTTAGTGAACATCTATTATTTAACTTAGTCTAACTCTAAGGGTACCAAAATGTACCCAAATCGCATAAATTTGAAAAGCATTAAGATCAGTTCCTATATTTCTGGGAGTTTTAGGAATATTTAAGTTACGCAAGAATCAGGGTGCTGAATATTGGTAATGGTGACCAGATATCAACTGGGGCCTGAACGATGAGGATCCCAAGTAGATATCAAAGGTGGAGAGTTCTTGCTAAATTGTCTTGGGCTTTTTGCTAAACCTGTTACAAGAAAAGGTACAGTTGGGCCTAGAGGACCTGACTAAAGTTTGGTCAAGGAAAGAATCCGCCTATTTCTAGCCTCTGTATTAAGCAAACTATCCGTAATTATATTCATTTGTAAGATTCTCTATCTTGATGTTTTCCAGGTACCTAAAATTCAATAAATAGAGCTCAATTCCAGTTTCCCTCATCCCATCAAGTGTAGTTCCCAGCTTAGTGAGTGCAGTGATTTCTACAAAGTTCCTTAACAGAAACTTCTCCCTCTTTCCTTCTTTTCTCGCATTCAATCAATTACGGGATTAAATCCATTTTACATCTTAAATATCCCTTCATTAACTTATATTTTTGTTTTGCCTGTCACTTTATTTAGGAATTAGTTCTCAACTGGGATATCTCCTAGGATCTATTCATCTATCTTCCTATTAGCATTAGTATTTTTTTTAAGATACCAGGGATGGAACCCAGGGGCATTCTACCTTAGAGCTATACCTCCAGCCCTATTTTTTATTCTTTATTTTGAAACAGGGTCTCACTAAATAGCTGAGGCTGTCTTCGAACCTGTTCTCCTCCCATCTCAGCCTCCTGAATTATGGGATTACAAGCATGTACCACCACTCCCGGCTCTATTAGCATTATTATTATAAACCCTCACACATACCTATACATTTCAGATCAGTTGCTACCCTTCCTTCCTTCTTTCCTTTTGTGTGTGTGTGTGTTACTGTGAATTGAATCCAGGGCTTTCTACCACTGAGCTACACCTACAGCTCTTTTTATTTTATTTTAATTTTGAAACAAGGTCTCTGCTAGGTTTCTGAGAAACTTGAGACTTGTCTCCTACCTATCATTCTTCTATTTCAGTCTCCCAAGTACGAGGACTACAGGTGTGTGCCACCACACAGGGCATATTTAAATTTTTCAGTGACATTTTTAAACTATCCCAAATTTCTTAGGATAGTATGCAAGACCCTTCTTCTGTCTCCCTCAGGTTCATCTTTATTTTCCATGCTGGATGAACAATTGCTGTCGGGTCATTACTAGAACTGAGGATGGAGAACATGGTTGACCTCAAGGCAGTTTCAGACCAGTAGGTCTTCATTTTCCCAAGCTAAGTTGCCATTCTTCTCCCTCAGAGCCTCACACAGTCTGTCCTTGCAAACAGCACAGAGGAGACCCAGGCAGCCTTCAGCTCCAGTTGAGAGAGCATTGTTTTTGGTAAATGCTATTATTGCTGTTTTTAACAATACATTAACATAGCATTATGCACTTGAAAGGCCTCCCCTTAAATACCTGCTTATGTAACTAATTGCAGTGGCTTCAAATAGCCCTGAGCTCTCCTCAAAGCAGACACCCACTTACCCCCATTAAAGTACCTCCGTGTAAGTGAAGGATGCCCTGTAGTTTTCTTTACATAATCTCCCTAAAATAAAGAAAAAGAGCCTCTCTCCTTATGCATAAGGCATGACACAGTCACCTTGAATTCTCTGACTCCTTGCAGAATTATAGGGAATTAACTGTGTTGCACTAAGGGAGATTGACAGAGAATGCATTTAAGCACAATAGACCAGCCTTTTATATTTTCCTGCCTGTAAAATTTGTTTGTACCAGGTGCTCTCCAAAACTAGTTGTTTTCCAAATGTGTTAAGTTGGGAAGAGAGTCAGCGCATACCTTTTTGTTATTTCTTCTTCTCGGTGGTGCCTATTTTACTTTTTTTTTGCAGTACCTTCATTTTAATATAAGCAAGCCACCAGAATTAACATGTCTGCCCTCGGTGGGGATAATGAAACACACCAAATTTATATTAAAGCTGCAATAGGCAGTGTTTGGGGTATTCTTCAGCAAACAGCAGTAATGGCTCTGACACATTCCAGAATATGAGGACATTTGCTCTCTATGGCTGTCATGAAGTATTGTACTGAAACAGACACATTAAAATCAAAGTCAGCTGCAAACTGCCTTGATGAAATTCTTTTTGATTATTTTTATTTTTACGCGGATCATATTGACAATGGCACACATTCCCACAGTACTTGGTGCCCTCCCCCTCCCCCGGCTTCCCCTTTCTCCGCTCCCAACAATGAGTGTCCAGGCCAACCACGCTACATTCACACTTATACACATATTCGAAGGAGCTTCTCTATTAATTAACCTCAGCCTTCTACTCTCCCATCCTTCCTTTCTAGCTCTGCTGAGGTTTCCCCTCCATTTTCTGGAGTCCCTCTGGTATTCCCTAATACTCCCTAGTTTGGGCATATTAGAGAAAACATGTCATTCGCAAAAAGGTGGAAAGACCTGGAGAACATTATGTTAAGTGAGATCAGCCAAGCACAGAGAGAGAAATTATATTCTTTGGAACAATGCAGTCAAGTCTTCAGAAAATGAGGTAGAAAACAGAAAACGGAACCAGGTGAAAACTGAATCACTTCACCTGGTTTTTGCGTACTGACATTTTACATGCGGATTGTAAAGAGAGGTCATTTTAAAAGAGGAAGCCAGGAGAGCTGCTCCATGTCTCACCAAACGCTTTTAGTTTCAGAAGGACCCTGCAGCAGGAGATTCTGGGTAATTGTAGAATCCAGAGGTTTGGTTCCGACTTTCATCTCACCGTCTTGTCTACAGAGACTGCTACAAGCCTGAACACACTCTTTCCACTGTGGGGTGTGTTGCACTCCAAAGCCACATGTGTTTGGTGTCTGGAGTGGAAGCAGATAGCAGTGCTGAGAGGTGGGCCTGACTCGGGGTCCCAAGCTTTCCTGGGGTACCTGTAGGGAAGCAGAGCAAACCCTGTGAGCTCAGTGCACCTGCAGCTTTCGCTAGTGAGGACCTGATTTCCAGGTTAGAGAAGGCTCCAGCTCAGGTGCTTTCCTGGTGACTCTTGGAGGGAAATTTAAGCAAGCTCCTTTAGGTTATCCTTTAAAATACCAGACACATTAGTTGGCATTAACTTAGAGGCAAGAGCTGGGTCACATGGAGAGGGGGCCTCCAAGGTTGAAATTAGCAAAATTAAGATCTCTTGTACATCTTTGTGTGTGTGTGGGGGGGGGGGTACTGGGGGGTAGAACCCAGGGGCTTTCTACCTCTGGGCTACACCCCCATCCCTATTTTATAATTTATTTGGAACCAGAATCTCACTAAGTTGCTGAGTTCCCCACTAAGTAGATGAGGCTGGCTTCAAACCTGTGTGATCCTCCTGTCTCAGCCTCCCAAGTGCTGGGATTACAAGCACGTGCCACCATACCTGGCTTGTTCATCTTTTTTTTAGCTAAATATACTTAGAAAGTCCTAGAAAAATGTTCTGTGTTTATAGTGGAAGCTGATGATGGATGAAATTTTTGTTTTGGTGTGTGTGTGTGTGTGTGTGTGTGTGTGTGTGTGTTGCTAGGGATTAAACCCAGGAGCATTCTACCTCCAAGCTATACCCCCAGCCCTATTTTTTATTCTGTATTTTGAAACAAGGTCTCACCAAGTTGTGGAGGGCCTCACTAAGCAGCTGAGGCTGGCTATGAACCCAGATCTTCCTGTCTCTGCCTCCCAACTACTGGGATTACAAGCCTGTGCCACCACACTCGGCTGGAATGTTTCTGATGTCAGGAGCCATGGCCTATCTTTATTTATTTTACAAACATCCTTTAATCATTTAACTATCATTTTGTAAGTAGGTAATAACTTTCAATAGCGCCTTTACCAAAAAAAAAAAAAAACACAAAGTGCCATTCCTCTTCAAATATCATCAAACATAATTCTCACATTAAAGTTTATTAGCTAGACATTTCCAATTTATAGCTGAAGAAGGAGGCTTAGGAATCTAAGCAACAGAAGCTTAGATTGAATTATAACAACACTCACAGTGGTAATAACTTGTTAAATCTACATTCAAGCCCAACTTTCTGTAACTGTTAAGCCAACTATAGCCAATCAAACTGCCCGTGAGGCCATATCGGTGTGGTCATCACTGCCAGATAACCAAGCCCTGTGACTTGTAGTGTGCAGGAGAGTAGAGAAGTCTCCGTCCATTTCTTAACACTTAGTGAAATCAAGGTTGGGAGATTTAGCCATGTTAACATCCTCTAACAAAAAAAGTGATAATTTATTGGAGAAAGAAAAATACTGATTGTCAAATTATGAAACATGGCTGCTAATTGAAACCAAACTAAAAGAGGAATTCAATTTTGGTTAGAAGCCTTGTCTCCAATCCCATAAAAGAGGCCTAGGTAACAACAAACTTACACAGGTAAAAGAGACATTTGTACGTGGCTAGAGGTAGCAGCAGTCATATTTATGAGGTAGAGGAAATTCAATTCTCCAGGGATAGAAGGTGGATAATCTTGCTTAAAATTGCCCTAATTTTGAATAGTACATTTACAATGATTATTGCTTTCATTATAATGAGACTATTTATCTTAGTATTAATTCCATTGCATAAATATTTATGTAAATTTATTAGATCTTAGATTTTTTACAAAAATCTTTCAGTTACCCCTTTATTTATGGCTTTTGCTAATAATAATTTACTACCTCCTGATTTACTATGACTACAATATTTTCCAAAGAAAAATGTAAATATGTGATAAATTAAAATAATTTAATTGGGAAATACTATTAATTGAAAAGTATCACATGCAAATAAAACTAAAAACACATGGATAAGTTTTCCACTTGAGTAATAAAATGACAGATTTTATCTTTCTTACTAAAGGTAGTTTACAGTCACTAAACATAGTTAAAGTAGGTAGGTATGGTGACACTTGCCTGAGAAGCTGAAACAGAAGTATTACATTTTGAGGCTAGTCTCAGCAATTTAGAGAGACTTTGTTTCAAAAATAAAAAATAAAAACGAATGGGGTGTATTTCTGAGGTGCCCCAGAGTCTGATTTCTAGTATCATCTCCCAAAAAAACATATATATATTTATGTATCCAGAAAGGTATTTTTCCTCTTAACAAAATAGACAATTATTTTCTAATTATTTTCTCAATCTTTAATGAACTTTGGTTAATCATTTGCAATAGGCACATTATCATGCAAGAAACATGCGCTTTGCCTCTGAGTTAATTTTCTGGTGGTGGTGGGAGCCTTTAACCAAGGGTATTCTGCCTCTAAACTATACCCCTATCCATTTTTACTTTGAAACAAGGTCTTGCTAAGTAACCACACACTGGCTTCCAACCTAGGATCCTCCTGTCCTAGTCTACCAAGTACTGGGATCACATGTATGCATCGTCACTGCACCTGGCTCAAGTAGTTTAGTTTTTATTTATTTATTTTTATTTTCCAAAGGCATTAAGGTGAGCCTTTATTAAATAACCAAAATTTAATATGACAAATATGCCATGCTTTTGTCTAAATTATATCAACCCAGAAAACATTACTCTTCTTTCAAAGGTAAACCATTGCACCCTCATCACCCATGCTGAGAGAAGGAATATTTAACTTCCACATGGAGCTGTAAGATAGGAGAATACTGACTTCCTTGACTTCATCAAAAGACTTTCAATTATTTTAATTATTGAGGCTGAATATCTTGGTCATAATAAAGAAAAATTGTATGGCTCTCATTAGGATGTATATCGCAAGCTATATTTTCAAAGCATGGCTGTACTTTGGGGATTACAAAGATGAGCTAATTTAGTGAGGATAAAATTGACTTAAGTGAATATTATATTCTTTATCTAGCATTTTCCTGACATAGTTCATAGTTCAATAATCATCCATCACTGGGGCTTCAAGGTAGATGTCTTTCAAATAAAAGAAAGTCAGAGATAGAGATAGAGAGAGAGAGAGAGAGAGAGAGAGAGAAAGAGAGAGAGAGAGAGAGAGAAGGAGAGAGAGAGAGGGAGAGAGAGAGAGGGAGAGAGAGAGAGAAAGAGAGAAGAGGGAAAGGAGAAAAAGGAAAAAGAGGTGAGCTAAGGAGTAAGTAGAGAGGATGTTCATATAAGACAATAAGATAATACTATCTGAATCATCTTCCTTAGATATACAAGTGTGTCACTTTTGTTTTACCAAAGGATGAGACACAGCTACCCTCACCCACAACTTCAAGTAAAGGTCACACTACTGATTTCTTATTCTCTCATCTATTCCTCTATAGTCCCTTGAGATATATGTCCCTCTGTTTGTTTCATTACCTTGAAAAACATACCTTCTTCACTTGTCTTCAATGGACTTAGAAATCTCATTGAAATAATAAAAGATACAAGACAATGATGGTAAAGGAAAGCATGTACTAATTATCAGAAGGTGTGTCTGAATGAAGTTTTATTTAATACTTTTGTTGCTGCATTATTGTCTCATAGCAGTTCCTAGTGATATTGGCATACATACACACAATGCTTGCTCATCTTTTTAGTACTGAATCTTTTATGTATTTTGTATATTCTGTACATTAGTCTTCTATCAGGGGAAAAGATAGAAATGATCTCCCATTCTGTGGGCTCTCTCTTTAGACTCTTGATAGCTTAACACAATCTTAGAAAACGAAGCACAGTAAAAACTAGAAAAGTGGAATTTAAAAATTTGGAGCTGGGCGTGGTGGCGCACGCTTGTCATCCCAGCATTTGGGAGGCTGAGACCGGAGGATCATGGTTCTCGGATAGCCTCAGCTACTTAGTGAGGCCCTTTGCAACTCAGTGAGACCCTATTTCAAAATAAAGAATGAAAAAATAGGGCGGAGGATGTAGTTTGGAAGTCAGAGGCCCCTGGGTTCCATCCCCAGACCCGCAAAAAAAAAAACAAAAACAAAACAAAAAAAAAATTGGAGTGTCTTAAGAACAGTGTCCCATGCCTGTGATTCCAGCACTTGAGAAACTGAGATAGAAGGATCATAACAACTTTGTAACTTAGCTAGACCCTGTCTCAAAACAAAGAATAAAAAAGTGTTGGGTGATATAGCTGAGAGGTAGAATGCCCCTGGGCTCAATCCCTAGCACCAATAAATAAATAAATAAATAAATAAATAAATAAATAAATAAATAAATAAATAATACATACATACATACATACATACATACATACGTACGTACATATAATCATATACATACATATACTAACACTATTTTTAAATTACGTAAATCAGCGGCCTATTTCCTAGAAGCTTCATTCAACTTTATAATCTAGACCTTGGTGATTACACATAATCTAGACATATGGATAATTCAAGAAAACAAAAATAAGTTTTAATTCACATGATGCTTATGCATAGCAGATACTAAAAAAAGTGTCATTTGTCTAAATGATTTCTCTTTTGTTATAAAATGAAAGGGGGAGAACATGGGGTCAGAAACATACAAAGCAAAAATTCAAAACAACCAGATAACTCAAGTTCAATACAAAGAAAATGATACTGAGCCACCAGTGCTCCATCTCATGATCTTTTCCTTGGGAAGAGAATACCATTTAGCCAAACACAAGGTTAGATCAGGCTCTGAGTTTAGTGTGTTGGCTTTGACCCTACCTACTCTTAGTAGCTAGGAATGCACCGTTACCTGTAACTTTAAGGAGATAGGATACATCTTTCATTATGTCTCAATAAGCAAAACTATATTTCTTCATGGAGAAGACTAAACTGTCAGCTGGGAGACAGGTTGCTTCGAACTTGAGCCTGGGAATGAGGGAATTCTGATTCTTGGTCCTTCCCTACTGTCTAAGTGAAATTTGATTAAATGTCATGCCTAATTGATTCCCCACATTCCAGCTTACCCTTTGTTCAATTCTAACACATTGCTTTTACTAATTTTATTGATGAATCAATAGAGTTTTTTCAAGATAATATAAAATAGCCTAACCAAGAAAGCAGAAATGACCTATAAACCAATACCAAATATCATCTGAGGCATTTCTTTTAAACATTTATATGAGCATAAATATTTTCACATGGTTGAAATCATTCTGTCTGTGTGTAAATTTGTATCCCCAGCACTTATCTTGATTCTTTAGAAGTCTTCTGTATCGCAGTGTTTTTCAATGCTTTATTCTCTGGTTTTATTTATGTTCTTTATTTCTATAACAAAAGTATAAACTCTTTAGAAAGAGACTATATCCCCTTATTTGTCTTCATCTTCTTGTTTTAACTAAAACTAGCAGTCTACCTTCTCTGATACTCAATATTCATGATATTTATTTCAGTTTATTTGAATAATGGGAAACATTAGAATGAGTTTATCACGTCCAATAACTCACACCTCAAAAAAGTGAATTTTTATTCCAACATGCCTTTCACACTCCAGAAGAAGTAATTCTTTGGGAGAAGTCCAGTGTGGAAAAATTTATTTTCAGAACAGTATGTATTCCATAAGAACTGAAAATTACATTTTTAATGTTCAAACAATGCTAGGTAGGACTTGCTTTAGACACAGCTGTGAGGAAGGCAAAAAATAATCTGCTTATGCCATGCCCCTCTCTAGTGCTTGTTTCCATCCCGAAAGCATCCTAGAAGTTCCTCTTTCTCATGGCAATCAGAGAGCTTTTGAATAAACAACTCTTCTTAATCATCACTAGTCTCCATTTCTGCACAACTCCATCCCCCAATCTGGAGATTCTGGTCAATTCTCTAAACTCCAAAAACACAACATACTTACTCTTCCATCTAGGGCTTGTGTACACTGTTCCTTCTGCTTTGAAGACCATTCCTCTCCATGTACAGCAACCAAATCCTTCATTTCACTTAGACAACTGTTACTCATGCTTCGGGACTCAGATAAGATGCCACCTCTTTGGAAAGCCTTCTAAGTGCCTCCTAAGCTAAGTGATTCCTTCTTAGTACTTCTTTAATAGCTTGTGTTAGCTGTAGATATATGGGCTTGATATATAGATAGATAATAGATTGATTCTTATATTATAAATATGTATATATTGGGCTATATATACATATATATTTTTAGACTACATATATCTCATATATATGTATCTATCTATATCTATATCTATATCTATATCATCTATCTCTCTATATATATATGTGTATATGTGTGTATATATATATATATATATATATATATATATATATCTTTAAATGCCCACTTCATATGTATTCCCACATCCACTCCCTGCTCTACCCCAGAGCCATAGGCTTTTTGAGGCTAAAAACTGTAGCTACTCCCACTCTAAGTTCAGAAGCATAACTTTAGCACAAAGCATATATGTGTTGACTATCTCTTGAATAAACAAATGAGTCTCCTTTCTTGCCAGTTTCCACCTGTGTCACATCTTTGAGTACACCCATGTATTCACCACACTAGCGCAGCGTGTAGACATTGGCTGTGCCTGCGCTGTTCTGGTTGCCCCTGATTTTCCCGTTGCTGCAGGAGTTTTTGAGTTCTACTCCAAGATTCGCCCCTGGGGTTTGTCAGACTGATCTATTTTCCACTCAGAGATGCTAATAGCCCTTGTGCCCCATTCCTTATGAAGCCCATGGTTGTAAGCCGTGCCATTTTAGAAGAGAGTTTCTTGGTTCAAAAGAAAGGAATAACGACACGTATATATCGCTTCTTCCACTAAAGGAAGGCACTGTACACAGGGCTCGTTGCAGTCCTCCAGTACTGCCATGTGAGTGATGGACGGCTTCCTCAACTCAGGGCAGCAACAAAGCTAAATGTCTTCTCATGTGGAATACTTGTCCTTGGTTAGCCACTGGGATCCCTTTGTGAAAGACCCAAGAATGGTAATGTGCTTTTGTGGAAATTTTAGGGATTTGATAACTAACAGGAGTTACAGAAAAACAAAAAATCACTTTTCTGTGGCTCACATTTAATGTAGCTGTTAAACCTACGTTTGCATGTTTGTGCAAAGGTTTTGCTTAAAGAAGAAATTCAGTCCTTTATGCTATTACATATTAAGCAAATAGATACAATAGAAATGGTACTAATAGTGACCCAAAGGTGGAGTTTTACTACGTAAGCAATAAATCAGTTCATCTGGGCTACTGAGAGACAATACACATACATGTAGGTTAAGTGGGGCAAATTCCCTATATTTTTCCCTTTGATAAGAATCCTTTCTGGAGATTACTCAAAAAAAGAGGAAAAAGAGGCAACTTTGTCCAGATTTAGAAAAAGATAAAAAGCTTTACTTGTTTCCATGGAAACGAACATAGGTCATCTTGCGTTTCCTCTCCGTTCTTACTTTTTCCCCTCTCCTCTCCTCCCCGCTACCCCAGCAGATTTCTCTAGCATTCTTTCTGACTTTACCATTTTGATGACTGTACCACCAGTAAATAATTAAAGGCAGAGCAAATCAGACCTTTAGATATAAGCCAAACCTTTTGTTTTGGAGATGAAGGAGCCGGCTGGCATTCAGAGAAGTCAAGCAGCGTTTCTGTGATCCCCTTGTATAATCCCAGAACTGGGTCTTAAAACCAGGTAACTTGGTTCTGTGCCATGCTATTTGCATCACATTATAGAATTTTTCTGGAGGATGTGGAATAATCTTAGATGGCTGCATGAATAAATGTTATCATTTAAATATGCCCTCTGTGGCTGAATATTAATATTAACAATATAGAGCCTTTTCTGAACACTATTCCAAATACTTTCCATATATGAGCACACATGATCTTCGCAGTGCCCTATGATTCTTGTAACCGGTAATGAATCTGGTGCACAAGGAGCTCAAGCTACTTGTACAGTTTCTCGGTATTGATGCTGGGACTCTTCAGGAAGACTGTTCACCTGCCTCCCGATCCCACATCCATAACCAACGCATTTCGGTTCTTCCCGGTCAAATATATTCACAAGTCATCCAAATATAAGAACATGACTCTGAGAGCTAGAAACAGAAGTCAAATGGTCAACTGTGTCTTTCTGTAGCTACATAACCCTTTTTATTCACATCCTCTCCCAGTCCCATGCCCTCATTGTGACTTGGGGCTACTCCAGTATAACACTCCTCATGGAGTTGACTGGATGAGTTATTGCCTGGGATAATGCAAATAAAGTTTCTAAATCTTGGAACTGAGTATGCCACATGTGTTAAAGATTCCAACCTCGTCTTGGTTCATTGATATGCTGAAGTGCTCTGTTACACTTATTTTATATTCTGATAGGCTAAAGTTTTTATTTCATTTTGGCAACACAGAAACCTTGTTTTTTTTTTAACCTTCTTCCTCTTTGGAAAAAAAAAAAAAAAACCCTGAAATATCCCACTGCACATCGCCAGCTGAGTAATATGACAAAAGAAATTTAATTTATTCCCTATTTGAGGCATTTTAATGCTTTAAAAACTTTGTTTTAAAAATAACTTTTGATTATTTTTAAATAACTGCCTTGTAGAGATTTGCTTTCTCATTATTTGCTTATTTCTACTAATTATGAAACCCTGGGATGGAAAATCAAGATAAACAATGTCTTAATTTAATTCTATTTTATGCATAAACTTAAAATTGAAAATGGAATGAAGAGATATAGGTTAGTAAATAATTTTGGGGGGAGAACATCTTGTTCAAACAAGCAAACAAACTTGGCGTTCTTTTAGAAATGTCACCATCTATCATGCACCAGAAGATTTCCTTTCAGCAAAGAAGACTGACCCCCCTAAAGTTTCCAATATTCTTGCACTGACTGCTTCATCGAAAATCAATATAATATGAATTATAATTGTCTTGGACAGGAACAGTGCTGCCAAATTATTTTTTAAGTCACAGAGATTATTTGAATGTCAACCTAGCATATATATGGACCAAATATTACACTTACTCCTCTGTAATCTCGAGGCATCATCAAGTACTTGTTTTTCTCTGCACAATTGTCTATGACATTAAGATTTCCATTCTAAGAATTTATTCTTTGATTTTTATCTCTGTGAGTTTAATTTCCTTTTCACTGTAGAGGTGTGGATTGGATGGGAGTCATTTTTAAAGCTTCCAACCAATAACCTTAAACTAAACAAATGATAAAAAAAAATCCAAGAATATTGTTTCTGGCATTGCTGCTGTCAGAGAGATAATGCAACGAAATGCTTCATTTCCATGAGATAACATCATGACCCATAAATTCATTGATTCACCTTGGAACAATTTACCTAGCAGAGACTACCTTGGCTGACATTTTCTAATGCGGCATCAGGGACCCAGAATACTGCAGGAACTTTCTAATAGAGCTCTTTCCTTCAAAGTCATCCTGCTTTCTAAATCTTCTAGAGTGCCATGAGAGAAAACACTAATAAGGGAATCAAGTTATTTTTCTATTTGCAACTTATCCATGATTTCATATTGAAGAACAATCAAACCTGATAATTTCACGAGACTTTCTTGTTTCTTACTGAAGATGCCCCGTTTTCCTCTCTAGCATGAAACATCATCACTCCCAATCAGTTCCTTGAGCATTCTGTGCCATCCTTTGCCTTCAAACCATGATACGTACATCCCTTCCTGTAGCGCTCCCCAAGATTCCTATCTGTCGACTAGCTTCCTAAATATGTCTTGTGCACAATAAATATGGAATGAGAACATATGTTGAGAAAAGGTAACCCAAGACTAAAAAGATTGAAAAGAAATATAAAATTGTTTCTTCTGTTTCCTAATCTTACCTACACAGCCTCTAAAATATAATGTATGATTAGTAATTTACACCTCAAAGTGAGTTCACTCAGTTAACAAAGGCTATTGAATATCCTTGTTTTATGTAGCGGGAAGTTATTAGCATTACAGGAAAAGTACCAGCTTTCAACAAGTGCATATTCTAGCAAAGAATACAAAGAAAGAGCAATTGAATATTTGTGTAAGATCATTTCAGAGAGAAATCATTAGCAAGAAAAATGTAAAGTAGAACTATGCAATTGACTGATTGCAGAAAAGGAGTTATCCAATTTAGATTGTGTGATTCAAATGTTTTCTTTAAAGCTAAGACCTCCACGACAGGAAGTAGTCTTAGCCATAAGAAGGATGTAGGAGAATATTCCAGGGAAATCTAGAACAGAAACATTTCTTTTATAAAGTATTTTTTGTAAAGTTGGAAATTAGATAACTTCAAAAGGGAATGAACAGCAGGCCAAATTCAATGAAGATTCGTTATTTAAAAATCTATGTTTGTCTTACTTAAAATTTTCACTTTTTCCAGACCCATGATCAGCACCCATTTTAATCCACTATTATCTCCAAATGGAGCTGATAGACAAATATATTTCTATGCTACTTATGGAGTTTTCTGAGAAGTCTTTTTTGATGACGGAAATGAGTAAAGGCAACAGACAGATCTACACATTCTTTAAAAAAAATAAAGCTTTTAAAATATTTTTCCTTTCAAACAATCCTAAGCACAAGTTTAAATCAAAGGTGAAAGTTCAAAGTTATAGAAAGAAGGGTAGAACCAGAAATTTCTCCAAGTTAAAAACAAAAACCACCACATCTAATTAAATATCAACTGGTGCCTACTGAAAGAAAACAAACTGTATTCCACACTTTCTCACTTACATGAGTTCCTGCCCCTCCTTTAAAGTCTGCCTAACTTTCCAGTTGTACTTCATTGGAGCGCTCCATGGGGTTTGGTCAAGAAAGATCTTTGAGTATATGAAATGACTCTGAAGTTTCTCTTACAATTCATCATGATCTTACTAGCAGCATTTGTATGCTATAAACCTCTTAAACTTTTTGTGTTTGAAACACACTCTCAAATATACAGATTTTCCTGGTGCATGTTAAAAATGCAAACAACTGCCTCAGATATAGGTGTCTGGATTAAACAAATCCCTAATAATTATTTTCACCTGATAACATGATATTTCCCTATCCTATAAAAACACCCATTGGGTTTGTTGCCCTTGTCCATGACGCTCTCCAGAAAAAGAAAAAAAACCTGTTTCTTGAGCTGACTACTCTTCCATATATGCCTGTGAGATGAACACCTTGCCCACACACAGTCTACTTGTGGCACCTGTTGACTTCAGTCCCTGCTTCTCACCTGGTACCTGCAGCAGATTTTCAGTGCCATTGAGTTCTACATTCTGACATCTGTTGCCATTGAAGAACGTGACAATTGGGGCAAAAAACAGAATCTACAAGTTGATTAACATTTCGCAATGGCTGTCAGGCATTTGAGTGACGGAACACATTGGATGAGAATTACTGTTCTGAACCTGTCTAAGTAACACTGTGTCCACCTATGAGTGCCTTAAAGAGCACTCATTGTTTCTCTTACCAAACTCTCACTCTCATAAGCTTGCCAACACTTCATGTCAAACTCTGAAATCGAGATGACTTAATCTTATCAGCTTCATTTGAGGGTTTTGCCCACTGTCTCTGTAGGGAAAGATCAACCTATGTGTAAGGCAGGTGTTTAGAAGGAAGATTGTAATGAGTGACAGGTGCTCACATCATATTTAGGAAACATTTCAACATCATTAGATTAATTTTAAGAAACAGTATTCTCTACTTTTCTACACTGTGCAGTCATGCTGTCCTAATAGGGAGAAGAAATAGGGATATTAATGTTGTTTGTGTGTTTGTATGTGTGCTGGTATAGATGTGTGTCCGTCCTAAAAAGTTTAGCATATATTTATAAAAGAAGATAATTATTTTAATTTTAAAATGCTGTTAGTTCATGCCATACTTCACGTCTGAGTAAAATTGAATCATTGTCTCAATGCCGCACTAAGAACTTATAATAGTCGGGCATAATGCTGCAAGCCTGTAATCCCAGTACTTGAGAGGCTGACACAGGAGAATCATAGGTTAGAGATAAGCCTCATCAACTTAATGAGGCCCTTAGAAATCTAGAAAGACCTGTTTCAAAATAAAATTAAAATATCAGCCAGGCATGGTGGTGCAGGCTTATAATCCCAGTACTTGGGAGACTGAAAGAGGAGGATTATGGGTTTGAAGCCAGCCTCAGCTACATAGTGAGGCCCTCCGCAACTTAGTGAGACCTTATTTCCAAATAAGAAATAAAACTGGCCTGGGGGTTTAGCTCAGAGGTAGAATGCCCCTGGGTTCAATCCCCAGTGCCACAAAAAAATAAAAATAAAATAGAGCTGGAGGTGTGGCTCAGAGGTAGAATACCCCTGGGTTCTATCCTCAGTAACACACACACACACACACACACACACATTCTAATAGACTGTTGCATAAAGAAATAGGTGAGATAAGAGTATGTAAGAAATCAGAGTGATATTTACATACATTTTTCTGTGCATGTGGTGAGTCTTGCGTAGCTTCATAATAGTCTTTGCATCTTTTCCAATCCTGATCATCATGCATGGTATCCCTTGTAGCTGCCAAAAAGTTGAGTAGAAACTCTTAACTTGCTTCTTCACCCACATCAATTTCACAATTACCAGCCCCTGTCTTTGCCTTCCTGTGCTCCTTCACTTAGAGTAAGAAAGAATTCCCTGGGATGCGCACCCTTCCGGTAACTTTAGTCTCCCATTTTTCTGTTTTCAAGGATGGGAGGAACAGTTTTATTGGACATCAACTGGGCGGGGTTGTGGAAGTGCCAAACAGCAAGGACCAGCGGGTCAAGACAGCCAGAGCCATTCAAATCACCTACTACCTCCAGACCTATGGCTCTGCCACCCAAGACCTCATAGGAGAGATGTGGGAGAATGAATTCTGTAAACTGATGAGGAAGCTGCAGGAGGAGCACCAGGACCTCCAACTCTACTCTTTAGCATCCTTTAGCCTCTGGAGAGACTTTCATAAGACCAGCATCCTGGCCAGAAGCAAGGTCCTGGTGAGCCTCGTGCTCATCCTGACCACAGCCACCCTCTCCAGCTCCATGAAGGACTGCTTGCGCAGTAAGCCCTTCCTGGGCCTCCTGGGGGTGCTGACAGTGTGCATCTCCATTGTCACGGCAGCAGGGATCTTCTTCATCACAGATGGAAAGTACAACTCTACCCTGCTGGGAATCCCGTTCTTCGCCATGGGTAACTATCCATCCTTGTGGTAATCGGATTCTTACCGGTTTGGGGCAAGGTAGTACATTTCTTGAATTTTCAGGTAGAAATTTGTTTTAATTTTTTTTATCAGTGTGTCTGTGTGTGGTTATGTACAATTTTACTTGGGATTGTGTCTTTCTATACCTTATTAAGCCTTTCAGGAAATTCTGGAGTGGCCAAACCATCTTCCCGTTTAATCTAATTTGTTGAGTGTTTTAAATTACATACTATTGGAATTCTTTACTCACTTTCTTCAAAAATTATAGGTTGGGTATTGTGAGAGACCAAATTGAGCAGATCCAAGACTTACATCAAACAAAATATTATGGTTTGCATTTATGGGCATCCTCAAGTCAGTGGTAGTAAAGTCAACTGTCAGGATAGAAAAAGTCTAAGAACCACGGATATGTCCTATTTCCAAAGAACTTAAGTAACTTTGTTTAATTTATTTCAAAGTTTTTGCAAATAGCATAACTCATTTCTCCACCTCTATATAAAGAAAAATCTTCTTGTTGTCACTAAGACATGCCACAAAGCTCTAAGTTTTTCAGCTTTTGTGAATGTAATTAATGAGCATCCTCAGACAATATTATCCCTTTTTGGGAACTTTCTCCTCGCTATCTATAAATGATCTTCCAATTGCATATAAATGGTGTGTTGTATGCATGTGCATTTTTGTAAAAAAAAAGAAAGGAAGGAAGGAAGAAAAAAGAAAGAAGAAAGAAAAAATAGAAAGGAAGGAAGGAAGTGAAAGAGAAAGGAAGGAAGGAAGGAAGAAGAAGAAAAAGATAGTAAGAAAGAAGAAAGAAAGAAAGAAAGGAGAAAGAGAAAGATAGTAAAAAAGAAAGAAAGAGAAAGAAAGAAAGAAAGAAAGAAAGAAAGAAAGAAAGAAAGAAAGAAAGAAAGAAAGAAAAAAGGAGAAAGAAAGAGAAAGATAGTAAGAAAGAGAAGAAAGAAAGAAAGAAAAAAAGAAAGAGAAAGAAGGAGAGAGAGGGGGGGGGAGAAAGAGAGAGAGAAAGAAAGAGAGGTTTGGGAATAAAAATGAGTAAGGACTAAAAAATAAGACTGATGTGTCTTACCAAAAAGAGAAGATAATTGTGATCTTTATGCCACTGCAGAGGGTTCTTCTACATGTGATGTGATTCTGTGTGCATAATGATTCAGAAAGCAAAGCTTAAGGTGGTGAACCAGCATGAACAAGAGAGTCTTCAGCTATAAAATAATTGCCTTAAATTCCCCAGATTAAAATCAGTTGTAAATTAGTTTTATAATTAAATGAAAAATGTGAAGGTGTGTGGTTAGAAAGGCTTTTAGGTGACCCAGAACCACCCCCCTTTAAACCTTCGCCAAAATTGTCATGAAAGACCTCACAAAGAGAGTTTACATTGAAGGTGCTGAGGGTTAGGTTAGACTTATTTACCTGGACCTAAATTTATTTTGACCCTATTAAGTTAAGATCATCCTCAGTTTCTTCTTATATATAATGGGAATATAATATAATAGTATGCCTTCAAATAATTGTTTTTAATATAATGGAATATTGTTGAATTTAATAACACATACTTAATACTTGATAGGCATCAGAAAGTTTAGTAGTTAATTTGGTCTGTTGAGTGCAGTAAATTCAGTGATGAATAGAAAACAGCTCATGAATTCAAGAAATTGAGATTTCCTGGATTTTGCATGTCACTTCTAAATGCACATTTATCTTGTTAATAAAAAGTGTCTTATAGTTCTTTCTTCCAGAGAACTATATAAAAATTTTGTCACTAGTGATAAAGATGAGTCCAGATTTGAACCATTTATACTTGTATGTTTTAGGGATTCAGTCTCATGACTTGAAATAATAATATAAGATTTGTAATAATCCTACAGTATAATTCACAAATGAAACATGGCTACACCGGGTCCACAAATTAAATACCCCAGAGCCTCCAAGAACTATTTCTAAAACTGGTGGAAAACAATTGAGATAATGGAAAGATTGTTCAGGAAAAGCTACAAGTATATATTCTATAAAGAAATAATAAGAAAAACTGCCTCCCCTTGTGTCAGATTGTAATGTCAGCTCTACTTAGAGCAGAGTTTTCATCCTCAAACAAATAATAAGAACACTGAAAGCCATGGCAAGAGAAAAAGTACAGACCTATAACACACACTTTGAACCCCTGCAACTGGCCTTTAAAGTTATAAATTAATCCTGAATGGTGTAGGAGCACACTTTTGGGAGCCTACAATATATGAATAATCCTGCAATTCTGAAAGGAACATTTCTGCTGTGTTCTAAAAGTATAGCATTGAGAAACCTATGAGCATGTATTTAAGAGCTCTGCTCAATACAGGGGAAGTTTGTTTTGCACATAAAATCTTTGTGGTGGTAAGGATGTCAAGACTGAGAACTGGGGAAATGGAAGAAGTGCCTCATAGGGTTAGAAAATATGGGTTTTCTTCTCAGTTTTTTTTAAAATCAACTTTAGTGTTATATTGAGAATTATGTGTAGCCTCTTTACCCTAGTTCTTCATATGTAAGATTCTAAAGAATTTGGACTACTCAGTTTTAAAATTTGAGGATCTTACAAAGTTATTCATTTTATTATTTTATTGAAGTTAGAATTTGATCATTCACATAAAATTTGTAAGGTATATAGTATTCTCAAAACTCTATCTAATCTCTAGACTCCTTTGCTCCCTTCTAATCTGAGAAAGAGGAAGAGAAAAACTTTAGAACAGAAACAAAATGTACAGTCTTACATACAAAGACACACACAGAAAACACATAGCTGCGAAGGTAGTGAGGTAGATTGTGATGTTAACACACACACACAAATTGAGTTTGTCAAATAAATATCCAGTGATGGTGCATAAAACACTGCTTGAAACCAGTCCTATGGTGAATTGAAAATTACATGGTATCAAAACTACATAATCCAAAGTCATGGGTAAAAGAGAAAGAAGACCCAACTCTCTTTATTAGTCTGTTTCTATCCCTATCTTTCTAGGAGGATTTCTTTGAGGTAATCAGTATGAACTCCCTTATATGCCATGCAAGCCATTCACCCTCATCAAATTTATTCCCAAAGCTGAGTGTGTCAATTATGGGGTCTTTTCTTCACAGTAAACAACTAAAGTAGGGTAGCTGACTTTTGTACAATTTTCCTTCTGTACGCATCTTCCTGTTCTTTTTCGTCATAAATCCAGTTAATATTGCTAATGTCATTTCAGAGGTATACCTACTATTCCTAAATATCCTACATTCTCAGAGCTAGTATCAAATTTTGTACTTTGTGCTGATAGGTAAATAAGTAAATTTACATTTGTCAAATTATATATCCCAGATTTGGATTCAGAAAAGAAGATGATGATAAGTGCATATAGTCTCCCTAGAAAAGTGTTCAAGAAGAAATCCGGAATTAGTGTAAAATTTTAAAAATACCTGGAATTACTTCATTTAGCTCAAGCTTAATGTCTTTTCTCTATCAAAGAGTAAACCAATTAGAATATTATTGCTTTAATTTAAAATTCATTGTCAAACATTGTTAGCCTAATTTTTGTATATCAGTGTGTTTCCTATTTATGAAAAGAGGAATATTCGGTATATTGCACACAGATGCCAAGTAGGCTCAGGCTGTACCCTGCTGATCTTCTGCTAATAGTTGCCAGTGAATTCACAGCCTAAGTTCACTATATTTCTGTCTATTCTGAGTTTGTGTTATGTACCGAGCATCTCATGTTTGTCAGTTTAACACCACTGGACACAAAACAGATGACTTGGCTTTTGGAGGTGACCTCAAGGTTTTCAGATAAAGAATTTCACTCATCTCAAACTGAACCCATCTTCACGTATTAGTTGATCACAGATTTACTGAGTGCATCCTATGTTCAAGGAATTTGGGGTGCTGAAGTAGGAGATATTGAATGAACCTGATAACGCTCTTTCCTTTATGGATGTTATACTCTAAGCCCGCAGCGGGAAGGAGTGGTACAATAAAGAAATATCAGCTAGGCGGTATTGTTAGTATGTGATTAAATTATAAATAAATCAGAACATAGGTGGCCAACAAAAGAGGTCTTTAGAAAAGATAAAATTGAAGCAAAGAGCTAAATGAAGTAAATGAAGGAGCCACAGCGAAGTATGAAGAAAGCAAAAGTCCCTGCCAAAGAGAACGACACGTGCAAAGTCCTTGAGCTGGGCCCTCACTTCACAAACCGAGGAGGAGCAAAAGTGGGGGCATAACTGGGGCAGAGTGAGCAGCTGCCTGGAAATTTGGGGAAGGGGCTGGGAAAAGAATATTGAGCCAGATCATAAGGGACACTGAGAATTCATCTCAGAATTTCATCTGGGTGAGATGGAAAGTCCCTTGGAGCATTTTGAGACAGAAAGATGTGACCCAAACCAGGCATGGTGGCGCACGCTTGTAATCCCAGCATTTGGGAGGGTGAGACAGGAGGATCATGATTCGAGGACAGCCTCCGCTACTAAATAGTGAGGCCCTTTGCAACTCAGTGAAACCCCCTTATTTCAAAATAAAGAATTAAAAATAGGGCTGGGGGTGTAGCTCGGAGGTAGAATATCCCTGGGTTCCATCCCCAGTACTGAAAAAAAAAAAAGAAAAGAAAAAAGAAGGGTGTGACCTGATGTATATTTTAAAGGCATCTTTTGGTACATTGTGTAAAATTCATGTACAAGTAGAGAAAGAATGTGTTGTAGGATGTCTATTTAAGAAGATTTTAAAAAGATGAAAAATATGCCTGGAATAGAATAGGGGTATTAAAGAGCATGGAAGCAGTGAAGATAGTAAAACAGGATTAGTTTTAGGATATTTATTTGAAAATAGAATCAACAGGATTTACTGAGGAATTAGATGTGGTCAGTAAGATGAAGAGAATCAAAGATAACCCCAAACATTGAGGGCTGAGTAATGGAGCACCGTTGCCTGCCACAGACTGCTCAATCGGAATGGCCGTGAGTCCACTCGGGATCGAATAATCTCAGAAAAGATGGGCGAGGATTCAGGTGCCATTCTGCAGCCGCTTATCTGCAGCAATTCTTTCCCCTCTAGGAAATAAATTTAAGTTCCTATTTACGGCGCTTCTGGAAAGAATCTGACATGGACAAAAACTTCTTGAGCTATTGACACTTTATTACAAGAACCCAGAAAATTTATACCCTTCACCAGTGAGATTAATAGTAAGAAAAAAGAGGGGAGTGCAATCACTGCAAAACAATAGTGAATGACATGTAAACAAAGGTAAAAAAAAAAAAAAAAAAAAAAACTAGTCCAGCATTCAAGGGATTGGCTCTTGATCTTTTCCCGGATCTTGCAGACAGTGGTTCCAAAGGGCAAATTCCAGAAGGCACAGCATGCCCAGGGCTTGGAGGCCTCTCATGGAATCTTCTTTAACTTTTTTGGAACTTTCCATCTTTAGGGCTTAGTCCATATGGCAGGCATGGGGAGATATGGCGATCCAGGTGGATGTGATGGAGTTCTCCCAGGTGTCGTCCGCCTTGCCTTCTAAAATCTGAAAGCTTAAGCAAACTCACAACACATCTTGGCAAATAAACACCAAAAAATACCATGAAGTTTTTAGATTTAGTTGTCAGATGTATTTCCTTAGCTGCTGAACACTTTTCCTCAAACAATAGGCTTATTAAAAGCCTATTCCTCTTTTAATAATCCATTTCCACATCACAATCCTTCTGCAACCTGCCTTTAATCTTTCTAATTCTTTCTTTCCCACTTGGGACAATCTTATGATAAGCTCTTCTTCATACAAGAAACCTTTCTTATTCTCACCATATTTCTTTTCTTTTACACATTTATTATATCTATCATTTGTTCTGACATATTCATTTCTTAGCCACGTGGCGCCTCCCTGTCTCGGGCAGTGCTCATACTGGGTGTAAAGGTCAAGAATCTTCCTAGCCTTCAGCTCTATTGTATTGGGCAGTATTAGCTGCTCATAAACTAGGTTGCTTTGATGTCACATCCAACGTTTGTCTTCCTGTATCTAGGCAGGATCACAAAGAGAGGGGTAAATAGAGGCACCAGGTTGCCTCCCCTCGAGGGCTTTTGTTGTAAGTTAGTGATTAGGATCAAGGTCAGAGATAGAGGGGAAATCTGTGTTTGTAATTACTGTCTGGAATGCTGCCACTGCATCTAAATTCTAACTAGATTTTATTACCATTTGAACAAAGCCAAGGACGTTTAGAGGCTTAGACAAATTACCAGAAAGTTTATATTCCACGGACTCAGTTTCTCTCACAGTCCTGATCTTACACCACTGGAGCAATTTGTGTGGAGAGTTAAAAGAATCATTACCAAAAGAATAATAGTTACGAAAGAATATCTAAAAGTGGGGGGAGTACTTTGGCCAGAGACCACACCCTCTCTCAGGGCTTATTTCTCGCATTGAGATCCTGCAGATTAGCTGCATGGGAAGTCTTCACGCAGATGCCGAGAGAAAGCAGGTGGTTTCGGCAGTTGCCACTTACTCCAGTAGGAAGGAGATGGGAAGAATGAGTGGTGTGTATGTGTGTACGCATGTATGTGTGTACGCGTGTATGTGTGTACATGTGTATGTGTGTACGTGTGTATGTGTGGTGTAAGTTTGTGTAGCAGAAGATACCTACTGTTATAGCTATTAGGCCTCCAGCAGGTAGATCAAGTTCAGAAGTAAAATATTTAAATCGAGATTGGAAATAAAAATTTTGCATTCGTTATGATGTAGCTAATATTGGAGCCACAGAACCTATTAAGACCAACTAGAAAAATGAATGTGATTGACAAATAAAAGAGCCTGGAATTTGAACCTGTAGCATCCTAATACTCTCAGGTTAGAAAGATAAGAATGATTCAGAAGATAGCAGTAAGGAAAAAATCAAGCAGTGAGAGGTATTTCCTGAAAGACAAAGACCTGAAGTGGCCATTTGATTTTACAATAAGAAGGTCAGTGGCAATTTTGACAGGAGATGTTCAGGTAAATGCTGAGGTGAAAGGGTGATGTAAAGAGAGCCCATTAATCTTGGGGGACAGGAAATAAAGGCAGTGAGCAAAGAAAATGCTTTCAAGGAGTTTTCTTATTACATGGAAATGAAGAATTGTATGCTGATGGAAAACTTTTTAGTGAAGCAGCGAGAGGAGGAAATTCCAGAAGCAGTGCCAGTATTTGAGTGGCTGAGACAGGAGGGTCACAGGTTCAAGGCCAAAGCAAGGTAACCCGGCAAGACAATGTTTCAAAAATATCTTTTTCAAAGGATGATGGGTGTATAACTCATTAAGTAGAAACACCCCTAGGTTCAACCTCCAGTACCACAAAGAAAAATTTTAATGAAAACTTTCTGAATGATGCAATGAAATAAATATAATAATATTTCTTGAGAAGTTCTCTAGTCAAACTCAGCTAGGCTATGTTGTACTGACAAGTATTGCCTTATGTCTAATTAATGGGACATGGCAAATATGAGTTTCTTTCTCATGTTGCTGTTTGTCATGGGGCGGGGAGCCCTTCTTGAAAGATTTCTTTCAAAAGAGACTTGGGAATCCAGGATGCCTTCATTTTGCAGCTCTGCTCTTTAGAGTTTGGGCTTTGAATCCCATCCACAAAAGAGAGAATAGTTATGGAACTTGCACCTACTTGTTACTGCCTGGCATCAGAAATGATGGAGTGACTTCTCATAGCAGCCCATTGGTCAGAACTAGACACAGGCCATATGTCAATAGAAAGAGAATCTGTAAGTGTATAAAAGGTAAAAGAAAAAATGGAATATTGTATGAACATCAGCGGTGTCTTCCATATATGTTAAATCAAACAATACAGGAAATCACAATATTATTCACCATCATAACCATAGTAAAAACCTTCAAAAGTAAAATATAATTCTCTTTGAATTCAGGAAATTGTTTTAAGTTAGAGTCTGTTCTAGTTATCTATAGTGTATAACTAATACCATAGAAACTAGTAGTGCAAAACAGCCATTTTATTATGCTTGTGGACTCTGCATCAGAAATTGGGAAATGGCATTGTAATGCCGATTCTTTTCACCTCTATAATGTCCAGGGCCTCACTGAGATAACTCTAATGGCTGAGAATGACCTGAATATATGAAAGCTGTAATAGATGGGGATAGAGACACTACTTCCAAAACAGCTTCTTTGCTCACATGGCTAGTACCAAGTCTGAGATCTCTGAGGGGTCATCTCACCTTGGACTATTGAGCAGAATATCTAAATGCTACGTTTCCAGCATGTTGGTCTCCAGGAAGCCAGACTTCCCACGTGGTGTCTCATAGTTTCAAGAAAATATGTTTTAATAGAGCAAGGCAGAAATTGCAAAGCTGGTCTAGACACAGAATTTGTATAGCATCAATACAGCCATATTGACTGGCTGTGTAACAGTCACTAAGTCTAGCCCAGACTCAAAAAGAGGACTCCGGGACTCCACATTTTGATGAGAAGGTGACAGAGTCACATTGCAGAAGTGTGGGATGGGAGCTTCTATTCTGGCCACCTTTGGAAAATGCAGTCTGCTCTACAATCAAAATGTGAGTGACCTGGAAAGATAAGGCAGATTTTAGAGATGCTTGATTTTAAAATTTTAAGACAGAGTCATTCTAATGAAAATTTGGCCATTGTGGTGCAGGAGAAAAATGGAGGATTGAGAACATCAGGATTTCAGAGGACCAAGAAGCCTGAGTACGGAGTAGATTTTCCTTGTGGAATATGAACTCATCAAAAATTTTGACAACTGTTGTCATGGCCAGAGACACATTGAATTGTGTGCTAAATCTTGAAAAAATAGTAGAAACTGACTCTGAGGTCTGAAAATGAATGTGAGATGTAGAAAGAATAATTTTCACAGTGCATGGTACACACTTCAAAGGTGTGGACATTTTTATGAAGGATAAGAAACAATACCTGCAACCTCCCATGAGGACCAAGTGTAACATCCTTAATATCTCTTGTGTCTAGTAGTGCAAGAGGAGTGGGAGAATAATATAACCCCTGGATAGGGTTGCAGAGAAGCAGTGTTCTCAAAGGGTGACCTGTTTTCATTAAAACAAGAAGTTGGAGATGATTTTGGAGGAGAGATTTTGGAGTAGTGATTCTTTGTGATAACAGACCGATTTCCAGAAGATCCTGGCTAAGGGGGTTGGAAGGGGTAAGCAACCGCTCATATTATGAATGAATATACGTGTATGGAAGTGAGATTCCTGAGTCCTAAGCAAAGATTTGAGTAACATGGACCTTTTGCTCTGCTCTATGAAGAGAGACGCATAATGGTAGTAGTAATGGCTCCATATAAACCAGTGTCAGAAAAAGAAATCTTCAGTGGCTTCCTTGGCCCAACAAATCCGATCTCAAATCCAACCTTTCTCTCTGACTTGTTTCAGATCTCCTGCAGATTGTGTGTGTGTGTGTGTGTGTGTGTGTGTGTGTGTGTGTTCCTAGGGATTGAACCCAGGGTAATTCTACCTCCGAGGTACACTCCCAGCCTTATTTTATTTTATTTTGAAACAGGGTCCTACTAAGTTGCTCAGGGTCTTGCTAAGTTGCTGAGGTTGGCCCGGAATCTGTAATCCTCCTGTCTCAGCCTCCCCAGTTCTATAATCACAGGTAGGTACCACCTGTGGGTCATTATGCAACTTTCACCTTTCTAGTGGGGCTGTTTCCAGCCACTCTATTCCAAACCACAGTTGCTTTGCCAGTACTTCCTATCTCCCTCCACACTTTCATTTTTTTCCTTAGAACTCATTACTTTTTAAAATACAATAGGTTTTAATTTTTCACTTGTTCTTTATCTGTCTCCCTCAATAGAATATAAACCCACAAAGGATATGCATTTTTAGTATTTAATTCACTTCCATTTCTCAGTATTTCAAACAGCATCTGGCATAAAATAGTAACTCAAAAAATGTATGTGGGATTAGAGAATGAATGATATCTCAATGTTTCTCAAATGGATTATGACCTATTCGATACTCATAAAATCAAAGTAATGTGTCCTAACCAGCATTTATATTTAACTAACAAAAAGCAAAGAGAATAGAAAAGAATGGGTAATATCAGAATTTGCTATGTGCAGGACAGTAATATTGGGCCATATTGTTGCTCCACTTTAATATATAGCTTTACTGTTTCAGTTGACATTGTCATTGTCATAATCCAAAGCAAAGGAACCTAAAACTTAGAGGAAAGAAGATTTGTTTTGCTTTGGAAATTTCAGAGTTCAGTCAATGTGAAGCCAGGGCCTTTGCATCTCAGGGCATGGGGGCAGGAAGCAGAAAGAGAGATACCAAGGACTCTGCTCACACATCACAGAGACCAGAAGCAGGAGAGAAAGCAGACAAGGGAATTCAAAGACAAAAGCACAGTCCCTAAGGCCACGCCAAGGGCCCACCTTTTCTAGCCACATCCTACCTGTCTAGGGTACCACCCAGTAAATCAATTACGATGGATTTATTTATCTGCTGATGAGAATACAACTGTTCATCACTTAATCACATCAACTCTGACCATTAATGCATGAGCTCTTCAGGGGACTCTCTGTATCAAACCATAACATTCCACTCCTGGCCCCTGAAGAGCTTATAACCATTTAATAATGTAAAACGAATTCTTTTTTTTTCCAAAGTCTTTAACAGTTCCAGTATCATTCAAAAGTCCCAAAGTCTAAAGTCTCCTCTGAGACTCAAGGTGAACTTTTGTCTATGAGCCCCAGTAAAAGAAAAATGAAAATAAAAATAAAAAGCAAGTTACATATATACAACTTACAAGAACACAGAGTAAACATTTGCATTTCAAAAGGGAAGACTAGGGCCACAGAAAGAAAGGGTTGGACCAAAACAGGATAGGAATTCAGCTGGGCAAGCATTTAATCCTACAGCTCCATTTCCGGCATCCAGGGCACCTGGTGATGAGATGTCATCTCCAAGGAGACTTGGGAGCCCCACTCTTGTGCCCCGGTTGATTGCAATGAACAGCATACTTGATTTTTCAGTCCCTGCCACATTCTGCCTGGCTTCCTAAGCCTTTCATTGAAATTTGGGGGGAAAGACTCCATGACTTCTTTATTCCAGTAAAGCCAGCATTACATGAATGGTCAAATCAACCATCAGCAGGAAAGGTACCGACATTCTTTGCAATCACTGGTGCCACTGGGCCTGCCTCAGTCATGGCTCCACCTGGCTCTTCTCAATCACAGCCACAGCTAGACCCTTGTCCTTCAGTGTTACAGGGAAGGAGTCTGAATGCCTTTCTTCAAAATGGCCACCGCTGTTTCCTTGGTTACAGACTGCCTTGTTTCTTGTTTCTTGTTTTTTTTTTTTGTTTTTGTTTTTGTTTTTTTTTATGTAGATCTTTAACTTCCCTGACTGCATTCCTTTCTTTGTTCCTATGCAAAATATTTGCCCTCCCTTCAGCCATCTTACTTTCTTTCAGAATACCTTCGTCTCTCTGGGCCTCAGCTTTACACAGGCATTTCTAGCCAAACTGCAAATCTATAAATTTTACTTTCTGCTTCTGAATTTATTGTACAATTGGCTGAATGCAGACATCAAAATCCTTCGTGCAGTTTGGATATTTCGCTGATATTTTTTTTGTTTTGTTTTCGTGTGTGTGTGTGTGTGTGTGTGTGTGTGTGTGTGTGTGTGTGTGCTATTAGGTATTGAACCCAGGTTCATTTACCTCTGAGATACCCCAGCCCCATTTTATTCTATTCTCTGGAAACAGGGGCTCACTAAGTTGCTGAGAGTCTTACTACTTGCTGAAGCTGTCCCCAAATTGGCAATCCTCCTGTGTCAGCCTCCCAAGCACTGGGATTGCAAGAGTGTGCCACCACACCTGGCTTACCTTGCTGTTCCGTGACTTACTATGCTAGCTTCATCAGTACATCATACTTAAACTTGGCTCCACGCAAAGTTTCAGAACATGGACAAAATGCTGATAAATTTATTAACAGAATGTAACTCATGTGGCCCCTGCTCCATTTTCCTATGGAGTCCCTTTCCCCCTCCCAAATCTCCTGAGCAGTCTTTATTGTCCACCTTTCTGTGAGCATTCTGGCCCTTCCAACTTTCTCTCACAAACCAGTTTCAAAGACTCACGATAAAGCAGGATGTGGTGGCTCACGTTTGTAATCCCAGCATTCAGGAAGCTGAGACCCACCGGAGGATAGTGTTATGGTTTGGGGTGACTGTTAATGTTTGGGAGAACTGTCCCTGGGACCCTTGTTAGGCTCCCAGAAACAATTCCCATAAAACTGCAGGTTCTTGTCCTGGGCTAAGGATAAATATTCAGTAGCCCAGACTCTTGCTGAAGATTTAAAGGAGTTTCAGTTATTATGTAAACCTGTCTTTAGGGTGAGAAAGTCCTAGCTCCCACTCCTCTTTCCACTTGCTAATTACTTTTAGCTAGGGTAACTTATATTATAATAGCTGCCTGATTCCTGGCAGTAACCAAGTCCTGACTTGCCCTTCCCCCTTACAACTCTGAGCTTCATCTTCTGTTACCCCATATTTGAAATATATTTATTAATAATCAGAGCTTCTTTCTCAAATCTTCCCAGGCCATTCCCAACACTGTTAACAGATCGTGGTTTACAGACAGCCTCAGCTACTTAGTGAGGCCCTTTGCAATTCAGCGAGACCCTGTTTCAAAATAAAGAATAGAAAAATAGGGCTGGGGGTATAGCTCAGAGGTAGAATGCACCCTGGGTTCCATCCCCAGTACCAAAAAAAGTAAAAGATTCACGATATACATGGTCAGACTTAGATATAGCAGTGACTTCACTTCGCTGGCACCAATTTCTGTCTCAGAACAACTGACAACACAACCGAGAGGAAGGAAGATTTATTTGCTTACAGTTTGGGAGATTCCAGGGCTCAGTTCACGTGAGGCCAGGTTCTATGGAGCTCAAGTCATAGTAGCAGGAAACAGAGAAATGAGCAAGAGCTCTGCATCATAGATACAAGAAGCAAAAGAGCAAGCGAGAATATGCAGGCACGGCACAGTCCCTACATGAAACACCTGAAGACCTCCCTCCTCAAGCCACACCCCACCTGCCTAGGTTACCACCAGTACATCCATCACAATCAATGTTACAGTTTGGGGAGAAGATCAATTCCCCCCAAACAAACTACATAAAAATAAAAACCATGGGTTCTTGTCCTGAGCTAAGGATAAATACACATTAGCCCGGACTCTTGCTGAAGATTTAAAGAAGTTTATTAAAAAGATAGAAATACAGAAGACAGTTAAAGCCCCATGCCATTCAGAAGTGGTGGTGGGGGGATGGATTGAACAAATTCACCAAAGATACAACGCATAGACCAGACTTTTTATACACATGACCTCCATCTTGTTCACATAATCCTGACATAGCAAACGTCCCTGTAAGATACCTCCTCTTACTTTCTGCCAAGGTGTACTTTCCTGCATAGGTGTCTTTCACAAACATCAACCCCCTCCTCCCATGCTAGCTAGATTATTATGTAGATCTGTCTTTAGAAAGAGGAAGTCCTAGCTCCCCTCTCCTATGGACTTGCTAATTACCTATAGCTAGGTTAATTTACATTGGAATAATTGCCTGCTTTTTTGGGCAGAAACCAAGTCCTTGTACCAATTTTTGAAATATAATAATCAGAGCTTTCTCAAATCTTCCTAGGCCATTCCCAATACTGGTACAATCAATGTATCCACTGATGAGATTAACACTTTAATGACTTAGTTACATCCACTCTGAAAATCAATACATGAGCTCTTCAGGGGACATTCTATATCTAAACATAGAATATATAATCAATCATGATGTAAATACGTATTTTCTAACAAGGATTATAGTCAATATTGTTTTTAAAACACTGTCTAAAAACGTAGTTGACTAATGTATTAAGCAGGTGGTAGGGTCAGGGAGCAATGTACTGCTGAGGGTTGAACACATCAGAAGCACAGGTAGCTGCGCTTCTTGGTCCTGCTGTAATAAGAAGGGACTAGGTTGCCAGGAACATAGTAAATACTTTACTTCTTATATCCTTTCATTTTCATAATGAACCAGCATCATGTTTAGTACCTGGTGGGCACTTTAAGACTTGATATTGTCTAAAGTTTTTTGGGTTTTTTTTAGTGTTTTTTTTTTATTATATTGTGGTATAAGAAATGCTTCCCAGTGGGTTGATGTTGCCATAGGGTATTTTACTTGGGGTTATTAAGTACATCACAGTCCTTCTCCAAAGAGAGAGGACCTTATTATGACATCAAGGATGTCTACTTGCAGCTATTTCTCAACCATGTTAATTGCAGTCATGCTGCTTCGGATGATAAACAATTATTCCTTTGGGGAGATGCTGGCCACCGATGTGAAAATATTTTTCTGCTTGGATGCTTTGAACCAGAAGACTTGGAGCATAGTCCAGGTCCTGCCTCTTACCTGCTAAACGGCATCTTCTGTCTGGGCCTCCCTCATTTACTCTTTTATAAGATATTTGATAGATTGTGCCGTAACATTTCTTCTACTTTTACTCTTTAAACAGTCTCTTATTTATTTGGCATGTCTGCTTCACATCATTTCATCTAGATTTTTAGCTTTTTTGCGGGTTAGAACCGTGACTAGTTGGAATATTTGCCATTGTCTAAAGTACTCATAGTAGGCCGGGCGTGGTGGCGCACGCTTGTAATCCCCGCGCTTGGGAGGCAGAAACAGGAGGATCGCGCAGGTTTGAAGCCAGCCGTGCTGGCGTAAGAGACCCTGTTTCAAAAATTAAAAAAAAAAAAAAAATAGGTCTGAGAGTGTAGTCCAGAGGTAGAAGGGCTTCCAGGAACCCCAGTACCACCAAAACAATAAAAATAAATAAATAAAGTACTCATAGTAGAGATTTTTCAAACACCAACTTATTCATAGATTTTTTTTTAACAATGAGAGTTCTTAGAGTTAGAAGTCTTAACTTTGGGTTGTTTTTAACTTGGATATCTTAATGTCCTCTATATGTTAATCTTTAGTTTTAATTTTTTTTTTTTTTGCATTAACTTCTGTTCTTTTGTAGCTTTGACATGGCTCATCTAGGCCAGAGCTTTTTAATGAGTTAACACGTTATCTCACTAAATTGGTTTGGTAGACCTTTTGAAGGAGGTGAGAAAGAAAGAGTTCTTAGCATAACAAATAAGAAGTTGGATTTTATCTAAAACGTTTGAGGTAGCATTGACTAGTAATGCAGTTTCTGTTGTAAAGCACTTCCCAACATCAGTAGTAATTATACCCGAATTTCTTAAGGCAGTGCATTATGTATGGAATCCGCCTCCATCTACCGCATATTTTAGTGCTAATGAGCTTCCTTGAGAGTGAATGTAGTTTAGGAATGAGAGAGAGAGCATTGTTACATAACACAATTTTGCTCATCATAAAAAACAAACAGACTTATTTTGGTGACTTTGTTTATCTGAAAGGTAGGTGATATGTTAGTTTAGACTATTTATTTAACTTTTTTGTAGTACTGGGAAATGGAACACAGGGGCTTTCTACCTCTGAGCGCCACCTCTAGCTTTATTTTTTTAAATTATTTTGAAACAGGGTTTCACTGAGTTGCAAAGGGCCAAAGTAGCTGAGACTGCCTGCAAACTAGAATCCTCCTGTTTTAGCCTCCCAAATGCTGGGATTACAAGCATGCACTACCATACCCAGCTTAGTTTTGTCTTTTTTTGTTGTTGTTTTTTTGGTGGTACTGGGGGTGGAACCCAGGGGCTTTCTACCTCCAGACTATAATCCCAGACCTATTTTTTTTTATATTTTATTTGGAAACAGGGTCTCACTAAGTTACTGAGAACCTCACTAAGTAGCTGAGGCTGGCTTCAAACCTGTGCAATCCTCCTGTCTCAGCCTCCCAAACACTGGGATTATAGTTTTGTCTTTTTAAATGGAAAGGTTTTTAAATATGTCTCATGATATACAATATGTGTTGCCCTTACTTTTTACTTCATGAATCAGATGGGAAATCAGGATTGAATATTAAGCAAATAGGGGAATGAATGCAATTCCAATTTTTCCAGCACATAGTACAATTATCAATATGCCAGGGGATTATTAATACTTCTCCAACATGGACATCTACGTTATCCTCAAATACATGTCTCTCAAGAGCAGCCCTAACAATTCTCATTGGTTGAAGTTGACTTGGTTGTCAAGTCAGAATGTTCTAAGAAAAATATTTCTGGTGTAGGACAGCTGCAATTGCCAACCAGAATGGGATTTTCCAGTGATGAATCAAGGTAAATGCTGTCATTAAACTTTGGAAAATGAAAGGTGAAAATGCATTAAAGTCCATTTTATTGCTTTTCTGAAGAAAAACAAAATCCCATCCAGATAAAATTTATTTAAAAATTGGAGATGTATTTTCTAGTTTTATTTTTTAGTCAGCATTTTTTTCCTGCTGTGACCCAATAAGTCTTACCACGCACAAAATAGAGAAAGGAATATTTATTTGTTTACAGGTCTTGGTATTTTAGAGGTTCCATCCATGTTAGCCCAGTTGAAGTCTGCAGAGTTTCAGTGCAAGAAATAAAAGTCAGAAAGATGAAGAAAGCGAGGGCTTTGGTCTCACATCATGGACAATGGAAACAAGGGAGAATAAGAAAGGGGGATTCGAAGACACAAGGACACTCTTAAGACTATCTACCTGAAGACCCACTTCCTCTAGCCACAGCCCACCTGCCTAGGTGACCACCCAGGAAACCCTCTATAATAGATTTACCCACTGATAAGATCACAACCCTTGTGACCTCATCATATCAGCTTTGAACATTAATACGCAGCCTCTTCAGGGCACATTTTATATGTAACCAAAACAGGGCTCAGTTGTTTTTAAGCCAGTGTCTTCATTTCCTATCACCTAACAAAAAAGAAAATTGTCAGAGAACACTGAAACACATCTTATGTTTGTCTGAAGGTCCTCAAGATGAGCCTTCCAAAAATTGAGGAACCCTGATTTTCAGTTTTTCTGGAACACTGTGGTTTATGTATGCATTAAATATCTTTGTGACATAGTTGTTGTTCTTTTCCAGTGGTTGAGCAGTAATTTCACCCAAGACAAAACTCTAATATTTGAGACTTAGTTTATAGATATCATCATGTAGCTTTAGAGAATCAACCTAAGTATATCTTTGTGTTTGAATTTCATCTAATGATGCTACTATTTTTCTCAATGTTTGATCACATTAAGTTGGCCTAAAGAGTAATATGTCCAGGCCAGTGATATTTCTAGTGATTGTTTCTATTCAAAGTGTAACATCCCAAACTGACCATTACATCTAATAATAAGAATCAATACAGTAATAATAATATTTAGTAATAGTGTTTAGGATGACTTTAAAAAGATACGTTGAATGCCAGGCGTGGTGGCGCACGCTTGTAATCCCCGCACTTGGGAGGAGGAGACAGGAGGATGGCGCAGGTTCAAAGCCAGCCGCGCTGGCTTAAGAGACCCTGTTTCCAAATAAAAATATAAAAAATAGGTCTGGGAATGTAGCCCGGAGGTAGAAGGGCTTCCAAGAACCCCAATACCACCAAAAAAAAAAAAAAACCCAAAAAAATAAAGGTTGAAGAGTTAGATGAGTGGGTAACAAAAACCAAATAATGATTTAAAAAAAGAAGATAATAATATCAGAAAGAACTAGATATAGTATTAGGTTTAACTACTTTTTAGCAAAAAAAAAATTTGTGGGGACAAGTTGTATGGCTCACTTCAGCAAATGAAAACTAAAAAAAAATAACACAAGAGAGATGGCTGAGAGCTGCCTCCTGCAAATCTCTTCGTGAAAGTATGATTAGCATATGGAAAACTCATTAAAACTCTTGACAGTAGGTTGATGGATTCACTCTACAATTTTGTCACACCTCGCCTGCTTCCCCTGCCATGATCTAGGGTCAGGGCGAGGTTATATATAACACATCACTGTGTTATCACAATGCTCACAAATAATAATTGATGTGCTTAACCATTACTTCTTGAAAGAATGGCTGATCCTTTCAGTAGTTCCCAGCTAAGATCTTCTTTAGATATGGATGTAAATCTGAGTATGAAGTTGTGCATGATTAAAAAAAAAAAAAACCAAGTTTGAACAATATCTTTTAAGCAAAGTCTTTAAACATTGATGAAAGGATTTTGGAATTCAAACGTAAGAGTTTAAAAACTGAATCTTTTCTTTGTCGGTGCTTCTCTGTGCCCTGAAAGCATTCTGTGGACATTTTATTAGGAAAATTGATACCTTACTTGCCCAGCGCTAGGTAGGGCAGCTATTTCTATTAAATAAGAAAGTATGGTTGCCGGAACCATTCTCAAGGAGGTTATGGAGCCAGGATTCAAACCTGGATTTCTTGAGTCCTCCCTGTTCCAGGTTCTTTGTATCTGCTAGTTGTTTTTAAGCTAAGTTCTGGAGTAGCAGCAGATCTTTGGGGTGTGGTTTGTGTAATCTGTAGAGAATTGAGACAGCAGGATCCTGGGTATTCTTTCCTACTGTGGACCATGTACCTCATCCTGATATTCTTACATGACACATTTCTATAAAGATTTAATTTTAGAAAATTGATGTGAATTATTTTAGACTTGAAAATTGTTCCTCTGCTACCATTTCATACTGCCTTCTGCAATATAATAAGTAGTGGAAATTGAAGCAGATATGGTGGAAACGGTGACAGAAATATCTGGTCTGAAGCCAGCCTCGGTGACTTAGCAAGGCCCTTAGCAACTTAGTGAGACCCCATTTGAAAATTTAAAAAGAGAAAATAGGTCTAGGGGTATAGCTCAAAGGCAGAAACCCCCTGGGTTCAACCCTTAGTACTAAATATATATATATGGTAAAAACTAAAATTGAGCTGAACTATTATACAGGTTTCACAGTCTGGGTGGCTTTGCTTTAATTAACTATCATATCAATTTACTTCCTGTAGACAGTTTTAAGTGTTTCTAGAGGTGAGAGTTTTACTTGACACTTTAACTCTCTCCTGTAGGCAAGTTAACCTAATTCAAAGGGTTGGAGGCAATGAAGACTTACAGTTGCCAGGGAAAACTGAGTGATAACTCCAAGAAATTCAATTACAAAACCATCTGATATTTTACTGTATTCCAGAAACAGAACATCTGTCTTATAGGTCAAGAACTTGTATTTTAAAGGCACAGTGGCAAAAACCAATTCTCAATGCAAGAATTACATGCACAAAGTTGACAGATAATTATGTCAGCCAGAGTTTCTGTTCTGGTAACCTCTCCGAAAAGTGGTTGGCATACACCCACTAACCAGGTTCCCAACCTCAAGATGTGTAAAACGACCATTTCATTCAGAAAGCTTTGCAACTAACTTCAAGCAACGTGATGGCTGGTGGATTTTCTTGTTCCCTTAAAAGAATGATAACAAAATTCCCGCTCGTGCCCTCCAGATACAATGCCATCCTTCTCTAGAAAGTTCTGTGTGTCCGGTACTACTGCTTACCTTGAAAAGCCCCATCTTTCCGTATCAGCTCCGTAAATTTCCTCTAAGAGGAATCATTTTAACTGACTAGGTAAGTAAATGAACAAGTAATGTCTCGTCTCTGCTGGAACTAGCAGACATTCTTTCTCCTTTGGCTGTATATAGAGAATAAATTTAAATCTCAGCAAGTGACCATTTGCTTGTGATTTCAAATGTTTGAAGTTTTTTCCTTCTGTGTTTCCTTGTAGATTCCTATAATATTTTTTTCTTTCTACTCGTGTTATTACAGTCTGTGTTTCTTTTTGTCTATTCTAACCCCTCTTAAACTTATCAAGAAAAACGCAAACCCAAAAGCAAGAGCACATTGTGTGAGTTTCTAGACTCCTCTCACCAATCCAATGCCATTAGCGACACACAGTAATTACACAGTTCTGACCCCTACGTTCTTGCAGCAATTTGGCCAAGGGAGAGAGGTTCACTCAAGGAGGCCCATGGGCTATCTCTGTATAGCCTCTAATTACAGTCTCCTTCCCATTCTTTGCTCGGACCAAAAGAAAACTGATATATGTCCAAACATATAAGCAGCTATTTATGTCTCATGATGTTCTTTTTTTCCAGAAATCTCTTGTAGGGCTCGTGTGTTCTAGCTTTTAAGGATCGGATGCCCTTTGTTTTATGGCTTCTCTTTTTTATTGACCTCCAAATTCACAACTGACTGGCTGATTTTTTTTTCCCTCTCTCTATGCCCTTGTTTACATGCCAGTTGTCACCTCTCCTGCTAGGTTGAGAAGATTTTGTTAAAGAACTAAGGCTATTTTCGTAGCAGAGCATACAAAGTATTGAAAATTATTTCTGGACTTCTTAGTACAATGTAGGAAGTATTTTAAATTTATTTTTGGACTGATAGAATTGAAGGGTGTGCAGCCATTTATTTTATTTTGTGTTTTTTTGTGCGTGTGATACTAAGGTTTAAACCCAGAGGCATTCTACCTCAAAGCTACACCCCCCAGCCCTATTTTTTATTCTACATTTTAAAACAGGGTCTCATTAAGTTGCAGAGGGCATCACTAAGTAGCTGAGGCTGACTGCAAACCTGCGATCCTCTTGTCTCAGCCTCCCAAATGCTGAGATTACATGCATGCACCATTATACCCACTGGCTTGCTGACATTTGACCCACGGTGTACAATGGGCCTTCTCCTTGGCCTCCTTGCTTAGGACTTCTGCCTGGATGCATACCCTTGGCTGGAAACTCTGCATCACAACGACGGATTCTTCTCTACCTTTGTCTTCCCTGATCTTTGCTCTGGAGGGTTGATTTCTCTGAGCCGTATCCACTCAATTTCCCATGTTCTCTGGCTTTCTGGGATTTGGCCCATAATGTCACTGCCACAAGTTAATAAACAATAAGTCAAAATGAGGTCAAGGTCTTCCTTTCTTGCATTAACCTCCTGTGCTTTAGGTACTATTTCTTTGGCAACAACTCTGTTCTGGCAAGACGCCTCTCTTCCATAGCGAATAAGTCTTTGCTGGGTCCCCAAAACATTATTTTGTTTCTTTATTCTTTAGATTTCAAATGGGTAACTTTGTCCTGTTCTTGATCATCCCTGTTTACATTTGTTTTTATTGCCTCGGCCCATATCTATATAAATAGTTTTTTTTTTTTTAGCAAATACACCCTTATTTATGCCACCTTGGGCATTTCTATGCCCTGTGAAGCCTCTTGATATCTTACTAGATACAGTACCCCAGCATCCTTCCGGGTTTTAAGTCTTGCCTTGAAAACCATTCACCTGCCTTAACTCTTGCCAATCAACCCTCTTTCAATGCAATGGATCCTACCATCTGCCCCCACAAACCCCAGCCATCAGCGCACCCAGTAGCAGTCTGCATTGCCCACTGGACTTTGAATATCAGCTGACACCTTGACATCTGCTCCATATTCTGCCTGTGATTTTGGACAGCTCAAGTTTCCAATGTGCATTGTATCACTTTTCAGAGGCCAGCCAAACATCAGGATTCATTTCACCTACTTTTGTAATTCCTCAAGTCTGTTTCCTCTAATAGTTGGAAGTCTTGAGGGCAAAGCCTCCTGGGCAGATTCCCTTTTTTTTTTTAAGTCTGTGTTGGCTGTTGAAATAAATGACAAAGAGCCTGAAGGAACTTTCTCAAATATACACGCTTTGATCCTCACCCGTTGCACAAGTTGGGCTGGGCTTTAATAAAGACTGTCCTCTCTGTGAAGCAAAAATGGGAAAATTCTCTTGTTGGAGAATTCCATACATGTCCTCAGAATCATTTTTAGGTCAGGATGGCTATTTTCTTCCTCGTACCTAGTTTAAGCTAACGGGAGTTTGATATAAAATTGTTGCCTTACAGTCAGACTTTCCAGTTATATATAAAAGAAGCTGCCTGCCCTTATTTTGTGCCATGACTCCTGTGCTTTGCAGCTAAAAATAGCTCTGGCACTCACTCCTGGCACAGTACACTGCACGCCTCTATCTAATTTGCTGTCCACACTCACCCTGAAGTCCTTTTCAACACTGCTGCTTACCAAGTATTTTCTTCTTATTGAGTATCTGTGTCTCCCTCTCCACAAAGCTACCCATTTTCCATTTTCAAGATTGACATGTCCTTCCACCAATCTCTCTTTTTCTAGAATTCCTATTGTTGTTGCTGCTGTTGTTGTTGCTGTTGTTCCTGGAAAGTAAGGACTTTTTTTGTTTTACCCTCATTTTTTTCCTTATTATAATAGCAGTGCATATTCAAAGGAAAAAAGTATATAAAAACTATCTCTGAAAATAGTTGACTTTATGTCTGTGCTTTGGATATGCTTAAAGATACTTAAATAAATATATAAATACATATACAAAACAAAAATGAGATAATTTCTCATAAACAGTATTTTGCAGTATGCTTCTCCACCTAATGATAAATCAGAAATTTCCAAGCTTGGCACTCTAATCCTAATACCTGGGATCCTGAAACAGGAAGACAGCAAGCTCTTAGGCCAGCATCAGAAACTTAGTGAGACCATTAGCAACTCAGCCAGGCTATGCTTCAAAATAAAAAAGGACTGGGGATATATCTAGGAGGTAGAATAGTCCTTGGTTCAATCTCTAACACCATAAATATATAAATAATTTCTATGCATGCAGAAAATATATAAATCCACTGTTTACTATTTTTTCCTGAGAGTTACATCTTAACACGTATGTGAATGCTGCTCAGATTAAGTAGATCATAACTAGCATTCCAAAAGCTTCCTGAATGTCTTTCTGCTTACAACCGTCCCCCCCACCACCTTGTGATCACCAGTGTCCTGGCTGTTACAGTAATCAGCTGATAACTTTTCTTTATAGCTTCACTACATTAGTTATTATGTGCCTAAAGATGTGTGTGTGTGTGTGTGTGTGTGTGTGTGTGTGTGTGTGTGTGTGTGTGTCAAATCTTCTTGGTAAATAGAATATTTTACTAGTATAAAATCAGTTTCTATCTTTAGAGTTTTTGTTTTAAAGTCCAATTTTATCATTAATATAGCTTCAACAGAATCTTTCCTTTGTATATGTTAGGTATATGCTTTCTACTTTTTAAAAATTAACCCATTTTTAAGAGTTTTTCATATATGTCTTATAAATTGTATATAGTTGAATGTGAAGATTTTTCCAGGTTAATGATTTTTGTCTCTTAGATTAGGAATTTAGCCCCCATAGTTCCTCCAGTATAATTTTGTATATCACTACACTTTAAATTTACTTTTGTTTTGCTTTTTTTCATGGATTGAATTAATATATCTTGTTACTCCATTTTTATCTTTTGCAAGGTTTAAAATTAGAGCTTTTGCTTTTGAGATTGCTTTACGAATTATCGTGTGTATACCAAAATCTAAATTTAAATTTAATCAAAATCTTTATTTTTTCCCCTCATGTATAACAAATAAATTAGATCATCTGAATTTCATTTAGACTTCCTCCTGATTCACATGTTGCTGTAGTCTAGCACTTTTTAATGTTATTTTTTAATCTCATTGGATCTTCTTACTTCTTTTTATGTAGTTCATGATCTTTATATTTACCCACACACATACTTACTACATTTATAATTATTTTCTCTTATATGTCAGACTTTTCATCTGGGACCACTTTCTTCTTTCTAAAGGACATTATTTAGTTCCTTTAGAGATATTCTGCTGGTGGAAAACTCAGTAGTTTTTTTTATTTGTTTGTTTGATGTACTATCTTTGCCCTCATACTTGAAAGTTATTTTTTCTGGATATAGAATTCTTTCATCACGTTGAAAACAATTCTCTATTGTCTTTACTTCACTATCTATTTTTCAGACTTAAGATTTTTTTTTCCTTTTAGGTTTTCTGTATGTCTGGTTTTCATAGTTTCACTATGATACATCCACATGTGACTTTGCTTGGAGCAAAGGCTTCCTCTGTATCATGCCTTGGGAGACTCACTGGACCTCTTGATTTCATGAATTTTTCTTTTTTACAAATTCTAAAACTATCTGCTTTATCAACTCAACTATTTCTGTCTTGTTTTCCCCTCTCTCTTAGGCGCCGATCAAAAATATATCGTAGCTTCTCATGTTTCTTACATCTCTCTGTGCTAATTCTCAATCATCCCTTCTGTTGCATAGAACAATTTACTGACCTGTTCTCTTTTACTGCACCTAAGATACCGCTAATCGTGCTCATTGGATTTTTAACCTTTAATTTTTTAAAATTTCTACGAATCTGACTTACTTCTGTCTTGAGTCTGCTGTGTCTATATTTTTTCTATGATCTGAAGGTACTTTTACAGTTAGATATGCTTTCTCCCACAATGAGCCTAGTTTTCTAGCTTTTATAATGAGCCCACTGTCTGAGATCCTTGAGGCTCTGCTGCTCTCTGCTGTAGGTGCAGGTCTCAAGCCAGTCGCCTTATTTGCTAACAAACCTGGTTCCCTCTCAGTGTGTGGTACGTAGTATCACCCTTGCAAAAAGTCACGGGCATTTCAGCCTTCTACAAGGGTCTTTCTCTCTTCCAGTGGAACTCTCATATTTGTATCTGCCTGGAACTTTGAGTCTTTATACATTGGAAAACATCCCGAATCTAGCTCACAACTTAAGATTCCCTGTCTAATGCATAAGTGTACACAAAGCCCAACTGTAAACACAACTCCTTAAATACTTTGTTCTTTCTGACCTTTCTTCTCTTATTCTACTTAACACAAAGACGAATGCCTCTAAAATGTTCTTCAGTTGGAGATAAGAGGTGGAGATTAGTCCTAGTCTATCATTAGGGTGAAGCCATGGACTTTGAGGTACCAGCTATATATGGAGATGGTGTCACAAAAGGACTTCTTGCCATGGAAAGCCCTGGGAACCATACTTCTGAACTCCTTCGCCCCTTGCGGTGGCAAACATGAAGCCAAAGCATGCAATATTATAAAAACTACCGAAGGAAAAATGTTGGTGTGAAATTCCAATTAACCCCCTCAATTGAGTTCTTCCCCGAAGAAATTATCCTTAAATTTTTCAATTATATTTCCAGCTTTTTTTATGATTTTCAAATGATGTATTTTGTTCATTTATATCCAGCATTTTTCTTGTTTTCACTAACAGGTTGATTCAAATAGCACAATCTTGTAATATAAAATATCAGAAGCAGCTGTAATACTCTTCTTTGTACTGGGGATTGAACTCAAGGGTGTTCTGCCTCTGAGCTGCACCTCTAGCCCTATTTTATTTTTTTACTTTGGAACAGGGTTTCACTAACTTGCTGAGGGGCTTGCTAAGCTGCTGAGACTGGCCTCAAACCTGTGATCCTCCTGTCTTAGCCTTTCGAGTACTGGGATTACAGGTGTCTGCCAGCATACCTGGCTTGCAATATCATTTCTAATGGCTGGATATTATTTAAGGCTTTGTTTATAACTGTCACATATGTATGTTGTTTGTTTATTATTAATACTAACTGCCTTACAAACCAATTTTGCTCTTCACATAATTTGATGGCAGTTTGTACATTATCTTCAAATTATGATTCAGTAGATAATATTTAAATATTGTTTTTAAGCAAGCTTTTGCTTTAGAGTATTTTTTTTCTCTCTTTATGCCTTGGTATCTTGTTTTTAAAAGGAAAAGTTTGCCAATGTAGACATAATATATGGATGTAGAAAGAAAATTTTTCAAGACACAAGATGAGGTAGAATGGCCAACTTTATCTGGAGTATGGTACTCCCACACCATCTTTGTGGAGCAATATTGATAAATAAGTGCTTTCTCCTTGCAGGGACTTACTTTTCATATCCAGGATCAAAGAGTTGAGAGAGAGTTCCAGTTATTAAGTGACTGGACTCTACTTTTGGCAATCCTCTCTTACAATCTTACATGCCCTATGGAAAAAAAAAACTGAAATAATGTTCATGGTGATTCTCAGCACTTATGGTTCAAAAATATGATTATGCAAAGTCCTCATGGATGGAGGTTGACTAGACCAGATTGATAGAAAACAGAATACATCTCCAATGGGAAGAACAGGCCCAACAACTTGACAACAGTAAGCTATAAAGCTCTCTCACAGAGCGGGTAAAAACGTTCAAGAGTAATCATGTATCTCTGTATTGGGAGATTCTGAATTCAGATGTCTCGGGAAGTGAGCTGCCCACGTTAACATGTGCAATAGACTCTTACGAGATAATATAGAATAGTGGGTACACGGAGACAGTAGAGGATGAAGGTATTCATGAAAAATATTTGGACTGCCTAAAAGCATTCCAATTTAAATTTAAATGCATAACCTGTAGTGGATCCTTCTACAAGCCAGATTTTGTGGTCAAGGAGCCAGAAAAGATATCTGGCAAAGGAGAATTAATGACTAACATATCTTGAGCACTTATAAAGTCTCAATGATTAACACTTTACAGGCATTAATTGACCTAGTCCTCACAATAATCTAATATATAGCAATGACTGGTATAAATTGGGACAATGCTATATGAATAATTTTAATAACTGGCCAAAGAATATCTCATGTAGCATGTGACAGAAAGAAGGTACAAACACCAGCACTCCAGCTCCCTCTGAGTTCTCTATGCCAACTGTTTTGTCTTTCCTTGTCTTCACAAGTAGCTAACTATGTAGACTAAAATTCCGTAACCAGTGCTCATACTGTCTACAAGGTGCTCTCAAATCTCAGACATATTTCCTATCTCGTAAAAGGTAAAAATCATATACACATAGTATTGTATTATTATAATGCCATATTCATAATGAAATATTTATATACACTTATCTATACAATTGCTTTGTTCAGAAGAGACTGAATGTTCGCAATTTCTCAGTTTATTGTGATTGAAATTTATCACGATGCAAATCTTTTGCTTTGGTCTTTATTCAAAAATAATTTAAATACCGCAAACCAAATACACCATAAGAGCAAAGAAATAAAAAAAAATATTACCACCACATCAAGGAATACCACCACAAGTTTTTCTCACAACGTACACTCTACGGATTTTGCTAAAAAAAAAAAAAAAAAAAAAGGAAAAAATGAACCAATTTTCTTTAAAGAAAATCTTCATGCTACAATTATGGCCCTTATTTTCTTTAAATGAACAGTGAAAAACAGGGCACAACAAATAAAGACTTATCTGAATATGGTAGACAACATAAATAGCGATTGAATCAGCATGAGTTTTATTTAATTAAAACTAGCTCTTTCGCCTTCCACTAAATGAAGGATTTCTTCTAAGATGAGAAAATTAATTAGGGATACTTATATCATAAATTGTCCTTCCTCTACTTTTATTATTACCAACAAATAATATTGAAATATTTTAAGGTGAAATAAATGGCTTTCATCCTAGCTATGAATATGCTTTGCTACTGCAAATAACTGTATTACCATATGAACACACTACAGACTTCCAGCCAGTTCCTTCATAAAATTTCATCTGTGTCTTAACATCTGTCCTGGTACCATTTATAGGCCTTAGCATGTTCTTCATTTTCTGCTGTGTGGCTTTATTTCAGTATTTATTTATGGCATAGAAAACCAATCTTCTCAGCATGATTATTTTGATTCAACTGTGTTGGCTTCAAAAAGCAGTCAAGAATATGAGCTATGCAAAGGAAAGCAGGAGTCTGTAAGAAGCCAGCTCCTAAGAATAACTCCAAGGAATCACAGGAAGGGATCTATTACATTTGATGAATAAGAATTAGTTCTCACAAGAAAATTAAAATGCATTGGACGGCCAATTATATTTGAAATTCCTATATGATACATTCTTTGCAGAGTACTAAGTTAACCTTCTATTAAAGTCCTGCAGAAAATCAATAAAATCCAATAAAAGATATGAGAACTGGTCTTCAAGATTTACGTAAAATTCTGACTTATCCAGTTGTTTTCTTCTACCTTTGAAATTTCTTCTACCCAAATTATATTGCATATCTATTTCAATCATAGAATATAGAGAGAGATAGGTATATAGGTAGGTGAGTAGGTATATAGATAATATAGATATCATATGTGCAATTATGACAAATTATCTATGCATTAAGTCACAACATAAGTTTTTGTCACTTATTTTCCTTCATGATACATAACCATTTGCTGGGTATCTTTTGAAATGGCACTTATAAAGTTCTTTAGTTATTCCTCAAGTACTTTTTAAAAAATATTTTCTTGGTGCATTGTAGTCATCCATCTTAATGGACTACAAGATGGTGGAGGCACACATGCACACATCACTCATTTAGCCCTTCCCCGATTCCCAGCCCAGTCCCTCTCCCCTCCCTCCTTCTCATGTTGGGCTTAGTGATTGACTTTGACATGTTTATGAATGCACATCCTGTACATTATGGGTATATACTGAACCTTCATATGAAATAGACTTTCTTATTTTAAAGAATAATTTTTAGTGTAATGACCCTTCAACCATTATTCTAAGATTCAATTTAATGTATGGAAAAGTGCTGAATCCTTGAATTTAGAATTCATAATCCCTCAACTATGAAGTCAATGATAATTGCCAATTTGTAAATATATTTATGTAGAAACATTTTGAATGCAAACATAGTTCTAACTTGCTGACACTAATTGTCACTTTTCATTTAGAGTCCACCACTTATATTTAAATAAACTATATTAAGAAAAGGAAGAAATATGTCCTTTTTAAATATTACATATGTAGTACCTTTAAGAATTTACATAGAAATTATGTTAAATGACATTCAGTTTACTGTTAAACGTGAGCTTTTTGTGAGTCAAAGTATTTTGTATGTGCAAAACTAGAATTACCCTGATTTACTTGATTTTAATATTAGAATGACAGCCTAAATTAACATAATATTTGGAGTTTTAAATTTGAACTTAATGCCGGGCATGGTGGCGCACGCTTGTAATCCCTGCGTTTGGGAGGCAGAGACAGGAGGATCACACAGGTTCGAAGCCAGCCCCGTGGCCTGGCTTAGGAGACCCTGTTTCCAAATAAAAATGTAAAAAAATAGGTCTGGGAGTGTAGCCCGGAGGTAGAAGGGCTTCCAGAAACCCCACCCAGTACCACCAAAAAAAATAAAAAATAAATAAATAAATAAATGTGAACTTCACAAGTGTTTAAGCTATTAGTAAAGTTTGTTGAGTTTATTGGTAATTGTTATCTTCTTTATTCTTCATAGTGTGTTAAAATAACTTTAGACATTTAGCAGAATTTTATTCTATTACACACGAAGTCTTTCTATTGCTGCAGCATTGAAAGCTAAACTTGGAAATCCTAGTTATTTGTCCTTTAAATGTTGAAATACCAACTGTACCTTCCTAAATCAAAAAAAAAATTTTTCAAAACTGTTTTAATGTCATACTTTTGAAGTACTTTTGAAGTACTCTCCCAATGTTTGTCTGAAGAGCAAGAAAACTAAATATTTAAGCCACCAAAGAACTAAACCTTGCTCTTCTGAAATTCACAAACATAGCTTGAATAATGTATAAGTTTAACACTGGTATTACAAAGGCATCATTAAATATCCTGTCAATCATATTAATATGATGAACTCTTTTGTTGATGCACATGCAAAAAGCAATAAAAACCCTTACATATTTTAGTACTCAAAAAACTTTCTTTCCTTCTTCCGTTTTTTCTCTTAGCATGGCTTTCTTGCCACTAGCTCATTACTTTCTAGATTTTTAAAAATTTTTTATTGGTGCATTGTAGTCATACATCTCAATGGGATACAAGATGGTGGAGCCATCCATGCACACATCACCCAATTAGCCCTCACCCAGTTCCCACCACATTCTCTCCCCCTCTCCTTCTCATACTTGGCTTAGTGATTGACTTTGATACGTTTGTTAAACTACATCATGTGCTTTAGAGAATTTCCCTCTTCCCCGCCCCATGCCCTCATTTAGGTCGCCTTGTTTGCTCATCTAGATTTTTTATGTGTACTTTTTATTTTGCCCTAACTTCCAAAATACATAATTTATAGAAGTAATCTTACAAAAATGCTTCTGTATTTATGACTTTTAATTCTTAATGATTCTAATTTTAATGTAAAACTAGTCCTTATGTCGAGTGATTTTTAAATTGGATACAGTATGATTGTATATAATACTGTGATTTATGGTTGTATATTTGTGCATGTACATATCTTATGTGGCCAATTTCATTCCTCAGCACCTCTTCTCTTCTTCCCCTCCATCTTTCCCTGGTCTTCTTCCCCTACACTATAGGACTCCCCTCTGTTTTCATGAGCTCCTCCACCCCATCTTTCCTTCCTCTCTCTAGCTTCCATATGTAAGGGAAAGAGAATGCTTGACTTTCTGGATCTGGCTTATTTCACCGAATGTAATGCTCTCCAATTCCATCCATTTTTCTACAAATGGCATAATTTTTTTCTTTTTTATGCCTGAATAAAACTTTATTGTGTAGCTATACCCCACTTTTTTTCTTATCCATCCGTCTATTGACAATTAGGTTGATTCTATAATTTGGCTGTTGTGATTTGAGCTGCTATAAACACACATGTGCATGTATATCTTTACTATGCTGACTTTAATTCTTTTGTATAAATACCGAGAAGCGGCACAACCAGGTCATATATATTTATCTCTTTAATTTAATTAAGCTTCCAAGGCATGCAGGGTTTATTTACCTTTGATTTGTCATGCACATAATGTACATGATTTTAAGTCTTTTTTTAAAGGCTGTTTTTAAGTACTCAATCTTGACGTATGTTGAATGCACTCTGAGATAGTATAATCTTGTTTGGAAGTCATTTTATACTATATTAGTGAGTTAATTTATCATTTTATTTAAAAATCTTATTAAATACATACCATATGCTGGGCACTGTGCCAGGTAGTGAAGATAGATAAACCCTTTATTTATAGAAAATAAATTCTAATTTTTACACATCTGAAAAATGATGATGATTTGGGATATAATCCGATGCAAGGATAAAATAGTCAGCACCTTGAAGGGGATAGAAAAGGGCTAGATCAGGTTGTGGTTGATATATTTGGGAAAATTTTAAAGAGAATTTGAACTTGATGTCAGCTGATAGGTAAGCAATGATTCTAACTACAGAAATAATTAGACATTACTTTTTCTAATTAGACATTTTTTTCAAGAAGTGGTGGGGTTACTGGGAACTAAATCCAAGGGTATTCTACCTTGGAGTCACAGCCCTAGCCCTATTTTATTTTATTTCATTTTTTTACTTTGAAACAGTGTCTTGCTAAGTTGCTGAGACTGGCTTTAAACCTGCGATATTCAAGTTTCAGTCTCCGGAGTGCTGGATTAGAGGCATAAACTACCATACCAGGCTTGCTATGACATTTTTTAGCTTCCTTCCTTTACATATCAGTGAAAGACCATAAAGCCGTACCACCAAAAAGCATATCCGCTTTACTGGACTAAGACAAAAGAGGATAAAAGAAATCAACATATATCTGTATCTTTGGATTTATGTCAGGCTGGAGATTTTCTGACAGATGTCACAGTTATGAGAAATACCCAAATCATCTTTCAATGGAGGGATGAGATACAGAAGCCGAGACAAGGCTTGGGTGAGACAGTAGAAGTTCCCATAAGAACCTGGTCTAATACTGTACGATGGTAGGAAAAAGGGGCAAAGGAGCTGCCTTCACTAAGGAAGGTGAGCCTGGGCAGTGGCTGGAGGGAATGCAGCATGTTCTCTGTCCTGACATGGGGACCTGTCACTTATGGAGGGTCTTCGTGGGCCATACTAACCTCTGACTGCCAATAGCTCAGTGGAGAAATAAAGCCAGAAGATCCAGCAGATTTACTGAGCAGGGCTTTAAGTGAGCCAGCCTGTATTTCAACTTGAGGGCAAGCCCACCTCACTCCTGCTACCATTTTCTCACATGGCTGCTCCAGATTGGATTGCATCCAAGCAGTAACCAGAGACATGCCAGCACACAAATATAAGATCATAAGCAGAATGCAAATGAGGAAATTCTACCCAAAGAGCTCTTCATCCCAGGAAACAGAAAAACTTCAAAGCACGCTTCAGAGAAGACACAAACATCCTGACCCCTATAGAGACTCCAAAAATGCAAAAAAAAAAAGGGGGGGGGGACAAAAAACAAAACAGTAAAGCTGAAAAGACAGTAAAAACAAACTGACAGAGCTCAGAAAAAAATAAAAAGTAGAGGTAAAAAATAAGACCATTATTAGAAAGATGGGCTACTTTGAAAGCAACAAAATATAAAATAAATAAGAGTGAAAATATAGTTAGAAACACAGAAGACAAACAAATAGGAAAGCAACTAGAAAAGAGAAGACTGAGGACTGAGCATTAACATAATGATAAATGGTGCTGAAAGAAACAGAAAATAGACTAAACATAAAATATTCATCATCACTCAAGTTGTCTTTAAATTAAGGTGGGAAATAAGTGATGTGTGGATAGTGACTCCAGAAAGAGACCTCACCTGGCCCAATCCTGACCCGTTAAAGGACAGAAGGGAAATTGAAATGTCTAAATAATATCTAGAGTTGTATGTTTGATTTCTTTAGCTCTTTCACCTTAGTCTGGTACAGCAGGCAAACTTTACAGTGAAGAGTTTGGAAGCAGGACTCTTTGGTTGATGTCTTTCACTGGTCTGTAAAGCAAGGGAGCTCTTAAAAATACCTCCACTATAGTCATAAAAAGAAGAATCAAATTAAAACTCACTGGGGAAGCTATGAGAAAGCTACTTAAAACAGGGAACCACAACTGCCATTTATAAGAATTACAGAAATAGACCACAATGTTATCATTATCAACCATAGAAATGCAAATAAATATGTATTTTTAAAAAGTTGAAGAGGATGAAAAATTGTATTAGACTACTCATTTTTATAGTAGAGAATATTGAAGACTAATGTTGAATTATAAAGTTAAAAAGTCCTTTACTTTTTATTTTGCATAAATTTTTATCATTTTTACTTTGAAGGATCTATTAGAAACTTGATTGTTATAAATCTACTTACTATTTATTGTGAGGAAATTATTTAATGAAAAATATGTGAGAACATTCGACTGTTATCAAAAAGTTTTGGTAATACATTGATATTAGACCAATGGATTTTTTAAATTATTTAAGAAAGTCATTCATATGATAAAATTCCACTTCTTTAGTAAACTATTAAAGAATAAAAGAAAATTTTAATTTTTTAAATAATATAAGCAGATATAGAGAGAAAGAATGTGAAGGATGAAAAAAATAGAACCTAGAACACAGAGAAAGAAGAAAAAATCATGAAGATGTCATGACTGCAGCTACTTGAGTACAAAATGAGGTAGATTTTTCCATGACTGAATAAAAATCAGAGAGTGCTGTTATGTGAATATGAAAATGTATTTTTTGTATTCTAATGGTCACGATTTTATCCTAGTTCTATTTAAGGACCCTGGGAAATAATCTTCAAATTGTCATATTCCTATGCATAAAAATAAAATAATTACCCTCCCATGTGTTCAAATGTAATGCTATTGTGAGGAAACAGGAATCTGTGTGGGGAGTGATGTGAATTAACAAATATTCTTATTGGTCAAGTTTGAGTGGCGTGACCTATATTGAAGTGTCCATGTTGAAGAACACTAAGGAATTGTTTTATTTTAGAGCTCAGTAGAAATAAGGTAATTATCTTTACAAACAGTTTACTCTCCATTAAAAATCATATTTAATAAGGAAAAATGCATTTATTTTTGGTTGTCAAAATATAGCCAAGAGAATTATGAGTGACATTGATTAATGTTATGAGTTTATAGAAAATATAAACTTGGGAGATGTTGGAGTCTTGTAATGCTTTGTCTAAGAACAGTTCTCCCTCTCCGAGCCTTTAATTTTCTGCCAATATATGGGTACCTGGAAAATCACATAGAGATTTAGAAGTATAGAATGATGTTCCTGAATATCGAATTAACATGATTTATATGCTAAATTATAACAAACAAACAAGTTTCTCTCACTTAAAGCTTAATTTTCCCTGTGTTTATTGTAAACAATTTAAAACATACCAAAGAAGTTGAAATAATTACAACTGCCACTTAGATTTTTGTAATCTAATACTACGTGTCATCGTGTACTATTCATCTATCCAGCCTCTGTTGATCAACCATCTAATTTTTGTGCATTTTTCTCTTTATCTCATACCCACCAGTGTGCATGCCATTTACTACCATTTAGTGTATGCTTAGTTACTTTTTCTTTTGATATAAAATTTATATCCAATAAATGCATATTGTCAGTTCACCATTTATGGACTTTTGAGAGGGGGAAAATGCACACATAGGACCCAGATATCTTTGAGATAGAGGATATTCCATTACCCCAGGATTCACCTTATACCATTTCCCAGTCAATCCCTACCACCACCCCTTAGGCGCAACCACTATTTTGATTACATCTCACTCTTGATTCACGGATAGAGTCACGGTGTATGCTTGGCAAAGTGCCCTCTATCTTTGGGTGACCTAAGAAATGAGAAAGTTACGTGGAGTCTACAAAAGCTTGAAACTGTGTTGCTGTCAACCTGGGAGGCCAGGACAGATGAGCAGTCTGCGAGTCTCGTGATGAAAAGAGGCATGTAACATCAAAGAAAGTGGAAAGCTTGTTTGAGAACCAGTCTCAAAAATATGGGCCACTCCTTCTATCATTTATCTTGTGTAGAAATGACCTAAGGTGTATACATAAAGCTGCAGAAGCATATGGCACTCTATGAATTTTCCAGGGGCAGGAACTCCTCTGTCCATCTTTGCATGAAGCATACTAAGCCCAATTCTGAAGACATTATAAGGTGCTCAGGCAATGCTACTGCTTTAACTAGAGGTTGAGATTAGTGACACAGATTTTTTAAAAGGCATAAGCTAGTACAAAGATGCTACCAGGATGCATGCAAGAAAGGAGATACGAAGGAATGATTGGTGATGAAGCAAATACCTAAGTTAACGTCAAAAAATACAAATGACATACTAAAGGAAAGGCAAGATTAGTAGCTGGCAAATCACCCGAAATGAGCAAGCCATGGACCAAGAGCATTAGAAATTAAAGTGTTAAAAAGACGCAGTCTGAATGTGTGCGGTTTTCAACATGCTCGACGTAAAAATAAAAATAAAAATAATAAAAAATAAATGATAAATAAAAATGTTGGGAGACAAAAAAGCAGAACCTTAGGATTTGGGTAAATACTTGCTTCACACAGAATTGATCATAGATGTTGGAATCCATAACAGGCAGCTTTTCCGAGGTGGGTTCCTCATTCATCTACTCGATCAGTAACCACAGATTGAGCACTGAATATGCAACAGAAGGTGCTCCTTACTGAGTGTATGTGGACAGGGTATAGCCTATGACTTCAAGAAGCAGACAATTCCAGCTGAGAATGAAGGTCATGCTTTGAACAGGAGAAAGCCTGCAAGGAGCCGGGAGTGAGGGAGCTCAAGTCAACGGTGGAGGCACAAAAGGCTTCCTAGAGGAGAAGAGTCAACTGTTTTAGCACTGAATATCCAATATCTAGACTGGTACCCAGCAGATAAATATTCCTTGAGTGAAAGTAAATGAAGGAATGCTCTTGCCACAGCTTGACTGTAAATATGTGGTTGGTATGAATTTTTTTAAATTCCAGATTGGTTTCTGGCTGACATTTTTCTATCAGTAAACTTCCTTGCTTGCCAAGAATTTGGGGTCAGCAAATAAAAATTGATGTTAATATCAGTCGACATTAAACATAATTAGAAAATAAAATCTGTGAGGACAAAAAATGCAGTGCCTTTCAAAATCAAATATTTTTTATAGATTCTTCAAATGTTCTTAACTGGAAGCAATTTTCTTCCCGGGGGGATATTCAGGAATATCTGAAAAGATTTTTGATTGTCAAGACAGGAAGGATACTACTGGTATGTAAAGAACAAAAATACTTTGAATGTACACAGAATAGCCCCCACAACAACAACAACAAAAAAAAACCAGGCAGTTCAGTCAACAATGTTAAGGTCGAAAAATTTCAGATTTTCAGAATCAAAGACTCTGCCTTTTGGGCACCAATCATCAAAGATAGTTTTATCTTTGAACTCTCAGTAATCTTTCAGCTCTCAAAGCCCATGTTTATTTAGAGTGAATGAATGCATCTGGCTTTGTAATAAAACAAAATACAGTAGGAAGCGTAGAGAAAATAAGAGTTTGGCTCTGCAACAGAGGACACACAAAGGATTTGCCATTTTCCTGCTGCTAAAATGAGATGAAATATTGGAGCCAGCTTGTCTCTTGATGGTGGTGGTGGTGCTGGTTTCCTCAGCATGGGACCTGTGAAACATTAACAAATAAAAAATGGTTGTTTTGGCACCTTTCCTCCACTTTTTTGCCTTTTTGTGTGCTGTCAGTTCATCCATAAAAGACGCTCTTACTTCTTCCATCTCCTTTAGACTTCCACTCTTCCAGAACTGCCCTTTTCCTGGTGTCTCATTCTTAATCACTGGAGAGGACCTCAGGACAGTGTCAGTAACTGACAGTCACTTTGATATTGCTACGTGGTACCTGTCTTAATTTTTTTTTTTAAAGTATCATGGTAGCAAAGTGTGGTGCCATAAACTTGAGATTCTAATATGTGGGATGCTGAGACAGGAGGATTGCAGGTTGGAGGCTAGCTTCAACAACTTAGTGAAACTCTATTGCAAAAATAAAGAGGCTGGAGGTAGAATGTCCTGGGTTCAATCTCCAGTGCCAAGAGAAGGGGAGGTGGGAGGGAGGGAGGGAGGGAGGGAGAGAGAGAGAGAGAGAGAGAGAGAGAGAGAGAGAGAGAGAGAGAGAGGGAAGTAGAAGAAGGAGGAGGAGGAGGAAGAGGAGGAGGAGGAGGAGGAGGACGATGACGACTAGGAGAAAGGGAAGGAGGAAGGAGGGAAGAAAGGAAGTAGGGAGGGAGGGAGAAGAAGGGGAAGGGAAAAAGGAAGGGGAATGAAGAAGGAAGAAGGAAAGAAAGGGAGGGAGGAAGGAAGGGAGGGGAAGGGAGGAATGTTTAACTTAGTCAATTGGTCAATGATAGATTTCAAATACTAATTTAAAAGAGCTATTAAAATATGGCTTTAATTTTTTCTTTGTTCTTTAAGAATTAATATGTATGCAAACTCTAAGCCTATAAACATAAGGTAACCAAGACTGACCCTCATCACTGCCTACATTACTGGCTATAGTTAACTACTGGTAATGGTTATATTACGAAAACATTCCATATTGATGGATGTATAGCTGCTGCCCTGAGCTCCCTGAATGCCCTCGATCATCCCTGGTGACTCAGTTCCTTACCAGATCTTTCTCCAAATTCCCATCATTCAGTATATACAGGGTTAATACCTATGCAGATGCCTCTAGCTCCAGCAGTTTCTTCTCTGATTGGCTGATTCTGACTGCCCTATTAGTTAAGTACGTCAAATAGTGCTTTAATTGTACCCCTAGCACTTAAAAAATATGACCCTAGTTGTAACTACTGGCACATCCTTCTTTCTGATGTTATTGTTGGTGGAAGTGGAGCTCTCTTCTAAAACAAGCTTCCTTTCCTTGATAATTGGGTGTTTCCCCAATAATTTGAGTGTTTTCAAGAGAAGCAAAAAATCTCAACTACCAACCAATATTTGACCTTCAGCAGTAATTCTTCTTAAAGGTTCAAGAATTAAAATAATCAACACACACACACATACACACACACACACACACACACACAACACACACACACCTCTGCTTGGTAAGATTAAATATGGTAAAATATACACTTAAAATATGACCATTTGGTTGATGTTCACTTTAAATATCAAATATGCAGAGGGTTATAAATAATAGTGTAAATTAAGAACAATTTTCTGAATCATAGGGAAAAGAAATATAACGTAATGATGTGCACATGGAGAAAACTAGTAAATGAGGAAATTAGCAACATGAAACAAGTAGTTTAATTTTGAGCACCAAAAACATATAATGAGAGATTACAATATAGAACCATGATAGAGAGGAAATGGCATCATTCATCTGGCAAGCCTTTGAATGGATGCATTAAAAGATATCCTTTGAATTTTGGGTCTCTAAAGATGCTTTAATACTGCTACCATCGTTATAAAAATCCCAATCGATAAAAAAGTAAAAAGATGAAAGTTAAAAAATTCCAAGTATCACCACCTAGAATAATCATAAACATTTGCTGAATCTCCTGGATTTTTCCCAACTTGTGTTTTTGAGAACTATGTAGGTAGATAAGATAGGTGATATTTTGACAAATGAAATTATTTTACATGATATTTTATTACAAATCATTACATTTTACTTACTTTAATTTTTCCACATCTAACAAATCTTTGTGGCTAAAAGAGTTTGCTGAACTTTATACGAAGATCAAGAAACTTAGGGGATATTTAGTTGCATAGAGTGAGAAAAAGTTATGCAAAAAAGTCTAGAGAATGGATGTTTTAAGAAAATATTTGTTTCTCTTTTTTTGGGCCATCTTTATTCTTACTATAAACTATTCTTAAATTAGCATATTTTCTCTCCTTACAGCTTCCTGTTTCCCAGATCTTGACTTTTCCTAGGAATTACAACTTTAAAATATATCCGTTATCTTCCCAGTTGTTCAGTTTAAGTTCTACATTAAACAGCCAGACATCAGCCTTTCACTGAAGCCATACATAATTATTTCTGCTGTTCCATGATGGACTTAGCAATTGCACCCTATCTGTTGCCTTCTTATACTGAAGTGTTGTAATAAAATGTCCCCTGAAGAGCTCATGAATGAGTGATCAGAACTGACCAAGTGACAAGACTCACAACCTCATCAGTGTATGAACCCATTGTGATGGGTTCACAGGGTGGCAGCCTAGGCCAGTGGGGTGTGGCTAGAGCAGGCAGGTCCCTGGGGGTGTGGCCTTAGGGACTGGGTTTTGTCTTTGAATCCTTCCCTGCTGGTTCTCTCTTGCTTCTAGGCTCCATGATGTGAGAGCAGAGCCCTTTTGCTCTCTCCCTCTCTCTGCTTCTGGCCTCCATGCCCAGACCTCCAAAGACCCACGTGACATAGACCAAACTCTGAGATCTCCATAAACTATGAGCAAATACATCCTTCTTCCTCTCAGGTGTGTGGCCAGTTGTCTTTGGATTGTAGGAGCGAGAATGTTGACTGAGACCAATGTGGAGACTTAGCTCACTTATACCACTTCTCCCAACCCCCATCCTTTCATGGTGTTTATATTATTTATTATTTTTTATTATTATTATTATTATTATTATTATTATTATTATTATTATTATTTGGTGGTACCAAGGGTGGAACCCAGGGGCTTTATACTTCCAGGCTATACTCCTAGACCTATTTTATATTTTATTTGAAAACTGGGTCTCACTAAGTTGCTGAGATCCTCACTAAGTAGCTGAGGCTGGCTTTGAAACTGTGCAATCCTCCTGTCTCAGCCTCCCAAGCAGGAGGATTACAGGCGTGCATCACCATGCCTTTATTTATTTATTTATTTATTTATTTAGGTGGTGGTACTGGGGTTCCTGGAAGCCCTTCTACCTCCGGGCTACACTCCCAGACCTATTTTTACATTTTTTTATTTGGAAACAGGGTCTCCTAAGCCAGCGCGTGCGGCTGGCTTCAAACTTGCGCGATCCTCCCGTCTCTGCATCCCAAGCGTGGGGATTACAAGCGTGCGCTACCATGCCTGGCTATATTATAATTTTTAAAAGCCAAGAGTCGCAGCTGAGCATGATGGCACATATTTGTAATCCCAGTATCGAGAAGACTTAGAAAGGAGGATTTTAGGCTTGAGGCTATTCTCAGCAATTAAGTGAGGCCCTCAGCAACTTAGCAAGACCTTGTTTCAAAGTAAAACTTTGAAAGGCTGGGTGTGGGCTAAATGAGTGATGTGTGCATGTATGCTTCCACCATCTTGTACTACATGATGATGCATGACTACAATCACCAATAAAAAGATTTTTTAAATGCTGGGTATGTACCTCAGAGGTAGAATTCTCCTGAGTTCAATCCCCAGTATCAGAAAAAAAAAAGTTAATAATAAGTGTTAATAATAAGTGTAAAAAAAAGTTAATAATAATAATAATTAGTAGAACTATGTATTTTCAAAACTAAGCTATGTCTTCTTTTTTTTCATCAAGGTACTAATTGCCTTGCTTTTGATGTTTATATGACTATTTCTTTCCAAATTCAGTATTATTTCCCACATATCAAGGAATTGTTTAGGTGTGTTTTCCTTCTCAGAGACATCGCTCCTGAAGCCCTCAGTTTTTCTGTTCTCCTGGGTATGCTAAGAACATTCCTGTCACCCTTGAAATTCCCCATAGATTTGACCCTGAGAAGCCTTTATTTCTACACACTGTGATGAGAATCTCATTCCCCAAATCTCCTTTCCTGTTTAAACGCAGATGTTTTGAGTAAGGAAGCTTGGGAGGTAAATTGTTGAGATCCTGTGTTTGAAAATGTTGTTATTCCATCCTCCGACCTTCAAGGTAGTTTACCTGGATATTAGACACAAACCTCTCTCTGTCGTCGGGAGGCATTTCCCCATCACCTCCCCGGGTCCGCAGTGTGGCTGATGCATTTTCAGATGCCATTTTCATTTCCCAGATTTTATATGTAATTTTTCCCACCTCTACAAAGCCTCATTGTTCTGAACTTTCAGGTTTTGTACTGGCACAAGCACTTTTTTTCTTTTTTTTTTGTGCTGGGTACACAGTGGGCCATTTCAATTTGGATGACCTAGAAATTTTTTTTTAATTTTAAAAATCATATTTTAAGTTTCAAAAAAGATCCTTTTTATTTTAGTTATTTTTTAAATCATCAAATCTGGTTTCATGAATTAAATATTCTTTCTTGATTTTCTTTTGTTTTATTGCTTTGTGTTTTTGGTCCCGGGGATATTTTACCTCTGGGTTACAGCCCTAGCCCTTTTGATTTTTTATTTTGAAACAGGATCTCCCTAAGTTACTACAGGTCTCACTAAGTTGCCGAGGCTGACCTTGAACCTACAATCCTTCTGTCTCAGCCTTCCAAGTACCAGTATGACAGGTGTGCACCACCAAACCTGACTTCCTTTCTTGTCTTTCTGAAGATATCAGTTATAGTTTTTAAAGTTTGGTGTTCCTCGTCAATGTCACACTTCTCTTTCATCTTTCCTGTTTTGTCTTCTGTAGCCCATCTTCAGTGTTCTCAAATATTTTGTGATCCTTTGAGTGTCCAGTATTTAAAAATAATATTGGAAATTCTGAATGCATACTTGGGTTTAGCCAGTTGGCAGGTTCTGGTTGATACCAGACTTCCTGGGCCAGTTGGTTTAAGAGCTTCTCTTGAGCTGTTCTCTTCAATTCTGAGTTTGAGATTTATGCCCAAGTGCTTTAAGGAAAAACCACTTGGAAGACTTGCTAAAGTAAAAAGTGATATGTTGATTTAGTAGGCAGAGCCTGAGAATTTACATTTTTAAGAAGTTTCCCGGTAATGCTGTTCCTAGGACCAATATTGAAGAACCACTTACGACCATTCTTCCACTTATATTTCGTTTCCTTTTGTGAAGATTTCATCAATTATTTTCACTATTTCTATATTTTCTTTTTTATAGATTTTGTACCTTTAAGAATAAAGGTTTATTTTAATGAAGTTTGGAAGAGAGCACACAAGTGCATGTGCTCAATCCCTCTGTTTTAATAGAAGTCTCCCTTTCCTTGGTCACCTTCCCTCTTCCCTCTGGTGGTTTCCTTTAGCCAGAAGAAAATCAAATCATAGACGATGGGCATAGAGGGTCTCTTTAGGGGAAGAATTTTCTCAGCACCACACTATACCCACGTACTCTTAACTTTGGAGACTAATGTGGTCAATTGAAGGATTGAAAAGACTTTTGTGTCAGCTTTCTCAGTGCCGTCATTTACTTTGATCTCTGTTTGACAATAATTTATTCCCAAGTCATTATTCGTGTTGTGGATATATTGGTATTTCGTTGATGATAAATTTTTTTCTGTCACTTTAATTTGCTGTTAATTTAGTAGGTTTGCATAGAGATTGGAGTAGAAAGTTTCATTTAGCCATCTTTAATGGAAATTTCCATTACTGACAATTTTTAATGCCCTGAGTTTTTATTTGTACTAACTTGAGGTGAAATAAAAAATATCTATCAGGAAATTCTTCAAGCTCTCTGAGATAATATCTATTTACATAGCTCTTAGGCTAGTTAATTTTCTTTTCCTGATTTACATTTTTTAAATTTTATGCTACTGAAATTTAATCTAAATCATTTAATATGTTATTTTAATATTTATGTGTACTAGTTCTTGAATTTAAAAAATGTGAATGTAAAAATGGTTCCTGTCAATTATATGCGTACTATTTAGGTTTGAAGTTTCATTTTTAACCTCTGAAACCCTAAACATATCTCTAGGAGAAATATTCAGCAGGCACATGAAAGAATGTGAAAACAAACCCCTCCCTCTACACACCTCATGGACTGAAGTTTAGGGGCTGAATAGATGTGTAAGTGACCAGTTACCCAGAGGATTTTATTTTTACTACATTCCATTTGTATCTCATCGGTTTGTGTTGTTTTTCTTGAGATCCAGTGAGTTTTATGAAACAGTAAGTCTTACACATATCAAGTGCAATTCAACTTGTAAAAAAACAATTCTGAATTGTTATAAAGTTTATGAATTATGTCTTTTATTACCAGTTAAAATAACTAAGTACCTGTTACAATGAGGAGCTCATTCTGCCTGTAATGTTTTGAGCTTTTCTGAGATTATTTAAAATTAACGTGGAAATGCATCTTTCTCCAGAGTTTTTCAAAGCTATGTGGTTGCTTTTAAAACTTCAAGAACATCCAGGCTACAAAGAATAGTTTCAAGCCTACACACCTACAAGTGATACCTTACCTTTGCGACTGACTTTCATGAAAATTTATCTTCAGATATAAAGTGTTCAAATTAAGAATAAACCTAATTTAGCATATGTTCAGAGCCTTCAAAGTTGCTTATTGAAGCACTTAAATTGAAGAAAATACACCAAGGGACATTTTCATTTAACACCATTTTTCCCAGTGGTACCTCACGGAAGGTATGCAAAATAGGAAGACGAATGGCAGATAGTCATTCAGCTCCCAAGGAACCCGAACAGTAATGAACGCCAAGTATTCCCCAAAAAATAACTGGCAGGAACTCCTTTAGAAATAAAAACATGTAGCAACAGTTATCACTTTCCCAGAAGGCATTTAACTGCAAAAAAAAAAAAAGGAAAAACAGTATCTTTTTGAAATCTTCACAATACCCTCCAACACGGTAATAGCGTACCACATAGGAAAGAAAATGTTATTCTAATCAAACTTGAGTGCTGCAGAAGAGCATATTTTGCTAAGTATTGCGAAGTTACTGCAACTCCCAAATAAAGTGCTGAACAGACTGTAGAACTTAGAGAGTTGACCGAACAAGGATAGCATTTAACCACTCGTTTCCAGGATGAAAATAAATAGCACCTAGTGTAAAAAAGTGCCATTGTAGGTACTGAAAGTTAAATGACCTGTGTATACTCTAGAAATGCATTTGAGATACTTAGGATTGCCATTCTACACTTTTTCCAAAAATAAAAAATCAACGTTCCAAGAAGTGGCTTTGAATGCATTATCATTTGATAGTAGAGTCTGCTCACATGTAATTACCGGCCCCTTAATGGTTACGCAGGTCCATGTGACTAGGTCTGGACAATTAATGTGAACACACATGATGTGTATCTTCCTAAGATTCTCCACTCTTGTTCTTGTTCTGCTTCAAAAGATGTGGAGGCCCTAGTGCCTGCATACAACTTACTCCTCCCCCTATTATTATAGGAGCTCTACCCTCTTAACAGATCACTAGAAAGCATTCATCTTTCATAGCTGAAACTTCATACCACTGAACAGCAATACCCCACTTCCCCTCTCCTCCCAGTTCCTGGCAACCACTTCTCTACTTCTATGAGTTTGAATGTGGAATGATGCAGTGTTCATCTTTCTGTGACTGGTATAAATTTCATTTAGATAATATCCTCTAGGCTCCATCCATGTTGTCAAATATGGAAGTATTTCCTTATTTTTCAAGACTGAATAGTACTCTACTGCACGTATGTATCCCAGTGTCCTTATTCATCGATCCACAGACAATTAGATTGTTTTCACCACTTGGCTCTTGTTAGTAATGCTATAATGAACATGGGAGTGCAGGTATCTCTTTGAAATACTACTTTAATTTCCTTTGACTGTATACCCAGGAGAAGGATTGCTTGATGATAGTCATTTTATTTTTAATTTTTCAGGAATTCCATACTGTTGTTCATGTTGGCTTTACCATTTAACATTCCCATCAACAGAGTACAAGGGTTCAAATTTCCACATCCTCACTGACACATTTATTTATTTATGTATTTATTTATTTATTTATTTATTTATTTATTATAGCCATCCTAACAGGTGTGAGGTACGATCTCACTGTGTATTCGATTCATGATATTGACCACCTTTTCATGGACTTGGCCATTTGTGTCCTCATTGAAGAGATGTTTAATCAAATCATTTGCTCATTTTTAATCAGGCTGTTTGGGTTTTGCCACTGGGTTGTAGAGTTATGTATGTGTTTTGGGTGCCAAGTCCTCATCATATACACGATATGAAATATGTTCTTCTATTCTGCATCGTTCCTTTTTATACTGTGAAGAAGCTTCCACAGCAGAAGAGATTAAGTAAAACAAAGACCCATGAACCTGCAAATGACACGTAGCCTCAAGAAGAATAAAATCAGATCTATGTTAAGTAACTAGGAAGTGTTTTGGTAGTTTGTATCATTCAATACGATTGTCTGTTTTATCTCCAGTGTCTGCTTTATTGGCATGAAGATTTTCATAATCCTCTATTATTTTTTGTACTCTTATTTGTGCATGTTGATTATAAACTGTAGTGAGCTTCAAAGTGATATGAACGTGCGTCAGTGTCTCCCTTGGTGTTTTTCCCTCCACAGCCCTCTCTACTCACACTTGTCCCATATATTTAGCCAGATTGGTAGTGATATCTTCATATATGGATACAACATTATCTGAAATGTTTCTTTCTTTCTCGATCTTCCATTTTTCTGCCCCTAACGCCTACCGCCAATCCCCTCCCATTATTCTACTGTTATCTCTTTTGATTTAACCTTTTGTTTTCTGTATTCTAGTGTCTACCTTCTACATATGAGGGAAAACACAACCTTTGACTCATTTAGATTGGCTGTTCTCAGCATATTATGCTCTACTTCCATCCGTTTTACTGCAAACGACATAAATTTTGTTCCTCTTTGTGGCATAGAAAGACTCCATATGTGTATATATTGCATTTTCTTTATCTATTCATCTGTTGACAGACTCCTGGGTTGGTTCCATAAGGGCTGCAATCAACAGGAATGTGTATGTATCACGATAGTATCCTGACTTTAATTCGTTGAGAAAGATTCCAAATATAGCTGAGTCATTTGGTGGTTCCATTTTTAGTTTTGTAAGGAACCTCCATACTGATCTCCACAGTGGTTGTACCAATTTACAATCCCACCAACAGTTTATAAGAGTTCCTATTTCCCCACATTCTCACTAAATACATATAGAACCTGTAGTGACATCACTTTTCTCACTCCTGAGACTGGCAGGTGATTTTGTGCTCTTTCTCTTATCCCTAATATTTCTGGATAGAGATTAATTAATTTTTTATCTTCTCAAAAAAGAAGCCTTTCATTGATTTTTCTGCATTTAAAAAAAATTCTACTAGCCGGGCATGATGGCTCATGCTTGTAATCCCAGCATTCAGGAGACTGAGACCGAAGGATCATGGTTTGTGAACAGCCTCAGCTACTACTTAGTGAGGCCCTTTGCAACCCAATGAAAACCTGTTTCAAAATAAAGAATAAAAAATAGGCCTGGGGTGTAGCTCAGAGGTAAAATGCCGTTAGGTTTCATCCCCAGTATCTCAAAAAAAAATTCTACTTATTTGATTTTACTCTGATTTATTGTTTCCTTCTGTTTACTATAAATTTAATCATCTTTTTCTACTTAGAATGTGAAAACAGATAATTGTTCTGAAGGGTATTTTTTTTTATAAAGGTGTTTAGGCCAGCCATGGTGGCACATGCTTGTAATCCCAGCATTTGGGAGGCTAATACAGGAAGATCTGAGTTCACAGACAGCCTCAGCTACTTAGTGAGGCCCTTTGCAACTCAGTGGGACTCTGTTTCATAATAAAGAATAAAAAAATAGGGCTTGGGTATACCTCAGAGGTAGAATGCCCCTGGGGCTTCATCCCCAGTACCGCCAAAAAAAAAAAAAAAAAAAAAAGATAAAGGTGTTTAGTGCAATAAATTCCCACCTAAGTAGTTTCTTGTCTTAGAGCGCTTTTTTTTTTCTTTTTTTTTTTTTTTGGTACTGGGGATGAAATCCAGAGGCCATTATACCTCCGAGCTACACCCCCAGCCCTATTTTTTAGTCCTTTTTTATTTTTGAAACAGTCTCACTGATTTGTGAAGTACCTCGCTAAGAGCACATATTTTGATAGAGAAGGATGTCTTTCACTCTTTCCAAAAAGAATCAGGTTCTTGTTCACATGGAGTACTTGTTGCTGCTGGAAACAGGAATGTGAGGTGTCCCTGGGGAGCCCACAGTTGAGAGTCAAGGGGCAGACTTGAGCCCTTCTTCCCAGAGATAGTGAATTTTATATTGCTTGTTTTCTATGTAGGTTTTTAATGCAATAAATCCCCCCCCAAATATTGTCTTAGGAACGCATATTTTATTCAGTTCAAAATGTTTTCCCATTTTTTTTTTGTTTTGGTTTGTTTCCATGACAGAGAAATCTATTGACTCAGAAATTATTAAGAAATGATCTTAATTAGATTTTATCACTCTTTATATTGAAATGTGATTTGTTACATATTAATATATTCCAACTTTATATATATATATATGTATATATATATATACTTTTAGATATACAATATGTATTGTATATTTTAAGTATGTATTATGTATATTATTGGCTGTGGGGGCTGAACATGGGGCAAGTGTTCTATCGCTGACCTACATTCCTGGCCTGAATTTTTTCCTTCAGTCACTAGAATGCCTACACTGGCCTTGAAATCTTGGGCTCGAGCAATCCTCCTGCCTCAACCTCCTGCGTTATCTGGGACTATAAGCATGCATTATTGTGCCTGGCTCAAAATTTTAAGGACATTTCAAAGATTTTTCTGCTACTGATTTCTTTAATTATATTTTAGTTAAAAAACACACATTTTAGACCTTGGAACTTTTCAGATTCGTTGAGATTTATTTGATAGCCAGGAATTGGTCTGTCTTGATAACTGTATCCTGTATTCTTGAGGACTGGCCGTTCCATGGATGGCAGCTGGATTGAGATAGCAGATAGCATTTCTCCAGTCATCCCTCGCCTTATTATTTTTTTGCTTACTTGTTCTATCAACAGCTGAGACAGTGGAGCTGAAATCCAACTATAACTGTGAATTTGTTTTTATCGCTTCAGTTCAGCTTCATTGGCTTCCTGCGCTTTGGTTTTTCCTTCATACATTATGAAGCTCTGTCATTAGATGTCTAAACATTTAGGATCATTATGTCTTTCCAATGTGCTGCTATAGGAAAATATGAAATGTCCTCCATTACCTTTGCTGTGTATTTATGCTGAAGGTCCCTTTGTTAGAAATTAATATAGTCATTTCACCTCTATTTTTTGTTAATGCCAATACAACATGGTTCTGTTAACATAGCTGTATGTTTACACTTAAAATAAGGTTTTTTGTGAGTTGGATGACAAGCTAACCTTTCTCTGGAATATTTAAAATACTTATTTTATGCTGATGGCTTAAATTTATTATCTGCTTATTTGCTTCTATTTGTCCCATCTTTTCTTTGCTCCATTTTTCATCTTTCTCTAATTTTATATATGGCATTTTTACTATAGCATATTATATCCTCAGCTAATTTAGTATTTTCAATTCTTTGAGGATTTAAAAAAAGTAATAAGTGCTTACTTTAGAGTATAATCTCTAGACCTTTAATCAATTGGTCTACCCCAAGAGATGTTCAAAACTTCACAGATAGTGGAAGAACTTTATAATGGTGTACTTCCACTTCACCCTCATTGGCCTTTTCATTGTTATCATCTATTGCTTTTTTCATATATTATGAACACAATTCTATGTTGTTATTGGTTTTTTAAACAGTTAATTAACTCCTAAAATGGATAAATAATAAGAAAAATGTATTCTATTTGCCTATATAATTAATTCATGCTCTTCATTTTTGCTGGTAGACCCATATTTTCATCTGTTATGACTTTCCTTGTCAAATAAAAAAAGCTTCTTTTAACATTTTCTGTAAAGTCTTTAGTTTTTACTTCTGCCATGTTTTGTATCCCATTTTCATATTTTCAGATATAGAATTCTAGATGCCGCTCCGATGCCTTGGCATTTGTAGTTTTTCAACGAGAAATTGTCATCTTTATCTTTGTTCTTCTGTATGTTATATGTCATTTGCTCCTAGTGCTCTTACAGTTTTCTCTTTATCCCTGCTTTTTTAGGAGTGTGTATGTGTGTGTGTGTGTGTGTGTGTGTGTGTGTGTGTGTGTGTGTTACTGGGTACTGGGGGGTGGAACCCAGAGGCTTTCTACCTTTGGGCTACACTCCCAGACCTATTTTTATATTTTATTTGGAAACAGGGTCTCACTAAGTTGCTGAGAGCCTCACTAAGTAGCTGAGGCTGGCTTCAAAGCTGCATAATCCTCCTGCCTCAGTCTCCCAAGTCCTGGGATGACAAGCGTGCGCCACCAGGCCTGGCTAGTTTTGAGCATTTTTATAATGATGTGCTTTAATATACTTTTTTTCTTCACGTTTCTTAAGTTAACCTTGGATCTATAGGCTTATAATATTTATCAAATTTGGAAAACTTTTGGCCATCATATCTTCAATTATCTTTCTGCTCCACTCTCCCTCCCACTTAAGTTGTCCCTCTTTTTCTCACTTTGATTCACTGCAGTTGATTCATTGTGAATCATTTCTGCTGTATGTTTTCAAGTTTACTGTTATTTTCTTTGACAATATGTAATCCACCATAACTCCCATACAGTGGACTTTTATTTCAGAAACCACATTTTTTTTTAGAGGTTTAATATTGGTGACTTTTATGCATCATGCCTCAGTTACATGAAATACAGTTACAATAACTGCTATAATGACTAATTCTGACATCTGCGCCATCCTGCTTTAATCTAAAGTCATTGGTTTCGCTATTCATTATGGAGCACGTATTTCTGCATCTGTTAATGCCTGGTAACTTTTTATTAGAGATTGTGGATTTTGCCTTGTTGGGATGTATGAATTTTGGTATCCCCATAACTTTGATCATGCTTTATATTTTGACAAAGTTTACTCACTTAAAAACTGTTTGACTTAAGGTGCTCTGGGTCTCGAGTCTGTATTATCTCAGACCCCACTACTCCTTTACTGGGTTGTATCACAGAGTCTCCGACCCAGGGAGTCGATAGAGGCTGCTTTAAACTATGGGGGGTGCCAGGTTGCACGTTCTCCTATGGTGTTATATCTCTGCCACCACCGCTCCCTCACTGGGTCAAGTCCCAGGAGGCCCAATACTGCGATTTCTCCTCTGTGGCCCGCAATTTGACTCACTGTTCTTGAGTACGCAGATGTAGCTGTACTGGACTCGGTGAATTCACTGCTGCTGCCACCGCCGGTGGCAATATGGCGCCTCTGCCACGCCCTCGGCCATGAGGCTGGCGTATATTTTCTTCTCTGTTTTTGATTTCCACTCTGAATCCCTGCAGCGTGTGCTGAGCTCAGCCACTGGGAGCTTTAAATGCTGTCTGCGCCGAAAGATCCCGCCTGGCTGTTCCGCAGCGGCTCACCTGGCTTGCTGTAGCCGTCCGTTGAGTTCGCCGCTGCCGCCGGCAGTATGGCGCTGCTGCCGCGTCCTCGGGTGCGTGTGTCTCCTCTGTGGCCCTGAGCTCTGTTCTCAGTCCGCTTTCTCTCTGGAGCCTGGTGGTTTTTTTTGTTTTTCTGGTGATGGTGTTTTCTGGCTATGAAAGGCGCTCTTTTTGTGGTAATGGAGATTGATTGTTAGCGGGACTCTTAAGCCCCGCTTTTCTCGGTCGCCATCTTCCCGGAAGTCTCTCTGAATGGCCATAGTGACCCAAGGGAAGAACCCAGAGAAGGCACAAACCTCCGAAATCATGGGAAAGAGGAATAACACTGGAGCAATGAATGTGCACAACCCCACAACATCAGAACCTGATAAAACAGAAAATCAGAGATTTCTAGAAGATCAAATCAGGAAAATAACTGTAGAAATAATAGAGGTGCTTCGAAAAGAACTCAGAGAGAGCCAAAAGGAGATAAAGGATGCAATTAATGAAGTAAAGGCCTCAATTCAAAGCACAAACAACCGATTAGACCACATGGGGAACAGAATCTCGCTCTTAGAAGATGAGCAATCCAAAAATGAATGCATAGTTTCTAATCTAGAAAAAAATATCCAACAGCAGGAATCTGACATTGAAGAAATATGGGCCCATCTTAAGAGAGCTAACCTAAGAATAATTGGAATAGAGGAGGGAAAAGAAAGTGATACCAAAGGGATCAACAATCTCTTCAAGGAAGTAATAGCAGAAAATTTTCCAAATATAGAGCAAGAGGTTGATACACAGATCCAGGAAACTTATAGAACTCCCTTTAGACAGGATCGGAGAAGAGGATCCCCACGCCATATAATTGTCAAAATGACCAATGTGGAAGCCAAGCAGAGAATCTTAAAGGCAACAAAAACAAAGGGCCAACTGACATTCAGAGGCAAACCAATTAGAATCACTCCAGACTTCCCAAACCAAGTCATGAGAGCCAGAAGGGCTTGGAGTAACATATTCCAAACTCTGAAAGAAAACAACTTCCAGCCAAAAATTTCCTATCCAGCAAAACTTTCTATCAAATTAGATGGAGAAATAAGAAGCTTCCATGACAAACAGAAACTGAAGGAATTTATGTCTTCAAAACCAGCGCTAGAGAAAATACTCAAAGAGATTAACTACAAAGAAGAAATAGGTAACACTCACCAGAACCAGAGAAACAAGAGTTTCCATCCAACAGACAACTAAGATTGGTTATCTGTGGAGATTCATTATTTATGTTAGTCTTTTACCTATCTCTAAGTTGTATTGTTTGCCTTTATTGTTGTTAATTTTTAGGATTTCTAGTTGGAACATTAATATACCTTCAGATATAGCATTTGGAAATATTTTATCCAATTCTATTAGTAACTTTTAACTGTTTACATTGTCTTTGGATATACAATATTTTCTTTTATTTTTTAGGGAGTTTGTATATTCTTCTGTTGCCTGTGCCATTGAAATCATATCCAAGAAATCACTGCCAATTTCAATGTTGTGAGGTTTTATGACCCAGATTTTCTCCTAAAAGTATATAGTCTTAAGATTTATATTTAGGTCTTTTATCTATTTTGAGTTAATACTTGTATATGGGATTAGGTAAAGGTCCAATTTTATTCTTTTCCATGTAATTATTATTTTTCAACAATATTTAGTTAAAAGATTATTATTTCCACCACCAAATGTTCGTGGAAACTTTGTCAAAAATAACTTGACAATATAGGGAAGAATTTAGCTCTAGGCTTGTATTTAACTCCAATGGTCTATATATCTGCCTTTAGAACAGTACTACACTGTTTCAATTATTGTAGCTTTATATGGTTTGAAATCAGAAAATATATATCTGCTAGCTTTGTTCTTTTTCAAGATCGTTTTGGGTATCTAGAATTCATATTCCATATTAGGATAGATTTTTTTCTGAAAAATAAATATATAAATATATGATAGTTTCACCTAAAAAAACAGAAAAAAATATGCTCTAGTAAGAAAGAAAGCAAAAAGAAATATTGAAATGCTATCTTTAAATCATCAAACGCTTGGTATCAGACAAATGAAACTGTTATGTGAGATTATCATTTTTAATTTTGGATAAATTGCTATAATACTAGATGTCAACCACTAAGCCAAGCATGGGAAGGAGGGATGGGGAGAGAATGGGGTGGGGATCGGGTGGGGGCTGACTGGGCGATGTGTGCATGTATGTCTACAAAAGTTTGTACCCCACTATGATGTATGAATACAGTGCACCAATAAAATAAAATTAAAAAAAAAAAAAAAAAAAAAACTGTTTGATTCCTTCAGTTTTGTATTAATTTTGTCGAGTTGCCCAGAGCGATGTTTATCTAGACCTAATCGCTCCCTGCTACTGAAATGACCATTTAATTACCCACTCTCTCAGTGAAAGTTTTTCCAGTATGGCTAGAGGCACCAGGCATGATCCCAGGCCCTGTTGGCCCTGTTGAAACCGAAAGTATTACTCACTCTGTCAGTGGTGCTAACAAGCACAATTCCAGGACCTGTTTGAACAACAAAAGTTTTTTTCTATTCCTTTTGAATGTTTTTCTTCATATAGGATAATTTCTGTACACACACGTGTTTATTTTCTGATCAGCACTTTGCTGACTGAATTCTGTGTGTGTGTGTGTGCATGTGTGTGTGCGTGCGTGTGTGTGTGTGCATGTGTGCGTGTGTGTGTGTGCGTGTGTGTGTGTGTGCATGCGTGTGTGTGTGTGTTTTACTAGAGGTTGAACCCAGGAGATTTCTACCTCCAAGTTACACCCTCGGCCCTATTTTATTTTATTTTTTTTTTATTTTGAAACATTTGCTGAGTGCCTAAGTTGCAGAGGCTGACTATGAACCTATGATCCTCCTACCTCAGCCTCCCAAGTTCTGGGATGGCAGGTGTGCGCCACCATGCTGGGCCGCTTTGCTGAATTATTGGATAAGACTCTGTGGCTCTGTATAATTCTCTCATGCTGATCTGGCCTCTGTGGTGTTCTTTCTGCAACCTCTAGCCATCTCGTTATTTCCACAGTGTATGCTCCATCTCCACTCAGGGAGCGCACGGGGCTCTGCCTGGGGTCCTCCCTATACTTTGGCCTAGAAATTCCCTCGATGCAGTAAGCTAAAAATAATAGCGGGAGTCACTTCGCTTGTTTCCCATGTTTTAGGAAGCGTTGTCTTTAACTATCTGATGCTCATAGCTTGAAGACCACTGTTTTGTATAGCTTTCCATTTTGGGACTTGTTTAAGGTTGAGAGGTGAATGGTGAATCTAGTCCGTGTTACTAGACCTTAGCCAAAAATGGAAGTCCATAGTTACTGGGATTTTGAGATTAGTTTGGTACTTTAATATAACCTAGTTGACTATACATATATTACGCTTGAATTAGAAAGACGGTAGTCAAATTGTCTTTTGATTTAAAATAAAAACAAAACCCATCATAATTTATGGCACTTCAATTCCCATCGCTATTTTAGAAAGACATGAACTTATTGTGTTGGCATGTATTAATTATACAGAATGGTGGGTTTCATTGTGGTATGTTCATACATGCAGTTGGCATATTTGATCAATTATACCCCACGGACTCCCCTTATCTCTCTCTCTAGATCCCATTCCTTTATGCGACTGGTTTCCCTTCTACTTTCAGAACATGATTTTTTTAAAATTTTTTTTTTCTCCTCTAGTTTTCACACATTGGAAAAAAATGATTTTTTGTCTTCTGGAGTCTGGCTAATTTCACGTAACATGATACCCTCCATTTTTCTGCCAATGACATAATTTTGCTCTCCTTTATGGCTGAATAGAGCCCCACCGTGGATATATACCACCTTTTCTCAATCCATTCATCTGCTGACAGGCCCTAGGCTGATTCCATAACTTGCTAGTGGGAACTACACTGTGGTAGAAGTGGGTATACATGTATCTTTGATATATGCAGACTCTAATTCTTTTGGATAAATATCAAGAAGTGGTGTAGCTGAGTCATATGGTAGTTCTATTTTTACTATTTTGAGAAACCGCCATACTGATTTCCGTAGTAGCTTTATTTACACTCTAACCAACTGTGTAAAAGTTCCTTTTTCTCCACATCTTCACCAGTCAGAATTTGTCATTATTTGTATTCCTTGTGATTGCCATTCTGACTGGAATAAAACGTGCACATCAGATTTTCTTTTAGTAGCTGGAAAAAAGAGATGTCTTAAGTACTGAGAATTCTAGGTAAGATGCTTTTGAAAAGCAACATAGAATGGGTTCTCTTCAGCCCCCACTGGACAAACCTGCTCAGCATATATATATATGTATATGTTATATACATATTTATATATGTGTATATATGTATATATGTGTCTAGTCATATATATAGATATAGATATGTCTAGTCATAAATTTGAATAGCAGAAACTCGTTGACAGTACTCCTTGGGCCAGAGAGAGTAGAATTCAAATTAAATTTTTTCAGATTAAATTTTATTATTCATATTAAATTTTGTAAAAAAAATGCACCCTATGTTAATTGGTCTGAAAATACATAGGAAGAATAAAGTGTACAGCTTTAGCAATAGTATTTCTGTATGGTCTAACAAATAATGGAAATCTGACCTACAGTAACATTGCAGTATAAGTAATAAATTTCAAAGTAGAACTTGATAAATTATATCTGGTGTAATCAACTCTATTCTGTTGGAGAATTTAATGTTATATAATTTATCTTCTGATCCTTATTTGTGAAGTGAGAAAGTATAAAGTTTGAACAAAAAGTTACAGAGAATAGCTCTATAGCTTACATCTTAAATGTCCTATGAAAGCCCATGTGTTGAAGGCTTTTTTTTTTCCTATAATGGCACTGTCATAATTTTATGGAAACTTTAAGAGCTAGGGCCTGACAGGGAGATCTTCAGGCCATTGTAGGTGTGCTCTGAAGGGGACAGAGCACCCCCTTCTTCTTCTATCTTTAACTCTCCAGTCATGAAGTAAACAGTTTTGCTCCACCATGCACACCTGCCTTGAGCCCAAGGCAATGGGGCCAACTGATCAGGGATTGAAGCCTCTAAAACTGTACATCCAAATAGCCTTTTCCTCTTTATAAGTTGATTGTCTCAGATATTTGTTATAGTAATGGAAAGCTAACTACCACAAATAGTATTGAAGAGCTGGGACTCCAAGCCATACTCCCTGACTTCAAAGGCCTACCCTGTCCCTGCCGACCTGTTTGAAACTCGGCAAGTTATTTTTATTTCTGTTCTACATCTATATTGTGTGAAAAATAATTATTACCTGTCTCATGAGAAAGTTTTCAGGCAGTAATATAATAATATTTTAAAGTATTTAAAGTAGTCTGACATAATATATACTCACTTAATAAATGCTACTATTATTAAAGTTCTCCAGAGAAACAGAGCCAATAGTAGATACAGGTACACAAAAGTTAAAAAAAAATAAGCAAAATGTCTCTTTTGAGGAATTGGCTATGAATGGTGGTAACTGAGAGCTTTCATGATCTGCTATTTACTAGCTAGAGATGCAGGAAAGTCAGTGGTATAGTTCAGTCCAAGTCTAGAAACCCAAAAACCAGAGGAGTGTATGGTATACATCCTAGTCCAAGGGCAGGGAAGATGAGATCAGAGCTCCTAGCTCAATCAGTGAAAGAGAAAAAGAGAGAGAAAACTCCTGCTTTCTCTGACTTTTATTTTACCTAGACCCCCAGAAGACTGGATTGTGCCCCCAGATTAGGAAAGGCAATCTACTTGACTGAGTCCAATACTGATTCAAATACTAGTTCCTCCCAACTTCTGAAACCTTCTTCACAGATACCTACCTAGAAGTAATGTTTACTCTGGGAGCCCCATGGCTCATTTAACTTGACACTTAAAATTAACCATAATGGTATTCACACTTTTCTATACATTTTTCATAATTATTTATTTTACTACCATATTCTATCTTCTTAAATGTCTATAATTTACTGAATTAATAAGTAATTTTTATCCAAATGGTTTCAAAATGTTATCAGAAATAATGCTACAAGGATTATCTTCATATATGCATCCCTGCTTCTTAGATTGAAGGTATTGTGTAAAAGAATTGTATTGTGATTCTGTTTCCCAAAGAGCTGCACTATTATACTATGTTATCTTACACATACCTTCTTGGATTATTAATTAGGCTAAAAAAAAAGAATTGGAATTTTTATGATCAACATAAACAGATGGCAGATCAGATTCAAAATCTCTTCCAAGTGTTAATTCTGAAATGCTTAGGTTCTCAAAAGAGTTTTACCCACAAAGCTAGATTTTTAACTTTCAAAAAAATCCAGACCATTATGAACTTGTTCATTAAATGATATGGATTGGTAAGCTTGCTTTCCAATAAGATAGAATACTATCTATCAATAAAACGTATATTTCATTTAACGAGAAGGATGTCTTAATGCTCTGCTCATTTACCCAGATATAATATAAATAAAGTAGAAATAACATGAAGAGAAGAACTAGGGCCGAGAGTCATAGTTTGCTAGCATGAGCAAGGCCCTGGGGGAAAAAATCCTTAAAAAAATGACTTATACAATATCAGATATCAAGAACTAATATATACAACAAAAATTATCTTATACATTAATAACGTTCCTTAAATGAATATGTTTCACAAATCATTTTTTAAAAGTTAGGAAAAAGCTATAAGACAGAGCAGGTAGCTCTAGAACATTGGGCTTGGGTGGAACAGGACAGGTCTCCATCCCAATTCTAAACCTCATTATCTACCAAAGTGTGCACACCGCCAGTACTTTTTGTATTCTTTTGGTAGTGAACTGAAGTCAGTGATATGCCATCTCCTGGGTCATATGTTTATGTGCACACATGGAAAATATTTTTAGCCTAATCCTTACTATTACTGCAGGCAATGCACTTCCTTCTAGTCTAGTCTACCCTGTTTTATTCTTTTCTGTGATCTTCTATCCTGGTTCATTTTGTTTAGATGCTAGACTCATTCTCTGAAATGATTGCATGACTCACTAGTGACTCCACTTCCATTTGGAAACTCTTCCTATACTCCAGAAAATCTAGACCACCCACTTTTATCCAAGCCCAGCCATCATCTTTAGTTATCTCTTCGTCATTTACTTAAGTTTCTCCTTTGTTGTGTCTGCCGTTGCTTTTCCCCTTCATCAGATGCCAGACCCACCTCATTAGCTTACATTTTCTCCTTTGTGCTATATTTTACTCAAAACTCAAGAACTTTTCAGCAACAAGAATTGAGTTCATGTGCCCTCTCTTGCTGGGGTGCCTCTCTCTTCTCTCTTCTCCTCTCTTCTCTCTCCTCTCTCCTCTCTCCTCTCTCCTCTCTCCTCTCTCCTCTCTCCTCTTTCCACTCCTCTCTTCTCTCTTCTCTCTCTCCCTCCCTCCCTCCCTCTCTCCCACCCTCTCTTTTTCTCTTCTTTCTCCTCTCCTCTCTCTTCATCTCTTTTTGTCTCTTTTTTCTCTCTCTCTCATCTTACTCATCCACTCAAGTAAGATCTGTCCACCTGTACCTCTGTGGCAATTTATGGCTATGTAACATCACATTCCTATGTTATAGAACATGCTTTGTTCTTTACATCACAAATGTTTTTACACATGTTCTACTACTACCGTATACTATTTATTCCTATTTTTGCAACTCTCCTATGCTAATGAGAAATTCTCAAAACCTGGTGACCTAAAACAATGATACTTATTCAACTCACAAATCTGCATTGTAGGCAGAACTTGGCAGAGATAATCCACCTCTGCTCCCTCGGGGCCGAGGCTTCCAGGCTGAGTCAGAGAATCAGGCGAAGGCATGCTCACTTGCGTTTGGCCGTTTTTTTCTGAGCATTGGGCCAGGGCTGGCCGCCAGAGTATCTTCCCTCTCCATGGAGTTCAGGCTTCTTTACAACGTAGTGGCCGGTCCAAGAGCATCCCCACAGAGAGCAAGCCTCATCAGCGGTTCCTGGCTTAGCCTTGAATATCACGCACTGTTGGTTCTGCTGCATTCTTTACTGAGTAACCTTTCCCTTAACGGAATGTTTTTACATGTGACAAAATATGAGTTGCCTTGTTCTTGCTCTCCATTAATGTATCTTATGCAATTTATGCTTACTCTCTGATTCCAAAATTTCAGTAACTACCCTAATTTTAATCTAAATCTATGTTAAACCATCCTGTGTTCTACTAAATTTTTTTTTTAATTGAAGGATATCTCAGAGCATTTCACCTAAGGGAACTGTTTTAAGTCCCACCCGAAGTCAAGGGGAAGAGAAGCAGAAGGCACATGTGGATAGAGAAGGGCAAACAGAAGACAAATGTGGCTAGTTTGGGAGAATACCATCTACTACACTAGTATTACAACTAGTAGTGGCGGTAGTATAAAACACTAGTGGTCTAAAACTCTAGTAGTGCCATAAATTAAAACCACAATACAAATACCAAGGATGCAAGACGTAAGGAGAACCTTTGGTGGCCTCAGCCTCACTGTCATTTACTTCTTAATTTTCATCACTATCTCTTTCACTGAGCACAGGTTCCATGAGAACATAACTGGTGTTCTGAAATGTTTATCACAGAACTGTAGCAAACACGATTTATCACAGAGCAGGCTAACCTGTTTATTGTTAACGAACGATTGTTTGAATCATTCCAGGTGAAAAATAACAAAAAGAAAAAGCATGTCTTTCTTAATCAATTCTAATTCATTAGTAAACCTCTAATGACTCTCAATTCTAAATCTCTCAATTATAAAGTGGAAAGATTATGTCCACATGGGAAATACTTAAGGGGTTAAAATATAGCTTCTATTAAATATTGAATTAGGATGTAAAGTCTTTTACAAAGAAAATAACAAGAAATAATTACATATTCATAAAATATTATGATATTTAGTTTCCCCTTCTGAGACTTATTTTGTCAGATAGCATTCAGAAATCAAAGGAAGGTTCAAACTTATCTCAGGCATGTTTTATGAAATGTAAACATTTAAGCAGTCAGTGTTTTCTTAAAATAATTTGATAGTCTACAGTCACATCAGTACATCACCAAAATACTTTTTGTAAAGAATATTTTTTACATGCAGAGCACTTTGAACAAGAAATATGTTGCCTCATCCTTCTTCTCCATTAATGCATTTAATGTGATTTATGCTTTACTCTGATTCCAAATTTTCAGTGACTACTCTGATTTTAATCTAAATCAAAGCTAAACCATTCTCTGTTCTACTAGAATTTTTTTTTATTTAGGAATATCAAAGAGTTTCACCTAATGGAATTATTTTTTAAATGTACAGTGCAGGAGTGGTTTCATATTTTGATAGAGTAGTATACCAAATATATTTTGATATATTAGTATACCATTGGTATATTAAGTACACCAAAATATAAAAAGATACTTCTAGATAAATTTAGCACTTGCAACCAGGTAGATTTCTCAAAATGATTTTACCTATAAAGCAGAATTATTATTTTTTAAAATCTAGACCATTATAAGATTCTGATTAAAAGATAAAGATTTCACCCTCGGGTTAAAAACAACCATATGAACATAGTCTCACAGCCATACATTTTTTTTTGTATACAATTGTCAGTTATCACAAACTCCCAGGAGCATTCATTATCTAGAAGTTAAAGAAAGAGGAGTTGTTCTAGAGGGTATATTTTACATTATTATCCTCAACCTAATCACCACAATCATTACACGTTGTTTCTACAGTACTTTCGAATTTTCAGTCATAAATTTTCATATCATTTGATTTCTAAAATTAATATTTGTGTGTCCATATACATATGTGTATACCTATCCACATGCACGTACTTGTGCATTATGTATATTCTTATCCTACAGCTAATTTAAAAATATTTACCACCAAGAATCTATTGTGGGCAGGTACTCTTAAAAAAGCTAGAAGAAAAGGAATGAAAATCACCCTGAACAAGCACAGCATCTTTTGATGTTGATAGACTCACAATAAAAAAATTTCAGAGTTATTGGAGCGCCAAGCCAGGAGGGCAGAAGCAGAAACAAATAAGAAACTTTTGCAGCATCACATACCCAGAGACAATGAGTTCTTCCTTGGGGGAAAGCCATTGTGGACACTGACATTCACACAGACACGAAATATTGTTTTGTGTCCATCAAAAAAAACTCCAATTCTCTTACCACCACAAACATCCATTTTTAATGTCTCCTTTCCTAGAAGATTTTATTTCTATCTAGTTTGTTCTAATTTTATTTCTGTCTAGTTTGTTCTAATTTTTCCTAATCCATATACACTATTAACCTCTCTGACCCATCATCTCCCATACTTGACTAATAAGATTAAGAATCCTCCTCCATAACATAATCGGGGGCACTGCTTTGTCCCTGTCTTAAACATCTTCCTTTGGCATGTGCTGTATTTTCTACTCTAGACTTTGTGGTAATTTTAATCATTGACATGTTATCTTAGTATATTATATAATGTCTCAATTTCCCTTTACCTTTTGATCTTGGAAACTTTTGTACAGTTATTGTAGATCCGTATGCAAATCAATCCCTTTTTATTTTGCAGATTGTCTTTGACATTTATCTTCTTAATACTCTTCTCTGGATTTCTGGCAGACTGATACCTAGTCAAATATTATCCTAAGATGTAAAGAAGGATCATCTGAGACAGGTGGAAGGGTTGCTACCAGAAGCAAAAAGGATGGGAGAAATATCCAGCCCTCTTTGTTTACGACAGGGACCATCCCCAGCTATTCAAAAATAATAATTGTTGCATGTAGAACTAGCCTCATGGTTTATAGAGTTTAATACCTGATAAAAATCCGAGGCCAGAAGCTTGTTCAAAATTGAAAATCTCAAGTTTGAGACAGAAGATCATTAAGCCAAGTGCAATGTTCCTCTAAGCCTGAGGCTCTACACAACTGCACATAAATAGATCTCTGTCTTAACATATACCATGTGCTAGGCACCAACGAATGTCCAGACTACCAAAAAAAATTAGAAAGAGATTATCACCTTTCAGAGGAGACAAGTAAGCAGAGAACTGCATTAATAATAATTTAGAGATAATGAATCCAGACTTCATAGCATCATAATCAATAGAGCTGATTTCTGCCACCTAAGTAATTTGAGGGTCTACTGACATCTCCCGCTGAAGGGCCATTAAGAAATCTGACAGAAAAATTAAATAATTCTGTTTTATTTTGCTTGAAGATTCCGAACAGAATAACATTTCCTCTAAACCTTCCTTTTAAGCATCCCTCAAGTCTCAGAAAGCAAAACGAAGAACTCTTCAAAATAGGTTTACCAAATTTCCCTATAATATGCCTTCTTGCTCACGCTCATGCTGGCGACCTCTCCTCTCTCTCTCTCTCTCTCTCTCTCTCTCTCTCTCTCTCTCTCCTCTCCTCTCCTCTCCTCTCCTCTCCTCTCCTCACTTCTAATTTTTTAGGGATTTTTTTCTTCCTAAGAGATGTTATTTTATGACCCTTCTAAATAAAATCAGTCTAGCTGTTTCTGGCTTTCTCAGTTAATGTCCTCCTTTATTTCTCCTCTATCCTATTACCCTAAGCACCTCATATAAAAATTTTCCAGGAGAAGGCTGGAATAACACAAAAACTTACTAAGAAGACTGAAGGATGGGGAAGCTAGAAGGAAAGGGAGAAAGAGCCCTGCTGCACACAGGGCTTCCAATAGCTTAAATACGACATATAGTTGGTTGCAGTGGGACATGTCTATAAGCCCAGTACTTGGGAAGCTGAGACAGGAGGATCACAGATTCCAAGCCACCCTTGTAAATGAACAAGACCCTCAGAAACTTACCTAGACCCTGTTTCAAAGTTAAAAAATGAAAAGGGCCGGGAATAGAGCTTGGTAGTAGAATGCCCCTAGGTCCAATCTCCAGTAACAACAAAAACAAAAATTAAATTCCATTTGTACCCTCATATCTCCCACATTTATAGCTATATTCTGTCTCCCTTTTCTCTACTTATAATTTAAATTATAAAAGAAAGATAGGACCTCTTAATAAAAATTAAACTTAGATATCTAATAAACATAACAAAACTAACTTTTCTCAAATCAAAATATTTTTCTCCCTGAAAATCCACTTGTTGTCTTAAGTCATTTCTCCACCTTTCTACCCTGTTTTTTGGGCAAAAAATGTAAGAGTCCTTTTAGTGTTCTCTTTCTTCATCTGGCTAGAGTGGAGCAATGTTGATAGGAGATCTTGATCTTTAAGAAGTAATTCGGGTCATATAACTTTCCTGCTTCAAATCCTTCAGACGCTTGTCCAAATATTAATGATAGTAATGATAACCATCATCATCATAATCATCATCATCATCCAAATTGTAAGCTGCATCGTTTTATGTCCTTTTGAAAAAAAGACATTCAAATTGGGGTTTTTGAGATTTGGATAAAGGATGTTTACAAACTATAAGCAGAATGTAGAGGAAATTATAGTTTGTTGATCCTTACCCCAGGGCCAGCTAGAAAGAGACTGGATTACTGATGGCTTTCAAGGGTCAAAGGAAGGAGTGGGATTCTGCAAAAGAAAGTTGCATGGAGAGAGCTGCCTGACCTTGAGTCAAAGACATAGACAATGGCATCGGTTCCACAAGCAGAGTCTGTGCAGTAAGTTCCCGACTACCTTCACCCTCCTGAAGCCCTCCTGCTCGTGGCTCTGCATTTCCTGCCGTAGATGAATCCACACAGATCAGCCTCATGGGCTGAGAGCAGGTGGAGAAATTTGGAGAAATACAGAGAGAATACTGAGAACACTGAGGAAAAAAAAAAAAAAACTAAAAAGACCCTTTATTCCTCACCTGGTCACATCTGTCAAGATTCTCACCAAAGTAAAACCTAAAGCAAGCCATGGGTCTTCCTACGTGTACTTCTCTCTACTTGTGTTATCATTAGATATTACATGTTCCCTAAAGAGCTCGTTTATTAATACTCAGGGTTGACAGAGTTGAGTTCAGAGGGTTGTAATCCCAGCAGTGGATACATGCATTTTGATAGATTTACCTGGGTGATACCCAGTAGGCAGGCTTGGTGTGACTGCAGGAAGTGGATCCTTGGAGATGTAGCCTTGGAAATTATATATGGTTCCTCCTCTTCCCACTCTCTCTCTTGCATCTGGCCTCCATGATGTGAGGAGCTCAGCCTGTGTGCTCTTTCTCTCTTTTCTTCCCACCACCATAATCTTAAGATCCTAGGTCCCCAGCTTCACATAGACTGAACCTGAAGCTCAAAGAAAATATATCTTTATTACTCTAAGTTACATGGTGAGCCTTTTAGATTATATCTGCAAGAATGGTGAGAGTAACAACCTGCAACCCAAATCTCTGTGTAGTTGCTTCTAGCCTATGGCTGCAGTCTCCTTGTGGCTATCTTGTCTGTATAGATACCACCTACTCCTAGTCACACTGATGTACTTGGCCTTTGCATTGTCTGTATATGCTTTACGTAATCTAAAAAATGTATAGTTGTCTAATTATTTGTATTTATTTTCCTAATTTGTTTATTATCTGTCTTCGTAAACACAATTTAATTTTTAAGAATGAAGGTACTTGCTTGGCTGGTTTACTACTGTTTCCTAGAGTCTTGAAATAGAGGTTCAAAAATTTTTTAAATAAATTAACTCCAAACAATCCAGTAAGGATGAAGAGAAGAATGATAAGTGTGGCGGCTTTAAATATAAGTTCCAGCACTTGGGAGTTTGAAACATCAGGACTGCAGGTTTGAGGCCTGCCTCGGCAACACAGCAAAACCCTATTTCAAAAAAATATAGCATTGGAGGGTAGTTCAGAGTAATAGAGTGTCTCTGGGTTTAATCCCCAGTGCTACAAAAGAAAGAATAAAGGAAAGGAGGAAGGAAGAGTATTATTCTAGGAGTCAGCGAGGCAAGATTCAGGATTTAGACTCCATTCTGAGGCCATGTGAAGCTGTTAAAGTGATATAAGCATAGCTTTTTCATATTCAGCCAAACGATGTTGAAAGAATATGCACACTGCAGTGTGGAGGACAGATTAGAGAGAGGCCAGCTTGAAGGTGAGAGACCAGTTAGGACAACATTGTAGGAACCCAGGCAAAAGCAAAGGAATGGAAAATCAGGGTGGGGTTCCAGTTCCTTCTCTTATATTGATACATTCTGTTTCCGGTTTTAAAGTTAGAGTTTAAAAATTAGATATAGTAATAAAAAATTAGCTGAAGAGTATGAGACTTGGAAAAACTATGGAACCCTTTTGATTCCCAATTCCTGACATTTATGTCCTTAGGTAATCTTGTGTTGTTGAAGGTGAATGAGATCTTTGACTTGCTCTGAACTAACGGAATACAAATGGTCCATGACACACTATAGGGTTATGTCCTGATAAACCCATCATAAACTGAAGATATCTTAAGTCACAAATGCCTCAGTGGATGGGTGTGGTGATATATACCTACAATCCCACTTCTTAGGAGGTTGGGGGCCCGTCTCAGCAACTTAGTGAGACCCTTAGCAATGTAGCAAGATCCCGTCTCAAAATAAAAAATAAAAAAATGGCAGAGGGAGTAGATCAGAGGTAGAATGAGCCTGAGTTCAATTTCTAATCCACCCTCCCACACAAGACCTAAATGATTAAACATCATAACTTAGCCTAGATATCTTCAATATGCTTAAAACACCTATGCAGAATTATCCACACAAAGCCTATTTTATAATAAAGTATTTAGTAGTATATCTAAATGATCAAATACTATACTGAAAGTAAAAAGCAGAATACTTATGGCTATGCTTTTACATCATTGTAAAAGTGAAAGTTTATAAGTCAAACCATGAGAGTCAGGGACAATTTGTAAGGAAGGGCGATGGGATGTCACTTCTGGGATTACATCACATAAATCTGCGACCTCTGCATAGCCAGGAAGATCTCTAGCCAGATGTGGTAGTGCATGCCTGTAATGCCAATACTTGGGAGGCTGATATAGGAGGATTGCAACTTAGTAGGACACTATTTCAAAATTTAAAAAATGAAAAGGGTTAGAGGTATAGCTTGGAGGTAGAATGTCCCTGGGTTTGATTTCCAATACAAAAGAAAAGGAAAAGGAAAAGAGCATCTTTTCACTGTTGACTTTGATGAAGAAATGGCCACGCCTGGAAGGCCACAGAGCAAGGGTTGTAGGGTGGCTTCCAAAACCTGAAGGCACCCTCCAGCTGACAGCCAGCACAACTCAATGTTAGGACCACAGGAAACTGAATCCAGCGTACCCGTCCCTGACTTCACCTCGATATGAGACCATACCTGTATGGTGGCAGACTTGGGAGACTGGAGCCCAGAACCCAGCAGGGGCCTGCCTAGAATCAGGATACACAGACACTTCCCAAGGTAAGATATGCTGAAAACAGATCTGGAGAAATTTCAGAAAGCTATACTTACAAAGAAACAAAGATTCTGAAAGAGAGGCCAAGGGGCATGCAGAACAGTGTGAGCAGATTTACAAACACTTAATCATAGTCAAAATAGGAAAAACTCAATCATAATCCCCAAAACAATAGCAGAAAATTTCCATTCAAAGAAATGTTAGCTAAGAATGTCCAGGGCATTCTACCTCCAAGCTACACCCCCAGCCCTATTTTTTTATTCTTTATTTTGAAACGGGGTCTCACTAGGTTGTGGAAGCCTCACTGAGTAGCTGAGGCTGGCCGCAAACCTGTGATCCTCCTGTCTCAGCCTCCCAAATGCTGAGATTACAAGCATGAGCCACCACGCCCGGCAAGAATGCTTTAGAATTTAAAATGGACTCTATTTCTCAGAATCAGATAGTGCAAAAGAACTCAGGCAATGTTAAAAGTACACACCACACACACACACACACACACACACAAAAAAAAAAACTAACAACAAAGATAACATTTGAAAAGCAGTTAGAAAAAAGATAAAAATGGAGAAAACTTTCAACTCGCATTTCAGTAACTCTGGATAGTAGAATACAATTATCTTTAATTCACTGAAAAAATTATATGTCAATATGGAATTCTATATCCAGCAAAAATCCTCTCTATAAATATGGGTAAAATAATAACAGAGTCATATAAAAACATCTACATTTAGTAAAAATTAATTAACACCCCAAATCAGCTGATGAATATAATTCAAGCAGGAAGATGATCCTAAAAAGAAGATTGGAGGTACAACAGAAATGTTGAAAAATTATAAACTTGTGGGGTAAATATTAAACTATCACTGGGTATGTAGAAACAGTAACAGAAGCCTGGAGATGGAGCTCAGAAATAGAGCACTAGAATAGTCTAGTACCTGTGAGGCCTTCAGTTTGATTCCTAGTACCGCACTATACACACACACAATGCATACAATTTATATAATGAAATATATATAATAAAAATATAATGTATGTGTGTTAAGAGAGATACCAATACATGATAATGTTAAATATAAATAATATAATGATAATGATAATATAAAATGTTCTTTAGTTCTTTGAGAGAATAACACAGACATTGAGAATCTTCAGACTTTTAACTAAATACACACATTAACATTTTTTAATATTCACTAAAAACGAATAGAATTTTAACATAATTTTAAAATTAATACAGGAATCATTTAAGGAAAACTCAACACAAAACAAGGAAAATCAATATAATTAAAAACAACTGTAAAAGCTCAACCACAACACATATAGAACTGATAAACAAATTCAGCAAAGTGTCTGGATGCAAAATCATTCTTAAAAAAATTAGCTTTCTGGTATGCCAACCATAAATCCACTGAAAAAGAAATCCAAAAAATTATAAAACATGAAAAAAAGAAGTCAAAGACCTTAGAAGATGGAAAGATCTTCCATGTTCTTAGATAGGCAGAATAAATATCATCAAAATGGCCATTCTTTAAAATGATCTACAGATTCAATACAATACCCATTAAATTATCAAGGTCATTCCTCACAGACATAGAAAAATCAGTCCTTAAATTCACTTGAAACAATGACAAAAATACCCAGAATAACCAAAGTAGTTCTCAGCAACAAGAACCATGCAGGAGGCATCACAATACCTGACTTTAAACTATACTACAAAGCCATAGTAATAAAAGCAGTATAGCACTGGCACAAACACAGACACATAGACCAATAGAACAAAATAGAAGACTCGGAAATAAATCTGCACACTTACAGCCAATTGATTTTTGACAGAGGGGCCAAAAACATATACTAATAAAAAGATAGCCTGTTTGACAAATGGTGCTGGCAAAACTGGTTAACCATATGCAGCAAAATAAAAGTACAAAATAAGAGGAAAGAAATCATCTAAATATTTTAGTAATCATCATCAATGTAAATTATCCTAATTGTCCAGTTAAAATTGTCAGATTGCATTTTTTAAAATAGATCTTTATGCCGTTCATAAGACTTGCATCCTAAGATAAGGAGAAAATTAGATGTTAATATGAATATTATAAATATAAAATAATAAAAGTTATACAGCCAATAAAAAAAGATGTATAAAACTACCTCGATATTAGGAGGGAAAGACATAGAGGTGAAAGGCTTTTTAAGAATTGAAGAAGGTCCCCACACCCTGACAAGGAGACTGGAGATGTCAGGAAGGTAGAAATATCCTGGCACATGCTTTTATTCTCTGCTAATATAAACACCTAGAAAAATATTTTCCAGGTTGTTTGACATATTCTTGCTGAATTTCTCAACTGATTACTAAGGAACCAGAGGGAATAGTTTTACATGGAGGGGAAAAAAAAAAACAAGACAGAGATTATTTTCTTCTCCTTCTCCCCTGGGTGGCATCTGCCAGCAATAGAAAAGTGAGTTTGGCTTTAAAACACTGAGCAACGTCTGCGAGGAAAAGCAGAGAATGTCAAACATGACTTTGCTATAGGACATTGGGAGACCTACTTTTGGTTACTATATTTTATAAAACCTGAACTTTCAGAGAAAAATCGGTGCCTAACAGGATAACCTTGGCAAACTTCTCCAGCTGCGACAAGAGAAAGGTCACCAGGACTCTGCACCTTACAATCTCCTTGAAACGTGTGTGTGTATATGTGTGTGTATGTGTGTGTGTGTGTGTGTGTGTGTGTGTGTGTGTGTGAGTTTGTTGTGCTTTCTTTTGTGAGTCCTCATTTTCTCTGCAATCCCTGGGACTGTATGAAGGGCAATCCCCATATACTTACTGGACATTACAAGCTAGAAAAACAATATTTTCCTTTCAATGAATCAACGCAAGAGGTCTTCTTTCTCAAGTTAGTTACTGAGGCCATAAACTTATGCCAGTGGCCATGCCGTCGTCTGGGATGTGTCTGCAGCTCCTCAGTTTCAATCACTGAGATTCTCTGCAACACTATTTCAGACATGTGCCTCATCCTGTGAGAGTGTGTTTGATTCTGTATCAGCGGCCCTACATCGTTCTGAGCTAACGCACGTGAGCAGGTCATACAAAGCTCAAACGAGTTATGTGCCGTTGTTAATTTTGCTTCACATATTGAAGCAAACTGAAGTCAAATACCACCCCCAAAATCAACTGGCCTAGTATTATGTTTAAATTATCTCCCAAACAGCTGAACTCTAGAGTACTTAGTATATGTCGCTAGAAAATATCTTTTCCCACTTTATAATTCTGCCTCTCAACAGACCAACCTACCCAAGGTGGATTCTGGTGGCGAACCTCTGTCTTCCAACTCATCACCTGTCTAATCTAGATACATCATCTGATATAAATACATATACACATATATGTGTGTCAAATGTGTACAGACATACGTACATGTGTATATATATGTATGCATGTGCGTGTGTGTATGTACACAGAGAAAGAGAGAGAATATCTGTCAGAAAGAATAGATATTTTAAGCTAAAATAGATTTAATATGGGGAATAAGGATCTTCGGAACCATTAGGAGGACTAGAGATAAAGGACAAGAAATTTCCCACAAGCTTTCAGAAATGGAGTCGGCAACGTGCAGGGTGTACCAGTGGTGCCTAGCTGCCTCCACACTCCACATCCCCTCCTCTGCTGCAGTGCACATGTATTTTGCTTCTTCTGGAGGAACACAAGTATGCATTCACCTTTCTTCTCCCTCCTGACTCTCAGAAGTGTCTCTCACTGCGAATCTAATCAGCAAGTCTGCTAGCCAGGATTCATAGTCACCACAATTACAGTCCCTGCCTTATGAGGGAGAGTGTATAAGCAGAGATGCTTTCGGCCCATTGTTGGGCATGCTGGAAGTCAGAGGTTTGTTCCAAAATAGTTGCTGCTTTGGTGGGGTGCACAGACCAGATAATAAAAAAACCTATAAATTAGACTAAGTTCAAGGAGTTAATATTTAGTAGTAATCTGTTATAGATTAGCAAAGGGGTGGTATTATGCTAGGGGTGATGTTTGCTGTATAACCTCTCCCAAATTGTAAGGTTCATCTGACTGGGTAGTTTAAGATAGTCAATTCTCCCTCCTTAAATTGGATAGAAAAATCATACAATGCGTGATACTTAGCAAGAATGAATAAATAGAAGGGACATAAAAATAGAAACATGCAAATTGGTGGGTTTTTTTTCCCTTGGCTTATTCTCTGTGTGACTCTGCTTTAAACCATATTAATCAAAATTCTGTTTCTCATACAAATAAGCAAAGTAGCAAAGGAGCATGTCTATTTCACTAGCTGTTAAAGGGATGTGAAGGTTAAGGCTTTAAGTATTTATGGTTTTAATTTTAGACTCTGATGCAATACAGTGACCTAGACAGGCTAGGCCTTATGGTATAAAGTTTGAAAAATATTCAGCTGAACTATTCTGGGAAATACCCTTTGAAAGTTAAAAAAAATCATTCAGTAAATTGCTTCTCTCTCTTTCTTTTAATTTTTTTTTTTTTTTTTAGAAAATCATCCATTGAGGGAAAAAAAAAATATGTGGCCAACATGGAGCCCAAACTGTGCACCGCCACTTAATATTTCTTTTGAATTATATTGCATAGGACAAAATACAGCAGCCATGAGATGGGCAACTTAAAAACTCGACACATAGGCTCATAAACAGCTGTTGCCTGGTCCAGTGAAATTATAAAGAGGCTAAAGATGCAGCAGTGACGTTTCTATAGACTTCTTCTGTAGGTTGGTTCACTAATTTCTTTGTGGTCTAGAAAGATCTCCACAATAAATGGATGACAGGGAAGTTGTGGTCACATCTGTTCCTCCCAGTGGATAAGGGACAGTCCCACAACAGTGCGGTTTACACCTATAGGATGGTTGTGCTCTCATATTGCATCACTTGTCCTTGACAACAATTCATGTTCACAGAAATACTTTTCTAAGTATTCTAAATATTTCCAAATATTCTATGTATAATACTTTTCTAAGCTGCCAAAAGTTCAATTTGTTACAAGGAGTCAGATAATCAAAATTACGTGTGTGTGTGTGTGTGTGTGTGTGTGTGTGTGTGTGTGTGTAGTACTAGGGATTGAACCCAGAGGCATTCTACCTCTGATCTACATCCCCAAACCTTTTTACTTTTTGTTTTAAAACTTATAGAATGTCTAAGTTATCATGTTCTTGCCTCAAACCTGCGATCCTCCTAACTCAGCCTCCCAAGTTAATGAGATTACAAACATGTATCACTACATCTTGCTCAAAAAAATTATAAAGTTTAATATCAAATGAAAGTAAAAGCCCAGTTTTAGGGCAGCATGGGAGTTCAAGAGAACTCTTAAGAGAAAGAACAAGAGAAAATTAACAAATACCAGGTACTACTGTGATAAGTTTATCAAGCACCATGTGTTAAAACTGTCTTAAGTACCTTAGCATTTTTAATTCACTTATCCACCCAGCAACCCCAGAGTTTGGGTACATTTGTTGGCCCTACTTTGCAGATAAGGAAACAGAGATATGCAGAGGAAACAACTAGTCTTAAGATCACATTGTGAGTTCAGAACAGATTCAGAAACCAGCCTGATTTCAGAATGTGAATCATTGATGTAGAGCAGGGAGAAAAGACTGACAGTAATTTTTGTATTGCCCTGTGATTACATGATGACCTCCAGGATAGCTCCCTGGGACTACCACCCTCTGGGTCATTCACCCACCCCTTATTTTTGACAATTCTAGCTCTAGACTCAGTGCTTTCTCCAGTGTTGTTCATCTCTTAGTTTTTGGTAATTTTACCATACTATCATTGCTTCCCCCCCCCCAATGGTAGTGCTTAGTCAGTGACATTAATAACCTTTAGTTCTCTAAACGAACTTGATTAAAATATCTGGCAGGGAGACCTAGCAATCTGAGTTTTCATACAGCAAACATGTGAGAACCACTTCTGTGGATGATCTACCTCCTCGGTATCTTGGTTCCTTGGCCTCTGCCTGCTCAGAGAGCTAGTCCTCCACCCAGTCTCGGATACTCCTTCCTATAGCCATAACCCATACCTCCCCGCAGTGTACTCACTCCCTAACAAGCTTTTTCTCTTTATAAGTTGATCATCTCAGGAATGTGTTATAGTAACAGAGCTAATATACCATCTGCGTCTTCTCAACTCACTCCCTCTTGTCTCATTTGATCTTTCCACTTCATTGTGTTCTCCAGTGCATTGATTCTACCAGCTTTCATGGTCACTGGCTTCTCTTTGTGTGTATTTGGGGTGCAGGGGTACTGGGCATTGAACCCAAGGGTGCTCAACCTCTGAGCCATACTCCCAACCCTATTTTACTTTGAAACAGGGTCTAACTAAGTTGCTGAGGGCCTCACTACATTACGGAGGCTTCTTTCAAACCTGTGATCCTTCCATATCAGCCTCCCAAGAACTGGGATGTGTCAGCCTGGCTTCCTGGCCCTCTTAATGGCACCACTTCCTGCCTTACCTAGATCAAATTCCATGTATTTATTATAATCATGATTGAGAAGGTTCTTGCCTCACATAGTAAAACTAAACCCTAGTTACATCTAATTCTGTTTACTCCACACTAGTATCCATGACAGAGCAGAGGTAAAGAAAAACACAGAAACACACCAACCATTTTCACTTGAAACTTGTTACCACACACTGCAGTCCTGCTTGGCACCCCCAGTTCATTTACCCCCTCATCCAGTGACTATGTCGCACCCTCCCCTTCTCCAATACCCAATACCTCTTCCTCCATCCTCTCTTTCAGCTGATGATCATACATGAATTTATACTGAGAAGATAGAAACCTTCAGAAGAAAGTTTCCTCAGGTTCACATTCTGACTTTTATCATTTGCAGCCGCACGCTTTCCTTTTTCTCCCAACTTTCACGTAAAACTAATACCTCCTCCTCTTCACTAGACTTGTTACCTAGAGTGTGGTCCTGAGTTCACATCTTTAACATCTCCTAAAAGCTCATTAGATAAACAAAATTCCAAGCCCTATCATTCCACCAAAAGGCTTTTTTTTCCTTCTATATTTTGTTAAAAGGCCATATAAAAAGTAAAGGGCTGCCTTAAGACAAAAGAATCTATGGTGTGAATTTAAGTAGTAATACTTTTTTTTAGTTCTCTTTAACTTTATTTTAATTGGTGAATTGTAGTCGTACATCTTAATGGGGTACAAGATGGTACAGGCATACACGTACACATCCCTCATTAAGCCCTTCCCCAATTCCCACCCCATTTCCTACCCCCTTCCTCCTTCTTTTGTTTGACTTTGTGATTGACTTTGATATGTCTGTGAATGTAGGTCAAGCTCAATAGGGAGTTTCCCTCTTTCCTCCTCCCATCTCTCTCATTTACATAGCTTTTTTTACTCAACTATGGTTTCTCCTTCCTTGTCTAGGGTCCCTCCCTATGACTCATTTTTCTCCCCAGTTTTCACATATTAGGGAGAGCATCCAATTGTTTTACATTTTGTGACTGACTAATCTCACTTAGCATAATGTTCTCCAGTTCCAGCCATTTCCCTGTAAATTACATAATTTTGTTCTTCTCTGTGGCTGAGTAAAATTCCACTGTGTACATATCCCATAGTTTTGTTATCCATTCATCTGTTGATGGACGACATCTTGGCTGGTTCCATAGTTTGGAAATTGTGATTTGTGCAGCTCTGAACAGAGATGTGCATGTATTAGTCTGGTAGTTGGGTTTTTATCATTTTGGGTAGATACCCAGAAGTGGTATTGCTGGATCACATGAGATTCGTTTCCATTCTTCTGAGGATCTTCCATACTGCTTCCAAAGTAGTCGCACAAATTTGCAATCCCACCAACAATGTATTAGAGTTCCCATCTCAACATACCCTCACCAGCACTTGCTGTTTTTGTTCTTAATGATTGGCATTTTAATTGAGGTTAGGTGAAATAGAATAGGGTAGTTTTGATTTGCACTTCTCTGTTTCCTAATGATATTGAACACTTTTTATTCAAAAAAGACTTATGTCAGACTTCCACGCTGCTGAATCCAATGAGGAATTTTCAATCCTTATCATCCCTGACCCACTAGCAGATTTCACAGTTATATCAGTATATCAACTGTGAAACTCTAGTATATTTTCTTCACTTGCCTCAAATCTCTTTCTCAGTTTTCAGGATCTTTCTGTTTTCCTACCATTTTTTCAGCTCAAGTGCCTCAGCCCCTGTTCTTGGTCATCTTTTCCATATATATTCATATTATCCAGTCACCTGGCATTAAATACAAGCTATGTGTTCCCAATTATACATATTACTATAATACAATATTACTCCCAAACATATAGCTCCAGCCCAGATATTTTTCCTGAACCCAAAGTCTACCCTGATGTTCATTTACCCAATAGCTTTTTTACTCTAACAGGCATTTCAAAGCTAGAATGCACAAACCAAAACTTCTAATTTTTCTTCCCAAACCTGCTTTACCCACAGCATTTCCCATATAACTAAATCGCAAATTCTACCAAGACAACCAGAAACATAGAATAATTCTCAGGAGCTCTCTTTCCCTCGCACAATACACCCAGAAATAATGGAAGTTTTGCCTTCAAACTTTGGCCTCAGTGTCACCACTTTTCGCCATCTCCATGGTTACCATTCTGGTCCAGGCCAACATCTTTATTCATGTGGATACTTGAGTACATTCCTAACTAGTTTCGCTGCTTCTGCTCTTGCTCCCTTACAGCCTTGTAAAAAAGCAACCAGAGTCATTATCTTAAAACATCAGCGCATCTTTCGCTTCCTTGGCTCAAAACCCTATATAAAGGTTTCTGATTTTACCCAGATAGAAACCTAAAGTCTTCGCGGTGGCCTACAAGATGTTACAAGATCTGGTTCAATTATAATGCTGACTTTTCTTAGGTTCCTGTTACTCACTCTGCCTCAGCCACATGAATTTTGTTGTTGTTGTTGTTGTTGTTGCTGTTGCTGTTGTTTGTACACAACAGATTTGCTATGGTCTGAAACCTTTACACTAATTGTTACCTTTGCCTGTAATACTCTCCTGTGTGATTCACTCACCCCCTTAAACACATCCTGGCCACCTCTAGGTTACTACTAGATGCCTTTTGATGCAATGTTCTTTATCCTAGTCTTCTTTTTTACTGCTTTTACATTCTAACAAACTATATTTTACTTATTTGACATATTTATTGCTTATTTTCCTGCTTGGTCTTCTAGAATGTAATCTGTGGAAAGGTTTGGACCTTTGATTGATTGATGTGTCCAAGTACTCAGAACAGTACCTGGTACATAACAATAAATTTCCCATGAATGATGAGTGACTGAACAAAGAAATAAATGCAGTGTTTTTGCCCGATAACACAACTTGATTGGGATTTAGCAGAGAGAATATTGACTGGATGCCAAAAGGCCTGGTTTGAAATTTTGGATTCGCCATTACTATCTGTGATTTTGGAGAAGTCACTAAAACTTTCTTAGCTTCAGATCCCAGATCTATCAAGGAAGAATCATGGTTTCTACTTTTTCAGAGTTTTATGAGTTTTTGAGGAAATCTTGTGAAAGTATTGTGTTTATTTATAAACATGGGCCATATAATTTATAATCCAAACCGGATGCTTCTGAGAGTAAAAGAGGGCGCTCTTAATTATAATTAGAGATTTTCAATGCAAACCAAAACAAAGAGTCATTCTCTTTGCATTAAAACCTGTTGAATCTGCCTTCAAAATACATACCTGGATTCATATAATTCTCATCACCTCTACGATCACTACCCCAGACCACAACCCTGCCACCCTTCATCTGGTCAACCATAGTGGCCTTGCATCTTGTCTTCTCTTATTCCTTACAGTGTTCTCTTTACCTCACCCTGAATGATACTGTTGAATGCAAATTAATTCAAGTCACTGCTTCCAATGCCTCAAAGCTTTGCCTCTCACTCAGGACGAGACCTCAGTGACTTAGCATCACCAACAAAGCCCCGACCTTCTCTCTGATGTCTTCCCCCCAAGATTGCGCTACCAAAGCTTGTTTGGTAATGTTTCCAGCTGTTTCTTCACTGTCCCGAGCGTGTACCTACTTCCAAAGCTTTGTAAATACTCTTTTCTCTACCTGGAATGCCTTTCCCTGATTTATCCATGTCTCAGTACACCTCAACTCCAATTATCACCTTACCACCCTATGTAATAAAGTGGTAGATCTTTTCTCTCAACCAGCCACTGACATGGTCTGCCCTCTTTATCTGCTTCATTAAAAAAATAAAGCTTTCTTCTTTTTTATTACCCAGTGGTATACTATTTATCTATACTCATTTATGGTCTGTGTCACCTGTCGGAATAAAATACCAATGAGAGCGAGAATGCTTCCCTTTTCTGTTGCAATATTCCACAATCTAAAACAATGTCTGACCCCTAATCAGCCATTTAAATATTTGTGGAATATATGAAGACACAAATAAAATTGAAGGCATAGTTACATGGAGACACAAATAAGCTTACTTCAAGCAGTAACTAACAAGTGAGGACCTGCGAGCATGCTGGAGCTGATGAATTCCTCCAGTAAAGCTCTCACAGTGCTTGAGGCCTCCCTGGGAGCAGTCAGGTATGTGAGGAAGAGAATATTAAGTCAGCCCGGGTGGTGATGTGAACAAGAGCTGGCAGGAAGCACAGGGTGAGCCAGGCGGTGTTGCTCCTCTGAGCGCAGGCAGACGTCTGAACAATGCAAAGTGCCCCGTGGCATAGTCTCATTTTACAAGACTTTCAACATGAGAAGTCGTTCTCTAATTTATACTTGTCACGAGAATAGACCTCTACATACAACCTAAAGCCACAAGTGGAAACACTGGAGAATGACGTCACGATTCTCTGTTGACTTGATAGTTTATTTGTTTAACCTAGAACAGAATGGAAATGGGGTCTATGGCTGTGTGCAGTGTGTGATTAAAAACATAAAGAAGCCGAGCGTGGTGGCGCACGCTTGTAATCCCCGCGCTTGGGAGGCGGAGACAGGAGGATCACGCAGGTTCGAAGCCAGCCGCGCTGGCGTAAGAGACCCTGTTTCAAAAATATAAAATAGGTCTGGGAGTGTAGCCCGGAGGTAGAAGGGCTTCCAGGAACCTCAGTACCACCAAAAAAAAAAAAAAAAAAAAAAAACCATAAAGAAGCATCACTTGCCGGGTAGGGTGGTACATGCCTGTAATCCCAGGACTTGCGAGGATCATAGTTTGAGACCAGCCTCAAAAATTTAATGAGACCCTATTTCAAATTATAAAATAAAATAGGGCTGGGGGTGTAGCTCAGCAGTAGAGACCCTGGCTTGAATTCCCAGAACCACAAAAAAAAAGGAAGAAAAGAAAGGACTTTATTTCTATGATGAGACTTTTTAAAGAGATCTGATTCCAAATCCGTGACTCTCTCACATGGAAACAACTCACTGGAATGAACTATTCACACTAAATAATACCAAATAAATAGTTAGCTGAGATTTTTTTAATTGAATTTACTTTATCAAATGAAAATAGCCTCATTCAATTTTAGACACAGATGGAATTAAATATTTAAAAACTCAATTTAACGATGCTGTTCATTTCCAATAATTTTAATGATTTTATATAGTCTCAGATGTTCAAATTTATTTAAAATCTCTTTCCTCAAAATTTACATAAGTTTTACAATAACAAGTAAATAATAATCCTCACCAAGAGGTGAAGATAAAAGAATCAGAGTGGGTGAAGAAGTGAATAAATATATAAATTCAGAGTTCTGCAGGGAGCAATCACAGAAGAGCTGCCACTTCAACTCAGCCTCAAACCCTTTGTGAGGAAGTTGCGATTTTAGGGATTTATGAAAGATATTTAAGGGGAAATAATTTTGAAAAGTGAATCAAAAGTCACAATAATCAAATTTTAATATTCACGTGTGCTTTTGCAACTAAATTATATATGACATATATATATGCATGTGTTTATAAAGTTACTAGATTAAAATATAAAATTAAAATATCTCTAAAATATGTTATAAATAAAGCATCATGTTAATTTTTCTTGACTTAATATCCAGAGAGTTCACATGTGTAATAGAATTTAATGCAACAGTTTACAGAGGAACAGGTTACGTAGATGTATATATTAATACTCTAAATTTGTGAGCAGAGACAACCTCAGTCTTCTACCAAGAATAAAGACAACGTTCTACATGCTAATGTGTAGTAATCAAATGAAACACAAGTTAATCCTTTGATGAATAACATTAGAGGAATAGGTCATTTGTTTTATAATGCCTGCTAATCAAAACGAGTGGTTAGCAGTTCAGAAAAAGTATGACTATCAAGCAGGTACATTTTTGTCTTTGTTTAAAATGGAAAAAAAAGAGGTGTCATTATTTTTGTCATTATAGATAAAGTATTTGTCTATCACAAACAAAATCTGTCCCAATAAAGAATTGGTCCAATTATTTTTTTTTAAATGGACTTATGATAACTAATCTAATGTTCAAAGCGTGATTTCCCAAGTCAGTAATCAATTGTCTTGTGTCTTACTTCCTTACCTAGCAGGTCAAAATTCAGTTATCTAGAGGTATATTTGAATCCAGTTCACCTGGCAAGCTTTGATAGGCATTTATAGTGCTTGAAGTGATTTCTGGTTCTTTACTGATATTTATGGTCAGGATGAATAAATATGTAGTACTCACTTTGAAATTTCTCCAGACTAAAATTATTTCAGCCAAGCTTTCTTTATTACATAGATGCAAGTCCTTGAAGATCTATGTATATCCTAGTGGACCTAAAATTCTTCTCTGAGAAAACTTTGAATGCCCCCATAAAAATACCTGAAAATATATCTAAGCATAAGTATATTTCACTTTTGTGTTTGTTCTTGAAACTGTGTCTGAAGTTGTTTAAAGCACCTGTGGCGCTCATGGTAGAGGAATGGACTTCTGTTTACATATGTTCAGTTGGGCACCTGGACTTTCATTAGAGATGTCAACCCTTGCCTTCTGCTTGCTTGGTTTTAGGAGCACATGGTTTCTCCTTTAATCATCCATATAGAATCTCTGCAGCCTAGGTTCTGTCAGAAAGTATAAAATCAAACTCTTACTTCCAGACCATGACCAAAATACAGCAGCAAGACATGATGCTCATTGCCTGTGTGGCCTAAATTGGGCATAGTTTACACTTCTTCCTTTAGTGTGAAAAAGTAAAAAACTTTATTCCAGTGCACTATTCCAGCTATTCACATATAGCAACAAATTTAATCCTTATAATAACATATAAGATAGAGAATATTATTATTCCCACTCTACAGATAGAGCCATAGAGATAAGATGATTTGTTCAATGACATAGCCAAGAAGTGGCAAAATTGGGTTCCCAAGTCAGGTACTTTGTCTACAGATCCCACATTCTTAAACTCTAGCCAGACACTTGTACCAGGATATGTGGGCACCTCACGACTATGATTTTCTTTACTTCTGCTTTGGCATTGAGCCCCCTATTGTGTTTGTGGCCATTCTAGGAAGTCATTCATTGAAACTCACCATTGGACTTATTGAAAGATACTGCTCCAAACTTAGTTCATTAGATCACACCATGTACCCTTAAGGAAAAGAGATTTCTCACAAATTAACAAAAGGAACAAAAAACAAACAAAAATTTGTGTTTTATCATATGAATACCATTAATCTCATTCTCATAAGTTATTATGTTTATTCCTTCATTCCAGAGACTGGTAAATGCTGAACCTATTTTTTTGCTTCACTTATATTCCTATAGTTACCCTTGATAAAGACTCTCCTTTAACCCAAAATGAATCAGCCTCCTCTGAATTCCAGTTTTGACTATATTTAAAATGGGCCTTTGTCTGTTCCATGTAGTCAGTCCAATGTTAGCAAAATTTCAGCTGAGTCAGTTTAGGGAAATCACCCCCTTGATATCTAATCAAATTTGTTAAGCCCTATCCTCAATATCCTATCACCTTGACCTGTCTTCAGTGAGAATGGTGCCAGGTCAGATTAACCAGAATCTCCCTTACCCTGAAATTTCCTCTAAATACCCTTGCTCTTGGTTAATTTAAGTTCCTACTTTGCCTTGTTGTGTTCAGAGTTGAACCCGATCTCTCTTCCCCACTGTGAGACCCGGCTGCAGTGTTCTCAAAGCTTAGCATGATATCCCGAGTAATCAACCATTGCCATTCTTTAACAAGTTCCACAATAATTGCCTTCTTCAATGCCTCCTTAACATTTTGTGCACTACCTATTATTCAGCCTTATTTTCCTACATTTATCTTCCCTGTTCTACTTCCTTGTTCTACTATTTATGCCAAGATAAATAACTTCCAATACGTTTTGAAAAGCAAGCATGAAGCAAATTATAATTATTACTAATAGATCCAGTGAAGTTGTAAGTGTTCATTTATTTGAGAAGGTATGATTCGGTGGTTCTGCTGAGAGCATCCGTGCTGGATTGTTACTTCAATATGGTGAATGTTAAGAGTATTTGTGTTAAGTCCACAAACTTTTAGGGTCAGCAAGCCATAGGTAACCTCTCACTGTACCACATCCCACTTCTGATCATGCAGTCATTCCAGTCCCTCTTTCCACTATAGTCCAGGGGACTTCAGGCTTCTGATCAAACCGTAAAGAGAAATAGAAAATGTGGGAGTCAAGCCCTAGCTACTCTAGAAAGCAGTGGAGAGAGCAGTCTTTTACAACTTTGCAAAGGAGAAAGGAGCTCTTGAAGCAAGAGATGAGGGAATGAGGTGATTAGTTATGAATCCAACTTGTAATTAATGATAAACAAAACTGTCCAATATAGGCTCTGTTATAATCAACCAAATATTATTATTTAAGAGAAAAATCCCCAAAAATGCATTTCCTAGAAACTAGATATGGGAGGTTAATTTGGACTAACATAAAAATACTCCTAGGATGAGTAAAAGGGGTTCTATCACATGATTCTGTGTATGTACATATGTATGTATGTATGTGTGTATATATATAAAATTTTGGAGTATTGCAGCTTCAAGCCACTCTCAGCAACTTAGTGGGTGAGACCCTGTTTCAAAATAAAACATTAAACATTTGGGTGGGAGTATAGCTCAGGGGGAGACTACCCCCTGGGATCAATCCAAAATATATATCATATATTAATATATGCTAATTAAAATGAGTATATTAATATTAATATTATATATTAGTGTATTTTTTAATTTTTATTGGTACATTTTATTCACAGATCATAATGTGGCAAAAAAAATACTTGTGTGGACATACATGCACACATCACCCAGTTAGCCCCTACCCAATCCTCACCCCATTCCCTCCCCATCCCTCCTTCCCATGCTTGGCTTAGCGGTTGGCTTCCATATGTTTAAGTACATTGTGTGCTTTAGAGAGTGTCCTTCTTCCCCACCTCACATTCCCTCAGTTAGGTTGCCTTATTTGCTCCTCTATAGGGTTTCCTTTTTCATCTAGAGTTCCTCCTTTGACCCATTTCTCCTTAGCTTTCACATATTAGGGAAAGCACCCAATTTCTTATTTTTTGTGACTGACTAATCTCACTTAGCATAATGTCCTCCAGTTCCATCCATTTCCCTGAAAATGATGAAATTGTGTGTTTTTTATGTTTGAGTAAAATTCCATTGTGTACATATCCCACAGTTTTGTAATCCATTCATCTGTTGATGGACATCTTGGCTGGTTCCATAGTTTGGCTATGGTGAATTGTGCAGATATGAACATAGATACACATTCATTAGTTTGGTAGTTTGGGTTCCATTCTTTTAGGTAAATACCCAGAAGTGGTATTGCTGGGTCAAATGGTAAATTTGTTCCCATTCTTCCGAGGATTCTCCATACTGTTTTCCAAAGTGATTGACCTAATTTGCAATCCCACCAACAATGTTTTAGAGTTTTCACTTCTCCATATCCATGCCAGCATTTGCTGTTGTTTGTGTTTTGAATAATTGTCATTCTAGTTGAAGTTAGGTGAAATCTCAGGGTAGTTTTGATTTGCATCTCTCTGATTGCCAATGATGTTGAACATTTCTTCATGCATTTATTGGCCATTTGAATTTTTTCTTTCATGAAGGGTCTAGTTCACTTGCCCATTTTTGATTGGATTGTTTGTTTTTTAGTATTGACTTTCTTGAGTTCTCTCTATATTCTAGATACTAGTCCTCAATCTGAGGAGTAGGTGGCAACAATCTTCCATTCTGTTCGCTCTCGGTTGAGGTTCTTGACGGTTTCCTTTGCTGTACAGAAGCTCTTCGATTTCATGCAATTCGATGTATTGATTTGCCTTTCAGTTTCTTGTTCCTTTGGAGTCTTGTTGAGAAAGTTTTTATCTGTGCCTATGTGTTGCAGTGTTGTACCTATGCCCTTTTCAAGGAGCCTCAAGGTCTCTGGTCTAATTTCAAAGTATTTGATCCATCTTGAATTGACTCTTGTGCAAGGTGTATATTAATGTATATTAATAAAACATTTTATCAGAGTTTGATGGAAGGTGGAGGACAAGAGGAGCAAGGAGTGGTGTTTGAACACTGGGTACCTCAGAGCATCTCTAGGGTGTGTGTGTGTGTGTGTGTGTGTGTGTGTGTGTGTGTGTATAGCTTTCATTGGACTCTGCTTATATGTGTGTGTCTAATGGTAAGACCAAACACCACTGAAACTAGAAACAGAGAGGCTGAGTAGTGAAACTGGTGACCATGCTGGACATGAGTGCAGCCCCCTTCTTGTCTGTAGCGGTAGAGAATGCTAAGCAGGACACTGCCAGCCTCTTGCTCAGGGATCCTAAGAGTTGATTCTTGGACCTTTTGGGAGAGATACTGTCTTACACAGAATCAGGGCAAAAAAAAAATCAAAATATTCTTCACATATCATACAAAGTAAGGATGATACCTTTTTCAGTAGCCTAACACATATTTCATAATGCACATCACATCTGTCTTGTTAAGTCAAAGAGAAACAAGGACCCTCCAGGGCAAAATCATCAGCTATTCAAAGTATTCTCTATCTTTCCCTGGCTCTTTTCCAATTCTTGCTTCTAGCCCCTTTGGCATGCCTACTTGATAGTAATGGTAATGCCTAATTCTGCCCAGTATCCCTTCCTGGTATCGATACCCAAGAACCTGGTCATCCCACATTTATGTATTAATAAATAGAGAAAATTACATTTTCACTAAAATCTGTTCACAGCAGTGTTATCTCAACTTCAACTTCAATTAAAAGTTCCATTATAAAATCTATCTATCATCTATCACACACACACACACACACACACACACACACACACACAACCTTTAATGATGCTTTTTCTGAGGTAAGAACAAAGAGTAGAGGTCTATACAGATAAGTACAGTAGCAAGCCCTGAAACTTGAGGTGACTCACTTGAAGACCAAGGGAAACTTGACTCAATATTTATGGTGACAGAGGTGGTGACTTAGAAGTCAAAGCCAACTATCCGCCTGCACATAGAAAAGAACATGGTGCCACCTGGGTATGGTGGTCCACACCTATAATCCCAGTACTTGGAAGGCTGAGACAGGAGGATCACAGCCTTGGCAACTTAGCAAGATCCAATTTCAAATTTAAAAAAATAATTAAAGGTTTAGGGATGTAGCTTGGAGGTAGAGCGCCCTTGCAGTGGAGAAAGAAGAAAAGAAAAGAAAAGAAAAGAAAAGAAAAGAAAAGAAAAGAAAAAGAAAGGAAGGAAGGAAGGGGATAAAAAAGGAAGGAAGAAAGGGAGGAAGAAAGCAGAACATAAAAAAAGAAAAGAACATGCTACCCTCTTAGGAATCCATCCATTCTCATTTAACTTTAAAACAGCTCTGCTTCAAGAATTGCTCAAGAAAAGGGAGCTTATTCTATCCATATGCCACCCATTCTGCTTAAACCAGTGCTCCCTCACCCATTATTTCCTGAGCATTCCTTTCCCAGAAACCTTTCCCCCATTGTACCTAACCCAAAGCTAATCTCTGTAATCCTCTCTGTAAACTCTACATATCATGGATAGGAAAGCTTTCGGTCTTGCATATTTAACATGTTACTGTTTCTGCTTTTAGAACAAAACTTCTTTTCTCTAATAAGAGGAAGTACAGATTCATAGCATCCATATTTCATACTGATGCACTGTAATGAAGTTTATGAGACTATTCCTACGCAGGATATTTTCTTGCTGAAAAAGAGAAAGAATATTATTATATCTATTGAGTAACTCTGTCTAGCTCTATGAGGTCTCAAAACAAAAAAAAAAGTTTTGTTTTTTGAGAAATTTAGAGTTTTAAGACAGCTCCTCAGCTCACCACACATAATACAGTTAATAAATAATATTGGCAAGTTATGTTTAGAGATGTGCTCCATTACTTAGAAAGAGGAAGATGGGTTTTATTATATCCAGAAAGAAATCAAATTACATATGTTTTTGCCCGACTCTTCTAAATGATGTAATAAAGAACAAAATGTGTCCTGAGTTACCCAAATAACAGCTGCTCTAGGTCTTTGCATATACAAACATTATTAAAGAACTAGGAAAAATACAGAAATTCATATCCAGGAACAACTCTGTATGTTGTTTATTTTTTTATGGAAAACTCTTCCCAACAAATAGCTAAAAGGAAAATAAGACCATGCAGTATGTGCTTCATGAATATATTAACTTCTTTATAATACTGATATTGGCAATATGAGAGCAGAAATATTTCTGGGACTTTCCTAGTATTATGAAGTTGATAATGCCAATTCTAACTTGGTTAGAGCTACCACTTGGAATATATGTGTTGATGGAACTCTGTGGACCATCTAAGTGTACAGAGCTTTCATAAGTGTTCGTTTAAGGTTTCCCGTGAAAAAAAAATCTATAAAAATATTTCTTTAATGTGTGTCATTATTCCTTAGGAATATGGGTTTGTGGATTCATAGAAATGTGAAGAACTCATACACACAGGTAGCTAAGATAGTATTGATGCTGGACAAATGAAGAAGGATCTTATTTGAGGAAATTCTGCTTTGAAATCTGTGCCTCCTTTACAGGCTTTCTATCAGAACTCAAACATCTATGCACAGCGTGAAAATTTTACATCCAGTTATCCAAATAACTTAGAATGGATCTTGGGCATCATTTAATATAGCTGAATGTTGACATATAGGATGTTGTTCTATGTCTTCAAAATATCTGCTATTTTGATCTGTTTAAAACGCATTATGCTCATCATAAGGTGCTGTTTCTCCTCTCACTCATTTCTTTTTCCTCTTTTCTCTCTTTTCTATCCACATTCGAAATACCATACCAGTTTTCTGATGCCTGATATTGATATTCATTCATCCCACTTCAACCACAGGTCATGGAGGTCAATAGAATTAGTCAAAACAAGTTTGGGATTAGACTGCGCATCAAATTTCTTACTTAAGAGTATATACTTCATCTTCTAAAAAGTGAATCGAAGAAGCTATTAAAAATCAATAGAAAATGGAACAGAAACTGTTGTGTTTGATTTTAAGAAAATTGCCATTCTGGGATTATTAATTTATTCATGTATGTCTTATAAAAAGAACAGATAATAACAAAATAGGAACTCAGAAAAAGGAGAAGCCTCAGTTGAGTGAAGAAGTGGACCTAATGAGGGAGGTGGAAGGGGGAAGAGGGAAACACCTCAGTGGTCTAAGATGTACCTACACAAACTTATTGAAGCCAACACTGTGCTAAGCATGGGAAAGAGGGATCAGGGAGGGAAAGGGCAGGAACTGGGGGAAGGCTCAATGAGTACATGTCTGCCTCTATCACCCTGAACTTCAACAAGATGTATGATCATAATGCACCAATATAAAAATAAAAGTAAATGGGATTTTTAAAAGAAAAAAAGAAACCCAACTGTAATTCTAAGCAATAGTCCTATTATTATTATTTTTTTTTTGCATTAGACTTTTGTTCAAGAGAATCAGGTGAAACTGAACCTAGAAAAACACTGGACTCCGATTTTTTTTACATCTTGAATATCAGGATTGAGTCTTTATTTCATAGTTAAAAATGAGTGATAAAATAAATCTTAATATTTAGAAAAGGTTGTAGAAGAAAGAATAGGAGCTTTGCCCCCATTGGCATGGCCCCTGATTGACAGGTTTGAAAGGACTAGAGTGCGCCCCATCGAGGGGAAGTGAAAAGGGTCCAGACAGAGGAGGGTGACATTCAATCAAAAATAAACGCCTGGCAGTGAGCGGGACTGTTGCGGTGGCTTATATCGCCACACTGTGAATATCCACAAATCATCTGCAAAGCAGGACCACAGCCTGCAGCACCACGCTTCTCGGGCGATGATTTCACCGCCTCACAACAGCCCGGAGTCCTCTCTGGACATTCACAGGTCCACATCCTTAGACAGATATGGCACCGGAGCATCATAAACCAAAAGGCATTTACAACTCTTTTTACCTACTGCAGGATGAAAGGGTAACGTTATTTTCTCTTCAAAATATGAGGGCATTCAAAATGCTCTCCTGGTTCGGGAGGAAGAGTTACAGTGAACTGCTACAGAAACATCCCTTTCCATTTATCAAACACCCTCTCCTATTAAAATTATATTAAATACAAATGTGAAAAAATTTAAAATGATAACTTGCCACCAGAGCGAAGGAAGGATCTTGATATTCAGTGACCTATTTTAATTTTTTTTAAGTGGGCTTTTTTACTTCTGCTAAATCTAAGTTTAAATCTTTAATCCAAATGAGCATTTTCGTTCTGGTATGTAAATTGTCTTTTCTACGTAGATTATTTTACTTGCCTTGCCAATTTTTCATTCTGTAGTGTTTATAAGATAGATTTTTTTTTTGCATTCCAAACTGCTTCGATAACACTTGATAGGAACCTACATTAAAATAGTCAAGTTATTAAAATTAAGTATTAAGTACCAATTCTTGACTTTAATAATAGCCTTGCTGCAAATGCGGCTCCATTTAGATCTCTGCTATTGGAAGGCATACCCCATATTTCAGATGTAGATAGCTTACACTTGACTCTTGTTTTCATTTAGAAATTTCTGCTCTAATGTGGGAAACCCATGATTACTTGTAACACTTCACCTTTTAAGTACTGCTGTAATAAGTTTCTTACATTTTTAGTATAGTCCACATTAATTTACTTGTGCAACATTAAATACATATTTATTGGTTATCACCGGCGCCAAGTGCTGCCTTAGCAGCTGAGAGGACAAAGAAGACTGGGAAACGTCCCCTTGTCCTTATAGAACTCACAATCTATAAGGAACAGAAATGTGACAACTGTAACATGATAGGATAGAAGCAATAATGTTATATGCGATTATATGTAATAAAATAGCATAAAGTTATATACAACGCTGTACGGAAGAGGAGAAGGATAGATTATTCATGGCTGGCGGTACACAGGCTACTAACTCTGTTCAGAGTAAATTATTGCAAGAGAATTCTGTTTTCCAAATCAACTGAAGATTAAAGAAAATGCTAAAAGTAGCTATCGGCATTTTCTTTCTCCAGTGCTTTAGAAATAATATTTTGGGGGTTTTACCTTCCATCCTAGATCCCTGCCTTTAGATCCACTCTAATTCAGCATGTTTTTAGGTCTCTGGGTTTCATTCTCACCAACTTTCCTATTTATAGAAATAATGGCCAGTGCCAATTGTAGAAACTATTCCTTGCTAAATTTGGAATGAAAACCTTTCATTCATCTTAGATAAGAAATAGTCCTTTCAAAATCATTTGGATAGACTTTACTGCCATGAGAGTGCTTCTTTAAAACTCAGTCACCTGGAAAGCTTCAAGTATGTCTCCTTGGGAAAGGAAATATTCTAAAAGCAGGTGACTTAGAGTTTCTCCACAGAGAAATCTCAGACCAGCCATCACTTATTTACATGAAGACTGAGAGTCAAAGCGACCACCTTTTAATCTAAGTGGTTTAAAATTTTATGTGGTAGATGATGAAATTAATGGAAATTTTACCCAAAAATAAAGTTTTTTATCTCGATGCATATGAGATCAAAAGTAAAAAATAAACCATTGAATTTTCACTCCTTGTGCGAATAATACTGTGGGCAAAGGGATCCAGCAAAATCAAACTGCATCACTCGGAGCAAGCTGGAACTCGAGAACAAGGGATCTGCAAGGAAGAGGTGCCCTTTCCACTCGGCATCTTACACAAAAGCCACAGAAAAGCTACCAATGTGTTTATCCCCTCCCACTAACCTGTGCCCTACACAATGGGCGAGTGAAAGGGGAAATAGCCCTATGAATATCCTGCCCTCCTGTAGCTCTCCTTTTTCAATAAGCAAGTATCAAGTATGAAGTAGGGCATACACACACACACACACACACACACACACACACACACACACACATACGCATGCTCAGGATACAAATAGTTAAGCGTAGGTGCCAGCTCTTTAAGGTGGCCCTGGGAAATGATAGCTTTTAGCACTTGGTAAGCTTGGGGATCCCTGGTTCTCTGAGAAGTTGAGTGTAGCTTTTGTCCTAGGAGGTAAAGAACCTTCTTCTGTCATTAAGAAATAAAAAAGTTATACATGAGCTTTTATCAAATAAGTAGTATTTTTCTCAAAGCCGTTATATCCTGTTAGAATAAAATATTATACCTCATTAAGCACTTTGGAGAAAACATATATATGTAAATGCATACATGTATGCATATATTTTATATACACATTTATGTGTATAAACATGTTTATTTATGTATACATAGTATATGTATATGTCTGTATACATGGTTGATGTATATGTATGTACACATATATATGTATGTTACATATGTATAGAAATGTATATATGTATGTTTATATAATAATATGCATGCATACATACATATAAAACATGTTTTATATATGCCCAAATATATAAGTAATATATATATTAAACATGTACAATTTTTATATATACATATACATAGAGAGAGAAATAGTAAGTTTCAGTTTAAAAACTGAAACTCTCTCTTTCACAAGTGTGAAAGGAGATAGGCCTATGTATAGTCACTGCCAACCTAGGACACTCCATTTTGCCCTCATCTCCAGTAATGACATCCATCCGAACACCCTATCAAGGAATCTGCACCCTGGCGGGATTGAGGTGAGGATGCTCTTCACACGTCCTTTGATAACACAGGTGAGCTGAGCCCCAGAACCTTTGAGTGCAGTGGTATTTTGTGTTCATTAGGCTTGACAGAGCAGGAAAATGAATAGGATCTTCATATGCATGACTCCTGGAAACCCTGCCTGCCAGCTCCCAGGTGAAGCCGAAGCCGCCGCACAGTGGAATGCTCATTAGAGTGGGAAGCTCCAATAATCAATCCCCAGAAACTGTTCTTTACTCAGTTGAAGGATGATGAGATAAAGAAGTCATGTGTGACTGGGAGCAAAATGAGAAACAAGCCCTGATAAATTGTCACAGAGACTGAGTAGAAGAAGCCACGCATTGCATCTATAGGAAGGAAAGCGCAACTGAAAGCCAAGAGAAAGAGCCACACACTCCCACGAATCCCCACTGTGTGGTGCTCGCCACAGGCCAGGGCTCTGAGAGGTGGACAGGTAAGAAGTCAAGAGGTCACGCTGCTTCTGGCTTCTTATAGGACTGCAGCAAGTCTAAAGGGACTTGTCAGATGCTCTGGGGAACTGATGCTTTGGTTTTCTGGCATGGGTTGGTACCATGTTTTAGAGAAGAAATAGGTATAGCTTGCTATAATTGCAGCTGCGTATATTCACTACAACAAATGCTGTATATTCACAGACATGAAATAGGAGTAAAGGTTTCGTCTTAGTTCACTCAAATGTTCATGAATGCTTTGTGTCGCATTTTTATGGGATACACTAGGAAACCAAACAAAATATCTTTGATCACTAGCCTGAACACTAGTGAAGGAGGGTACCATCATCAATGAGAGAGGGGGGGGGAGGAGGGAGGGAGGGAGGGAGGGAGGGAGGGAGGGAGAGAGAGAGAGAGAGAGAGAGAGAGAGAGAGAGAGAAGGAAAGAGGGAGGGAGGGAGGGAGAGAGAGAGAGAGGGAGAGAGAAGAGGAAAGAAGAGGAGGGGGAGGAGGAGGAGGAGGAGGAGGAGAAGAAGAAGAAGAAGAAGAAGAAGAAGAAGAAGAAGGAGAAGGAGAAGGAGAAGGAGAAGGAGAAGGAGAAGGAGAAGGAGAAGGAGAAGGAGAAGGGAAGGAGAAGGAGAGGAAGGAAGGAAGGAAAGAGAGAGAGAGAGAGAGAGAGAGAGAGAGAGAGAGAGAGAGAGGAGGAAGAAGAGGAAAGAAGAGGAGGAGGAGGAGGAGGAGGAGGAGGAGGAGGAGAGGAAGGAAGGAAAGAGAGAGAGGAGGAAGAAGAGGAAAGAAGAGGAGGAGGAGGAGGAGGAGGAGGAGGAGGAGGAGAGGAAGGAAGGAAAGAGAGAGAGGAGGAAGAAGAGGAAAGAAGAAGAGGAGGAGGAGGAGGAGGAGGAGGAGAAGAAGGAGAAGAAGGAGAAGGAGAAGGAGAAGGAGAAGAAGGAAGGAGAGAGAGAGAGAGAGAGAGAGAGAGAGAAAGAAAGAAAGAAAGAAAGAAAGAAAGAAAGAAAGAAAGAAAGAGGTACATATTACCTGGAGTGGTCTAGGGTACTCTTCGAAGAGGCAACATTTGATCAGAGGTTAGAATTAATTGTCTAAAAAGAAAGGAAAACTTGAACTTCAAGACACATTTGTGGTTTTTACTTTATCATCCTCTCTCAGCTGGGTCGTGAAAAGGTAGAAAATTCCTTAGGAGCCCAAGACCAGAGAACTTTTTTTTATATACTGGGGATTAAATCCAAAGTTGTTCTACCTCTGAGTTACACCCCAGCCTCTTTTTTATTTTTTATTTTATTTTTTTTCTTTTAACAATTTTTAACATAAATAGTATACATTTAAACTATATTTGGTGCCCCCTCTCCCTCCTCCCGTTTTCCCTTCCCCCTGCTCACCAAGGGTTGTCCAGGATAACCATGTCATATTCATAATTTTACACATATTTGGATGTAGACCCTCATTAATCAAGATTAGCCTTCCTCCTCTCCTATCTTTCCATTCAAACTTTGCTGATATTTCCCCTCCATTTCTGGAGTCCCACTGGTATCCTCTGTGTTTCCTAGTTTGGGCGTATTAGAGAAAACATATGTACCTTCTTCTGTGCTTGGCTGGTCTCACTTAACATAATGTTCTCCAGGGCTTTCCATCTTCTTGCAAATGATATAATTTTGTTCTTCTTTATGGCCGAATAGAATTCCATTGTGTGTATTTCCCACAGTTTTGCAATCTATTCATCTGTTGATGGTGGTCTGGGTTGGTTCCATATTTTGGCTATTACAAATTGTGCTGCTATGAACATAGGTATGCATATGTTGCTGTATTTCTCTGATTTCAACCCCTTTGGAAAGATACCCAGGAGTGGTAGGGCTGGATCATATGGTGGATCCATTCCCAGCTTTCTTAGGAATCTCCACACAGATCTCCATAGTGGCTGAACTAGTTTGCACTCCCACCAACAGCGTAAAAGCGGGATTCAGAATGGCAACTGAGGAACACAGCACTTCTCAGTAGCTGAAACAAATAAAGTTCAGCTACTTAGAAGTGTCTTAATCAACAAAATAATTTTTTTTTATTTTAAAAGAAGATCTCACTAAGTTTCTGAGGAGCCTATGATACTATTTCACCCACCCAAGTACTGGGATTACAGGCCTGTCCCACCACGCCTGGTTTAAAGCCCAGAGTTCTTAAATGTACTCTTTCAAACTACCAGTAGTAGAATGCACATTGTGGCCAGACACTGTGCTCAGTAGGTCTAAGCCCTTATCTCCTGCAATCCTGGCAAATCTGTAAGTGAGATATCATGATCCTCATTTTACAGATGAGATCACAGAGAATCACGGGGGTTAAGAAACCAGCCCGACATACTGAAAAGCAAGTGACAAGTTTAGATGCATCCTGAGGTCTCTGCCTTCTGGCCCTTAACCAACACACTTACTCCATGTTGAGTGCCCGTGTTGCCGCTGAATTTCAAAACCATTTTCCTCTTCACTTGATAATAACTTGAAACAGCCTGGAAGACATCTTCTTTCTCCCTCTTGTTCATTCTAAAGTGAATCTCATCTCTCTGAACTTGCTCTGGTAGTCACAACTCCCAGAAGAAGGGGCAGCAGTAGGGCAGAATGGCCGAAAATGGCCTATAGCAAGCATCAGCTAAGCCTGGCAAGCTGAGACAGCAGCTTAGGAGGGGGGCAGGGCTCAGAAGAGCCAGTTGAAGACATTGATCAAGACACTGAATTCCATGCAGAAATTAGAGATTAAAGGACCCCGCAGGCAAGATGCAGAGCTTATACAGAAGAAATATTTAGTGCAGTGTTAAAAATTGGAAATGACAAGGAGACATCTGCCCTCTCCTGCCTTGTCCTGATTTTTCTCTCTCCATTCATACTTTGTCCCAACACTGTAACATTTTTCTCATAAATCAAAGGATTTTAAAGAATCACTACCCTTAGCGGGGACCAAGAGAGAGCACATGCCAAGAGTCTGAACATGATGCCCTCCGTTCACCTGAGCTGGTTCCAGGTACCCCTTTCCCTTTGCAATTATGTATTCCAGTATGTTCCAACAAATAAAACCTCAGATGAGGAAGATGGATAGAACAAAGATCCTCTATCATTTATAATGGCTTTATAATTACTATGGTTATTAACGTGAAATAGAGCTCACCAATGAGATATTATCTATCCTCTTTGCATTTGGAGCAAAAAGAGGAAACAAGTGAAGAAAGGACGCTGCAAGGCTGTGCCAAGAGGAAGAAAAGGACAGGACAGCACACATTCTGCTCCCGACACCAAAGTCTCAGGTTGCAAATGACAGAGACATCCAGCCAGCCTTGGTTGTTTTTTAGGTTGGGTTGTGACTTGTGCATATTTATTCTTATATGTGAGAACTCTGGAGAAATAAAACTTAAAAGGCTGTTTAATGCTATAAGTTTTCAAAGGTGGTGAGATTCTTTAGTTAGTAGTAAGATTATGCTACTGGTAGTGTTAGTGGTAAAAGTAGTACTGCTACTGGAAATTTTAATAAAACCTAGTAAATAATAAGACTCCTGACTCCTAGAAATTAGAAGAAAAACCTATAAAAATACTATATTCTTTGAAGCACATAAAAACGTCTCTGTGTCAAATATTTTTATTTTCTCTTTACATTTTAAAATTTCAGAATATATTAATATACTCTTTCTACGATGAGCACATCAAACTAATGATAGTGAATTCAGTTAACTTTCCAGTTAATTTACCTGGTGTCCTTCCACCTCTACATCCTGGTCCAGCACCTGAGCATAAGACGTCAGCAGAAGAGGAAGCTAAGAACTGAGACGGCAAATCCCAATGACATATCCAGGGCTCAGAAAAGCAAAGCAAATATGCAGTGGACAAGCACAGGCAGAGAGAGCCATCAAAAACTGTCAGCAACTTAAGTCTACACAACCAACAAAGAGGTCCCAGTAGACTCCTGGATGTCCAAGGGAATAAGACAAGCAAGAAAGTTAATATTTAGACATGAAAAAACAATACCAAGAATTAAATTACTTATGATTTGGATCTGAAATGCCCCCCCAAAATTCATGTGATGGGGGCTTGATTCCCAAGGCAGCAAAGATCAGAAATGGAGCCTCAATACTGGATCATAAAGGCTCTGACTTCATTAGTTCATTAATACATCAATGGACTCCTTTGTAATGGGTTTAGGGGGAGGGGTGTTGCTATAAAGGTAAGCTCTCTTTCTCTCTGTGCTCCCTGACCACTATGAGATGAACACCATATTCCTCCGCCATACCTTCCACAGGACCAGAAACACAAAGCCAAGTGACCCAGGACTGAAACCTCTGAAACCATGAGCAGAGACAAATCTTTTCTCCTTTCATGTCTTTTTCCATAGGTAGTTTGGTCTCAATGATGGACAGCTGACTATCACAATACTTGGTATTGAGTCCAAATAACTGTGCTCTGAACAAGGGGACGCCAACGCCCTTCTTTGTGTCAGGGTCCTGGTGTAAATGAGCCCAGCCTCTAGGTGAAGAACTATCTGCTGGAAACGTGTGCATATAGTTTATTGCACAGGGGCGCAGAGCCAAGGCGGCGAATAGAGATTGAAACGCAGCCCAGGTTCTGCTTGCCAAGCCTTATGTGCTGTGTGAGGCTGGATCCACCCAGGGAAAGGGCACCTTTTTCCGATCCTCAAAACTAGCCCTCTTGCCAAGTCATGAGCCAGTGGAACTTGAGAAATGTATCATTCTAATTTCCTACAAAGGAGCTCGTTGGACTGGCAGAGACTCTGGTGAAGGAGAAAGAAACTCATATTCAGGATGGGGATATTATTGTTAGAGAGAATGAGAGTGAGATATAATGGAAAAGAAATGGAAAGAACAAAGAGACCAAGTCAAGATATTATGAAAATTGCTTTAAAGAAAAGTTTATTTCATGATTTTTTTCTGACCGCTATCTTGCATTTCAGGAGCCCCTCAAAACTAATATGGATTTGAAATTTTAAAGTTGAATTGCTCCACTAGTTAAGATTAGGCTTCTCTCTTGGTAACAGAAATCTGCAAAAGAGTAGTTTAGCCAAAATAGAAATCTACACTTCTGTCGTGTTGAGGTTTGGATATGCACAGGGCAAAGGTGGCATCTGGAACTCAGTGTGGGTACAGGCAGCCAGCTGTGGAGTCTGCCTTGTCTTCTGGTCCAAGATGAGAACCCAGCCTTCATATCCATGTGTTAAGTAAAAGGATTGAAGAAGTGAGAAAGGCCCCAAGCCATCACCTCTTTAAAAATTTCTCAAGGCTACTAAATTATTCTCCAACTAATATATCATTGGATAGAATGTACTCACAGGGCCACAGCTTGCTGCAAGGGAGGCTGGGAAATGTGTTATTTCTTATAAACCTAAGCCTGGTTAAAATCTAGGGAGACCTAACAGGGACTAAGTGGATCTTTGAGCAGAACAGTAGCCTTGAATGGAATGACAAAAGTTGAATTGTAAAACAAAGCCCAGGGAGACAACCAACTAATTGACTAAATATAAATCATGAAATATAAAGCAAATAGGATGGCAAATATTGACTGTACTATTAATTTAAATAATGCTGAATAATTTATCGAAAAATATAATAGTTGACCGTCACGCTCTTGGAACAGTGATTTTACAATTTTCTTGTCCAAAGAAAGGCATGTCTTAAAATTAGAGGAGTGAAAATAATAATATTTTCTTTAAATGTTACTAGATGTATTTTTTTTAAATGACATCTCTTGATTTAGCTTTTACAGCAGACAATTTTAGCCCATGTCTCAGTGACCTAAACCAACAGTGTGGTAAATGGAATTCCACTCCAGTGATCATTATTTCTTCTCTCCTCTTCCTATAATCTCAGCAGCAATCAGCAGAATCGATTTAGCAGGCCTGAGGAGGTCCCAGTCTTCTTGTCTTGTGCTTTTCATGACACCTGGGTGGTAGCCATCATTCTCTCAGGAATGGAATTTTTGCTATAAACCTCCGTGTCTATCTATGAACTAAGTCTTCTTTACGCTGCATTCACTTGCTCATCCACGCTCATGTCCTCTCTACTGTTTCTCTCTGATATGATTGCGTGTGGGGATCTTTATAAATGGAGTGACCCTAAACATTAGACATTGATTGTTAAGGAGTAGGCATGCTTATGAGAAATAACCTGTTCTGTGGGCAGAGGTTTTGAATGCAAATATTGATGAAATGCACAACATCTATTGGACGATAATTCCAATTTTTTTTTTTAGGTGGTACTGGGGTTCCTGGAAACACTTCTACCTCCGGGCCACACTCCCAGACACCTATTTTTATACTTTTTTATTTGGAAACGGGGTCTCTTAAGCCAGTGAAGCTAGCTTCGAACCTGCGCGATCCTCCTGTCTCCACCTCCCAAGTGCGGGGATTACAAGTGTGAGCCACCATGCCCAGTGATAATTCAAAATTTTTATCTTCTTTCTCCCTTAGGATATCTTGACTCCCAAAAGGTATCCCAACCAGATTCCCCTCATCCTGTACACACTTTCTCCTTTTCAAGTCTTCTCTTTATGAACCCTACCTCCACACCACCTCGCAATTGCTCAGGTAAAAGCTCAAAAAAGACACATTTTTAACTTTTGCTCCTACCCTTGCTATCTTTCTTCTATCTCTCAGTGACTTGCTGGTTGCCATAACTTGAAATTATAACTCAAACCTGTTGCTTTGCCCTACCTTTTCTCCTGTCTTTGGGCCAGGCCACTATTATTTCTTGCTCATGGTACCTACCACACTAGCTATCTGTATCAGTCAGGTTCAGCTGGCTGCTTAAACAAACAGTACCCAAACTTCTGCACCTTCCCACAATAAAAGATTATTTTTATCTGGAAGTCTCTGCTCCATTTAGCCAGCCCAGTGATCAGGTTCCACCATTACCCAAGGTTAAGAGTACAGCATTCAACAAGCAGATAATGGAAGAGAGAACACATAGGTTCACAGATTTTAGATCAAGGGTTTCATGGCCTACCTATTCCCACTAGTATTCACTGGCCCCTCCTAATTACAAGGGAGACTGAACAGTTCCGTCTGCCCCTTTGGGACAGAAAGAAAATCAAAGCTTCCCTGGTGAATATATCACTATGTTTCTGTCACACCTATTTCCTGCTGCTACCAAAGTTAGAATATCTTTTCAAAAAGATTAAAAACCAAAGGATATCACTACCGGGTTTAAAACCCTCCAGTTGCTGCCCCCTGCAATGGCACCAAAATTCAAACTTCTTGCCCTATTTTAAAACTCTCACATGATCGGGGGATCTGTGTGTCTCCTCAGCCCAGACATTTCCATGTTTCTTTTTTTTTTTTTTGACATTTTCTGACAGCCCTCAACACAAGGTCAGCCTTGGATGGGATCTTTGGTACAAACTGATCTCTCCCCTAGAATATTCTTATTCCAGGCCTTCATATCTTTAACCCCTTTTTATCATTCTTAATTATCATTTTCTCACTGTCTATAATCAACTCACTGTACGTAGGTGCCTACACACACAGTACCTATTTATATTAGATTATAATGTTTATTTGTGTTTATAGTATTTATAATTATGAGATAACAGCTGATATATTATTAATTATTTTCTGAATCCCCTCACTTTGTTAGGACCGGGGAACTGGTATATTTTATTTATTGGGAAATGCACCATTAGTGAGGATCGACATATCACAGGCATTAAGACATCAAGTTGTTGGACAAATGAATAAATGGATGAATACCTGTTTCACTTGAATATGAGTTAGGTTTTGATGTTATAAAAGGGACAGAAAGTAATAGGGTTTAAGTATGAACAAAGCTTACTTCTCCCTCAAGTAAGAGGTATACACAGCCTACATGTAAGCAGTTCAGGCTATTCAACTGTCCCCAGGGCCAAAGCCCCAGGTCCTCTCTGCCTTGCAGCTCTCCTTTCCTGGAGATTTTGCCTAATCAAACTAGTCCACCATGGCTCACAGCTCTGCCACACTCCAGGCAGCAGGTGGGAGAAAATAGAATCCAACCTTCTCAGGACTTCAAAGTCAAACACATCATTCCTCTTACACCACAATGCAAAGCGTCATTGCAAGAAAAGACAAAAAAAAAAACAAAAAAAAAAACAGAATCTGCCTAGCCACTGTACCAAGATAAAAATGGGAGTTCTCTTGTTATAAAGAAAGAGGAATACTTGGATAAAACTAACAATCTCGGTCATACTACTTGAAGTATTTTTTTTCCATTAGAATTTTACAGGAAAAAAATCCATAAAATATAAACTGAATTTGCTAAATATATCCATAGCTAGCCAACTACAAATAGTGTGCAAGTATTCTCATATTAGCTATCTACCTATCGCTTTTTAATTCATTAACCATCCTACCATAGCCAAAAGAGCCTAACTGGTGCCCTACCTTTGATTTAACCTCTCTAGTACCTGGTTGCTCTGGTCCCTGTCTCTTACTCACCCCTGCATCCTATACAGCGTTATTTCAATACCCAGGCTGATCTAGATTCTTTTTAGTTTAGAGCCAAGGAACTAATTGTAAAGAACTCTCCACTTCTGGTGTTATCTTTAAAATGCAAAGCCAGGCTCTTTAGTGCAGCAACTTTAAAAATAACACTCTCTGAATTGACAGGCAGAAGCAGACACCAGGCTTAGTTCATACCTGCAAGGTGTGCACACAAGACACACTCTCTCAAGAAACTTCTCTCCAGGCACTCTATGACAGGACTGGAAGAAGCCTCAGATTCTGCAGGCTAGAAGTCTTGAGTTGTGCAGAGGATTCTGAGAACATCACCAAATAACCTACCTCTATTCTAAAAATTCTTCACTTTTATACATCCACCCTAGAGGTGTCTTTCCCACATTTTTGTGCACATTAGAGTTACTTTGTCTTTCCTTGCAATGGAGAAAGTCCCATTCTATGCTTCTAATAACATAGTTAATTATAAGTGCCAATCCCTGTAATTTGCTATCAAATTCATTATAAGAAGAGTAATATTATGAGTCGCTGAAATTTAAGTATCTTTAAGTTTTAACTCTTCTTTGGGATTCAGTTTTCTTATATGCAAACAGAATCTCCCTTATGTCCACTCTGAATCTCTTATACTAACTCAGAACCTTTGAGAACAGACCACAGTTATATTAGAACTGGTGAAAGCTGCCTGGAGCGTTCAAGGCCATGTATAATTCTCAACAATGCCCACGGATTGGCATTATCTTGAAGTGATCTCTGTAAAGAGTTTTTCTCTATTTTGGCATGCATTTGAATTTGTGCTGTGATTCAGTCAAGGTAAATATTACAATATAAACCTAATACATAAGTCAACATACCTCGTAATACAAAGAAATGCTGACAGATTAACTGTGTCATTTTCTTGAATAAACACATACTTAGAGATTATAATCAGCTTTTATATTTTAGTTATTTATAGTAGCTATGAAATGATGAATTTGTGTATGTGTGTGTGTGTGTGTGTGTGTGTGTGTGTGTGTTTTACTGGGAACTGAAACCAAGGACATTCTACCTCTAAGATATCTACATCTTCAGCCCTATTTTATTTTATTTTGTTTATTAAAACAGAGGCTTGCTAAGTTACCACATGCTGGCCTAGAACCTGAGATCTACCTGTCTCAGCCTCCCAAGTACTGGGATCACAGGTGTGACCAAAAGCTTAGCATCAGCTTTTGAAATCCATATGGAGGACCATTTTGGAGGCCCTGAGGCAACCTTCTTCATGGATTTTCTAGTTAAGCAGAGAAGTAGTAAAAAAAAAAATCTGTGACATTTAATTAGGTTTCTTTGCCATGGGATCATTACTGTAGACCTTTCAATGTAGATGGCTAATCACTGCCTTAGGCAGGCATATTTTATTGCCCCAAATTTGAAATGAATTCTAATAAGGGCTGAAGAAATGGTTTTAGATAATTTTGAAAAGGTTGATCAGAGAAAATAGAAAAAGAAGTTCATGATGATAAACAATATATCATTTTCAGGCTTTTTTTTTGTAATGAGTATTGAATGCAGGGGTGTCCTACCTCTGGACTATACTACCCCAGCCCTATTTTATTTTTTGTTTAAAATATGGTCTCGTTAGCCGGGTTAGCATTTGGGAGGCTGAGACAGAAGGATCTGTTCACAGACAACCTCAGCTACTTAGTGAGGCTCTTTGCAACCCAGTAGGACCTGGTTTCAAAATAAAGAATAAAAAATAGGGCTGGGACTGTAGCTTGGAGGTAGAATGACCCTGGGTTCCATCTCCAGTATCACACACAAAATTATATATATATATATATATATATATATATATATATATATATATATATATATATATATTATATGTATAGTCTTGTTAAGTTGCTGAGGGCCTCATTAACTTGCTAAATCTGGCCTTGAACCTGCAATCCCCCTATCTCAGCCTCCCAAGTACTACAATTACAGGTATGCACCACCACACGTTACTCATAGACTTTTTTTTCTCTAAAATAATCTGAAAGAACAAGCGCCTTAAGTTGGGAAATTCTGAGAAGGAATTTGAGCTATTTGTTTTTGTATACAGGGCCTACTATTTATAGCGATCATGATTTCTAGAGGGATTTCTTCTATTTTGTTCTACACCAGTCTGGTCCAGAGTTTACATTTTTCCACACAGTCAGAGATTTCATCTTATCAAGCATCAGCTTGCTATGAAAGTTCAGTCTTCTCTCAATTCAATTTATTTCTTTTTCTCTGTTTTTAAGTAGGGGAACAGAAGTTCCAACATAAAAAAAGAAGAATATCGCTTCAGATTTTGGAAATGAGAATGGAGATCGCAGATCTTCTAGATTGAAATGAGCTAAACAGTGGGAAATACTTGTCCTCATATGAGTTATTAGTTCAGCTTTTCTTAAGAAACAGAGCCCCAGTGGGGAATGCCATGATATGAAGTTAATGGAACATATACCACCAATATCCTTTTTTAATAATAAAATCTACTTGTGCCAAGTAGAAAAAAACTCATGGAGACAAAAAGAGCTGAGTTAATTATTGCTTATTGGACAAGACATTGTTTTGCAAAATTATGCTTCCTCAGTCTGTTTAGCTCACCACTACTGGGAAAACCTTTTTTTAATTTTTGAAAATGTGTGCAATAAAGGTATCCCAAGATATGGCAGGAGATGATGAAATGGGAGAGTTAAAATAGGACCAAAGGCCACACTCTGAAATTCTTTTTTTATGATATGATTTTGCTTTTTATTTTTATTTATTTATTTTTTTATTGGTGCATTATATTCATACATCATATTGGGGTAAAATACTTGTGTGTAGAGACATGCACACATTGCTGATTTAACCCCTACCCAATTCCCACCCCATTCCCTCCCCTTCCCTCCCTCCCTTGCTCGGCTTAGTGGTTGACTTCGATATGTTTAAGTACATTGTGTGTTTTAGAGATTTTCCTCTTCCCCCCTCCTTTCTCCTCCTTTAGGTTATCTTGTTTGCTCCTCTATAGGATTTTCTTTTTCATCTAGAGTTCGTCCTATGACCCATTTCTCCCTAACTCTCACATATTAGGAAAAGCATCTGATTTCTTATATTTGTGACTGACTAATCTCACTTAGCATAATGTCCTCCAGTTCTATCCATTTCCCTGAAAATGATGTAATTAAATTGTTTTTTTTTTTTTTGATGGCTGAGTAAAATTCTTAATAAATCGCTAAACATATATGGCGGTTTCAAAACAGAAACATTTAACTGCATTTGAGACATTTTACACTCAGATTTTCTCTAATATAATCTGTATACGTATCTCAAACAGGGAATTTGATGCAGGAGATCAGGTGCAAACATGCAAAAGTAACTAAAAAATCTAAAGCAGAACAAGCCTAGAGGGCCAAAGTAGGGAGGCTGATATACAGAGATGAGTTACCGCTCTGCTACTGCTGAGTTCTTGTCTCTGCACCTTTTAGGGAAGCTTAGGTGGTAGGTTCTGAGTCTACCTGAAGGGCCACCTTAATCAAAGCTGAAACCACTACCAGTATTTTTTTTTTTTTTTTTGGTGGTACTGGGGTTCCTGGAAGCCCTTCTACCTCCAGGCTACACTCCCAAACCTATTTTATACTTTTTATTTGGAAACAGAGTCTCGTAAACCAGCGCGGCTGCCTTCGAACCCGCGCGATCCACCTGTCTCTGCCTCCCAAGCATGGGGATTACAAGTGTGCGCCACCACGCCTGGCTGCCAGTATTCTTAATGGCTGCTGGCAGTGTGGCCATTGTAGGGCTGTCCCCTCTACTGTGGGCAAAACTCCACCAGAACCCTCAAGGAAGAGGAAGCCTCTTCTCTTTCTTCCTCTCCTCATTCTTCCACTAGTTCCTACCCTGGTAGAACATGACCTGAAGTTGGCGGCATGACAGCCTGGAAATGCAGTTTGCAGGCTAACAGAGTCCCCCATAATATATGGAAGAGTATAAAGGAATGGGGGTAGGAGCAAAGACAAATGGGTGACATTCAACCTTGCAATGGGATGCAGAAATCAGACTTGGGGGCTATAGAAATAAGTGAAAGAGACAAAAAATAAGATGAAAAAGTATTGATTCATTTGAATATTCTGGAAATTCACGAGGGAAATTTTGGGGCAGTAATTTTACTTCTAGAATGACTGGTAAATTTGGAGTGTGTGCCTTATTGATTAAAAAAATACCTTATAGTTTTACTTAAAGAACTCTTTTTTTCTTTGCCTGACTTTTGATTTTGGTTCAGGAAGGTCTGTGTTTGTTTCCTAATTTTTTCTTTTCTTTCTTAAATACTTTTGTTAGCATAATGTAATTATTTTGAGAACATCTATGTTCCAGTACCCATTTCAGGTAGGGCTATAGTTTCACAACTAAATCAGGTGGGACTACCAGCTATAGGATATACAATACAGTATTAATTTTATTTCATCCTTTCAAAAACCCTATAGTTACCATTAATAAATATAGGTACTACTATAAATATAGGTACAGATGGAGAGCAAAGAAGAACAGAAGATTGTCTTTCACAAAGTAACATGAATAGTAAGAGGTAGGCCAAGACTAGAATCAGGACCCAGACAGAATGACAGAAACTTGAGCTTTCAACAAATCTAAACCTTACAATTAAGGATAAATTAGTTTACAGCTGTGCCGGTGACTCAGAACTAGAGGGGATTTGTCTACGATGACTTTTAAGAGAGACTCATTCTCATCTTGCACACTGGAATAAGAAGTAGAAAAGATATAAAGAGCATTTTAAAGGTTATTTGAGGGAAAAGGAGGAGGAAACAGGAACTACAGTGAAAATAAGTAGGACTCACAAAGAGATGATAGTTCATGGGGTTACCTTGATTAAAAGAACCAGAAGAGTCTTTTAGATAAGAGAATGTGTTTTTCAATCAAGATAAGAGACTGTGTTTTTCCTACCAGCCCTCCTTACTATTTACATAGAAACATGTAGGATGAGAAAATTTAACTAGATTTCTCTTTCTAAATGCTGTAATCAAGTAAACGGGTTGATTTCAATTATCTAAAGGAAATAGGAAAGAAAACAAGTACTCCCATAAATGAGAAATACAGCTCTGCTTTTAGGAACAGAAATATTCACAAGCAATACATCCTCCATCTGTGCTGTGGTCCTACACAAGGGAGAGAGCTGGCAAAAGCAGGTTTGAACTGATGGCTGTCTGTCCTGTGGACCTTGATTTAAGTCACTGCAGATGGTAGTGATTTCTTAGGTGGGTAGGCAGGTGGTAACCAGTGTCTTCTCTACTGGCCCGTAATATCAGAAATTGAATAAATGGTAAAAGAAAACCACTAAAATATGAGCTAATTAAGCAAGGTAACATAATGCCAATGTCTGCAACCAGGAAATTCCTGGAGCGAACGGAAGTGCCTTACACATTCAGAGGAGAGAACAATGACAGAGGGCCAAGAGCTTGATTATCCCTCACCAGGATCATCACTTCTGGTTAAATTTTATGAATATTGATTAGTTATTAATGAGTCACATAAAGAAGATAAATAGAAAAGAATTTCTCCTTTGAGGGGCATTTCAGAATGCCCCCAAAACATGAGAAACAAACATTTTATATACTGAATTGAGTATTTCTCATGCCAATCAGACCAGGGCCTATAACATGTAATGTAGTGTCATGAATTAAAGGAGAAAGATGAGCCAGGCCTGGCAATGCACACCTGTAATCCCAGTGCTTGGGAGACTAAGGTAGGAGGATCGCAGGTTCGAGGCCTTGGCAACTTTGTGAGATCTTGATTCGAAATAAAAAATAAAAAGGGCTAAGGATATAGCTCAAAGGCAGAATGTTCCTGGCTTCAATACATATTACAATGAGAGAGAGAGAGAGAGAGAGAGAGAGAGAGAGAGAGAGAGAGAAATAGATTTTTTTAGGAAAATTCAAATAGATAGATAAATAGATAAAACTTAGAAAAGAGATCAAAGTGTGTCATGGACTACAGAGGGAAATCAAACCCATGGAGGAAGAGAGGCTTTGGACTGAAGCTCTTAAGTAGTCCCATGTGCTGTTAGTAGATGTGTGGGAAAAGAGTAGGAAGAGGATAGATGGCATCTACACAGGGGTGGTAGGTGAATAAATGTGTCGCTGGTAAGTCCAGTTGTTTCTAATTCAAAGGAAGCCAGGAATGAGTCTCCCTGGTTTTTTGTTTTGTTTTTTTGTTTTTTGTTTTTTGGGGGTTTTTTTGGATTTTTTTTCTGCTCTTGAGGTCGTTATTATTGTTGTTTTCCAAAGTGATGGTGGAATAGAATCAGATGCTATTCAGTTTCTTTTGTTCTATTCAGTTTCTAGGACCTAGTTTCGAACCGAAGATATGTTTGATGGACTGATAAGAGGACTGAAAAATGAAATAAAAATAAAAATGCACTTTACCTGCCCCTGACCTTCCAACTACTCTCCCAGCCACACTCACGTCTCAGTAGATCCTCAAAACAAAAGAATCTGCTGATCTAGGTGTGATGGCCCATGCTTGTAATCCTAGTACTTGGGAGGCTGAAACAGTAGAATTGCAGGTTCGAGAATCGCCTCAACAAGCAGTGAGACTCTAGGCAAACTATTTTGAAATAAAAATAAAATAGGATTAGGGATGTAGCTCAGAGGTAAAATGCCCCTGTGTTCCAGCCCCAGTGCTGAAAAAAAGAAAAGGAAAGGAAAGGAAAGAGAAGAAAAAAGAAAAGAATCTGCTGCCTTCTAAAGATAGCAGGCAAACAAAATAAACTGTATTTTATCTGCTAGATGGAAGAACTTAATCTCAGGTGAGACTTTTACAAGTCACCCAGTTCAAAATTCTAGTAGTAAAATTGAAAGTCAAAAGAGTTAAGTGACTACTGCAATCTCACGTGGCCAAAAAGAAGTAGAACTTTTGTTTTTTGTCTAACCAGAGAGTTTCTAAACCAGACTCTGTCGTTGCAGGAGCTCTCTCTCCCATGCAAAGCTAGCTCCTACCGCCACTCTTGTATTTTAAGAAACAATGTCCATATTTGCTCTGATATGAGATCTGTACAAGACCTGCCAGAGTCATCGGGCAGCAGAGATCAGAACCTAGCAGAGGCACGGTTTACAGAGTCCAATTACTCATCTCTATTGCCATTGTTAACCTCTTGACCCAATCAGCTCATTATTAGCGCCTGTTTATTCATCTGGAAAAATGGGAATAATATTACTGACTCACTTCAAAGAGTCCTGGAGATGAAATAATAAAACTATGAAAATGTTTTAGAAATTGAATGGTGTAGTAATTGAACTAAAAGCTAATAAATCACCATTAGGCAACTGAAGACAAAAATATTTGCGATTCATAATAACTAGGGCCTTAGTCTTAAAACCCTGACCTCTAAAACAAAGTACTACATCATAACACTACAAAATATTGAAATCTATAATTTTATTAAATATTAATAATATGATTTTCCTTCATTTAAATATACTAAGGGAATGCTCATTGTATTCTTAATGGTTTAAAATGGTATTATGTAAGCAAATCTTTGAACTTCCCAGGAGGTAAACATTTGATATTTATTGCTAATCTACTCCATATGATGTGAACAAAATATTTAAGTGAATGTTTCCCGGAGGTTACACCACCTCCAGGAAACACAACGTAAATTTGCATAATCTTCAGTCTTTACGTGTTATATGGATTTTCCCTGGTATTTAAACATCCTCAAACTTCCAATGCTGATTTCTATCTCAAGATTAGAGTTTACTGCTGTGTTTTTTGCCCACTCTGATTAAAATAGCATTAAAACTGTACATCAGTGTGAAATAATCATTCAAAACACTATTTTTGAGCCTAGTGTCATAGTGTACCCTTATAATCCTAGTATTTGACAGACTGAGAAAAGAGGATTGTAGGTTCAAGGTCAGCCTGGGCAGCTAAGCAAGATATTGTTTCAGAATAAAAAAAAATAAAGTAGGGCTGAGAATATATCTTGGAGGTAGAAACCCCTGGGTTCAACACCAATACCACACAAGAATATGACTTGTGGTTTTAATTTCAGTAAATATACATTAGTACCTACTATATACCAGGCACTCAATTAGCTACTTTGACATTTCATTCATGTAGTAGTCCTGAGAGAGGCCTATTAAAATAAAAAAAAAAATACATTAGGTCTTTTCTCCTTATATCACTATTGTTATTTAATTATTTTGATATTGTAATCTCCTCAAACACATCATTAGCCACCTACAGTTTTATATTTATTCTAAGGGAAGAAGTTTATTAAAATTGATATTTCATAATTGAAGTTAGTAAGAAAGATATGAGTCCTCAGTGACTGAATTTATAGAACCATGGCACAATTAGAAATTACCCAAAGGATCTGGTGAGTTAAACTCATCTTTGCTGATGAAAACCATCACATTGCTTTAGGAGAATACCGGCAGAAACCACTCTGAGATCTCAACCACATAGATTATTCAAGAGGAAGAATAATTCCAGCCCAGACTGGATTGGCCAAAGTGGCATTAGGGAAATTGACCTAGTTCTCATGCCCCAAAAGTCATTACATCCAAAAGTCAACCCCCAAAATGGGGTAAAACCATACTTATGTCAACAGGTCTATTCACTAGTGCTATGGTCACATGGAACAGAACCAACTACCTCTCTTGGAAGCAGTAGCCAATATCCAAGAGACTTGAGTTGGAAAAAGAACTCTGAGATCTAGGAAGGCGAAGGAAGACAAAATTTTAACTCATAGATTATGCCAAACAGGCAAGAGTAGGAAGATGAGGCCAGGCTGATAACTGGTTGGTGGCCATTAGAGTGTCCAGTACAGATCCTAATAGCAGACGCAGGACACCACATTATAAAACTCTGGATCCTGTATTACTATCAGAGGCACTCCTCAGGCTTTGTTTGGAAGTCCTGGGCTCTACTTGTGGGCTATGGTTCCAATGACAAATTTTGTGAACTTTGCAAAGATATTCTACTCAGTTTTGTTTGTGGGCTACTCCAATGCCTGTCTAAAATTTGAGTACTGGTTTACAGTAGTTTATAACTCAAAGCTCTCACAGTATCAATTCTAATCAGTTTTATGCATTAATTATTAAGCATCTGCCTATATAAAGGTTAAAAGGAACCTTTCTTCAGCTCTGTCCTCTCTGAAATACTCTTTAATTGGTAGGAAGGACACAGCTTGAGGTGAGGGTTGGGGCATCCAGGTTTGCCCTACAGTCAGGACACCATCCTGGCTATAAGAGAACTTGAAAACTGCTTGTCACCTTAGCTCATGCTTAGTTCCCAGGAGAACTGGAAGTCCATGTTTCCACCCAGTCTCTTCCAGTACCACAGTGCCATGGGGTGGCCATGGCTTTTTTTCATGGTGTTTTACTGCATAGGTGTTTTAATCAGCACCTTTACCACTGTGACCCAAGTAATGAACACACACAACTTAAGAAGAGCATTGTTTAACACATGAGGGTTTGGGGGACGTTTTAAATTCAAATCATAACCATGGGCATGCTCAAAAAGTTGTGCCATGCTCTGGACCTCTGTTTTCTAGTCCGGAGTTATACAAAGTAGACTTTTCAGGGGACGTTTTGGTACATATTTCAGCATTTGCAAGTTAAGGACTTCTCTTTCCAATCCTGAGATGTATAAAAGGTTAAAAAAAACATAAGGAATGCATCCCATATTGTTAAAATCCAAGGTATTAATTATTATACCTACCCTGTAGTGCTCATTGGAGACCCTGCAGTGGCAAGCTGAATTGCTAACTTTAGGTGCCAAATTCTGAGAGTTTCTATAGACTGTTCATTCATGTTTATTCTGTGCCAAATTGTAGCCCCTGTCCCTATCTCTGCATGGATAGTTTACAAACCCACAGAACCACAGATTTGTTCATTGACAAAGAAGTCACTGCAGCCACGCAGGCTGCTGCCTGGCAGCCACAGCTCTGGAATGAGCTCACCAAGATAGCACCTGCCAAGAGGGCACACACTTCCAGTCTCTGCGCCTTGATATTTTTTATTCAACTAATTTTATTAATCTACTCATGTGAACAAGAAAACTGTTGGAATGACTCGAACTGCAACTCTCTTATAGGTCCAACCTGAATTGAATAAGTCTGGGCCACTATACAGGACCTACTCATAAGATCCTGGACTTTTTAAACTATTTCAATGTATTAGGAATTTTTATTATTCTTCCTGGCTTTTTTTTTCACACTACGAAGACAGGTACTGATTGGAAGATAGGAAGAAAATTGACAGGACCATAGTGTAGAAGACAATGGGCAATTGCTCCAAGGGGGATAAGGTGTCAGCAGGTAACTGGTACAGACAGGGGCACAGCTGCCCTTGGGCTTTATGAACATGATCAGGAGGAGATGGTGGCCGGCAGCAGGCTGGCTGCGAGTAACAGAACAGTGCAGAAAAAAGGTAAAATTGGGAATCTAGTTATTCATATTGAAGTACTTGGAATCCATTAAGACAGAGGCCCAGGGACATGACCCAGGGCATTCTCCCAATATTTCTGGAACTCAACTATACACATAGTATTTGATCATTGGAGCTGTGGCAATGACTAAATTCTCTAGCCAATAAAATTAGTAGAAAATGTCTTTCCTTCAGACTCCAATATAGACATATGTAATCATAATTTACCACAAGAGACCACATATAACAATTATTTGTAAACTTTTCTTACCTCTCAAGAGGTTAGGTATACTGAAAGTAAAAAAAAAAAAAAAAAAAAAAAATCTCATTTACCTTTTCTCCCCAACATAGAACCAAGAACAATATTTAATTCCTATATAAATACAATAAATGTTTATTGAATTAAACTATAGACAGCAACTTAGTCAAGATTATCATCATCAACTGACTCCTAAGCCGCTGCAAGCCAGCTTCTGACAGGTCTCTGAAGCTTAACAAGTGGCCTCTTGAACACACAGTCTTCATTGCAACCAGAATGACAAAAAACAGGCAAAACTTCCCATGGCACCTCTGCCCTCTGCCCTTAATCAATTACCTTGGAATTTACAATAAAACCAAAACTCTTTCTCATGATCTATATAACCCAATAAGTTTCAACATACTCTTCTCTCTTCTCTCCAACCACATTTTATGACTTATTTCCACCAAAGGCCCAGCCACACGTGTGTGTGTGTGTGTGTGTGTGTGTGTGTGTGTGTGTGTGTGTTATGTGTCAGTGTGTGTCTAGTGTCTGCATTTCCTTCCTAGTCCTTCTAATTCTCCATCTATTCTATTATCCTTCTGTATCGTGTTCCTTCTACATAAAATAGTCCTTTCTCATCTTATTTCCACTTTGGCTCTTAACTCAAATGGCATTTCCATTGATGTCCCCTAACATAAATTATGTCTCTTGTTACTCTCTTCATGAAACCCTAACCCTTTCCTTCATAGACCCCAATGATTTTACAATTATATATTTATTTATGGGTTTATGTATTTACCATTTGGCTAGCACATTAAACTTTAATTGTTAAATGTTTTCAAAGAATATTCCTCAAAGGAGTGAATGATGATATTCAATATCTTTTATCGAAAAACCGATCTTATTTTTTATACTGTGCTTTTTACTAGAACCCAGAAATAATTCTTTCTGCCTTCCATAAGGTTTATGGCCCATACAAAACTGAAATAAAGAGAAGCAGAGTCTGTGCCCGTGTGGCTTTGCATATCATGCTTGTAGCTTCATCAACAGTGTCCTCCTCAGATGTAGGCAAACTTAATCTGTAAAGGGCTAAATACTTTCTACTTTACTAGCAATGTGATCTTTGTCACAACTACTCACCTCTGCTGTTGCAGGGGGAGTACTTGTAGGCAATATGTAAATGACTGAGTATGGCCCATGCTCCAGTGTATTTCCAAATCAGGCAGCAGCTGACTTTGGCTCCCAGGATGTCGTCTCCAACCTCTGCTCTACATGGCTAAAGATGCAGTTTTAGGTAGGTTATTACAAAAGCCACCTAATGGACCCCAATTCTCCTTCACTTATGCCCTGCCTTTATTCTTATCAAAGCCACAAAAGGGATCTTGGCCAATGGCCTTTCATAAAACATAAAAGCCAAAGTCCTCACTATGCCCTATGAGACTCCGTGTGTCCCAGTCCTTCTCTCTGAGCTCATTCCCTACTCATGCTTCGTTATTTCAGTCCACACAAGCCATATTGGCCTGGAGCTGCTCCCTGGGCACTTCAAGCAGACTCCTGCTTCAGGGTCTTCACACTTGGGCTCAGTTCTACCTGGAACACTGCTCCAAGAGTCATTACAGCCAGGGTCTTCACTACAGGCCATCTCTCAAAGTAATCTTCATGGTAAGGTCTTTCTAAGCTACACTAACAAGATGCTCCCATCCCAGATTTGGGTGCAGTAAAAATGCACACCGATAGTCCTAGCTACTTGGGAGGCTAAGGCAAGACGATCATTTGAGTCCAGGAGTTGGAGGTCAGCCTGGACAACATAATGAGTCCCTGTCTCAAAATTAATCAATTAATTTGATTAAATTTTTCATTTCTACTTTAGATACTTCTAACCCTCCTTTTCTGCTTAAATGTTATAATCCATCAATACAAAATACTTTGCATATTGTCTTTCTCTAGACTTTATCTTGATCATTGCTGTATTTCTAAGTGCCCAGAATTGTCCCTAATCCATGCTATATGCTCAATACTATATATTAAATGAAAGAATGGATGGGTAAACCACTCCCTTCCCTTGGAGGTACTTCTATGCCTGAACTGGAATGCTAACATACGTATTTTTTTCTCTCAGTTCTCAAGAAAATTAGACAAGTTTTGAAATGAAAAAAACATGTACATCTATGCTCATCTTTATGCTCAAATTAAGAAAGCTTAAAGGAGCCGGGCGTGGTAGCGCATACTCGTAATCCCAGTATTTGGAGGCTGAGACAGGAGGACAAGTTTCTAAAACAGCCTCAGCTACTTAGTGGCGCCCTTTGCAACTCAATGAGACCCTGTTTCAAAATAAAGGATAAAAAATGGGGCTGGGGGTGTAGCTCAAAGGTAGAATGCCCCTGGGTTCCATTCCTAATACTACCAAGAAAAAAAAAAGAATGCTTAAGGGGATGAGGATGTAGCTCAGTGGTAGAACACTTGCCTACCATGCGCAAGGCCATGTTCAATCCTCAGCATGGAAAGGAAAGCAAGAAGAATGACTAAATGGTACATGTAGACCCAGGCGTGGTGGCGCACACTTGTAATCCCCACGCTTGGGAGGCGGAGACAGGAGGATCACGCTGGTTCAAAGCTAGCCACACTGGCTTAAGAGACCCTGTTTCCAAATAAAAATATAAAATAGGTCTGGGAGTGTAGCCCGGAGGTAGAAGGGCTTCCAGGAACCCCAGTACCACACACACACACACACACACACACACACACACACACACACACACACACACAAAAATGGTACATGTAGCCACTTTTCTCATTTGAACTATTCTTCTCCACTGGCAAGATGGATCAGAAGAGAAGGTATTTAAGTCACAAATTTTAAAAAGAGGACATATCTTTTTATTCTCAACTAAATGCATGCACAGAAGTTGGGCATTGGGAAATTTTGCTTAAATTCTCTGGGCATTTGTGAATGTGCTCACTAGACCTTTAGCTCTGACTCATAATAACATCAGAACAACTCTTCTTAGAGAGCCCCAAGGACAACACTTCATTTAATAACTTTAAATAAAAAGCACTATGTGAATATGTTTCCTTTGCACTGTGGAACAAAAGAAAACATCAAGGTTTTCAGTATTCAGAAGTGTACATGGATTACTTAGGAGCATATGAAATTGGTTCAGGGCAAAACATAATTTATAATGACCCCATCAGAGAAAAAGAAAGAAAAAGGGAGATTAAAATTGAATTTATTTATATGACTTGAAATTGAATTTATTTATATGAAATAAAAAGGAGACTAGAGTAAGGAAACTTAGTTGGCATTTTTAAACTGGAGGCTTTGTTTGAAATGGAAAAACATTGCTAATTAATCTTCAGGCCAAACTCATTGCCAATGTCTCTCATTCCTTTATCCATCCATATCCTTTTCACCTTTCTGAGTTCTAGAATAATTTCTTTTCATACCAGTTTTTTATTTATGAATTGTCTTAACTCACGCAGTTTTACCTTACCTCCAGATTACCTGCAGTGCTTTGAACATAGTACATAAAAAACAAATGCCTGTTTTCCTGGACTGAAGTACCTTTAAAATATCAAAAATTCTTAAGTATTTCTTAAATAGTTGCCTTTTTTGATACTGTAGATTGAACCCAGGAGCATCCTGACTCCAAGCTATACCCCCAGCTTTTTTTATTTTTTTTTTATTTTGAAATGGGGTTTCATTAGGTTGTTGAGAGTCTCACTAAGTTACTACGGCCTGGACTTGAACCTACAATCCTCCTATCTCAGCCTCCCAAGTACTAGAACTACAGGCTTGTACCACTGCACATGGCTGCCTTCTCTTAATGAGACAGTAAACTTCTTCAAAGAGAAAAATGTTAAAATCTCCCTTCCTCTCTATTTAATATTCAAAATATACATAGTTCTAAGTAAATACCTGTTAACCTTGATTTAAAAAACTTATATTTACCAAATATAAAAGTTAAAGGATTGCAAGTTTATAATATTTAAAATGTAGCATTTCATTAATACTTAGATTTGTGAAGGAAATAAGGAGGTACTAATTCATCCAGAATCAGGTAAGACATGTTGTTTTGCTGTGGTGGTGGTGACTGTAACCATTTTGATTTCTCCCATCTTTTCATAGAGTATATCAGAAGTATGAGTTAGGCTAAGCAAATAACACTTATCCTAACAAAAGTTAGTAACTTGCTCATACTAGTTTTAACACATTGGTGGGTTATCTCTACTGACTTTACCTTAGCAGCAAATTTAAATGTAAAGAGAAGGAGAGGGAAGGAAAAAAATGAACTCTAGTAAGAACGAGAAACAAAGAAGCAGTTTTTTTTTTTTTTAATGAGAAGTGAAGACCCCCTTCCTAGCATCCAAAAACTGGGACAGAGAGTCACTACTGTCATAGCACCTGAGAGACTCTGATACTGCATTAGGGTAAGTGTCCTTCAGGTACTTCTTCCCTCTCTGAGCCTAACTGCTGCACATCTGCCACACAACGATTCCAACTCCCACCTGACTTCTCTCATGGGAAAACTAAATTGGCTTAAATCATGTAGGATCATTATAAATACTGTTTAGTGATGAGAATAAATTGGTTCAAATCACATAGGTACTTTCCTAAGTACTGACTGATGAGGAAGTTTAGACGTGCTATAATTTATAAGGAAAATGAAGGAGGTTACCTTGCAAGACATAAGATGAAGGAACAATTTTTGTGTCTGAGAGATGTAAAAGGAAGGGGAGGGAACATTTCCCAAGTGATTCTATGAAGCCATTTTTACTCAGATACTAAAACCAGACAAGATGGCACAAGGAAAGAAAACTAGAGGCCAATATCTCTTATCAATATAGATGCAAACATTCTCAATTTATCTACAAAACATTTTATCAGCGCTAGACTTAAAAAAAAATAGCCTTTAGTACTTACTATACCCATGACACTGCTTGGTTCTAAGGGAAAAGCAAAATTAAGCCATAACTCTTTGGCTTCACTGCTATGTATTGCTGCAGCTGGGATTCTATGAAGACGTCACCTGGAAGGGGCCAGCTACCATTTCCAGTATTTGAAGTATATATGTGTGTGTGTGTGTGTGTGTGTGTGTGTGTGTGTGTGTGTGTGAATAGTTGATATTTGAGGATAGAGCTGGGAACAAATGTTAGAAATTTTAAGCTGACTAATCTCAACTCTAAATATGAAAAAAAAATTGAAATTTCAGAAAGTATTTGGGCAGCATGCGCACTGTTTGGGAATGTACAAGGAATTCATATACATCGAGGGAAGGTGGAGTGTGCCCTCACATGGTGCCATGATTTGAATATGGTAATCATGATTTGCATATGGTAAGCAGATTAAAATCTGCTGATTAGTCCATTGATTTCTTTGAGAGGTGGGCTATTTTATTAAAGATCCCCATGCCAGTGTTCACATAGTCTACCTCTTGAAAATCTCAGAAAATATCAAAGGGATCATGAATTTACAGGCTGCTGACCTGCTTTCTCTAATTTTTATTTAGCATTTCTGGATGGTCAGCTAATGATAGGAGAAATTGTTCTGAAAGGAAGCAATGTGAAACTGCTTTCTTTTTTGTTTTGTTTCCCTTTGCTTTGTAATTGCTGAAAAAGCCCTAGACTCTTCATAATGTCTCTAGGCATTAGAAACCTTCAGACATTTGCCTGAAGTTTCCAGTGGTCACGTGCAATTCCTCCTTCCCTGGAGTCCAGTTAGCTGTTTTATAGTAGCTTTCTGGATGGATTTTCATTGAACTATTTTTTATTATTGTTTCTTGATGAATCTTTGCCTAATGGAAATGGGCAGGACAAAGTCTATGAGGATTATCAAGATGGAAAAAAAGGAATAAGATTTATCATAAGAGGGCAATGAGTGTCCTGATGTTCTACCATAATTGTCATTTCTGTTGAAAACTTCCAGAACAAATCTCAGAAGTGTAGTGTAGGACACTGTGAGCATTTAGCTAAGGCCACAAATGAGTGTTCACCCATAAATTAATAAATGATGGGTAATATTGATTATTTAATTTGTGCCAAGGGCTGTGGTAAATACTTTATGCAAACTATCTCATCTACCACTCCTGGCAGCTCTGTGAGATTGATGCTTGCATCTGTTCTACATGTGAGGAAACTTCTCTGGAGAGGTGTCTTGTTGAAGGCTCGCCAGTTAGGAAGCAATGCAACAAGGATTTAAATCTGGACTTAAGTACGAGAGTCTGAGCTTCACTAGGTGGTTTACTGCCCCATGCCTTTATTCTCAATTTTCTGCCTTTGGGAATTAATACCAAACATCTTATGTCGGTATAAACAACTTCTCTTTATAAACGTATAGGACAATGAAGACAAGCTCACTGAATGACTACACGGAGAAGATCGTGGGGCACTCTGGTATGAAGAGAGCTTGAGAAATCTGTACTTACCAGAGACACCTTCAAGTGGTAACACTCCATCTCTTCTGAGAGGGCCCTCTGGCAGGTGTGCCCTGCTCCACAAACTGGAAGAGCTCAGGCTGCCCAGGGCTCAGCCTTGTTCCCCTCTGGGACTGTCTCTAGTTTGCTCTGAGCTGTAGACTAATTTAAGAGACTGGAAAAACTCCCTCCCTTTCACCATTCTTCCCAGGGGAAATAAAAAAAGAAAAGAACAAATCTGTCAGTTTATCAGTTTATTCTGAATAAGAACACACACACATAAATACCTCTTGGTTGAATCTAGTAAACTAAAACTCTTTATTAATCAGCATTTTTTCCCAATTAACTTCTAAGAACAACAAAAAAGCCAAATTCCAAAGCAATCGCAGAAGAAAACTTTGGGGTTTTTTTGTTTGTTTTATGGTTTTTTTTTTTTTTTTTTTTTTTTTTTTTTTTTTTTTTTTTTTTTTTTTTTTTGGTGGTACTGAGGTTCCCGGAAGCCCTTCTACCTCCGGGCTACACTCCCATACCTATTTTATACTTTTTATTTGGAAACAGGGCCTCTTAAGCCAGTGCAGCTGGCGCGATCCTCCTGTCTCCACCTCCCAAGCGCGGGAATTACAAGCCTGCGTCACCACGCCCGGCCAAAAGAAAATTTGAAATTCTGCTTTAAGTCTGGTTCACATTTAACCCAGACTACGACACTTTTCCAATTATACTCAACAACAGTTAACATTTATGGGAGCAGTGAGATGCACTACGTATCTGTGCTAACAGACCACTGTGCGGTTTCCCTTCACACAGAACTCTTTGAAGCAGGTACTGTTATTCTCTTTCTTAACAGGTCAGCAAATAGAGCCACGGAGCAGTTCATTTGCTCTGGGCCACAGATCTAAGAGATGATAGTGAAAAAACTTAAGCCCACAGAGCCCAGCACACTGTATTGCCTCCTGATTATGGATGCATAATAAAATGACGACTTCAAACTCTATCACTCAACAAATAGTAAAACAGCCAACATTCACGGGATGCTTCTGTGTACCAGGAACTGTTCTAAGAACATTACAAAACTACCATCTCATTTCATATTCATAGCAACCTTTTCGATTTTTCCAGAAGAGGAAACTAAGGCTCTTCAAAATTGAACTAATTCTCCCAGGTACATACAGTGATGCAAAAGGTATTAAGACTTATTTAAGCGCTTAACCCCAGAATGTATCCTGTTAATTGCTAGGCATATAGCTTTTATTATTATTATTATTATTATTATTATTATTATTATTATTATTCAGGACTGGATACAGAAGAAGGATACAGGTCTAAGATATTTTAGAAAGATCTTCTCCAATAAAGTTAACCAACCAATAAAAGCAGAATCAAAAAGGAAGTTCTGGTTGATTAATTTAATGACTGTTCAGATGATCAGAGCTGTCCCATTCCTGCGCTTTCTGGTTAATTGAGTTTCTACTGGCTTCGGGCCATTCTGTTCAGAAAGAATTCCAGGCATGGAATGTTTTTTTTATTTTATCCTCATTGGAAAGAAAGTCAGTGAAACATCTAGGGATGCCCCTGGAAGACCTGCCCTTTGAAGCAGTATGCTTTTTACTAACATCTGTCTGGCCACTCTGAAGTTTTTCTCTTGAATGATATTTAATGAAAATTGAAACTGTGCATAATTTAAAATTGCTAAGTAAGACTCCTTTCATTTCAAATGTATTTCTTAATGATTGAATCAGACATTTTAAAAGCATTCTCCAGCTCTTGGAATTACAGAAATCCTAAGTCATCATCCATTTTACTCTTTATAGCATAAAAGATCCACAAAGCTTGCAATTAATGAACTGTTAAAGTCAGACATATGGATGTGACATGGTTTTCAAATGGGACAAATAGGAGCTATTAAACTTCAAAGTGATGGCATTTTACCTTATCTTCTTAGTGGGAAGCACTCAGGAAATAACCTTCAAATGAATTAATTAAATCTTCTAATCAATCTTTGTTCTTTAAATATCTTTACCTCGATAAATGCTAAGATTATCTTCATTTTCACTCTTTTATAAGTTCTTTTTTACTATTTTCCTCCTTAATGGGATCCTTTATTCTAGGTCTTTAGTTTTTAATGTGTGTGTTTGTGTTTAGTCTATAAGCTACCCTCCCATGCCTTCTGAAGGTTGTATGATTGTCTGCCAGACTCCCAAGTCTTCCATTCATTGCTCTGTCCTGTCTAAAGCAATGAAATTCTAGTTCCATGTGGCTCCTTTGGGCCTCTCCCATAATGATATCCATGTTACCTTTCTCTTGGAATATCTTCCCACTTCTCATACGCCCAACTGGCATTCTCTTCTCAGTAAGAACACAACTAAAATCTTAGCCCAACATGAAGCCGTCCCTTCTACTTGTGGTATGATTGGTACATTCAAATCTTCCTGGACTTACCTATCACCAGATGCTCCTGCTAGAACTCCGGTATGCAAAGGTTGTATTCAAAGCTTATGAAATAGTCTTAATATATTGCATTTTCCAAAAACAGTTGTCAAAAATGTCAATGCCCTTCAGCCAAAGACTACCAGAAATACTACTGTAATTGCATAAAATTAGGTGAATTGATTCATTGCAATGAGGGAAAACCCACACCCCTGAGAACCACACAGCATTTTAGGAAGACTTTAGAATAGGCTTATTACACGATTCTTTCAAGTGCTACATGATTTGGAAAAGGAGTCCAGGGAGCATGAATGGTTACCATCAAGAAGAGAGAATAGTTCTAGGATTAGTTATCTTAATAATCCTTATAACTAGGAGAGAATCCCAGGGCAAGAGTAAACAAATGCGTAAAGAAGCAGCAATCACCCCTCCCGCTCTTGATGAGAGGATGTTTGGAGCGCTTTAAGCTTGGGACATTGTTTGTTCGTATTTGCAGTCAGTAGTGATGATGGAATGGTTTTGTCTCAGTCCATCCGGATCACAGAGTGGCCTGGTCTGATGCTGTTTTGTGAGACTTCTGTGGTCAACAGGACAATGCTCAGCCCAGCCATATGGAGCAGACTGTCCTAGCAACACCAGGGCTCACTTGACTGTGCCCAGTGATCAGGAAGTGCTCCTTTTTTTCTCAAAAATAAGAACTTGGAAGACCTGACGAGTACTGAGGAGGAAGTGAAAAGTTACAGGTGGTGCATTTGGAACAGGGAAAGGGAGAGGACAAGACAGCAAGCGTCACATGCTGGCTCCGCAGTGGTGCTTCACAGAGCTGGGAAGAGAGCCCCAGGGACCCCAAAGCCAGCTCAGCTGTGCTAGTCAGGGTATCAGTACCCAAGCTGCATTCTGAAGCTGGTGGTCCAGGTCTGGTGGCTTACTGTGGGCCAATCACAGGTAGCCACTTATCCAACATTCATTCAACAACTTAGTAAGATCTTGTATCAAAATAAAAAATAAAATGGGAGTGGGATTATAGTTAAGAGGTAGAATGCTTCTGGATTCAATTTCCAGTACCATAAAAATTATATATGTTCATATAACATGTATTCATATATATATATATATACACACACATATATACATATATATACATATATATATATATATATATATATATATATACATCACATCCATTCTGAAAACCTGTTCTATTGTTTTCTTATATTAGGGAGATAATATAATCTCTTGACCTCCTAATTGCCGTGGACTTGCTGTCTCTTCATTTTTGTAATGATTCCCTTGTTCTGCTCTGACTCCCCCTCTAATCTGAGTCCTAGCACCTCATTCTGTACTAGGATGTGGACATTTCTTGGCAGTCACTTCGTGCTTACGGACAGCATGCAGCTAAACCTGCCCTGATTGCACAGCACCTTCAAGAGTTCCAGGTGAAACCATTGCCTATACCCCTGGCAATAGCAGTGTGGAGGATTCCTGTTTGTGCCCTATTTCCTTGGGGGCTATATAAGCACCAGAAAGTAAAAGCTTTGGACATTTTTTATAAACTGAGCAACACTGTAGGACTTGATTAATGACCCATTTTTTCTAAATGAGACCTACTGAAAAGCAGTTAGTCTACCAGCCACACTGATCACCACCTCAAGGTCAGACACCGTGAAGATTAGAAAAGAAATGTACAAGCACCAAGTGCTGTGTGTATGTGTCCCTATCACTCTGAACTTCATGATGATGTGAGATTACAATGCACCAATAAAAGTATATTTAAAAAAGAAAATATCTGCAAAACTTATCATATCCTTGGTAGCAGGAGTACCTGAGGGACCCATTTCTGCCCTGCTAAATTGCAACTTAAAACAAGTTCCTTCATTTCATACCCCATTTACTGTTTGACATTCATAATGCTGAATTAGCCAAATTAATGAATTATATGCTAATTTCCCAATTGGGCATCATTAACATCGATCACCACCTGGACCACAGAACCATTCGGTAACAGCAAGTCTCCTTCTTATTAAAATGAGGCAAATTATATCTATTTCTCAACATTTTTTGTGATCAATACAGGGCAGTTAATAATAAATATTGGAAGAACTAAATAAAAATACTACTTTATTTTATACCTTTTTTTGTGGTACTGGGGTGGAACCCAGAGGCTTTCTATGTCCTTCTCATGTCCTGTTGAGAGCTTAGCATGTTCAAATGAAGAGGGAGACCCACCTGCATGTCTCCTTAAGGCAAATGCAAAGAATTCTAATTATACAGATTAAAAAGAACTTGAAACTCACAGAGGGTGCTTATTAAAGCAATATATCAAAGAAAAAACGATATAATGGAGTCGGTTACAATTAGTTACAATTCAAGTTGATCCTTATTAAAACTGTTTTATCCTAAGAAAATTATGTCTTTGGAAAAAAATTCTTAAAAAACTATTTTCTCCTAAGAATATATTTCTCCGAAAGAAAATTCATGAGTTTTGGAGAGACTGGTTTTGAGATAAAAATGGCCTCTGTAAAAAATGTAGTAGATTTGTAGGAGAACAACACTGTTTTGAAAATCTTCACTATGAGTCTATCCGTGTCTCCAGAGAGTTTTCCTACAGCAATATGAGGTGCAGTCTCCACATGGAAGTTTATACTGGAAAAGTAGAGGCATGTAGAGAGACATTGTTTTATTTTTAACTTTTTTATTGGTGCACTGTATTCATACATCATAATGGGATAAAAAAAAAAACTTGTGCAGACATACATGCACACATCGCCCAGTTATCCCCTACCCAATCCCCACCCCGTCCCCTCCCATCCCTCCTTCCCATGCTTGGCTTAGTGGTTGACTTTAATATGTTTAAGTATATCGTGTGCTTTAGAGAGTTTCCTTCTTCCCCCCTCCCCATCCCCTCATTTAGGTTGTCTTGTTTGCTCCTCTATAAGATTTTCTTTTTCATCTGGAGTTCCTCCTCTGACCCATTTCTCCTTAGCTTTCACATATTAGGAAAAGCATCCGATTTCTTATTTTTTGTGACTGACTAATCTCACTTAGCAGAATGTCCTCCAGTTCCATCCATTTCCCTGAAAATGATGTAATTGAGTTTTTTTTTGATGGCTGAGTAAAATTCCATTGTGTACATACCCCACAGTTTTGTAATCCATTCATCTGTTGATGGACATCTTGGCTGGTTCCACAGTTTGGCTATGGTGAATTGTGCAGCTATGAACATAGATACACACGCATCAGTTTGGTAGTTTGGGTTCCTTTCTTTTGGGGAGATACCCAGAAGTGGTATTGCTGGATCAAATGGTAGATTTGTTCTCATTCTTCTGAGGACCCTCCATACTGTTTTCCAAAGTGGTTGCATTAATTTGCAATCCCAACAACGTCTTAGAGTTCCCACTTCTCCACATCCTCGCCAGCATCTGTTTTTGTTTGTGTTTTGAATTATTGCCATTCTAGCTGGAGTTAGGTGAAATCTCAGGATAATTTTGATTTGCATCTTAGACATTTTAAATGTGAATTGGAACTGATTCTCAGAGAAGGTCCATCTTAAGAATTTGTTTTTATTTGTTGGAGAATAATTGTTTGAAGCTCTGATGGAATTTTAGCTACTTCTATGTATTTCTCATCTCACATGGGACTGAAAACAGTTTTTGTTAATAATAATTTTAATGCATTTAAATATTTGCTCTAATAGACTTTCACCACCACTACGAGAAAAAATAACTCACATGATACTCTTTTTTTTTTTTTTTTTTTTTTTTTGGTGGTACTGGGGGTGGAACCCAGAGGTTTTCTACCTCCAGGCTATACTCCCAGACCTTTTTTTTATATTTTATTTGGAAACAGGGTCTCACTAAGTTGTTGAGAGCCTCACTAAGTAGCTGAGGCTGGCTTCGAACCCGTGTGATCCTCCTTTCTCAGCCTCCCAAGCGCGGGGATTACAAGCGTGCGCCACCACGCCCGGCTGATATTCATTTTTTTTTTTTAATGTCTCAAATAGTTCTTGTGAATAGCAGAATTCTAAATCATTGTAAACAATGTGTGTTAACAAACTGGCCTGTAATGTTTACCATGTTATCATATAATGCTTTCACGTAGAAAGAGGTCTCCCCAGTAATAGTCCTTAAAAGTTTAAAAAATTTAATACACATATGTGATATATGTATATAAAAATATTTTGAGGCTGCTCATGGTGGTGCACACTTGTAATCCCAGCATTTGGGAGGCTGAGCCAGGAGGATCAGAGTTCGTGACCAGCCTCAGCTACTTAGTAAGGCCCTCTGAAATTTAGTGAAACCCTGTTTCAAAATAAAGATCAAGAAATAGGGTTGGGGGTGTAGCTCAACGGTAGAATATCCCTGGGCTCCATCCCTAGTACCACAAAAAATATTTTTTTTACTTAATATTATATTTTTATGAGAGGTATAACAAAGAGAGGAAAAAGAGAAAAGAGGAGAGATGGGGAGGAAGAAAGAAGAGAGGAAAGAATAGACAGAGAAAAACAAGGAGATTGAGAGCCTGTTTTTATATCTCTCCATCCTTGAATATTTCTTGCTGTTTCTTCTTTATCTCTTTCATTCCTGAAAATTCTCTTTAATAAAACGTCTTTAATAAAACGTTGCCAAAGGAAATATCAGTTATCCAGTAAGTAGTGCCCCAAGTGGGTTACTTGTTATATTATTCTAATATAGTTTGCAATAACTAATCTATTGCAAGAAAAACATTATCAAAGTTTGGCAAGCATCTTTTGATACATTAAATAAAATGTAAAGCTGGGCGTGGTGGCGCACGCTTGTAATCCCCGCGCTTGGGAGGCGGAGACAGAAGGATCGCTCTGGTTCGGAGCCAGCCTCGCTGGCTTAAGAGACCCTATTTCCAAATAAAAATAATATAAAATAGGTCTGAGAGCATAACCCGGAGGTATAAGGGCTTCCAGGAACCTCAGTACCACCAAAAATAAAAATAAATAAATAAATAAATAAATAAATAAATAAATAAATGTAAATTTTAGATAATTTTAAAACCTGCTGAACCAATAAGCTAATGTTTGCTGGGAGAAAAATAATCAAAATTACGTCAAAGCCTTGAATGGAGTTGCTCCTAAAACAAGTTGTGGCCATAGGTGAGGATTGAGAGTTTTTGTGGAAAAAATGAGATGGACACAAGAAATAGCCGGCACTGTGGTACCAGGAGTATTATAGTTCAGGGCATCATGTGATGGGGTAACTCACACATATATGTTGGATCTGTGCATCTTCATCTGAGATGATGGGGCCACTAGTGTCTTTTGGGCAGATACCAGTATCTTGGTTTTGAGAGTGGTATTTGAATTGGCATAAGACTTTCAGAGTAAATGTAAAACAATAAAGAATGAGACATTATTAGAAAACCTAACAGAGCCTGGCACAGTGATGCACAGCTGTAATCTTGGTGCTTGGGAGACTAAAACAAGGAGGATCACAGGTCTTAGGACAGTGTGCAGTAACTTAGCAAGACCTTGTTTCAAAATAATAAATAAAATAGGAATGTAGGTGTGGTACAGAGGTAGAACTCCCTACGTTCAATCCCCAGTAATAAAAAAAAAAGAAGGAAGGAAGGAAGGAAGGAAGGAAGGAAGGAAGGAAAGAAGGAAGGAAGGAAGGAAGGAAGGAAGGAAGGAGGGAAGAATTAGAACCAAAATGAAATCAGGAGACAAAATTCAGTAGAGTTCAGAAAGCATGCTTTCTGTGGTTGGATGGCCTACCTGCTAGAGCAGCAAAAATAATCCCAAATCCAAAATTTACCTCAATGAGAACATGGTTCTGGATGGATGGAAGGATGGATAATGGATAGATAGATACAAGTTTATATCTTTTCCAACTTTTCAAAGAAATTTTACCCTGATTTTGTCATCAGAAAAAGAGGTGATTATATGTGCACGTGTGTGCACACACACGTGTATATGCTATTTCTTTTCTTTTGACAAAACTCAAAATTCTCAGTTAAGGAGAATTTTACCCCAGACAAAATTTGGCAGTATATATGGTTATGCTACTGGGATCTAGTGGGTAGAGGCCAGGATTGATCTAGACTTCCGTCCTACGCAATAGTCCTAAATAACAAAGAATTATCCAGCCCAAAATGTCAAGAGTGCCAAGGATGGTAAACCCTGGAATTAACAAACAAAGGTTTCATAAAGTTCTTACTTCCCCCATACAATTAATTTTAGTTATTTTTTATAATTATATTGGTACCTTGTAATTATACACCATACTTAGGTATAGAGTGATAGGTATATACATTATACATGCACATAACATTTGGTATCTTTTCCTCCAAATTCCACCCTTTCCCCATAAATATCATTGGGATTATTATTGATAATTCCATACGTGTGCATAGCATCATTTAAACTGTTGCCTTCGCCGGGACACGCTTGTAATCCTCATGCTTGGGAGGTAGAGACAGGAGGATTTAGCAGGTTCGAAGCCAGCCGCGCTGGCTTAAGAGACCCTGTTTCCAAAAAATAATTTTTTTTAAGTATAAAATAGGCCTGGGAGTGTAGCCTGGAAGTAGAAGGGCTTCCAGGAACACCAATACCACCAAAAATAAATAAATAAATAAATAAACAAACAAACTGTTACCTTCATTACAACTCTATTGCCCTCCTCCAGTCTCCAAACCCCCTCCATTGCTCCACTGGAGTCTCTACACCTTTGTCTAAGGTCTCTTGTTTCCGATTTCTCTCTATCTTCCACATATGAGAGAAAACATATAATTATTTGCTTTCTGACACTGGCTAGCCTCGCTTCACATAATAGTATTAAGTTTTATCCATAGTTTTGCAAATGACATACTTTTGTTCCTTATGGCTAAGTGAGATTCCATTGTGTACATATACCACAGTTTCCGATCCTTTCATCTGTTGATGGACACCTAGACTGGTTTCGTAAGTTGGCTGTTGTGGACTGTGCTGCTATACACACGGGCATACGGATGAGAGTCCCTATTTCTCTTTATCTTTCCCATATTTGTTATTATTCGTGCCCTTGGTGATGGAAATTCTAGCTGGAATTAGGTGGAATCTTAGTGTACTTTTCATTTGCATTTTTCTGATTGCTAATGATGTTGAACAGTTTTCATGTACTTATTGGCCATTTGTATTTCTTCTCTTGAGAAATGATTCTTCAGTTCCATTTCCCTTTTTTTTTTTTTTTTTGGTTGGGTCTTTTTTGTAGTGTTAAGTTTTCTTAAGTTCCAAGATACTAGTTCTAAGTTCTAAGATATTAGTCCTAGTACTAAGATATTAGTCATCTATAAGAGGAGTAGCTGGCAAAGATCTTCTCCCATTCTATAGACTCTGTTTAGACTTGTGATATTTCCTTTACTTCATAGAAGCTTTTTAATTTGATAACATTCCATTTATTAATTCTTATTTTAATTCCTAAGCATTGAGGTACTTATTCAGAAAATTTCTACCAGTACCTATATTTTGGAGTGTTGATCTTATGCCTTCTTTTAGTAATTGCAAAGATTATGATCTAATTTACATGTAAGTATAAAAATTAAAATAATTTCTAGCATTTAAAAAGGCTTTTTATACAAATTTACAAAGTAAACAACTTATTTTTATATTTTACATACTATAGCTTATGATTAAATTACATTAGAAGTAATACCTGCCCCCAAACAAAATCAGTTTGACATATTCTATTCTTACTTCAGGCACTTGCTTATTTTTAAAGAAGTACTGATTCTTTTGTTATAAGTGGCAATATATTTTCCCATAGGTATACCAATTTTTTTGAGGTTCTGGGGCATTCTACCTCTTAGCTACACTCCCTGCCTTGAGTTGCAAAGGGCCTCACTAAGTAGCTTAGGCTATCCTCAAACACAATCCTCCTGTCTCAGCCTCCCAAATGTTGGGATTACAAGCGTGTGCCAGTACACCCGGTTAGATATATTTTTTATTTTAAAAGCAGTTTCCTTAAAAACTATGATCTACGTCTCAGAATTATACAAGTGAAAAATCACCTGGACTGACAGATACTGAAAAAGACTACACTTCTTGTAATTAGTGCTTTTATTGTTTAATATCTTATATATTGGCTAGAAAATATACTTTGTACCCATCTAAATCAAGAACTGTAATTGATTTTATTCAATAAGAGGCTCCTGAGCATGTTCCAACACCTATTATTTATCAGGGATTCTACATAGGGTGTACATAACATAACATGTATTCCTTGTCTTGGGAGAATTTGTGTCTAACCAAAAGTTAGAACATATCCTGAGAAAGACATTTTGTTCCCAGAGCAAAATAGCTGTGGGTGAAAAAGAGTAAATAATTAGTACAATAAGAAGGAACAGAAAAAATCAATATGTCTGGGACCATCCGAGATGGCTTCTTGACAAAGATGAGAATTAGACTGACTAGTAGGGATCAGTGAATCCAACCAACAATAAGGGGAAAAGTACTGCACAAAGGAAGAAGTAGCATAAACAAAGCCTTCAAGGTTAGACCGAGCATGTCCGTGGGGCAGTGGAAAGACAGGCTGAGCTGAAGTAGGTCATGAATTTGAACTGCTGGAATGGAACCAGAATACAGAGAAAATCAAGTGAGTGAATGTCACTGGAAGACCCCGTATGATATCTGAGCCCATGATTAAAACATGCCATGTTTGGAGATCACGTTTTCAGACTCCATCACACTTAAAACGCTGACTCATCCTAACGTAGTTTAACGTCCTGCTCCCACACATACAGACCATGTACCACATAGAGCAAACATCTGTCCTGCAAAATGTACATAATATTTCATGGAAGTGACCATCAGCAAGGACAAGACAAATTTAGCCATAGTGCCAGGTAGCCTTTTCTCCAAGGTTACAGCAAACATAGCAGGAGAGAGCAGGAGTCCTCATTTCCAAATAGAGGTGTTCTAATAGAGAATTGTTTCAATTCCCTTAATCATTGTCCTAATATTTCATTATTTCCAGGGAATAAGAGATATAGTATTCTGCTTGGTCAAGGGGTCTTACAGAAGATAGAAAAAACAGTCATTGTTCTTTGTTAAGAGTCATTAGATTTAATTCAATACACATGTATCAAGTTCATAACTAAATGCAAGAAGCAATACATAATTGCCTCAAAAAAAACCCACTTGCCAAATTTTACCGAACTGTAGTTACTTATGAGACAGTATTTCTTAAACCCCCATAAAAGAGGTTTTAGTAAATGTCAATGCACCTACAAAACATTGTTGGTTAGGAATAGATTCAGCTGTATATAACATATGGTAGCTTAGTCAAAAGGAGATTTAGTTTTTCTTTTTTTTTTTTTCTTGTTTTGGACTAGTGGTTGAATCAGAGTGAGCTATATCCCCTACCCCTATTTCATTTTCTTTTTTTTTTTTTAAACAGGATCTCATTAAGTTGCTGAAGATTTAGTTGGTAAGATTGTCTTTGAGTCTGAAATTCTAATGTCTCAGCTTCCAAAGTACTGACATTACAGATGTGTGGCACCATGCCAATACCCAAAGGAATTTAGTTTGCTTAAAAAAAAATTTCAAAGGAAGGTAGGCTAGGGATCTTATTGGTGACTCCATGATATAGTTTAGAGAAAAGTACATCCTGGTTTCTGATAAACATTCTCAAATGACTTTAGTTACATTGCATCTTCCAGGACCTTTAGTTGAAAAGCAAACTAGAAGTAAATCTTTTAATTACATACATAAACATAAAGGACAGGAATTATGAAGGTCAAGTAGTAAACTCTACCAGCCTCACAAACTCAGAGCGATTGTGAAAAACTCCAGCTGTTGTAATATTATTGTTACAGCATTACAGAGGGAATTGAGTATGTAACACAAAATCTGATATCTAGATGGATCAAGGTTCATCTTCCAGGTTTTCATGAACTAGGTCATGTTTTGCCTTCAAGCTGCATCACTGTCTAATGGATGTCTTGGAGAACAGCCCAAGCACAGCTTGTATTCACTCATGGAAAAGGTTGGTTTGGGGAGGGGGGCTATTCTTACAAGGGCAAGAGTAATTTATGAAGATTTTCACTCACTCAAAAAGTTACCAATTGATAAATTGTGGATCACAATCGACAGATCCAGTTTGGGGTAGTGGAGGACTAAATGAAAAATGTGGAGAGGGTATAAGACCTTTTTTGCTTTCTCTGCTGTTTTATTCTTTTAGCATTAAGAAAGAAATGACATCATAAGAGCTGCCAAATTCCTGATAATAAGTATTTAAGAGAATCTGGCACATAGTGGGTATTCAAGTATTTGTCAAACCTTTTGCCTCTTTATCTTTAACAACTGGTTCTAGAAGTTAATTTTAAAAAGTGTTATTGGCAATCAAGTATAAAAGCAACAATAAATGCTGGTGGTGATGTGGGGAAATGGGAACTGTGACACACTGTTGGTGGGGATTATAAATCAGTACAACTACTATGGAAATCAGTATCGAGGTGCCTTAAAAGACAACAAATGGAACCACCATACAACCCAACTCTCTCACTCCTCGGTATCTTTCCAAAACAATTAAGGTTAGAATACTCTAGTAATACACACATGGCCGTGTTTATAGCAGGATAATATAGGATAGCTAAATTATGCATCAGCAGATGAATGAATAAAGAAACGGTGGTAATAACACACAATGGAGTTTTACTCAGCCATAAAGAAGAATAAAATGATGCCATTTGCAGTAAAATGGGTGGAATTAGAGGATATAATGCTAAGTGAGATCAGCCGAGGGGCACATGCCTTCTCTCATATATGGAAATCAGAGAGAAAATAGAAAGGAAAAGGCACTGCAGATAAATAAGGAGACAGGTCACTAGTCTGGTGGAAAATGATGTGAAGAGAGAGGGAGACGGGGGAACAGGAGGCTTAAGGATGGAAATGGACCGAGCAACGCTATGTTCATACATGAAGGTACCAGTACCAATCTTACTGACATGTACAAGAAGGCGGAGGGGAAACGGGGCGGGTTGTGGCAAGAAACACACCAGTTATGTGTGCACAAATAAATGTGTCGCTTAGAATCTCACTGTAATTTATAATTAGAATACTCTAACAAGATGACTTCTTTAAAAAAGAAGCCTTTTTCCCACACACTTAAATAAAACAAGGGTATTAGTTGGCATCCACTCTGTGGAAACAAAAGCTGGTGAGGGAGCCTGAGGAAGTGTTTGCTGCAATCTCCTGCCCTGAAGGTCTCGCCTTTTCTTTAATATGACCTGCCCCCCCCCACAAAAAAGTTTACTTACATCCAATGTTAATTAATCAAATTTATATAAATTGGTTTCTATACTTTTTGTCCACTAAGCCAGTTATCAGCATTAAAATCAATTTCAATCCATTTTAAGTGTTTAACATAACCTAATAATTTTTTGTATAAGTATATAAATCTTTTTTTTACATAGAGGCTAAGAACCATAAGTGAGTTGACCAAGCACTTGGATTTATGTTCAAGATGCATAAATAACAGCCCCATGCGCTAGACTTACGATTCATGTGAGAAGATGATATGTGTGCAGGAGGCAATGATCCCATGATAGCATAACGTTTTGTCTACCACTTGTCAGGTTAAAAGAACAAGCAGTGGATGTTTTATTTTACCTAGATAATAAATCTGGGCTTCACTAAAGTGGAAATAAGAACTAAACACATCCTGTGTGTAACTCAGACTTTGAGATGTGCTAAGAGGATCATAACACTGTGGAGATGAGAGTTTGTACTGTTGAGCACAGATAATCTATAAGGAACTCACTTGAACCACAGGGGAAAATAAAAACAACTCTTCTTTTTCTTTTCTTTGTTTTTTTTGTTTTGTTTTTTGTTTTGCTTTGCTTTGTTTTGTTTTACATTAGGTCATGGAACTAAAGGAGTATTTGAACTTCTCTCTGGATGGCGGAGAACCAAAGAGAATTTACCCTTCAAGGACAGGGTGGCAGACGCCTACTCTGATGTGATGGTCAGCTACACCATGACCAGCTCCCTGTACTTTATCACCTTTGGCTTGGGCGCCAGTCCATTCACAAACATAGAGGCCGTCAAGGTCTTTTCTCAGAACATGTGCATCTCTATTCTGTTGAACTACTTCTACATTTTCTCTTTCTTTGGCTCCTGCTTGGTCTTCGCTGGCCAACTAGAACAAAACCGTTACCACAGCATCTTTTGCTGTAAGATCCCTTCTGCGGAATACCTGGACCGCAAACCCGTGTGGTTCCAGACAGTGATGAGCGATGGGCACCAGCAGACATCCCATCATGAGACAAACCCCTATCAGCACCACTTCATTCAGCACTTTCTCCGTGAGCATTACAATGAGTGGATCACCAATATCTACGTGAAGCCATTTGTGGTCATCCTCTATCTCATCTACGCTTCCTTCTCCTTCATGGGGTGCTTGCAGATCAGTGATGGAGCCAACATCATCAATCTACTAGCCAGTGACTCCCCAAGCGTTTCCTATGCCATGGTTCAACAAAAATACTTCAGCAACTATAGCCCCGTGATAGGTTTCTATGTCTATGAGCCCCTCGAGTACTGGAACGGCAGCGTCCAGGAGGACCTACGGAGACTCTGCAGTGGGTTTACTGCAGTGTCCTGGGTGGAGCAGTACTACCAGTTTCTGAAAGTCAGCAACATCAGTGCCAATAACAAGAGCGACTTCATCAGCGTCCTACAAAGCTCGTTTTTGAAAAAGCCTGAATTCCAGCATTTCCGAAATGACATCATCTTCTCCAAGGCAGGGGACGAAAACAACATCATTGCTTCCCGCTTGTATCTGGTGGCCAGGACTAGTAGGGATAAGCAGAAGGAAGTCATAGAAGTGCTGGAGAAGCTGAGGCCCCTGTCCCTCTCCAGGAGCATCCGATTCATTGTGTTCAACCCGTCCTTTGTTTTCACGGACCACTACAGTTTGTCCGTCACGGTGCCTGTTCTGATTGCAGGCTTTGGTGTTCTCCTGGTGTTAATCCTGACTTTTTTCCTAGTGATCCACCCTCTGGGAAATTTCTGGCTAATTCTTAGCGTCACCTCAATTGAGCTGGGTGTTCTGGGGTTGATGACGTTGTGGAATGTCGACATGGACTGCATTTCTATCCTGTGCCTTATCTATACTTTAAATTTCGCCATTGACCACTGTGCACCACTGCTTTACACATTTGTACTAGCAACTGAGCACACCCGAACACAATGTATAAAAAACTCCCTGCAAGAGCACGGGACAGCCATTTTGCAAAATATTACTTCTTTTCTTATTGGGTTGGTCCCCCTCCTATTTGTGCCTTCAAACCTGACCTTCACACTGTTCAAATGCTTGCTGCTCACCGGGGGTTGCACACTTCTGCACTGTTTTGTTATTTTACCTGTGTTCCTAACCTTTTTCCCTCCTTCCAAAAAGCACCACAAGAAAAAGAAACGGGCCAAACGAAAGGAGAGAGAGGAAATCGAATGCATAGAAATTCAAGAGAACCCTGATCATGTGACCACAGTCTGAGGGGGTCTAGACGGATGGATTGTTTGTTTATTTATTTTTTCTTTTCCAATATTGCACAACGATGCAGGGCAAGTAGAGCTCAGACCTCAGCTGCTTGGGCTGGCCAGCGGTAACAAGGCAAGTCAGATCCACAAGTCACGACCCAGCCAAGTGTCTGCTTCTTGGGAAAAGAGGGACTAAGAAAAGGTCGGGGTGGGGGGAGTTCTTTGCAAACTTGTTCTCCATGAGAGATAAATTTCCAGACATGATCCTAGAATCATTCCAAGGAATGAACGCATCCATGACGTGTTAAGAAGGAAGGCCAAATGAACCACCTGCTTCTAAAACGGAGATGCTTAGGAGAGATGTGAAGACAGGTGGTTTCTAGAAAGAGAAAAAGACAAGATATGTCAAAATCGCTGTGTCACTTTTCAAGTTTGTTTCTTGAACAGGTTGGTCAAAGGAAACCTATGCACTTGGGAAGCACATATTTAATCTCGTCTAAACCAAAGGACTTCCCAATCCATTTTGTGTGTACATATATATGTATATATGCGATATATACATATACCTGGATTCGTCTTTAGCGTGCATTGATTTTTGTGTAGAGGAAGGTGCCCATTTGCAGATAGGCTGGCCTCTCTCTAGAAAGTCAGATCATCAGCTTTAGCCAAATACACACGTAGACTTGTTAATGGCCATTCAAAATATATAGACTTATTGATGACTATTTCAAATCAACTCGAATGTCTAGGCAGCAAGAGCATTACTCAACTGTGTGATAAGCAAAATCATTTACATAGCTGTAAATCCACCAGATTCTCCATGTCATGTTGTCAGTCATAGAGACAGTCGCTTTGGATTACTTAGCAAAACAAAACAAAATAAAAAAAAAAACACAAAAAGGCATTTGAGTTAATTACTACATGGAAAATGCTCAAAATCTCCTGTTAGGGCTAAGTAGTAGATATGGCTTCTCCCTGGCCTTTAAGAGTTCTCTGGATTTGGAAAGCTGATACGACTGCTTTCAGAGAGCTTACCCACCTGCAAATGAGTACGTCACACATGTTATCATTACATACGTGTGTAAGAGTGCACAAGAAGGGTATGTGTGTATGTGTGTGTGTGCATGTGTGTGTGTGTGTGTGTGTGTGTGAGAGAGAGAGAGAGAGAGAGAGAGAGAATATTGGGGTATTCCATAATTTTAGCATCATTATTTTAAATGGTGAAAATATATTGCCATGGAATATAGACAATTAAGATAGGATAAAGGAAACATAACCAAGAAGCTTGTTGTTGAGTGAAATAGAGTCAAATGGACCATCGCCATTCATTACACGTCATCCAATGGTTCTTAGTGTCAGGAAAGTATTCTAATGTTATAAACTCTAGTGCGTTTCTTGTGTTAATATTTGGAACATTAACCCAGGCCGTGATCACGATAGGAGTGGTCACAGTAACCACTGCAATACCATTTTGTAGCTTCTTGCAATGTCATTGTTCTTGTGACCTAGAAAGTAACCTCCTAGGAGAATCATAGTTCTCTCCGGGTGGCATACTAACTGTAATTGCTGCTGAATTCTTTCTCAAAAGAAGTACTGAGATGGATGTTATTCCTGAGTTAAAGTCTGAAACTACTGCCTAGCAGATAGACTCGGTCTGTTGGGTGCTTACATGGATTTATGCTGTGCTTCCTGTTGAAGAAAATTACTAGAAAATGCCTTTTCCCAAGTCAAGCAGTAACATAATTTATTTCCAGGTAGGACAGAACAAATGTCCAATGATTATAAAAAAAAACTGCTAGTAAGCTCTTTTACCTGAAGAAAACTGCTATTTCTCACCACCTTTGGATGTCTGTTTTAATAGAATTCTAATATTAATATCTAAAAAAATCAAAACAATACAAAACTCTTGGACTCAGAAAAGTTCGAAAAGGAAAATAAAAAAAATACTCCATTCTTATGCCAAGCTCAGAAGATGAAATTGATAGGTTAATGAAGTCACAGAAAAGCCACACTTTTACAAATAGTTTACCTGAACAAGAAGAAAAAGAGGAACAGATTCTAAACTGGAAAACACCTAAATAAAATGTTACCTACTGAATGGACATTGTTTTGGCCTATCATCAAGGTCTTGAGTGTCTAGGAGAAATGGGCCACGTCTTGGGCACGGTATCCAGACACTTCCCTAAGGAAAATCATGACCCGTAACTGTAGAGTTATTGCTCTTACTGAATCCGTAAAGTCATGTCACAAGTAGCCCCGGCCTTTTACCTCATGGACTGCTATGCTAGGATGAACTAGTATTGGGACCAGTAGACCTTCAGACCACAATCTCATATTTGAAGTGGAAGGGTTTGAGGTTTTATTTTTTTTATTATTTGGGTTTGGGTTGTAGAGTTGGGAGGAAGGGACTCTTCTTTCACTGATTACCTAACATGTGTGAAGGTTTTCTTTTTTTGCATTCCTTTCAAAAGATGGGAGACAATCAGCTGGGAAATTCCACTATCACTCCATTTCTTTCTATACTGTGCCATATCCCATACATTCACCTATTAAAAAAAAAAAAGTTTGCCCATTTGGGATGTTTTCCTTTTTTTTATTTTTTTCTTGACCGCCATAAAACTATTCCTGATGTCAAAAAAGATTGGCAGACTGATCTACAAAGAAAAAACTGAGCATTCCAGTGGTTGGGTGCATGTGGTGATAGTGGCATCTTTGGCCCAACCCCCGGGGCAGTTTTTCTCTCACATCTTCATCTAGATAGTTTCTGTGTGGTGGAGGAGAAACTTTTATTTAGGCCATCAAGGATTAAAGTGTCTAAGATAAATATTTCTCCTTGTTAAGCAACTAGAGAGCTGGCATTTTCAAAGAGATGTTATCTTTTCCGGAAAACCATGGTACCCTTTAGGGAAATGCAGCAATAATATACAGAAATGGAACTCCTCGTTCTGGAAGAGTTAACACACCACCCAGAATGCCTTCCCTCGGTCCTAGCAAGTAATCTAAGCCCAGGAAAATCTGAGCATCACCCAACCTTCCATCCTCACTGTGAAACAGATATTTCCAAGAACTCCATTTATGCAGTACCAAGAGACACCCTAACATATGAGGTCATGACTTGCAGGTAACCCCTAATCTCAGCTTTTCCATTCATGTATGTGTACGTCTCTCTCATTTTTCAAGCTCACTCGCATTATTTTGTCTATTTTTGTGAAGTATTGATGGTGTTCAAATTAAGAATTTGTCTACTAGCAACAGATGATAAATCAAACTCTACGAGAGAAAAAACTTGTGGGGAATATTTTAGATTGGGGGAATATTTTATTTAATTGAAACGTAATTTTCCCTTAAAGTGAGAGATTTTTAAAGTTTGAAAAACTTTCCAGTTTGTTCTGTGTTTAAACTTGAATGTGAGTTTGTTTCCCCGGAATTGGGATTTGGTTTTGAGATTAAAAAACACCATATATGCTCCATTCTCCATGATGCTAATAAAGCTTCCAAGAGGTGCTCACCTATATTACAAAAAGAGGTTTGGCTAAAAGTGATATTTCTGTGATTCAAGGTGATCAAGGGAAAACTTATACAGCTCTCAACTTGTTTTTAACAGAAAGTGTGTTAAATGTCATCCTATGAATTCTTATAGTGGCCATGAATCTCCTTGGTGAAATTGTTTTCTGTGGTTGTATTATGCGAGTGTCTCTCTCCCGTTGATTCTCACTTATTTCCACAGAAATGAATCCACAGGATTGATCTTGTGGTGATAAAGGAAGAACTGTGGTGAGGCACGTCCTGTGATGCTATCATAACCATCCTTGTTTGCTAAACTTGAGCGTGAGAGCTTTGTCTACACTGTAATTATCCATTGCATTTTCCCATAAGAAGCTAATCTTTCTAGACTTGTGGATAGAGCTAGGGATTAACTCTTGCCATTCAGAATTACATGTATTTTTATAAGTTGACTGTAAATACCATAATTACAGTCACATATTTTTATATCAAATAGTTATAAATGCACGGCACTATGCATGCCTTGTTACTAATAGTAGATAGATGATTAAAGACACTATTTTCAGGGTTATTGCACCTTTTTTTTTAAAAAAAAAAAAGTCCCCTGTCACTTATCATAATGCCTCCTGAATTTGGGCCTCAAAGGCCTAAAGTCCACAAAAGTTGCGTCCTAAGGCAAACAATTTGAAAATTGCCTTCTCTGGATGTCAGCAGCAACCACCTATTCTGAAATGTCCTCTGGAAAGTCCCAGGGACCGACTCTGGCTTCTAGGTAAAGTTCCTACCTGATTTTGCATTTCACCATAAACGTACTTTCATGCCCTGTGTTTGCTGAAATCATAGTGAGCCAGAAGATGTGATACCAGAGACTGGGATTTAGATCTTGTCTCCTAGGAAATGGAGAATTCAGTGAGTTGCTCAACCTCTTAGCAGAGGAATCTCTCTGTTCATTCTATTTTGTTGATGTTTGAACTGAGTATTGATAATACTTTCAGATATGAACCTGAAAACTTTCTTTACTTTAAAGGAGTTTTAAGAAGCACTTTAATTCCCTTTAAAAACAAAACCAACAACAAAAACGTGTCTGTTATTGAAAAACTTAAGACAAATTTTATGATGTTGACTGAGAACATATCTACGGCTGAATGGATGGGGATACCCTTGACATCTCCCCATCTTGAATCTAAATAACAACACTCAGCCTCATCGCTGTGGTGCAGGCCTTTATGACAAACCTCCTAAGCACTGCTCCGCAGATACGTTATGTAGGGAAAATATATTCTAGATTTTTTTTTTACTGCTTTGCCTTGAAAATGATTGCAGAGATATTGACTAAAAAGAAAGCAGTGATATCTTATCGATAAGCAACACGATAAACAACAAAGCTTCTTTGCGTGGGGTATAGCTTGAGAAGGACTGTGTGTGGATCCAGTGGCCAGAAATTACTTTGATCCTAAAGAATCAAGATTCATCCACCATCATGCTTTAGTTAGGAGGGCAAGAGGGGGTGCTTTGTATTTGAAGTGTTGTAGAGTTGAATGCGATAGTATTTGGAGTAGATACTTACCATACCTGCAAGTAGGTGTAATAGACAAGTGAATTAATTCTATGTATTTTATGGTTTAGAATACAGCACAGAGAATTGGATGATACCTCAAAGCTTATGGATTTGTACCTTAGCAAACTTGATCATACGCAGATATTTCCCATTTGCAGATTGTGCGCCTGTTTGTCAGATTCAAACCCTAAACATTTCAGGGAATGAATACCTGAACTTCTTAAGCATGAAACAATGCTATATACCCTTTTGTGAGGAAAAATGAGAAGCTAAGGAGAATCTTGGTACAAAAGCTTAAGGTAAGCACCCAAGAAAGTATTATTCCTTCCAAGAATGGCTTGGTGTTATGTGGATTGGGGAAATTTTGAACATATCAAGCAACTGTTTTGATCACTTTTCTTTGTATTTAATGAGGAACTTTCTGTGGCTGATAATCCCTTGCTTGTCTTTTGAAATGGAAAACAATCCCCAAAAAAGCAATATATGAGATCAAGTATATAATTACAGTATATATGGCTAGTCTATCTACAGATCATACCTTCTGTCTTCTTCATCTCTAAGGTGTTATCAAAATAAACTGGGTTTAGCCTCTATACTGGGAACCTCTATTAGATATTTTTAATATATTAATTATTTATAAATAAAATCATTGCTAATTTTGCACTTTTATAAATATTCAAAAGCTAATTCCTACTATTATTCCCAATTAAACCTTTCCTAAGAAGGTTTTCATAGATCCTGCAAATTACAAAGTCTGACAAATCAGAAGGAACTTTAGGAGCACAGTAGTAAGAATTACTCACTGGTTAAGGGTCGAATCCTTCTCTCTTTCATATGTTTGTACAGATCTGAGCTGGGTTTGTAATAAGTCATTTGGAATTGTGTTCCACTTTCCCACACAGCTTACGGCATGGCCCGATTTGATTCCCTTCCCCTGGAGTACTTTCACACTTGTGAGAGCAACCACATTATCCACACAGCTCTTTCAAACTAGTGAAGAAATATGAATTAATGCTTTGTAAGGTTTCAAGGGAAACTTTCCTAGGAATAAGTAGTCAAAACTCTCATGGGTAAAAGATCAGTGGAGTTTGTTACCAATATGTCATCTTTCAGTCCTGGATGAATTTACCTTGTGCTCTTAGTAGAAGCCATCTACATACAGTATGTTGTGGGAACATTTTAAGTTATTTAAATGTAAGATGGGCAATAGAATATTTCCCTGACAGTTGAAATAACGTTCATCATTATATTTGATGAATTCACTGATTATTGGTAGCGACTCACAGAGCAGGGGGGAAAGGGCAGATGGTCATATTCTTACATCTCCCAAGATAGTCTGCAGCATCGCATTTTATGTAGAATCAGGAAATTCTGGAATGTTTTCTTCTTAGAGATAAAAGTGCTAGGTACTCATAAATCTGACCTTAAACTCACCAGTGCAAATATTTCAAAGTTTTAGCAAAATTTAAGCAACAACTTTAGTATATTTCCCTGTTAATTGTACATATTTTCCAGCAATAGACTTTCTTGCTCTTAAATAGGAAATCTGTAACAGCTTGAAAAGGGCAGAGATTCTCCAAGCTACCTCATTTAAAGACAAAATGGCATGCAACCTTTGATTAAATGGCACTATGTTAAAGCCACAAAGCAATATTATTAATCACCCCTCCTGATGCTCTTTCATTCTGTAAATTTAGACCAGGATAAATGTGAAATGAATATCCCTCTGTGCAGTCCCCCTTACTCACTCTGCTTAATGTTACATTCATTAATATGATGCTCCTCAGGACAGTCACTTAGATGTCTCTGCACACATCCCAGAGCACAAAACTTGGCTCAGAGAGAATAACCCGATGTTGACTTTGAGGCCGTGGTCTAACTAATGAGACAACACAATATTAAATAATCCACAAGTCACTTTAGTAAAAAGACCAAGTGCACTTCTTATCAATGGAGGGGGGGGGGAATGTATGTATTTATCTAATTATCCTAGGCCTTTGCCTAGATAGAAAGAGACAATAGTATCGGTATTTAGCATCTTAATTTTTCTTTTCCATTGGAGCTCACTGCTATTATTTTCAATAAAACTAGGGTTCAGAAGCATAGGTCACTTGAAATCAGAAGACCACTTAGAACTAAGAAGAATATTCTTTATTCATGCAGTGAAGAACAGGAGGGATGAAAGTAGAAGCCACGTATTTTTATTTCCTATTCTTTGCTAGAACAAAAACCCACTTACTCTGCGTCCTAGCTAAACAAAATACTAATTTCTACAACAAAGTTGAGAAAAATTATAACAGGTATGAAATTAAGAGACTCCAATGTCTTCAAAATATAAACCTCATTTTTATATGTCTTTTCCCATAAGAACATTCTTTTTATAATGTTCTACTACACATAGCTTCTTACTGTATCCCGCTCTTTAAAACAACCTCATTTATCACTCCAAAATAGTTCAATTAAGCTAATAATCCATTTGAAACTTTCTGCTCAACAGTCCTACTCTCTGGGATCTCCAACTAAGGCTATGTTACTGAAGGCAGCTTAGAAAGAATTTTGAGCAAAAATTTCAATATCAGAAAAATAGTTACCTACATTTTATTTCAATCTGGAAAATACCTTCTCTAAAACCAGTGGACGTTCAAGTACCCATTCTAGTCTCTATGAAGAATCAAAAACTAAAACTAATCTTTCCAATATTTCCAAATTACTTGAATTTGGTCTGTTACCAAAAATTAATCTCCAACCTTGATAAGTAAAAAAAAAAAAAAATTGACAGATCAGGCTTTTCTAACTATAGTAATAATAATAAATAAGTTACTTCCTATATATCTGTACATGTCAATAAATAATTAAATGAATCTCATACTTTAATCAAAGAAAATTATATCTCAAATATTTCTTTATTTTTTTATTATCTTCAGACTTTGGACACACTGAGACATAATTTCAGTGGAATTTTTCAGAATTGCTTTGCTGAAAATAAATCTTTGATCTAAAGGTGAAAGTCTTAGGAAAAAATAAAGTCTTAACTACTTATGAAAATGTCATCATACTTAACTATCAGTGCCACTGGGCAAATATATTTATAGCATTTCTGGCTATCTTGGCCTTTTTCCCAACAGTAATAACAGAAATATATTTTCATTATACATAAGAAGGTTCTAGTGTGTTAAAATGGGGATGTTAGATAGGTATTTTTCCTCTGTAATTCTTAGGGTTAATTGCTTTTGTCCATCTAGGTCAGAATTTTAACTTTTTTAAAAAATATTTTTATTGGTGCATTCTAGTCTCACATTGTAATGTAAATCATAGTAATGGTGACAAACATACACACAGCACTTCTTAATCATAACATCTCATGATATCAAAATATAACATAACACAATATATGCTTTTAATCTTTTTGAGCCACAATTTCTTAAAATTGTTTTATCCTTTAAAATCTTATAATAGACTAACCTTACAATTAGTAAGGTCTTACCGAAGTACCCCAATAATTATGTTAACTTCAAATCTAAAGGGATTAATTTATTTATTTTGTGCTACTGAGGATGAAACCTAGAAACATTCTATCTCTGAGCTACACCCCCAGCTCTCTTTTTATTTATTATTTTGAAACAAACTCTTGCTAAATTTTCAAATCTGGCCTTGAACCTGTGATCTTCTTGTCTGGGGATCCCAAATACTGGGATTACAGGCATATACCACCATGCCAAGCTCTAAAGCAATTTGTAATTGGTTCAAATAAATAGTATCTAAAGCATATTACATTACGTGGCATTGCTGTAGCAATATCAAATATAAAAAACTCATCAACTTTCACTTGTCTCACGATGTGAGAGGTAGAAAGGGCAGATAACAATAGAACAAGGGCTCCTGAGTACACAGAAATTAACAAAGTACATCTCATCCACTTCCCACTACCCAGTTCCCAGTCCCCCAGATTATCCACAAGCCATCAACAGCCACATCTAAGTCGTCAACATCCAGAATGTCAAAGCTTTGAATACCCAACTCCGCTGTGTTCTGATGGAAATGCGGTGGTGGCACTCTCAGAAATACATAGATAACCAGCATTCACAGGATTTAAGTGCACTTGACACCGAAATTGCACTGAAACAATTTAATAACCCACAATCCCCTTCAGAAGCGTGTCACTGTCGTTCATTATTGACATAATTTGCATAAGCAGAGAAATCTATGTAATAAGATTTTCATTTTGTAGATTTTCCATAGGCTTTTTATTATTTGTGTGTGTGTGTGTGTGTGTGTGTGTGTGTGTGTGTGTGTGTGTACATAGCACTGGGGAATGAAACCAGGGGCATTCTGCCTCTAAAATACACCCCCAGCCCATTTATTTATTTATTTATTTATTTATTTATTTATTTATTTATTTTTGAAATGGGGTCACACTAAATTGTGGAGGACTTCACTAAGTTGCCAAGCCTGGCAATCTGAGATTCTCCTGTCTTGGCCTCCCAAGTATTGGGGCTACACGTGTGTACCACCATGTCTGGCTCCAAATGCCTCTTTAGAAACAAGGATGTCCTTGTTTCCTACATGGAAAAGAGAGAAATGGATTATGAATTGATCCACATGGAAGTTTGAATAGAATTCAAATAAATGGAGTTAATGGATGGCTACTATGTTCTGGGAGAAAATGGAATGGAGGGTTTAGCACATGAGATAACTGAAACCCAGAGTAGAGTAGTTTTTTTGTTTGTTTGTTTGTTTTTTAATACAAATTTTTTATTGAACATACATGGTATACATTTAAACTATACTTGGTGCCCTCTCCCCCCCACCCCCATTTTCCCTTCCCCCCTCCCACCAATGGTTGACCAGGGTAACCATGCCATATTCATAATTTTACACATATTTGGATGTAGACCCTCATTAATCAAGTTCAATCTTCTTCCTCCCCTATCTTTCCATTCAAGCTTTGCTGGTATTTCCCCTCCATTACCTGGAGTCCCACTGGTATCCTCTGTGTTTCCTAGTTTGGGCATATTAGAGGAAACATATGTACCTTCTCCTTCTGTGCTTGGCTGATCTCACTTAACATAATGTTCTCCAGGACTTTCCATCTTCTTGCAAATGATATGATTTTGTTCTTCTTTATGGCTGAATAGAATTCCATTGTGTGTATTTCCCACAGTTTTGCTATCCATTCATCTGTTGATGGAGACCTGGGTTGGTTCCCTATTTTGGCTATTACAAATTGTGCTGCTATGAACATAGGTATGCATATGTTGCTGTAGTTCTCTGATTTCAACCCCTTTGGAAAAATACCCAGGAGTGGTAGAGCTGGATCGTATGGTGGATCCATTCCCAGCTTTCTTAGGAATCTCCACACAGATCTCCATAGTGGCTGAACTAGTTTGCACTCCCACCAACAGTGTAAAAGAGTTCCTCAGAGAAGAGTAGTTTAAAGGGGGGGAATAAAAAGCAGTAGTTGCCAAGATATGGGGAACTGTTTGGAGCTGGAAATAGAATTGTGAATAAAAAGGTATTTTCTGCGATATATTCTTGGCTTTGAGTGCAGTGAAAGGTTTACATAATCTAAAAACCTGAAGGATCACACAGTATCCATCTCTGTATTTTATTTGTTAAAATCTAGACTTCAAGCACTCAGTGATCTCGGTAATATCCTCTGTTGCTCAGAATATAGTGGCTGCATGAGCTAGTTTACAGCGTGAGTCTGATTCTCCCGAAGGTGGGACACCATCTGTGTTCTATCACAGATTCCCACAGCTATTCAGTCCTCCCATACACACCTGGTAATGAGAAATGTCCAAGAGGGAAAAACCACCAAGGATTAATTGGATCCCAAGCCCTCCAAGAAAACCAACTCAAACACTATACCCAATCATCTCTGTTAATATTTTTATTGACGATTCAGATAATGCCTGCCTATCACTGTTTTAGGGGTTAATAGATTGTTTGGCTTTGGTTTTGGTTTTGGTTTAGAACTTGGGGTTCAACCCAGGGAAATTAAACCTTCAAGCTACACCTCGCCCCTTTTTATTTTGAAAAGGGGTCTTGCTAAGATACTGAGTGCTTCACCAAATTGCTAAGACTAGTCTTCAGTCTGTGATCCTCCTGTCTCATCCTCCCAAGCATATGAATTTTGCATCTTTTCATCAGAAATGTTGCCTGTACCGAGAAGTTCAAATACAAAGACTATTTGATAAAAAAAATAATAACTGCATACACTTTTCTTCCACACCCCTACATTCCTTTCCTAAAGAAACATTTTTTTAAAAAAATGCATTGGTTAAAATACTTTAAAAGTATCTTAATAACTTGCTTATGATTTACTTTTATTTTCTTTAGAAATTAGTGATTATATATGTATTTAACTCATTTATATCCCAACCTTTTTTTCATTTTTACATAGTTTAATTATAATAATTGGTGCTCCCCCAAATTATCAATCAAGAAGGAAGTTTAGGGAAAATAGATTTAAAATTTTAAACATTAACTGAGCATTTCCCAATAATGTGGCTTGGAGTTGATAAGATGGGAGTTGTTCTAGACAGGTCCTCTGTGGGAATGATTCAAGAAGCCATCTGTTCACAGAGCTGGGAGAGACAAAAGCCACCAACCAAGTAGCCATAGGAAACTGTAGTCAACAAACACATTCCAAGAGGCATTTTAGATAATCTCAGGATTAGCACAGCCAGTGGTCCTCAAAGTCTATGGATAACAGAATGACTGACTCAGAGAGGTTTTGAAAGTCCCAATACCCTCACAGTTCATCAGACCAATTAAATCAGTAGCTCCGGCACTGGGACCTGGACCAAGCATTTTTGTAAGCTTCCCCGGTGATTCCAGTGTGCAGTTGAGTTTGAAAACTGTGGCTCGGCCCACCAAGCCAACGAGATTCAATGAACATTAATAAAACTCGTAGAATAGTGAGAAATGTAACAAAAGTACCTATGGCATCTATAACTAGAACACAGTCAGAACTTGCAGTGTCCCGAAGAGGGTACCCAAAGGGTAGAGGGATTATTTCTACTAGAGCCAAATGCAGTAAGAATGTGTTTAAGAGCAGGTAAGATTGTTAGCTGGAGCAGCCCACACGATGTGCCCAGCCCAAGCAAAGCCACTAACGCACAAAAGCACAGAATGTGTTCCCTGACCCATGAGCTCAATTTAGCTTGATGCACGTTACCAAAAGAAGAGTTGAATTTGCACACCCAGAAAGTTCACTCTAGGAACCTTTTGGCAACATCATGCTAAAGAATTTATATTTCATTTGATGGACTCTTTTTAAAGAGTCTAGTGGAGTCTTAAATTACTTTTAAAGAGTTTAGAATTTGGTGGAGTTACTTTTTAAATTTAATTATTACAGTCAATATTTATAAATATTTAATTTGTAACAATATATGTACAGAATGGGTAGGTAGAAGATGAAAGACCTGAACCGAATACTAAGTTAGGAAGATGTCATAGTTACCAATAAAAAAGCCGATAATGGCCTGAGTAGAGTTGTGGCACAGAAGACAAAAAAGGAATAAAAAAATAAAATCAGTATGTCTACAAATAACATTGCCTAGACACCCAAGAACTTTCAAGTGTCCAAAGAACTAGAATATTATATCCTGCAACTGAATACTCAAGTTAGTACATATGCTAATTCAAATTACTATATAGTACCAAATGAATATTCACATCTTTGGGTTTGATAGGTCATTACAGTAACCATATTTTGCAGTGTATCTTCTCTATGATAACATAACTTATATTTAAATAATCATATCCCTGTGGTTTTGACAAAGCACCCATTTTCATTTACAGAGATTTTACCACAAAAATATTAGGAAATCATTCTATATTTACCTTGGGAAAAAATTGGTTCACATTAATATTATTATTTAAGTACAGTAAATAAAAGATGAACCAAAGAGGAAAGAAAAAAATAGGAAAATAAGTAGGTACAGCAGACCTTTTGTAAGATGCTGAATGCCCAGGAAATATATATATATATATATATCTTATACATGTTTTATAGCTATAGAATCTGCAATGATATCTAGATCAATCTACAGATGTAACTATCAATTCAATTATCAAACTACTCTTAAGATTTCTTTCATTTCAGAGAATTTTAATTTTCAGGTAATTTATGCTTAGAAACAAGATCACTATTCCCCCACAATAAGAAACATGGTCTTCAGGTCACCTTATCTGAAAGTTGGTTAGAGCACATATTTTCATTCCATTATAAAAATATGACTTGGTTATATTTTTAACCATCAGCATTGCTTAATGTTGTATATGGATATAAAATGTAATTTTCACAACATATCCTAACACCTAGCAGTGACATAATAGCTGATCCATCTCTATTTAATGCAATGTTTTTCCAACAGTAATTTCCCTGTCAAATAGTTCACATTTGAGCCTAGCGTAGTGGCGCACGCTTGTAATCCCAGCGCTTGGGAGGCTGAGACAGGAGGATCGCACAGGTTGGAAGCCAGCCTCGGCTACTTAGTGAGGCTCTCGGCAACTTAATGAGACCCTGTTTCCAAATAAAATATAAAATAGGTCTGAGAGCATAGCCCGGAGGTAGAAAAAAAGCCCCTGGGTTCCACCCCCAGTACCACCAAAAAAAAAAAAAAAAAAAAACCCTATACAAATAGTTCACATTTATAAATGTATGTTTTTAACATTAGCATTTTAATGTCCAGAAATAATTCATATGGGCTCATTGTCTTCTTCTCCCCACATGGCAGCTGGAGGACAAATAAAAAGCGGATCTTGGAGGCGTAGTCATGCAATGTGGTCACAGAGCATCTTGGTCGTCTGCCCCCCTTTTTACTCTATTCTTTCGGTCATGGGTCTCACCAAGCAGCTCCCTCAAAAAATGTGTCATTTTCCCTTAACACATTTATTCGCTAAAACTTTCATCCAGTGGGCATGCTAATGTCTTCTCTATTAGTCAGGCACATAGCAGGAATACAGAGAGAAACCCACAGTGACCCCTACCCATCAAGGACTTAGCCCAGCAAACCAGTAGGCGGATAGCTACAAATACAGCTAACAAAAGTAATTGTGCCATGCAGTGTGGGAATTGGCCAACTTGAGTGTGCACACCCACTGCTGAGCCTTGACCGCGGAGTTTCTGATCCAGTGGGTGAGAAGTGAGGCCTGAAAAAATCTCACAAAGTCCCAGGTGGTGTCAATGCTCTTGATCTGGGGGAAGCCACACGTTCACTTTGAAACTCACTGAAATAGATGTGAGGAATCGTGGTAACTGGGTGAAATTTTCCCTGGAAGGGAGGTGAGAATGAGCGTCAACTCCTCACCAGTAGGCTGAAGGGCTGTGCGATCTAAGCTGGGAGCTCACTCTAGGCTGTGGAAAGGGAGCTACCCAAGCTGAGGCGCTGCCTGCCACATCTGTCTGCTGATGAGATAGAAGGCCTGTTAGGCGCTCAAGGTGGGCGTATGGCATCCCCGTGTCCGACAAATCCCGCAGGGAGAGCGTCCTGAGTCAGAAAACTTGGACACATTAAACCAAGGTACGGAAGATGGCAGAAAATATTATCTTTTGAGAAATCCTGTTTTAGAGCGGTTTGGCTAGAACACAGAGGTTGTCAGATAAAAGGAAACAGTATTAATAGGCCAGTGTGAAAATCAGTTCTTATTTCCTAAATAATACTGCTGTTTTGTGGATAATCAAGTGATTTATTACCTCCCAGAAGAATAGAATGCTCAAGGAAAAAAATGACTCATTAGCATGGGTAACTAGATTGAAAGTCTGGGCTTCAATAAAGACAATACAGAACTAATATTTTCCAATAGAAATTCAAGGAGTGAGACAAGGATGAATGGAAACCAAGTGGAGGTAAACGAAAAAGGGTAAAGCGTGAGGAAAGGAACTGCCAGGTAACCCAGTGCATTCATGAGCTGATATTCCATGTTTTATCCTTTCAAAAACTACTGTAGTATTCTAACGTGATTGGAAAATTGGGGAATTAAATAAGGCACTTTGGGAAAGATAGGTATCTCTTTGAGAACTTTAAAGGAAAAAGTGGGAACAGGCTACAAAAAAGTATTTCATGTGTTGAAAATTGTCGTGAGCACATCTTTGGTATGGACACCACAGCTATAGAACTGCGATGTATGCCAGCCTGAATTTATTTTTTTTAAAAAGCCATAGTCTGCCAGGTTGTGGTGGTGCACGCTTGTAATCCCAGCATTTGGGAGGCAAAGACTGGAGGGTCGCGGTTCGCAGACAGCCTCAGCTACTTAGCGAGGCCCTTTACAACTCAGTGGGACCCTATTTCAAAAATAAAGAGACTAAAAAAAAAAAAAAAAAAAAAAAAAAAAAAAAAAATAGGGCTGTGTGTGCAGCTTAGAGGTGCAGTGCCCCTAGGTTCCATCCCCAGTATCACAAAAAAAAATTTTTTAATTAAAAAAATAAAAAGCCATAGTCTAACAAAAGCAGTGGTTAGAAAGCTTAGTAATGCCGGGGGTGGTGGCGCACGCTTGTAATCCCCGCGCTTGGGAGGCTGAGACAGGAGGATCGCACGGGTTCGAGGCCAGCCTCAGCTACTTTGTGAGGCTCTCAGCAGCTTAGCAAGACCCTGTTTCCAAATAAAATATAAAAAAGGTCTGGGAGTATAGCCCGAAGGTAGAAAGCCTCTGGGTTTCACCCCTAGTCCCACCAAAAAAAAAAAGAAAGAAAGCTTAGTAATTTACCAAAAGTCCACCAGGCTCCAAAAGGCAGACTTGGCTATACAGATCCAATGAAGAGCTGTTCAAACTCCTATCAAAGTCTCAATTCAAAAGCCTCTTTTTTTGTATTAGGTATAAATACTTAGGGTTCTGTGTTATTTTAATAATGGGTCAACATAACTAAATTATTGATTGAAAGAGTTTTGTTTTTTTTTTTTTTTGTTTTTTTTTTTAGCAATTGGAAGTATGGTCAGTTCCCTAGAAATCAGGACAGTAAAAGGTCATGATGAGCCAGCCATATTGTTTATTCACTAATCCATCCAACAGACGTTTATTAAGGACCTATAATGTAACAAGTAAAGTACCTAGTTCTCTGAAGGGGACAGTGCAATGCTCAGATTACTCAGAGAGATATTTTAATATCTTAACAAAAAGAAAAAACAAAAGTAGACTCTGCTTTAACTAAAATGTGTGTTGTGAAATACTGGCAAGACCAGAACTATTATTATGTGTCTGCTACTACCCAAATCTGAAAATTTTTTCAGGAATCTTGACATTTGCTTTCCATAATGAGTAGAAGTTACTCCATTTTTTTGTTGTTGTTGTTTATTTATTGGAAACAAGTACCAAAAAGTGTCATATGTATTTTGGAGAAAATGGCAAGGTACGAAGGCAAGAACACCTAATTAACCAATTAGTGTATTAGCAGTCCAGAAGATACAACATGAGGGTCCTAATCCTTTGACTTGAAATTAATAATTTAAAAAATTAGTAAACATAAATTCAAAAGGTCTCAAGAACTCATGATTCACCCACAGGAAGAAATATTGTTAAATAGAAGAGTCTGACGAGAATTAAGATGCAAATAAGAAAAAAGAAGGAAATTATTTTATGAAAGTACATCAGCAGAGAATGTTAATAAGCAGTCATTTCCTGTGTTGTTTCCTCCTCTGCCTGGCAAATGACTCAGGTATATTCAGAAAAATAGCTTGAAGGAAAAAGAAAATCATGACTAATTGGGGACATAAAGAATTCATCTAAAAATGAAAAAGAAAAATCAACAGTAGATTCCATGGTTTGTCTAGCTTGAAAAGTAGCACCAGGTGGATGGTAAGGGCCAAGCATTGGCCCCTTTTTTCTTTTCTTTTTTTTTTTTTTTTTTGTGTGTGTGGGTCTGAGGATGGAACCCAGAGGCATTCTGCCTCTGAGCTACACCCCCTGCCCTATCTCTTATTCTTTGTCTGAAACAGGGTCTCGCTAAGTTGCGGAGGGCCTTACTAAGTAGCTGAGGCTGTCCGCAGACCGCGATCCTCCTGTCTCAGCCTCCAGAATGCTGAGATTAAAAGCGTGCGCCACCACGCCCGGCTTAGCTTGTACTTTAAAGCAAAGAGAATTGGCATCAGGGACTATTGACATTAAAGGAAGTACTCTATGAAAGAAATGCAAATTCAGGTGCCTTGAAGAAGGCATCGAATCCACCCACACAAAAGATCTAGCCCTCTTTGACATCAACTCTGTGGATGATTCATAAAGACAGAAAGCTCTATCCAATCCATACTCTCAGTCCCCTTCACATTTCCCTTCACGTCACCGTCTTTGTTTTCTCGAGCAACGTGCACCTCTCTGGGTCGTCTAATTGTTGTCCCCACCACCCTGAATACTCGTCGAACCACAAATGGCCACAGGTCTCCCTCCCTTACTTTTTGGAAGGAATTCTTCTTATATATTAGATAAATATTCATTAGAGAAGCCTTCCATGACCATCTTATTAAATTACAGCAAGTTTCTTACCTTTCTTCCCTCCTCATATGGTATTTGTTTATTGCTGTCTGTCCTCTAGCTAAAAATGGGTCCATGAAAGCAGAGGATTTTTTTTTTTCTGCTTTATCAAGTGCTATAATCCCAGTCCCCAGGCACATATTAGGCTTTCAATAAATATTGGGCAAGGAGGAATAAAGGAAGGAAGGAGGAAAAGACAGAAGGAAAGAAAGAAGGAAGAATGGAAGGAAGGAAGGAAGGAAGGAAGGAAGGAAGGAAGGAAGGAAGGAAGGAAGGGAAATGAGGGAGAGAGAAAGGAAGGCAGACAGGAAGGAAGTTAGTTCAAAGTGTGGGCCAATATTCAGGGGACCCAGAATGCTGCAAAAGTTTCAGTAGTAAAGTTGAAGCCATTAGATGTACCTCATTAGCTAGTAAGTAATTTTAGGGCAGATTCACTAATAAACTTGAAAGTTTCCTTTCCTGTGAATTCCTTACCAGGTATCACTAACATATAGTCCTGTATTCTCTTTAATATTTATCATTAGCCTAAATGTTAACAAAAGCCATGGTTTCCTTTGACAGAACAGGGACTGTGATCACAATCTAACTTGTCAATGGAAAGAAAAACACAAGAGTAATTATCACGGTAACCACAAATTTTAGTGGGAGCTATTTCTATGCGTCTTCTATATGGGCTAAGGGAGTAAAGATACTGCCCCAAGCCATTTTCAGCTGAAACTTTAGTAGTATGCACACAAGCACACAAAGCCAGCCTGACAGAAACAAAAGTAAAATATATAATCCAAGTCTCAGGAACATTTCCCTTTCCTCAAAATGAATAATTTATTGGTAATCTACCTGCTGTTTCCAAGCTTACATTTATGATTCATTGATTCTCCCCCAAAACAGACGCTCATAATTAAATCACAGGTTCCAGTTCAATAAGATCATGAACTAGTCTTCTAATGCGTGATAGAATTCAGGAGAACTTGGATGGTTTAAAGTCATTGATATCAGAAGGAATACAAAAAGCATTTTCTGTAGAAATAGAGTATTTCTGTATATTTTTCCTTACCGTAGAAAGTTTGCACTGTCTAAATTTTCTCTTGTAAGGAACTTATTTTTGTTTCCTTTTTATTGACAGATTTATTAGTCAAGCCTACCCACACACACACACACACACACACACACACACACACACAAAAAAAAAAAAAATCCGACTCAGATGACTAGGGGAGTGTAGCCTTGTGGCTTGCTCAAATTTCGTGTAGCTTTGCTTTATGTCTTGGTTTATCCTTATTAGACTCTTTCCAAAATAACATGTAATTATGTTGGCGAAGCAGTGTTACATTATTTGTGGCAGTATTATTAATCATCACACATGGGCTTTAGCATGTGCAAAGTTCTCTGAAATTATTGTAGATGATAGCCACTTGGGAAATGTGATAACTTTTATTTCTATTAATGTTTTCATTCCCACCTTGCTTTCAGCTAAAATTGCTACTTACATTTTTATCCACTTGAGACACAAGGTTGACATAAGCTAAATGCATCCATTTTCCTCATATATTTGTTACTCTGTCCTATGTAATAAATTGATTTATGGAGTAAGATAAATATTATAAACTAAAATCATAATTTCGTCTTATGTCTGCCTCTGAATCCAAAATTTAGAGGTACCTACTAAAAATAAATCCAGTAGATTTCTACCTAAGAACCTTCCTTTTCTTATGCTCAGTGGAGTTTTCATTCAAGCTCTCACCATATCATCTTCAACAACCCACCGTGTAGGGAATGTACGAGAACTACACAGATGACACTCAAAGATAGTTCGCTTCTGCCTTTAGCTTACCAGCTAAAGTAACTGAAATGTTTTAGAGATAATTGTGTTCGGGTTTGCGTTCAAGATATAAGACAATGACATGGTTAAATGTGTTAGTCTTTGGTCCTCAAAGTACCAATGTAGAATTATTTCTGATTACAAATTGCTCAAAAGCAATTATAATAAAGTGAACTTTGGTATGTAGGAGTTAAAGTATCATCTTGTGAAGGAAACCATAATGGCAACCACTGGTGTGTTTCGTATCTGTGTGCTCAATAGTGCCATCTTTGTCAGATTATTTACTTCACAACATTTACATTGCTGCTCTCCAGGGGAAAACGAGCAATCCGCAAACTAGCTTACAGATCTCATATTTGTAAACTACCGCAGAGACCCAGGAGCATGTTTAACGGAAACACTATAAGTTAAAATGGTTCAGTGATGGTATGAACTTGGTCAGCATTACAATGCAATACTAAAAAAAAATTAGAATGCAATAAAGAAATGTGGATATTACATGTGACATCTTTCCGCTAAACAGATTCCTCACTCATTGTCTGGATACAAATGCTATTCTTTCATCTTGTCAAAAGACCTTGACCAGGAAGTTGGTGCAATGCCAGCTCTCCAAGACAGAAGTGGTAAGAAGCAAGATATTTTTAAATAATGGAGTATCACAGGGCAGACATTAGCCACACCAGGTCAAAATGCATATTCACTGAGACTCGATATTGTCAATATACATCTGCGTAGGGGGAAAAATAAGATTTCCAGTTTTCTGCTGATCTGACACACCATTTCTCACAGACAGTCTAATACACCAGCACACTATCCGTACCAGTCTGGCACAAAACTGTTGAAAGAGAAGAGAAATGAATTACTCTGAAAATATGTAGAGCAACATTGTTCATAAGTAAGATTTGTCAGGTGACGCCATACTATGTAATGTGAATTCTTGTGTCTAGGTTTTCTCCAAAAGATCATTTTGGCTGGACCTGGAAGACTCAAAATTCCCCTAAGCAACCTTGATTATAAATTTTGTCATGCTTTGGCTTGTGACAGTTTGTATTCATGACCAATTATTAATATCATTATTTAAACATGGATACTGTCCCTTCCCATTATGAAAAGCTATTATAAGCATATATGGATTTATATAAAGGTTGATGACTATAGCTTTTTTATATTAGCAAATCATGTGGAAACAAAATTAATCTGATGAATGCTATTAATTATTTTAACTTTTTTTATTAGGTATAAAATGTTCATAAAATTATTCTCTCTATAACTTACCAAGATTTATCAGCTTGTGTAATTTTTATAATCAGAGGAGTCTGGTTTTCTAATTAAAGTTTTGTCAAAGAAAATGAATTGTGTGACTCTTTCCTTCCTGGGAGGCATATGATTAAATTGCCAAAAATGCTGTCCAGGTTCTTTTCCCTCCTCCGTGTGGTATGCAGATGAAATTATATGCAGACAACACACCTGGATCTGAGGCCATTTTAAATTCCCACTACTCAAGAAAAAATCATGAGCAATTAAGGAAAACACTCATGTATATGGGAACACCATTACAACAAGCTCAACCCAGGAAGTCCATGTAATTAAAAGCTGATTATAGTGGGGGCCTAATTCTGCTTACTTGGAAGTTACTCTTCCTAGCTTAGGATTTTCCTAGCTTAGTATTTTCAAGGGAAAATACTAAGATGGTATTGTACACAATAACCACATTCTTCCAAAGTTGTCTCTGTCAAATCTCTGCATTTTGCAAGCCATAATTATTTCATTCCAAACCCCCAATTAAAAAAAATACTATAACCAAGAATATAAGCCCTGAATCTCAAAACCCTCATACTCTAGAAAATGTGAAAAAGAGAAACGACCACAAAAAAAAGCAAGAACTAAATTATACGCTGAGCACTTGCCGTTTGTCAAATTGCTATGAAACCCATAACTAACAGGAAAAATAGTAGCAGATGTGAGACATTTCTTCTCCAAATAGCTCACCTTATCAGTTTTCTGGGAGTAAATTGCATAAAATAAGTAAAAATAAGCAAAAATAAGTAAATAAATAAAATCTCCCTAAAAGAAATTTCGAGGCCATTCACCATTGTAATTTGCCCCTTTGACCTTGAAAGCTTACCACTTCCATTAAGACTTTTCTTATCAAAGATGTCTAGAGCAGGTGGTAGATATTGTAAGCCAACAGCAGTGAACATTAGCAGCTTAGTTATCCACGTATTCATTACGACTTTAGCAAGAAATAGAAAGAAGCCGGGCGTGGTGGCGCACGCTTGTAACCCTCACGCTTGGGAGGCAGAGACAGGAGGATCGCGCAGGTTTGAAGCCAGCCACACTGGCTTAAGAGACCCTGTTTCAAAAATATAAAATAGGTCTGGGAGTGTAGCCCGGAGGTAGAAGGGCTTCCAGGAACCCCAGTACCACTAAAAAATTTTTAAAAATTTTTAAAAAAAGAAATAGAAAAATGAAGTTTTTCTTTTCTCCCCTCTGAGAGAAAAAAAGCTCTAACTGGTAGAAAATGAAAGTTTAGGATAAATTAAGTTTCATCTTCTCCAGAATTTGCCAAATCCAGAATTCAAATTTTGTTTTGTTTGGTTTGGTTTTATTATTTTTATTTTTTATTTATTTTTATTTATTTTTTATTTTTTTTATATATATGGATTTTTGTTTTGGTTTGTTTTGGTTTGGGTTTTTTTTTTTTTTTTTTTTTTTTTTGCTATAACAGGGATGGAACCCAGGGGCATTGTACCTCCGAGCTATACCTCCAGCCCTATTTTTTTAGTCTTTTTTATTTTTTATTTTTTTAATATTTATTTATTTATTTGCAGTACTGGGGATGGAACCCACAGACATTCTACCTCCAAGCTACACCACCGGTCCTGTTTTTTATTCTTTTTATTTTTTGAAACAAGGTCTCACTGAGTTGCAAAGGGTCTTACTAAACAGCAAAGGCTGTCTGCAAACCATGATCCTCTGATCTCCACCTCTTGAATGCTGGGATTACAAGTGTGCACCGCAACACCTGGCCAGAATTCAAATGTTTCAAGTCAATTAAGCCGGGCATGGTGGCGCCACTTGTAATCCCAGTATTTGGGAGGCTGAGAGGGAAGGATCGCCGTTTGAGGACAACCTCAGCTACTACTTAGCAAGGCCCTTTGCAAGCCAGTGAGACCCTGTTTCAAAATAAAGAATAAAACATAGGCCTGGAGGTGTAGCTCAGAGATAGAATGCCCCTGGGTTCCATTCCCAGTACCACACACACACACACAAAATTAATTGTAAGCATTCATACCATAAAGGCCATGTGTCCCAAAGTAGTTAAAACTACATATGATGTCCCAATAGGCTGACAAGAGACATTTTAATATATTTTAATTAAGTAAGTTATTATCCATTATTACCAACTATACCAAAGAATTGAACTGTCTTTTGAGGCTTACTACCTCAGTTTATAACTTTGGGTCTACTACTCTTTAGAATTCAAGCCAAGTGTGGTGGTACACACTTGTAAGCGCAGTCCTGGAGAAGCTGAGACAGGAGGATCGCAGGTTTGGAGCCCTCAGTAACTTAGTGAGATCCTGTTTCAATATTAAACTGTAGTTCAGAGACAGAATGCACAGAATTCACTTGGGTTCGGTCCCCAGAGCCCAAATAAAACAACAACAAAAAAAGTTGTTCAAACATCACCAACAGCTTAGGTGTGAATGCTTATGTAGTCTTGCCGTAAATGCTCACTGTATACCAATATTGCATAATGAATAGAACCTTTGCATTAAGAAAAGAGTTAGCACCAATAAAAGGAATAAAAGTAGCCTATGAGCAAAAAAGAGTTGCAAGTTGCAATTATAGTGTGGTGAGATGTGAATCTAATATTAATAGAAATATTAGCTGAGAGTAGTGGCGCACGCTTGTAATCCCAACATTTGGGAGGCTGAGACTGGAGAATCACAGTGCGTGGACAGCCTACTTAGTGAGGCCCTCTGCAACTCAATGAGACTCTGTTGCAAAATAAAGAATGAAAAATAAAAAATAGGGCTGAGGGTATAGCTTGGAGGTAGGATGCCCCTGGGTTCCGTCCCTAGTACCGCAAAAAAATGAAAGAAAGAAGTAAAGGGAAGGAACAAAGAGAAAGAAAGAGAGAGAGAGAAGAAAGAGAAAAAGAAAAAGAAGGAAGGAGAAAGAAAGAAAAAGAGAAGAAAGAAAGGAAAGAAAGGAAAGGAGGAAGGAAGGAAGATAGGGAGGGAGGGAAGGAGGGAAGGAGGAAGGAAGGGAGAAAGGAAATAGGGCTGAGGGTGTTAATGGAAGGTAGGATGCCCCTGGGTTCCATCCCCAGTACTGCAAAAAAGAAAAAAAGAAAGAAAAAGAAAAATCAGTAAGACTCAAAGTCATCTATCTCAAAGGAGTTGTGAAGACTATACATTAATTTTAAAAAAGTCATTCAAAATGGAAGAGAAACATGAAGATATAAACAATATGTCCATATAGTCAGATTTTGGAAAGCATGCTAGATAATATTTCCCAAGTCTTTCTTGTGGCTTCCTTGCGGGTTGGAAGGCTGACAACGTCAACAAATGAACATAAGTTAATCTTGTGTTGTCTGCAGCCTCAAGAGCCAAATGTTGCTTTACATCTTCATTATCAACTCAGAGCCACTGATAAATCAAATCTGCAGCTAATAATAAAGCAGGCAGTCTTCCTACACCTCATAGGAGAAGAAAATTAAAAAATACAGCCGTGAGGTTGTTAAAGATTTGAGTTGAAGGAACTCAAACAAATTTGGCTGAGAAACACAGGGAAATTTACCAGAAACCTGGATTTGGAGGCTCAGTTGGGAAACACACACACACACACACACACACACACACACACACACACACACACAGGCTAACTGAGCTGAACAAAGATTTGAGAAAGAAAGCTGATATTTGTAATATTTATAAGAAATAAATAGGCAGTGCTATTTGGGGTGACTTGCAGTATAAATGCTGAGAGATGAAAATAGTTTTTATATACCACTGAAATGGAGGGGGGTTGGCCACTTTCAATTCCAAAATAGTTTCGGACAAATTGGAAAGCTCAATGGTGAGAAGAAAAAAAGAAAAAAAGAAGGATGAGAAACAAGTAGTTTAATACACATATAAATAGACTGTAGCTCAGGAAATATAGAACCGTGACATCCAAGAACAGTGCAAGTGGGAAGAGAATAATAGATGTGAGCCAGTGAGCCCAAGATATGCACCACTTCCTCACTCTCTACTGGGCTCTCATGCTGATAGATGCTTCAAAAGGCAATTGATGGTATTTCTGGAGCCAGAGTATAAGTGCCATTATCCTGAGTCCCTGAGAACTGCGATAGATGGAAGAGAACGCTACTGGATATAAAACAGGTTTTCTGAATTGTTCACTGAGGAGTCCTTTCTTCAAAGGCCCATGCAGAAATCAAATTCACAGAGCTCTGAGCACAGAAGCTGACCACTCTCCCTCCAGCCCCCCACTTTCCTTCAACCCCTCAGGCTCCCTGGAAAATTTTTAAAAATCATTGGTAAATAAGAGCAGAGTCTCTCCTTTAGCCCTACCTGGTGGAAGTGGTTGAATGACAGCAGTTAGCCCTATCTATAAAATGAATGAATTCTATCAATGACAGCTAAAGCCCCTTCTTTCCTTCTCTGGTCACTGCAGGTATGTTTTCTGCAATACTGACAAATGAACACTATTCTTATCCACTGAACTGTGCCAGCAGTGGAAACAGTTTCCTTGGGTCAGCTTCTACTCCATGGTACTCTATGCACTGTTGACTGTCTGCCCTCTCTGCAGAGCTGCAACCCTTTCTACACACACCTAGCCCCGGCTCTCAGGTGTCTTTTAATGGAAGACTCACTCCCTTGTGAGGCAGCACATTCTCTCTTCAGTCTTTACGGTGATCTGATATCTATGGTCACTCTTTGGCCCAGTCAGAATAAGTCCAGATCACCTTTCACGTTACAGATCCTCAAAGATTTGAAGACAGTTCTCCTGTTCTTCTAAAAACTCCCTTCATATAGGAAAGTGCTGATATAAAGGAATTCCAAGTGCGATCTAAGGGGGATGCAGACAAGTGGTTCCAGGATATTGGAGCATCCCAGAGACCTTTAAGAAAAACATTCAAATGAAGGATTGAAACTGGGCCCAAAGCACTGGGAACCCAAGACCCAATTCTGAACAATCTAAAAAGAGAATATGGGAACCACATGAAGGAATAAAAGCGCACTTCATGAAAACTTCTATGCCTGTTCCTTTCCAAGAGTCCCTCCCGGGCATGGGAGCTATTCTTTTTTTTTTTTTTTTTTTTTTTTTTGGTACTGGGAATTGAACCAAGGGGCATTCTACCTCCGAGACACACCAGACCTATTTTTCTTCTTTAGTTTGAAACAGGATCTCACCAAGTTTCAGAGAGCCTCACTAAGTAGCTGAGGCTGGCCATAAACCGGCAATCCTCCTATCTCAGCCTCCCCAGTACTAAGATTACAAGCACGTGCCACCACACCTGGCCTGTTTGTATATATTCTATTTGTCTTTGCCCTCAATAAACTTTCACATTCCTATACTCATTCTTCATTAGTCCTTGGACTGAATTTGTTGAAAATCACTGGACCAAGAGCCCAATAAGCGGAGGAACCCTGAATTATGGGTATAGTAGAGTGGGTGATGTGGGTGATCTACAAACAAGAGTTGGATTATTCACACACCCATACTCCTGCAGTCTGAGCTCCTCCTTCCAGTCCAGCCATAGTAGTCACCGTAAAGAAATGAAGAAACCTGAATTTTCAGGGCCTGAGATTGGATTTAGAATCTTTTTGTCTTGTGAGAAGGTCACTGACAGTGAACACAGATGGCAAAGTGGAGATGAAGGAAAAGACTGAAAGAGGGGGCGGTGGGGGGCATGTGAGGGCTGGGAAGGACACTGAGTGAGGGAAGAATGAGGTATTGATAAGGTTTGCTCCAAAGACCCACTTGACCAGGCACTATCCTCTTGGATGGGGGGGAAATGGCAGTAAATTGTACGAGGTAAAATCCCCAGACTTTTGATTTTACAGCATCTTAAAACACTCTCATGGGAGAAGGAGTTGAGTCTGTGAATTCTGTGAAGGATCCAGAGGAGTTCCCATGGAGGGAGACAGGGGAATGCAAGTCAGGACCAGAGGGGTCCTTGGCTTAGCACACACCAGAGATACGGGAAGAGATTTATTTAGAAAAGTAAGAAATACACATTCAAGGGAGAATGTGGGCTGCCTACCTTGAGAGTGAGAGAGATGCCTTTCGGGGGTTCATGGCTCTTCTATGACAGGGAAATTTTGTGTGGGGCAGGAGAAGGAGATATGTAAGAATGGCAGGTGAGGATTTCGGAGGGCTCGGTCACCAGTCACCGTCTGTGTCTTGACAGCACATTTTTGGTCTAAACTGTTCTAGGACAGCCAACAACATCCAAGACGACTGCTCTTTTGTTTAGACTACTTACAGGTGGGATGGCTAAACGCACCCAAGGAGACTGCTCTCTAGAGAAATTCTTAGCGAGATTACTCTCTTGTGTGATCTCTACAGCCTGATTAATTAGATATTTATCTGAGGATAGTCAGCTGGTGCTCAGAGTAAATGATTAAAGACTCGTAAATTCCTCAGAAATGTGGGACTAACCAGCCTGGATGAGGACTAAGGGAATTAGGAAATTTTGCCACAGGCTTACAAATTAAAATTATATTTTCCTTGTTCATCCTTGATATCTCCTTTCTACATATGTCTTTTGTACTACTTCAATATTAGCTTCATTTCTACATATTCTTTTTTTTTTTTCAGTACTGGGGGTGGAACCCAGGGCATTCTACCCTCGTGCTATGCCCCAAGACCTAGTTTTTTATTCTTTATTTTGAAACAGGGTCTCACTGAGTTGCAAAGGGCTTCACCAAGTAGTAGCTGAGGCTGTCCACAAACCACAATCCTCCTGTCTCAGCCTCCCAAATGCTGGAATTACAAGTGTGCTACCATGCCCGGCTTCTACATATTATTTTATCCTATCTCAATATTAGCTTGAAGCACTTGGTAAAATAATTTTTTAAACTTCTACTGAGCCCATTAATAAATTGTTTTGAGTAGACAAAGCAGATGAACATAGCTATCATAGCTTGGCACACACCTATAATCCCAGTACTTGGGAGGCTGAAAAAGGAGGATTGCAGGTTCTCAGCCAGTCTCAGCAACTTAGTGAGGACTTCAGCAACATGTTGAGATCCTGTTCTAAATTTTTTAAAAAAATTAAATAGGAATGGGAATATAACTCAGAAGTAGAATGTTCCATTACCACCAAAAAAAAAAAAGTAGTATCTGTCATACACAGAGCAGCCTACCTCACTGTGGGAAGCCATTAAGGTTTTCCCCTAGAAGAATAGTTCTGACTCAGCTGACTGTCCTTCGCCCAGAGTCAACAAGGTTTGGGTTATGGAAAGTTCAAAGTAAAAGATCTGAGAGAAAATCATGTGGTGATGGCACAAGGGTACTGATTAACCTACCTGTAATGTATGTGCTTTGGATTGGTCTTTATTGTATTCTGGTGGTGATAGCATGAGGATATTGATTGGCCTGTAACTGTATAAATAACCCTAGAAAAATAAACCCATTGTCGGCCCAATAGAGAATACTGACCCAGGAGTAGGGGTCGACCAGTAGAGAAATTGACCTAAGAAGCAGGGGTCGGCCAGTAGAGATAGTGTGCTGCCCCCCCCATGTTAGAATTTTTAAAATTCTGAGAATCAAATTCTAGAGTTCATCCTTATGCCTCTCTTCAGAACCCTTACTTTTGCCGGTTGGCTCTGGCACCTCACCACCAAAATATAGGAAACAAGCAGAAAAAAGCAAAAAAAAAAACACACCCAACTTGAGACTTTGAGTTCAATTTTTAAAACTAATTCCTACCCCAGAAAGCAGCTAACAGCTTTACCTGCAGTTCAAAAAGAAAAATCTCAAATCCAAGAATTGCTCTGTTAAAGTTATTATACCTTAGAAGTAAGCATGGGGATTATAATTCCTAAAAAGAGTTTTAATCTCTGCTCCGATGTGACTTTTGATCGATTTACTCAGCAAATACTCAGCGAACACTTGCCAGATGCCAGCTCTCCACTCAGAACGCAGCAGTAATTGAAAAGCCAGGAAAGTCCTCTTTTTGAAGATAAAAATTTCCCTAGCCTCTGAGAAAGCCCATTACAAAAAAATATATCAAGGAAGAAAAGAGAGGACAGCAGAAGCAAATCTCTGATGTAGGAAAATAGTAAAAACAATCCAATATTGAGTCCAGAAGGCAGAAGAAGGTGGTATGGGAAACATCCTGAAGGAAGGTACTTTAAACAACATGGACTTTATTGGAAAAAAAAAAACAGTAGAAACCCACTCAGGAGTTTTATGTTAGTGGTTGGCATACATTTTGGAAAAGAAATCAAATGATTGGGTAAAAGATAACTTATCAGCTAAGAAAAATGAAAGGGAAAGGAGGCTAGTGAGAAGCACAGAAAATTAGAAAAAGGCCGTGCCAAAAGATGATGCCAAGAAGGGAGGAGAAATATGACCATCTGGGTACCACTTCAATGCCACTTCAAGTCCTGATGGGATGAAAGAGAAACAACGTGCGCATTGGATTTTGCGAGGCAAGCATCATCTGCAAAGATGAGGACAGCATCTTGACGGAGTGGGGAAAGACAGCCAGGCTGCAATGGACTTGAAGAGCACCAGCCGTGAAGAGAGACGGTCCCTTTGGAAGGTTTTGCTGGGGCCAAGAGCCAGGAAATGAGACAGAGGGTCAAGGCGGTGGAGACGCTTGGAAGAAAAGAAACAAGTTTGATGCTAGTGGGTATTTTGTCAAGAGAGAGAAGATGATGCCTTAAAAATATGTAAAAAGGAACAAATTGAGCCAGGCATGTTAGCACATGCATGTTGAGGCAGGAGGACTGCAAGTTCAAGACCAAACTGGGCAATTTAGCAAGATCCCTTCTCAAAAGAAAATGAAAAGGATGAGAGATACAGATCAGTGGTAGAAACCCCTGGGTTTCTACCACTCAAAATAAAATATAATAGAGTAAGAAAAAATAAAATATAATAGAGTAAGAGTGAGGAGAGTGTATGACTGTAGTAACACATCACATCGTCGTAGCACTCAGGAGAGTGGCACACATCAGAAAGGTGTAGGGAGTGATCTGAGAACAGAACCGTATGTGCACACAAATGTGAATCTGGCTTGAAATAGAAGAAAGTTTCTCTCTATTGGTTTATATTTTCCCAACGAAGAACATATAAAAAATGGTTGGAGAAGATATGGGCAAAGAAGAGAATGTTTTTTTAAAGAGAGGAATAAACTGGGCGTAGTGGCGCACACTTGTAACTCAGCATTTGGGAGGCTGAGAGAGGAGGATCCGGGTTCGCGGACAGACTCAGCTACTCAGTGAGGCCCTTGTAACTCAGTGAGATCCTGTTTCAAAATAAAGTATAAATATAGGGTTGGGGCCGGGCATGGTGGCACACGCTTGTGATCCTCGTGCTTGGGAGGTGGAGACAGGAGGATCGCGTAGGTTCGAAGCCAGCCACACTGGCTTAAAAGACCCTGTTTCCAAATTTTAAAAAGGAATACAATAGGCCTGGGAGTGTAGCCCGGAGGTAGAAGGGCTTCCAGGAACCCCAGTACCACCAAAAAAATAAATAAATAAATAAATAAATAAATAAATAAATAAATAAATAAATAGGGCTGGGGATGTAGCTCGGAGGTAGAATGCCCCTGGGTTCCATTCCCAGTACCACAAAAAAAAAAAAAAGTTAGAAAAGAGAGAGAGAGTTGAGGAGTTGAGTACAAATATCATTTCATAACAGTGTTGTGTAGGAAATTTGTATCTTGTATGATAGAACTTAATCTCTACTCTAGGATTCTACTTCTTGGTATGGTAAAAAGTTTAATGCTGGTCAATTTAGGATCTTACTCTTGTCTTAAAGCTTAATTTGATATCTGGTATGAGCTAGGAGCTTAACTAGTGCCAGGGAATGAGAGTAGTGACCTGATAATTATATAAAAAAAAATATTCTAAGCCGGGCGTGGTGGCGCACACTTGTAATCCTTGCGCTTGGAAGGCTGAGACAGGAGGCTCACACAGGTTCCAAGCCAGCCTCAGCTACTGAGTGAGGCTCTCATCAACTTAGTGAGACCCTGTTTCCAAATAAAATAGAAAATGGTCTAGGAGTATAGCCCAGAGGTAGAAAGCCCCTGGGTTCTGCCCCCAGTACCACAAAAATATGTATTCTGACAGCCACAGAGATAGCTTACTTCCCCTTTGGTCTTGACTCTCAAGTTCACACAGATTACTTTAAAATTGTCCCTGAAATGTGCTCTAGCTCCAACGCTCTTTCAGGACTAAGTTACCTTTAACCAGTTTTGTCTCGCTATGAAACATGGGATTGTTTTGTTGCCAGAAATGAGCCTGTTAGAGGAGATTTTTCTGTTATTGGTTTTTTTTTGTTTTTGTTTTTGGGTTTTTTTGGGGGGTGGTACTGGAGTTGGAACCCAGAGGCTTTCTACTTCCGGGCTATACTCCCAGACCCATTTTATATTTTATTTGGAAACAGGGTCTCACTAAGTTGCTGAGAGCCTCACTAAATAGCTGAGGCTGGCTTCGAACCTGCGCGATCTTCCTGTCTCAGCCTCCCCAGCGTGGGGATTACAAGCGTGCGCCACCATGCCCGGCAATCTGTTAGAAGTGTTGATGCCAAGGTTTGGGAAGAGGAATGGGATATAAAATATCATCGATGCCTGGAAATTAGAGACCTGGTAGCTCAGGGAGTTCAGTGTATAAGTCTTGTGGTTATCACAAATGTGATATAAAGGCAGATAAAAGGCCAGGACCTAAGTCTTCAGAGAGAGTGTAAGGATGGATGATGAGGAGTCAGCGGCAGGATAAGGAAAGATAATACAACAGTTGAATGAGTTGATTTTCAAAGGGCCTGGGTTTTTGTTTCAGGATTTGGGGTTGTTTTCTGTTTGTTTGTTTGTTTGTTTGTTTGTTTGTTTGTTTTGGTTGCTTTATTTCTGAGGAAGGATGGGAAAGAAATGGTTTGGAAGCAACAATGTAAGCCAGAGACACACCATGCCATTTTCTGGCCTTGAGGTTTATATATCTGTAAGCGCCACAGGAGAAGCCTCATGATCGTAGAAGAGCCAGGTTAAAGAGAAGGCATTCTGAGAACCATTTGAAGATTCGTAGCAATCAGAAAACCACAGATCTGTGACGAGAGGAGGCTGAGCATACAGTCTTCTGTGGTGAGAATGCCCCTGTTCCCCCTAAATTTATATGCTGAAATTTTATCCTCAACACGATGACATTAAGATATTGGGCCACTGGGATGTGAGTAGATCAAGAGGGTTCTGACCTCATGAATGGGATTAGGGCCTCATAAAAGAGGTCCTGAAAACACTTGTTTTTTCCATCCACTAAGTGTGGACACAGTAAAAGATGTCATGTATGAGGAAGAGGGCTTCTCCAGACACTGAAACTGCCAGCACCTTGACTGTGGTCCTTCCCACCTTCAGAAGAGTGAGTAATCCATCTCTGTTACTTATAAGCTACCCAATCTAAGGCATTTTGTTACAGCAACCTAAACTAAAACACAGCTGATAGCAGATGACAGGAAAGGCATAGATATGTAACCTTCCCAAAGAACTTTAGCTCCTCAAGTTTGAGTTATTTCTGTATAAATTACTGCAAATATGTGTGGAGATCACACACACACACACATACACACTTTACTAAACATAACATAGATGTTGAAATTAAATGGAAGTACTGACAAATATTTCTATGTCAAGCCCATGAATAGAGGCTTAGAATAGAATATGGGTATCCCAATTACCAAAACCTAAACAACCCAAGAAAAGTATTTACGACAGAATAAGGTAACAAATGGAATCTCAAAAACCAAGGCCCTGACCCTCAGGAAGGCAAAGGAGGCATGGGGAGCTTTGGAGTGTGCTGCGTGAGGGCTCCTATGAGATGGAAACTGACCTGAGCTTGGCACACAGGAGAGAGAGAGCATCCCAGGCACACCAGCTTCTGCTTCTTCCATTCCTCTGTAAGCTTTCAGACTCTCTTACAAGTAGTTATTTTCCCCCAAATTTTTTGAAATGTTGCTAGCTTTTACCATCTCTATACTTGTTAGTCAACTTTCATGGCTGTGACCAAAATATCTGACAAAAAAAACTTAGACAAGAAAAGACTGATTTGAGCTCATGGTTTTAGAGGTTTGAGTCCATTTCTTTGGGCCGGAGAGAAGAACATCAGGACGTGGTAGAGGAGAGCCACTCAGCTCATGGCAGCTGGAAAGCAGAGAGAGAGGGAGAGAGAGAGACAGAGAGAGAGAGAGAGAGAGAGAGAGAGAGAGAGAGAGAGAGAGGGAGAGAGAGGACAACAGAGTAGCCAGGGATGCGATAGAGTCTCTGTGGTAGGGGAGAGCCACTCAGCTCATGGCAGCTGGAAAGCAGAGAGAGAGGGAGAGAGAGAGACAGAGAGAGACAGAGAGGACAACAGAGTAGCCAGGGATGCGATAGAGTCTCCAAGGGCATGTCCCCAGTGATCTACTCCCTCCGGGCATGGCCCACGTGCTTACAGTTGCCGTCTAGTAGTTCATTGAAATGTTTAAGTGGAGCAACCCACTGATGATGCTACAGCACCCAAGAGCCAGTCGTTTTGTAAAAGCCCCATCTCTGTCCATTCCTGCAGTGCCCATAACACTTGAGCTTTTCCACATCCACATTAAAATACCGCCTTCCCCAGACCCATGCTCCGGATATCATCAGTTCGATGCTTCAAAACCAGAAAGGCTTCCCTCTGGCTGACTTTGAATACCCTAACATCTGCTGGGAGAGTTCTTAATCACATGCCATCTTGTCATCCGTACCCCCTCTTTCTGTTCTCTTTAGATACACATTTACTATTAATGTGTTCCCATAGTTTGATGCTGAATATATTATAAATGGCAGTGATTTTCAAATCATTAAACAAGAAAAGGCTAAAAGGGCAGAAGAAAGTCAACTCTTTCAAAACGTGACACTCTTTTTTTGATTAAATTAAAAGAACTGCCGCCTGTTTAGAGCTCACTGGGAACCACTGGCTTAAATATTTTGCACACTTTATCTCAATTGATCTTTACCAACATATCCTATAAAGCAACTATCACCCTTGTGCTTATTTCCTGGTTGAGAAATTGAGGCTCACAGAGGTGGATAAACTCACCCAGGACCATGAACGTAGGAAATGGTAGAGCTCCAGCTTGAATAACCATGTTCTTTATGTCACTACCTACCGTGAAAACATGCCCCTCTCTGAATCCTATGAATCATAGTGAATCTATATACATGCTCTTGAAGCTGCAGACAGCCGAGATTGATTTTCTAGATCTCAGCGGCTCTGAATCACAGGGCATCCCAGGTGAAGAAGGTGACTGAAGGTTTAGTTGAGGAAGTCAATGGAGAAGCCAGTTTGTCTTTTCAATACGAGCTTCAAAGCATCGCTCAATCACTCACCACCAAGATAAAGCACATTGGCCTTGCTCATAAATTTTCTAATGTATTCTGAAACCAGTTGGAAGATAACACCCAGAATTAAAATTACAAATAAAACCGGAGGAAGAACATTTTTTGTTCTGCGTCTGAAATCATGCTTTCAAAGGAACTGCTGTTCTAGCATTAGTCTTATTGTTATAGTAAAAGAAAAAAATAAAAAAGAATTCTAGTTATGATGGGCCCCGAAACTTTTGGATCTTGGGTCTGGCAGGCAATTTCGCTTTCTTAAGCATTTTGAAAAGTTAACATTGCTCTTCTGCCAAAAGTTCTCTGCTGAGAACACCCAGTTATTAGTACAAATCTAAAGAGCTATCACCCTGTCCTCTTTTCAATTGAGCTTGACCTTGAAGAAATATTAAACAGGACTTGTTTAGAGGGGAAGAGAAGAGAATTACTTCATATTCCTGCCTCTGTCAGCCCTTCTTAATCAGAGGAATTTCACACTGAGAGGAACCTGTGACATAATGAATTACTAAAGTGTGAAATCCTCCAGAGGTGTGCTGCTGCTCCGTGGTAAAGGGGCTGGAAATGTACCACTGTAAATAGATTTTCATAAGACATCCCCTGTCAATTTGCCTAGAGAGATGAGGTAATTTCCTCATCACTGAATCTTTAGATTGGACCTGTGCAAAAGTGAAAAAATGTTTGGATCTATTTTAAGAAAAACTTGCCATATATTTCACCTTCAACCTGATCTACAAATTACATAAAAATCCGTATTGCTTACATTTCACAATTACAAAAACAATTCACAAAAAGGTGGCAATTTTACTGGCTACAGATACATTTAAATTTTAAAAAAATATTTTCATTTAGAATCCTTCAAAGGCCATCAAAGTTTCCTTTGTGAACTAGGCGTGAAGGTACACACCAGTAATCCCCGTATTTGAGAGGCTGAGACAGGTGGATCACAGGTTTGAGCCTATTGCAGGGAAACTAGGAGAGATTCTACTTCAAAATCAAATAATAAAAAGGGCTGAGGGTGTGGCTCAGTGGCAGAACACCTCTAGATTCTATCCCCAGGAAAGAAAGTTACTTTCCTCTGTCGAAGGCTAAATGTTTCTGGTTATATTTTGGGATCCTCCACCATTTCATGTATATCAGCCTCACCCAAACTCTGTTTGGGCTTTGTAGGCAAGGGCAATGTATTCCATTCACTAACTCTGTTTTCTCCTTTATCTGGCACTCTATTGCTCAATTCTCTGATTCCTCGTGTTATTTTAGACATGGCTCATATTGTCTCAGTCCATTTGTGTTTCGATAGCAGAACACCACAGACTGGGCAATTTGTAAAGAACAGAAACTGGCTGTCTCATAGTTCTGGGGGCTAGAAAGCCCAAGATGGAGGCAGCAGCAGGTTCAATGATCTGGTAAGAGCTGCTGTCTGCTTCCAGAATGGAGCCTGGCTGTCTCCAGAGGGTCAGAGTGCCCTGCTCTCACCTGGCAAAAAGCAGAAGGGCTTCCAGGCCAACAGCTGGGAGAACGTTGCTTTATCAGCCCCTTTGTGGGAGGAGTCCTCAGAGCCTAATCATTTCTTAAGGGCCTCACCTGCTGAGACTATCATACTGGCCACCAAGTTGCAATACCTGAATGTTAGCACATCCCTATCTTTTCACTCCCATGTCTAACATCACCACTGGATGGGCGCTGCTCAATGCAATGACCTTTAGAATAGAAAAATCTGACCTTCCCAGCCTGTGTGGTTTTCCAAAAAAACCAGTGTTTTTTTTTTTTTTTCAGGGAAAACTTTTCAATGCCTGAAACCCACTTAGAAAGTGTATGGTCTGCTTTCATAACTCTGGGCATCTCCTGCGATGTTGAAATTGAGTTGGAGAGTTGTGAAAGAGGTAAACACCAGCCAGGTTATGAAAAATCCCTGCTTTAATCAAACCCCGGCGCCTTCGGGTGAGGTCTGCCGCCTGTGGGGGAAGGGACCGATGACTGAGCAGCAGAGCCACGTGGTGAAGCAGGGTCACGGACAGTCAGCAGAGTCACGTGTCGGAGAGGAAGTCAAGGTATTATATAGCCGGGTCTTGGGGTGGGTCTAAATGCTCACAACATCTGTAGTCTCACAACCTCGGGAGTCTGCCTAGTGACACCGGGAGTCTTGAGACACCTGGATTCTCGTGATATCTCCACTTCTGGCTTCCGGGGTTCTGCTTCCTGTCCTCGCTGCACGGTCCCATGGGGAAAAGGAGAGACCCAACCTATCATCTCCCAAATTCTGTCCCCATCTTCAATAATTCTGAGCTGCTAAATGATTTTAGTTACCCTTATACGAGTGGTCAATCATGTTCTCTCCCACAGATACAATCTCACTTTACCATGCCTCTTCATCCCGTGCCAGACTTCCTCAATTGTTACATCCTACAGATCTGGGATCAAGGCTGATCCTGGAGCTTCTGTGATGTATTTGTAGTAAGACACCCATGCCATCTGCAAGTTAGAAGATTTGCTTGTTTGTCCCAGTAAGGGAAAATAAACAAGGTCTCTTAATGATGTTTTTAGAGATAAAAGGAGAGGTTTATTAGGGAAAAGTATAGATACACGTTCAAGGGAGAGCATGGGCCAGCTCGAGAGTGTTAAGAGACTACAAGGGTCTATGCTTTTATCCTTATAGCCTTGCTCAGTGACAGATTTGCAGGTTAGATAGATAGATATTAAATTTATTTTTCAACATTTTCCTAAAATGCTATCACTTGTCAGTTTTCTCTCCATCTCTCTGTATGTGAGATAGCATAATAATGGCCCTCATAAACCAGCTCCAGAATTTATGAATTCTCTTGTCCTGGTTTGGATTTTGAGAAGCCCATTAAGGTCCAGGCATTGAAGTGTTTGTCCCTAATGCAGTGGTGTTTAGAGGTGAGGCTCTTGGGAAATGATTGGACCATGAGGATTCTGACCTCATCTGTGAATTAATCTACTGATAGAGTAACCATGAGATATCTTTATTTGAAAGTGGTAGACACTATAGGGTAAGGCCTAGTTGAGGAAGTAGGTCACTGGGAGGATATATCTTGTTCCCAATCTCTTTCTCCCTCTCTCTCTTTCTCTGCTTCTTGGCTGCCATAAAGTAGCAGCTTTCGTCTATGATGCCCTTTTACCATGATGTTTCTGCCTTCGAGCCCGATGACCAGAGCCTGGAACCTCTGAAACCACAGGACAAAATGAACCTTTTCTCCTTGATGTTGTTTTTCTCAGGTATTTGTTCACAGCAAAAACAAACTGATTATCATAGTACTGTAATATGGCAAAAGGGGAATTAACATGACAAAAGGAAGTAAGGTTGATTATCAGTTGTCCTTAAGATAAAAAGATTATTGGATCATCGAGATGGGCCCAATATAAACACAAGAGGGTTGAATGAGGAAGAGGAAGACAGGTTAGAACTAGAGAGAACTAATCCGGAAGAAACCTCAACCTGTCACTTCTAGCTTTTAAAATAGGTGAAGGGGACCATAATATCAGGACTGCAAAGAAGCTAGAAAAGGCAAGGAAATGAATCATCTCCTAAAATTTTTAGAAAAGAATGTGGTTCTGATGACACCTTGGACTTTAACCCAGTGAGGCCCATTTCAGACTAGTGACCTCAAGAGCCATAAGGTAATTAAGTGTGTGTTGTTTATCAGCTCTAAGGTTTGTATTAATTTGTTACAATACCAGTTGGAACCTAATTCAGCTTTCCAACAGATTTTTCATTTTGGCTTGAGTTCTTATGTGGAAATGTTTAGTAACTTTTCCAGTCTGAGGCAATGCTTCTAAATTTAGGAGTAGTATGGGGTGTGTGTGTGTGTGTGTGTGTGTGTGTGTGTGTGTGTGTGTGTACATGAAGGTAAAGGGATATCAAATGCACCCTAGAAGTTCTTTCAAAATCCACCATACTTAACCCAGACCATGTTAGAACAATGTATCAGTAAATACTGGACTTTTTCCTTTTTTTTAATTTGTTTATTGGTGCACTGTAGTTGTACATCTCAATGGAGTAGATGATAGAGGCATATATGCACACAAGGACTTTATTCAAAATACACAAATTCTGACCCTATATATACAGTAGAGGACTTTGCTATAGAATCTATGACTATTGTCCATCTAGTTCTAGAATTGAGAAGAATCCGTCCTCAGTGAAAAATGTGTCCTATAGTTTTCTGTCTTTTGAGGATACTTAAAAATGAAGCCCCTTGCCGGGCGTGGTGGCACACGCTTGTAATCCCCGCACTTGGGAGGCCGAGACAGGAGGATCGCGCAGGTTCGAAGCCAGCCGCGCTGGCTTAAGAGGCCCTGTTTCCAAAAAATAAATAAATAAATAAAATAGGTCTGGGAGTGTAGCCCGGAGGTAGAAGGGCTTCCAGGAACCCCAGTACTACCAAAAAAGAAAAAAAAAAATGAAGCCCCAAATCAGGTTGAAAAGGGAAACTGCCCTGTGTCCTGGATTAAGCGGTGGGTGAAGATCAGGAGTGGTCCTGACTGGCACACATCTCTTTGGAAAACAGTATGATTGGAAAATAATATACTTTATCTTTTGGGGTTTTCGTGTGTGTGCGTGTGTGTGTTGCTGAGGATTGGACCCAGGCATGTTCTACTTCTCAGCTACACCCCCAGCCTTATTTCATTTTTTTTTAACAGTTTTGCTAAGGTGCTGTGGCTGGTCTGCAGCAATCCTTTTGCCTCAGCCTTCTGAGTAGTGGGATTACAGGCATGAGCTACCATGCGCAGCCTCTTTTTGTTTTAATGAGTCTTGTATAACTGCTTACACGCTTAAAATCAGCTGTCAGGCTGGGTGTGGTGGTGCATGTGCTGACTGTACTCTCAGTACTATCATCTCAGTACTCAGTACTCGTGCAACTGAGACAGAAGGATCACAGGTTTGAGGCCAGCCTCAGCAACTTAGCAAGACCCTGTTTCAATAAAATGAGGCTAGGCGTGTGGCTCAGAGGTAGAACTCACTTGGGTTCAATCTCTGTTACCATACAAATACACAAAAAATAAAAAATTAAATCAGATGTCAGCATTGAAATGATTTGAGCCCTCAATCACCTGTTTTGTAGATGAGAAAATCAAGTTTGAGGGAAGAGACTTGTGCTAGTCACACGTGTTTATGACAATGATAATTTTAATTCCAGTTTTAATACCTCTGTCTCTGTTCCGCATGTATGTATATATATATGTATGTATTTTTGCAACCCTGGGAAATGAACCTGGGTGCATTTGACCTCTAAGCTACACCCTAGCCCTTTTTATTTTGAAATAGGGCATCACTAGGTTTCTGTAGCTGGACTCAAACCTGCAATCCTCGTCTCAGCCTCCCTAGTGCTGGGATCACAGGCATGCGCCACCAGGCCCTGCCCCTCACTCTCTTTACAATCAGGAGTGTGGAGCAACTCGTGCAGAACTCACCTTCAGAAGTATGTGATTTTGATCATTAAAATAGGCTCCAAACATGAAACTGGCACCTCAGGTAGTGGGCAGCCTTCAGGAAGTACACGCCTCCCAGTGCCTGCTTTAGACATGGTAGCGAATGAGAAAGCACTAATGAGGGCTTCCTCGGGGCAAAACCAGGGACTATAGAAACCAAACAATAAGGGATTCAGTCCAGGGGGAAGCACCAGAAATACCAGATGGAGCTAATTAAGAAATTAACTCCACTGCCGGGGCAGGAAAGCGTCAACATGCCTGCCAAGATGACAAATGCTGTCGCTCTGTGATGTAGTATTTTCCACGCGGCACTTTTATGAATGAAACTTTCATGGTGCTTACCCAGTTTCTACCTCCACCACTGTCTGTTGTGTGCAGTTGGGAATGAGGGGTGGTACCGGACCACAGAGCCTAGTCCCAAACCTGACGGAGATGGTTTACATCACCCATCTTCTCTGGGCTCTTATAACGCATTAGGCAGATTGCACTGGGGGTAAAGGCGGGGCCAGGTGATGGAGCGTGCTCTAAGGATGAGAAAAAGGACGCCAACAAGTATCCGGTTGGCAGAGACATGAGCAACAGCATACACTGTTCTTTGTCTCCATCCTCTCCATATCTCTTTTAATAATTAAGCCCATGTTTTAGCAATGGGAGAATATGCCTCCCCGAAAAGAAAAATAAGACTACTTCTTAATCTTTGTTGTGGTTAGATATGACCATGTGACTGTATTCTGTCAAGGGAATTCTAGGAACAAATGCTATATGGGATATCCAAATTGTATCCTTAGAAAAAAATAGGAATGACGTCTTCTCCTTCTACCCTCCTGTCTAGAATGTGGAAGTGATGGGAGGGCTGGACCGGCCATCTTGTACATTTAGACGGATGGTACACATTTGAGAATAACTGCGTGGCAATGCGGAAGGAGCCCGAGTCCCATCTGAGAGCATATAAATTTATCCTAATAGCAATAGCGCACGTAGCAGAGATACAAGCTCCCGACTTTGTCACTCTTTATCATCTCTATTTTATGTTAAGAGGGGAAGGTTGTGGAGTCAAGAGATGGCTACACCTTCAGTGCTGTGGTCTTGACATCACTCAGATTAAGCAAAATGGCAAAGCTATAGTGCGATTAAATATCCAAAATGCCATCTAAACTAGCTTTATGGACTTGATTTGGAGCTATGACTTCCTGAAACAATGTTACTATGTCTAGAAATACGAATTATTACTTAAATAGGTAGGCTAAGTTACTGAAGAAGAAAGCAGGCCAAACCCCGGAACAATGGCAAAACTAGAATGATAACTTTTCTTATTTTATCTTACTAGTCACCACTTCGTTTCTTTTAGCTTTGGTTTCAGTCTGAGGTGGCCAAGATGGCGTCATTTGTCTCAAGCTTTACCACAATCACAGCTGCACACTACCAACATTAATGCCAAATTCAATAATTAAATGCAAAAATATTAATTTAAATGTTAACTTTAAACCAGGCGTGGTGGTGGACACTTGTAATCCCATCACTTGGGAGGCTGAGTCAGGAGGATCGCGGTTTGAGGACAGTCTCAGCTACTTAGTGAGGCCCTTTGCAACTCAGTGAGACCCTGTTTCAAAATAAAGAATAAAAAAAATTAGGACAAGGAGGTTAGCTTGGAGATGGAATGCCCTGGGTTCCATCCCCAGACCCGCAAAAAAAAAAAAAAAAAAAAAAAAAAGTTAACTTTAATTTCTTATGGTATCACTGTTAAGAATATGTCCTATGAATCTCTCCTACAAATTATGTTCTTCTCATATGGGAAATTAAAGTAATGATTATAAACAACTTAAGTGTCCATCAGTTGTGAAATGGTTAAATAAACTGTATTCCTACAACTAGTAAAAATGATCAAATCAAATGAAAGATGAAGCTGAAGGTATAACCATAGACTGGTCACGACAGCAAAATATTGTTTTAGAAATGTAATATATTTCTTGAGGTACATAAAAAGTCTATAAATGAATAACAATATCCAGTTTTAAAAATTAATCCAGTAACGTTGATGGCCTTTGTATTGGGAAAATAGGCAGAAAGAAATTGAAATGGCTGAGAGACGTTTTACTCTAGATCCTATGACCTCTTTTGAAATTTAAACCATGTGAGTATATTAAATATTAAAAATAAATCACATTTAAATTATAAGGCTATTTAACCCACTTTATAGCTGCTAGTTCATTTGATTTGAAATGCCAAGGGAATAGGAGTGAATATTTTTGTCCCTTTTTTTGCAGATCATAAGGATTAGGTACAGAGGGTAAAATACCTTATTCTGAATCAAGACAGAGTTAACCCCCAAAAAATACATATTAGAAAAAAAATGTTTGTTTGATGGATGCATCGGTCTACTTTTGTTGCTGTGGCCAAAACACCCAACAAGAACAGCCTAGAGAAGGAGAGGTTTATTTGGACTCTGGGTTTCCGAGATTCAGTCCATGGTCAACAGGCAGTAGGGTGTAAGAAGAAACGTCTCTCAGTCTATGCCTGCAGCAAAGCCGAAAGAGAGGCAGGGAGGGACTAGGGACACAAATTGCCCCCAACGTTATATTCAGTGACCAACCTCCTTCATCCAAAGCCTATCTGCGCAAAGTTAGCGCCCAATGAATCATTCAAATTGTTAATGCGCCAATGGGTTCATTCACTGGCGAGGTTAGAGCCTTCCTAAGTCGGTGATCCCACCTCTGAAGATGGCTGTGTTGCCTAACACCTGAGGGTCACACACGATTTGGGGGAACATTCCAGAAACCATGGCCATGAAACGGTATGTCTCAGTGACTGACATCTCAGCTTCTGGAAGTAGATGGCTAGACCCAAACCTAGCTCGGTCACTTAGCGAACAAATTCTTAATTAACTCTCATTTTCTCATCTAGAAAATGAGTGATAAAAATAGGCATCTATTTCATACACGTACGATTATCAAGAATGGGCTTAAGTAAGCATTATAAATGTTCCAACACGTACCAGTAACTTAATACTGGCTAGCATTGTTTCTTGCCCACTATATCTAGCATATACTTAAGAAGGCTTCAACTATTATTCAGAGTCGATAATCTTCGCTGATTTCCAATGACAACAACAATAAGAACACAAACCACTTGTGACGTGTTTTCAACAAAACCATTCCGTTTTCTTCTTGGAAGACTCACATCTCCGTACCTGGCTGCAGAAGGCTGGGGCCGAACACCTCTGCGCTGCCTGTGACGGTAGGTAGAGTGATATGCGGAATGTCCTGAGGAGCATAACATACCTTCAAGCCTCCCTGGCTGCATCTCCCTTCTCATTGCCCCCTTTTGCAGCAACCTGGAAGCCCGCGCGCATGCTCAAGACTGAGATGTCTCAGAACAGAAGAAGCTTACCCTGAAAGGCTGCCCGGAGCCGAGTCCCTCTGCCCACTGACACTGGACCATCACACAAGCAAGCCATCAGCTTTTACTGTGTTAACATCAAAGTTTTTGCTTGCTTGTCTATTTGTTTGATGTTATTTGCAGCAGAGTATACTCAGTTTTTACATACCTTTATGAAAGAGTACTAATTGTCAATAGCAATATTTAAATTTCTTTAAATATGACCATCACTTCATGAGAACTTCTGTGCACCTGTGTTAATCATTTGCTCTTTTCCCCACTCATGCACACACACATACACACATTCTCTCTTTCTTCTTTCCCCCAACACTCTCTCCCATGCTTTTTGTTTCTATCTTCAATCATCATAATATAAGATTGAGATGTTTGTTGTGGTGTTGGGATTACTCTATATAATGTATGTTATTTTACCTTTCTGAAGCCTTTGTTTCAAGAGATACAGTGACCACTCTAAAAACTTACTGTCAATTGGAGAACCAGCTGTACTAACTAGAAAACGTTGCCTGGTAAGAAGGAATAGAGAGAAGATTGCAAGAGAATATTTATCGGCTGCCATCATTTTTAAAGTGTGACCTTGGGAGATTTCCTATTGCTTAGACAAGAAAATCAGTGGCATAATTCATACAGTCTGAGCTCCCTAGATAACTCCCAGTGTTGCCAAATGTTTAGAAATATTTCCCAACCAGTGAGCATTTTTACCTAAGCCTTGTGGTTTTAGAAAAATCCACACAAATCACCATTATGGGCAAATGGAGAATTACTGAATGGTGCAATTTGGCTGGTTCCTTTAGTGTAAGGTACCCTTATTTTTATTCTGTCAAAGCCTCAAATTTATTACCATTGTGCTGCTGAATCTTTAGATGTAAAATAAACAATGCCAACAAAATCAAAATGACTCAGAATGTCAGTGCAGTATATTTTCTTTATTGAAAAAGAACAGATTTGAATAACACAGCTGTGGCTTTAAAAGAAAACAGAGAGAAGTTATTTTAAATGTGTGGATAAAGAGGAACCAACAGAGATGAAAAGAACTAATCCATTTTCCCCCAGTGCAGTAGTCAAATGTGTTCCTCAATTCGACACGCAACTGGGCGAGAACTAATGAGTCAAATGCTAAAACATCTTCTGAATTTTCTCATAGAGAGTACTTACAGATGCTGTGTACATGTGGACTTGACAGATTATGCTTCTAGAAGCTTCCCAGATAATATTCAAAATTCTAACCATCTATGGGGAAAGGGACATTTTTACAATAATAGACGCATCAACTGCTCACACAATGAAGGAAGAGCTTAAGCTACACACTATGCACCTGCTGATTGCTTAGGGTGTCCTTTCCATCTCAGATCACGAGTTTTTAATCATCTACAAATACTGAAGGGTGAGCGCTTAACACACATTATACACTCATAGTTAAACTTCAATAATAGCACTGCATTTGGCATTGACCATGTAATTTTCTCAAGCTTAAAAAGTAAATACAAATAACACACACTTTTTTTTTTTTTAGCATTTCAAAACATACGTTGGAGCTTGCCATTTATTTCTGAAAGCCCTGGTGAACAGGCACGGGGTTTCTCGGCCTCGGAACATGAACATAGGTGAATGATTTTTGCCACCGTCATTACTGTAGCTCTCTCCAACCATAGCATGGCTACTGGTACATCTGGGCCTGCTCTGTCAAAAAGAACAGCAATGCTTTTGAGGTGCAACATGCCCACCCATGTGTTCATCAGGACTCCATACCTGTTCAAAGAGGCAGGACACTGTCCACGCTTTTTAACCCCCGAACCATACTCTCTGAGGCCAACCTCCTTCATCTGTTTATTTTTATTATTTACACCCACGGCAGCAGTAGGCACCCGGGTGCAGGTCGGAGGTTGTTTGGTATTTTTACAAAGCAGCAATGCTCGACTTACATGAACCCTAAAGTTGAAAGCCCAGAGGGAAGGAGAAGTTCCCAAAATTAGTGTCTGATTTCAACGGAAACTATAACCAGCACAGCCTATTGTATGACTCCCCACTAGAAATGAGTAAAAGCAGTTTACTGCTTTGTAAATAAAACCGATGACCCCAAGAAAATGTCCAATTGTCCCGTTTCAGAAAACTCCAAAATTAACACAATCGTTACTCACCACATATCTTGATTTTTTAAAAAATAAAATGTAGGTGGGAGATAGATCTATTGTATACGAGCATATACATGTGTATATAGAGATTTATATACATACATACATACATACATATGAATATAAATGGATGAAGACTGGATAGATTAGATAACTAGAGGGTAGATAGATGATAGATGGATGGCTGTGTTATTTCCTCAAATTCTCCTATGACATAGACATTGTATAGCTGTAATAGTAATTGTTGTCTTAAAATTTGGACAGCATGCTTCCTATCAAGAACCTCCCAGCCCCCCAAATAAAGACTTAAAGAAAGAGAAACCCCGGAGTAGTGGGATTCTGCCCCATTGGGTTAGACTGAAACTTCATAGCTTTCATCCCAGCCCTTCTCAGGGTGAGAGTCACCTGCAGAAATAGCAACATGTCTAGAATCAGGGCAGCTAAGTCTTCTCCAGGCTCAGTGTGTCCCCATGTGCATCTTCTCCTCCCTTCCAATCCCACAGAGTACAAAGCACACATATGGCAAATACAGCAAGTCCTTGGTTCATTCCGCTACTTACTGTATTTGTCCACCAGCCCTGAGACTTTGATTTCTCTCCCTATGCTCTGGAAGGCAGGACAATATCTCTTTGGCTTGATTTTCTGATTTTTCTACCATGTCACCATGGACACAATGAGATCTATTGAATACATTTTGGTGATAAGACCTGTCCAAAGGATACATGGTTGTCATGGATACAAAATACACCATAGTATACTTCTGTGAAACTTCATTAAAGAAATGGACGGTGCAGGTTGAGGGGAGGAGTCTGTCTAGCATCTAGAATTCTGTGCAGGACTAATATTCTGTGAATAACAGCCTCCCAGATATGCTTCTCTTGGTCCCCTTTTTTGACCTCCCCCAGATTTTTCCAAACCTCAGTCCAAATTCTTCTATCTAAGATTTAGGCCAAAGAAGGTAGTTTTAGTTGTCTCTGATTCTGCTTAAGTCTCCAGCACTTTGAGATTCTCTGGTTTTAGCTACTGTTATGTTGCCTCTTTTAATTTTTTAATTAATAAATTAAATAAGGAGTTGTACAGAAGGATGCATATCATGCTGCTAACACTGAGATAATATTGGTGTAAAAGTGATTACCTTTGCTTTTATACATCTTTATGTAATATTGTTCTAATTGTTCCAATGAGACTGTATTACTATTTCTTTCTCCTTTTTTTTCTTTTTTTCTTTTTTTTTTTTTTTGGTACTGGGGATGGAACTCAGGGGCATCCTTCTACCTTTGAGCTACACCCCAGCCCTATTTTTTTTATTCCTTATTTTGAAACAGGGTCTCACTGAGTTACGAAGGGCCTCACTAAGTAGCTGAGGCTGTCTGCGAACCACAATCATCCAGTCTCAGCCTCCCGAATGCTGAAATTACAAGCATGCGCCACCATGCCAAGTAAACCTCAAGTAAAAAACTTTTAAAAATTCTTCCTAGTATTTTTGTAGTATCTGTAGTCTCTTTAGGGTGAACTAAAATCTATCCATATTTTTTAGTTTTGACATTAAAAGAGGCACACTTAATTATGGAGAAAATAATTTTCTCTCCCCCCCAAAAAAAAAATTTAACTTGCCACTCAAAATATTTGTAATCTCCGTAAGGCTTACTCTGAAAAAATAACAGCAAATGTTACTTTGGGAGACATAGCAATGGGGATTCTCAAATGAAAATTTATCATGAATAGAATGAAGATAACAAAGGGACATTTACTAAAAATAGAACAACTCAAGCTTATTCTAAGACCAGAAAGACTTCCCACCCACTCCCTCCCACCGCAACTTAAAATGGAATTCCTCGCAGTGCCTACTACCTCACCTTTAACTGACTTACCCTTTTCAACTCCCCACCAAATTATAAAATGCCCCCTTCCACTGTGTTTCTCAAATGTCCCTACTATTTCCTGTCCTCTTTAATTTGAAAAGATTATATACCCTATCTTCACATATAAGAAATAATTACTGCAGACTTTCCATTTTTTCTCCAGATCACAAATCTCTCTGGAAGTTACCCTCAGCATATTGCAGACATAGCTACCTGCCCTCGGTACACCCTCTCCTCTTTCCTTAATATAATTGTGGGATAACAGCTATGCTCGGGATATGTTACAAAGCGCCCAAACAACTTTCAGGACATGAAGCCCCTGAGAAGCCCTGACTTCTCTCGTTCTAATAACTTTCCATGCTATGTCGTAAGTCTTTAGGTCATGGACTTTGAGCCGCGATACCTCCGGGACTGAAATGTGGATAAGATGACTGACTTCCTATGGTGAGTAAGCCCTTTAAGCATTAACTGATTTCAAAATCTGGGGTTAAGCTGGGTGTGGAGGCGTACAGTTCTAATTCTAGTACTACGGAGGCTGAGACAAGGGTTATCACAGGTTCGAGGTTAGTTTCAGCAACCTAGCGGTACCCCGTTTTAAAATAAAAATAAAATATGGCTGTGGGTATAGCTTAGAGGTAGAATGCCCCTGTGTTCAATCCCCAGCACCATAAAAAAATTTCTAAGTTAGCCAGAGTTCTTGTGAAGCATAAGATGGATATTTTTAATCTTGGATCATCACAACCTGATTTAAACCAACCAGAAAAAAAAAAAGAGGTTTACTCTTTCATATTACAATTATCAGTGACTACCATTATATATACATCAAACAAGAAACCAGGTGTCCAGAAAACCCCTCCCCTAAAAAATTACAGCTTTCTTTCTTCTTCAGTGCACAGATTCCAAAGTCAGTATCACTATGTCTCTCGGGGTGGTTTCCGCCGGCTCCCTTCTCTTGGACTGGCTAGCCTTCCCGCACCCTCACCAGTAGAGCTGGTGGCTGCTGATGTGCTCCGGCATCAGAGGAGCTAGCTTTGTGTTTGCAGGCCAGAGATGACAGCGATTAATGAAACACTTGAAGCTTGCTGCTGCATTTCTGCTCTGGCTTTCTCGCTCCCGATTTTTAAACCATTATTATTTAATCCTGTGTTTGGGACATGACGGGTCCTTATATTGCTTAATCCCCAGAAAAAAAAAATTAAGGATTTATTTTTATCCCCATTTTCAAATAAGTAAACCAAGACTCAGAGATGACTCAATTATCGTCCCAAGGTCCCATTATCAAAATAGTGAGTCCGGAACCCTCACTGTCTGATGCCAGAGCCAGCGGTCCTTTTGCTATACCGTGGTGCCTCCATAATATTAGCAGTGGAGTTTTAAGTTTATACCTTTCTTAATTATGAGAGTGTATATAATAAATGTAGAGTCATGGTGGATTACTCTCTATCTTTCCATTTTAATCTGCCCAGAGACATTTCTCTTTAAGCATCTGCACTGAATGATTGTTTATTACATAATTTTATGGTCCAGATATATACAGAACTAAAATTTACTGAATTATCCTTTATAATTATAGCATGTGGGGGGGGGGGGGCTAGCATATTTGCTTACCTTGACCTACTTTAATGAGGTGATAATGTCTGTTATTAGCAGCCGTACGTCCAAGTGTTCCCTATCTCCCCACAAGTGTATCTAAGCCAGAATAAATGCCCAGTTAATGAGAGGTGTTTAGTTTGCCTTGCCAGAGCTCTTTTAATGCGGGTGCTTAATTCTCGGTAGCTATTATGCAACTGTCCTACTTCACATGATACATTTTAAGATAATTGTATAATTATTTGTAATTTTTTGCATAATTGTGTACCCAGGGGATAAATACACCTACAATGTCATTCAGCAGGCAATACTTTGACCTTGAAAAAGGAAATGAGCCGAATGCTGAAGAGCTACTCTTCTGTGACCTCTGCGGTCCTCTACCCACCTCTGAGACTGTCCCACCACCAACAGGACATGCAGAGCTTCCAAAGCAGGCAGGGGGAGGGCAGGCATCACAGTGGGTATTCACAGATCTTCTAAAGGGATGTGGTGGTAGTTCACAGGTTGTCCTCAGAAAACTAAATCTTTAGATTTCTCCTTTATTACCCCAGAACATGCAAAGCATTATATTCATGCTAAGAAAAGTGCCACACTCTGCCACCAAAATACCTTGAGAAGAGTTGTACCACCAGGGCGCTCACCACTGTCAAGTAATTCTGGATTAGGGAGGGGCTCTTCTTTAGCCTCCCCAGTTCACAACAACTAGAGAAAGCCAGTTGAGGACACATCCTGTTTTTCAATGGATACTCATTGGGAAGTCAAAATAAAATTGCTCTGCACATAAATAAGTCTAATCCCAGCTCCATAATGAACTGGTGACCTTGGGCACGATGTGTACATTTTCTGTGTCTTACCATTTAACAGAAAATGTTTCCTCCCCTTTCTGTAAGCATTGGAAAGTTTATCAAAGACAACAGAGATAAAAATAATCTAAAAAGTACAAAGCACCATGGAAATGGAAAATATATTACTGAACAAAATCTAGAAACTTGGACCGAATGTGTCTGTTGTAGCTCTGTTTCCCTGTCATGATAAGAAAACAGAACGGTCACCACTGCCTGTGCGGTCCGGGACAGTTAACGCCCCTTCTAAATACCACCATAGTGTGGCGGTAGAGAACTCAGGTGCTCAGGTAACATGGACTGAGGAAAATCCTGAGCCTGACCCTTATGTGACCTGTGTCAAGTTATTTTCTATTTCTGAGCTTCAATGTTCTCTTCTGAAAATGGGATGATATGTTCTTATGTAAATCCCACTTCCTAGGATTATTATAGGGATTAATGAGGGAATTCGTATATAGAAGATATTTAACAGTAAACTTGGCACATAGCAAGTTCCTGATCAATGTTATAAATATTGTCTCCACCACGTCAAACAAAATCTCCTAGAAACAGCTTCAAACTCTAAGTGTGGAAGGTACTGGTTTAAATAAGTTCCTATGTGCAGACCTCTCAGAATCATGAATGTACTCATATACAAGACAACTCTTCAGAGCAGAGATGTGGTCTCCATCTTCTGCCCAAAGTCTTTGAAGATTAGAATTCTTTATTTTTGTAATGACTTTAAAAGACTGGATTGCTGGGGGGGGGGGCAGACAATGCTTTTAAAAATCTTGTTCTCACAGATCAGATTTTCATGCTATCATACTATGATAAAATGTCAGGATGTTATTGTCCTTAAATATTGGAGGGAGACAGAGAGGAAAGGAAGCAGGTGCGTGTAAATATGAAGAAGATAGGCTGTGTGTCCTCACTGTTAAAGCTGCGGACAGATACCTAGAAGTTTATTATATTCATTTGCGGATTGGCCATTTGTGTATTTTGTTTGAACCTACTAAATAAGTTACTGTAAATTATAGTAAATAAAAAGAGGTCATCTCAAAAAAAAGTTTATTATACTATTCTTCTATGGGTGTAGCTGTTTGAAAAATTCTGTAAAAGTTTTTGAAAATATTAAACCAGAAAAATGCATGAATACATACTACATACAGGGTATCTCTTAATATATATGAAAAAATTTTAAAGAAATGGCAAATTTTGTGAGGTCTAAGGATTCTTTCAGGCAAAGACATATCAGCTGCTTCTTCCACTAACTTGGGAATTAAATTCGCCCCACACTTCAGAACCAACAGCAATCGGTCACTCATGGTGATAGCAGTCCAGGAAAATACCACTGGGACTCCCAGGGGCAAATATCATCTCTATTCATAACTTCAACCTTTTCCACGCCATCCTTTGCATTAAAAATAAAATGTAAATTGTATTTTAACTTATTTTTCTTTCATATGCCTGCCAGATACGCTATAAAGTCAAAATAAAATTGAATTCTGACAGGAAGAAAAAGAGACTCAGCTTCTGAGTACCAGAGAACTGAAAGTGTCAAACACTCAGTGGACCTGGTGGAAGAGGGAACTCGACTTGCAGACTTGTGCTCACTTTCCGTCTTAACTTTAAGTGTCTTTTGGGAGTGTCAAGGTCTCTCACCACCAGGGAAACCTAAAGGAATTACAATTTGGTCTCGAATTCCTTTCACTGCCATAGGGCCTGATTTATTATATTAAAAGAATTAGCTCTCCTGATAACAATGAGATCATCAAACATCTATTGCTTTCAGCCTTTTAGATAAATTCTCCATAACTGCTCCTTTGTTCTAAATGTCATTATTTTAAACAGTCCTCATTATTTTTAATTATGCCCAATTCAAAGTACTTGCATATTTGAATCACGTATTTTATGCATTAAATTCACTTTGGTGCATTAACGAAATCCTATTATTGTTCATTTAACCTTTAGAAAGTTCACAGATTGCTAACCTGCCTGTCGCCGAGATTTGTGTTCATGAATTAGTTATTTCCCCAATGGACTATTTCCCGCTCTCTTGGCATGCCCTTCTCATTCATCTACTTTGTGTTTACAGGCCACTCAAAATTTACAAGGTTTGTTTTCATTCTCTGAAGTTTCTATTCCCACTCTCCCGTCAGCCGGGCATAATGACTTTCTTCTTTACCTCAGTGTTACCTTTAAAAATCAAGGTAAATTGCTTTTGTTTTGTTTCTGTTTTATAATTCCAAACAAAGGAAAAAGAAAGAAAAGCAAAAGTGATCCTACTGAATTATGGAGATGATTCTCCAATCTCCTCTTTATACAAAATAGATTCAAGTTTGCCTGCTCTGACTTCATATTTTACAAAGACTTCCAAAGGGCACATTCCTGGGAATCTTAGACCATTTCTGCCTACTGGGACATCACGTCTAGGAACCTGCTGCTGGGCTTGGGCAAAAATTTACACACAAACTGTAAGGAATGAGAATATTTGGGGCATAGAAAGTTCAAGCTATTCTACCGAAGCTGAGGCTGGTCTAAGGAAATCCCTGAGAAGTGCTCAGATACCGTAGCAAAGGAATCAGGGTCAACCATGCCCCGCTGAACCGATGGCCTTCCTAGCAGAAGACCCCTTTGCACATCTCTTCCAGTGGCACAAATATATTTATAAACTATATAAATACAATGCACTTCTGCCCACTACCTCATCTATAATAGGACAAGTCAAATTACAGATGTGGAGTGAAGCCGCCCCAGGTGCAGACCCAGCCTGATCTCCTTTAATCAGCCATTCTAAACCAGTTTTCACAACACAGTTCAGTAGAACATGAGGTCCGTATTCACTCAACCGAGGGGTGCATTGTAGAATGCAGGGACCATGAGACTCTAGCACTTTCTAGGTGATAGCTCTACCATGATTGTAAATTGGAATGATTCAGCCAAGATCATTGACTTCAGTCTTGCTAGGCTGTACCAGTGTTTTGCTATTCCTTGTTAGTTATTTTTTCCCAACAGGATAAATATAGTGGAAGTGGGGAATCAGAAAATGAACATTATACCTAACTCCTCTGGGGCCCCAGGAACAGTAAGCATGTTAGCTGTACTCTTTACAATCATCAAGTTTGTTTTTCCCTTTGTAGAGAAGAAAAGAATGAGGTTTCAAGGGGAGACACGCAGCCAGTAAGTAGACAGGCTTCAACTCAGACCCTCAACACACAGAACATGCACAGAAAAGCCCAGGAATCTGAGCTGACGGGGCCTCCGAGGACAGCTTCTTCCAGAACTGCTCCTCGTCCCATATGCAGTTAGTACTGCGTTCCAGGTACATCTCATCCTATCCCCTGTCTGGACATTCCAATGCCCAGAAAGTTCTAGTTGAGGCAGTTCTAGTTCAGCCCCTTTCCTATCAACATGACCTACACAAGGCCCCAACACACCTTTTTGATGTAGACTCTTATTCCCAAGAATGAAATAAACCCTCCAAAGAATAACCTGTGAGGCCCTCCAGGATTCTCTGCATATTCACCTGCTCCACTTAATTTTCTCCTACATACACGTGGATCCATCCGGTACTAATTTTCCTCTGCCTTATGGTCATGCCTCTGCTGGGGACCAACTTCTCCGCCTTCTTCTATGCTGGAAACCCTAATTTGTTCTTTAGGATTACACTCAAACAGTACTTGGTCCTTGCAGCCAAACTCTCCATTTTCTGTCTGGCTTTCTTGCTAGAAAATAAACTCCCTAAGAGCTAAATCCATGTCTTTTTCAACATTATAACCTGGTTACTTACTGAGCCAAAGGCCAGTGACTCTTCAGAGGGAGACCCCAATTCTGATAACTCCCTTCGTAACAACCTTTCCAATATGCCTGTTGCTTGGAGCTTTGCTGGAATCACAAAAGAACTTTGTGCTGCTCAGAATAGGCAAAGCAAACTGCATCCTTGAATGTGTGTCCTTCAAATACATAGAAGGAAGCCAGGTGTGGTGGCGCACGCTTGTAATCCCCACACTTGGGAGGCTTAGACAGGAGGATCACACAGGTTCAAAGCCAGCCTCAGCTACTTGGTGAAGCTCTTAGCAACTTAGTGAGACCCTGTTTCCAAATAAAGTATAAAAATAGGTCTAGGAGTATATCCCAGAGGTAGAAAAGCCTCTGGGTTCCACCCCTAATACCAAAAAAAAAAAAAAAAACCCCAAAAACCAAATACATCAAAGGGACCTCTTATGGCACTTTAGGATTTTCTGTTACAGATCGGCTCACGAGATAGTGAAATCTGAAGGTTTCATTGACAGGACTCAATCAACAGAGTGCAGGGGGGGGGGGGTGGGGGGGTAAAGAATAACAAATAACATTTTGCACAGAAAAAAAATTGTGTTTTATAAACAGACCATCGTAAACTCTCTGGTGAGCAATCTGCCCACAAAACAGACTTCTTAATTGAATGAATTTTTTTTCTTCTTAGGCTTCGCATCACATTTGGCAAGTCAATTAAAAAAAAAAATACCATCTTCTGTATCAGGCTTTTCATTGCAAGTATGTAAAACTCCACATTCCAACCAACTATTCAGGACGTAGTTGTGAATTTCTGGGGAAGTAAACTGGGCACTCGTTTCCAAACTTAACTGTCATGTTTCATTTCAGATTAAAATAATAATAATAATGTTACTGAACAGGTATGTGAATTGATCCTAGGAGGAAAGGCAGGAAGTTTGGGATGAGAGAAAAATATTCTTGATCTCATTTTAATAACCTAAACCAAGCTGGGCATGGTGCTGCACGCCTGTGATCCCAGTACTTGGGAGGCTGAGACAGCAAGAGCGTAGGTTCAAGGTCAGCCTCAGAAACTTAGAAAGACCTTATTTCAAAATAAAAATAAAATAGGGACGGGGGTGTAGCTCAGGGGTATAATGCTCCTGGATTCAATCCCCAGCACCCAAAATAAAAAGAAACTAAACCAAAGCTTGTTAAATAAAGGACATTTTCTTTTTCCTTTGCTACCCAAAGCTCACATTTAATTAATCACTAAACCTTGTCCCTTATTATTTCCAAAACACTTTTAACATCCAGTGGTCTTTCCTCTGCAGCTTAGGCGCCACTCCCTCATCACCTCTCACCTGGATAATGCCTTCTTAAAACCATCCTTTAATGCCTCTCAAATGTGGCGTGTATAAGAATCACCTGGGACGTTCGTCTGAATGCAAATCCTTAGGCACCATGCCACGGAGAGTCTGGTGTCTAGCGGAGGAGGTGTGAAGCTGGGCCAGATGATTTACAGTCTAAACCATCGTCCCAGGCAGCTCTAACACAGGTGCTCCAAATGCCACATTTTGACAAAAAATGAGGGCTCTGTTGGCCTCAAAGTAGATGGTCTAAGGTGGAAATCTGGGAAACAGTTTATATAACGAAAAATACGTATATACTTCCCCGCAATCAAATGAAAACAATGGAAGCTATTGTTCAATATAACATGGCACCCAAAGACCTCTCTGACCCTTTTCTCGTCTCTGACCCAACTTAGAGCTTCTGGAGATATTTTTGCTGAAATATATGGCGTGATCTTCCTCACAAAACTCTCTCTGATTTTGAATAGCCTCTGAGAAACTTTTTCTGACCAACTCATATTGGGATTCTCTCTTCCAGGAATATCCCCAACCCCCTTTCCACTCATCCCCAAGTGGTTTAGGATAGCAGTCCCATGCTCCTGCAACTCCTCACAGCCTCTCTCTCCACAGTGTGTTGAAACCATCTATTTCCTCTCTGTTTCTTCCACAGTGCCATGACCTCTTTTCATATGAGAAGCATGTCTTATTTTTGTCTCAGCCTCCTCTATAGGAAGCACCCATTAAATAACAAATAAAGACCACTCAAACTGAGCCTCACTGTGATCATATCCCATTTAACTGGTTCCTTACCCCTTAAAATACTGGGATTTGATACAACTTCTGATCCCCCTAAAAGGAATAAAAATCAGTTCTTAACTCTGTTCATTTGTGGATCAAGCAAGAAAATAGAAGTATTATAAGAGACATAGACTAGGAATTTAAAGCAAGCATGAAGAGAGATGATAATATAAAATAAATATCTGTCAACCCATATAGCGGAGCAGTAAGAGGCCCAGGCTATGGAGAGCAGCTGAGAGAGATGGGAATCCAGCTCTTCTGACAGCCTGTGAGACTTTGAGAAGGCTTTGTTAATTCTGTATGCCTCGATATGTCCCTTAATAGGGGACAAAGAATAGTCCTTAGTGTTAAGACATGTAAAATAGAAGATCAAATTTTGGCAATTTGGTTTGAAAGATAATGTCTGTCTGTCTGTCTGTCTGTCTGTCTGTCTCTCTCTCTCTCTCTGCCCTGCCCACCCTCAAAATGGCACTGGGCTGTACACACTTTGAAAACAAATGGGGATGGTTATATTCCAGAAAAACTTTATTTACAAAAATGGGCAGTAGACGAGAGCTGGCCCAAGGTTTGGAGATTGTTGACTTCTCCCCAAGATCAATGCCTGGCACATTTGAAACTTAAAAATTGTATAGCTTATAGCTATTATTATTATTCTCCTTAGAGAAATTCTCTTCTTGGGGAATTTTATACAATCATTAATTATTTTCTTAATAAAATGAGATCACATTGTATCTATTTATATTCATTGGAACTGATATAAAATGGGCTGTCATCTGAGATTCATCACCTTGGAAGATTTCTAACTATTCTTCATTTTTTTTTATCAGAAATAAAACCAGAAGGGCATTTCCTGGGAAAGCATATCCACTTCCTATGTGCCCTGTAATTTCGACCATTTGAAAGCACAGAGATTAATTTGAAACCCCCTACAAGTATAATGGGAAATGTACCAATAGCAGAGGCCTGATTGGTGTGAACTGCTTTGTTCACTTGAAAATCATTTATACTAAATGATAAACTGTCTATTAATAATTGTGTTAAGTTAAATCCAAACAATGATGAATAAGACCAAGGCTAAATGTGGACTAGCTAAATCACTTCCTTTCTTTCCTCTAGTGTTGTATTTCTGCCTAAATACCATAAAAGAAAATTCCTAAGCACGCCTATAATCCTAGCTACCCAGGAGGCTGCGGGAGGAGGATCACAAGATTGTGATCAGCCTCAAAAACTTAGAGAGACCTAGTTTTAAAAATAAAAAGTACGCCGGGCATGGTGGCGCACGCTTATAATCCCCGTGCTTGGGAGGCTGAGACAGGAGGATCGCGCAGGTTCGAAGCCAGCCTCAGCTACTTAGTGAGGCTCTCGGCAACTTAGTGAGACCCTGTTTCCAAATAAAAGTAGAAAATAGGTCTGGGAGTATAGCCCAGAGATAGAAGGCCTCTGGGTTCCACCCCCAGTACCACCAAAATAAATAAATAAATAAATAAATAAATAAATAAATAAATAAATAAATAAAGTACTGGCTGGGTGTGGTGGTGCACGCTTGTAATCCCAGCATTCAGGAGGCTGAAACAGAAGGATCGTGGTTCGCGGCCAGCCTCAGCTACTTAGGCCCTTTGCAACTCAGTGAGATCCTGTTTCAAAATAAAGAATAATTTTAAAAAATAGGACTGGGGGTCTGTAGCTCGGAGGTAGCATGCCCCTGGGTTCTATCCTCAGTGCCACAAAAAAAAATAAAAAATAAAAATAATGAAAAGTGCTGGGAGAGTAGCTCAGTAGTAGAGTGCCGCTGAGTTCAATCCCCAGTGCTGCAAAATATAAATCCTAACCTTGATAATTATTTAGCTGTTTCTCCCAACAATAATGTCACCGCCCAGGATATTGAGAGAGGCCTGGGACTTAGTGCAATGACTACATATTCCACTTGTGGTTTATATTGTGCTACCAAGTGCTGAATTTTTTTCCCCGGGAAGTAAAAATAAGTATTTTTCAAATAAATTGAAAGAACTCCACACTTACCTCCTTTTTAATGTCAACTTTTACAAACTAACTTTTTTGGGGGGCAAATTTGTTTAAAACAAGTTGCTCTCCTCTGCCCAGATAGTCCTAAGCTTCTTGAGTCCTTTAATTGTCTGTCTTATCTGCAGGGTCTGGACCACCCAGAATGAGACAGGAAGAGCTCCGGCCTGTAGCTCCCTGGTGCTCAGCTGCACTGCACCTCCTCTCTCTCTCTCTCTCTCTCTCTCTCTCTCTCTCTCTCTCTCTCTCTCTCTCTCTCTCTCTCTTCCTCTCTCTCATTTCTGCCCCATCTGCTCAACCCCATGCAATTCAGTTGCTCTAACTCTTATCACAGACAGCTCTGAATGGTCAGCTCTGAGTGAGCTGCTTCTTGCAGTAATGCCAACCTGATCTCAGGCTGACCTGACCATTGGTTTCTAGACCTGTCCATGCACTCCATCCAACAGCGACAGGAAATAGGGCAAAATTAGTGGATGGGTCCTTCTAGCACTTTGGAGCAGCGTCCCTTCCTTAGAGAGGTGTTCTGTTTCATAGAGTGCCTAGTTTCATCCTCATCCCGAGCAAAGAGCCTCATCTATGCTCCACATTTAGACTCAACTGCAAAATAAGACTACTCTTTGGATGGACACCCTGCTAATTCCCCGCTGGCAGCAAGTGCCTGCAAAAACATTATCTTGGGAGCATTTGTACAATTAGAAAAAGGTGCCAACTTATCCACTCTTGGGGAGCACTGAGAGCTACTTGCTGCTGTAAAGCTATTATTCTTCGCTTCCAACCCTTTAAAACATCTCATCAGCCTGCACTCACACATGGATTTACTTCTATGTGGAGGGAGTGTCAGAGTGTGTAGGTTCTGATCTAATTCTGGGTGGTTTGGATAAATCCCACATGCTTGCTGGCAAGCTTGGCTCATTTTTCAATAGGACCAGACGTTAACTTTTCCGCTAACAAGTTAGATTTTGTTCATTTGGGTGTGTATGTATGTGGGGCAGGTGGGTGTTGGAAGCGGATGCCACTTTTAAAGTAAAAAATGTTTAAAAGAGGATAACTTTGGATAAAAAGGGAAAATGTCCTTTTTTGAATGAGTTAGCTTTAAGCTGTCAATTCCTGCTAATACAGTTGTATGTGAAAAAATGCTAACTCACACCCTCTGCCTCCAGTACTCCACAGGAGACTATGGTCTCAGAGGTTTCTACCTTTCCCCAAGATACCCAGTGCCACACTGACCCTTTGTCCTGAAGGTGGAACCATTGAAGATATCCCCAGTATCAGGGGTACTTTCAAGATTCCAAGTCCTTGTTCTGAGATAGCTGTCCATTGGCCAGGGTGTCATTGCTTAGACAAGTTTCGACTGTTACCACATTTAGTGGGAAAAGATGTGTAACCACACTGAGCCTGCCAAAACCACTGACTTAGCCAGCTTTAATAAGCATGCGAGTCACTCTGCTAAATCAAAGTCTGGTTCAGTAGGTGAGGAATGGGAGACTAGTTCTGCCCTTCATCAAGCTCTTAGGAAACACCTAATCCCTGGGCCTGTAGACTACATTTTGAATAACAATGATTTAAATCATCTAATATCAACATCACACATAGTTAGTAGGGGGTTAAAGGATTCAGGATAAACCTTCAAAATGCAATTGTCTCTGTCTTAACTACACTCTCCAGCTAGAAACCAAAGGTCCAAGTAACTGAGAGTTTCTGTAACTGACTTGAACCTTAGGTAGAATTTCTGACTCTGCCCCTACATGAAAATTTACAGTAGGGAACTCTTAGATCCTGATCTCACCCAAAAATCCACTGAAAGACCAGTCATCTTGACCCTTCCATCAGAGCTCAACAGACAAAGTTTTCTGGCTCCCTTCTTCTTCCAGAACAGCTTCCACCAGAATGCAGCAAACCTACTCTCCCTCTGATACACTACCTGCCACCCCAGGCCAGCAAGCATCTTCCCACAGTACTAGTCTCTAACACTAGTGATTTCCTGTGTCGTAGCTACAAATGGCTATTTCCACGGAATTACACTGAATTTCTCACTCTCAGTTTGAATATTTAAGTCTAGATTTGTGGTGACCATCAGTTGGCTGTTGTTGTTGTTGTTGTTGTTGTTGTTGTTGTTGTTGTTGTTATTGTTTTGGTGCTGAGAATTGAACCCAGGGGCATTCTACTTCTGAGTCATTCCTCCTGGCTCTATTTATTTATTTTTTATTCACTTATTTATTTTTGAAGCAGGCTCACGTGAAAGTTGCCAAGGCTGACCTTGAAACTGTGATCCTCCTGTCTCGGCCTCCCAAGTACTGGGATTACAGGTCTGGGCCAGTGCACCCAGTTGTGGCCAGACATCTTGAAGAACATCCTCCTACCACCTTTAGTAAAGTTCACAGCCGTCACTACAAAATCTATGATCTGGGGATTACTACGTGGTTCTTCTCATAATGACAATAATAATAGCTTTCATTTATTTTATGCTTTCAACGGGCCAGAACATTCCTAAGAACCTTACAGACTTTACATGAATTATTCACAACAAATCCCATGAGCTAAGACTGCCTCTATTTCAGAGCTCAACAACTAAAGTTTCTGAGAGATTAAGCGATTCTCCCACACAGCTGCTAAATGACAAAACCTGAATTTGAGAGCAGGTCTGCCTTATTTCAACCATTCCTCGGAACACCGATGCTGTATCTCCAATGCTATAGTATTGTTTGGGAGAAAAATGTGTCATCCACAGAGCCCCAATTCACCTGACAAGCCCCCGTGTGATGTGTCCTGGGCCATAACTCATAAAATTCCCTGCCTCAAACCAAGCACTCAGACATCAGGAGATCACAGGTCATTGCCCCGGCAACGGATGAATTCTGCATTAGAGGACCTTGCAGAAGCCCACATTTCTCTCCCCATATGAATAAGAGCACGTACGCAAATCAGCTCCCAGAACCCCTTTTGATAGTTTTCAGTTTCCCAAAGTAAACTTTGATGGTGCCCATAGAATCTCATCTAAAAACAATCCTAATTATTGGATGCTTTCCCTAATATGTGAAAGCTAGGGAGAAATGGGTAACAGGAGGAACTCTAGATGAAGAAAATCCTATAAAGGAGCAAATAAGACAACCTAACTGAGGGGATGGGAGGGGGAAGAGGGAAACTCTCTAAAGCTCATGATGTAATTAAATAAACATATCAAAGTCAATCACTAAGCCAAGCATGGGAAGGAGGGATGGGGAGGGAAGGGATCAGGTAAGGGCTAACTGGGTGATGTGTGCATGTATGTCTCCACCATCTTTTATCCCAATAAGATGTAGGACTACGATGCACCAATAAAAATTTTAAAAAATTTTGTAAGACATATGCATTTGGCAATTTTTTTCCCCAAAATCTCCAGTTCTTAAAGAACTGATAGCACAGCCTCCCCTTTGGGGTCTCCCAAAACATCAGGACACTGTAACTGTGTTCTGCGGGTACTTAATGAACACTCCTGAGGGTAAAGCTGAATGGATGAGTGCAATCTGCGTGGGAAGATTGGGCCAATGTTAAAATGAAAATCAAACAAAATCAAACGAAGTGCATGCGCGATTCCGAATTATTATTTTTTTCACTAAGTAGGTTTATGTGCAGCAGAGTCTGTGGAGCACGTGAGGACTCACTCGGCATGGCAAAGGAACACCGATTCAAAGTAATTGAGAAGCTTAAATGCCGGTGTTTTCTGTTTTGATGTGTGTGTGTGTGTGTGTGTGTGTGTGTGTGTGTGTGTGTGTTACTGGGGGTGGAGCCCAGGGGTATTCTCCTTTTGAGCTACACCCCCAGCCCTATTTTTTTTATTCTTCATTTTTTGAAACACGGTCTCACTGAGTTGCAAAGGGCCTCACTAAGTAGCTGAGGCTGTCCTCAAACTGCAATCCTCCTGTCTCAGCCTCCCGAATGAATGCTGGGGTTACAAGCCTGCGCCACCACACCCAATTCCAATGCTTGTTTTGATTTAAATTTTTGGATAGCCGGGCGTGGTGGCCCACTCTTGTAATCCCCGTGATTGGGAGACAGAGACAGGAGGATCGCACATGATCGAAGCCGGCCGTGCTGGCTTAGGAGACCCTGTTTCCAAATAAAAAAGCATAAAAATAGGTCTGGGAGTGTAGCCCGGAGATTGAAGGGTTTCCAGGAACCCCAGTAACACCAAAAAAAAAAAAAAAAAAAAAATTCTGAATAAAATTACCTTTAGAGTATATTCTACACCGTCGCATAGCCTGAGGAACATGTATGTTGAAAGTTATACAATCTTAAAATAAAAAACTTAAACCGGGCGTGGTGGTGCACGCTGGTAATCCCCACACTTGGGAGGCGGAGACAGGAGGATCGTGCAGGTTCGAAGCCAGCCGCGCTGGCTTAAGAGACCCTGTTTCCAAATAAAAAAAGTATAAAAATAGGTCTGGGAGTGTAGCCCGAAGGTAGAATGGTTTCCAGGAACCCCAGTACCACCAAAAAAAAAAAAAAATTTTTTTTCTGGATAAATTACCTTTAGAGTATTATTCTACACAGTTACGTAGCCTGAGGAACATGTATGTTGAAAGTTATACAATCTTAAAATAAAAAACTCAAGGTCACACTGATGACCAAGGGCTTTCTATGTGGCTTATACTAATTGCTGAGGCTCTAGGCTAAGTTGGGCTGAGTGAGCGTGCTTTGGACTGTGTTTTCCTACCAAATCCCCAAATTCCCTAAAAGTGCTTATATGCAAGCCTTTGTCATTTTTTTCAGACTAACCACATAGCCAAATACAGAGCCCACCCAGGTGCTCATCGGCGGATAAATGGACAAAGAGAACAGGAACGTGGTATAGATACCCCTCCTGCCATTTGCAACCAAATGGGTGGGACTGAAGGACATTAAGTGAAATAGCCAGACACAGAGAGATAAGGACCGTATGTTCTCTCTCAAATGTAGAAGTAAAAAAAAAAAATTGACCTGAATGTAGAAGAGTGATATCTAGAGACTGCAAATGTGGAGAGAGAAGGCAGATAAAGGGAGGCTGGATTTGACCTGTGCATCCAGCCCCAGTTCCATTAATAGGTATAATTAATATGCATTAATCAAAAATTATGCAGAATGCAGAATGATCATCATGTTGGCCTTCTGAATGATGAGGCCTGGCTCCTTTTCAGCAAAATTCATTATTGAATCAAAGTTAGAGGCTAGCTTCATTGACTTCTTTTCTATAAGAAGATGCGTCTTCACTCTCCACAGGATGCCATTGGATGCCTTGGTACCCTTAAGACCATTCATCCATCATGTGGGCACCACCACGCCCTTCAGTACCCTGCTCAGAAGCACTCTCAGACTCTGTGCTCTCTCCCTCTCCTCTGGGGTGTGTGTGTGTGTGTGTGTGTGTGTGTGTGTGTGTGTGTGTTTTGGGGGGGGATCCTGGAGATTGAACCCAGAGGCATTCTATCTCGGAGCTACACCCCCTCCAGTCCTCTTCTAATTTTTATTTTGAAACTTTGAAACAGGGTCTCACTAAGTTGCTGAGGCCGATCTCGAACCTGCAATCCTTTGGTCTCAGCCTTCCAAGTACTGAGATTTACTTCCAAGTACAGGCTGGTACTATCACACCTGATTTCCATTCAGGGATTTGTGAGTTGTACTGCTAGAGACTACCAAGGCAGTAGTATGTTTTTTGAGGAACTTAGGACAGCACTTTTAGACACCATTTCAGTTATAAATAAGAATAATGTTTGATTCTTAAGAAAACTGCTTTTTTGGGTTTTTTTGGTGGTACTGGGGTTCCTGGAAACCCTTCTACCTCCGGGCTACACTTCCAGACCTATTTTTTATATTTTATTTGGAAACAGGGTCTCTTAAGCCAGCGCGGCTGGCTTCGAACCTGCGCGATCCTCCTGTCTCCGCCTCCCAAGCGCAGAGATTACAAGCGTGCGCCACCACGCCAAGCAGAAAACTGCATTTTAAGAAGCAAATAGTTGGGTTTTACTGTGAAATACATTCTTCTTGTCATTCTATTTGGGAAAAAAATTTTTGGATTTTATTATGATTCTTGAAATTCTTAAAATCCAACTTTTCAAATTAATAACATAATTCTGTTCTCAATCCCATGTCATACATTCATTTATTAAGGGGAGAGGCCATGTATAAATGGAGGTCCATGGAAACAATTAAAATAAGAAGTCAGGGATCTAGGCTGTTTCGTTATCTATTTAAGAGTCTATCCCGTTTCCAAAGCTGCCTGTTTGATTCCAATCACTTAATTTCCAAAAGCCTTTTGCATGTCAGGCAGTTGCAAGGGTTCAAAGGAGGAGACCTTATAATACCTGCTCAAGATTTTGCAGTCTTTCTCACGCACAACCCCACCACCACACAAAAATGCAATGCATATGTTTTAGAGCTGAAGTAGGTTTAAATGGGAAATTGCAGAAGTGGTTGGTGATGACAAAGGGTTTTCTTAAATCATTGGATGGCCCTGGAGAAACTCAGGAATTCACTTACTGGCATCCTGGTGTATGCAGTCAACCCTCAATGACTCCACCTACTCATTTTCCTCCCTTCTACCCCCAAGGATCAAAACTGCAAACTGTACCAATACTGGCAACAATTCTGGTGCCTCCAGGTCTCAGGGTATCATCCAAAATATGCGGAACCAGAGCATGCAGGATTTAAATCATATATGTCAAAGTGGTAGCAGAAATTGATTCTAGGTCTCCTCCCAAAGTTCCTAGCATTTGGAGTTTCTTTTCCCTCCTTGTTATGCTAATTCCTTTCCAACCATGCTTTAAAAAAAAAAAAAAAAAAAAACTTTGGCAAACTGTTATGTGAGATTATCATTGTTAATTTTGGATAAATTGCTATAATACTAGATGTCAACCACTAAGCCAAGCATGGGAAGGAGGGATGGGGAGGGAACGGGGTGGGGATCGGGTAGGGGCTGACTGGGCGATGTGTGCATGTATGTCTACAAAAGTTGTTTTTATCCCAATATGATGTATGAATACAGTGCACCAATAAAAAAAAATTTTAAAAAGCTTTGGCAAAGGCCACATTTTAATTAAACAGTTAATAAATGAGAGGGTAAGGTCTATCTTCAGGGACTTCTGTACAAAGTCAGTGTGAAATTCACTTTCTCTAGAAAAATCTACACTAACTCGAATGTTCTTTCCTTCATCTCCTCCATAATCTCCCCAACATCCACTTCCACAATCATCCTTTTAAAACAAGTTTAAAAAAAAAAAAAGCAACAAAAACAAAAACAAAAAAAGCCCTCCATTTTATTTCCTTCAAATCTTTTGAAACTTGCAATTTTCCTTTAACTTTCTTTTTCCTCCATGCCTCCCCAAGTCTACAATATGCATATCACAGAGCATGACTTGAGATGATCTTAAGCTACGTATTTTGAACACGTTCACCTACGTTTCCAATGCCCTTTGGCCAATGCATCCCAAACATAAATATTCCTCCTCACTCTCTTGGATTTTTTTTCTTCTGTAGACACTATTGGTCCATACAATTTCTTTCTTTTTTTTTTTCTTCAAAAATTTCTGCATAAATTCTTCTTTAATAAAGCTCTTTTTCGTGGTACTGGGTGCAGAACCCCGGGGCATTCTACCTCCGAGCTAAATGCTCACTCAGCCCTATTTTTTAATTCTTTATTTTGAAACAGGGTCTCACTGAGTTGCAAAGGGCCTCACTAAGTAGTAGCTGAAACTGTCCTCGAACCATGATCCTCCTGTCTCAGCCTCCCAAATGCTGGGATTACAAGTGTGAGCCACCACACACAGCTTAATAAAGTTCTTTTCAAAAACAACCATATTTCCATGAGAGTTTTGGAAAGGCTGATTATTGCAAGAGGATTGTACCGTTTGTTGCTCTGGGGATTGAACCCAGAGGTGCTCTAACTCCAAACTATACCTCCGGCCATTTTTATTTTATTTTATTACTTTTTATTGGTGCCCTGTAGTCATACATCTTAATGGAATACAAGATGGTAGAGGCACACATGCACACATCACTTTTTTAGCCTTTCCCAAATTCCCAGCCCATTCCCTCCCCCTCCCTCCTTCTCATGTCTGGCTTAGTGATTGTCTTTGGTATGTTTGTGAATGTACATCATGTACATTAGGAAATTTCCCTCTTCTCCCTCCCATCTCACTCAGTTAGATCGCCTTATTTGCTCCTCTGTGGTTTCTCCTCCTCCCTCTAAAGTTCTTCTATGACCTTTTATAAGCTCCTGCAAGGCCTCTTTGAGTTTTTACCTTTATGAAATAAATTGCTAAAAACACCTGCTTCTTAAAGCACTTTTAAACTCCATATCCATTGTCATTTCTTCATCCGTGCCCTAGTAAATTTTTATTTTTTTATAAGGCCCCCTAACTGACCTGATGGCCTCTTATTCTGATCCTTCATTCTTAGCCTAGCCACCCTCTGCAATGCGCCAGACTGGCCTTTCTAAACATCATAAGTCTCATCACTTCCTGACCTGGCTTTTGCAGGACTATCATTGCCACCCCCACTGACCATCACCACCTAATTCAAAGCCAGTAAGAGCAAATCGCCAATAGGTGGGGAGCTCTTCCTTTGTTATAGGCGTTTATGTGTATGGTCTCATCTACGTCTCACAGTGATACTGCCAAGTTGTTGTTAACATCCTTATTTTATAAGCTTTCCAAAGGGCACAGAGATGGAGTGCCAACCGGGGCCATCTGAGAGCCACACTCTTCCAGACTTCTATGATCTAAATGTCTACCTATAAGTCCCTTGCCTCTCCAACCTAAAAACAATTATGTCTCTTTTCTCCTGAGTTTAATAAGCAATCCCAAGTCCCATACAGAGTTTTGATTTTTGGTTTAATCATACAGCCTATTTTATAGCATCTGTTCAATACTTGTAGAGTATTTTTTGGGGTTTTTTGTTGTTGTTGTTGTTGTTGTTGTTGTTGTTTATTTGTTCTTTATTGTGGGTTTGTTGGTTGGTTGGTTGGTTGATTGGTTTGGGGTTTTCTTAGGGGTTTGGTTTTGTGTGTGTGTGTGTGTGTGTGTGTGTGTGTGTGTGTATGTGTGTGTGTGTGTGTTGCTGGGGATTGAATCCAGAGGCATTCTACCCCTGAGCTATACCCCCAAAACTATTTTCTATTTGGAAACAAGGTCTAACTAAGTTGATAAGATCCTTGCTAAATTGCAGAGGCTGGCTTCCAACCTATAATCCTTCTGTCTCAGCCTCCCAAGTACTGGGATTATAGTGTACCTTTTTTTTTTTTTTTAACAGAATCTTGCTAGGTTGCTGATAACCTCACTAAGTTGCTGAGGCTGGTCTCAAACCTGCAATCCTCCTGTCTCAGTACCGGGATCCAGGTATATACTACCACAACTGGCAACATTTATCTTACACCATGACCTACATCAACCCATCCCACATCCTCTACCTTAACTCGGAAGAAAATGGAATGACAAAGGAACTGAAGTGCTTTCTACACAGGGCTGAGCCTTGGAGGAGGGCCTGGTTCTCTATAAACTTTCAAATGGAAGGAATAAAGAATTGCCAATGGCAGCTTGCTTTTCTCCACAGCAGCTACTGGAACGGCCACGTCAGAACTGATGAGCAAGATTAAGTTCACAAGAGAAGGTGGAGACGGGTGGAGTGGAGGAGCGTGGTGGCTGCCTGCTGAACCCTGAATCAAAGGGGCGAGCCTGCTCTTCACATCAGAAGAAAGGAACAGATTGATACCTAACGTAAAGCCTACTTGGACCTAGAACTCACATGCCTTCCTCTTCCTCTAGTCCTGAGTGTGTATGTTGGGGGACACTCCTGGGGACTGAACCCAAACACACTCTACCTGCAAGCTAGAGCGCACCTCAAGGCCTTCATTTTTTGTTTTGAAACAGAGTCTTGCTAGGTTCCTGAGAGTCTTCCTACATTGCTGAGGCTGTCCTTAAGCCTAAATCCTCCTGTCTCCGCCTTCCAATGCCTGCTGGGAGGTGTGCCCCACCGTGCCTGGCCTCCTTTTATGAGCTTCTAAAGGGCAAGTATCTGACTTTTAAAGTACTCCACCTCATTCATAACTGCATCTCTTTAACTTCAAAAGGCATTTGTTGAGCAAAGGTCACAAAGAACAAACAACAATTGCAAAAAGCTATTTTCACTAAATTCATTTTGTAAGCAATTACAGCTATCAAGGCCCTGTTATATCCACTCTATCAGTAACTAGAACTTAATGAGAAAAACCCATGCGGGTAACATTGCCATCGTGGGAATTATTTGTGTCCTCAAATTCAGAAAAGCAAGAGAATTCTCCAGTTAGGGATTTGAGGCAAAGCTAATTTCCCTGGAGGACTCCTTTGCAGATTCACTGTCATTAGAATGTGGTCCTCTGTCGTCATGAGAAGTGAAGAGCTGTAAGAACCAGAAGCATCTACCAGTCAGAGGGCCATGGCCCCACACACTGTCCCCCAAATGAACCCCAGAAACTGCATCCCTGACCACTCATTAAGAAACAATGATGGTGATGATGATGATGATGATATATTACAAGGAAATAACACCCTAATAAATAAAGCTTTTAAACATTTTCTCTTAACATCTCAGACTTAATACTGTTTGACATGACTATAGGTTGTAAAGAAAAGCAAAAAAAAAAAGAAAAAACAAAGTTCTAATAACACTCCTTCAAAGAGTATCCTATAGCCTCGTTTTACTTTACCATGGGAATTTCCCAACAAATCCTGACTTGAGGAAAAAGAGAAATAGTGTATAAAATATAAAAATATAATATGAAGAAAAAAGTGTAGCCACAATCAGAGCAGTAAAGAGGCAAATAAGTGAGTAAGTGTGTCCGTGAGTGAGGCTGTGTCCGTCTTCATACCTCTTGATGGACTTCCAGCACAGCAGAAGATTTCCTGACTGTGGTCACCGTGTGCAGCCTAGACACAAAAGAAACACGCAAATAAATACACACGCACTCGTACATATGTGTTCGCATGCATATATCATGTCAGCTGGTCTGCCACGAAGACCACGTCCACAAGACTAGAACTAGCAAGAAATGAAATATTGCAGTTCAATTTAGAGTGTTTAAAATCAAGGAATCCCTCGGGCACAGCTTCCCCAAACCAAGCCACTTGTTTAGAGCAGGTTTCCTACGCCCTGGGAATTCTCTAGAACAAAATTCATAGCAAATTTCCCTGCCACTCAACTGGGCCCTGTGACTGGCCATCTGGAAGAGCAATCTTTGGGCCGTCAGGAGAGGTTTGATGACAATGGCAAAGTCCGTGTGTGAGGCTTTGGTATTCATCTTATACTAAGAATAGGAAATGCCTCTTTCCTTTTCTGTGTTGACCCAGTGCATCTTTGGGGCATTTCTTTTCCATCTGGCCCGGCATCTGGAGTCTCCTCCCCTGTCACAGGCTTAGGTGGCCTCACTGGTTTTGTGGCGAGAGTCAAAGATCTAGAACAATGAGCTGCAGACAGTGCCTCCTTGCACAGCCTCTGCTTCGCTGACTTTCAACACGGGCTGTGTATGAGAGTCATCTGGGAGAATTAATCAAATAGCTGAAGTTCAGAGCCAATCAGGACCCACACCAGTTGAATCTCTGCAGGTAGGGTCCACGAAGCCCCAGCTTGCCAAAGGTTCCCAGGTGTAGCGAATGCACAGCCAAGGCAGAGACGCACTGTTTACAGGACACATCTAGTGTCCAAGTGTAGGGATAACAACATTTCAAATAGAGTTTGAGGCCAACTTTTGGTTTTTTTCCTTTATTTTTCGGATTTGAATTTTTTAAATTTAAACCATTGCCCAATAGACAGTGAGTGCAAAAATATGCTAACAAATAATTAAGATAACTTGTAGTGAAAAAAATGTTATCTTCTGAAAGCCAGGGGATGGGGGTATAATTTGTACAAGTAGTTGCATTGAAGAATGCTTCTAAGCTTGTTAGAAGCTTTTTTGTGAGCAGCTTAGATGTTGTAAGTTCTTAATGAATCCATGGGGTGATGGGTGGGGATGCCAATTAGTATAAGTTTTTTTTTTTTTTGTTGTTGTTGTTGTTGTTGTTTGTTTGTTTTGTTTTATTTTTCTTTCATTTTTTATTTATTTTTTGTTACAATCACATTTTATTTATTTTTTAATTGGTGCATTGTAATCATATATCACATTGGAGTATAAGACTTGAGAGGATATACAAGCACACATCATCCAATTAGCCCTCATCCAGCCCCCATCCCATTCCCTCCCCCTCCCTCGATCCCATGCTTGTTTGGTGATTAACTTTTGACCCATCAGCTTCCATTGGAATCTCAGGGAACACAATTCAGGGGCGAGGGTTGGAGAGGACATGAGTTTAACTTCTTGAGAACTATAAAAATTAGACAGCGCATTTCAACCCATCTCATATTTCATACGTTAGCCTTTGCATTTGAATGCAAAATATTTCCCAAGAAGTGGGAGGATCTCGAAGGTTCGAAGCCAGCCTCAGCTATTTAGTGAGGCTCTTGGCAATTTAGTAAGACTCTGTTTCCAAATAAAATATAAAAATAGGTCTGGGAGTATAGCCCGGAGGTAGAAGGACCCCTGGATTTCATCCCCAGCACTATATATATATATATATATATATATATATTTCCCAAGAAGTTCTCCCCTGTAAGCAGATATCTAGATATCTCTCAGACCTCAGACCTAGAAAGAACAAGGATATCAGTGAATCCAGTTTACCTCAACTTAATAATGCTGGTAGTATGTTCCCACCCTTTATCATTTCATCTCACTCCCTTAATCTCTGTAGTACTCACTTGCTCAGCTTCTCAATAACAACAAAGAGAAACAAGATTTTGTCTTACTCCTTATAAAGATAAAAAAAAAAAAATACATCTCTGCTGGCCACCGTGCATGCTTCTGCTCCACATTTAAAGCCTACACCTCATCACCTCTTGGGCCTTGTTGCCCTGGAGACGCCTTGGCCTCCGGAACCCCAAGTCTCCTGGGTGCTCCAGCACCATCGCCTGCTTTTCCACACAAAGTTCAAACGAGAGGGAGGAGACAGCCCTCGCCCTGCTCAGCACTGCTGTGCTTCCCATCCGTGGCTAATGAGAACAAGTGAACTGAGCTGTCTCTCGTCTGGTTGAGTTTTTCCAAAGGTTGGTGGCCCGCAGTCATTTCCATCCACGTAGACTTCCCACTTTCCCTTGTCAAGTATTGAAAATTCATGTGCTGCTCACCCTGTGAGCAAACCTACAGAGCACAGAGCCAGTCACAGGCAAAAGGATGCGGTGAGTGGAATTGCTTCCAGCCATGCCTGTCAAGTTCTCCTCTCCTCGGGATGAAGAAGTGCCCCGCTATTTTCTCTCCAAACTGCTCTATTCAAATTATTCTCTTTACCTGCGTTTATAATAAGTATCGATCGCTGATCAGGGCAGGGCCGTTATTGCTTCCTGGAGAAATGCATTTGTACATTTGAAAGAAACTCTTCAGGTGAGGAGGGAAGGCATTAGTCAGTGAGATGAGAGTGCCAATATGAGGGTTCTTGGCCAAACCCCTTTCACATACCCAGTTTGCTGAATTTTTATAGCTGCCCCTACTGTTATCAGCTCGTTCCAATCCTAGACTCTCCGAAGTTCATTTGCCTCAGAATACAGAGCTCCTGCAATCAGCTACTTTGAACATTGGTCTTCGATCTTCTTGTAGTTCTCTCCTGCTATGTCACAGCAACAGTGACAATACTGTATTTTATTTCTATATTTTATCATATTTTATCATATTTTTATCATATTTTTTGCAGCACTAGGGATGGAACCCAGGGGCATTCTACCTCCGAGCTACACTCCCAGCCCTGTTTTTTATTCTTTATTTTGTAACAGGGTCTCACTGAGTTGCAGAGGGTCTCACTAAGTAGCTGAGGCTGTCTGCGAACCGCGATCCTCCTGTCTCGGTCTCCCGAATGCTGGGATTAAAAGCGTGCTTCACCACACCCAGCTTATCATATCATTTTTACTTGATCATGTACCTGCCTCAGAAGGCAACTGAAGTCCAAGAGATTTGTCACCTGCTCAAGCACAGTGACAGAAGAGAACAAAAACCTATACCTCCTTGAAGCTAATTCTACCTTTTTTGTCTCCATTGTCCACTACTTTTCCAAGAAAAAAAAAATTGAATTGAAAAATACCTGGACACCAAGCCAAAATTAAGAGAAGCTCAAAGGACCTACCTGGGACCTTTTCTATACCCTTTTACTTCAGACAGCGAATTCTAGTGCCTGTTTCATTTTTTACTTTAAGCTGGCACTGACTACACACAGAATCATCCCCAACTCTCTACTGACTCAGAGCCTTCTGGGTCTTTAGGAAAAATGGTGCTGGATTCCGAAGCCCTCTTGTTCACTGTAGAGCAGAAACAGTGTAAATGTCAGAGCATACATTGTGTGTGTGTGTGGGGGGGGGGTACTGGGGTTCCTGGAAGCCCTTCTACCCCCGGGCTGCACTCCCAGACCCATTTTATATTTTATTTGGAAACAGGGTCTCTTAAGCCAGCTCGGCTGGCTTCGAACCAGCACGATCCTCCTTTCTCCACCTCCCAAGTGTGGGGATTACAAGCGTGCACCACCACACCCGGCCCAGAGCATACATTTTAAATTAAAGCCCTAAATTTAAATTCCTACCCTGCTGCTTCCTGGCCTGCAGTTACTTTAACTTTGACCCTACTCAAATCTCAGTTTCCTCATCCAACAAAGAGAAAGAACAACTTTGGACAGGGCATGGGGGCCCACACCTTTAATCCCTGACTCTGGGAGGAAGAAACAGGAGGATGAAGGTTCAAAGTCAGCCTCAGCAATGTGGCATGACTCTTAGCAACATATATAAAGAGACCCTGTTTCAAAACAGAAAATCGAAAATACTGGGGTGTAGCTCAGACAGAGGTAGAGCACCCCTGGGTTCAATCATCACCATCACGAGAACAACTTTGGGCTCTGGTGAACAAAAATAAAAGAATCTGGCAGAGAGCAAAAATGTCGTCTCCCTTCTCCTGTGTCTTAGCCTGCCCAACTCCTATGTTCTTAGCTTAGTGGTTCTGATGTCATGAACTAATGAATCATTCTGTTGTGTGAATTTAATTTTGAATCAGTGTCATGCGAAAGGGTACTCATGGGATAAAGTGAACTGGGCCTCAGAAAAGAAAGTTAAGAGCCATTATAGCAGTTGTTCTAACAGACACCACACTATCTTGGTTGCTCCAGGATCAAAAACAGAATCTCTGACTTTATGCCCACATTATCTCACCCTGATATATCTCATAGCTTGGTTTCGGGAATTTTGAGAAACAGAAAATAAAGTTCTCTTTATAGTACCCTAGTGGGTGAGCTTCAACGCTGAGAAGATAACACATACATCCAAGTGGCTTGAACCCCACAGGATTTTCAAACAAACAATATATATTGCTCTGAAAATTATACATATAATATATATATATGATTCATATATATGAATATATGAATATATATATGATTCATTTCCAGCTCCTGCAACTTTACCTAAAGTCTTCCAAAGACTTCTTCTTGGTGGCTTTCAAACCACCTGTCTGGCAACAGGCGAATCTGTAATCGATGACCTGATATATGATCGGATTATACATGGCTGCAGATTTTGCAAGGAGCGTCGGCACCACAGAGAGCTGGATGGGGATGGAGTCTGGCCTTCCAAAAGCGGACCACACAGAGACCACTGCGTAAGGGATCCAGGCGATCAGGAAGCCAGCACAGATCAACATCGCCACCTGACGAGAGAGGGCAGTGGAGAAAGCCCGTGAGTGATCAGAGTTTGAAATGGCAGGTGTGGAGAAGCGAGTCACCTCTTTCCACCCAGGAAAACCCGTCTGCTCGCTTTCCATTTACAGTGTCCACAGGAATCGTTTCATATGGACTGCTCAGACACTCAGCCGGAAGGTTTTTGTTTGTTGTTTTTGTTTGTTTGTTTGTTTGTTTTTGCAATTCTTTTTCCCACTTCCCACCTCTCATTCATTCTTGGCTGCAGAATTTGAATGCACATCCACAGAATAACCCTTTAATGACTGTCAGACTTCGCCTGCATGTTGGGACAAGAAATCACAATAAAAAGACATCAGTTCTCCTGAGCTTTCCAGACTTTTCAACCCACATTCACTTAAAAACCTGCCAGAAACTACATTCACCTTGATGAAATTTTAAATCACTCATGCTGTCCTCAGGACACTGAGAAACTCTGAAATTCTAATATGCATTTTCTTCAGAGGTTTCTATTAAATGTTATTTCTTTGGGCTCAAGTTTTTCTGATGTTTGAGGCTCTGTTTCTGGAAATTCACTAAGTATAAAGGAGAGTCACTGAGCTTTAGCCAAAGTAGTGCCGTTATATAAGATGAGACTTACAGAAAGCACTTTTCTCTCACACACAAAATTATAATTACCTTGGGGCCTCTTAATTTTCAGAGCAAAGAATAATTAGAGATACAATGATACAATCAAAAACACCCTCACAAGTTTCTCACCATCTGCGGTGCAGTCCCTTTAATAAAGTAGCCCTAATTAGTGCCCTAAACCCACTTGCCTGACTGTCACGAGTTCTTCCTGTTCAGTCCAACACACCCTTTTTAGCAAGTGTTTGGGACAAGAAAGGAGCCAGGTGCTGTGGGGTGCACCAGTATGCCTTAGTGCCGAGCTACCTCCCTCGTGGACACGAATTGCTCCCGCCCCATACAAATGACTGAAGTGCCAGCTCAGAGGAGAAGGAAAGGGCATCCTATCTGGGAAAATTAAGAAAAGTTTCAGACAGGATGTGGCAGATAACCTATAAGTGGAAATAAAAGAATAGAAATGAAACCAGCATGCGTCAAGGCGTGGAAAAGAAGAGGTGAGGTTTGCATAGGAATTGCTAGTAAGTGATTCACTTTGATAGGAGAAAAGGGAAAGGAGGCCAGGAAGAAAGATGGCATCCATGTGCTTGGGGCTTTGTGTAACGTATCACTGAGCTTGCACCTAATTCTATATGCTTTGAGGTAGTAGGGTTTTTGAGCTGAGACCATGAGGAACTCTCTGCTTAGGAACATTCAGCTACAGAATGCAATAAAGCAGGGTGAAATAGAAGGCAGACAGATTTTTAATGCATTCAGTTAGCAAGTATTGCTAAGCATTGCCTATGTTTTACTGGACGATACAGCAGTGAACACAGCAGTCACATCCCTGAACATGTAGGATTTCCACTCTTACCAGTTTTCTCTAGGCCTCTGTCTAGCCAAGAAGGAGACTTCAGTAGAGTACAATCACTGGTCAGTGAAGTCCAAGTTTTGTGTTTTGTTTTGTTTTTTGAGACAGGGTCAGGCTCTCCTACAACTTGCAATCCTCCTGCCTCAGCCTCTCGTAGCTGGGATTACAGGTGTGTGCCACCTTGCCAGGCTTTGGGTCTGGGGAGGCAGCATTCTACCTCTGAGCTAAACCCCCAGCTCAATTTTATTTCTTATTTTGAAACAGGGTGTCACTAAGTTGCTGAGGGACTCACTAATTTTCTGAGGCTAGTCTCAAGTCTCTGATCCTCCTGTCTCAGCCTCCCAAATCCTGGGATTGGAGGAATAGGCCACCATACCCGACCTAGAGTTTATTTTAAATGAGCCATTTCAGGTTCTACTTGACAGAGAGTACACTGGATTTGATGTATTCATGGTATCTCCCAGTATTCTTTCTATAAGATAAATAATATGCAAATGAGTCCTCCATGTAATGAATATTCATTTATATTTGTTCATTTGCATTTATTTTTATCCTCCCAGTGTATCTTCCACTTTAGCCTTCTCAGCAACCCTCTAACCCCTAGAAGTGGGATAAGGTTGACCCAGAAGGCGTTCCATGACCCAGGTCTAGCCAGCCAGTGGACTACATGCCCACCTACAATATCAGAAACAAGGTTCTAGGTCAGATTCATCCTTGGGTCTTAAAAGTGAACCTTCCTTTTCTCTCTGAGTTCCCTAAAACCTTGGGAAGATGTGAAAATAGACCTAGCTGAGGCTGTATCGCCCTCTCTTTCTCTTTCCCCTAATTTAAGAAAAGCCACAGAATATCTTCTCAGTAACTGGTAAACCAGTAATATTCGTGAGCGCCTTTTTGTTGTAGAAGTTTGACTGGCTGTGTTTTTCTTACAACAAAGCCATGTGTGTGTACGTGTGCATTTTAACATGCTTTAGTAGGAGCAGAGCAATTGGACCCAGAGAATAATCCAAAGACTCAGCCTGTCTGTCTGGAAATCCACCTTTATGGGGTGTATCAGAATGATGCGTGAAAAATCTGCTCTAAGGTTTCAGGTTTGAAAAATTCCACCCGAGAATCTGAAAGCTCTCATCTCCAAAAATTAACCTCAGCAAAGGATAACCCTAATAATATCCATTTAGATCCACTTTGCACGCAGAGAATCTGAATCCCCAAGAAATGAATCGAATGAACCCAGAATTCCTACACAGCCTGCAACCCTGCTTTGGGGTCTTAGAGGCTCACTTTAGTGGCCTGAGGCAAAAAAAAAAATTCTCACCTGTGCTTAATGGCTAAAGACTGTTAATACCTGGTGCACAGGGCTCTCCCAACAAGCTTGTTTATCCATCTTTTGGAAGAAGCTTACCCAGGAGAAATTTTTATTTGGTTTGGTCTGTCTGACTTTTGTTTGTAAATGGAATAGCCTCAAGGCTCCCAGAAAGGGCCTTTTTCTTTCTACATCCCCAAATAAACACTAACTATATAAATAAAGCTTGCTTCGGCAGATGTCTAGGGACTTAACATAGCCTCGTCTTTGTTTCTTTGGTGAGTCACACAATGTTTCCCAGTATCTCAAAAACTATTTTCTATGTTGCTGCCAAAGTCATTGACCAAAAAATAGATTAGCACTTCATCCATAATATTTTCTATATTTTACCTATTTTCCACTTTTATGGGAGTGCGCAACAGGGGAAAATGATTGGCAACACTTGTATTGTGTTATCCTTTTTCAAAGGACACAGGCGAATTAGATATACGTTGGTTTAAAAACACATAGAAGATGAATCATTTTGGGTTTTTCTGGGCTTAGGATAAAACTGAATGAGTAGAAATCAAATTTAAAGTAGAAAGAAGAACAAAAGCTAAACTTAAAAGTATTAGGCAGTGTTATTTGTGTTTTTTAATCAATACAACGTTAATACGAGGCACATTTATTGTCTACAGCATTCTAATTTCAAAATATTTTTCACAAAATATTAATCATCTAAATATTAAAACTGTGCTAAGATATACTCCACTAAAGCTTCCAAAACTTTTCTATTATACTGTTTTTCCAGAACTTTCGACTCAGCTTCTAATGGGCTGAATCTTTCCGTCAGTTTGCTCCTTACCTGCCTCAATTCTAGATGCCTTCGTACTTCTATTTTTCCCAAATTTACCTCTGAGATACCCTTACATCCATTCTAACAAAGGCACCTGTACAGATCCGCTTTCTCCAAATTGTTTATGTTTTAAACACTTCACTTATAGCACTGCCTTGTTATTCACTGGCAAAGCAGCGAAACTTCACATTCCTAAATTAGACCACTTTTTGTGGGAGGAAATTCACAGGAGACACGTTTAGCTTGTACAGAAGAATCACACATCTGCAGCCCAGTTTGTTTTAAATACGTCTTGCTGCAGAGGACCAAGGGACCTCAGGGCTTTCCAGCTCACGCTGGCAAGCAGTGTCACAAGAGTAAAGTTGTCCGCCATCACTTGATTCCAGCAAATTAACCAACTAAAACAATAATCGAAGAACATGGCTGAAAGTAAATCTCCTAATTACACCTGACTCTGCCTCTAGGTCCTATACCTCTGAACCTTTCCACAAACACAGTTTCAAGGGAAGGCAGTCCTGTCCTCTCTGGGTGGGTGAGGCGGTATAAAAGAATTAAGTCACTGGCTATGAGAACCGAGGGTCAATCTGTGATCTCAATCTGTGATCCCCATCCTGTGATCTCCGTCCCCTGGCCAGGGTGAGAGGGATGAAGTTTCTGATGCGCAGCCAGGTGTGAAGGGGGACCCTTTTCCTCCAACCAGGCTCTTTCACCCAGATGTGAGGAAGACCTCAGCTGCTACAGCTGCACACAAGCAGGACTAATGAAGCAGACCAGAAGAAGACGGGATTGGTGTGAAAGAAAAGGCACCCAAGAAGGGCCAAAGAGACTAAAGAAATCCCTAGTGCCAGCAAGTGTGGATTCCTTTATAGAATCAGTTAGATAAGTGATAACAAAGATCTTTCAGTGGCTGAGTAAGATAAGGCATCAGAAGACAAATCACAATATCTGTGCACTGGGAATAGGGAACTTCGGGTCTGGGGGCTCCTGATGACTTCAGTAGAGCCTGTAATTGACATAAAGAAAGGGACAAAGGACTTGGGTTTTCTACCATTGGTCTAGAGAATAAGTGCATGAATTTTCTTTCAACCAGTAGGAAAATGATATTATGAGATGGAGACAGTAATGGGGCCAGGCATTGTGGCCCATGCCTATAATCCCAGTACTCGGGAGATCACAGGTTCAAGGTCAAAATTTAGCAAGGCCTCCAATTCTGAGACTACTACCTCCTACTACATATGAGATTTTCTGTCATTAAGTGATAGTACCAACAACAAGAAGATAGTTAGGAACTTGACAACTGTGACCTACTTCTTGGCCCTCAATGTTCTCATGTATGTAACAATAAAGTTAGCTTTTGCATTACTTTTTTTGTGTATGCATGTTACCAGGGATTGAATTCAGCAGCATCCTACCTCCAAGCTATACCCCCAGCCCTTTTGTTGTTTTGTTTTGTTTTGTTTTGTTTTGTTTTGAAACATGATCTTGGTAAGTTGCTAAGAGTCTCACTATATTGCTGAGGCTGTCTTCAAACCTGCAATCCTCCTACTTCTGCCTCCCAAGTATTGAAATTACAGGTGAGCACCACCACACCCGGCGCACATTACATTTTTTAAGAAATTAAATAACCAACAATCTAAGCATGTTTAGTTTTGAGTTTCTTTCTTATTTCTATTTTATCCACAAATGACAACTAAGGTCAAATATCCCAGACTCTCCCCCATAAGTTGAGAGAATGCTGTTCTGAGATCTTTGGTGCACCTGCCATATGTTAACCTTGATTGCAATCCAAGCAGAAAGTATAAATTCATGCTTCAGAAAAAAAAAAGAATTCCACACTTTCCAATTGCAATTTTCTCAAATCTTAAAATATCACTACTCTAAAAAACAAGCAAAAGCTGCAACTGAAAAGAGAGGCGGCGAATTAGGTCATGTCACTGCGCAGCCATGTCTTGGGGTTGGGGTAGAAACCAAAGACAACGTACCCTAATCAGGCAACAGGAGGCTAAAGAAGAGGAGCTATAGTCATTTGCGGGGAAACAGATGAAACTGGCAGAGTGAGATTAGTCAGTCACAAAATGTAAAAATATCGTATTTCTCCCTAATATGCAACAGCTAGGGAGAAAAGGGTCATAGGAAAAACTCTAGATAAAGAAAAAAACCATAGATGAGTAAATAAGGAGGGAGGGAAGAAGAGGGAAATTCCTTAATGTACATGATGTACATCCACATACATATCAAAGTCAATCACTAAGCCTAACATGAGAAGGAGGGAGGGGGAGGGAATGGGGCAGGAATCGGGGAAGGGCTAAATGAATGATGTGTGCATGTATGCCCCCACCATCTTGTAACACATTAAGATGTATGACTACAATGCACCAATTTAAAAAAGGAAGTATATTTACAAGTGTCCAGTTCAACAAAACAGAGGTGCCTTCCCTGTTCATTCAAGGTGATCCAGGTCCCTGAGGTGAGCACCATGCTTGTGTGGGGACAGGTACTCAGCTTGAAAAGCCAGCCTGGTTTCTGCAATAAAAGCTATCATCCTGGACCCTTAAATAATTGAATGCATGTATCCATTTTTAGAGCACCTCAGAATTTTGGAGGGAATTAAAATCCCATTCAATTTCCCTCCCCCATCCCCTTTCACAAAAGAGAAGACTAAGGCCCAGAGTATATGGTTTGCCCAAGGTAAATCAGTCACGGTTAAGAGTTGCAAGTAACAGAAATTGGCTTTGGCTGAATGAAGCAGAGCAACACTGGTTAATACAGAGTATTACTGCAAATGCTGAACCCAGTAAACAACAGATACCCAGTAAACAACAGCAATAATACTCAAAATTGTAACTCTGAGCTGGTTTTGATTCAGAAACCTCTGCTGTCATAGCCAGAGTCTCGGGAGAGAGCTCCCTGTTCCTTGATCAGGTGTCACTGGGCCCTGAGACAGGATGATGGCGGGAGCTGGGGACCCAGATCTGTGTTCCAGCTGTGGAGGAATCCTAAAAATGAATGATTGGTCTTTTCATCTTTTATTAAAGTGAGTTGTATGTCTCCTCCTCTAGCTCCCCAGCAAGACAATATTGGAAATCCCCAGACACAAGAGGGGTTTAACCACTGGTAGCCCAAATAAATAACAAATATTGACTTTATAAGACCTTTTATGGAGCTAGTGTTGAAATTGGAATTCACCACTAGTTTGAAATTCTTTTCATGACTGTCACTCAGACCTAATCCCTCTTTCCTTGAACAAATACACATTAAGTGCTTTTGATGCTCGTGACATTCTGTTAGGTCCTGGGGACACAAAATGATCAAAATTACATGGTTTCTCCTGAGGGCTTTATTGACTGGTGATAAAGACAGGCATTGAACAAAAAACATTGCAAAAATGACTATGTAATTGTAAGTTAGTTAAAAACTTGACAGGTTTCAAGAAGGAAACACAGAGGTCATAATGAAACATCTTCAGAGGAAGACTTGAGTTCAGTTTTGAAAATGTTTCTCTGGGAAGACATCTAAGCTATGAGCAACTAAGAACAAAAGGAAATGATTAGCTGGCATTTTTTTAAGAGTAATACATTTCAGCTTTCCCACATTACCCTTAGAGTTCACATAAGAAGTCCCTTGAACTTGAACCTTCATTGATAAATAACAATAAAAGACAGAGGTCATCTGAGAGAAGCAGAGCTTTATAATTGTAGAGGTTTTTTTAAGGTTTCACAGTCAATGGGAAATAACAAAGGAAAACAAAATGTCCCATCAGGTACAAGAGGAACAGAAGCACTCAAGCCAAGGGTCAAGGGATCGCTGAACAGTCATCAAGCTAATTAGATGATCTTAGTTTCTTCAGTTATGTATTCATTCAAGCAATCTTGACTAAATGTCCATCAGGTGCAGGAAAAAAATTGAACATGGAGCCTTCGCCTCACATCCTGCCTTGCATGACAGAGCGACATGCAGGTGATTCAGTGACAGATATCATTAAAAGAACGTGTCAAGTGCTCTGATGGCCCCTAGCAAGGAGACTCGAACTAGCCAGAGGCATTCAGGGAGGCTTTCTGGTAGGATTTAGAATGTTGCCCTAGACTCCACAGAAACCAGGCAGCCATGTTGGAGGTGGGTTTTGGTTGCCAAGGAGAGGACCCTAGGGGTGTGGCCTTGGGGATTCTATCAATCCTTCTGCCTTTGTTGTTTCTAGGCTCCATGATATAAGAGCAGAGCCTCTCTCTCTATCTCCCTATCTCTCTTTCTCTCTCTGCTTATTACCACATGGCCTGAGCTCCACAGACCCTGCCTGACATGCACTGAACCTCTGAAATCTCCAGAAACTCTGAGCAAATAAATTTTCCTTCCTCTAAGTGTAATGTCAGATGTTCTGAATTATTGCAGTAAGAATGTTGGCTGAAACAGACGTAAAGAGTAATTCAGGCACCCGCAGTATCTGGATATTAACTGTAGGTCTGGCTATTATCCGTCATCAATATATTTTCAATGAATAAATATGAAATAATCACATGTCTAGCATAATAATATTTGTAAGAATTCATCTGTATTTTGGTATTGCCTTCCTATCACTGCACCATTCCTCTCATTAAATCAATGCCAAAAGTGTTCACTGCATTGTTTGACTATATTTACAAGCCAGAATACCCAGAGAAATAAAATATTCATTTCTCAGTTTCAAAATAGAAATTTGAAACTTACAAGGGAAATAATGGTTGAGAGTGAAGGGTTTTGAGTTTGGGAGGGAAATGACTTTTGAGCATGTGCAGCAACAGGCTTAAAGGACCCAGCGCTTAATACTATGTAACCCCAGTACTTGGGAGGCTGAGACAGGAGGATTGTACAGGGGCTGGAATGTAGCCCAGAGGTAGAATGCCTCTGAGTTCAGTACCCAGTACCACAAAATAAATAGATAAATAAAAAGATTGATCTGTGAATAACTTAAAGAATGTGCTTTTAAATAACAGCTAGTTTTTACTCCAAGACAAAGAAGGACATCAGAGGAGCTGATAACTTACCTTAAGATGATATCCTGAAACTTTCTTGCTGAGCCAAGCACCAGGGGCCAGGGATACAGATGTGGAAAGCAACAAAACCCTCAATACATTTGGAGATAGAAGAGAAAAAAACTGTGCCTGGCTTGCCAGGGTCCTAGCCAAGGTCCCAGTATCTGCCAAGTGGTCTGTAGTAGAAGACTGGGGACACAGCTTACAGTGCTAATGAGCCTGAGAAGACCTTGCAATCAGAACAAGAACAATGCTGTGTGTGCCCCATGACAATTACTAAAACCAGAGAAAATTAAATATCCTGACACTGCCCCGTCAATAAATAACAACAACCAGGCCGGCAGCCCTAAGCCATCAGCACCCCGACATTGTGAAAATCTTGGAAGTTAGAGAAAGAATTTTTGGTAGAGGAAGAAAATCCCGATTAGACTGAATTTATCCTGATTTTTCAATATTAAACTCATTTTACAACATCAAATGCAGGTACAGCTATGCCAAGTTATAGAAATATAAAAGCAGAATATATCAATATATAAATATACCACCCTCTGTTTATAGTTTGTCAAATTTTAGATTGCTACATAGATCAATCTTTTTATTTATCTATTTATTTTGTGGTACTGGGTACTGAACTCAGAGGCATTCTACCTCTGGGCTACATTCCAGCCCCTGTACAATCCTCCTGTCTCAGCCTCCCAAGTACTGGGGTTACATAGTAATTGTCAGTGACTTTTCTTTTGGAACTGGGGATTAAATCCAGTGTGTTCTACCTCTGAGCTACACCCCCAGCTCTTTTTATTTTGAAACAAGTTCATGCTAAGTTGTTGAGACTAACCTAAAACCTGCCAAGTACTGAGATTACAGGTGTGCACCATCATGCCCAGCTAATACTATTTTTTTTTTTTGGTGGTGGTACTGGGGCTCCTGGAAGCCCTTATACCTCCAGGCTACCCTCCCAGACCAATTTTATATTTTTTTAATTTGGAAACAGGGTCTCTTAAGCCAGTGCGGCTGGCTTTGAACCTGCGCATCCTCCTGTCTCCGCCTCCCAAGCACAGGGAATACAAGCGTGCGCCACCACGCCCGGCTAATACTATTATTTTAAAAAATCAACTAGAAGGGCAATGCACAGTGGCCCATACCTGTAATCTGAGCTACTCAAAAGGCTGAGGTAAGAAGATCACAAGTCTGGAGAAGTTATCAAGAGCCTATCTTAAGTAAAAAAGCAAAACATGAAAAAGGAGCGGGAATTGAGCTCAGTGATACGGCACCACTGGGTTCAATTCCTAGTAATAACAATGGTAACAACAACAACAACAACAACAACAACAAAACGGAGAAAGTTTTGTAGAAAAATAACAATTTTTAGCTTGGTGAAATCAGACCAGCAGAAGAGTCCCAGATAATAACCCGGCTAGAAATAGTTAAAATACACAGAGAACTACGTGGTTTTTATACCCAAACCCAGGAAGGAAGCCTTTAAGTAATAAGCTTTTAGATGAAGCTCTTCCAAAGATCAGAAACACCAAGTGAACAGGCAAATCGTCAATCCTGAGCAGTAGCTAATGGAGGGAAAGGCTTTTAAGACTATAAAAGACCTCATGTGAGGTTATTTCTTCTTACTTGTACTCACTGAAAGAAAAATAGGGCAAAATTGAGTCATAATTGAAAATAGCTAAAATTTAGGACAAATGTTATCCCAGAAAGTTGTGTTTTTAATACGGTCGAATTTTTTCACAAATATCAATAATTAGAAATGTACTTAGATTCCATTGTAGAGATGTGCCACATTTTTGTTATTTATTCACCTGTTGATGAATACCTAGTTAGTTCCAAAATTAGCTATGTGAATTGTGCTGCTCTAACCATAGGTATGCATGTATTACTGTGGTATTCCAACTTTGAAGAGATACCAAGGAATGGTATGGCCGGGCCATATGATGGTTCCCTTCCTAGTCTTTTGAGAAATCTCCATACTGATTTCCAGAGTGGTTGTACTAATACATAATCCCACCAACAGTGTATAAGGGCTCCTATTTTCCCAAGTCCTTGCAAACATTTATCATTGTTTGTGTTCCTGATGACTAACTGAAACTAGATAGAATCTCAGAGTAGTTTCAATTTGCATTTCCCTACTAAAGATTAAAATTTTTTCATATATTTATTGGTCATTTGTATTTCTTCCATTGAGAAGTCTATTCATTTCAGTAGCCTGCCTTTATTGGTTTATTTTTTTTCTCACGTTAAGTGTTTTTAGTTTTTTATATATTCTAGATATTAGTCTTTTGTTGGAGGAGTAGATAACAAAATACACATGATGGAATTTTACTCAGCCATAAAGAAAAGAATTATGTTGTTTGTAAGAAAATGGAGGCAACTAGGATATTAAACTAAGTGAGATCAGTCTGTCTCAGAAAGGCAAGGGCCATATATTTTCTCTCATATGTAAGAGCTAAACCAAAACATAAGAGGCAAAATGGCGTTGGGGCAAATGGGATGACAAAACTGTAAAATAGTAGGAGGAGATTGAGAAAGGAAATGTATAGGGGGAAAAATAAAAACGAGAGCTGATGCCGGGCGTGGTGGCGCACGCTTGTAATCACCGCGCTTGGGAGGCGGAGACAGGAGGATCGCGCAGGTTCGAAGCCAGCCGGGCGCGCTGGCTTAGGAGACCCTGTTTCCAAACAAAAATGTAAAAGTAGGTCTGGGAGTGTAGCCCGGAGGTAGAAGGGCTTCCAGGAACCCCAGTACCACCAAAAACAAAACAAAACAAAACAAAACAAACAAAAAAAAAAAAAGAGGGCTGAGGAGTTTCAGATAAGGCCACATCCATATGGCTGATTAGAATACAGTAGGGAATAATTAAAACTTTAATCCGTTTGTTTTTCATTCTTAAACTATAAAATAGTAATTAGGGCATATCAATATTTCTAATACAGAATTTGATGATGTTATCTATATTAAAGGTATATATGATATTATAACAAATGGCCCAATCCTGCAGAAATTTCTCTATTATTAAGACAACTTTCTCTTTAGAAAATATATATATATATGGAGAGCCGGGCATGGTGGCGCACGCTTGTAATCCCAGCATTCAGGAGGCTGAGACAGGAGGATCACAGTTCACGGACAGCCTCAGCTACTTAGTGAGGCCCTTTGCAACTCAGTGAGACCCTGTTTCAAAATAAAGAATAAAAAATAGGGCTGGGGGTGTAGCTCGGAGGTAGAATGCCCCTGAGTTCCATCCCTAGTACCACCCACAACAATCTGAGAATAAAATAATATTTTAAATGTGTGGAGGATTGGAAGGGTATGAGAGAGAGAGGAGGGAGGGAGGGAGGGAGAGAGAGAGGGGGGGGGAGAATGGGAGGCAGGCAGAGGCAAGGTTGCTACAAAGGCTTAGATACGACATAATAAAGTCCAGGGGCCTACGAGCAGGGAGCACTCTGAGTTTTACCAGGGGCCTACGAGCAGGGAGCACTTTGAGTTTTACCAGGGGCCTACGAGCAGGGAGCACTTTGAGTTTTACCAGGGGCCTACGAGCAGGGAGCACACTGAGTTTTACCAGGGGCCTACGAGCAGGGAGCACTCTGAGTTTTACCAGGGGCCTACGAGCAGGGAGCACTCTGAGTTTTACCAGGGGCCTACGAGCAGGGAGCACTCTGAGTTTTACCAGGGGCCTACGAGCAGGGAGCACTCTGAGTTTTACCAGGGGCCTACGAGCAGGGAGCACTCTGAGTTTTACCAGGGGCCTACGAGCAGGGAGCACTCTGAGTTTTACCAGGGGCCTACGAGCAGGGAGCACTCTGAGTTTTACCAGGGGCCTACGAGCAGGGAGCACTCTGAGTTTTACCAGGGGCCTACGAGCAGGGAGCACTCTGAGTTTTACCAGGGGCCTACGAGCAGGGAGCACACTGAGTTTTACCAGGGGCCTACGAGCAGGGAGCACACTGAGTTTTACCAGGGGCCTACGAGCAGGGAGCACTCTGAGTTTTACCAGGGGCCTACGAGCAGGGAGCACTCTGAGTTTTACCAGGGGCCTACGAGCAGGGAGCACTCTGAGTTTTACCAGTGCCAGCTTTCCCTAACCTCTCTGCCCTTCAAGGTTCCGATCCACCAGGAAACGCCTCCGTAACTCTCGAGTGCGGTTACCTTGGTCAGTTTCATTTCCAGCACGTGGCTGCCGTGAACCCGGCTGTCAAAATGAGCCACCTCTTTCGAAGAGGACTTCACCTTGGCGATGATCTTCACGTAGGAGAAGACGATCACGGCCGTTGGGAGCAAGAGGCAGAAGAAGAGGATGTTCAGGATGAAGATTTGACCCCCGACCGAGGCCTGGGCCAGCCACCAGTCCAGGGTGCACGAGGTTCCGAAGGGCTCAGGCACATAGTCCCCCAGGCCCACCAGGGGCATGGTGGTCCAGAAGGAAGCATAGGCCCAGATGGCTGCCAGGCAGATGTAGGCGTGCTTTCTCTTCAGCCAAACCCCTGGAGGCGGAAGGAGAGCATTACCCCGATGCAATCTGCCCTGCACCCAAGTACCTCCCCTCGAAACGTCAAATTCCACCTCCAAAGACAGTCTGCGGAATTCTGGGAGCCGTGGGCGGAGAGCCGAAGCCTGGGGGAGACTGAAGCGAAGAGGGGGAGTTCCGGAGCTTGGCCCTTTCTCCAGGAGAATGAAATTGGAAGAGGCTTCAAGGGGAAGGTTTTCTCTAGGCACCTGGGCGCTTTGGGAGGGAGAAGCGACAACGTTTGGGCGAGGGGAGAATAAACACACAAGAAGCTGCTAAAGACACGGAGGATCTTGAGAAAACATCTCAAAAGCAGGTGTCAGTGGGTCATCCAGGGATCCGAGGGAGACGCCTTCAGGGGAGGTGAGAAGTCACAAAACATTGACTGCGTCTTTAAAGTACCTAAGAGTTTGAACTCCTAAGAGTTTGCTGTGCCTGGAGCCTCTGCCTCCTTGAGAACTGGCTGAGCGGGGCGTGGTGGATCGTGAATCTGCCTGGGGACAGCGCGCTCCTTTGTGGAGCAGATTTTGACTCTTCACATGGCAATATCCACCTCGGCGCGCTCAGAGCCGCGGAGGGAAAGGCAGAGCATCTAAAGAGGTGGCATCGTGCTCTGCAAAAGTCATTTTGTAAAAATATTTTCAGGAGGACCAGAACTGAGTTCTGCTTTTCAGTACTACCTTCTTAAAAAAAAAAAAAAAAAGAAGAAGAAGAAGAAGGAAGAAAAGAAAGAGAATTCCAAGACGAAGAAATAGTACAGTCATATCCAAAAAATGTAAAATAAAATAAAAGCTGTGAAATACTAGTGACCATTTCCTGAAGCCCAGCAGGATGACCAGAGACCAGCCAGCCTCTTGTTCCAACCGCCCAGGAAAAGGCCTCCACTCCTCTCTTGACCTCGACCAGCGAGGTCGGAAGGAGGAGCGCCTTACTGTTTTAGCTTGGGAGTGGTGGAGAAGGAACGTCAAAATATATTCAAGAAAAAGCTAAAGGATTACAAGTGTGTGTGTGTACCACCAAAAATAAAAAAAATTTAAAAGAGAAAGAAAAGAAAGCTAAAGGATGCTTTCATCCCCATGGACTCAGGTTCTGTCTCTGCTCAGGGTCATGTAAGATTCACAAAGTCTCTAAGACCCTAGTTCTTCTATTTCTAGCATTTGACTTGCTTCTGTAACCTTTCTCGATATCCAGTGTTTTTAACAGTAAAATGGAGGCGATAAGAATATACTGCTACAGGTTTTGATGAGGATTAAGTGAAATAATGCATAGGACCCACTTTTCAAACTGCGAAGCACTACATTGATGCAATTTTTTATTTCAGTGTCAGCACATCTCACTTGCCACTAACAAGAACTGCTAACAGGCTGCTCTTGGACTCTGATGTCTCCATGTATCCAAATCCGTGGCATTTTGCACTGTGATGCTCCAGTTTCTCAAGCCCAACCAGATCAAAGAAGCCATCGTGTAGCCACAAAACATGTCAGCTCTTGGTTATCCATTGGAAGAGGTGAAAGTCACATATATTTACGGTAATGTGCAAAGGGATACGTACAAGCACTTAGGATTACGGTTACTTAGTGAGGTGTTTCATACTTACATTTGAGTGTGGTGAAAGGCTGTCAAGTACAGGAAGGAGTAGATTAGTAGGTTGGTTCTGTGTTGCTCCAGAAGTCAGAACTAGGACCAATGGGTGGAGGTTACTGGGAGGCAGGTTTGTCTTAATATAAGGAATAACATTGTAACAACGAGGGCAGGCCAATCAGAGAATGGGCTGCCTGGTGCAGTAGTAATCTCCCCGTCACTGGTCACTGGAATTACTCAAGAAGAGGCCAAGTGGTCATTGCTCAGCGATGCCTTAAAACACTTTACCACATTTCACGGGACAGAGGTCTACATGTCCCCAAGCGACCTTCTATTTTCAACATTCTAGGACACTGTGTGGAGGGGTTAATAGTGCATTAGATTACGTGACGAAATCATACGATGGAGGTTCAACATTAAAGAAGCTGGAAAATAGAGTTCCCATAAAGAGTTATGGCCTACAGTGATCCTGGCAGTGGATAACGTCATCTCTCTACCTGACACAAAGCTTAAACTCAAGAAAATATTTTAAAATAGATGGCAAGGTTTAGTATTTCTCAAATACTCCCAGGAAGGTCAACGTTTTGCTGTCTGGTTTATAAAGTTTCTAATCAAATTTGAACTCTGTTTGGAATGGCTAAAAAGAAGCTTATGAAAAATGGGCTATTTTTTCTTTTTCTTTTTTCTTTGTGTGGAACCAACAATTGAACCCAGGGATATTCCATCTCTGAACAACATCCCCAGCCTTTTTCTAGTGTGTGTGCATGTGAGTATGTGGTAGGAGGGTTTGAACCCAGGAGTGTTCGACCTCTGAGCTATAACCCCAGCCCTATTTTATTTTTTTTTTATTTTGAGACAGGGGCTTTCTCAGTTTCTGAGGGCCTCACTAAGTTGCTAAGGCTGGCCTCAAACCTGAGATCCTCCTGTCTCAGCCTCCCAAATACTGAGATCATAGGCATGTGCCACCACGCCTAGTTCCTTTTCAATTTTTATTCTGAAAGAAGAGCTCACTAAATTACCACATGCTAGCCTTGAACCTGCAATCCTCCTGTCTCCTTATGTCATCCTGAATATGTATAATTGTATGTTTTTATCTTACTGGAAATTTTGATTTGAGCTATTTCTAGTGGAAGCTGGAAATGTTCAGAAAAGGAAATGCAAATTTTAAAAAAGTAAATGCTTTGTCATGAAGATGGTGGTTCACAACCCCCTAGTCCCCACTCGTGGTCTCCTTGGAGTTTGGGGACTCTAAACCCTTAAACCATAAGGGAAATTCTGCCCTATTGAGAGTTCCAGGTCCACCTGCCAAGTCCTGACCCCACGGTCACAACTGTCCTGACAGATGGACAGTCACCGCAGCTTTATATAGACACTGAGTTGCTAAGGCTGGCCTCATACCTGAGATCCTCCTCCTATCTCAGCACCCCAAGTCACCAGGACTCTTCCCTGGTGAAGCCTGGCTCTCAGTACTAAATGTATATGCCCCAAAGCCTCTCGTTCAGGCTCACTATATTCTCAGAACCCCGAGAAGCAAATATATTAAAAATATTTTTAACCAGTAAATAGTCTTATTAAAAACATTTAGCCTCTGAAAAGATGCTTATTGCTAGCTCTGCCTTCACCAATTCTATTAGTGAGTCAGCATTCTACCTAACAATACCAAATGAATGAATGGATGAATGCATAAATGAATGAATGAATGAATGAATGAGAATGCAATCCCTGCTGCGTGCCATTTCTGTCCCTTTGTGCAGGAAGAGCTGCATGGCCTTCTAAACCTGGAGGTGAACCTTTGGGAATCAGTCATCTCTGACATCATAGGGAACCTTCATCCCTATGTCTTGGCAGGTTTTCTTAAAATCACACTTAATATGTGGGGAAGCAGCTCGGCAACTCAGACCTAACATCCCTTTCAGTGCATCTTTGTTTATCTGTTTGCACGACAAAATACAGTAGAGTCTTCCATAGTTTTTAATACAAGAAAGTGATACGTTTTAAAGCATTGAAGCCAACACCAGACATTATTATAAAGGCAGTATGAAAGGGAATCTACACCGACACAGGTCAAGTCCTCAGGTGTATGTCAGAACAAGATAGGCTACAAATAGAAATACTCTGGGTCTCTGAGGTTATTAGTAATCTTTATTAACTGGATGACGTAGGTACGGCTCTACCACTCAATCCGTCTAACTTGGACTATCTTGGAATGAGAAACCTTCCAACTTACCATAAGATAAATAGCAGATCTTCAGGTATCGATCCAGGCTAACGGCAGTCATGGTGATGAGGCTCCCACAGCCAAAGAAAAATCCAGCCCATCCGTACCAGCGGCAGCCGATCCAGCCAAACACCCAGCGGTGGCAGAAGCAGGAGATGATGGTGAACGGCTTGCCTACAACTAGAGCACCAAGCAGGGTGTCATGAGCAGGCTCCTGCTAGTACAATTCCCCACCTACTCAGCTCGCCTGCAGTTCAAAGGACGTCCTCCCTGGAACTCCAGAGATATGAAGCAACACACACACTCATGCACTTCATGTTGCAGGACTTCTATTTTCCTAAAAATCCTGGCAGTTATGTTTGAAGAAACTGAGTTTCAAGCTGCCTAGAGAGGTGTTCAGTCATTCCAATAGCCAAGAGTAGTAAACGATCTAGAAGAGAAATTTTAATTATTATGATATAGAATTGTGTCAGAGGCCCAGCTTCAGGAGGTATGATATCTGTGGGCATTGGTAGCAATCCGGTTGCTTGAAATGTTTTGTTTTGTTTTGTGTTGGTGGTACTAGGGAATTTAACCCAGAGGCATTCTACCTCTGAGCTATAGCCTCAGCCCAGTGCCATTTTATTTTTATTTTTTAAACAGGGTCCTCACTTTGTTGCTAAGAGTCTCGCTACATTGCTAAGGCTGTCCTCAAACCTGTGATTCTCCTGTCTCAGCCTCCCAAATACTGGGATTACAAGCATGCACCACCATGCCCAGCTAAGAGACCCAGCTTCAGGAAGTGCAAGAGATGTGATGTCAGTGGCCACTTTTGATGCTTTTTTAAATTGTTTTATTGGTACATTGTAGTCATACATCTTAATGGGGTACAAGATGGTGGAGGCATACATACACACATCGTTCATTTAGCCCTTCCCCAGTTCCCACCCCATTCCCTCCCCCTCCCTCCTTCTCATGTTTGGCTTAGTGCTTGACTTTGATATGTTTGGAATGCACATCCTGTACATTAGGGAATTTTCCTCTTCTGCTCTTCCATCTCCGTCAGGTCACCTTATTTGCTCATCTATGGTTTCTCCTTTCTTGTCTAGATTTTCTCCTATAACCCTTTCCCCCCCTGGCTTCTGCATATTAGGAAGAGCATTCTACTTTTACTTTTAATATTTTATTGAAACAGTGCATTTGAAAGCTAAAGGAAAAGGTATTATATCCACAGTGAGATATCTGAGAGATATTTTCTCTTCGAAAGCAAATGTTCTGCACTGATTTCCCCCTGGCGGGCTCAAGACTCCATTACTTTTCTTCCCTCCGTGATTAGACATTCAAGCTCCAGTGAGCAAGCGGTATTTGTAGGAACGAGGCTTTGTACAATGCATGCCAGCATTTATTTAACCAGGAAACTCATCCAGAGATGGAAGTTCTGCAAAACCATGATCCCAGGAGTTGTTCTCCAAAACAAACTAATAAACAAACCTACCTACATAATCAAATAATACCGGGCAAGGTTACCTACTAAACACTCTTCTTGGCAGTCCAGAGTCAAGACTAAAAATTTCCCAAAGTCTGAAAGTTAACCAACAGCATTCACTACAGAAGTTTCCAAATGTATTCACTCCAGAACCCTGCCTGCACTGCACTAATTGTTCCTTGGGAGATGCTCTCTCACAGATTACAAAGTATGGCCTCATTCAAATAGGAAGAATTCTTAAAATAAGACATCATTCCTGGACTGAGAAGTAATGTCATGCAAAGAATCCTTAACCGTGTGTGTGTGACACACACACATCCAACCAGAAAAGCTGTTCCAGTCTGATCATTCAGACTGACTACAGAATAATCAGTGGGAGAATAAAGGCTATAAAGTTCATCACAGGAAGAAGGTGTGCATTCCACACATGTTGTGAAGAATAATGCTGATAATTTTCTCAGAAATTTGATTTTGTCTTTGTATTTATTAAAATGTACATAGCATATTTTTATTTGACTATAACCTCATGTTGATTATCAGTGGATAAAAGGTACTTGAACCCCCAGAAAGTTGAGTATTTACAGAGAAACAATAGGATTGGGGTGGTGAAAAAGGGAGACAGAATCTAGAAATGGAAAGAACTTTGATCTTTATAGAGTTCAGTGATTCTGGAATATTGGAGCTCCAATGAGCTCCTGAGAGAGCTCAATGTGTGTGTGTGTGTGTGTGTGTGTGTGTGTGTGTGTGTGTGTTCCCATGTATCATGTGGGTTTTTATGTGTGTTGAAAGGAAAGTAGGCAAATATCAAACAACTCGAGTTCAACCTTCCACCTTCTTTCAATCAGGAAAAAAATTGCTTCCTTTATTTATGCAGCTTTGAAGTCATATTCTTTCTCAAAGAATTTTTATGTTTAAAAATTGCTTAAACGCCAGGCGTGGTGGCGCACACTTGTAATCCCCACGCTTGGGAGGGGGAGACAGGAGGATCGCGCTGGTTCAAAGCCACCCTCGCTGGCTTAAGAGACCCTGTTTCCCAAAAAATATATAAAATAGGTCTGGGAGTATATAGTCTAGAAGTAGAAGGGTTTCCAGGAACCCCAGTACCACCATAAAAAATTGCTTAAGGAATGTTTATTAAATTCTTTCATTTTAAGGGTAAAACCATATTTTCATGATTTTTTTCTTCTTTTGTTTATTCCTTTCTTTCCTCTCCTTTTTCTTCTCTTGGCTTACATCTTATTCAAACACCGGATGGCTATATCAGTAAATATAACATTTGTTACAATCTGTTTACATGGAGGCCCAGAGTTCCCGGATTTAAACTACTTGTTCAAGCCAGGCATGGTGGTGCACGCTTGTAATCCCAGCATTTGGGAGGCTGAGACAGGCGGATTGTGGTTCATAGACAGGACAGCCTCAGCTACTTAGTGAGGCCCTCCAAAACTTAGTGAGACCCTGTTTCAAAATAAAGAATAAAAAATAGGTCAGGGGGTGTTGCTTGGAGACCGAATGCCCCTGCATTTCATCTCCAGACCCCCACACACAAAAAAGTTAAACTACATGTTCCTTGGTCCTAGTGTTTCCTTTGCACTTTTCCTGAAAGAGATGTGCTGAGAATGAGTTCTTCAAAGCCTGTATCTAACCTATATATTTAAAAAGATCCCAATCTCATTGCCTTGGGACAACCAAGCAGCGGATGCTCCCAGCCTGCAGATGCTAGCTCCCATCTTCCAGGCATGCCCTTCCTTTTCCTCCTCGATATGCAAAGGTAGGCAAGAGTATTCAAAGCTATGCAAGACTTCAGTGGTCCACTGATGCTTCTACTCAGAGTCTTCTGTAAACCAACACCTACCCTCTCTGGGTGTCCAAGCAGCACCGCAGTCCCGCTTGGTTGACTGGGTGCCCTTAGGACAGTCTTTCTTTTCCTGATTAATCTAACCCCATGGTCTGTGCGGAATTGAGGTATAAAAGGGCTGTTCTTGTATTCGACCAATAGTTAGAAAATACCTACAATGTAAAAAGCACAAAGCAAGGTGTTGGAGGACCAAACAGAAATTTATTTCCTAACAGGGAGAACAAACAGAAAGTCAAATTTCACAATAAGTGGTGATTAATGGTGTAAAGAAAAATAGGGTGAGGAAACTGAGATCTTTGTTATACATGAGCAGGAACATGGAGGTAGATGCCAAAATCAGTGGGAGAGAAGTCCAGTAGAGGCATAGAGGGGAAAGATGTGGGTAGAAGAGGACAGCAGACTCCAAGGCTTGATGTAGGTCCCAGCTGGGCTGTGCCAGAGGCCGCAATAAAACAAGCAAACATGGCCCAAGTGGGGTAAAATTAGTACCTGAGACCCCGATTAAAGCTTCGTTCTGGAGTGCGCTTTGGATGCACTGCTGGGGTGCCCTCCAGAGAGCCTCTCCCTCTCCTCGGTGGGATGCTTCCGAATCTGACCCATGTTAGAATCACTGGAGACGTTGTTTTGTTTTGCTTTATTGGAAGTATCAGTGCCTAGGGCTCCAACCCCTGGATTTTGGACCCAATGTATCTGGAGTGATCCAGGCATCAATACACTTTTTTTTTTTTTTGGTAACTCCTCAGGTTATTCTAATATATATATTCATGCCGGAGAGCCACTGATACTTAAACAATGGGCGTGCGGCTTCACGGTGCTTGTAATGGAATTTAATTGAGCGAGAAAATAAGACAAAATCATTTTAAGATGTATTGGAAGAGAACATATACGGTAGATGCTCATAATGGCGTAGGTTAATCATGGAAAACTGTCACAGGCAGGAAGATGCCTTCTGATGAATTACTCTAAAGATACAGGCAGAGTAATGAGGCAGTCGGTGAAATTTTGGAGCAGAATTGCTTGGCTGGAAGCATTTTCGGTGTATCAGACCAATTAAGGACATTTTTATGCAAGCCTAGTCTAACTCGGCCTTAAGCATGAGTCTGGTAAAGAATGTAACTGAAATGACAGATTTCATTCCGTTGTTTCGCGTTCAGCACCAGGGAGAGCGACGCGGCGCCCGCAGGACGCGCTAACCCGGAAAACTACCATTGCTGCTGCGGCACCGCCATCGCGTGGCCGCATCCGGAACTGCAGCCGGTTTGCAGCTTCGCCAGTTCCCTGGGAGCTCCGGCCATTTTCACAGAAAGAGGCCTGTCTCAGAACACATGTGGTACTAACTCTAAGAGCTCATAATATTTATGCTAGCCTTCACTGACTGGAGGCTTTCCAAATAACAAAGACCGAACAATCTTTCTAAGAGATCAACACATCTTCTGCTGAGTGATAGTAATTTACTTTTTTTTTTTTTTTTTTTTTTTTGGTGGGTCTGGGATTGGAACCCAGGGGCATTCGACCTCCGAGCTACACCCCCTGCCCTATTTTTTATTCTTTATTTTGAAACCGGGTCTCACTGAGTTGCAGAGGGCCTCGCTAAGTAGATGAGGCTGTCCGCGAACCGCCATCCTCCTGTCTCGGCCTCCCGAATGCTGGGATTACAAGCGTGTGCCACCACGCCCGGCGAGTGATAGTAATTTAAAAGACAGAGCTTGATCGTTGAGCCTTGTTTCTAGAAACTAGCAGCTGTGCAGGGGAAAAAAACTCCACTTATGAAGGTAGAAACGGTATCAGAAAACATGTTAAGGGAGGCAGAGGGTGAGAAACTGGTCGATGGTTTCCAACAGTAACAAAGAGTTGATGCATGCCATTGAAACCTGGGATTTTATAAAAGGAAGCCACATTTTTTTTAAAAAGTTATGGTTTAAAAAGGGGGTTTTGGCCGAGAGTGGTGGCGCATGCTTGTAATCCCCACGCTTGGGAGGCAGAGACAGGAGGATCACGCTGGTTCGAAGCCAGCTGTGCCGTCTTAAGAGACCCTGTTTCCAAATAAAAAATATAAAAATAGGTCTGGGAGTGTAGCTCGGAGGTAGAAGGGCTTCCAGAAACCCCAGTACCACCAAAAAATAAAAATAAATAAAAGGGGGTTTTGTCTTTTTTTTTTTTTCTTCTTTTTTGGCACTGGAGGTTAAGCCCAAGGGCATTCTACCTCTGAGCAATACCCTCAGCCCTTTTTAAATTTTTTTTTCTTATCTTGAAACAGGGTCTCGATAAGTTGCTGAGGCTGGCCTCAAACCTGCCATCCTCATGTCTCAACCTCCCAAGTACTGGGATTACAGACATGCACCACCGCTTCCAGACAAATTTTATTCCAACTCCCCCTTGCTGGACTACTGTAGACGCAAAAGAAGCAAGAAAGGAACCAGTGGTTCTCAGTTTTGTACCACCCATTAAATGACCTGGAGGTTCTAATTTTATGCTTTAAGTTTTTAACTTTTATAGGTTTATGGTATTTATGCAACATTGTAAGATTCAGAGTGATGTGTTCATAGATGTACACATCTCTCAGTGTGTTTCCTTCCACTAGAGATTTTAATTTTAAGTATCCTGAGGCCCAGGTAACATGCTTGACTACTTCAATAAAAAGCTTCTGGGTATCGATTCCATGCATGCCTATTTTTAATGCCCCCAAGACAGTTTTGCGCAGCCAACTTTGAGAACATGGAGCCAGAAGCCACAATTAAAATTCTTTTCACAGAGCAACTCTTCCCTCTTCCACAGTCACCTCTCAACCAACTTTGGGTGTCCTTAAAAGATGCCACCCTCTCCCCCAGTTATCTTAACCAGACTTAAATAAGGGTTGGGGGGGGTAATAGAGCTCTATACAGTGCCCTGCAGCCTTCTTTTAGTTTCTGATGTCTGAAACATGGAGCCCACAACTCCGAGATACATCCAGTAGTGTGCATTCTTGTGAATTTTATCTTCCACATCGAACATGTCTGGTACATAGAAAATACTCAATAAGTGTTAAATGGAGTATTTCTTTAACCAGACAGCATTCCATTGAGAAATCACAAATACTGTAGATATGATTTTTGAAGGAAAGAGAAGAGAAAAATGGGGAGTGATCTCTAAGCCAGAGGGGGGGGGGGGGCTCCAAGATACAACCTCAGCTCTATTTTACAAATTTATTTTTTGGTGGTACTGGAGGTGGAACCCAGGGGCTTTCTACCTCCAGGCTATATTCCCAGACTTATTTTATATTTTGTTTTGAAATAGGGTCTCACTAAGTAGCTGAGGCTGGCTTCAAACCTGCGCGATCCTCCTGTCTCAGCCTCCCGAGCGCAGGGATTACAAGCGAGCGCCACCACGCCCGGCTGTTTTTATTTTGAAACAGAGTCTCACTAGGTTGATGAGAGTTTCGCTACTTGCTGAGGCTGTTCTAGGACCCTCGGTTCTCCTGTTCTCGGCCTCCCAAGTACTGGGATGGCAGGTGTGTACGATCACATTCAGCCCAATGAATGATTGAGAATGGAGACTAGTCGAAAGCCACAAAGAAAAGCCAGTATGGCTGGATTACCTGAAATCCCCAGATCACAGACTGCTAAGTTGATTGTCATTATTTCAGCAGGTCTCAGTTTCTTCTTCCGTCTAGAAGACATATAAAGGACATACCCATTTCCAAACGTGGACAGAATCCCTACAGAGAAAAACAGAAAAATCCCATCGTTAAAACAAAGATTTGGAGTTCATGGGGATATGAAACACTTCTCAATATCAAAAATGGACACCACAGATTTAGAAGGTAAGGAGAGGACTCTAAATAAAAATCTAAATTAAGAAGACGAAATTAAAAAACAAGCATGAAGTGTTAGTGACAGGCAAGGTATGGTTTGCCTCCGCATGGATAGGAGTCAGGGATGGCAGGTCTGAACTTACCCAGAAAAAGGAACCACTAAACTTCCCAGGTAGCCTCAGGAGGGTGTGGGAATCCCAATGGTCAGCTCTTGTACCGGCCCCCAAGGGTGGAGTATTTTCCTCAGCCATTTTGATAGATTATTGGCTTTATAGAACTCCTTCCCTCTGGTAAGTAGGGTTAACCCCTTGGCTCTTGATAAATCTTGAAGGTGAAGCCAACCATCAGAGGTGACTTCAGAGTGCCCGCATGCATGAGGGGCCGGGCCAGGGGAGGCCGGCGTGACCCCCTGCAAGGAGAGGATCATCTCCTGGAGACAGATCCCAGGGTTAGACTCCTGGGGAGACATGGACGCTGGGTCCCTGGCGGAGGGAACAGCTCGCAGCTGCTCCCGGACGAGGTGTCAAGGGAAAGTGGTTGACAATTGATAACACGGCACTTCCCTCCCACCAAGGGGAGAGACAGTGACCCTCGACCCACCACGCCTACCAACAACAGAATAAATGTGTTCCCACTTTTTATAGCCTTTTATCCGTAACTAATCAACTTTGCCATTACAATGACACTATTCAAAAGTTCTTACAAACCCAGTTTAAATGCAAAAAAGACCCAATCCCTACTGACTTTATTTAAGAAAAGAATACACCTACTTCCATAGCTTAACATGTAGAGTAGATTTCCTCAGGAATTCTTGCTTCATAGTGTAGCTGTGTATAAATGAGAATCTGGTACAGCTGCCTTTAGTAGTAAGGAATAAGGAGAGTATTAACAGGAGAAACCCAGAGTTTTCTATTTTAATTTCCATTTTAATTTCTCCACCACAGTTCATTTGGGAGGTAAGGAAAGAAATAGGTGTCTCAGCTGGAGGTGTGAAACCGCCAGGGGCTGACTGCATTGTGCGGGTGGGAAGTCCTGACTCCCTGGAGTCAGGGATGCTCATTGGTCCTTCAAGACCTCTTGAGCTTTCTTAAAGCAGAAGAGAAGAAAGTAGAAGAGATTACGGAGTCCTACAGCAAAGCAAGTTAAAGGAAACTCGCGTCTCTTTCAAGGAAACCCTCTGGCAAAGAACACTGGGAAAGTGTAAAAATATGGCTTGAAAAGTAATGAGGCAAGTTCTACCTCAGTCGTATCCAAAAAGAGGAGATTGACAGTCGAGAGCACTAAGCATGCAGACGCATCCAGTACACAAGGCTCCCTTAAACACCCTTTGTCTGTCCATAGCTTTTTGAAGAATACTTGTTTTATTTTACTTCCTTAACTTTTCTTTCTTAACCCTACGTTCATAGGGTTTGACCCAGTGCCCAAAGCATGATCAAAAACTAGTCAAATCTCTATTCGATGAATGTTAGATATTTTCACAGGCAATCTTATCTGTAGATGAGTGTTAAGAAAAAGCTTTTTTTGATAATTAAAGTAAAACAAGAGAACAAGATGAGAAGATAAAGACAATGGCATGGACCTTTTCAGATTATCAAAATCCTGGATCTTTTTATGAATACAAGAAAATTTTTATCTAAGCAAGTAATAAACTCGGTATGTAGTTGGAAAAGTGGAGAGTGGGAAATGGGTCTTATTTTGTTTCTCCTGCATTCCAAACTCATATTTATGTTTTGACTCATTAGTCACCCTAAGGCCCGTAGAATTCTACCAAGAGCACCAAGAACGATGTACATTCCACTGTCGGCAAGCCCACACAAACCCAGCCTACGAGAAAGTGACAACCAGACATCGGGCCATGGCCAAGATCTGGGTGTAGAATGTGTCCAAAACCTTCCGGATGCCTCTTGTCTCGCCCTGAATGACTGTCCTGTAGCACAGGTGTGTCTCTGCCCCCAGGCCCCTGATTGAACTGATGCTTCCTTTGGCTGGAGCTGGAATTCTTTTTGGACCTGGCTCTCTGGCTCCATCCCAGCTTGTCCATTTGAATGTCATTGTGGGAAATTCTGAATTCTCCACCTACATGCCTGTTTGCCTCTCTTCCTGAAATTCTTCATATTATGACGGAAAACGGACTAATATTTCTTCCTCTTTGTGTTGTCTGGAGAGATCTGTCAGATTAAAGATGTTACTTTTGAAGTCACTTTCTGCAATTGATGGTGATAAACTCATTTTTGAAGATGTTTACTTGTCTGCCTTTTCTGATCGTTGAAAATACTTATTAATAGAAATTCAGTGTGGGTATTACTACAAGACAGTCTCTGTCCCAACAGAAGGCTTCGTGTTTGATCGACTGCTCTATTCCCCGTGATTTAACAGTGGCAAAGCATGGCCGCTCGATATATATTTGTGTTCGAAAGGATGTGGGAGTCCATTTACAAGAAATAGAATTTACATGGTCGGAACCCTAACTAACAATAAAGAGAAGGACCCAGGGTATCACTTTGCAGCAGAATTTCTGATCCAGTCTCATAGATTATTTTTGCCTCGAGCACTGACCATACAGGGATCTCAAGAACTGTCTAATGAGTTTTTCAAACTTCAGGAATTAAATGAAATTCTTTGCCAGTAATAAATAGATGAGAGAGGGAAAGAGAGAGGGAGAGAGGAAAAAGGGAAGGAGGGAGAAAAAAGAAAAAGAAAGAAAGAAAAGAGAGAGAGAGAGAGAGAGAGAGAGAGAGAGAGAGAGAGAGAGAGAGAGATTGCATAAGCAGGTTTGACCCAACATCTGAAAAGATCAAAGGCAGAAAAACCCAAAGACACAACCCACCTGCACTCTGGTCACCCACATTTAAGTTAGCAATTTCAAATCTAAGAAACATATTGTGGTTAAATCCTAATTGTCTAGATCAGTGCAGTTCCATAGAAACTTAATGTAAACCAGAACTGTGAGCCACTGGGGCATTTTAAGATTTTCTGGTAGCCACGGTAAACAAAGTAAAAATGTATAGGTCAATTAATTTAAGTAATTTCACATTTAACTTCATCTAATCTATCCAAAAACATTGTGGATTCAACATGCGCTCCATTTTTCAGAATCATTAGTGAGATAGTCTTTATGATTTCTTCCAGTTCTGAGACATCAGCCTGTGGTGTGTGTTTACGCTACAGCACAAGTCTTTGGGAAGTGAACAATGTGTGTGCCCCAGAGACACCTGTGGCTACCGCTTAGACTATTTCCTTCTAGAAGCACATGGGCCCCTGCGTGAATTATGCACAAAAGTCTTTTGGCCCCACACTACCTTCCACTTCTCCCTCGAGCCTTTTCTCACCTCTCATCACAGTGAATTAGCTATGCTGAGGTGACATGACTTTACTTTTCATGACACAAATGTGAGCCATCTACTGTCACTGTCACACTGGGCCAGAGTTTCCTCAATCGTTAGATGAGGAAGCTGCACTCGATGATTCCTAAGGTCCATTTGGAATCTAAAAATCGTATGATTATAGCAAAAAGTTTTTTTTTTAAAGTAAACAGACTGTGTTTAAATAGCATATCATCGTTACTGTTTTTTGGTATTCAGAAGATAACCCCTCTAGCAAAGTATCCAAAAAGTAATAGTCTCAAGAAAAATACTTGTGCTTCAAAAGTTCTCTGGATTATCAGTGGAATACTTCTCCCTAACAATGACAATAAGAAGTTATTTTTGTGAAACACTTATTGGATGCCATCACGCCCACCTCACTCTCCCCCTCCACTAAAGTACCCAGGGATGTGTTGGAATCGTTTATTGCCAAAATCAACATATCAGCCTGTGATTTTTTCTAAAAACAGCCTTTGCACAGAGGAATGAAGGAAACTTACCTATGATTGTTAGATAAAAGCCAGCCACTAAATCCGCTTCCCAGGAAAGTTTAGAAACAAAGGGATCCTCTTCTCGCAGGTAGTGCGGCAGGCGCTCATCCTGGGGCAGGGTAGTGTGATTTAATGCCATGCTGCTCTTAAGCCACCAGGGGTCTGGAAAGCAAATTGGTAAAGAGCTCAGTGAGTCTGCATAAGTCAGCTTGAATCCGTCCATGATCGGGGCCTCCTGTTTTAAAACAAATGGCAAGTTCCCGGGATCCTGCACGGATCTGTAATCAGCGACGGGTGAAAGGTTAGCATTTTTCTTCAGCGATCTAAACGTGTCTGTACTTGGTTATTTGGCTTGCAGATTGTCCGCAGCTGTTTATTTTCCCCAGCTCCCTTTCCACACCACCAAGGGGCAACTAAGAGGTTGAAGGCCAAACAGTCCCTTGGGTTCTTTCCTAAGAACACTTATACTTTTATTGGTCCATTGTAATTACACATTGTACTGAAGGATATAGTGATAGGAATGAACATATATATACTCCTCTTGAGCATTTTCCTTTGGGTTCACCCCCCTCTGGGTCTGCGATCCTCCCTCCGCTCCCTCGCATGTGCCTTTGAGATTGACATTGGTGATTTAATAAACTTACATAACATTACCATTGTCTTTATGGCTCCATCTGCCCCACTCTTTTCGCTAACTTCCCTTTAACACTCCATTGGATCGCTGCTCTCCTATCTGAGGCTGCCCTCGTTTCCAAATTTCTATCTAATGTCCACGTAACTACATCTATTTTTTTAACCTCTCATGGTTTTTTGTTTGTTTGGTTTGGTTTGGGTTTTGGTACTAGACATTGAACCCAGGGATGTTCTACCCCTGTCTTATTTTCTGTTTTCAATCAAGGTCTCACTAAGCCTCCAAACTGCCATCCTTCTGCTCAGCCTCTCAAATTCTGGGATAACAGGCAATGTAACACCATACTCTGCTTTGTAATATTTTTTTATTTATTTAAGTTGCCCAGAAAGGCATTTCCATTCATTACATGCTCAGTGAGTTTTAGATATTTTTTCACACATGGGTGTGCGGCTGATGTCATGACTTCCTTTAGAGTCATTGTTACTCGTTTTGAAAGGAAGAGAAGAAATATTAGTGCAGATGTTTCAGCTACTTTTGAACTTGCTTTTCCCAAAAGAAACCAGTAGATGTCACTGTTCCGCACTCTGGTAGAACAGGGGACTGTGCACCCAGGTGGTGACAGGCAATCAGCAGATACCAAACGATGTCCTTCAACTTCTCCAAAGACAGGCTTAATCCCTTCCTGGCTGCCAATTTACAACCCACAGAGGAGTCTTAAACAGATTGTGGCCAGTGCACCGACATTACTGTCTACTTCAGGCAGACTTGGAGGGCAGTCATCTTCCTCCTGGTCCTTCACACCTCTTCTTCCTGGGAGCTATAGAAAGCTCTAGGATAATCCCCCAGCTGCCAACCCTACAGGATCTCAGGTCCTATCCCAAGCAAAAGTTTATCATTCAAACTCCTGACACCCCACCCCAGTAAATACTGTGCCAAGCTCTCTGGCTGTGTAGCCTGTCCTCCTAGTTTTGACATTTCCCAAATGTTCTCATTCAAGAAGAAATCATTATTGTGTGACAAGTTTCTTCATGGTCCCGGGGTGGACAAAGGTATATGTGTGCTTTGATTCAAGTATTTATGAAATATCTACTATAGCTGGTCGTGGTGGCGCACGCTTGTAATCCCGGTGCTTGGGAAGCAGAGACAGGAGGATCGGGCAGGTTCAAGCCAGCCTTGCTGGCTTAAGAGACCCTGTTCCCAAATAAAAAAGATAAAATAGGTCTTGGAGTTTAGCCAGGGTTCCATCCCCAGTACCACAATATATATATAATCCAGGGCCATGAGATAGAGAGAAGGAGGTATGTTGTCTCAACTAAACATAAAGAGCATAACTATTCATTTTGGACAGACAAAAAGTATGACCACCAGTCAGGAAAAAAAAAACACAAAGGTAATTATACAAGAATTGAAAAAGTAAAATGTTATTTCATTTGGTTTTAGTCAACAATTTTCTTAAGCAAGAAATAACTATGCGGATAGGCATGATGGCGCACGCTTGTAATCCCAGGACTTGGGAGGCTGAGACAGGAGGATCGCAGGTTTGCAGTCAACCTCAGCTACTTAGTGAGGCCTCTGCAAGTTAGTAAGACCCTGTTTCAAAATAAAGAATATAATAGGGCTAGGGGTGTAGCTCAAAGGTAGAATGCCCCTGGGTTCAATCCCCAGTACCGCAAAAAAAAGAAGAAGAAGAAGAAGAAGAAGAAGAAGAAGAAGAAGAAGAAGAAGAAGAAGAAGAAGAAGAAGAAGAAGAAAAAAAAAAAAAAAAAGTTATGTTATCTGAGAAATTATCCAGGTGTGTGTGTGGGTGGGTGCGTGCATGTGCAGTTTCAGGAACTGTTCTCCTTCTATCTGAGAGTCCCCAAGATGTAAAAACTCAGCTGCACAACAAGGGGCTTTAGCAGACAATGAGAGCTTGTCTCTGCGTGGAGGTTACTTTAAGTGAGGGAATGACATGCGCTGATTTGAAAGCAGAGAGGAACCTGAAGCTTGTGAGGCGGGTAGAAGGGAGACTGGCTCCGTTGTAGAAAGTCCAGACGGTGACTGTGGCACTAGCCATCTCGAGTAGGTGAATGAGACCTCGTCCTTTACAGCCGAGTTTCCCTGGCAGAAGAGATGCTTTTAACGTATATTATGTGAGCTTCTTTGTTCTAGGTCCACAGGCTAAATCTGCACGATTGTTTAGGTTTGTCAATACAATATTTTGGGGTTCTTTTCTAAATTGAGGCTTAAAAGATTTCTTGAGACAGACTGAATGAAAAATGTGGAGAATCTTGAACGCACTGGCCTTTGGGACCTCTGCACTCAGCCTCGCACACCACGAGCTCATTTTCAGCCCTGCGCTGGTCACGTATTTCCCCTCAAAATGTAACGTCTATTCTCTTTCCTCCTGATGTACCCAGATTCCACTTGGCCTCCGGGCCCCACCCTAAGTCTGCACCCCTTAGAAGATACATCGGCTCTTTAACAGTTACTTGAGAAAACAGTATCTCTTCTCTGAACCCCATAAAGTACTCCTGGGGACTTTCTTTATTTCTTCATTTTTTGCTACTGGGGATTGAACTCAAGAGCATTCTGCCTTCCGGCTACACTCCCTTTTTATTTTTTATTTTTTATTTTTGAAACAGATTCTTACTGAAGGTCTCACTACATTGCTGAGACTGGCCTCGAACCTGTGATCCTCCTGTCTCAGCCTCCTAGGTACTGGTATGACAGGCATATGCCACCATGCCTGGCTCTCATGGGGCATTTAACTGTGCTTAATTACTTAATTTTTCCTCTTGTCTACCTACACCTGCCTGGAATAACTTTACTACCATAAAAAAAGATGTTAAAGAGACAGAGATTAACGTATGGGGTCATTATCATCATCTTCTATGACACTATTTTATCCAGCAGAGGCTTAGATTTTTTTTTTTTTTACTTAAAGCAGGCCAACACAATGTGAGCATCATATATGCTCCTGCAGAATAATCCTAACTGTACTATTTAAAATAGTAAATGCAATTTACAATCATGGATATGTTTGTTTGAGAGATCGATTTTAGGGGATTCCTTGCTCGTTACTGAATGGACCTCAGTGTGGGCCATGGCGGTGTCCTAGAAAACACCAGGACATAGAGCTTCTCTCTGGTCCCTTTCTTCTGGCCTCTCTCTTGTCCCCTTCAAATCCAAGCTTTTCTGTCCCCATTTGAGTATCACGGTGAGTCTATGAATCTCCTCCTTCTCTTTTCTATCAAATTCTTTAAAAAAAATGAATAGACACAAAAATAGAAGAGAGACCAGTAGATTAGAGGAAGGGACCAGAGGAAGGGAGGAGGGAGAGAAAAGGAAGGTACCAGTGAATGAAATTGACCAAATTATGTTATGTGCAGGTACAAATATGTATTAGCAAATTTGACTGTTAACATATGGTTATAATATGCCAAGAAAAAAAGGTTTAAACTAAGATTAATAAAGGAGTTGATAAATTTTTGTCAATGTGATAAGATGTTCAAAACACACTTCGTGAGCCAGGCCTGGTAGCACAGGTCTATAATCCTGGTATTTGGGAGGCTGAGCTGGGAGGAGGATAGTAGGTTCTAGGTCAGCTTCGACAACTTAAGGAGGCCCTCCACAACTTAGTGAGACCCTGTTTTCAAATAAAAAATTAAAAAGAGCTTGAGTGTTGCTTGGAGATAAAATGTCCCTTACTTTAATCCCCAAGGCCACAAAAAAAATGTACTTAGTTTAAAAAAAAAAAAAGCTAATTACCACAGATTTATGAAATGCTTTTAAGTGAAAGGTACAGATAAATGGAAATAGAAATATGTACACCAAGGGGTTAAAACTTATTCATATTATGTGTAGCAATAACATAGTTAACCATATATATAGTTATATTGGAAGTAATTCTCTATTTACTTTTTATTTGAGGAGGATATTTGATGATACAGGCATTTTCCACTTGGTATATTATGTTTGCAATACTCATTGTTCATATTTTAATAAAGAATTTCTTACTGATTATCTATATCAGGGAAGATATTACAACCATCCACTTATTCTATCCTAGAAATATTCATTCCCTTCAGGTTATGTGCAGGCCCTTCCTGAGTTTGTGAGTTACTTCCTTTGAAGCTTTGCCATCAATGCAGTGCCTCACAGGGACAGCAATTGGAGATTTTTCTGCAAGGAACCTAAAAACAGCCTGGAAATCTCACTGCTTGGGCAGCAGCTCATATCTGCGCTCCTAACCTCCTATCAGCCCTCTCTGGAAGCGCATCAGCCGCAGGTCCAGGCCCCGGGCCGCACACTAGAAATGCTCTCCCCAGTAATTGTGTCTCTTCTTGCTCACTGAGTATTCTGTCGACGCAATACGTTTAAGCCATGCTCTTCCTAATGACTCCCTTCTGTGTCAGCAGCGACAAGTGCTTATTGTGCATCGAGCCCTATTAATACTGCGCTAGCACGTCGTAGATCAGAGCTGTATTCCAGTGAAAAGACCGGCTCATGTTACCATATGGAAGGAAATAGTACGTTTCTTTTATACATTAAAAAAACAACAACAACCTAAAAGCACCTGGACATGCAACGTAGCGATCAGAAAACTAGAAGAATTTGGGGGACTCAGGCACCCCACTCAAGGTGTCCAGATGAGCAATCTTTATCTATTAACAAGTGCTAATGAAATCCTTGTCTTCTCTACAGGAGAAACTTTCACAGCCACAGAGAAAACTAGCAGTCGGTTGGGGCAGGTTCTCAACCAGAAGTGTGCACACATTCGTCTGGTTTCGTCCGCCTGGTTCAATATGGTACTGCAGAAGAAACTAAAAATGGAGCATTTTTAATCCTCTCAGCTCCAAAAATGGTGGGAAACATGGGGAGAGGGGAAGGGAGGAAAGAATACATTTTTCCTGCACAAATAAACCAGCAAGAGAGCAATTGATATAATTCATTATTTTTAAGCCATGTATAAAAAGAGGCCGGCTTGTCTATGTTGAGAATAATAACGTCCACACCAGTTTATTCCTAACCAGACAACTGGAAGCACGTTGACAATCTAAGTAATGGTAGAGGTGCATTTAACAGAGAGAGCTGCTATCATGTTTTCTTAGCTTTGTTAACGTGAATTCTTTTCAACTGGCATCTTAACTACCACCTATTTTATCAGCCTCTCCCTTGGACATTCTGAGTAATAAATTTCAGATTCATTTAAGCCCACATTATCTCCAACCCAATCTTCCCAAGTCAAAGGGATGAAATATAAATATTATATAACAACCATTATTTTCATTGCTGATTCTCAGTACTTTCTGAAACACACACCAAACACACATGCCTCTGGCATGAGCATTCCTTTATTTGTGTCCCAGGGAACCTTCCCTACATCCCTGACCCTTCCTGGGAAAGCAATCAAATAACCCGCACCTCCGCATACTGTCAGGGCAGCATGTGGCCTCGGACTGGCACAAGAGCACATGGGCAACTGGAAACCCAAAGATAAACCTGCAGTCTGGGAATTTCCATCAGCATCATTAGAAACGCCGGATCTACCGATCCTTCTCAAGCTGGAAGCCTCTTGTGACAACATGCTCACCATGGACATCTTACCTCCTGCTCAGCTCTCAAACAATGCAAAAAGAAACTTGAGCATAAAATTTTAAGTTTTTTTTGAAAGGGCCAGAGATCCCCTTTTTTCTCACATTCAAATAGATCAGCGCTGACCCCACATCTTGACACAGAGCAGGTTAGCTTGGATTTAGTTACAAAGTATCTGTATATAATGGTCGGTAATAATAACGGTCACCACAAATCACACGCAGAATTGGTGCTAGAAATAGTCAATGCAGAACACGGGCAGAATTTTCAGTAGTAAAATCTGTTCGTTCCTTCTCATAAATAAATAAACCATACCACAAAGTGTTTTGTAAAAAAGAGAGAAGCAAAACATATGCTAGGTAAATATATGCATTGCCTTTGTGAAAGAAACTCAGAGCCATTCAGAAAAAAAACAGAAACTGCAATTTTATATCTCTCATAATTTTACTGCTGGGTGCCTTTCTTCTTTTACTTCTGATCTGAAATTATCTTTCTGAGATGTCTTCCTTACTTAGGCATATGTTGATAGGTCTGGGCCTAAATTAAACAGGGAAAATCCAATTAACTACCTCGATTGCATAGCAATATGCAGACTAGAGCGTCTAACAGTTTCTACCTTGTTCCTAGTCCTCTTACAAAGAAAAATAAGGGTGGGGAAGCCCAAACTGAATTGAAACGATTGCTTCCTTACTCCACGAATCGTGCCCAGCCATCCCCATAATTCCCTTCATTTGAGCATGCAATTCAAAGTTACACCTTCTAGACAGTAGATATTAGAATTCGTGGTTGCTTAGTTGTTTATCCCTTCGTTAAGACTCACCGATTTAAGGGCCTGCCAAAGAAGTTGTGTCTTTCCTGGGCTTCTGGCTGTGCAGATCTTGTCACTTGTTTTTATTGGTCCCTTCCAAAGCAACACTCTAGTATCTCTGCACTTCTGCTGAATTCAAACATTATCAAGTGAAAGGTATTCATTTTCTAGACTTTGCTACTCTCTCCACCCCCTTTGCTCAAAGGACCAATCATATCTTTGGAAAAAACAATCTCATCTTATTGAATTATGAGGAGAGATGCAATTTTTGGAAGCTTAATTTATCGATGATTAAAAAAACCAGCAGCGGCAACGTGGCCCTTCTATTGATCAGAAACCAGAATAATGCTGTCTTCTGACTACAGTTTATAACAGCATACGCTTGGTTTTTTTCTTTTCATATTTAAAAGTCTCAGATTGATCTTCAATCAAACATCAGATCTTAAGTCTTTTCCTAGTTATTTACCTTCTAAGAATATAACTGCTTGAGAAAAGTCACTAAAAGAAGAGAAGAGAGCTCACACAGAATTTTGAAAACATAGATGTTAATGCTTTTCCAGGCCTGGTTTACAATCCTGAAGGTCTGTCAGGACTGAAAATGAAGACTTTGTTCTTTGACATGAGGTACCCACGAGCTTAGGGTCTGCGGTTGAACAGGTATGCTCCCTCTCCTCAACTGGCCCTGATTTACTGTTCTGTTTTATGATTAATATACTTTTTTTTTGTGGTACTGGTGATGGAAGCCAGGATCATTCTACCTCTGAGCTACACCCCCAGCCCTTTTTTTAATTCTTTATTTTGAAACAGGGTCTCACTCAGTTGCGAAGAGCCTCACTAAGTAGCTGAGGCTGGCCGCAAACTGCGATCCTCCTGTTTCAGCCTCCTTGATGCTGGGATTACAAGTGTGCTCCACCACGCCCCGGCTCTGATTAATAGACTTTTATTGATGCCTAGTAATTCTGTATCATAGTGAGGTTCAATGTGACGCAGACGTCCATACGCACAGCTCTTATGTGTTTCCCCCCAGATCCACCCACTCCCCCACCCCCTCACTCACAGGTGGTGAGATCGGTAGTGACACCTTCGTGCATGAACACGACATTATTTGAACAGTTTCCTTCATCAAGCCTCCTTTTCTCCCTCCCTGCCTCCCTCCTTCAATCCTTTTCTTCTATTCTACTGGTCTCCTCCTTTATCTGAAGTCTCTTTCACTTCCTACTTTTCTTTCTAGCTTCCACATATGAGAGCAAACATATGTCCCTTGACCTTTGGACACTGGCTGATCTCGCTTAGCATGATTTTGTCTAGTTTCATCTACTTTTCTACATAATTTCATTGCTCTTTAAGGCTGAGTAAAATTCCATTGTGTGTGGAGATCACATTTTTGCTAGCCATTCACCTACCGGTGAACACTTGGGTTGGTTCCGTAACGTGGCTACTGGAAGCTGTGCTGTTGTAAAAGTGGGCATGCATGTATCACTGCAGTCTTCTGACTTTGATTCTTTGGGAGAGTTGCCAAGGAGGGATATAACTGAGTCCTGTGATAGTTCCATTCCTAGTCTTTTACATTGGCTGAACAATAATGCTGTAAAGCAGGTTGCTCTTATTGTATTTCGTTGCTAAGAATGTTCACAGCCACAGAGAAAACTAGTGATCAGCCAAATATTCGTGTATTTTATAAGAGTTAGAGAGGTTAAAGAGCTTGAACCACCAGAAAAAGTTACTCAGCTCATAATAGTCTGTCATTATAGGTTTGCTGACTGAATCAATAAAAAACTTTAGCCAACATATAAGCTGTGTTAGTTAACATTTTTCATGAAGCAAAGGGGATACGTTATTTTTCTGTTACAAAAAAAATACTGTATCATTAAGCAAACATTTTAGGCAATGCCCCTTAAATCTAAGATTATTTCAAACCTTCCTCCTTCAAAGGAAATGTACCCAGAGTTTCCAATGTGAATTCAGCTTTCACTATCCTGTCTCAGCGAGCCGTGGTGGTGCATGCCTGGGAGGCTGTGACAGGAAGGTCACAGTTTTGAGGTCTGTGAGCAATAATTTAGCAAAACCTTATTTAAAAATGAAATGAAATAAAAAGACTGGGCATATAGCTCAGAGGTATAATGTCCCTGGATATTTCTCTATTCCACAAACACTAGGGTTATGCTTTTCAACTTTTAAGAGATTCTCCCAAGCCATGCCTCAACTAATATTCTCTTTACCCACCCTCCAATTAGAGACAATATACTTTGTTTTCAAAAACTCAATTTAGAGGACAGATTTGATATGTGTGGAGGGGGTGATTTCTTTAAAAAAAAAAAGTTAAAAATCATTGACTGCCCAAAATAAGATGTTAGGATGAGAACTATAATGGAAAGGTGCTTAAATAAGGGAGAAGGTAGACAGGAAACAGGACATAAAACACTGACTGCCTTAATTTACATGTGGTTCTCTATAAGGTCAAATGCTGCCCTGTATATGGATTCATGAATGCCTCAAAATGAAACCTTTAACTGTGGAGTTAGCAGACTCAAGTGTCAGGATCAACAACACTGAATTAATAAATTTAACCCCAAATTCATTTATTGTTTTAGCTCCCACAAACTTTAACAACTCACTCCCAGGGCCATGCCCTGGGCTTGTAAACAGCCTCAACTGGCTCCAGGTTCCAGGTGAGGGGAAGGGGGCTTGGTAAATTACAAAGAATTGACTCGTGTTCAGTGAGGCTGAGTCACCCCAAAATTCCAGTCGGCAAGCTGGAGACTCAGAAGCCCAAAGATGTAAATGCCAATTTAAGACCAGATCTAGATCTAGACAAGAGAAGACTGAAGTTTCAGCTCAAAGACAGTCAGACAGAGACAGTCTTCCTCTACACATAGAAAGACCTGTTACTTCATCCTGCTCTCACTTCCCGAGTCCCAGCATGTTAAAGAAGGCAGTTTGCTTCACCCAGTCTACATCCAAATGTTAATCTCACTCTCCGAGACACACCCAGAAAAATGGTGGAGAAATATTGAGGCATCCTGTGTCTTGGTCAGTTAGCACATAAAATTAACCACCCCAATTGGAATAAGTAGAAAACAAACAGAAAAGAAGAGTTTTGGTTTATTTATTTATTTATTTATTTATTTATTTATTTTGGTGTCAGGATTGAACAGAGGGGCATTCTACCTCTGGGCTATACCCCCCAGCCTTATTTTTTATTCTTTATTTTGAAACAGGGTCTCACTAAGTTGCAAAGGGCCTCACTAAGTAGCTGAGGCTGGCCGCAGACCTGAGATCCTCCTGTCTCAGCCTCCCAAGTACTGGGGTTACAAGTGTGTACCACCACCCCCAACTAAAATAAGAGAGTTAAAGTTAACCTTAAAGACAAGTGCTGGGAGGAAAATGGACCAAGTGAGGTTGTGTGCATATATCAATGTGTCACTATGACTCTGTAGCATGGACAATTATAATGTACCAATAAAAGACTAATATAAAATTAAAAATAAATAAATAAATTTAGTCATATAAATAATCACATTAAATATAAATGCTCTAAGCACTAAAATTAAAAGGGAGATGTTGTCGAATTGTGTTAAAAAATAAGACCTAATTACATACTGCCTATAAGACATGCACTTTAATTTTAAGTCAGTTTAGAAATGAAGGATTAAAAAAAAAATCATCATGCCATGACTAATCAAAAAAAGCTGAAGTGGCCCTATCAGTAACAGAAAAAGAGCCATGCGTGGTAGTGCAGATCCGGAATCCCAGTATATGGGAGGCGGATACAGGAGGATCGTATGTTTAAAGCCAGGCTCAGCAACTTAACAAGTCTCTATTTCAAATTAAAAAGTAAAATAAGGCTGGGAGAGTTTAACTTGGAGGTAGAATGCCTCTGGGTTCTATCTCCAGACCAAACAACAACAAAAATATCCGAAAGAGTGGGTTGTAGAGTGAAGAAATTTATCATGATCATGGTTATTTCCATGATAATAAATGGGTCAATTCATTAAATGGACAAGAACAAATAACATAGAAAGAAGAAAATTTGGGTCAGTGACCTATGATTACATCTTGAGAAACTAGAGTCAGAAGAGAAAGAGAAATGAGCACATATAAGGAGAGGAAAGGAGATTCTACATGTAAAAAGAATCAATGAAATAAACAGGGGAAATCATTCCAACTAATAATAGTCATTAAAATATTTTCTGAACAAAAGCACAGTCCATGGAATTAGGATCCAATGGAGTTTGTATATCAGTAAGTAATTGAACAAACAGTAGGAATATGTATGTTTATAATTTAGTAAACTTAGGTCCATGAGTCAAAACTTCAACGGGCATTAGAATTACTTATAGAGCAAAATGCATTTTTCTAGTAGGGTGTGGGTGGCACACACCTGTAATCCCAGGACTTGGGAGGCTGAGACAGGAGGATTGCAGTTTCAAGGAGAGCCTCAAGGATGCAACAGGACCCTCAGCAACCTAGCAAGGGCCTGTTTCAAAATAAAAATTTTAAGGCCGGGCGAGGTGGCACATGCTTGTAATCCCCGCACTTGGGAGGCTGAGACAGGAGGATTGCACAGGTTTGAAGCCAGCGTCAGCTACTTTGTGAGACCCTGTTACCCTGTTTCCAAATAAAGTACAAAATAGGTCTGGGAGTGTAGCCTGGAGGTAGAAAAGCCCCTGGGTTCCATCCCCAGTAGAAGAAGAAGAAGAGGAAGAAGAAGAAGAAGAAGAAGAAGAAGAAGAAGAAGAAGAAGAAGAAGAAGAAGGAGGAGGAGGAGGAGGAGGAGGAGGAGGAGGAGGAGGAGGAGGAGGAGGAGGAGGAGGAGGAGGAGGAGGAGGAGAAGGAGAAGGAGAAGAAGAAGAAGAAGAAGAAGAAGAAGAAGAAGAAGAAGAAGAAGAAGAAGAAGAAGAAGAAGAGGAAGAAGGAGGAGGAGGAGGAGGAGAGGGAGGAAGAGGAGGAGGAGGAGGAGGAGGAGGCATTACACCACTGTCTTTGCTTTTACCCAAATACCCAATCTCTGAACCCTTATCATTGGGGTGTACATCTTTTATATACATAAATTCATGACTCCATTAAGAACTTCAAAGACCTGACTGGTTAGGCACCATTAGATCTGGCTGTACCACTTCTGGGTATTTGTCCAAAGGGACTGAAATCAGAGAACTACAGTAACATATGCAGACCCATGTTCATAGAGGCACAGTTCATAATAGTCAAAATATGGAACCAACCTAGGTCTCCATCAACAGATGAATGCATTGCAAAATTATGGTAAATACACACAATAGAATTCTACTCAGTATTAAAGAACAAAAGGCTTCATATTTTATTTGTTTTATTGGTGCATTGTGATCATATATCTTAATGGAGTACAAGATGGTAGAGGCATCCGTGCCCACATCATTTACCTGGACCTTCCCCAACGCCCACCCCATTCCTTCTTCCCTCCCTCCTTCTCGTCTTCAGCTTAGTGACTGACTTTGACGTGTTTGTGAATGTACATCAGGTGCATTAGGGCGCTTCCCTCTTCCCCCTCCCACCACCCTCAATTAGGTCGCCTTGTTTGCTCATCTAAGATTTCCTCCTTTTCTCTAGAGTCCTTCTGATGACCCATTCTCTCCCTAGCTCCTGCATATAGGGGGAACATGCCAGGCTAAAAATATATACCTATTTTTTTAATGAAGATGGAGATTTGAAATTATTATTGAGAAAAATGAAAAATAAAGCAATTTTCCCAAAATTATTTGGCCAACACCCCCAGTTCTTGCTGTCTTCCCAGCCTGGCGTGAACAGTCTTCTGCCTTCACATATCCCTTTCCGATGATTCTTGCTTCCCACAGGAAACTGATGGGCAACCAAACAGGTATCTCACTGTTTGTTGACCATGGGCATGGTTTGGTGCTCTAACCTTTAACACATGACGTTAATGTTCGTTTCAACAGCCATTTCTCTCATGAAATCCTTTCAGCTTAACCAATTGAATATGTTTTCAACACACACACACACACACACACACACACACACACACACACGTCAACACAAACATTTATGCTCTGTTATGGGGCAATGAGTTTTCCTGGAGGAAAGTCACTTAGGGTGGTTTGGCAATGGGATTTCTTTGTTACTAACTAGGATGGCCCTACTTGGTCGAGGGTTAACATGTTTGTGTTCCCACATGGAAAAAAATAAGTTGAAGTCACATGGAAGAAAATGATATTAGCAAAAATGAAAGGATGCTTTCAAGTTATACTTTGTCTGAGGAAAAATTAAGAGTCCAGGCTAGCTGGGTGTGATGGTGCATATCTCTAATCCCAGTGTGTGGGAGGCTGTGACAGGATGGTCACAGGTTCAAGGGCAATCTCAGCAATGTGATAAGATTATTCAAAGTAAAAAATAAAAAGAGCCAGGGCTGTAGCTCAGAGGTAGAATACCTCTGTGTTCCATCCCCAGCACTAAAAAGAAAGAGAGAGAGAGAGAGAGAGAGAGAGAGAGAGAGAGAGAGAGAATGAATCCATGCAATAAACTAAGAAGTATCTGGCTTGAGCCACACTTTGACCCACACCTCAAGTTCTCAGTGTCCAGTTTCATGAACACATGTCACCCTGACATGCCACGTATCATGTTATCCCTCCTTCCCCATCAGTTCTGCTCTGAGTACTGATGAATTTTCTAGTATCTGCTTCATCTCTGACCTGTCTCTGACTCCTCTTCATCCCCGTTTATGACCCCAGAAGCCTCAGTCCCTTCCTTATGGAAGTCCACGTCCATACAAAAAACTTACCGTCGCATGCCCAGCTCTTTCAGCCAATTGGAAACCACTTAGGCTCTGAAGGATTTTTTCCCGAAGAAACAGCCTTCAGTTGACATTTGCTTCAGACCTTTAAGGTCCAATGCCCAAGTCCCACAGAATCTGACTCTGGATTTTCATAGTGCATTTGCTGGTTGCCTTGTTCTATGAGCTTTAGACTCACTTTCCAAAGGAAAACACATGTATCCCTTGATTAGCCCTTAAGGCCCTACTTTTCAAGGGACATCTTTCTTCTCCTTTCTTACAAGTGTTAATCCTTCTAACTTCTAGAAATTTGACTGAGCTCAAGGACGCTTTCTATGTTTTCTTTTTCTTCTCTCGACCCTGTTTATAGACCCCAGAGAAAAGTAAAATATCTCAGGTCCTGCTGTGCTATCTCAAAGTTCCTGTGCAACAGTGTAAATTTACCCCCCATTATCATGCAAGGCTGTTTGTAACACAGGTGTGAACTTTGCACATTGATAATTATTGAAAACTAAAAATGCACACTTTTTATATAATTTTGTTTAGTCACCGTGGGTTGCCTTAACAAAATACCATAGAATAGATGTCTGTTTCTTGCATGTCTAGAAGCTGGAAGTAGAGGACCAGGGTACCAACATGGCCGAGCTCTGGTGAGGGCCTCTTTCTGACATGCGGATGGCCACCACCTTGACACTGTGTCCTCACAAGGAGTGAGAGTCGGTACATCTTTTGGTGTCTCTTCCTATAAGAGCATCCCATCAAGAGGGTCCCACACTCATGACCCAATTTTCTCCAAAAGGTCCCCTCCAAACACTACTACACTTGGAGTTAGTGCTCCAACATGTGAGTTTTCTGAGAGCACAAACATTTAGCCCATAAAATATATCCATAATAAATAAATTATTTCTTCTGATATGTCTGGATCTTTTATAATAAATATATATTCTTTATGTAATCTAGGGAGGACATGCACAATGTCTATGTTCAGAAAGAATTCTGCTCACAGCTGAAACGAATTAACTTGGAGAACAGCAGTTTTCTCACTGAAAATAACAAAGATAGTTTGGAAAATATGGGAGAAAAGTCTGAAGAAAGATAAAAATACCAAGACAGCCAGGCCCAGAGAGGCCAAGATCACAGAAAGGCAGCTCACGGTGCAATTGTGACATTCGTCAACACTTTTTCCTTCAAAGGTAACTCATTTAAATGATGTGAACAGGAATGCTTAGATTCTGAGCAAAAATTGGGTCATAGGAGAAATCTCAGTAGACTTCCCAAATCTCAGAAGCTGGAAGCACATCTCTGGAGTTTAGAGCTCCTGACACGGTCAGGATTTGCAGCTCCAAGATCTCATACAGCAGGAAAGCTCAGAAAAGTGCACCTGATACCTATGGTCAACAGAGGGCCTGCTGAGAGGCTGAAACTCCTAAGCCAACTACCGGCAAGATCTTGGCGCTGAGCAGAGAAGAGCTGGAGGTAAATATCTGCTTATACTGATAAAATACCCAAGGCCTCCGAAATTAAGCTGCACCCTAGCAACTAATTATTAGAATCAGCTTAAGTTCCCATTGAACTGAGATAATCTTCTTTTCTCTGGAGAGAACTAATCTTCCAAAGCCTCTGTCATATTCCTATGTAATGTCTGGTATTCAATTAAAAACTATCAAGCACAAATATCAGGAGAAAAAAATAAGGCATAGGCAGATGATAAAAATAAATGCACAGTGATGCAGATTTTAAAACAATAATCAAAGTCATTTTACAAACAGTAATTTCCTCTTTCAAAATTTAATAAAAGAAAATTTCATCAGACAAGTAGAATCAGTATGTATAAAATGAAAAAAAAAATTTTGCAGGTCGGGGGATGGAACCCAGAGGCATTAATTCGACCTCTGAGTGAGCTACATCCCCTGCCCTATTTTTTATTCTTTTATTTGAAACAGGGGCCGGGCGTGGTGGCGCACGCTTGTAATCCCCGCGCTTGGGAGGCTGAGACAGGAGGATTGCACAGGTTCAAAGCCAGCCTCAGCTACTTAGTGAGGCTCTCGGCAACTTAGTGAGACCCTGTTTCCAAATAAAATATAAAAAAAGGTCTGGGAGTATAGCCCGGAGGTAGAAAGACTCTGGGTTCCACCCCCAGTACCAATAAATAAATAGATAAATAAATAAATAAATAAAAATAATAATTTGAAACAGGGTCTCACTAAATTGTGGAGGGCTTTGCTAAGTAGCTGTCAGCGAACCGCAATCCTCCAGTCTTAGCCTCCCGAATGCTGGGATTACAAGTGTGCACCGCCCGGCTTAAAATGAAAAATTTAAATCTGAAGAATAAAATAACGGAACTTAGAAATGCACTAGATAAGTTAAGGAGCAAATTACACACAGCTAGAGAGGGGATTCATGAGCTAGAATTGGGGTTAAACAAATGTAGCCTGACTATAATTTGGGTAAAAAAAAAAATTTAGCCAGGCTTGGTGGGTTTTTTTTTTTTTAATTGGCACATTCTAGTCATACATTTTTTTCTTTTTGTGTGTGTGGTACTGGGGTTCCTGGAAACCATTCAAATTCTGGGCTACACTCCCAGACACCTAATTTTTACTTTTTTTTTTTTGGAAACAGGGTCTCTTAAGCCAGGGAGGCTGGCTTCCAACATGCGCGATCCTCCTGTCTCCGCCTCCCAAGCACTGGGATTACAAGAGTGGGCACCACGCCCAGCCTAGTCATACATCTTAATAGGGTGATGGTAGAGTCACGATGCAGGTCCCACCCCATTCCCTTCCCCTCCTCCTCCAGTTCAGCTTCGTGATGGACTTTGATACATTCGTGAATGGTCATCATGTACATTAGGGACTTGCCCTCTTCCCCCTCCATCCCCTCAGTTAGTCGCCTTATTTGCTCATCTGTGGTTTCTCCTTCCTTGTCTAGAGTTCCTCCTATGAACCTTTTTCTCCCTACCTTCCGCGTATTAGTAAGAGCATTCGACTTTCTTACTTTTTGTGACTAATTCCACTTAGCATAATGTCCTCCAGTTCCATCCATTTCCCTGCCAATGATGTAATTTTGTTCTTCTTTGTGGCTGAGTTAAAATTCCATTGTGTACCTATCCCATAGTTTTGTAATCCACTAGCATCAGTTTAGTTGGAATCAGCAGGATGAAGTGGGAATTATTTATCTTGCTACACTCCTATATACATTTTCATGTGTTTGAATATATTATACAGACAAGTATTACAATAATGAGTATGATGCAGATAACGAGTATTTAATTTTAAAAATATTTTAAGTGCAATACAATTAAATTGTTTCGCCATTTTGATACTATTTATTTTGATACTATTTATTTATTTGATACTATTTATTTTCATCTTCTAAAATCTTCAATTTCTTTCTTTAGAGCTTTATCATTTTCTTTGTAAAGGTCTTTCACCTTTTTGGTTAGATTTATTCCTAGGTAGTTTATTGGTTTTGAGGTCATTGTGAATGGAATCGTTTTCTGGATTTCTCTTTCAGTGGATTCATGGTTGGCATATAGAAAAGCTACTGATTACTTTTTAGATTGGTTTTGCACCCTGCTACTTTGCTGAATTTGTTAATCAGCTCCAGAAGTCTTTTGGTTGAATTTTGGGTCTTCTAAATATAGGATCATGTCATCTGCAAACAGATAAATTCAGTTCTTGTTTTCAAAATTTAAAAAGTAAGTGAAGATCATTTTTTTAATTATACAACCTACAGATTTAGAAGTAAGTAAAGATGAAAAAACAGTATTATAACTGAGAGTATAACTTTTTTAAAATGCTGGGGGAAGAAATCCTGCAAATTTTGTGGCCAATACCAATTATACTTTTCTGTGACAGAAGAAAGCAAAAAAGCTGTTTGTTGTGTAAAAAAATTCAGGATGAAGTGAATGTTGAGACTTTGGGTATTATAAAAGTTAACTTTTGGTAGGCAAAAAGGAATTAAAATTGAATATGAGAGAGAGGAGAGAGAGAGAGAGAGAGAGAGAGAGAGAGAGAGAGAGAGAGAGAGAGAGAGAGAGAGATTTACAAGTGGTTGAACCCACTGGGTGTGGTGGCACACGCTTGTAATCCCTGCGCTTGGGAGGCGGAGACAGGAGGATCGTGATGGATGGGAGCCAGCCTCGCTGGCTTAAGAGACGCTGTTTCCAAATTTTAAAAAATATAAAATAGTTCTGGGAGTGTAGCCTGGAGGTAGAAGGGCTTCCAGAAACCCCAGTACCACCAAAACAAAAAACAAAAAAACAAGTGATTGAACCCCCCCCACAAGGGCATTGTACCTCTGAGTTACATCCCCAGCCCTATTTTATTCTTTATTTTGAAATTACGTTTCATTAAGTTGCTGAAGACCTTGCTAAGTTGCTGAGGCTGGCCTCAAACCTGTGATTCTGCTGTCTCAGCCTCCCAAATACTAGGGTTACAGGCATTAGACACCATGGCTTTCAGGAAAATTGTTTTTTGACACTTGATTCAGGTATTAAAATTATTGAGTTTTATTGGAGCAACCTGAGGTCTATGAGGCTATAAGTCTACATATTTAGCCGTAAATTTTATTATCAAAAGTAGCTGAGGCTGTTTTTGTATCATGATCCTCCTGTCTCAGCCTCCAGAATGCTGGAATTACAAGCGTTCGCTACCACACCCAGCTAGCAATATGTATTTTTATAACGAGTGTTATATATACAAAAAGATCATATAAGACACTTTAGGTGTTACTTTCAGTAAAATGATTAAATACTTTTTTTGGTGGTACTGAGAATCGAACCCAAGGACATTCTACTTCTGAGCTACACCCCAAGCCTTACCTTCTTTATTATTTTTTTATTTTGAAACAGGGCATCACTAAGTTGAGGATGACCAAGAATCTATGATCCTCCTGTCTCAGCCTTAAATACTTCTTTTAATTGCACTTTTTATTAATGCAGGAAAATGATACTTCATTTTTATATATATTCTTAAATTACAAAAATAGGCAGGCACTATTGTTTGATGCTCGGTAGAGCCATTTGCACTTTCCAATTGGATATTTTTTTAAGGCTCAGCTTAAGCTTCTGAAATTATAACTGAGTATTTATCCACAAAAAACCATCACTTTCTTTTACTGAAATATAACACAAGAATTTATCTTGTAAACTATCATTTATCATTAAGTAGCAACTAAGATTAGTAAATACATATATTTTCTTTAATTAGTAGGATAGTTGCTGGGTAATTCAAAGTGATTTCCTCTTTTTTGTTCATTTTCTTTCCTTCTTGCTCTTCTCCTCTCTTTCTTTTTTATTTAGAAAATAAAACAGAAGCTAATTTTAGAATAAAAATGAGCCGTTCAGGTTATTTGGGTTCAATACATGAAGAAATAGGGTAGGAAACAAGCCATTATAGAAACTGACAATTTGCGTTATATTTGCACGTTCAGTACTTGTTTTGCAAAGGCCAAGAATGTGTGAATATTGTCCACCTGTTGGCTGATTTAGAAGTACTGTGCTCTAAAGGTCCCTAGTAGCCTGAACTTTTAATTGGCTGCTAAAGAAAAAAAGCACTCACAGTAATCAGAAAGTTCAATATTATAAGTAAAAAGATAATAAGCAAGGAGCCTTCAAAAAGCTATGTTTATTAAAAGAGAAAAGACTAAATTGGCTTACTAGGGAGAGTAAAGTGAACCACCAGTAAACTTCCACAGAGCACCACGCTCCCAAGAAATGTGTTGCAAGAGGGTTATTAGTAAAAGCAGCCCCAGAATGCTTTTCCCTCCAAAATGGCTTCGCTTCCAATAACTTCAGGATGGTGAAAAACATGGATTCCTCTATTTTCTAAATTTCCTCCCATTTGGGCTTTCTATTTTATCAGTCTCATTTTTTTTTTTACTTAATGTGTTTATTATCTTTGCTTTTAAGCTGTCTCAAGCCTTGTGAAATAACCTGATCATTGGCCATAACAATGTCACAATAAATAGGTTAAATAATAAATATTAAAATTGCTAGTTTATCTTATTAACTCTGTTTCTCGGTTGACAACCCTTCGTGTTTTTTTTTTGTTGTTTTGTTTTGTTTTGTTTTGTTTTGTTTTTTTAATACTGAGGATTGAACTCAGAGGCATTTTACCTCTGAGCTATGCCCCTAGCCCCAGTCCCATTTTATACTTATATTTTGAAACAGGGTCCTGCTAAGTTGCCCAGACGGGCCTCAAATTTGTGGTTCTCCCATCTGGCCCTCCCAAACACTGGGATTGCAGGCATGTGCCTGGCTCTTTTCTTCTTACCCAGCTTACTGGGGTGGCATATATCTTCATATGCAATGACCAGTATGTATGGTGTGTTGATGAAAATGGTTGCCCTTGCCTTAGTGTCTGTTACCTCGGATTTATTTCTTTTTTATTCACAAACACAGGAGGTCTAGCTGAAAACCATGGAGCTGCCGAGGTGCACTGGTCTCCTACCTGGAAGAGCGCAAGCACCCGGGTCTATGGGCTCTGCATACCCATTGCTTACGCCTCCTGCTCCGGGGTCTGGGGAACAGGTGACAGATGATAAAGTCAGCATCTGGATCATTCTTAGTGAATGACCAGTCACCACAGAGAGACTAGAGCGCTTAAAAATCATAGTTAAAAGAGTTAGCAAAGCATAGAGCGTTCATATGCATGGAAACAGATCCCAGGACAAAACAAATTTCCAGTGAAATAAGAGGTATGTTTACAATGCACCAATAATTTTTTTTTAAAGAGGGAAAAAATCAAAGTGGAGGCACAGATGACTGCTTGACTTTGAATCCTAATGTAATTATTGGAAAGTGATGTTCCAGGAAAGAAAGTGAGAATATCATTTGAATATCTTGAATATTTCGTGAACATCCCTGGCTTGCTGCAATACCAGAAAGAATGTGGTAAGTACTAGTAGTAAAACGTCTGGCACTTCCTTGCATAATGAAACACCTCCAGGGGCAGTTCTGACTCTCTCTTCTGCTTACCTCTGACTAATCTCACTTCACATAATGTTCTCCAGTTCTATCCATTTCCCCCACAAATGACATAATTTTGTTCTTCTTCATGACCGAGTAAAATTCTATTGTATACATAGCCCATAGTTTTGTAATCCATTTATCTGTTGAAACAACAGAAACGATACTAAACTTGGAAGTCTGACAGGCCTGTTCCTTTCAGCCAATTAATTCTGGAGAAGTTTCATCAATACCATGGGCCTCAGTTTCTTCAACAGGTGTTCAATAAATTTAATCTAGTCTGCCTTCTTCCTTCAACCATATGGGAAAACTCATGAAAATTTTTCTGAAAGACCAGAACACAGAGATCAGTTCAATAACGAGCAGTTTTCAAACTACACGTCAGAAAACAAAGTCAAATGATGTCTTAGGCCAGGCGTGGTGGCGCACGCGTGTAATCCCCTCGCTTGGGAGGCAGAGACAGGAGGATCACGTAGGTTCGAAGCCAGCCGCGTGTGCTGGCTTAGGAGACCCTGTTTCCAAATAAAAATGTAAAAATAGGTCTGGGAGTGTAGCCCGGAGGTAGAAGGGCTTCCAGGAACCCCAGTACCACCAAAAAAAAAAAAAAATGATATCTTAGGCTGAATAACGGCTTCCCAAAGATGTCCATGTTCTGGTCCTGAGAACCTATGGATATGTTACCTTACGTGGCTAAAGAAAACTTTGTAGATATCATTAAGGATCTTGAGATTAAAAGAGTATTCTGGATTATCAAGGTAAAGTGCATGTGACCGCAAGGTTCTGTGATTACAGAATCCTTACAAGAAGAGAGACTCAAGAGGGTCAGAGGCAGAGGAAATGTGCTGAGAGGGAGTCATAAGAAAGAGGGGCTGGAGATGCTACACAGCTAGCTCTGGAGATTAAAGAAGAGCTGCTCACTAGCAAGGACTGCAGGCAGCCTCTAGAGCTGGAAAAGCAAGGAGCTATTCCTCTCTTGAGCAACCCAAGGAAATGCAGCCCAGCTAAAACCCAGGTTTTAGGACACAATGATGTCCAAACTATAAGGTAACACATTTGTGCAGTTTTAATCTAGTACGTTGGAGATTATCTGTTATGGCACTAACTTCACACAAATAATTTTACTTTGCTGCAGTATTCTACATAGCTCGTGATAAGTTCTTTTGAAAAAACATTGGTAGTGGATGTTCAAAGACTGAAAATATTCACATTATTTGACCCAGTCATATCGGTTACAAGACTCAGAGCCAAGGAAACAAACTTGGACAATGCTCGACCATATAATAACACAAAATTGGAAGTAACAGCATACATGTCTAATAATAGAGGCATGGCTTCATAACATGTAAAGCACGTATGAAATACTATGTAGCAATTTAAAATGTATTCAAGCCAGGAGGCATGGAGGTGCATGCTTATAATTCCCAGTTCTTGGGAGGCTGAGACAGGAGGATCGCAGGTTCACAGCCAGCTTCAGCAACTTAGTGAGGACCTCTGCAACTTACTGAGACCCTGTTTCAGATTTTTAAAAAGGAATAATAAAATAGGTCTGGAGGTATAGCTTGGAGGTAGAATGCCCCTGGCTTCCATCCCTAGCATCACAAAAAATGAATGAATGAATGAATGAATGAATGAATGAATTCAACATTTAATGTTTAGGACAGGAAAATAATCACATAATTAATGAAATAACAAAAGTATGTACAATACTTTCTCCATTGCACTTTTTAAAAGTGTCTGGATAGAAAAACAATGACAGTTAATAAAAAATATACAAGATATGAAGAATCATCCTCTAGATGATGAATAATTTTGATTTTTTAAACTGATATCTTTGTGTATTTCCCAAATTTTCTACAATGAGCACATAGAAAATTAATTTAAAATGTTATACTATGTTAATAACAAATGCCACATTCAATATGCAAAAAAAAACCCTTTTATACAACAAGGAAAAGCCAATCTAAGGAAAATAATCAAAGGAAAATAATCTAGGCATATAGGAACTTTAATATATTTTTATTTTAGGAACTGGGGATCAAACCCAGGGGCATACAACCTCTGAGGTAGGCCCCCAATCCAACTTTATTTTTTATTTTGAAACAGGGTCTTGCTAAGTTGCTGCAGGTCTTAATTGCGGAGACTGGCCTCAAACCTGCAATCCTCCTGTCTCAGCCTACTAAGTACTGGAAGTACAGGCATGCACCACCACAACCAGTCTCAATATATTTTTAAAATATAGAAATACCTTATAAGTCATAGGAAATTATGTGTTTCACCTACAAAACTTGTCTAGATAATTGAAGCATTTCCTCTACCTCCTCACCATGCCAATTATCTTAATACTATTATATTAATACTATTATACGATTATATTGAGTAGAAACATATAATATTAGGAGTCGGCACACCTGATTTGTGGAATCTGTAGATCTTGGGCACACTGCCTAAGCTTTCTGTATTTCTGACTCTTCATCTATAAAGTGAAATAAAATTTTATATATGGCTACCATCTGAGGTGTTTGTGAAGGCCAGTTGAGATCATATTTCTTAAGGCATCTTGAGAACTGGAAAGAATTAGACAAAAATAAGATGTTTATGACATTCCAGGCGACTCAAGGCCTTTGTTGTAGACATCGATATTTGTTGGGTGCTGGAATAAATGAGGCCTTGTGGATTATCTAACTACTGAGCACCACTTCACAGGCCAATATGTCATGCTTCTGTGAGTTCTTGGCTTTTCAGAATCTTGGCTGTGGTTATTTAAGAAAGAAATGAGTAGGGATAGAAGCTGAACATACAAGACTAAGAGGTGTGTGTGTGTACATGTATGCACACCTATTTTTGTTATCAGTGCTTACAATATTTCCACTGACCCTATGTACCTATGTGAGATGCCAAAACCAATCTCAATATCCTACATGGAGAAGGGGTAGTGAGAGAGAAGCCAGGGGAAGCCCACCAAGTGTTGTGTGTGTGTATGTCACCATCACTGGGTGATGCACCCATAAAAGTGTGTTTTTTATTAAAAAAAAAAAACAGCCGTTAAGCCAGAAAAGTGCACACCTATAATTCCAGTACTTGGGAGGCTGAGACAGGGAGATCATAGGTTTGAGGCCGGCCCGAGGTAGCTCAGTGAGACTCTCTTTCAAAATAAAAAAATAAAATAGGGCTTGAGGGTGGCTCGGAGTTAGAACGCCCCTGGGTTCAATCTCTAGTCTGATTCACACTCACACATACAAAGCAGTTCTTTTTAAAGAATCAGTACTCTATTTTTTTTTTTTTTACAATTAAAACTTTTATCCTCATTTTAAAATACTCCTTCCTTTATCCTCCTGGAAGGGCAAACGTTGTGCCATAGAGTGACGAGCTTCTGCTCTCTGGCACTACTTCTCGTCCACACATGGAAGATCCAGGACTCTGTTCCAAGAAGAGAATCTACGAGGAAAAGAAGTAGCCCTGGACTCCTCACAGCTCTTTTATTTACACGTTCTGAATCATTTTGATTCACACAGGTAAGTCAGGGTTTAAATTAGACAGTCTGTAGCAGGGCAAGTTATCCTGTTCCTAAAATGGAAGTGCAAAGAGCTGTGACAGTCGTGTAAGATGACTCATCATCAGCCACAATTAGACTTTCTCCAGCGCCCGCCAAGCGCTCCCCAGTCCCGGGCTCGGAGCCCCATGGGCTCCGCGCAGGGCTCCGTTGACTTCTGGTAATCTTCCTCAGTTACTGAAAGCTATTGATTCTCTGTCCACACATCTCAACGTAATCGGCTTCTCCTCCAGCGTCCCCATGGACACCAGAGACCAGCCTGACCTGTTAAATGAGCAGAGTTGATTCTTATTAATATTTGCTCTCTTCTAAGTTGAAGAGTTAGACACCACCAACTGAGGCAACTTTTAATTTGTTCTTAAAATAGGACACACATTTCTAGATGGCCCACTCACAGGAGTCGGTATCATTGACAGCCAGTCAGCAGTCTAATTGGTATCAGAAGAGATGGTAGAATAGGGCCAGGTCTAAATGGATTTTAAATATATATATATATATATATATATATATATATATAAAATATATATATATAAAAATATATAAAATGTATAAAACATGTTTTCATATATTTATTTTATATATTTATAAAATACATTTTATATATAAAATATACAAAATATAATATATATATATATATATATATATATATATATATATATATATATTGAAAAGGCAAAATAGGCCAAAGTGTCTTTGGAATCAATGAATGCAATCCCTAATCTATCATTTCTTAGCTATTTACAAGTATCAGTGAACATGAAAATTGCAGATACTCAATTCTCAATATATTTCTCTTCAAAATTCAGGGGGGAAAAAACCTTCCATTGCAGACCAGTGCTATTTCGGGTTATGCACCTTACACACAGAATCTGCATTTTTTAAAATACTTTAAGCCATGTATGGTGGCACATGTTTATAATCCCGGTACTTGGGAGGCTGAGACAGGAGGAATCTAGGTTTGAGACCAGCCTCAGCAACTTAACGAGGCTCTCAGCAACCTAGCAAAAGCTTGTTAAAAAAAAAAAATAGATCTCTGGGTGTAGCTGGGAGGGAGAATTTCTCTGAGTTTGATCCCCAGTAACACACACACACACACACACACACACACACACACACATCAAAGCCCAAATGAAAACAATACAATACAAGGAAAGGAACCACTCTATTTTGGATATTGATTTTGGTTTCTTATATTTCGGTTCAATTCAAGTCAAATTCTATATTAATAGAAGGTAAATTTCAATATTCTCCACCATAGCTTTGCCCCCCCCCCTCGGATGGCACTGTCTGTACCCCTAACACTTTGCCTTACTTTCCTACGGAGCCCGTTCTAAGGGCACACAGGCTGCGTCTCTGCTTGGTGGTGTGTCCTATGGCATCCCAAATAGTGACAGGGACATAGGTGGTATTCAAAGAATATTAACTGAAGAGAAAGAACTTGGAATTCTGTCATTCTCTGTGCATCTGAATGATTTCGAGGATGGTGTTTTGGCCAGCATTCTTACAGTTACAATCTATAGAACTGACCACTTAACTTAGAGGAAAGAAGATTTATTTTCTTATGGTCCTGGGTTCAGTCCGTGTGAGGCCAGGGACCGTGGATCTCAGAGCCAGGTGACGGGAGGCAGAGAAAGAGCACATGGGCTGCTCTCCTCACATCATGGACGCTGGAAGCAAGAGACGGAGCAGGAGGAGAAAGAACCATATATAGCCTCCAACGCTGCACCCCCAGGGACCCACCTTCTCCAGTTACACGCTACCAGCCTACTGGGAACCACCCAGGCAAATCCATCACAATGAACTTATCCACTTCTGGGATTACAACCCTCAAGTTTCCATATATATCAACCTTGAATATTAATCAATGAGCTCCTTAGGGGACATTTGATATCTAACTCTAACAGATGGTGATGAACACTTCTTTCTTTTTTAAGTACAATGGGTTAGGTCTGCCCTCTCTAAGGGAAGGTAACTGTTTTCTGGACTGTTGCTATTTAAACTGCAGTTTGCTGGCTTTCTTTCTTTCTTTTTTTTTTTTGTACTGGGGATGGAACTCAGGGGCATTCTACCTCCGAGCTACACCCCAAGCTCCCCCCCTTTTTTTTGGTCCTTTTTTGCAAAGGGCCTCAATGAAGTAGCTGAGGCTGTCCACACACCGCTATCCTCCGGTCCCTGCCTCTCGAATGCTGGGATTACGAGTGTGTGCCACCGTGCCCGGCCTTAGAGTTTGCCGGTGTGGAAACTCCTATAATTGTGAATGAAGAGAAATGAAATTGACATTACCTCTGCTTCTCAGATATCTTCTCCAAAAATCTTCCAAGACATCAGTAAAGTAATTGGGTGGAACAGACCTCCTCGGGATAAGGGAGAACTGGTATAGGGGGCCTAAAAACATGTGTCCCCTTGACCTTCTAACTCCCTGCCCCATTGCCTGAGATAAAAAGGAACTCCAGAAACACCACCCACTCTAACACCCTGTAGTCAGAGTCTCACCTTGATTCTGTCCCCGGGATCCACAGTAGCCACTCTTTTTCTGTTTATGAAAATTAACTCAAAAGCTCCAAGGTCGTTTTCCACAATGTGGTTCCCTGAGAATCTGCCCATCTCTCCCACCGTTCCCTAATCTTGAGGTCTTCCCACTGTGGAGTCTGGATCCACGGTGAACACAGAGGACAAATCTCTCCTATTACCAGTATCTTCCTTGAATATCCCCCCACCTCCTTGTTGATCATACAGAAGCATGGTCCTTGGGAGAGCACCACGTCAGCTGTCACCATGGCTCCTGGAGGGAAGAAGTCGTGCTCCCCGCTCTCCCCCAGCCTCCATGGCTGTGGAGGGAAGGAGCTGTCCTCCCCGCTCTCCCCCAGCCTCCATGGCTGCTCACAGCACATTCTCCCTCCTTCGACTCTGAGCTTCGCTGTGACTATCACCTACTGGCCCGAAGTCATTCCTCACTAAGTTTAACCATTTCCAGCTTTCAATTCTAGGTGAGAGATGTCGGACTTCTCCTTTCACTTGAAAACTGCACCATCAAAAGGTTGCCAACTGGCCTAATTTTGATACTGCTGTGCTTCAGGAAATAGGGAGGCCTCAGAAGAGAAAAGAATGGGGGGAAAACTAGTCCGCAGAATGCGCACAACATACATCAGTCAAGTTTCTATCTCTTTTGGATACATTTCATGATGCTCCCAAACTATTGCAATAGTAACATCAAAAGTCACTAATCACACATCACCACAACAGATACAACAAATAATGAAAAAGTTTAAAGTGTTGTGAAAGCTACAAAAATGTGACACGGAGACACGCAGTAACCTCTTGCTATTGGACAAATGGGCCAGTAGATTCACCGACTGCCGAATTGCCACAGATTTTCAATTTGTAAGTACTGCTGTATCTGCCGAGTGTAACAGGCAAAGTTCACGGTATGCCTGTACTTTGGACACTCCATATAAGCGTGAATATACAGTTTGTCTTTCAGGACTAGTTTGCTTCACATAGGATAAGTTCCTGAGGATCCGTTGATACTGTAGCCTGTGTCAAGATGCCCTTCCTTTTCAAGGATGAATGATTTCTCATTGATACCCAGGCCACCTTTTCCTTACCCGTTCATCTATCAGTGGACATTTGAGTTGCTTCCATCTCCTGGCTATTGTGAACAGAGTTTTGATGAGTAAGACTGTGCAGTATCTCTTTGAGACTCTGTTTTGGGCTCTTTAGGCTATACACCCAGACATGGCTGGATCTTATGGGAGTTCCATTTTTACTTTGGGGGAACTTCCATCCTGTTTTCCATAGTCACTTCACTATTTTGCCATCCCACCAACAGAGCACAGGGCTTCTGACTTCGCCACATCCTCGCCAGCAGGGTTACTCTCTGTTTGTTTTCATACTAGCCATCCTTTTGCGTGTAAAATACCCCCACACTTTTGAGCGCATGGGATCCAGAAAGGGGCACAGATTCTCTGTATAGAAAAGTGGTAAAGGGTTAAAACTTTGTGGGAGTCTGAGCACATATTTGTTGTTCCTGATAACCCTGAGAGAATAGGGGCCCAATACGCTTTCTCGGCTCCGGTTTGGGTGGGGTAAACGTTGTCCCTGTTGGCTGTTGGTGCTGTCAATAATGGTTCTGGCATCCTATTTATGTCCTATGTCCTTCCAATAAAATGCTATTTCCTGCATACTTACAAGTTGAGCTTCTTTCTCTGTTATATTATGTGGTCATTCTACCTCCAAGCTACACCCCCTGCCCTATTTTCTTATTCTTTATTTTGAAACAGGGTCTCACTGAGTTGCAAAGGGCCTCACTAAGTAGCTGAGGCTGTCCGGAAATCCATTATCCTTCTGTCTCAGCCTCCAGAATCCTGGGATTACAAGCGTGTGCCACCATGCCCGACTATTCTGGAACTTTTTATGTGTCTTGATTTTAATATTTTTATTAAAATACCCAGGTCAAAGCAACATCCTTAACGTTTTTTTCCTAGAGTATTTTATTTTTATTTTTTTAATTAATTTATTTTTTTAATTGGTGCATTGTAGTCATATATCAATCACATTGGAGTACAAGACTTGAGAGGATATACAAGCACACATCATCCAATTAGCCCTCCTCCAGCCCCCATCCCATTCCCTCCCCCTCCCTCCATCCCACACTTCTTTGGTGATTTACTTTGATACATTTGTTTATGTACCTCCTGCGTTTTAAAGAGGCTCCGTCCTCCAGTATTACATACCCTCTGATTGGTCACATTAGTTGCTTCACTATAGGGCCCTTTCTATAGCTCAACCTCTTCCTGTTGCCCTTTTCCTCCTAGTTATTGCTGATTAAGAGAAGCGTCTGATTTATATTTTCTGCGATATTTCTCTGCATGCTGCGTTGCAAGTACCAATCCCAAAGAATGAATGGGTAAATGGATGGGTGGTCAAATGGATGCGATGCATTAATCTGTGTGTTTTATATATACAAACCCTTTTTATAGGGACCTTCTCCCTCACCGCAGTTAAGTCTGTAGACATAAAATGAATATTAGTTCCATCTAGAATTATTAGCAAGGAACAAAACATAAACTTCCTATCTTTTTGGTTTTGACTACCTTAATCCATGAACAAAGTGGAAAGGCTTAAAATAGGACGTGAAGAACTTTTTCTCTGGTTTCAAAATGGGTCATTCCATCCACAAAATAGGATAGAATTCTTCTGCGTGTAGGAAAGAGAAGAGATAGAGGGTCAAGAACACCATTTGCTACTGGTGAAGGGTCAGAGAAAAGTCCGGTACCCTGAGGTTAGATTCCAGGTCGTCAGGCCGTAAGCAGAAAACAGATACATGTGAGAGATTCAAGTAAAAAGAGAATCTTTCCACACTCCTACCTACAGTTTGGAGTGGTGGCAAACTCACAAATGCTCAATCTGCCATGGGGGCGGAGAGTGCAGGCTGGAAATGGCTATGGAGATTGTCAAGAGCAGAGAGGAACAAACAACCTCACTATGTTCCCCAGGGCTCTAGAGACATAGGACACCAGCTGAAAGAAGGATGTGGAAGTAAGGAGAAGAGAGAAAGGAGAACGAAGTTCCCCAAGTGGGATGAACCAGTCGGCAAAGGACAGAGCATGTTCACAGAAATCCCGGCAGGTAGAAGCACAGAGGGATGCTGGGGCCCAAAGACCTGATAGTACATCACCAAGGCAGATGCTGATACATAACACGTCAGGACCACTGATTCTAGTACTCCTTTCCACAGACGCATGGGACTCATGGAATCCCCCCTAGCTTAAATGGCATTTCAGGAAGACAGAAGTGGAATAGGGTGAGGAGGATTGAAATTGACCTAAGCAGAACAAGCTTATTTTGAAAGGACTTGGTTAATGTGTAATATATACTGCGTATATGATGTATATACATATGCCATATAATAATATCTTGCAAAAATGAAGTGATGCTTAAAACGAAGATCAAGTTAATAATATTTTTAAAAATCTACTTATTATATGGCTGGAAGACGTGATTTGAAACTATACAGCTACTAGATATAGATGCTCTATATCTAGCTTTAGAGAATAGAATGAAACCCTTTCTAATAAATGGGTCATATTGGCAAGTTACACAGACCTAACTCGAGCATCTGTGGGCACCACCCACTTCTAACTCTGGCTAGGATTAGAGTAGACTAGACTATTGAGGTCTACAGAGTATCTATAACTAGTAGACAAATACATAGAACTATGAACTGATATATCTCAAGTTTTGCTCTAAACTATGCAATCATATTGGCATGTTAGGTGAAAAGTGCTTTATTGGAGAAAGCTTTAAACTTATTAGAAAAACCTGAATATTGATCCTCAGACGCTCACTCCACTGAGTTTCTATCTATAATCTTTACACTCTTCCATGTGGAAGGAAGTGTTGATGTTCAAGTACATTTTTTTCATATGATTCCTGGACAATAAATAGCCAGCCATGAAGTGAAGAATTATCTTGGGATATGTATGTCTAATCTGAACTTATATCAACCTTATACTGTAGAAAAGTCTTGTTTTTGCATGTTTCCACAACTGTTCCACTAATAAAATATAAAAAGATAACCATAAAAAGGTGATGATGAAGATTGTCATTTAGGAAGGGGTATCAGCATTAGATGCTCAGCCATAAATAATTTCGAGTATTTACTAAGATTAATGGTAGTGTGTGTCTCTAAATTGGGCGGGATGGCATTGTAATGGCCCCGCCAGGAGCCATGATCTTTTACCTAAGCCTGTACCCCAGAAATCCTAGGCCAAGAGACATGGCAGTTAAAGGACTGAGGCTCAGAGTATTTTATTTTGCTGGTGTAGATAGGCATCTATCTATGCAGTTTTGCATTTGTGAATCAGCAATTTTTCAAACAATGTAAATAAATGTAATCCACTAGTTTACTTGTAAAAACACTTGGGCAGAATCTGAAGCTGCTACAATGTTTGATTCTGAAAAAATGCGCTGTGATAAGATGAACATGCAAATTGTAGAAGCAAAGCAGATAAAAATTGGGGTGGTGTTTAATATTGCCTTCTGAGCAGGAGGGTTTTTTTTAATTCATTGGTCGGTTTTGATAAAAATGAAGGTCAATTCTCTTACTATTTGTGCTAATCCTAAAATGAATGAATGCAAAAATCATGTCATAATTTTATGTTATTTATTTATTTGTTTTTATTATTGGTGGTACTGGGAGTAGAACCCAGAGGCTTTCTATCTCCGGGCTATACTCCCAGACCTATTTTATATTTTATTTGGAAACGGGGTCTCACTAAGTTGCTGAGAGCCTCACTAAGTAGCTGAGGCTGGCTTCGAACCTGTGCGATCCTCCTGTCTCAGCACCTCGTAATTTTATATAAAACTATTAAAATTAGATTTACTGGATTATTGGTCTAATAAGGCTGTTAGTATGCATTGGTTAGAATACATCTATCTCACATTATAAAAAAATACAGTTCAGAATTTTATTTCACCTGGGAGCCTAGATTACTTTACCAAGTAGATGTGTTATTTTCACAATTCCTTAGTGCACCATCTGCCTTTGTTACCTTTGCAGCACAGCGCTGCGCCCATCTGTCTTTGTGTCTGTTCTAGTAGGGAGCCGTGATACTCTTAGAGATAATAAACATGGTGATTAAACATAATAGGGATTCAGTTTGTCTTCATCAAAGTCTGTCCCATTATTGACACATGATTTAAAAAATATGTATAAAAGAATCTACAGTAAAGCTGAGATTAAATTAAAGAAAAAAAAAACAAATACCAGGCATGGTGGCGCACGCTTGTAATCCCCACACTTGGGAGGCGGAGACAGGAGGATCTCGCAGGATCAAAGCCAGCCTCGCTGGCTTAAGAGACCCTGTTTCCAAATAAAAATATAAAAAATAGGTGTCTGGAGATAGAAGGGTTTTCAGGAACCCCAGTACCACCTAAATAAATAAATTAATAAAAAAAATTAAGAGCAAGCTTATTGATGCCTGCTACATACCTATAATCCTAGTACAGGAGGATCTCAGGTTCGCGGCCAGAGTGTGAAAATTTAGTGAGACACTGCTTCAAAGTAAAAGTAAAATAGGGCTGGGGATAGAGCTCAGAGGTAGAATACCTGTAGATTCAACCCCCATTGCCACCAAAAATAAATAAATATTTATTTATCTATTCATTGAGGGTGACAACAAAATTCGAATGATAATAATGTGTCACAGCCATAAAATGTCTTTTGTTCTAAAAAATAAGTTTGCATTTTTGTGAAGCATTGCAGTCATCTAAAAACAGCTCTGGACGCATATATTAGTTTGGTAAGGCCGCCACAGATTAAATGGCTTCAACAACAGAAATATATTTCTCAACCTTCTAGAGGCCAAGATCAAGGTGTGGGCAGGGTTAGTGTCCTCTGCGTTCTCCTTTGTGTGTTGAGGCATGGCTCGTTTCTTATCCCAAGATTTTATCCTCTTAACTCTAATGTGACAATGGGCACATCCTGCCCCGGGAATCCCTTGTTCACCTTTATTAATGTTAGCGTACAGAGAGACAGAAAGCCTGAATGTTAATCTTCCCTGAAGGTTGCTTTAGATTGTGGAGTTGAGTAGCTACAGTCATTTACGAATAGAAATTGTCTTCTCCACAATTTGTCCCTCTGAAAATAAATGTCCCACTTAGGAGCCATTACCTTACACCAGGGTCCAGCTCCAGTTTTCATTTTTATTCCTAAAGGAGATTCCTTGCTCTGGAACTCTGTGCCCGCTCCTATGCTATGACTGGGCCAGGCCTCTACATGGACGTTCAGAGGCCTCTCCAGCTCTCGCTCTGGAGCATAAGAGAAGTCCTGATACAGAAGTCCCTTGACTCCTCCTCGCTAGACCCCACCGTTGTCCTGCCTGGTGTAGAGCCCACAGCTGCTCCAAAGACATGCGGACCTGACCCCAGAGCCTGTTGGGCCTCTACTGTCCTAAGCAGAATAGAAAAAACAAAGTCATAAAATCCAAAACAAGACTATTTCAAGGACACCAGTATCTCACTTTCAAAGCACCGCTGTGCCATCTCTGAGCTGGGGTTTTAATTGTTCTGTCCTCTTTTTCTATCTGCAATAATAAAAACTTTACTTAAGCTTGCAGCAGCTCTAGCTATAAACAAGAACACACGGAGACATCTCAGACCGTGACACCACTGTCCCGGGGTATCTTTGCCTCATAACGCAGCAGGACACTCTTCTGTACACTCCCAATCATTGTCTGTTTGATGATTTCAACATTCTCCATCTGTTTTTTATCAGCTAAAGCCTTTCTTTGTTAGCCCATCATAGGTTACAAGGAGAACACGTTCACCTTAGCAAGCCCCCCTAGCAGAGGAAGTTTCCAGGAACAGAGAGGATGGGGTGCTGCTGGCTGGCTATTCCCAAAGGTTCTCTAACGCTTTGGAAACCAGTTCTACGCTCCCTCTATATTGTTCTCTTTCTCTTGCAACGCTAGGTTGAGAAACCAACCACAAGGTCAACGCTGCTCCTTCTGTCAGGAATACAGACAGACTTTCCGCCATGCCTCTATGTGAATGGAATGCAAAAAGACGGGACAAGATGACAACATACCGCTTGGCCACAATCTTCAGCTTAAAAAAAAAATAGACTTTTTTGTCAAGGACCAGAATGGGATCGCACCCCTGGAGTCACTGAGTTGTGCAGAGATGACAATTTCCAGGAAGGTAAAACTCCTGAAAGGACAGTTCTACTGTTCAGCCTAATGCTCAGGCCTGAATGCTGGAGTCAGAGCAAGATAGTTATGGAAGGGTCTGTGCCAGCACCATCCTAACTAATGTCCCCGCCACACCACCTGCTGTCCCGGCCCATTTCTCTGCTTGGTTTTAAGTGAACTTATGTTTCTCCGAAAGAGAAAGTTGTGCTCTACTGCTTATTGTATTTATACTGGTCAAGCCCAAACACCAGGCATTCTAGAGCTCTAGCTGTCTGACATCTTCTCCTTCTGTGACCAACAGTGTCCACCCAGTGCCTTTTCTGTCCTCACTTTTCTTGTGACGTGCTCTCGTTCTCCTCCCTCCTCCAGGGGCATTGTGCCTCTGAGCTACTCCTCTAGCCCGATTTTATTTCTTATTTTGAAATAGGGTTTCACTAAGTTGCTGCAGATGGCTGTGAACCTGTGATCCTCCTGTCTCAGCCTCCCAAGTACTGGGATTGCAGGCCTGCATCACCACACCCAGCTTATCTATGAATTTCTTAACCACTTAACAAGAGTAAAACTGCAATGCCATTTTTATTAGTTATTTTTTATTTTTAATGTGTCTCTCACAACGTTTTGGCATGCTATGTCCCTGATTCATTTTACTCAATCAAATTACTCTGTAATTTCTATGACAAATTTAGTATATGGAGGTGATTTTTAGAAACACATATGTGTTGTAACTACAGAATCAGCTGTGCTCAGCACCGTATTTCTCTTACTATATGCTAAAAAGATGGAGAGTTTAGGAAAATATTAAAAGAAAGGAGACTACATGATTTTAGCATAAGGAAATTATAAATCTGACCTTGTGAAAGTCAAACAAAAGGTAACTATTTGGCTTGAAATTACATATTGCTCTGCAACTTCTGGATTGAGAGAAGTAAAAGTTGTTTTCATAGTACCAAGCATCAGGAAGGAAATGTAAACCAATAAATTAGTGCATAGTAAAGTTTATAATCCTAGAAGTTAAATTCATATCTCTCCCGTGAACATTTTATTTTAATAACACGAGTAGGGAATAAATTGTGACGGAAAACTTTTTATCCTTTGAATAATTATTATTTGGTTTGAAACCTGTCCTTGTCTTCAAAATCAATACTAAATGTTTTGACTGCAGCCTTGCCAGGAGACAGCTGGGGGGGTGGGGGGCTGGGTTTTTTATTTATTTGTTTTGTGAAACAGTGACTAGGTGACTATTATGACTTTTCCTTTGAACAAATCACTCTACCTCCATCCATAAAGCCATCTTGGGCCCTACCGAATGCCTTGCTATTAAACCCAAACCGGTGAGAGTGATTCCTTTGAGTATCCCAAGACAGCTCAGCATAGTTTTCTTTGCCAAACACTTCCATGTTGCCACTCATGGCTCGTGGCTCGTGGCCAAATCACATTCCCAGGCCTCCTGGGAAGGCGCAGAGCTGGGCTGATGGCATGATTGGTACCGAAGGACATCGTGGAAACAACAGAGAGGTCCACCCTGAACAACTCACACGTGAGAAAGTCACGGAAGGCAAACGGATTCATTGTTTATTTCTAAAATAACCACCAGAATTTTTTTGTACATATAGTGGTTGAAATGGATTCATTGTTTATTTCTAAAATAACCACCAGAATTTTTTTGTACATAGAGTGGTTGAAACACATACACACACACACACACACACACACACACACACACACCTGTGTGTGGGTACATAAAGAGTAATACCTATAATAACATTTTGCCAGTTTTACAAATGAGAAAACGAAAATCCTTAAGTAGACTAAACTGATGCACACACTGTATAGCCCTCTTCTATTCCCTATAGGAAATCTACCACGAATAAACTGTCTCCAAAGTAGATTTAGCATTTCTTTTGTCCACCCACCTTCAAATTTCTCCCACAACCCTACGCTTGAAACTGGACCTCCCCATCCCCAGAGCAGTCAGGATCCGTGCAGAGGGAGGGATGCGGGAGCCAGGGAGCCACAGAGCAGGCCTCCACAGTGAACTTGGGGACCTAGCCCAGCTAAGCCCCGCCAGCCCAGGCTGGCAAAGGCAATGGTCAGCTTGCAGGTTGGTGTTCAATCTTGCCAGTGTTAACAAGAAGCCAGTCTTCTGCACATCTCGGTCCAGTCACAGGGTAAGGAGAGCATCGGCCTCTTTAAAACCTGGTCATCAAATGTTATCATCAATTTATTTTCTCCTCTTAATTGTCACTCCTGGCAGGAGAAGAAAGTCCCCCACGGAAACATGGCTGTCTCTCCTCATCCCAGCTGGGTTTCCACATCCTCCTCCTGGATCTCAGTCCCAGGACCCAGGACATCAGTGGGGAATGGGACCACCTAGGTAAAATGATTGGAACACTTGTTACTAGCAAGAACAACAGCTGATACTTCTTGATAACGTAGTTTGAACAAGTATCATGCTAGGGGGACGTTGATGTGTTCGCTCACTTAATCCTGAAACCAGCCTGAGAGGTATATGCTGTTATTAGCCTCACTTTCCACAGGAGGAGAGGAAGAGAAAGAAGTGTGTTCTCCCAGCCCCTGTTCTGTGTCCTTTGCCGTCTCCCCACCGCTTCCTCGGCCCTAGACTGGGTGCTCAGGGCCTTTCTCTTCTTGCTCTGCCTGAACTTGGTCTCTGGAGCGACTCTGCCGCTCTGAATTTACTACTTGACTTCATAAACCACGTTGCTTCCCTCTCGGTATTTGTTAAGCCATCTCCTTTTTCATTGTGGAATGAGCCCTGCATTCTTTGATGTGAATTTCAGGCCAAAAGCAAACGGGTAGACGAGCTGGGCATGGTGCTGCCCACCTAGGCTCGCAGGTTTGAGGCCAGCTTCAGCAACATAGCAAGACCCTGTTTCAAAATTTAAAAAAAAAAAAAAAATTAAAATAGGGCTGAGCGTGTAGCTCTGAGACAGAACATCCCTGGGTTCAATCCCCAGTACCAAAAAGAAGTGAAAGCTGTCTTGGGGGAACTAGGAACCTTTCGGGTATCCCTGGAATCACACTGGGCAAACAGCCTCTATTGGAATCTAATTAAAAACCTGCCTTCCATGTAAACAGCGGAGATCACAGTGCCAAAGTAGCCTCGGAAGGAAGGAGGTGGCCCTAGCTCCTCTGCTTTCCAGGATGGGCTCTCCCAATCAGAATTCTCACCGGAAACAAACTGTGTGTTGCTGACATCTCTGCAGCCATCCCTTCCTCGCCTGTCTCAGGTCTAAAAAACCAGTCTTGTGTAGGAAATCTGCAATCCGGTTTTCTCTGGGCTGCCACACTTTTGCAGAGTCCTGAGCCTGCAATCATGCCTCTGAGACCTGGCATCCTTCCCCGTCCGCCATCGGCACTGTCTCATGACCGTCTCAGGTCTAGAAAAACAATCTTGACCTGAGATTACTGGGCTAAAAGGAGCTTCCAAGCACAGTGGAAGCCTGGGTTCTAATTTCAAGTCCAGGTCTGACCTCCTAAACTCTTTTTTATTTTTTCCTGTACTGGGGATGGAACCGAGGGGCATTCTACCTCCAAGCTATACCCCCAGTCCTATAAAGTCTTCCTTCTCCACACGATTAGAAGTATCCTCATCTGCTAATAAAGTGGAATTAAGGTATCAGAGCACAGTGGACAGCAAAGGAGGCCCCGCCTCAGCATAGGTTCAGAGACATCACCCTCTCACGGAGGGCAGAAAATACAAGTGCGCTTAAGATCTGGTCAAGTGAGTGGGGTGCGTACTTGGGAGACAGAGACTGCAGGATTGCAGGTTCAAGGACAGCCTCAGCGACTATGCAAGGTGCTCAGCAACCTAGTGAGGCCCTGTTTCAAAATTCAAAAAATTAGCTGGGCATAGTAGCTCACTCTGGTAATTCCAGCATTCGGGAGGCTGAGACAGGAAGATCAGGGTTCGCGGCCAGCCTCAGCTACTTAGTGAGGCCCTCTGCAACTTAGTGAGACCCTGTTTCAAAATAAAGAATACAAAATAGGGCTGGGGGTGTAGCTCCGAGGTAGAATGCTCCTGGGTTCCATCCCCAGCAAGGGAGAGAGAGGGGGGGGGGAGGGGAAGAGGAAGAGGAGAGGAGAGGAGAGGAGAGGAGAGGAGGGGGAGAGGGGGAGAGAGGAGAGAGAAGAAGGAGGAGGAGGAGGAGGAGGGGGAGGAGGAGGAGGAGGAGGAGGGAGGAGAGAGGAGAGAGGAGAGAGAGAAAGAAGAAGAAGGAGGAGGAGGAGGAGGAGGGGAGGGAGAGAGGGAGGGAAGGAAAGAAAAAGGAAAAGATCTGATCATGTAAACTCAGATGATGCTAATGCCGTTTTGAAGGAAAACATATGCAATCTTATTTATTTATGTGCCGGACAATAAAGAAAGTGTCTACTTGCTGAAGCACGTGTTCCCTGCTCCCGCTCCTCCTCACTCTAGCCCCATGCAGCAGGGGAGAGCACTCCCAAGAGACGCCGAGTGGCTCAGGTCAACTTGCAGGTGAAGTTTCTTCTTGAGTTTTTAATACTCACATTTTCATCCTCAACGATTCATTAACTTAGATCCATTGTTTGGACTTAACGATGCAATCTAAATGGAGGGAAAGTAATAGAAGTGAGAATAAGTAATGATGCTTGTCTATGTAGAGCCTGCCCCGAGGTAAACACGTGAAAATGACGACATAAAGCAAAATCCTCAAAGTGGTACAGCTGCAAAGAATTAAATTGTCATATTTTCCTGAATTAAATATTACAAGTGAATAAAATATAAAATATTTTTATATTTATTTATAATAATATTATTATAAATAAATAATATATAAAATATTATTTTATGATTTGCTAAATGTAAAAAGAAATGAAACTTACTAATAAAGCTATGACATGTTTAATCGGTCAGAAGAAAAGTTCCAATTTAAGACATGTTAAAAGGTGATTAAAAAAAAAAAAGAGCCTGGCGTGGTGGAGCACGCTTATAATCCCAGCATTTGGGAGGCTGAGACAGGAGGATCGCAGGTTCACAGACAGCCTCAGCTACTTAGTGAGATCCTTTGCAACTCAGTGAGACCCTGATTCAAAATAAAGAATAAAAAATAGGGCTCGGGGTGTACCTTGAAGGTAGAATGCCCCTGGGTTCAATCCCCAGGACCACAAAAAAAAAGGTGATAAAAATGGGTCATAGGAGGAACTCTAAATGAAGAAGGAGAAACCATAGGTAGGCAAATAAGGCGACCTAACTGAGAGGAATGGGAGGGGGAAGAAGAAAACTTTCTAATGTACATGATGTGCATTCACAAACATACCAAAGCCAATCACTAAGCCAAACATGAGAAGGAGGAAGGGGGAGGGGAGGATAGGAACTGGGGAAGAGCTGAATGGGTGGTGTGTGCAAGCCTGCCTCTACTATCTCTACCATCTCGTACCCCATTAAGATGTATGCACCAATAAAAAAAATTTTAAAGGTGCCAAAAATGCCCTTTTTTTTTTTTTTTTTTTTTTTTTGGTGGTACTGGGGATGGAACCCAGGACATTCTACCTCTGAGCTACACCCCAGCCTATTTTTTATTCTTTATTTTGAAACAGGGTCTCACTGAATTGCAGAGGGCCTCACTAAGTAGCTAAGGCTTTCCTTCCGTGAACCCTGATCCTCCCGTCTCAGCCTCCCAAATGCTGGGATTATAAGCGTGCGCCACCACTCCCGGCTGATGGCCTTTTAAACTAATGAAATGTGGTACTGAACAGCACACTCAGTACCAGCTAAACATATATGCTAGTTCTTGGTGCATCCAGAAAGTCTGTCTGTTTTCAAGGAAGTAGCTCTTGTGAGGATCTATTGGTTGAACAAATAACTTCTAATTAATATAGCAATGTTGGCAACTTTAGTTGGTGCCTTAAAAAAACAGATGGCCAGATCAGAAGTCTTAAGATCTATCAGTACATCAATTCTCCAAGGAATCAGGCCTACTAAAATAAGCCCTGGACAAGGAGACTGGGAAGCTATTTTTAAGACAATTGGGTTCACCTGTGACTCTGCTTATGCTGGAACAGACACATTAACTGGGTGACCTTGTGCACACTCCATCTCTACTCTGGGCCTCAACTTCCTTCCTATAAGCTGAGTGGATTGGGTCAGGCATGGGGGTGCATTCCTGCAGTAACAGTACTTGGGAGGCTGAGAGAGGAAGGTTAGCAGGTTCCAGGCCAGGCTCTGCAACTTAGCAAGACTCAGCAACCTAGTGAGACCTGGTTTCAAAAAGAAAAATTAAAAGGGCTGAGAATATAGCTCTGAGATAGAACATTTCTGGATTCAATCCCCAGTATCTCACACAGACACACACACACACACACACACACACACACACACACAGTAGATTGGACTAGACTATGCTTTTTAACTCAACATTCCAGCTTTTGCCTTCTATATATCCATAATCCTGGATTCACCTAGCCCTCTCTCAATAAACCCAAATGCCAAGCTTAAATACATCCAGTGTGCAAAATTCTTCCACAGGGTATATCCTGCTGACCTTTGGTTTTAGCAGTATACGCTGAATTTGTCAAAATGGAGAAATGAGTCGAATGAAACGTGTTCTGCTGATTATTTCCACTCACAATACTAAATTCTGAGCTATACTATTGGTCCCTGCATGACTGAGCAGGACAGAGACCATCCAGCATGTGTGTGTGTGTGTGTGTGTGTGTGTGTGTGTGTGGACTAAAAAGGAGAGTCTTACCTCTGCTGCCCTCGATTTCCCCTTGAGTGAAGACATCCTCATCCTCAGAGCATCTCTTATCTACAAAACAATGGCAGGGAGAAATGCCTCACAGATGCCGGAGGACACAGCCTTCCCAAGACCCAGGCTCGTGCCCTGCAACTTTGAGACCAGTCACCTTGGCAAAACCAACATTAGGTGGTTCAGCGCAGGCGTCTGGCAAGTAATGGGACTTGGGATGTGGATAAGAGTTGAAAAGTGGTTATATTTAGGATTAAGATTAAAACTGAAGCCCTGGTTTCTACTCTTTCAGCAACAATACTCACACACAGCCTCCTGCTGCTGTGATAAAGATGAAAAGGAAACGAATACAGTTCTTTCCCACCCTGCCCCCCGTGGCAGATACCCCTGAACCAACCTCACAGACTCACCACCCTGGACTACGCCCCATGAAAATGGCTCGCCTCTAGGCTTCCATGGAACTCATTTGCAATGAAAGAAGCAAATTCAAATTACCTTATGATCCATAATGGTTCCGAACAGCAAGATGAAGAAACCCTGGGGTAAAATTCAACAGAACTGTGAGGAACCTCTTTTTCAAAACAGTATCCCAGCCATAACCATTTTTTTCTTATTTGGGGGGGATTGAGCCCAGGGCTATTCTACCTCCCAGCTATACCCTCAGCCCTACACTTTACTCTATATTTTGGAACAAAGTTTCACTATATTGGGGAGGGCCTCACTAAGTAGCTGAGGCTGGTCGTAACTTGGGATCCTCCCGCTTCAGCCTCCCAACTATTGGGATTACAAACGTGCACCACCGCGCCCATCTCAACTGCGACTTCGTGGTTCTAGATAACTTCTAGAGCAGGAATTAGACATTAGAAACGTGTTTCCACTGGTGCAGATAATGCATTGAAGGATCCAGGCATGGTGGCGCACACTTGCCATCCCAGTACTTGGGAGGCTGAGATAGGAGGATTACAGATTTGAGGCCACCTTTGGCAATTTAGCAAGGTCCTTAGCAACTTAACAAGACCCTATTTCTAAATAAATAAATAAATAAATAAACAAATAAACACATACCTCAGAGTTTAGAATGCCCCTGAGTTCAATCCCCAATAGCACACACCCACACACACAAAAACACTGATACACACACACTAAAAAACACTTATTGGATGACAAAAAATGTATGTTAAATGTGAGTCTGAGAAAAGAGGATTGCATATAACTGAAAGTGTTGCATATTTTTATATAAAAAATATAAATTATCTGAAAAAGGAAAAGAGCAAAACTTTCTGGGGTTTAATTAAATTGTGAAGTAAGAAAGAGGATGAGATCATTGGTTACTAGAGTAACTTCAAGAGTGGGGAAATTTATGTGAATCTAAAAGGTTTTTATTTCCAAGAAAACAAAAGACCTTTAAATAACAGATTTCTCTTTAAAGTTATGCAATAGGAAGAGTGAAATAAATGTACTCTACAGTTATTAAAGAATTCTGAATAAAATACATGCGAGATCTACATTGGAATATCTTTAAAGTCTATTCTGTCTTTTGTATCTTGAAGTCAAATAGAGTAACAGTGACATGGTAATAGAAATACTTAGCCACCTTATTAAATAGGTAAATTTATATCACTTAAAGCAGGAGTTGAAACTTTTTCCTGCAAAAAGCCAGATAGTAATTTAGGCTTTGCAGCCTTTACTGGCTCTGCCACAAAGTGTTCAGATGTGCCACTGTGGCTCAAAGGTAGCCACAAGGAAACATAAACACACTCAGGACTGTGTTCCAGCAAAACCCTATTGACACAAACAGGCAGCGGACATAGTTTGCCAATCCCCAAATGAAAGTGTAGTAAGACCGTGGGGTTGCCAGCTTCTCTGTTAGTCATAGGTATGGGAAACAATCTGGCTAATGGAAGCCTTCTAAAAGTGCAAATTTAGTAGAAATAGGGAGTAAAACAACTTTTAGAAAGACAGTCTTGCCAATCCAAGCATCTTAGGATGGGTGAGGAGGACAGGATCCTTCTCAAACACATCTCTTTATTTTACAGATGGGAAAATTGAGATCGAGAAAAGAGTAACCTTCTCAAGAGCAAGTCACGAATTACAATTTGCGTTTATCTCACAGGGAAGAGCAGGGACTCGGTATTAGACTCGGTGACTGTCCCCAAGTGAGTGTCCAAGTCTGTCACTACTGAAAAATCACTAGCTCCCAAGTTCCCAAGCCACTGGAAAAGGGAAAAAAATGAGGCGTGATGTGATCGCACCTTTGCATATCCCTGTCCAAAGAAGGGTCCTCTTTCAGAGAAGGTTAACTTTTTTTTTTTTTTTTTTTGGTGGTACTGGGGCTCCTGGAAGCCCTTCTACCTCCAGGATACACTCCCAGACCTATTTTATACTTTTTTTTATGCGGAAACAGGGTCTCTTAAGCCAGTGCGGCTGGCTTCCAACGTGCGCGATCCTCCCGTCTCCGCCTCCCAAGCGCGGGGATTACAAGAGTGCGCCACCACGCCCGGCTGAGAAGGTTAACTTCTGACATTGAAATTTTAGAAGACCTGGAGACAGGTGGATCAGTGAGGAGAGAGAAAAGGAGATCCCCACCTCTTTGGCCTGATTAGCTAAATCCAACCTGACAATCAATCGGGTTGAGAGAAGCCACAGCCAAATACCCCTAAGAACATTTTGTGTCCTATAATTTAAAAGCATAGCTATTTTTGTTATGGTCTAGCCAGAATTACATGGAGACGCCCTCTTGAGACTTACCTGGAAAGCGTTGAGCAGGGCAAAGATGACGTGGTATACGAAGGCCGTGCCTTCCATGAGAGTCATTATCCCAAAGCCCCAGGTCAGTCCCAGCAGTGGGGTGAGAATGGCGACATTTTTGATGATCCTCATAATTATGGCCATATCCTGAGACTTGGAACTGCCAATCGAGGGCCTCTGTGTGTTGAGGGCCACAACCAAAACCACCAGAATATTCACGGCCACAATGACCAAGGCCGGGACGGCAAATGCAAAGAGGGCTTTGCTGTTGTCCCAGTTGAGCCAGCAGGCATCGGGCCTCACGTAGCCTTTCTCTGGCTCCGTGACAGCCACCGTGGTGACGGCAATAACCAGCGGACACCCGTAGCCAATGACAAAGCCAATGGCCATCATGCGGGACTTCACCATCCTCTGGAAAATGACCAGGATCCCATAGATGATGAGCAGGGCTTTGAAGAGCATCCAGAAAAACAGAGAGAGGTAGAAAAAGTGACAGAAGAAGGTCACTGCCACACACCATCTGTAGTCCTGGCCCTTCCTGTTAAAGTTGGAGCCTACGATGAACCACACGTCAGCGATCAGCAGGGACGTCGCGATGTTCACGATGCACACGTGGCGCATGTAGGATATCTCCGTCACCACCACGCGCGACCAAACCGTGGCTTCCACGATCAGGCAAAGGACCAAGCTGAGGATGGAGACGCTGAGCCCGATGCAGGTGATGTAGTCCAGGACTCTGTCCATCGCGGACTGGGGGGACATCAGGATGGAGAAAGACATCACCGCATTGGTGTAGTTGCAGCGACACTTAGCTCTGTTGGTGACGTCCAACGTTGTCTCACACGCTGATTCCTCCCATCGCCTTTTCCTGGAGTGCCAGCCCACGCACTGGGCCCTGGCATGTCGGGACTTATTGATTTTTTCAAAGGTGAGTAAGATCTCTTTCAGGCTTTCTGGCAAAAGCACGGAAAGGACCAGACCATTGATGAGCCTGGAGAGACTCGCATTTGGCAGGTGGGCTTCGTTCAGAATGGCCCCCAAGGTGGGAAAAGCCAGGCTGACGGCCTGGGAGGTGCCCCGCGGGGGCAGCTTCCGCAGCTCCCGCCTGGGGATTTCTATGATTCCTGAGATATTCTCTGTTGTATTCTTCCTCGTGCCCGTGGAGAAATTAAAGCTCTTCTCCGTGGTGTTGTGGGTGAGGTGAAAGCCTTTCGTCTGGATGAAGAGTTCATCCACCACGTCCTCCGACTCACTGTGGACACGGAGTCGCCCTGCAAACCAGGTCACTGACTGCAAGAAATCTGCGCTGACGTTTTTATCAGGAATAAAAGCCCAGTTGGAAAGGGCTGCCGTGTCTAAGATGTGGTTGGCCACCTCGCCATAGCTCTGCAATGGAGAAAAGGCCCATTACTCTGCAGAATCTACCCCCCAAATCAGAGATTTCTAAAGACCTAACCCTCTGATCTTAGTCAACATCTTGTCCTTCAAACTCCCCAGGTGTTGGGTATTAGAACCTCATATTAGTAAGGCTTAGAATTCTAAAGATCTATCTGGTCTTATTTAATGTATTTCTTTTCAAATTCTCTGTATACAGACACTAGAACCTCATGTTAGTAAGGCTTCACACAGGACAAAGAATTAAAAGTGCGTGTGTGTGTGTGTGTGTGTGTGTGTGTGTGTGTGTGTGTGTGTGTGTAAATATTGATAGTGATAATATACATCTAAGTTTCCCTGCTTTTTTGCTGTACCCAAGGCAGTATTCCTAAACTACAGGGCATTGAAACTAGGTTTCCCATGAGATATAAATCATTGTTTCACAAACATGGTAGATGTTATAATAATCCAAGCCAAGAAATAATGCATAGGTACACCATAATATACAGAAATAATACAGGCATGCCATCTCTATCTTTAAATAATAAGTACTAATGTTTATCAGCTCAGGAAAGGCCCTGAAAATCCTGCCATGGGAAACTTAACTTCGTTGGACTCAGAACTTCTATGACTGCTGCCCTGCAGATTTTCCTTTTAAAAACGAGACCTTCACTAGAAAAGAGAGTTTTGAATGTTCTCTCCACAAAGAAATGATAAATGTTTGAGGCGATAGATATGTTAAGTACCCTGATTTGATCATTGCATGATGTATAGATGTATCAAAATATTACACGGTATCCCCTAAATATGTGCAATTATTACATGTTAAAAACAAAACAAGCCGGGCGTGGTGGCGCACGCTTTGTAATCCTCACGCTTGGGAGGCGGAGACAGGAGGATCTCGCAGGTTTGAAAACAGCCCCACTGGCTTAAGAGACCCTGTTTCCAAATTTTCAAAAAGTATAAAAAATAGGTCTGGGAGTGTAGCCCGGAGGTATAAGGATTTCCAGGAACCTCAGCACCACCATAAATAAATAAATAAATAAATAAATAAATAAATAAATAAATAAATAAATAAATAAATAAGCCAGACATGATGGTGCATACCTGTAACCCCCAGTACTTGAGAGGCTGAAATACGAGGATCACAGTTTGGAAGCCAGCCTCAGAAACCTAGCAAGGCCCCAGAAGCTTAGCAAGACCCTGTTTAAAAATAAAAATAGGGCTGGTGGTGTAGATCAGAGGTAGAATCCCCCTGGGTCCTTGCCCCAAGACCACAAAAAAAATAAATAAAATTAAAAATGAGACTTCCAAGCTGAGCATGGTGACACGCACCTTTAATCCCAGTACTTGGGGAGAAGATTGGAGATTCAAGGCCAGCCTCAGCAACTTACTGAGACCTGTTTCAAAATAAAAAATAAAATAAAAAAATAGGGCTGGGAGTTTAGGTCAGAGGTAGAACACCCCTGAGTTCAATCCCCAGTACCAGAAAAAAAGAAAGAAAAGAGAAAAAGAAACCCCATTAACATTTCTCAGAATAGTTGTGTTCTTTTAGAACATAATTTTGTAAACAAAGTAAACTCAGTGCTGCTCACGGTAATCACAATGCATAAATGATCCTCTAAGCCAGGTGTACTGGTGTATGCTTATAATCACAGTATTTAGGAGGTTGAGATGGGGGATGACAGATTTGATCAGAACCTTAGTGAGACTCTTAGCAACTTTGCAAGACTCAATTTCAAAATAAAATATAAAAGGAATTGGGGGTGTAACTCAGAGGTAGAATGCCCCTGGGTTGAATCTCCAGACACACACACACACACACACACACACACACACACACACACCACATGATCCTCTAACTTCTTGAAAATTTCCATACAGTAGAATGAGTCAATATGTAAAACTGACATAAAATGCCTGCCTTTATTGTGGCTGTACTTTTTACCCTGAAAATTACATTTGAAACTCTTAAAGTACAAGATTTTAAGAAAACTATGGCCAGTGTTTAATGAAATTAATAAAGAAGCCGGGTGTGATGGTGCACATCTGTAATCACAATACTTGGGAGGCTGAGACCTGGGAATCAAAAGTTTGAGGCCAGTGTGTGGCACTTTGGTGAGACCCTATCTCAAAATAAAAAAAAATTAAAATGGCCAGGTGTGTATCTGAGTAGTAGAATCCCCCTGGGTCCAGTCCCCAGTACCACGTAAGAAAAAAAAAATTATAAAGAATACCTTCATTTTCTCTCGGGTAACATGGTCAGACAAGTCCATAGAAATATTTTTTAACAACCCAACTATAAATGCAATATTTCCAGATGTGGCTTCTGAGGCTTTCACAGCATCGATAATGCAGGCATAATCCAGGGGGCAGGTCCTGAGGATTCCTTGAGCCACGCTCTTAGGCTCGGGCGCTCGGAAGTCAAGAACGGCCAGAGGCATAGAAGATGCCACAGAAAGACGCGAGACACCAGTTGGGTCCTGGTTTAAAAAAAAATGTTCCATTAAAGAATGACTCAGTAACATGTGTCCAACTAAAGGAATGAAAATACAAGCAATCCTCATGAGAAAACCTAGAAAAGCAAAGGGTTCTAAAAAGGGCTTCAGTGCTGAGAAGTAGAGAAGGTGATGTGGTCACAGGCAGGCAGGGAGTGCCAACCCCATTCCACAGAAGTCGGATTCTGACCCTTCCTGCTGGAATTTGCTTTGGGGACAGTGGTTTTAATTCAAGTATTGTTATAACAAAACAACTGTCAGCCAGGCATAGTGGTACACCCTCCCAATCTCAGTACTTGGGAGGCGGAGACAGGAGGATAGCAGGTTCGTGGCTAGGCTCAGCTACTTAGTGAGACCCTCTATAACTTAGTCAGACCCCGTTTCAAAATAAGAATAAAAAAATGCCGGCCGTGGTGGTGCACGCCTGTAATCCCTGCGCTTGGGAGGTGGAGACAGGAGGATCGCGCTGGTTCGAAGCCAGCCTTGCTGGCTTAAGAGACTCTGTTTCCAAATAAAAAATATTAAAAAAAAAAAGATCTGGGAGTGTAACCCGGAGGTAGAAAGGTTTCCAGGAACCCCAGTACCACCAATAAAAAATAATAAGAATAAAAAATTGAGGCAGGCATGATGGTGCATACTTGTAATCCACCATTTGGAAGGCTGAAACAGGAGGATTGTGGTTCACAGACAGCCTCAGCTACTTAGTGAGGCCCTTTGCAACTCAGTGAGACCCTGTTTCAAGAAAAAGAGTAAAAATAAAAAATAGGGCTGGGGGTGTAGCTCAGAGGTAGAATGCCCCTAGATTCCACCCTCACAATTTCACACACACACATACACACAAAATTAATAATAATAATAATAATAATAATAATAATAATAATATAGGACTGGAGGTGTAGTTCAGATGTAGAATGTCTCTGGTTTCATCCCCAGTACTGGAAGAAAAAAAAAACTGTCTGTAGAGATGTGGGAAGATAAGGTGAATGGAATTCATTTAAAAGGGTGTTTGGAAGTTGACAGTTCAAACACCAAATGCCAAGGAATTACAATTTCAAAAGGTTTACAATTCAGAGGGATGAAATTATTAGCTCATTTCCTGGTGCTTTTTCCTCCAAATGTGACTTTGCATAAAGCAAAGCAATAATCGATCTTCTTTAATTCACTTTTGAAGGTCTTTGTAGTTGCAAGGACTATTATGTGATTGTCCAGGCTAAGTAACAGACTCCACCTGCAATCTCCGTATAAAACCTCTGTCAACATTGTAGGAGATACAGCGATTCTCGTGCTTCAGTAAGACTGGAGAGAATACAGAAAGAAGTTGCCACAGGGAAGAATATAAAATAGGAGATTCTCAAACTTGGCGCAGTGGTGCATGCCTGTCACCAGTACTTGGGAGGCTGAGACAAGGAGATCGCGTGTTTGAAGACAGCCTCAGCAACTAGTGAGATGATGTTTCCAAATAAAAAGTTAAAAATAGGACTGGGATGTACCTCAGGTGTAGAATGCCCTGCATTCAATCCCTAGGGCCACAAGGAAAATAAATAAAATAAAATAAAATAAGATATTCTCATTTCACTGATATTAAATTTTTCTCCCTCTGAATTACACATTTCCTCCCCTTCCTTTTTGTTTTCTTTCTTTTTTCTTTTTTATTCTTTAGTCAAGGGATTGGAAACTTTTTAAAAGATATCAAATTTAATTCTGAGTGTATTTATTTGATTAACTGATTAACATGAAAAGTGTACAAATCTACCTTTAAAACTTAAACTTAACCTCTAAGAAGCCATTTACCCCACGGTGTGAATGCGTTTCAAATATTTTGGGGGGTGGGGGAGGGAATCCTGAGAGGGAGAAAGAGAGTTGAGAGAAGTAAGAGTGGCTGAGCTGGGCAAGGTTGTGCGGGCCGATGATTCCAAAGCTTGGGAGGCTGAGACAGGAGGATCACAGGTTCAAGGACCGCCCCAGCAAGTAGTGAGACCTTCACAAACCTAGTGAGACCTTATTTTGAAACAAAAAATAAAAAGGGCTGGAGGTGAGCTCAAAGGTAGAATGCCCTGAGTTCAGTCCCCAGTACCATAAAAAGAAAGAAGGGGAGAGGAGATAAATACGGAAGAGAGGGAGAAGGAGGAAAAGTAGAAAGAAGAGGAGGAGGGAGAAGAACAAGAGGAGGAGGAGGAAGAAGAGGAGGAGGAGGAAGAAGAAGAGGAGGAGGAGGAGGAGGAGGAGGAGGAGGAGGAGGAGGTGGAAGAAGAAGAAGAAGAAGAAGAAGAAGAAGAGGAGGAGGAGGAGGAGGGAGGAGGAGGAGGAGGAAGAGGAGGAAGAGGAGGTGGAGGGGAAGGAGGGAGGAGAATACCTGAGTTTGTGTAAGAAGGGAAAGATAAAGAGACAAATTCTACCACCCACTCTTATAGGTTTTCCTAAATCCAGGTCTGAGACTCCATGCCATGCTAAACATCATTAAAACTGTCCCACCACCTCCTACCGCCAACAATATGCAAAAGCATCACCTCAAAGAGTGTTTTCACAGACAGACTTGTACATGTTTCCGTTGATTTTTGCCACTGCTTCTGATTACACGTAAATCCTATTTCTCCACGAAAGGGCCTAGCGCAGGGCTGGCTGCAGTTGGAAGATGAGGTGCAAGGCCCATGACATTTCTCTGAAAAGGGGAAATAAAAGTGAGTGAGAGACCAGGCGAGCATTTCCACACTTCGGTAGGTGCAGCTCCCCCATCCAGGGGCCACCCGGCCCCGGCCCACGAGGAAGAGCTGCAGAACTGACCACAGAACAGACCGTGGTGTCAGGACAGGTGCACCGGGCCCACAGAGGCAGGGAGAGGAGTCGCAGGGCTTAGCAGGAGCCCTGCAGCAAGATAGGAGGACAGGAAGGAAAGTCACAAGGGTCTTCGAATGCTGTGTGAGTGTGGAAACTACCAGAAAACAAGAGGGGTTTGTTTTTTGTTTGCTTTTTTGCATTTCTTTTCCTTTTTTTTTATTGGTGCGCTGCAGTCATACATCTTAATGATACACATCAGTCATTTAGCCCTTCCTATTGGAAGGATAGTTGAGAGCATGGAGCAGGGCACAGAGGGCTTTTCTACACAGAACTATATAAATGGAGTTGCCAGATGAAAATGTTAATGTTATGTTCAGACACTGTCAATTCCCATTGTTCAAGGGAATCTGGTTTTATAAAGTCACCATGAATACTACTAACTTGGCAAAGGCTAAACCGGTGCTCCTGGGGGTGTCTAGTTAGGTTTCTGCAAACTTCTGCTCAAAAAGACAAAGGTAACATGTAAGTTCATGGGCATGGCTATGCTCCAATAAGACTTCATGTTTACAAAAAGCAGTGGCAGGTCAAATTTGGACCAGGAATGGAGTGGATAAGTTTGAGACAGAGTCTAAGAATGGGGCTATTTAATTATTTCTAGAAAATTTGCTTTAAGATAGTGATAGTCTAATTGCAAGTAGTAGGCAATGCTGAGGACTATTCAAGTGTTGAAGTCAGAAAAATGAGGTGACCAGTTGGCTGAGAGTCACGGGCTGCACCCACATTTATTGGCTCGGACAGCCCAATAAACGGCTCCGTTTCCTGGGAAGGAGTCAAGTGAGTCCCCATTTTTCCTTGACATCTACCAAATCTACCAATTTTGCAAAGTAGTTAAGGGAAGTAGCTCTTGTTTCTCCATCCATTGATTAGAGATGGACGAGGCAGCATCTGGTCCATCACCTAGATCAGTGTGATCATAAATGCCCAATAAATGGTAACTGTCTTTCTCTCTTTTTCCCTTCCCAAGTCTATATCTATTTAGAGATGTATTTGCCACCAAAATTATACCTGGTTTTGGCTGTGTGGAATCCAGTTATCCCGGTATTTGGATGTGAGCCTTATTACCACTAGTAAGCACCTCCTCGGTTTCCTTCTCAGTTATTAGGAGTGACCAGTCTTACCATCCTAACTAAGACCTTGCAGTACCAGTGTTGCATGGAAGTACAGGGAAGGAAGGAAGGAAAGAAGGAAGGAAGGAAGGAAGGAAGGAAGGAAGGAAGGAAGGAAGGAAGGAAGGAAGGAATCTTTTCCTGTTCTGCCTTCTGCTAGCTCTTAATTTGAACAAGTTTATTTCTCCTTTGGGTTTGAAAATGGACATTCCTCTGCTACTCTAGAAAACACATAGATTTTGCTCACCTGCCTTCATTGTCTATACCATTGATAATGGTGCCATTGTAAAACACCACTACTGGTAAACAGGGAGAACTTATTAGAAATTGTGATTTAGTTGGAAGGTCTATGGTCCGAGGACATGCATGACATCTACCAAACCTATCAATTTTGCAAAGTAATTCCTTCTACTCCAGAGCCCTTCCTTTATCCTGCCCTGTCTCCAAACAAATGAAGATCATTCTACGAGCACATACCTTGAACCCTTCCAGTCTTTAGTTTCCCTTCAGAGTTTTGAAGTGTATCTTCATCCTAAAAGACATAATTCCCATAAGTCCCATACTGCAAGACTCTTCTCTTGAATATGAGAAAAATGGTAAATAAGATAAAATGGCCCAGGACTGGGGAGAAAACGGCAGCAGATCCATGTGATGGGATCCCAGACGCCTGCTGAAGAAAGCATAGATGCATAGATTCAAGCACAGACAGAGAACACACTGCCTCCAAAGAAGGCTAGAGCCTCGCTGTGGTCTCCTGTGCTCTGAAGATCTAGTTAGTGGATTGGGTACATCTCTTTAGAAAGTGTACAGGGAGAACATCAAAACTACAGTTACACCACCAAGCTGTTCTCTGCCTATATTAGCTGTAAAGGTGAAATGCAGCTGATGTGATCTTCCAACCACCAGCCTTTTATCCTTAGAAGGAAGAAATAGATACTCGTCCTAGAATTTGTTGCAATGATGGAATCACAGGTCCTGTATATCTATAAAGGGCAATAATTATTATCTTAAAAAACAAACCTCATATTACAGATAAGAAAATTAAAACTCAGATAAGTGCAAGAGCTTGTGTAACTAGTGAGAAGCAAAATTAAGATCTAGATCTAAATTATTCTCCTGCCCGCCTAGTACTTTCTCCTCTTCACAGCTGCCTGTCTGTGTTGTCCAAGGCTTGCAAAGTGATAATTCTACTGTACTGCCGCTCCCTGTGCAAGTCTCTGCCACCTCTTAACTCTGACTCTTTCTTTAGAAAGTTACTACTAACAAATTAAAATTTTAATTTTTTAAAATGTAATTAAAACTACAGGTTTTTTTGGCCAGGAATCCAGCCACCTAGGGGATCTGAGAGATTTCTCTTGGGATCACAAAGGGTTGGATCAAACTTACTTTTATGTGCACCTTGGGTCGATAGTGGGAACACTCTGTGGACAGAAAAAACACTAAACAGCAAACCATGGTGGCCTGGGACTTCATTTTTACATGTCAGGATCTTAACCTGCAACAGAGAAAGAAGAGAGTCCAGCTAAAGGTGATAACTTTACCTAACTAATAAATAACACAATACTTAGCCAACAACCAACTGAATAGTGAGGATGCTGTAAGATACCCACACCAAAACAATCGGCCATTGGGAAGGACAACTGTGTCCTCTTTCAACCCAGTAAATACATATATGTGTGTGTGTATGTGTGTGTGTGTGTGTGTGTGTGTGTGTTTATATGTTTATGTTATAGAGAGAGAGAAAGAGAAAGACTTACTCTCCACTCTTGACTTATCTACAAAAGGTGGAAACACCAGGAGAGATGTATGGTCAATAAAGTGTGGTTCTTTATTATTTGATCCACAAATTGTGATGGTGGTTGTTGTTGGTAGTGGGGGTTTTGTTTGCTTTTATTTTTAGTTATGTATTTGTGTGTGTGTGTGTGTGTGTGTGTGTGTGTGTGTGTGTGTGTTACTGGATATTGAATGCAAAGGCATCCTATCTCCCATCTACACTCCCAGTTCTTTTTATTTTTTAATTTGAAACAGGCTCTTGCTAGGTTACTGAGGGCTTCACTATGTTGCTAAGGCTGTCCTCCAGCCTACATTCCTCTTGTCTAAGCCTCCCAAGTACTGGGATAACAGCAGTACATCACCATGCCTGGCTTCCACAAGTTTTTTAAATAGTAACGTTTATCAAAAATGTATGTTTTCCAATCACTAGTCTCAGCACTCTTTATGCATTAATTCATTTAAGTGTATAATGAAAATCCTATTGCTATTTTCATTTAATTAATGGGAAAAATCAAGGCACAAAGAGTTTGGCAATTGTGAGTCCAAGGTCACGCAGGTAAAAAGTGGTAGACCCAAGAGTTCAACCCAGATGGTCCAGCTGGGGAGCTATTCTTAATTTCTCTAGCAGAGCCTCTCAGTGATACTATTGACATTTTGGATGGAGAAGTTTTTTTGTTGCTGAGGCTGTCCTGTGAGTTGCCCAGTGTTTAGCATCATCGGTGGCCTCAACCCAATAGATGCCAGTAGCATCTTCCCCAGGCTTGACAGCCAAACCTTCGTTAAATAAGCCCTAAAGGAGAAAATCCACCACCCCTCACCCCTACTGAGAATCATGAACTTTCCCCCTAGGGTTTGAAGATTAAGGTAAGTAACTTAAAGCAAAGTTAATATACATGATTGTCTATTACTAGAGCATCTTTAAGACTCCTTGTAATAGATAAATAAATGACTGCACAGGTGAAGGAGAGGAACAGGAAGATAACTCTCTGTCCTATTGCCATGATTTTGTTTCTTGCCTTTCCCTTAACATCTCCCAAAGCCAAATCTCCAAGAAAGTGTCATTACCACAGTTGACATTTGTCCACATATCACCCTGATCATCACCATGTCCCACAGATAGTAGCAGTTTAGACCCCTTATTGGTCACAAATTTCTCTTGAATGGTTTGAATGGTTTCTGGGAAGTACAGAAGTAGCCAAATGAAAATATCAGGATTTTGGACTTAGAGCTAGATTAAAACCACTTCTCCACCACTTATAAACTATTTGGTCTTTACTCCGCCTTTTTCTTTCATTTCCTAAGATTATGGGTGTTGATTCTTTCTCCCCATTCACACTTACCAGGTACCTTTTATTTGCCTGAAACTGTACCAGATCTTGGGGATACAAAAGAAAAGATGCTGTCCTTTCCACAAAGGGTATTCAGTGGGGACCACACACAATGCCAGCCAACAGTGAGAAGAGGGATCATCTGCACCTTGCCTGGAACAAGCCAGGCAGAGTATAAGCCCTAAGCAACCCTCAACTCCCTTGTGCTTTAAGGGCGGGGGGCAGTGATCTAACTATGATCTATCAATACTCACGAGGCTATCTGTGGCCAGCAAGCAGGCAAAACTCACTGATCTGGCATTGGGCCCTCCCTAAGGGTCTAATCACCTTTCCTAAGAGAAATTCAAAGATGGACGTTCACAAAGCCAGGGAGCCCATGGGCGAAATGGTGAGCCACAGGCACTTACGGGAAGGCTTGGAATTGTCTTTGAGTTTAAAGTTCCTAGAATTTTTATTTACAACATCACCTTGTAGAGCAAGTCTGAGCAGAGAAAAGACACCATGGTAGAATGGCAGGTAAAATGTTGTAATGAATTTGCATAGATGTGGGCATTGTATATACAGAATTCATGATCTTACCTGGTGGGTGGACAGAAATTCTCATGTCTGTAGTAAAGTGGTGGGTGGGCCCTCTAAGAAATTTGGAATATGAATATTATCAAAGGTAGATATTTAACCCATCCTTATGAAAGAAATGAATTTAAAAGCCAGTATAAATTGTCTTCAAAGTATCCATGAGTTTTGCACACACACACACACACATACACACACACACACACACACACACACACACACGTTTTTTTTTTTATTTGTTTGTTTGGTTTTTTTTTGCAGTACTGGGGATGGAACCAAAGGCATTCTACCTCCGAGCTACACCCTCAGCCTTATTTTTTACTCTTTATTTTAAAACAGGGTCTCACTGAGTTGCAAAGAGCCTCACTAAGTAGTAGCTGAGGCTGTCTGTGAACTGTGATCCTCCTGTCTCAACCTCCCAAATGCTGGGATTATAAGCATGCGCCACCACATCTGGCCATACTTTTAAATATTTTTTTTTACTATGGCACAATAAGAAACAGATCTAAGCTGGGCATTGTGGTGTGCACTAGTAATCCCAGTACTTGGGAGACTGAGACAGGAGGATCCGGTTTCCAGACAGCCTCAACTTCTTAGTGAGACCCTCCACAATTTAATGAGACTCTGTTTCAAAATAAAGAATAAAAAATAAGGCTGGGGGTGTATCTTGGAGGTAGAATGCCCCTGGGTTTAATCCCCAGCACCATAAAATAAAAAGATCTTGAGTTATGTACATACACATCCTACTCAGTAAGCTGTCCAGATGCATGCATATAGCGATCTCCACACAATTCACAATTGCCAAACTATGGAACCAGCCAAGATGTTCATTAACAGATGAACAGATTACAAAACAATGAAATATGTACACAGTGGAATTTTACTCAGCCACATAGAAGAACAAAATTACATCATTTGCAGGGAAATTATTGGAACTGGAGGACATTATGCTAACTGGGATTAGTCAGTCACAAAAACTAAGAAAAGCTGGTGCTCTTCCTAATATGCAGAAGGTAGGTGATAGGTCAGGTCCCTCCTTTCCCCCATGGGACCCCGCAGTGGGGACAGGAGGTGGAACCCCAGGAGCCAGAGCAGAGCTGTCATGATACTGCAGGTGTCCCGAGACTCCAAACATCGCGAGACAGACTCCAGGCATCGCGAGACTCTGGATGTCGAGAGAAGCGTTCCCACACTGCTAGCCCCACCCCAAACCCCTTCTTTAAACATCAGTGCTTCCACTCTACTGCACAACTCTGCTGACTGCATGGCTCATTGGTCCCTTTCCCCACGGTCGGCAGACCTCGCCCAAAGTCCCTGGATTTAATTAAAGCAGCTTTTTTGATAACTTGGCTGGTGTTTACCTCCTTCACAACTCCCCAGCTCAAGTTCAATGTTACAGTAAGGAGAAAAAGGGCCATAGGCAGAACTCAAGAAAAGGGAGGAGAAATCATAGATGAGCAAATAAGGCAACCTAACTGCGTGAGATGGGAGAGAGGAAGAGGAAAACTCCCCAATGTACATGATTTTCATTCACAAACATATCAAAGCCAATCTCTAAGCCAAACATGAGAAAGGAGGGGAGAAGGAACAGGGTGGGAACTGGGGAAGGTCTAAAGGAGTGATGTGTGCATGTATGCTTCTACCAGCTCACACCCCATTAAGATGTATGACTACAGTGCACCAATAGAAGAATAAATTAACCAAAATAAACAAAAATAAAAGTAAAAATATGTATCCTTTCTACCTGCAAGCAAGCTATTCTGGTAGATCCAATATTTTTATCTTAGATGTCACCCTATTCCATTTAATATTCTCTCAAAGACTGGCTGACAGCCACTGCATTAAATTCTTGAGCTTTGAATGGACTGTAGCCTACAATTTGAAAGACAGCAATACGGGCTATAAGGTTCATTTTCTTTCTTTTTTTCTTTTCTTTCTTTCTTTCTTTCTTTATTTATTTATTTATTTATTTTGTCATACTAGGGATGAACCCAGTGGCAGTCTACCTCTGAGATATACCCCAGCCTTATTTTTTATTGTTTACTTTGAAACAGGGTCTCACTAAGTAGCTGAGGCTGTCCGTGAACGAGATCCAGTCTTAGCCTCCCAAATGCTGGGATTACAAGCGTGTGCCACCACGCCCGGCTTTAAAAGGTTCATTTTCATTGTCAAGTTGGAAACTATTCATTCATTTTGTTAACATAGAAATTTTGATCCTTTCTCCTTGCTCTTCTTTATAATTTTAGAGAAATCTTCATCCCAAGGTATCCATGATCAGAGAGAAAAAACACCTACATTCATGACGAAATAATTGAACTGACACTGAGTGTAAATCTGGTCTCCTACTCTAGAAAACATGTTTGAAATACACACATGGTTTGTGGGGAAAAAAAAGAGGTCTTACAATTCAGAAATTCTGCCCACTCTACTCTTAGTAGGCAAACAATGGAAGTCTTAGGTATTTATGCTATTCAACTAAGACCTTGCATTTTTAAACTAGGATTGTATGGAGTATTGTTCTCATGAAAAACAAAAATATTCTGAGACCATTTATACTGGAAGAGGAGAACAAGGTGTATCACCACCACCACTGCAAACTCCATTCTGCCCCCAACACACACACACACACACACACACACACACACACACACACACACACCAAAGGTCCTAAGAATTCAGAAATCTTTTTCTTTCTTTTTTTTTTTTTTTTTTTCGGAGCTGGGGCTGGAACCCAGAGGCATTCGACCTCCGAGCTACACCCCCTGCCCAATTTTTTATTCTTTATTTTGAAACCGGGTCTCACTGAGTTGCAGAGGGCCTCACTAAGTAGCTGAGGCTGTCTACGACCCACGATCCTCCAGGCTCAGCCTCCCTAATGCTGGGATTACAAGCGTGTGCCACCATGCCCGGCTAAGAATTCAGAATTCTTATAGTTAAAAGACTATTCACCAGGATTAAACAAAATTACTTCATCATCCAAAATGTTTTGGGGAATTTAAAGCTTCTGTTCGACGAAAACGTGTCACATTGGAGGGAAAGAAATTCATCCATCAGACTCAGGCTTCCAGGCATCAGCTGGTGGCCACCCAAGGCCAACCCCTGTGCCAATATGTTCCTAGAAGATCTTCTTAAGTCACTTACAAAAGCTTGGGAAGAGAGTCAGGCGTGGCGGTACACGCTTGTAATCTCAGCGTTTAGGGGGCTCAGACAGGATCGCAGTTCGCGGATAGCCTCAGCTACTACTTAGTGAGGCCCTTTGCAACTCGGTGAGACCCTGTTTCAAGAGAAAAATATTAAAAAATAATAGAGCTGGGGGTATAGCTCTGAGGTAGAATGCCCCTGGCTTCCATCCCCAGTACCGAAAAAAAAGTTAAAAAATATAAAAAGCAAGCTTGAGAACAACCCAGGGAGAGAAGGACAAATTCAGAAATGGAAAATAAAATTCAGTAGAGGAAACAAGAGGCCAAAGTGCTCCTGCCTGAAGTTATCTGTGGGAATGAGGTCGTGTTTCAGCGTCTGCAAATCAGCTCCCTCTAGGTCCTAGACCCTGTCACCCGGTACAGGCAGCTGCACATCTTGTTCCCAAAATATCTGCAAGATATTTATTTCATCAGTACAGGCAACTGAGCCACCTAGAAGCTTCTCAGGACATGTAAAAGTAATCAAAACGTGGCACAGATTCCTCCTCCCTACGCCCACAACCCGCCTCTCTGTGCCTCCTTATGAAAGAAAGTGTGAATTACCTGCCTCCTTCCACCTTTGCTTCTGACATGATAATAAACTGCAGTACGAGGCTGCTGAGTGAGCCCGGCTGCTGCTCTAATCTAGAGATTATAAAAAGAGAGCGAAAGAAAATAACATGCACTGGCCTTCGAGTCTTAGAGGAAAATGCAGCTGGTTGCAATAGTTCCAGAGGGAATGTCCCTAAGGAACTACCTTCCTGACCAATTTACGGTAATCGACAACTCCGACCCTACGGCCTAAGCTCTAATCAGCACCGGTCAACAGAGCACGCGTATCTTTTTTCTCAGCCGCAGAGCTTGAGAGGAATCAGGCCCCCTCCCGGGAAATGGACAGAAAAGGTCAGATTGTCACTAATCAGAAATCAAACACCTGCCATGCCTCTGTTCTAAGCACCCATTGGAATGTCAGGTGCAGAATAAATGCTCAGCAGTCGTTGAACAAGTAACTGAATGAGTGGATGGTTCCTGCGAGAGCAGATGGGTGCATGAAGGTCCCTGCCTGGCATTTAAGGATTTTGTTTTGAAATCATGAGGAAAGTTTTTCTATCTTCGAGGGACAAGTGGCCACGCCTACCGAGGGACAATTGTACACCCCTCGTTATCCATGAAGGGTTCATGTCCACATCCTCTGTAGGTACCAAAGCCAACCCAGACTCAGTCCTTTACATAAAATGGGTGAAGTATTCGCATATAACCTTTGCACAACCACCCCTACATTTCAGATCATCTCTAGATTACTTATAATAGCTAATGCCATAGAAACACTCTGTTAATAGTTTTTCTACTGTACGGTTTAGGAAGCAATGACAAGGAGAAGTCTGTATGTGCCCAGTACAGATACACTGTCATTTTTTCTGAATGTTTCTGATCTAAGACTGATTGAATCCATGGACGTGGAACCCACAGATACAGAAGGCTGAAACTTTGAAACTCGAAATAATTTCTGGAGCCTGGAGATTCAGGCAGAGATGCTCCTTAATACCGGAGCTACTGTGTACTTCCTCTTTGGTGTACTACCTGGGTCTCCCATGTAAAACAGGAATATGAAGCCCCTTCTAGATCAAATAATAAAGCCCTGAGCCAGGCCTGGTGGCGCATGCCTAAAATCCCAGTAATGGGGAGGCTGAGACAGGAAGATCACAGGTTGGAGGCCAGCCTCAGAAACGTAGTGAGATTCTGTTTTGAAATAAAAAATTAAAAGAGCTGGCAGAGTAGAGTGGAGGTAGAATGTCCCTTGGGTCAATCCCCAGTACCAAAAAAATTAAATTAAATTAAAAAGCCAGACATGCTAAGGCAAAGGGGAGGAAGGAGGGAAGGAAGGAAGGAAAGAAGGAAGGAAAGAAGGGAGGGAGGGAAGAGGAGAGGAGAGAGGGAGAGAAGGAGGGAGGGGAACAAAGAGACGGAGGTGGGAAGAATTCCATACTAGGGCCATCAGTATCCATGTCTGCTGTGGGCATAAGAGGTGATGGGTCCACACACGTGTCTCTTCCCAAGCCATCTGCACAAGTCAGAACTCATAAAACACCGTTCCCCTGGACAGACCCAGAAGATCAGAAAACCATCTCCGATTTCTCCCATCTTTCTTGTACTTAGAGCTAGTTTCTAAATGAGCTGGAATTCAGAACTACCTTACATTTATTCTGCCTGGGTCCGGGGCTGATTTCTGAAATGCGCCCGGAGAAGTGGAGGTGACTCACACAGGCTGAGGGACTCCCCACAAGCCTGAACACGCCAGCAGGCTGTTCAGGGCTGGCAGCAGGACTCCCAAAGAAAACAAGAAAGGCTCAGCTCAGGAGCTGTAAAGGCCGTCAGCTAGAAGGAGCAGGGCGGTGCAAGCTCTCAGACTTCCTATGCAAATACCCTACCGTGAGTGGATTGGAAATATCTGGAAAGCAGTGAGCCCGTTCTCAAAGCGTCCCTCCGCTGACCTGCACCCCAGGTGAGAAGGACATCCGTGCTCACTGGTTTGTTAACCTCTCAGAAGGCAGCTCCACCTCCTACTCCTGCGTCCAGTCCCACTGTCTGATGGGAATGACCAGTTCAGAAAGGTTAACTGGAGGGCGAGGAATTTAATAGTTAGGTGACCCACATTTTGGCTGGGCGTGCACACGTGTGTGTGGAGGGGTGTGTGAGTGTGTGTTTGTGTGGTGGTGGTGGTGGTGGTGTTCCCGTAAGCCCAGTGCAGTAATCATACATTTCCCTTACTATAGTACTGTAATCAGCACTCTGGTTATAGCATCAGACAGCTAAGTGTGTTGTTTACGTGTTTAAGACCCAGTATTTCCTGAACTCAGTAATCAAATCCATTCCTTAACTTTTTAATGGTTCTCCCTTACCTGAGATGAAGTGCTTCCCTTTAAGAGAAAGTCATAAAGATCTATTAAAATCAGGAGCTCCTTTTCCTTGGTTATTTTAAATGGCTTCCAGCCAAGCTCTGTAGCTCGGTATCTTTTCAGAGATTTGAAGCTGGATCCAAATTCTAATAGTTCTCAGCCGGGCGCGGTGGCGCATGCTTGTAATCCCCGCGCTTGGGAGGCGGAGACAGGAGGATCGCACAGGTTCGAAGCCAGCCACTTTGGCTTAGGAGACCCTGTTTCCAAATAAAAAAAATATATATATATATATATGTATATAAAATAGGTCTGGTAGCATAGCCCGGAGGTAGAAGGGTTTCCAGGAACCCCAGTACCACCCAAAAAAAAAAAAAAATTCTAATAAGTCTCAATAATCACAAAATGGATACTTTGATAATTTTAAAGAAATTGATAAACCGCACAATTGCTCTCCTCCCAGAAAAAAAAGCTCCTAAAATGATGGGGGGCAGGCTCTCGGGATGCAACTTCAGGAGGCCCCACCACTATCCTCAGAGGCTAAGAAACCCAAAACTTCAAACAGTAAGTTATGGACACCCAAAATGAGGTGAGATGACTTTGAAAAAGGTGTCAACAGAAGTGGAAGAAATTTAAAGACAGCTTTGTCAGACTCATGAAAAAAAGAAACTACTAACAGAATTTTCTTTTTCTTTTTTGGTGGCACTGGGGGTGAAACCCAGAGGCTTTCTACCTCCGGGCTATACTCCCAGACCTATTTTACATTTTATTTTGAAACAGGGTCTCACTAAGTTGCTGAGGCTGGCTTTGAACCTGTGCGATCCTCCTGTCTCAGTCTGCCAAGTGCGGGGATTACAAGCGTGCGCCACCACGCCCGGCTGGAATTTTTTTTTTTTTTTTTAAGAAAACATTTAGTTTTGCATTCAGTCTAAAGAAAGGGGGTTGAAGCCAGGTGTGGTGGTGCACACTTGTAATCCCGGTACTTGGAGAGCTGAGACAGGAAGATCGCAAGTTCTCTGCCACTCTCCACTACCTAATGAGACCCTGCAACTTAGTGAGCCCATTTCAAAATAAAGAATAAACAATGGGGTTGTGGATGCAGATTCAATCCTACAGTACCACAAAAGAAGAGGAAGGAGGAGGAGGAAGAGGAGGAGGAGGAGGAGGAGGAGGAGGAGGAAGAGGAGGGAGGGGGAGGAGGAGGGGGAGGAGGAGGAGAAGGAGGAGGAGGGAGGGGAGGAGGAGGAGAAGAAGGAGGAGGAGGGGGAGGAGAAGGAGAAGGAGGAGAAGGAGAAGGAGGAGGAGGAGGAGAAGAAGAAGAAGAAGAAGAAGAAGAAGAAGAAGAAGAAGAAGAGGAGGAGGAGGAGGAGGAGGAGGAGGAGGAGGAGGAGGAGGAGGAGGAGGAGGAGGAAGAGGAAGAGGAAGAAGAAGAGGGGTTGAAACTTAACAATATAATAAATATAATACACGGCAGTGAATTTGCCTGTCTGACAGGGTTCTGCATTCCCACTCCTAGGAGTGGTCAATTAGGGACTGACAGACACGGACTCCTTGAAAGAAAACAAATATATGCGAGACTTAGGAAGCATGCCAGCTTTGAGCTAGCCGGTTTCTAAATAGTGTTAGGGAGGGATCCTGCAGGACCAAGCATTCCAGAAAGCAACATCGTAAATCACACATTTTCCTACCCTGAACCATGGTGCAAGAACAATCCTTTCTTCCGTGGGAAAGAGCTGCCGGTGAGGGCTGTGTACTCACGGCATCCAGGAAGCAGATCTAGCAGCTCAGAGGTGGAGCGTCACCCAGTAGGCACAGAGTTCCCCAGCATCCTGCCCAGCATCATGGGCGCCCGGGTCGGCTCCCCCGCATCCCCCTCTGGTGACCGTGACCCATCTTCACCATCTTTGAAAGAGAGGTCCAGGAGGCCCCAGAGATCCAAGCCGCCTGTTGTGAGAAGCCAACCTGACGACTGTCAAGCTGCCCACAGCTTGGCGGCTTGTGTAAGTCTGTGATTCACTCCTGGATGGTCCGTCAAGCACGCCTAAGAGAAATTACAGGTTCCTCTTGTCTGAAGCAGACCCATTTAAGTGAGTCACTTGTTTGTGTTTCGCCTTTATCTCAGAGGCTCGCGGCGGCGTTGCATCTACCGCACCGGGGCGCTGAGACCGAGGGTGATATAACGCAAGGTGGTACCACAGTCGCCGAGGATTTTAAAAGGCGGCTGCTGTGTTTGGATTTTACTGACTCTGAACTTGCAGGAAACTGGCTGCGAAACTCATCAGTCAACTGCCATCCAACTTGGCACCAGAGAAATTCCTGCTTTATTTTTTTAATGACTGGGCCACGGCATCCTTCTTGAGCTCTGCGCGGCTAAGGGTAATTCAGACCCAGAAAGGCCTAGTCTGCACTGGTTTCCCATTCAGTGATGCGAGGGCAGCCACTTTGAAGTGTTCTGCTCACCACCAGACGGTCTTACACATTCTAGTTCTGGTGTCTTGTATTCACAAGCCAGTCTTTTCTCCAGAGATCTATTGCCAGCCTCCACTGAAATATTACCAGGGAAGAGAGTCGACAATAAGGGGAGATGAGTGAGAGGCGGTGTTGTTACACATCTTACAGCAAAGAAAGTCGAGGAGACAATGATTATGGAAATGGGTCAGTTTTTATTTAGGCCACTGGTTAAGTACTAGGTCATTTGAGATTTGGAAAAGCCGGTATCAAGTGGTTGTGTAATTAAAAGACTTTATTGACATATTTCCAGAACATATTCTATATACAAGCACCCAGTTCTGCACTATAAGCATGCAAAAATAACCGAATAAGTAAAAAAGAAAAATGAGTAACACTGTTCCTAAAGGTTTACAGTCTTGTCTAGGAAAAAAAATATATATATGTGTGTGTGTGTGTGTGTGTGTGTGTGTGTGTGTGTGTGTATGCACACAAAAAGTCTGAAAGTAAACAGTGTAACACAATATATACAGACTATAAATAATATATGAAATTAGGTGGGGAAAGTTCTATTTTTTTGGTAGGACCAATCAGGGAAGACTTCTCAGAGAAGGTAGAGAGTGAAACTAGGCTTGGCCACTGTGTGTAGGGTGGAGTCCCAGGTTGTATACTCTCTTTCCCAGACAGGGAACCAGGTATCATGCCCAGGGTAACATTGAGTAAGAGGCGCGTTCAATGAAAAACTCAGCAGATTTTTCTGGCTGATACCTCTAATGTTGAACAAACCAAAACAAATGTTTGACTCTCTCATTTAGAAGTCAACAAACTAGTTCCCAGGAAGGGGTCTACATCCCAACTCATGCAGAGGGCCACGGCTATGCGTTTGCTTGTGGTGTGTGTGTGTGTGTGTGTGTGTGTGTGTGTGCGCGCGCGTCCACAGGGAATCCAATAAAAAAACAACTGACTCTTTAATGAGTGATTATTACTAACCAAGTACTATGCAAAACACTTTATCCACACTTATTCATTTAATCTCTCCAGTAATCCTATGAGGTAGGCGCTATTATCCTCAATTTATAGAAGAGAAAAAAGCTGTGTGAGGAATTTGAATGACTTTTCCAAAGATGGTCCTGCATGTCGGGCTCTACCCACGAGCCTGTCTTCCACAGTTAGCACCGATTACTCCCTGAGTCACCTGAAAAAGGAGCAGGACTCTGTCTATCAAGGGTGGTCGGGAGACAGCCTAACCCGTGCAGTCCCTTGACATCTTTCAAGGTGATACCAAGTGGGTTTAGGGCCACAGGAGACAGGGTCCAGCTCCTTCCAGGGATTCCCAAACAATTCCGGGGTTTCTGTGTTAGCATCCCTGGGCCTTCCTTGGTTGAATATACGCACTAGCTGGATGCTTCCCACCACCCTATCTCAGAGAGTGGACACAGCGAGCCGAGAGTGACTTTAGTTCAAGACGCGACTGTTGGGTGCGCCATTCAAACAAAAGTCCAATCCCTTCCTCGCTCCCTGCATTCTCATCTGTAAAATGAGACGGTCAGACTAAGTCTTTTCTACGGTACGCCAGATTTATCTCCTAACTCTTTAGGTTCATGAGAATACGTCTTCGCTTTCATAGACTGACTCTAGGTGAGTGAGCTTTCTTTAGGCCTAAATCTATGCAATGTAGAAAACTGGGACTGTGTCTAACCCATGTCTCTCTTGACTGGAAAATGGCAAATTAAAGCCCCGTTCAGTCTTCATTTGAGAAGGATACTACTGCTGTCTCCACATAAGCAGTGCCACTTGAAAGATGACTTCCGGTTGGCAAGTTTGTTCTACCTTCTAATTGATCTATTATGCCTTTACCTTCCCAGACTTCTCCACTTAAAGGAAGATGGCTTGAAGTAGAGACGAAAAGAAAGAGAATACCTACTCATCCACAAAGTGGGCCTCTTTCCCACGGTGATGTTAACATCAACAATGCTGGCTTCTGTGGGACATGGCGGTATCACGGTACTTGGGAGGCTGAGATGGGAGGATTGCAAGTTTGAGACCAGCCTCTGCAACTTAGAAAGACCCTGTTTCAAAATTTAAAAAAAATAAAGAAAGAGGGCTGGGGGTGCAGCTCAGTGGTAGAGGGCCCCTGGGTTCCATCCCTAATACTGTAGTAATCATAAAAATAATAATAATAATTCTGGCTTCTTGGTAGGACCACTGGGTCTGTCCCTTGCCCTTTGTTCTGCTCCCATAGTTTTCCACGGCAGCAGCTGTCTGTGTGCTTGGGGCTTCTGTCCACAGTGTTCTCTACAGGTGACACCTGGTTTGAATGCTGAATTTGTTTATATACAAGATTAAGAAAATGAGTAGCTCTGTCCTCGAAACATGATATTTCCCCTTTCTCACCCCAGGCAGCAAAGCATATAGTACTGATAACAGAACGCATGAACGGAAAGCTCCTAGTGGCTACAGGGTCTTGGAAAGAGAGTCAAGAACTACAAGCAGGCAGACTTGGGTGTCTACCTCTGGCTCAATCCTTGATTCGCTGGGACACAACTCCAGGCTTCTGTCTCCTTAAGTTGAAATATACCACTTTTTGTTTTTCCTGGTTCAAAAATTCTGATTTTTCCACTTGGCTCAGGGACAAAGAAGTTGTATCTAAGCCCAAGCCAGGCTGACCACCCAATCAATTTAACTTTGAAAGAGTAGTATAGGCCGGCAGTTGCATTTCTTTTATAAACAGAACCGACGATGACCTACTTAGAGTCGCCCGACTGCTCAGCAAGCCACGGAATCCAGCGGGGTGGCATCCCAGGCCACTCGTGCCAAGAGAAGCCGGAGCTCTTCTAGCAGAAAGATGGAGCCTCTGAGAAGCCTGCGGTCCTGCCGGGGCCCACTCTGTCCCTCTGTACCCTTGCAGGAGCTCAGTGTGGCACAGGTGCTTATATATTTACAGCTGATGGGCAAGAAATGTTTAGCAGCACAGAAGAGCTTAGACAGCAGACAGCGGGCCACTGTCTTCCCGCACGCCTCTCCCGCTCCATGGGCTCACAGCCTGAGGTTTCCTTCACACCCCCGCTGGCAGGAGGACGGGAATAAGCGTATCTCTTCTTTGGGCTCTGCCAATCTTGGAATGAATGACCTCGTCACAAACAGAAAAGCAGCGTTTTAATATTCAAGTAGCAAAATACACAGGGTTCACAACACCTACATTTAAGCTCACTTTTTTTAAAGGTTTGTTTGTTTGTTTGTTCGTGATACTGAGGATTGAACCCAGGAGTATTCTACCTGTGAACTACACCCCCAGCCCCCTTCCTTTATTATAATTTTGAAACAGGTTCTCACTACGTTGAGAAGGGTCTCAATAAGTTGTTGAGGCTGGCTGCAAACCTGTGATCCCTTTATATCAGCCTCCCAAGTACTAGGATTACAGGCCTGCACCACCATGCCTTCCAACAGCTCACTCTTTTTCTTTTTCTTTCTTTCTTTCTCTCTTTCTTTCTTTCTTTCTTTTTTTTTTTTAACTGGGGGTGGAACCCAGGGGCATTCTACCTCTGAGATACACCCTCAGCCCTATTTTTTATTATTTATTTTGAAACAAGGTCTCCCTGAGTTGCAAAGGTCCTCACTAAGTAGCCGAGGCTGTCCTCACACTGCAATCCTCCTGTCTCAGCCTCCCAAATGCTGGGATAACAAGCGTGCGCCACCACGCTCAGCTTCACTCTTTCTTGAATGTTAAGCCTCTTTGGGCAGAGCCTCCTGGGCAGATGGAGAGTCCCTTCACTTTAAAACACTCCAGGATCCAGGGATCAGGCTCGTTCTATTTACTGCTCAAAAACGAGTTACAAACAGCCTCGCTCTCGGCTGGACCCCTTCCTCATAAGGGTAACTCTGACCCGTTTCTCTGTACAAGACCCGGGGCCGCCACGGACAGCCAAGATGGCTGCTGGACCCTGGCACCTGGGGCTCTCTCTGCCTCTGTCTCTGCTTCCGGCTCTGTTTCTGTCGCATCACTCTGTGAGTCTCCAGCCACGTGTACGTCATCCCTTCTGCCTCGCTCTGCCTGGCTCTGAGGCCCCTGTGCCCCACTCAGAATCCCCTGTTCTCTGTAAGTCTTCCGGTGAGTGTGGGCATCAGTCTCCATCTGTCTCCACCTCTTCTCAAGACGTCTTGTGGGATTGGAAGCCGTGTGCCTGCGCGTGTCCATGAGTCTAGGTCACTCTCTTCCCACCCCCGAGCCACCCCTCCCTCTGACTCTGTGTCTTTGACTTTTTTTGCCCCCATGGCTCCTGTCTCAAACTCTGCTTCTCTTTTTCTCTGTCCGTCTCTCAGACTTCTCCAAAATGTCCACATTACTACCCCAGATCTCTCATAAATAGTGTTTATCCTAATTTCTTGATCTTAAAAATAGAGAAAAGAGCCGGGCGTCATGGCGCACGCTTGTAATCCCAGCATTTGGGAGGCTGAAACCGGAGGATCGCGGTTCGGGGACAGCCTCAGTTACTTAGTGAGGCCCTCTGCAACTCAGTGAGACCCTGTTTCAAAATAAAGAATAAAAAATAGGGCAGGAGGTGTAGCTCAGAGGTTGAATGCCCCTGGGTTCCATCCCCAGACCCAAAAGAGAGAGAGAGAGAGAGAGAGAGAGAGAGAGAGAGAGAGGAAGAAGAAGAAGAAGAAGAAGAAGAAGAAGAAGAAGAAGAAGAAGAAGAAGCAGCAGCAGCAGCAGCCAGGTATGGTGGTGCATGCTTGTAATCTCAGTCCTTGGGAGGCTGAGACTGGAGGACTGGAGGATTCGGGTTTGCCGCCGGCCAGCCTCAGCTACTTAGTGAGACCCTGTTTCAAATAAAGAATAAAAAATCGAGCTAGGGACATAGCTTGGAGGTAGCATGCCCTTGGGTTCAATCCCTAGCACCACAAACACACCAAAAAAAAAAAAAAATAGAGAAAAGAGGGGAAATTTGGGGATGGTGCTAACATAATATAAGATATTCCTGGGAATGGAAAAGTGAAGAAGAGACGGAGGAGAGGTAGGAGTTAAGAAGAACAGACACCTCTGCTCAGTCCTCTTAGAAACACCTGAGCTATTTTACAAGCCTTCTCAGACATGCCTGATGGTTTATCAGGGACCAAAAAATTTCAGTAGCCCAGAATTAGAAATATGAACACATTCCTAATGTACTGATGTTTAGTGGTGCACTCTCATGGTCCCAGTACTTGAGGAGGCTGAGACAGGAGAATTGCAAGTTTGAGTACAGTCTCTGCAACTTATCAAGGCCCTCAGCAACTTAGCAAGACCCTGTTTCAAAGTTTTAAAAAAGGCAGGTGTGGTGGCTTATGCTTGTAATCTCAGTAGTTGGGAGGCTGAGACAGGAGGATCACAGGTCCAAGGACAGCCTCAGCACGTAGTGAGACTCTCATCAACCTAGCAAGACCCTGTTTCAAAATAACAATAAAATAGGGCTGGGAGTGTAGCTTGAAGGTAGAATGCCCCTGTGTTCCACCTCCAGTATCACAAAAGAAATAGTAAATTAATTACTTAATTTTTTAAAAAATTCAAAAAAGGTTGTGTGTACACCAGAAGTATATTGCCCCTGGGTTAAAAAAAATTATGAGCACATCTCTAACCACAGTAACCTGAGAATAAATTGTATAAGAAAAGCTTTTCAATCAAGAAAAATATTTCTATCCAGGCGTGGTGGCACACGCTTGTAATCCCTGTGCTTGGGAGGCAGAGACAGGAGGATCCCGCAGGTTCGAAGCCAGCCACACTGGCTTCAGAGACCCTGTTTCCAAATAAAAATATAAAAATAGGTCTGGGAGTGAAGCCTGGAGATAGAAGGGTTTCCAGGAACCCCAGTATCACCAAAAAAGAAAAAAGAAAGAAAGAAAAGAAAAATATTTCTAGTTATAATTAATCCAGTTATCATTTTAATTTAGTTTAAATTTTTTAAAGAAATGTCACGCAGATGACGCTCACTTGGAGACCCTCCTGCTTGGCACTCACCTCTCCAGTTAGGGTGGCAGCTGGGTCCATTAGCTTGGCCCTTTGGTGGGATGAGAAGAGAATTCAGAAGAAAGGTTCTGTTGAAGACAAAGTACAATTGCGCTCGCCATTAGGAATCTGACGGCAATGATCGCGACAGCTCGCATGGGGAATTGTGACCCACCGCAATTTATTGTATCCTTCAACTTCCTCCCTCTCTTCTCTATCAGAACTGCTCACGATGCAGGTGCCGGCTGGGAGGAGAGGTCTCCCCCATACGTTGCAAACTGAATCCTGACTATATTGGCAGTGTCAGACAAGGGCTCAGAGAGTGGGCCTGGAGCCTTCTCCCACAAGAGACCCTGGGAAACACAGAAAGTAATGGGGCAGGAGAGACAGACCGACAGACAAAGATGGCTCCCAGACCCAAACAGCTCCTTCTCAACTGGTCAGCTAAAGTCCTCAACATTAAAGCCATCCCCTTCTGAGTCACGAGTACCCAAAAGGTACCTTTGGGGCATATTTGAGGTGTGCGTTGCCTAAGAGGTAATATATTAATGCACCGGTACATTTATTAGCACCTTAAAACAGAGTGTTCACACAGAGGAGCACGTGTGTTGTTCTGGACCTGGGGAGCCAGGACTGACTATCCAGGGAAGCACAGTGAAGAGTGGGTTAAATCTGGACCACAGACGATCACTGCCTAAGGATTCTACAGAGCGGGAGAGAGGACAGATGATGCCAACTTCCATCCCCAGAGCAGAGGAGCTAAAGCCAAAGGAGAGAGGGTTTTGAGAGTTAAGGATGAACGCACCCAGTACTGAAGCCCGGCTGTACATTACAATCACTGTGAAGCTGAAAAGAAATGCCTAGGCCTATCCCCAAGAGGGTCTGAGTGAACGTCTCTTGAATGCGACCTGGACCATGGTTTGTTTTGTTTTGTTTTGTTTTGTTTTGTTTTGTGGTGCTGAGGATTGAACCCAGGGGCATTCTACCTCTGAGCTCTACCCTCTCACCCAAATTTTTTGTTGTTTTTTGTTTTGAAGTAAGGGCTCTTTAGGTTGCTGGGAGTTTCGCTACCTTTGACAAGAGTCCTTGAACCTGCAATGCTCCCGTTTCCGCCTCCCAAGTGCTGGGATTGCAGGCGTGCTCCACATCCCCCAGCTGACCATGGTATTTTTTAAAAAGTGCTCCCCAAGTGTTTCTCATGTGTAGCCAGCACTGAAAACCACAAACACAATGGACAACTGATAATAAATACTGAGCATCATTCTGACTTATTCAACTAGAAACAAAGATAAGTGGGCAAAATGACGTAGCGTCTGTAGCACTGAAGGGCAGAATTTGCCTATGGTGGCCTGAATGGGTCAATCCTGAAAAGATACCCGAAAAGGAAACGTGGCCAGGTGCGGTGGCACATGCCTGGAATCCCAGTCCTGGGGAGGCTGAGACAAGAGGATTGCGCATTCAAGGCTAATGTAACTGAGCAAGATCCTGTTTCAAAATAAAATATTAAAAATAGAGTTGGAGATAGAGGTTCAAGGTAGAATGCCCCTACATTCATCCCCATTGCCTCAAAAAATATATATGAACAGTGATACACCAGAAGGGATGGTGACACTGTTCTAAGAGCATCATGGCCAAGAACACCAGCAGCAGGAGAGTGTTTAAATCAGGTGCAGTGTTTGGAAGCAGTATTTTCAATGCGAGGAATCTTCCACACGGCTCTAGTGAAGGCATCTTATTGTGACTGGACATTAGATTCACTTAGGGAGTTTGCCAAGCTCCCCAAACCCACGCCAGTGCAGACCCATCAATTTAGGGGTGGGACTCAAGAGACACCACTGTTGGATGCTTCTCGGGTGAATCTCGTGTATATCTGAGGATGAGAACTACTGCTTCAGGTCACCTCTAAGGTCTGGTCTTAGTAAATCTGCTAAGGTCTGGTCTTAGTAATTCTAGCGTTTTTTTTTAAGCTGGATAAAACATAACTAGGGGAGTCAGAAATCTCTCAGATAAGGAGACCAAGGATTAACAACAGGATCAACACTTAGGTAAGAGGTTATTTAAGTCAAGTATGCTGGTAGGAGGCCATATTTATAATGCTGGGATTCTCGCAGGTGGCTTTAGATGAAGGTATTTCATCTGTTCATGTACAGCCACATCACCTGGGGAAATACCAAACTCCAAACCCAAGGCACAGTGCAGACCCATTGAAATAGGATCCCCAGAGGTGCGAGCCAGGTGACACCAATCATTGCTAGAGTCTAGTCTCAGTAAATCTGGCCGCTATTGTTGTTCAAGATAGAAGAGAAGCTGGGTGTGGTGGGCACGCTTGTAATCCCTGCATTCAGGAGGCTGAGACAGGAGGATCGCGGTTTACGGACAGCCTCAGCTACTTAGTGAGGCCCTCTGCAACTCAGTGAGACCCTGTTTGAAAATAAAGGATAAAAATAGGGCTGGGAGTGTAGCTCAGAGGTAGAATCCCCCTGGGTTCCATCCCCAGTATTGCAAAAAAAAAAAAAAAAATAGAAGGGATATAGAGAAGTGGGAAATCTCCCAGGTATGAAGACCAAAGATTAATAACAGGATCAACAGTTAGGTAGGGGTAAGGGAATAGAAAAGAAAAAAAGAAAGAAAAGAAGAGAGGGAATAGCAAAGTCAAAAGAATGGAAAGACAAGAAGAGGGAGGGGCGATCCTGCTCCCCAGGGTCTCAGGTGTCCAGTCCTGGAGGGATCCACACACACACAGGCAGACCCGCAGCACCAGCCACAAGTGACAGGCAGAGTGTATGCTCTCAAATACTAGCCTGGAAAACTCTTCTATCTATCTATCTATCTATCTATCTATCTATCTATCTATCTATATCTATCATCTATCTATCATCTATCTATCTATCTATCTATCTATCTATCTATCTATCTATCTATCTATCTATCTATCTATATTTTGGTACTGGGCCAAAACTCAGGCAAATTCTACCTCCAGTCTATACACCTAGCCCTATACACCTCAATTCCCTACTGGGAATTGAACCCAAGGGCATTCTACTTCCAAGATACAACCCCCCCCCCGCCCTACTTTTTTATTCTTTATTTTAAAACAGGGTCTCACTAAATTGTGAGGGCCTTGCTAGGTTGCTGAGGCTGGCCGTGAACCTGCGATCCTCCTGCCTCAGCCTCCCTAGTACTGGGATGATAGGTGGGCGGCACCACCGCGCCTGGCTTCGCCTCTTCTCTGGATGCCAGGTATGTTTCTTAAATTAACCCTGAGTCCCGTTTGCTGCCATTTAAAAATTGCCAGTTTTAGCCGGGCGTGGTAGCGCACGCTTGTAATCCCCGCGCTTGGGAGGCGGAGAAAGGAGGATCGCACTGGTTCCGAGCCAGCCTCGCTGGCTTAAGAGACCCTGTTTCAAAAAAAAAAAAAAAATAGGTCTGAGTGTAGCCCGGAGGTAGAAGGGCTTCCAGGAACCCCAGTACCACCAAAAAAAAAAAAAAAAAAAAGTATCTTTCCAAAGGGGTTGAATTCAGAGAAATACAGCAACATATGCATACCTATGTTCATAGCAGCACAATTTGTAATAGCCAAAATATGGAACCAACCCAGATCACCATCAACAGATGAATGGATAGCAAAACTGTGGGAAATACACACAATGGAATTCTATTCAGCCATAAAGAAGAACAAAATTATATCATTTGCAAGAAGATGGAAAGCCCTGGAGAGCATCATGTTAAGTGAGATCAGCCAAGCACAGAAGGAGAAGATACACATGTTTCCTCTAATATGCCCAAACTAGAAAACACAAAGGATACCAGTAGGACCCCAGATAGTAGAGGGGAAATACTAGCTAAGTTTTAATGGAAAGATAGGAGAGGAGAAAGGCCGATCTGGATTAATGAGGGTCTACACCTGAACATGTGTAAAATTATGAATAAGACATGGTTAACCTGGACAACCATTGGTGGGGGGGGGGGAAGGGGGCGGGGGAAAGAGGGCACCAAATATAGTATAAATGTATACTACTTATGTTCAATAAAAAATTGTTTAAAAAATTGCCAGTTTTTCCCTCATTCCGAACAACCTGGCATGACAATAAATGATTTCTAAGCTCTAAAAGGTATGTTAATGGGCACGTCACTGTTCAGCCCGCTACGTAATAATGAAACTTCTCTTCCACGGCCCTGAACTGGCCCCAGCCTTCTGAACCCCAGTGACCACGGCAACAGGTCCTTCTTGATCAGGGAGTTCTCTGTCCGGTCGGAATGGTCTCCCTGCAGTGTTCTTACTTTGGCTCTGTCGCCGCTGTCTGGGGTGGTAGAGAACGAGAGGGCTTGGGGACCTCAGGCCTCTCAGCGGTCATTTTTGCTTATCACCTGCTCCCCTAAACCTCCAGTATTTGCCCTCTGGTCACCGGCCTCCACCTGCATTTAAGCTACTTTTATTTCTTTGTATGTGGTCCTCAGGCTCCCGGAAGAAAGAGCTCAAATGGGCACTCGCTTGAGAAAAAATGCACCCCGAGGATTAACATGCTCGCGATCACTGCCGCTAAATCGTGTGACATGAAGGGGCCTGCGAGCGCTTTACCTCTGATATTCTGGAGATCCACTTCACAGAGTTCACGCGATCCTTTAAGGCTTCTCTTATCTGGATATTGAACAAAAAAAAGGGGGGTTAAGAACTCCAGGGTTATAAGACGCTCACACGTCTATGAGTACCGTGTGAACATCTGGGGACACGTGCTCACTGTTTTTCACTGGTCCTAAAAGTGTAGACTACGACTAGATACCACATTTTGTCAATTAGCCCTCTAGGGTCCTGTGACACTCTTGAGTACTTGCCCTTTACCTTTACACACATCTCTCTCTCTCTCTCTCTCTCTCCCTCCCTCTCTCTCTCTCTCTCTCTCTCTCTCTCTCTCTCTCTCTCTCTCTCCCTCTCTCTCTCTCTGTCTCTCTTGTGATACTGGGGATGAAACCCAGGGGCCTTCTGCCTCTGAGCTCCACCTCCAGACAGACTTCATATTTTGTTTGGGAACAGGGTCTAAGATGCTGAGAGCCTCACTAAGCCGCTGAGACTAGCTTTTAACTTGTGATCCTCCTGTCTCAGCCTCCCAAGTACTGGGATTACAAGTACGTGCCACCACACTGACTACCCTTCACATTTCAGTTTTAAATGGAAGAGGTTTTGACCTCCATGGCAGGTTCCATCTGGTTCTTCCCACATCTTGAGACACCTAACTAGCACTGCTACTCTAAGTAGTCCTGCCCCTGCTGCTTTGGCTACAAATGCTAATCATGGCATTAAGATGACCAAAACAACCCAGATGGTGGCGCACCCTTGTCATCCCAGCATCCATTCGAAAGACTGAGACCGGAGGGTCACAGTTCACAGACAGCCTCAGCTACTTAGCGAGGCCATTCACAACTCAGTGAGAGCCTGTTTCAAAACATAAAAAGACTAGCCGGGCGTGGTGGCGCACGCTTGTAATCCCCGCGCTTGGGAGGCGGAGACAGGAGGATCGCGCAGGTTCGAAGCCAGCCGCGCTGGCTTAAGAGACCCTGTTTCCAAATAAAAATCTAAAATAGGTCTGCGAGTGTAGCCCGGAGGTAGAAGGGCTTCCAGAAACCCCAGTACCACCAATAAATAAATAAATAAATAAATAAATAAATAAATAAATAAACAAACAAACAAACTAAAAATTAGGGCTGGGGGTGTGTAGTTCAGAGGTACAGTGCCCTTGGGTTCTATCCCCAGTACTGCAAAAAAAAAAAAAAAAAGATGACCAAAACACAGCCCTGGGGTATGAACTTTGATGTCTGATGCCTCGCAAGTTTTCCATGTGTTTTCACCTGTAAAATTAATTTTTTTTTCTTTACCATAAGCTAGTGAAGAAGGTAGGGAAGGCATCGTTGTCTCTGCACTCTGTGTGAGGAATCTGGGACTCATGAGTGTTAAGGAACTCACAACAGCACACAGCCAACACAGATGGTCCTGAATTGGTGATGGGTTGCACCCCAATAAGACTGTTATAAGTTGGTACCATCACAAGTCGAAGTTGCATTTAATTCACCCAGCCTACTGAACATCGTCACCTAGCAACACGGTGAAGCATGGGTTGTTCGCCATGGTGATCGCATGGCCAAATGGGATGGCCAACCATGGCTCACTGCCACTGCCCAGCCTGGTGAGAGAGCATCCTCCTGCATGGCGCTAGCCCAAGAAAAGAGCAAAATACAAAACAAAGTTTCTGTTGAATGCATATCACTTTTCATCACCATAAAGTGGAAAGTCGGTAAGTCAGAACTTTGTCATGATGGGGACCATCAATGCATAGGAATATTAACACTAATACTCTCCACCTCTGAGCAGTTTTTACTAGGTTGATGTGGAGTTTCTTTTTCACAAACCTTTGATATCAACTCAACAGTGGAATAGCCTCCATAGTTTAAGAAAACACACAACTCTTCAATGAAGATTTGTTCCATATCTGTTTTTGTTGCTTTATCTAAACTGCTATTGTCCTATTTTTTTTAATGGCTTCATTGAGCTGGGCAGGGTAGTGCACAATTGTAATCCCAGTACTTGGGAGGCTAAGACAGGAGGATCACAGGTTCCTGGCCAAACTCTGAAATTTAGTGAGATCCTGTTTCAAAATAAAGAATTTTGAAAGATAGGGCTGGGAGCTATAGCTCAGAGGTAGAATGCCCGAGGTTCAATCCCTGGGACCACACACACACACACACACACACACACACACACACACATACACACACACTCATACACACACATAATTTAATTGACAGAGGGTGTTTGCATCTATATCTAAAAAGGTTATTTGCTAGCCGGGCATGGTGGCACATGCTTGTAATCCCAGCATTTGGGAGGCTGAGACTGGAGGATCGCAGTTCACAGACAGCCTCAGCTACTTAGTGAGACCTTCTGCAACTCAGTGAGACCTAGTTTCAAAATAAAGAATAAAAAATAGGGCAGGGGGTATAGCTTGGAGGTCGAATGCCCCTGGGTTCCATCCCCAGACCCGCAAAAAAAAAAAAGGTTTATTTGCTTTGCTTTGTTTACTCTAAGAGATAGTGTAGCACAAATAATTGAGCTGACTCTTAATAAATGGTCTTTACAAGTAAACATTTCAGGGTTGAGGAGAAAAACAAGAAGAACAAGGGCAATCTCAGAAGCCTGAGGAAACACTTGATGTTTTGTTCATTTGTTTAATTTTCACCATTTACAACCTATCAATATCTGTCAGTACTTGAAGAATTCCCTTCCTTAAGCTCACTGCTGTTCAAGGTAGAAGTCAGAAACTGACTCCTTCAACCAATCTCACAGCTAAGATGCACCTCAAGATCTGGGCTCAGCCAATCAGGACCAAGGATGCGGAACAGCAGGGGCCAGTGGGCCCAGCAGGCAAGCTTGGAGTTGATCCCCCATGTAGTGGTAGCAGGAATTCTAGCCTAAGCATCGCTGCCTACAGTTGGCCTGTTGAGCTGGGGCATCTGCACCCAGTCAGACTGCTCCACAGTTCCTCTGCTGTGTGTGGATTGAAAGCCATTACTGAAATACAGCCTCTAAGCCAAGGAGAGCTCCTTCCAAAGATGGTACTGTGAGAAGCAGCAAATCCCTTTTCTGCCTCAATGAAGCATAGTGGGTTTCTGTACAGATCTTGAGCAAGCTACTGAATTGCTCTGAGTCTGTTTCCTCATCTGTAAAATTGAAATGGTAACACCCAAGATGGCTTTAAGGATAAGAGTTCAGGAGCATAAAATTCTTAACCCCAAAAGAGCTTGAAAGGTGGGAGATATTCCTTTCATCAAAACAAATAATGATGTTCTGTTCAAGTGTCTGAATAAATAATTGAGGTGAAAGATTCTAGATAAGTGGTCTTTACAAGTGAGCGTATCAGGACCAAGTGCTGGTAACACAGAAAAACACAAGAAGAATTTATATATGGTACCTTAGGATCCAGGATTGTTCCAAACACCAGGATGAAAAAACCCTGTAAAGATGGAGAAGGGAAGAAGAGCCATTTATAAAATAATGGTGATGGTAACAACAACAAACATCAGTATTCATCTTGCAGTTGCTATTTTGATCAAAGAAAATATTTTTATTCAGTGTTTTCAATTCCTATTTTAAGATTACAACTCCTAGGTCCACTAATTTGACAAGTATGAACTGAATGTCTTCCATGGACCACCTACAGTTCCAGACACTTGGGATTCCTCAGTGACCCGAACAAGTTCCCTGCTTCATACAGGAATACTTTAGAGACTTCTTGTAAGGTGAGCAAAATAAAAGTGTTTTGCCTTTAACAGGAGCTGTTCCCCTCATCAGAATATAATGACTCAAGAAAGTGCCAGAGGATTTCTTTGCTGCACAGAAGCTTTTTGATCTAATTTCTAGGTCTTCTATCTTGAGCTGACTCTTGTGTAAAGTGAGAGGTTGGGTTTAATTCCATTCTTCTATGAATGGATAACCAAGAAGGAAGGAGACTTGATCATGAAAAGAGTTAAAATAGTGTTATATACATATATGAAATTATTAATACTAATATCAATAGCATGTACAGGGAAGAGGAAGAAGCGTGTGAGACCAGGAGAGAAATACTCCAAATGGTATGTGCATGTATGCTTCCATTACTCTAAACCTCATCATGATATACAACTATAATGCACCAATAAAAATATATTTTTAAAAAAGAGTCAGAGGAGAGGTTAGGTAAGAGACAGCCCGCTTGCATCCTGAACAAGAACTCATGAAAGAAAACTTTGACAACAAAGAACAAAAGTAGTTACGCTCAGCTTCCCGTGACATCCTCAAACTCCTGCTCCCATCCACAGTGAAAAACATTATAAAACTTACAAAGAAAAAAATCAAGTATATGCACTCTCAGAAAAATGAATAGTCCATAAGATAGATTGAGTTTCGATAAGCTCTTCTGTCTTGTACCATCCATACAAAGCAAGAGCCCGTAGCCCCTCACTGAAGCAAGGTAGCAGTGTTGGGAGCCTGGAGTGAGGCCTTGGAGATTACATATGGCTCTCTCCTCCCTTTGCTCGCTCTCTCTGCTCCTGGCCTCTACAGCGTGAGCAGAGCCTAGCACTCCCCCTCCCTTTGCTTCCACTGTCATGCCTGAGCTCTGCAGACCTGGCCTGATATGAGCTGAACCTCTAAGTCTCCAAAAACTGTGAGCAAACAAATTTCCTTTCCTCTAAGTTGTGTGGTCAGTCATTTTGTGTTATGCCAGTGAGGATGTCGACTGAGAAAGACCCCATAAAACCAAAAGTAGACCTTTTTTTTTGCAGCTATAGTCCATTTGAGTTTCTTACTTCTTTTTCCACATACATTGGCATAAGGCCACCCTGCAGGAAGGAAGGACAGGGAGTAGTCCCATTTGACAAATAAGGAAAAAGAAACTCAGAGTTTCAACCTTCTAAATGTGATAGTGACATTCATTAGACAAAATTTTTCTTGAAAAGTTCAATTATTATGGTCACGGATTAAAAGTGGAAGTAAGATATTGACTTACTTAGACATCCTTGTTAAGTTACTCCAGTTTTGTCAGTGAATATGATCACACCCATACCTGTTAAGGCTCATGGGTTTAACACAGCTGGCACCAAAAGTATGCTGCAGCCAGTTGTTCATCAGTGAGAACACCCACCCTACAGTTACCACATCTGGTTAAAGTTCATCTGCTCTTTAGAGGAATATTTCTCTATTGAATATTTATAGCTCTATAGATGCAGGGTGAATAATAAAGTTAAATAAAGAGAAAACCTTCTCTCCTATGATTTTAAATTCCTTTGGGTTGGCCTATTTATACTGGCGTTCATAACATTTAGCATAATGATTTGCACAAATTAAATACTCAATAAATGTGGCATATCTGAATTTGAGTGTGTGTTTGATAACTTTATTATCCACCCTGCATCTGTACAGCCATAAATATTCAATAGAGAAATATTCCATTAACATGGCTTTTCATTTGTTTATGCCACTTTCAGGAAAATAACGTAAAATATCATTCATAAGATTTGGATAGAAAATTAGTCATAAGGATTACGATCTGATGGAGAAGAGATGAGAGCATATACATACAAAGAATTCATTAGTAACATCTTCTTTGCATTTCTTTTAATAGAACACATTGGGTTCTCCCAGGTTTTGGTATATGTGCTTTTCTTTCTCTCCTACCAAAACAGGTATAAGTGGTCCCCAAACCTCACCCAGACCAGAATTGCCCTCAGTAACTAAATACAGGAGAGGATGCCAACCAGATGTTACAGTAGACAGCCAGGACAGCTGCTGACTGCATCATAGTAACTTCATAGAGAAAGGATGGTTGAGCATTGAACAGTAGAGATAGTGCCATGGGGCTAGGACCAGGCAATCTTTAGAAGGGCCTTTGTACATCTTTTGGGCCTCCCGGACATTTCAGAACCTCTCTTTCCCTGCCCCATCAACCTTGGCTAACCCTCCTCTCTTCTCACCCTGCTGCTCTGCTTCTCTGGCTGCTTCCTGTCCAGGTGACCGCCTCCACCGCCGTGCAGCCGAGACTGTCCATCCTCTGCTCCCTTGCTGGGTAGCCACGGGACTCCCTGACCCACTGATACATTGCTAAGTAGCAACACCCGACTCCTGGTCTGTAGCATCGGCCCACCTCTACCTGCAATGATCAAAGCCAGCAATGCTGGATTTCATTCTTCTAACGTGGAGTTAGAAGACATGGACAGCAGCGCACCGCTATTCAGTGTTCCCACCATACAAGTGCAGTAGACCTCAGAGCAGAGTAAAGGTAGACAGGCAATTAGGAAGTGATTTGTTTTGAAGATGTACAATCTTTGTTCTTAGTTTATTTCACTGTGACTATAGCATTTAATTTTTACTGATGACTGTGTTTACGAGGAGCTCACAAACTTCCGGAAAATATAGCAGTCATCTCCCATGAACCAGTACAAGCCAGCTCCGGCCCAGCACTGCCCTCTGCCTGCCAGAGGGCCTGCCCCTCACCCACACCCACTCATAGCTCCCCAGTGCCTCTGCAGCACGGGCTTCTCAGTGAGCCCAACCTGCTCCTTCCCAGGAGGCCGGGCACTGACTGAACGGCTCACACAGGGCTGGGTGCATGTGTGCCCCTTGGATAGAATGGCCCTGGGTTCAATCCCCAGTAACACACACACACACACACACACACCCTGGGTAGAATAATATCCCTGGGTTCAATCCCCAGTAACACACACACACACACACACACACACACACACACACACACACACACACGTGTATATATAGCCCCTGGATAGCATGCCCCTGGGTTCAATCCCCAGTACCACACAAAAAAAAATTAGTTTCCAGCAGAGATGCAGAAAGCAAGGCACCCATTTTCTCCCCAAGGCATCAAAGTCTTTATTGTAAAATGAAAAAAAAATTTATTTAATGTTTGAGAGGGAAAAATGGGTAGATATGTGGCTTAAAATCTCTTGTTAATTAGGTAAAAGTTGTTTGAGAAAGTCCTATGGGCTACTGTACACATTCAGAAAGGAAGAAATATTTTAGAAGTGTTTAGAAAAAATAAAAGCTTTCTTTTCAATTAGTTGCTCTGACATACTTAATATTCAGTATAAAAACTTTGGCTCTTTGATACACCATAACAGAAGAAAATATAGGAAAACAGAATTTTAATAAAGAAAAAATATTAAATATGAAATAATATGAAGGTAATAAAGAAACATACTTATATTTAGTAATCTGGTAAAATTGTGCATTTTTAAATGAGAAAGCTGAATAATAATTTACTATGCTATGTAAAATATATATGTAAAAATATATTTGTAGAAATTTGGAAAGGATACACATGAAATTGTAAACATTGTTGAATTTATGTGAGAGAAGGGAGAAGGGGATCTATATTTAATTCCACTTTGTGCCATGTGCTTTATTAGAATAAGGTGGTTTCCAATGGCAACTAAAAATTCTAAGTGGCAGAAAATATAGCAAATGTGAATATTTAATTACTCCAGTCATAAACCTAAGTTTTGGGGGAGCTGCAACTTGGCTTATTAGGGAGATGTCTATGTTTGATCATTTTAGTACCTGAAGCTTCTATTCAGCATTCTATTTCATTTTCCAAACACCTCTGTAAAGTAGAAATTATAACCATTTTTGGTATGAAGAAAATATGGTTAAAAACCTAAGAAAAGAGCCGGGCGTGGTGGCGCACGCTTGTAATCCCTGTGCTTGGGAGGCAGAGACAGGAGGATCGTGCAGGTTCGAAGCCAGCCGTGCTGGCTTGAGACCCTGTTTCCAAATAAAAAATATAAAATAGGTCTGGGAGTGTAGCCTGGAGGTAGAAGGGCTTCCAGGAACCCCAGTACCACACAAAAAAAAAAAAAGTTAAGAAAATATTCCAAGATCATGTTACCCATTATTAGTTAATGAGAAATTCTGAGTTCAAACCTAGGCCTCTCTGGAGCCAGAGGTTTATTTGTTTATTCAATATGCTATTCCATTATCTTTTTTTATGTGGGGAGAAATATTGAGGAATTGAACCTAGAGGCATTCTACCTCTGAGCTACACTTCCAGCCTTTTTTTTTTTTTTTTTTTTTTTTAGGTACTGGGGATGGAATTCCGGGGCATTCTACCTCAGAGCTATACCCACAGCCCTATTTTTTTTTAATTCTTTATTTTTTTAAAACAGGATCTCACTGAATTGCAAAGGGCCTCACTATGAAGCTGAGGCTGCCCGCGAACTGTGATCCTCCTGCCTCAGTCTCCCCAAATGCTGGGATTAAAAGCACGTGCCGCCATGCCCTGCTTTTATTTTTTATTCTGAAACAGAATCTCACTGAGTTGCAGAGGGGCTGGCTAAATGGCTGAGGCTGGTCATTGTCTTTTACATGATCTGATACCACAAACTCCTGATCGCCCTGGGCTGTCTGTGGACCATCTGGGCTTACCTGGAATGCGTTTAGCAGGGAGAAGATAATGTGGATGACCAGGGAGCCGCCACTGACGACCGTGGCTATTCCAAACCCCCAGGTCAGTCCCAGCAGTGGAGTGAGGATGGCGACATTCTTGCTGATTCTCACAATGGCTCTCACCTCGTGGAACATGGAACTGCTGATGGCGGCTCTCTGGGTCTTAATAATCACCAGCATCACTGTGATCAGATTTATTACCACGATGGCCAGAGCCGGGACCACAAAGGCCAGGAGGGCCTTGGTCATGTTCCAGTTGAGCCAGCAGGCACCCGGCCGCAGGTAACCTCTGTCGGGCTCAGTGGCCGCAACTGTAATAACAGCAATGACCAAAGGGCACCCATAGCCCACTGAGAAGAGACAGGCCACCAGGACTGACTTGGCCAGGGTATGGAAGACAATCAGGATCCCATAGAGGATGAGGAGCGCCTTGGCGAGCATCCAGAAAAACACAGAGAGGTAAAAGAAATGAACGAAAAAGGTTGCGGCCACACACCCACCGTGGCGTGTCGGCGGGCCGCTGAGGAAGGAAGCCACGATGAACCACACATCAGCCATCAGTAAGGTGGCCGCGATGTTCGCAATGCACAGGTGCCGTAAGTAGGAGATCTCTGTCTTCGTCACTTGACTCCAGACCAGGGCCTCAATGGACAAACAAAGGATCAGGCTGAAAATCGAAATGCCCAGGCCAATGTATGTGATGTAAACCAGAACCGGGCTCTTCAAGGTGTAGGGTGACATAAGAATTGAGAACGAGGTAAACAGCTTGCTTGGCCGACATTTGCAAACAGCTTGCTGGGTATTTTCTTGAATCTTTTCACAGGCCTGCTGGTCCCATCTGCTCTCCAGGGGATGCCAGCCAACACACTGGGTCTGCCTCTCCTCTGACTTACTGATCTTTTCGAAAATCAGTGAGATTCGTTCAAGTTCCTTGGGCAAGATGACGGACAGAACAAGCCCATTCACGGTGACATTCTCCAAAAGACTGGCTTCCAAGATGGCCCCAAGGGTTGGAAATGCAATGCTGATGAGCCGAGAAGGAGCTGACATCTTCTGAAGTTCATCTGGACTGATCAACACCCTCCCTGTGACTTCTTTGCTGGTGTCATTAACTCTCATTGAAAATGTGAAATTCTTCCCAGCGTTGTCTCCAGATAGGATGGTAGCCATGGTGTGAATAAAGGTGTCTGCTATGTCAATGGGATGTGTGTTTACAAAAAGCTTCCTCGCAAAGGAATTGACCGAGTGCAGCAGGACACAGCTGCTGTTTCTGTCGGGAATGAAGGTCCAGTTTGAAATGCTTTCGCTGTTAAGAATGTGGTTGGCCATGGTGCTGTAACTCTGCCAAGAAAGAGGTAGCATTAGTACTGAGCCACTCTCTGGAATGGCCAATACACTCCAGATTCACTTTTACAAAGTGTGGTTCTCCAGCCAGCAGCGTGGGGATCCCCTGACAACCTCTTAGAGATCTAGACTCTCGAGACTCACCCCAGACTTAATAAGTCAGAATTGACACCTTAGTGAGCTCCCCAGGAGTGCTGCACGCACAGTGACGTGTGAGATAGAGGATGAGGAGATGGGAGGAGAGTCTCCCCCCGTGCCCTCCCTGCATTCTTGCAGTGCCTTTGCCTTTTTGTGAGACAGGCAGCTGGGCAGCTTTTGGATGCTCATTTCCTTCTTCGGTTCCACTTCACACCTGACCCAAACCATCCTTGTTTACCCCTCCAGCATACCTACCCATCACATACAGAACCTTCTAAAATCCCAGCCGGATTGCAGGAAGCTCTACAGGAGGATGCTAAGTGGAAAACTGACCCTAGAGGCTGAATCTACTGTTTACCATCCTCTGCTTCAAACATCAAAAACAAAAGAAATGGACCTAGTTCCATTTCTACAAAGGGTAGGTATGGCCTGCTTTGATTTGTTTTGTTTGGAGGGGAAAGGTTGGCATTTAATTCTTCTCCATCTTAACCAACTTGCTCTAAGTCATAAAGAAAAGTAAGAGAAAGCGCTGTATCTCTCTCTCTATCTCTATCTCTATCTCTATCTCTATCTCTATCTCTATCTCTCTCCAGGACCTAGAACAATTCTTAGAGGTTTTCAGTAGCCACAATACATGCTGGGAAAACACACTCCAGTTTCTACTTCAGTACCAAGTTGGTAGTCTCTACAATATTTGTTTTATTTGTAGCATTCTCTACAATATTTGATTTAATGTGTCTGGATTTTTTCCTTTCATTTATTTTTTTCTTCATTAAAGATTGAATACTAGCGCCGGGCGTGGTGGTTCACGCTTGTAATCCCCGCACTTGAGAGGCGGAGACAGGAGGATCGCACAGGTTCGAAGACAGACTTGCTGGCTTAAGAAACCCTGTTTCCAAATAAAAATATGAAAAATAGGTGTCTAGGAGCATAGCCCAGAGATAGAAGGGTTTCCAGAAACCCCAGTACCACCAAAAAAAAAAAATTGAATACTGCTATAGACATTGAAAATATTGAGGAAAAAGACAAAGTTCCCATTCCCCAAGAAGCCCACAGAATTCTCCAACTCATCTGAACTCCTTTCCCATGGAGACAATGCCCTCCCAAATATTCAAGGCCACTCACCTGCATCTTTGCCTCATCAACACCTGTCAACAGAGCTGTTGATATGTTGTGTAAGAGCTGCACAATGACCGCGATGTTTCCTGGTATCCGGGGAGACTGCTGAATGTTTCTAATTACACAAGACAGATCTTTTGGACACTTTTGCATCAACATATCCGCTATGGTCTCAGACTTTCTATCAAATGCATGTATTTTTATATCTTCTCCAAATGTTTGAATAGTATACGGATTCTCCTAAGACATGGGCACAACAAAGGAATTTTTTATTATGTCATGTTTCTGTTAAATGTAAGAGCACTTTTACTAAAACTTAGGACGGCCTATGATATACAATTGCCTATTAGATAATAATTTTCCATTTCCAAACTCACATCTGCACTTGGAATAACTCGACTAACCCGAGTATACAAACCAAAAAATAAAAGTTTAACTGCCTATCTCTGAGCTGCTATCCCACCCCCAATGGCAAACCCTCTCCTTAACATTCCCCTTTAGACACCTTGTGTGTCTACAGAGAGAGCGAGAAAGAGAGAGAGAGAGAGAGGAGAGAGAAAGAGAAGAGAGAGAGAGAGAGACTGAATGTGTATCTTGTTTGTGGGTAAAGGGTTTGTAGGAATTTCTAGTGTAGTTTAAATTTATTTTTATTATTCTCAAGAGGCAAATCACGAGACACAGAAAACAGATATACTGAAAACAGAGATTCTGAAATAGACCTGGATGCAAGAACCAGGACACCAAGCTAGAAAAATGACTATAAACAGTGACAGATGATATCTCCCATAGACTCAGAGTATCAGCCCCACGTTTTAGAGTAGAAGTAGTAAATTATGAGCCCTGGGCGGCTGCCTGTTTTCTGTAAATAACATTTTACTGGATCTTCTTAGCTGGCTTATTTACTTCAATACTGTCTATAGCTGCTTTCGCCCTACATGAGAGAGTTGAGTAGTCGTAACAGAAACCATGGCCTGAAAGATTTACTGTGGAGCCCTTTTCAAAAAAAAGCTTGCTGATCCTTGTTTAAAAGGACCCCTTTCTGGTCTTCCTTCAAGTTGCCATTTCCATGAAAACTAGTCCATGAGCCTTGAAGAGATGTCTACACAGAGGCACCACTCGTGTTTCTAAACACAGGAGAAGCCCCATATTTAGGAATTGCATGGGCTGGGATGGATGATGCCGCTCGCCCCTGAGTCGGCCACCTGAGGAGGTGGCAGACGGACCCCTATTTTCAGAGTTATTGAGGCACAGCTCTAGCTAAGCACTGTCCTGGAGATATTGGCTGCAACCTGGGAAGGGAGGCAGGCAGAATGTATTTTATTTAGCAGTTTGTAAGCTTGAGTTAAAACACATAAATACTAAGGCGTAAAGTATGTGGGTCTCATGTCTATCTATCTTTGCTCAAGATCCTCAGATGTCAGAACTGGGCAGCTTCTTGGAGACTGTTCAGGGACTTCAGATATAATGCCCGCTCAATGCTCTCTAGAGACATGCACGAAGACAGAAGGTGGGGCTGTTCCTAAGACAAAAGAAATGCCGAAGAAAAGGGACCTTATGAAAAGTAGGATAGAAACCAGTACAGTAGTGAAAGGGACGGGGGGAGAGTGGAAATGAGAGGTAAGGAGAGGGAAAGAGGCTACGTAATGTTCTGTGTGTATGTGAATGTATCTCTGGGAATCTATCGTGTACAACTACAGTGCACCAATTTATAAAAGGACAAGGCTAAAACTAAGAAAGAAGGTGGAGCACAGCACACGCCTGTAATGTCAGTCCTTGGGAGGCTGAAACAAGAGGGTCGTAAGTTCAGAGTCAGCCCTCTCAGCCTACTGAGAACCCATTTCATAACAAAGAAGAAAAAGGACTGGGGGTGCTGCTCGCTGGCAGAATACTCCTTAGGTTCAATTTGCAGTATAATAAATAAATAGATATATAAAGATAAAAAAGAAATGCCAAAGCAGAGACTCTTGAAGGAATCAGGAGCTGAACTTCAGAAAAATAAAGTTCCTACCAAAAAGAAAGAGGAGAGAAGAAGAAGAAGAAGAAGAAGAAGAAGAAGAAGAAGAAGAAGAAGAAGAAGAAGAAGAAGAAGAGGAAGAGGAGGAGGAGGAGGAGAAAGAGGAGGAGGAGGAGGAAGAGGAGGAGGAGGAGGAGGAGGAGGAGGAGGAGGAGGAGGAGGAATAGCACTTGATCTCATTTTGTTTATTAGAATTTCATTAGTAAAAGAAGCCTGGCATCGTGGTACATTTCTGTAATTTCAGTATTTAGGAGACTGAGACAGGGTTGATGGTAGGTTCAAATCCAGCCTCAGCAACTTAGCAAGGCTCTCAGCAACCTAGTGAGATCCTGTTTCAAAACAAAACAAAATGAAAAAAAAAGACTAGAGTTGTAGCTCGAAGGTAAAATGCCCTGTGTACCACAAATCAATAATAATAATAATAATAATAATAATAATAATAATAATAATAAATTAGAAAACTATGTAATCTCTATCCTAAATGATCAAATTCCTTCATGTCATGTAAGGGTAGAAGAGACTAAAGTACAAACTTTCAGATGCTCAGAGTTAAGAGAGTAAGTAGAGAGGTGTTTATGTGGTCACAAAGGAGCAACCTGCTGCCGCCCTCCGTCTGCCCTCCCTCATATTTAAGGCAACCTGCATTGCTAATTTTAGGCTCCCCTTTTCCTCATAGAACCCACATGAGAGTCCACATTAGGAGAGACGAGGATGGTACCTCAAAGATGTTGAAGGCATTAAGAGTCCGGCAGGTGTCGGTGACTTTGTGCCATTTCTGTTTCCTGCATGCAAACCCCATGCTTCCTTCTGTGCCAGGAGGGCACGGATGACTGCAGCGGGCATTTTCTACACAGACACCATTGCACACACCTGGCAAAACAGAAGGTGTCCAGATCGAATGGAAAGGTCTCAGCTCTGGGCTGCAAGGGGCCAGTGACCGAGGCACCCCTGCAGCAAAGGCAAAGAAATCCTGGCCTTTCCTTTGCAAAGTGGCAGGAGATGGAAATAGATCAGTGGTCATCATAAATTTCAGCAACAAAATCCTATTGCTCCTGAATCTTATCCTGAACTCCGATCTATAAAATAGATAAAAAATGGAACTGGCTCAAGTTAAAGTGAGAAGGGGAGCCTGTGGGTCTATGCAGTGGATCTCTTTGTATCCACAGCAAGCCCAAGCCCTGAGGACCCAGAGGACCCAGGCCTTAGGACCCAGGAGCTCTCAGATAAGCTTCTTTGGATTTTACCCCCCTCCCCCATGTTCCCAAAGAAGCCCTCCAGCTCTGGAACTTTACATGTGAGTTCTCACAGATCTCTCTAGCCACTGCCTTGGTTTGAGTTAGCTCCATGCAAAAGATCTAAGGTAAAAACGTGTCAGGCCAGGATAGAGCAGAGGATGCTGGAAAGAAAGAGAACAGAGCTAGGGCCAAAGGCACAATTTAATATAAAGGAAAAAACCAGAGTCCAGATGTGAGCTGTCAAGGCGTCCCAACTGCAAGCCACGAGACAGAGACAGAGATCGCTCCTGTTACAACATTGGAATCCAACCTTCGGTGGGCTTAGGAGCTGATGTACCATGTGGCCTGGCAGACACTTTCACCTTGTTCTTGCTGGCAGCCTGGAAAAAGAAACCCAAATTCCTGTCAAAATGAGTTGCTGATATGCCAACCCAGTGGTTCTCTTTAGTCACAGATGAACAACCACGCCTGGCCCAGCCGTCATGATGGCGCGGCCACAGACGCTGAGCCAGGAGGTATGGCTCAGGACCTTTTTCTCCCACGGCGACTAGCGGGAGCCCTCCTCTTTCTCCAGCAAGAACAGCCTGCATCTGTCAGGAAATGTTACAAGCAGAGGTGGCTTTGCTGGGAAGTTCATGGACGCTTCCTTTGCTCCTGTGGACCCCTTTGCATCCTGGGAACAGGCACACATACCACATCCTTGATAGCACCAAGGGGGATGGCGTTTTTATAGTCAAGAGAAGAAAACCTTATTCCAGAAGAAGAGTCACAGTTCTCCTGCTTCACCAGGATGCTAAAATAGTATTCCTTAGAGTTCTGGAAGACTTTATAGATCCCCCAGTCAAATCCCCTTATTTTACAGAGAAGAAAATTGGGGCTCTGGTAGAGGAGGTGACATGTAAAGAGTTCCTCTCACAGCTAGAGCAGAACTTGGATCTTCTAATTCCTACAATACTGCTCTTTCCAAAAACCCAACCCATATCCGTGTGCAGCAGGCAAGAGACACGTGGCCAGAAGCATAGGTTTCTCGAGATGCTCAAAGCCCATCAGGTGGTGGTGGTTGTTGTTGTTGTTGTTGTTGTTGTTGTTTGGTATTGGAGATAGAACCCAAGTATTCTATCTCTGAGCTATACCCCCAGCCCTTTTGATTTTAATTTTGAAATACAGTCTCACTAGTTTGCGAAGGGTCTCACTAAGTTGCTGAGGCTGGCCTTGAATCTGCGATCGTCCTCTCTCTCTCAGCCTCCCACGGACGAGGATGACCAACATGTACCACTGCACCTGGCTCCAAAACCCGCCTGTGATAGGGCACGGTCTTCAGCACACCGTGCTCAGTGCATTCGGAAGTCAACAGCTCTAGACAATACGTAGTCCATTAAACAAACCCCAGGGCGGTCACGTTACATTACTCAGGCACATGGGCAGAAGGTCGTGGCGCGCTGTTTACAAGTTCTGAAGAATCTCCCCTAAGTGAAGGACTGGAATCACTTGCCCCCGCTAATTTTCCAAAGCGGGTCCCATGTGACTCTTCTCTGATCACTCTGTGTCCTTGCAAACCCGCAACCTGTTCAACCTGCCGAGCTGCCCGGGTGTGTGGCGGGAGACGAGAGAGCGCAGCCGGCTGCATGATGAAAGGCCCTCGGGAAGGCGATTCCCCCAGATCAAGAAAGACAAAGCCGGCCTCCCCTGCTCCACATTCTGTCTCATAAAAAATCGTAAATTGAAAAATGGAATTAAGGGGGAAATAGTGCAGAGAGACGCGACGTTGGAATACCTCCAGCAAAAAGTCTTCCAAAAAGCTTCTGACTTCTCCCCAAACCAGGTACTAGTTCAGTGTTGGGGGAAGGGGAGTTGTGGAGAAGGTTCCCAATCAAAGGGAAACTAATCAGAAAGTACCACAAATATTACTTGGAAAGATCTTCCAAAATCTCCCCACGCCCCTAAGGAGGCCCTTGATGAAAAGAAACGCGTTGAAATGGAAACAGGGGAAGTTGAGAGTCTGGAGACAGGTGTTCTCGCCCTGGCCCTTCAGCTGGGCAGGTGCGTACCCCGGCTGAATCACATTCTGCAACACTGGCCTCGTTTCCATCCTTAAAACACAGGGGTGCAGCGTCCCCAGCCAGTCTCAGAGCTGCTCTCCAGATCTTGTGATCCAGTACTCTTCCCAAGATGCTCAAAATGCTACCCACCCCTCAGCTCTATTTTAGCTTTTATTTTAAAACAGGATCTCACTAAGTTACCGCAGAGTGACCTCAAACCTTCGATCCTCCTGCCTCAGCCTCCCAAGTATTGGGATTACCCACATTTTATTTTAATTTATTATTTTACTGGAACTTTAGACATGTACCACCAGGCTGGGCTCCCATACATTATTTTAAATAAATAACTAATAGGTAAGTTAAAAATAGTATGAGGGGAAAGTATTCCACAAAACCTAAAACGGTCCGTTCCTGCAAACTCTACACAATTAGACTTTGCTTAAGCCTTGACTGTCTGGGCAGCTCTTGGCTCCTTCTAACCGCTCCTCCTACTCTGTATTTCTCGAGGGAGAGACGCCATTGCCACTTTGACTGGGATGATGGGTTACTGTGCCAAAACTGTATGGGGGTCCTGCCCACTCAATGCCGTTCGTAACTCCCAGTCACCCGGCAACTCTCACCACCCCGACATCTACAAGTCTCCCTTCCCCAGGAACTAGCACCGCCCTGGTTATGAGCAACAGTGGGCTTCACTGAGGACCATCGTTTCAGCCTCAATGCTGAAACAAGGAAAAATTTTTAAGGTCAATTTAAGCCTCACTTTAGAGCAAATTTTGGTAGGAAAAGTATGTGTAGCTAGCGACTAAACTGGATATTTGTTAACTGGAGTTGCAACTTCCTCTGGCTGGACCTCCTCTTCACCACCACCTCCTTCCACTGGGGTAACTGGATTGTCTCATCCGCTCTCCCCACCGGATCCTCCCCTGCCCCTTCCCCTCCCCTCTCCTTACCTGGCAGAGTGTCCTGCAAGACTCTGTGGGCAAGAGCAGCAGCAGACAGCACAGGAGCAGCACGCGAGTCATCGTCTTCCACGCAGATGACTTTCTCGCTAACAAATAAACAAAAAGGCCAAACGTCCCCAGTCTGCAGTGCCCACAGGTCGTGCCTCTGCGGACCATCGGCGGCCTAGGACCCGGCTCTGCCTCCAGCGCTGTCTACACAGCACTCTCTGCTCCAGGGCTGGAGTCCCTGTGGTCTCCCATCCTCTCTGCCAGGAGCCCGCAGGTGTGCGCACCAGCCCACACTGGGAGGCACAGGCGATGGTGAGCCATCCCTCACCCTACCTCACCATCCCTCACCCTACGCTGCTGGTTTGCATATCGCACCTAACAAGGGAATCCCTCCAAACAAAGCTCCTGCTCCCAGGACTTCACCTCTCCTCCCAGGGTATCAGAAACACCGGTCTGTGTTCAGGCAGCAGGAATGGCGGGAATGCACTTCGCTCTCTGGGTGAGGCAGGGCTGAGAAATGTGTAGGTGGCTGCTGCCGGAGGTGAGCTGGGTTCCTGTGGGTCAGCTCAGAGATCTGTCTTTTGAAAGACTGGACACGCCAGGCTTGTCCTCTTATACCTCCCGCCCAACTCTGGAACTGTATTTTCATAAGTAGGTAGCGATTTCTTCAAAACCGGTCTGCTGTTGTTAAGCCTACTAGGAAGGATGTTAAAACTTCACTCAGTGAAGGAAAAGGAAAGAGAGAAGAGAGGGAGAAGGGAGAGAAGAGAGGGAGGAGGGAGAGAAAAGAGGGAGGAGGGAGAGAAGAGAGGGAGGAAGGAGGGAAGGTCGGGGGAAGACCTGACTATTGCTATCAGGGTTTGTGCTCTACGTATTCATTAAGTTAATAATGTCGATATAAAATTCTAAAACTTTTCATCCTGAGCAAGGTCATCTTGGAAAGATATTTGATATCTTCTCCTCTAGATGAAAGGATCAAGAAGACCTGGTTGTCATCACAAAGTCTACAAGCTGTCAAAATAGTTGATAAAGCCGGGCGTGGTGGCGCACGCTTGTAATCCCCGTGCTTGGGAGGCAGAGACAGGAGGATCGCGCAGGTTCAAAGCCAGCCTCTCTGGCTTAAGTGACCCTGTTTCCAAATAAAAACATAATAATAGGTCTGGGAGTGTAGCCTGGAGGTATAAGGGTTCCATCCCTGGTACCACCAAGAAAAAAAAAATAGTTGATATTTGTTACTTGACCATTTCTTAACCAAAAGGAAACCTTTAGCTCAATGATGCGTAATTCTATAGCAAACATTTTATTGTCGTTATTTTATTTAATTATTTATTTAATTTATTTGTGGTACTAGGGATGGAACCCAGGGGCATTGTACCTCCAAGCTACACCTCCAGCCCTATTTTTTATTCTTTATTTTGAAAGAGGGTCTCACTGAGTTGCAAAGGCCCTCACTAAGCAGGCAAGGCTGGCCAAGAACCACGATTCTCTGATGTCAGCCTCCCAAATGCTGGGGTTACAAGCATGCACCACCACGCCCGGCCTTTATGTCATTATTTTAAAGACTAGGCAGAACTGATTTTTTTCAGTCATGTTTCCAGCTCTGAAAAATTAGTCTTGTTGAAGTTCCACTGCAATCCAATGATTGTTTAAAACATTTCGTGTTGCTTGTTTCGGCCTGGTTAATATCGCTTCTGCAAATCTATGGTTCTTGATCAAAGTATTGTTTCTCACGTTTAAACATATTTAGTAGCAACACAGATGGACACACAATTTCAAGTAAAACAGCTGCCGTTTTTCCATTCTTTATTCCAACCTAAGTCCCCCAAAGAGTTGTAAATCTCAACCCAAAAACCATCAAAGCGACCTATCACAAGTGCAATTACCACTGAGGGTAAAATCATCGGCACTAAAAGAAATGAGAGCCATTGATGAATTTGTGGATATAATTCTCATAAAAGCTGAGAATAAGTCTGTGCTATTTCTAATTTACTTTTAATGTTTCTCATCAGAAAGAATGTTTTATTCTCTTTACTAAAATCCATTTTGCAAATATTTTTAAAAATTATATGAAACAGTGAACTTCATAGAGACACTACCACATGGTCCAGAAACTCAAGGAGATTGTTTTTTAAAAGAAGTCAAATGAGCTACTGAATTCTACAAATCAAGATGAAAATCATCTTGGTTGCTTAAAATTTAGTGTTGTCGTATTGAAAATTTTTCATTATACTATTGTTTTACTTTACATTTTAAATATAGTAAAGTTTAATTTTATCAAAATATCCTTTGATTATGATTAAAGTCACATTTATTGTGTGTGTGTGTGGGGGGGGGGGTTACTGGTGATGAACCCAAAAGCATTCTACCTTCAAGCTACACTCCCAGCCCCATTTTATTTCTTACTTGGAGACAGAGTCTTGCTGGGTTAACAAGAGCCTCACTACTTGCTGAGGCTGTCCTTGAACCTGTGACCCTCCTGTCTCAGCCTCCCAAGTACTGTGATTACAGGAACGGGCCACCATGCCTGGCCAAAATCACATCTCCATGTACAAAACAAGCCATTGTGTTTACATGGGAATGACCTTCACTGGGCTGTGCGGTGTGACCTTTGTGAGAGCCCTGCTGCTACTCAAGGGCTCAAAACTTCTTAACATCATCCTACTATCAAGTCGACCTACTGAGAGAACTAGCCCAAACTTTGAATATTCTTTTCCCTGTTTGCGGCAACCATGCGACATAAGTTTTTAATTCCTTTTTACCTTATTTTTAAGTGTGTGTGTGTGTGTGTGTGTGTGTGTGTGTGTGTAGAAGGAGATGGAAATGAAGCCACTGCTGGTCCTGATGGCACAGACTGGTAATCCCAATACTTGGGAGGCTGAAACAGGGGAAATGCAGGTTCAAGGCCAATGTCAGCAATTTAGTGAGACATGCTTTCACATTTTTAAAAAACACCACGAGGGCCGGAGATGGAGCTCAGAGGCAGGCTACCCCTGGGTTCAATCCTGAGTACCAAAGAAGAAACAGAACAAGACACACAGGTATAGATAATTTCATAATCATCCCATCTAGACTACATGTTCCTGTTATCTACTGCTGGATTCCCAAGCCTTAAGAAAGTACTTAAGCTAATTTTCATGTTTATTTGACAACCAAAAATGGAGCCTCCTCCCCATTCTCAAGCAATGTACTAGCATCGAGAAATTAAACACCAATGGCTTCTTCCCCTTGGCCTCCTCCAGGAAGCCTCGGTGTAATGGGGTGTCTGATGCCTAAGGGGCTGGGACCCTGGATGGGCCTCGCTCCTTAGAGAGCACCGGAGGTGGTCAGAGCTGGTATAATCAACACGACAGAAAGTATTTCAAATTTCCGGATTCCACAAACGACTCTCATCTCGTTGGCAATCTAATTATAAAAGATATCTTCCTATCTACATCAAAATCCTCCATCCCGAAGCCATCCAGTTGACCAGCAGCAGGCACAGCTCACGGGTGTAAAAAGGCGCAGAAAGAAAATGTGCGAGCCACATGCTGTGATGTGTTTTGGTGCACAGCTCCTTCAGAAACAAGCATTTGGTAATTGGAAAATACATATGTGCACACGCACGCACGCACACACACACACACACACACACACACACACACACGCACGCAAGAGATGAGCAGCTTTATAGGGTGATCTTTGGGGGAGATTTATAACCTGAGCTCTTCCACCTTGATTAATGAAAAAGTAAGCATCGGAAAAGCATGTGCAAATCGTAGAGCTCAAACGAGTAAACAAAACTCCAGACAGAATTTTATTGTCCAACCAGGGATATTCCTATCACCAGCTTTGTCAGCGGACAGTCTGTGGCTAGTACTTGCATAATTAGGTTTTGTAATGAATCGCTGAGGTTTCTAATGAGATTCCAAAAACGACTCTCAAAGTTCCCAGGCAGACTGTGGGCACAGGCTTCGTGATCTCAGGGTGGACGATTCTAGCGCGTGGGTCATTAAGCCACCAAGGTCAGTCACCCTTAGTCAGTCCGTGGCCACGGCATCCCTCCTGCCTGAATGCAGCCATTACGGAGGGGCAGAGAAGAACAGCTGTCTATTTACTCTGCATCAGGGACCATCCACACTAGCTCTTTCAAGGCCTTCAAATAACTCTGTGCTACTGAGATGACTTCTATAATTTTCCAATGTGAAGAAATTACAAGCTGCCTGATCTCCAATTACTAGCCAGCATATGGAGGCTTAAAGCCGGGTCACGTATTTATTTATTTATTTTTTAGAATGTCATGTGGTTTTTCTAAAATAAGAAAGAGCTGAGCTTTGTGTAGATTTAATTCTTTCAGAGCATTCCACAGATAACTTTCATCCTGATAGTATAATGATTGTATAAGGAAGATAGAGGAGGTAAGATTTCTCTCTCTTCTATCAGAGGGGAACTTGTGGCTCAGATATTAAGTGGCTTTCCTGAGGTCACATCCTAAGTTATTGGAAGGTTCTTTTGGGACACCTGATCCAGGACTGAGATTGTTCCTTGGTCTATACAGGGAAATGGTGCCAGGACTTTCCTTGGGTACCAAATTTAGGGATTCTCAAATGTCTGATAAAACATGGCATAGTATTTGTATATAACCCATGTCACATTCTCTCTTATACCTTAAATCATTTCTAGATTACTTATAATAATTATTTATTTTGGTGGTATTGGGGTTCCTTCTACCTCCGGGCTACACTCCCAGACCTATTTTTTTTTTTTTTTTTTTTTTTGAAACAGGGTCTCTTAAACCAGCGGGGCTGGCTCCGAACCAGCGCGCTCCTCCTGTCTCCGCCTCCCAAGCGCGGGGATTACAAGCGTGCACCACCACGCCCGGCTACTTATAATAATACGGTATAAATACTATGTGAATAGCTGTTACTTACGGAACAATTATAAAAAAAATGTCTATACATGCAACATATATATATTGATCCTTAGTTGAATGTACAGATATGGAACTCATGAACACGGATGGCTGACTGTATGTTATTCCGATTGTGTCTCCTTTCTGTCCTCATTGGAAATGGAAAGTGTTGATTATCGTCCCCAGCAAAACCTTGAATGCCGGTACTTTTATCATCTCAGGTAACTACCGGCAGGGATTTCCTAGAGGCTGCATCTCCAAAGGCAGAAAGTAGAAGCCTAGACTCAGGTCAATCGGGCAAATGCGTGGAGGCAAAAGGATGGCTCTTCACGCCCAAACCACGCCCACCTGCTCATATGCTTGGACCAGCCTTCGGTTTTCTCCATAAGCCCGGTTCGCTGAGCTTTAAGTCGTTTTTATTGATTCCTCTGAGCCTGGGCCAGTTTTTCTACACCAGTTCTGAGTCAGATATTTTCCTCTTTATGTATGCGGTGCTGAAAGGCGAGGGAGGACTCCCTCCTGAAATGCAAACATGCAAGACAGAGCATGTGCAGACGCCCCAGTGCCTGCCGGGCGCGCCCCGAAAATCATGCAGCCCGTGAGTCACCGCAAAACCCAAGAGAACTGCATCTGACAGTCAGATGCTGCCCAGATAGAGACGACAAAAATAAACAAGATGTGGAAGGGAGCTCTAAACGACTCGTGAATGCAAACTTAGAGCAACACTTGCGGTGCTTCTGGACTCTCGGAGAAATGACTTGAGCAGAAAACAGCCTTATGTTTGAGTGTGCTGGTGCCCATATATCTACAAGTGTGTAAACAGGTGATATGCCAAAGGACAATAAAGCAGATATAAATTATATCAAGTCTCTACAAAGGAATATTATGTAAGCATTAGAAACAAATGTATTAAGAGCTTTAAAAAGGCATTAAGATGGCATAGCAGAAGCCAGGCGTGGTGGCCGCGCTTGTAATCCCAGCATTCGGGAGGCTGAGACCGGAGGATCGCGGTTTACGGCCAGCCTCAGCTACTTAGTGAGGCCCCTGGCAACTCGGTGAGACCCTGTTTCAAAATAAAGAATAAAAAATAGGACTGAGGGTGTTGCTCAGATGTAGGATGCCCCTGGGTTCCATCCTCAGTACTGAAAAAAAGAAGATGAGATAGCAGTATAAGTGTGTGTGTGTGTGTGTGTGTGTGTGTGTGTGTGTGTGTGTGTGTGTTTTACTGGGTATGGAACCCAGAAACATTCTACCTCCGACTACACCCCCAGCCTGATTTTATTCTTTCATTTTGAAACAAGGCCTCACTAAGTTGCTAAGGCTGGCCACCAACCTTCGGTCCTCCTTCCTCAGCCTCCCAAGTACTGGCACTGGAAGCATGCGCCACCACACTTGACTTATAAATTTTTGATATTACTAGGAAAACAGTCAAGGAGCTTCTCGACGCCTATTCAGAGGGAAACACTGCTAGGCTTTTGCATACATCTAGAAATGAATCCGAATATATCTAGCCCCTAACAAAATACCGAAAGCCAGCAATTTCTTTCTAATTGCAATCCAATCAGTAAAGTGGCCAGCCTTAACGGTGCAATTTGAAAAAAGGAAAAAAACTAAAAACTCTGAAATGACGTAGGATGCAACTGGCAGAGCGCAGCTCCTAAAGTTCCTTCTTTTTCTCCCCCTGCTCCCTTAGCCAATCCACGGAGCAGAAAGAATCTTCAGAAATGTCGCCACTGCCCAGAAGTCGAGAGGGGAGCAAAATGTGGCAGTCTTTTTATTTATCCTCATCTGAATCTGCTGTAACAGAACGCCACAGACCAGGCACTTTACAAAGAAAAGAAGCTTCTCTGAGTCCGGGTTCTGGGATGGGGAGTCAGTAATCCCGGCGCTGCTTCTGGAGAGGCCGTGGGCCGCGACATGATAAAGCGGGGCCAGGGCCATGTGCACGTATGCCGACTTCACTGTGAATTCCAGCATGCTGTGAGACTGTAAGGCACCGGTAAATATATAAAAATAATAACAGGTGGAAGAATGTGCGAACCCAAGAGAGACAGAACAATCAGACTGAACTCTCCTTTTATCTGGAGCCCATTTCCACTAGAACCAACGCTCCCCCTGCGTTAATGGCCTTAATCCTGAAGGCAGAGCCCTCCTCACCTAAGCACCTCCTAAAATCCTCCCCTTGACACTGTTTCAAGGGCCATCAGACAAGCTCACCACACTCTGGAGGAGGGAGGTACCACACCATGCCATCATCCACACTGAAGATCTTAGAACTGGATGTTGGGGAGAGAGAGAGAGAAAAGGCTGCCTCCCTCTGGTGGAAGCAGAGATGGCGAGGCTTCACCCAGAAGAAGAAACAATCCCGAGCCTGATGACATCTGCCATTGGGGTGGACAAGCCACAGAAATGGAGGAAATTCTGGCACCACGCCTCTAACAGAATCTCAGTATCAGAGAGCCCAGCCCAGGCGAGCGGGTTGCTCTCCATATCTTTCTGCCCTTCATCAGTTGTTCTCTGTCCTTCTCCATCCTACTCTTTGCCCCCAAGAAACAGACCTCTGTAGACTGTTGCCTTTGACACCAGGGTTCTTCCAATGGGAGTCTCTGGCAGAGAGTGGGAAGACAGGGCATCCGTGGTCCTCATCCCCCCATAGACAGAATCCTCCAAATGAATACTTTTCTCTGGCTATAATCCCTATTAGGAATTTTCTCTTTCTTTTCCTTTTTTTCTCTTCTTTTTTTAATTGTACTGAGGATTGACCCAGGAGTGTTCTTTCACCCCCCAGCCCTTTTCTTATATTTATTATTTTTAAAACAGGGTCTTAGCCGGGTGTGGTGGCGCACGCTTCTAATCCCCGCGCTTGGGAGGCTGAGACAGGAGGATCGCACAGGTTCGAAGCCAGCCTCAGCTACTTAGTGAGGCCCTCGGCAACTTAGTGAGAGACCCTGTTTCCAAATGAAATACAAAATAGGTCTGGGAGTATAGCCTGGAGGTAGAAAGCCTCTGGGTTCCACCCCCAGTACCACCAATAAATAAATAAATAAATAAATAAATAAATAAATAAATAAATAAATAAATAAATAAATAAAACAGGGTCTTGCTAAGTTGCTAAAGTTGGCCTTAAACCTGCAGTCCTCCTGTCTCAGCCTCTCAAATGCTGGGATTCCTGGTGTGCGCCGCCACTCTCCGGCTGGGCATTCTCTCCTGCATGGCTCACCTGTCTCCAATAATTTCACCCCTTTGCCTTTTCAAAGCACGAAGCATGGCTTCCCACTCCTCTTGGCTGCCTGCCGCCTCCCTTCTTGGGTCTATTATTTCTACTTTATAAAGAATCTCTTCCTTAAATTCTCTCCAAATTATTCTCTTTTGTGACACTACATTAAGAACTTTATTTTATTATTTTATTATTTCATTATATGTGTGTGCTTTTATTGGTGCATTATAGTCTTACATCTCAATGTAAATCATGTTGACCATGACATACACACACGCCCTGGGTGCCCCTCCATTTCCCTCCCTCCAATACACAGTGTCCAGACTGACGTTCGTGTATATGCACATGTAAACACATAGTCTATGGTAGTATTTCTATTAACGAACCGAAGTTTTCCTGCACGCCGACCCTTCTATCTCCTCCCTGGCTCCCCTGAGGTTTCTCCCCATCATCTGGAGTCTCTCTTGTATCCCAATTACTTCCTTCCTGCACAAAAGCAAACATAAGACCCTTCGCTCTCTTCGCAGGTAACTGGGTTAGCTGGAAGCTTGACTTATCCATGAGGGTCCAGGTGCCTCGAAGCTCCGCTGCCCGCCGACTCCCTAGAAAGCAGAGATGTGAGCAGAGCCCGAACCATCCAGAACGCAAATCATATCCTGGTAAAAGTGGATTCGTGTCAGAAATGGAGAGGGGAGACTCAGAAAGTCACCTGCAGCCTATGATCAGAGGAATCTAATCGTGAGCGAGATAAGAGGAGCTGCCTCCCAGCAATCCCAACATACTGTAAGCACCGCAAAGAAAAACACAAGGGAGCAGTTTATAAAAGGCAGCCAAAACACACACACACACACACACACACACACACACACACACACACACGCCGAAGGAAATTCTTCAGGATCATTTTAAGGTGCAGAACAAGGTACCATGAACATTTTTTTAATTGCACATGAGTTCAAAGAGGACTTGAGAACTTGATGCAAAGGGACACTAATGTAAAGTGTGGACAGAAAGGAAAGATTTGAGATAATTCAAGAGATATCCTGATAAAAGGAGACACAAATAAAAGGTAACAGAGATAGTAAACAGGCAAAGACTACCCAAAGCAAAAAATAAATTTAAAAAACGGTAGTCCCTGGAATACACAGAAAGCAAAGCTACCTTCTCTGGGGGGAAAACATTGCATTCAAGTGTAAGAGTATTTGACCACCAAGCGACACCACTGACCCTTTATTTGGGGTGGGGGTCACTGGAGGTGGGACCCAGTCACCCTCTACAACTGAGCTGCACCCTCAGCTTCTTTGTTATTGTTATTATTGTTAAAACAGGGTCTCACTAAGTTGCAGAGGCCAAACTTGAACTTGTAATCCTCCTGTCTCAGCCTCCCAATTACGGGGATTACAGGCATGCACCACCACACCCTGCTTTTTTTTTCTTTTTCTTTTTCTTTTTAGTAGAGTCTAGCTAAGTTGCTGAGACTGGCTGCAGACCTGCAATCCTGCTGCCTCAGCCCAAGTGGACTGGGATTACAGGTGTGCACCACCTTGCCTGGCTTCAGTAGACTTTGTTTTACCTATTGAGCTGCTGTCAGAGCTGTTGGGTGCGGGGTGGCATAACGCTTCAGGCGTCTAAAAAAGCACCCCGGTACCTTCTTGTGCACATGAATGAAAGCTGAGAAGTAAACAAGCCCAATGTAAAAATACACCATCTACAAAATACAAAATACACCAACCCCAAAACATACCCTTACGCATAGTTATAAGGGCACGGTCATAAGAATATACACAGCGTATAGAAGTTTATAAAAGTATCAGGTTTGAATATTTACATTCTATAAATCCGCATAACCAGGCTCATGGGTATTAATTCTATTTACTCTTTCAACAAATGAGAATAGTGAATGCCCCTGGGTTCAATCCCAAGCATCAAGAGATAGATAGATAGATAGATAGTGTTAGATCCGAGAGACGCCCTTACCCCGACAACAGAGAACTCACCAGAAGGTGTAAATCACAGGCAGGGTTTATTGCTGGCATGCCAGGGTCAAATCTCCTTAACCAGCACACGGGTCAGTCCTCAGAGAAGAGACCTCGACCACATTTCAAGCTCTACATTTATAGTCGCAGAAGGGGTATTCACGTGGGGTTCACATCTATTCAAGAAAGCTTGGGACAGGATGTCAGGATGTTATCTCCCTTGTGCCTGGTGCGAGCCCAGCCTGGAGGCTTCACTGTAGATAAGGGAGTGACACAGGCAGGCTTTCAGTTGACTTCAAGGAGAAATAATTCTCTACTTTTAAACTTAAAAGAAACAACTCTTTTAACATTTCCTAATAACAAAACAGGTATGGAATAAGCAAGCAGTTCTACAGAAGCAGGAGCTTGTAGTTTCCTCTAACTTAATTGTATCTCTTAATATCCCAACATCTTAATTTTATAAGGAGAGGGATACAGGTTTTAGATGAATTAACTAGTAACAACAGCTGTGTGTGAGTGAAGCCAAAGGACTAGTCTCAAAAACAACTTTTTGTTTTACACTTAATAGCAAAGAACTCCACTGCTCATCACTTCTCAAGCTGTTTATCATGCCAGTAAGTTTCCTGAGAGATGTCTATGCGGGGAAGGACCTTCAGCGAGAGGACCTTGAAGGCCACTTGGCAAGACTCAGAGCTCACTGATTAGAGGAAGCGGTGGCCTCCCAGCCTGGCATTCCAAGCTGCTTCTCAGGAGCCAGAGTTGCTTTGTTAACCCTTTAAGCAGAAGCCTGCATCTCAGTACTCTCACAATGTATGATTACAATTCACCAATTAAAAGGGGAAGGGGCTGGTTCTCACAGACAGCACTCTTGCAATAGATAGATAGATAGATAGATAGATAGATAGATAAATAGATGGATGATAGGTAGGTAGGTAGGTAGATAGAGGATATTAAAATAAAAACCGTGTGTGTGTGTGTGTGTGTGTGTGTGTGTGTGTGTGTTACTGGTAATTGAACCCAGTACATTCTATCTACCTCCAATCTACACCCCAGCCCTTTTTTATTTTATTTTTGAAACAGTCTACGTTCCTGCACACGGATCTCCAGCCTGTGATCCTCCTTTCTCAACCTCCCACACACTGGGACTACAAGAGAGCGCCATTGTGCCCAGTTCAAAGCGAAAAGCTTTAAGTAGCATGTCTCCTCTTATCACATGGAAAGAGAAAGAATAAAAATGTGGACCTAGCCGGGCGTGGTGGCGCACGCTTGTAATCTCAGCTTTCGGGAGGCTGAGACCGGAGGATCGCAGTTCCCGGACAGCCTCAGCTACTTAGTGAGGCCCTCTGCAACTCAGTGAGACCCGGTGTCAAAATAAAGAATAAAAAATAGGACTAGGGGTATAGCTTGGAGGTAGAATGCCCCAGACCCGCAAAAAAAAAAAAAAAAAAAAAGTGTGGACCTCTCAGCTGGATGGATTAACAGGTGTACTAAAGCACATACACTCACCCAGCCTGTGACTCTTCTCATACAGATCTCGAGTTGGAGTTTCGGGTTCTTTATGCACCTCTGCTCCATCTTACTTCATGGTCGCTTCTTTCTTTCTCTTTTTCTCTCCTTCTACATAGATACAGAAATAGAGATAGAGGCAGGCATGCACACATCACTCATTTAGCCCTTTCCAGGTTCCCTCCCCGTTCCCTCCTTCTCATGTTCGGCCTGGGTTAAAGTAAATCTTTTAAAACCAGGCAGAGTGGTGCACACTCCTAGTCCCAGTACTTGGGAGGCTGAGACAGAAGGATCACAGGTTCATGGCTGACCTAAGCTACTTAGTGAGGCCTTCCACAACTTAGTGACAACTGTTTCAAAATAAAGAATAAAAAGTAGGACTGGGGTGTAGCTTGGAGACAGAATGCCCCTGGGTTCAATCTCCAGTACCACCAAAAAAAAAAGTAAGTTTATTTTTATTAACTCAGAATTTCCTTCTTCTTTTCCTCCTCCTTTTTCCCCTGGAATGATGTTCTGGAAAAACTATCAAAAGATGAGCTTCCATCACACCAGCTTCTGGCCTGACAGAGCCATGCTGGTCTTGGGATCAGCGGCCAGCCCTGTTCTGTCCACGCCGAAACATCAGGACCCTTCTCCACTCTGGTGGCCAGGTGCACACAGGTCTCACTGACACTCTCTTCTCAGTGGCCAAAGACTCTGTGGATCAGGTGAGTCTCTGCCACCTCTCAGGGACTAAGGAAAGATCTCCTCCCTCATCTTCTGTTCTCCTCCTGGTTCTTCCTGCTCTGCTTTTTCAGGAATCACAAAGCTTTTTAATCTCCCAGAATCCTCGATACAGGAAGCCCAGCTCTCTTTTCAGAACCAGCTCAAAGCATGTCACCAGTTTGTTATTTTGCATCAAGATTCTGCATCTCATATTTTCCTTCACTCAGCTAATCACAGAGGCCTGCTGGTGGCCACCATGCTCAGCCTGCGAGCCCTGGCTCTGGTCATGAATGGAGACCTGTATCTAGACCATCACTTGCAACTAGCAGTCTGAGTCTGTACATCTGCCTGGCTGCCTGGCTGTCTCATTGCTGTGAGAGATTGAATCAACTAAGAGGTATCTTCTTTAAACTTTTTTTTTTCAAGTTCTGAGCGTCCTATGTCAATGGATTTTTTGAAGTGTTTTTACGTCAGATTATCAAAAAAGAAATGGCGAGGTACCCAGAACACAGTTCCCACCCAGGTGTTTTGTATACACACTTGGCTCAGAAGGAAATGGTGGGTGAATATTGGAAAATAAAAAGAGGGGGATTTGGGGCAAGGGGGAAGAGTTTCCCTATAATGTGGGAAAAGGGACAGGAAGGAACTTTTGTTCCCGTGGGCTATATGGACTCCCTGGTCATCCGCTCATCTACCACCCAAGGCCCCTCGAGGCCAGAGCATCCCTTGGGTGCCTGAGCAGGCAGGAAGCACTGAACTCTGAACTCCAAGGCTTTAGGGCTCAACAGAGAAGGTCCCTGTGCACAGTGTGCACAGACTGATGGCCCCACCGTCTCCCAGCTGCGGTGACAATTTGAGACTTTCAAGATTCTTACTTAGCAAAGGGACAGTTCCTCCAGAACCAAGGCGCAGATGGAATTTCCTGAAAAATCCCTGAGGGAAGAAGGGAAAGTGGGAAGGACTCCGAAGTGTCTGAGAAAATCATCAGAAAAGGAGATCTTTTAAATGTAAACCTGCTGCAGCTGGAAGTTATGCCAAACAGAATATTTTCTTGCATTGGTTAGTGGACATTATTTGATGCACAGCTACTTGCAATGACTGATACAAATAGAGTTTTGTTTTTTGTTATCAAATATATTTAATTCATATTTTGTTCTACAAAACTTTCAAACTAACAAATGCTAATTCCCATCATGCCATTCTTTTAGGACAAAAATATAATGTGAAAAAATAGCTACAATGATAAGAAATGGCTCTGGCTCATCAATAGCCATTTTGCCTTTATGTTGCAGGAAGACACTTGATGATGATGATTATTATTATAATTATTATTATTATTATATTGTTTCCATCAGTATTAACATTGCTATGACCCCAAATACCTGACCACACAATTTAGAGGAAGGAAGATTTATTTTTATTGGTGCGTTGTAATTATACACTGATAGAGTTCAGAGCAATATAGACGTACGTGCACACATCACTGGGTGAGCTTCCCCCTAGCTCCACCCCACGCCCTCCCCTTCCCTGTGCACTGTATTGAGAATGGCATTGATAATATTGTCTATGTCCATTGTGTCCACTGAAATGTTTCTTTTATCATATGTTCCTCCCTCCACCCACCTCACTCCCATTCACTCTACTAGGGGTTCTCCAGGGAAGATTTGTTTGCTCGCAGTTCTAGAGGTTTCAAGGGTTCAGTCCATGTCAGGCCAGGTTATGTCAGCCGAGCTCAGGAAGGAGAGAGGGGGGGGGCTCTGCTCTCACATCATGGAGGCCAGAAGCAAGAGAGAGCAAGCAAGGGGATGCCAGGACACAAGCACAGCCCCAGAGCCACAGCCCCAGAGCCACAGCCCCAGTGAGCCACGTCCTCCAGACACGCCCACCTGCCCAGGTTACCACCCAATAAACCCATTACAGTGGCTTCATCCACTGATGAGCTTACAGCCTTGGTGATTTAATTATATCAACTCTGAACATCAACACATGAGCTCTTCCAGGGGACATTCTAGATCTGAGACCTAACAATTATTATCATTATTGTTACTCATTGCTTGCCCAGGGCCCCTCACCTCATCAATGCTTGTCTGGAAGTGGTCCACCCTCTGTTCACCGTGTGTGCCGCCATCTGAACCCTGTGCCCGGCCAAAACCGATGACATCAGGCAATGATGACCTCACCCAGCTAGGTCGGCCAGTCCTCACCCAGGGATTTATTTATTGTTTTTATTTTATTTTATTGTGGTACTGAGAATGGAACCCAGGGGCATTCTACCTCTAAGCTACACTCCCAACCCTATTCTTTTTATACTTGATTTTGAAACAGGGTCTTACTTGGTTGCAAAGGGCCTCACTAAATAGCTGAGGCTGTCCGTGAACCACCATCCTCCTGTCTCAGCCTCCCAAATGCTGGGATGACAAGCGTGCTCCATAACTCAGGGATTTTAAACTGCACAAGAAGAATGGGATGGGGCTTCCTCTCTTCACCGAGAGAAGTTGAAAAAGCCAATAGCTCATGGCCAATAATTCCCAGCTGTGACTGGACATGAGGATTCTCAGAGGAGCTTTGTCTGGGTCTTGCTCCAGGCCCATTGCATCAGAATTTCTGAGAGTAAGGCTTAGGCGCCAAAACTTTTTATTTTGAAAGCTTTCACTATTAAAACATTGAAAAGACCAAAGTACAGTGAACACCCATATACCTCCTCACCTAGACTGTACCAATTGCTAACATTTTCAGAGAAGGCTGGACTTTGAAAACGCCCCAGGTGGTAGTAATATACAAAACTGAGAAAAGCGATGGGGATGTTCTTAATATTAATAACAAGCCAACTGCAGAGAAAAGGACAGAGAGAAATGAAATAGATGCACAAGGAGAAAGGAAGGAAGGAAGGAAGGAAGGAAGGAAGGAAGGAAGGAAGGAAAGAAAGAAGGAAGGAATACTGGCAGGGAAGGGGGGTCAGGAGCCTGCCTTTCAGGCCTTGGACTCTATGATCACCTTTTGGGTTTAAGCTATTGTGACTTAGGAGTTTGTTCATTTCAGTCAAAAAATTCTGAATAATATGCAGACACAGCAAGGTTCTATAACCTCATCTTAAGTAAAAATAAAATTATGAGTTTGACTGTCGACTTATGGTTTTGTTTTGTTGATACTAAGAATTGAACCCAGGAGCATTCTAACCTCTGAACTATTATGCCCACAGCCCTTTTTAAATTTTGTTGTGAAATAGGGTCTTTCTGGGTTGCTAAGGGTCTCACTAAATTGCTGAGGCTGGCTTCGAACCTGTGATCCTCCTAAGTCAGCCTCCCGAGTACTGAGATTACAGGTGTGCACCACCACACCCAGCTTATTTATGATTATTTAATGAATATTATGTTAAGAGAATTATAAAAATGATAACAAACCCAGAGAGCCATGACTTCCCAAGATAATGGAACTAGTAGACGGTCTTCGACACTGTAGACTCTCAGGATTGGCCCCTGTGTGCTAAGATAGACTATTTTCCACAGGCAGGAAAAAAAACCTGACTCATAAGAGACAGTACCAAGTGGGGAGCGGAAGGTGGCAGTGGCCACACAGTGTCAGTATGTGTGTATGGGGAGATATTTTATCATTGATATAGTTTAGAATTGCCAGAACACATTGATGATAAAAAACAGATTGCTCTTTAACCGGTTCTGTTATTCTTTTTAGACATATTTAGAAATACTGCTCTCCATAGGCACAGCACCACTACTGCCTGGACCCAAGGAAATTGCTTTCACCCACACTCTTATACCCTCCCCACATATCCAACTTTACAAGAAGACCAACCAGTCACCAGACTTTGATCTCGTTATGTTTGAATCCCGGTTTTTGTTTACAAATTTTCATTCATCCTGCCAAAACATATGATGCTCTAACCATATGTGCAAATATTGTTGGAAAGGGACTTGCACCCACTTGATCTTAGGATACAATTCGTACGTAAGACATGAATTGCAAGGCTGTAGTCTCCTACGGCTAAACACTCACTGAAAAGCAGACTCAAACTCCGAGCTACCAGTGAGTCAACTTTTCCAAACAATAGAAATACGACTGAATTTTCAAAGAGGGAAAAAAATAACACAAAATAAATTCAAGACTTTCCACTTTCTCAGGAAACAGGGGAAAAAACAGATTTTGTCAAAATTCAACGGATGAAGAAAGTTCGGCAGCAAATTCAAAATTCACGCTCAACAAATACTAAGCAAGCAGCCGTTAGGAAAAGAAAACAAGGGTCAATTACAATGTATTTTGAGGAACAGTATGAAAAGGATTGAAATGAAGGTGTTTGGGACCCCTCGCCTACACTGCAAAGACAGGCACAGCCTTCTAAACAAGAGAAATTGCCTCAAAGTTCACATGCTCCGAGGAAAGGGCTTCCAAGGACCAAGAGATCTCAGGGCAGAGATGATAAAATTGCAGGGTTTTTTTTTTTCCTTCAGTCTTGAGGATGGAACCAACCCAGGGGCATTCTACCTCCAAGATAAACCTCCAGCCCTATTTTTTTTTAATCTTTATTTTGAAACAGGGTCTCACTGAGTTGCAGCGGGCCTAAGTAGCTGAGGCTGTCTGCAAACTGCGATCCTCTTGTCTCAGCCTCCCACATGCTGGGATTGCAAGCGTGCGCCACCACACCCCGGCTAATGTAGGATTTTTTGAAGAGGTGCAAAAATAGTCCTCAGTTTCGAGGAGGTTTGAGATTGGTGAAATCTTACTAATGAATCAAAATTGTGGGTAAAACACTACGAGGTCCGATGAGGAAAAATGATAAGAACGACTCATTAACCTCTCTTTTGTCCTTACCTATTTGAAGATTATTAAGAAGAAGCAGTCACTTGGAGATTCCCCTTTCCTGAGGTCTGAAACTGGGATGGGATCAGAGGAGCACAAAAGAGTGAATGCAAACAAGAATAGTTCTACACCAAACTAGCGCTCTTAATGGCTTATATAAAGATTCCTCCTTAATGCTTATCCTACGGGCTATTAATTAAGCCCTGAATTATCAAAGACTTACAAATATGCAATCTTAATTGGCTGCTCGTTTCTGAAATTTCTGTCCAAAGAAGTCACTGGAAGGAGAAGAAAGACACTGAACTACTGACTGCAGCTGGCCTCCGGCAAAGTCACAAGGCACGGGTGAAGTCGCCACACTCCTTGGCAGCTGGAGAAACGAGCAATGGTGGCCTTCTCTTGTCATATCTCTCTTCAGATCAGCAGGCCGGGCTCCCCTGCATCTGATAGTCAATTTAGCTCCAAGTGGCAGCTCTCTAGGTGAGAAAGCTGGGCTGGGCCCTGCCTTCCCTGACGGGACAGTCCTGCCTGGGAGGGGCACCATGCTAGAGAGCAGATGACTCACGCGCTGGGTGACACACAGAGACTCTCACAAAAGGCAAAGGCTTCCATCTTCGGCAAGGGATGTGGGGCTGTGATGCTTGGCCCTACCTGTTCCATCTTTTATGCGTCTGCCTGAGCCCAACAATGATGCCTGTGCTTAGGGCCTTGTATCTGGCTGGCTGGCTTTCTAGTTATCTATTTCTTCCTGGTTGTCTCTATGTCCAGGCACATGCAGCGTTTCTAACCTCCTTATGGTTGCATTGAGGCCATACAAATAGTTTTAGAGTAGTGACAAGCAATTCAAAATAGTAGCTCCGTCATCAGCCTGGTCCCTGGGTGGCTGTGATAAGCAGAGGCCTCTAGTCACCCTCTATGGGCATTAGAAAAAGCTACTTTTTATTGTTTATGGACACAGATATTTGGGGACTCTTTTTTACCTCAGCATACCCTAGCCTATACTGACTGATAGAAGGACAAAGGTTCCTACAAAGTGGCATAGCTTTTTAAAACTTCAAAAGACACAAAAACCTCTTCCATTTTTGTTTTTAATATTCATGGACTTTTTAGCTTCCTCAATCTGGTGTTTTGAAAACTACATTTATGTTTATCTAGACTGTGGCTTTTTTTTTTTTCCCAGTACTGTAGATGGAACCCAGGGGCATTCTACCTCTGAGCTACACATGCAACCCTTTTTTATTATTATTCTTTATTTGGAAACAGGGTCTCACTGATTTGCAAATGGCCTCACTAAGTAGCTGAGGCTGGCCACAAACCACAATCCTCCTGTTTCAGCCTCCCAAATGCTGGGATTATAAGCATGCACCACCACACCTATATATGTATATTATATATATTTACAAAATGACCCGTAACCTCCTAGAGCAGGCTAGTAGAAAAAAAAGACACATAAATATGAAAAAAATATGCCGCTGTCTTGTCTGCTGAGGACTGAAACAGCCATTCCAAACAGGGAGGGGCAGTCAGCAGCTGGTCAGGAGCCCCTACCTGGGCAGAACCAGCCTGAATGGACACATCCGGTTTGTACTGGTGAGCAATTTGGACAGCCGGAAAGACTGAAACCTGTCCATCACTTTTTGGTTCCGCACACTTTTACTAAGCATTTACTAAAGCCAAGAATGCAAAAGACAGAAGTGTTCTTGGAGATGGCCCAAAGCCAGCCCCAACATTGCACAGATGAGAAAACCAGCTCAGCTATTGTCGCTAGGGTTGGGACCCTTGATTTTCAAAGCAGGTACTGGCCTTAACCTGGTAACAGGGCTCCAAATCCAGCTCCAGCCCCATGACCGGCCATGTCTGACTCACACACCCTACGCAGGAAGTGCCCCGCCAAGACTTCTCTTACTACTTTGAGACCCCAAACCTTTGAGCATGCTGTGGCCTATGCCACCGACACCCTTCCCACCTCTGTCCCTACCCTGGCTTCAACCCAACTCTCTCTCTCCAGGGAGCCTGGTCCCAATCCCGGGGTGGAGCGGCCGCCCCTTCTTTTGCATACACGTACCTTATCGCTGATTTCGCCATGCTGGAATCCGACTTCTCCCCTTTGAGATCATCTGCCAGGACTGCCACCTGCTCTGGCCTGCTGGCCTCGCCCGGCCACACTGGCTGGTTTGCTTCCTTCCTTCCACTGGCCTTTATTGCAGCCCCAGGCGCTCCGCCCAGCTCTGCCGCCCACAGCCTCACACCTGGCTGACTCAGTCCTCCCTCCAGTGTCTCCGGCCAGCCTGGCTTTCAGTGTCCCGCCACCCGGCCCAGGTTCTGCCTTGCACCACCGCGGACCTGGCACGCAAGGCTGGCACCACCTGATTGTTTAGGTTTCGGCTCAGCTGTCATCTCTCCAGAGAAGCTGTATTCGATGTGGCTGTCATTCTTCAGGGACCTGAAACCCTACTGCTTTCTTTCCTGCCAATACCCAGGTTTGACGATTTATGATCTCCAGTACCCTCCACGGTACTGGAGATTGAACCCGGGGTGCTCTACCAGTGAGCCACAACCCCAGATCTTTCTATTTGTCATTTTGAGACAGGGTCTCACTAAGTTGTTCAGGTCACCCTGGAACTCATGATCCTCCTGCCTCAGCCTCTTGAGTAGCTGGGATTACAGGCATGGGCCACTGTGGCCAGTTGATTCTTTTGTTGTTTGTTTTTTCTTCTTTTGTGGTCCTGGAAATTAAACCCAAGGGTGAGCCAGGCATGATGGCCCGCGCTTGTAATCCCAGTACTTGGGAGGCTGAGACAGGAGGATTGAAGGTTTGTGGCCAGCCTCAGCTATTTCATGAGGCCTTCTGCAACTTAGTGAGACCCTACTTCAAAATAAGAATAAGAAATAGGAGCCGGGCGTGGTGGCACATGCTTGTAATCCCAGCATTTTGGAGGCTGAGACAGGAGGATCACAGTTTGCAGACAGCTTCAGCTACTTAGTGAGGAGGCCCTTTGTAACTCAGTGAGACCCTGTTTCAAAATAAAGAATAAAAAACAGGGCTGGGAGTGTAGCATAGAGGTAGAATGCCCTAGGTTCCAACTCCAATACTGCAAAGAAGAAGAAGGAGAAGGAGGAGGAGAAGGAGAAGGAGAAGGAGAAGGAGAAGGAGAAGGAGAAGGAGAAGGAGAAGGAGGAGAAGGAGAAGGAGGATAAAGATGAAGATGAGGAGGAGGAAGAGAAGGAGGAAGAGGAGGAGAAGGAGAAGGAGGAGGAGGAAGAAGAAGAAGAAGAAGAAGAAGAAGAAGAAGAAGAAGAAGAAGAAGGAGGAGGAGGAGGAGGAGGAGGAGGAGGAGGAGGAGGAGGGAGGAGGAGGGGGGAGGAGGAGGAGGAAGAAGGAGGAGGAAGAAGGAGGAGGAGGAGGAGGAGGAAGAAGGAGGAGGAGGAGGAGAAGGGGGAGGAGAATGAAGATAAGGAGAAGGAGAACAAGAAGAAGAAGAGGAGGAGGAAATAGAGCTGGGGATGTAGCTCAGAAGTAGAATGCCCCCGGTTTAAATCCCTAGTACCACAAAAACAAACAAACAAATAAAGAAACCCAGGTGTGCCGTATCTCTTAGCTTCACCCCCCAGCCCTATTTGATTTTTTATTTTTAAAACAAAGTTTCACTAAGTTTCCACATGCTGCTGGCCTTGAACCTGTGATTCTTCTGTCTCTGCCTCCCAAGTAGTGGGATTCCAGACGCATGGCACTTCACCCAGTTCCAGTCAACTCTGGATTACTTCTACTCAATTATGGCAATCTAGCTCCTTTCTGCTGGTCACTGAACTAGATAAAGGCAAGTGGCCATTTCTGTGCAGTCCACTGATAAAAAGAGGAGGTTCGGGGTAGGATCTTTTTCCAAAAGAAAAAAATGAGAACATTACACCAGAGGGGAGAAAAATGCGGTTCCCATTCCTCTACGCTTCCTTCCCTCTTTAGAAACTGGGCAATAAACCGCACGTGGTGGTGCACACTTGTAATCCCAGTACTTGGGAGGCTGAGACAGGAGGATCTGGGTTCGCTGACAGTCTCAGCTACTTAGTGAGGCCTTCCGCAACTTAGTGAGACCCTGTTTCAAAATAAAAAATGAAAGAAAGAAAGAAAGAAAGAAAGAAAGAAAGAAAGAAAGAAAGAAAGGAAGGAAGAAAGAAGGGAAAGAAAGAGATTGTAATTCTGTAGCTAAGCCAGCCCCAACCCCTCACCAACACACACGCACGCACGCACGCACGCACGCACGCACGCACGCACGCACGCATGGAGCCTCCTTTGGCCATTTTGTCTCATGGGTCTCCGCGATCCCTGCCTGCCAGTCCCAGAATCCTAAATTACTCCACTCTGATTCCTGCAACTCATTTATCCACTTCTTTTTTTTTTTTTTTTTTTTTTTTCAGGTTCGGGGATGAAACCCAGGAGCATTCAACCTCCAAGCTACACCCCCTGTCCTATTTTTTATCTTTTATTCTAAAACAGGGTCTCACTAACTTGCAGAGGGCCTCACTAAGTAGCTGAGACTGTCTGCAAACTGCAATCCTCTGCTCTCAGCCTCCGGAATGCTGGGATTACAAACATGCGCCACCACGCCCGGCTTATCCACATATTTATTTATATAAGGACTGCCTTTTACCCCAGGCTCCCAGGAACACAAGAGTTGAACACACAGTAAACATTTGGGATGAATTGAAGGCCATAATTAACTAGACCAGCCATCCCTGAATGAGCATGGCCTTGAATTCCATCAGTCTTCTGTTCCTCTTCTGTCTTTCAAATAGGGGAGGAGACTGATTGGAGAAATAAGATTTCTGGGAGCTTCTTGGATGTACCAAGGGTAGGAGGAATGAAAGTATTGCCTGATTCAGGATTCTTTTTTTTTTCCCCTTTTCTCAGTACTGAGTATGGAACCCAGGGCCATTCTACCTCTGAGCTATACCCCCAGCCCTATATTTTTTTATTCTCTATTTTGAAACTGGATCTCACTGAGTTGCAGAGGGCCTCACTAAGTAGCCAAGGCTGGACGCAAACTGTGATCCTCCTGTCTCAGCCTCCCAAATTCTGGGATTACAACTGTGCACCACCACGCCCGGCTTTTCAGGATTCTTAAAACAAACAAACAAAAAAAAATAGAAATCTTGACATTTAGCCCTATATTCAAAATTGTAAGGCAATATGTTGTGACATAGTCAATTCATTTGCTATGATAGAGCTTTTATTTCATACGCAAGAGCAGCATTTCACTCCTAATATATCAACGTCCCCAAAGACCAGACAAAGTGAAGTCTACTAGACCTACAGGAAGGGGGAAGTCCACCAGGACATCCTTAGAAAGTTCTAGAAAGGGAAGTCAAGAGGGAAGCTATGGAGTTTTCAGGCCTTGAAAACTGGGGAACCAGCTGGGATTGAGCAGAGTCTATGCTATAATGGCGTGGACAGGTGGACACAACACAGTGCAGGTCTGCCACAATCTCCATGAGCAAGACGATACTGTAGGTAATAAACTATGTTATTTGGTTCAAAGTTTTATCTTCCAGAAGCAAATATTTTTGGGAGAGCAGGTACCTATGCTATTTTATTTATGTATTTATTTATGCATTCATTTATTTTTTGTGGTACTGGGGTTCCTGGAAGCCCTTCTACCTCCGGGCTATACTCCCAGACCTACTTTTTATATTTTTATTTGGAAACAGGGTCTCTTAAGCCAGCGCGGCTGATTTCAAACCTGCGCGATCCTCCTGTCTCCACCTCCCAAGCGCGGGGATTACAAGTGTGCGCCACAACGCCCGGCTTACCTACGCTAGTTTTGCCTGCTTTGAGTATTATTTCCCACTGGGACAGGAAAGGTTGACCAGCCTCAGTATCATTGAACACAAAGACAGGAAAGTATATGAGTTTAAATTTGCAGGCATCAGACAAACATTTTGCTGAAGTTGTTCTAAAACTCGCCTTCACAATTTTATATTGATATCCCCTCTCCTCTGCCCAGGACCAGCCTTCCTCCACCCCATGGTTTAGCTAGTCAATAACCTCAGGTCCCAGCTTAGCCACTGAATAGGATTTCAAAGCTTAAATCGGATCCGTTGGGGATCTCATTATTTTTTTTTTTCTTCGACTGTTATTTTCTACCACGAAATCAGCCACCTGGCTAACTTTCAGAGCCTGGTTGCCGGGTTGGACTGTGATGGTGAATTGCAGACTCCTCGGGGTGAAGATTTTCTTTTCCAGTGTCTGCAGCAGTCCTCCTCAAGCCTCCCCCTCGCTTTCTTTGAGAGGACTGGTCTTTTCAGCTGATCTGTGTTTTTCATATTTACTGGCAACTCCAATTTCATTTGGCTTCCAGCTCCCTTGCCAACACCTTTATGTTGCTTTGACGGGGTCGATCTACTTCTTACTCTAATTTTTCATGCTGGGGATGGAACCCAGGGACATTCTACCCTTGAGCAACACCACCCCCCCACTCACACACACATCCTATTTATTTATTTATGTATTTATTTATTTTTACAGGTCTGGGGATGGAACCCAGGAGCATTTGACCTCTTGAGCTACACCCCCTGCCCTATTTTTTATTCTTTATTTTGAAACAGGGTCTCACTGAGTTGCAAAGGGCCTCACTAAGTAGCTGAGGCTGTCTGCGAACCGTGATCCTCCGGTCTCAGCCTCCCGAATGCTGGGATGACAAGCGTGCGCCACCACGCCCGACTATCCTTTTTATTCTTAATTTGGAGACAGGCGCTCACTAAGTTGCCGAGGCTGGCTTTGAACCTGCGCTCTTCCTGTCTCGGCCTCCCCAGTACTGGGATTGCCGGTGCACACCACCACACCCTGCTTGTGCTGTGCTTCTTGAGGCCCCGCGCATTGTGGGCAAAGGCTTCTGGTCCACTCGCATCCTCTCCTTCCAGGAGGTGGGACATCGGCAGACACCGTGGACCTATTAAATGTGGAAATCCTCCCCTAGGGTTAAACAACAGCTGCACCCCAAAGGGGAACTGACGACAACTATTTTTATCACCCACATTGATGGCCAAAACCAAAAAGGGTCACACCAGAAAGGAACTCATTGTTCGCATAGAACTTTGAGGTTAGAATTGCTCTTAAAATCAAGACTCCTAATCTTTCAATTGAAGAAGCAGACCCAAAGATGTGAAGGAAACCACACAAGTTCCCTAAGACGGTGACACTTGTGGAGGTGAGAGCCCGGGTCTCAGGTCCTCTCTCCCAACTCAAGAGTGAAAAAAATCCAGTAGAAAATAAAAATACCGAAAGGCGACCCTTCTCCTTTGTGTTGTCTGTGGAGCCTTTTTTTTTTTAACAACAACAAAAAAAAGTTTTATAAGAAAGAAGGGAGCCGGGCATGGTGGCGCATGCTTGTAATACCATCATCTGGGAGGCTGAGACAGGAGGCTTACAGTTCATGGCCAGCCTCAGCTACTTAGTGAGGCGCTCTGCAACCCAGTGAGACCCTGTTTCAAAATAAAGAATAAGAAATAGGGCTGGGGGTATAGCTCGGAGGTAGAATGACCCTGGGTTCCATCCCCAGTATTGGGAAAAAAAAAAAAGAAGAAGAAGAAGGGGCCAGGAAGAGTGGCTTACACCTGTCATCCCAGTTCCCGTGAGGCTGAGACAAGAGGATTGCAGTTTTGGGGCCAGCCTCAGCAACTTTAGCAAGCCTCTGTTTCAAAAGTAAATAAACAAATAAATAAGTAAGTAAATGGGCTGGGAGTGTAGCTCAAGGGTAGATTGTTCCTGGGTTCCATCTCTAGTTCAAAAAAGAAAAAGAGGTTTTCCTATTAAAATTACATAGTGGCACTGAGATCCTTACAAGGTCCTATGAAGATACTGATTAATGGGCCTTAGAGGTACATAAAACTATTAAACTGAACACAAAAGTGTGCCTATAGATTGGATCTTTCTAGAGCAAAACACACAGCTATGGTATATTCTCAAGTATGAAAACCCACTGTGCCAGAACCTGGTTTTCTAAAAGATAAGTTTATGTCTACTCCATCTCTCGTCTCTCTAAGTGGGGAGATGGCAGACAATGCTACAGTACAGATTTTATTTTCCCCTCCCTCTTTTCTTGTTTAGGGATTGAACACAGGGGCATTGTACCCCTGAGCTATACCCCTAGCCTTTTGGGGGTCTTGCTACATTGCCGAGGCTGGCCTCAAACCTGCAATCCTCCTGTCTCAGCCTTCCAAGTCCTGGGGTATTGTACCTCCTAGCTACACCCTCAGCCCTATTATTTAGTCTTTTTGTTTGTTTTTGTATTTCTGAAACAGGGCCTCACCAAGTAGCTGAGGCTGTCCGTGGACCACAATCCTCCTGTCTCAGCCTCCCAAATGCTGGGATTACAAGCGTGCGCCATCACACCTGGCTTTTATACAGATATGTACGTATGCAGTTAACTAAAAAGAATGAACATTATTTTATTTCTTTCTCCATTTCTTGCCTTCCCCCCAGCCCCCAGAACACTGCCAATAATGTCCTTGAGTCTAAGGAAATAAACGGTCAGTCGCTTTACCTCTGAGGACTTTTCTGTGCCCTGTTATTTTTTGTTCTACGCCACAACCTCCCTCATAGTATAAGTGATCATCGCTTGTCGTGTGTTCAAAATGCTAAGCTCTGAGCCAAGCCTGGCTGGGGCGTGGGGAAGGTCGTGCCTTGCCCCGACAGGAACTGCCTGGACTGGCTGTCATTTCATTTGTTAGTAGGAAGAGCTGAGCCTTCGTCTGGCCCCGCCCTCCTACCCAGCATGCTCGTCTAAAGTCCCTCAGTTGATCATGTCCTTTCTGGACTAACACCATTCTCTATTTCTGTGACCCTGTAGTCAGGTCATCACCACATCAAATCCCCTTTTGGAGAGAAAAGTTATTTCCTATTTAGCATGAAGATGGATTAGTTTTTCCCAGCATGGTCCTCTCTCCCGAGACTGCTCCGGATGGTTTTAGATTCTGTGTGATTTCTGTGAGGCCCTGGGAGAGAGGTCCGAAGTGGGCACACAGGAGATGCCCTACCAGGAGCTCTGCGGCGTCCTCGGCACAGGTTTACTATTTTGTGAGCTTGCTGCATAAGTAATCATGGAAGTGTAAGTCACCCACGGGTGCAAGTGGGGCTCACCGTGGGACAAGAGGACACAGGAGCTTTTTCTAGAGAATCGAGAGTAAGGATGTGGCCCGAGGACCCAGGGCCCTCCAGGGCAAGCTGGGGCTACAGGAGCCTTGGTAGCACCGACGCCCAGCAGGAGCCATGGCAGACGGGAGCCAGATGATTGCTCTTCTCAGAACTCAGGGTCTCCCTTCTCTGTCCCCGAGTACGTAAGAGGGAAGAGTTTTAAATTCTGTGAGAAAAAAAAAATTTAACATCTCTGCAGATAATGGAAATGACAAAATCGGAAGTCATTTGCCAACCGCCTCAGCCACCCACTTTTGGGGCAGTTTTCAAAGCCAGGTTGGTCCTGTGCCGAAGGACTCAACTCTCTTGCTTTATAGCGTGGGGCTGTACCGTGTGGCGCTTTTCTGGAGGAAATGTTCCAGTTAGGGAAGGGAGGTGCTTGTGTCTCGGTTCCGGGTTATTTCAACGGGTTGGAGCCCACCATGATTTGATTCGCAGGTACAAAAAAGAAGCTGAGCTTTGACCGCCACCTAGTGGCCATCGAATGTCCTTACAGAAGCCAAGTAAGGGGTGTGTGTGTGGGGGGGGGGGGTGTATGCGTTTTGTGGTACTGGGGGTGGAACCCAGGGGCTTTTCTACCTCCGGGCTACACTCCTAGACCCATTTTATAATTTATTTGGAAACAGGGTCTCACTAAGCTGCTGAGAGCCTCACTAAGTAGCTGAGGTTGCCTTCGAACCTGTGTGATCCTCCTGTCTCAGCCTTCCAAGCGCGGGGATTACAAGCGTGCCCCACCTCGCCCGGCTATGTGTGTGTGTGTGTGTGTGTGTGTGTGTGTGTTTGAATGGGGATTGGACAACACTAAGTAGGGTGTGTGTGTGTGTGTGTGTGTGTGTGTGTGTGTGTGTGTGTTGGACTACACCCCAGCCCGAGTTTGCTTTTTATTTTCAAAGAGGGTCTCACTGAGTTGCTGAGGCTGGCCACAAACCTGCCATCCTGTCTCAGCTTCCCAAGTACTGGGATTCCAGTAGGCGTGCACCTCCACACTAGACTAGGATTTTCATTTTTTCTGTGTTGGTTGAGAAGCTCTGAAACTCATGTCCACTCACAGAGGTGTACACTGAGAAACGAGGGCATTCTCATGCCACACGACAAACACTCTGGGATCTCTACAACTATTTAGTCTGTCTTGCCAATGGGGAGGGGCGATGCTCAGAGATTCTATAAAGGGTTGTGGAAAATGCAAGAAGAGCTAGAAGGAATCCTGGCCCCTATTTAGTTCTCTTTACTGGTCGTTATCTATGTAGAGAGGCAATAATGAGCCAGGCACTAGAGCAGAGCACAGCTTCCAGACCAGGCTCCTGGCCAGGCTAGCACCACCCTTCATGCTCGGGGGCCGTGGCCAACTGGCTTAATCTTCCCGAGCCTGTTTCCTTATCCGTGAAGGGTAATAGTAATGTGTGGTGGTGCTCACTTGTGATCCCGGCATTCGGGAGGCTGAGTCTGGAAGATCACAGTTCGCAGCCAGCCTCAGCTACTTAGTGAGGCCCTTTGCAACTTAGTGAGACCCTGTTTCAAAATGAAGGATAAAAAATAGGGCAAGGATAAAAAATAGCATGAAGGTCCAATGCCCCTGGGATCCAGCCCCACCACCACCACCACCACCACAACAACAACAATAATACTGTCATGTAGGATTAAGTGATGGAATAATTAGGAAAGTAATGATTGAAATAATCATTGAAACATGGTAAACACAATATCAGAGTTAGCTGTATATAGATAGCTGAGCATGGTGGCGCACGCTTCTAATCCCAGGACTTGGGAGGCTGAGATAGGAAGATCGTAGGTTCACAGCCAGCCTCAGTAACTCTGTGAGGCCTTCTGTAACATAGTAAGATCCTGTTTATTTTATTTATTTATTAATTTATTATTTTGCACTACTGGGGATGAAACCCAGGGGCATTGTACCTCTGAGCTATACCCTCAGTCCTATGTTTTGGTATTTTTATTTTTGAAACAGGGTCTCACTGAGTTGCAAAGCACCTTGCTAAGTAGCTGAGGCTGGTGGCACACACTTGTAATCCAAGACCCTATTTTAAAACAAAAAATAAAATAGGACTAGGGGGTGTAGCTCAGAGGTGGAATGTCCCTGAGTTCAATCCACAGTACTACACACACACACACACACACACACACACACACACACACACAGACATGATGCTCATTTTTATAGATAAATACAAATCTTAGAGTAATGACTAAGGCCCAGTTTAACACATTCAATTAAACACATTTTAAGAGCCTAATTCAGAGTCCCTGGAAGCATAGCTACTCGACAGCAATTGGCTCGACAGCAGCTAGGCTTGAGGAGACGTTTCAACTTGAATAGCTGAACATCTGAAGGCAGGAGAGAGTAGACACTTACAGATTCATCTACTAAACATGTATTCATCGTCTACTGTACACTAGGCACCCCACGAGGTTAGCTTAGGTCGGCGGTTCTTGATAATGTGGTTCCCAAGGTCAAAACGACATTCCCAATTCCAAGACGTTAAGATGGAGCTGGTGGCTGGATGCACCTAGGAGGGATGGTACTCTCCCACCAGCGGCAGCGACGCGCATGCGCACTGTCCTGCCTGCTGCCCCGTTAAGGATTGCCTTGGTTTGGCCCGCTTGACTCAGCACGAGAGCTTTTCTCCCATAATTCCATGCATAAAGATTTCTTTTTTTGGCTGTGTGTGTGTGTGTGTGTGTGTGTGTGTGTGTGTTTGCAGGTCTGGGGATGGAACCCAGGGGCATTTTACTTCCGAGCCACACCCCCTGCCCTATTTTTTATTCTTTATTTTGAAACCGGGTCTCACTGAGTTGCAGAGGGCCTCACTAAGTAGCTGAGGCTGTCCGCGAACCGCGATCCTCCTGTCTCAGCCTCCCGAATGCTGGGATTACAAGTGTGCGCCACCACGCCCGGCTATACATAAAGATTTCTAAGCACTTGGTTGATACCAGGTCTTTACAAGTAAATTAGATATTAAGATTATGCTAGATTAATAAGAATTGGGAAGTTTTCCATCTTTTCCTATAGCTTTGGATACTTTAAAGATAGTTAAAACACATTTATGATCCTATCTGGCCTAGCTGCAGAAACCTCTCTTCAATGGCAAAGCTTTAAATACATTTCCTACGTATTTGTGGTATTCATTAAAATTTCCCGTTTTTACAGGATCAGTGTGCAATCTTTAACCTTAAAGTTTCATTACTTAACTATGTCTTACAAATATTGTCGCCTCTTCCTCCTGGGACATATGGATTTTAAACAAGATTCTTTTCAGGACAATTGGATTTTTTTGTTACACATTTGAATACACATCTATATTTTTATTTATTTATTTATTATTTATTTATTTTTTTTGGGTGGTACTGGGGGTGGAACCCAGAGGCTTCTACCTCCGGGCTATACTCCCAGACCTTTATTTTATATTCTATTTGGAAACAGGGTCTCACTAAGTTGCTGAGAGCCTCACTAAGTAGCTGAGGCTGACTTTGAGCCCGTGCGATCCTCCTGTCTCAGCCTCCCAAGCGCGGGGACAGGCTGAATACACATCTATAAAGACACTGTTATCTCCAATTACTTGCCTACTGGAGTCAGTTATTTGCTCAATACCACAGGAATGAGCAAGAGGTAGAGAATTATAAGTTCAATTTATGTCAAACACTCTCATTAAATCGACTGTTTCCCCAAGAGCATGTCTCCCTGCCTGGGTCCTCAGCCTTCAAATGACTAGGGCTTAGAGTTAACATGGTTTCTTCCAGTTTCATATTTCCAGACCATCTCACAGTAGGATTGAGACAAAGATGTTTAGATCAGTCTTTTAAAGAAATCTGCATGTGGTGGGGCATGGTGGTGCGAGCTTATAATCACTGTAATTGGTGGGCAAAGGCAGGAAGATCACACATTCAAGAACAGCCCCAGCAACTCAGGGAGACTCAGCAACTCAGTGAAACCCTGTTTCAAAATAAAAAATTAGCCGGGCATGCTGGTGCACGCTTGTAATCCCAGCATTCGGGAGGCTGAGACCAGAGGATCGCGGTTTGCCGCCAGCCTCAGCTACTTAGTGAGGCCCTCTGCAACTCAGTGAGACCCAGTTTCAAATTAAAGAATAAAAAATTAGGGCGGGGGGTATAGCTTGGAGGTCAAATGCTCCCGGGTTCCATCCCCAGACCCGCAAGAAAGAAAGAAAGAAAGAAAGAAAGAAAGAAAGAAAGAAAGAAAGAAAGAAAGAAAGAAAGAAAGAAAGAAAGAGGGAGGAAGGAAGAAAAATTAAATAGGACTGGGGGATGTACTCAGAAATAGAATGTCCGTGGGTTCAGTCCCTGATATCAAAAATTAAAAAATTTAAAGCAGGGTGTGGTGGTGCACACTTATAATTCAAGTACTCTCCAAAACTTAGTAAAACCTTGTTTCAAAATAGGGATGAAGGTGCAGCTCAGAGGTAGAATGCCCCTGGGTCCCATCTCCAGCGAATAAATTAATAAATATGCATGCAGCAAAAGTCTGCGGAGGCTTATGCCAGCTGTCTTATATTCAGGCTGTTTCAAATCTCAAAGCACATAGGTGGTGTTATAAATTATAGCTGTTGCTTTATTCCTTTTTAATGTGTTTAGTCTATCAAATCTATTTTGTTTACTGCAGTAGGTTCAAGGGAGAGGCTAAGACAACCAACGTGTCATTACTATTGTATAAAACTGTATTTGCGTTCTGTCCATTAATGTCTAGGAATATTTCTAAAAACACACCATGCCACGAAATGTCAACTAGGAAGTCCTTTGTTAAAGGGCTGTCACTGAAGCTGAGCATGGTGGCACACGCCTGCAATCCTAGCACTTTGGAGGCCAAGAGAGGATATTGCAGGCTTCTGACCAGCCTCAGCAACTTGGTGAGGTCTCAGCAACCCAGTGAGACCCTGTTTCAAAACAAAAAATAAAATAGGGCTGGGGTGTAGCTGAGAGGCAGAATGACCCTAGGTTCAATCCCTAGTACCCTCCTCCCTCCCCGTCCCCACACAAAGGATTGCTACTCGGTGTATTTAAAAGATTCTACTTTTTAATATTCCCATCCACACAATTTTAAAGAAACTGCAATACAGGTACAAAAACTTGGGACACAAATAGGAAATTCCATCCGACAGTTGCAGAATGACAGCCCATCACTGTGATAGAAAAAATGACTAGTACCATACAAAGAGACACCCATTTCTCTATTTTCCTTATGTGAAGCATGCAGTTACAGTACTTATTAGTGGTGAAATAAAAGCAAAATAATGGTTGGGATTTGAGGGAAAATATTAGCACCCAGACCCTACTCTCTTGAATCTTAATTGGAAATTAATAGATCCCTTTTGAGTTAAACTATAGTCTTTTTATTTCTTAGACTGGGGCTAAATCTGAAGATTTTTCAGACAAAACCACCCACAAAGGTTTAATCGCTGACATCCGTTCAGACACTAAAATTCTACTGTCCAAAAGCTTCTCAGCGTGTGTTAAACTTACCTGCAAGGATTATTGTTTTGTCCAGTTTCTTATACAAACGAGTAAAAACCAATAAAAAATATTTCAACCAAATTTTTTTTTAATTTAAACGATGGCATTCATCTTCCATCTTGCGTCATAGTGTCATCCGATTCATTCTCTACGTCCCAGATCTTCTCACAAGCACATTTCTGGGAAACCTAGAGCCATGTGTATTGCCCATTTCTCGCAACGGTATGTAGTGTGTGTGTGTGTGTGTGTGTGTGTGTGTGTGTGTGTGTGTGTGTGTGTGTGATGGGGGTTGGACCCAGGGCCCTTACGCATCACCTCGAGCCATGTGTATTGCCCATTTTTCGCAACGATATAGAGTGTGTGTGTGTGAGAGAGAGAGTGATGGGGGTTGGACCCAGGGCCCTTCCTCACGCATCACCTCCTCTGCCCCTAGCTGTCCTCTTGATCCGACCTTTTCTGTGTGGCAGGGATACTTCAGTTTTGAATTAGAAATCCAACAGGCTTCTGGACAAACTTGTGCTTCAGGGACCGAGCAATGGTAACTGAGGCCCCAGGGTGACTACACTCGGCTCCAAAATCCTTCTGAATTCTGTTGCATCTTTCAAGTCAGCTTTTTCGAGATGACAGGAAACACACCTGTGGGCAGCGCTCACGCTGAGTGGCTTGCTTTCTCTTTCCAACTTTTAACGTCTGTCTTTGACTCAGCAACTCGGCTTGGGCTTGGGCGAGCAGCTCTGGATGGTTCCGGAGGTGGAACCCCCAGGGCGGAGCAGCCACCCTTCAACAGAACACAGAGTGGGGCTCCCCCCCAGTAGGGGGCGCCACAGTTAGGCGCAAAGCCAGTGGTGGGACTGCACCTCCCTGTCTCTCCATCATACCCAGCTTATTTACACGACTTCCACCAACACTGTAAAATGCCTTTAAAAAGACAAATAGCAACTTCCGTTGCTTTTGGCCACGTCTATGACAAGCATGCTATAATAAGTCACTTCAAATTCTCCCCGTAATTCCTCTGTGAGGTGGAAACTGTCTCAGTATCAGATGAAATCACTTCTGAAAGCTTGAGTGAAACATCAAGTCTAGAACTTTTAATGCTTTCGTCTTACTATTATTTTCTTTAGAAAAGTCAAATTATAAATTTTCATCATACTCTAAAATAAGCATATGCCGAAGTTAATTTATAAAACCAAGAAAGACTGACACAATTGGCAATACGATTCTTTTTTATTAATTTTTCTTTTGGAGGGAGAAGCATGTTTGTTTGTTTTGAACAGCACCTGTAAACAAGTCAGTGAGTATATTATCTTGAGACCCTCATATATATGTATACATGTACATATACATATACGCATTGTAACATAAGCCACATACATTATATATGGGCTTTCATTTGGAATGTTAAATTACCATAACAGCAACTGCATTACATAATAGTTTTTGAAGGCAAGTCAGGCTAAAACAAGAATAAAATTTTATAGCTAAAAATATTCATAGCAGCAACTTTGAAAAGATGATTTTATTAAGTCATTGCACTTGGTCATTTTATTGCTACAGAAAAACAAGGCCAGTAAATTATAACACTTCTCATTTCTGATTCTGATTGTCTCATTCTGTTTGTATATCTCAAGTTCAAATGCAAGCATAAAATGCTTATGAAAAATCAACAGAGCATTTAGATCTTTTCTGTGATCACAGTAAGGAGCATGAAAAAGAGAATCTTCTGTAACAAGGCCCATTCTCTCCGCATCTCCAAACTTGTCTGTAAAATTCTGTAGAGGTAACAGCTTTATAGTAAGACAGAAGCTTGGTGGTCAAAACAAAGAACAGTAACATTGAACTACAATTAGAAAATTAGTAATGTTTCAAAACATAACAAATCTCAACAATACCTTCACTAATTAATTTGGCAACCCCAGATTTCATGCTGCTCTCCTTAACTGGGGATTTTTAAATTATTATTCATGTATAGGGGAAAAAACAACATTTTACCCTCGAGTAAAAACTATTATTATTATATTATCATTCTGTAATATAAACTTTAGGAATAGTAATTAATAAGTTCTCATATGAAGAGCATATACTGGTCAACTGCTACATAAAGGAACCATTTTTCCCTTTAATTTCGAGCTTGCCTGGTTTTCTTTACTAGTTATCTATCAAAGGCAAAAGAGTAGACACGGAAGCTTGCGTGGCTTTTCTGTTCCGCCTGGGGGCAGGCACGGGAGCGTGTGCTTGAGTGCTCCCTGCATCTGGATTTACATACTGAAGAAAACTCAAGACGTCGGGAGCCAGAAGCGGCCTGAAGTCTGCCAGGAGCACACTGCTTCTTACTAGGAAAACTCCGCAGATCTCCCGGGGAAGAGGTAGGAGGATGATACATAGGGTACAATGTTCTGATTTTTACCTAAGGACTGTCATGAAAAGATCTAGCAGAAGGGAAATCATTCATTTCACTAAAAAATCATTTAAAAGCAAAACAAGAAGGAACAATTTTGTTCAATAGTGACCTCGTTACAGTGGCCCAAAGACACTGAGCTAAAATGTACACAAAGCACAATTAGCTTTTCCCCAAAGTACAAAAGTTGTGAATTAAACATTAATGGTGTGTTGGTATTTCTATTATTTTCTATTTTGGTTCTCTTTTATCTGAAAAAATGACAAAATTTCATTTACACAAGATTTCTGTACTTTAAAATTAAAATGTGAAGAAAAATCTTGAAACAGAATGTATTAGAACATAAACCAAAAAAATGGAAGCATGATAACGGGTACTTGAAATCTGACACTTGTTTTCTATAGTAAAGCTTAACACATAATACGTTTTTTGCAAACGAAAAAAATTTCCATTTTTAAAAATTTTAAATACTTGCGTGTTTTTAGACTTATTACCTATGGAAATATTTTAAAATATTCAACTGCTCACAAGTGACTAAGGAAATTGCTAATTCACCCATTCTCTGAAACGTATTTCTAGTATGGTCAACCCTATTTGGTTTAAATAAGCTGTGACGCTATATTTCATGATGCACTGACACTCTTTCCACGCGTTTACCTGAGTAACAGCCCAGCGTCTCCCTAGGAGTCTGCGTGCGTGCAGGTAAGGTGGGCACTGGGAGACCCGAGCACTTGCACAATGACACCTCAGCCAAGACAAGCCTCCCTCGAGGCCCTGGGGAGATGTAGCTGTGTCCCTGACTGTGCCACTCGAAAAGAGGGGGAGGGCACGAAGAGCCAAAGCACAGGCCAACGGGACGAGCAATGTCTGAGATGGAAAATGAGCAGAAAAGCACAGCAACATGGCTGGTGCTGACAGTCCATATGTGCTGTAGTTTCTAGGCACAAGGAAAGAGTTACACTGATATTTTTATATTCCTTTGGCCTAATGAATTTAAAATAAAGCTCATATTTTCCCAAGTATGCTTAACAATCCATTTTAACTAAATTCCTTTATGAATCCTATAGTGCAAGCAATATAAAACACTCTAAAAGTTGACAGTTTTTATTATTTCATTGGTTATTACTATATGCATGGGTGAATAATCTGATTTATAACTAGGAAACTCCTATTTTATCACCCAAAACATGACAGCACTGCAGACAAACAGGCACAACAGTGTAATCCTGGGTAAGAAGTGAAAAGTAAAAATGTGTGTGTGTGTGTGTGTGTGTGTGTGTGTGTGTGTGTGTGTAACGTCAACACACACACAGATACATACACATACCGCACAAAGTTTATATCCCTTCTGCATTATGGGGAAAGTAATGACCATAGTTACTATAAAGCTAATGTATCCCTCTCAAATAGTTTATCTTACAGATTACTTGTGAAGGTATCACCATATTTATAGTATAGATCTCTTTAAAAATAATACAAGTTTCAATTTAAAAAAAACTATTGTGAACTTTCTTTCCTTTTTATACAGATTCAGTAGTATTTTCAAGCAAACAAACAAAAAATGTTTGCAATCCCAGCACAGTATGAAATAAGGCCTCTTTTCTTTTCATATTGGCAAAACAAAATATACATATATATGTAAAAAATTCACCCTCCCCCTAACGTTTTAATAGATGCTACAGTGCATACACTCGCAATTCTTGCTCACAACGCCAGCACTTGCTGTCTGTAACTCGTCAGTGGAAGTTCATAGTGCTGCTTCCGAGCCCCTGGAACGCAGTCGAGAGCTGGTCCACGCCCTCACGAAGAAACGACGGCTTTTTTCAGTTTCTCTATTTCCACCTAAAATACAGCAGATGAAACATCCTTAACTGGGAGAGTCTCGTTAGTGTTATGTCATTAACGTGATTATACACGTGAGCCTCAAGTTTTGACTTCCAGATCCAAACCCCAATTTCGTAGAGTGTAATAAGTATTGCGGAGTAAAATCTGAATAGAAGAAAATGCCGCAACCCAAGTTTCCAAATGGCAACTAACAGTAAGAAGGAGACTGTGGTGCTTTCAGCCAGAACAATGTAAAGTAATGTGGCCATCTGGAAGACCGCTAAGAAAACAAGGGCAGAAACGCGCGTGTCTACAGTTACACCAGGGCAGAAACGCGCGTGTCTACAGTTACACCAGGGCAGAAACACGTGTGTCTACAGTTACACCAGGGCAGAAACGCGCGTGTCTACACTTACACCAGGGCAGAAACGCGCGTGTCTACACTTACACCAGGGCAGAAACGCGCGTGTCTACACTTACACCAGGGCAGAAATGCGCGTGTCTACACTTACACCAGGGCAGAAACGCGCGTGTCTACACTTACACCAAAGCAGAAACGCGTGTGTCTACACTTACACCTGGGCAGGAACATGCATGTCTACAGTTACACCAGGGCAGAAACGCGCGTGTCTACAGTTACACGGGGCAGAAACGCGCACGTGTCTACAGTTATACAAGGGCAGGAACACACGTGTCTACAGTTACACCAGGGCAGAAACGCGTGTGTCTACAGTTACACCAGAGCAGAAACGCGTGCGTGTCTACAGTTAAACAAGGACAGAAACGCGCGCATGTCTACAGTTAAACAAAGGCAGAAACGCGCGTGTCTACAGTTACACGGGGCAGAAACGCGCGCGTGTGTACAGTTAAACAAGGGCAGAAACGCACGTGTGTCTACAGTTACACAAGGGCAGGTCAGATGCAGGAGACAAAGGGTGAGTTTTAGCTTTGTTTTTCATTAACCATCTATGTGACATTGGTAAATCACTTTTCACTTTGTTTAAAACTTTTCATCTGTAACAGGATGTATTCAATTAAGTTACTGTTAAAGCCTAAGAAATACCTAGATTTAGTCAATGTGTTAGAAGTTCTTCTACCTTTAGAAGGCCTCCTCCACGTAACAGAAATTCTTAACTGAAGGATCTTTTAAAAGGACATTTCCACAATAAGTACACAGAGCGATTAACCCGCACATGTTATAAACAACTAAGTTGAGGCTTGAAAGACACTGAGCAGTGCTCCCGATTTTCTGCATCAGTAGCTGGCACAGAATTTGTCTTTCCAGAGCCTCGGTCTGTAAAGCCCACAGCCTCGCACGAGCTTTCCTCCTGCTGACCGCCGGCTTTCTCCTGGTGGTATCACTCTCGGCCAAAAACGCACCAGAGAGTAGCCTCCTTCAGCCTTAGAGACAGGTCACTATCGAGGGAGAAGGCCCTAGCCACAGTCACAATCTCCTAAGGGGGGCTAGCATCCAGTAATGGCTTATTAACATGGGATGTTTCCTGATAATATTCCTTTATTCACCTAATTACTACCTAAATGTTTTAGCAGCACTGGATTAGAACAAGCCTTAATCTTCAGACAGGATTAAGGTAAAATACCTTCAAATCATCCTGATGTACAAATACAGTCTTTTTTGTAAAGATACATAAATGAAACATCCCAACATTAATATGGAAGAATGCACAGAAAACAAGTAGAAATAAAACTAATAGAGAAGAGAGAGTGGGAAGAAAAATCCTGAAGGCAAAGTCAGTAACACTTCTTATGAAATGTGATGATCTTTTTGGTGGTACTGGGGATTGAACCCAGGGACATTCTACCTCTGCGCTACCTCCCCAGTCCTATTTTATTTTGAGATAAAAGCTCACTAAATTACTGCTCTGGCCTTGAACATGTGATCCTCTTGTCACAGCCTCCCAAACACTGGGATTACAGGTGTGCATCACCACACCATGCTTACAAGCTGAATTCTGACATGAATGTAGTTATCAGGCAAATACTTATCTTGCTACTTTCTCTTGTAGTGTTTATGCGCACAGTCTTTTTTAAAATCACTCCCCAATATAATTGAGTATTATATAATGCTAACATTAAAATATTTCAAAATACTACTTTTAATTTTTGAGTAAGCATCAGTTCTCCTTTAACTATATGATTCTAAAATAAGTATACTTTGAAAAATACAGGGGTTAGGGAGGACTGAGGAGAGAATAGTTCAATGACCCCCTGGGGATATACGAAGGCATTACCCAATTTCACTAGCACGCACGGTAGAAGGGTGTGGGCGGCACACCAAGACAGGTGCGAGTATTTGTATCACACTGAGCCTCACTCGATGTATAATTAAAATTAGCAATAAAAAAAGTTTAAAAATAAAAAAGCACAGAATAAAAAACATAGAAGTCAACAGAAGACTAACATATGTTGGGAAAATGAGAGTCTTCAAAAAAGAAATCAACTCGTGTCATGATTTTTATGTCAAATTATATCATGTACACAAACTTAAACTACAATTCCTCTTATCTCATTTTCATGTATGAATATAAGCATGTATGTATAAAAAAAATTTTTAATTTCTCAATTTCTACTAAGTTACATAAGGGGAATTTATAGTATATTTTAAACATGTATTCACCAATTCAACAATAATTTACCAAATATCTGATATGTATCTAACTCTGTGTCAGGAGTTGTGGGCAAAAATGAAACAGACTTGGACCTCACTCCAAAAAGTCTTTTAACAGTCAGGAGAGGGACAAGATAAATACGGAACAGTGATGAGGTAGACAATTATTATTTATTCATTTCTTAAAAAACTAGAGGACATGTGAATTTGGAAGAAAGTTAAAACTGTGTGTGTGTGTGTGTGTGTGTGTGTGTGTGTGTGCGCGCGCACGTGCATGCGTGGTACTGGGGATGGAACCCAGGGGCGTTTTACCTCTGAACTCCACCCCCAGCCCGATTTTTTGTTCTTTATTTTGAAGCAGGGTTTCACGGAGTTGCAGAGGCCTCGCTAAGCAGCTGAGGCTGGCTGTGAACCCGGATCCTCCGGTCTCAGTTGCTGGGGTTACAACAGGCGCCACCGCGCCCGTCCTGTGACTGCCACCAAGTTAACCATAGTGAGCCCCTGAACTGCTCCTCAGACATCTCCAGAACGCGCATCAGACTAGGAGGCAAAAGCCAATGCGGGCAAGTGGAAGACTTCAGCTGTATCAACTGTCCATGCACAGCGGAGGATCAGCTGACGAGAAAAGAAAGGCAAACGAGGACTAGCACAATAGGAGACTCCACACACCTCGTTGGAAAGTCTGGACTTTATTCAGCAAGTAGCAGAAAGCTCTTCAAAGTACCTGAGCGAGGAGAGATTAATCTGAGATAATGAAAGGAACTTAAAGCAAGCTACACGGAAGATAACATCAGAATGAAACAGAAACAGTGTGAATGGAGAGATCAAAGTTAGGAGGCAGAGCTAGTAAGACTGAAAACGAACAGAATTCAAGACCAGAAGTACCCTGCCTCTGTCACCAGAAGCATCAATAAAACATAAAGTATAAAAACAAAAACAAAACAGGAGAGGAAGACAAACACAGCTGGGGCACGGCAGGGTCCCCGTGGAACGTCCAAGGAGCCTCACAAAAGCTGGGCAAACGAGAACTTGATTTGCTGGTGCAAAGGATGTAAAAGGTGAATGCAGGAGAAAAGGGCGAAGAAAAATGTGAAATAAAAAGGTAAGGCAGAGACAGAAGGATATAGTCAGGGTGATAAGAGTCAACGCTTGCGATACTGCAGAAACTGAGGAAGAGAGCTGAGGTTTGGCATCAGTAAATCCAACAACCTAAAAGGCAAGAAGCCGAAGACGGGACTGCCCACGAAAGGCAGGGACTACCCACGTAGGCTTGTTGGGGAGTGAGAAGAGGAGTTGTTTTTGTTTTGTAGAGAATGAAGACCAATGAAAAGAGAAAACAACTCCAGGAGATTAAAAAGGCAGCTGGGCCTGAAAGAGTGCTTTGGCTTTGGTATTTTCATACAAAGAAACAAAGGTATCAAAAAAGAAGCTGTCATAGATGAGAGTAAAAATGGAGTTCTTATCCTTTACAGAGTATCTTCACGTACACCATCACAGTAAGGAAAACTGTAAGTTAAGTGACTCGCTCGGTCGTCGACCACCGATCAAGTTCATACAGTATGACAACGCCTAGCAGTGAAGATTCTAGAATCTGGCTACTTCATTAAAAACTTCAGTTCTGCTGCTGGCTTCTTAACCCATCCTAAACCCTAGTTTTCTTATAATTGGACCATAATCCTTATAGGTTGCTAAGTATTATCTAATGAGACAGAAAAAAACTCAGCCTTGAATAATAACATAGCTAAAAACTAAAAGTAAGTCGTGCCTGTTGGAATAGGAGCTTGAGTTCTGTGACCACACAGAACTCTCTCCTGTTCTGCAATGCTGACCACCAGCAGCCAGAAAGCCAGCGTGGTGGTGCGCGTGTGGAATCCCAGGACCTGGGAGGCGGAGACGGGGGCGGTGCACGTTCAAGGACAGCCTCAGAAACCTCGCGAAGCCCTTAAGCAACTTAAGTTGAGACCCTGTCTCAAAATAAAAAGCTCTGGGCTTGTAGCTTGGAGGTAGAGTGTCCCTGGGTTCGATCCCAGTATCAGAAAAACAAATAAAAAGAGAATAGGTAGGATAAAGAGGCAGGATAAAGGTAATGAAACGCCCTAGCAGGAAACAAGAACCTCCGAAAAAGGCACAACGTCACTTTCTCTGACATCTGTAGAAAACAAATGAAGAAAAAAATGAGTTAAAAGGAAAAGCTGAGGAAGGGAAAGGAATCAAGGAATGCTGCCGGTCCTCGGCAGAGAAAAAGCAAAAGCCTGCCCCTGGCGGGAAGGGAAAGGGGGAGAGGGGTGTCAGGAACCATTTAACTACAGACAAAACTGGACTTAGGAGGCAAGAATAGTATTTTAAGCAGGGCTCACACACCGCCTAAGAGACATAGTGTTCAAAAAGTGTTTTGCATGAATAAATGTGACAAGACAGTAAACGAGAGCTGCAGGAAACGCCCTGAGAACGCAGCCTGCCGCAGAAGCAGCGCACACTGCGGAGAACACACAGCGGGCCTGAGAGACCACTCACCTCCAGGCTGCATCTCATGGCCTTCTCTTCTTCCAAGTCTTTTCGCAGTTTTTCCAGTTCTCTCCTAAAAACAAAATATTTGCTGCTTTTAAGTCTTTGAATTAAACAACCTAAATAGATTAAACAACTAATGTCCACAGGATCCCTTTTGTTGAATGTACATGAAGAAAACTTTCCAAAATGAATAGCCATGTTCACGGAGAAAAGTTTCATATTTCTATTTTGAATAATTCAACAAACAGTAAAAAATTCAGTGAAACCATGGCAAAATTAAGTGAATTCAGAATAGCTCATCATAACAAGAGAAATACTGTATGACCCTTAAAATCAATTATCTACATTCACCTGCCATACACTTAGCAGACTGGGCACTTCAGAGCCCAAACAATTTGACAAAATGAATTACAAGTTACAATGTAAGGCAAATTGCAATTTACTTGTTAGGATAACCTGGACTTCATTATTTAAATATTACATTAAAATATAAAAGCTAAAGCCGGGCATGGTGGTGCACGCTTGTAATCCCCGCACTTGGGAGGCGGAGACAGGAGGATCATGCAGGTTGGAAGCCAGCCACACTGGCTTGAGAGACCCTGTTTCCAAATAAAAATATTAAATAGGTCTGGGAGTGAAGCCCGGAGGTAGAAGGGCTTCCAGGAACCACAGTACCACCAAAAAAAAAATATATATATATATATATATATATACATACATATATATATATGTATGTATGTATATATATATATAAGCTAAAAATCAAAACCTCCAGTAATTCCTCGTAATTCATACTTTTAATTTTTCAGTTTTCGTTCAATATAATCATTCTAAAATATACTCTATATCGTGTCTTTTCAAAAAATTTTCAAATCTACACATATTTACAACTACTGTTTGGTATACAAATATCTAGGTTTTTTGTTTGGTTGATTTTTCAGGGGCAGAAAAAGGAAGGAATTTCCTTAACACCAGCAATGTCAATATATAAAATTTCTAAAGCAAAATAAGTATGTACATTTCAGCCTTTTGTCATACATTAGAAAATGTCTCTTCAAGTACTGGAGAGAAACCGCCTGGGTGGAAGCACACGACTATGACCCCAGCTACTCAGCAGGCTTGAGCAGCAGGACTCCAAGCTCGAGGCCAGCCTCAGTAAGAACAAACAGAGGGCTGAGGATGTGACTCATGGGAGAGCACTTACCTAATATGTATGGCCTTGGTTTCAATCTCCAGCACCACACACACACAAAAGTATTTTAAAAGTTTAAGAAAGTGTCAAAAACTCAATTATTTATATAATTTAATTTTTAAAACTAATTTCTAGACTATATGTGGTGGCACATACCTATAATCCCAGTACTTGAGAGACTGAGACAGGAGGATCACAGACCCTCTGTAAACTAAATAAGACCCTGTTTCAAAATAAAAGAATGAAAATAAAGTTGCGTGTACAGCTCAGAGGGAGAACACCTCTGGGTTCAATCCTCAATAACACACACACACACACACACACACACACACACAAGCTTGGCCAAGGTTGGCCGTGAACAGCGATCCTCCTCTCAGCCTCCCAGATACTGGAATTACAAGTGTGCACCAGCACGCACAGCTTATCGTGTTTTTAAATATAAGTAAATCAGAAATGTATCCTATAGTAATTTAATAGTACAAGCAATTTTTATATGTAATTACTACTTCACTGAAAATAGCACAATTGGTATGGAGTATAAAAGTACTATCGAGTTTAAAACAAAATCTACTAATCAGGAAGATTCTCACTGACACATGTACGTGTAGGGTCCAACAACTGCGGGGTAATGAATTTACAACCTCTATGTATATACTGCAAAATGTATGAAAAAAAGATAAAGTGAGGGATTCAAGAAAGACTTATCATGTACCAAATGATAAACTACATATGACATACATTATACAGGTAACAGATACAGTACATGTAACCTATATAACTTATGTAGTTATCCAAAATACTTTTTCCCTTTTGTAGTACTGGGGATTGAGCCCGGGGCATTCTACCTCAGAGCTACACTCTTAGCTCTATTTTTTATTATTTCTTTTTAAAACAGGGTCTCAGTAAGCTGGCGAGGGCCTCACTTAGTGCCTGAGGAGGCACTAAGATGCCTCCTCAGAGGAGGACCCGAGATCCTCCTCTCTCAGCCTCCCAAGTACTGGGATTACAAGCATGCGCCACCTTGCCCAGCATGAGCCACCTTGCCCAGCTAAGAAACATTTTTTTAAAAAGCACTCTTCAAACTACAAATAGATCATGTTATTAATCTCAATTTTTTAAAATAAGTACTCTTAGGCCAACTGAGAATTAAAGGAGAAATAGTTAAAAGCAGGCTCAGGGTAACATGGCTTCTAGCCATGAAATTTTACACACATTCTAAGAAATCCTTTCATAGAAGAGATGATGCACGGGGGGTGAGCCCCCTCAACCTCCGCTCAACTAGATTAGCTCTCTTTCATCCTTTACCTACGAAGCCCTGCAGTATTGTGCTTAAAATAGCAATTTTTAAAACTCAAATACTAAGTTTTAGAAAAGATCTCTAAACCCATAGAGAATATGAGGTTTGAGTTTTAGCTCTGTCATTTAAAAACTGTGCGATAAATTAATAGCGTTTCCTCTCTAAACCTTTAGTTGTCATTAGCTGGAAGGCTGAGACAAGAGGATTGCAGGTTCCGGGACAGCCTCAGCAGGTAGTGAGACTGAGAGCAATCTGATGAAACTGTTTCAAAATAAAAATAAAATAGGGCTGCGGGTAGAGCTTGATATAAAAATTAAGTCAGAGGACTATAGCAGGATGTCCCATTGTCTATCAAAAACTTTCAAGTAAAGAAAAGAGCCTATCCAGGCACATTCATTTTTATAAATGTCCATTTTAATCCTAGCAGAAACAGTGATCCAAAGTCCTCTGAGAAGTCTGACTGTATGTAGAGATACATACCAGATATGGTTTTCTTAATATTTTCAAGACTAATTAATACCTGTGACTGACCAGAAGACTTACAGTCTAGGTACAGAAGCATGGGTACGTATGTATCTTTACTGTAACTGATACTACAACAAGTTTTCCAACTCGAGTTTTTTTTTTGCCAAAAGCACTGTTAATGAACCCAGGGGCATTCGAACCTCCGAGCTACATCCCTTGCCCAATTTTTTATTCTTTACTCTGTAACTGGGTCTGAGTTGTGGAGGGCCCCACTAAGTGGCTGAGGCTGTCCGCGAACCGTAATCCTCTGCTCTCAGCCTCCCGAATGCTGGGATTACAAATGTGCGCCACCACGCCCGACTTGAACATTTTCTGAAAACCTATTTGCTCATACCCGAGACTTGGCATTACTGGATCCAGTTTGCAAGAATTCTGCACATGACGTTCCGTTAAGTGGCACTCACGGAGGAAAGCAAAGGCGACTCACCCGTGATCCTTTCTCAGTGCGTCTACGGCACACAGCAGCTCCATCACCTGAGCTCTGAGCTCATCCAGGGAAGGTTTCTTCCCGTCATCTGTTTCCACTTTAGCTTTCATTTCTAATGGAGTTAGGAAAGCTGCTGCATTCGCTTTAGAAGTACTTGAAGTTGTCGAAAGGTACATGGATTGCTGAAAATAAAAGATTTTTCTCATTTTATTTATATTTACATTTAAGTTCAAAAAATTGTATTGCAAAAAGACTGAGTATAATAATCTGAAAACTAAAAATTAAAAATATTAGAAAATTTAAAACTTTCTGAACAGCAACTTAAGGCCACACGGGGAAAATCACACAACCAACTTCATATAATGGGTTGTAGTCAAAATATAGGTATATGAAAAATTACAAAATATAGAATTACCTTCTGGCTTTGTGTATATGAAGTATATATGAAACAAATAAATTCTGTGTTTAGTCTTGGGTCCCATTCCCAAGACATGTTCCCAAGACACATACATATATATGTATGTTTCCAAAATACACGTGTGTGTGTGTGTGTGTGCACGCGTGCGTGCATATTCCAAAATGCAAAAAATCTAAACCCTGAGGCACTTCTGGACCTAGGCATTGTGGATAATAGATACTCAACATATACTTCAAGACAATGGTAAATTCGGAAATTCAAGAAGCAATTTGATGTTCACAACTGAAGAAAACCAACCATCAAGAATTCATTTACAATTACCAGTGGTCTTATGAAAAATGCCAATGGTTTCCTATTTTTTAAAGGAAAACAAAGCCCACCAGATTTGTCTGATGGATGGGCTGCCGGTGGAACACCTGGAAGCACAATTATCAGCATTATCAACGGTGTCATTTTTATTTTCCACGTTACATAGTTTAAAACATCCCAACAGCCTCGCTCAGAAGTAAATATCAACAATTTAAATGCACAGAAGAGGCATTAAAGTGAGCGCAAAGCTGGAATCCTTTCAGGACCACAGCAAAGCAACAGGAGTCACTTAGTAAAATGTGGAGAATCAGATTAAGTACATTTGATCAATTAAAGATGTAACCAAATGTCCTGGAATGTAACTGAGGAATAATTTAAGAGGATACATGGCCTTAAATATCTGTCAGTTGTTGTAAAACATATCTTTAAAATTATCACAAGTTTGTACGGAGTGCTTAATTTGGTGCCGAGACCAAGTTAGGTAACAAATAATGACTTCTGATCTATGTGTTATCTCTCATAAATGTTTTATTACAAGTGGACTAATTAATTTCAGAGCATACGTTTAATAAGAAAATGAAACGTATATATGTATTTGCCTTAAAAATATGAAATATAAAGCCGAGCATGGTGGTGCACACTTGTAATCCCAATGCTTGGGAGGCTGAGACAGGAGGCCTCAGCTACTTAGTGAGGCTCCCAGCAACTTAGTGAGACTCTTTTCCAAATAAAACAGAAAATAGGCCTGGGAGTGTAGACCAGAGGTAGAGAGCCTCTGGGGTTCCATCTCCAATACCACACATACAAAAAAAAAAAAAAAAAAAAAAAAAAAGTAACACATGGCTCATTTGAAATAACATAAAAAAGATCTGAAGAGAACACAGGTTTAACAGCTCAATTTCTCAGCAGGAGCCAGGGGTGGTGGCATAGGCCTGTAATCCCAGCACTTGGGAGGCTAAAAAAAGAGGATCACAGATTTGAGACCAGCAACTCAGCAAGACCCTGTTTCAACATAAAAAATAAGAAGGGCTGGGGGTATAGTTCAGACACAGAATGTCCCTGGATTCAATTCCCAGTACCCCCAAAAGAAAAAAAATCCTCAACACAGATTCTTTCATTTTTCAGTAGAAAAAATAATTTCCTTAAAGTGTAACTTAAAGAATCCTCGAGGCTATACACTATTTGAGCACAAAGCATCTCACCTTTGGGGAGTAGCAGGTATCCTTTTTAAACTCAGATGGCTTTAGGTTGGCACTATCTTCTTCTTTTGGTAATTTCAAAGTTTTTTCCGGGCTTTGAGTTGGCTAAATGATTTTTGTTTAGAAATCAAGAGACCAAATAGGTCAAAGAAGGGACTATAGTAAGCATTTGGATAATAAAGCAAATTCCTTTACCACTTAGTTTACAGCTGGCACTGATATTCTATTCTGATATAGTGCTCTTGATATTCTATTACTCTTAACAGGATGGTACGGAACTTCAAAACCAGCTTGCCTCACGCCAAGAAAAATCAGAAGCACCACAGTACTTAAAGAACGAATATATTATTAAAATACAACCCATGTTATAGGTAATGAGAAGAAAGCATAAGAGCTTACATGCTTAGATAACAGGACAAATATTACAAAATAATTAATATTCCAGGAGGAAAAAAGTTTTCATTTCCCCCCTAAAGTAAGTATCTACCTGTTTAATTCTCATTGCTACTGGGTGGGAAGACTAAACAGGCTCCCTGTCCCTCTGACGCAGTGCTCCGTGGTTATGACCTCAACTCCTTTATTCTAACTCTTCAGCCCACTATTCCCAGACTCTAGTAAAACATTTTCCTTCCCCTGAATTTTCTTAAATGCCAGCATTGGCCACTTGACTAGAAGAGCAGTCTCCATAAGTTTAGAACACGGTGCATCTGCTCGCGCCCCTGCTCTGCAGCAGCGAATGTACTCACAGACTGTCCCCCGTTGAAGCGGCCAGGCAGCCTCCTTCCAGGCATCTTCGGTCTATTTGCAGTGAGATGGAGCAAGTTTTCTGAGGAAGCTATGTCATCAAAATTTACAAGGTCTAAAAAATAAAAAATAAAAACACTAAAAAAAAAATTACAAGGTCTACAAAATAAAAACAAACAGTATCCACTAAGAGACAATATTTAAAAGGTAAAAAGTAATGTTTCTGGTTTTTAACAAACTATAAATTAAAAAGAGTAACACTACTTTGAAAGGCAAATAAATTGACCTGTGCTTTTCATATGCATTTGGAAAACAACACTTGCCCTTAAAAAAATCAGTCTTAATATATCCTAAAGTATAGATTTTATTAATAATGTAAAGATTATTTTCAATAGACTTACACCTCAACAAAAAGTTCTTATTGAAAGATAAATCTCTATCATAAATTATATTAGCATTAAAAACTGTCATCTTTTCTTGCTTATAAAAAATGTAATGTATTTAACTCCTAATTAAATACAACACTAGGAAATTTACAAGTTTGTGTTAAGCTTCAGGTAGTGGACTGATATCATATTTTTAGGTTCAACTATCCCCAGCACACTGTTGCTGGCTCTCACTGCACAGTGAAAGCAGGACTGAATGTGCTTCATATGCACGCATGACATATGTGTGTGTGCGGGGGGGTGTTCAGTTGGGACTCAAACCAGAGTTCACTGCATCTCTGCTTAGCCACCGCCATCCTTAGAAATCATAAGACAGCCATAAATCCAAGGCAAATCAAATACCAAGGGGAAATGCTAAAATGATCACCAATTTACTTCCCAAAAGCTGGATGACCTCTGGCCAATAATTTGGGTTTAAGGAGAAATCTAGGTAACATACCGCTGAAACAAGGGTATGTAATACCTGGCCTTTTCCTATATGATCCAGAACATCTTAATAAAAGCGCTTCTTTAACCCTCAAGCCGAGACATGCAAATATATAAGAACCCTCCCTTAATCATTGTCAATATAACCTTCTTTGAGCCCAGATTCCAAACTAGTAACCACAGCCAAAATGTGCTGCCTGGCAGCAGGCATCTTTGTTCTAACCTTCGAGGCCTAGATTTATTCTTCACGTTGCCTTGTATGGATGGCTATAACACCATCTCCGTCAGATACGTAGATGTCCCAACACTGTGATTTTTATTTCTTAAAAGAGACCTAAAGATGCTTGTCATTACCTCCCTCAAAGTTTACTAATCAAATTCCATTTTCAAAATAACAAAAAATTTTCTTTTAAGGAATGGAAGACACAAATATAAGGCAGAAAAAGAGGCATCGAGTTTTGTAAATACGCATTTTATAACTGAAAGCACTGGTTGATGACTTCATTATTTTCCACAGATTACTTTCTGTGTTGTTTCGGATCAAGTCATCAAGCTAATACAACAAAACAGACACCCTAACATGGTCTGTTCAAATTTTTATCTTTTGAGACTTATAATTGTAAACTATAACAAATGATAGTAATAAATGTCTTCAATAGAAAATGCATTATATAATCTAAGGGGTTGAATTTGATTACATATTAATTGCCTATAATCATTCTATGTGTAAGTATATTCGGGGAGGAGTATTCTACTACTGAGCTACATGCAGTCTTTTTTGAAACATCACACTAAACACTAAACTACTGACGCAGGGCTCACACTTGTACTCCTCTGACTTCAGCCTCCAAAGTAGATAGTATTACAGGTGACACCACCAAGCCCAACGGTCTATTGTAAATATCTTAAAGATTACAATCAGTACTTTAAAAGATATGTTACTTATGTTAAAATTTGAAAGGTTAAAGATTGCTTTTTGCCCTAAAAATGTACACTGACAACCTAAAAAAAAACTTTGAAAAGTAAAAACCAATATTTTTGGCCTGTAGAGATTATTTTCAAATGCATATTTAAGCAACTTGTAGAAAGAAAAAGAAACAAAAAAACATGGAGGAAACTAAGAGAAATGAAACTGAAAGGGTAAATAAAATGTAGATTTACAAAATGCACCATGCTTGTGTAAAATGCCTTCCGTAAGTCCAGGTCAGGGCTACAACACCAAGACAACTTCACCATTCTAAAACTCTCAGGTTCTCCATTAAAGTACTGGGTTAGTAAAGAAGAACAGTGCACATTTTGGCCTTGAGATTTAGCTAAGTGCTTTTAACTTTACCTGGCCGATAACAACATCAGCCCGCACGCGCATCACAAAGAGCAGGGCGCTGGAGTTCGAGCACATCCCTGTTCTGCCAGCCAGAGCCACTGGCGCTTTCGCACAGTGCTAGGGAAAATGTAAGTTTTCTAGAAGACAAGCCAAATATTCAATTTGGGGAGAAAATAACTTCACTGTATGGTTGGTAATGTTTCCAAAAACTCTTATAATTAAAAGAGTACTTTCAAGTATTATCAGATTTTTCCAAAAAGAACCTCATTTTATTTTGAAATGGAAAACCAAAAGGGTTAGAATAGACAGACAAACATGTAGACTTCCAGTAAAATTACAAAGGAGAGTCAGTGTGCACCACCTATTTATACTGAATAGACTGTTGATTTCTTTTATAAATTATTATCTTACCAAAATGGAGAAGGGAAGGATAAATTCCTGACACGTAAGAAGGGAAACATGGCAAATGGGCTAGGGAACAAAATCTGGAAAGAAAAGTCAAGGATGGAATGTCTAGAACAAAGACCGAACCAGAAACCATTCTACAAAGCGGGAGAAAAGAACAGCTGTGAGTGAAGACGAGCATTCAACACTGAGCATACAGCCACTGCGGGCGGTCTAAAGTACCTAAGAGAGGCAGCAGAGTTCAGACTCATTCCTTCCTTCGTCTTTCAAAAGGAAAATTGAAGATTAGTATTAATTTCAGTATACATTAATCTAGAACAAAGCTGTTTTATTACTCACTGAACAACCCAAGACAGTGTGCCAAAATTAAGAGGCCAGAGCAATCCGTCCCTATACTGACATCTCATAAAGCAGTGTGACTAAAGTGTACGGCCTGTAAGTTCTCGCCTTTGGTGTATGACAGTGTTACAGGAAAGGAGGGGACTTGCTCCAATGACATCATATGTCACGTAGTATTTTGGAATATCTCCCTATAAAAATTCAATATAAGCTTCAAAATATGTCATTATATAAAAATTCACTCTCCATAATATGTGATACTCTCCATAATATGATCAAGGAAAGTATTATCAGAAAATGATTTTTTAAAAGCTTAGATAGAAGCTCACTCCTTATAGTATCTGCTACTCATTAAAATGCATTTTTTAAATCCCACCGTAAATTCTGGAAAATAAATAAATATTGGAAAAGTAATTCAAACAAAAATAGATCAATTATAAAATAAAACTGAAAGGGAGAATATTTTCTTATTCAACAGTGAGTGTTTTGGTACCAAATAATATGTTTTCTAAAATTTCCTTTTACTCCTAGAAGCAGTTATCACAGAAAACCAACCAGAAGATAAACATTACACTGTAAGGCATTACATCAGCTGAGCTTTCTCAGTGCAATGCATGCTATATTAGTACTACATTTTCTATCTAGTATCTTAAAAACTAATTTGAAAATAATTTTACTTATTAGAAAATTTAATATTTTAGAAACATATGGACCATATGAATTTTAAAGATAATAAGTAATGGCAGAGATTTCCTGAAGCTAATTTTAACAAAGAAATTTAAAAAAGAACAAAAGTAAAACATGGTTCCTACTAGTTCTGCAATTTGTAGTATTATATTATATTACATATGAGAATATATATGGGGAAACTTAAGTTATTTTGTGTCACTGAGAAGAAAATTAAACTTCATTGAATAATTCTAGAAGATACTTTCTTACATATAAAAAGTCAGAATCTATATTTACATTTATTATTATATACACACAAATGTTTATACATAGCTTTCTAAATAGAGAAATTTATGTGAGAATAAAGTCAGACACTTATACCCTTTATCAATACTTAAAGCAAAATCAGAATGTGATTTAACAATAGAAAAAGGCGGGAAAAGCAAGTAACATTTACAACACCTTCCAAGCCTGCTCTCTAGTGAGTGGACGGTTCAATTGCTCAGGGAGAAAACAGACTGGAGTAACTGTACATAACCAGTCAGCCACAAAAAACATCTTTTTAACAGCAAAGTCAGAGTACTTTCTCTATACTGCTTCATCTAAAATTATTACTTTACCTAATAAACACTCAGTAAAGGGTTGTCGCACATTTTTGTGAAAATTTGGACCAGCTTATACATTATTTTTAAAATATGTAACTTCAAACCAAAAATACAAAATAAGTATGAGCCTAAATCCAATTTTGAGCCAAAATACTTTCTTGCAAGAACAGATAGAACACCTCTCAGTGTGAGGATCAAAAATGCTCAAAATGGGTTTTTTTTGAGCATCCACATGATGCTGCAGGTGAGAAACTTCACACCTGACCTTACGTAACAGGTCAGACCCCAAACAACAGGTGCAGGAACAGTACTGTCTAAAATCACCTGGAGGCCATGTGTACACAGAGTGTATGAAACACAAATCAACTTCCTGTTTCGTCTTGGCTGTCATCCTCAAAAGATCTCATTATGTACACGCAAGCATTCAAATTTTTTAAAAAGCTGAAATCTGAGACATTCTGGTTCGAAGCATTTTGGAGAAGGGAAACTCAATCTGTATAGGAACATTCGACCTTCTCAGGGGAAAAGGGACGCGAGGACACCCTCAGAATTGCTTCTGGAACATAAGCCACCCGCTGCTGGCAACTGCGTCTTTTGCCTGAGCACACTACTGGTGACTACAACTACCGAGGCTGTAACACCGCTCAGTCAATATCTGCTACTTACATGAAGAAAATTTCCAAAATTTATAATTTTGGAACTTCACAGGTAAAGTGAAGTTGGCCTGATAAGTGGAAAAATAAGAATAGCTGCTTGGAAATTAGTGATAATTCTCAGCATTTATGGAGTATTTCCTTACTTTTATAGAAAAAAAATTAAACCAGAAGTGTTCAAACTCTGTTCAATAAAGCCTGTTTAATACAAACAGCAAATCACACTATGCATATAAGGCAAAAATGGACTATAAGAGCTAAACGCTAGAATTCTCCAAACACCAACAGTCGGAAATCATAATGTGTATTATTTCTACTAGAAATGCAGCACAACAAACAAAACCTGTTGGTGGATGTATATATAAAGTTTTGAAAAAAGTGAAATTTACTTGAACTTAAAAAAAAATCCCACTACCTTGAAACAAATTAAATGTTTAAGAATGATACAAAGTGACAAATATAATTCCCAAAGGAACTGCATCAAAATTTAAGAATTTTATGATCAAGACTATAAAAATTGTGGAAATTCAAAAATTAATGCCAGTAGATCTTTTTTATTTTCAGAATTAAAATTGTGCAAATAATCTGTTTTCCTCTATTATTTTTGAAAAGATACTTCTGACTTTTTTTTTTTTTTTTTTTTGCGGGTCTGGGGATGGAACCCGGGGGCATTTGACCTCCGAGCTACACCCCTGCCCTATGTTTTATTCTTTTTTTTGAAACCGGGTCTCACTGACTTGCAGAGGGCCTCACTAAGTAGCTGAGGCTGTCCGCGAACTGCGATCCTCCTGTCTCAGCCTCCCAAATGCTGGGATTACAAGCGTGCGCCACCACGCCCGGCTTCTGACTATATTTTAAATAAAGCAGGAAAACATATAAACTCTTATTATTTTTAACTTATAAATTTTAAGGTTTTTTTCCTTTTAACTTACTTAAATAGTAAATAAGGTCAATTTTCACCATATAAGACACACTGGGCAAGTTTCAGTGACTGTCTCTAAACGAAAATCAACATCTCAATTCTCAGAAACTAGTGTAGATCATGGTGTGGGCATCTAGAGCAGGATCAAAAATAAGACAATTTGTAAATAGATAATTTAAATGTGCGTGTGTGCGTGTGCGTGTGCGTGTGCGTGTGCGTGTGTGTGTGTGTGTGTGTGTGTGTGTATGTGAGGGGGGGGGACAGGCCTTGAAGTTTAAATATAAATATATAATGTTAACACTAAAGCTAAAAATATATTAAGATAAGACTTTTTTAAAAAATCACAGAGCACTGTTTATACAAAAGAAAATCTTTAAATGGTTTTCTTGATTTATGTGATTGAGCAGTTGTTACTGTTTTTAGCTTAAATGTTAAATAGGGGAAAAGATCATCTTTTTTCTAGAGTAAGAGATAAAATAAAAACATGAAAAAATGCTTTGAAAAATATAAAAAACTAAAAACAAATGTAAGCATTAAACAAAACAATAACCATTACCACAAAGTAACAACTGGAAAATTCCTTTTTTTGGCAGTACTTGGAATAGAATCCAGGGTCAGGGGAATTCTACCTTCAAGCAACACTCCCAGCTCTAATTTTTTTTTTATTTCTTTCTTTCTTTATTTTGCAGTACTGGGGATGGAACCTACGGGCATTCTACCATTGAGCTACACTCCCAGCACTATTTTTTTATTCTTTATTGTGAAACAGGGTCTCAATGAGTTGCAGAGGGCCTGGGCCTCACTAAGTAGCTGAGGCTGTCCTCGAATCGTGATCTTCCTGTCTCAGTCTCCCAAATGCTGGGATGACAAGCGTGCGCCACCACGCTCGACTTTTGGAAAATGCTTTTAACAGAATACTTTTTTCAAGACATCTATTTCAACTTATTCATTTTTATAACTAATAGGGTATTTAAAAAACAGAAATATGTATGGATTAAAGAAAGATAATTACTGGGCTAAAAATTCAGTCAGAAAGCTTAAGAAACAATGTTTATTAGCAAACAAAGTGAAGCCTAACAATATAAATCATAAAAACCATGGTTTCCTGTATCAGAAACAAAAGTATTTCCAGGTTAAGAGGAAATATTTTTAAAGTCTTATTAAATATGAACTAGTCTGTGTCGTCATCTTTTTTAAAGCTGAAATGTGTTCCTAACGATGTAGGCAGGATGGTCACTCCACTCTAAAGGAATAAGAGATGCATCAACTTCTAACATCCACTTCGGTCCTCTGATCACTAGGAAAATACGTCAGTTTCTGTCTTCTGATTCTCAAGAAACCGCTGACCTGTGAGAACCATTCATCTTCTCTGTAGTTTGTTTTTCTCCTTTGGCTACTGAATTTTACACAGACCCCAACCAATTTGCACTGGATCTACTCACACACACACCTCCGGGCCTCTGCCCCTTTCATGCGCTGCCTCTGCCGACGCTGACTTACCTGCTTCCTTCGTCGAGCTCCTTACTACGAAGGAGTCGAGGTCTACTGATTTGGGCCTAAGCGGCAACGGTTCAGAATCTAGCTTTGGCTTTGATACTGGCTCATTTTCAAATTTTGATGAAATGGTAGAAACTTCTCCATTAATCCTGAAATGAGAACAACAAACATGCAAAAATTACTTCAATCAAAAACACTTGTTAAAAAATTTAATTTAAGATGGGTGTGATGGCGCAGGCTTGTAATCCCAGCATTGGGGAGGCTGAGATGGGAGGATGGCGGTTGGCGGACAGCCTCAGCTACTTAGTGAGGCCCTGTGCAACCTAGTGAGACCTTGTCTCTAAATAAGAAATAAAAAAATAGGGCTGGGGGTGTCGCTTGGAGCTGAATGCCCCTGGGTTACATCCCTAATACCACAAAAAAAATTATCGTAATAATTTAATGACACCAAGAATTATATAAGTGTAGCCTGGTGAGACCCCGTTTCCAAATAATAAATAAAATCAATCTGGGATTGTAGTTCGGAGGTAGAATGTCTCTGGGTTCAATTCCCAGTACCACACAAAAAAAGAATTATATAAATATAATATTGTTTTCTGGTCTATAAAACTGTTTTAATAAATATAAACCTCTATTCTAAGGGTGATCATAATAAAAATGAGAAATGTAAAAACAATCTGTACTCACTCTGTGTGGGGCTGGGGGGTGCTAAGGATTGAACTCAGGGACATTCTACGACCGAGCTACACCTCAAACTTTTAATGTTTTGTTTTGAAAAAGTGTCTCACGGGGTTGCCAAGTATCACTATGTTGCTGAGGCTGTCCTCCAACCTGCAAGCCTCCTGCCTCAGCCTCCCAAGTACCAGGATTACAGGCCTGTGCCACAACGCCATGCCATATTCACCTTTTGTGAATGTAAGATTAACATTTAAAAGAATTGTTAAGTCTTTAAAAGAAAAAAGAAAAAACAAATACTTTTTCTAATTACTCTTGAGATTTAGAAAAGCAATCGGGCCATTCAGGTCAGAGGTAGGTAAATCAATAAGTTAATCTAAAATTAGATAAAACTTACCTGGCTCCAGGAGGTGGTGGAGGAACTGGTTTTTCAGGTCGCTTTGGGTAGACTACTGCAGATCGTAATAAATTATTGGCTTTGGTGGGTGGAGTAGGCTTCTTGGGTGGGACCTGTGGAGCTGCTGGTTTAGAAGGTTTCTGTTCCAGCAGTGATTTTTCATCTGATAATTTAAAAATATTTAACAAGTACTTTACAATCAAATTCATTTAGATTTATCTATTTATTAATGGTACTGTCAGGCTGCAAAAGTGTGGGTAACTTTTATTTCTATATCTGTTGTATGTGTACATTGTTTTACTTGCTTTGAATTTATACTTTAATATGCCTTATGTAGGTTAAAAAAAAAACTCCACTAACTTCAGTGGGAAAAAGAAACCACTAATGACCTTCTAATTAATAAATAATATCTGATTTTATTACGTCCACAACTGCCTTTGCTTTTAGGGGTGGTATTATCCCTCAAATATGGCCACGTATAATTTTATCATAAGCAAATAACTATCTACATTGAAATCCAGATCCTTTTCTGAAATTGAAAGATAAGAAAGCAAAAACAAGCAGGAACTCCAGTTCCACACAGATATTCTAATCTTAAAATAACTGTGATGGCAAAGACAAAGCAATCCAATGTTAAGAGACACGGCTAACATTAAGAGACAATGTTAAGAGGCTGGGCTGGTAAGCCTCTCAAGAGAATCAGCCTTCCAGTTACAAGTCTCACTCCTGTACTAGAAATTGTATTAACACCATTTCAATTAATAATCCAATGAAATAATTATTTCTTTTTTCATACATCATAATTGGGTAAAACACTTGTGTGGACATACATGCACACATCTCCCACTTAGCCCCCCACTCCCTCCCGTCCCTCCTCCCCGTGCTTGGCTTAGTGGTGACGTCGATATGTTTAAGTACATCGTGTGCTCTAGAGAGTTTCCTTCTTCCCCCTCCCATCCCCTCATTTAGGTTGTCTTGTTTGCTCCTCTATAGGATTTTCTTTTTCAAGTAGAGTTCCTCCTATGACCCATGAAATAATTATTTCTATTTGACAAAAAAAGTATATTCTAAAACTATTCAAGTTTTTGTATGTATATAACCTGATCTAGTACAGATAACCATTATAGATCTTTCTGCACAAGACAATTTACTATACCTTAGAATACCTAAGGTTATATGACAAATGCATGTCCTAAGATTAAATTAGCGTGATTAATTCCATGTTCCAGTAGGAGCTAATTTTTATTCCTTCCAGAAAATCAGTGTGTGTGTGTGTGTGTGTGTGTGTGTGTGTGTGTGTGTAAGAGAACTGAACCCAGAAGCATTCTACCTCTGAGCTACAACCCTAGCCCCTCTTTATTTCAAAATAGTCTCACCAAGTTACCACACACTAGCCTTGAATATGGGATCCTCCTGTCTCAGCACCTCAGGTACTGGGCTTACAGGCATGTGCCACCACATTCAAGCCTTCTATGGAAGTTTTAAACTTTATTTCAACTATAACAACACTGTAAATGTGTCAGTGTTTTGTTTTTTTGATGGTATGAACTTAAGGGCATTCTACCTCCAAAGTATATCTCCAGCCCTTTTTATTTACTTCTTTCTTGTATGTTTGTTTTTTGCAGTCCTGGGGACTGAACCCAGGGACATCCTACCTCCAAGGTACGTCCTCAGCCAGATTTTTTATTCTTTCTTTTTAAAACGGTCTCACTTGGCAGCACAATTCATAATAGCCAAAATATGGAACCAACCCAGGTCTCCACCAACAGATGAATGGATTGCGAAACTTTGGGAAATACACACAATGGAATTCTATTCAGCCATGAAGAAGAACAAAATCATATCATTTGCAAGAAGATGGAAAGCCCTGGAGAACATTATGTTAAGTGAGACCAGCCAAGCACAGAAGGAGAAGGTACATATGTTTCCTCTAATATGCCCAAACTAGGAAACACAGAGGATACCAGTGGGACTCCAGATAATGGAGGGGAAATACCAGCAAAGCTTGAATGGAAAGACAGGAGAGGAGGAAGGCTGATCTTGATTAATGAGGGTCTACATCTGAACATGCGTAAAATTACGAATATGACATGGTTAACCTGGACAGCCATTGGTGGGAGGGGGGGCGGGGGGAGAGGGCACCAAATATAGTTTCAATGTATACCATTTATGTTCAATAAAAAATTTGTTTAAAAAAAATGGTCTCACCATGTTTCAGAGGGCCTCACTAAGTAGCTGAGGCTGGTCTCAAACTGTGCTCCTCCTGCCTCAACCTCCCAAGGACTGGAATTAAAAGTGTGCACCAAGACGCCAGCTCTTTCCTTTTGAAGCAAGGTCTTGCTAGGCTGCTGAGTCTTGCTATGCTACTCTCCTGCTGAGGCTGTCCCTCACACCTGCAACCCCGTGTCAACCTTGCAACTACCAGGGTTACAGGCATGTGCCATCATGCTTGGCTGAACTATCAGTTATTTAATGCTCTACATTACTTGAAATAATCATGATTAAATACTGCATGCTACTAAAATAATGCTTTATTTTTCTTTGTTTGTTATGGCACTAGGGAATTGAACTCAGGGGCGCTCTGCCATGAAGCTCTACCCTTAGCCCTTTATTATTTTGAAATGGGCTATCACTAAGTTACCGTGTGCCAGACTCACACCTGCGACCCACCTGTATCAAGCTCCCAAGTACTGGGATTAGAGGTGTGCAGTACCACCACACACAAGTACAAATTGTGTATCACATACACACAATTCACACACACACACACACACACACACACACACACACACACACACACACACACACACACGGGGAACTGAATACAGAAGCATTCTACCTCCAAGCTACACTCCAGGCTCTCTGGTTTTCTGTGTTGTTGAGACTGGTTTTGAACCTGCACGCCTCCTGTCTCAGCCTCCCAAGTACCAGTATTATAGGTGTGCAACACCATGCCCAGAAGGTTTAATTTTTTTAATGAATATAAATTGCATCAGTATAATTAAAAGTTTACATTCTTACTAATCCTTCCAGAAAACTCCAAGCATTATAATATGCATCCAAGCACTTCTTAAATGTTAGTGTAAATGACCCACTGTGAAGAGACATATTTCTTTAAAATAACACGAAAAGAAAGATATGAGGGTTTTGTTTGCTTGTTTCAGGGAAAAAAATGAACCTTAGACTCACCTTTTTCTTCAGGCTTCACGGGAAAAGGCTTCTTCTCTGCAGCTAACAGGTCGGGCTTCGGAGCTGGAGGGTGAGCGGAAACCGAAGTGAATCCTTACAGCAAAGATACCTGCGCCACTAGAGCAGCAAGCGAGCACGGCTGCAGGACAGCAACGGGCGGGCTGAGCTCGGCGTCCGCCGCGGCCGCTCTCAGCCTAAGCAGCAGCTCTCAGCAGGCCACGGGCCGGAGTTCAAGCCGCTCAGCAACTAGCAAGGCTGTTTCCAAACAAACATTTTAAAACAGGGCTTAGGCTAAAGCTGGGAGGTAGAATGCCTCCAGGTTCAACCCCTAGTACCCCCAAAAAAGGAAAAAGAGAGAGAGAGGGAGAGAGAGGGAGAGGAGCTCCTACCTCCTGCCACACCACAATCCCAAACTTTATAGGACGGGGAAAATGGTCTACTTTTTTGTCCAATATTTGAGTAAGAGGCACTTTTAAACTGGTTTCTGTGACTGAAAAACTGAGGTTTTAATTTTATTTCACTGTAAAAGCTCATGTGGCTAGCAATTACTACATTAAACTACACGGCTTCATTGGCCTCTCCGATATCATCTCCCACACAAATTACTTTTAACTTATGCTTTCCTCGCTCTAGAATTAAGTCAGCAAACATAGAGCTAAAATCAAGAAGAAGAAAAGGCTTGGGTTACTTAAAACAAAACAAATCTTTCAAGGAAAAAAAGGTTTACTACACTTATAAAAATAAGGTATTTGGAAATAGCCAAATTCTAAAACTAATTCTTCAAGACTCATGTAGTGCACCATTATTTTTCAGTCGTTAAAATAAAACTAAGAATACCATCTGCCTTGCTTAAACCTACGTATCACCCTGACAGAAGAGACAGAAGAGCACACATTTGAGTTACTAAAGGGAGTCTTAACATTTGAGTTATTAAGGGGAGTCTTATTTTGAAAGGCAGAGGCTCTGTTTAGAAGCTGGAGGGAGAAGTCTGTGTGCTGCCTAAGGGCCACCAGTGAGCACCCAGAAGAACGCTCGACCCCCAGATCGGAAGCCAATGACATACCTGTGGAGAAAGTCACAGAAAAGAGAGGAGAGTGCAAAGCTTGGTCGTGTCAATACAGGACAAGGTTTAAAGAAAAGAGCTAAAAGACTGGTGGGTGTGTTTGTTTGTTGCGGAGCTAGGGGTTGAACGTAGGGGCATTCTACCTCCGAGCTAAACCCCCAGCCCTATTTTATTCTTTTATTTGAAACAGACTCTCAGTGAATTCCAAAGGACTAAGTAGCTGAGGCTGGCCTCAAACCTGTGATCCTCCTGTCTCAGCCTCCCAAGTACTGGGAAACAAGTATGTGCCACTACGCCCAGCTAACTGGTGGTTTTTGATGCTCAATAAAGTATGGGATGTCTTTTGTGCTTGGATATGTCCCATTAATATTTATTTTCGTATAGTTTTGATTTAGCATACTTATAAATGCAATTATATACTTTTGGCTCCACTTTAGTTCATTTTCAAAGATATATATTTAGAAACATTTTGTATTAAAAAAAAATTTTGTTCAAAATAAATAAATGAAAAAATAAGAGTAACTAACTGACCAGGCCAATGTTACATTTTCTAAAAGAGATTTAAAGTCTATCAATTTTATTAAATCAATACTTCATATAACTAAAGTAACTAAATTATCAAAATCCCTATTTTTACTTTAAAATCAATGACACACAATAATGCAAACAGTTAATTTTTTATAATTCTAAATAATTTTATATACAATAGTCCTGTTTTGCCAATAAAAATTAGTGGCATTAGTGGCATACATTAAACTTATTGTTACCATAATAGAATTTAAAAATATAAAAAATGGCAAACTAAATAATGCGTTTTTTACGTACCTGGACCCTTAGCAGGAGGTGGTGGTTTCTTTGGTTTCTGTTAAAATAACAGAGGTAAAAAACAGTTTGCTACTTATTAAATATTTAGTTTATATAAATTTTGATCATTAATAATCTAAATTGCATGAACAACTCTCATATCAACCTTGTCAGAAATTATAAAATGCTAAGATCTTAACAAAAGGTTATTAAAAAGTTTATTCCAGCCGGGCGTGGTGGCGCACGCTTGTCATCCCCGCGCTTGGGAGGCGGAGACAGGAGGATCGCGCAGATTCGAAGCCAGCCGTGCTGGCTTAAGAGACCCTGTTTCCAAATAAAATATAAAACAGGTCTGGAAGTGTAGCTCGGAGGTAGAAGGACCCTGAGTTCCACCCCTCATACCACTGGGGGGAAAAAAAGTTTTTTCCATTAGAACAGCATCCTTAATCAGAATTCAGTTAAATATTTTCAAAAATCTTCAGTGAACTGAATAAAGCAAAAATCTTCTAAAGAATCATGAGAGAAAAAACTCTATTTTATATTTCCTAGTGTAAGATTCCAAAGCACTACTTACCAGTATTTCACAGCTCAGGGTGCAAGGATGGAGTGGGTGGCAAGAAAAGGGAAGAGAGAAATAAAAAGGGAAAAAGGGAGGAGAGAGGGCGAGAGGAGGAGAGAATGGAGGGAAAGAGGAAGGAAGGAGAGAGGGAGGGAGAGAGTGAGCAGGGGAGGGGGGAGGGGGAGGGCTGGAGCAAGGGCAGGCGGGCAACAGTGAACAGAGGACCTTGCTTTCACTCCTGATTCTTCAGCTTTCTCAAAAGGAAAGTTAAAGACAAGGCCTGCCTTTCCTCCATAAGCAGTCACTCATTTTTAAGACTTAATGACTTCAAAAGACCAGAGAAACAAGCCAGGCTTGGTGGTGCAAGCCTGTAATCCCAGTTGGAAGGCTGAGACAGGACGATCAAGGTTTGAAAATGGCCTCAGCAAGTAGAACCTAGCAAGACAGGTGCAAAATTAAAAAAAGAAAGAAAGAAAATAGGGCTGGGGGTGTGGCTCAGAGGTAGACTCCCCATGGGTTCAATCTCCATTACCACAAAAAACTAAGAACCGATATGCAAAGGTATACAAATATGAAAATAAAAATGAGTTCATTAAGTTAAAAACGAAGTATACTGAAGGCTCAATCAATTCTAATGCAGTCTACCTACCACAAGAAAGGCCTGAGGCAGCCCAGGTCTCCACAGAGCGCCGTCAACAATCTGCTTCCTCAATGGAAGCCTGCAAAGTGAGTTCTGCACTGGCTGAGGCCCAACATGGTGGCGCCCTGCTGTGTCCCCTTCTGTCTTTCCCTCTGTTGTATCAGCTCAGCTAGGACCCATCAATGAGGAAAGGGGATCAAGAAACAGCAAGGCCAAAGGTCACTGACCAATGCCCCGGCCTCACTTTATTCTGAGAATTGATGCTGAAATCTTAGGTCCCAGGAGCAAGTAAACCCTGCTTCGCAGTACCTTTACATAGAGATTCTCAACATCATTCAATAAAAACTGCTTCCTTCTGTCAGATACGGCGGCATAGCTTATGATGGCCACAGCCAATCAGGAGCTAGGAAGGCTGAGTTCCTGAGAGCAGCCTACATAGCACAGTAAGACCCCTGACTCAAAGAGAGAGAGAGAAAAAAAAAACTTTCTTCCAGGAAAGTTACTCATTTATCCAGATAGTATACACTGTCTTTTTCTTTTTTTTTCTAAATAATAAGTAAAAAAAAGTCCAAGGTTAATCTTTAGTACATATAGTCAAAGGAGGAGGCAGGAATAAAGCACAGAACTGAAATATTACATTCGTTTTACTATGAATAACTTTTGCCTAAATACCTAATTTTATAAAACTTACAGAAGTTATTCAATACCACACAAAAAGACACAAAAAAAATTCTGTTTCTGAGAAGAGAGGGGCAAAATGTTAAAGTGTTACTGTTCATTGAGAAATAAATGCTTACTGGAAAGTCCTTGTCCAGTTCACTTATCTGAACGGCAAAATTGTCTGGAAACACTCCTTCTTTACCATTGAGCTCACCCTTCCACCAACCAGCTTCTCCAGTCTCCTAAAAAGCATGAAAAGAATAATTAAAATAGGAGTTACCTTTATATAAAGAAAGGTTTACAATAAAATAGAAAAACAATGAATTTCATTACCTTTATTTAAAAAATCTAAATAGATCATAAAGTCCTTCAAAAGAAAATATTCTCCACATACTACTGTTAGCAATAGTTAGAAAAACTGGGCTTAAATTTTTAAAATAACTCAAGTTTAAAATTTAAATCTAGCCGGGCGTGGTGGTGCACGCTTGTAATCCCCGCGCTTGGGAGGCGGAGACAGGAGGATCGCGCAGGTTCGAAGCCAGCCTGGCTGGTTTAAGAGACCCTGTTTCCAAATAAAAATATAAAATAGGTCTGGGAGTGTAGCCCGGAGGTAGAAGGGCTTCCAGGAACCCCAGTACCACCAAAAAAAAAAAAAAAAAATTAAAATTAAAGCTACAAGGTTGAAGAGGAGAAAGACAAAAGTGAGGAAGAACTGGTAAAGAGGGACCAGAAAAGAGTGCAAATTCCCAAACTCTTTAATATCCTCCTTAACACTGCATAGAGTAGTAATTAACTGTATGAATATTAAAATGGCTCACATTTACGAAATTCCAGCCAAATGAAATTTCAGCTGCTTGATCACATAACTACACAAGATCACAGCTCTATTAAATCTGCTTCACTACAGTATCTTTTACTGTCTATTTTCATCTCATGCTATATACTTTATGTGTACAAATAACTTCTTAAATTATATACACCACCTGGAAAAAGAGTCAACTTAAAACAATAAGAGAAGCCAGGCATGCTGGTGCACGCTTGTAATCCTAGTACTTGGGAAGCGGAGATGAGAGGATCGCAGGTTCAAGAACAGCCTCAGCAATTTAATAAGGCTCTTGGCAACATAGTCGAGACCCTGTGGATGGAGCTCAGAGGAATAATGCCCAGTACCTCAAAATAATAAATTAAATAAATTAAGGCAATAAGAAAAAACTAAAAAACTATTCTTCAAGGTTATAGCAAAAACAAATCCTTCATAATTCTCATAAGCAGTTATTACAGCATTCTGCCCACACCCAAATACCATGGAATTTTCCTTTATTTTGCCTTTGAATTCATTTCAAGTAATAAAATTATTTCATTCTTTGACAAAACTATCTCATTTTCCATGGATGAAGGATTCCATGACTATTTATATATTGATAAACATTTAGTTGGCTCTCTTAGTTTTCTATTAGAAACAACGCTCCAAACAATACATGAGAGAAAAAATGAAAAGAGGTGAGGCGAACGTAGTTAGGGCCGGGCACGGTGGCGCACACTTGGAATCCCAGCGCTTGGGAGGCTGAGACAGGAGGGTGGCAGGTTCTCAGCCAGCCTCAGCTACCGAGTGAGGCCCTCCACACCTTAGTGAGATGTTTCAAAATAGAGAATAAAAAATAGAGCTGGAGGGGATAGCCCAGGTAGAATGTCCCTGGGTTCAATCCCCAGTACAAAAAAATAAAAATAAAAAAATCCTGGGAAACTAAAGTTTATGAAGAAAAAAAAAAATGTTAACTAATTTCTAATATGTCAACTTTGACAAAATTAGTTCATAGTTTTTAAATATTTAAATAATCAAAGCCAGCTGAGGGGTTAGGCCAGTGTCGGGGCCAGTGAGGCCAGAACCGGGGCCTCCCATGAGGCAAGGCTGCTGCTTGAGCCAGCGAGGTCTGATCAGTCCACCGGGTAGCCAGGCCACAACTGGGGCCGTCAAGAGTGAGATCGGTATTTGCAACGCGGCATGCACAGAGATTAATTGCAGAAAATTAAAACCAGATGCTTCCCCTAATCAGCAATAACTAGAAGGAAAGGGGCAACAGGAAATGGTCGAACTATAGAAAGGGCCCTATAGTGAAGCAATTAAGGTGACCAATCAGAGGGTATGGAATAGGGGAGGATGGAGCCTCCTTAAAAAGCAGGAGGTACATAAACACATGTATCAAAGTTAATCACCAAACAATCATGGGATCGAGGGAGGGGGAGGGAATGGGATGGGGGCTGGATGAGGGCTAATTGGATGATGTGTGCTTGTATATCCTCTCAAGTCTTATATTCCAATGTGATGTATGATTACAATGCACCAATAAAAATAAATTAAATAAAAATAAATAAATAAATAAATAAATGTTTAAATAACGTATTTTTTGGTACCAGGGATTGAACCTAGAAGCATTCCACCTCCAAGCTATATCCCCAGCCCTTTAATGTTTTTGTTTTGTAACAGGGTAAGTTGCTGAATCTTGCTAAACTGCTGAGACAGCCCTGTCTCAGCCACTCAGTACTGAGATCACAGGTGTGCACCACAACGCCCAGCTTAAAAAAGAATGACTTTCTGCCAGCTTAAAAAAGAATAACTTTCTGAACACTCATTAAGTGCCAGGTTCTAAGGACCAGAAACAAATCAGACCAAGTCTTATTAGAATATAGTCTCCTCTGGAGCTTTTATTCTAGAGGCAGTGTAAGAATGATGAAAGATATTTCTTTTTTGTTTTGGTTTTCTTGGGAAAGACACAATAGTTTTAATATGTACCTCCAACATGACATAGAAATCAGCCTATGGAAGAGAGGAAGGCTATTATCGACATCAAATTTTACTTTGGTTCTGGTATTTAATTAAGAAATGAAAACAAGGTCAATTCCTCCGTTCTACCTCCCTCCCTTCCTCCCTTTCTTCTTCTTCTTGCTGGAGATCAAACCCAGGGGCATTCTACCTCCAGCTAAACTCCTAGGTGCTTTCATTGATGTCTTCAACAGGGCTTCCTCAGCTCGTTGAGAGTCTTTGAACCTGCACTCCTCTTGTCCTAAGACTCTGAAGCACTGGAACTACAGGAGTGAGCCGCAATGGCTGGCCACCCGTGTCTTAAGATTGGTATGAAAGGTATTTCTATGAGTAAGTTAAATGGCTCGCTGAAAAGAACCTTACCTTACTTATCAAGTGGATTATCTCCCCCTCTTTAAAACTAAGTTCATCTTCATTAGTACCTTCGTAGGCAAACAACGTTCTACAATACTCCTTAGCTGAAATTTAAAAAAAAAGTAAGCTGTGGCTCATATAAATTGATTCAGCAAATATGCCTCCATTTTATAATAAAGTAAAATAAAGAAGCTATTAAAGATACGTAGTAATTGGTCTTTCAATTTTCAAGTTTAAAGCTTCTAACCTGCATGTTAAGAAACAATTCTGTTAAATTTACTGGGTGTCTGCTAGAAACAAAGCACAGCTCTAACTGCAAGAAGACTACATCGACGAATACAGCCTGCACTTCACTCTGTGCGGCTTACATATGGTAGGATGTAATATTCTCTTAAGTAGTACAATGTCAGCAAGTGCCTTCAACAAGCCTAGTGATATGTTTGAGTACGTCTTTATTATGAAGGTTTTATTTTAAAACTTACCTTTAATTTTAACTTCTGTATCTGTTTTTGTTATCTCCACATTCTGAGTTTTGGATCCTATTGACTGTGTGATTAAGGACTAGAATAGAAAAGGCAGCTAGCTTAAAGTTTGAAGAAAGACAGTGTTGTTAAACAAAGATCCATTTACAGTTATCCAGCTCTCCCTAATGGTATTTCTAACGAGGTTAGCAAAGTAACGAAAAACTCGGCAACAAAAAGATAAAGATCTCAAAATTCCCTAAGTGATAGTTCATAACTGCTAAATTTTAAAACTCCTTAAAAATAACCATCTTTAGGCTCATAATATATTATTTAATTTTAGAAGTTCTAAAATTAAAATAAAAGCACTTTACATATAATTAATCTTTAGAATTTCTGTACAAATTAGACATTATAATTTGTCCCTTTTATAGATTAGGAAGCAGTTAAATAATCTCTCCACAACTGCAAACATTCAGTGTTGGAGTCCAGATCTGAACCTAGAACGTCTAAATCTTGAAAGTGGATTCTTACTAGCACTAAACTTGAAATGACATAGGAACGGATTTAAAAAAATGAACTTCTACTTCATTATTATCCAAATAAAAATATTTAGATAACGTTATAATATTTATGTAGTCTACACATTTTCCATGGTAACAGGTGAGGTTAAGCCCTTTACTACCTTGCACAAATGTTTCCTCGAGTTTTCTCCCTAGAAATAACAGTTCATTTGACCTTGAATTTCATGTTAGATATCTGAACACATGCTAACTTAGCTACCACTGTATTTTCTACTTATCTTCCAAGATACTTTAATTTCTCCCAAGTCTAACCACCATTATCTTCTAATCTGGTGTCACCTACAAAAATGGCAAGTGCACTGCCCACTTTATCAATAGGGTACCTGTGAGTAGTCAACATTAGTAATGGCGACTGAAAGATTACTAATACAGTAATTATTCACATGAAGTTATCAATGTAATCATAAGCTCTTAGAGCTGGAAGGGACCCCAGACCACCTAATGTGATCTGCATTGCAAGAAACTGCTTCTCCAATGGCTGTAGAACACCATTTTAAACACTAGGAATTTCAATTTATTAGATCCCATAATCTTACAATTTCAGAGCTAAAAGGAGGCAAGGAAGCAGGAGTTCTCTTTCCTGAACCCAACTCACTACTACATAGAAAATTATGCAGCAAACCCAGAAAGGGGAAAAAAAGAAAGGTTGAAACCAACCACTTTGGAAGAAAACTACAGAATATATTTTACTAAACAAAATACAGCCTTATAAATGAAATGTAGCTAAATCAAATAGGTACTAAAATATTTTAAACTTAACAGTTAAGAGTTAGCGCTATTGTCTCCCAAAACAAAAACATAAGCCAGGCATGGTGGTGCACGCTTGTAATCCCCGCGCTTGGGAGGCGGAGACAGGAGGATCGCACGGGTTCGAAGCCAGCCTCAGCTACTTAGTGAGGCTCTCAGCAACTTAGTGAGACCCTGTTTCCAAATAAAATATTAAAAAGGTCTGGGAGTACAGCCCGGAGGTAGAAAGCCTCCGGGTTCCAACCCCAGTACCACCAAAAAAAAAAAAAAAAAAAAAACCTAAGGGGTTATTTTAAAGCCTTTTAGTAGATCTTATAAATTATGGTTTGTCCACTTTGCTTAATTTGTAAATGCCAGTAAAATACTAACAAAAAATAAAACTTTCCACCCAGGGAATATAAGTACTTTAATCAATGTTGCAAACCCAGAGTAAAGTTAAAGCAGTACCTAAATAATTTAGTACCTCAATGTGAGTTCATTTTAAAATAGTCCATCTTAGGTCTGTTAAAAGAAATTAGCCAAATTTAAAGAAAAATAACAAAATTCAGTTTATTTATTTTTATTTTTATTTTTTTGGTGGTACTGGGGATAGAACCCAGAGGCTTTCTACCTCCAGCCCATACTCCCAGACCTATTTTTTCTATTTGGAAACGGTCTCACTAAGTAGCTGAGGCTGGCTTTGAACCTGTGGGATCCTCCTGTCTCAACCTCCCAAGTGCTGGGATTACAAGCATGCGTCACCACGCCCAGTGTAAAATTCAGTTTAAAAGGAACAGAAAAGAAAAAACTTTCCCTTTTGTATTTACACTGTGATAACTAAAATACTAAAGCTTTCACTAAGAAAACTTAATGTTAAATTTACCAAAAATAAATTTAGACAAAAACCTCTCACAGTCTTCTCATTTATAACTGAATTACTAGCAGTCTCAAAACAGAAATATAACAGACTTGCAAACTGACTTCTACTTTTAGAAAATGTTTAATGAGCAAATAGGAGCAAATCTACATGAATTAATCATGACTACCTTTTCTGCTTTCTTCTCTTCTGTCTCACTGCTGGACGTTCTTGTTCTAAGTTTCACAGAGCCTTCTTTAAAAATATCTCCAAACCCAATCCCTCGGATTTTCTTTGGCTGAGTCACAGATCCAGCTGCAGCTTCACTCCCGCTCCCAGGAGATGGTAGAGGTGAGGTGGGCCCTGTCGAAGTTTGTTCTGGAAAAACAACTGGTCTTTGAAACATGACACCTATAATGCAGGGGACATCTGTACATCTACTTCCACAATGCCTACATTCTATACTTCAGAATTTAAAAATGGCAATAAGAACAACAGAATAAATTATTTGAGTACTGAAATACGGTAACAAAACTAACACCTTCAAAAGGTAAGATTTCACATGAAAAACTGAAAAGTTCTGTATACCACCAAACACTATTCATTCATTGAGCGTGCATGCGTGTGTGTGTGTGTGTGTGTGTGTGTGTGTGTGAGAGAGAGGGGGGGGGTAGAGATATAGTATCAGGTAGACATATAATAAGCAAATAAATATAAAGAATAGTAGAAAACGCTTCAAAAAGGAATAAAAGAGTGGGGTAGGGACTTTCTGTTGTTTTATACAAAGCTGTGAGAAAAAGGCTCACTGATAAGGGGATTTGTGAAAAAATCCTAAATAAAAAAGGAAGCCATCATTATATTTCAAAGATATAGTCAAGTGGGGAATGGTGGCGCACGCTTGTAATCCCAGCATCGGGAGGCTGAGACCAGAGGATCCCAGTTCAAGGACAGCCTCAGCTACTTAGTGAGGTCCTCCGCAACTTAGTGAGACCTTGTTTCAAAATAAAGAATAAAAAATAGAGCAGGGGTGTAGCTCAGAGGTTGAATGCCCCTGGGCTCCATCCCCAGTACCACAAAAAAAAAAAAAAAAAAAAAGAATATTCCATAAGAGCAGAGCATGGTGGCGCACACTTAGAACCCCAGTTCTCGGGAGGCTGAGATGGGAGGATCACATGAGTTTGAAGCCAGCCTTAGCTACTTAGTGAGGATCTCAGTACCTTAGTGAGACATGGTTTCCAAATAAAAAATATAAAATATGTCTGGGAGTGTAGCCTGGAGGTAGAAGGCCCCTGGGTTCATCCTAGTACTACAAAAAAAAAATAAAAAAATAAAAATAAAGAACATTCCATAAGGAAGTAACATAAAATAGACTATTGTAAATATCTTGCTTTTACTGAGAATAAATACTAATAATTTACCTTTAGATTTCATATGGAAACCACTAAGTAGCAGAATAGATCATAAATTTGCCACATTCCTATAGAAAACACAATAGTGACTTTCAATTGCATTCTAGAGTTTTTCAATAAAGCCTAAGGACATGGAAATGAATGACCAGTGAGCAGTAATCTTGTTCGCCTGTGACTCACAGTCAGTATATCTTAACAAGAACAGGTAGAGCCTTCTCAAACCAAAAACCTTATGCTATTTCTTTCAGAAAATAAGTAGAACGAGAAAGAGAACAGAGAAGGAAGAGGAACAGAAGAACCCTACCAAATCTGAAGAAGTGTGAGGAGAAACTGTAAAGTAAATGCTGCAGGTATTACTCCAATATAGAAAGTAACAATAACACTTTATAATGCCACAGTCTACTATAACTTTTGTGACAATTACTAGAAAAATAATTATTCCGTTGACTGAAAAGACTATCAAAACACCAATTATAAACAAAGACTTTGCTAGGATGAAGGAATAGTAGACATCAATTCTGAGTTTTTTATGTTCAAGATCAATTCCTAAAACTTAACACACTGAATGTGTGTTTTTATCACTAAAATTCTAAGTAGTCACTCCTTTTAAAGTACTCACTTCCTAGCATTTATATCAGTATGTAGAAATTCTCTGTCCAAAAACTAGAGGGGAAAAAAGAATTACAGAGTGCTCCAACCACTGACTTCTCACCATAATCACAAAGCTCCGCATTTAGAACGTACCATTATCGTACACGGGTCAAGCAAAAGGTTAAGTACACTTCTAACATACAGTTCTGCAAGAAAAGGTTACTAAAATTCACAGGCCAAAAAAATGCTCGGCGTGCTTATAATTTTAAGGATTCAGTTTATAGAGCATCGAGAGCACTTACTATGAGCTTTAGTTTATAGCAAAGTTCAACGTAAAAAATAAATATCAGAAGATCTGATACTCAGGTACCAGAAGAAATACTAATGTGCATCGGAAGCAACTCCCAGAAAATGACCTGTTGAGTGTTAAGTAGACCACTAATGTTTTTGCGTGTAATACTGGAGGGACTGAACCCAGGGGGCCTTCTACCTCCAAGCTACACACCCCAGCCTTATTTTTTATTCTATACTTTAAAACAGGGTCTCACTAAGTCGCGGAGGACCGCACTAAGTAGCTGAGACGGGCTGCAAACCTGCGATCCTCCGCGTCTCAGACTCTAATGACAGAAATGACAACATAATTAAATGGCATTTGGCTACACAAAAAAACAAAATACATTGTAGATATGTAAAAATAAAAGTAATACTTCTAATTTATAAAATTTCTCAAGTATTAAATAGGCCATTTACAAACTCATCAATTTAAAAGTGTACATAAGTAAATCTTAAGTAGGGCAATATATCATAAGTAGCATTTTTAGTCAGTGTACCAGTATTACCCAGGCTTGAAGCAGAAAACAGAAAATTTTTAAATTATTTGACTAGATTTTTAGTTCACCTTTATTTATCCTCATTATAATTCTTTTTAAACTGGGAGTTGTGGCACAGGCCTATAAATCCATTACCGGGAGGCTGAGGCAGGAGGATTACAGATTTGAAGCCAGCCTCAACAACTTATTGAAGCTCTCAGCAACTTAGCCAGACCCTGTTTCCAACTAAAAAATAAAACAGGGGTGGGAGTGTAGCTCAGTGGTAAAATGCCCTGGGTTCAAACCCACACACCACAGTAAAAAATGGTTTTTAAATAAATTACCTGAAGCTGATTCAAAGTTAAAAATAACACAGTTTGAAAAACTATAAAATAAACACTAAGGCATATATAGTTTATTTAAATTTACTCATTAAAAAAAAAAAGGGTCTACCTGAATCCTCCTGGACGTCATGAGTTTCACCATCTTCTGTTACCTCAAGTTCTTTTACAAAATTTGAGGGAAACAGTCCCGACTTGTTGTTCAGGGTGCCACTCCACCAGCCTTCTTCCACCTGAAAAAATTCACAACTCAAAAATAATAGAATTTTCTTTTAAGTGAAAACCTTCATAGGAAGGAACTCTCCCCTACAGGTGTACTGCTGCCCTGTGCTTACACAGCACGCTGGGACTCATTACACACTCCTACGTGAGCATACTGCTGGGAGACTCCCTCCCTCCCCGCGAGCTCCCCTCCCCACATGCTAGCGAGACTGGCGTGAGAGCTCACAGGCTGACTTGACAGTACCTGAACTGTTCCAGGAGGAAAATGTCTCAAGTCTTTCACTAAGGTTTCCTAAGGGACAGTTCTATCGCAACGACCACTGAGCACAAAGTTCATAAAGCAAAATAAGCCCTTTGAGACCAAAAAGCACTCTGTGGGAAATACTTTTATGTGGATTAAATCTCAATGGATTAATCATACACAGGATCACTCATATAGAGTCTTACAATATTTAGAATGAGAACTTGTAATCAATCGCAATCTGTGAAGTCAACATTTCATGAAGTATCAGATCGTCACAGTATGTAAAAGGCAAACACCCAGCTCTCTTTGGAAGTTATTCTTTTTATTTTAAACATTATTGAGCCTTGGTTTGTCCTTTAATACATACATTATCTGAAATATTTATAATTTTTTTATTTAGAAAAATTTTGATAACTAAGAATTTTTTAATTTCTTTAAATGGTACAAAAACTTACTAATCTTTTACTTGAACAAGTGATTTTTACCTGAAGTATGAAAAACAATTACTTCATTTTAGAACTCTTTCCTCTAAACATAAATATCCTCATGACTCAAACTCTTTAGAAAAATATTTAAGCCAGGCATGGTAGTGCACGCTTGTAATCCCAGTACTTGGGAGGCTGAAACAGGAGGACTGCAGATTCACAGCTACTTAGTGAGGCCCTCCGCAACCTAGTGAGACCCTGCTTCCAAATAAAAAATAAAAAATAGGGCTGGGGGTGTAGCTCAGAGGTAGAATGCCCCTGGGTTCCATCCCCAGTACTGCATAAATAAATGAATAAGTGAATAAATAAATAAATAAATAAATAAATAAATAAATAAATGATTCATTCATGGAAGGTAAAACTGAAATATAAAATGACTAGAATGGAAGCTGTTTGAGGGAATACAGTGAAGCAGGAACCAGGAGTAATAGCTCAGTTTCAGAAAACTTACAGAAAAACCAACGGACTGAGAGCTATTCAAACCAGATGTAATGGGGTTAAGTAGACTACACTGCAATAGACACAACAGAGAGACAAGGATCAGCAGACTATTAGGGTCCTCTAATTAAGAAATCCTCGGAAGGCAGAGTAACAGAGTGTTACAGAACATTCACCCAAAACCGGACTGCAAAGATCCGAATTTAGGCTCCACTGCATGCAAAGCACATGAAGTCGACTGAGGCCAGGAATCTCCCAGACCGCAAGCAGTAAGATCTCTCCTGTCCTTCCACCTGATGGGCTTCTGTAACTGGCCGATAACCAACAGAATGTAGTGGAAGTGACATCACTTTCCCAGGCATTTCACCCACCTACAGAAATGCTTGCAAGGAGAGCTGTGAATTTGCCATGTGAAACAAATTAAGTAACCCTTATCCAAAATGTTTGGGAGCAGGGATCCTTCAGATTTCATGGCTTTTCAGATTTTAGAATATTTGTGCTGACTTTACTGACTGATTATCCCTAATCTGAAAGTCCAAACTGTTTCAAACTCTAAAACTTTAAATGTCATGTACCATTACTTAAAAGGTTTTAGACACGGGCACATTCATATTTCAGATTTTCAGACTAGGGGTGCTCAATCTGCAATCTGACTACCCTGAGGTCACTATACTGTAAAAAAAATGCCAAGCCACATGAACAGATTACAAAATGACCCTCCACTGGAAAGACTTTGGGTCATGCAGGCATTAGGCATGTGAGTAAAAGAGCTTCTCTGCGATTCTGCTAGCCCCCAGCTTTGAGCCTTTCCGGACTTAGCCTTCAATATCAAGGAACACAGACCAACCCTGCCTGTTCTGACCTATCTCAATGCTTGGCCTACAAAACCCAAAAAAATAAATAACAGTTGTTCTTTGACACTACATTTGGGGTCGTTTGGCTACACAGCAACAGTAACTAGAACAGCCAATAATTTATCTTGTGATTTGTTCTCTTCATATGTAAAATGGGTAAGAAGGTCTATCCTTTCAAGGTTTTTTATTTGTTTGTTTGATTGTTTGTTTGTTTGTGGTACTGGGGATTGAACCCAAGAGCATTCTGCCTCCAAGCTAATCCCCCAGCCCTATGTTTTATTCTTTATTTTGAAACAGGGTCTAAGTTACAAGAGCCTCACTAAGTGGCTGAGGCTGGCTGAAAACCCGCAGTCCTCCTGTCTCAGCCTCCCAAACGCTGGGATGACAAGCGTGCGCCTCCACGCCCAGCTGCCTTCAGGTTATTTAGAAGTTTTAAGAAAATAATAAATGGTAATCACTTAGCCCAGTACTTCTCACATAATATAGGCTAAATAAATGTTAATTATTATTGTTGCCGCCAACCGGAAATAAAGTAGACCTGTCTTTTTTATTAACACTGGGAGCTAATATAAACAACAGTGATAAATCACACTGAGGATCGCTGAGAGACACAAGATCAATCCCTGCCACAATATATGATTTTTAAAAAAAGACAGCTTTTTCACAACAAATAGCGTTGGGAAAACTGATTACCCATTTGTAGAAAAATGAAATTAAACGTGACCTCTCACCCTACACAAGAGTCAACTCAAGATGGAGCACAGTCCTGGAAATTAAACCGGCGGCTTTGCAATGACTAGATGAGGGCACAGGAACCGTGATCTAACATAGAGGCGCCCGCAGTAAGACCCCAAAGCACAAGAGATTAAAATGAGAATGAGTGGGACAGCATTAAGTTAAAAAGCTTCTGTGTTACAAAGGAAACATCAAGAACCGTAAGAGGAGCCAACCAAAGGGAGAAGAGCTTTGCAAGCTATTTTTTCTGATAGAAGACGGGTATTCAGAATACATAAAAGGACTTTTAAAAACAAATAATAAATAACCCAATCAAAAACTGGGCAAGTGATCTAAATGGACACTTCAGAGACAGAAATATACATGACCAGGAAATAACTTTAACAAATGTTTTAACATCTTTAGCAATCAGAGAGATGCAAATCAAAACTAATGAGATGTTACCTAACCTCAATTAGAACGACCATCAACAAAACTACAAACAATGATAACACTAATGAGGATGTGGGGAGGGGGCTCTTTATACACTGCTGGTGGGACCACAGCCACTGTGGTCATCAATGTGGAGGCTCTTCAGGAGACTGCAGATCACACTACCATGTGACCCAGTTAGACCACTCCTGGGCACCCTCCCAGCGGGGCTGAAGCCAGGATATTATAATGTCACATGCATGTCTATGTTTATGGCAGGAAAATTCACAATAGCCAGTTTTTTTCCTGCAGTACTAATGATTGAACTCAGGGGCATTCTATCTCCAAGCTGTACCCTCAGCACTAATTTTTTTTTTTAATTTGGAAACGGGGTCTTCTCTAGGTTGATGAGATTCGGACTACTTGCTGAGGCTGGCCTCAAACCTGCAGTCATCCTGTCTTAGCCTCCCAAGTAGTGGGATTGTGGTTGTGCACCCACATGCTTGACTCCCAAAATAGTATTCTTACAAAGCATTCTTCTAAAACTCCGTCAATTTAAACAATTGCTGACTCATCACAAACAGGTCATCCTCACCTCTTCGTTGAAGTCAATAATATCACCCACTTTCAGCTCCAGCTCATCCTCATTTTGTGGAATGTACTCAAAAAGAACTTTACACTGACGCTTCTTAGTCTCTAAGGAAAGAAAAAATGAAAAACCAAGGTAAGAATGATCATACTTTAAGAGTCTTCAAGTACACATTCCAGTTGTGATCACGAGACTGGCTTGGCTGAGTGGGACAGAACGTAGCATCATTCCAAGAAGCTCAGCACAGTCGGTCCTTCTTGGCTTCTTACCTCTGCCCCATACATTTTTTTAGGTATGTACTCATCCCCAAATAAACTAAACTACAAATAAGATACAGGGTCTCCAATAGCATCCATGTATATATCTGATCCCACTAATTACACAGAAGCAAAATATCTACTACCAATTTTAAGGCCACAAAAACAAACACTAAAAGACATTTTGACCAGGCCAGTGATTGTCAGACTACTTCCTGATGAAAATCTAGGAAAAATATAGATAAAATAAAAAATAATGTGATACTTTAAGGGAAAATATAACTTTTTAGCTTCTTAAACAACTTATTTTCTGACAAAAATGAAGCACTCAGGTGAAGATAAAAACAGTATTAGCTGTGTGTGGTGGCACACACTTGTAATCCCAGCATTCAGGAGGCTGAGAAAGGAGGATAGCAGCAGTTCATGGCCAGCCTCACCTACTTAGTGAGGCCCTTTGCAACTCAGTGAAACCCTGTTTCAAAATAAAGAATAAAAAATGGGGCTGGGAGTGTAGCTCAGAAGTAGAATGTCCCTGGGTTCCATCCCCAGTACCACCAAAAAAAAATTCAAATATTGGTACCCTAACCCTCAATGTGTATTTAGTGGCAGGGATTTTTAGGAATTAATTAATTTAAAATGAGGCTATGAGGATGGGACCATAATCAGACATGGCATATCCTAGTCCTTCTAAAATTTAAATGTACTGTTTCTTTTGCCAAGAACACTTTAATTTTACCCATAAACCTCTGCCTTGCCTTCAATTCACCTCAGTTCTCAGTTTAGAAAACAACTCCCAAATAGCTTTATGAACTAAGCACTCTTCTTTTGTGCTTCTACGGCATCGTGTACTTTGCCCTACTGGATTCTTCAACCTGCTTGTTACTCATAATGCGCCATATTCCTCTCATTCTACCAGTGACTTCTTTCTTGTAAGTATCCCCTTCCACTCAATAGACTAAAGAATAATGGGCATTTCTTCTAACTGTCCTCTCCCCAGCACCTAATAATGTTGCTATTACAAAATACCAGAGACAGCGTAATTTTAAGTTCTGAAGGTGGAGAAGTTCAAGATCAAGACACCGACAAGTTCCCCGTCTGGGAAGGCCCTCCTGCTAGAGGCTCAGCCTGTCAGAGAGAGGAGGAGCAACAAAGTACCTGCACGTCCCCTCCAGTCCTCCCAAGGCACTAAGCCTTCATGAGCGCGAGTCAAAAAGGCAAGGCCCAGCCTTAATAGCACCCGAGTGGGGATTCAACGTCAGCCTGGATTTTGGAGGGGACTAGCATTCAATCCATAGCGGTATCTATTAAATATTTTTAGTGAACTAATGAATGAGCCTTTGGGTCTAACCATATGGGATCAATGCCAACTAATATCAGACCAAAAGAGTCTACATTCCATCGACAGTCTACCACCAATGCTAACAAGATTCTTTGATTTTTGATTGGTGCATTCTAGCCATGCATTTTAATGGAGTACACGACGGGAGAGGCGCACACGCACGCATCACCCAGTCAGCCCTCCCCTCCTCCTCGTGTCTGGCTTAGTGACTGACTGACACGTTCGTGAACGAGCATCATGTACATTAGGGAGTCTCCCTATCCCCTCCTCGCACTTAGGTATCCTTATTTGCTCATTTATGGTTTCTACTTCTTAGTCTACTGTTTCTCCAATGACCCTTTTCTCCCTAGCTTTCACATATTAGGAAAAGCATCTGATTTCTTATTTTTTGTGACTGACCAATCTCACTTAGCATTCTTCTTAATAATTTAAATGCACATCTAAAAAAAGTGACATACTTGAATACCTAATGAGATAGACAAATACTCGGTACAAACTACAAATATTCCAAAATTAACAGAGGAGACAAGTTTGAAATGGAACAACTGTGAGAGGCTGAAGCAGGGCTGCAAGGCCAACCTAGACAACTTAGAGACCTGCCTCAAGTTACAAAAGCGCTCAGTGGCAGTGCTTGTCGCACACTGTATAAATCATTCGGTTCAATTCACAGAGAAGGGGAGGGCAGGAAAATAACACTACCATACAATCAAAGAGAATAAAGTAACATATAGGAAAGGGAGGCAAATGTGGCATACATTCAGGATTGAGGAAAATTTCACCAAAAACCAGGGCTTAGATAGGCATGGTGACCCTCACTAATCCCAGCACTTGGGAGGCCGAGGCAGGAGGATGGCAGAGTCGCATTTAGTGAGGATCAGCACCTACGCCCTTCACGACCAACTGAGGCCCCAAATTAAAACAACACAGGTCTGGGCTGTAGTTCAGAGGAAAATGCCCCTGGTTCAATCCAAGCAGAGGTGGCAACAAAAGAGAATTCTAAGAAGTAACCGAGATGGGCAGAATTTCACTACTTCAAATCATGACCATAAACAGTTCCAAATAAACCTTCTGTTAAATATAAATACGTGTGCGCTACAACAGAAATATAACTCTATTCTAGCTAGGCGTGGTGATGCACGCTTGTAATACCAATACTTGGGAGGCTGAGATGGGAGGATCCGGGTTCATAGCCAGCCTCAGCTACTTAGTGAGGCCCTCTGAAACTTAGTGAGACCTTGTTTCAAAATAAAGAATAAAAAATAGGGCTGGAGGTACAGCTCCGAGGTAGACTGCCCCTGGGTTCAACTTCCAATACCACACACACAAAAAAACAAACAAAGTGCTTTAACATAGCTCAAGCAGTCTGTTCATACTGAATCACTATACACTATGTATATACAACTGTATTTTATGTATGTAAATTGTAGTATAAAATTCTAATAAATTTCTAAATAGTGCAAAACAATAATTGGAAACAGTATCAAGCACATAGTTATTTAAATGTTAATACTGTTAATGAAATAATTATTATTACCATTCCTATTTTATATTAACACTGAATCGTGATCCACGTCTACCATATTTGGCAGACTTTACTGCCTACAACAAAACCGTTTCTCATGGTCACATACTCACAGACATGAAGGCATTCAGCACATAAGAGTCCAAATAGTTCCAAGAACTTTTTTTTGCGGTACCAGAGATGGTAGAATACCTGGGGCATTCTACCTCTGAGCTATACTCCCAGTCCTACTTTCCATTCTTTATTTTGAAACGGGGTCTCACTGAGTTGCAGAGGGCCTCACTAAGCAGCCGAGGCTGTCCACGAACCGTGATCCTCCTGTCTCAGCCTCCCAGATGCTGGGATTACAAACGTATGCCACCACAAAACCAAACTGTGAATTTCACAATTAAGGACGGTTATCTTCCTTACTCTTTCTCTAGGAAAGCAGAATATTCTTGATTTTCATATGTAGGGCAGCAAGAATAGTTACGTATCTCACATCTAAATAGCATATCGAAATATCAAGATCAAAGACACCTCTTCATTTATGAGACTATTTCTCATTATATATTATTATATTTAATTCTCCACCAAATGAAGAGCATGCCACACACTCAGAAGCTGTGAGGTTACATGCTAAAACTTCAGAGACCGTACCAAAAGGATTTTTTTTGGAGGGGGGTTACAGGGGATTGAACCCAGGGGCATTATACCTCTGAGCTACACCCCAAGCCCTATTTTATTTTTTATTTTAAAATAGGGTCCCACCAAGTTGTGGAGGGCCTCACTAAGTAACCGGGTCTGGCCTCAAACTTGCGATCTCCGGTCTTAGCCTCCCAAGTACTGGGTTCCAAGTGTGCACCAGCACACCCAGCTCCAAAAGGATTTCTGATTCACACTTGTGCTCCATTTAGCTCTGGAAGATTATCTTCAGGTCTTACTACAGCATTTACATTCATTCATCAAAGTTCTCTGGTTTTATTTTTTGTCAATTTCTCTTTCCAGGAAGCAAAGAAAACCATCAAGAAACACAGTATTCAGGCATTTGTTTTATGGTTTAATCATTAAAAATTCTTTCACATCTTTAGAAATAAAAATTTTGTTCCACTTAAGCCAGTTAAATCAAACTTTCAAGCTGCTCAAGATACTAGGTGTTTATTGCTGAGATACATTACTTGATTTAGACACTTAAAATCTTAGAAAATATTTAAAATAATTATCAGCACCATAAAGAGAAACCTCGTGTTATCATGTCTGCAACATACTTTCAAGTGACTGAATAAAGTGTATGTATATAAAGATAATAAAAAGTATATGTATATATGTAGGTATGCTTTATATATACATATCTAAAAATATGTACATATATAAAGATATATGCAAAAACACATATTATCTATATACACATATGGGTATATGCACATACATACATCTACACATATATAAAATATATATACATATATAAAGATATATGCACATTCACATATATTATCTCTATACACATATGGGTATATGCATTTATGTATTCAAAGAATAAATCTTTATATTTTATTATTTTGTACACATATGTAGGCATATATGTGTGTATATACAAATATAATAAAAAAGTACAAAGCCGGGCATGGTGGTGCACACCTGTAATTCCAGTACTTGAGAGGCTGAGACATGATTGAGGATCGCGGCCAGCCTCAGCTACTCAGTGAGCCCCTGCTTCAAAATAAAGAATAATAAATAGGACCAGGGGCATAGCTCGGAGGTAGAATGTCCCTGGGCTCAACCCTCGATATCTTAAAAAAATAAACAAAAATAAGAAGTATATGTATATAAAGATAAAGCCCAGGTTCAACCCCCAGTACTACAAAAAGAAAAGATAAAGCCAATGTGACGAGATGTTATCAGCAATTTAGATGAAGGGTATACCATGTCCACTGCACAATCATTCATTCAACTTCCCTGTACATTTAAAATTTTTCACAGCAAGTTAGAACACCCGTCCCCTCGATTGAGAGGCTACACCTGGGAAGGAGCCACCTGACTGAATCTTTTCTCCATGGAAATCAGAACGTGTCACTGTCAAAAGCAGGGCCTGAACTAACGTGCCCGTGTTTCAAAAGGGAGGCTGCAGAGATGCCAGTCAGGCCGTAACGGAGGTGTTCAGCACTCCCGCCGCGGCTGTCTCAGCACTCACTCCCGACCAGAGGGCACGCTCTGCTACCACACGACGCTGCGGAATGAAGCAGCATACGGCTGACAGCCTGTCCCGGGGATCTTCCGCACATCATCCCCTTCCGCAGACTACAAGTAATCTAGCAGTATCAAACTCAATGTATCTTTGTACTCAAAATAATTAACTAGATAAAAATCACTTCCTCTTTAGCATGAGTTTCCATTAATAAAGAAAGCTAGCAATGTCGTCTTCTCACACACAGGCCCAGCGTAGATTCCATTTAGGCATAAGAAAGCTTCAGAATAGCCTTGATTTTCAAAGGTACAGCATCAACAGTTATCTATTTCGCATCTAAAAAGCACGTCTAAATACTAGGATCAAGATGGCTCTTCATTTATAACATCAATTTCTTTCAAATACACGATGAAATATCTAAATTAGATTCACTATACATGTAATACAAAAATACAGAAACACAAAGAGGCATAAACAACCTGCATCCTGATGTAACATTAGCTGACACCAGAGGGCCAACTTAATCTCTGCTGCACATGCACTTAAAAAGAAATTAGGAAAAATCCTTAGGGAAAAACGCCTAAGCTGCCTGGCATCAAAACTACGTAAGATTTTTCCTTCTCACAAGAAAAGAATTATAATGCCTAGTATTAAAAAAAGGTAAATTTTAGTGTGCCCATTCCTACTTAGGAGATAAAACTAGTAAGTATTCATAACCTTGAAACATTTTTCTAGCCTCTATTAAAGAAACATCTTTTTTTAGCTCCATAGAACAACAACAAAAAAAACTTATAAACAAAGTTGTAAACAGATTTTATTATGGACGGAGGTCATAAAAAACTTCCACGGACCTAAAAATCTCCAGGAGCACAAACATTCCATATGTATCATCAGAACTACTGAAAAGTCCATCTTCAGCCTCTGATAATATCTAAGTGTTTTTTGAACTACGTTTCTTGGGAAGCAAAAGATAGACAGACAGACAGACACACACACACACACACACACACACACACAAACACACACACACACACAATTTAACTGGTTTGTGTTGGTGTTAAAATATGCTTCATTTTTATCAAAATCGGATTTAATTTTATGAAAATAATCAAAAGTTGATATCCAGAAAACTGAGGTTTCCCCCAAACTTGAAAGTACCACAGAAAGTAAGTGATCAAGATAGAAGGTGACTATATGAAATTAATTAATTGCCTTACATTTACAATTTGGAAAATGTAAATTAACCAAAAATCCTTACTGTCAGTCCAGCATGGTGGCACATGCTTGTAATCCCAGTATTCAGGAGGCTGTGACAGGAAGGATTGCAGGTTTGAGGTTAGCCTCAACTACTTAGTGAGACCCTCACAACTTAGTGAGACCCTATTTCAAAATAGAGAATAAAAAATAAATAAACTAGGGCTGGGGATGTAGCTCAGAGGTAGAATGCCCCTGGGTTTAATCCCAGTACCGCAAAAAGAAAGAAAAAAATCCTATTGTCAACCACTTGGTACCACAAGGAATTTACAAACCGCAATTTCAAAGATATTAATCTATGGTCAATGTGGTTAAATATTTTTTAACTATTTATTAAATCAAATTTACCAATCTGTCATGAGCCTTCAGGTTTTTATATGTTAAAACACTTGCTAGCTATTCCCATAAAGATTGTGTGCTTCTTTGTAGATGCTGAATGCTTCATACATTTTTTAATAACAGGTCTGTCCAAAACTGCATGTTCTGGGAGGGGGAGAGACTGGCTTTGAGCCCAGGAGCATTCTACTCCATACTATACACCTAGCCCATATTTTTATTTGAAATAGGGCCTTGCCTCTACATTGTGATCCTCCTGTCTCAGCCAACAAAGCCTCATGTTTTAATTTATAATTCCCACAGCTGACTGTTATTCATTATGATAGATCATACATGTTACTGACTACACATGACTAAAAGTAAACATTAACTGCACAGGTCAGTAACAAATGAGAGTAAGTCAGCCATTACTAGAGCCGGCTGCAGAAGGTTGAACTCTTTTTACTGAATTTATAAACAATTATAGGCTATATTTTGATATAATTAAACAGGAAAGAAGCTATTTACATACTCTTTTTAATGTTTTTCGCTTGCGGCTGTGGCTGGATCCCCCCCGCTGGAAGTCCGTAGGTACTGATCCTTTGTACGAGGCTTGCTACATTTCCATGCCTTTCTCGTCTGATAGGCAAACTATCATCCTTGGATTCTGTCTCTCGTTTAATTTCCTATAAAAGAGAAAATCCATATAAAAAAGCATATAAAGGCATATAAAGTTATTTTACTTAAAATTGTCAAATGAAAAACACCAAAACATAACTGTAGTGATTACATGATATATCTAGCTTTCAACCTCTTGCTCTGTTCAAATATATGTGAAAAATACAACTCATTTTAGTGATCATAATTCATTTAAGTCTTAACAGAACTAAAGATGGACGTAAAGGATGGAGACTGAGGCTCCACCCACCCTCACACTTACATACGAAGACGTTCTCACAGATATAAACAAACCGTTAAGACAAACAAATTCTACATAGGGGGAGCAAACTGTCTCTATAAAGAAGCAGACACCAAATATTTTATGATATGTAGGGTATATGATCCAAGTTGGATCAATTCTATATGTGTAATATAAGTGCCATTATATGCATAAATAAATAGAAATGTTCCGGTAGAACTTCATTTATAGACAAATTTAATTTTCATGTAATTTGTACATGTCATATAAAATTTATTTCCAGGTGTGGTGGCACACACTTTTAATATAGTATTTGGGAGGCTGAGACAGGAGGAGCACAGGTTCATGGCCAGTTTTAGCTACTTAATGATACTCTCTGCAACTTAGTGAGACTTCTACCTCCAAGCTACACCTCAGCCCAACTTTTTTATTCTTTATTTTGAAACAGGGTCTCACTAAGTTGCAAACGGACTCACTAAGTAGGGGAGGCTGTCCATGAACCCAGATCCTGCTGTCTCAGCCTCCCAAGTACCGGGATTACAAGTGTGTACCACCACACCTAGAAAATTCAGTGTCTTAAAGACATCAATTTTCCCCTAAATTGACAGAACTGAACTATGCAAAGCAATCCCAGTTAATACATCAAAAATTTGGAATAACAATTTAATCAGCTGGTTCTAAAATTCTATATATAAAAAAGCCAACAGCAGCTAAAATACTTCAAGGAAATTAAAGTGTAGAAACTTCTTCTTAACCAAGATAAAAAAAGAAGCTGATACAACAAAATAGTGTGGTATGGGCATAAAACAGATAAGCTGATACATGAAACAAAGAGAAGTGCATAACAGCCACACTTATTCTAGGAGAAAGAGTGGGGAAGACAGCACTGTGAGGGACACGGTGCTTGGAAACTGATGTTCCATATTAAAGCGATAGGGAACGAAACCAGATCCCCATCTCACACACTGGCATGAAAACTAAGTCTCTGCTCAAAGTAACCACAACATTATTTTTCAAAAAGAACACTAACCAGAGGATTTTTCACATATATAACTTACAAAGAATTTGTATTCCAGCTACTTAAAATTATTCTGATATTGTACTCCTGGATAAATAATCTTATAGAGTAGGAACTCTTAGTGTGTTTCAAAAGTAAGAAGAGTATTTGCTTGTTTTAACATAATCAAGTCACCAGTAAAAACCAGTCGGCTTGCTAAACACATGCTTGCAATGCCAGCAGCTTGGAGGACGAGGCATGAAAACCACAGGTTGGAAGTCAGCCTAGGCAACACGCAAGACCCTGCCTTAAATTAAAAAAAAAAAAAAAAATTGGCAATAGGGGGCTGGGAATACAGCCAAGTGGTTGCTATCAAGCACAAGGTCCTAGGTTCAATCCCCCGTACCACCAAAAAAAAAGTATGCTGGCTGGGGCTATAACTCCATGTACAGTACACGCTTTGTATCTGCAAGGCCCTTGGTTCCAACCCCAGCACTAAAAAGAAACACGTAACCAAAATATAAATAGCAAGAGAAAGAAACAGACCAGGTTTTCTATCACCCTGAGTGAGAATGCAATTTCCATCAGACCCCACTGAGGGAAAATTTGATTAGGAGATTAAAGTTTGGAAAACTATGTTTTATTTTACCAAAAGAATTTAAGCTGCCGGGCATGGTGGCAACACCTATAAGGCCAGTACTTGGGAGGAACAGATAGGTGGGTCCAAGGTTCAAGGGCAGCCCCAGCAACTTAATGAGGCCCTGGGCAACTGAGCCAGGGCCTGTGTCTAAAAAAAAAAATAAAATAAGATAGGGCTGGGGATCTAGCACAGAGATAGAATGACCCTGGGTTCAATCCCAAGCACCACAAAAAAAAAAAAAAAAAAAGATTTAAACTGGTACTATAGTTAAAAGGAAGGAGACAATAAATACACACACCTCTCACCTCATTTCCTATTATACATGAGAAGAACAATGGAATTTGAAATATTTATGACAGTAAAATAGATACTAACAATTACCTGGGTAATCCTCCATCTTATCTGCCTACTCTCTTATTGGGGCAAGATGCCTTAAATTATACAAAAGAATCTATACTAAAAGACTACAGATTTACAGATATATATGCATAAAAATGTAACTTGACACAGCCTGTAGTTCTTTTAGCCTTATACTTTATAATAGAATGCTTAAGATTACAGAAATACCAGAGAGTACAGAAGTACTTGATTCAAAATTATATTCTGAAAAAGATCCGATACGGTAGACATTTTTCAAATATAGTGATCAAGAACTTGCTAGTTTTTTAAATGTAATGCAAACTACTTTATTTCAGGTGGTGGCGCACGCTTGTAATCCCCGAGCTTGGGAGGCGGAGACAGGAGGATCACACAGGTTCGAAGCCAGCCTTGCTAGCTTAACAGACCCTGTTTCCAAATAAAAAAGTATAAAAAATAGGTCTGGGAGTGTAGCCCAGAGGGAGAAGGGCTTCCAGGAACCCCAGTACTGCCAAAAAAAAAAAAAAAAAAAAAAATCAACATGCCAAGTATAGTGGCATATGCTTTTATTTGGGAGGCTGAGACAGGAGGATCACAGACTTGCGGCCAGCCTCAACTTAGCTGCCCTTCACAACTTAGTGAGATCCTGTTTCAAAAATTTAACGAAGGGTAAAGTAGGGCTAGGGGTGTGGCTCAGAGGTAGAATACCCCTGAATTCCATCCCCAGAGGGAAGGAGAAAAGGGAGGGAAAGGGGGAGAAATAAAGACTTCTCCAGGTGTTTATGTCTCCTACAAGTTAGCCAATCGTTGCTCCTAGGACAATTTTGATTATTTTTTCCACTGATCTTTTATTTTTTTTGAGTTTACACATTTTTTTTATTTTTATGTGGGTCATACTGAGAACGGCACGCATCAGACTGTGCTTGGTGCCCTCTCCTCCCCCACTTTGCCTCCCCCCAACGGGTGTCCAGGCTGATTTTGATTTCACACTGTTCAGAGCTGTTTGTGATGCTTGAAGGCAATGGATGTCACTTCCTAAACAGAAGAGTTCTTAATTTTAAAAAAAGCATGTAAAAAATCATAAAAATTACTAAAGTACATAAAATATTTCATATCTCTTCATTTTGATAGTTAATATACTTAAGAAAAATGCTTTGATTTGCTATTAATAATACATTACAGCTGGGCGTGGCGATAAGTACCTGTAATCCCAGCTACTCAGAAGGTGGAGGCAAGAGGGTTATGAGTTCAAGGCAAGCCTATGAAGTTTAGCAAGACCCTGACCCAGAATAAAAGGAAAAGGGCTAGGGTGGAGCTCCGTGGTTGAGTGCTTGCCTAGCACATACAAGGCCTGAGTTCAATTCCCAGGACCATCTCTCTCAGAAATGACATATCAACACGTGTAAAAGCCCAAGTTTTCCGACGGCACTATTTTCCAAACTAAAAGAAAAAGTTAGAACCTCAACATCACCAAAGAGTATTTCCCTTGGATTCTCCTCATAAGCTACATACACTTAAGACAACAAATAAAGTTGGTGCAGTGGCGGAACACTCCTGTAACCACAACTACACAGAGGGCTGAGGCAAGAGGCTCCCAAGTCCCAGGTCAGCCTGCGCAATTTAGTAAGACCTTGGTTCAAAACAAAACAGGAGAGGCTGGAGATGTTTAGGAGTAGTACAGCACCCTGGGGTTCAATCTCCAGTACTGTAAAAAATAAAGATAAAATCACAACTCTGACAGTGCGAGTGCTGTGCAGTGCAGATCAAGCACTTATCATCCAAAGCCTGTCCCTCTAGGAATGTAACTACTGTGAATAAGTGCAACCGAACACGGGTTCAGGAGACAGATGACCCCGTTGTCAAGGGCAGTCTTGGTTTTATTCCACTCACTAACTAAACGATCGTGGACGTTTGTGTTATCTTTAACAAAATAAGCCAAGTGAAAACCATATCCATCGCACATGACCTAGAACCGCTTTAGGAGCCTTCTATGTTCTCTGAGTCACAACCATTTCCACAAGTACTGGACGCAATAAATCTTCTGAGGACAAAAGACAAAATGGGGAGAGGAAAATTAATAACATAGCCGACGCTGAAGAGGAAGCTTGGGTTTACAGACTTCCAAATATGGAATGTCAACTAAGATGTCATATGCACCACGTGACCTCAAGACTGAGGCAAATGATAATACGGGCAGGTTTACACTGGGTCCACCACCTCCTCTTCTGAGACACTCCCCAGGCCCCAGCACCACTGGATGCATACACACGGCACTCTCCCCATGCCACTCTGCTCCCCAGTTCCACACACAGAGCCTCCAGGCTCCTCCTTGGCCCCCATCCACAACAATTACTGACTGAGTACCCACAAAGGGCTAGCACGGCTGCCAGTGCCTCATCCTTCCTCTGTCCTTTATTGCCTCTTCCCTAGCACCAGACATAAAAGAAAGATGTCTTAATATAGAAGTATTTATTTTCTACCAACTTCATTTCTTTCCTAGACTCTAAAAACTACTCTAGGAGATTCAGTTAAAAAAAAAAAAAAGTGTCCTCCCTCAGAGAACCACCATGTATAGACAAAGCAAATGCTGGGAAACTGGGTCTTACTCTCCAGATGAGAGAAGCCTCCTGCTCTGCATCAATATAAGAATGGCCAGAGAAAATACAACATGAGCCGGGCGTGGTGGCGCACGCTTGTAATCCCAGCACTTGGGAGGCTGAGGCCGGAGGAGCCCAAGTTCACAGCCAGCCTCAGTAACTTAGCCAAGCCCTCCACAACTTACTGAGACCCTGTTTCCAAATAAGAAATAAAATAGGTCTGGGTGTATAGCCTAGAGGTAGAAGGTCCCTGGGTTCTACCCACATATATATATATAGTGGATCATTTCCACACTGATGAGACTGGACTGCACTGATGGGCAGGAGGCGACATTAGGAGGATGAGAAGGGTAAAGTAAGAAGCTTGGGAAGGACATGACAAGTCGTCATCTATTATGGTGATCAAAGGTATTTAACTGCACTAACTAAAAAGATAATCAACAAAAGTCACAAATCACTCCCTCATATTTTAATATGCCCAGTAACAAAGTGGTAATCTGATCACAGCCAATACCTTATCACCATTTCAAAACGAAAACCAATTCGCTTGTATGTAACAGAATCAAATGTCAAAAAGATGAGACAATATTTTTCTTTTCATTTCTCAAATAAAAGGGATGGTTAGCTAATCACCAAATTCCTGGGCACAGTAATAGTTCTACTTAAGCTAATAAAAATCAAAGAATATATTTTTAATTGAACATTCTGGATTTTCAGAAATGCTGTATGATTCAGTACTTACTTCACAGAGCATAATTAGAAGACACAAAAATGACATTACAGAGGAATAAGGAAAATTATAAAAAATAAGTATTTATTTGTTACACACCGTTTCAGCTTTGAGTTAACATACAGCCCATATTTTTTAAATTAGCACAGAAATGATTGGCTCAGGCTTCTAACTTAGTGAAATAGTCTACCCCCTTCCTAAAGGTCTTATTTTATTGTAGGTTTTGGGGGGCATGTATGTAATAATATATAAGGAATGATCCAGAAGAATTACCTCAAGTCATTTGATTTCCCTTTTAATCATCAAATTAAATTGGATATTCACCAAAAAAAAAACTTAAGTCCAAAGTAAATGCACAACAGAAAAATTTTTTCTTAATGTGAAATGAATAGTATCTTCTGATAGGTAAATCAAAATTTCAGCAAGAAAGACAATGGCTGACATAATAAAGGACTATTTTAGAAGTTTCTAAACTTATCTATCCAAACTCGCTTTTCACTATCCTTAACTGTCTCCCCGCTTTGGACAAAAGGGCTCCCTATGTAAACGCCCCCCTCCCCATTTGAAAAAGGGAAAAGAGGGAGAGAAAACTATATGAACGCACTGTCAGTGGCGGCCTACCCTTGCATTTCTATCCCACGGATGTGACTGGGAGCCAGGGTTATGGTGGGAACACTAGGGAGCTCTTGGTCACATTCCTTCACATGGCGTGACTGAGACAGATTGAAAATACTCCATTATTTTCCAGGGGACACATTTTTCATACTAATTTTTCAAACGATATTTGCATTTGCAGCCCCAGATGAGGGGTTTTAATAAGAACTACAGAGGATGAGGGCCAGTGTGTCTATGCCTCCTTCTGACAGAAAAGCTATCGTCCTGCATAGAACATGCTCTTCAAAGCTGCAAGTCTTGGGGTTACAGCTGGCAATGATCTCCTTAGGTTAAGTGACAAGCAGCCATTCATGCTGGTCCAAGAAGCCAGCGCAGCAGGGATCCTGAGGCCCAGCTTCTGATACTTAAGCTTTCCTGACAGTACCTGGTTTAAAGTATTCCACAATTGTAACCACTTCGAAATGCCTTAGCAGAAACGAAAACTCCTTAAGGAGAAAACTTGAAATTTAATTTTCCAGATTAAATCCCAGGCAAGCCAGGAATGGTAGCACACACTTGTAATCCCAGTACTTGGGAGTTGAGACAGGAAGACTGCAGGTTCACAGCCAGCCTCAGCTACTTAGTGGGGCCCTCTAAAACATAGTTGAGACCCCGTTTCAAAATAAAGAACAAAAACAGGGCTAGGGGTATAGCTCGAAGGTAGAATGCCCCTGGGTTTAATCCACAAGACCACAAAACAAACAAACAAATCCCAGGCAAACATTAACACATACACCCAGGCAAACATTAACACATACACCCACACATAAACAGCGATATATACATATGTATGTATGTATATGTTGAATTTATATTTATGGTATGAAAAAATAGCATGTGTATGTAAAAAGGATAACAGAGTACAAATAGTTTAAAAGATTTTTCTATAGAAGTCTTTAAACCAGGTGCCTCCCAGTACGTGGAAGGCTGAGATAGGAGGAATGCCAGCTCAAGGCCAGCCTCAGCAACTTAAGATTCCAAAAAGAAAAAAAAAATGGTTTAAAAAAGGGCTAGAGGTTGTAGCTTAGCGGTAGAAAGCCTGTGGCTTCAATCCAGTAACAAAAGAAAACAGTCTTTAAGCAATCTAACAGTTTTCCAAGGAGGAAGAGGCGCTTGGAGGAGGGTTATAAGGAAGAATGCACTTTCACGATAGATAATTCTCTACTTGAATTTTGTTCAAGATCTATTACTGGTGAGATTTCTGTTTTTTAATAAAAGAAAGTGCTATAAGTCAGATTCTTAAAGGGAATTTAGAATGTCCCTGGGTTCAATCCCCAGTGCTACAAAAAATAAGTAAAATTGTTTAGCTGATACATAAAAACATAAAAATTGAAGATGTTAATAAAGTAACATATAATGGTTCAGTATACACACAAACTGTGTTAAGTTTAAATAAGTTAAACATATCCATCTCCTAAAACATAGAGCATTTCTTTATGTTGATAACTTCCAAAACTGTGCTGGCTTTTTGAATGTCCAGTGCAGCATTATTTATCCAGGGTCGCACTACTTCATACAGCACACCAGCACTTCCTCTCCTATTCTGTGACCATCGCCCCCTCCCTCCTCTCTCCAGCCTGTAGCAACTGAGTCTACTCTGGACTCCTATGGAACCAGTCTGTTTAGATTCCACATATAAGTGACACGTGCAGTACTTGTCTTCTGTGTCTGGCTTATTTGGCTTATTTCACTTTACATACTGAGCTGTAGTTCCACACATATTGCTGCAAATGACAAGTCATTCTTTCTTGTGGCTGCATAGTATTCCACCATGCACACGCACTTCATTTTAGCTGTTTCCTTTCCTCGGCTACTTCTTGAATAACGCTGCCATAAACACAGAAATGCAGGCTTTTCTTAGACTTTCTGATTTCACTTGGATATGTAGCAAGTGGTGGGATTTTAGTCACACATTCTACTTTTAGTTTCCTGAGGGACTTCCACACTGTTTCCCATAATGGCTGTACTAATGTGCACTCTGACAACAGTGCATTCAAACCAGCACCTGTCACCTTGGCGCCTTGGTAACAGCCGCTCTTGCTGGGGAGAGGGGACACCGCACTGTGCCTGTGCTGAATCTCCCTATCAGTGACTCTCAGCACTTTTCACAGACCTACTATCTATCTCTTCTTCCAAGAAGGTCTATTTAGATCTACTGCCATTTTTTTAAATCGGGTGATTGATATTATCTCTCTATACAACATTTTCTGTTCTAGCCTTTCAGGATCTTCCTCTCAAATGAGAAAAATAAAGCATCCATTTTATGGATTAAAGATAAAGATTCCATGGAATGCGTTCGTGTGCGTGGTGCAGTGTCACTAGTATTTCCAATTCTACTGTCACTCTGGACACATCACAAGATCCTATTTTCTCGCCCCTGTTAATGAGACGCATGACCACATCATCACTTTGGCCAATGAAATGCAAATAACAGTACCATTTACCACTTCCAAAACCGGAGTGTGACTGTCCGTGCTCTCCTAGCAGCTGGTGAGACGTCCACAGACAGGGGCGCGGGGGCTGTGCTCCTCCACGTGACACAGCCCAGGCCCCAGCCGCCCCACGGCACGTCTGCGTGATAGCATGCTCTCACTCTGCTCTGTCACCACTGAGGTTACGGCGTCAGTACCACATGTGATCTACCTCACTTACACAGAGAGCCTTCTGATTTCCTTAACAGGTATAAAAGAACCTGGTCTTCCGAGGTTTCTTTCCAGGGATGGAGCAGTAGAACACAATTCTAATTCCATTTTACATGCGACGTCAAGCAGAAAGGACCGTGTGGTGTAAGTCCTACCTCGTTTTGTAACTACCTTTGATTCCGTTTTTGTTTTCACATATTTCCATACCATCTTTAATTTTTGAAATGCTGTTGTCATGTGCCTTCTTCTGAATTTCTTCAGTTTAGTTTTATAGAAAAATTTGCTTCCATTAAAGTGCAATGTGAGAAAGCAACTGACTTTTCCTATCGCAGGATGAACCGCAAAGGGTCAAAAGCACTTCCAATGTTGTAATTCTATCACCCTTGAACTGTGCTGATGCGACTGAGAAATTGCCCTGGCTGAGGTTCCCATCACTTTGTCCTCAGATCTTCAAAAATCACCAGGTACTACAAAATCATCACATTTCTCTAATAAGCAGCACATGTCATTCAGTCCATTTCTCATCTAAAAACTGAGTCGGGCATGGTGGTGCTCACACCTGTGATCCCAGTAGTGTGGAGGCTGAGCCCGGAGGACTGCCGAGTTTGACAGCAACATCAGCAAATTAGGGAGATACTCGGCAACTTAGTGAAACCCTATTTCAAAATAAAAATAGGGCTCAGGGTATAGCTCAGAGGCAAAATGCCCCTGGATTCAATCCCCCGTAACATACAATACACACAAAGAAAATGGCCCCAACATTTGCTCATCATAAAACTACTACCAAGTCCTTGCTGCACCAATAGCAGCATAAATTTGGGTAAAGGTAACACACTAAATCTCTAGAACTTTGGAACATCACCAATAAAAAGGAAAATAAATAACAACAATCAGAACTCAGAAGATGAGCAATAGTTTATATCACCTAAGTACTCAGGTACTTAGGCGTGTGCCTGTACTCCCAGTACTCAGGTACTTAGGCGTGTGCCTGTACTCCCAGTACTCAGCAGTCTGAGACAGGAGGACCAGAGGCTCCAGGTAGCCTCGGTGAGCTGTGACTCAGCAACCCAGGATGATCCTGTTTCCAAAACAAAAATAAGAAGGGCCGAGGGTGGAGATCAAAGTAGAATGCTGAGCCGAGCATGGTGGCACAGGCTTGTAACCCCGGTACTGGGAGGCTAAGACAGGAGGATCTGGGTTCGCAGCCAGCCTCAGCTACTTGAGAGGCCCTGTTTCAAAAAAAGGATTTGAAAAAATACATCTAGGGATGTAGCTCGGAAGTAGATTGCCCCAGGATTCAATCCCTGGTACCACAAAAAAAAAAAAAAAAAAAAAAAAAAAAGTAGTAGAATGCCTTTCAATCCCCAGTACAAATAATCAAGTGGAAAAGTTGGCTTATGAACATGCAGACAAATGTGGGAGTGAGCACCAAGATTGAAGAGCCTTTCCTGTTCTTTATGAAATTTTAACTCTACAATCATGGTGTGTGTGTGTGTGTGTGTGTGTGTGTGTGTGTGTGTGTGTTAGGGGGACTGTATCACAGAAGTGTTCTACTCTCAGCTACATCCCCAGCTCTATTTGATTTCTTCTTTTTTTTTTTGAAACAGGGCTCCCTAAGTTTCTGAGGGCCTGAGCTGCGGAGGCTCGCTGTGACCCTGTAATCCCCGCATCTCAGACCTCTCAAGTCCTGGGATTGCCTCCACACATAACTACGATCTTTATCACAACTACCCTTACCTAGAAAATAACGAACACACTTTCCCACTGTCATGACATCATTCATCTACGAGTCACTTTAACTCATGTTATAAAACCTATTCCAAGCCAGGTGCAGTGGCTTACACCTGTGATCCCAGTATTTGGGAGGCTGAGATGGGAGGACTGCAGGTTCAACACCAGCCTCAGCAACTCAGAGAGACCTCAAGCAACCTAGGGAGACCCTCTTTCAAAACCAAAAATAGAAAGGACTGGGGCTATAGCACAGTGGTAGAATGCCTCTGGGTTCAACTCCCAGTATCAACATACACACACACACACACCAAAAAAAAAAAAAAAACCTACTACAGCAGAAGCAACACTGTTATCCATGTTAAAATCTCATGTTAAATATATACTAAAATAATTGTAATTTAAGACAATAATAGCATATATGCCTAAATCACACAAAATACTATTTGTGCAGGTGAATGGAACAAAATCACAGACTGAAAGAATACAAAATACAACTTCAGAACACAGAGAGAAGGAAATACACAGGAAGATAAATTACAAGGGCATTTGCAAGAACTCGACTTTATTTGTAATATTCTCCTATGACAAGGTAACGCCCAAGCAAAGCTGATAAAGTTATAATATTCTATGTATTAAGTTCACGGGTCCTTGTTCTGTTTATTGTAAAAACTTTTAAAACTAGAAGAAAATCTAACATTGCAAAAGGGCACTGAAATAGACATGCCTGTCACAAAACAAATAATAGTGTCTAAAATTTCCACAATAGGCCACGAAAAATAATTTGGCTTTTCAATCAATTTTCCAAGCCCAACTTCACTAAGACTGCCCTTAGCACAGCTATCCAAAATAATAAGGCCATAGTCAGGCTTGGTGGTGCTTCAGACACTGAGACAGGAGGATCACAGATTTGAGAACAGCCCGAGCAAGTACTGAGGCACTCATCAACCTAGTGAGACCCTGTTACCAAATAAATGTTTTAAAAAACAGGGCTGGGGGTGTGGCTCAAGAGGTAGAATGCCCCTGGGTTCAATCCCCAGTACCACAGTAAGTAAACAAATAAATAGATAGATAAATAAATAATCCTGGGTATTGAATCCAGGGGGCATTCTACCTCCGAGCTACAACCCCACTCCTTTTATCTTATTTTGAAACAGGGTCTTGCTAGGTGATGGGGAATCTCACTACTTGCTGAGGCTGCTCTCATACCGGCGATGCTGCCATCTCAACCTCCCGAGTACGGGGATCACAGGTGCGCCTCCGTGCCCTGCTGAGACGTGAATTGTTTTGTGAAAGCTTCATTCTATATATACACTGACAAAGTGACACAGGCACCATAACATGCAGGTGATCACAAAGGCTTGACGTGGGCAGTAAATTATAAAAGCTTTCTCCTGGACTTCTTTCGTTGATGTTGTTGTTGTGCTGAGGGCCTCACACATCATGGAGAAATATGAGCCATGCCACAGCCCTTCCTCTCCATCTCACATTCACATGTGAAGTGACAAAGCCAGCTACTGCACTGATTTGTGGACTGGCCACTGCTAGTCACAGATGGCCAATGTTCCTAGTGGATTTGGTCATTCTGTCTCCTTAGTCTCCTCAGATCAATGTCAATTCCTCAGTCTTTCCTCGATGATCATGACCTCTGGCACTGACCAGAACACTGGTCAGGTTTGTTTTAGCGCCGTCCAACATGGATTTGGATGAAGTGTTTCTCTTGCACACACTGCAATTAGGGGCTTCGGGAAGAATTCCGCAGAGGTGAAGTGGAAATACGATATGAACATAAATTACCACTGCAACATTAACCTTGATCAGTTAGTAGAGATACTATCTGCTGAATTTCTCTATTTTTAGGTCTAGCCTACACCACAGAGAAGGTTCTGGAAACAGCAAGAATGTATGGGAACTGAAATAATGTATAAATAATCTCTGGAATTCTGAGAGATTTATCTCTTCCCTGTTTATCCAACCATATATTTACATAGTATGAACTCATGTATAATTGTGTTCTATTTGAGGTAATAATCAAATACTACATTGGGTTCTTGCTCTGGACATTAGGAACTCTTTCAGAATGAACCCAGCAGCATCCCCCTCCAATTACACCCCTCCTTTTTCACTTTTTATCTTGAAACAGGGTCCACTAAGTGCTGAGACCTACCTCACCGGAACCTGTGGTCCCCCTTTCTTAGTCTCCCCAGTCCTGGGATCACAGGCTTGTAATCCACACGACGGCCATTTGCTTTCGGGCTTTTTTTAAGCATTTATGTCTATCACTGTAAGATGACCCAGGCTCATGTTGCATCTTCCTTACCCCTATGCTAGCATCAGCCATTTCCCCAAGAAGCCATGCTTCCTTATGAGAAGGTGGTGTTTAGAAATCACGGGCTGAGCCAGGCATGGTGCACACGCCTGAACTCTCAACACTTGGGAGGCTGAGACAGGAGGAGCACAGGCCTGAGACGAGTACACAGTAACTTAGTAAGATCCTGTTGCAAACTAAAAATAAAATAGGGCCGGCAGTGTAGTTCACAGGTACAACAACCCTAAGTCCAACCCCTAGCACACCCCATGTCAAAATCTGAGCACTAAATATTCATGTCTACTGGACTGCCACTTTTTCTTGGCTTTCTCAGAGGTAGGTTCTGAGGAGCATAAGCTGTATAATAACCTACATGTAACCATTCCTGTAGCCACCTGTAAACTTTTCAAAGTAACCAGTTTCTATGATGTCTCAGAGGCCAATCTAATGCCCTGGGTTAATTTTTAAGCCCAAGTTATGCTTCCCTCTATTACCCAGCACGTTCATCAACGACAACCTCTACTAGTATGCATGTTTTCAAATTCAAGTTCTAGTATTAGTTATACTGCAAAGGAAAGTAAAATCTGAAAACAGAGTCCCACGACAGTCATCCCACTCCCGGCTGCACACATTAGCACACAATCAAGAGGACCACATACATGCTTCCTACTTAACTTTTAACCTACCACATACATGCTTCCTACTTAACTTTTAACCTACTTTTTTAAGTAGAGTTCTATTACTGCAATATTTTTTTTTCTGGAAAGCTACTTTCCTTCAAATGAAAAAATAAAAAGGAAGAGAGGCCAAGGTCATGGCTGAATACAGCCAATGTAAAATATTAAAACAGACTGTGGTTTGCCTGGTATCACACTGTCAGCAAACAGCAAAGCTGGAACTTAAATCTCATTATCCTAACTTTAATTTCCATGGCATCTGCATTATACTTCATGACAGGCTAGAAAGAAAGTCGATTTGTAAAGCAAAAAGAACAAAAACAAAAGTGACCTTCCCACATAAATTCATCCCCTACCACAGTTTTTCTCGTCTGCTTCAAGAGATAAAATGTAGTTAAGGTACGGTAACTTCGCTCTATCTGAAATCAATTAGTGAAATAAAGTATGTGTTGACACTTGGAAGTAAAACCACAACTAAACTGCAAACTATTCAGCAAACAAAAATTAACCAAGTATACAAGCTCACTTCTGGTACCCAAACTGGCAAAGACACACACTGGCCTTGCCAGAACTCACCATCATCTCATGAAGTTACATGTAAGAAAAGTATTACACAGAAAACAAGACAAGTATAAGACACATGTACACACAGCTACTCTTTTTAAATTTTTCTACTGAGAATCTTGTTAGGTGATAATAGATTTTAAGAGTCTTAGAGACTGCTTTCTGGCAGAGGTGATTACAATATTTACTAAAAAAGAAACTGCATAATTGTTACTTTGCCAGAAAACTGCTCCAATGCTGAAACTTAAAGTGTGATCTAATGCCTTCTGAACAGGGTTAGAAAAGCAGCAAAATACTGTGAGGCAACTCTCCCAGACTTCAGTTTAGAGCCTGTCTCATTAGCTGTCCAACAGTGGGCAAAACATTTAACTTCAGTCTAAATATTACCATAACAAAAGTGGAGCTATTGTCGGGCGTGGTGGCGCATGCTTGTCATCCCTGCGCTTGGGAGGCGGAGAAAGGAGAATCGCACAGGTTCGAAGCCAGCCGCGCTGGCTTAAGAGACCCTGCTTCCAAATGAAAACAAATATATAAAAAATAGGTCTAGGAGTATAGCCCGGAGGTAGAAGAGTTTCCAGGAACCCCAGTACCACCACCAAAAAAAAAAAAAAAAAAAAAATGGAGGTATCACCTGCCCTACTTACTTTACAAATCTATTACAGGCAATTAAGAGAATGTGCACAGAAAAGTTACTTTATAAATTATAGAGTACCACCAAATACAAGCTATTATCCTTAAAAGATAGGAAGTGTTGCTGGACATGGTGCATACCTGGCATCTCAGCCACTTGGAAGGCTGTGGTAACTTCACAAGTTCTAGGTCAGCCTGGGCAACTTAGCAAAATCTTATCTCAAGATTTTAAAAAAAAAGAGAGCTGAGTATGTAACTCAGTGGTCTAGCACCCTGGATCCAACCCCCAGTATCAGAAATTTTAAAAGAAAAATTATAAAGATAGGTAGTATACAGGCACAGTGGCACATGCCTGTAATCCCAACAGTTGGGAGGCTGAGACAAGAGCATTGCAGGTTTAAGGCCAATCTCAGCAACTTAGCAAGACCCTATTTCAAAATAAAAAAATGAAAGGGTGTAGCTTAAGAAGCAGAACGTCCCTGGGTCAGCCTCCAGTAACACACACACACACGCACGCACGCACGCACAGAACTGGTAGTGTAATGGTTTAGATCTGAACTGTTCCTCCAAAGCTCACATACGAAGACCTCCCCAGTGCAGCAGAGTTCACAGGTGGACCTGTGCTAAGTGACCGGGTCGTAGGAGCTCTGATCTCATCAATGGATGGATGCAGTGAAGAATTCACAGCTACTGGAGCCACTAGAGGTGGTCGTGAGGCGGAGCTGGAGGGGCAGCGCATGTGACCCCGACTTCCCCTCAGCCTCCCCACTTCTCACCACCAGGGGCTGATGGGATCTGCTCCACCCCGTGCTCCTCGCCATGATGCCCTGCCTCCCACAGACTTAAACGCACCGGAGCACCGGACTGAACCTGAGACCCTGAGCCAAAATCCTTCCCTCCTTTAAAGTTGATTTTCTTAGGTATTTTGTCACAACAACAGAAAGGAAACTGACACAGGTGGACAGGCAGATACACACATGTACGTGTACACTAGCATAGGCAGGTGTACACAATATTATTATCTAGCAGAACATAAAACAACAATGAAATCCATTAGAAGTACTCAGACTTCGTTTTCTTAAATTCCATAGTAAAATATTATCTAAAATATTTTCACCGCATATGTTTTTAACATTTAAACATAAAATTCCATGAAGCATCAGTTAGGTTTAACAGAAAGCACTCACCTTAACAAAATTGTCAGGGAAGACTCCTCTCCTCCCGCTCAGCTCTCCTTCCAGCCACCCTTCCTCCTGCAGCTTCCTCACATTCCTGATGACTTCCCCGACTCGAATGGTCAACTCGTCGTCATGCACAGCGTCATAGTCATACTCCACAATGTAGTCAACTAAAGGAGGAGAGAAAGCAAATGCTCAGAAACGTCCAGCTCCCAAAATCTCATAAACCATATTAATAGGCATAAACTATACGCTCTGGTTAGCAGAAGCACTACTATAAAGACATCACCAGGGCTTGTCTCAGACAGGTGATTGGCAAACACCTGTAATCCCAGTACTTGGTTTTTTTGTTTGTTTTGTTTTGTTTTTTTGATACTGAGAGTGGAACCCAGGGGCTTTTCTACCTCCAGGCTATACTCCCCAGACTATATATATATATATATGTATATTTTTTTTTTTGAAACAGGGTCTCACTAAGTTGCTGAAAGCCTAAGTAGCTGAGGTTGGCTTCGAACCTGTGCGATCCTCCTGTCTCAGCCTCCCAAGCGCGGGGATTACAAGCGTGCGCCACCACGCCCAGCTCATAGTGCAGCCTTTAAGTGGGAATCTCAAAAGAAATAAAATAAAATGCATAGTTTATTCACCAAATGTTCTTAAAAACTGGGCATGGTGGCACACACCTGGAGTGTCAGTATTTGGGAAGCTGAGACAGGAGGATGGCAGGTTCATTATCAGCTCAGCAACCTAGTGAGACCTCATTTCAGAACCAAAAATTAAAAAGCACTGGGGGTCTAGCTCAGAGGTAGAATTCCCCTGGGTTCAAACCCCAGAATTAAAAAAAAAAAAAAAACCCTCTTCTTACAGATGCACAGCCTTTGTGGCAGACACTCTGAAGTGGTCCCCATGAGCACCACCTCCACCCCACCCCATATTCACATCCTGTGTAGTTCCCTTTCCTTGAGTGAGAATGTGACCTGAGAGGAGCTCCTCTCCAACAGATGTGACAAAGATGTGCGTGGTTAGGTGAGATCAACACCCATCTTGCCAGAGACCCCTCCTTGCTGCTCTGAAGACACAAGCTGCAGTGTTTTAAGCGGGCCTATGGAGAGGGCCTTAAGGAAGCACGGGAAGGGTTCCAGCCAGGCCAAGAACCCAGAAGGTACTGAAGGACACCCACAAACAGTGAGAAGGTCACCCCCAGGAGAGCCCAGCCCTGGTTGCACCTACACTGCAGCCTTTCAAAGGCCAGCGAACCTCGCCAGGCCCTGCAACTACAGAAACTGTAAGATGTATATTGCTTGAAGCTTCTAAATGTGTGTCCATATTGCTACCGATCAAAAGAAAATGAAAACGCCCTAAAATGAAGACTACTTAAAGTATCTGTTCTGCATTCATTCATGCGTATGTGGAACTGGGGACTGAACCCAGAATTCTACCTCCAAACTACAACCCCAGCCCTTTTCACTTTTTATTTTGAAGCAGGGTCTAAGTTGCAGAGAGTCTTACTACCTTGCTGAAACTGTCCTCAAACCTGTGATGTCCTGTCTCAACTTCGCAAGTACTGGGATTACAGGCATGCGCTGCCTACCTGGCTTGTTTTGCATTCTTTATGTATAGGATTCTTTAGGATTCTGGATTAAAGAGCATCATATATTCCTATCATAATACTGTATACAGCACTTTTTTTGGCAGTACTGGGGATGGAACCCAGGGGCATTCTACCTGTGAGCTACACCCTCAGCCCTATTTTTTATTCTTTACTTTGAAACAGGGTCTCACTGAGTTGCAAAGGGCCTCACGAAGCAGCTGAGGCTGGTCACGAACCCAGATCCTCCTGTCTCAGCCTCCCAAGGACTGGGATTACAAGCATTCACCACCACACCCGACTAGAGCATATTTTTTTAAAAGCAGATTCTTCTACTCAAAATGTCAGACTAGCCATAATTCCATTCATATTTTCTTCCTCCTACCAGAAAAGTAATAAAAAATATGTGTACACACACACACACACGCATACACACAAACTACAACCAAAAACCAAAGATAAGGAAGTATGGACAGACACTGTAGAGCAGACCAACAGCCGTCCCTGCATCACCTGCCCCTTTCCTTCCTTTCTTACAAATCCTTAATTTTATTTAGATATTCTCAAGACCTGTACAACACAAAAAAAGGAATGTCCTCCTGCAAATTCCGGATGCTCTATAATATGTGATGGCTTGCTGGGCGTGGTGGCGCACGCTTATAATCCCAGCATTCGGGAGGCTGAAACTGGAGGATCACAGTTCGCGGACAGCCTCAGCTACTTAGTGAGACCCTGTTTCAAAATAAAGAATAAAAAATAGGGCAGGGGGTGTAGCTCGGAGATCAAATGCCCCTGGGTTCCATCCCCAGAGCCGCAAAAAAAAAAAAAAAAAAAAAAAAGTGATGCCTAAAAGTCTGTTTGAGAAAAGAAAAATGGCATATATGAATGATTTAAGGTAAACGAAAGATGAAAATTTGGGCTGGATTCATCAAGCTGTTTACCCCAGATCTGTAATTTGTTACATGAACTAGGTTTTCCCTAAGTAAATTTCACACAATCTTTCTATTTACAGCTGACAACACCCCAGTAAGGTAAGGGAGCCAGGAACAAATTTTAACAAATTTCGGAAAGTAGATGTATAACCGATATAACCCAAAAGAAGCCCTACTGCTCTGCAGAACCCCGGAAAGCCCAGGAAGTGTGAGTGGGCTCACGGAGATGCGGAGCTGGAAGGACAGTTCATCTCTACGTGAAAGAGCTGATACCTATTTAGCAACAACTACAGCCCTGTAAATAAAAGGCTAAGAAGACAAGCATTTTACCATGAGGCAAAATACAAAAAAGTAAACATAGCAGAGTTTAAGGAAATTTGCATAGCTATAAAACTATGGATAAATGCAGGCTTCAGAACAACGACGACTGAGAAATTTATAGGCTGCCCACAGCATCGAGCACTTTCTGACCTGCTAATTCCAAAATAAGTCCAACCGCATACACAGAGCTCTTAGTAAGCTTCTCATTCATTCATTGTTTATTCTCAAATATGAGCAGACAATCGCCTGCCTTGAAAGACCATGATAAAACTAAAGATCTACTCCTCCAACGGAAGTCAGAGCCCAAGTGGACGAAGAGGGTGTGGCCTACAGCAGGCAGCGCAGCAGAGATGGGAGACTGATTCCACCCAGGGAGAAAGAGCAAGGAAGTAAATGCGCTAGGGACAATGGGAGCCAAGTTTCTCAAAGTCAGAGAAGGGAGGTACAAACAGAAAAGGAAAAGGCTAGTTTCAATTCTGTGATACTAAATCAAGGAGAAACGTTAGCTAAATTTGCTTTTCAATATCTAGACACTAAAGTAAACAAAAACACAAGTGTCTATATACATGTGTGCATACATCCACACACACACCCTAGCTCTGTCCACTGAATGGACCTAAAAATCAGTCCACTTCAGATCAAACCTAATGCCGAGATCTTATACATACCACTTCCTACAAAAAAAGAATAAGGACTCAGGGTAAATGGCAATCCCAGGACTAGACAAGAAAAGTACAAGATTAGCCGGGTGCGGTGGCGCACGCTTGTAATCCCTGCGCTTGGGAGGCGGAGACAGGAGGATCGCACAGATTTGAAGCCAGCCTTGCTGGCTTAAGAGACCCTGTTTCCAAATAAAAATATAAAATAGGTCTGGGAGTATAGCCCGGAGGTAGAAGGGTTCCATCCCCAGTACCACAAAAAAAAAAGAAAAGAAAAGAAAAGTACAAGATAAGCCTGGAACATTGTGTCATGCCAGAAAGCAAGGAAGTTCTCTAAGAAACAAAGTTCTATCAAACAGAGAAGACCCACAGGTGCTCTACTACTAAGTTCTATTCAGCCCTTTTCTTCTTACTTTTTATTTTGCTGAGAGGGTAACTCTAAATTGTGCAGACTGGCGTGAACTTGCAATCTCCCTACCTCCGTTTCCCAAATAGGTGGGTTTTCAGGCACGCCACGTGCCACGCGCCACCAAACCCAGCTTTAATTTCTTAGGTTGTGTGGCTATATTATGAATATGTGGGAGAAGGCCCTGGTTTGTTGGAAATACACACTAAAGCATTCAGGTGAAAGATACAGAAAAAAATTCTGTATCCTATACATCTAACATTTCCACAACTTGGCAATTATTCCGTGTTTTGAAAATTCAGCACGGGATGGTGGCACATGCCTATAATTCTAAATAATTGGGAGGCAGACACAGGAGGAACACAGGAATGAGGTTAGCCTCAACAATTAGTAAGTTTCAAAAAAAATTTTTTTTTAAGTCTGGAGGGCAGAGCACCCAGTGGTAGAGAGCCTCTGAGTTCAATCCCCAGGATTCACACACACACAAAAAGAAATTCAAGACATATACAACAAATTTGTGTCTTCAAGTGTGATCTGTTAAAATGTATAAAATAACAATGCTAAGAAAAAGGAAATAAAATTTAAAAAGGTTTTGAATATCTGTCTTTCAAAATAATTTTTAAAGGAGACAAATCCGAGAATACTCCCTAAAAGTAAAAAAGAGAAATATGAAAGTAAAAATTCAGATGATCAATCCAACGTCTGAGTTCAAGATGGAGCCAAATCATGTGGAATTAATGAGACAATACAGGAAAAGAATCCAAAGCTAAACGAGACCCACTCATGCAGAAAGAGGTCTGTCAGAGTCCAGGACGACGACCAAGGAGCGATGTGAAGACTCGTGCAGGCTGAAGTTAATGAAAAAGGCCACAGAAAGCTGAGGATATAAAAGGCTCATTCACACAGACAGGGAATCCTGTTAGAAGACTTGTCATTAGCAACACCAATTTCCAGAAGAAGTCACTGAAGTATGGATGGAGAACCGACTCCCTACTCTGCCAATCAGTGGGCAAGCAGAGGACTTAACATTTTCATTCAGGTGGAAAAAAAAGAATTAACTTCCACCTGTGAAATTCTACAATATTTATTGTCTGGTAAAATAAAAACACAAAGAAACAAAGCAAGACATGAACTCCAAGACACAGTGGAGCCCATCCTGGAGAGTAAGATGTATGTCAAGGCAGCATCTGTGCAACACACCTAAGAAGAGCCCTCGAGGTCAAAGCAGAGAGCGAGCTCCGGGCTAAGCGGGGCCAGAGGATGGAGGTGCACTGAAGCCCTGTCCACTCCAGACACACAACGAAGGCACGTGGGAGAGAAGCACTGCGGAGGATCAGAAGGTCTAGAAAAGCAAAGACCGACACAGTACTGAAAATACCTCATTATCTGGAGTCCCTCTGGTATTCCTAGTACTCCCTAGTTCGCACATATTAGAGAGAACACGTGTCCCTTCTCAGCAAAGCTAGAAGGGAAGGAGAGGAGAGGAAGAAGGCTGAGGTTGATTAATGGAGGAGCTACATCCGAGTATGTGTAAAAGTATGACTGTAGCATGGTCAACCTGGACACTCACTGTTGGGGGAGGAAGGGAAAGCAGGGAGGGGGAAGGGCACCACGCACAGTCTGAATTTATGCCATTTTTAATATATTCCGCATAAAAAATAAATAAATAAATATAAACAATTTTAAAAAGACAAAGAAAATATCAAAGACTACACTTGGCTACAGGATAAAAAAAATCTACATGATCATAAAAATGTTGAAGCAAATTATTTTAACAATGACAATCACATTATTTCATTGCTAATCAAATGGACTAAACTGTCATAGAACAAAATATAAATATCAACATCTTTCAAAATGACCAGGAGAGCTGGTAAAGTGGAGAATGAAGGTGAGGATACCTTCATCATAAACAGTGCCCCACCCAGCTGGCAGAGTGGTGCACGCCTGTAGTCCTAGTACTTGGGAGGCTGAAACAGGAGTTGGTTGGAAGCCAGTGTGAGGTAACTTAGCAAAAACCTGTTCCAAAATTAAAAAAAAAAAAAATTTAAAAGGGCTGATAGTCTAGCTTGAGGTAGAATGCCCATGAGTTCAATCCCCAGTGCCACAAAATAAACAAACAGCACCAAGTCCACAAATCTGTGTTAGTTGCTGGAGAAATACACATACATTTCTTTATAAAATTTCTGAAAAGGAACTTAAACTCTGATGGGATAAAAGAAAAAGATGTAAACTTTTAAGTAAACTCAACCTTTACCTAACATATAAACAAGACAAAAATGCTGCCCTGCAGGCTCCGATCCTGGCCTCGCAGGCCCTGGCACCAGCCTCAGAGAAATGGGTACTAGGAGCTCTAGTGAAGAAGGGGCCCTAGAGAGGAGCAATTCAGGTGACCTACTGAGGGGATGGGAGGGGGAAGAGGGAAACTCTTTAGGGCACATGAGGTACCTAAACAATATCAAAGTCAATCACTAAATCGAGCATGGGATCGAGGGAGGGGGAGGGAATGGGACGGGGATTGGATAAAGGCTAAGTGGGTGAAGTGTGTTTGTATATCCTCACAAGTCTTGTATTCCATTGAGATGTTTAACTACAATGCGCCAATAAAAATACATTTAAAAAAACAAAAATGAGAGTCTCAAATCAAAATCAGCAGTAGAAATGTATTATTTAGAAATGAGCTGGGTGTGATGGTCCACACTTATTCCAGTACTCTGGAGGCTGAGACAGGAGAACCACAAGCTCTCAGCCAGCCTCAGCTACTGAGACCCTTTGCAACTTAATGAGACCACACTTCCAAATGAATTAATAAAAGCAGGCCTGGGGGTGTGGCTCAGAGATAGAATGCCCCTGTTCAATCCCTATTTCCACACACACAAAATACGAAATATGCAAGCCAAAAAACATAAAGATTTATATATTTCAAAGCAGTTTCCCTCTGGAAAATGAGAAAATAAGTAGAGAACAATGAATCACAGAAATACTGTGTTTCATTATGTCATTTAAACAGTTTTTAGATTTTTATATCATATATAAATAAATTGATTACATATATATTTATATATATTATATATACATTGATAAGACTTTTTCCAAAAGCAGTAAATAATATGTAGCTTTTCAGTATTATGGCCTAAGTGTTTTATAACATATTTTCATGTGTTATAACTAAGAGCTTCATTAAGCCAAATAAAATTTTATTTCCCTTAGAAAAAAACACCATACAGTAAATAAGGTTAAATTCTGACTTTTAAACAAATTCATAACTCGGTTTATAATTATGTTAAAACTAGATTTAAAATAGCTATAGTTAGTAATATACTTTTGTGAAAAATAAAAATGTGCATAAAAATGTCTGAAGAGCTATACTCAAAATGTTAATAGAGGTTAACATTCACCTAAGGAATTTGAGATACTGTTATTATCTTCTTTTATTTTATATGCAGTAAAGAATCAAGCTTACCCAAAGGAGAAGCCTGACTTTGCCCCTCTCCTAAGGGTCTCGAGGAAGCTGTTCCACTTTGCTCACCGGGACGAACCAGTCTAGCGCAGTGCTCTCCCTGCAACGTGAGCTGTGCTGGGCTTTGGGCTCCAGCACAGCTAAGACCAAAGGTCAGGCCAGCCATAGTCACTTTTCTTCTCTTTGCAAGAACCACAAGGGGGTAGTTCTGGACTCCCCATTGTGTGCAACTGGTGGGGTTCCTACACAGGTAATACCCACAAAAGTGTGGGAGCTTCTCAAAGACCGTGGATTCTTAATAGCCTTTTGCTCTCCTGCTACTCATACTCTGCCTCTAGCAATTCATCAGAGCTACCATGTGAAACTGGGCATGGTGGCCCATGCCTGTAATCCCTGTACTTGGAGAAAGGCTGAGAAAGGAGGATCACAGGTTTGAGGACAGCCTCAGCAAGCAGTGAGATTCTCAAAAACCTAGCAAGAACCTGTTTCCACATAAAAAATAAAATTGGCTAGGGATGTAGCTTGAAGGTAGAATCCTTTGGGTTCAATCCCCAGTACCATACACACACACACACACACACACACACACACACACACACACACACACACGCCAGGTGTGGTTGTGCATGCTTATAATCCCAGCATTTGGGAGGCTGAGACCAGAGGATCACGGTTCGCAGCCTCAGCTACTTAGGCCCTTTGCAACTCAGTGAGACCCTATTTCAAAATAAAGGCTAAAAAATAGGGCTGGGGGGTGTAACTTGGAGATAGAATGCATCTGGGTTCCATCCCCAGTACCACACACACACACACAAAAAAAAAAAAAAAAAAAAAAAAACTGTGTGTGTATGTGTGTGCACGCGCGGTGGACTGAGTTTTTGTCTTGAAAAAGGTATGCCCTAAGCCCTGGTACCTGTGAATGTAACATGATTTGGAATAGTCTTTACAGATACAATTAACAATATTTCAGTGCTAGTGGAGGCATAGTCTAGAAGGCTCTTAATTTTCTGCTGGCCATTTAAGAACTGATAAAATGTTTAAATACAATAAGTAATGTGGTCTCTAGCACCAAAAAATCATGGGGCAAGTAAGGTTATTGACACATAAAACAGAAAACAAAATCAGAAATTTTTATTTAAGCTTTAAACTACAGGGTTCTAGTTTTAAGTTTATTTGGATCTTATAAAATAAAAGGGAAAATAAGAATTTAAAATAATTTTGTGGACAAGGGTTTACCTTGAAAATTAAAATATAGCCTTCAGCCAGGCATGGTGACACATGTTTATATTCCCGGTACTTGGGAGGCTGAGACAAGAGGATCACCGATTTGGGGCCAGCGTCAGGTCAGGTATTTAGTGAGGCCCTCCACAATTTAGTGAGACCCTGTCTCAAATTAAAAAATAAAATAGGGCAGGGGATGTAGCTCAGAGTTAGAATAGCCCTGGGTTCAATTCCTAGGACCACAAACATATATATATATATATATATATATATATATATATATATATTTGACATTCATTCTAAAAATCTAACATTTATTTTTATCACTTGATGTAATTTTTTAAACTGCTTCATAAAATATGTTTGGTAATACTGCCTAACTAGTAGGTAAGAATGAGTAATACATCTTTTTTGTGTGTGTGGTACTGGGGATAAAACCCAGGGGCATTTGACCTCCAAGCTATACTCCCTGCCCTATTTTTTATTCTTTATTTTAAAACAGGGTCTCACTTAATTGCGTAGAGCCTCACTAAGTAGCTGAGGCTGTCCGCGAACCGCGATCCTCCAGCAGCAGCCCCCTGAATGCTGGGATGACAAGCGTGCGCCCCACGCCCGGCTGAGTGATTCTTCATCTAAATGGTGTACACACAAGCACAGACACACATCAGAACAGCAAGGCCACATACTAGTCAGAGCACAGCCTGCTACAGCAGAAGGAGATCTGAATTAAAGCCTAATGTAAAGCTGTGATTTTAGAACACATTTCTAAATAAACTCAAAGTTGTTTCTAACACAAAGAATGACACAGACCAGCACACACTGGAAAGACCAACTCAAAACGTTTTCTAAAGAGCATACTGTACTTTAACCAGGACTTGGATGAACTCACTTTTACAAGCACAGGAATTTCTATACTTACAATCCAAAAATTTTGGAACTTTATGAATAATCATGGTAGTCTAAATGGCACTCTGAGTCAGTTGAGATGTCAGGTAAATGTCTGGCCTCCTCAGTACAAGAGCACTATACGTCATTAAGAAGGAAAAGACAGTTTTAATACTTCAAACACAAGTATTTCAAAGGTATTGCCGCAAATGAGTTTGCTTCGTTTTCGTTGTAAAGACTCATTTCCAGAAGTAGAAGAAAAAGTAATGTTGACCACAGCTGCTACTTGACATTTATTCTCAAATGGACTCCAGCTGGTGCTGCCGGGAGGGGCAGAGCCTGAGGAGGGGGACCCAGTGGAACGGCAGGCCACGGAGGCACGCCCTCACAGGGGGGACCCCAGCCGCGTCCTATCTCTTTTACTTCCAGCTGCCGTGGGATGAAGAGGTCTCTTCTGCCATGTGTTCCTGCCGTGATGTGCTGGGCTGCCACAGGCCAAAAGCAACAGGGCCAAGAAACCATGAGCCAAAACAGACCTTCCCTGTGTCTCGGGGGACGACTCACGGTGACGGGGAGCAAGCACCACTGCCAGTTATCTACTACGTCACTGGCCGAAGTCATGAGGAGGAAATCAATCCTACCTGCCTTTCAGTGCAAGATTTCATATTCTAATCTTTTTCTACTTGTTACAGTTTAACTTTTGGGGGGTACTGGGGATTGAACCTACAGGCACGCTACCATTTGATTTCCTTTTTTGGAGAAAGGGTCTCATAGGTTTCTGAGAGCCTCCCTACACTGCAGAGGCTGCCTCTGAACCCGCGATCCTCCTGTCTCAGCCTCCCAAGTACTGGGATTCTAAGTGTGCACCACCATGGCTGGAACATCTTAACATTTCTGATACTGGTTTCCCCTAAATTACTACATTCCGTCTCCTTTGAATTTCTAACAGAGTCACATGTGAAACTTTATTTCTATTAAGTCTTATTCTTATCACAACACTAATGGCAGTCCTAACAGATACATGCCATTCGTTAACAACTGGAAGGAGAAAGCGGCAAGAATCTAGATATTGTGAGAAGTTAAAAAATTTAATCAAATACTTGACATTATTCTCTCATTAGCAGTCCCTTTCCCTGATGATATAGCCTCGTGTTAACTCCTTTCTATTTTTTTTCTCCTTCAGTGCTGGTATCAAACTCAGACTTCTTACATATAACACCTTCACTGAGCTATATCCCCAGCCCTAACACCTTTCTTTTAAGGCTGACAGTCACTATCAGCATACTTACACGTATTTTTCTCTGGAAATCCCTAGTGGCTAGATGCTACGTGAAGAACTCCTCTGAGACCCTGGAATTACCCGACGTCATCAAAATGAACCTGAGCTAGGCAGGTGTGCCGGCACACATGGCACTCACAGCTACGAGGGAGGCTGAGGCAGGAGGATTGTTTGAGCACAGGATTTCAAAGTCAGCCTGGGTAACATAGTGAGATCTTGTCTCCACGAGATGAAAAAAAAAAGGAAAAAAAGCAACATGGGCTAATACTGGAATTCAGGCTCCCAATAAGATCATGATGGGAGTAGAAGGTAGAGAACATGAAATAGTCCCTAACGCAAGCCTACGAGAGCTACTGGAAAGGACTGATGTGGTTCTAGGAGAGAAAGAGTCCACAGCACCGCCATACCTGACACTAGATCCTCACCTTAAACCAGGCTTCAACTGAGAAAAATGGATTTTTTCCCAAGCAGCTTTTTGCAGAGTAAAAACTCCCTGCAGTGCCAATAATTAGTAAATATGCTGTTGGAAAATCAGAGTCCAGTGGAAACAGACCAGTAAAACTAGAACATCCAGGCATCGAAGGCCTTCAAAAACAAACAAAAACCAAAACAAACTAAAAAAAAAAAAAGGTGTGTCAACTTTAGTCCCAAAAAGGCAACATTTAGAAAAGAGGAAAATACCTACCTCACTTGGAGCTAAAACCAAAGTTACGACTCAAAAAGGAAAATGTTATAGCTTGGACTCGAGGCAGAGAAAGTCCTAGAGAGGTGAATTATATGTTTCCCAATGGCACTAAGGTCTGTACTGTGAACTAGTCTAAAGCTGGAGATGGGGGTGGGCCTAGGGAGTAAGAGAAAGAACAAAACACACACACACACACACACACACACACACACACATGCACACGCACACGCACACACACGCACACACACACAGGCACACATACCTAAATAAATTAACGAAGGTCTTCCAACTAATAACTAGCCTAATACACGACCTCACTGAAACCAAGGGTCCACCAATTCCTAGTGCGCGGAAGCTCATGCCTTACTTGCCGTTTATCATTATATCGGCAGTGATAAATACGTAACATCCTTAAGGACTGTGGATTTGTTTCTGAAACAGAAGCTTATGCTGAAACTTTGTAATCTGCTTTGCTTTCCATCTGGAAGGGGAAAACTCAGGTTGAAAAAAAAAACTCCTGCAGGAAAGACAAAGGAGAAGCCAGGTGTACTCGGGAGGCTGAGACCTGCAGGAAAGACAAAAGAGAAGCCAGGTGTACTCTCGGGAGGCTGAGAAAAAAGGGTCGCAGGTTCGAGGCCAGCCTCAGCAACTTAGTGAGGACCTCTGAATTTAGTGAGACCCTGTTCCAAAATAAGAAATAAAATAGGGCTGGGGATATAGCTCAGAGAAAGAATGTCCCTAGGTTCTACTCCCAGTACCATTAAAAATAAATAAAAAGATACACACACAGAGAGAAAGGTGTGTGTATGTATATGTAAATACATACGTGTGTGTGTGTGTGTGTGTGGGTGTGTGTGTGTGTGTAAACCTGGCTAATGTTGATTAGTAATGTTGTTTCAAGCACTATACATTTAATAAACATATTACCTACAGGTAGTTTAATTGAAATAAACCCTAAGACTCAAAAGTGAGTCATTAGCAGGACATTTCTATTTGCAACTACTTATCTGTGTATTAATCAAAATGTTTTTTCCAAACAATACAACAAAGTAAAAGAAAGTGATCGCTCTAGCAGGGCGTGGTGGCGCACACTTGTGATCCCCGCGTTTGGGAGGCTGAGACAGGAGGATCCCGCAGGTTCGAAGCCAGCCTCAGCTACTTAGTAGGGCTCTCAGCAACTTAGTGAGACCCTGTTTTCAAATAAAATGTAAAAAAAAAAAAAAAATAGGGCTGGGAGTATAGCTCAGAGGTAGAAAGCCTCTGGGGTCCACCCCCAGTACCACCAAAAAGAAAAAGAAAGAAAACAAAAAGAAAGCGATCACTCTAGAGCCAGGCGTAGTTGGGCACACCTATCATCTCAGTACTTGGCAGGCCAGTACCACACAAACACAAAAAAAGTTTTTCCTAAGCATTAAACTTATTTCCATTAATGGAGTTTCTCACAGTATATCCGCTGTGAGGAGGGGAAGTCTTTCTACATAATTTCTAAATATTATATTACACGAAATTCAATTTCTCTTTTCTGTGTGTGGTACTGGTGACTGAATTCAGAGGCATCGTTCTCTGAGCTACACCCCCAGCCAATATTATTTATTTGGAAACAAGGTCTCACTAGGTCAGTGAGAGTCTCACTACTTGTTGAGGCTGTCCTCCCATCTGCGTCCTCCTGTCTCAGCCTCCCAAGTACTAGGAGTACAGGCATGTGCCACAATGCTCAGCTCAATTTCTGCGTTAGCACAAAATCACCTCATCTAACTGGTCCTTGAAAGACAGTATCTTGCATTAACCAAGGTCAAAAATTGTTCTACCCGACCCCCCAATTGGCACAGGAATTAGAGAAATTATTTGAAAATAAAAATAACAATCAGTCCTAGTAAGCACTTTACAAGTATCAGCTCATTCAGTCCTAACAACCTATGGAGACTAATGCTTTTTTTTTTTTTGGGGGGGGGGGTTACTGGAGGGTGAACCCAAGGGCATTATACCTCTGAGCTACACCCATAGCCCTATATATTTTTTTTAATTTTTTTTTTGAAACAGGCTCTCACTAGGTTGATAAGAATCTCCACTACTTGCTGAGGTTTTCTTCTTTTTTTTTTTTTTTGGTGGTGGTACTGGGGATGGAACCCTTCTACCTCTGGGCTACACTCCCAGACCTATTTTTTTTTCTATATTTTATTTGTAAACAGGGTGTCTTAAACAAGCAGAGAGAGAGCTCCAGCATCTCGCTCAGTCACATTTCTAGTAGGTGAGCGCAACAATCCCTGTCCAGGGTCAGTTCTCCTAATTCTTCATCTGTACTGTCCAAATGTAAAAAACATCACTTCAAAAGTACCCATGCTGCCCAGCGTGGCGGCGCACGCTTGTCATCCCCGCGCTTGGGAGGCAGAGACAGGAGGATGGCGCAAGTTCGAAGCCAGCCGCGCTGACTTAAGAGACCCTGTTTCCAAATAAGAATATTAAAAAAAATAGGTCTTGGAGTGTAGCCCAGAGGTAGAAGGGCTTCCAGGAACCCCAGTACCACACACACAAAAAAAAAGTATCCATGTTAATCTCAAAAAAGACTTTTATTTTGTGACAAATCATATAAAATATGTAAATATTTAGGCTACATCTTAAAAAACATTTGATAATAAAGCCAAGTAAATGAGATTCACATTAAGGAAGAAACTCCTCTAAATGAACTTGAAATATATATATATATATATATATATATATATATATATATATATATATATATTGTGTGTGTGTGTGTGTGTGTGTGTGTGTGTGTGTGTGTGGTACTGGGGGTGGAACCCAGGGACTTTACTACCTCCCGGCTTTACTCCCAGAGCTTTTTTATACTTTATTTGGAAACAGGGTCTCACTAAGTTGCTGAGCGCCTCCCTAAGTAGCTGAGGCTGGCTTCGAACCTATGCAATCCTCCTGCCTCAGCCTCCCAAGTGCTGGGATTACAAGTGTGCGCCACCACGCCCGGCTTGAACTTGAGAATTTTAATATGATTATATGACTAATAAAGTACCCATTCATACGGAAAAGTTTCACAAATACTTTTCAAAATTTAACCACAAATACCCCAAATAGAGATCTTCAAAACATCTTGAGTAGCCAAGCTGACAGGATAAGCATTGAACTTTACCAAGAGTGGCAACTCACCTAACCAGAACATAACAAATAAGTCACAAAGAAAAGGTCTCTGGCCAATCAAAATAGGTATTACACCAGGTGGGGGGGAGGGGCAGGGCCAGATTCTTAGTACTTGGGAGACTGAGACAGGAGGAGCTCGGGTTGGAAAACAGCCTCAGGAACCTGGTGAGATTGTCAGCAACCTAGCAAGACCCTGTTTCAGAAACAAAACAAAAAAATAATAATAATAAAATAAATAAAAGGGAAGGAGATGTAGCTCAGAGGACAAATGTCCCTGAGTTCAAACTCCACTGCCACCAAAAAAATAAAAAAAGACGATGTCCGAGTATTTATAATCATTTACTTTTCTCAAGAAAAGACCTCACACTTTAAGAAAGAAAAGAGTACTAATTTTTTCCCTTATTCCGATTCACAAATTTGAGTATGATTTCCACATTTCAAAAAAACGAGAAGGGGGAAAAGGGTGAAGGGACACACTAATTAATCATGATTACAAGCACATCCAAAGGAAAAATCTTTAAATACCTTCAAAATGCAAAGAAACACGTTATTTAGCACATGAATCAATAGTCCTATATACAATCCAACAGATTCTCAGGGCACTAAAGCATATGAAAGTTCTAGGTTATGACTCTAGGTCATCAAAAAAGTGTAAGTATATTCTCCATTCTATTTAAAACAGAGGAGTAATGTATACTTAATTTTAGTATGATTTTTACCAGATAAAAGTCGGATAAAGTTGTTTTAATTTTGATGCCTAAAGAAATAAGCTCGCGACTGTGATATAAACTCATCAATTAGAAAACATAAAAACTTCATCTGAAAGTTCCAATCGCAAATTTCTTAGTTTACTATTTGAGTGGAAGGGCGTTTTGTGTATACAAAGTAGCAGAGAGCAGGAGGGAGGTGAGAGGAAAGTAAAATTAGAAAGTCTAACAAAATAGCTAGGCAAGTGCTTACAAACACTATACTCAAAGCATCCCCCGCCAAACAAGTGTGGGCAGAGGGTGCCGCATCAGCAGTGCTCGGTTATGGGTCCAGCTACTAAATCATTTGGTAGTTTCATGAATTATTAATTTCGGTAATAGCTTGTTGATATGACGATGTACCAACTCCCAACTGAAAGAAGTGATAGCCGCCTCCCGATTTAGCCCACAAAACCAAACCTGGTTTTAACTCTTGGGGAACCTTGCACAACGAATGGCACGAATCTGATTTAAAGCCACAGCAGCTAATCTGCCTTGTGGCACGAATCTGATTGAAAACACACACGCCGACCAACTACCCTTTTACACTGCTTTAAATTTCCAAGGACCGACGGAGTTACTGCCCAGCCCACACTGGACTTTTTATCCACAGAATCGTTACACCAGCTCCCAAAACTTTCCCGACCGAGCTCCCACCCACTCTGCTTTCTCTAAGGCCGAATAAAACTTGAAAACACCCGGCCCCGCCGAGCAGGGCCGGGTCCAGCTCCGCTCCAGCGAGGAAGTCCAGCTCCAAACAGGAAGCGCTGGCCGAGGGTCCAGCCCCGCCGGGGGGCGCGGGGGCCGGGGGCCCCACCGGGGGGGAGGGAGACTCGCGCCCCCCCACCCCCGGCCCCGGAGCATCCCTGGCAAGCTTTAGCAGGAGGTAAAAAATAAAAATAAGAAAACTCCGGGGACAAAATGCATGTGTCCGGAGCTGTGCGTCCACTCCCAAGCCCGATCGCAGATAAAGACGTCGGAGCCCGCGGGGCTGGGTCCTTCTCGGGGCCCTCCGCCGCGCCCCTCGCGGGCCCCCGGCGGGGACCCCCGGCCTCGGGCGGGCGGCCTTACCCATGCTGGGGCTCCGCGAGGCGCCGAGGCTCCGCGGCAGGCCGAGGGGGCGGGCCCGCGTCCGCGCCGGCCCTGCTCAGCTCAGGCCGGCCGAGGCGGCGCCTCCATCCGCTCCGCCGGCCCCGTCGGCGCCGCTCACCCGCTCGCACCCGCTGCGGCCGGGCCCGCCGGAAAGCGCCCAGCCCGAGCGCCCGCCGCCCGCCGACTGGAGACCCGACCCTCAGCGAGGCCGCGAAGAGTCGCGGAGCGGGGCCGGGGAATGCGGCAGATCTCGCGAGAATTGCCGCGCTCTCCCTCTCGGCCCCGCCCCCTCGGCCTGGCCCCGCCCTCTGTCACGCCCACCGGCCACGCCCCGCTGTGGGAGCCAGGTGCGGTGACGTCACGGGGCCGGGTTGCTCGCGCCGGCCGCAGCCAGGTGCAGAGAGCGGGCGCGAAGGCGAGCGGCGGAGCTGCGGTTCCCCCTGCCCGCCGAGGCGCGCTGCAGCGGGCCGAGTCGGGCGTGCTGTCTGGTCTGTGGCTTCCGATGGATGCAAAAGGATTTCGCTGATAAGCAGAAAGGAGCTCGGGCTGCCCCGTTTCCCGCGGCGGCGGCCACACGTGTTACTTTCTGTAGAGAAGCGGCCTCCGGGAGGGCGCGCTGGGCTGGGATGTTGAGGGCCCAGCAGCTGTCGGGCAAAGTTCGCTGTGGATCAGAGACACTTGCTCCGGGTTAGAAAGAAGAAACAAAGAAACAGCAACAGCAAAACTCTGGGCATGAAATAAATTGTTTCAGAGGAATCAACTACAGTATTCCTTTAGTCGCTTGTTGGCTGAAGGCAACTTTCCAGTCTCTTCTGAAAGCATAAATTATTATATGATCAGGGAAAAAATGGTATCATGATTTGAAATGTTGCCAGGCATTTTTTTCGAGAGTCAGTAGAAAGGAGGGCATAGGATTATTCTGATAAAACATGGGCCTTTCTTTGAGTTAGAAACGAATGTCATTAATTTAAACCTCAACTAGATTTGCTTTCTCCGCCCTCCTGTTTAAGTAGACCCAATTTTGGGGAACATCGTGGAATCAACATTTGTTCAGTGCCAACTATTGTGCCCGGTGCTTTTTCAAGAATTTATGTCATTGAATTGTTGCAGTCATGAGCCAGGCAGACCTGGGGATATGAGACTCAACACAGGCATTTTTGTGTGTGTGTGGGGGGGGGGGGGGTGCATTGAATAAAGTAACTTGGTTGAAATACAGTTTATTAAATCTGTTGAAAAAAATTTTTACAGTGCAGATCCTATCAGGCACGCGCATATCCATTCCCACTAATACCTAAATGCCTGCTTTCGCCATCATTAATCCCTTTATTACTTTAAAAAAAAAAAAAAAGGGTTGCAAGAGCCAGGCGTGGTGGCACTTGTAATCCCCGTACTTGAGAGGCTGAAACAGGATTGCAGGTTCATACTCTCATCAACCTAGTGAGATCCTGTTTCAAAATAAAAATAAGGCTGGGGTGTAGCTCATAGGTAAAAAGCCTCTGGGTTCAATGCTCAGTGCCACAAAAAAAAAAAAAAAAATTGCATAAGGTAATTTAAAAATGGGAATTGTCAGCCCAGCGTGGTGGCACACGCTTGTAATCCCAGCATTTGGGAGGCTGAGACAGGGGGATCGAGGTTCGTTAACAGCCTCAGTTACTTAGTGTGGCCCTTTGCAAATCAATGAGACCCTGTTTGAAAATAAGGAATAAAAAATAGGGCTGGGGATGTAGCTCAGAGGCAGAATGCCCCTGGCTTCCATCCCAGTACTGCAAAAAAAAAAAAAAAAATTGTCAAACTCATAAGTACAGCCCAAAAAGTAGAAAAGTAAAAGTAATATGGACACCTAAAGATATTGGCTGTGTAGTATTATAATCATGGCACGTGGTGGACCTTTTTGCTGTCAATATATATTTATTATTATGTTTACTAATAGTCTCATACCTCTCAAACCAAAACAAAGAAACAGAGAAAAAGGAAGTTTAAGGAAAGAAACAGACCAAATAATATTATGTCCATATATATTAGCAGGTGCCAGAGTAGCGGATGGGGTTGGAGGGACCACACCAAGAGATGTGGGCGGATATGAGTGTACCACTTTGAATCTTGATATATAATCACATTTCACCAATAAAATTCTAAGGGGAGAAAACGGCTGAATGATAACCCTTATCCCCAATGACTTGCATTTTAAGTAGGAGATAAGACATGAACACATAAAATTAATAGGGCGATGTAGAGAAAGTCGAGTGCTGGAGAATTTATAATAAAAACTACTATTAAAAACTACTATGTAGCCGGGCGTGGTGGCGCACGCTTGTAATCCCCGCGCTTGGGAGGCTGAGACAGGAGGATCACGCAGGTTCACAGCCAGCCTCAGCTACTTAGTGAGGCTCTCAGCAACTTAGTGAGACCCTGTTTCCAAATAAAATATATTAAAAAAAAAAAAGGTCTGGAAGTATAGCCTGGAGGTAGAAAGCCTCTGGGTTCCACCCCCAGTACCTCCAAAAAAAAAAAAAAAAAAAGAAAAGAAAAGAAAAACTACTATGGACTAGGCAAGGCAAGGTGTAAAGAGAAAGTGTACATGGTACTAAAGCTTGAATAAAGGCAATAATTCTGTCTGAAATAACTCCAGAAATAAAGGAGAGGAAGATATGCAAACAGAATTTTTCTAAGCTTTTGGGAAAGTTGTGTAGCTCAAGCAACTCGTAGGAAAGTAAACCAAGCATGCCTAGGTGGTACTTGTAGGCAGTCCCAACTCCTAGGGAAACTGAGGCAGGAGGCCTGCTGAGCCCGGGAATTTCAGACCAGCCTGAAACAAATAGTAAGAGCCTGCCCCCCCCCCCGCCACACACACACACACACACACACACCAAAAAAAAGCAAGAAAAAAACAGACTGTTTAAGATTTAGACAAATCAGGCTGGTGACAGGCAGAAGAGAATTTATTGAAACAGAAAAAACAATCACCTGGAAGAGACCCAAGATATTTAAAGAAGAAAGGATAATAAATTGAACTATAGAGGGGTTAAAGGAAACAGAAGTAGACAGAAGGACCACTGACTTGACAAGAAGGTCACAGCTGAAAATAGAATCTCAAAATGTATATAATATATACCTATGTAACTATATACTCAGAATATATGCAACAAGGAATTCAGAGTAAAGGTTCCACTGAATGATAAGGAAAGAGAAGTAAGGACATAAGGTGACCATATTTTCTTAACCACAGGGCAGATCACGTGATCTGTTAGTGTGATAAAACCTTTACAAGCAGTTCTGCCCTAGAAGTTCCAAAATTGGCAAGTCGGGTGTGGTGGCGCACGCTTGTAATCCCCACGCTTGGGAGGCTGAGACAGGAGGATCGCACAGGTTCGAAGCCAGCCTCAGCTAATTAGTGAGACCCTGTTTCCAAATATAAAATGGGTCTGGGAGTATAGCCCAGAGGTAGAAAGCCCCTTGGTTCCACCCCCAGTACCACAAAAAAAAAAAAGATAAAGAAATAAATTCCAGAACTGGCAATATCTTCATAATAAACTGTGTATTTTAGAATTCTAAAAATTCAGAGGGCATTATCTCCTTAAGGTAATGTTCTGGAAAACTGAAGGAATCAGGGAATAGGATCTATAAGAAGGGTTGAGGGAACTGCAGTAAAGCTAAAAAGCAGTCACAATATTAAAGTTGGTGCTATCTTACATGACAAAGAAAAAATCTTAACAGAAGAATGAAATCCAGGAATTTATTTAGTTAGTCATTTTGTGGCACTGGGGATTGAATCCAGGGGCATTCTACCTCCAAGCTATACTCCAACCTTTTTTTTTTTTTTCCCCCAGTACTGGGAATGGAAACCAGGGGCATTCTATCATTCAGGAGACACCCCCAGCCCTATTTTTCATTCTTTATTTTGAAACAAGGTCTTGCTGAGTTGCAAAGGGCCTCACTAAGTAGCTGATGCTGTCTGCAAACCGTGATCCTTCTGTCTCAGCCTCCTAAATGCTGGGATCACAAGCCTGCGTCACCACACCTGGGTTTATTTATTTGTTTACTTATTTTTGAAACAGGGTATCTCTAGATTGCTGAGTCTCACTAAATTGCCAAGGCTGGTCTTGAACTTGTAGTCTTCCTGCCTCAGTTTCCCAAAAACTGGGATTGCAGGTATACAGCACCATGCCCAGCCAGGAATTTATTTATTTATTTATTTATTTATTTATTTATTTATTTATTTATTGTGGTACTGGGGATGGAAATCAGAGACATTCTATCTCCGACCTATATCCCCAGCCCTACTTTAATCTTTATTTTGAAAGAGGGTCTCATTAAGTTGCAGAGACTGGCTGCAAACCTGCAGTCCTCCTGTCTCAGCCTCTCAAGTACTGGGATTACAAGCGTGCACCACCACGCGCGGCTAAGAATTTATTCTTAAACGTACCAAATGGTGTATAAAAGTACTTTCTAAACCTCTGAGTGCCTTGCAAATGTTATTATTAATTATTCCCTGGAGCTCTGTGTCTTGAAAGCATTCCTCCTGGCTGTAAGAGGCCTTGAAGATCTATATTTTATATATTTTAGTAGGGCTGTCATGGACCTTGGCTCAAAACATTGCGTTTTCCAGCAATAATTATTAGTTGAATGAAATGAAACCTGATGAGAAGAGAATTTTATACATATCACAGGTATTGCATATAGCCTCAAAATTCTTTCAGGTTCTTTTCTTTTTTCTTTTCTTTTTTTTTTTTTTTTTTGCAGTACTGGGGATGGAACCCAGGGGCATTCCGAGCGACACCCCAGCCCTATTTTTTATTCTTTAATTTGTGTGTGTGTGTGTGTGTGTGTTTGTGTGTGTGTGGTACTGGGGGTGTAACTCAGGGCTTTTCTATCTCTGGACTCCACTCCCAGACTTATATTAGACTTTATTTGGAAACAGGGTCTCACTAAGTTGCTGAGAGCCTCACTCAGTAGCTGAGGCTGGCTTCGAACCCGTGCGATCCTCCTGTCTTAGCCTCCCAAGCGCGGGGATTACAAATGTGTGCCACCATGCCCAGATAAAATTCTTTCAGTTGAAAACAGATTATCTTTTACTTTTGTCCTTATTTCTTTCCTTGCTCCTTTTTTTTTATTATTATTTTGCGTTGATGGGGATGGAACTCAGAGGCATTCTACTTTAAGCTACACTCCAAGCCCTATTTTATATTTTTTATTTTTTGGTACTGGGGATGGAACCCAAGGACATTGTACCTCCAAGATACACCCTCAGCCCTATTTTTCAGTCTTTATATTTTTGAAAGAGGATCTTGCTGAGTTGAGAAGGGCCTTGCTAAGTAGCTGAGGCTGGCTGCGAACCTGAGACCCTCCTGTCTCAGCCTCCCAAGTACTAGGATTACAAGCGTGAGCCACCACACCTGGCATGTTTCACCTCTACATGTATGATCCAACAGCTGCTCGTTTATAATGGGTGATGGGATAATGTGGACTTGAATAAATGAGAACCCTTTGCTGGAAATTTTTTACATAATTATGTGCATAATTCAACGGTCTGATATTTGAAAAATGCAATTGTATTTGTCTTTTGTGATTATTTCAATTATCTGACCTTTCATAAGGGGCCAGCTTTAACATTTTGTAATATTTCTTGAAAGTGACTCCTTTTAAGGGCCTATGAGGTTCCTATGCCTTGCCAATTATGAGTGGCCAGCTTTTTGACACCAGCATCATTAAAAAGGTCCGTTCTGTAGGCAAGCTAGTGATTCATTTAGGTGGGACTATCATATATATATATATATATATATATATATATATATATATATATACACACACACATACACACATACACACACACACACACACACACACACATATATAGTTTGTGTGTGTGTGTATGTGTGTGATCCTGGGGAATGAATCCAGGAGCATTCTACCTTTGAGCTACACTCCCAGCCCAATTTCTTATTCTTTTTATTTTGAAACAGGGTCACACTGTATTATGGAGGGCCTCACTAAGTAGCTGAGGCTGGTTACGAACCTGGATCTTCCTGTCTCAGCCCCCCCTCCACCCCGAGTACTGGGGTTATAATATTTTTTTTTCAGTACTGGGAATGGAACCCAGGGGCATTCCACTTCCGAGCTACACCCCCAGCCCTATTTTTTATTTTTTTTTAATTTTGAAACAGGGTCTCACTAAGTTGCAGAGGGCCTCACTAAGTAGCTGAGGCTGTCCCCGAACCGCGATCCTCCTGTCTCAGCCTCCCAAGTACTGGGATTACAAGTGTGAGCCACCACACCTGGCTTGGGTTATCACATTTTTAGTTAAACTGTTGTTTTGAAAATGTTATAAGGAAAAATGCTTAAAGTAATTTTGTTTCTAAGGATAGCCTCCAAATTGCTGGTAGAGTAACCGGATTTTGTCACAAGCTCATGGGTCACTACATTTTTAGATGGATCACTTAGGCTGGTCTGGAGAGGTCCTCCCACTTCAGCGTCCTAAGTCATAGCTGGGATCATAGGTCAGCACCTGGTGCCCTGCCTGGATTTTCAGTTTAATGACCTCAGAGATCAGGCATTATGATTAAGACCATCATTTCCTGCAATTGTTTTCTAAACAATGACTTTTAAAATTCAGGTTGTACAAGCCTAAGTGTACTATAAATTAGTCACGCCAAAAGAAGATAATAATAATAATAGTAAAGATGTTAACCTCCTCCAAACCCACAAATGCTCAGGAGGTAGTGTGTGTGTGTGTGTGTGTGTGTGTGTGTGAGAGAGAGAGAGAGAGAGAGAGAGAGAGAGAGAGAGAGAGAGAGAGAGAGAGAGAATGTTAGAGATATTTAGCATGCATTAGGCACTGGACTCAGTCCTTAGCACTGAAACAAAATCCAAACAGAACACCAAAACAATAAAATAACTCAGGAAATTGTTTCAAAATAAAAAATAAAAAATAAGCCGGGGAGGGGCGTAGCTCAGAGGTAAAATGCTCCTGGGTTCAATCCTCAATACGTCAAAACAAACAAACAAATAAACAAATAAATAAATAGAGATGGAAAATATGCCCTTCCATTAAAAGAGGAAGTGTCGGGGAGCCTATCGAGGGAATACTGGAGTTTCCCAACTAGGTCAAGGAAGGGTAGTTAGATAACCAGCCTACAGGTATGTTTACAGCGTAGAGACCAAGGAAGCCAGGTTCCAGGAGACTAGAGTCCAACATGAAAGGTCCTGGGTACCACATGAACGATTTGAGCTTCTCTCCTAAGTGGTTAATAAAGGATGCTAAATAGGTCCTAGGTTTGCTCTTTCAGCTACATCTTATAATCACAGAAAAAAAAAATCTTATGTTACCAAAATTTTAGGTACAAGAAATTTAACTCAATAAGCACGGATTAAAAACCCACTACCCCAATCAATTAGTAATTTTGTGTGTGTGTGTGTGTGTGTGTGTGTGTGTGTGTGTGTGTGTGTGTTACCAGGGATGGGGCCCAGGGACATTGTACCTCGAAGCTACACCCCTCAGCCCTATTTTTTAGTCTTTTTCTTAATTTTTGAAACAGCATCCCACTGAGTTGCGAAGGGCCTTGCTAAGTAGCTAAGACTTTCCGCAAACCGCAGTCCTCCTGCCTCAGCCTCCCGAATGCTAGGCTGACAAGCGTGCGCCACCACACACGGCCAGTAAATATTTTTTACTAATACAAATAATGTAAACTAGAGCCAGGCATGGTATGCATGCTGGGGAGGCTGAGACAGGAGGATCAGAAGTTCTAGGCCAGCCTCAGCAACTTAGTGAGACCTTTTCTGAAATTAAAAAAAATAAATAAAATAAAAAGGGCTGGGGTGTCGCTCAGAGGTAGAACGCCCCTGGGTTCAATCCTTAGTACCACAAAATAATGTAAACCCAGGTAATGTACAGCAAATGACATATGCTAGGAACTGTGAGAGGTAAAATATAGCAAATACATATTGCCTTCAAGGAATTTGACTTCCAACCAAGAAGACTAGGATATGCTTAACTGTTTTAACTTATTATTATTTAAATAAGTAAATTTAAATAAATTTAATCAATTTAAGTAAATAAATTTTAATGATTATTATTTAAATATTTACTTAACGGCAGGGAAGCACTTTTTTTTTTTTTTTGGTGGTACTGGGGGTGGAACCCAGAGGCTTTCTACTTCCGGGCTATACTCCCAGACCCATTTTATATTTTATTTGGAATCAGGGTCTCACTAAGTTGCTGAGAGCCTCACTAAGTAGCTGAGGCTGACTTCGAACCTGTGCGATCCTCCTGTCTCAGCCTCCCAAGTGCGGGGATTACAAGCGTGCGCCACCATGCCTGGCTCTGGGAAGCACATTTAGAAGCAACATATGTCAGACCAATAAACTGGGCACATTCCCATTTGAATAGTGCATTACAGTATTCCTATTTGAATCTCTGCAAACTATAAGCAGGAAATACAGTGACTGGTTGCCCAATAGTCAAGCAATATTTATATACATCGCACTTTATTATAGGGTAGTTTAAAAAAAGAAGAAGAAGCCGAGCGTAGTGGTGCACGCTTGTAATCCCAGCATTTGGGAGACTGAGACAGGAGGATTGTGGTTCATGGACAGCCTCAGCTACTACATAGTGAGGCCCTTTGCAACTCAGTGAGACCCTGTTCCCAAATAAAAGAATAAAAAAATAGGGCTGGGTTGAGTGTAGCTCAGAGGTAGAATGCCCCTGGGTTCTATCCCCAGTGCTGTGGGGGAAAAAAAAAAAAAATATATATATATATATATATATATATATATATATATATATATATATATATATATATATTAGTGATCTACTCTTTACTCGTGAATGCTTCTAAATTACAAAGGAGAAAAATATTTTCTTCACAGAGAATTCCATCTATAATCATTCTCCCTTGGACAGCATCTGAATATGTCTGCATCTGACCTAATATGACACTTACAGGCACTCGGGCCACCTCGCCATAAATTGTTTCCAAAACTAGAAGTGAAAAATTTATTCCAGACCCCCACTTAACTTCCTTAGCTGCACAGATGACAAGGGTTACTTCCCATCGAACACTGAAGCATTTAAACTCCCTCTTCAGATGATGACGGTGATGATGATGGTGATGATGAAGAAGATGATGATGATGTTGGTGATGGTGAGGATGATGGTGACGATTTTGAAGATGATGATGGTGATGATGATGATGATGGTGATGATGGTGATGATGAGGATGATGGTGATGATGGTGACAATTTTGAAGATGATGATGGTGATGGTGGTGATGATGATGGTGATGATGGTGATGGTGGTGATGATGATGGTGGTGATGGTGGTGATGATGATGGTGATGATGGTGGTGATGATGGTGATGATGGTGATGATGATGGTGATGATGGTGATGGTGATGATGATGATGATGATGATGGTGATGATGATGATGATTATGATGGTGATGGTGATGATGAGGATGATGGTGATGGTGATGATGGTGATGATGAGGATGATGGTGATGATGAGGATGATGATGATGGTGATGATGGTGACAATTTTGAAGATGATGATGGTGATGGTGATGGTGATGATGGTGATGGTGATGATGAGGATGATGGTGGTGGTGATGATGGTGATGATGGTGATGATGGTGATGATTACGATGGTGATGGTGATGATGGTGATGGTGGTGGTGATGATGGTGATGATGGTGATGATTATGATGGTGATGGTGATGATGAGGATGATGGTGATGGTGATGAGGATGAGGATGATGAGGATGCTGATTTTGTGTATGCTGGGAAGTAAATGACATTATTCTGATGCCCAGAGTTAAGTGCCTGCCAAAGCAGAAGCAGCTCATAAACCAAAACGTCCCTCTCTGCTCTTTCCTGAGAATTCACATTCCATTCTACCAGCTTCCAGACCAAATCTCACCACTCCCACAACCGCGCCACATTCTGTATGTGACTCCCAAGCAATTTTCCTCCAACTCCCTATCACCCCTCACTTCCTCAGCCAGCATCTGCCTTTCCTCACATCTGCTCATCAAAGGGCGACTTCAAGTGAAGCCCAGTGCTCTCTGACCTCCTTGCCCTGAGGTTTATACCAACACCTGGACTTTATGATCAGACAAATAGATTATTCTAAATGCCCCCTTCATGCACACTCTGCTTGCCTTCTTTCCTCCTCCTCCTCCTCCTCCTCTTCCTCCTCCTCCTCCTCCTCCTCCATCTTCTTCTTCTTCTTCATCTTCTTCTTCTTCACAGCCTTGCTGTTTGGACAGGGTCCAGGCTCCTTTCCCCCAATGAAAATTTTGTCTCTGGTTCGGACTTGTAATTTTCCACCTGAGCTACTTTCCCCCACTTAATTTCCTAGCTGTATCCCCATTCTTCTTTTTCCATCTCTCCCCTCCCCACCCTTTTGCACATACTCTATTTCTCCTCTCTTTTTTTTTTTTTTCATTACTGGGGATGGACTCAGGGGCATTCTACCTCCGAGCTACACCCCAGCCCTATTTTTTATTCTTTATTTGGAAATAGGGTCTCACTGAGTTGCAAAGGCCCTCACTAAGTATCTGAGGCAGTCCACGAACCAAGATCCTCCTGTCCCAGCCTCCCAAATGCTGGGATTGCAAGCATGCACCACCACGCCCAGCTTCTAATTCTTTAATACTGTCCTTAGGTTGTCAATCCAGTTTGCCCAGTTAAGTAAACCCAACATGAGCAGCCTCTTTGATCTTCTGTCCCTCCATCATCACCAAATAAGTTTTCACAGAATAATCTTGGGCTTTAAGGAGAGACCATTCATCATAAAGTCACAAAAAGTCTTCGGCATATCAAGAGCACACAGTCTCAATGTGTCCCTTAAGATAACTCAGTGAAATAGGTCTTACTGTTTCTAGTTTGACAATATTAGCATCAACATCATTAATAACTGCTAACAGCATCTGGCCAGCTCAAGACTCAGAACACTTTATAGACTGGGTCAGACATAGCTCTCATTATAATGCTATGAGGAGTCATACTGGGATCCCCATTTTAAAGAGGAGGAGATGGAGATGTTACTTAACTTGCCCTGACATCACAGAATTACAAAGTGGCAGGGCCTGTGCAGGGATGATGGCTAATTTCATATCTGGTACTCCAGCCCATCTGAGGTCAACTTGCTCCTTAAGCTGGGATTTCTTTTAGTTTAGTTTTGTTTAAGAGGAGGAGAGAAGGAGGAGGGAGACAAAAGGGTAGGTAGAGAAACTAAAAAAAAAAAATCCTGCTGTAAGGGTCAACTAGGAAATAGCTTGTCACAGAGTAAATACTTGAGGATAATTTATTTTCCCTCCTTCATTCATTGAAGACCTATTTTTTAGTTTTTTGGTGGTACTGGGGTTCCTGGAAACCCTTCTACCTCCGGGCTACACTCCCAGACCTATTTTTATACTTTTTTTTATTTGGAAACAGGGTCTCTTAAGCCATCACACGGGGCTGGCTTCGAACCTGTGCGATCATCCTGTCTCGGCCTCCCAAGTGTGAGGATTACAAGTGTGCGCCACCATGCCTGGCCCAGAAGACCTATTTTGTGACGGGAACTGTCAGATGCTTGAGTGGATGGGTGGAAAAGAAGAGAAAGAGGAGATGCCATTCCTGCTCTCACAGAGCTCAAGATTTTAAAGGAGAGCAGGGTACGGTGGCACATGCCTGTAATCCCAGCACTTAAGAGGCTGAGACAGAAGGATCTCAGGTTCGAGGCCAGCCTCAGTAATTCAGAGTGGCCATCAGCAACTTAATGAGACCCTATTTTCAAATAAAATAGGTCTGGGGTGTAGCACAGAGGTAGAACGCTCTGGGTTCAACCTCTACTACCAAAAGAAGAAGCAAAGGAGGTTGGCGAATTTTGTGATTAAATCATCTATGATTCTGTGTACAGTCCCCTCCTACATGACTCCTTCCTCAAATGCATTCTCTCTATCCTTATAAAACTTGCAATTTTACTTCTGCTAGGATATTTGGTGTGTTTTCTTTGGTAAAATAGAAGCTTTTGTTTTCTATGAATGGCCGAAGTCCTTGAAGACTGGTACCATCCCGCTCATCTTTACATTGATGCCCACAACTGATACATAGTAGGCTCTCAGTCATTATACGCTCTCGGGGGTGTAGCTCAGCCATAGATTGCTTTCCTTAGCATGCACAAGGCCCTAGGTTCAGTCCCCAGTACCCCACCACCAAAACATTGCATGCTAAATTCAATAGTTAAAGTATAATTACTTCCCTGTGTCTCCAAAATACTGAACCAAGAAATTACTACTTCCGGGGTTCCAACAGATTTTTCTTATGTTTATTTATTTATTTTTTGCGGGTCTGGGGATGGAACCCAGGGGCATTCGACCTCCAAGCTACACCCCCTGTCCTATTTTTTATTCTTTATTTTGAAACCGGGTCTCACTGAGTTGCAGAGGGCCTCACTGAGTAGCTGAGGCTGTCCGTGAACCGCGATCCTCCAGGTCTCAGCCTCCCGAATGCTGGGATTACAAGCGTGTACCACCACGCCCGGCAGACTTGAAGGTGGGGCATTCTACTCTATAGCAAACATTTGCTGGAGATAGTTGGCCAAAAGGTCATCGCCTATGATGTGTGTTTAACTGAGAGTTGTACCATCTTTTTGGTGAAGTTAATCCCTGCTAAGTGATGATTTCAAGTTAATTTTTACTTCTCTAAATTCTACTAGAGGGACCACCTCAAAAAAGTTGAAAAAGTGTATGTAGAATAAATATATTCTATTTATTAGAAGGTCATAAGTCCTAATCTGTCAGATGGGCCATATCTGAGCAGCTACCGATAAAGCAAGTCTGGGCTTCATCAGCTCGGCCTCTCTGAACAGGGGCACATAATTGTGTATATCCTCATACGTGTGTCCCTCCACTATGTCCTTCAAATCTCACGTCTCCAAATGAACACTGTTAACCACTTGGTTTACATTTACGAGAATTTTTGCTCATGTTCAAACATGTAAGTAGCTTGTAATTATACTGTACGTATCGCTGGAACCTTACCTCTTGACCCTCAAAAGTATGCCAAGAATGAAGAAATCCGGGCTGCTACAACGTTGTAAGCTTGGGCTTGAAACATTAAAGAGTCGTGACCGGCTGGCTAGAAAGCTAGTCACTGCCTGTGTGCGGTTGACCCTGAAATCAGGTAAGAAAGAACTGAGGGTTCAGAGATAGTGTTTCAGAACCGGATCAGACAGGCAAGTAAGACGTTTACAAAATGGATAGATATGGTGATCCCCGCGCATTCGACTTCTGTTAAAAGATCAGTTTTCAAGGCTCAGAAACATGTTATTATGTCAAGAGAAACAGCCTTACAGGATCCCCGTCTTAATTCAACTTCGCACACCAATCTCTCTTCCCCAAATGAAAGTGAGTTAAAGGTCTGTGTGGATGCTTCTGAACCAGAAGGAAAGGGAAAGGAACCTCTGGCAGACACTTTGAAGAGACAGGAATTGAAAGCACAACGGGACAGTTTTATTTTGAGTGAAATAACTTGAAAAAGAGGAACTCTAAACCTTTAGTGAAAGAGAAATGCCCATCACCTAGAAGCCGCAGGAGAGGGAAAATCTCTCTTGTTTACATATTTACTTACTCGCTATTGGGGGAGTATTTTTTGGTTTTTGTTGTTTTGCAGAGCTGGGGTTAAACCCAGGGACTAACCTGCTAAGTATCCATTATCACTGAGCTGTTTCCTCAGCCCAGGGGGAGAGCGTTTAAGTGTAAATCAAAGATTTCTTTGTTGTTGTTTTTGTGTTGTTTTGTTTTGCAATCTTGGGGATGGAACCCAGGGGCATTCTACCTCTGATCTACAACACCAGCCCTATTCTTTATTCTTTATTCTTTATTTTGAAACAGGGTCTCACTAAGTAGTTAAGGCTGGATTTTCTCCTTTTTTTTTTTCTTCTTTCTTTCTTTCTTTCTTTCTTTTTCTTTCTTTTTTTATTTATTTTTTTTTTTAACTAGGGATTGAACTCAGAGGTACACCCAGCCCTTTTTATTTTGTATTTTGAAACAGGGTCTCACAAAATTGCTGAGGGTGTCCCTAAGTTGAGGCTGTTCTCACTATTGCATGTACCACCACACCTGGCTAGGATGAATTTTTAAAAGTTAAATAATAAACTGAAGTCAAGTTTATTCAGTATAAGCAAAAACGTGAGCAGTGTGTGTGTGTGTGTGTGTGTGTGTGTGTGTGTGTGTGTTACTGGGGATTAAACCTAAAGGTAGTCTACTTCCGCGCTACATCCCCAGCCTTTTTTAAATTTTATTTAATTATTTAGAAACAGGGTCTTACTAAGTTTCTGACTAAATTGCTGAGGCTGGCTTCAAACCTGTGATCCTCCGATCTCAGCCTCCCTAGTATGCACCACCATGCCCGGCTTGGCTACTCTTAAGCACATGTATTATCCACAGTCTACAGGTTTGGTGTGTGTGTGTGTGTGTGTGTGTGTGTGTGTCTATGCTGAGGATCAAACATAGGATCTCCTACATGCTAAGCATGCACCATACCACTGAGCCGCAGTCCCTGCTCTACAATATACAATTTTACTCTTTTCTTCTGATAATGTAAAAATCACTCATTGAACGAGATTTGGGCATCCCAGAACTATGTAAAATAAGAGGTCAAAGTTCTAAAGAATGATCCCATCTCAGAATGATCACAATTAACAGGTTCAGTTTGCATCTACTAAAATTTTGATTCACACTCTAACCTGTAAATTGGTTTGTAATACTATTTATAACACCATACATATTGCTTTGCAATTCCACCTTTCCCTTTCTTTATCTTACCCCCTGTGGTACTGAACGCAAATAAAAAGCTGAACCCAAAATAAAAATAAATAAATAAATAAATAAAATTTTAAAATAACTCCAATAAAAAAATCAGTACAATCAATAAATTAACCATATGAGTTCCATCTTAATTCTCTTTGGCCATGTACCGTAGCATATCCACGGTTTCTAGAGACTAGGACAAGGCCATTGGGGGAGAGTCTTATTCTGCCTACAACAGCAAGTGTATTTATATACTTTCGAAGCAAGATTCAATTGCAGGAGCCGGGTGTGGTGGTGCACACCTGCATTCCCAGCTGCTCCGGAGGCTGAGGAAGGACTGAAAATTCAAGGCCAGCCTCAGCAACCTAGCAAGACCCTGTCTCAAAATTTAAAAATTAAAGGATTGGAGAAATAGCTCCGTGGTAAGGTCCCTCTGGGGACAATGCCCAGTACTTCATGGTGGTGGTGGTGGTTAGGAAGAGGGGTTGTAAAAAAAAAAAAAAAAAAGATTGCAGAGAACACAATCTGTTACAGGCTAAGTAGAAAGGAATTTCTTTCAATGGTCTTGGAACTCATTGGCCAAGTAATGAGACTCAGCCAGGCTTCCATGAGTCATATCCACAGAACGCAGCACAGAACTAGACAACCAGAAGCTCGACACTCCTGCCGTCATGAGGTGTGTGGCCAGCTGGAATCACGGGGAGAGGTTGTCTGCAGTATCCAGTACTACCGGAAAGCTTTCTCTGGCTGGGTGTGGTGGTGCACACCAGTAATCCCAGGACTTGGGTGGCTGAGAAAGGAGGTTCAACAACAGCCTCAGCAAATTAGCAAGGCTCTCAGCAACCTAGCAGGACATTGTTTCAATGCAAAAAATAAAAAGGGCTGGGGGTGTAGCTTGGAGGTAGAATGCCTGGGTTTTGGTACTCCTCAGTACCAAAAAAATAATAAAAGCTTTCTCTGGATCGAGCACTATAATCCATATCAGAAAAACAGGCATCTGCTGCCCTATCTCTCTCGTCGTTTGGCTCAGTTTCCAAATCAAGTGTTACAGAAATGCCTCTAGGTACACCACATCAGGAGCTATGGTTTATACCTTGCCAATCTCTAAAATGCAGAAGGCAATTGAAATGTATACTAAGCAAATTAACCAAAATAGCTGCTAGATATGTTTCTAGAACGAAATCCGAGAAATGTACACAGTGGATGCTGCTGGGAGGAATATTGAGAAGTTAGGTGGCGCGTACCTGTAATCCCAGTTCTTGGGAGGCTGAGACGGGATGATCTCAGGTTTCAGGACAGTCTCAGCAAGTAGTGAGACTCTTATCAACCTAGTGCGACCGTGTTTCCAAATAAAAATAAAATAGGTCTGGGGGTGTAGCTTAGAGGTAGAATGCCCCTGGGCTCAATCACCAGTACCCCCCCCACACACAAAATTTAAAAAAGTAAAAGAGAGCTTAGGGGGTAGGATGGGAGACACACTTGATTTTCTTTGTATATCTTCTGTAACTTTTGAAATTAATAACACATGTATGAGTTATTCGTAACTAAAGAATTTTTTAAATAGTAAAAACTGGGCATGGTGGCACATGCCTCTTATCCCAATACTTGAGAGTCTGAGACAGGAGGATCTCAGGTTCAAGGCCAGCCTCAGCCATTTAGTGAGATCTAGCAATCTAGTGAGACCCTGTTTCAAAATAAAAAAAAATAAAAAGGGCTAGAGGTATAGCTCAAAGGTAGAATGCCCCTGGGTTCAATCCCCACTACCTCAAAAAAGAAAAAAGGAAAAACTATAGACAGCTGGGAATAGTGCCACATATCTGTAATTCTAGTACTCGGGAGACTGAGACAGGAGGATCACAGGTTTGAAGCCAGTCTCAGCAACTTAGCGAGACCGTCAGCAACTTGGGGAGACCCTGTTTCAAAATAAAAAATGGTACTGGGAGTGTAACTCAGAGGTAGAACACCCCTGGGTTTCAGTCTCCAATAACACACACACACACACACACACACACACACACACACACACACACACAGTATAAAGCAAAACAAAACCAAGTAAAATAAAATAAAAATTTAAAGAGCTGTTATACTGTTGATATAGCTGGCCCAAAGGCCAGGGTTTAATAAACATATCAATTAGTAACTGTTGCGCCAGAAATCGCAACACATACCTGTGATGTTAGTGACTCAAGAGACTGAGGCGGTAGGATAGCAGATTCCAGACCAGCCTGGGCAACTTAGTGACACCCTGTCTCGAAATTTTAAAAGAATAAAAATTTTTAAAGAGGCTGTAGCCGAGGGACAGAATCCCCCAAGGTTTAATCTCTAGTAATACTCCCCCCAACCCCACACACCAACCAAGTTAGGATCTGTTGAAGTCCAGGTTTTCCCTTTGGTTTGGTTGAGGAAGATGAGTTAGGTAGGAACAGTAGTTGATAACTATTAGAATTCAGTTTTTTTATTATTATTGTCATCATTTATGGGTTGATTACTACTTATTTTCTTTACCTTGCAGTTTGCTCTAACGTATCAATTTCCCCCTATTTAGTGTGACTAGTTAACCAACATACACCGAAAAGTGTGACTTTTGTAAGAAATCCTTCCAACTGTCCCAAGCGTCATAACGTTACTATCGACACTTGTGAGGTTACAGGCAGAATGGTGAAAAGGGAACAGCTCTATGGCGTGTTCTTGCAAAATCCAACTTATTAAGCTATGAAGCTATTTTGAGGAGTAAATTAAGTGTAATGCTGAGCCAGAGAGTCTAGGGAAAGGATTTATTTAAAGAAACGGGGGCAGAAAGGGGAATTCGGAGGAAGCACTTTTCGTGGCTAGAAAATATAATGAGTTGATTTATGCAGAGTTTGAGTTGCTGGTTGGAGAAAGTCTCTAAAGAGCAGAGCCTCGGCAGCTGAGAAGAGGAAATGAGATTTCAGGAAGGGAGGGCAAGCCGAGGCTGTTGGGCACACTTAATTATCAAGCACATAAAAAACATCTTGTCATTATCGAGATTCTCACTCAACCACATTATCACAGGCCGAAGAGCGCACAGATGTCTCCCTCTTAGGAGCAGAACGTGAAACCTCTCGGTGGGAAAGGAACAGAGGTGGCAATCTAAGGCTTTTTCCTTGGGAAATGGGTTTGAAGGGCAGCTCTTCCTGCACTTGCACTGCTGGTCCCTGCGAGTGAGTCACAGAGGTGACCTGTAGACTCCCGAAGCCTAAAGGAGTTACGTAGAGTTTACCCGGCCCAGGTGACCACAGCACAGCCTCCTGGCAAACACCTGCTGCCATCCGAGCCGCTTGTGGGGCAGGAGGGCGGAACTTTATTTTATTTATTTATTTTTGCAGTACTGGAGATGATGCCCAGGGATATTCAACCTCCGAGCTACACCTTCAGCCCTATTTTTACGACTAATTCTATGATAGTCCCAGACCTTTGATGCTGGGCCACTGATTGACCCGGAAAAGGACTGTGTGACAGAGCTTTCATGGAACACACACACACACACACACACACACACACACACACACACACACACACGCTGCTGAAGAGTTGCCAGTAAAAGTTAATCACTGACTAGAAGCAGGAAGACTGCTCTTCCCTGCTCTCGGTGATACCAACAAGCACCTGGGGAAATGTACAGGTGGCCCATGATTCCCTGGAGAATCCACAGGGCGTGGAGGAAGAAAAGACGTCTTTAAGGCAGTGCTTTGACCCCTGACCGGAAACCAAGTCATGGCCACCTCATTGGATGCCAGGCCCCCCATTTCCAGAACAGAACAGCAGGACCAGGAGGGCCACCTGCCCCAGGCAGAAAGTCCAGGCCCATGGATGACTCAGGCTGTTCTGAGTCACCAGAGGATGCTGGTGGCTGGTGATTTTCCTGGCTTTAGAATGCCCAGTGTAAAGTTTCTGCTTGGTCAGTTCAGCCTCACCAAAGGCCAGGAGGCTAGAAACCAGGCTGCTGGCACCAACATTCACTGCTGTGGGGCTAAAACCGCTGCTCAAGGCGGGATCCGAACTTCTTCCTGAAATTATGTGAACTCCTGCGTATTCTTCCCAGGGCTTCCTTGTTAGTACGAGGGTGGCTGGCATATTTTGATGCAGGGGAGGAGAAAAAGAGCCAGAAAGTTAATTTGGCCTAGTAGATTAGGGCAGTGGCTCAATCTACTATGATTTTTTTCTTTTTGGCACTGGAGATGGAACCCACAGGCATTCTACCTCCAAACTACACCCCCAGCCTGATTTTTATTTTTTGTTTGGAAACAGGGTCTCACTAGGTTGCTGAGCGCCTTGCTAAGTTGTCAAGGCTGGCTTTGAACCTGCGATCCTTTTGTCTCCGCCTTCCAAGTACTGGGATTACAAGCGTGTGCCACCATGCCCGGCTCAGTCTACTAAGACTCTAAACCGGCTCCTTAATGTTTGTTCCCAAATGAAATTTTATGCACAGTTGTCACATAGAAAAGCAAGTTTCTACCTCCATTCCTTCTTTCTTTCTTTCTGTCTTTCTGTCTTTCTTTCTCAATGCTGGGGATTGAACCTGGAATCTCACATATGCAAAGCATAAATTCTACTACTAAGTCCTATAATAAAGGCCAAAATTGGAGCTTTTTAAGCTCGAGGCTAGCCTGGGCAACATAGAGAGACCCTGTCTCAAAATAAAAATAACACTAAATCCTCCAGTTTCATCTGGGTGTAAGTTTATCAGCAAATTCTCTGAAGACCGAGTTTCTGGGATCCAGGAATAGAGTGAAAATGACAAGGATATCCTGGGTATCTGAAAAGTAAGAGGATTTGGAAGAAGATTGGAGGGTTCCCTGCCAAATGCCACTTGCTTCAGCCTATCTAGGATGCTGGGACCTCAAACTCTTCCCACAATAATCTATGATGACCATTTTTTGCAGCACTGAGGATGGAACCCAGGAGCATTCTACCTCCAAACTCCACCCCCAGCCCTATTTTTTATTCTTTAATTTGAAACAAGGTCTCACTGAGTTGCAAAGGGCCTCGCTAAGTAACTGAGGCTGTCTGTGAACCGCGATCCTCTTGTCTCAGCCTCCTGAATGCTGGGATTACAAGCGTGCGTGCGCCACCACGCCCAGCTTGATCTTTTTATCATAGAATGCTAAGCTCCACAGCAGAGAGCGAGTCTCCGCTGAGTGATAAACCAAGTGAGAGAGTGATCAAGACGTTTATCTGAGAAGCTTGGCGTGGTGGCGCGTGCTTGTAACCTCAGCACTTGGGAGGCTGAGATGGGAGGATGGCGGGTCAGAAGCCAGCTTCAGCTACTTAGTGACGCCCTCCGCTACTCAGTGAGACCCTCTTTCAAAATAAAGAAGAAGAGGACTGAAGGTGTGTCCTGGAGGTAAAAAAAAAAAAAAAAAATTAAAGAAAATTAAAGAAAGAAGAAGCTCATCTGAGCCCCACCAACCACAGCCCTGTGAACTCTTGATGAGTGGGATACTGGGAGCAGGAGATCCCAGAATTGCTCCCGCCATCTTCATCTTCGGCATTTCCTGGATGGGTAGCATTCGGCGAGGATTGAGAGGTTCTCAGCGTATTAAAATCGCCTCCATATCCTGGAGGTCGGTGGCCTGTGTGATGAGAAGAAAAATAATATTCTTTCCGCTCCCATTTCAGTAAATGCAACATCTCCAAAGTCACTAAAAGGTGACTACCGACTTGCGCCACCTAGAAGATGTAGCCTGTTTATATACTGAATGTCGTAGTGTTACAGTTTAAATGGTGCTGTGGGCTCTTTTTCTTATTCAACTAAAATTTGTTGAACACAAATATTAAAACTAATAGGCAGCTCGATGCAGCCCCAACAAGTCTTATTACAAAACCAGTAGGAAATAGAAAGAAAAGAGAAGAAAAAGCACCGCGCTGGCACGCACGCTGGAGATTCCGAATATGGAATTCTGACCCCCTCTCCATCCCCAGCCTTTAAATAGATTTTGTATTGGTATGTTTTGTTTTTTTTTTATCAGTGTTACCAAGGCAATGGGCCAGTGACTTATTTCTGAGGCAGGTGGTGCCTCTTTGCCTCAGGACAGTGTACCTACTAAGCGCAGGGGTCAAGAATCCACCTGGATTCTGCTTCTATCGTATGGGGCAGTATCGGTTGCTTGTCAACTAGGGGTGCTTGGAAGCAGCACACGGAGTTCACCTCTCCTACACCCAGGCCAGGTCACAGAGGAGAGGAGGGGAACAGAGGCTCTGATTGCCTCTCTATATATTTTAGGGCTAGAGGCTTTAATTGTCTCTAAGGCTTTAATAGAGGTTAATCATTAGAAGGAAGGGCAAAGAGAGAGAGGGGGGACTCTGCACTGTAACAGCTGCCACCCCTCCCTGCCCGAGTGCCTGTGCAACGACCAGGCTCTGACCACTTTTTGCATTTTGGAAATTAATACCAAAGCAATTTTTCAATACTGACATAGCAACTGAGTGCAATCATAACTAAAGACATCTCAAGATAGTCAGGCTGGCCGGGCGTGGTGGCGCACACTTGTACTCCCAGCATTCGAGGCTGAGCCCGGAGGAGGGCAGTTTTCGGGGACAGCCTCAGCTACTTAGTGAGGCTCTTCGCAACTCAGTGAGACCCTGTTTCAAAATAAAGAATAAAAACTAGGGCAGGGGGTGCAGCTCGGAGGTCAAACGCCCCTGGGTTCCATCCCCAGACCTGCAAAAAAAAAAAAAAAAAAAAAAGATAGTCAGTTGGAGATACAGCTCAGCGGTAGAGTGCTTGTCTAGCATACTCAAGGCCCTGAGTTAGATCTCAAACATTAAAGAAAAAAAAGATAAAGATAAAAGATAGTTAACCTTGCCAGATGTAGTAGTGCATTCCTGTAGTCCCCATACTTGGGAGGCTGAGACAGGAGGACTACAGGTTCAAGGACAGACTCAAAACTTAGCAAGACTTCCAGAAACCTAGCAGGACCCTGTTTCAAAAAATTGTAAAAAGACTAAAAAATAGGACCAGGGCGTAGGTCAGAGGTAGAATGCTTCTGGGTTTCATCCTCAGCACTGCATCATCATCATAGTAATAATAGTAATAGTAATAATAGTAGTAATATAAAATTAAAAATGAACTAGGGTATAGCTCGGAGGTAGAATACGCCTGTGTTCAATCCCCACCACCACACACACACAATAGAAGATAATAATCTTAGGCAACTGGTGAATTCATGACAACGGAGGCCCAGGTCACAGCTTCTCAACTGTCTAGTGAGCTCACAGGGCTCAGATGTTTTCAACACGCAGATTCTGATCAGGGTTGAGGCGAGGGCAGCTAAGAGACTGTCTTTCTAACAACAAAACAGCTCATCTTCCAGGTAAAGTTGGTGCAGCTGTCCCTAAACTCCAAGACCCTTTCCAAAGCTCACAGGGGAATGCTGGGTAACAATGTAAACTCTTGTTCATGGAGGCAAAGTTTTCCTGAAAAATTATAAAGTACCAAACACACGTCATTTGCTGTGCTCGTATAGTCAATTTCTTTAGACCCAGAGCTGTATAGGTACCGGCAGGTATGAGCGCTATGGTAACAGACACTGATGGTTACTAACCCCCATCCACCTGTCTCCCTCTGAAACACACGCCGCCCACTCAAACACAGTTTGAGTTTGGCGAGGCTAGCAAAGCTGCGGTTATATATAAATAAATGCAATGAATAAAGATGGGAATACAAACAGCAGGTGAGGAAGAAAAACTAGCAGAAAAGAGAGAACATTTGCTAGCTAGAAAAAAACTGGATGATAGCTCCCATTTGCCCGTGGGTTCCGGCTGGTTCCCATGTTTTCCACATTTGTAAATGAAAGAACCATATATTTGCATGAAAAGATGATATAAATAAGTGTGTGTGTGTGTGTGTGTGCGCGCGCGCGTGCGCACGCGTGCCACTGAGGATTGAACCCAGCAGCTTTCTGCCTCAGAGCTATAATCCCACTCCTTTTAAATTTTACTGGGGACTGAACCCAGGGACTAACTCTGAGCCACAGCCTAGTCCTACGTCATCATTATCATCATTATTATTGTTGTTGTTATTGTTTTTGAGGTACTGGGTATTGAACCCAGGGCCATTCTATCTCCAAACTATACCTCTAGCCCTATTTTTTTTTCTAGTTTTAATTTTTGAAACAGAGAGCCTCACTAAGTAGCTGAGGCTGGCCACAAACCTCAATCCTCCTGTCTCAGCCTCCCAAGTACTGAGATTACAAGCGTGCACCACCATGCCTGGCTTTTCTCTTCTTTTATTTTTTTAAATAAAATTATTGGGGCCAGGTATGGTGGCTCATTCCTGTAACCCCAATATGTGGGAGGCTGAGACAGGAGGATCACCGATTTAAAGGCAGACTCAGCAAATTAGTGAGCCCCTCAAGAATTTGGCAAGACCTTATTTTAAAATAAAAAATAAAGGGCTGGAGATGGAGCTCAGAAGTAGAATACTCCTGAGTCCAATTTCTAGTGGGAGGAAGGAAGGAGATTAATTGTTGGTTCAGTTACTCAGAATTTTCTAAATAGATCTCAGCTCCTATACCTGGTGGGAGCACACGGGGGGACTGTAGCACAAAGAAGAGATGAACCCGGATTCAGATTAGCCCCTAAATGCAAATCCTTAACTCTCAAAGTATTGTCACACGGCGTATTTGATTTGAAGGTTTGTCTCCTTCTTTCTCCAAAGTTGCTTTGAATTCATCAGGATTTGTTTAAACGATGCAAATGACATCATTTGTGACCAACTCGTGCATGGAAGATTTGAAATCCCAGAACAAAGTTAGCAAACAGGTCTGGTCTGAGACACCTGTCCTTTCTGTACTCTCAGCAAAAGCATCACAGGTCTGGTGTCTGAGTCACAAGACCTGGCAGGCTGCCTAAGGCATCTGAGCTGCAGCTTCTCAAATCTGCAGCCACTGGGGGAAATACAAATGTAGAGTTAAACATATTATACATTTACATGTGGGTATAGATAGATAGATAGATAGATCGATAATGGAAGGAAATTTGTATTTCTTAGAATCATTGAAAAAGTCTATGTCAAGCCAGGCATGGTGGTGCACACCTATAATCCCAGCATTTTAGAGGTTGAGACAGGAGGATCGTGTTTCACAGAAAGCCTCAGCTACTACTTAGTGAGGCCCTCTGCAACTCAGTGAGACCCTGTTTCAAAATAAAGAATAACAAATAAGGGCTGGGGGTGTAGCTCAGAGGTAGAAAGCCCCTGGGTTCCATCCCCAGTACCACACACATACAAAAAATGTCTGTGTCTGTGTCTATTTTCAAAATGTCTGTGTCTGTGTCTATTTTCAAAAAGGGCTTTTCTAACCCCAAGGGCAAGGATTTCTAATGGTTTATTTTTATTTTATTTATGTATTTATTTTTTGCGGTACCGGGGATTGAACCCAGGGCCATTCTACCTTCAAGCTATACCTCCAGCCCTGTCTTTCATTCTTTCTTTTGAAACAGGAGGACCTCTCTAAGTAGCTAAGCCTGGGCGCGAACCTGCAATCCTCCTGTCTCCGCCTCGCTATTACTGGAATTACAAGCGTGCACACCACGCCCAGCCTTTCAAGGTCTCCTTGATGACCTAACATTTATAATACCATGCTTCCCATGTAACTCAACATGGGAATAGTTCAATTATAGTCCTTAGAACACAAAGATTACAAAGAGCTTTTCCCCTCAGAGTTGCAGTTAGTATAACTTGGCTATGAGATTAAATTCAATTTATTGCATGAGCACTGGAATGAAGGAAAAGGAAGAAGAAAAACAGAAAAGCTAAGCCAGGCATGGTGGCGCACGCTTGTAATCCCAGCATTTGGGAGGCTGAGTTGGGAGGATCACGGTTCGCGGACAGCCTCAGCTACTTAGTGAGGCCCTCCGCAACTCAGTGAGACCCTGTTTCAAAGTAAAGAATAAAAAATAGGGCTGGGGGTGTAGCTTGGAGGCAGAATGGCCCTGTGTTCCATCCCCAGTTCTGCAAAAAGAAAAAAAGAAAAGAGCTGATCGGCTGCTCAGTGGCACACTTTTTAATCATTGCTAGCTTTACAAGTCTTCAAGTCTTTGGGCAAGCCAGGTGTGGTAGCGCTCACTTGTAGTCCCAGTATTGGGAGGCTGAGACAGGAGATTCTCAGCAACTTACTGAGACCCTGTTTACAAATAAAAAATAAATGACAAATGGTTTCCAAATTTATAATCAGCCGGGCATGGTGGTGCATGCTTGTAATCCCAGCATTTGGGAGGCTGAGACAGGATGATCATGCAGGAAACAGGAAGCAAATACAATTATATCTGCATAATTCTGACAAACTTAAATTTTCTGGATTTTTGCAATAGAGCAAAAGTGTTAGTTGCTAATTAAGCTTTTGGCAGTGTTGTTGGTGGGATAACACAATATTTGATTAAACGCACGAAGCCGGGCAGGTGGCACAGGCCTGTAATCCCAGTACTTGAGAGGCTGAGACAGGAAGATTCAGGTTTGAGGGCAGCCTCACCAATTTATTTCAAACGCTATTTCAAATAAAATTATAAAAAGGGCTAGGGATGTAGATCAGAGGTAGATTGCCCCCCGAGTTCAATCTCCAGTACCAAAAATAAAATAAAAATAAATACAATCAGAAGAGTTTCTATTTTAGAAATTAAAGGAATGTCTCTGAAGGTGATCTCTAAAAAATACATAGGTTTCTTTGGTTACTAAGCATGACTTAAAGAGTCCAAAGTTACCCTTTTTCCCACATCAACTCCCATGCTGACTCCCATGCTGGCCCGCCTGAGAGGTCCTTGTGGGAGATGTTTATTTTGCAATTAAGGAAGAGTGAGAAGAATGTCTCAAGTTATTACTTAGTGCCCCTCCCACTGGCCTCCCCCCATACCTTTTCAAAGATTATTAAAATCAAGCCTGAAAGTGATCTTGGTAAAGTAAAAGGCTGGGATTCAACAAATTAGTTGAGACTTAGCAGAGATAAGCGGAGATATTTGTCTTTAGGTTCGAGAATGAAACAGATACGTGAAGTTAATCACAAATTTAAGATCAGTCAGGGTATAATGCGGTTCTCTGGTTTTGCACAAATAGGAGCATTATTTAGAGATTAGATCAAGAAATATTCTCAGTGTTCTGTGAATCGCTCAGGTCACACCAGGGTATTTTGTTTTGTTTTGATGCTGGGAGCTGAACCCTGGGGCATTCTATCTTGGATCTATACCCCCATCCCTTTTTATTTTGAAATAGGGTCTTGCCAAGTTGCTAAGGCTGGCCTCAACCCTGTCATCCACCTGTCTGAGCCTCTCAAAGTACTGGGGTTACACGTGTCTGCTACCGCATCCAGCACACTCAGGTGTTTTAATATTCAATTTCTAAGCCGGGCGTGGTGGCGCACGCTTGTAATCCCCGAGCTTGGGAGGCGGAGACAGGAGGATCACGCAGGTTCGAAGCCAGCCGCGCTGGCGTAAGAGACCCTGTTTCAAAAATATAAAATAGGTCTGGGAGTGTAGCCCGGAGGTAGAAGGGCTTCCAGGAACCCCAGTACCACACACACACACACACACACACACACACACACACACACACACAAATTCAATTTCTTTTAGGAGCACTGTTGACAAAATGGTGTGCATGAGCAGATATATTCTCACATGCACCATATCCTCTTGGGAGAAACAATCTATGGAACTAGGAATGCTGAGGCTCAACCAGGCATGGCGGCGCGCTCCTGAAATCCCAGTACTTGGAAGGCGGAGACGGGAGCATCACAGGTTCGAGGACAGCCTCAGCAACATAGTGAGATTCTCCGCAACTTAGCAAGACTCTGCTTCAAAACAAAAAATAAAAACATAAAAAGGGCCGGGAGTGTAGCTTAAAGGTAGGATGCCCCTGGATTTAATCCCCAGTAATATATACACACAAAAGAAGAAAGAAGGAAGAAGGAAGGAAGGAAAGAACGAAAAAAGAACCGGGCTTGGTGGCACCCACTTGTCATTGTTACGGTGGTAAATGGTTCTGTGGGCTCTTTTTCTTATTCAACTGAAGTTTGTTGAACAGAAAAATTAAAACTAATGGGCAACTCGGTGCAGCTTTAACAAGTCTTATTACAAAACCAGTAGGAAATAGAAAGAAAAGAGAAGAAAAAGCATCGCGCTGGCACGCACGCTGGAGACCCGAAAATGAAACTCTGACCCCCTCTCCATCCCCGGCCTTTAAATAGATTTTGTATTGGTATGGTTTTTTTTTTTTTATCAGTGTTACCAAGGCAATGGGCCAGTGACTTATTTCTGAGGCAGGTGGTGCCTCTTTGCCTCAGGACAGTGTACCTACTAAGCGCAGGGGTCAAGAATCCACCTGGATTCTGCTTCTATCGTATGGGGCAGTATCGGTTGCTCGTCAACTAGGGGTGCTTGGAAGCAGCGCACAGAGTTCACCTCTCCTACACCCAGGCCAGGTCACAGAGGAGAGGAGGGGAACAGAGGCTTTGATTCCCTCTCTCTCTCTCTCTTCTCTTTCTCGTCTCTCTTTTCTCTCTCTCTCTCTCTTTCTGTGTATATGTGTGTGTGTGTGTGTGTGTGTGTGTGTGTGTGTGTGTGTATACATATATGTAATATATTATTTTTGTGGTACTGGAGATGGAACCCAGAACCCAGAGGCTTTCTTCCCCTGGACTACACTCCCGGACCTAATTCTTTATATTTTATTTGGAAAAGGGTCTCACTAAGTTGCTGAGAGCCTCACTAAGTGGCTGAGGCTGGTTTGAACATGCACAGTCCTCTGGTCTCAGCCTCCCAAGTGCTCGGATTATAAGTCTGCGCCACCACGCCCGGCTTCCTCTATATATTTTTAAGGCCAAAGGCTTCCATTGTCTCTGAGGCTTTAACTGTAGGTTAATCATTAGAAGGAAGGGCAGAGGGGGGGGGGGGGACTCTGCATTGTAACAGCTGCCGCCCCTCCCTGCCTGAGCGCCTGCACTGCGCCCAGGCTCTGACTACTTTTTACATTTTCGAAATTAATACCAAAGCAATTTTCCAATACCAGTACAGTAATCACAGTATTCGGGCAGCTGAGACAGGAGGATCAGACAGCCTTAGCTACTTAGGGAGGCCCGCCACAATTTAGTGAGACACTGTTTCAAAGTAAAGAATAAATAATGGGGCTGGGTACAGTTCGGAGATAGAACACCCTTGGATTCTATCCCCAGTACCGTGAAATAAACAAATAAATAAATAAATAGGGGCTGGGGTGTAACTTGGAGGTAGAATGCCCCTGGGTTCAATCCCTAGTACAGGAAAAAGAAAAAATGAAAAAAAAAATAGATGAAGAAGAAAAGAAAGAAAGAAAGAAAGAAATAAAGAAATATATATATATATATATATATATATATATATATATAGAGAGAGAGAGAGAGAGAGAGAGAGAGAGGGAGGGAGGAAGAAAAAAAAAGAGAAGAAATCCTAACACTAAGACAATAAGACAAGTGATTAAAAAAAAACACTAACACTCAGCCAACACCTGTTTTGTGCCAGGAGTTGCACCTTTTATTTTATTTATTTATTTATTTATTTATTTATTTATTTATTTATTTTTTGGTGGTACTGGGGGTGGAACCCAGAGGCTTTCTAGCACCGGGCTACACTCCCAGACCTTTTTTTTTTTTTGAAACAGGGTCTCACTAAGTTGCTGAGAGCCTCACTAAGTAGCTGAGGCTGGCTTCGAACCTGTGCGATCCTCCTTCTCAGCCTCCCAAGCGTGGAGATTACAAGTGTGGGCAACCACGCCCGGCGAGTTGCACCTTTTAGAACCTACTTAAATCTGCGAGTGAGCCTGTGCTGTATTATGTCTGCATGTCACCGGGGCACTGTGTGTGTGCAGAGGTCTCAGGCAGCCTCAGCGCTGACTCCGCGTCCTGCTCGTCCGCTCTCCGAGCTCTGATCTCACGCCTGCGCCATCCTGCCTGTCTCTGGGCTCCTCCACCTGCTTCTCCTCCACCTGCTTTGGGTTCCACAGGAAACTGTGTGTTGGGAGTTGCTCTATTCAGCTCCTTGATTAACACCATTTTACCTATAATCTTAAAGGTACGGTGCCAAGAATTCTGGCCAAATTCTTAGGTCTAAGAGAAAGTTAAAAAAAAAAAAAGTGTGTGTGTGGGGTGTGTGTGTGTGTGTGTGTGTGTGTGTGTGTGTGTGTGTAACTATAAGGCAACATGGAAAGCAAAAGCCACACTGCTTCAGGGAAGGAATTATTTGCACTGAGGAAGAAAGTGGCGTTGGAACTGGGCTTTGGAAAACAGAGCAGTTTGGACATGCTGAGAAGGGACAGGGAAGGCCGGGTGTGGTGGTGCACACCTGTAATCACAGTACTTGGAGGCTGAGGCAGGAGGATCACAGGTTTGAGGACAGCCTCAGTAACTTAGCAAGACTCTCGGCAACCTAGTGAGGCCCTGTTTCAAATACAAAATAAGAGCCAGGCGTGGTGGCACATGCTTATAATCCCAGCGCTCGGGAGGCTGAGACAGGAGGATCGCACAGGTTCGAAGCCAGCCTCAGCTACTTAGTTAGTGAGGCTCTCAGCAACTTAGTGAGACCCTGTTTCCAAATAAATTATAAAATAGGGCTGGGGTGTAGCCTGGAGGTAGAAAGCCCCTGGGTTCTGACCCCAGTACCACCAAAATAAAATAAAAATAAATAAATAAAGCAGGGCTGGGAAGTGTCACTCAGAGGAAGAATACCTCTGAGTTTAATTCCCGGTACAAAAAAAGAAAGAAAGAGAAAGAAAGAAAGAAAGAAAGAAAGAAAGAAAGAAAGAAAGAAAGAAAGAAAGAAAGAAAGAAAGAAAGAAAAGAGAGGAAGGAAGAAAGAGAGAAGAGAAAAGAGAAAAGAAAAGAAAAAACCAGAAACAACACAGACGGCATCCCCAGCAGACATCACACATGTCTGGCAAATGAAATGTATACCTAGGAAATAGCAAATAGCTTACTGTAGCTCTAGCATAAACAGTTAATGAGGAGTAGGATGGAAAGGATATTTGATCTAGATGAGAGAAGGCCAGACATGCCAGGCTAATGGCTTCTGTGATGTTGTGTCGGCAACAGGGATCCACAGCTGATTTTTTAAAATAGGGCCATAGCCGGCGTGGTGGCGCACACCTGTAATCTCAGTGCTGGACAGACAGGAGCATCGTCTCCGTGCACTCTGCCTCGATCCCCTTTCCCATCCTTAGATTATTCCTTGGCTTCAGGTGGACTCGGCATACCTTAGCCCCAGCCTTCTCCCTGTAGAACACCCTCCCACATTATCAGCCTGGCTTTGTGGCTGCAGGTAGAAACTACTATTTCACCTAGTTTGGATAGAAAAATGTTAATTTTGGAGGGAGGGGTGCTAGAGATAGAACCCAAGGGCATTCTACCTCTGATCTACACCCTCAGCGCTTTTTCAGTTTTTAATTTGAAACAGGCTCTCTCTAACTAGCTAAGTGGGCTCGCTAAGTTGCTGACGCTGGTCTTGAACCTGAGATCTTCCTGTCTTGATCTCTCTTGTACTGGGATTACACGCGTGCACCACCATGCCTGGCAAATAATGTTAATTTAATAGGAGTGCTGGGGAGTTCATGGAATCTCCATGACCTGGAAGGTGAGGCCCAGTGGTGCCCCCTCGGGGACCCACGCCCTAGTGATGCTGTGATCCCTGCTGGAGGAGGGAGGACCCACCCCTGCCGCTGGGCGCAGACGGCACATTCCCAGCCGCCACTGTCCTGGGAACTCCACCAGAAATTCCAGGTATGTCCTGAAAGGTTGATGCCTCTGGCGTCATTCTTGCGAAGTGGCAGATCGCAAGGGCGCCTGCCTGCCCGGGATTCCCTCCTGGTGACGAGTCTGTGGCGGTGTCTGTTCGGTGTGCAGAGCCATGGATCCGAAGCGAATGAAACTTAAGCATCCAGCACTCTCGTACAGAGTGTTTTTTTTTTTTTCTTACACCTAATTGTAAATTCCTAATTTCATGGCTTTCTCTTTAAAAGGTCAACCTCAGGACATGAAATGAAGTTCAAGCCCCACAAAAGCAGAGTTTGCACCTGGCTGAATCCCGGAGTTTAGCCAGCCCCGGCTGTACCTTTAAGCCAGGACTCGCAGCGTGGGGAAATTTCCAAACACAGGGAAGGTGTTCACACCTGCTGCGTAGCCTCAGACAGGACGAATGTCCCTGGCTCTGAGCTTCAGCCTGTGTTTGGCGTTAGGGAAAAACCCTTCTCTTGAGGAAATAGACTTGAATAGGTTTAGAAGTGGAGTGGATAAGCCGGAGCCCAGAGGGAAAATACATGAACACGGAGAAACTGAATTATACACGAAAAAGGAAGAGCTTGAGTATTAGCCCAAATAATGACCAGGGTGACGAGACCAATAACCAGGATGCAGATCTCAGAGCGGATACGGCTTTGGGGAGGGACTGAGGAGACAGAGTCCGAGTTTGAACATTCCAGGGTTCAAATGACATAGACCTTGGAAGGAGCAAAGTTGGCAATTAGTATTAAAGTCATCTATTAGTATTTTTATTTTTATTCTATTCTATTTTATTTTTGGTGGTACTGGGGATGGAACCCAGGGGCCTTCTACCTCCGGGCTACACTCCCAGACCTATTTTTTATATTTTATTTGGAAACAGGGTCTCTTAAGCCAGCAGAGGCTGGCTTTGAACCTGCGCGATCCTCCTGTCTCAGCCTCCCAAGCGCGGGGATTACAAGCGTGCGCCACCACACCCGGCTAAAGTTATCTATTAGTATTAATTCACCATCTTATGGTGGGTGATGGGTAGTGTGTGATCAGCATTTCTCACTGCTATAACCCCAAAGACCTGACCACGCACCTTAATGGAAGGAAAACTTATTTGCTCACAGTTTCTTGGGGATTCTGGGTTCCATCACTGGTAGGTTGGGGTCTCCCGAGCAGCAAGAAAGCCAGCAAGTAGAGGAGAGAATCAAAAGCAATCTCCAAGGCCGTGCCCCCAGGGACCCCTTTTTAGCAACCAAGCCCAGCTTCCAACATTGCCACCTGGTTTCTGTGATGGCTAGGGAGACTTTTTTTTTTTTGCAGGCCTGGGGATGGAACTCAGGGGCATTCTACCTCTGAGCAATACCCCCTGCCCTATTTTTTTTATTCTTTATTTTGAAACAGGGTCTCACTGAGTTGCAGAGGGCCTCACTAAGTAGCTGAGGCTGTCCACGAATCGCGATCCTCCTGTCAGCCTGCCGAATGCTAGGATTACAAGCGTGCACCACCACGCCCGGCTAGGGAGACATTTTAAATCCGAACCATTGCAGGTAGTAAAAATTACACTGGTTAAATGTGATTTATCATTCAGAGGAGTAAAATAGAGTAACAGATTGATTTGAAAAAATAATATCAACAAACATAACTTTTTTTTTGGAACTGGGGGTTGAACCCTAGGGGCATTCTACCTTTGAGCTATATTTCAGCTCTATTTTTTTCTTTTTTATTCTGAAATAGGGTCCCAATAAGTTGCGAAGGGCCTCACTAAGTAGCTAAGGCTGTCCGCGAACCCACGATCCTCCTGTTTCAGCCTCCCAGATGCTGGGATTACAAGTGTGCACGACACCCAGCTCAGCAAGCATAATTGAAGGACAAGTGTCATTAAAATATTAGGTAAAAATGACATTTGTGATTAAACACTAGAGGCCCTGCTTCCAGTTTAACGAAATTCTAACCTCTTTAAGAAATAGCAAAGCTAGAAAGGATTAATGGACATGGTTGATGTACGGAAACAATTATAATGATAACTGTATGAGAGGGCTCACCCTGCCCTGTCTATCCAAGGTATACCCTATCGCTTTCATCATTCCTTATAACAACCCAGTACGACTGCATCACCATTCCCATTTTAGGATGAGTAAACTGAGTCTGAAAGTAGTTAGCCTGCTCACCTGAGCGCAGTAGTCTGGCTGGATCCTAAAGGCTCTACTCTGACCTAGAGCTTTAGATAGTATTGTTGGGGTTTTTTTTGTTTTTGTTTTTGTTTTGATTTTAGGGATTGAGCATCCTACTTCCAGTCTTTTAATTTTTTATTTTTCAATTTTGAAACTAGGTCTGGCTATGTTGCTGAGGGACCCCTTAAGTTGCTGAGGCTGCCCTCAAACTTGGGATCTTCTCGTCTCAGCCTCCCAAGTACTGGGATCACAGGCATGGGCTACTACTGTGCTTGGTTACAGCACTACTTTTTAGCATTCAATGGTGTTGCAGTCGTTATTTTGTTGGAACATACCTAGGTGGAGAAAGCCTTGTACAAATATACATGTTTTGTTTCTCAACAATCACGGCAAGTTAAATTTATCTTTGATAGCTCCACGCCCTTACTGGGGAACAATAACCCATTCAGAGTGGCACAGAAATAAATGACCAAATAGATTGTATTCCTTAAATGTCCGGCTTTTGGCAATGCTGCTGTTTGGGTGTGTTGAGCTTTTTGAAGGGAGGTACACCGTTTTGATAAAACAGGAAGAGAGAAATTATTTGTACACCACGGACTATATTTTTTCACTTTCTTTTCTTTTCAGGTTTCAGATGTGGGACTTCTGTGAAGCAGATTCAGAGAAAATAGGCCCTGGGACTTGTGAGCATCCTTCCCAGGGGCTTACCTCCTGCCCGGGCATGATTAAACGGGCCGAGAGAGGTGGAGAAGAAGCAGAGAAGAGAAGGATACAGGTGAGCTGTTTTCTTTCTCCACAAACTGAGAGTTTTACCTGAAGCAACTATACCGCAGTTTTCAGACCCTTTATTTCTTTCATTGATTTATCACAGTTGTTTTATTTTTTCTTATCATTTGCTTCTTAATCTGCCTTCACCTTGAAGCATGTATTTCTTTTTTTTATTTTTTGGGGTTTTTTTTGGTGGTACTGGGGTTCCTGGAAGCCCTTCTATATCCGGGCTACACTCCCAGACCTATTTTTTTATTTTTGGAAACATGGTCTCTTAAGCCAGCATGGCTGGCTTCGAACCTGCGCGATCCTCCTGTCTCCGCCTCCCAAGCGCGGGGATTACAAACGTGCGCCACCACGCCCGGCGAAGCATGTATTTCTTAAGGAAGGATCATATCACCTCCGACAAAGTAAAAATTGGTTCTTAGGAGGCAAAAAACAACAAAATTTTATCTTTCTATAAAAAGTATAAAGATACAAGACATAAACACATAAATGTTATCTAGGGTATTATAATTTCGAGGTGGAATATTTATAAAAATAGCTAGAAAGGCTTCTTAGAGGAAAATAATAAAAAAAAGGTAGAGAAACGTTGTCTGGGGGTAAGCTTCAGAAGGAATAATTCTGTGAAGTATTACTTCATAGAGTAAGGGATAATAAATATTTTGAGTTATCAGCTCTTCGTTTGCTTTGTTGGGGAAAAATCACATTTCACACAGTATTGTCATTATTTTCAAGAAGAATGGGGCTGGTTTCTAGGCAGGTGCAGTGGTGCATGCCTGTAATTCCAGTACTTAGGGGGATGAGACAGGGGGCCACAGGTTCAAGGCCAGCCTCAGCAACTTAGTGAGGTCCTGTTTCAAAATAAAAAGTAAAACGGGCTACGGATGTAGCTCTGACGCAGAATGCTCTTGGATCAATATCCAGTGTGGAGGAAGAGGGAGAGGAAAGAAGGAAGAGGAGGAGGAGGAGGAGGAGGAGGAGGAGGAGGAGGAGGTTGTTGCCGCTGGGAATATGACTCCCTGGATTCCAGCCCCAGCACCACAAAAGAAAAACGAAAATATAAAGCAGAGGTGAGAAAAAGAGACTAGGTAGGGGATACATTTTCCTGGAGAAAACTAGGCAGGTGGATCGCCTGGATAAATAATTGTAAGTAGGTAAGGTCTTAACTCAGAAATGAAATTATTTCTTCATTTTTTTTTCAGAAAGCTACTCTGTCATACTTAATATTGACTTTTAGAAATCTCCAGGCAGAATTTCAAATTTAAAAACTAGAATATAACTGGGCGTGGTGGCATAATCCCGTAATCCCGGTACTTGGAAGGGTGAGACAGGAGGATCACAGGTTCAAGACCAGCCTCAGCAGCGTAGCTAGACCCTCAGCTCTAATACTGAGACCCTGTGTTTCAAAATAAAAAGGGCTGGGGGGTTGTAGCTCACAGGTAGAAAGCCCTTGGATTCAAGCCCAGGACCAAAATCAAAACCAAAACACAAGGACAGATGAGGACATAGAGTTTATATCAGGACTTTCTCATTAGTCCCATGTTTTGCCTAAAGTTTTTGCAGGCTGAGGTTACATCTTCCACATGAGCCCAGACTTGACCTGCAGGAGCGCCAAGCTCTGATGGCCAAGAAGTGCTCCTGAGTGCGTGTGAAGGGTGCGGCTCACAGGAGCCGGGCTTCCGGCCTTTTCAGTCTCTGTTCTTGCCCACACGGGCCTGTCCTCTGTCTCCTGACTGACTAAGTATATTGGGTTCCTTTTAGGTCAGCCTCTGATAATTGAGACGGACATTACATGCCATCTTAGTTCCCCGGCCCAAGACTTCTCCCTAGAGCACGTGAAAGCCACAGCCCCAAGAGTTCCTCAGAAACCGAAAAAATGCCACAGTGCTGATTTCTCCTCAACCCTACACTGGAGGGTTTTATTTATTTATTTATTTATTTATTTATTTATTTTTTGTGGTTCTGAGGGTGGAACTCAGGGGCCTTCTACCTCTGGGCTCTACTCCCAGACCTATTTTATAATTTATTTGGAAACAGGGTCTCACTGAGTTGCTGAGAGCCTCACTTAGTAGCTGAGGCTGGCTTCGAACCTGTGCGATCCTCCTGTCTCAACCTCCCAAGCGCAGGGTTTACAAGCCTGCGCCACCACACCTGACTCAACCTTACACTTTCAATGTTCTAGAGAATCATGACCCCCTTTTTTGTGGTGCTGGGGATTGAACCTCCGAGCTACATGCCCAGCCCAATTTTTTATTTTTTATTTTAAAACAGGACCTCAATAAGTAGTTGAGGCTGGATGTGAACCTGTGATCCTCTTGTCTCAGCCTCCTAAGTACTGGGATACGAGTGCGTGCCACCACGCCTGACCATCTTTTTTATAGAAACAGGATCTTGCTAAGTTGCCGAGGCTGGCCTTGAACCTGTGATCCCATCTTAGCCTCGCAAGTGCTGGACACAGAGGAGGATTGTTAGCCTTTTAATTTAGGGACCACTTGCTGGGCATGGTGGCACATGGCTGTAATCCCTGTACTTGGGAGGCTGAGACAGGAGGATAGCAGGTGCGAGGACAGCCTCCGCAACATAGTGAGGCTCTCTTCAACCTAGCAAGTCTCTGTTTCAAAATAAAAAGAAAATAGAGCTGGGTACGATCCCCAGTATCACACACACACAAAAAAAGAATGAGAGGGAAAGGGAGAGAAAGACAGAGAAAGTAAGAGAGAGAGAGTAGGAGAGAGACAAAAGAAAGAAAAGAGAAAGAAAAGAGAAAGAAAAAAGGAAAGAAAGAAGAGAGAAAGGAAGAAAGAAAGAAAGAAAGAAAGATAGATAGATAGATAGATAGATAGAAAGAAAGTGAGCATTCACAAGGACCGTGTAGTCGCCTGGGTCGCGCAGGTGAAGCTGCCCCACCATCCCACCCCGCGACATCCTCTGTGAACTCGGGAGGGAGGACCATGGGCGGCCAGGGCTGCAGGCTGCTTCCTCTGCGGAGAGGATGAGCTCTAGTGGCCCTGGTCATGGGAGCACCGTGGAGCCAGGCTCCACAGGAGACAGAGGTCATCACCTTCAAGACAGCCACAGGCGGAACTGAAAAGGAGGAACCAGGACATCACTTGAAATTGTCCATGTGGGAAGTTCATCTGGGGGTTCCGAGAGTGCTAGTGATTTTCTGTAATCAAAGGAAAATGAAGGATGTTTTCGTGGAGATTTTTAACCTAGAGATTTCAAACAATAAGAGTAGTATTTATTTATTTATTTATTTAGTGGTCCTTCGAGCTACATTCCCAGCCCTATTTTTCTTTTATTTTATTTTGAAACAGGGTCCTTTTTTAAAATTTGAAACAGGTCTTTTTTTGAAAAAAGACAACTTTTTTTTTTTTTTTTTTTTTTGTGGGACTGGGGTTCCTGAAAACCTTCTACCTCTGGGCTACACTCCCAGACCTATTTTATAGTTTTATTTCAAAACAGGGTGTCTTAAACCAGCGAGACTGGCTTCTAACCTGCGTGACCCTCCTGTCTCTACGTCCCAACCACAGGGATTACAAGCCTGCGCCACCACGCCTGGCCAAAAGGCAACTTTGTGTGTGTGTGTGTGGGGGGGGTCTGGGGATGAAACCCAGGGGCATTCGACCTCCGAGCTACACTCCCTACCCTATTTTTTATTCTTTATTTTGAAACTGGGTCTCACTGAGTTGCAGAGGGCCTCACTAAGTAGCTGAGGCTGTCCGCGAACCGCGATCCTCCAGTCTCAGCCTCCCGAGTGCTGGATTACAAGCGTGCCCACCACGCCCGGCTTCTATGTGTATTTTAAAAATGGTTCCACACTAACCTATTGGTTTTGGGGTAGTCCCTTCTGGATGGATAAGGGCTTTTACACAATGTTTTAGAAAGTGATACAAATGGGTTGAAAGAGAGGAGAGACAGACGGACAGACAGAGACAGAGGGAGAATGAGGCAGGGAGACCAGTTAGGAGCTTATTTAAATAGTCTAAATGGGGGTTTGACCATGGGTGGTAGCAAAGAAAAGAGATGCAGCTGGGCTTGTGAGCCCTTAGGCTGTAGGGAAGGATGTGATGGAGAAATTAGCAAGATGAGTCAGAACAACGGGGCCTGGTGACTGAATAGTACTAGTAAGAAAAATGGGAAAATCAGAGGAGGGGAAGCGTTTGTGCTGATCGGGCAAGAATGAGACAAGGAAGTAAGGTTTCCACCTGGGAAGGGTGGCAGAAGGACTATGTATCCGAGTGAGCGTAACAAGTGTGGGAAGGGTGATTGTATGAAAGTGGCCTTTTCTCCCGTAGCTTCAGGCTAGAGAGACAGCAGGCACATTTTTTAGCACAATAGAGAACAGCAGGAAGGCTGGGAAGAGGTGCAGCCTCCCAGGCAGGGACTGAGAACCTTTCAGCTGTTCTGTCCTTCCGTGTAGAAGACCTCGAGGGCTCAACACACACACTCCACCTGCTCTACTCAGGTGCAGGTGCAGAGACAGCTAAGGATGGGCAACAACCCACGCAGAAGAACAAGACCAGAGGCATCAGGACCTTGATGTCAGGATCTACGGCGGGGGGTCACGCCATACCCAAGTCACTTTTGACCTTTGCTTTCCTCCCCCTGAAAATCTTGCCTTCCCAGACTCCTTTGCAGTTAAGTATGGCCACACGCCTTCGTCTGACTAATGAGATATACACAGAGCTAGAACCTTCTGCTTCCTGCTACCTGGAAGGCACATACAGGGGTCCCCCTTTCTCTGCAGTTTTGCTCTCTGTGGCTTCAGTTATTTGAAGTCAACTGTGGTCTGAAGATATTCACTGGAAAACTCCAGAAGTAGATAAGTCATAAGTTTTATCTACTTTTTATTTTTTAAAGTTTTTTTGTGGTATTGGGAATTGAACCCAGGATCTAGTGCACACTAGATAAGCACTCTGCCGCTGAGCTACAGCCCAGCCCAATGCATGAGCTTTAAGTTTCCACTGTTTTGAATATGATGAAATCGTGTCCTCCCGCTTTTGAAGTGAATTCTCCCTTTTCCAGTGGATCCGCACTGTGTCTGGCACCGTCCGTTAGCCACGTAGCAGCGGTCCTGGTTACTGGGTGTACAGTCGCAGTGCTACAGTGCTCTTGTTCAAACAGTGTTTATTTTACTTAATAATGACCCTTAAGTACAAGAGTAGTGATGTTGGCTATTCGGAGATGCCAAGAGAAGCCTTAACATGCTTTCTTTAAGTGGAAAGGTAGAATTTGGAGCCAGGTGTGGTGGCACACACCTGTGATCCCAGTTCTTGGAAGGCCAAGACAGGAGGATTGCAGGTTTCAGGACAGCTTCAGTAAAGTAGTGAGACTCTCTTTAACCTAATGAGACCCTGGTTTTTGTTTTTTTTCTGTGTGTGTGTGTGTGTGTGTGTGTGTGTGTGTGTGGTACTGGGAATTAAACCCAGGGGCATTCTACTTCTGAGCTATACCCTCAGCCCTATTTTTTTCCTTTATTTTAAAACAGGGTCTCACTAAGTTTGGGAGGGCCTCACTAAGTATCTGAGGCTGGATGTGAACCTGCGATCCTCCTGTTTCAGCCTCCCGAGTACTGGGATTACAAGTGTGTGCCACCATAGCCGGCTGAGACCCTGTTTCTAGAGCTCAGGCCTTCTACTTGATGGGACAGAGGTGAATGCCTTTCCTCAGAGACTAAAGAAGCTACCACTCACAAATCTCCATCGGTGAAAATAGAAAACCCAAAGTAAGTAATGTAAAAGGCAAATGGGCCATTCTTTGGAATTAATGTAGCGTGCCTGGCCAGAGAACAATTACACGGTTTCATGGCAGACTGAACTTTAGGAAGACTTCTTTCCGTGATATCGTGGCATGGTGTTTGGGTGACTAGTGTGTGGTTAGAGAGAGGTGTTGGAGGAAGTATATTATCTGGAACTCAGCATCAAGGTGATGATTTTGATAGTCACGTGATGTCCAGCATAATGAAGGCTACACCGTAGAAACTCAATATTTACTGTATGAGTTAAGGCAGGTGACGAAGATATGACACACTGAACAAGAGGCAGCCTCACTAGCTCTTCTCAGCTGAATTAGTGGCCTGCTGTCTAACGTCACCTGTCTCAGGACCACAGCACTTAGCCTCCCTCCTCCCGAGAGCACCCATCCTCCACTGACATAACCATGTCCCTCCCTCGCTTTTATTATAAAAGAACAAAACAAAAGCAAAAGCAACGGTTTCACTCTACTAAAGTTATCTTTCTATTCTCACTCCAAAAAGCCTTAGTTACTCTGATTACTACAGACAGTTTTAATTTGTTCAATGTTATTAGCTACTGTGCCTAGCGGTGAGCTTCTAGATAAAGCCAAAGGTATTTATCTCTATTTTCCTTTCTTTCTTATTTTATTTATTTGTTATTTATTTATTTACTTATTTTTGCAGTACTGGAGATGGAACCCGGGGGCATTTTACTTCTGAGCTACACCCCTGGTCCTAATTTTTAGCCTTTTTATTTATTTATTTATTTTTTGGTGGTACTAGGGGTGGAACCCAGAGGCTTTCTACCTCTGGGCTATACTCCCAGACCTTCTTTTTTTTTTTTTTTTTTTTTTTTTTGGGAAACAGGGTCTCACTAAGTTGCTGAGAGCCTCACTAAGTAGCTGAGGCTGGCTTCGAACCTGTGCGATCCTCCTGTCTCAGCCTCCCAAGCACGGGGATTACAAGCGTGCGCCACCACGCCCGGCTAGCCTTTTTATTTTTTTTAAAACAGGATCTCGCTGAGTTGCGAAGGGCCTTGCTAAACAACTGAGGCTGTCATCAAAGTGCGATCCTCCAGTCTCTGCCTCCCAAATGCTGGGATTACAAGTGTGCATATATATACCAGGCAGGGTGGTACCTGCCTATAATCCCAGTATTTGGGAGGGTAAGACAGGAGGATTACAGGTTTGAAGCCAGTCTCAGCAACTTAGTGAGGTCCCCTGTAATTTAGCAAGACCCTGTTTCAAAATAAAAAATAAAATAGGACAGGGGATATAGCTCAGAGGTAGAATGCCGGTATGTTCAATCCCCAGTAACACAGACACACACACACACACACACACACACACACACACACACCAAAAAAGTCATAATATTATAGTGATAAATGCATATCCATGTTTATAGCAGCACAACTCAAAATAGTCAAATTATGGTCAAATAATAATAATTAATAAGATAATAACAAATTAAAAACAGTCAAATAAGCAATTAAGATAGCTTCGCTATCTGTCAGCAGATGAAAAGATATGCTTTGTAAGCCACTCATGTTAGCATAATGATACGGCGTATTCTTTGAGCACGTGCCATGCTACACAAGAAAAATCCAGACACAAAATGGTAGAGATGCAAGATCACAAGGGTGAAATGGCTACAGGACGCTCAGAGAAGTTTCTGTAGATAAATAGCGGAGTATTAGCTATCAGTGCCAGTATTTTATTTTATTTGGTACTGTGGTTGATCCCAGGGCATTCTACCTCTGAACTATACCCCAGCCTTTTTTATTTTATTTATTTAGTTTTGAAACAAGGTCTCACCAAGTTGCCAAGGCTGACCTTGAACCTACAATCTTCCTGCCATAGCCTCCAAATACTGGAATTACAAGCATGTGCAACTACCAATATTTCAATTCCCTACTAAGAGATTTTGGAGTGTTTGCAAGGTTGAAAGTTCATTTTTCTTTTCTTTTTCTTTTTTTTTTTTTTTTTTTTTTTGTGTGTGTGTGTGTGGTACTGGGGATGGAACACAGGGGCCTTCTCCTCTGGGCTACAACCCCAGACCTATTTTATATTTGGAAACAGCATCTCACTAAGTTGCAGAAAGCCTCACTAAGCTGCTGAGGTTGGCTTCGAACCTGCGATCCTCCTGTCTCAGCCTCCCCGGTACTGGGATTGCCAGCATGTGCCACCACCCCTGGCTTTTTGAAGAGGACTCTTGACTGGAGGCTAACTGCATCTTTTATGGTAGCACGGGTAGACGAGAGCAGCATGGGTAGTGCTTTTAAGCTTCCGGATGGTTCAGAGTTCTTAGTAAATATGACTGGTTATCCCAGAAAGCAAGCCCAAGGGCCACGGCAATGAAACACCTTTTTTGTTCAAGATAGCTTCCAGAGGTGGAGATAAACTGGGTGGGTGTGAACATATTTACCCTGTTTCCATGCCAGGGGGTGACTCAGAATTCAGAAGGTTGAAGCTTCAGCTACCCACAGCAATTTTCCCGGCAACTAAATATTTTAACTCTGAATCTATGGTTAATCAATTAATCAGAAACCACACCGCAGCCTAACTGCTCACCAGCGTACGGAGCTGGCGGTGCAGCAGCCAGGGAGGGAGGAATCTCTAATCTGCCTGCTCGTTCTTCGGTTGGACAGAGAAGGAAAGACAGAACACAATGGAGGAAGATGGGAGTCGAGGCCGGAGATGCTGTTGGCGTTCTTAGTATGTGAATGAAATATTTGCCAAGATCAAAGGCAGGAGACACTGACGCCAAGTTCTACATAGGAAGCTTGGAGCCTAAAGGAGCTAACAAATTTTTAAAAATTTGGAAAAAATGGCTCTGCATCTAACACGTGGTCTATCTGAAAAGACGTGTTGGCTGTGATTACCTTTTTGTCTCGTTTTCCTTCCTTTCATCAGGTTGTCACTAATTTGCGACATAGGTTCTCTAAGGGAAACTTATTCTTGTCTAAAAATAATGTCATATAGCCGGGCATGGAGGCGCACGCATGTAATCCCAGCACTTGGGAGGCTGAGACAGGAGGATCGCACAGGTTCGAAGCCAGCCTCAGCTACTTAGTGAGGCTCTCAGCAACTTAGTGAGACCCTGTTTCCAAATAAAGTAGAAAATAGGTCTGGGAGTGTAGCCCGGAGGTAGAAAAGCCCTGGTTTCCACCCCCAGAACCACCAAAATAATAATGATGATGACGATGATGTCATACACATACAATCATTTGGGCAATTTCTTGAAAAAAATGGGGAAAGACAAAGTTCCCCAGATCTGGAAATTCAGAAGACACTGAATTTGTTTTTTAATTGTTCTCTTCCTTTTCTCCTTTCACTGTGGACCGGGAAGAGAGAGTCAACATGATCTCTCTGTTTGTAAATGACTGTGACTTGATAAGCTGGTTAATTGTTATCCATAGGAAAGGAGAGCGTGCCAGGTCTGTTCAGACCCAAAGCATTTTGAGACAAGAATCCGGAATAGCCAAAGCCAAAGAGCCTGCAAATTGGGCAAAAGTTCTCATTTAATGGGATACAAGGTATAATTATACTTAATGTAGGAGGAACACTTTTTTTTTTTTTTTTTTTTTTTACAGTACTGAGGATGGAACCCAGGGGCATTCTACCTCCAAGCTACGCCCCAGCCCTATTTTTTATTCTTTATTTTGAAACAGGGTCTCACTGAGTTGCAAGGGCCTAAGTTGTAGCCGAGGCTATTTGTGAACTGCGATCCTCCTGTCTCAGCCTCCCAAAAGCTGGGATTACAAGCCTAAAATAAATAAATATAATAGAGCTCAGGGTATAGCTGGAATGTGTAGAAATCCTCTGAGTTCAATCTCCGATATCATAAAAACAAACAGGTTAAAATAACAAATTTTGCTATGTTTATTTTACTGCCATTAAAAAAAATACAATTTATTAGCTGGGTGTGGTGGTACACACTTGTAATCCCAGTACCTGAGAGGCTGAGACAGGAGGATCACAAGTTCTCAGCTAGCCTCAGCTACTTAGTGAGGCCCTCCCCAACTCAGTGAGACCCTGTTTCAAAATAAAAAGAATAAAAAGCTGGGCGTGGTGGCGCACGCTTGTAATCCCCGCGCTTGGGAGGCTGAGACAGGAGGATCACACGGGTTCGAAGCCAGCCTCAGCTACTTAGTGAGGCTCTCAGCAACTTAGTGTGACCCTGTTTCCAAATAAAATATGAAAAATGTCTGGGAGTGTAGCCCAGAGGTAGAAAGCCTCTGGGTTCCACCCCCAGTACCACCAAAATAAATAAATAAATAAATAAATAAATAAATAAATAATAAATAATAAAAAGAATAAAATAGGGCTGGGTGTGTAGCTGGGAGGTAGAATGTCCCTGGATTCAATCCCTAGTACCACATAAACATCAACTTATGTATTCATTTTAAATTTAGATTTCCCTAAAGGCGGACCCTGTGTGGCAAGAATTTAAGAATAAGTTTACTTGGTATCTCAAGGAGAGAGCCACGCACGTGGTCTGTGTGGTCAAGCCAGGTACTGACTGGGCAATTGGAACTTAGTCTAGCTGGGAACGGGGACTTACACTGCCGTCTGCTCTAAGACATACCTCAGCATCATCTCTCCATCTGTGTGGACAAAGAAGCTTGGGTACCACTTTGTCAGTTCCCATCAGTTATCATTAAAGAGCAACTCCCCAAATGTCTCTTCATTCCCAAGCCTGATGTGGCGGACTGGAGTCTAGTCCAGTAGCCAAAACCCCCTGATGCTGGCAGCTGGGCATGGTAAAGGTTGAGGACCTGGAAGTGTCTGCCACAATACACTTATTTTAGAATCATAATTAACAAAAGACCTAGCCAGATATAGTCATGCACGCCTGTAATTTCAATACTTTTCCGGTGGAGACAGGAGGATCTCAGGTTCACAACCAGCCTCAGTTACTTACTGAGGCCCTCCATCAGTTAGTGAGACCTTGTTTCAAAATAAAGAATAAGCCGGGCGTGGTGGCGCACGCTTGTAATCCTCGCACTTGGGAGGCTGAGACAGGAGGATTGCACAGGTTCGAAGCCAGCCTCAGCTACTTAGTGAGGCTCTCAGTAACTTAGTGAGACCCTGTTTCCAAATAAATATATAAAATAGGTTTGGGAGTATAGCCCAGAGGTAGAAAGCCCCTGGGTTCCACCCCCAGTACCACCAAAAAAGATAAAATAAAAAGAATAAAAATTGGGCTGGGCGTGGTGGCGCACGCTTGTAATCCCCACACTTGGGAGGCGGAGACAGGAGGATCGCGCAGGTTCGAAGACAGCTGTGCTGGCTTAAGAGACCCTGTTTTCAAATAAAAAAGTATAAAAATAGGTCTGGGAGTGTAGCCCGGAAGTCGAAGGGTTTCCAGGAACCCCAGTACCACCAAAAGAAAAAAAAGAAAGAATAAAAATTGGGTCAGGCAGGGGTATAGGTTGGAGATAGACTGCCCTGGATCAATTCCTAGTTCCATGCACAAAAAAGCAAAAATTAAAAAGAAAAGAAAAGAAAAGGACTGGGGGGTGTAGCTTGGAAGTAGAATGCCCAGAGTTTAAGTCCCACCACCAAAATCAAACCAACCCGAATTCGAACTGGACCTGCATTCTGTGAGCTGGAAGAGATTCGTGGATTCTGCAGGTCCAGCGCAGCATGCGGTGGGACCTCCTGGCCGGGAAGCGTGTATTAGACATCCCGTCTCCCCTTCCTGGGACTGCCCGTCTACTCTGAGCTGTCTACTCTGCAGCATCACAGCTCCTGGCCAAGGCTTCCCTTCTCAACTCTAGTAAGAAAAGCACGCAGGAGGGTTCTTTTCTAAAGAAGGAAAATAGGAAATGGTGGGGGGGGGGTTCTTCTGAATGTAAGTCAGTCTTGCTTGGTTCTTCTTGCGTTCCTTATGAAACAATAGCTTTTCCTGTAAGTGTTCAGTAACAGAAGGAGGTGGGGAGAGTAGAAGGGTTGGTGGTGGAGAAATACCCCAGAAAGACAGCCCAGTGCATCCCCCTTCCCTGACAGGGTTTTGGAGGCTTGGCGGGCTCTCCAGAACATTCAGCGCTGGCGACAATGATCAAAGCCGGAATCGCATCCCAGCCAGCACCAGGGTTGACTCTCACTGTGAGACCGTTCATTGTTGGACTATTTGAAACTCTGCAACCCTCTCTTTGATGTTTTTAATGCCTCTTTCTTGTTTGCTGTTGTGATCAGTGGTAAGGCCCAACCAAAAAAGACCTTTAAAAGGCCTTAAGAAGCTGGGCATGGTGGCGCACGCTTGTAATCCCGGCATTTGGGAGGCTGAGACAGGAGGATCGTGGTTCATGGCCAACCTCAGCTACTTACTGAGGCCCTTTGCAATTCAGTAAGACCCTGTTTCAAAATAAAGAATAAAAAATAGGGCTTGGGGTGTAGCTCAGAGGTAGAATATCCCTGGGTTCCATCCCCAGTATATGTATGTATATATCCGAGAATTCAAGGTACCCATGGAGTTACCAATTCCTCTAATCCAACAGGGGCTAGAGAGAATAAAATTCCTTACAGAAACACCGCTGAAAATGGGGGCTGAGGGTTCCACCTTGAGAAGACAGAAAGAGAGAGTGGGTCCCAGAACCAGCTTTTATCCTCAATCTTACGGGGCCGCACAGGGCCAGCCTGGCACAGAGCAGAAGTCTGCCCCCGAGGGAGCCAGCAGACAGTCTTGGCGGGACAGGCTGAAATCCAAGCCTTCCCCATGGAAACTTCAAAGCATGGTGTTTAGGTTCTAAAGCGTCCACAGTAAGAGTATTGGTAAAAGAGCGTTTTTGTTTCGTTTTGTGGTGCTGAGATTGAATCTAGGGGTATTTCACCTCCGAGCTACATCCCTAGACCGATTTTATTTCTTAGTTGAAAATCTGGCCTTATTATTTGCTGGGAGCCTCCCTAATTGCTGAAGCCCATCTTAAAATAGGTTTTTTTTTTTTTTATGATACTGGGATTGAACCTAGGATCGTGCACATTCAAGCAAATGCTTTACCGCTGAACTACATCCTGACCCTAAACTAGGCTTTATGGGTTGAGGACCTAACCCCTTCACTTGTCACGTTTGGGATCAGACACACCCCCTCTTTTTGCAGTACAGGGGATTATAGGGGTGTTCTGCACGGAGTCACACCTCCGGCCCTTTAAAAATTTCTCTTTTCTTTTTCTTTTTTTTTCAGATGAGATCTCACTAAGTTGCCCACCCTAGCCTCTAACTTGCAATCCTCTTGCCTCACCCTACTAAGTAGTTGGGATTACAGATATATGCCACCATGCCTGATTCAAACCTATTTATTATTTATTTATTTATTTATTTATTTATTTATTTATTTGCAGGTCTGGGGATGGAACCCAGGGACATTCAACCTCCAAGCTACACCCCCTGCCCTAATTTTTAATCTTTATTTTGAAACAGGATATCACTGAGTTGCAGAGGGCCTAAGTAGCTAAGGCCGTCTGCGAACCGCGATCCCCCAGTCTCAGCCTCCCGAATGCTAAGATTACAAGCGTGTGCCACCACGCCCGGCTTTAAACCTATTTTTATGTCAGGAAATTCCTCCAAAGTAAAATGAAAAGTCAGTGTTAAGAAGCACTGAGGAGGATTTGCACGTCCACATACGTGCCCGGCTTGTATTCTTAGATAAGCTTGTAGACGTATACATGTACAAATTTGTATGTGCTCTGGGAAGAGTACTTGATTTAAAAGTATAGTGTATGTGCCTGTAATCCTAGTACTTGGGAAGATGAAACACAGAGGAACGCAGGTTCGAGGCCAGCCTAAGCAATTTAGCAAGGCTCTATTTCAAAATAAATAAAACAAAGAGCCGGGCGTGGTGGCGCACGCTTGTAATCCCAGCATTCAGGAGGCTGAGACAGGAGGACCGCAGTTCCTTGCCAGCCTCAGTTCCTTAGTGAGGCCCTTTTCAACTCAGTGAATAAAGAGTAAAAAAATAGGGCAGAGTACGCAGCTCAGAGGTAGAATACCTCTGGGTTTCACCTCCAGTTCCAAAATAAAGTAATAATAATAATAATAATGATAATTAATAAGAATTAATAATAAAACAGTTGTATCTCAGAGGTCGAAAACCCCTGTGTTCAATCCCCAGTATCCCTGCAAATATGTTCTAACAGCTTTGAGCACCTTTGTTTTTTCTACTCAGAAGAGCAATACTGTCTCTGACCTGTGTTGCCATCTAGTGGCCAAGATGGGAAATTTCTCTTGCGGGTAGAGACCTTTCAGATGCACACAGTCTAGAAAACACATGGGCAGGTCCAGAAAACACCCCTTTTGCTTTCTGTCTCTTCCAACCTTCCTTTTCCCACTTATGACCCTCCCCCAATCATGGTCGATTGCTTCTGTCTGGTCTAAGCGACATTTTTCTCATTTCTACTCTGTCTCCTCTTTGTTGGCTAATATGTTTGACTATTGTGTCAAACATCAAGCTCGTATGTTAAACATCACGCAAGCTCAAAACTAAAGCCATATGTGTCTGGAGTGATCAGGTACTCTGAAGCCAGTGTCAGGAACTTGACAGCTCAGGTGGGAGGCAGTACTGTACTGCTTTCTGATAACCTCTAATTTATTTATTTATTTATTTATTTACTTACTTACTTACTTTTTTTTGTGGGTCTAGGGATGGAACCCAGGAGCATTTGACCTCTGAGCTACACCCCCTGCCCAATTTTTTATTCTTTATTTTGAAACCGGGTCTCACTGAGTTGCGGAGGGCCTCACTAAGTTGCTGAGGCTGTCCTCGAACCGCTATCCTCCTGTCTCAGCCTCCCGAATGCTGGGATTATAAGCGTGCGCCGCCACGCCCGGCTCCTTACTTGCTTACTTACTTACTGTATTTATTTATTTTTGTGCAGTACTGGGGGTGGAACCCAGGGGCATTTCTACCTCTGAGCTACACCCCCAGCCCTGTTTTTTATTCCTCATTTTGAAGCAGGGTCACACTGAGTTGCAGAGGGCCTCGCTCTGCAGAGGGCTTGGTGGTCGAGCTCATGCTTACAATGTATGAGGCCTTGGGTTTAATCACTAGTGCACGCACATGCGTGCAGACACACACACACACACACACACACACACACAGAATCAAAACAAAAACAGGTATCAGAGATAAAGTATTCCTTTGAGAGGCTTATTATGAATTTGAAGATACCTGAGTAGAAGTTGTCCAAATCAATGCATGCGTGCACACATACACACATGGGGAAAAAACCCAAAAGGGGATCTAAGAAGTGTGGGACAATATTAAATGGTATAATGTATGTGTAGTTTGAATCCCAGGAGGAATAGGTGAGGGGGAAGAGGAAATCTATCTATCTACCTACCTTCCTACCACCCACCTACCTATCTAGCCAATATTTGAAAAGATAATAGCAGAGACTTTCCCAAAACAATAACATATCAAACTACAGAGCCAAGAAGTTCAGATAACCATAATCAAATGTAAAATAAAAGCTGGGTGTGGTGGGGCACACGTGTAATCTCGGTACTTGAGAGGCAGAGACAGGAGTATAGTACTTTCAAGGACAGACTCAGCAACTTAAATAGAATTTGTTTCAAAATTTAAAAACTAGAGGAGTGTGGTGGTGCAGACTTGTAATCCCAGCATTCAGGAGGCTGAAACCGGAGAATGGCTGTTCGTGGACAGCCTCAGCTACTTAGTGAGGCCCTCTGCAACTCAGTGAGACCCTGTTTAAAAATAAAGAATAAGAAAGTAGGGCAGGGGATATGGCTCGGAGGCCAAATGCCCCTGGGTTCCATCCCCAGGCCCACACAAATAAAATAAATAAATACAATAAATAAAATAAAATACTAGGCCCAGCCTGGAGGCACACACTTGTAATCCCAGCATTTGAGAGGCTGAGACAGGAGGATCGCGGTTCTCTGACAACCTCAGCTACTTAGTGAGGCCCTTTGCAACTCAGTGAGACCCTGTTTCAAAATAAAGAATAAAAGATAGGTCTGGGGGTATAACTCAGAGGTAGAATTCCCCTGGGTTCTATCCCCAGTACCAAAAAAAAAAATTAAATTTAATTAAAAAAACTAAAATAGGCCTGAGGGTATAGCTCAGAATTAGAATGCAACACACGCAACACACACACACACACACACACACACACACACACACACACACACACGGAATACTGAAAAACTGTTGACCTGGAATTATAGTGAGTGAAAACAATCTTTCAAAAATGAAAGCAGAATAAAGTTTTCCCAGGCAAACTCAAGCTGGATAATTAACTGACCCGTGGTATGCATTATTAAAGGAAATTCTTCAGGCAGAAGAAATGTAATTCCAGATGAATCCAGAAGAAATGGAGCGTGCCCCAGAAATGGCAAAAATGAAGATATAAATAAAAGACAGGTTTTTATTTTTAATATTTTAAGTGTTTCACCCTCTGCACACCACATGGTACACATCTTTCTATTTGTTTAGGTCTTCTTTGATTTTTTTTCATTGATGTAATTTTCAAGACATACGTTCTACATGTTTTATTAAATTTATGCTTCAGAGTTTAATTTTATTCAGATCAATTTTATCTTTAATTTATTTTTGTTAGTACATTACAGTCTCACATCAGGTTCTTTTCTTTAACCACTCAAAAAGGAGCCGGGCGTGGTGGGGCACGTTTATAATCCCAGCATTCAGGAGGCTGAGACTGGAGGATCACGGTTCGCGGACAGCCTCAGCTACTTAGCGAGGCCCTCTGCAACTCAGTGAGACCCGGTTTCAAAATAAAGAATAAAAAATTGGGCAGGGGGTGTAGCTTGGAGGTCAAATGCCTGTGGGTTCCATCCCTAGACCTGAAAAAAAAATAAAAATAAAAATAACCACTCAAAAAGGTAAAGCATTGTCAGATGCAAAAAACTAGCAATGTATTATTGAGTTTATAATATGTGTAAAGTATATGTATAACATATGTATAGTTTATAATATATGACCTTCAGAGTTTATAATATATGTAAAATATATGTATAATATATGTGTAGTATACGTAAAGTTTTGATTATTTCTTTATTTGTGGTACTGGGGATGGAACCAGGGGCATTCTACCTCTGAAATACAGCCCCAGCCCTATTTTTTTTTCTTTCTTTCTTTCTTTCTTTCTTTCTTTCTTTTTTTCTTTCTTTCTTTCTTTATTTATTTATTTATTTATTTATTTATTTATTTATTTATTTATTTTGTGGTACTGGGGATGAAACCCAGGGGCTTTCTACTTCCAGGCTATAGTCCCAGACCTATTTTATACTTTATTTGGAAACAGGGTCTCACTAAGTTGCTGAGAGCCTCACTCAGTAGTTGAGGCTGGCTTCGAACCTGTGTGATCCTCCTGCCTCAGCCTCCCAAATGCTGGGATTACAAACCTGCCACGCCTGGAAATTATTTGTTATTTTGAAACAGGGTCTCACTGAGTTGCAAAGGACCTCACTAAGTAGCTGAGGCTGTCCGTGAACCGAGTTCCTTCCTATCTCAGCCTCCCAAATGCTGGGATTACAAGCGTGCCCACCGTGCCCACCACCACCACCACGCCTGGTGAAAGTAAAGATATTTTTAAACAGTAGCATAGATGATAGGTCAGGGCAGCCTGAAAGATTGTATCCCTTAAAATCCTCCCTCTCTATATGCAGGGCTAATGTATTGTTTGAAGGTGGAGAGTGGAAAGGAGCTTAGGGCAAATACTAAAGAAAAAAGTTGGTTTAAGAGGAGATGGAAGCCGGGCGTGGTGGCGCACGCTTGTAATCCCCACGCTTGGGAGGCAGAGACAGGGGGATCCCGCAGGTTCGAAGCCCGCCGCGCTGGCTTAAGAGACCCTGTTTCCAAATAAAAATAATATAAAATAGGTCTGGGAGTGTAGCCCGGAGGTAGAAGGGCTTCCAGGAACCCCAGTACCACACACACACACACACACACACACACACACACACACACACACAATGAAACTAATAGGCACCTACTGCAGATAAGATGTAATCACCAACCACGGATGGAACTCGATAGCGACACTTCTCTTCCTGTCCATCTGCCCAGCGTCCTGTGGACCCTGCCCCTCTTCAAGCGGTCGCAGGGTACCGTATGTCTTCCTGCCAGGGGAGATGTAGACCCTGCAGCTGGAGTCTCCTCCCACCTTGAAATCAAACTTCTTTTATTTTTATTTATTGTTATTTTTTATTTTTTGAAATCAGACCTCTTGATTGTTCTTTTGTTCTACCCGATCTCCCACTGCGCACGAACACTGACTTCCGTGTTCCCACGTAGGGGGGCCGAGCAGCTCCCTCCCTCACCCAAACTGGACTTTTGCCTTATGGCCTCCACCCCAAGAGCCAATAAATGTTTATCCCCAAATAAAGGGGGCAACCAAGAGGCAGGAGCACCCTGAGCCCGCCCTACCTTCCTAACCTTCAAGGTTTCCAATGCCTGCATTTTTTTCTTTCAGGATTGAGGATTGAACCTTGGGACAGTTTTCCTCTGAGCTGTGCCCCCCCCCCCCAGCCCTTTTAATTCTTCACTTTTGAGGCAGGGTCTTGCTAAGTTGCCCAGGCTGGCCTCTTGCCTCAGCCTCCCGAGCCACTGGGAATCACCCCCAGCACTTTGAGACATTTTAAAACACGATGCGATTCTATTTTGGGGACTCTTATCTGCCACTAATCCACATGTGTATTTTTACCAGGATGTCGAATCTCAGAGATTCATTATGTCTTCGGGACTGAAGTCTTAGCAGAAAGTTAGCTTTTTAAAGTGTCTGGTTTGTTGCGCATGCATGGCTAAGAAAATAAATCTCTTAAGATAATTTTTGGATGATTCTACATGCCCATGAATTTCTTATCTAATTCAAGTTCCTTAGGAAGTCAAAATATTTGTTCTAAGAGAGAAAACAAACGTGGGAGGGTTCAACAGATGGGATTTTAAATAGCTCAGAAATACTTCTGATTATGTGAAACAAAACAAAACAAAACGAAATCAAAATAGCGACGCTGTCCTCAGGGTCTCGTAAAATTATTACAAAAGCTAGAATTATGTTCTTAGTTTTGATTTCTGCCTAACACTATTTACAGGAACATTTCTGAAACCAGCATTCATGACCCGCTGGAACACTGTACACATACAACTCAAGAATCAGGCCAAAAGCTCTTTCTGTCTTTTTGTTGTTGTTATTGTTTTTTTTGTTTGTTTTTGTTTTTGGTGCTGGGCTGGGAATGAACCCAGGAACATTCTCCAAACTATACCCTCTGCCTCCTTTTCGTTTTGAAACAGGATCTCTCTATATTGCTGAGGCTGGTCTCAAACTCAAGATCCTAGGTACTGGGATTACAGGCTGTGTCACCATGCCCAGATGTCCAAAGCTCTTGCCTTGGGTTTGGTACCAGGCCCCCGAGTACACTTTCTGGTTTTTTTTGTTTGTTTGTTTGTTTTAGTTATTACTCTTGCCCACCCCATCTCAGCCACCATCTTCTCCACCTGCTCTTCCCCCGAGGAAGTTTTGCAGGTGAGGTGCTGCTGAGAGGGCAAGACCAACAGGCCGTGCGGGCTCTCCTTAACCCCTGTGCCAGGGGCCTCCAGCCACATGGGTCTTATGATAGCATATCTACTGTCTGTAGTGCTCAACACAACCTACAAAAATCCCCTTGATGGTCAGACATGGTGGTCCACACCTGTAATCTCAGTACTTGGGAGGCTAAGATAGGAGGATTACAGGTTTGAAGCTAGCCCCCGAAACTTGAGACTCTATTTCATAATTAAAAAAAAAAAAAGAAAAAGAAAAAGGGGCTGGGGATGTAGCTCAGAGGTGAAAGGCCTCTGGGTTCAATCCCAGGACCAAAACAAACAAACCCAAACCCAAAATACTCAAATTACATATATACCATATGTATAACACCTACATAACAAATATATATAAAATACATATATAACAAATTAAAATACATATATAACACATGTATTAAAATATATCTTTAATATATATTAAAACATACATATAACATATATATTAAAATACAATATATAAAATTCTTCTTTTTTTGCAGGTCCGGGGATGGAACCCAGGGGCATTTGACCCCCGATCTATATCCCCTGCCCTATTTTTTATTCTTTATTTTTGAAACCGGGTCTCACTAAGTTGCAGAGGGCCTCACTAAGTAGCTGAGGCTGTCCGTGAACCGTGATCCTCTAGTCTCAGCCTCCTGAACGCTGGGATTACAAGCGTGCCCCACCACGCCCGGCTTATATAAAATTCTTGATGAAACCCAGGGATGCTTCTTAGGCACCCACATATTTAATAATTAGCACTCTTCCTCTTTTCTACACCCTCAAGACCAAGCAAAATTTTCTAATCATGAGCCAGGCATGGTGGTACACGCTTGTAATCTCAATCCTTGAGACAGGAGGTTTGTAGCCAGCCTCAGCTACTAAGTGAGGCCTTTTGCAACTCAGTGAGACCCTGTTTCAAAATAATAAGTAAGCCGGGCATGGTGGCGCACGCTTGTAATCCCAGTATTCTGGAGGCTGTGACAGGAGGATCGCAATTCACAGACAGCCTCAGCTACTTAGTGAGGGAGGCCCTTTGCAACTCAGTGAGACCCTGTTTCAAAATAACGAATGAAGAATGGGGCTGGGGGTGTAGCCTGGAGGTAGAATGCCCCTGGGTTCCCTCCCCAGTACTGGAAAAAAAAAAAAAAAAAACCCTTCCAATCATTTCAGCTGAGTGTTAATTCGACACCCTTAAGCACCTTGGGCCTGTTGCTCCCAAATGCTATGATTGCAAGCGTGCGCCGCCACTCCCGGCTTGTGTCTGCTTTTATACGAGCACTAACTCCACTCGTGAAAACTCTTCCCCAAGACCTAATTACTTCCCAACTGCAAACGCGTACACAGTGGGGACCAGTCTTCAGCACAAGGACTTTGCGGGGCACACCTGCGCAGACCGCGCTCGGGTAGCATCTGGCCTTGGGTGTCGCTTAGCAACCGAGGACCGCCGCTTCTCTTCCCTCCCAAGCGCTGCTGCTGCTGCACGCATGCGCACGTCCTCTCTCCCCTTCCTCCGTACAGCTAGACTCCAACAAGTCTGTTCAGACCTTTGGCTTCTGCGCGCCAAAGCCTTCTGCCAATGCTCCTGGCCTCTGCTCCTGGCCCTCGCTAGTTTCCCACTGCAGTTAGAGAAATCTTCTAAAACACACCTCCTCTCTCTCTCTCTCTCTCTCTCTCTCTCTCTCTCTCTCTCTCACTCTCCCAGGGGCATTCCACCTCCTCACTACACCCCTGCCCTATTTTTTATTCTTTTCTTTGAAACTGGGTCTCACTGAATTGCAAAGGGCCTCACTAAGTAGCTGAGGCTGGCCACGAACCTGCGATCCTCCTGTCTCAGCCTCCCAAGGACTGCGATTGCAAGAGTGAGCTACCAAGCCCGGCTAGCTCCTACTTGCCTTCTTCATTACCTTCCACACAGAGTTTATTTAGGCCCTGAAGTTCCCAGGCCCCTTTGCCATCCAGCCTCCCCTCCCCCTCCCCATCCATTTTTATTTAACCTCAGGGTTTGAATTTATGACTTCCTTTGAGAAGCCACTCCAAAACTTCCCAGACCTGGTCAGCCACTCTTCTGTTCCCATAGCGACGCCTCTTTACCCTTATAGTACACACACACACACACACACACACACACACACACGCGCGCGCGCGCTCGCACACGTTACCTTTACTTCTCTGTCTTCTTCATACTCAGAAGTTTCTTGATAAAGGAACGATGTCCAGTTCAACATTGTAATAGGAGTGCCTAGTAAGGTTCTGACGTCAGGAAGGAAGGAAGGAAGGGAGGGAGGGAGGAAGGGAGGAAGGAAGGAAGGAAGGAAGGAAGGAAGGGGACCTCCCTCAATGCAAGCATTAGCACTAATAAGTGTTAGCATAGAGCCACGGGGAGGGGTTCTTTCTTTTGTGTTTCTGGTTGGTGAACTGGGGATTGAACCCAGGGGGATTCTATCTCTGATCTACACCCCTACACCTTTTTATTTTGAAACAGGCTCTCGCTAAGTTGCTGAGGATTGCATTAAGTTGCTGTGCCTGGCCTTGAACCTATGATCCTCTTGTCTGGACTCCTAAGGACTGGAATACAGCTGTACACCACCACACCCGACAAAGTACCCCCCCCCCCGGGGGGGTACTGCTGCGAATAGAACCCAAGGGCATTCTACCTCTGAGCGATGTCCCCAACCCTATTTTATTTTTTATTTGGAAACAGGGTTTCACTAAATGGCTGAGGTTGGTCTCGAACCTACAATCCTCCTGGGACAGCCTCCCAAGTACTGAGATTACAGTTGCGCATTACCACACTTAGTGAAAAGTTTTCTTGTGTGCGGTGCTGAGGTGGAACCCAGTGATGTTCTATCTCGGAACTACACCCCTGCCCTGTTTTATTTTTTATTTGCAAACAGTGTCTCACTAAATTCCCAAGAGCCTTGCTAAAATTGCTGAGGCTGGCTTCGAACCTGCGGTCCTCCTGCCTCAGCCTCCCAAGTACTAATGATCACAGGTGTGCACCAACACGCCCAGGGGAAAGTTTTACAAACATTATTCTGTGACCGTGAAGAACACAGTGACGAGCCATTAATGTGAACATATGATGCCTGCTATAATCGGAAAGAAATGAAAAGATGAAGGTCAGATGAAATAGCCATTCATGAAGGAATAAGAAATGCCCTCGCTCCCCCGTGTGCCGGCGTTGTGAGGGGCTTTGAGGGTGAGAAGATGAGTAAGACCGGGCGCCTGACAGCATCGAGTAGGTGACGGGTTGGCAGAACAGTGCGGAGGAAGTTCAATGCAGCCCCTTCACTTTAAAGGGATCTAGGTGATTTCTACAAAGCCGCCCCAGTTACTCAGTAATGGTATAAAAGAGAATGAACCTCACCCTACACACTCCCACACCCCCACCTTTAATTAATTTACCCCCTAGAAAAGAAAAAACAGTGTTTTAGCCATGCTCTGAGTCAGCCAGCATGAGTTCAGCTTGAAAGCAAAAACGGGTCTGATTTACCAAAGTGCCCAGCAGGGAAAATTTCTACTAGTGACATAAATGCTCGGGGGATACAAAAACCTGGGTGCATGAAAGAGTTAACAATGATTATTAATTAAAATCATCAAGCTAGGTTAGCAGGACAAGGAACAAATTTGATTATGTAATCCTTTGAGGCAAGCATCTCATTGACCAGAAACTGCTTTCTGCTTGCCTGCTTCCTTCCTTCCTTCCTTCCTTCCTTCCTTCCTTCCTTCCTTCCTTCCTTTCTTTCTCTCCCTCCCTCTCTCTTTCTCTCCCTCCCCTCTTTCTTTCTTTCTTTCTTTCTTTCTTTCTTTCTTTCTTTCTTTCTTTCTTTCTTTCCCTCCTCTCTCTCTCTCTCTCTCTCTCTCTCTCTCTCTCTCTCTCTCTCTTTCTTTCTTTCTTCCTTTCCTTCCTCTCTCTCTCTTTCTTTCTCTCTTTGTGGTACTTGGGATTGAATACAGGGACACTGTATCTCTGAACTACACCCTCAGCCCTACTTTTTTTTATTTTGAAATAGGGTCTCACTAAGTTGCAGAGGGCCTCAGTAGGTTGCTGAGACTGGTCAAAAACCTGTGACCCGCCAGGCGTGGGAGCGCACGGTTGTAATCCCAGCACTTGGGAGGCTGAGACGGGAGGATCATGCAGGTTTGAAGCCAGCCTCAGCTACTTAGTGAGGTTCTCAGGAATGCAGTGAGAACCTGTTTCCAAATAAAATATAAAATAGGTCTGGGTGTCTAGCCTGAGGTAGAAAGCCCCTGGGTTCTGTTACAGTTTGGGAATGTTATGGGTTTGGGGAAACTGTCCTCGAGGACCTCTGTTAGGGTTTTGGACACAATTTCCCTCAAAACACAAAAAAACCCCAAAACAGAAAAACTGCAGGTTCTTGTCCTGAGATAAGAGTAAATACACATTAGCCCGGACTCTTGCTGAAGATTTAAAGAAGTTTATTAAAAAGATAGAAATACAGAAGACAGTTAAAGCCCCGTGCCATTCAGAAATGGAAGGGGGAGTGGTTCGAATGAATTCACCAAAGATACAACACGTGGACCCAACTTTTTTATACACATGACCTCCATCTTGTCCACGTAATTCTGAGTAGTAAAAATCCTGTAAGGTTCCTCCCCTTATTTCCCTGCCAAGGTGGAAACCAGGTGTCCTTTCCATCTAGGTCTCTTTTCACGAAGGTCATAATCAAAGTCAAAGGTCAGGTCGACCCCTCCTCCAATCCCAGCTAGATTATCCAATTATTATGTAGATCTGTCTTTAGACAGAGAAAGTCCTAGTTCCCCTCTCCTATCGACTTGCTAATTAATTTTAGCTAAGTCAATCTAAGTTTCAATAGCTGTTTGCTTTCTGACCGAAACCAAGTCTTTCTCTCTCCAGGTCTGCCATTTTAACACAATTAGTTTTGAAATATATCTATTAATAATCAGAGCTTTCTCAAATCTTCCTAAGCCATTCCCAACACTGGTACAGATTCCATCCCAGTATGACCAAAAACAAAACAAAACAAAACAAAAACCTGTGGCCCTCCTGTCTCAACCTCCTAAGTACTAAGATGAAGGCACGAGCCATCAACCCAACTCAGAAATTGCTTGCCTGCCTGCCTGCTTTTCCTTCCTTCCTTCCTTTCTTCCTTCCTTTCTTTCTTCCTTCCTTCCTTCCTTCCTTCCTTCCTTCCTTCCTGGAACTTCCTTCCTTCCGGAACTTCCTTCCTTCCTTCCTTCCGGAACTTCCTTCTTTTGTACTGGAGATTAAACCCAGAGGCATCCTACCTTCAAGCTACACTCCCAGCCCAATTTTATTTCTTATTTGGAAATAGATCTCAGTAGGTTGATGCAAATTTCACTACTTGTGGAGGCTGTCCTTGAACCTGCGATCCTCCTGTCTTAGCCTCCCAAGTACAGGGCTTACAGGCATGTGCCACACATCTGTCTTCAAAAATCGCTTTAAAAAGAGAGATTGTTTGAAGGATGTGGTGGCACATGCCTGTAATCCCAGTACTTGAGAGGCTGAGACTAGAGGATTGCAGATTAAAGGTCAGTCACAGCAATTTAGGGGGACCCTAAAAAGGGCTGGGGGTATAGCTTAGAGATAGATTACCTTGGGTTGACTCCCTAGTATGAGAGGAGAAAGAGAGAGGGGGGGGGGACATATGATGGTGTTATTAAAATTGGATTAGTTTCTTTCTTTTTGTGTGTGTGACACTGGGGATTGAACACAGTTGCATTCTACCTCCAAGCTACACCTGCAGCCCTAGTTTTTAGTCTTTTTTTAAATTTTTGAAACAGGGTCTCACTGAGTTGTGAAGGGCCTCGTTAAGTAACCGAGGCTGTCCTCGAACGGCGATTCTCTGGTCTCTGCCTTCTGGCTTTTTTTTTTTTTTTTTTTTTTTTTTTTTGTGGTACTGGAGGTGGAACCCAGAGGCTTTCTACCTCCGGGCTATACTCCCAGACCTATTTTATATTTTATTTGGAAACAGGGTCTCACTAAGTTGTTGAAAGCCTCACTAAGTAGCTGAGGCAGGCTTCGAACCTGTGCGATCCTCCTGTCTCAGCCTCCCAAGCGCAGGGATTACAAGCGTGCGCCACCATGCCCGGCTTGGTCTCTGCCTTCTGAATGCTGGGATTACAAGCATGTGCCACCATGCCCGGCCCTATATTTTTATTCTTTATTTTGAAACAAGTTACAGGCGCTCCTCTCACTAAGTTACGGAGGGCCTCACTAAGTAGCTGAGGCTGGCTGCAAACCTGAGATCCTACTGTCTCAGCCTCCCAAGTACTGGGTTTGCAAGTGTGTGCCACCACAGCTGGCTAAGATTAAATCAGTTTCTAATGGATATTCTAGGAGTTCAAGAACAGGGGCCTGTCTGTTCGCATTTTGGGGTGTTGAGGTCAGTCAAAGAGAGGCCAACTGGTCTCCTCCAGGTGAGAGGGAGGAAGTGGATGGTCAGAGGCTATTTTTCTTGGATAAAACAGGCCTTACTCACAGGGTGTGTGCCTTCCCAGAGAGACAAAGAATTAGACAGCCTAGAAATAAATGGTTGAAAATATCCACCTCTTCAAGTCAGCAAACCAAAAGTGTTCACTTATGGAGGACAGTTGGGGCCTTAAATATCTTGATTTTATGCACATGCCACCGGTTTCCTGGAGCTCTGAAGAGCCATAGGTGGGCCTTCACAGGTGCTATTTTTAAGAGACCCCATGTGCATAAAAAGCTACACTGTAGAGGTTAAACAGATTGACCATGATGATGGTTGCTACATGATTTTATGATTACAGACATATTCATACGACTATTACATATATGTACATATACATGTTACTATTACAAATACACATGCCTACACATTGATATGCATGCAAATACATTAACAGAACCACGGAGAGCAATTGTACTAATAAATGAGACTGTTCCTCTGTCAAACCTAGGGCGTGATATTCCCTGCCTTTTGGATTTTATAGTCTATGAAGAGGGACAGAAAAAAAACAACTTTTTATTGTCGTTTTGTTTTTCTTTTAGTAGAGTAGCATTGATACTGTCTTGTCAGGTAGAAAAGACGAACGTTGCAGCTCATTTTAGGGATCCAAGCAGTTTTAGTTTGGATGTTGATTTCGAGTGGCCTGGGCTGCAGTGGAATTTAAATGAGGCGTGCTCAGGAAGGGAGACTAAGCCCCCTGCATCTGTGAACCCGGTCAGCGCTGCGGCTTGGAGGAGAGGTGACGTGACGGCCGGGCGTCTCCAGGCAGAAGCCGCCAGCTCGCTTCCTCTGCTCAAGGCGCTGGCTGGCCTCTCTTCCTGCTGGCCGGGAAGCGTCGCCTCTGCCCAGCTGCTGCCTCTGCGTATTTGCCCTGTTCTCTTCTTGCATCCTACATTTCAGTCTATTTCTCTTTCCCACCTGTCAGCATCTATGGTTGAGGGATTAACACCATAAGAACATCTTATTCTGTCTTTCATTTGAAGCTGTTTACTATTGTTTTGGTTGCTTTAGGAAAAATACATATGGCCGAGCATAGTGGCGCACGCTTGTAATCCCTGCGCTTGGGAGGTAGAGACAGGAGGATCGCACAGGTTCGAAGCCAGCCTCAGCTACTTAGTGAGGGTCTCGGCAACTTAGTGAGATCCTGTTTCCAAATGAAATAAAAAATAGGTCTGGGAGTATAGCTCAGAGGTAGAATGTCCCAGTACCACCAAAACAACAACAACAACAAAACACACACACATACACACACACACACACACACACACACACAAAATGATTTTTTTTTTGTGGTACTGGGGGTGGAACCCAGAGGCTTTCTACCTCCAGGCTATACTCCCAGTCCTATTTTATATTTTATTTTGAAACAGGGTCTCACTAAGTTGCTGAAAGCCTCACTAAGTAGCTGAGGCTGGCTTCAAAACTACGTGATCCTCCTGTCTCAGCCTCCCAAGTGCAGGGATTACAAGCGTGCGCCACCACGCCTGGAAAAAAAAATATGATTTTAAATCTGTTTATAGTCAGGTATGGTGGCGCAGCACCCTTGTAATCCCAGCATTCAGGAGGCTGAGACAGGAGGATCGCAGTTCGTGGCAACCTCAGCTACTTAGTGAGGCCCTTCACAACTCAGTGAGACCCTGTTTCAAAGATAAAAAGAATAAAAAATAGGGCTGGAGGTGTATCTCATTCAAAAAAAAAAATTGTAAGCCGGACGTGGTGGTGCACGCTTGTAATCCCAGCACTTGGGAGGCTGAGACAGGAGGATCGCACGGGTTCGAAGCCAGTCTCAGCTACTTAGTGAGGCTCTCAGCAACTTAGTGAGACCCTGTTTCCAAATAAAATATAAAATAGGTCTGGGAGTGTAGCCTGGAGCTCAAAAGCCCCTGGGTTCCACCCCCCAGTACCATACACACACACACACCAAAAAAATCTGTTTACAAAAACAGCTATGTTAGGGTTGGGATCATTATCCCAATTCTACAGCTCTGAGTTCTGATGTCACTTAGAGAGTTGGCTTGGGTTCTTACTGCTGATCAGTGAGGCCAAACCTGCCTGCAGAGTCTGTGTTGTCTGTATTCTTTTTTTTTTTTTTTTTTTTTTTTCGGGTCTAGGGATGAAACCCAGGGGCATTCGATCTCCGAGCTACACCCCTTGACCTGTTTTTTATTCTTTATTTTGAAACAGGGTCTCACTAAGTTGCGGAGGCCTCACTAAGTAGCTGAGGCTGTCCGCGAACCGAGATCCTCCGGTCTCAGCCTCCCAAATGCTGGGATTACAGGTGTGCGCCACCACGCCCGGCTCAGAGTCTGTATTCTTTCTTTCCTTACATTTTGTCTATAAGCCACACCCTCCTTGGCTGAACCATTCCCAGCATTTAGCAGAGGACTCAAGCTTCGGCGAGGTGCAGTAAGTGCGTGTGGAATGGAGGTGCACCCTAACGTGGACACTGAAGAAGGGACAGGTCTTCAAAGGAAGCAGAAAGCAAACACGGCCAAGGAGCATCACCCGAGACCTAAATACCAACCGTGCTTCCTTCGGCACTTCCAGCCCAAAGGGGAAAGCCTTCAAAATGCCCCCAAGTTAATCCTGCGCCCATGGACAGAGAATTCCAAGCCAGGACTCACTTGAGAGACGGCGATGGAACGATTTGATTCCAGCCGAGCAGGAATTCGACTCTGGCATCCACACAGCTCAGCAATAAGGTCAGTTGTAGAACTGTGTCTCAGTAAAAGTGTAAGTGTCACCGGTGATCGTCTTCAAACGTCCCCAGCAGGCCAGGGGACCCTCGGAGCATTTGCACTTGCGAGGCGGATCCAGGCTCCAGCTTGGCTTTTTCTGCACCGGGCTGACTCCAGCGCACCACCGTGCCAGGCTTCCCAGGTCATTGCCATTCTCATTTCCCTGCAGCAATTCTCTGTTTGTGTTCTATCCTTCTCAGGCTAGACATGCCATCATTCTTATTGTTCTGACGGAGGCAGCCAATTATGGATTTTTATAACGCGGACTCTAAAACATGACGTTTGAGACAGGGACTGCTTCCATCCGGAGATTCCCCAGGGCATAATTGAATTACCACCGATGTTCAGTGCCTGAAGTCTTGCAGAGAACTCTGGAGGACGAAGGCTCTGTGTTGGTCACGCTCATAAATAATAGGCCATTAGCTGATGAGCCAACGTTTCCTGAACACTAGAGAGAATCACGTATGCCACAGTAGGTAACAAAGGTTGAAGGATCTCAGAGGATTCCCCAGTGATTTGGGGGTGGGGGATTTGTAAAGCCCTAAGAGTTACCAGGGACTTTCTCTGCTCACTCTCCCCAAATTACAAATAGGTCTCTCATCTACCTGCCTTCTACCAGAGGGCCAGCAAGAAGTCCCCTGAGGGGTCGGAGTTGAGAGTTGTTGGCTGTACAGTACAGAGAAGAAGAGTTCAGGTATGAACTGCCCACAGGGAATCTCCCAGATGCGAACTGGCTTCAAGGCCATCTCTGTTGGAGATGCAGTCTCTGCCCTCCATAAAAGTCTCACACTACCAGGCACGCTTGTCATTCCAGTACCTGGGAGGCTGAGACAGGAGAATCGCAGGTGGGAGGTCAGCCTCAGCAACTTAGCAAGGCCCTCCGCAACGTAACAAGACACAATTTCAAAATAAAAAAGTAAAACAGGGGTGCAGGTGTAGCTCAGAGGTAGAATGCCGCTGGGTTCCATTCCCAGTAACACACACACACACACTCACGCACACACACACATGCACACACACAGTCTTGCTCTTCATCTGGGCATCACTGAGAATAAGGGGGGCTTATTCTCCCTTGGAAAACAACTTGGTAACTCCGGGTGTGGTCGTGCACGCTTATAATCCCCGTGCTTGGGAGGCTGATATAGGAGGACCGCACAGGTTCGAAGCCAGCCTCAGCTACTAAGTGAGGATCTCAGCAATTTAGTGAGATCCTGTTTCCAAATAAAGTATAAAATAGGTCTGGAAGTATAGCCTGGAGGTATAAAGCCCCTGGGTTCCAACCTTAGTACCACACACACACACAAAAAGAAAGGAGTTAGCTGAGACTTCCGGGAAGATGGCGACCGAGAAAAGCGGGGCTTAAGAGCCCCGCTAACAACCAATCTCCATTACCACAAAATCAGCGCCTTTCATAGCCAGAAAACATCATCACCAGAGAAACAAAAAAATCACCAGGCTCCAGAGAGAAAGCGGACTGAGAACAGAGCTCAGAGCCACAGAGGAGATAACCGGCCTCACGCCCGAGGATGCAGCAGCAGCGCCATACTGCCGGCGGCAGCGGCAAATTCACCGGACGGCTACAGCAAGCCGAGGTGAGCCGCTGCGGAACAGCCTGGCGGGATTTCTCGCCACAGGTAAAATCTAAAGCACCCAGTGGCTTAGCTCAGCACACGCCGCAGGGATTCAGAGCGGAAATCAAAACCAAGAAGAAATACGCCAGCCTCACGGCCGAGGGCATAGCAGCGGCGCCATATTGCCACCGGCGGCAGCAGCAGAGAATTCACCGAATCCAGTACAGCTACATCTGCATACTCAAGAACAGTGAGTCAAATTGCGGGCCACAGAGGAGAAATCCCAGTACTGTACTCCCTGGGACTTGACCCAGTGGGGGAGGGGCAGTGGCAGAGATATCACACCATAGGAGAACGTGCAACCTGGCACCCCCCATAGTTTAAAGCAGCCTCTATAGACTCTCTGGGTCAGAGACTCTGTGATACAACCCAGTAAAGGAGTAGTGGGGTCTGAGATACTACAGACTCGAGATCCAAAGCACCTTAAGTGAAGTCATAGTGACCCAAGGGAAGAACCCAGAGAAGGCACAAACTTCCGAAATCATGGGAAAGAGGAATAACAATGGAGCAATGAATGCCCACAACCCCACAACATCAGAACCCGATAAAACAGAAAATCAGAGATTTCTAGAAGATCAAATCAGGAAAATAACTGTAGAAATAATAGAGGTGCTTTGAAAAGAACTCAGAGAGAGCCAAAAAGAGATAAAGGATGCAATTAATGAAGTAAAGGCCTCAATTCAAAGCACAAACAACCGATTAGACCACATGGAGAACAGAATCTCACTCTTAGAAGATGATCATTCCAAAAATGAACGCATAGTTTCTAATCCAGAAAAAAATATCCGACAGCAGGAATCTGATATTGAAGAAATATGGGCCCATTTTAAGAGAGCTAACCTAAGAATAATTGGAATAGAGGAGGGAAAAGAAAGTGAAACCAAAGGGATCAACAATCTCTTCAAAGAAGTAATAGCAGAAAATTTTCCAGACATAGAGCAAGAAGTTGATACACATGTCCAGGAAACTTATAGAACTCCCTTTAGACAGGATCGGAGAAGAGGATCCCCACGCCACATAATTGTCAAAATGACCAGTGTGGAAGACAAGCAGAGAATCTTAAAGGCAACAAAAACAAAGGGCCAAGTGACATTCAGAGGCAAGCCAATTAGAATCACTCCAGACTTCCCAAACCAAGTCGTGAGAGCCAGAAGGGCTTGGAGTAACATATTCCAAACTCTGAAAGAAAACAACTTCCAGCCAAAAATTTCCTACCCAGCAAAACTTTCTATCAAATTAGATGAAAAAATAAGAAGCTTCCATGACAAACAGAAACTGAAGGAATTTATGTCTTCAAAACCAGCACTAGAGAAAATACTCAAAGAGATTAACTACAAAGAAGAAATAGGTAACACACACCAGAACCAGAGAAACAAGAGTTTCCATCCAACAGTCAACTAAGATTGGTTATCTATGGAGATTCATTACTTATGTTAGTCTTTTACCTATCTCTAAAGGGTATTGTTTGCCTTTATTGTTGTTAATTTTTAGGATTTCTAGTTGGAATATTAATATACCTTCAGATATAGCATTTGGAAATATTTTATCCCATTCTATTAGTAACTGTTAACTCTGTTTACATTGTCTTTGGATATACAATATTTTTTTTTATTTTTTAGGGAGTTTGTATACTCTTCTGTTGCCTGTGCCATTGAAATCATATCCAAGAAATCACTGCCAATTTCAGTGTTGTGAGGTTTTATAACCCAGATTTTCTCCTAAAAGTTTATAGTCTTAAGATTTATATTTAGGTCTTTTATCTATTTTGAGTTAATATTTGTATATGGGATTAGGTAAGGGTCCAACTTTATTCTTTTCCATGTAATTATTATGTTTCAACAATATTTAGTTAAAATATTATTATTTCTACCACCAAATGTTCATGGAAACCTTGTCAAAAATAACTTGACAATATAGGGAAGAATTTAGCTCTAGGCTTTTATTTAACTCCAATGGTTTATATATCTGCCTTTAGAATAGTACTACACTGTTTCAATTATTGTAGCTTTATATGGTTTGAAATCAGAAAATATATATCTTCTAGCTTTGTTCTATTTCAAGATCGTTGTGGGTATCTAGAGTCCATATTCCATATTAGGATAGAGTTTTTTTCTGAAAAATAAATATATAAATATATGATAGTTTCACCTAAAAAAATAGAAAAAAAATATTCTCTGGTAAGAAAGAAAGTAAAAAGAAATAGTGAAATGTTATCTTTAAGTCATCAAAAGCTTGGTATCAGACAAATGAAACTGTTATGTGAGATTATCATTTTTAATTTTGGATAAATTGCTATAATACTAGATGTCAACCACTAAGCCAAGCTTGGGAGAGAGGAATGGGGAGAGAATGGGGTGGGGATCGGGTTGGGGCTGACTGGGCGATGTGTGCATGTATGTCTACAAAAGTTTGTATCCCACTATGATGTATGAATACAGTGCACCAATAAAATAAAAAAATAAAAAAATAAAAAGAAAGAAAAAAAACAACCTGGTAACCATCTTGGACCCTGGCTATCCTTGATTAAGGGAAGGCTAGCTTGTTTGTCTGGCCCTAGACCAAGCTTGGGGCTAACTCTTCTGTCGCTTGGAGTGCTTTTAGTTAAACAAACAAACAAACAAACAAACAAACACATTGACTGAGTGCAAGGCTCTGGTGTGACCACTGAAACGGCAAGTCCTGTATAGTGATGGTTTGTCGGGCACCGCGGTCCATCGTGTGCTCATCAAACAGTGTTCATACAGTGACCGTCACGTTGCCGGCTCTGTCCTAGGTGAGCGGCGGAGCAAATCAGATAGAACTCCCTGACCGCTGGACAGGAGGGAGTTAGGCCAGACTGGAGGAGGCTGGACGGAGGCCTCACGCCCTAAGGAGAAAAGGCAGGAGAGAGATGGGAGATAGGAGGTAGGGTGCAGCTCGAGAAAGGCCAGCCGGCCAGGACTCCTGAGAAGGCGAAGGTTGAGAGAAGACCAGGGGAGATGAAGGGGCACATCATCACAGCGGTGGTGCAGTGGCCTGGACAGATGGACCTGGGAGGGAAAAGGTCCTGAGGCCGGAGCAGGGCTGGAGAGAGGCGGGAGAGAGGAGGGGGGCAGGACCAGAGAGGGAACTGCGGGACGGCAGATAATAGGTTAGAGGCAGGTAGGACTTTCGGGCCATTGGGAGGACTTTGGCGTTTACTCTGAAGGAGATAGGAGTGCCTGGCAACTATTATACAGGTGTGCATTCTCTCTCTCTCTCTCTCTCTCTCTCTCTCTCTCTCTCTCTCTCTCTCTCCCTCCCTTCCTTTCTTCCTTCCTACCCACCTACCGTTCCTTCCTTCCCTTGTTTTTTGCAGAACTGGGGATGGAACCCAGGGCCATTCTACTTCCAAGCTACACCCAAGCCCGACTTTTTTTTTTGTGTGTGTGGTACTTGGGATAGAACCCAGGGGCTTTCTACCTTGGGCTATACTCCCAGGCCTTTTTTTTTTTTAATTTGTAAACAAGGTCTCACTAGGTTGCTGAGAGCCTCACTAAGTAGCTGAGGCTGGCTTTGAACCTGTGTGATCCTCCTGTCTCAGCCTCCCAAGTACTGGGGTTACAAGCGTGTGCCACCATGCCTGGCTTAATTATCTAATTTTATTTATTTACTTTGGTGGTGCTGGGGGTGGAACCCAGGGGCTTTCTACCTCCAGACTATACTCCCAGACCTATTTTATACTTTATTTGGAAACAGGGTCTCACTAAGTTGCTGGGAGCCTCACTAAGTAGCTGAGGTTGGCTTCGAACCTGTGCAATCCTCCTGTTTCACCCTCCCAAGAGCAAGGATTACAAGCGTGCGGCACCACGCTTGGCTAATTATCTAACTTTAATCAGGGAAAGTCAAGATATATTGAATGAAAAAACTAGTTTAGAACAATATATCAAGCATAATCTCATTTCCTTATGTGTGTGTGTGTGTGTGTGTGTGTGTGTGTGTGTGTGTGTGTGTGTGTCTGCGTCACTGAGGAATGAGTCCAGAGGAATTCTACCTCTGAGCTGCACGCCCAGCCCTATTCTAATTTAATTTAATTGTTTATTTATTTATTTATTTACGGTACTGGAGATGGAACCCAGGGGCATCTATTCCTAGCCCCATTTAATTTTAAACTGGGTCTATTTAATTTGAAACTGAGTTGCAAAGGGCCTAAGTAGCTGAGGCTGCCTGTGAACCGTGATCCTCCGGTCTCAGCCTCCCAAATGTTGGGCTTACAAGTGTGCACCACCACGCCCGGTTTTTTTTTTTTTTTTTTAAACAGAGTCTCGCTAGGTTTATGAGAGTCTCACTACTTACTGAGGCTGGCCTTAAACCTGTCATCCTCCCAAAGCCTCCACGTACAGAGATTCCAGGCATGCACCACCACACCCGGCTCGTATGTTTTTTTTTTTTTTTTTTTTTTTTTGCGGGTCTGGGGATAGAACCCAGGGTCATTCAACCTCCGAGCTACACCCACTGCCCATTTTTTTTTTTTTTTTTTAATTTTGAAACCGAGTCTCACTGAGTTGCGGAGGGCCTCACTAAGTAGCTGAGGCTGTCAGTGAACCGAGATCCTCCTGTCTCAGCCTCCCAAATGCTGGGATTACAAGCATGCGCCACCACGCCCGGCTCCCTGGCTCGTATGTATGTGTGTGTTTGAATTCAAATATCAAGCAAACAACCCACGTGAATTGTGTAAGCCCAAACCTCAGGTAGTAAATAGTCAGAAATTTAACAGGATTTACTTAGATCTGCTACTAAGGCCTCTTAAGAATACCCAGTCTATCCTGTGCCTTCCGTCTTCTCTCCATTGTTTGGGGAGCATTGTGATAACAGTTTTCTTTTACTTTCCTATCTCGTTTGCATGTTTTAAGTTACTGTTTTATGCATAGCTTATTTATTCTGACGCTTCTGGTTCCCATACATCACAAGGCTTATGTTTATGCATTTAAGCCTTCGGGCACGCCCACAAAGCAGTTCCCTTGACTGTATCCAATATACGTCCTTCCCAAGATGCTGAGCGTCTAGGAAACAGTCCACGGGGCCCTTGGGGCCACTGTGCTTTTCTGCAGTTTTATCTTGGAATGATTTAAGACTTGAGAACAAAGCTGGGCGTGGTGGTGCACGCTTGTAATCTCAGCATTTGGGAGGTTGAGACCCGAGGATCTGGGTTCGCAGACAGCCTCAGCTACTTAGTGAGACCCTCTGCAACTCAGTGAGACCGGGTTTCAAAATAAAGAATAAAAAAAATAGGGCAGGGGCTGTCGCTTGGAGGTTGAATGCCCCTGGGTTCCATCCTCAGACCTGCAAAAAAAAAAAAAAAAAAAAAAGACTTGAGAACAGTTTTAACGAAGGGAAAACACAAGCAGTATTCATCTATAGTATGATTTGAAATAATTCAAAACCAGATAGCTAGGCTTTAGAAGGTCATATCAAAATATAAAATTTCTGTAATTGAAAACAAACTTTCAGCAAACATAGTATCTGAACCTTTGCCATTTCTTTGCCAGGTATATAGAAGGCACGAGTCGGCCGTGAGACGTCGGTTTTTCCAAATCACATCGCTTAGTTCACATTCCTGGAAGAAGTAGTCGGGGACTCTGTCTTTGGGGATTATACCTACAAATATTAAATATCAGGTCTTAACGCTTTTAGAGTGCTAGGTTTCATTTTATTTTACTAACCCCTGTCTTCAATCTGCCCCCCCCCACCACTTCTTTCGTGGCCCTGGTGATTGAACCCAAGGGCATTCTACCTATGAGCTCTATCCCAGCCCTTTTTATTTTTTATTTTGCAACGAGGTTTTGATTGATAGTTTGCTGAGTCTTTTTACCTTGCTGAGGATGTCCTGGAACCTGTGATTCTCCTGTCTCAGCCTCCCAAGTGCTGGGATTACAGGCAGGTGCCCCCACACTTGGCTATGAGTATCCTTTATGAGGTTCCGAAGGTTTATGTAGAGCTAAATTTTCTACAGTTTTATGCCTTTTGTTGGTGATTTTGCTAATAAATGTTCCTAAGCACATGAAGATTGTGATGTGACTTCCACAGAAAATGTGTACGTTAATTATTTTTATTATTAACTTACCCTTTTTGTAAGAAAACTAAAGTGCTGAAAATAGTAAAAAAAAAAAAACCCACAAGGCATGTATTTACTGCAAAAAATTCACAATGAACAATATTTTGTTATTTATTCTCTCTCTCTCTCCTCTCTCTCGCTCTCTCTCTCTCCCCCCCACCCCCGCCCTGTGGTACTGGGAATTGGCCCAGAGGCATTCTGACTCTGAGTTACAACCCTAGCCCTATTTAATTTTTTATTGAAAATAGGGTCTCACTAAGTTGCCCCGCAAGGTTTCTGAGTCTGACTGTGAGCCTGTTTCTCCTGTCTCAGCCTCTCGATTACTGGGATTACCAGCATGTGCCACTACATACAGTTTAATCTCTCTTTTAAAACACAATACAAGCCGGGTGTGGTGGCGCACGCTTGTAATCCCAGCATTCGGGAGGCTGAGACCAGAGGATCATCGTTTTTCGGCCAGCCTCAGCTACTTAGTGAGGCTCTCTGAAACTCAGTGAGACCCGGTTTCAAAATAAAGAATAAAAAATAGGGTAGGGGATGTAGCTGAGAGGCCGAATGCCCCTGGGTTCCAGCCCCAGCCCCGCAAAAAATAAAAAATAAATAAATAAAATAAAACACAATACAAGTCAGGTGTGGTGGCGCATGCTTGTAATCCCAGCATTCAGAAAGCTGAGACTGGAGGATCTCAGTTCGAAGACAGCCTCAGCTACTTAGCGAGGCCCTTTGCAACTCAGTGAGACCCTGTTTCAAAATAAAGAATAAAAAAATAGGGCTGAGGGTGTAGCTCGGAGGTAGAGTGCCTCTGGGTTCCATCCCCAGACCTGCAAAATAAATAAACAAACAAACAAACAAACAAACAAACAATACAGCCGGACATGGTGGCTCACACTTGTAATCTCCGCGCTTGGGAGGTTGAGACAGGAGGATCACACAGGTTCGAAGCCAGCCTCAGCTACTTAGTGAGGCTCTCAGCAACTTAGTGAGACCCTGTTTCCAAATAAAATATAAAATAGGTCTGGGAGTATAGCCCGGAGGTAGAAAGCCTCTGGGTTCCACCCCCAGTACCACCAACAAAACAAAAGAAAACAGAAACACAAAGCCAGGCATGGTGGCACACGCTTGTAATCCCAGTACTTGGGAGGCTGAGACAAGAGGATCTCAGGTTCAAGGGCAGACTCAGCTGCTTAATGAAGCCCTCTGCAACTCACTGAGAACTTGTTTGTAAATAAAGAATAAAAAATAGGGTTGGGGGTGTAGCTCGGAGGTGAAGACCCCTGGATTCAACCCCTAGTTCCAAAAAGAAAACGCTACAGTTTATCTGTTCCCTATTGATGGGTTCTTTGGTAATTTGCATTTATTTATTTATTTATTTATTTATTTATTTATATTTTTTACTATTTTAAGCAGGGCTGGAATAAGCATCTTTAAGATTTTCTCTTTGTATACACATGCAAGAATATTTCCTTTTGCATATATGCCTAAAGATGGAATTGCTGGGTCAAGGAAATCAGCATATTTGGTTTTACTAAATAGTTTCCGATTGGCCTACAAATGTTTGTACTTTAAATTCTTACACTTAGTGTCTGAGAACTTTGGATGAAATGACATAATATTTGCATTAGACTCTCTGGAGATGTCTGTTTGAGTTGTCCTAGGCTGGAACCCAGTTTCTTCAGAGATGGGAAGCCAGGAAGCTTCCAGATTTTACCATGTAAGACTAAGAACTGGTTAGCATTGAAATAGGAATTTAAACACTATTTTCAGACATGGAAATGTTCATCTTATAGTGTTCATATTCTTTTCTGGTTCTAGGAATTGAACATGATTTTATTTATTTGGGAACAGGGTCTCACTAGGTTGCTGAGGGTCTAAGTTGCCGAGGCTGGCTGTGAACTTGTGATCCTCTTGTCTCAGCCTCTCAAGTACTGGGATTACAAGCATGCATCACCATGCCCAGCTCTATAGTGTTAAAGTTAAAAGGAGCAAGACACAAATCTGTTTTAAACCAGGTCACAATTTGGGTGGTGGTGGGGTACTGGGGATGGAACCCAGGGGTATTCCACCACTGAGCTATACCCCAGCTCTATTTTTTATTCTTTATTTTGAAACAGGGTCTCATTAAGTTGCAGAGGGCCTCACTAAATACCTGAGGGTGGCCGCGAACCTGCAATCCTCCTGTCTCAGCCTCCCAAATCCTGGATTACAAGCGTGTGCCACCTCGCCCAGGTTAGAATCTTGGTCTTTATTCCACAGATGAAAACAGAAAGAAAAATAAACCAAACCAAACTTAACCAAACTAAAACAACCCTCCGTCCTGAGGAACGGTAAACAGACAAGACCTTAAGAACGAACTCAGGTGACAAGGATGAGGAGCTAAATATTTCTCTTTAGAACATATGAAAAAAGAGGATCAAGGTAAAATAATTTGGGGTCATAGGAATTTCACAAGAATAAATGAGGGTAAAAAGCAAATTTTTTGTTTCTATCCTTCAAACTAGGCGTGGCTTAGTTCGGTAGTACTTGATCAGGTTAGCTATTTTTATATGCAGTTCTGTTTTTATTTTGCTTATGCCAAAATTTCCTTCGCAAGCCAACCACATCCACAGCAAAGGGTTCCTGTTTCCCTGGGAGCTTAACCAAACCCTGTTTTCTTGATGTCAAGGGCCCTTCAGTTTCAGCAACATAGCACCAGAGGAAATAACTTGTCTGGCGTGACATTCACAGTCTAAAAATATGGTAATGATGGTATGCTATGCTCCCACTCCCAGACAGCTTGGCTCTTGTCTTGTTTTTTCTTGTAACTCGCTTTTCTTAAATACAGGTGGGTAACAGTGTGTGAAGCTGGGGTCTAGAGGAACCGTAGTGACTTTGTTTTCTGGCTAAAGAACATGCCTGTGTTCCAGATGGCTGCCCGCCCATCGCCATGGTAGCTACGGGAGATTCCAGAGGCAGCACCTGGCTGGTGTCCAGGTGACAGCTGGAAACTCCTGCCGGTGTCTCCTAGGAAAGCCGGCCTCCAAAATCCCCTGCGGCGGACCACAGAATCGAACAGGGTCCGCTCCAAAGATCAATCGCTTCTCCAGGAGGAGAGGGGAGGCAGGTTTGCTGGTAAGTGAATGGGAGAGTTTGGGATAGATAGTATACTGCCATCAGTAAGAATCAACAGGTAGGAAGAGAAGAACTCGGATGGAGTTGGAAACAGACAGCACTGAGCCTCCATCTAAACCTCACCACTAATTAGCGAAGGTATCTAACTTGGTCACACAGGACTCAACACGTTTTCAGAGTAGAATTCCTGAGCATTCATTCTTCTCGTAACTTTCAGAATCTTTTTTTATTTTTCGGTACTGGGGATGGAACCCAGGGGCATTCTACCTCGGAGCTACACCCCCAGCCCTGTTTTTTTATTATTTATTTGGAAACAGGGTCTCACTGAGTTGCAGAGGGCCTAAGTAGCTGAGGCTGTCCATGAACTGCGATCCTCCTGTCTCAGCCTCCCGAAAGCTCAGATCACAAGCGTGTGCCATCACACCTGGCTTACTTTCAGAATCTTGGAGGTTTTCCATTGCTATCTTTTCTCCCTTGAACTAATTTTTTTTTTTTTTTTACATTTACTGTCTGGACAGAATATGCTGTTGATATATTTACTGTATTTAGTAATTTTCTTTTCCCATTATTAGAAATACAAGTTTGGCAAGAGCAGAAAGAGACTGTGTCATATATCTCTGGTTGGGTGGGGGGATCCTGAGGCTAGTTAAATTTAACTGTTTTGAATAAGCAAAGTTTCGACAGCTGGGGAGCATTCTGGACTGAAGGTAGTTCAGAATGCCTCTGTGCCTCCCATGGAATGAGCTACTTTTATAACCAAAAGCAGAAAAGGCATACAGAGATTGCCCAATTGGGGCAATTGGGTGTTTGACTTCTTCTGGCATAATTTGGCAGGTTTTCAGCTTTGCACTGGCTGGGGGTCCATTTGCTGTGATTGGTTGAGACTCTTACTTAGTTACCAGTAATATATTCTTTTTCTTTTTTTCCTTTAGAACTGGGGATTGAACGCGGGCCTTCGCACGCACTTGACAAGCACTCTACTATCAAGTTACAATTTCAGACCTTAAAATTTTATTTGGAAACAGAGTCTCACAAAGTTGTCCAGGCTGGCCTCCAACCTAAGACCCTCCTGCTTCAGCCTCCTGAGTAGCTGGGTGCCACCATACCCAGCTCACCAGGGAATATGCCTAGGTTGCTATCACATCTTGCTCGCACGTTGAGCTAAGTTGCAGTTCACTAGCACAGAAGTCGTTCTGGGCCAAAGGTTGTCATCCAAGTACGGAGGTCTGTTTAGGCCAAATTTCATTTAACATATGCCTTTGCTTTTCTTGAGCATAGGAAAGTACTTGACAAATGGGACTGTATTGACCATTATTGGGTGTTTAGCATGGACCTCAGCACTAAACACTCAAAGCACGTATCCATCATGTTGATCCCCCAAAATGCTTTTAGAAATGTCCAAAGGTCTTCGTAAAGGTTGTGCAACCTTAGGTTGAAAACTACTAGAGTGTCTAATAAGTCGTAAGTATATGTTTATTCAGCATATATGATTGTTTTGTTAGCTGCAGGAAAAAAAATTTCCACCCAGCATGTTACATTTTTCAATAAAAAGTTCAAGAAATGGTTTGATACTTCTTTAATTCCAATTCCAACTATTAATCTTGGCGTGTGCAAAGACCTTTATGTGTATGTAGCAGGCTGCATCCCCTCTGAGAAAGATACTTGCATGCAAGAAGTTTATTAGTGGCCATCCTTTGAGGATCAATGTCCGTGGAAGGAAAAGGAAAAAAGGTTTAATCAGAAGTTCGACTGAAATGTAGTTTCATCAGACTTTAGTTAACTCCAGAGTAACCTGTGAAGTGGAGGCAGATCTTCAGAGTTGTCCCAGGTTGGAGCAAGAGAGCCAGACCTTGACACTCCCTGACGGTCAGCTGTTGGGTAGACACCGGGCGTGACTTGGCATGAGGCATCTTCTTCGGCAGACAGCAGATATCAAAGGCACCTAGAGCTGTCTCAGCTGGGAGTTCTCTCTGGGCAAAACTCCCCGCAGCCTGGGGAGTAAGTCCTTCGGTTCCAAGGAGGGAGAGTGGAAATGCACCCTCACAGCTGGAGCTACAGTCTATATCCGTTTACCCGTGCACAAAGAAGATCCCAATTCATTGTGTTTGTAAAAAATTAAAAAATTGAGCAGGTGGTGATGGCACACACTTGTAATCCTAGTACTTGGGAGGCTGAGACAGGAGAGTCAAAGTTCGAGGCCAGCCTCAGCTACTTAGTGAGGTAGCTCTGTTGAAACTACACTGTCCTCTGCAACAGTGAGACCCTGTTTCAAAATAAAGAATAAAAGATTGGGTTGGGGGTGTAGCTTGAAGGTAGAATGCCCCTGGGGTTCAATCCCCAGTACCACACACACACACACACACACACACACACACACACTCACACAAAAGTTAAAAATTCATCACTCTTTTACATAAAATAGGCCCAGAAAGAGAGGTAATTCTGAATAATACCATGGTTCTGTCTCTCAGAAAAAGAAATAGAAGAATGGATGGGTGGTCACAACACTCCCCTGCTCCAATTTTTATTTATTTGTTTATTGGTACTGAGATTGAACTCAGGTGCATTCTACCTCTGAATGACTCCCTAGCCCTTTATATTTTTATTTTGAAACCAAAAATAAGTTGCCGAGGGTCTCACTAAGTTATAGAGGCCGGCCTTAAACCTGCAAGGAGTTTTTGTTGGGGGAGTTTTGTACTGAGGATTGAATTCTGCATCTCATGTTGGCTAAGCAAGTGCTTTACCACAGAGGCATGCCCCCGCCTCCCTGCCCCTAAAATTGATATATTGAAATCCTATTATTAGGAAGTGAAATATTTGAGAGGGGTTAAGTCAGGCATAAATAAAGAGCAACCTACATCTGCATTTATTTATTTATTGATTGATTGATGCTGGAGATTGAACCCAGGGGCATTCTAACTCCAAGCTGTAGCCCCAGCCTGATTATTTTTATTCTTAATTTTGAATCAGGGTCTCACTAAGTTGTGGAGGGCCTCACTAAGTAGCTGATCGCTGTCTCAGACTCCCAAGTGCCGGGATTACAAATACATCTGCATTTAGACATCTTATTAATAACAATAATAGCTAAAATTTATCAGCTGAGTAGTGTGGCTTGCTGTTGCACAACCATATCTCTTTTGATCCTCATGATTCTAAGAAATACTGTTTTCACCCAATTTTATACTGAGAAAACTATAGCGCAGAGAGATTAGCAACTTTCCCATTATCGCTCAGCTCATAGTTTTTATTGCTTTATCTTGATTTTCGGCACTGCCTAGACTCTTCAATACAACCCTAATCAGAAGTGGTGAGAGGAGATGTCTTACCTTATTTCCGATCTTAGAGAATGTTCAGTTTGCTGGGCGTGGTGGTACACACCTGTACTCCCAGTATTTGAGAGGCTGAGGCAGGAGGATTGTAGGTTCTACGACAACCTCAGCAAGTTGTAAGACTCTCATCAACCTAGTGAAAGTGTTTCAAAAAATTAAAACTGAAATAGGGCTGGGGGTGTAGCTCAGTGGTAGAATGCCCCTGAGTTCAATCCACAGTAACAGAGAGAGAGAGAGAGAGAGAGAGAGAGAGAGAGAGAGAGAGAGAGAGAAAAGAAAGAAAATACTCAGTTTCACCACTATATAATATAGAGTTATAGGTTTAAGTTCTAGTTTGCCAACAGGTGTTTTCATGAATGCTGTTGAATTTATCAAAGTTTTCCTCTGTATGTATTGGGATTATCATGTAGTTTTTTTTTTCATTAAGTCCCAAGTTTTCCATTCTATGAATATTTCAATAAAATTGATGTAGTTATATTTAAAATAGTTAATAGTAAGCAGCATGGTGGTGCACGCTCCCAGTACTTGGGAGGCTGAGACGGGAGGATGGCAAGTTGGTAACCAGGCTCAGCCACTTCAGAGGCCCTCCACAACTTAGTGAGATCTTGTTTAAAAATAAAGAATAAAATAGGACTGGGGGTATATTTCAGAGGGAGAATATCTTCAACACAGGCACCTTCAAGGGAACATTTCATATTCATACCGTAACAGTATGTTCCAAGGAATTTGTCCATTTTATCAAAGCCATAAAACGCATTGCCATAAAGTTGAATGCAATATTTTTTCTTTGTTGTTTTTTAAGAGTCGGTGGGATCTGTTGTATTTCCTCTCACCTTCTTGATGTCACATAAAATTTTATGTATTTGTTTTAAAGAGGAAGATATGTATAATGATGTTTTTTTTAAAAAAACATCTGCTAAGCCGGGTATGGTGGTGCACGCTTGTAATCCCAGTATTTGGGAAACTGAGACAAGAATCGCGGTTCATGGACAGCCTCAGTTACTTAGTGAGCTCTCTGTCACTTAGTGAGACCCTGTTTCAAAATAAAGAATAAAAAATTCTTTATTTGGGGGGGGGTGTAGCTTGGAGGTAGAATGCCCCTGGGCTCAATCCCCAGTACTGCCAAAAAAAAAAATTGCTAAGATGGTAAACATCAAAGTTTTATTATTTTAGCCAGTAACCATAAACATTCCCCGAGAGTTTTAATTTAAAAGGCTGGGTTTCTAATATATAAGAGCAAAACAGAATAGTGCTGACATAGAACGGCAGAGAAAAGCAGAGGGAATTGCCTCAAGAGGGATGAAATATTTAAAATATGAAAAGACAACTTTTTACCCAATGTGAAAAAAGTTAGACGCAGAGCAAGGAGCACACGGATGCAAACATACCATTCTCAGGAAGATCAACAGTACAAACCTGTATGTTCCATTTAATCTTTATAGTGTCTAGTTCTGAAGAAGAAGCACACAGGACTCTTCATTTTTATAGAGATGATTTAAGACAGTTCAAAGTCTTTATTATTGATTGATTGATTGATTGATGGTTCTGGGCGTGGAACCCAGGGCTTTTTCTACCTCCGGGCTCTACTCCCAGACCTATTTTCTATTTTATTTGGAAACAGGGTCTCACTAAGTTGCTGAGAGCCTCACTAAGTAGCTGAGGCTGGCTTCGAACCTGGGATTCTCCTGGCTCAGCCTCCCAAGCGCTGGGATAACAAGCATGTGCCAAAAGAAAAAGAAAACGCTAAATAAAAGCCAGGCATGGTAGCCTATGTCAGTAGTTCCAGTACTTGAGAGGCTGAGCCAGGAGGACGGTAGGTTAGAGGACAGCCTCAGCAAGTCAGTGAGACTGTCAGCTACCTGTGGGGACCCTGGCTCAAAACAAACAAACAAACAAACAAAAATATAAATATAAATAAGAAGAGGGCTGGGGGTGTAGCTTGGAGGTAGAATGCCTGGGGGTTCTATCCCTATTACCACGTGCACGGCTGTGCATGGACACACACGCACCTAAATAAGAAGGATGAGGCACTGTCTTAGGGTGTCTGGGTGATTCTTAGGGGGTCACCGAGTTTTGATTCAGCGGTCACACACCACCTGTCGGGCGTGCTGTGTCCCTGTGGCCTCTGGGAGCCACGCGTTGAGCGTGGAGTGATGGTCCTCGGTGGTGGCCTTTCCAAACTGCTCCCAAGAGATTCACCATCTTCCCCACAGGGACTTCTCAGTGTGCCTGGTTGGATCGGCAAACCTGGCAGCCACAGGGGCCGGCTGGGAACACCCTCTGGCAAAGCTGCTTACCAGTGCTGGTGTTTGGAGATGAGGAAGTAGGGGCAGGTATTAATGTGCACCTCAAAGCCAAGTGCCGATGGTGCCCCTGTATAATTAGCTCCATTAATGGTAGGCCAGCCCCGTGTTTTGAGCACCTGTTCTGCTCTTGGATTGAGCATCGGAAGTAATTGCTTCCTAAAAAAAGAAAGAAAATTGAAGCCAGTGTGGTGGCACATGTTTGTAATCCCCGTCCTTGGGAGACTGAGATAGGAGGATGGCAGGTTCGCAGCCAGACTCAGCTACTTAGCGAGGCCCTCTGCAACCTGGTGAGACCCTGTTTCAAAATTAAGGATCAAAAATAGGGCTGGGGGTATAGCTTGGAGGTAGCATGCCCCTGGGTTCCATCCCCAATACTGCAAAAACAAAGGGAGGGAGGGAGGTATGAAGGAAGGAAGGATGGAAGGAAGGAAAGAAAGAGAAAGAAAGAAGGAAGGAAGGAAAGAATGAGAGAGAGAAAGGAAGGAAGGAAGGAAAAGATTCGAAGGAAGGAAGGAAGGAAATGGAAGGAAGGAAGGAAGGAAATGGAAGGAAGGAAGGAAGGAAGGAAATGGAAGGAAGGAAGGAAGGAAGGAAGGAAGGAAGGAAATGGAAGGGGAACACAAGGGAATGCAAACCTGAAACGTGCAGCTGCTTGTGTACGGCGGCCTTTGGAAGGATTCCTCCCGCAGCCTAGACCGGCCTCCGCATCCTCCACCGTTCCCTCTGTTCACACTCTCCTGGTCCTTGAGACGCCCACTGTGCCACACGACCACGTGGTCTTTATCTCTGCGTGGTCCTCTCTCCTCTAAGACTCTCCCATTCGGGGGCCCGCACTCAGTCCATGATCCACACGCTCTTCTCCTGTGTCTTATTGCTTATCTAAAGATGTATTGTTTTGCTGCTGAGCTTTGATGCAAGTCCCGATGAGGACCAGCCTTCTGAGTTATTCATCTCTTGTATTTACACGTGTAGGCGCGGTATTGCCTGCTAATAAAGTTCTGTCTGTGTCTCTCTTCTGAATTTGCTTTGGGTCCGCCCAGTTTACAAAGCCCCTCCAACTTCCGTAATGCAGTCCCTGGTTACTGGTGCAAAGATAAAGTCAATAATACCTTGTCTTGCTTGGCTCTGTCTCTACAGGATTTAGAACAGTGCCTGGTATGTAGCTGGAGTTTGATAAGTGCTTTGAATGATTCCCTGAATCCAAGAAGGAAGGCATTGATAGAGAGAAGGTGGAGGGGAGCCCTGGGAAGTCACACAGGTGGTATTTGTCACGGATGCGCCTTTCCTCCTCATTTCCATCGTTGCCAGCCCAGGGCAGGGCTCTGTCACGGCCGCACAGAGGGAGGCACTGAAGGAGGGCACTTTAAGAGCCAGAGAGCTGAGCCTCTTCCCTTGCCAGCTGGACTTGGCCGACTGCCATGAAGTGCCCCCCTCCATCACGCCCCGCAGCTGGCTTGGGGTTTCAGGAATGAAAGCGGGACGGAGGCTGAAGAAGCAGGTCTGGTGAAGAACCCACCTCCCTCCCCACTGTTTACCCATCTCTCAGAGCGCCCGGAGGGTGGCAGATGGGCGCCACTCAATGACCTCAGCAGATAGGAAGCCAGAGAGATAGAGACGAGGTTCTGATCTGCAGCCAGGCTGAGTGGCAGGCTCCGTGCCCGCTGCCTACTGCAGTCAGCTGTGCCCCGCGCACGGGACCCTCCACCCAACAAAACAAGTGAACAGTGCCGCCTTATCTGCTCCATGAGGCAAGTTCAATCTCATTTCCCCACCTTCGGGCTCAGCTCCAGGTGCCAGAGTTTGAAGGTCGGAATCAAGTCCTGTGGTTCACTTGTTCTCTAGATTTTCCACTTTCAACTTTAGAGTCTTGGTTTTCTGGCTCTATGGTGATTACACTATTTGGATTACATTACCTGATTACACTATTTGCTGGTTATCTCCAGCAAACACTATTGCTGTGGTTAATCAAATTTTCTTTCTTTCTTTCTTTCTTTCTTTCTTTCTTTCTTTCTTTCTTTCTTTCTCACTACTGGGGATGGAACCCGGGGGCATTCTACCTGCAAGCTACACCCCCGGCCAAACTTTTATCCTTTATTTGGAAACAGGGTCTCACTGAGTTGCAAAGGGCCTCACTAAGTAGCTGAGGCTGTGTGCGAACCACGATCTTCCTGTCTCAGCCTCCCAGATGCTGGGATTACAAGCGTGCGCCACCACGCCCGGCTTTGAATATCCTTCTTCCCATATCCTTGAGGGCAGGGGCTGGCTGTCTGTCTGTTTGCTGAATCCTCAGGTTGGAGGAGAACTGGAGTAGGTGCAGCCTATGCACCTGCATAGGTTCAGTAAACATTTGGTGAATCAGTGAATAAACGAAACACAGAGTAACTGAGGAGGTTGAAGTCATGGTACAGAGCCACGACAGATGGCTGAAAAATATACATCACTGAGCTCCGGGACCAGAAGTTCCAGGCGGTGAGAGGACAGCCCGTTCTTGGACTTGGTACCCTTCCTTATGACAGGCGTGTCCACTCCAACTTGAAACTGTGCTGGGCATCTCCAAGGATCTCTGGTACTTTGTGAATGTTTCTCTCCCTGGGAAGGGCTTCTTCTTTTATCTTTAAAAGCCCTCCATCAAGCCCAGCGTGGGGCGCACGCTTGTAATCCCTGCGCTTGGGAGGCGGAGACAGGAAGATCATGAAGATTTGAAGCCAGCCTCACTGGCTTAAGAGACCCTGTATCCAAATAAAAATATAAAATAGGTCTGGGAGTGTAGCCCAGAGAAGGGTTTCCAGGAACCCCAGTACCACCAAAACAAAACGAAACAAAACAAAACAAAACAAAAAAAGCCCTCCATCAGGGCATGGTGGCACACACTTGTAATCCCAGTACTTGGGAGGCTGAGACAGGAGGATCTCAGGTTTACGGCCAGCCTCATCAACGTAGTGAGGCCCTCCGCATCTTGGTGAGACCTTGTTTCAAAATAAGAAGTAAGCCAGGCATAGTGGTGCAAGCTTGTAATCCCAGCATTTGGGAGGCTGAGAAAGGAGGATTATGATTTGCAGACAGCATTAGTTACTTATTGAGGCTCTTTGCAACTCAGTGAGACCCTGTTTCAAAATAAAGAGTAACAGACCTGGAGGTGTCACTAGGAAGTAGAATGACCCTGGGTTCTATCCCCAGCACCGCAAAGAAGAAGAAGAAGAAGAAGAAGAAGAAGAAGAAGAAGAAGAAGAAGAAGAAGAAGGAGGAGGAGGAGGAGGAGGAGGAGGAGGAGGAGGAGGAGGAGGAGGAGGGGGGGGGGAGGAAAATAGGGCTGGAGGTGTAGCTCAGGGGTAGAATGCCCCTGGGTTCAACCCCCATTACCAAAAATAAATAAATAAATAAAAGTTCCCTAATGCCATTGTATTTCTTTGCAAGAAATACGTATCGAAATCTCTGTGTTGAAGAACGCAGCATCCACCGTTAAGAGGAACGCTAAATCGTATCTGTGAGGCCTTGAAAGTCTGGGAGAAAGCACCTTCTATCCCTTTAGACAATCTAACCTCTAGGTAGGACGCTTGTAGAGTCTTAACACCATCTCCGAGGTAATGCAGGTGAGCTGGTACTTCAGAGGAGACCAAGGGACAAAGCGCTCAGCTGGTGGCCCTGTTTGTTTTGCGTCCATCTGGTTCCCGGCCCTCTGTCTGTCCAGCCGATCTGTGAAATGGGTGTGTGAGCGCCACACCTTCCCACAGGACTGGACCGTGGACGCCAGCTGCTTCATTAGCTGCGGCTGTCTGACCCGAGGGGACAGCTGCGAGGCGAGTGTCTTCACTATCTGGCTGCCCACGCGCCAGGTGCCTCTCACCCAACGTGTGGACAGAGATTGGCATCAGTAGACCAGCCAAACACGGAGACGGAGAAGAGGGAAACCCAGGGGAGGAAAGGAGCCCAAGCGAGGTGGGTGGCTGAAGAGCCCAGCTCGCCGCGCTGGGTCAGGAAAGTGGAGGCGCCATGATGTGCCTGAATCCACGCTTGGCCACACTTACCAGCCAAAGGTCTTTCTGCAAATGAAGTACCTGAACCCTGTTTCCAAGATCAAAATAGGGTGAAAAAAACAAAGCTTTCAGGGCCATGGTAAGGGAGAGGCGGATGCATGTAAATCATACACCTCATTGTGTCACGCACAATTGACAGGAATTAATTGTCTGCCTCTCTAGAAATAAAAAAAACAAAGTTAAGTAACTCCTAGTGAATGCACAAGGAGAAGAAAATAGCTATTATTATTATTATTATTATTATTATTATTATTATTTTACCACTAATAGAAACCATTTTCTAATAAAAATAACAGAATTTTTTTTTTTAGGACTGGGAACTGAAATCAGAGGCATTCTACTTCCAAGCTACACCCTAGCCCTATTTGATTCTTATTTTGAAACAGGGTCTCACTAGGTTGATGGAAGCCTCACTACTTGCTGAGGCTGGCTTTCAAGCCGAGATCCTCCTTTCTCAGCCTCCCAAGTACTGGGATTACAAGTGCGTGTCACCACGCTCAGCTAGTAACAGATTTTGATGTCGGAAGTTTGCTTCAAACACTAGACTTTGCTGGATGTGATGGCGCATGCCTGTAACCCCTGAGAAAGGAGAATCGCAGGTTCACAGCCAGCCTCAGCAACTTAGCAAGATTTTCAGCAACCTAATGAGACCTTGTTTTAAAACAAAAAATAATAAAAAGCCGGGCGTGGTGGCACACGCTTATAATACCTGCACTTGGGAGGCTGAGACAGGAGGATCGCACGGGTTTGAGGCCAGCCTCAGCTACTTAGTGAGGCTCTCAGCAACTTAGTGAGACCCTGTTTCCAAAGAAAATATTAAAAAAAAGGTCTGGGAGTATAGCCCGGAGGTAGAAAGCCTCTGGGTTCCACCCCCAGTACCACCAAAAAAATAAAATAAAATAAAATAAAATAAATAAAGCGTTGGGGTGTAGCTCAGAGGTAGAATGTTCCTGGGTTCCATCCCTAGTAACACACACACACACACACACACACACACATACCCTTTGTTTTCCCTACTCATTTTTTGGGGGGTGTGGTACTGGGGATGGATCCCAGGGGTATTCTACCTCCAAGCTACACCCCCAGAAGTATTTTCCTTTTTTTTTACTTATTTATTTATTTATTTTTCGGTACTGGAGATAGATTACCCAGCACTTTACATGTCCTCAAATACATTATTTGCTCTCTGCAAACTTCCTTCTCACCTAGTGGTACGTTGACTCACACGGGAGCTGCGCTCAACTGTGAGCTTGTCTTCCTCGCTTCATGATCAGAGACATCGGGTTGGTAGCTTAGATTTGCTCTGATGGGATTATTCACACCAGGGAAAACAGTAAATTCTGCATCAGAGCTTTTCAATAACCTTCCCCTCAGAAAGCTTTATTTTATTTTACTTTAATTTCTTTGTGGTAACAGGGAATGAACCCAGGGGCATTCTACCTCTGAGCTATATCCCCAGCCCTATTTTTAGTCTTTATTTTGAAACAGGGTCTCACTAAGTTGTGGAGGGCCTCACTAAGCAGCTGAGGCTGGCCTAGAACCTGCGACCCTCCTGCCTCAGCCTCTCAAGTACTGGGATCGCAAGCACGCGCCACCAAGCCCAGCTAGAAAGCTGATTTTTTTTTTTAAACATTGACGGGTGTCTCAGTGGGTATGGATCAGGCATTTTAACATCTTTAGTCCTGTTTCTTCAACTTTAAGTAAAGGAAAACAGATTCTATTGCACAGAAATTTTGTATCCCATAAACAACAAGTGATAGAAGATGGCCGAGAATATTAATGATTCATATTAATGTTGGCCAGAGAAAATGTCGATAATCCTTCCTCCAGGAAAATGCACTCAAGCGTCAGCTTTTCTGAATGTTCTGGGGAGGCAGACAACCACAGAGGTGAAGATCTCAAGTAGAACACGGCTGGCACTTCCCTTCTCACCAGATAAACTCAGCAGGCATGTGCGTCTGAGGCCCTGTGCTAGAGGTCAAAGAATATTCCATTGTTAAATATGAAACCTCTGCCTTTAGGGAGCTTACTGTCAGGGGGAGGTAGCCTGGTGATCCAGAATAACCATCCTGAGAACAGCTGTGCTAATTCAGAAGCCACCAGCTACCTACGGCTACGTGTGGTCCAAGTGACATGTGCTAGAAATACAATATACGCGCCACGTTTTGAAAGCCTAGATTAAAAACAGGTGCTAGCCGGGCGTGGTGGTGCACGCTTGTAATCCCAGCATTCGGGAGGCCGAGATCGGAGGATTGCAGTTCACGGACAGCCTCAGCTACTTAGTGAGGTCCTCTGCAACTCAGTGAGACTCGGTTTCAAAATAAAAAATAGTGCAGGGGGTGTAGCTTGGAGGTCAAATGCCCCTGGGTTCCATCCCCAGACCCCCCCCCCAAAAAAAACCCCACAAAACACAGGTGCCATTGGAGTAGAGGAAGGGGGTGTGGGGAGAGAGATGGGGAGATCTGATGCTGTAACCAAGTCCAGTAATATGAAGTTATCAATATCAATGTTAATATTATCTACAAGGAGAGAGTAGGACTACCAAGTGTTGTGTGCACGCAGGTTTCTAGCACTCTACACCTTATGATGACGTATAATATGCACCAATAAAATAAAATAAAACAGTATCAGAGCTTTCTCAAATCTTCCTAGGCCATTCCTGATACTGGCACAACTACAAAAAAAATTAGTTTTTATGCACTCTAGCAAGACCCTGTTTCCAAATAAAAAATAAAACCTAATTGGGCTGGGGGTGCAGCTCAAACGCAGAATGCCCCTGGATTTCATCCCCAGTACCACTAAATAAATAAATAAGTAAATAAACTAATAAAAGTACATGAAATTGAAATGATATAATTTTATCAGAACTGGCTTCAACTGTTCCTTTTCTTGATCTTTCTGTTAAGCTATCTGCCTGCTGGTATCACCTGCTGGTATCACTGGCAGCTCTTAAGCTCCTCTAATTACTGGTTGATTGTTTTATTGGTTTAGATAATGCTTTCAATGTTAACTTCCTCTACAACCTGTTGCAGAGGTTGTCTGTGCTTCCTTCCTTCCTTCCTTCCTTCCTTCCTTCCTTCCTTCCTTATTTATTTTCCCAGAACTGGGGATTGAAACCAGGGGCATTCCAACTCTGAACTAAACCCCTAGCAGTATTTTAATACCGCCAGCCCTATTTTTATTCTTTTTTTCTTCCTTTTATTATTATTATTATTTTTTTTTTTGTGTGTGTGTGTGGTGCTGAGATGGGACCCAGGGGATTTCTCTACCTCTGGTCTACATTCCCAGACCTATTTTATATTTTATTAGGAAACAGAGTCTCACTAAGTTCCTGAAAACCTCACTAAGTAGGTGAGGCTGGCTTTGAACCTGCGCGATCCTCCAGTCTCAGCCTCCCAAGCGCGGAGATTACAAGCGTGCGCCACCACGCCCGGCCTTATTCTTTGTTTTGAAACAGGGTCTCACTAAGTTGCTGCGATCCTCACTAAGTAGCTGAGGCTGGCTTCGAACCTACGTTTCTCCTTTCTCAGCCTCCCAAGTGTGGGGATTACAAATGTTCGCCAGTCCACCACCACATCTGGCTCAGAGGCAGTTTTTGAGGCAAGTCTTTGAGGTGTGTTCTAACCTCTGGGGGCTCCCTTTCCTGTCTCTTTTCGGTAAACCAGCTGACCTACAGTTTAACTTGTTATTAAATGGAGCTAGGATCTGGCTTGGTTGCTCACCACCAAAATCACTACTGTCATTTCAAAGTGACCTAGGCTTGAACTTCCCGAACTCTCTTTCAAATAAAACCAATTTCTTTGGGAAGAGCTTTGAAAATTTTTAATTTATTTTTTATTTTTTTATTTTTTGCTTTACTAGGGATGGAACCCAGGGGCATCCTACCTCCAAGTTACACTCTCCAGCCTTATTTTATTTTATTTTATTTTTTGCAGGTCTGGGGATGGAACCCAGGGGCATTCGACCTCCGAGCTACACCCCCTGCCCTATTTATTATTCTTTATTTTGAAATGGGGTCTCACTAAGTTGCAGAGGGCCTCACTAAGTAGCTGAGGCTGGCTTTGAACTTGTGCGATCCTCCTGTCTCAGCCTCCCAAATGTTGGGATGACAAGCGTGCACCACCACGCCTGGCTGGAACATTTTACACTTATGGCTTACTTCTTTTCTGGAGATCCGACTTAAAAAGCCAAGTTCTGATGGGGACGATGGCCTCTGATCTTCCTGGCTACCCTCCCCCATCACGGAATCTTTGTCTCATAAGGAAGCTGGAGTAAAAGGTGGTCAAGGCCCCAATATTTGCAGCTGGCGGCATCTGGGGCCAAGCCTCTGCGCTGGTTGTTAAATAATGTTCACCAGTCAGAGCTGTTTTTGGTGCGATGGGGACTCAGAGCGCCTCCTTCTGTTAATTCTGGATGTGGAAGTAGTTATGAGTTTGTTGTTTTTTTAAGACAAAATTCCCAAACCATAACGGGGTAAATTTATTGGTTTTTTTACAGTATTAAAATGAAAGGCATAGCCGGCCGTGGTGACATATGCTTGTAACCCCAGCATTCGGGAGGCTGAGACCAGAGGATCACAATTCGCGGACAATCTCAGCTACTTAGTGAGGCCCTCCACAACTTAGTGAGACCCTGTTTCAAAAATAAAAAAGGACTAAAAAATTAGGACTGGGGGTGTAGCTTGGAGGTACAATGCCCCTGGCTTCCATCTCCAGTACCAAAAAAAAAAAAAAAAAAAAAGGAAGGCATAACCGGGCATGGTGGCGCACACTTGTAATCCCACCAGTACTTGGGAAGCTGAGACAGGAGGATCTCAGGTTCCCAGACAGCCTCAGCTACTTAGTGAGACCCTCTGCAATTTAGACTCTGTTTCAAATTAAAGAATAAAAAATAGGGCCTGGAGTGTAGCTCGGAGATAGAATGCCCCTGGGTTCCATCCCCAGTAGTACAAAAACAAAACAAAACAAAACAGAAATGAAAGGCATTTGTTAAAGAATGGATGTTGAGTGGGGCATGGTGGCACATACCTCTAATTCCAGTACTTGGAAAGCTGAGACAGGAGCATTGCAAGTTTGCAGCCATCCTCAGTTACTTAGTGAGAGACCTTGTTTCAGAAAAAAAGAAAGAGGAGGGAGAGAGGGAGAGAGGGAGAGAGGAAGAGAGGGAGAGGGAGAGGGAGAGGGAGAGGGAGAGGGAGAGGGAGAGAGAGAGAGAGAGAGAGAGAGAGAGAGAGAGAGAGAGAGAGAGAGAGAGAGAAAGAAAATAAAAAATAAAGCTGGAGCCAGACGTGGTGGCGCACGCTTGTAATCCCCGCGCTTGGGAGGCTGAGACAGGAGGATCACGCAGGTTCGAAGCCAGTCTCGGCTGGCTTAAGAGACCCTTTTTCCAAATAAAATATAAAATAGGTCTGGGAGTGTAGACCGGAGGTAGAAGGCCCCTGGGTTCCATCACCAGTACCACCAAAAAAAAAAAAAAAAATAGGGCTGGGGTGTCGCTTAGAGGTAGAATGCCTCTGGGTTCAACCCTCAGTACCACAAAGGAAAAAAAAAAAAAAAAAGAATGGGTGTCATATAAGAAGTTAACAAGTGCGTAGCAGATGGCAGACTGAAATAAAATATTTAACAAGCATATTTACAATAAAACATCACATCCTGTTAATGATAATCATCTAGAATGTATGAGAACTTCTAGAAGTATACGAGAAAATGAGAAGCTTGATAAAACGTGGACAGTGGATGTTGTTGAAGAGGAAATCCATGGAAGGCGGACGCTTTTTTTTTGTAGGGGGAATGAAACCCAGGGACATTTTACCTCCAAGCTACGCCCCAGCTCTATTTTATTTTTATTTGGAAACAGGGTGTCACTAGGTTGATGAGTCTCACTACTGGCTGAGTCTATTCTTGAACCTACAATTCTCCTGTCTTGGCCTCCCAAGTACTGGGATTACAAGTGTGCGCCACACCCGGCTTAGTAGATCTTTTTTTTTTTTTTTTTTTTTTTTTTGCAGTACTGGGGATGGAACCCAGAGCTACCTCAGAGCTACACCCCCAGCCCTTCTTTATTTTGTTTTTTTTGTTTTTGTTTTTTGTTTTGGTGGTATTGGGGATGGAACCCAGGGGGCTTCTATCTTCAGGCTGCACTCCCAGACCTATTTTATATTTTTATTTGGAAATAGGGTCTCTTAAGCCAGTGGAGGCTGGTTTCGAACCTGCAGGATCCTCCTGACTCAGCCTCCCAAGCGCAGGGATTACAAGTGTGCGCCACCAAGACCGGCTTAATCTTTGTTTTGAAACAGGGTCTCATTGAGTAGCAAAGGGCCTTGCTAAGTAGCTTATTCTTTCCTTGAACTGCTCCTCCTGTCTCAGCCTCCTGAATGCTGGGATCACAAGCGTGCACCACCACACCAGGCTGCATCATTAGTTTTTAAAAGGTTATTAAAGCAAGATTCTGTTTGTCATGGTGGCACATGCTTGTAATCACAGTACCTGGGAGACTGAGACAGGACTGCAGGCTTGAGGACAGCCTCAGCAAGTAGCTAGTCTCTCTTCAACCTAGTGAGATCCTTTTGCAAAATTAAAAGTATAAAAAGGGCTGGGGGTGTAGCTTGGAGGAAGAATGCCCCTGGGTTCGATCCCTAGTACCATAAACAAACCAAAACCCAAACCCAAAACAAGAGTCCACCTTACCCTTAACAAGTGTATGATATATTATATATATATATTTATTTGTGAAGTTATATGCTATTATTATATACCCTTAGCCAGGGGTGGTGTCTCATGCTTATAATCCTAGTACTTGGGAGGCTGAGACAGGAGGATCACAGATTCTCAGCCAGCCTCAGCTACTTAGTGAGGCTCTCTACAACTTAGTGAGATCCTGTTTCAAAATAAAGAATAAAAAATAGGGCTGAGTGTGTAGCTCAGTGGTAGAATTTTCCTGGGTTCAATCCCTAGTTCGACCAAAAAAAAAAAAAAAAGAAATATATATGTGCACACACACACACATACACACACACCCTTAACGTATATATTTGTGGCTTCTTTAGAATCCATTTCTAACAAAGTGATATCTTTAAATATGTGAGCGTAGGCATGTGTGGTGGGAGGAGAAATGACAAATGTCATTAGGTAGGGGAGGGGGAATAATAAAAAATGCATAAGATTGACTTAAAAAGGGAATATACAGGTCGTGCTGCCAATAATGCAGCGCACGCCAGGCAGTCTGAGTGGTGCTGTCAATTTCGCTCTGTGTGCGAGGGCTTCACAATATTAATAATGATGCTAACATGAGATAATGTGCACAGAAGTGACCAGCGACGAGCGGTGAGAGCGACTTTTCCTTTCCTTTCTTACTAATTTACAGGGTAGAACCAGAACTAGGGAGATAGACATTCAACTTTGAAAACTCCCACAAATATGATAGTTGATTTTTTTGCGGTACTGGGGACAGAACCCAGGGCCATTGTACCTCCAAACTACACCCCTAGCCTTATTTTTTATTCTTTATTTTTTCCTTTGTGTGTGTGTGTGGTGCTGAGGATGGAATCCAGGGGCCATTGTACCTTGGGGCTACACCGCCAGACCTATTTCATATGTTATTTGGAAACAGGGTCTCACTAGGTTGCTAAGAGACTCACTAAGTAGCTGAGGCTGGCTTCCAACCTGTGAGATCCTCCTGTCTCAGCCTCCCAAGTACTGGGATTACAAGCGTGCGCCACCACGCCCGGCTCTTATTCTTTATTTTTGAAACAGGGTCTCACTGAGTTGCGAAGTGCCTTGCTAAGTAGCTGAGTCTGTCCACAAACCGTGACCCTCCGGTCTCCGCCTCCCGAATGCTGGGATTACAAGCGTGCACCACCACGCCTAGCACAAATATAATAGTTTGAATTGCTTTTGTAAAGACTAGGTACAGTTTACGATTGTAAAAAAGGTACCGTTTATTTGTTTAAACTGGCTAGTTGCTGTCAGGTACAGACCAGACCAAATGGAAAAACGGAGTTTAAAAGAAAATATTTCAACAAAGGCAAGCTGTTAAGGCTCATCTGAATTATGCATGGAAAATGAAATTTAAAAAGTCCTGGATAAGATCCATTAGTCCTGAAACCCAGTCCGAGTGGTGCCATCTGCTCATAAAAAGCATCAAGAGGCTGTGGAACTTTCCAGCACTGGGTTGGATTGTCTCCACAAAGCTGCCCGGGCAAGACCTCGTGGAACCAGAACACGAGCAGGGCGTCCAGGAGAAGAGGCTGCCAACACACCCGCGCTCCTCTTGCTTTCTATGTTTTTGTACAACAATCTCCAAAGTGAGGAGAGTGAGGGCAGCCCTCCTGAACCAACCACACTGGGAACTACACTTCCAGCTGAGCATGGAGGTGCACACTTGTAATCCCAGTACTTGGGAGGCTGAGACAGGAGGATCGCAAGTTTGTGGCCAGCCTCAGCTACTTAGTGAGGCCCTCCACAAGCTCATGAGATCTTGTTTCCAAATAAAAAAGATAAAGTAAGGGTGGGGTATAGCTCAGACGTAGAATGCTCCTGGGTTCAATTGCCTGCACCACACACACACACACACACACACACACACACACACACGCGCGCACGCACGCATGCACGCACGCACACACACAGCACACACAAAATAATTAAATACATACATACATAAAAGAAACTATACTTCCTTCTACTGAATTGATACCTGGATCATACTGAATTTATTACCACATCTTACCCAATTCAAAACCATCTTCATAACTCGAGTTGAACAGAGGGTAGAATCCGCAAGGCGATTGAATACGGACACGTCTAGGTGAAAATCTAGACTCAATTATTTATCAACTGCATGAGCTTGGACATCATTTTAAATCTCACTGTGCTAAAATTTCCTAAGTAAGGTGGAGGAAATCTGCCAGGCATGGTGGTGCAGGCCTTGTGTTCCCAGGATTGGAGGTTTGAGACGCAGTCTCAGCAACAAAGCAAGAACCTGTTTGTTTCTTTCCTGCGATCCTCCTGTCTCAGCCTCCCAAGCACTGGGATTACAAGCAGGTGCTACCATACCCAGGTCTTTCTTTTATTTTTTCTTTTCTTTTTTTTTTTTTTTTGTGGTACTGAGGGTTGAACCTCCTCAGAGGCATTCTACCTCCAACCTACACTACCAGCTCTTCTTATTTTTTTTATTTTAAACAGGGTTTTTATAAAGTCTTACTACTTCCTGAGGCTGTCCTTGAACCTGTGATCCTCTTGTCTCTGCCTCCCAAGTACTGGGATTTACAGGTGTGCACCACCACATCCAGCTCACAGGGCTTTGTTTCAAAACAAAAAATATAAAGGTTTGGGAGTATAGTACCGATGTAAAATGTCCTTGGGTTCAATCCTAGGTAGCATAAAAAATGGGAGTGGGCCCATATCTAACTTTTGTTTTTATTTATTTATTTATTTATTTATTTATTTATTTTTAGTTTTATTTTTTGCAGGTCTGGGGATGGAACCCAGGGGTATAGGGCAGCTATACCTCCTGCCCTATCTTTTATTCTTTATTTTGAAACAGGGTCTCACTAAGTTGCAGAGGCCCTCACTAAGTAGCTGAAGTGGTCCGTGAACTGCGATCCTCCTGTCTCAGCCTCCCGAATGCTAAGATTACAAGCGTGTGCCACCACGCCTGGCCCATATCTAACTTTTGAATCATTATGAAAATGTCAAAATTTGAGCGGGCCTTCAAGTCAATATTTATGCATTACAGCTGGGCGTGGTGGCACACGCCTGTAATCCCAGTACTTGAGAGGTGGAGGCAGGAGGATCACAGGTTTGAGGACAGCCTCAGCAAGTAGTGAGCCTCACCTCAGCCTAGCTAGACCCTGTTTGAACATAAAAATAAAAAATAAGGCTGGGGCTGTTGCTTGGAGGTAGAATGCCCCCGGATTAAATCCCCAGTGCAACACACGCACATGCACACGCACACACACAAAGCATTACTGGCCCTTCATATTCCTCGAGGGCTCTGGTCTCCATCTCTCCTCTCTGGGCACGTCCCCATCACGTGCAGGCGCAGTTCAGTAGCTCGCTGTCTCGATTGCAATCTCGTTTCATGGGGCGAGTCTTATCTTACCAGGAAGAGCAGGACATGAGCGTTCTTTTCCTTTTCCGACCTCATCCTCTGTCTCCTCCCCATCCCTCCCCCAGTGCCTAGAAAAACCCGCGCTTCCCAGTCCTGTACACTTCCTGCCTCAGGGCCACTCGTTTTTCCTAGAGGCCTCCTGGAAAATATCTCGGTCAAGTGCAAAATGTCTGCACAACTGTCCAGGAAGGGGTCAGCACCAGAAAGTAAAGGAAAGGCACCGCTGGACAACGACCTGGCTGCGGGCGGGCGTCGAGTTCCTCCCTTTTGGCCCCTTTGTCCCACGGTGCCAGCCTCAGGGAGACCACCGGGAGGTCTCCAGGGCCGGTTCTCTTTCCTCCTGCCCGGGTGGTCCTTCCCGAAGTTTGCTTCCTCTTTTCCCTACCTCGGGCACTTGGGTACTTTCTGGGAATCACAGCGGCTCCTTCCATAAGTGACCCCAGGTCTTCCCTGGGCAGCTGGAAAAGGCTTTGAGTCCTGTTCTTCTGAAAGGAGCAGTAGAGTCTAAAACAAAGCATGCCTTTTCTCTTTCTTTCTCTCTCTCTCTTTCTTTATTTGTTTCTTTCTTTCTCTCTCCCACCCTCCTCTTTCCTTCCTTCCTTCTTTCTCCTTCTTTCTCTTTCTTTCTTTCTTTCTTTCTTTCTTTCTTTCTTTCTTTCTTTCTTTTTTCTTTCTTTTTCTGTGGAGCTTTAGATTGAACCAAGGGCATCCTATCTCTGAGCCACACCTCCCTTTTTATAGGTGCACTGTAATCACACGTCGTGATGGAGTTCAGGGCGATGGAGGCTCACTTGCCACAGCCCCTGCAAGCCCTCCCCGTCCCCACCCGCTCCCCTCCCTCCCGCCTTCCGTGCTCCGCACAGGGCACGCTGATAGGTTTGTGTGTGTGCACCATGTCCACCGAGGCGCTTCCCTCTTCAAGGCCTTCTTCCCCATCTGTCTCCCTCAGTCAGGTCTCCTCCTTCACCCATTAGGGTTTCTCCTCTTTCGTCTGGAGTCCCGCCAGAGTCTCACTTTCTCCCTAGCTTCCACATACGGTGGGGAACATCCGACTTTTCCCTTTTTGTGACTGACTCATCTCATTCAGAATCCATTTCCATCCCTTTCTCACAAATGACATGATTTTGTTCTTCTTTACGGCCGAGTAGAATTCCATCCCACATCCCCTTTTAATTAGTATTGCTTCTGTTTTCAAATGGGGTCATGTTAAGTTGCTGAGGCTGGCCTCAAATCAAACCTGTGGCCCTTCGGTCTCAGCCTCCCAAGTGCTGGGTTACAGCTGTGCAGCACGACGCCTGGCATCCAACAGCCCACCTTATTTTCCAGTAGCGAATCCTGCTCAGAGAACAGCCTGATGGGCTCGCTCTGTGGGCGAAGGCTCTGCTTCTGCACTGCCTTAGAACACAAACGCCTCTGTTTATTGACCACGCATACTTAGGCCTACGAGACACGGACTCTTAGCATCCCTACTTTCGAAGTGAGAAAACTCAGGAAGTCCTTCAACGCCTCTGTCTATCGCTTGGTGAGAACTTCTCTGTGGCCACCCAGTTGCTAAGCAGGTGTGACAGAGCACCCACACTGCCGCACACGGCTGCACATGGAGAGGTGCTCCCCCAGGTGTGCCTTGGGTTTCTCGGTGGCCAGATGAGTATCGTGGGAGCCACGCTGTCTATCTGAGCCCCTAAAGAAGATTCCACGGGCCTAGGGCGCAGCCGAGCCGGGACGGCGAGAAGCCTAGGAATCGTGAGCAGCTCCACTGGGGTTCTTCCCAGGAAATTTCATAACCAGGCCAATTGGTGTTTGCCAAGCTGGGAAGAAAGGGTAACACAACAAGAAGAGGTATTAGGAAGAGCCACCTGTGATCCTAGCTGCCCCGGGAGGCTGAGACAGGAAGGTCGCAAGGTCAAGGTCGGCCCGGGCAACTTCTTGAGCCCTTCGGCAAATTAGCCAGATCTGTTCATAAATGAACGAATGAATGAATAACTAAATAAATGACTAAATAAGGCTGGGCGTGGTGACACATGCCTGTAATCCTAGTACTTGGGAGGTGGACACAGGAGGATCGTAAGAATTTCACTTCTTGGTGAAGGACCACTTCAGCAAGTAGTGAAACTCTCAGGCAGTGGCGATGCATACTTGTAATCCCAGCATTTGGAAGGCTGAGATGGGATGACTGCAGGTCCCCGGCCAGCCACATCTACTTAGTGAGGCCCTCCGCAACTTAGTGAGGCCCTGTTTCAAAAATAAAGAATAGCCAGGCGTGGTGGCACACGCTTGTAATCCTAGTACTTGGGAGGCTGAGATGGGATGATTGCAGGTCCCCGGCCAGCCTCACCTACTTAGTGAGGCCCTCTGCAACTTAGTGAGGCCCTGTTTCAAAAATAAAGAATAGTTAGGCGTGGTGGCACACGTTTGTAATCCCCGCGCTTGGGAGGCTGAGACAGGAGGATCACGCAGGTTCGAAGCCAGCCTCAGCTACTTAGTGAGGCTCTCAGCAACTTAGTGAGACCCTGTTTCCAAATAAAATATAAAACAGGTCTGGGAGTATAGCCCGGAGGTAGAAAGCCTCTGGGTTCCACCCCCAGTACCACCAAAAAAAAAAAAAAAAAAAAAAAAGAATAAAATATAGGGCTGGGGGTGTAGCTCTGAGGTAGAATGCTCCTGGGTTCCATCCCCAGTACCACACACACAAACACACAGACACACAGAAAGTAGTGAGACTTTCATCAACCTCGTGAGACACTTTTTCCAAATAAGAAATAAAATTGGGCTGGGAGTGTAGCTCAAATGTAGAATGCTGCTGGACATGGTGGCGCACGCTTGTAATCCCCGCGCTTGGGAGGCTGACACGGGAGGATCACACAGGTTCGAAGCCAGCCTCAGCTACTTAGTGAGGCTCTCAGCAACTTAGTGAGACCCTGTTTCCAAATAAAATATAAAATGGGTCTGGGAGTATAGCCCAGAGGTAGAAAGCCTCTGGGTTCCACCCCCCAGTACCACCAAAAAAAAAAAAAAAAATGTAGAATGCTTCTGAGTTCAATCCCCAGTACCACACATAGACATACGCAAAGAAGGCTGAAAGTGTATCTCAAAGGTAGAATGCCCATGGGTTCAATCTCTATATATGGCTGGGGGTACAATATGGCTGGGGGTGCAGCTCTTTGGTAGAACACTTGCCTAGCATGTGAAAGCCCATGGGTTCATAGCTCTCTCTCTCCCTCTCTCTCCCTCTTCTCTCTCTTCTCTCTCTCTCTCTCTCTCTCTCTCTCTCTCTCTCTCTCTCTCTCTCTTCCCCCCCCCACTCTCTTTTTCTTTCTCTGTATCTCTCTCACACACTCACACATACACATAGAGTAAAAGAAAAAAATGCATGTTGGAAATGTAGCTCAATTGTAGATGCCCCTGGGCTCAATCTCAGTACTGAGAAATAAATAAATAAATAAATAAATAAATAAATAAATAAATAAATAGTGTTCTTAAGCTGGGCATGTTGGTGAACACCTGTGATCCCAGTACTTGGGAGGCTAAGACAGGAGGATCTTGAGGTTCAAGGCCAGCCTCAGCAACATAGTAAGACCTCAGTAACTTAGTGAGATCCTGTTTCAAAATAAAAATAAAATAAGCTGGGGTTGTAGCTCATTATTTGAACACCCCTGGGTTCAATTCCCAGGACTGAAAAAATAAACTACTGCTCCTTATCGGAGGGAAGAGGTACGGGGGGGGGGGGGATACGCTACAAATGCAGCCTGTGTTTACATGTGTCAGTCTGGAGCAAATCCAGAGGAGTACTCATTGGAAGTGGAGCCTGAGCCGGGCATGATGGCACCCAACTATAATCCCAGTATTTGGGAGGCTGAGATAAGAGGTTGGCAGATTTGAGCCAGCCTCAACAACTTAGTGAGGCCCTGAGCAAGGTAGTGAGAACTCACTTCAAATATTAAAAGGTCCAAGAGAACTGGGGGCGTAGCCTGGCAGTAGAACCAGGGTTCAGTCCCCAGTGCCAAAACAAAACAAACCAGCCTGACTACCTATTGCCAAAGTGCCATGAATAGACAGAGACTGAGGGAGCCCCGCATTTCACTGAAAACACCCCGCTGGCTCCCACTGACAGCGAAATAAATAACAAGTGTAACCATTAGAAGAAGATGGCTAATTTGTTTTTCTTCCTCCAGATGGACAGGAGCACTTGCTATCATAGGAATTATTTTTTAAAGTATTTCTTTATTGTTAATATACCTTTCTTGGTGCACTGTAGTCTCATGCCATAGTGCAGTTCCAAGTGATTTTGAAACAGGATCTGTCTTGCTTTCAAGTTTCTCAGGCCTCTGACCCTCTGTCTCAGACTCCCCAGTACTAGGATTATAGACATGCTCACTGTAACCAACTTGGGATTCACTTTTTTTTTTTTTTTTTTTTTAGTAGTACTGGGGATGAAATCCAGGGGCTGGCTTTCTACCTCTGGGCTCCACTCCCAGACCTATTTTATATTTTATTTGGAAACAGGGTCTCACTAAGTTTCTGAGAGCCTCACTAAGTAGCTGAGGCTGGCTTTGAAACTGTGCAATCCTCCTGTCTCAGCCTCCCAAGCGCGGGGATTACAAGCGTGTGCCGCCATGCCCAGTTCTAGGAATTCACTTTTCTAACTTATTTAAACTTTAATTTCACATAGGCCTATTACGATATACGGAACCACAAAAATAGTTCAGTTTCTCCCTGCTGCTCCCAATCAGGACAAAATACAGTTTAACTGGTAAGGGAGAAGGTGTGTTAGCAGCCAACTTTACTGTTGAATTCTTTTCTGTTTTTCTTTCTTTTTCTTTTTCTTTTTTTTTTCTTTCTTTCTTTCTTTTTTTTTTTTTTTTTTTTTTTTGGTGGTACTGGGTTTCCTGGAAACCCTCCAACCTCTGGGCTACACTCCCAGACGTTTGAGCCTGTGCAATCCTTCTGTCTCCACCTCCCAAGCACCACGATTAGATTATAAACGTGCGCCACCACGCCCGGCTACTATTAAATTCTTAAACCAGCGGGTGTGGTAGTGCGCACTTGTAATCCCAGTCCTTGGGAGGCTGAGGCAGGAAGATAGCAGGGTTGAGGACAGCCTCAGCAAGAGGTGAGACTCTCCCCACCCTACTGAGAACCGTTTCAAAATAAGAATAAAATAGGGCTAGGGGGTGTAGCTCAGAGGTGGAATGCCTTTGGGTTCAATCCCCAGAACCAAATAAATAAATCCTAAACCACTTAAATGATTTATTTATTTTTCATGATACTAGGAATTGATCTCAGGGGCATTCTACCTTCAAGCTTTACCCCAGCCCTATTTTATTTTTACTTTGAAACAGGATCTCGCTAGGTTGAGGAGAGGCTCACTGCTTGCTGAGGCTGTCTGTGAAACTGTGATCCTCCTATCTCAGCCTCCCAAGTACCAGAATCACAAGTGAACTCCACACGCCTGGTTCACTTGAATGATTCCATGATATATAACCTGCCAGTCTCCCTAAGATTCACTGGGAAACTGGCAGGTTATATTCCCCTCTCTTTTTTTGTGGTACTGGGGATGGAACCCAGGGGCTTTCTTCCTCTGAGCTACACCTCCAGGCCTATTTAATTAATTAACTTATTTATTTGTGTGTGTGTGTGTGTGTGGTTTTTTTTTTTTTTTTTGTGTGTGTGTGTGGCACTGGGGATAAAACCCAGGGGCATTCTACCTCTGAGCTACACCCCAGCCCTATTTTTTTGTTTGTTTTCTTCTTGTTTGTTTGTTTGTTTGTTTTTTGGTGGTACTGGGGTTCCTGGAAACCCTTCTACCTCCGGGCTACACTCCCAGACCTATTTTTATACTTTTTATTTGGAAACAGGGTCTCTTAAGCCAGCGGGACTGACTTCGAACCAGCGCGATCCTCCGCCACCACGCCCAGCCTTGTTTTTTTAATTGTTTATTTGGAAACAGAGTCTCACTGAGTTGCAAAGGGCATCACTGTGTAGCTGAGGCTGTCCGCAAACCGCGATCCTCCTGTCTTAGCTTCCCAGATGTTGGGATTACAAGTGTGCGCCATCACACCCGGCTTACATTTTCTTTTGAAACCGGATCTCACTAAATTGCTGAGATTGGCTTTGAACCTTCGAGCCTTCTGTCTCAGCCTCCCAAGTACTGGGATTATAAGCATGCGCCACCACGCCCAGCTAAGATATCCTTTTTTTTTTGGTTGCAAGAAGCCAATTTTGGGGATTTTATGAGGATTCTACACGAGGAGGGCCCTTTCAGTTTTTACACAGTAACGATGCCCAGGAAGCCAATCCCTGAGTCAGAACAAGGATGTCTACGTGTAGGGCGAGTTTCTATGAAGAGTCATTATATTTTGACTGTGAGGTAGCGGGTATTTATTGTACACATTTAAATCAATTCAGTTACATTTCAGCTTATACAGTTAATATCTGCTGAGCTGCTGCTTAGGAACAAAGAATTCTGACAGACCTTTAACGCCAGTGTAGGAACAGAAAACCCCCGGGGAGCTTTTCTTTCTAACAGCTGTGTTGAGGATTAATTTATATACCATTTAACTTACCCATTTTAAGTGCACAATTCAATGAGTTTTAGTAAATTCACAGGATCGTGCCAGACATCAGAATTCAACTGTAGAAAATTTCCATCACTTTAGGAGGTTAAAAAAAAATACTAACACCTAGGCCTCTACCCAGACCAATATCATGCTTTTTGAGGATGATCCAACAAGCCTTTGGGGTGCTTCTGAAACGCAGCACATACTGAGAACAATTGCTAAAGAGAGTATGAACGTAAATGGTAACTATCACACCTTAGAAGACTTGTTTTCAAAAGCAAGTTTTCATTAATGGAGGCGCTACATCCGAATATGTGTATGAATATAGCATGGTCAACCTGGACACTCATTGTTGGGAGGGGGGGAAGGGGATCTGGAGGTGGGAGAAGGCACCAAGCACAGTCTAAATGTAGACCATTTTCAATATGTTCTGCTTATAAATAAAAGTAAAGAAAAAAAATCATGGTAACTACAAAAAAATAAAGTATAATTTTTTTTTAAAAAAAAAAAAGCAAGTTTTCTCAGCTTGGGCATTGTTACCATTTGGATCTGTGTAATTCTATTTTTTTTTTTTTTTGTATTGGAGATTGAACTCAACGTCTATAGCACTAAACTGAATCCCCAACCGTTTTTCATTTTATTCTGAGACAGGGTTTTACTAAATTGCCGAGACTGTCCTCAAACTGTCCGTCCTCCTGCCTCAGCCTCCTGGGTCGGTGGACTAACAGGCGTGCGTCACCTCACCAAGCTGAGTTGGATAATTCTTTCCTGGGAAGGGCTACCCTGTGCTTTTAGGATGTTTAGCTGTGCCCTTGGCCTCAACCCTTTGGATGCCAGTAAGATGTCTCCCCTGCTCTACACTGGAACAAGCAAAAATATCCCTAGACATTGCATGCTCCTGGGGAAGGGTTGTGTAGTCCCAAGTTCTGTGTCAACCCTTGCTAGTAAGCGATCGTGTGCACATTATAACACCTCCTGGCTCTTCAATTTCTTCTTCTGAAAATGAGGGTGAAATGCACTCCCCTCACAGCTGTGTGGGAAGATTAAGTTACATGATACAGCAACATGTTTAGAACAGGGCCTGAACAGTCCAGTTAGTGCAAAATAAACGTCAGCGCGGCAACCCAGGCACAACCCAGAAGTTCGCCCAGGCCACTGTTTCCTTCAGCAGTACTTTTTTGCTATTTCTTTCAAAATTTCCCTAATCTTCCAAGCCAGAAGTTTAGCCAGCTTATTTTGATTTACTATCTATTCAGTTTTCTTAAGAAGTACTCTACCAGCCATCTCCAAACATGGGTGATCAGAGGGATCGCCTGTGGTACTTATGGAACTTTTATTTTTATTAATTTATTGATTTGTGTGTGTGTGTGTGTGTGTGTGTGTGTGTGGTGCTGGAGATTGAGCCCAGGGGTATTCTACCACTGACCTACACCCAGCCTGATTTTATATATATATAATTCATTTTGAAACAAGGTCTCATTAAGTTGCAAAGGGCCTCACTAAGTAGCTGAGGCTGGGTGTGAACCTGGATCATCCTGTTTCAGCCTCCCAAGTACTTAACTGGGATTACAAGCGTGTGCCACCACATCTGGGTCTTGTAGAACTTTTAGACCCATGATCCTAGCCCAGAACTTCTGAGTACTGAGATGTGCATTTTTAACAATAGGCCAGGTGATCATTGGCATTGTATGACGGGCGTGGTGGCGCACACTTGTAATCCCCGCGCTTGGGAGGCAGAGACAGGAGGATCACGCAGGTTCGAAGCCAGCCTCTCTGGCTTAAGAGACCCTGTTTCCAAATTAAAAAAAAAAAAATTGGTCTGGAAGTGTAGCCCGGAGGTAGAAGGGCTTCCAGGAACCCCAGTACCACCAAAAAAAAAAAAAAAAAAAAAAAAAAGGCATTGTAGTGAATCCAATCTCTCAAATACGCCAGCTTTCAAGTCAAATCAAACCACCTCCCAAATCTTTCCCTTTACCAAGCTCCGTGACCTGGGCAAGGAATTGAACTTCTCAGAGTCCCAGTTTCCTCGGGAGTAAAGTAGGATAATAACTTTTATTATTTCGTAAGGTTGAGGATGAAGGGGGGGAATTATGAAATGCATCTCCCAATACCTGGACCAAAGTAAATACCCATTCAATATAAGGCGATAAACCCTGAGTGTGTGTGTGTGTGTGTGTGTGTGTGTGTGTGTGTGTGTGTGTGAAAACAGCAAAAACAGTAGTTACCTGCTCTGTTAGAGCGCGTCCTTTGGCCAGTCTCTGTCTCTCTGTGGGCATCGCCCAGGTGATCACAATGGGATCCTACTGCTTCTACTTCTCATAATGACTGGCATAACCTGAAGCTTAGGGAGGAGACAGAATTTGTCCAAATAGTCATTGGGCCACGAGGATCACGTTCAGACCTTAGTTTTTCTTTCTTTTCTTCCTTCCTTCCTCCATCTTTCCCTCCTTCCCTCCTTCTCTCCTTCTTCCTCTTTCTCTTCCTTCCTTAATACTGGGAATTGAACCCAGAGGCATTCTACCTCTGAGCTACCCCTCCAGCCCCTGGGTTCAATCCCTAGGAACACACACACACACACACACAAACACACACACACACACACACACACAAATTTTAACAATGGGGCACCAGCCTCACACTATGGAAGAGACTATAAGCTTTGGGAGAGCAATTGCTGATTAGTGAAATCAAGTACACAGAGTGCTGGAAGAACACCAGGAAGAAATTCACACCCAAAGGGCTTCCGTGCCCGTCTTGGCGTTTTCAGTCTTAGCAAGAAGCCTGCCAAGCGGGTGTCCCCAGCAGTTTTTCCCCTCGACATCTAACCCAATTCTCAACCCCGCCACGCCCTACGTAATGTTTGGGCACCTCTGCCCGACTTCAGCAAGAATCTTTTTAGGTCAATTTCGCTAGCATTCTCCCTTCCCCCAGAGGATTTCTCCTAGCAAATTTCTCCCAGGGCCCTCCTGCTTTCTTTTTGGTTATAAATCCTTGCTTTTCCGTGCTGGATTCAGACCTGAACCCTATTTCTCTCCCCCACTGTGAGATTCCTATTCTGGCAGCCCTGCTATATACCCACCGCAATGGTCCCATTTGAAAAAAGTCTCTCGTCATTACTGCTTTTTAACAAGTGCCAGAATAAAGATATTTTTTTTCTCTCTAACACCATCCAGCCAGCCAGGTAAGGAAGGAGCTGATTGGAAGCCGCCTTGCCTGCGGGTCTGGAGTCATGAGCCGCTCAGCAAAGGCTCTGCGCTAGTGGGCTTACATTCTAGTTGCAGGGTTATGGATTTGGGTTCATGCTATCTAGGTAGAGTAGGAGTTTGCTGAGCAAGTAAGGGAAGAAAGTTTGGTAAATCATGCCATTTTTCTGACTTCCTTTTAAAAATATCTAATATACAGTTTATATTCATATTTCTCTAGTTGTCCAGTAAAGCCTTAAATCACTTCATACTAAAAAAGTTTGTAGCAGGGCATGGCGGCTCACGCTTGTAATCCCAGTAATTGGAGGCTGAGACAGGAAGATCCAGGTTCATGGGCAGCCTCAGCTACTTAGTGAGGCCCTCCGCAACTCAGTGAGACCCGGTTTCAAAATAAAAAATAAAGCTGGGCGTGGTGGTGCACACTTGTAATCCCAGCATTCGGGAGGCTGAGACCCGAGGATCATGGTTCACGGACAGCCTCAGCTACTTAGTGAGGCCCTCTGCAACTCAGTGAGACCCGATTTCAAAATAAAGAATAAAAAAATAGGGTAGGGGGTGTAGCTCAGAGGTCATATGACCCTGGGTTTTATCCCCAGACCCGCAAAAAAAATAAAAAATAAAAAATAAAAAAATAAAAGCTGGGCGTAGCCGGGCGTGGTGGCGCACGCTTGTAATCCCCGCGCTTGGGAGGCAGAGACAGTAGGATCGCACAGGTTCAAAGCCAGCCGCGCGCATTGGCTTAGGAGACCCTGTTTCCAAATATAAAAATGTAAAAATAGGTCTGGGAGTGTAGCCCGGAGGTAGAAGGGCTTCCAGGAACCCCAGTACCACCAAAAAAAAAAAAAAAAAGAAAAAAGAAAAAAAAGCTGGGCGTGGTGGCGCACGCTTGTAATCCCCATGCTTGGGAGGCTGAGACAAGAGGATTGAGCAGGTTCGAAGCCAGCCTCAGCTGATAAAATAGGTCTGGAAGTGTAAAGTGTAGCCCGGGGGTAGAAGGCCCCGGGGTTCCATCCCCAGTACCACCAAAAAAAAAAAAAAAAAGAATAAAAATTTGGGCTGGGGGTGTAGCTCAGAGGTAGAATGCCCCTGGACTCCATCCCCAGTATCACACACACAAAAAAATTGTGAAGTTCTTAATCTTTAATTGATATAACAACTTACACATTTATGGGGTACAGTGTGATAATTTGATATGTTCACAATGTGTTATGATAAAATCAGGGTAATTATTTATTTATTTATTTATTTATTTATTTATTTATTTATTGGGTGTGAGGATGGAACCCAGGGGTATTCGACCTATGAACTACACCCCCTGCCCTATTTTTTATTCTTTATTTTGAAACAGAGTCTCACTAAGTTGCAGAGAGCCTCACTAAGTAGCTGAGGCTGTCCCCAAATAGCAATCCTCTGGTCTCAGCCTCCCAAATGCTGGGATCACAAGTATGCGCCACCACGCCCGGCTTCAAATAAGAGTAATGAGAGATCCCATCTTTTTAATTTTTTTTTTTTACAGTACTGGTGGCTCAACCCAAAGACATTCTGTCACCAAGCTACACCCCCAGTCCTATTTATTTATTTACTTACTTACTTACTTAATTATTTTGCAGGGGCATTCTACCTCCTAGCTACAACCACAGCCCTATTTCTTTCTTTCTTTCTTTTTTTTTTTTTTTTTTTTTTTTTTGGTGGTACTGGGGTTCCTGGAAGCCCTTCTACCTCCGCGCTACACTCCCAGACCTATTTTTACATTTTTATTTGGAAACAGGGTCTCCTAAGCCAGCACACGCAGCTGGCTTCAAACCTGCGCGATCCTCCTGTCTCCGCCTCCCAAGCGCGGGGATTACAAGCGTGCGCCACCACGCCCGGCTCCCCAGTCCTATTTTATTTAATTTAATCAATTAATTTATTTATTGGTGGTACTGGGGGTGGAACCCAGAGGCTTTCTACCTCCAGGCTAGACTCCAGACCTTTTTTATATTTTATTTAGAAACAGGGTCTCACTAAGTTGCTGAAAGCCTCACTAATAGCTGAGGCTGGCTTCGAACCTATGCGATCCTCCTGTCTCTGCCTCCCAAGCGCGGGGATTACAAGCGTGCCCACCACACCCGGCTCCCAGTCCTATTTTAATCCTTTTTTTTGAAACAAGGTCTCACTAAGTTGCAGAGTCCTCACTAAGTTTCTGAGGCTGGCTGTGAACCTGCGAACCTGCGATCCTCCCGTCTCAGCCTCCTAAGGACTGGGATTGCAAGCATGCGCCACCACACCCGGCATCTCCTTAGATATTTACCATTTCTTTGTATTGGGAGCCTTTGGACTCTTCTACTTCTTTATAAAAAATATAATAAATCCTAAACTGTAGCCATCCTAGAGTGCTGAATGCTAGAACTCGTATTTTCTGCAGCTGTGCCTCGCCGCTGGCCAGCAGATGTGCCTGTTATTCCCACCAGATGAGTCAAGGGAGATGGGCGCATTCATTTATTTGAGTAGACAAGTGTCAACATCATTTGGAGGAAAGGCACCCAGCCCATTGCCTACCCTGCAATACCGTGATTAAGCCTCAGGAGCCAGCCCTGCTTCTCAGCATATGTCCTCAGCTAATCCCTACCACTGGTGCTCCCACTCCAGCCCAGACTCCTCCCCGCTCTGCCCATCTTAGAGTGTCTCCCTGGTCTTGCTTGTTAGGGCCAGCTACATTGCCACAAAGTAGAAGCAGCAAATTCTTAGAACCCATCTCCCTTAAGATGGAGGAAGTTACTGCAACAAGAAAGGTCCAATCCCAATCTCTTCACATCTTTATTAGATTTGCGAAATTCTTTGTTTTAGTGTGTGTTGGGGGGGATAGAACCCAGGGGCCTTCTATCTCCAGGCTATATACCCCACCTTATTTTTAAATTATTTTTATTTTGAAACAGAGTCTTGCTAAATTGCTGAGAGCCTCACTAAGTTGCTGAGGCTGTCCTTGAACCTGCAATCCTCCTGTCTCAGCCTCCCAAATACTAGGATTACAAGTGTGTCCCACCACACCGGGCTAGGTTGGTGGAATTCTAAAGGCAAAGGAACTTAGAGGCTGTCTAATGAAACCCGATTTCTTCATTAAAACACACACACACACACACACACAGAGCTTTAGTATCAGGAAAAGTTAAAGTTCAGAAGGCTTCAGAGTTAAAAGCACAAGAGGCACGTTCCTCCAGTTCCCTGAGTGATGGAGGGAAAAAAAAAAAAAAAAAATATATATATATATATATATATATATATATATATATATGTGTGTGTGTGTGTGTGTGTGTGTGTGTGTGTGTGTGTGTGTGTGTGTGTGTATGCACACACATATACAATGTATAGTAGTATTGGAAAATAGTGTGCACCCGGAGCTCTGGGGCTATACAGGATGTGGAAAAAGTAAGATAATTGCAGCAGCCATACGTCCAAGTGTTGCAATTCAGGGGCACTTTTTGGATTCTTTGTGGATTCTGTAAGAATTGACAGAGCACAGAATCCAGGTCACTTAAGCAGGAGGAACACTTTTTTTTTTTTTAAACTGGGAATGGAACCCAGAGCTGTTCTACCTCCAAGCTACACCCCCAGCCCTTTTCATTTTTTATCCCTTTTTTTTTTTTTTTTTTTTTTTTGCGTTACTGAGGATGGAACCGGGGAATTCTACATCCGAGCTACACCCCCAGCCCTAGTTTTTATTCTTTATTTTGAAACAAGGTCTCACTGAATTGCAAAGGCCCTCACTAAGTAGCGGAGGCTGACCATGCATGAACTGCGATCCTCCGGACTCAGCCTCCCGAATGCTGGGATGACAAGCGTACCCACCATGCCCGGCTTCATTTTTTATCTTGAAACAAGGTCTCACTAAGTCCCTAAGTCTTTCCTCAAACCAACAGCAGGAAACTCTTGCTTCATACTCAAAGCTTATGCCCCGCCATGTTCTGCTACCGTTGGTCTCTATCCCTGTGGCTCCTGCTGCGTCTGCTATGCTCGATTAATTGTTAAAAAAAAAAAAAGACTGACTCATCTGTCTTCTTTATGGTTTTTGCTAGCTGGGCTTCTCTGGATTATGCTTTCTGCTTACCGTTTCTTTTAGCATCTTCCCGCTGCTGTCTGTCTTCTTCTGTTGAAACTTCAAACTCCCTGAGAGAGTGGGACAAATTTCTTCGGCCACATCTCCTAGAAATGTGCCCGAAGGTTGGCTGTAACTAGGCAGCAGTAGTATGCTTTGATCATGTTACGGTTTTGAGAAACTGTCCCCAGGGATCTCTGTTAGACCCCTGGGAATAACTTCCCAATAAAACCACACACAAAAAAAACCAAAACGGAAAAAAAGAAAAAGCACGGGTTCTTGTCCTGAGCTAAGGGTAAATACACATTAGCCTGGATTCTTGCTGGAGATCTAAAGAAGTTTATTAAAAAGATAGAAATACAGAAGATAGTTACAGCCCCATGCCAGAATGGCATGGGGGTGGTGGTGGTCCAAATGAATGCCCCACCAAAGATACAACACGTTGACCGGACTTTTTATACCCATGACCTCCATCTTGTTTACGTAATTCTGACATAGTAAATGCCCCTGTAAGGTTCCTCCCCCAGCAAGGTGTGGCAAGGTGTCTCCTTTCACAAAGGTCGACCCCTCCCTCCAGCCTAGCTATCCAATTATTATGTCAACCTGTCTTCAGAATGAGGATTGGGAAGTCCTAGTTCCCCTCTCCTATAGACTTGCTAATTACCTTGAGCTAGGTTAATTTACATTGGAATAATTGCCTGCTTCTAGGCAGAAACCAAGTCCTTGCACAGATTTGCCCCTCACCCAATTTTTGGAATATATTAATAATCATAGCTTTCTCAAGTCTTCCTAGGCCATTCCCAATGCTGGTACAGATCAGAAGAAGCCCAGGAGCTGGACGGAACAAAGCATGTCCGATCCCTCTCCAAGGCTGGGTGTGGATTACGCTTGTAATCCCAGTACTTGGGAATCAACATAGAGGATCGCAGGTTTGAGGACAAGATCAGCAAGTAGTGAGACTCTTATCAACCAGCCTAGCAAAACCTGGTTTCCAAACAAAAATAAAATAGGGCTGGGGATGTAGCTCAGAGGTAGAATGCCCCTGCGTTCAATCCCCAGAGCTACTAAAAAACAACAAAACCCCTCTCCAAGCAGATGGTCCTGAAATTTAGAGCGACCAAGGTGGTGCTTGGATCCAGGCATCCGTGCTCCTAGGTCAGTGCTCTTCCCATGATGCCCAAGTCGCCTGGGTCCCCGCTGGTTCTTTGTCTCTCCCGCATCACCTTCCTGTCCTCTAGCTATGTGCTGGGAAGCATTCTTCTGTTTCCACTCTCCCACAGATCCAGGCTGGGCTCTCTTCCAGATCTTGTTATTATTGAAAAGGAGCTGATTAATTGTAACTGAGAAAGACTTACTGTACTTGGCGGGCATTTACATTTTTAATGATGCCTTGAGATGAACAAATTCTCCTCTATCCATCAGCTAGGTTGAATGACTCAGCCAAAGCAACCTAGATCTTTAAGAAGCAACTAATCCCATTTTCAATCCAAAGTCTGCCTCTGTAATCCATGGGGTTTCTTCACCTAGAAAATGTTGGGGATTGACAAGGGCTGTTCTACCTCTGCATTACACCCATAGCTTCTTTTTTCCTTCCTTCCTTCCTTCCTTCCTTCCTTCCTTCCTTCCTTCCTTCTTTTTTTCCCTTTCTTTCTTTCTTTCTTTATTTCTTTATTTCTTTTCTTTTTTTTTTTTTGTACTTGAGATTGAACCTAAGGGTGGTGTTCTACTTCCAAGCCAACCCCTTTACAGTTTTATTTTATTTTTTTTTATTTTGAAACAGGGTCTCACTAAGTTGATGGAATTGGCCTCCAACCTGTGATTCTCTTGTCTCAGCCTCTCAAATACTGGGATTATAGGAAATACTGGGATTATAGGCATATGCCACCATACCCAGCTTAGTCTTGGTAGATTTTATGCATCAAAGAATTATCGAATTATCTCTGTCCTCTAGGCTATACAATTTTTTTTTTTTTTTTTTTTTTTTTTTTGGTGGTACTGGGATTCCTGGAAGCCCTTCTACCTCTGGGCTACACTCCCAGACCTATTTTTTTAATATATTTTTATTTTGAAACAGGGTATCTTAAGCCAGCGTGGCTGGTTTCGAACCTATGCGATCCTCCTGTCTCCGCCTCCCAAGCACAGGGATTACAAGCGTGCACCACCACGCCCGGCCTTAGGCTATACAGTTTTGAGACATATCACAGTCTCTTATCTTTTGTATACTGTTATATCAGTTGTAATGTTGCCTCCTTCATTTCTGATTTTATTTGTTATCTTCTCATTGTTCTTTAGTTCATTAAAAAAATTTTTTTTTTTGTGGTACTGGGAATTGAACCCAGAGTCATTCTACCTCCGAACTACACCTCCAGCCCGATTTTATTTATTTGGGAACAGTGTCTTGCTAGGTTGATAAGAGTCTCACTACTTACTGAGGCTATCCTTGAACCTGTGATGCTCCTGTCTCAACCTCCCAAGTACTGGGATTACAAATTTGTACCACCACACCTTGCTACTGCAACTTTTTGCTTTATGATTACCAGGAAGCTGGAAAAGGCATCTGCTTTACCTGGGTGTGGTGGTGCAGTTGATTGCAGGTTCAAGGCCAATCCCAGCAATTCACTAAGACCCTGTTTCAAAATTAAAAACAGAAAGGGAGCCGGGCATGGTGGCGCACACTTGTCATCCCAGCTTTTGGGAGGCTGAGACAGGAGAATCACGGTTCAAAGACAGCATCAGCTACTTAGTGAGGCCCTCTGCTACTTAGCTGAGGCTGTTCGCCAACAGCAATTCTCCGGTCTCAGCCTCCCAAATGCTGGGATTACAAGGATGCACCACCATGCCCAGCCTAATTTAAAAATTTTAATCAGAAGGGAAAATTCCTAGCCCGGCGTGGTGGCGCACGCTTGTAAGCCCCGAGCTTGGGAGGCGGAGACAGGAGGATGGTGCAGGTTCGAAGCCAGCCATGCTGGTTTAAGAGACCCTGTTTCCAAATAAAAAATATAAAAATAGGTCTAGGAGTGTAGCCTGGAGGTAGAAGAGCTTCCAGGAACCCCAGTACCACCAATAAATAAATAAATAAATAAAAATAATAAAAAATAAAAATAATAGAAGGAAAAATTCCTTCTTTAAAAAATTATTTTTCCTTGAGTCAAATGATACAGGCAACATGCCACAAAACTAGTCATCCAAAGAAATTAAGGAATTTTGTAGTGGGAACGCCAGGCATAAGTGTGGGGTGGTGCACTGGGGAGTCGGCAATTATGTTACCTAAACTTTTCTTGCTTCAATGATTCTGGATTCAATTTTTTCTTGCTAATGAAATTGCTTTTCTCTCCACCTGTCGGAAGCTATAAATGTTTCCCTGGCCATTTGCAGAGGCTGAAAAAAATGGTTCAAGAGAGGGCGCGGGGTACTCATTTACTGAAAAGATCTGCAACAACCTTTGGTTGTTAGATAGTTTTGCTATCGGCTGAAGAGGCAAAGTAGAAAGACACAGGCCTGGTTCCAGTCCTCTCTCTTCCTGAGGCTAGTCTGTGAACACAGGCAGGTTATAACAATCTCTGTTAAAAGGCCGGATGTGATGGCGCATGCTTGTAATGCCAGTGCTTGGGAGGTTGAGACAGGAGAATCACAGGTTCAAGGACAACCTCAGCAAATAGTGAGACTCATCAACCTAGTGAGACTCTGTTTCCAAATAAATAAAACCAGGCTGGGGGTGTAGTGCGAAGGTAAAATGCCTCCGAGTTCAATCCCAGTAACACACACACACACACACACACACACACACACACACAGAGTCTTCTGTAAAATTCGACTTGCTCATATGTAAAATGAGGAAAATGATCCCAGTTTTACTCCTGCACGTTTATTGTCTGGATCAAATGAGATGAGAGATATAAAGGGCTCCGTGTGTGGTCGACAGTAGACGGTCAATGCATGGTCACTAGTGTTACTTTAATTGTAAGGTTCCAAACCCTGTCCTGGCCCTCGTTATAAACGAAGTCAAGAAGAGGAAAAAACAGAGATATGGAGGTGAATTTAAAAAAAAAGATTGCTGTTGTGAAAAGCTTATAAAAGAAGGAAGACCAAGTAGTAACTTTCAAGCAGTAACTCGAAGAGTAGCAAGGTAAAAGGTTTATTGGTTCCTGTGCATATTTCCTCCTCCTCCTCCTCCTCCTCCTTCTCCTTATTCTCCTCCTCCTCCTCCTCCTCCTCCCCTTCTTCTTCTTTCTTCCTCCTCTTCTTCCTCCTCCTCCTCCTCCTCCTCCTCCTCCTCCTCCTCCTCCTCCTCCTCCTCTTCTTCTTCTTCTTCTTCTTCTTCTTCTTCTTCTTCCTTCTTCTTCTTCTTTCTCTCTCTCTCTCTCTCTCTCTCTCTCTCTCTCTCTCTCTCTCTCTTTCCCTCCCTCCCTCCCTCCCTCCCTCCCTCCCTCCCTCCAAGCTATATCCTCAGCCCTTTTTCTTTTGAAGGATCTTTCTAAGTTGCTGAGGCCAGAGGATCGCAAACCTGTGATCCTCCTGGCTCAGCCTCCCGAGTGCTGGGATTGATTACAGGTATGTACTGTCATGCCTGCTTGTGCATGTTCCTCAATGTATATAAGGATGAAGACATCTGGACCTCCTAAGTAGGAGGAAAACTTGAGATGCAAGGGAGGAAGGAAGGGACAATTTTAGAGGAGGCAGGAGCGGTGGACTCAAGATCAGAAGAGGAAGTCTCAGCCTTGGCGAGAAAGACCTGTGCTTCAGCCAGGGACAGAAGAGAGAAATAAGAGGAAGGGGAAGAGAGAGGACGACTTTGACTGGCAAAGAAGGCAGTGGAGGAGGCGGACATTGTAGAATCACAGACATCAAGTCGGGCGTGGTGGCGCACACTTGTAATCCCAGGGGGATCAGGGTCGGAGGGCAGTCTCAGTAAGTGGTGAGACGCTCCTCTGCCTATTGAGACCCTGTTTCAAAATGAAAAGAAGTCGGGCGTGGTGGGCACGCTTGCAATCCCCATGCTCGGGAGGTGGAGACAGGAGGGTCGCGCAGGTTCAAAGCCAGCCTCAGCTACTTAGTGAGGCTCTCGGCAACTTAGTGAGACCCTGTTTCCATATAAAATATAAAATGGATTTGGGAGTGTAGCCCAGAGGTAGAAGGCCCCTGGAATTCATCCCCAGAACCACAAATAAATAAATAAACAAATAAAAAACAAAATAAAAAGAGGTGGGAGTGGGGAATGGGGTTGGAATTGGGGATGGTGATGTGTACATAAAAATAAAATGGATGTGGGAGTGTAGCCCAGAGGTAGAAGCCCCTGGATTCCATCCCCAGAACCACAAATAAATACATAAATAAAAACAAAATAAAAAGAGGTGGAAATGGGGAGGACATGGGGTTGAAATTGGGGACGGTGATGTGTGCCTGTCTGCCTCTACCATCTTACTACAGTGCACCAATAAAAAATTAAAAGAAAAAAAGAAAAAGAAGTAAGAAGATAAAGCATGTTTGCCACTGAGCGACTCCAGGTGGCGTGTAGCTCTGTTCATGAGGGCGGGACTTCTGTGCGGATACGGGATGTTCTCAGGGGAAGAACTTCAGAGTTTCCGGTGAAAAGGCAATGTCGCCCTTGCCTCTAGGCCTTCGCTGGGTTTGCTTGCTTGACTCAGAAACCCAACCCGTTCCTTCCATGTTAGGCTTCCCCCTATTCAGAGGACAACCTGTTGAGCCTTCTCCAAACCTCAGCCCTTGACGATGACCATTTTCTCCTACACCCATAGAGCTGGGGCTACGCATCTTCATGGTCAATGACTCATCTCTCTGTACCCTTTCATATACAACATCTCATCTATCTGATTTTTTTCCCCTTTGATTCTGGGGATTGACCCGAGGGGCATTCTACCTCTGAGTTATTCCCAGACCAATTTGTGTGTGTGTGTGTGCGCACACGTGTGTGTGTGTGTGTGTGTGTGTGTGTGTGTGTGTGTTACTGGGGATTGACCCCAGGGACATTCTACCTTCCAGCTACATCCCCAGCCCTATTTTATTTATTTATTTATTTATTTATTTATTTATTTATTTTTGCGTGTCTGGGGATGGAACCCAGGGGCATTTGATCTCCAAGCTACACTCCCTGCCCTATTTTTTATTCTTTATTTTGAAACCAGGTCTCACTGAGTTGCAGAGGGCCTCACTAAGTAGCTGAGGCTGTCCGTGAACCGCGATCCTCCCGTCTCAGCCTCCCGAATGCTGGGATTACAAGCGTGCGCTACCACGCCCGGCTCCTATTTTATTTTTATTCTAAAACAGGGTCTCACTAGATTGATGAATCTCACTACTTGCTGAGGCTGTCCTCCAACCTGTGACCCTCCTGTCTCAGCCTCCCAAGGACTAAGATTACAGGCATGCGCCATCATGCCTGGCTAAAATTTTCATATTTCTATACCCTTTCTTAGTCCTTAGATTTTATTCATCAAAATCTACTGGACAAGACCCCAACTAGAGGAGGTACCCCGTATCATTTTGGCACCCCAGATGGGACAACGAAAAGATGGACTCATGAAGAAGTATTTGGCTCCAGGAGGATTACAGATGTCCTCCCCAGCACCAGGCCTTATCTATCTGTTTGTTGTTGTTTGTTTGTTTTGTTTTGTTTTTGGTACTGGGGATTGAACCCAGAGGCATTCTATCTCCAAGACAAACACCTAGCTCTATTTTATTTCTTATTTAGCAACAGGATCTGGCTAAATTGCTGAGACCGGTTTTGAACCTGCAATTCTCCAGTCTCAGTCTCCCAAGTATGGGGATTGTTGGCGGCGTGTGCTACCACGCCCGGCTCTATCTCTCTGTTTTTGATGTAAGCTTCTGGAAGACACACCTAGCCTGGCATTCTGCCTGTCGCTCTGCCTTTTGACAGCACGGGGCCAAAACAAGCCCTTCATAACAGGGCAGATAAAAGGAGTTCCATCAGGTAGAGCAGAGGAGGAAGGCGGAGGAGCCAAAGGCTTGATAATTCCCCAACAGGGCCAGAAACTGCAGGATTCTTCCCCCCTCCCAGGTGTCTGCTTGGAGACTCCCTCCTTAAAACATTTCTTCTTCCACCGCCCCCTTCCAATGACTACATTCCTCTTAACTAGGAGAACATTTCCCACCGGACCCAATCAATATTCTAGAACTTCCGTGGTGGAAAGGATAACAACTTAGTCTGTATGTTTGGACATTTCAAGCTCCTTCCTTTGTACCATTCTGCACAACGAGGGAGCTTGAAATGTCAAAACAGATACGGAGAAGTGAGGAGCATCTCCAGAGTCCACAGCTGGTCATTGCCAAAGCCAATCAGAACCCAGGACTCCCGGCTGTTACATTTTTTATATCGTGTGTGTGTGTGTGTGTGTGTGTGTGTGTGTGTGTGTGTGTGTGTATTGGGGATTAAACTCAGTGGTATTCTACCTCTGAGATTCATCCCCAGCCTATTTTATTTTTATTTTGAAACATAGTCTCACTAAGTTGCAGAGGGCCTCACTAAGTTGTTGGGGCTGGCCTGGAACCTGTGATTCTCCTGCCTCAGTCTCCCAAGTATTGGGATTAAAAGCATGTTCCACCATGCCCGGCACAGTACATCAATTCTGAGAAAGCATTTTCCCTTTTATTCTAATGTGTCTGAAGACGTTTAAAAGTTTTCAGCCAGCCGGGCGTGGTGGTGCACACTTGTAATCCTCTCTCTTGGCAGGCTGAGACAGGAGGATCGCGCAGGTTCAAAGCCAGCCACGCTGGCTTAAGAGACCCTGTTTCCAAAAATAAAAAAGTATAGAATAGGTCTGGGAGTGTAGCCCGGACGTAGAAGGGCTTCCAGGAACCCCAGTACCACACACACAAAAAAAGTTTTCAGCCAATGTTTCTTCTGTAATAAGAGTAGCTTATAAGAGTTTATCATCCCCCCAAAAAAAAAAAATTCCAGAAAGGAAGTTGATTTATTGGGTACATACAAAAGGATAAGCCCTTTGCTGAAAGATTTTTACCACTTTTGTCTTCTTTATTCCTTGTTTCACCATTTTGAGTTAGTTTTTAGCTGCTTTACAAGTTAAGAAACTCAAAAAGATTCAGATACTTGCTCAAACTTACCCAGCTAATAAGTAGTAAAATGGATATCTGACCCAATATCTGCTGAGTTCTACAATCCACTCTCTTTTGACTAATAAATCTCCTATCTTTTATCAAGGGCAGGGAGGAATGAACATGATTTATTTTTCTCATGAACCTTTCTATTAAATGAGAAGTAATTAAAGGCTATCTGTGGGAAAAGCTTATGGCAAAATGAAGGAATTTAGGTGTAGACTCTTTTTTTTTTTTTTTTGGACCTGGGTATGGAACCCAAGGGCCTCTACCTCCGGGCTACACTCCCGACCTACTGTATACCTTATTTGGAAACAGGGTCTCACTAAGTTGCTGAGAGCCTCACTAAGTAGCTGAGGCTGGCTTCGAAACTGCACGATCCTCCTGTCTCAGCCTCCCAAGAGCTGGGGTTACAAGCGTGCGCCGCTAGCCCGGCTTAGGTGTGGATTCTTGTGCACATGGGTAGTTCCAGATGAGCGTCTTTTTTTCACAATGCTGTACCAGTTACACATTGTTTTCTCAGAAAAAAAGAAATGATTCAATCACCTTACTGCTCTTGGGGGTGAGACAGAGGTGTCATACCTTCTGATAGGAATTGGTTGTCTCATTTTACAAATCATTCCTTGGGTAGCATCCGCAGAAAGAAGGAAGCTCCTGGAACAATGCCTGCTGTGCAATTCTATCCCCATTTGATCTCATCCAAGGGTCTGTCTTGGTAGCACGTCGTCATGGAGACCCCATCCAACTCATGTTCGTGCACTCCATCTTGCAATCTGTTGCTGAATGGCTGGGCTCCTTCTTAGGCCAAAGAACAGCAGGTTCTTAAATGAGTTCTTTTAAGGAAACAGAGCTCTGGACAAATTGTTTAATCTAAGTGGAAGACATAGCACTTTAGGGATACACAAGATTAAACCTGTTGTGGTTTATATAACACGACTCAGAACGTTTAAACTCAGGCCCGGACAAAGAAAAAACACTTGATGCGTTAACTATTCCACCACTTGTCAAACTTCCCGCGTTTCTTTCACTCACTCAACAAATCTTTATTGAGCTAGTCAGCTATCTCAAATCTTGACTATGAAGACATGAAGATGATTAAGATGTAAACTCTGAGCTGGGCACGGTGGCGCAGGTCTGGAATTCCAGCTACTTGGGAGGCTAAGGTAGGAGGATCGCAAGTTTGAGGGCAACTTTGTGAGAATTTGTCAAAATAAAAAAATAAACAGGACTAGGGAGTGCAGTTCAGTGGTGAGTGGCACTGGGTTCAATCCCCAGTACTGAGATGGAGTGGGGACAGACGTGGACTTTGCCCTCCAAGTTCTCAAAGTCTGGCCCACAATAGACAGAGGTCAACTTTTTTTTTTTTCCGTGTATATGTGGTACTGAAGATTGAACCTAGTATAGGCATGCACCACCATGACCCTCTGCAAGATGGGATCTTGTGTTTGTAATATGCAACAGTGACCAGCACACAGGAGCTACTCAGATACTTAGTACACGTTGAGGTGAAACAGTCTTGCTGTTGCTGGGTGGAGTTTTCTGTTCTTCCTCCATCTGAAATACTTTACTCCTGCACCTTCCGGGAGCCCACACTTACTCCTGTGGGATTCCTGTCGTTCCTTCAGAGCTGAGCTCAGGACGTTGGTCATCCAGCAGCCCCTTCTCGGAATGTGGACAAATGGTATTTTTATTATGAAAAGTGGACACAGCAGTCCTCCCTCGTCCTCAGGTTTGTTTTCCCTAGTAACCAGCAACATCATAGCTCATCCTCCCTCTGAAGGTCATTAGCCCTGACACTCTGTTCCAATGTCCCCAGCATCTCATTTTACCATGTTAAGGAAAAGAGTCAGCTCACAGTAGCACCAGGAAAAGAAGGCTGAGCCCCACACAATTAGGATTTATTTATTTTATTTAATTATTGTGGTACTGGGGATTGAACTCAGGGGCTTTCTACCGCTGAGCTACACTCCAGCCTAATTTTATTTTATTGTTTTGTGATCCTGGGGATGGAAGCCAGGGTCCTCCTACCTCCAGGCTACACTCGCAGACTATTTTATATTTTATTTGGAAACAATGTCTCACTAGTTGCTGAGATCCTCACTAAGTAGCTGAGGCTGGCTTTGAACCTTCACGATCCTCCTGTCTCAGCTTCCCAAATACTGGGATCACAAGCATGCGCCACCACACCTGGCCCAATTTTATTTTTTATTTGGAAATGGGGTCCTGCTAAGTTTCTGAGGCTGACCTCCCACCTGCGATTCTCCTGTCTCAGCCTCTCAAACACTGAGATTCCAAGTGTGGGCTACCACCCCTGGCTTGTGATAAGGTGTTTAGAGAGATAATGTGCATATAACTTTTATTAACTGTCTTATTGCAATTGTTCTGGTATTAATTATTATCATCAATCTCTTATCATGCCTTTTATAACCCTTTATTATTCTTCTTAGTGGCAGATGGTTGAAAGAATCAATGATAAAGAAGATAATTGACCATGTATGTTTGTTTTGAAGTCAATGGGGTCAAAGAAAGCCACAGTGAGCCTTGTCAAGCTCCCAGAGAGGTGCGGACCCACTGGCTGAAGAGGTCATTTCAACCCAGTGCCATGTGTCATGCGCAACACAGCCAGGGGAAGCCTTTGGTGCAGAGGATGACAACCCCATTACACCATGAGATACACAGCGGCGGTGGTGGCCCTCAGGAGACTCTGGCTCCCCCAGGTAAGACATAGTCAGGGATGCCAGGCTCTCTCTCACCTTCAGAAGTGCAGCAGATGCCAGCCATCCAAGAGAATGCTCTAGTTGGTCTTACTCCAGAAGAAGAGAGCTAGCTACCTCTCATGTACTTACCCACATTCCACCAGGAAGTTGGAATTTTCTTTTTCTCTCCTCCTCCTCCTCCTCCTCCTCCTCCTCCTCCTCCTCCTCCTCCTCCTCCTCCTCCTCCTCCTCCTCCTCCTCCTTCTTCTTCTTCTTCTTCTTCTTCTTCTTCTTCTTCTTCTTCTTCTTCTTCTTTTAGCACTGGGGATTCGGGGTTGAACCCAGGACCTCTAGCTCTGAGCTAAACCTCAGTCCTACTTTTTATTTTTATTTATTTCTTTTCTGTGGTTCTGGAGGTGGAACCCAGGGACATTCGACCACTGAGTTACACTCCCTGCCCTGTTTTTTACTCTTTATTTTGAAACAGAGTCTAAGTTGCAGAGGGTCTCACTAAATAGCTGAGGCTGTTCGCTAACCGCTAACTGCAATCCTCCTATCTCAGCCTCCCAAATGCTGGGATTACAAGCATGCACCACCACACCCAGATCTATTTTTTAGTCTTTATTTTGGAACAGGGTCTCATTAAGTTGCAGAGAGCCTCACTAAGTAGCTGAGGCTGTCAGCCTCAAATGCTAGGATACGAGCGTGTGCCACCACACCAGGCTAGCCATGCTTTTGTTTTGTTTTGTTTGCGGTACTGGGAATGGAACCCAGGAGCATTCTACCTCTGAGCTACATTCCCAACCCTATTTTTTATTCTTTATTTTGAAACGAGGTCTCACTGAGTTGCAAAGGGCCTAAGTAGTTGAGGCTATCCGTGAACCATAATCCTCCTTCCTGTCTCAGCCTCCCAAATGCTGAAATTACAAGCCTGCGCCACCACACCTGGTTTAGCTACGCATTTTTACTCCTGTTTCCGAAAAAACAAAAAGGCCCCTGCTGCACAAATAATTTCGAGTTATCTTACAAAAAAAAAAAAAAAAGAATAATATCGCCAGGTGTGGTGGTACACCCTTGTAATCCCCGTGCTTGGGAGGCGGAGACAGGAGGATCGGGCTGGCTTAAGAGACCCTGTTTCCAAATTAAAAACGTATAAAAATAGGCCTGGGAGTAGAAGGGTTTCCAGGAACCCCTGTACCACCAAAGAAGAAGAAGAAGGAGGAGGAGGAGGAGGAGGAGGAGGAGGAGGAGGAGGAGGGGAGGAGGAGGAGGAGGAGGAGGAGGAGGAGGAGGAGGAGGAGGAGGAGGAGGAGGAGGAGGAGAAGAAGGAGGAGGAGAAGGAGAAGGAGAAGGAGGAGAAGGAGGAGGAGAAGGAGAAGGAGAAGGAGAAGGAGAAGGAGAAGGAGAAGGAGAAGGAGAAGGAGAAGGAGAAGGAGAAGGAGAAGGAGAAGGAGAAGGAGAAGGAGAAGGAGAAGGAGAAGGAGAAGGAGAAGAAAAGTTGGGTAAGGAGTGGGCATGATTCCCGGGCCCTCCCCAGCCCTGGACCAGCCACAAGCCAACGCAGTTCCTGCAGCGAGCGCCAGGGGGCGCGGGCCCCCTCCTCGCGGCGCTGGACCGCCTTTCCCGTTCCGAGCGCACAAAGAGCCGGCCTCCTCCCGGGTGACATCACAAAGGGCTGGTCCTCCGCCCTCCGGCGCCACCACGTGTGTCCCCGAGCCCCGCGGCCGCGCTCAGTCCCTCGCCGGCCGGTCTGGGCAGCGCAGGGCGCCGGCGGCGGCGGGCAGCTTCGCTATGGGGAGCGGGCGCTCGGCTCCCCGGCGGCCAGCGCTCCCCCCCGCGTCCCCGCAGCGGCTGTCCGAGCAGAGCCAGGGCCGGCGCCCGCTGCGGCCGCGGCTGCAGCTCCCCGCGCGGCCGCGGGGCAGGTGCTGCTGAGCGCCCGCGGACCCCCGCCGCCTCCCCGGCCGCCGCCCGCCATGGGCTGCTGGAGGTAGATGGGCTCCGGGCCCGGGAGGCAGCTGCAGCCGCCGCCGAGCCCCGCCGCGGTGGCCCCGGGCTCAGCCATGGGGACCCGGGCGCGCGGCGGCGCCGCCCTCGCCTGCCGCAGCCGCGTGGCCCGCAGCGCCCCGGCCGCGACGATCGCGGGCCCCCTGCTGCTGCTGGTGAGCTGGGGGCGCGCGGTCCGGGGGAGGGCGGGGGGGAGCGCTGGGCCGTGGGGGGCGCCGGGGCTCGGGAGGCGGAGGACGGTTTTCCCCGCGGTCCGGCGCTAGAGGGGGCCGCCCGGCTCCTGCGCATTTCAGGGCTGCCCCCCTCCTGGGCTGGCTGCGCACCCCCGGGCCACCCCCGGCGCGGCCCCGAGGCGGGGGCTGCAGGGGGCCCGCGGCCGCCGCTTTGTGCGGGCTGCAGCGTCATGCGGCGATGCTACCGCAGTGGTGGGGACCGGTGCGCGGCTGCCACCGAGCCCGCCCGGCGCTGCTGCCGCCGCCTCTGCAGCGCCACCGTCCCTGTAGCACTTGGCTCGGGTGGGTCTCAGTTTATGCACGCAAGAAAAAAAAAAAATAGAGAAAAAATCCTTCGATCCACTCGCAGGCTCCTCCAAAACCCCCCCCCCCGGCGCGGAGCCAGACAGCGCGGCGGCCCCGAAGGGGGGAGGGGGAGAGAAGGCTACCTAATGGATAGGAATTTTCGTCCCCCTTTCCCATTTCTCCTTTACCTGCGGTCAGGCAGGTGAGTTTGCAGGGCCACGCAGGCGCCTCCAGCGCCCGCCCTGCATCCGCACCGGGGCGTGCCCTGCGTAGGGTCCCCCATCATTTTAATGTCCAAAGCCTGGAGCCATCCTGGACCCAAAACTTAACCCCAACTTCCCCCAAGTCTCCTTCCCCTATTTCCAATGTGGGGTGAGGGGATGCGTCACGGGGAAGAGGGTTTGAAACCAAAGCCTTGAGCCCACATAAGTTCCCCGTGCTTATCTTTTATCCCAGCAGGGAGGATGAAGATTGGTAGCTAAAACACAAAAACAAAACAGCCTGTTTTCTGCACAGGGCTGTGAGAGGGAAAGGCAGTCTGGCTGTCTCCTTCCGCCCAAAGGCCGGCCAAAATCTGCTTAGATCCCGGGCGCCGCAGTTGCTATGGCCTGGGAATTCATCCTACAGACACTCTGGTTCCTTGTCTGTGTGTGTATTTTAAGGGGGAGAGAGAAACTAAAGTTTGTTGCTGTGAGCATTTATAATGAGACAAGTCCCAGGCTCCCTGAAGAGACGCTTCTGCCCATTTACAATAATGGCAAAGGCTGGGTTTGTAGCCCTGAACAGTGTGGTACTTGGTAGGCAGGCAGAGTCTCCTGGGCCCTGACTCTGTTGACAGTCTGAAGGTAGAGAGAAGCCCATCGCAGCCTCTGGTGAGCATCCCAAGGTGGTGGTTGGGTCTATCCTCGGGTTACCTTCAGGCCTTAGACCAGAGCCCACCACATTTCCTGGGTGCTTCCAACACATCTCTCATAATTCTCTGCGTAGAATCCACTCACAGCTAAAATCTTAAGTCATTGTGTAATATTTCATCCATTTTTACCTTTAGCCCAAGATAGGCGCTTACAGGAAGGGCTCGGTGTAATCAAGGGTAGGTTTTTTAACTAACCAAGAAAGGGCCCGACTCTTTCTTGAATTGTCAAACTCGGCTTACTCAAAGGTTCTGCAGTGCGTTTGCAACTGAAGACCTGAGAATATAAATTTGGCTTAAAAAAATGTATTTTGTAATGGGGCCTGGAGGCAGTTTCAAAGTGATACCCAAAGCAAGAGTCCTTGTTTTTTTTTCTGCAAACTGTAATAAAAAGGCTAAGGTTCATGGGATGGCAGGAGTGAGCCATATCATCCCTAAGGGTGACTGAGAGGGGGTTCCAGGGTCCTCGAGGACGGTTAGGACTCTCAGTCAGGGTGGGGAAGAAACGTCTCGTTTTGGGCTGTGCTGCGTGCCCCAGTCCTCAAGACAGGCTTTGCTAATGAGTGGACAGTGATCTCATGACATTATTCTAAGGATATTTATCCAGCTGTGATCCCTGGCCATATCAGAATAATAAACTCAGGTAAACTGCAGCTCAGGTAAACAGTGGGGTTCACAGAACATGCGATGGGCTCATATGCATGGCGGGGTACCCAGAACATGGCTGGGGGATGTGGGAGGTTAGTGATATGCTCATAGATTACAGTTAGGTTAAAAAATAATCCCAATAGAGCTGGGCGTGGTGGCACACATTTGTAATCCCAGTACTTGGGAGGCTGAGACAGGAGGATCATGGTTCACGACCAGCCTCAGCTGCTTAGTGAGGCCCTCGGTAGCTCAGTAAGACCCCGTTTCAGAATAAAGAATACAAAAAATAGGTCTGGGGTATAGCTCGGAGGTATAGCCCCTAGGTTCCATCCCCGGTACCACTAAAAAATAAATATATTGTGCAAGCCAGGTATGGGGTGCACGCTTATAATCTCAGTACTTGGGAGGCTGAGACAGGAGGATCGCAGGGTCAGCCCAGTCTCAGCTACTTAGTGAGGCCCTCTGTAACTTAGTGAGACCCACATATACTGTGCATATATATGGATGTATGTTATGTGTGTATGTATTCCTAGAGAGCAGTCATGATGCGCCAGGTGCCTTACATAACACCATCTTGTCTGTTTCTAACATCTGTGTCGAGCAGGTGGTCTTGTCCCCATTCTGTAGGTGAGATAAGTCTCCAGGAACTTCGTGGGTTTCCCTAGGCCACAGGGCTTGCATGCGATGGCGCTGGGCTAGGACTCAAGAGATCACGGTCGCCCTCGCCCGGCACCACGCTGCCTGTTTGACATAAGGAGACGGAACACCCGAGAAGGGTCCCCAGGCCAAGCCGAGATGGCCACTAAGGTGAATTCCATGGGCGCCCTTGGAAGGAGCAGTCTTGCTGCGTGAGTCTCTGTTTATGATGAGCGGAGGCTTCTGTGTGATGTTAGGACGTAAAACATCACCCAGAGGACGAGGTGTGTATTCTAGGACCAATGTCTGGAGACAAGGCAAATAAGCTTTTTAGGTTTGTGCCGGCTTAAGAATGTTCCCGAAGGTCCTGCCCAGTGTGAACCACAGGGTCAGAGATGCTTTCTGCCTTCGGGGAGCTTGCTTTGACAGGTACGGATAGAATGTGTGTGTGTGTGTTGGGGGACAGCCGGGAGCCATAATTGATAAGGACACAGGTTTAATTTTTTTAATTTTTTTTTAATTTTTTTTTTTGGTGGTACTAGAGGTGGAACCCAGAGGCTTTCTACCTCTGGGCTATACTCCCAGACCTATTCTAATTTTTTTATTTGGAAACAGGGTCTCACTAAGTTGCTGAGAGCCTCACTAAGTAGCTGAGGCTGGCTTTGAACCTGCGCGATCCTCCTGACTCAGCCTCCCAAGCGCGGGGTTTACAAGCGTGTGTGCCACCACGCCCGGCTTAGGACACAGGTTTAAAGTGTTGGAAACTATAATTTAAGTGCATTATGATTCCTGAGGATCTTTAAGGTCCTCTCCGGCTGTGTTTGCCTACAGAGTATCAAGTGTGAGTTTGTTACTGTTATTGAGACCAGACAGCTAGCTTATGTTGCCGTCTGACCTTAGCAGGATGGCCTGGGATCTTGGCATTTTAATGTACTAGGCAGCCACGGGGTGGGCCGGTGGGGACTGATACCCAGGATGTGCCACTAAGTCTTCACACATCCTGGGTATCAGTCCCCACCGGGCAAGTTCGTGTGGAACTTAAAATTCAAGCTGATGCTGTGATCAAAAGATTTCCCCTTTTCTGTATACTTTATAATCCTAGAATGTAAAAGCTGAGAAAGAGGCTAAAACTCTACTGATAAAACATCCTATGCTTCTTTTGGTCTCACTATAAGTTGCTGAGGGCCTCACTAAGTAGCTGAGGCTGGCCATGAACCTGTGTGATCCTCCTGTCTCAGACAGCCTCCCAAGTACTGAGATGACAGGCTTGTACCACCATGCCTGGCTTTGTCTGAACTTCCTAAAGGTGTATATTTGCGTCTATTTGATGTTTAGTCCAAAACCAACCCACCAAACAACCTCCAGTGTAAATAAGCTATAAAAGCAAACCAAAACATCAAGGAAAAAAAAAATCTTTACAACGAGATGATTCTATCTTCATTTGAGAGACAAACCCTGAGACTAAACAGAAATAGACCTCCTACCCACCGCCAACATGGCCTATTTTGATCTAGCTAAATTTAGACTGAGTCTTATCAAGTTGAATATGGGGTGTACGCTGAGTGCCATATTTTCTGGGATAGTCTGCAGCCATTGGCCCCCTCCTGGTTGGTCCTTACTGAATCGCAGCATGGCGTGTGCACCTCTGGGTTGGTCCTGGCGGACAGTCCACCTGCTTCCTCTGTTATGGGTCAGAATGTAGAGACTTCACACCTTTAACTCTGCCCTGGACTCCATCCTCCATCCTCCAAGGTGGGAGGTACCTCCTCTTTGGAGGCTCCATAGGTAGGTGGTAAATTGATTTTGTGTTTATAAAGGGCTCAGCCGGCCCTTTATAAAGCAGGTACACTATAAATGGCTTAGGTGAAGTTCATAGCTTTTTTCTTCTTGTGACGGGAAATGGGCAGATGCATCATCCTACTCTTCAGGGGCCAATCCGAATCGAGTTACTGGCTTTCCCCTGTATAAACAGCTCTGTCTTCTTTTTTCCAGTAAGGGCTAATACTCCGCTGCCCTTCCTCCCCCAAGGCAGGCCTGGCAAATTGTGGTGAAGCCAGGTCACCAGCAACTTCTTGGCAAACACAGGTGCTTTTCTTCTGTGACAAGAGGAGCCCGGAGCTTTGGGCAGGTGTCCAGTGATGACTGAGAACACATTGGACTATCAGATGCAGATCAGTCTGTTTGACAGGATGACAGCTGAAGCCGTCATGGGCGTCAGCTTGGTCCCCACAGTTGGCTCCCCTTTGGCTTTAGTGTGTGGGAGGCTTTGTGACCACTGCCGTAGCAGCTGCTCAGCCTTGATTCTTTACGAATTGGGGGGAACCATGAATAAATACTGGTCTTTCCCTTGTGTTTATATTTGTCAAATACCAAAAAATCAACAGGAATCTTAAATTGGGCTGTCTGGTGCCACCTGGCTTTCCCACCGCCTGCCATCTCCGGCCTGAAGCTGTGGAGTAAGCCTTGAGTGGAGGGTCTGGCAGATGCAAGGCAGGGCTCAGGCTATGGCTGAGGGCATCTTCCCTGAGACCAAGGCTGTTGGTTCAAAAGCAGTCGTGATTTTACTGTTTCAAGGGGTGCAGAAGGCGACCAGGGAACGTCTCATGGCAGTGTCCTGACTTTGGAGGTGACAGATGTTTGCAATGGTGGGATTCCCCCCCCCCCCCCCCCCCCCCCCGGTACTGGGGATGGAACCCAGGGGCTTTCTAACTCTGGGCTACACTCCCAAAAACCTATTTTTTATTTTATTTGGAAACAGATTCTCACAAAGTTTTGGAGAGCCTCACTAAGTAGCTGAGGCTGGCTTTGAACCTGCACGATTCTCCTGTCTTGGCCTCCCTAGTACTGGGATGACAAGCGTGCGCCACTATGCCCAGCTTGATGGGAAAGCTCTGCTCGGAGAAACCTCAGGCAGGTGGGGGACTGGGCAGAATGTGGGTGGGTCGTCAAGGTGCCACACTAGGGAGGTGCTTCTCTTCAAAAGAGCTGAAAATTATGCCCAAGGTGGTTTTAAGCAAAAACAAAACCAAGCAGAGAAGCTTTAGTAAGCTCAGTCATGGCGAGACTCATATAATTTTCCATTTTTTCCCTCTGCCACCAGAAGGCTCGGTGGCTCTGTTGCTTGGCACCATGAGCAAATCCGTCTGTTTGGGAAGAAGGAACAGAGCTTAATGGATTTTGGAGAGAGAAGGGGAGAAAGTCTATGAATCCTAGAAGCAAATAAGAGCAGCCGTGGCTTCAGTAGGGCTTCAGCACCCACAGCCCGGAGGGGACAGACAGGAAATGGCTGTTAATGTTAATCATTGATATCGGTGGCACTGGTCCTCATTTACAAGTATTTATTTATCAATGACGCTGCATACCTTCTCCAAGCCATCTCAGCCAGTCACGGGAGTCCCCCAATGGCATTAGCCCAATCTTACAGGTAAGGGAATGAGGCTTGAGAGTTTACAGTCCCGCTGTTGGCCAGGGATGGATGGAAGACTTGAATCTAGGTCAGCCTGGCTTTCCACACACTGTTCTTTCTGCCAAGTCGTGGCAGGGGACGGGGCGCTTTAACTTACCAGAATTTTGTCTCCTGTAAAAGGAATGTTTTTTTTTTTTTTTTTTTTAACCCGAGGGTTGGGCACGCTGCTTTCATGTTACAAGTGGCTCCGCTCCACGATGGTGCTTGGAAGTTAGGCCAAAAGTACCAGTAAGAGAACCTGTGCGTGGACCGGCAGGGGAGGGAGTCGCTGGCAAGCCTTTTGCGATGGTGTGACTGCGGCGGGCCGCGGTGCCATGGCTGGGATGGAAAGCTACCCCGTGCAAAATGCAGTGTTATAAATAGGGGGTGAGTGCTCCGCTTTCCTGCAACTTGGGTCGTTTTGGAAAATATTTGCTTAGTGAGTAAGAGTGTGACGGTGCTTCTGCTTAGCGGTGAGGTTTCGGCTCGCTTGAGGGCCTTTGGGGGTTCTCTTTGTTGCTAGCCAAATTATTGGTACAGGAGAAGGGCACGGGCTTCTCCCCTCTGCTATTATCTTTCCTTTGTTCACTCGGTACTACAGGACTCTTGGAAGCTGGCTGAACGCCATGATTTGAACAACCCCATAAGACTCTGTGTGTGTGGTTTATCACAATCTGGTAGCACCCTCGTAAGCAAGCTTGTGACCGTAGCGCTTTGCCGATTGTAGGGACAGAGTTCACCAGAGAAAGGCACTGGGGGAGAGGGAATTGTTTCATCATTGATGCTGGAGAAGGAGGTTGGCTATCTGGTCTCCCAAAGAATCTCTGTGACAAGACCATTATCTAATTTTACTTTGGATATGGCCATTTCTACTTAAGAAAAATTAGCAGAGGTCGGAGGGTTGCTAAGGAAAATGGCGATAGGTTCCCAGAATAATTTAATTGGTCTTTATCAGACCTTTCTCTGTTTTTATCTAAAAGCCCATGGCTCTTCTTTCTTCTTGGGTTTAAATCTTACCTAGCTGGTTTTCTGTGTGAGTCAGCTTCCTATCACTGTGACAAAATGCCAGAGAAAATCAACCTAAAGAAGAAAAGGTTTCAGAAGTATTGGTTCTTATTCCTTTGGCTCTTAGCTATGAACCTGTGGGGAGGCAGAATCTCATGGTGACCAGGAAGGAGAGAGAGAAAGTTTCCACTGCCTCCCAGTAATAAATACCATTAGTTCTGAAGCTATCAATGGATAAATCGATCAGTGAGGTCAGAGCCTCCATGATCTGGTCGCCTCTCCAAAGCCCCACCTCTGATCAAGCCTTCAACCCATAAGTCTTGGGGCCATTGTAGATCTAAACCATAACACCGGTTCAATAAAAATTACAGAATGGGCAGAGTTTGTGTGTATTGGTCTCCTCATTTGGAATTCTCGGCGACAGTGTTGATTTTCTATTTCAGCCCTCTCAATCAACAGGTGATAGGCTAACCATTTTCATTTCTGGCTCGATGTAGCAATATTGGATGGATCCCAGAAAGATCTTGTTTTAAATTAACTCTTCATTCATTCTAGGTAAGTTTAAGAGTCATCAGAATTTGAGGTACTTTGGTACTTTGAGCTACAACTCAAGAGTACTCGAGTTAGTAAGAAAGAATATTCTTTTTTTTTGGGGGGGGTGGTACTGGGGGTGGAACTCAGGGGTTTTCTACCTCCGGGTTATACTCCCAGACCTATTTTTATATTTTATTTAGAAACAGGGTCTCACTAAGTTGCTGAGAGCCTCACTAAGTAGCTGAAGCTGGCTTCGAACCTGTGCGATCCTCCTGTCTCAGCCTCCCAAGTGCAGGGATTACAAGCGTGCGCCACCACGCCCGGCAGAAAGAATATTCTAAACTCAAGCAGGTTAGCAGTCTGGAAGAACTTAGTGGGCACGAGATTGTCTTATGTTTCCTTCCCCTTCAGTTCTCCTCCATAATAAGAGCTGTACAGTTAAAACGGTGTGTATGTGTTAGCCCATGTTTTGTTTTTCTCTGCGTAGCTATTTTCTGTTCTTTCGCAAAGATATATTTTAGGTTCATTTAATAAACTTTATAAAGCATCTGTTAAACGACAGACATGGGTATATGATCATGAAAGTTTATCTAGGCTCTCACCATTTTGGAGTTTTTTAGAAGGGGTCATGTTTAATAAGAACCAGCCACTGAAGAGCAGAAGGAAGAGAATTCCAGAAGGAGGGAAGGAAGGAGGGCCACTGTGGTTGGTGCGCAGAGGATGGGGACAAAGAAAACTTGGATTGTGGCTGAAGAGAAGGAAGGTGCCACATCATACAGACCTTTGAAGATGTGGAGCCCTTAGTGTCATTCAGTGTTCAGTGAGAAGCAGGGTGACAATATGGCTTGAATTCCATCATTATTAATTTTAACTAAAGTTTTTTTGCTGCTGAGAATAGAACCCAGGGCCTTGAGTGTGCGAGGCTACACTCCCAGCCCTCAATTTTTTTTAAACACTCTGGAGCTCCCTGGAGCGTGGATTAGAGAGGTACAATGTGCAGGCGGGAGCCGGTGGGAATCTCTTACGGTCGTTCTGGGTGTGGATGGGGATTGTGAAGTTTACTGATGGTGAAACAGGAGGGGCAGGTGGCGTTGAAGGAAAGCAATCGTGAAGGCTCCTGAGTGGAGTGGCCTGTGATGGGAAGGACAGTCGAGGGAGGAGGGGCGGGGTTGGGGATCCTGAGGTTTGGGTGCGCGTTGTGTGGGGTTGAGATGCCTGTAATTCACATCAGCCCAGGCCTCTGTGCCTGCCATTTTTAAATAGCTGGTCGGCAATGTGTTGGGCCATGCTGCTATTGGATGCGGGCATTGCTGGTGTTCTACTCCAACAGAGCTGATGAAGCTGTCCCTGTGCGAGCCAAGGGCTCTTTCCCCAAGGTATATTCCTCAAAGTGGAATTGCTGGGTCAAAGGAAATGAATGAATGGTTTTATGTCTTTTGCTGCGTAGTGCCAGATAGTCTTCAGGAAGACAGTTAATTTAGAGTGCCACCAACCACCTATAAATGTGCTTTCTACCCCGAAAACCTGCCAGCATCGGAGTTGATGGCTTGACTCGATGTCTGCGCCTTTAATATAGTAGATATGCCAGGGTCTTTGCGTGTGCAGATTTGAATTCTAGCAGTTCACAGAGATGTCATAAATGTATCCTTATTATGATTGCCTTTGCAATTACATAGGCTTCTGTTTCAACTATTGGGTAGAATTTATATTAATCTCATTTTCATTAATTTTTTTTTTGTTCGTCCTGGGGATTGAACTCAGGCATTCTACATCCAAGCCCTATTTTATTGTTTTTTAATCTTAAAGCAGGATCTCACTAAGTTGTGGAGAGCCTCATGAGGTTGCTGAGGTTGGCCACAAACCTGTAATCCTCCTGTCTCAGCCTCCCAAGTACTGGGATTACAGGTACTACAAGCACCATTGTGTGGTGCTGGGGATTGAACCCATGGGCATTTTACCTTGAAGTTAACACCTCCAACCTTATTTTATTTTTTATTTTTATTGGTCTTGCTAAGTTCTGAGGCTGGCCTTGAACCTGCAATTCTGCTGTCTCAGCCTCCCAAGTACTGGGATTGCAGATGTGTACCACCATGCCTGGCTACTTTAATTCTTTACCCCCCCATACGCCCAGCTCAATATTTTTATCTATTAAATGTCAAATCGGTTGGCTTTTCCAGCCATCGTTGTCATAGATGCAGTGAGGAATCACCCCGTGTGTGTTCTGCTGGGTGTCCACACACATTTTAAGTAAAGGATTGTGTGGGCATTTGAGAAGAGTTGGGACCTTCTAATTTCTTTTTTAGACAGCCATTCTGGAGGGCCTGCTGGAGCTAACGGTAGGTTGATATTAACTGTGCCTTTCCAAGAGAAATTTAGAACAAGGAGCTTTTTCTGAACTTTAGATCAGGGATTGGTACACTTTATCTGTAAAGTGCCCTGTAGTGTACATTTTTGGCTTTGTGGGATGTACGCCATATGTTTTCTGCAGTAATTACCCATTTCTGCCTTCTGTGGAAGAAGCAGCTCTAGGTAATAACCTCAAAGAATGGGAATGGCGTGTCCAATTGAGCTCCCTCTGAACCCTGTCCTTTTGGGGTTTTACGGAGGCTTTACCATGCAGCCATGATTGATTACATCATTAACCATCATCGGCTCCTCTCTCCTCCCAAGGGTTTGGGATGGACGGGCCACTCTCTAATCCTGCCATGGTCTTTCTGGTGACAAGACCCCGTATCGATGCTATCTGGGGACGTCCAGCACACAGAAGACCTTCTTAGCACTGTGACAGTCCCAAGGACTCAGGAGCCTTGTCCCAGAACCAGGGACAGAGAAATATATATTTCGTATCATATGGCAGTATCAGCATTGCAAGCAGCCAGTGCCTCAGGATAAAGTGGGCATCACTCTGCTTTTGTGCTGGAGTCTGCACAGTGCCTGGGAAGGCTGGTTTTGCTTTTCTGAAAATCCTTTCTGAGCAGGAGTAGTGCCCCCATACACACACACACACACACACTGGCCGCCGTCTTCTCTTCCTGTCTTGTATGGGATACCAACTCATTTACCAGAAGGGGCCACAAAAGAGTGCAGCCCGCTCCTGGCATCTCTGTGGAGGCAGAGGAGGGAGCCGGGCCCTCCCTGCGCACACTCTTCTGCTCTGCAGGTCCAGAGAGTTGGGGAGGGAGGTCTCGTCTTCTTCTTAGCCAGTGTTCCCGGAGCTTACCTCCTCCTGGTCTTCTTGTCAGCACATTCTAGCCGTGTCAGTCTCTAACCCGCCAGCTTTGCAAACACTCCCTGATTTTGAGGGAATGGAGGGGCGACCTGAGAGCTGACCAAGTATAATGTAGCTGGGGACTGTTCTGCTTATAATTTGTGGAAGTTTTAAAGTTTTATTCTTGAAGTGTTCCTTTTTTTTTCCTTTCATAGTACTAAGGATTGAATACAGGGCCATTCTTTCTCTGGATTATTTCCAGTACTTAGGAGGCTGAGAAAGAGGGATTGCAGGTTTGAGGCCAGCCTCAGCAATTCAGTGCGGCCCTCAGCAGCTCAGTGAGACCCTATTTCAAAATAAAAAACAAGTGCCGGGCGTGGTGGCGCTCACTTTTAATTTCAGCATTCGGGAGGCTGAGACTGGAGGGTCGCAAAGGTTTGAAGCCAGTCTCACCTACTTAGTAAGCCTCTCAGCAACTTAGTGAGACCCTGTTTCCAAATAAAATAGAAAATAGGTCTGGGAGTGTAGCCTGGAGGTAGAAAGCCTCTGAGTTTCATCCCCAGGAACACACACACACACACACACACACACACGCATGCACGCACGCACACACTCCCTGAGTATTGTCCAGGAGTAGGTGGGCATTGTTAAGCCGACTGTGCGCGCACATCTGGGTGTTTCTTGTCTTCAGCCGGTCCCTGGGCCCCAGAGTACCCGTGAAAAAGCACAGGTGTGATGCCCGTTGCCAGCCCAAGCACGGACCCTGTGGGAGCTTTTGTGTCAGGTCATAAAGGGCTACTTCTCCCTCTTCGGAGTTTGCTGGGTTCTGATGTTTGTTTACTTTTTTTTTTTTTTTTTTGGTGGTACTGGGGTTCCTGGAAGCCCTTCTACCTCCGGGCTACACTCCCAGACCTATTTTTATATTTTTGAAACAGGGTCTCTTAAGCCAGCGCGGCTGGCTCCAAACCTGCGCCATCATCCTGTCTCCGCCTCCCAAGCGCGGGGATTACAGGCGTGCGCCACCACGCCCCGGCGTTTGTTTACTTTTAATCATTCTATAAGTAGCGTGTTCCCATGTCATGTGCTGTTTGGGATGGTACACTGATAATTGTCTCATTTATCTATTAATTATTGTTGGTGAAATAAGCGTCCAGCGTAAATGACAATTTCAAAGTAACTCAGGTTAAAATTTGAAAGGGGTGTAGATAGCTTGGGCGGATAATCTCATTATACTGCTTATAATGGTAAGCACCGAGGTAGTGTAATCTTTATAAAAATGAGAGAGAAATGTCTTAACTCTTCAGTATACTAACTTTTTCATCTTAAGTACTATGCAGGGGATACTTTATGTATTTATTTATTTATTGTGGTGGTACTGGGATTCTTGGAAAACCTTCTACCTCCAGGCTACACTCCCAGACCTATTATATCTATTATATATATATATATATATATATTTTTTTTTTTTTTTTTTTTTTTTGAAACAGGGTCTTTTAAGCCAATGAGGCTGGCTTCGAACCTGCGCGATCCTCCTGTCTCTGCCTCCCAAGCCCGGGGATTACAAGCGTGCGCCACCACGCCCGGCTATTTTTTGTTTTGAAACAGAGTCTCACTAGGTGGATGAGTGTCTCAGTTGGTTGCTGAGCCTGTCTTTGAACTTGGGTCTTCCTGCCTCGACCTCCCAAGTACTGGGATTACAGGCACACACCAATACACCGGCTCTACGGTCTCTTTTGAGTTACCGTGTTGCCATTGTGGAGACTTCTGGGTTCTCACACCTGCTTTTCTATACTTGCTCCTGTACCACCACTCTTTAAGTTACCACTTATAATAATTCACTAGCCACAAACTCGTCTGGTCAGTCATCAAACTGATCAAGTAGACCATGATTTCACTCTTCCAGGGTTGGGATCGCACCAGTGAATAAAATAGACCCGATCCTTGTCCTCACGGAGCTGATGGTCCAGAGGGAAGACACACTAAACAGATAAATGCAAGAAAAAGGGAGTGAAAGGAGATTATGATACCCGTTTTCCATCGGGGAGGGGAGGGGTTCATTTCAGGGGAAGTCCTGTCTGTGCTAATGATTATGTATTCCAAAATAACGGAGAGTTTTGAGCTGGGTATGAAAATATCTGATTTGGAGTGTAAGGGGGAATGGGTGTAGAGAAAGGAAGAGAACTTGGCGCTGATGACGAGGCTCTTAGAGAGCTCAGAGTGTTCCTGTGACATTTCTTTCGACTGCTCAGTGCAGGTGTTGGCAGGCTTTTCTTTACTAGATCTTTTGAGTTTGGGTACCAGATGGTCTCGATTGCAACTCCACAGCTCTTCGGTTGTGACATAAAGCAGCCATGGGTGATGCCTTCACCAATAGCCAGATTCCAGTAACTTGACTATTAGGACAGCGGCATGTTGGATTTAGTGAGGGGTGCTTGAGCTTTTATCGCCATAGAGGAGATTGGGCAAAGAAGGAATTGCAGCCTACGTGGTTGTCTGTGGCCTTGAGCCGCTAACAATCATTATGGAAGGATAAGTATATATACTTATGGGGCCAGCAGTAAATGTTACAAGATAATATGTAATTAAGTACCGATATGATGAGCAGGAACAGGAAATGTGACAAAGAGTTGGTCATCTGCTTGGCATCCTGGGTGTCTAGGAATGGTTTCTTTTCTTTTTCTTTGTGGTACTGGGGATTATTGAACCCAGTGGCATTCTACCTCCAAGCTACATCTCCAGCCTTTTTTATTTTATTATTTTATAATTTTTTATTTTATTATTTATTTTATCGTCTCACTAAATTGCTGACAGCCTCACTAAGTTACTGAAGCTGGCTTCAAACCTGCGATCCTCCTGTCTCAGCCTCCCAAGTACTGGGACTACAGGCATGCACTATCACACCCGGTTTAGGAATGTTTTTTTTTTTTTTTTAATTTTTTATTGGTGCATTGTAGTCATACATCTTAATGGAGTATAAAATGGTAGGGGCATACATGCACAGAAATTTTTTTTTTTTTTTAAGGTACTGGGGATGGAACCCAGGGGCATTCGAACTCCGAACTATACCCCCAGCCCTATTTTTTTTATTCTTTATTTTGAAACAGGATCTCGCTAAGTTGCAGAGGGCCTCACTAAGTAGCTGAGCTGTCCGCAAACCTGTGATCCTCCTGTCTCAGCCTCCCAAGTACCGGGATTACAAGTGTACGCCACCACACCCGGCTCACAGCCATCATTTTAAAGGTTTCACAAAGAAGGTGAAACGTTCTTTCACAAAGAAGGTAAATGAACCACGACACATAGAAAGGTAGAGTTGAACACAACCTACGACAGTCTGCTGATTTTTAAACTGAGTGAAACAAAGTCAAACTGATTTTAGGACAGAAGTTGGACAAGAATATATGTCTTTGGTCCGCTAAATATTTGCCTAAATATTCCTTCTACTCCAGCTTTGGTCCGTCCACAAGCTGGATGTACACACAGGGCTTATTCCTATTAATAGGGAAGAGTGGATGGAGAGAGAAGTTCCAGGATGTGGGTTGTACTGAAGCATCTTTTGATCAGAAGAAAGCAATCCTCAGCGCTAGGGTTGCATCTGTCACTCGGAATGGGAAGAGAAGGGAAGAGAAATTGAGTCGAGAATGGGAAGGGTAGGAGGGAATTCTAGAAGGTAGAATAATGCGTACATTGACGCTTAGGAGGCCGTCTACGTGTTCGTGGTAGGAAGAATCTCTACTGTTAAGGCACGCCCATGCTGTTGAGGACCGACTGTCAGAATGAAGTTGTCTCTATGTTCAACGGAATGATTTCATACATGCAGTATTAGAAGTCAAACAAACCCCATGTACGGCCTGTCCCCTTTTGATACAAACAAACCCAAAGCAACAGCAATAACTAACTTCAAGTAGGCACACGTGTGTTGTGTCTAAATGCTCAGCAAAGGGGCTGGAGAGGTGTCACTAGAATTAAAGGTGGGTAACTCTAGGCTGGGGGTGGGGTTTGAGGAGAGAGGTAAATGTATTACTCTGTATTTTCCAACTGTTAGAATTATTGCAAGAAAGCTTATTTTTTTGTCGTAGTAATAATAATAAAGGACATGAAGTCAATTATTACTGCCAGATTGGGCACGGATTGTTTGTGTGTGGGGGCGACTTTGACAGTGGAATTGGGCTGTGTCCAAATGTGTCTCAGAATCAGAGGAGATGAGAGCCGGAGGCTCCTGGCTGTGCAGAGGCTCAAAATTTTGTTGGGCATCGGATCGGAATCACTTGGAGAGTTTAAGAACACAGCAAATCACAACCAAAGCAAAACAAATTCCTGACCTCATTAGTGGACTCACAATGATCCCGGGGCATGAGATCGGGGATATGAATTTTTCTTTTAACAAAGCTTCCCGGGTTGGTGCTGTATTCGAGGCTTTGGTGAACTTTTGCTCGAGTTTCTCCACTTCTGAACAAATGAGAGAAATTAAAGGCCTTGACCTGGTTGGACTCAGCATCGGGTTTTTGGTACCCACTTCCTGGTACTTCGCAGTGATTTATCTCCGGATTCGACATTCTCCCTTAGTATTTGTGTTGGTGTCCTCAAAACTTGTTTTTATGATAGAGTCATTACTAGCGTAGTCATTTTTCTGTCCAACCCACCTTGGAACGTAAAGGTCATAAAGGTCAGAGTAGGGCCCTCAAGGCTCTCTCTTCTGGCCGTGGCTCGGGTGCCTTGCGCGTGCGTAGTAGGTCCTCAGTATCTGTCCAGTGACTTCCTAGTGTCTAGTTTTCAAACAGATCTCTCTTCTAGTGCTCAGCCCAGGCAAGGCAAGGCTGTGAAGCATCTGTTGTTTGTTAGCTCCGGGCATGGCTGCCCAGAGGAGCATGAGGTAATTTGAAGGTCCATTTTGAGACTTTAAAGAACTGACAGATTCACTTAAAATATGGGGCAGGGTATAGGTGCGTTGGGGTTTGGAGGTCGGTTTTACAGACTGCCAGGGAGGCCGCTGGTAAATCAGTAGCCAGGGGACTGAGGGAGAACCTGCCATCCCCTACCGCAGACTTAGAAGGGCCCGCCCTGGGGGAGATGCGGGAGCTGTAGGAAGCCTGCCCCCAGCCCAGGCCAGACACTCAGTGCCATTCAGGACCCCTGCACTCCACCTGCAGAGCACCCTCGGGGGTGCGTGGCTGACCGCCGGCCTCCGCAGAGGAAGGGAGGAGGACTCAAGTCACAAGGGGAGCAGAGCGGAGGTCATGGCGGCCCGCCCAGCCCAGAGCTCAGATTCAGATCCCTGACTGCGTGTAGTTGCAGTGTAGGAAGCTGTCATCATCTCTACTTTCCCTTTTCTTCTTTGTTTCTTTGTTTCTTTCTTTCTTTCTTTCTTTCTTTCTTAATTTTTCTTTCTTTCTTCCCTCCCTCCCTTCCTTTTTTTCTTCCTTTCTTTCTTTTGTGATATTGAGGATTGAACCCAGGAGCATTCTACCTCTGAGCTACACCCACAGCCCTATTTTTTATTCTCTTTTTTTTGGGGGGGGGGGTTGTTTTTTGTTTTGGTGGTGCTGGGGTTTCTGGAAACCCTTCTACCTCTGGGTTACACTTCCAGATACCTATTTTTTATATTTTTATTTGGAAACAGTGTCTCTTAAACCAGCAAGGCTGGCTTCGAACCTGTGTGATCCTCCTGTCTCCGCCTCCCAAGCGCGGGGATTACAAGCGTGCGCCACCACGCCCGGCTATTCTCTATATTTGAAACAGAGTCTCACTACTTTGCGGAGGGCCTCACTAAGTAGCTGAGGCAGGCCACAAACCTGTGATCCTTTCGTCTCAGCCTCCCGAGTACTGGGTTACCAGGGTGTACAACCGATTGTCTATTGATTTTCTAAAATCGATTCGAGAGGTACTGGATGCTTCATTTTACGGATAGAAAACGGGAAGTCAAGGCAGAGTTTGGCCTCGAGGCCCCAGTTTCGAGCCAGTAGGTCAGACGCTTAGGCGGGGTTCAAGCGTGTCTCCTCTGCGTCCTGTCTTGGGGTGGCATTTCTAAGTGGGTCGGTGCCGGCCGGGTCTTTAATCAGAATGGTGATGGAGTGGTGCTGGGATCGTGGGTCCTTTCCTCTTTAATCAGAATGGTGATGGAGTGGTGCTGGGATCGTGGGTCCTTTCCTCTTCTCTGTTCCTGTCTAACACATTCCTGGTTTTAAATTTCTTTCAGCTTGGATTCCTTAGCACCACCACCACGGCTCAGCCAGAACAGAAGGCCCTGGGACTCGTGGGCACCTACCGCCATGTTGACCGTGCCACTGGCCAGGTGCTAACCTGTGACAAGTGTCCAGCAGGAACCTACGTGTCGGAGCACTGTACCAACACAAGCCTGCGCGTTTGCAGCAGCTGCCCCGCAGGGACCTTTACCAGGCACGAGAATGGCATCGAGAGATGCCATGACTGTAGTCAGCCATGCCCGCGGCGGATGGTTGAGAAACTCCCTTGTACTGCCTTGACTGACCGAGAATGCACTTGCCCCCCCGGCACGTTCCAGTTGAATGGTACCTGCGCCCCCCATACGGTGTGTCCCGTGGGCTGGGGCGTGCGGAAGAAAGGGACGGAAAACGAGGACGTGCGGTGCAAGCAGTGCGCTCGGGGTACCTTCTCCGATGTGCCTTCCAGCGTGAAGAAGTGCAAAGCATACACGGACTGTCTGAGTCAGAACCTGGTGGTGATCAAGCCCGGGACCAAGGAGGCAGACAACGTCTGCGGTGCAGGCTCGCCCTTCCCCGGCACCACCCCGCCTTCCCCTGGCGCAGCCAACCTCTCACAGCCTGAGCACATGGAACCCCGGGAAGCCCCTTCCTCTACTTCCGTCCCCAAAGGTAATTTAACTTCCTGAATTACTACTTACTTGAGGAAGGCTGTGAGCCCAGCGGAGGTGCCAGGCGTGGGCTTGTACCAAGGATGTTTTTCTCCATTTCGTGTATTCCAAAGTCGTCCCTTCAAGAAGAGGTCATCATTTTATGGCTAATTAAATCTGGCTTTTCTGGACCTATTAGAAACATTTAAACTTAGACGTTTCCTATTAGGAGAGATCACATATCTCAAAACTAGGTCATATCACGCTAGAAAATAAACCCCGAGAGATATATGAGTGACCTCCTCATGGGAGGTGCTTACCCTCTTCAGGTCTTGGTTTCAAACTTGCCAAGTGAGATTTAAATGTCCACGGTTCCCTGCAGATTACGTTTTCCAATGTTAAGTCAGTTCTGGGTGGACACAGCCAGAGAGGAGGAAAGAGTGAGAAGGAAAGAAAGGCCATTACACCTGGAAGGCAGGGACCCTCGCTCGATCAGAAGCGAGGCAGAGAAGGGCAGTTGGAGGTTTTGGAAAGGAAGCAAAATTTTGGTAGGTTGAAAGCAATTGACATTTGTATCTGGAAAAGAATGACTTGATGTTTTTCCAGTGATCCTAACTTTATGCCCTTCAGCAAACATCTCAGTTTCCTGAGATACCATTGGAAGCTCAGGCAGAATAGAAAATAGACCTTGAGCTGGGCGTGGAGCACGCTTGTAATCCCAGCATTTGGGAAGCTGAAACAGGGAGATCGAGGTTCGTGGACAGCCTCAGCTACTACTTAGTGATACCGTTTGCAACTCAGTGAGACCATGTTTCAAAATAATTAAAAAAAAAAATTAGAGCTGGGGATGTATCTCAGAGTTAGCGTGACCCTGGGTTCCACCCCCAATACCACAAAAAATTGTTCTTGTATATTTTAATCCTTTTGATTGAATTTTTATAAGTTGGTAACCAAAGAGTTAAGCTTCCTAGATGCTCTTTTCTGTGGCTTATCTTGTCACATCTGCCATGCAGAAATAAAGAAAGCTGCACAGAGCTTAGATGGACACTCCAGATTTTCTCAGGGGCTGACAGGCCAAGTTCTATCTCTGGGGACTCAAAATTTCCATTTCTCACACCCCTTTCCTTAATGAAGAGAGAGAAAGCTTCTTCGAGAGAAGTCTGCTAAGCAGCCAGACCCAGATCTTGTTTGTTGATAACAGCTGCTAATTTTATTTTATTCACTGACCCATTCCACCTTTCCAACTTGGTCCAGCTTTCGCTTGTCCAGCTTGGCTTTATTTTGAGCGCCTTCCTTCCTTGGTCTTAGTCCTATGCTTTACCATTGCATCATGAAATAATCTAAAAGTAAGATGAGGAGGAAAATGAACGAAGGGATTAAATTTGAACTAGTTCCCTGCGTAACCCAAACAATTCAGAGTTGACTAGGGCACCAAACACATCTGTGCGTGTTTTGAGAGCATCTTTAATTCTCAAGCGGGCACTTTGAAACTCTGTCTTAGCGCTCCCTTCCTGCTCGGGCAGAACCACAGTAAGTGAAGCTCTCTGTACATGCTGGTGAATCCCTGAATATGCCTACGCATTGGTGCATTTTAGTTACTTAGATTTACCTTCCTCATAAAGGTGCTGTTAGGGACTTTATGAAAACACACAGTCGAATTTATCCTTCAGCACCAAAGGTCGTTTCTTTTTGACTGTCCGGCCTAGTGAGGAGACAACCAGGGAGACCAGGGAATATATAAATCCCCAAATATGGAAAAGCTCTTCCCCCCTCCTTACTCTCTTTTTCTAGGCATGACCTCAACAGAATACAACTCTTCTGCCTCTGTTAGACCAAAGGTACTGAGTAGCAGCCAAGAAGGGACAGTCCCTGGCAACACAAGCTCAGCGTTGGGGGAGGAAGACGGGAACAAGACCCTCCCAGACCTCCAGATAGTAACCCACCAGCAAGGCCCCCACCACAGACACATCCTGAAGCTGCCGCCCCCCATGGAAGCCACTGGGGGCGAGAAGTCCAGCACGCCCATCAAGGCCCCCAAGAGGGGCCACCCCAGACAGAGCCTGCACAAGCATTTTGACATCAACGAGCACTTGCCCTGGATGATCGTGCTTTTCCTGTTGCTGGTTCTGGTGGTGATCGTAGTGTGCAGTATCCGGAAAAGCTCCAGGACTCTGAAGAAGGGGCCCCGGCAGGATCCCAGCGCCATTGTGGAGAAGGCGGGGCTGAAGAAGTCCATGACGCCAACCCAGCACCGGGAGAAATGGGTCTACTACTGCAACGGCCATGGTGAGCCTCCCTCCCCGCCCCTTGCTTTGCAGTCTCCCCGCCTTTCCCCAGCCCCTTGTCTTCTGAAGGAATAGGGAACCGTGCGGCTTGCCGGGTCTCTTTCCTGCACCGGCGATGCCTGGTCTAGTTGTGTTTTGGGAAATGATTTTGTCCATCTCTATCTAAACTAACGCACTCGGAGAGAGAAAGACGCGCTCCTCCCATCTCTCCTAACCCCTTGGAAACAGGAACATGTTGCAGAATCAGAGAGTTGAGAGGAACCCCTAGGAACTTATTATTTATTTACTATTTTTATTTTTATTTATTTTTTTGGTGGTACTGGGGGTGGAACCCAGAGGCTTTCTACCTCCGGGCTATACTCCCAGACCTTTTTTTTATATTTTATTTGGAAACAGGGTCTCACTAAGTTGCTGAGGCTGGCTTCGAACCTGTGCGATCCTCCTGTCTCAGCCTCCCAAGCGCGGGGATTACAAGCGTGCGCCACCATGCCCGGCTTGGATTGTCATTTAATAAAGGAGAAAATGGAGCCCAGAGAGGTTTGACCCAAACAAGAGGCAAGTTGTTCAGGACAGATGGGATTAGACTCCACCACATCTCCTGACTTTTGGTGTTTTTTTTTTTTTTGGTGGGGGGGGACTGGGGATTGAACCCAGGTGAGGTCTACCACTGACCTACATTTTGGTTTGTTTGTGTAGCAGTACTAGGGATTGTACCCAGGGATACTCTACCATTGAGCTGCGTCTCCAGCTCTGGTCTTGCGAACTTGTTAAGACTGGCTTCCAACAAGCCGTTCTCCTGACTCAGCCTGCCGAGTTGCCGGGATGATAGGTGGGCACCATATCTTCTTTTTTTTTTTTTTTTTTTTGGTACTGGGGATGGAACCCAGGGGCATTCTACCTCTGAGCTACACCTCCAGTCCTATATTTAGTTTTTGAAATAGGGTTTCAGTTGCAAAGGGCCTCACTAAGTAGCTGAGGCTGTCTGTGAACCTCGATCATCCGGTCTCCTGCCTCCTGAATGCTGGGATTACAAGCGTGCATCACCACGCCCAGCTACACCCATATCTCCTGCTTTTGAAGTACTTTTTTTTCCTATGCCACTGGACTATTAAGAAAACAGGCCGGGCATGATGGCGCATGCTTGTAATCCTAGCGCTTGGGAGGCTGAGACAGGAGGATTGCACAGATTCGTAGCCAGCCTCAGCTACTTAGTGAGGCTCTCAGCAACTTAGTGAGACCCTGTTTCCAAAATAAAAATATAGAATAGGTCTGGGAGTATAGCCCGGAGGTAGAAAGCCTCTTGTAAGTAGACAGGTAAAAAATAACAGAAAATAATGTGAACATTCTGATAGGTTATATATTTATAATTATCCCCATTATTCCTTTTTAAAAATTATATACTTATTTATTCATTCATTTGCGGTACTGGAGATTGAACCCAGGGGCATTCTACTTCTGAGCTACACCCCCAGCCCTATATTTTATTCTTTATTTTGAAATAGGGTTTCACTGAGTCGCGATGGGTCTCACTAAGTAGCTAAAACTGTTTGCAAACCTGTGCCTGCGATCCTCCTGTCTCAGTTTCCCAAATACCGGGATTACAGGCATACACCACCACACCCAACATTATTCATTTTATTAAATAAGCAAATCCATTCCTTTAGTAATTTCTTTTCTAAACCGAGTTACGTTCAGCTGCATTTATAAACACTCTTTTGCAGTGTAGCTTTCAAAATTCTCCAAAACACAGCAAATTGGCGAAGTCTAAGCAGGTCCGGCAAGAGAATGCAATTTAATAGCGTGACCTCAGACTTTCTTGTGGCACGTTAACCTTGTAAACTAGTATGCCTATGTGTCCTCAAAACACTATCTTATTTTATAAAAAGAGTTCAAGTACCAGATCAAGCAAAGCCCATGATACCCTCAGTAGAAGCATCCTGGCGATATGCCTTTCAAAGGCAGGCAGTCACAGTAGACCCATTCAGGTAAAAGGTCTTTTGGTGGTTTAGCCTTTCCCCAGGTGTTTGTATTGGGATGTTGGTGTGTGAGATGTTTTTCTAAGGAAAGCCTTTTCTTTCTAAATTGCTGGTCTCAAAGGTGCGACCAGGTAAAATCCTATGACAAAGAGAGGCTCTGTGCAGGATAAGCCAGTTTGGGTGCTCAGCCCAATAAGATCTCTTCCCGGTTCTTGTGCATTTCACACTGAATCGTGAGGGTGAAGGTAGTCTAAAGTTTCGGAGCCCTATACTGCTTTCTACCAGGCGTCCCGGAAGACCTTGCTTACCCTCACTGGGGGTTAGGGATGTGCAATGTTCTGACCGTCAAGGAAGGATGGGTCCCGCGGCGTCTTGTGCGCACGCTTCCTCTTCTGAAGTCAGAGCAGTTGATGCCTGACCCGTGGGGGCTGCGCTGTGGTTTCCTGCAGTCGTATCTGTTTACCATCAGGAACTGCAAGTCCCTTTCAGAATTTTTCACTTACTAAAATTTAATATGTAAAATTTTTTACATACTAAAACCAACTGAAGAGCTGATTCTTGGGCCAAAGAGTCATCAAGATGTAAGTCATTTGTTACTGGTCAGATTGTCACGGGTTTCTTATTTCTTTTGAAATTGATTTCTTTTTGTAGAGTAACCGCAACGCGCTGAAGCAAGCATGGGTGGGGAGCCAAAAAAATTTTTATTTAATTTAAAATTAAGGGAAATGTAGGTTCACATTAATTGAGAGGGTACATGGAAAACCATATTTTTTGTTTGATTCGCTTGTCACAAAAAACATAAAAGTAAAGACAGGTAAGCTAAGTCCTCTCACAGCTGCCTGTAAATAGCAACGTCAACGTCTCTACTGATCCCCAAACGGTCACTTTTTTCACTCTTTTATATTACCGAACAGTAGTACAGTCCAGTTCAGAATGATGGGGGCGATCCTCCTGTTGCAGCCCCCCCCAGTACTGGGATTACAAACGTGTCCCACCATGCCTGGCTATGTTTCCTTTTTGTATGAAACTTCAGCCTTTGAAGAAAATGAGAAGACTGAGAGACAGAGAAATTGGCTTTATCTATCTGAAACTGTAATTAGTTCCTGGTGAGCCGGGAGCTGCGGGCCCTGAGTGGGTGGCGATGCCCCTGTGTGGTTCCTCGGGGCGCAGGACAGCGGGGAGCGGGAGGGCGTGGGGGCTCTGGCTCAAGCACTGTTGTACCGCGGCGGCAAAAGCGCTGGGGTGGCAAGCTGTACAGCTCCAAGCCAAGAAGCCTTCTCTGCGTTTCTTCCGCTTTTACCATCTGCCGCTGTAACTGTTTACGGCTATGTGGATTGCCTCAGTCCCTAGTTTATGTTATTCCAGAGCAGACACTGGGTCTTCCGCGGCCTTTGCTACGCCTGGCCTACAGCTCAGGGCTCGAGGAGGGGTGCTCTAGAGCTGAGCTGACCCCTGGGGAAGCCACTAGCCACGTGGGCTACTGAGAACTTACTAACGCGGACAGTTCAGCTCTCTCAATGTACCTGGGCTACATCCGCAGCCCTATTTTATTCTTTATTTTGAAACAGGGTCTGCTGCGTGGCGGAGGGTCTCACTAACCCGCTGAGGCTGGCTTCGAACATGTGATCCTTTGGTCTCAGCCTCCCTAGTACTGGGATTACAGGGCTGCGCCACCATACCCGGCTGCCCCGGCCACATCTTAAGTGCCCAATAAGCACAGATGGCTAGTAGGTACTGTATTGGGTGGGCCAAAGTACATCTCCATCACCAAAACACTCTGTTGGATAGAACTGGTCTCTAGCACCTACTGACTAATTAATGAACTTATTGTATTTGAGGTGGAATTGTTTAAGAGCCACTGAACTAGTGAGCTTGTTTCCTGTTGACTCATAATGATGTTGGTGTTAAGGTTTTCAATAAAAAGAACTAACTGGATGTGGCGGTGCACACTTGTAATCCCAGTACTTGGGAGGCTGAGACAGGAGGATCACAGGTTCGAAGCCAGCCTCGGCAACTTAGTGAGGTCCTGTTTCCAAATAAGAAATAAAATTGGGCTGGGATTTAGCTCAGAGGTAAAATGCTTCTGGGTTCAATCCCTAGTGCCATAAATAGATAAAGAAAGAATGAAATGTACGGTGAGACCTTTACACTAGTTTGCCGTAGATGCCAAAAAGAATTATTTTAAACTATGCAATACTGATAATAATAATAATAATAATAATAATAATAAAGGAAAACTTTGCCGTTATTCCCCATCTGACTTGCTTATTTTGCAGTGGGACACCTTGGTCCACAGCACTGTAGAGCAGGGCGATACGAAGGGAGAGAGCCCGCTGATTTGAAGACCAGGGAATGATCCGTGTTTGGGTGCTTGTGATTTTTAGTTTAGAAATGGATTCATTTTGCGGGTCACTTTGAACGGAGAAGCAAGAGCGCCTTTTGTGGGAGTCATGTGACTGGGTCTAAGCGGGAAGGAGGGAGGCGATGATGGCTGAGGGTTTGGGGGATGAAGCCCACGTCACAGATTAGAGATTCTGTCGGAGCACCTGGGTTCTATTTTTTTTTTTTTTTTTTGGTGGTGGTGGTACTGGGGGTGGAACCCAGAGGCTTTCTACCTCCGGGCTATACTCCCAGACCTATTTTATATTTTATTTGGAAACAGGGTCTCACTAAGTTGCTGAGAGCCTCACTAAGTAGCTGAGGCTGGCTTTGAACCTGAGCGATCCTCCTGTCTCAGCCTCCCAAGTGCAGGGATTACAAGCGTGCGCCACCTCGCCCAGCAGCACCTGGGTTCTAAATGTTCAGATTTTACTGTTTCCTTGTTGTGTAGTCTAGTTAAGATTTTGTACTTCTGTGGACCTCTGTTTATAAGGTTAGGCAATTAAGAAAAAGCATTATAGCATGGCTTTCCGAGCAGAGTCCAGAATCTAGTTCCATGTCACGTATTACCTGTGTGAACCGGGACAAATTTCTTAACTGCTGTGGACTTTATTTTCCTCCCCTGTACTTGGAGGGGCGTGACAAATATGTAACCTGGTGAGAAGATTAAACGAGAACCATGTGCCCAGTGCTTAGAACGCAGCTGGCGCCTGGCCAGTGGTCCAGGCTGCGGTGATGCTGGGCTGGAGATGATGGACAGGTTCACCTGCCAGAAAGGACTCTTTGATTACCTAAGAGGCTCTCTGTCCACCTAAGAAGCGCTGCCTACCACAGAAAACTGATTAAATTAATACACACAACCGCTATGAAGGGAAAACCACATTTCTAATAAGCCCTTATAAGGCAGCCATGTGCACATTGCTAAGGTACCATTGCTTGTATCTTAAAAGTTTCTGCTTTGCCGGGCATGGTAGCGCACGCTTATAATCCCTGAGCCTTAAAAGTTTCTGCTTTGCCGGGCATGGTAGCGCACGCTTATAATCCCTGAGCTTGGGAGTCTGAGACAGGAGGATCACACAGGTTTGAAGCCAGCCTCAGCTACTTAGTGAGGCTCTCAGCAACTTAGTGAGACCCTGTTTCCAAATAAAGTATAAAAATAGGTCTGGGAATATAGCCCAGAGGTGGAAAAGCCCCTGGGTTCCACCCCCAATACCACAAAAATTAAAAAAAAAAAGTTTCTGCTTTGTTTATGGTCATTGTTTCTGTGAGTGAATCAGAAAGCAAATGCAGAGGCCAGGAAGGATGGAGATGAAGATGTCAGGAGTGAGGAGGATGACGGGCACCCGGGGAAATGTCTCATAAGGGCTTTCCCTTCTTTGGGGAAGTCGCTCAGCTCTCTGACCAGCGGGAGAGGTCAGCGGTTCATTCAGGTCCACGTATCCGAGCAGCCATGGATCCTGGCTGTCACTCCCTTCTAGTCCAGCTACATAGTAATAAACAGGTTTGGTCTTGGGCTGCAGTGAAGCTCTCTCACTTTAATGTGCTCGTTTTATGGTTCATTAGGGTGAACAGAAGTCTCCCTAGTAAAGGAGGCCTTAAATTATGGTTGGCACAGATTAATGCATGTTTGAGACTCATTGCACTCAGAGTCTACAAGGTAACCTGCAAGTGATCCTTGGGCGGGAGAAAACTGCCCCTCATCTGTAGGGGGAAAGCTGGAGTTACAGAAGGACTTGACGTCATTTCCGGAAAGACAGTGCCCAAGTGAGGTTTTGCTTGCGGGTTGGAGGCTAGGTCCTCTGCTGGGAAGGTGAGTCTCTGGGGCCCGTGCAAAACTTTGTCCCAGGGTATATCTCTAGCCATGACAACCAGGAATTCTTCAGGGAAAAATACTGCAAGAGGTATTAGGTTAGAGAGTGGCTATTCTTAGACACATGCTTGTTCCTCCGGGATTTTTTTTTTTTTTTCTTTTTACCCCCTTGTGTGGCCTCATGTTTGAAAGTTATTGTTATCTGTACATTGAATTGATTTCCTAAAATCAATTTCCTAAAATGAAACTAGGTGGTCAGTTTGCTTGATTTTTGAATTAGTCATTTTGGGGTTAAAGCAGGGGAAAATAATATATGTGAAGCAAACATTTCCTGTGTATACTGTGCCATGATACTCTGAATTGATGGGGAAGTTTGGGGTAAATTTGTAACCACCTTCACCTTTCAGGGGGCCTCAGATAAAGGAAAAGACTGGGAAATTCTTGAAAGAGATTTACGATTGAGCCCCTGAACATGTGATGTTTTCATTGAATTATAGATAGTTGAGCATCAGGTTCCAGGCACTGTCATAGGATCAGGGCTTAATGGGCTTTAGGATCATGAAGAGTGTTTTGTTTTGTTTTGTTTGTTTGTTTGTTTAAACTTACAGGTTAGAGTGATGGAGTGTGGGGACATGCCATGTTTGTGCATGCGTGCGTGTGATAGACAGGGTTGGAAGAGATTCCGCGTGGTCCAGCCTGGACATTTTGCAAGAGGTGAAGTGAGGCATGGGGAGGGGGCAGCTGGCTCTGACTCCTTGGGCAGGGCCCTTTCTCCCTCCCTTCCTTCCTTCCTCCCCTTCCTTCCTTCCTTTTTTTTTTTTTTTTTTTTTTTTGGTGGTACTGGGGGTGGAATCCAGAGGCTTTCTACCTCCAGGCTATACTCCAGACCCATTTTCTATTTTATTTGGAAACAGGGTCTCACTAAGTTGCTGAGAGCCTCACTAAGTAGCTGAGGCTGGCTTCGAACCCGTACGATCTTCCTGTCTCAGCCTCCCAAGCGCAGGGATTACAAGCGTGCGCCACCACGCCCAGCTCTTCCTTCCTTCCTTCCTTCCTTCCTTTCTTTCTTTCTTTCTTTCTTTCTTTCTTTCTTTCTTTCTTCCTTCCTTCCTTCCTTCCTTCCTTTCTTTCTTTCACGGTACTGGGGATTGAACCCAGGTGCATTCTACCTCAAAGCCACACCTCCAGCCTATTTACTCTTTATTTTGAAACCGGGTCTCACTGAGTTGCAGAGGGCCTCACTAAGTAGCTGAGGCTGTCTGCGAACTGTGATCCTCCTGTCTCAGCCTCCTGAATGCTGGGGTTACAAGCTTGCGCCACCACTCTCTTACATAGTGCCTCTCTGAGGCAAGGATTGCAAGATTCAGCTCTGGGCAGTTGGCTTTGCGGTTGGTGACAATGACTCAAGTGTCTTGAATGAGAAAATGGAAAACCATTTGCCTGAGAGGATGCTGGGGGCTGAGGTGAGGGATGAAAGCCTTTCCCTGGAGGTCCAGAGGTGGCTGAGGAAGAGGGGAATGAGAGAAGGCTCATCTTTTGATCTGTCTTCTCTCCCTGGATCCCCTTGAGGAGAATGGCGCTGGTCCACAGACAGCCAAGTCGACGGAGGATGATGGGGTTTATGCCTCTCTTTGCTGGGCATCGTGTGTGTGTGTGTGTGTGTGTGTGTGTGTGTGTGTGTGTGTGTTACTAGGGATGGAACCCAGGGGCATTCTACCTCTGAGCCATACCCCCAGCCCAACTTTTTATTCTTTTTGAAACAGGGTCTCACTAAATTGCAAAGTGTTTCACGAAGTAGCTGAGGCTGGCCCCAAGCCTGCGATCCTCCTGTCTCGGCTTCCCAAGTTCTGGGATTACAAGGGTGCGCCACCCCGCCCGGCTTTTTGCTGAGCATCTTAAGGGGATGATCGCAGGCTGTGGCTGGTGAAGCAGCGGTGACTGAGATTAATGAAGAGATCTTGGCTCAGGTTCAAAGAACAGAAAAAGCCGGGTATAGCTGGGGGTGGTGGCGCACGCTTGTAATCCCAGCATTCGGGAGGCTGAGACAGGGGATCACGGTTTGGGAACAGCCTCAGCTACTTAGTGAGGCCCTTTGCAACTCAGTGAGATCCTGATTCAAAATAAAGAATAAAGAATGGGGCTGGGGATGTAGCTTGGAGGTAGAATTCCCCTGGGTTCTATCCCCAGTACCACACACACACAAAGTAAAGGCTGATCTGTAGGGAGTCATACCAAGTGTTGGGTGCATATGTTTGTATCACATCAAATCTCACTGTGATGTTTAATTTTGACACAGCAATAAAGATATATATATATAATGTTCTTTTTCTTTTAAGTATAGACTGTTTCTAGTAAGTCACAGGTGATCAGTTTGGTCTCACATCTGTGTGGCTTGGTGGTTTTCTCAGCCCCAGGCAGCAGCAGCAATAGCAGCAGCCACCCCCCCCCCCAAAAAAAAGCAGCCCTCCGCCTCTGCCAGGGAGACTCCTTGACTCAAAATTCCAGACAGTCATCCTGTCTGTCAGCCCACATTTCCTACGGGAAGTCTAAACACTTGAAGTCTAAACACCGAGCTGCCGGGCGGGCGAAGGGACAGACTATTCCCTGAGAGGCTGCTGCTGCGTGCTGGCTGGCCAGCCCAGGGCCACTGGCCCCGCCCGCGGTCATTTCCCAGGGCGGCTCTCCACCCCAGACCCCCACCCCACCGTCACCGCCATTTTCACCTGTGCTTTTAGCAACGCTGTTTCCAGCAGACAGAGCTAGCTGCCTGGCCTTAGAGGATGATAAAGCACCCAGAGTGGATGAAAGAGAAGGGCCTCAAAGCACGATCTGCTTTGCAAAGTGGCTAGACCCATGGCCTCCGCCCTTGGGAGTTAATGGCTGCTGTCCAGCAAGGGCTGCCCACCCTCGACTCCTGCCTCTGGGCTTTAGGGAAGGCACGCACTTTCCAACTGTGTGTTTTATGCCATAGCTTATTGAACGGCTTTTGGATTTATTTTCAGCTTTGCAAATCAGCATCTCCACCAGGCAGGGCTCAAATGCCAATAGGAAAAATCCCTAACAGATCCTTGAATCAGCCTGCTCGGGCGTTGTAGAAGCAGGTTCTGCAGCGTAGGAAGAACTTACGGACTTGTGTTGTCCGTTCCCCGCAGGTCGTTGCTGGTTAACACTGCAGGGGTGTTAGAACTCAGCGTCTTAGGTTCACTGACCACGAGACACATTTTAATGGCTAAATGGGTTCAAGTTCTTAAGTTTAAAAATAATAACTCAGGCTGGGCGTGGTCATGCACGCTTGTAATGCCAGCATTTGGGAGGCTGAGACAGGAGGATCGAGGTTGTGGCCAGCCTCAGCTACTTAGTGAGGGTGTGGCCAGCCTCAGCTACATAGTGAGGGTCTTTGCAACTCAGTGAGACCCTGTTTGGAAATAAAGAATAAAAACGAGTGAATAGGGCTGGGGGTGTAGCTCAAAAGTAGATGCCCCTGGGTTCAATTCCCAGCATTGTAAATATATATACATATATTCAGAGCATGTTTGAAGACAGTCTCAGCAAGGGGTGAGGCTCTCATCAACCTAGCAAGACCCTGTTTCGAGTCTATAGCTTGGAGATAGAGGGCCCCTGGGTTCAATTCCCTGTATTACAAAAAAAAAAAAAAATGTATTCAAATGTCTTAGGAGGATTAGTGAAATGTGGCAACGTCACAGCCACAATCCCACCCCTTTTCCATAGAATCTGAGCACACAGTTCTAATTCCATGGCTGAACTCCCAGGTTTCCCCTACTAGGCCTGTAGCAGCCTTTTGGCCTTTGACTCTCTTCTCTTAATATGTTTTCTTCCCTGGCTGCCAAGATGCACCCCCTTCTGCCTCCTCTGGCACTGCCCGCTGTTCCTCCTCATCCCTCTGGTAGATGCCAGGGCTCCATGCTCCTGCCTCTTTTCAACCCATACGCTCTCCCTCCCTCCGTGAGCCCAGGGCTTTAAACGACGCCTACCTGCTGCTAATAACCCGTGTGCGTATATCCAGCCTGGACCTTGGACCCAAACTAAGATGGAAATGTCCTTCTGCCTGCCTGGCAGATCTGGATGTCTAACAGGCATCTTACGTTTAAGATATATCACACTCAGCCAGGCGTGGTGGCACACGCCTATAATAACTAGGACTTAGAAGGCTGAGAGAGGATCACAGGTTCGAGGACAGTGTCAGCAAATAGCGGGACTCTCATCAACCTAGTGAGACCCTGTTTCCAAATAAAAATAAAATAGGTTCGGGAGTGTAGTTTGCAGGTAGAATGCCCCTGGGTTCGATCCCAGTACCACACACACACACACACACACACACACACACACACACACACCACAAAGATGTATCACACTGAATACCAAACCATCCCTCCGCATCCACCAGCTCTCACAGAAAGTACTCCTTCAGTGGTCTCTGTGTTTAGTCCAAACCCTCAGTCATCCTTGGCCTTTCTGTTCCTTTCTGACCCCATATTTGGTGCGCTAGCAAATCTTACCACCTGTACTTTCAAATTAGAGGCATGATCCAGGTGGTACATGCCTGTAATTCCAATACTTGGGTGGTTGTGATCGAAGGATCACAACTCAGCAACTTATTGAGACCCTGTCTCCAATTTTTAAAAAGGAGGGGTGAGATGGGGAGGGTAGCTCAGAGGCAGAATGTCCCTGGGTTCAATCCCTAGTGCTACACACGCACGTTGCAGAAGTCAACCACTTCCTACCTCTTCGGTTCAAATCATTTCCCCCTCCTTTTGGATGGTGGCTGTGGCTTCTCTCGGGTTGCATGAGTTGCAAAGGGCCTCACTCGGTAGCTGAAAGCCGGGGGATACTGCCTCCGTGGCTGGGCATGGGAGGCTTTTCCTGACGCGAGCTCTGGCCTCTGCAGGGGCCCGGGGCCACCCTCAAAGGGAACAGGGCGCTGGCCAGGGGAGAGGTTCTTGTACCAGAACTGGGTTTCCCCGGGGACCCTGGCTTGCTCTTGCCGTTATCATAGAGACTGGAATTCCGGCAGGGCCACAGGGCAGGAGCATAGGACTGTGGTCACTCGGTGGCTTAAGTCATAGCAGCAAATAAAATGATAAATGGTTGAGAGACTTGGGAAAGAGGGCAGGGCTGATGGAAAGGTTTTCATTCACTCATTCATTCACTCGTGGTTTTTGTTGTATTTTATTTTTTATTTTATTTATGTATTTATTTTTTTTGCTGTACTGGGTATGGAACCCAGGGGCATTCTACCTCTAAGCTACGCCCCTGTCCTATTTTTTAGTCTTTCTATTTTTTGAAACAGGGTTTCACTGAGTTGCAAAGGGCCTCCCTAAGTAGCTGAGGCTGTCCTCAAACCACGGTCCTGTCTCAGCCTTCTGAATGCCGGGATTACAAGCGTGCGCCACCACGCCCGGCTTTCGTTATATTCTTAACATGTGCTGGGCCCTGGTTCATGCTAGGGATATTGGCCATCAAAACGGATGTGGAACTTGGAGAGAAGATGGTTAGAAATGGTATCTCTGAGGACAGGACCAGCGTTTGGGCTGGAACGTCATTTCCAGGAATGCTAAAGCCAGGCTTTCGCTCCCAAGGAAGTGCAGTGGTGAATACTCTTGCCTTTGTGCCTGCGGTTTGCAAGCCAGGGACTGGGCGTGAGCCTGTGTTTTAGGGAGGTCATCTTGAGCCGTGTCTGATGTTTTCCACTTGTGCATCTCAGGAGACTGTCGCGAGTTGCAGAGCCAGCGCAGGGACAGTGTGCAGTCACCTGGCCTGGGAGCGTTAATTACCTCCCTGGGAATCTTCTCATTATATGCCTTCTACCTTTCTCTGTACAAGAATAACGAGAACTGACATCATGTTTAACAAGTATGCGGGGTGCGGTGGGAATGCGCGAATCCTTTTAAGTGATGGGTTTGGTACCATCAAAAAAGCTTATAACCGTATTCATCTCTCGGATGCAGCCCTTCCGTGTGCGGGGCGGAACTCAGAACGTGGGATGTGGTGCTGTGATAGCAGACTGCCTCTGTTTCCTCTGGCTGTCCTTTATACCTCTTCTAAGCAAGGCTTTAGTGTAGCTTTCTACCGATGGTACTCAGTTCAGATCTTTATCTCCAAAAAGGAAAGTGCTTTAACACTGCCTCTAATTAGAAAAGGTCACTTTAGGTTTTTATAAAGACAGAAGGAGCGCACCCCTTTATTTTTTTTTTTTGGTGGTACTGGGGTTCCTGGAAGCCCTTCTACCTCCGGGCTACACTCCCAGACCTATTTTATATTTTTATTTGGAAACAGAATCTCTTAAGCCAGCGCGGCTGGCTTCCAACCAGCACGATCCTCCTGTCTCTGCCTCCCTAGCGCAAGGATTACAAGCATGTGCCACCACACCTGGCCTAAGGAGCCCCTTTTTTGCATACTGAAGCTGCCACTGAGCTTATTTATTTACTATTTATTTATTTATTTATTTATTTATTTATTTATTTATTTATTTATTTATTTTTGTGGTACTGGGGATGAAACCCAGGGGCATTCAGCCTGACCTACATCCCCAGCCCTGTTTTTTATTCTTTATCTTGAAACAGGGTCTCACTAAGTTTCAGAGGGTTGCCATAAACCACAATCATCCTGTCTCAGCCTCCCAAGTACTGGGATCATAAGCGTGCGCCACCATGCCCAGGCTTCTGTGACTTTTCTAGAAATTTCAGCCATTCCTCGGAGCGTCAGGACCTGGCACTATAGGAAAAGCACTGTTGGGCTCCAAGCCTTTAGTAGGTTGAAGGCTTGGTTTCTTTGCCACATCAGAAAAATGATGCCAGGTACCCCACTCAGTTAAACAATTTAGATCAATTTAACATCTAGTGACCATCTGCATTCTTAGCAAGAACTCTCAGAACTCTGATGGAACAGATGGCCAGGACACTCTGCCAAGCAGGGAAGTGGGCCCCCTCCAGTTACTGTGATTTTACATACACGTTAATAATTAGGGTTTGAGCCCGGCATGGTGGCGTGCGATTGTGATCCCAGTACTTGGGAGGCTGAGACAGGCGGATCGCAGGTTCGAGGACAGCCTGAGCAAGTAGTGAGACTCCCATCAATCTAGTGAGACCCTGCTTCCAAATTAAAGTAAAATAGGGTCAGGCGTGGTGGCAGCCCATGCTTGTAACCCCAGTATGTGGGAGACTGCTTTTTTCTCCGTCGTCGTTGTATTTTTTTTTAACCTAACACTTTTTTTTTTTTTTTTTAACAAAGAATGCTTTCAAAGTCCAACAAGCCGTGTTCCCTTGCGCTTGCTCCATTTCCTGGGTGATAAACTTCCTGCCTTTGGACGTGGTAAGGGTTATCGGTCCTGCAAACACAGCGTAGCACCCAGTAGCTGCTCGATAAATACCGTGAAATGACCCTCAGCCTTTCCTGTCCCTTCCGCGGTGAGGATGGGGCAGGACCAAAGTGTGACCACCTCTGGGGCTAATTCAGATGATCCTCCTTCCATGGTGTTTTGTGACACATCTCCCGGAAGGCTGGTGTCTCCCTGGGGAGCAGCTGTCCAGCCATCTTTATCAGTGTCAACGTGGACGGGGTCAGCGGTGAAGAACAGGCTGGCCTGGGCCCGTTCCTGGACCTGACCGCTCATCCTGCGGTGGGGAAACCCTAACCGAGCAGGAGAATGAGATGAAACAGCGTTTCATCTTTCAGTTAGCTTTCAACTTAGCTTCCGGTCCGTGCCAGTCGGAGGGCAATCTCAATGTGTCCATTCTTTGGCACTTTTCCCCCCTCTTTATTTGGTGACTTTAAAGACAAAGTATAAAGCCGGGCGTGGTGGCGCACGCTGGTAATCCCCGCGCTTGGGAGGCGGAGGCAGGAGGATGGCGCAGGTTCGAAGCCAGCCGCGCGCGCTGGCTTAGGAGACCCTGTTTCCAAATAAAAATGTAAAAATAGGTCTGGGAGTGTAGCCCGGAGGTAGTAGGGCTTCCAGGAACCCCAGTACCACCAAAAAAAAAAAGTATAAAAATAGGTCTGGGAGTGTAGCCCGGAGGTAGAAGGGCTTCCAGGAACCCTAGTACCACCAAAAAAAAAGACAAAATATAAATACTAGGTTTTGTCCAGTCTTTTAAACTGTGAACTTCTAGAAAAGAACGGAAGAAGCAAAAATGAAGAAAAAGCAGAGTTATTGAGTTCAATTAAAGACTATGAGCAAAAATCTTATACCTTCAGAAGTAAGCTGCTCGCCTTCATGGAATATATTTAAATAAACTGTGTCGTCTTCTGTCTTCCACTAAACGTGTTCAGTTAGTATTGACTTAAACAGGAGATGTTTCACTTAGTGCATCTTATCTTCACAATAAAATATGAGAAAACATTTTAAAAAGAAAACAGCTAATTACTCTGTGAAGACCGTCTTTGTATCTGAAATGCGCCGAACCTACAGTCTTAGTGCGGAGTATCTGTAGCATTTGTAATGGTAGAGGTGCTTCCAAAAGTAAGTTAAGTCTTAGAAAACGCCCATCAGCTCACCCCCCGGACGGAGCACACAAAGCGTCCCCCTTGTGCCAGGAGGAAGCGGGCGTGATGCTTGGTGGTTGGCCCAAACCCACGGACACTGGCATTATGCAGATTCAAGCGATGCTCATATTTTCATGAAAGTCGCTGTGAGCCTTAGTCAAATTGACCTAAATTAAGACTCGGGAATTAACAAGACTTTTGGTGTTTGGAAGCGCCTACCACGTTGGCCACAAAGAGCTGGCTTGTTCCTCATCGTTACCTGCAGGGCTTTAAATGAGACTTGGGTTTTTTGAGGCGTCTATTTGCTTGAAATCAAAAGCTCTGCATCTGACTCAACATTTAAAACTACTCAAGAGTAACTGGTACCAGCAAGCCAGGGACACTGGTGTGGGAGACACAGGCAGGTCTCAATTGGTGGTATTCGATTATGTTTCAAAAGCTTTTATTTGCCGTGGCATTCTACTTTTACAGCTAAGGAGAAAACAGCCTTCTACTAGGAACTTGGTGTTTGAAAGCAATTTTCAGGGAATTGACTTGGGGTGTGTATGTAGACAAATCACTGACCGCAATAGGATTGTGTTGCCGAGTTAGGCTTACTGCTGGGGAACCACGGAGCCCTCCGTTTTTCTGAGAAACTTCTGTAATTATTAGTGTTCTTAGGCAAAAATTGGAATTGGTAACTCAGTTTTGTAAAAGTTCTCCTCACCAACTGATTGGATTAAAAAGTTTCTTTTCTGGTTAACCTCTACTTTATTGAAGAATTCCATTAATCATAATAATAAGCTCTTTTCCCCCTTTTCCTTTCTTACCTGACTCTCACTTGGGAATTTACCCCATTTAAACAAAAAAATTGAATTCTGCCGGGCGTGGTGGCGCACACTTGTTATCCCTGTGCTTGGGAGGCTGAGACAGGATCGCACAGGTTCAAAGCCAGCTTCAGCTACTTAGTGAGGCTCTCAGCAACTTAGTGAGGCCCTGTTTCCAAATAAAATAAGTCTGGGAGTATAGACTGGAGGTAGTAAGCCCCTGGGTTCCACCCCCAGTACCACCAAAAAAAAAAAAAAAAAAATTGAATTGAATTATATATACTTTTAGCTAGGCACGGTGGTACAAGCCTGTAATACTTTGGAGGCAGAGATAGGAGGATTGCAGGATCAAGGCCAGCCTCAGCAATTTAATAGAGCATGTGTCAAAAGAAAAAAAGATGGGGGTGTAGCTTGGAGGTAGAATGCCCTTGGGTGGCTCAATTCCTAGTACTAAAAAAAAAAGTTGTACATACTTTTTGTGTGTGTGGTACTGGGGATAGAACCTAGGGGCATTCTACAGCTAAGCTACACCCCCAGTCCTATTTTTTATTCTTTATTTGGAAACAGGGTCTCACTGAGTTGCAAAGAGCCTCACTAAGTAGCTGCAGCTGGTCGTGAACCGCGATCGTCCTGTCTCAGCCTCTGAAATGCTGGGATGACAAGTGTGCGCCACCACGCCTGGCTGTACATACTTTTGAGACATTGTTAACAACGGTAAATGTGGTTCCAGGGGGAACTCACAGAGCATAGTATCACTCAAGCACATGCTAATGGAGCGAAATCCCAGAGCTCTTATATGAGGGCTCTGTATGCACCCCAGGTATAAGTCCAGGCAAGCAACTTGTACTTGCAAGCAGGAGAGGCCAGCGCGGGCTGTGTTTGGAAGCCGCAACCAGCAGAGGGTTCCTGCCACGCGCTTAGCTGAGTTTGTGGCGCGGGAGATGAAGACCCTGCCTCCATCCCATCTGGGGACCACCGACGCACTTTCGCGGGGCTTACACGTAACTGAAGATCCGCGGTGACGACACGATAGTGTCTCACGCATCCTCAGTGTCGCTTCTCCTGTTAGGCTGGCGATTCAGAGACGCCAAAGAGCAGCCCTGAGGTGTTTCCTGTAGGTGAAGTGCTGGGGGGCTGAGGACTGCTGCACCTCAAACTGCAGAAGGTGCAACCACCCTGCATGGTATGGCCAGGGAAGATGGAAAAGACACTCTAGGGCTGGATATTTGCTTTTTCGGGCATATAGGGAGTCTCAGAGGTACCCTGTGAATAAAGAGGGATTAATGCCTATTAAATTATTGGGAGGCAATCATCTGGTAGAATGACCAGCACTGGGAGTTTCCCCAAAGGCGTTTGCGCTGTCTTGGAAGGCAGCATGTATTAACGCACTTAGTAGTGGTTATGCCTGTGGGAATTTGGATTAGCAACTGGTGAGCTGGGTTTGATACCCAGCCCAAGTACTTTTGGTTATATTGGGCCAGTAGCCTAGCTTCCTGAGTTGCTGGGGCTTTATTTTTCCCCGTTATCCTGTGCAATTGGGATATCAATCCCTTACCAAGATGATGAGTGAGCTGAGCTGATACGTCTTTTTTTTTTTTTTTTTTTTTTTTTTTTTTTTTTTTTTTGTGGGTCTGGGGATGGAACCCAGGGACATTTGACCTCCGAGCTACACCCCCTGCCCTATTTTTTATTCTTTATTTTGAAACCGGGTCTCACTGAGTTGCAGAGGGTCTCACTAAGTAGCTGAGGCTGTCCGCGAACCGCGATCCTCCGGTCTCAGTCTCCCGAATGCTGGGATCACAAGCGTGCGCCACCACGCCCGGCTGATGATGCTTCAGCTTAACGTAGAACCTCGAGACAGATATCATCATCGTCGTCATTATTATACAACCACCTTTCCTGTTGTCTTCGTTGTAATTATGCAAGTCAACTTAGAATAATAAGGGGAGCTGGGTGGGGTGCAGAGGGAAATTACCAAGTGATGTCCAAGTGTATTTATATTTTCAGTCTCACTATGATATATAATTATAATGCACCAACCAAAGTATTAAAAAAAAGAAGACTGAATAATAGGAAATTGCTTGTTGAACATAGAACTACTGAGTCAGGGAAACGCTTCCATCGGGCAGGAACAGCTGGGGACATATTCAGTTGACATAAAGGACTCCACTCCCGGAATCTGCAGTCTTTACCTACACAGAGGTAGCTGGCAACGTCCACTGCAGTCTTAACGTGTAGCTTCTCCTTTTCAAATTTCATGAAGTCAGCACTGTTTTAGTATCTCATTTATTTGGTTCAAGTTGTGTTTAGTAGTAACAAAGGAAAATCACTCTGATCGCCTTAACTGGCCTTGCCTTTCAAAACATCTTTTAAGGGTGATTTATTATATACTTCCAAGGTCAATCCTTCTTCTGGTTCCATTGTCAAAATTGATTTTTGGCCCAACATAGTGGCATACGCTTTTAATCCCAGTACTTTGGGAGGCTGAAACAAGAGGATCGCAAGTTCACGGCCAGCCTCAGTTAGTGAGGCCCTCTTTAACTTGGTAAAACCTGTTTCAAAATAAAGAATAGAAAATAGGGGTGGAAGGTGTAGATCGGAGGTAGAATGCCCCTGGGTTCAATCCTCAGTACTGCAAAAAAAAAAAAAAAGCTGGGGTTTTTCCCACTATTAATATAGTGGGTGTTTTCCTCTCTCTCTCTCTCTCTCTCTCTCTCTCTCTCTCTCTCTCTCTCTCCCTCCATCCCTCTCTCTCACTCCCTTTCTTCCCTTCCTGCTGGAGATGGGAGACTCAAGAATGCTAGACAACAGCTGTACTACTGAGCTACATCCTCAGCCCAGGCAGTGACATTTGTTTGAGGGTACCCAACCTCTGGATGGCACGGAACAGGATGTGTGCGTGTGCTGCCAACATTCAGGGAAGGTGGTGTCTTCCTTCCACACAGAGCCACAAGAACCGCTCCTCCGCCTGGCTCAGATTTGTCCCCCTCTCATTCCACCCCGGGCAGGTATCGACATCCTGAAGCTCGTGGCTGCCCAGGTTGGAAGCCAGTGGAAGGACATCTATCAGTTCCTGTGCAACGCCAGCGAGAGGGAGGTGGCCGCCTTCTCCAACGGCTACACGGCCGACCACGAGCGGGCCTACGCCGCTCTGCAGCACTGGACCGTGCGCGGCCCCGAGGCCAGCCTGGCCCAGCTCATCAGCGCCCTGCGCCAGCACCGGCGCAACGATGTCGTGGAGAAGATTCGAGGGCTCATGGAGGACACCGCCCAGGTAGGGAGCCCGGTGGGTCTTGTGTCTTAGCCACCCGGCTCCTTCTCTCCTCACTTCCTAGCTTAATAGGTGTATGTGACGAGGAAAAATAGCTGATCTTAGGTGTGTAGGCACGCACACACACACACACACACACACTTCTAAAACAAGGGTTCTCCACTAATCATCTAGGGCCTTCTATAACTATTCTGATTCTTGGACCCCACCGAAGCCCAGTCAGATCAGAATCTCTGGGGTGAAGATGAATGAATCAACATCTTTATTATTATTTATTTATTTATTTATTTATTTATTTATTTATTTGGTGGTACTGGGGTTCCTGGAAGCCATTCTACCTCTGGGCTATACTCCCAGACATTATTATTTTTTTTTTTTTTTGGAAACAGGGTATCTTAAGCCAGCGCGATCCTCCTGTCTCCGCCTCCCAAGCTCAGGGATTACAAGCCTGCACCACCATGCCCGGCTGCACCACCACGCCCGGTGTATCAACATCTTTAAAAGCTCTCCAATAGCGGGGCAAGGAGACTGGAGGATCGCAGGTTCAAGGACAGCCCCAGCAATAGTGAGGCTCTCATTAGTAGACCTTGTTTCCAAATAAATAAAATCAGGTTGGGGGTGTAGCTCGAAGGTAGCTTGCCTTTTAAGTTTAATCCTCGGTACAATAAATAAATAAATAAATAAATAAATAAATAAATAAATACTCTCCAGGCCATTCCAACAGGCAGAGCTGATCATTATTTGGGGGGCATCTTCTAGCCTCAGGCTGCACAGCTGGATCCACTTTTTCTCAGTTTACGACCTCACTTTGCGTTGTGCCAATTAAACAAAACCTAAAAGGCGGCCCTATCATCCCCCCTGCAGAGGAGGTATGAGGTGGTGGAGCATGGTTCTTGGTTCGCAGGTCTGCTCCTGCACCCTGAGCATACAGGTGGCTCTGGCTGTGGGTGATATGGGTGATAACAGGGCCCCGCTTCCTTCTCCTCCTCCAGCCTGTAGCTCACGTGGCAGCCTGGACACCCAGGGTCCTGATTTATTTGTACTAATGAGCCCTAGTTTTGGAGTCAGACCAAATTGGATGGAGTCCCGGCTCCCACACTTGCTAATGGGGTGATCAAGTATATTGTATGCTGTTTTTTTATTTTTTTATTTTTTGGCAGCTACCACATCTGTAAGCTTATTTAATAAGAGTTAGTAATACTAAAAACAAAGTTTATAAAAATGGCTGGCTGGCTGACTGAAATTGCCTACAAATGATAGCTCTTATCAAAACCCATTTCACTTAGCCTTTCTTTGGTTCTATTTCCCTGAAAGGCTATGATTTAAGTACAGAACTGGGGAATGGATCATATTTCCTACAGACTTTAAAGTTTTAGAATGTGTTTCTCAAACACAGAAAATGCTGCTACTAAGATCTGATAAGCCAGTCATGGTGGCTCACACCTGCCATCTCAGTACTTGGGAAGCTGAGACGGGAGGATCCCAGTTTTAAGGACAGCCTCAACAAAGAGTGATACTTTCACCAACCTAAGAACAACAACAACAAAACAACAACAAAAAGATTTTATGTACCCAAGAAGCCCAAATGCTTTCATCTTTTTACATTTGACAGCATTAGTACTTCTTCACTATGGAAGTAGACATCTATCAGGTGAATTTTAAATCCATATAACTGTCTGGATAAAAATTTATAGGTGCCAGTTGACTTGGAAGGTAATCTTTAAAGCTCCTGGTAGATTTTTAACTTCTTAACTTCTTTGATATGTGGAATTTCTTTCTTTTTTTTTTTTTCTTTTTCTTTTTTTCTTTTTTTGCGGTACTGGGTATGAAAACCCAGGGCCGTCTACCTCCCAGCTACACCCCCAGCCCTATTTTTTTTTTTTTTTTTTTTTTTTTTTTGTGGTACTGGGGGTGGAACCAGTACCACAAAAAAACTGGTGGATATACTCCCAGACCTATTTTTATACTTTATTTGGAAACAGGGTCTCACTAAGTAGCTGAGTTGGAAACAGGGTCTCACTAAGTAGCTGAGAGCCTCACTAAGTAGCTGAGGCTGGCTTCGAACCTGTGCGATCCTCCTGTCTCAGCCTTCCAAGCGCGGGGATTACAAGTGTGCGCCACCACGCCAGGCTTTCTTTCTCTTTCTGTCTTTTGGATTGTCTTCTATTCAGTTCATGAGATATTATGTATTATTCCATGCTTTCTCCTCTGTTATTCCACTTTTCTTTTTTTATTTTTTGCAGTACTGGGGATGGAGCCCAGGGTCATTCTACCTCCGAGCTACACCCCCAGCCCTATTTTTTATTCTTTATTTTGAAACAGGGTCTCACTGAGTTGCAAAGGGCCTAAGTAGCTGAGGTTGGCCATGAACCTGCGATCCTCCTGTCTCAGCCTCCCAAATGCTGGGATTACAAGAGTGCGCCACCATACCAGGCTTCCTATTTTTTATTCTTTATTTTGAAACAGGGTTTCACTGAGTTGCAGAGGGCCTCACTAAGTAGCTGAGGCTGTCCACAAACCACCATCCTCCTGTCTCAGCCTCCCAAGTATGGGAATACAAGCCCGTCTATTTTTTTTTTAAATTTAGCATAGGGATTACAACACACATACTTCAGTTATGCAGGATGTTATAATACATACTTTTTACCACTTTTCCGTTAATACTCCAGCCTTGGAAGACTTTGGGATTCTTTCTCTTTCTCTGGTATTTTGCCCTTGTTGTCTTGAGTTTTAACCCCGCCCATCACATCTAACACCTGCCCCCAAGGCATGGCATGCTCTTCTGCAGTTAGGATTTAATATCCATCTCGTCCATTGTCCCTCATACCTTCTTGCAGCTGCAGCTTCGACCTGGGATCATTTTTCTTTCCAAAAAATACTGCTCAGTGTAGGTGTCCAGCAATAAACTCCTTCTTTTGTTTTCTTTTTGCGGTACTGGGGATGGAACCCAGGGGCATTCTACCTCCAAGCTACACCCCAGCCCTATTTTTTATTCTTTATTTTGAATCAGGGTCTCACTGAGTTGCAAAGGGCCTCACGAAGTAGCGGAGGCTGGCCGCAAACCCTGATCCTCCTGTCTCGGCCTCCCGAATGCTGGGATGACAAGTGTGCGCCCCCACGCCCCGCTTATATGCGCACTATTATACCAGTCAATACAAAAATGAGTAGGATAAAGTTGGCAGAGTCAAGGGAACTTATTCCTCTTCTGTCCTGGGCTGTAGCCTGGGGCACACACATGTAATCCCAGTACTTGGGAGGCTGAGACAGGGGGATTGCAGGTTCCGGGTCAACCTCAGTAATTTAACAAGATCCTGTTTCAAAATAAAAAAAATAAACAGAGGGCTGGGGGTGTGTGTGTAATAAGAGGTAAAATGCCTCTGGGTTCAATCCCCAGGGCCAAAAATAAAATAGTAAATTCCTGTCCCGGGGGTGTGCTCACTCTGGGGGCCTGGGTCAGTGCTGTGGCCTCTGCCTCAGTTTCCTCCCAACAAGATGAAAGCAACACGGGGCCGTGTGGCAGATGAAGGGCGCTGTGCTCACAGATGTTCACGGTTAGTGGCTATTACTTCTCGGCGCTGCAGGCCAAGAGCTGGGAGAATGTTCCTAACTGGCTCCAACACTCACACATAAAGGACCTTTTAAGTCCTTGAACCCTGAGGGTCGCTGAGTTTGGGGCGGGGAGGTCCTCCGGAGTCCAAGGTTGCTTTCTGAACGCGGTGGAGGTTGTCGCCTGGGTTCAGTGGAGCTCCCGGTTCAGGGTAAATATTTATTCCTGACTGGCTGAGCAAGTATTCCTAGGCTGGCTGGAATGTGTTCTCCAGCAGGAAACAAAGGTGTGTGTGAAGATCAAGAGAGGGAAGCGACTTCGGCCAACCCAATTTTTAGGCTTTCTTACAGTTTAGTTAATCATATTCAACCCCTGCCCTTTATTTTACAACCTTTGTAAGTGCACATAACCAGCACCATCCTTTTTTTTCTTTCTTCTCTTTATGACCCCACCCCCAACGTTTTGGGTGGAGTGGGAAGGGGGGACTCTGTTTCTTTTCTGTAGGAAACCCAGGGCAAATAATTTCTTAGACTCTGAGATTTTTTCCCCCACTTAAATGGGAATGCTAGGGCATGCCCTTCACACTGGGGGTAGTTATCAGAATTACCTGAGGTCATGCCGGGCATGGCGGTGGCGCACTTGTAATCCCCGCGCTTGGGAGGCGGAGACAGGAGGATCGCTTAAGAGACCCTGTTTCCAAATTTAAAAAATTATAAAATTTAGGTGTCTGGGAGTGTAACCCGGAGGTAGAAAGGTTACTAGGACCACCAGTACCACCAAAAAAAAAAGAATTACCTGAGATCATGATTTGTGTAACTGGGATATGGGAAAGGGAGGCCCGAAAGCCATGCCCCTGGCTAGATGCAGGGCTCGGTGATGTGCGGTCCTGTACCCTTTTTTTGTTTTCATTTTGAATAAGGGGAGGAATACGGAATTTTCATACACTTAAAAGTGATAATATGCCGGGCGTTGGTGGCGCACGCTTGTAATCCCCGCGCTTGGGAGGCGGAGACAGGAGGATCGCGCAGGTTCGAAGCCAGCCATGCTGGCTTGGAGACCCTGCTTCCAAAAATAAAAAAATAGGTCTGGGAGTGTAGCCCAGATATAGAAGGGCTTCCAGGAACCCCAGTACCACCACACACACACAAAAAAGTGATAATACTAATGGCAGCCATTACAATTTATTATCTACTTACTTATTTATTTTGAGTTACTGGGGATTGAACTCAGGGGCATTCTGTCCCTAAGTTATACCCCCAGCCCTATTTTTTTTTACTCTTTATTTTGAAACAGGTCTCACTAAGTGGTGGAGGGCCTCACAAGTTGCTAAGTCTTGCCACAAACCTGTGACCCTCCTGTCTCAGCCTCCCAAGTGTGCGCCACCACACTTATTAAAATTTAAAATATTTAAAACTTAAAATAATGTATAGTGTACTTTAGCTATCTGCTCTGGCCAGAAAGTCACAGATTCAAAGGACCAGTATTACAGGAGGAGAGGTGTCTGTGCTGCACTTCTTACCCCGTAAGATAAGGTCGATTAAAACTATACGCTAGCCGGGCGCGGTGGCGCACGCTTGTAATCCCAGCACTTGGGAGGCTGAGACAGGAGGGTCGCACAGGTTCGAAGCCAGCCTCAGCTACTTAGTGAGGCTCCCGGCAATTTAGTGAGACCCTGTTTCTAAATAAAATATAAAATAGGTTGAGGGCGTACCCGGAGGTAGAGGCCCCCAAGTTCCATCCCTAAGACCACCAAAAACAAACAAACAAACAACAAACTATACTATAGACGGCCAGAGTGGCATACATTTGTAATCCTAGTGCTTGGGAGACTGAGACAGGAGGCTCTCAGGTGTGAGGCCAGTCTCGGCAACTTAGCAAGATTCTCAAAACCTGGAGAGACCCTGTTTCAAAGCAAAAAATAAAATAGGGCTGAGGGAGTAGCTTGGAGGTAGAATGCCCCTGGATTCAATCCTCAGTACCATGAACACACACACACACACACACACACACACACACACACACACACGTTAAAATCTGGGTGGCTTTGCTCCGTCTAGTTAACCGGGAGGTTCTCAACACTGGAGAAGCGCTGAGCCTTCTATTTTGGCGTGAGCAGCGCTGTGGCTTCTGCTGCAAAGGGGACCAGAGTTCCTGAGTTCTTGCTTACCAGCTGCAGGATGCAGCTGTCCTTATCTGCGGGTCTGACTGAGAGCAGCTATGTTCCGAAATATAATATAAAGAGGGCGCATCCAGGCAAGTACCAGCTGTACATTGAACTGTTGGCTTTGAGGCCGTTCCAATGAGTGTTTAATCTTTAATATTCCAGACGGTCATGTCTTAGGAAATAGATTTTCCTGACGCTTCAAGAAGTAATGTTAGCGGAACTCAAACGTATCCAGTCTCAGCCCTCTGCTGTCTCACTGGGGGACAGAGACTCACCTAAGGTCATGTCACTGAGTTGCAGGGTGTGCCTGTGGGTGCTGGGAAACTTTGGGGATAGTGGGAAGAAAGGACATTTAAGCAGGATTGCTGACACAGGCCCAAGGACATTTTGTGGGGCTGGTGTGTAATTTTGTCACTGCATGCAAAGCAGCAGCAATGGCCGTGAATAGCCTTTAGGGTTTTTTTGGGAACTAGGGATGGAACCCAGGGACATTCTACCTCCGAGCTACACCCCCAGCCCTTTCTGATTCTTTATTTTGAAACAGGGTCTCACTGAATTGCAAAGGGCCTTACTAAGTAGCTGAGGCTGTCCTCGAACCGCGATCCTCCTGTCTTGGCCTCCCAAATGCTGGGATTTTTTACCCACCATGCCCGGCTTCATCTTTAGGGGTGTTGTTGTTGTTGTGTTTTGGTGGTACTGGGGGGTGGAACCCAGGGACTTTTCTACCTCCAGGTTATATTCCCAGACCTATTTTATACTTTATTTGGAAACAGGGTCTCACTAAGTTGCTGAGAGCCTCACTCAGTAGGTGAAGCTGGCTTCGAACCTGCGCAATCCTCCTGTCTCAGGCCCCCAAACGCTGGGATTACAAGCGTGCGCCCCCACGCCTGGCTGAGCCTTTAGGTTTTTAAAGACATTTCAAGCTGTCCTGTTTGCTTTCATATCCCAAGGTTTCATTCTGTTAGTAAGTGGTGCTTTCTCCTGGGCCAGCAGTGGGCCGTACTAGGTAAAGAAGAAGGTGGTCTTGCCTTTTAACTGCCCACTCTCTGGCATGGGAGCCTATGTCTGAGGAGTTACCGTGGGATAAGCAAATACTACAGGAGAAATGGGCGTGAGGCTTTCTAGGACAGCATCAGAAGGAAGGAATACAGCAGCCAGGTGTGGTGAATCAAAAAAGAGCAGGGTCGCCGGGCGTGGTGGCGCACACTTGTAATCCCCACGCTTGGGAGGCTGAGACAGGAGGATCGCACGGGTTCGAAGCCAGCCTCAGCTACTTACTGAGGCTTTCAGCAACTTAGTGAGACCCTGTTTCCAAATAAAATGTAAAAAAAGGTCTGGGAGTATATCCCGGAGGTAGAAAGCCTCTGGGTTCCACCCCCAGTACCACCAAAAAAAAAAAAAAAATAGGTCTGGGAGTGTAGCCCACAGGTAGAAGGGCTTCCAGGAACCCCAATACCACCAAAAAAAAAAAAAAAAAAAAACAAAGAGCAGGGGGGCAGGGGGTGTAGCTCATAGGTAGAATGCCTCTGGGTTCCATCCCCAGACCCACTTAAAAAAAAAAAATAGGGCTTGGGGAGGGGGTGTAACTTGGAGGTAGAATGTCCCCTGGGTTCCAACACAAGTAGCGAGAAAAATAAATAAAATATGTAAATTAAATTAATAATAAAAATATGGTGTAGCTTGGAGGTAGAGCACCCCTGGGTTCCATCCTCAGTACCAAAAAAAAAAAAAAAATGGAATACACAATCCATCAGAAATACATAGGAAGCTAAGACAGGAACATCTTTGTCCTTTGGCAAGTAATTAACACACACACACACACACACACACACACACACACACACACACACACAAAACTGGATTGTAGTTTCTTTCAACGCTGCACTTTGGTATGCTGGCCTTTTCTGTGATTGACCCAATTATTGCTTCTACCTAAGGAGTCCCATCTGCTTCTTTACACTAATGGATTCTCATACCTTTGACTCTGCAAAGAACATCTGTTTGCTTCTGCCCCTGTCTTACTGCGGAACACTGAGCCTGTCAGAAACCCCAGCTGTTCTGCAGCATTAAAGGCACAGGGACAGCTGCTATGAATGTCCCTCTTCGTGTCCCGTATCGGAGTTTGAACTCTGAATCTCCAGGAACTAACAGAAGAAGCTGACCGGTCCAAGGTTTTGTTCCTCTGGATTTGGTTTGAGCGTTTGCCAGTCACTCTGTGGCTTAGGGCAAGCCCAATGATGTCCCAAGCCTCAGCTTGTTTGTTTGTGTGTAGCTGCGTAGTGAGGATCTCACGAAAATTAGAAAAAATATGTGTAAATAACACCCCGTAACACTCTTGCCATAGAGAAGCGGGCCCCAGGAGTGCATCCTGGTGACTGTTTTCTATGTTGGAGCAAAGGCAGTTTGTAACTGAGCATTAAGGCAGAAGCCGACCAGCATTTTCTGAGAGTTGATGGCATCCCCAAAGCTGGCTGGGAGATTTCCATCCGTGCTTCTCCTGAAAAGCCTTCATGGTCCTGAGAGGTAGAGGGTAGGTATTACAATTAAGATATGCTACTGCATTTCACTGGAGTCTGTGTCATTTGTAAAATGGACCTTTATTAAGCGTACCACTGAGAAGGAAATAAAACCACTGCCAGCTGGGCGTGGTGGCGCACACTTGTCATCCCAGCACTTGGGAGGCTGAGACAGGAGGATCGTGGTTCGCGCCAGTCTCAGCTACTTACTGAGGCCCTCAGCTACTTACTGAGGCCCTCGGCAACTTAGTGAGACCCTGTTCCAAAATGAATAAGCTAGGCGTGGTGGCGCACGCTTGTAATCCCAGCACTTGGGAGGCTGAGACAGGAGGATCGCGCAGGTTCAAAGCCAGCCTCAGCTACTGAGTGAGGTTCTCAGCAATTTAGTGAAACATTGTTTGCAAATAAAGTATAAAATAGGTCTGGGAGGATAGCCTGGAGGTAGAAAAGTCCCTGGGTTCCACCCTCAGCACCACACCGAAAGAAAGGAAGAAAGAAAGAAAGAAAGAATGAATGAATGAATTAAAATAGAGCTGGGGTTGTAGCTTGAAGGTGAATGCCCTTGAGCTCCATCCCCAATACTGCAAAAACAAAACAGAACCACTGCCAGTTACAGTTGCAAGATGTAACTAGACTTCAAAGATGTGAAAATGTATGTATTATAGAATTAATGATGTAGAGAGGCGGGATCTTATACATATGCAGATTATAAGAAGAGGCTGAGAATGGGTTCCTGGGGTGTTGGTACTAATGCCCCCCCCCACACACACACACTTTATCATCATTACCATTATTGCCCTTAATGCCTTTAAGGGTGAGATGGCTCAGCACAGGCCATTTACCTAGTAAACATTACCATAGCACCTGTTAGGTATTGAGCCCTAGAGCAGGTCTGGGTTACTAAACAGAAAGGAACAAAACACAGAAGCAGAGTCATCCCCTCAAGGTGTTATATACCTTTTTGTTGGCGTGGGGGAAGGATAGATACGTGAGGCGAACTTTAGAATATATTTGGTGAGACTGCTAGCGAGGGCATCGAAGCAGGCATTTATTTATTTATTTACTTCTGAGCTAGTGTTTTAATGTTCAGAAAAGGAAGTTTATGAGTTGATGACATTTTCATCCCTTTAATCTACACCATTATTGGTTTTCTCAAAAAGTGCCCTGGAAGGAAGTCAGAATCAATAACTGCGAAAGAAGCTGATTTCCCCATCAATTACCAGTGCTGGAGAACATACTGTCATCATTAGTAGTATTTTTTCAGCCGAAAACACATGCGGTATTGGGGGTGGAACCCAGGGACATTCCACCCCCGAGGTACACCCTGAGCCCTATTTTTTATTCCTTTTTTTTTTTTTTTTTTTTTTTGGTGGTACTGCGGTTCCAGGAAATCCTTCTACCTCCGGGCTACATTCCCAGACCTATTTAATATATTTTTAAAATTTGGAAACAGGGTCTCTGAAGTCGCCAAGGCTGGCTTCGAACCTGTGCGATCCTCCTGTCTCTGCCTCCCAAATGCAGGGATTACAAGCGTGTGCCACCACGCCCGGCTCCTAATTTTTATTCTTTATTTCGAAACAGGGTCTCACTGAGTTGCAAAGGGCCTCACTAAGTAACTGAGGCTGTCCTTGAACCATGATCTTCTTACCACAGCCTCCTGAATGCTGGGATTACAAGCATGCACCACCACAAACACATCTAGATAAACTTACTAGCTTCCAGTTTGGGCTGTCTTCTCTACCCTCAGAGTGGAGAATCTGTCCCTTGATCTGTTATAACCCACCTGTAGGTCTTAGGTACACTTGCTGATAAGAAATCTCTCCCTGTCATTAGGTTTTATTGAATACCAGTTTTTTTTTGTTGTTTGTTTGTTTGTTTGTTTTTTGGTGGTACTGGGGGTGGAACCCAGAGGCTTTCTACCTCCGGGCTATACTCCCAGACCTATTTTATATTTTTATTTGGAAACAGGGTCTCACTAAGTTGCTGAGAGCCTCACTAAGTAGCTGAGGCTGGCTTCGAACTCGTGCGATCCACCTGTCTCAGCCTCCCAAGCGCGGGGATTACAAGCGTGTGCCACCACGCCCGGCTAATTGCGATATATGTATATATATTTTGGTGGTACTGGGGTTCCTGGAAGCCCTTCTACCTCCGGGCTACATTCCCAGACCTATTTTATATTTTTGAAACAGGGTCTCTTACTCTTACGCCAGTGCGGCTGGCTTCGAACCTGCGCGATCCTCCTGTTTCCGCCTCCCAAGCGCAGGGAATACAAGCGTGCACCACCACGCCCGGACTAATTGCGATATTTTAATGGCTTATTCCTCATCATTTCCTTGAGAGACACATGTCACTAGTGCTTTTCCCATAAAAAATTGTCACAGAGCAGTCTTTGATGTAACATTTTCTGGGTTTTTTTTTTTTTTTTATCATTGCAACAGTAGGCAAGGCTCTTCTGAGAATGATCTAAAGCACAGAAGCCATAAAAGCAAGAGAAAACAGCAATATACGAGGCACCTTGCATCATATCCAGTTCAAAAGACAAGCCGGGCGTGGTGACGCACGCTTGTAATCCCAGTACTTGGGAAGCTGAGACAGAGGTTCGAGGCCAGCCTCAGCTACTTTGTGAGGCCCGCCACAATTTAGTGAGACCCTGTTTCAAAATAACAAGTAAAAAATAGGGCATAGCTCAGAGGTAGAATGCCCCTGAGTTCAATTCCCAGCACTACAAACAAAACAAAAACAATCACGGTATTGGAATCACTTGCCACATAGGGTTAATTTTCTTATAATTTTTACAAAGTAAGAGAAAAACAGAGAATGTTGTGAGCAAGAAAGTTCACCAAAAAGAAAGTACTGAAGACTTTTGGTGGTGGTACAGGGGTTCCTGGAAACCCTTCTACCTCCGGGCTACACTCCCAGACCTATTTTTTATATTTTTATTTGGAAACAAAGTCTCTTAAGCCAGGGAGGCTGGCTTCGAACCTGCACGATCCTCCTGTCTCCGCCTCCCAAGCCTGGGATTACAAGCGTGCACCCGGCTGTACTGAAGACTTTTAAATGTGCAAATTTTTAACCTCTCCACCTGGCAATAAGAAAAGTTTAAATGCTCTTGTGTTTTGAAGGAATAAGGAAAGTACAGTGTCCACCGCTGATGGACATTTAAATTAATCCAACTTCTCTGAAGAGCGATCTGGCAAGTTCTACTAAAGTATATGCCAAGTGACCTGTGATTCCACGTGGAGGGAAAATGGCGCCTACACACATTTACATACACTCAGCGTGATGTAAGTTTAACAGCAAAATTGTAGCACCTGCACACAGGCCCTCCACCAGAGAGCTACAGAGGAGAATACGCTAAAAGGGCGTGGTGGTGCACACTTGTAATCCAGGACTTGGGAGGCTGACACAGGAGGATCGCAGGTTCGTGGCCAGCCTCAGATACTTAGCAAGACCCTATTTCAAAATAAAAAATAAAATAGGGCTAGGAGTGTAGCTCAGAGGTAGAATGTCCCTAGGTTTCATCCCTAGTATCAAAAAACAATGAGTCAACTCTTTATCTGCTAACCTCAAGAATTGTTTTAGAGGGATGGGGTAGAGGCTATTTATAGCTATTTAGGGGTAGTGAATTAGCAGAGGCTATCTCTGGAATTGGTATCTCTGACAAAGTCAGAGGTGTCTTTGCAGTTGGGTACTAAGTGTATTGTAATTCTAAGGGCATGGATTCAATGAATGGGTTTATAATGGAATGCTAATTAAACCAAATTTGTCAAGCTCCAGGAAACTGAGCTACAAAGACAAACTTGAGCCTTCTTACCTCAAGGTCTTGGGTTCCCTGCGAAATTACTTTCTATTCTCGGGCAAGCTTCTAAAAGGTTTGTGCGACTCGTTTTTTATGGTTAGAATTGTCCAAAGCCTTTTTGTGGGGGAGGGAGGCGATTTCAGGAGACACTGAAGTTTGGGGAAACTCCTGCTCTTCCAAGGCTCGGCGGTATATGCTAGCTTGAACCAAGAAAGCCCACTCCACTGTCCTCGCCTTCTTTTCTGAGAAAGCCAGCCAGCCTGGAGTCAGCTGAGGCAATCACACTGCCTTGAGGTCAGCAGAGGGGACAGCTCGCAGACACGCGCCCAGCAGCTGGGCGGGTGCCTGCCTTCCCCTCCCTGGGGCCAGCTGGTTCTTACCGGCTCTGGCTGCTTTGTGCAGGGAGACTTGCAGCCTCCTGTAGCTCTCCCTTGAACCCCCAGGAGAGGAACAGTTCTCTCTCATGGAGCAAGGTTTGCCCATGGATACTCTGAATTAAAGACTTCAAACCCGGCTTATTTTTTAAGGCTTTTTTAAAAAGTCGACCTAAGCTGGGTGTGGTGACGCACGCTTGTAATCACCACACTTGGGAGGCTGAGACAGGAGGATCGCAGGGGTTCGAAGCCAGCCTCAGCTACTTAGTGAGGCGCTCAGCAACTTAGTGAGACCCTGTTTCCAAATAAAATATAAAAAAGGTCTGGAAGTATAGCCCGGAGGTAGAAAGCCTCTGGGTTCCATCCCCAGTACCACCCCCCAAAAATAAAAAGTCGACCTAGAGCTGGGGGTGGCGGCACACACTTGTAATTCCAGTCCTTGGGAGGCTGAGACAGGAGGATCACAGGTTCAAAGCCAGCCTTACCAACATGGTGAGGCTCTCCGCAACTTAGTGAGGCCTTGTTTCCAAATAAGAAATAAAAGCGTAAAAACGTGGCTGGGGGTTTAGAGAGAGAGAGAGAGAGAGAGAGAGAGAGAGAGAGAGAGAGAGAGAGAGAATTATATATACAAGTCGAAATTAAATAGATTCAGATAAATTTTGTTGATTGGCCAGCTAACCTTCTCTGTCAGAACTCTTCCTTTGTTAAATATCTGAAGTTCTGGAACCACACAGATTTGGGTAACAATGCAGTCCTTATCTGGATTCTTGTTCTCTAACATAAGGAGTAATGGATTCAGATACCAAGAAATACTTAGGACACGGCAGTGCAGGCCTATAATCCCAGTCCTTGGGAGGCCGAGACAGGAGGATCACAAGTTCAAGTCCAACCTCAGCAATTTAGCAAACTCAGCAACCTAGACACCTTGTTTTAAACCAAAAAAACTTTAAAAGAGGACAAGAAAAGTAACTTTTTCCCCCCCAGAGCACAATCTTTAATTTCTACATAGATGTACAGGTGGTCTAAAAATCGAATATGATTTTGATTACCTAAGCAGCTGGGATAGCAAGGGAAACACCTCTAAGATAATATCATAACCTGTCAATGTTGTACATTTATATTTGTGACTGTAATCCCTTTGAGATAAACCTTTAGTGGAAATTGAATTTGTTTGTTTGTTTAAATAACCACTGGTCTGCTGGGATCTGAAATATTTTCAAATAGAAAGCAAAGTTATTAAACTGGGCCTGGTGGTGGATGCTTTTAATCCCAGCATTCACACGGCTGAGATAGGGGGATCCAGGTTCACGACCAGCCTCGGCTACTTAGTGAGGTCCTTTGCAACTCAGTGAGAGCCTGTTTAAAAATAAAGAATAAAAAATAGGAGCCGGGAGTGGTGGTGTGTGCACGCTTGGGAGGCTGAGACAGGAGGATCACTCAGGTTTGAAGCCAGCCTGAGCTGGCTTAAGATACCCTGTTTCCAGATAAAATAGGTCTGGGAGTATAGCCCGGAGGTAGAAGGCCCCTGGGTTCCATCCCCAGTACCGCCAAAGAAAGAAGAAAGGAAGGGAGGGAGGGAAGGAGAGAGAGAGAGAGAGAGAGAGAGAGAGAGAGAGAGAGAGAGAGAGAGAGAAAGAGAAAAAAATAACTCAATGGTAAACCTGAGTTGAGTGAACCAGCTGGGGGTTCCTTAGGAAGGAGAAAAGTACTGGTGTGGGGGTGGGGGTAAGGAGAGGGGAACAGAAAGTCAGTCTGGCTGAATTTAAGCAGGGTGTTGACAGTGTGAAAGGGAGGCGCTTGGAGGTGACCCCGCCTGGCCTTTTCAGTTTAGAAATGAGGACATGGGTCCGGTGGGAAGTAGCTTTTCTCGTCTTCCCTGGAAATGATTGACCGGGGTTTTGATGACTTTTGATTTTTAGGGACTCTGAGGAAGAGGAAATTCATGGTGAGGAGCAACCTCGTGGCTGGCGTTGTGGCCCCCACCTGCCGACAAGCCCACTCAGCACTTCCGTGGGCGTGGTGGGGCACGCCTGTCATCCCAGACTGGGGAGGAGAGACAGGAGGATCGCTGGCCGACTCAGCAACTCAGCGAGACCCTGTTTCACATTTTGTTTTTTACCTCCAGGCTACACTCCCAGACCCATTTTATATTTTGAATTGGAAACAGGGTCTCTTAAAGCAGCGCGTCCTCCAGTCTCCGCCTCCCAAGCTCGGGATTACAAGCGTGTGCGTCACCACGCCCAGCCTGTATCACAATTTAAAAAAAAGTAAAATAGGGCAGGGGTATCGCACAGAGGCAGAATGTCCCTGGGTTCAGTCCAAGGATTCAGCTTAACAGGGACAGGCAAAGGGCACAGCCAGGGCTCCTTCCAGTCCAGACACAAGTTAGATGGCAGTTCTCACTGCTGAAACCCGCACAAGGCCAGAGAGGACCAGGCACACACATTTCAGGCCAGACTTGTTTACAGTCCATTGCCTGGCTTGGTGTGGCTTTCAGAGAAGAAGCCAAGTCAGCCACTGCCTAGGGTGTGACCCAGTGGTGATTAAGGCTAACTGTTTATCACCAGCCCCTTATCAGTCTGTGCTAATTACCTGGGAGGAATGTACCGTGTGGTGGCTAATCAGGAAGACATTGGCATTCCTCTGGTCTGCTCAGGAGGCTTGGGGAGCGCTGTGGATCCGTCGCCTTCTGTTCTGTTTTCCTGTTTCAAGTTAGGATGAAGACATCTTAGCTTTAAACAGAAAGAACCGTAGTTCTCTTTTTTCTTTTTTTGTGGTACTAGGGGTGGAACCCAGAGGCCTTCTACCTCCGGGCTACACTCCCAGACTTATTTTATACTTTATTTAGAAACAGGGTCTCACTAAGTTGCCGAGAGCCTCACTAAGTAGCTGAGGCTGGCTTCGAACCTGCGCGGTCCTCCTGTCTCAGCCTCCCAAGCGCGGGGATTACAAGCGTGCGCCACCACGCCCGGCTCAGCTGTAGTTTTCAGATTTCTCCAAAGAGGCTTCAAATATCTGCTGGATACTTTAAAGGCTAAGTTTTCCCAGAAGCCATTCTTTTATTTTTCTTAATATATTTTCTTTTAGTTTTGGTGGTACTGGGGATACAACCCGGGGCATTCTACTTCTGAGCTACACCTCCATCCCCTTTTTATTTTTTATTTTGAAACAAGGTCTTGCTAGATCGCTGAGAGTTTCGATAAATTGCTGAGGCTGACCTCAAACCTGTGCTTTTCCTGTCTCAGCCTCCCAAGTACTGGTATTACAGGCCAGTGCCACCATGCCAGGCTCTTTGAAGTCTTAATATCTGCCTCACTGCAGTAAGTTGGAGGGTGTCTGAACATTTCTGCGTCCGTGGATAGCTGGCAAGGCAGGGAGGAGCTCCGGAGATGATCGTACAGCCACAACAGTCCCAACTTCACAGAAGGAAAACAAACTTAATAGCAGTGACTACTTGTAAAAATAACATCCTGTATTGTTTTTCTAATCCTATGGTCAGTATTGCCCTGCAGAGAAATTTGGAAAGCTCAAGGAAGCCTAGGGAATAAATTAAGTTACTGAACTTGGTGACAATCTGGGGAAGTTTGTGTTTAGAGCTTTTGTGTACTTCTGGGGATTGAACCAAGAGCATCCTGTTTCTAGAGCTGCAACCCCCAGCTCTGGTTTGTTTGTTTATATATTTATTTGTTTTGAAATATGGCAACCCCCAGCTCTGGTTTGTTTGTTTATATATTTATTTATTTTGAAACATGGCCTCACTAAATTTCTGAAACTGGAAACTGGCCTCCAACCTATGGTCCTCCAGTCTTCACCCTCCTAAGTACTCGGGTTACAGGAGTGTATCACCATCCCGGCCTTCGGAAGCTGAGACAGGAGGATCGCACAGGTTCGAAGCCAGCCTCAGCTACTGAGTGAGGCTCTCGGCAACTTAGTGACCCTACTTCCAAATAAAATATAAAATAGGTCTGGGAGTATAGCCCGGAGGTAGAAAGCCTCTGGGTTCCACCCCCAGTACCACCAAAAAATAAAAGAGAGAGAAAGGAAGGAAGGAAGGAAAGGAGGGAGGGAGGGAGGGAGGGAGGGAGGGAGGGAGGGAGGGAGGGAAAGAGAGAAAGGAAGGAAGGGAGGGAGGGAGGGAGGGAGATTCTCTTCTATGGAAGTCTGGCTTCCTTGCTTAGATATCTGTCTCTTAGTATCTAATTTGTGTGTGTCTGTTTGCGGTACTGGGGATAGAGCCCAGGGGCAGTCTACCTCCAAGCCACACACCCCCCAGCCCTGTTTTTTCTTCTTTACTTTGAAACAGGGTGTCATTGAGTTGCTAAGGACCTCTCTAAGTAGTAACTGAGACTGTCAACAAACCAGGATCCTCTGTTTCAGCCTCCTGAATGCTGGGATTACAAGTGTGAGCCACCACGCCCGGCTTCTAAATCTTATTGTAATTTTCTTCATTGGCTATAAACTCTGAATATTGAACCATGGACTTTCATAATCAATAAAACAATTACTTTGTCCCGCAACCCTGTTGACCCATTGCTAAGTAGAGAGGTTGGCCACAGCTGGTAAGGGCCACAGCTGTAGTGTTGCAAACTGGTCTTTGTAGATGTGGTAAATTTTAGGTAAAGGGGGAAAAGAAGTGAGATTCTATGAGATACTTTTTTTTTTTTTCTTTTGGGAGAATAATACAGATAACTTTCAGACAGATTTGGAATGCAGCCAGCTACTACTGTTGCACAGAAAGACGCACGGATACTTAGTAGCTGAGTGGATTTCTAGAAAGATGATTATCCCAGGGTGTCTGTCTCAGCCTTGCTAGCTTCATTGTGGCAGCACTTCTATTATTCCTAGGAACATTTTCAGATTCACCTGACTCACTAAGTACAGAAGAGCAGCAGTTTAACACCCTTGTTTTCAAATTATGTTGGAAATCATGTGCTTAATTTCTACTGATGGGACCTTCGGGAAAAATCAGAGGGAATATTAGAGATTTAAACTTTTGAAATGAGTTCAGGAAATAGGCGTGTGGACTCGGGAAGCTGTTTGCCTGTGATTTGTGGGTGGGGATTTCTTTTTTAAGCAAGAACGGTGTGCTATATTGATGGACCATCTCTTCCAATGCAGTGTCCCTGAGAACCAGCGTGTAGACAAGTGGTCTTTGTCCAATTGAGTGCACTAAAAAAAGTGTGTTGGCATGAATGGCCGTGCACATTTTCAGGGAGGAGGAATACATGCCAGGGCCTATTGCATTAAAAATCTAGAAAGCACATGCATAAAACTTGTCTGAGGGTTTAGAGGGCAGCTCTGGAGACACGCTCTGCAGACCAAAACTTCCTTTGGAAGCTGAAGTGGGGTGTGGGTGGGATTCAGAGGAACAACGGTTGTGGGAACATCAGATATGCTCAGAAATCTGTGGTCTTTCACAATCTGTAATCAGTTGCAAAAATTCCTCAGGCCTTAAGAATTGTAAAAGAGGCTGTTGTGCTTGCAGTGGACTTATATAACTCTTCAGTGTAATACTTTTAAACGAGAGTCAATGTCTTGATTGGAGAGCTTGAAGCCATTTTGTGTGTGTGTGTGTGTGTGTGTGTGTGTGTGTGTGTGTGTGTGTGTTTGGGGGGGCGGTACTGGGTTGGAAGCCAGGGCATTCTACCTCCAAGCTATACCCCCAGCCTTGTTTTTTATTCTTTATTTTGAAACAGGGTCTCACTGAGTTGCAAACTGGGAACCTGCGATGTTCCTGTCTCAGACTCTTAAGTGCTGGGATTACAAGCGTGCGCCACCCTGAGACCTTTTCACTTGCGGTAGTGAGGGTTCTAGGGAGGGGTGCCTAGCTGCTCAGGGGTGAGAGCACCTCACTCCCTGAACTCTGACCTGTGTGAGCCACCTGGTTCCCAGATCTTGTGCTCAGAATCAATACAAAGATAAGGTCAGTGAGCTGGAAGATGCTGTCAGCGCCCGCTGGAGTTCTGAAGTCTGCTCTCCAGGGAAAGGGCCAAGCGGAGAGGTCCTGCCAGCCTGAGCTTGGCTCTAGTAGCTCTTCCCGTTGCTGTGTACCCACAGACTTTAGTCATTTCTTTTGTAAAACAGCATCGAGTCACCTGGTCATTACCCCATCTCTGCCTCAGTCTCTGCTGCACCTCCTGGGATAAGCCAGGATCACACCTCACCTCCGCCCGCCCACAGAAGCTTCCTAGCAGGTCTCCTTTGAGTCTTTCTCCCTTGAATCTGGTCTTTCTCTCTGAGCTCCATTCCTGAATGGAATGTCTCCCTGACATCCTGGGGGCTGAGACTTTGGTGCCTGCGGGGGACCTCTAGGCTCCTGTTTCTCCAGAAGGTTTTCTGAGCTAATTTGACAGGAGGCAGGAAACCTGGGGTCAAATTTTAGTTTTGCCTCTTCTCTGTTGACCCTTACTTAAGAGATCGCTTTAAGTTTCCTACATGTAAAAAAAAAAATGTGCATTAGCCCACCAGGGCTGTGGTAATAAAGTACGAGAGCCTGGGTAACTTATTATTTTATTTATTTATTTTGGGGGCTTTTTTGTGGTACTAGAGATGGAACCCAGAGACATTCTACCTCCAAGCGACACCCCCAGCCCTATTTTTATTGTTTATTTTATTTATTTATTTATTTTTGCGGGTCTGGAGATGGAGCCCAGGTGCATTTGACCTGCGAGCGACACCCCTGCTCTACTTTTTATTCTTTATTTTGAAATAGGGTCTCACTAAGTTGCGGAGGGCCTCACTAAGCAGCTGAGGCTGTCTGTGAACTGCGATCCTCCAGTCTCAGCCTCCCAAACGCTGGGATTATAAGCGAGTGCCACCACGCCCGGCTATTTTTATTTGTATTTGGAAACGGTCTCGCTAGGTTGATGAGATATTCACTACTTGGTGAGGCTGCCCTAGAACCTGCGATCTTCTTGTCTCAGCCTCCCAAGTACTGGGATTACAGGTGTGCCACCATACCCAGCTCTGAGCGGCTTATAGGGCAGAATTTTATTTTCTCAATGTCCTGAAGCCTAGAAATCTGAAATTACAGTTTTGTCCAGGGCCAGGCTGGTATCTCCTAAGGCCTTTCTCGTGGCTTGTCTATGGCGCCTTGGCCCTGTGAGTTCACAAGGTCTTCTGTGAGTGTGTGTGTGTGTGTGTGTCCTGATAGCTTCGTATGGTGCTAGGGACTGAATCCAAGGTGCTCCACCACTGAGCCACGACCCCGGATCTTTTCGATTTTATTCTGAGATGGCGTCTAAGTCATCCAGCTTGTGAGCCTCTTGCCTCGGTCTCCCAAATATGGGGACAGCAGGTGTGAGCACTTCACAGGACTCCATTTTAAATACTCATACATACGCTCACAAGTATTTTTATTTTTATGTATTTATTTTTGTGATACTTAGGGTGGAACCCAGGGGCTTTTCTACCTCCGGGCTATACTCCCAGACCTATTTTACACTGTATTTGGAAACAGGGTCTCACTAAGTTGCTGAGAGCCTCACTAACTAGCTGAGGCTGGCTTTGAAACCTGTGCGATCATCCTGTCTCAGACTCCCAAGCGCTAGGATTACAAGCTTGTGCCACCACGCCCGACTTCACATGTATTTTTGAAGGGTTTTAAAGTGTGTGTGTAGCCAGGTGTGGTGGCACACACTTGTAATCCTGGTACTTGGGAGGCTGAGACAGGAGGATCGCAGGTTCACAGATTGCTTTGGCTACTTAGTGAGGCACTTTGAAACTGGGTGAGACCCTGTTTCAAAATAAAGAATAAAAAAATAGGAAAATAAAGTGTGTGAGTATATATCTAGCAATAATATAAATTTTATGGACAATTGAAGTAGGAGACTTTAAAATATTAAATATGAGGCCGGGCATGATGGCACACTTGTAATCCCAACTTTTGGGAGGCGGAGACCAGAGGATTGCGGTTCTAGGACAGCCTCAGCTATTGGCAAGGCCCTTCAGAACTCAGGTGAACCCTGTTTCAAAAATAAAAAGACTGCCGGGCGTGGTGGCCCACGCTTATAATCCCAGCATTTGGGAGGCTGAGATGGGAGGATCGCGGTTCGAGAACAGCCTCAGCTATTTAGTGAGGCGCTTTGCAACTCAGTGAGACCCTGTTTCAAAATAAAGAATAAAAAATAGGGCTGGGGGTGTAGCTCAGAGGTCGAATGCCCCTGGGTTCCATCCCCAGTACCACACACACAAAAAAAAAAAAGACTAAAAACTAGGGCTGGAGTTGTTGCTTGGAGGTAGAATGCCCCTGTGTTCCATCTTCAGTACTGCACCCCCAAAACACACACACACACACACACACACACACACACACACACACTTATACTAAATGAAACAAAAGTGTCTGAAGAGGGGTTTAATTTCACTTTACATATATATATATGTGTGTGTGTGTGTGTGTGTGTGTATAGTTTAAGCCAGGTGTGGGGGCCTAGGTTTGTAATCTCAGTACTTGGGAGGCTGAGACATGATAATCGGAGGTTTGAGGACAGACTGAGTCAAGTAGTGACTCATCAACCTAGGGAGACCCTGTTTCAAAATAAAAATAAAATAGGGCTGAGGGTGTAACTCGGAGGTAAATGTCCCTGGGTTCAATCCCCAGAGCGACACACACATATTATGTATATATATATATATATATATATATATATATATATATATATATACATACATACACACACACACATATATATATTTAATAAATTAACTTATTTACTTAATAAATGTGTTTTTTATTAAATATATAATTTTTCCCCTTCTATAGCTAGAAAATGACAAACTGGCCCCGCCTACGAGCCCTGGCCCGCTGAGCCCCAGCCCCATGCCCAGCCCTAACACGAAGCTTGACAATTCTACCCTCCTGACGGTGGAGCCGTCCCCGCTGGACAAGAACAAGTGCTTCTTCGTGGATGAGTCCGAGCCCCTCCTTCGCTGCGACTCCACCTCCAGCGGCTCCTCGGCGCTGAGCAGGACCGGCTCCTTTATTACCAAAGGTACCCTGCCTGCCGGCGCCCAGAAGAGCCCCAGGATTTTTCCTGGGCTGGCTCGAGGGTCCAGGTGGAGCTGAGTCACTTGAATACCTGTCCTAAACCCCAAGATGAGATTAGCCTCTGGGAGCCACGCCATTGGCCAGTGTAGAAATCCTCACGCCTCTGACTGCCAGGCCAGCGCCGGAGTGGTCCAGAGCCAGCCAGCAGCAGGGCTGGTCACTCTGTCTCACGATGCTATCAAATGTGTGTTTGGGGAAAATCTGATAAAATGCAATGTAACAGGCTTTTGGAAAATCATTTACTAATCATGATCCAAGAATTTAAAGTGGAACCTATCTTATTTTTTTGGTGATACTAGGGATTGAATGAAGGTCCTTTTTTTTTTTTGCGATACTGGAGGTGGAACTCCATTCTACCTCCCGGCTACACCCCCAGTCTGATTTTTTATTTTGAAACAGGGTCTCACTAAGTTGCAGAGGGCCTCAGTAAGGAGCTGAGGCTGTTTGTGAACTGTGATCCTCCAGTCTCAGCCTCCCGAATGCTGGGATTACAAGTGTGCGCCACCACACCTGGCTGTCTTATTTTCTATTATGAAACAGGGTCTTCCGAAGTTACCCAGGCTGGGCTTGAACCTGTGATCTTCCTGTCTCCCAAGGATTATAGGCTAGCAGTCACTTTAGATTTTTAATGGTATTATAAGATACCACGGGCACATATACTGTCTTGATGACTGGTTTCTTTTGTTAGAATTTCCCTAGTTTTTAGACAATTTCATTTATATTTTAGTAAAAGGGTATAAGCGATCTTACATATATGTAGAATATTTTTATTTTAGCTTATATTTCACGTTACATAGACTTCACAGAGGCATTTTGTGTTGCTGGGGATTTAACCCAGGGGCATTCTACCACCAAACTACATCCTCAGCCCCATTTTTTATTCTTTATTTTGAAACAGCGTCTCACCAAGTTGCAGAGGGCCTCGCTAAGTAGCTGAGTCTGGCCACGAACTTGTCTTAGCCTCCCAAGTGCTGGGATTACAAGTGTGCGCCACCACGCCCGGCCTTCACAGAAGCATTTTGTAATTTTAATAGAAGTTAACAGATCATCACCCCCCATGTATTTTCTCTTTTCTATGCCTTTGGTCTCTGCGCAGCTTAAAGTATCACAATGCAATCAGAAAGTCAGATAAGCAGCCTGCTTTTGCTTGGGGCTTTTAAGTATTTCAACATTTTTCTTGTGGGTTCCAGAACAATTGAAATTACCATTGAGCCTAGGCAGATGTCTGAGCTCAGAAGCCCGTTTCAGCAGATTCTGCTCTCATCCCTACTCGGCAAATCCGTATTTGTTATCTCCCTTGCGATGCAGCCCAAACGCCCAACTTGTGTCAGAGGGAGACACGCGCATTCGCTTGGGGGGCGTGAGGCTGGCGGGAGGGCAGATGTCACTCTCCTAGTGACAGCCTCTTCCCTGCCCCCTTCTCTTCTCTCTCTCCCCCCCTGCAGAAAAGAAGGACACGGTGCTGCGGCAGGTGCGCCTGGACCCCTGTGACTTGCAGCCCATCTTTGACGACATGCTTCACATCCTGAATCCCGAGGAGCTGCGGGCGATCGAGGAAATCCCCCAGGCCGAGGACAAGCTGGACCGGCTATTCGAGATCATTGGCGTGAAGAGCCAAGAAGCCAGCCAGACCCTCCTGGACTCTGTTTATAGCCATCTTCCTGACCTACTCTAGAACGTAGGGAGACTGCATTCTGGAAATCAACTCAGTGGCTGGATGGTTTTGTTAGGTTCCTGACGCACGTGTGTGTGCGCGCATGTGTGTTTGTGTGTGTGTGTGTGTGTGTGTGTGTGTGTGTGTGTGTATACCTAACAGAGTATATGGCCAGTGTTTGGGTCCTTTTTTTTTTTTTTTTTTTAAACCTTCCTGGGAAGTCAGTGTATAAGCCTTTTCAAAGTATAACTGTTGCAAAAGACCTACCACTAAAGTTTTTTAAGTTCTATATCTTCTCCGTTTTTGCCTTCTTATGTATTTTCGAAATTGTTCTGTGCACTTTAACTCACTTAACTTACCGTAAGGAAACGCAGTGTGACTTTCCCTACGCGCTGGATGGCAAGACTCACGTCTTCCAAGGGGAATGACATCTCGCTCCACGTCTTCAACATCCACGCCTGCTTTGTTTTGGGGTTTTAATTCTTATTACTGTTTTTATTTGGTTTGACCTTTATACCAATGTTCTTCAGAATTAAGGGAACTGAGGACCCTGTTGAGCAACTGTAACGCAACATTTAGTCATATATTTTTTTCTTCACACATCTTGTTATATAGTTCATATTTCATGGCTGAAACTTGACCACGCTATTGCTGGCTGTATGGATTTCACTTGGACACTGTAGAATGCTTGATTACTTCTGCAACCCTTAACGCTAATATGCTCTGGGCCGGAGACAGGGCATCCTCAAGCCACCGGGACTTGCTATTCAGTGGCTTGACAGCCGGGCCACCAAAGAACTCGAACGTCGTCATCTTTGACGGATTGAGCTGTTGTCCAACACACAGCCCCACTTCAGAGAGTCAGAATCGAGTGCCAGTGGCACTTTTTTCCATACAGAATTTGCCCAGCTTTGCTTTAAATGATGTCTGTTTTTATACACACATAGTCAGTAGGTCCAGTCGTCCTCAACTTTCACCTGGCTGGATCTCTTTAATCGTCCAATCACGTTAATTAAAAATGGCTGCAGCTAGCCGGGCGTGGTGGCGCACGCTTGTAATCCCAGCATTCGGGAGGCCGAGACCGGAGGATCGCGGTTCGCAGACAGCCTCAGCTATTTAGTGCGGCCCTCTGCAACTCAGTGAGACCCTGTTGCAAAATAAAGAATAAAAAACAAGGCTGGAGGTGTAGCTCGGAGGTAGAATGCTTCTGGTTTCTATCCCCAGACCCGCCCCCAAAAAAATGGCTGCAGCTATAAGAACTCTTGTCTGATATATTTGCGAGTATATTCTCATTTATAAACCTGCCTTCTGATGCTCAATTGCCAGGTTCTAATGAAGAGGTGGTCGTGGACCTCCTTTGTATGGGCAGGGTTCGTGGGTAGCGGTGAGGGACCGGGATCGGAAAAATGCCTTCAAGTGCACTAATTTATTAATAAATAATAGGTGTTTGTTAACTGAGTAGTTGGAGTGTATTTAATCTTTAACTTTCTTACCTCGTGCTTGTGCTCAGATTATTTATAACTCATATATACATAGGTGTATACATATGCATACATATATATACATGCACACACACACATATATATATATATAGATACATATAAAACTATTGGAAGCTGGGCGTGGTGGCGCACACTTGTCATCCCAGTACTTGGAGGCTGAGACAGGAGAATCCGGTTTGCGGCCAGCCTCAGCTACTTAGTGAGCCCTTTGCAACTCAGTGAGACCCTGTTTCAAAATAAAGAATAAAAATAGGGCTTGGGTGTAGCTAGAAGGTATAACGCCCCTGGGTTCCATCCCCAATACCGCAAAAATAAAACATAAATAAAACTCTTGGGAAAGTGTGTATTATAAAGCCCCCATCTTCTGTAATCTGTAAATTATACAAACCAGCCAAAGTTTCTATCTGGAAAGGTACCTGAAGGTTCACAGAGAAGAAGGCTGGTGAAAAGTACCGAGCATTTCCTAGTCGTGAAACTAGGCTCCTTTTTTAAGATTGTCCCTATTTTAAGAATTAAGGAAAGCCGGGCGTGGTGGCGCACGCTTGTAATCCCCGCGCTTGGGAGGCCGAGACAGGAGGATCGCATGGGTTCGAAGCCAGCCTCAGCTACTTAGTGAGGCTTTCAGCAACTAAGTGAGACCCTGTTTCCAAATAAAATATAAAAAAGGTCTGGGAGTATAGCCTGGAGATAGAAAAGCCTCTGGGTTCCACCCCCAGCACCACCAAAAAAAAAAAGGAAGCTGGCCGTGGTGGCGCACACTTGTAATCCCAGCATTTGGGAGGCTGAGACCGGAGGATCACGGTTCGCGGACAGCCTCAGCTACTTAGTGCCCTCTGCAACTCAGTGAGAGCCTGTTTCAAAATAAAGAATAATAAATAGGACTGGAGGTGCAGCTCAGAGGTAGAATGCCCTGGGTTCCATCCCCAGTACCAAAAGAAAGATTTGGAGGTGCAGCTGCAGGTGGCGGGTACAGATGAGCACCAGGTCGTGAGGTTTGGTCTCCTTCCCACTGATGGGAGAATCTGCACATGTTCACAGGCTTCTAAACGAACCCTCAGTGTCCCTGGGTAACTCCAGAGGGATTTTTTGTTTGTTTTTGTTATTGGGGTTCTGGGGTTACACTCAGGCTCATTCTACCTCTGAGCTATACCTCCAACTCTTTTTTTTTTTTTTTTTTTTTTTGGTGGTACTGGGGTTCCTGGAAGCCCTTCTACCTCCGGGCTACACTCCCAGACCTATTTTATATTTTTGAAACAGGGTCTCTTACGCCAGCGCGGCTGGCTTCGAACCTGCGCGATCCTCCTGTCTCCGCCTCCCAAGCGCGGGGATTACAAGCGTGCGCCACCACGCCCGGCTACCTCCAACTCTTTTTAAAATATTTATTTACTTGGAGGGAGAGGGTACTGAGGAATGAACCCAGAGGCATCCTGCTTACAAGTTATACTTCCAGCTTGAGATATTTATCTGGGTGTGTGTGTGTGTGTGTGTGTGTGTGTGTGTGTGTGGTACTGGGGTTCCTGGAAACCCTTCTACCTCCGGGCTACACTCCCAGACACCTATTTTTTATATTTTTATTTGGAAACAGGGTCTCTTACGCCAGCGCGGCTGGCTTCGAACCTGCGCGATCCTCCTGTCTCCGCCTCCCAAGCGCGGGGATTACAAGTGTGCACCACCACACCTGTCTCGAGATATTTATCTTAATCTTATTTGGAAACAAGGTCTCACTAAATTGCTGAGGCTGGCTTCGAACCTACAACCCTCGTGTCTCAGCCTACCAAGTACTGAAATTACAAGCGTGCACCTTCATGTTTGGCTCTAAATATTTTGAAACAAGATCATGTTAAGTTGCTGAGGCTGGCCTCGGAACTGCGACCCTCCTGTCTCAGCCTCCCAAGTCCTGGGATTTCAGGTGTGCACCTTGACACCTAGCTTCTAGAGGTCTCTCTTGGCAATGATGCAGGGTGAGGTCTTATGTTGGTGGGTTATATCATATCCCATACATATATATTTTTTTTCAGTACTGAGGATAGAACTCAGGCTCATTCTAACTCCGAACTACACCCCCAGCCCTGTTTTTTATTCTTTATTTTTTGAAACAGAATCTCACTAAGTTACAGAGGGCCTCACTAAGTAGCTGAGGCTGTCCACTAATGGCGATCCTCCTGTTGAGCCTCCCGAATGCTGGGATTACAAGCGTGCGCCGTCACGCTCGGCATCATATCACATATTATTTATTGCATTTTCCCCTTAGGTTGGGAGTCCTGGCTTTACAGGATTCCAGTGACCAAAACTTCAGCAATTTTGAGTTCCTCTTTATTTCAGTGACAAAGAGGATTCTCTGTCTGTACTCTGTGTACCCCGACACCAGCAACATTCAAGGATTTCCCCCTCTTTTCAGGTGGTTGGTTTCATTTCTAGAGAATCATCTGGCCACTTGGTCTCTTGGGTTCTTGCTCCAGTTCCCCTTCTATTTGATAGGAGACTGGAGCGCTCACACAAGAAACCAAACCAGAATGAGCCGGAGATGGTAGAGGTAGATTTTGGGTTTTATTATTATTTTTTTGGTGGTACTGGGGGTGGAACCCAGAGGCTTTCTACCTCCGGGCTATACTTCCAGACTTTTTTATATTTTATTTGGAAACAGGGTTTCACTAAGTTGCTGAGAGCCTCACTAAGTAGCTGAGGCTGGCTTCAAACCTGCGTGATCCTCCTGTCTCAGCCTCCCAAGCGGGGGGATTACAAGCGTGCGCCACCATGCCCGGCTTCAGATTTTGGTTTTTAGAGGACTTTAGGATTGCCATTTATGTGAGCAAAGAAAACATAACAAAAAAATGAATCCGTGTTACAGATAAGTCTGTAGAATATGTTTACCTCGTTTATTTGTTCATTTATTTTGACGGTACTGAGGATGGAACCCCAGGACCATTGTATTTCCAAGCTTCAACCCCATCCCTATTTTTATTTTTTATTATTTTTTTCTATTTTGCGGTACTGGGGATGGAACCCAGGGGCATTCTACGTCCAAGCTACAACCCCAGCCCTATTTTTATTCTTTATTTTGAAACAGGGTGTCACTTAGATGTAGAGGGCTTCACTAAGAGCTGAGGCTGGCCGCGATCCCGCAATCCTCCTGTCTCAGCCTCCCAAGTATTGGGCTTACAAGCGTGCGCCACTGTGCCTGGTGAGGATGTTTTCATTAATAACCCATGCTGATGGTTTTATACTCTGCAAGGTGCCTTATATATTATTTTACTGAATCCTCACAACTCTCCTATAAAATAGGTACTGTTATAGGGCCCATTTTACAAATGAAAATAGACGGGAAAAGCTAAGGAACGTGAAAGTCTCATACACAGCGACTTCAGAAAGATCAGGCTTGCATCTGGGTTTTCTGACTGTCTGAATCCAAGACTTTTCATCTGTTCCAGACCAGCAACCAGAAATCCTTTGCCAGCGGAAACACTGGGCAGAGATCAGTGATGAAACTGATCTGGGTTACGAGTAAAGCTCTCCACGCAGTTCAGCGGGTGCTTGTGAAAGTGGAGGGGTAAGGTGACATTTTTGATGGCCCACGGGAAAGGAACAGAAGTTAATGGTGCAACAGAAGCTTAATACTGAGCTACCGGAAGTTATAGATTTTTCTAGAAAAACAATGCAACCTCCAGGTACATTGGATTCAGGGCCGACGGCTGCGTCATTTGCTCATTGGGGTTTCCTAGCTGGGGTCTTACTTTGAGGATTCTTTTTTTTTTTTTTTTTTGGTGGTACTCTGGTTCCTGGAAGCCCTTCTATCTCCGGGCTACACTCCCAGACCTATTTTATATTTTTGAAACAGGGTGTCTTAAGCCAGCACGGTTGGCTTCGAACCTGCGCGATCCTCCTGTCTCCGCCTCCCAAGCGCGGGGATTACAAGCGTGCGCCTCCACGCCCAGCTAAACCAGTTTGCTTTTTAAGGAGAGAATTATTCCTCTCAGGGGAAAACTTGGACACTAGTCTTTGGTCGTCAAACTTCCATGTAAAAACAAAATAAACAAAAACCACTTAGGAATGAACCATTTGCTAAAAGGGCATATTTCCAGAGTTCAATTCAGGAGGTTTGAGGTAAAGTCCAGAAAGGGCGTCCCCAGTATGATGGTTAGACAGCTCCAATTCTTGTCACTGTGGCCCTAGGACCTGTAGTGCTCACACCCAAAAGCTTGTTAGAAAGGCACAATTTGCCAAGAGTCATGGTGGTGTGACACCTACAACCCCAGTACTTGAGAGGTTGACACAGGAGGATCACAGCACAGTCTGAGTCCTGGAACTTCTAACTTTAATGGGCAAATGAGACACCCAGTTGATTCTGCTAAAATGCAGACTGCAGTCAGTGGTGCCCGGTTAAGGCCCTGCAGGCCGCCTTTCTAACACACTCCTGGGTGTGTGCTGGTCTCTGGATTATACTAGGTGGTCCCAGATGGTGCCCCAGTTACACAAAAAGGACAGAGCTAATGCCAAGAGGATGCACCAATTTCATTTGAGGAAAAGAAGATAAAATCTGATTTTCTGGAAGATAAAGATTTTCTGGACCAAGCCACCCTAGTCAAAATGGACGGACATGCTTCTCGATCCTGGATGCACCACTGGAACCAGGGAGAGTTCTGAGAAATCCATGCCTGGATGTACTCCAGACTGACGTTGTCAGAACCTCAAGATGGGAAGCAGGGCAGGCGGCAGTATTTATTTTTAAAAGCTCCTCAGGAGCCAGGCATGATGGCACACACTTGTAATCCAGCACTTGGGAGGCTGAGACAGGAGGATCACACAGGTTCAAGGCCAGCCTCAGCTACTTAGTGAGGATCTCAGCAACTTAGTGAGACCCTGTTTCCAAATAAAGTATAAAAAAAAGAGGTCTGGCAGAATAGCCCAGAGGTAGAAAAGCTCCTCAGATCCAGGTGTAGGTGGTACAAGCCTATAATCAAAATAAATACAAAAACTAAAAAATAATTTTTTGGAGTGTAACTCAAAGCTAGAATGCCTTTGGGTCTAGTATCCAGAACAAAGCATGCTGGCGCACGCTTGTAATCCCAGCATTCTGGAGGCTGAGACTGGAGGATCGCGGTTCACGGACAGCCTCGGCTACTTAGTGAGGCCCTCTGCAACTTAGTGAGACCCTGTCTCAAAATAAAGAATAAAAAATAGGGCAGGGAAGCTGGGCGTGGTGGCGCACGCTTTTAATTCCCTCGCTTGGGAGGCGGAGACAGGAGGATGGCGCAGGTTCGAAGCCAGCCGCGCTGGCTTAAGAGACCCTGTTTCAAAATACATACATACATACATACATACATACATACATGTGTGTGTGTGTGTGTGTGTGTGTGTGTGTGTGTGTGTCTGGGAGTGTAGCCTAGAGGTAGAAGGGTTTCCAGGAACCCCAGTACCAACCCCCCCCCAAAAAAAAATAGGGCAGGGTGTGTAGCTCAGAGGTAGAATGCCCCTGGATTCCATCCCCAGACCCGCAAAAAAAAAAAAAAAAAAAAAAAGCTCAGAGGTAAAGTGCCTCTGGGCTCAATTCCCAGTTCTGTGGGGGAAAAAAATTTCAGCACCAAAAAAATAAGTCAATAAAATGAAATTTCTTCAGGAGACCCCAATCAGCTTGGAGAAGCACTTTTTAAGGGCTCAGGAGAAGGGTGCGTCTCAGGCTCATCCAAGATCAAACGAATCAATCTTCCAAGGAGTTAAACGAAGGCTCTGTGAAGAGTGACGTTGCAGCCGGGCGCAGCGGTGCACGCTTGTAATCCCAGCACTTGGGAGGCTGAAACCCCAGGATCCCAGATTCAAGGACAGCCTCAGCTACTTATTTAGGCCCTCTGCAACTTAGTGCATGAGACCACGTTTCAAAATAAAGTAGGACTAGGATGTAGCTCTGAGGTAGAAGGTCCCTGGATTCAAACTCCAAAAATAAAATAAAATAAAATAAAATAAACCAATGTGTTGCAACAGCCAGTACTGTTCATCTTTGCAGACTTTCCTTAGGACCTAAAACCCTATTGTGCCATGAGATTTTGCATTAACTGTGTGTGTGTGATGATTTGAATATGGAAAGCAGCCCAGAAAAATTCTTTGCTATGCAAAAATATTCCGAGGTGAAGGAATTGAACCGGGGCTCTAATCTCATCAGTAGATGTATGTTGATGGACTAAGAATTTGAATGGATTTACTGGGGGCTGGCTGCAGGTAGGTGGGGCGGCCTGGAGGAGGCCGCTCATGGCAGGCGTGGCTCTGGGACTTCACCAGTCCTGGGTCTCTGCCCCTAGCTCTGCTTCCCGCTGCCCCGAGCTGAGAGTGGCTTTCTCTGCCTTGGGCCTGCAGCTGACCGTGGACCGAACCTCTGAAACTGCACGCAAATAAATCTTTCCTTGTCTAAGCTGCGCTTGTCAAGGTGTTTTGACTGTATCTCAGCTTTCCATCTCTGTGGACAAAATTCCCCAGGTAACCAACTTACTAGGAGAAAAGACTTACTTCGGTAAACAACTTCAGAACCAAAGTAAATCCCGCAGTCACCTTGGCCCCGCATCTTTGGCCACAGTACATCAAGGTGGGAAAGTTGTGGAAGATCCCAATACTTTGCATTGCAAATACTTGGGTTTTTCTGGATTACATCGCTATATTCAAATAATAACACACAGGCTGGCTACTAAGTCTAATTTAGCACATAGGACTCGGGGGACACTTCCAAGCCGTAGGACTGTGCTACTAATTGATATAATCTCAGCGCCCTTAACGCTTAATGCCACCCACTTGCAAATAAATCAGTTCTTCACGCCTTACAGCAGAATGTATAAGCTATAATTTGCTAAGAATACTTAGGAAGCAGTACTCTGACTTATGTTTGATAGAGTTTCCTTTTTTATTTTTCTTTTTTATGGAAGTCAGGATGCAACCCAGGGGCTTTCTACCTCTGAGCTATACCCGCCAGCCCTATTTTATTCTTTTATTTTGAAACAGCGTCTCACTGCTGCCGTTTTCAAAGACGTACAGAAAGAAATGAATTATAAAAGTGCTCTATCTCATAGAGTTCCTGATTTTTTTAGTACCTGGGCCAGGCAGAGCATTAGTCTCCCCAGACAGTATTGGAAGCCGGGCGTGGTGGTGCACGCTTGTAATCCCAGTGTTTGGGAGGCTGAGACAGGAGGATCTGGGTTTGCAGACGCCTCAGCTACTTAGTGAGGCCCTTTGCAACTCAGTGAGACCCTGTTTCAAAATAAACAATAAAATATAGACCCAGGCGTGGTGGTGCACGCTTGTAATCCCAGCATTTGGGAGGCTGAGACCGGAGGATGGTGGTTCATGGACAGCCTCAGCTACTTAGGCCCTCCGCAACTTAGTGAGACCCTGTTTCAAAATAAAGAATAAAAAATAGGGCAGGGGGTGTAGCTCGGAAGTCAAATACCTCTGGGTTCCATCCCCAGTAATGAAAAAGAAAGAAAGAAAGAAAGAAAGAAAGAAAGAAAGAAAGAAAGAAAGAAAGAAAGAAAAGAAAAAGAAGAATAAAATATAGGCCTGGGGGTGTAGCTCGGAGAATGCCCCTGGGTTTCATCCCCAGTACTGAAAAAAAAAAACATATATATATATCAGATGCAAGCAAGAGGTACCTAGGTTGAACTTCGGCTTGAGAGAATAAATGTGAGCTCTTGTTAGTAAAAACATGGCTCCTGCCTTTGGAAGGAACCTCAGCTGTCACCTAGACAGCTCTGTGGTTGAGCACTAGACCCATATCTGGCTACTTGGTGGTGAAATCTGCTTACCTTGGTCCCTTCTGACACTCTTTTATGATTCTAAGTTCTCTTTTTGCCTCTTCTCAAAGTCAATAGAAAATAAGGTCTGCTCATCCAAGTAAAAATTGGGTATTTGTTTATTAATTAATTTATTTATTTTGCAGTATTGGGAATTGAACCCAGGGGTATTCTGCTCCGAGCTCCATACCCACCCCCTTTTTTTTTTTTTTTTTCCCAGTACTGGAGATAGAACCCAGGGGAATTCTACCTCAGAGCGACACCCCGAGCCCTATTTTATATTCTTTATTTTGAAACAGGGTCTCACTGAGTTGCAAAGGGCCTCAGTAAGTAGCTGAGGCTGGCAGAGAACCTACGATCCTCCTATCTCAGCCTCCCAAGTACTGGGATTGCAAGTGTGCACCACCACGCCTGGCTGCCTTTTCTCTTTAAGACCTGATCCATCCTTCCAGTTAAGGGCTCATTTGAGCACTGAGGTGAAGGTATGAGTTGGGAGAACAATAGTCAAGCAGGGCAATATAATCAGAGCCAAGAGAACCATGAGCCCCAAAGAGATGACGGAACCCTGTACCGTGACATTAATGAGGGAACAGATTATGGAAAGAAGGTAGAGGCATGTGGATGCCCGGAGATGGGCAATGTCCCGACCTGGAACAACATTCTTGGTGGCCCTAGAATCTAAATCTTATAAATCCCAATGAGAATGAAAATGTAAATGTCGTCATTGGTGACTGACCTTGGACCCACCAAGGTCAAATAACTTTCCTCTGCCATCCACTTGGGTTATTGAGTCCTCACCTGAAGATTGGCTAATTTTTAGCTTAGAAAGAAAAATTATGATAATTATTTAGTGGTGCTGATGTAGGATAGAAGAAACAAGTAGGTAGAAAGGAGACAGACAGGAAGGAAAAGTAAAAATATAACTTTAATATAAGAACCTGGAGCTGAAATGCTTCAGCCTCTAGTCCACAAACCAGTTCTCTTTCCCAGGCCTGACTGTACCATAAATTCTTGGGAAACCTGTAGATCCTAGAGTTAAAAAATATTTCCAAGAAAACCTATAATTTAAGATATCCCAGCTTATCCATCAATCGACTAATGAGGACCCCAATCAACCCAAGATCATCCACCCTAAGGCTGACCAGACCACAGACCATCAGGAAGCGCCTCGGGACTACTGGACTGAGCTCATCCACCCTAAGGCTGCCAGACCACCTGCCCACCATAAACCGCCTTGGGACTACCGGACTGAGCTCATCCTCACATACCTTCTCTAGCCTACCCCTCACCAAAGTCCCCTATAAGAAGAGAACTCTGAACTCCCCAAAATGCCTTCCTCATCTTGAGGGGCCCGCATTCTCTCTTGAATGTGTATTTCTTCCCCTTTTCCCTAATAAACCTCTGTGTCTCTAACTGGCACGTGCTGAAATTCTTTTCCGTCATGTTAGCCAAGGACCCTGCAGACCCCGAGTTCCTGAGCCGAGAACTCACCCCAACATCTTTGACACCCAACAGTGCCAGGCTGGACATGATGGTGCACGCCTATAATCCCAGCAGTTGAAAAGCAGAGACGGAAGAATCTCAAGTTTGAGGTCATCCTCAGCAACTTAGCAAGACTCTATTTAAAAAAAAAAAAGTAGCTCTAAATATCTGGGGCCCAAGGACTAGAGCATTATGTAAACAGAAGGTACATTAAAGGTTATTTAATCACACTTCTCACTCCGAGTTCCCTAGTGCATACTTTACTGCATTCAAATTCATGACCCCTGTAACTAAAACCATCACTTTCCAGACCTTGAGTTCCAAGGGCAGTCAAGCGCAGCAATTCTGGAGCAAAGTGTAGAGTTTTCAACTTCGAAATGGAGGCAGAGGGCAGAGCCAGCATAGACCAGAAGCAATGGTTATCTACTCGGCTCTAGTTCAGTGGCCACAGGACGCCCTGGATTTTATCTTATTTTATTTTATTTTATTTATTTTTTGCTATACTAGAGACGGAACCCAGGAGCATTCTACCTCCAAGATACACCCCCAGCCCTATTTTTTTTTATTTTTTAATTTTTAAACAGGGGCTCACTGAGTTGCAAAGGGCCTCACTAGGTAGCTGAGGCTTGCCTGCGAACTGCGATCCTCCTGTCTCAGCCTCCCAAATGCTGTGATTACAAGCATGCACCCTACCACGCCCAACTCAAGACACCCTGGCTTTTGTTTGGGGTGCCACAGGTGTAATTCAAAATCTCAGCTGTGGCTGGGCGTGGTGGTGCACACTTGTAGTTTATAATCCCAGCACTTGGGAGGCTGAGACAGGAGGATCGCACAGGTTCGAAGCCAGCCTCAGCTACTTAGTGAGGCTCTCAGCAACTTCGTGAGACCCTGTTTCCAAATAAAGTATAAAAAAGATTTGCGAGTATAGCCTGGAGGTAGAAAAGGCCCTGGGTTCCACCCCCAGTACCAGAAAAAGAAAACAATCTCAGCTGTACGATCCCAAATGGTCCTTGCACTTTGAAATGAGTGTTTCTAAATATATATCCACAGGTGCACCGTGGACATGCTCAGCCTCATAAAAACAAAACCCCACAGTAAAATAATTATTTGCATCTCATGATTGCTTTGCTTTGTTTTGTTGTACCAGGTGAAACAAATATGTAAAAATAATGAGGTCTGGTCCAGTGTCTGTTTTGAAAACATTTTCTGGGAAAACAAATGTTTGCAAACTAAACAAATGTGCATGCCACGGATAATATTCCTGCAGCTGTGTAGGTTCTAGATCAAGCAAAAAGTTTTCAGAGAGACACCGGTCTTTAGTTAATGATTAAAGAGATATCCTAGTCTTGGGAGAATATGTTTTCATGGAAGCTGATGTCAGAGTTGAAAAGGGCTTTAGTGAACCCAGGTGACTGGGGAGTAGATCATAGCTGTAGTTCTCAGCATATCAGAGACCCCTCTCCCACCAGCTCTCTTCAACTGGCTCTCCTTAGTCCAATCTTTTTATTTTTGGCAGTACTGGGGATTGAACCAGGGGGACATTTTACCTCTGAGCTCCACCCCCTGCCCTATTTTTTATTCTTTATTTTTAAACAGGGTCTCACTAAGTTGCAGAGGGCCTCACTAAGTAGCTGAGGCTGGCTGTGAACCCGGATCCACCTGTCTCAGCCTCCCAAGTACTGGGATTAGAAGCGTGCGCCATCATGCCCAGCTCTCTGCAGCTCCCTCCACCAACTGCCTCCAACCTCCTTCCCATCTCCTTTTTCAGCCAATTCCTTCTTCTAGGCTGAGTGTGCCATCACCTCAACTGAGAACCTCAACTGAGGCTGTCCATGAACCTCGATCCTCCAGTCTCAGTCTTCCCAATGCTGGGATTACAAGCATGTGTCACCATGCCCGGCTTTATTCATTCTCTCCTCCTCCTCCTCCTCCTCCTCCTCCTCCTCCTCCTCCTCCTCCTCCTCCTCCTCCTCCTCCTCCTCCTTCTTCTTCTCCTCTCTCTCTCTCTCTCTCTCTCTCTCTCTCTCTCTCTCTGTTACTGGGGATTGAATCCAGAGGCATCCTACCTCTGAGCTACATCCCCAACCCTATTTATTTTATTCTTGATTTTGAAACAGGGTCTCACTGAGTTGCGGAGGGCCTCACTAAGTAGCTGAGGCTGTCCATGAACCGCGATCCTCCGGTCTCAGCCTCCCAAGTGCTGGGATGACAACCGATTCCAATAACAATTTTATTATGTGGCCTAAGGATAAGATGGCCACGTAATGTTTAAAATGAGGTGAAGAGTTGGAAGTAACAGAAGTTCCAGATTCTGTGGCTGAATTTTGAAATAAGCCGGGTATGGTGGCTCATGCCTGTAATCTTAGTGCTTAAGAGGCTGAGACAGGAGGATTGCAGGTTCAAGGACAGTCTCTGCAAGTAGTGAGACTTTCATCAACCTAGGGAGACCCTGTTGCAAAATGAAAATAAAAATAGGAATGAGGGTGTAGTTAGCTCACAGTTAGAATTCCCCTGGGCAATACCTAGTGCCACAGGAAAATAATAATTAAAAAAAAAGGATTGTGAAACGTTCTAAAGAGAAAGTATAAAATAGTTTACAACTAGAGTATATACTAGTTAAACAAGGTTTAAGTGGATCGTATTTTTTCCAGCTACAAAAAATTTTTAAAGCCAGGCATGGTGGCACAGGCTTGGAGTCTCAGCACTTGAGAGGCTGAGACAGGAGGATGGCAAGCTCAAGGCCAGCCTCAGCAACGTGGTGAGATTCTCAGTAACTGAGTGAGACCCTGTTTCCAAATTAAGAAATAAAATTGGAGCCGGGAGTGGTGGCGCACGCTTGTAATCCCAGCATTTGGGAGACTGAGACCAGAGGATCAGGGTTCATGGACAGCCTCAGCTACTTAGTGAGGCCCTCTGCAATTCAGTGAGACCTGGTTTCAATATAAAGAATAAAAAATAGGGCAGGGGGTATAGCTTGGAGGTTGAATGTCCCTGGGCTCCATCCAAATAAAAAAAAAAGAAATTGGGCTGGGGGACATAGCTTGAGGTAGAATGCTCTAGATTCAATCCCTAGTAACAATAGAAAAAAAAATAATTCAAAAGATTTTGGAAGCCTTTCAATCTACATTGTAATGAATTCACATATCATCTGTTCTGTGATCCTAAGCCTCCTCAAATTGGCCATATCCAAAATGGTCATCAGACACTGAGGGTTTAAGAATGACTTATCCCTTTGGTTTCATTCTCCACAAACCCAAAATTTCCATGTTGCTTTTCTGGTTGGGCTTGGTTTAACGAATCTCTAGGTTGTCCTTTGGAAGGAAAGCGATGTGTAAATGGATAACTCAGCTTCATTAATGAGTTGCTAATTGAGGACTCTGGGCTTCCAAGTTGAGCGAGTTGTTTCAGCTGAAGCAGAGAATTGGTTTATGGTGTCCTTTTCTGTGTATTGAGTGAGACAATCCAATAATGATTTATAGAAATGAGAGTGCTTTGAGAAGCTAAAGACGACTCTAGAAAATTCCAAGATTTTCCATTCCTTTTAGACATCGTCAAGGACTGAGATCATGTTATATATGGCATGTGCTTAAATCCATGCAAGACAGAGACAGCCACGCAGTCAGAGTCGGCCGGAGAGATTCAAAGATGAGTAATATTTATCCGATTCATTGTCATCAAATTCTGTAGTCAGAGAGACAGGTGTGTATACAGTTGAAACGACCACGAGGGAGCAGGAAGCAAACGAGGGTAACAGTCATACAAAAGAAATGTCACGCGATCCGTGAGACGGGCACTGCTAATTCAGCAAAGAGTTAGGTGGCAAGTGCAGGAAAACCCATTGTGTGTGTGTATTTGTGGTGCTGGGGATTGAACCCAGGGGCATTCTACCTCCAAGATATACCCTCAGCCCAATTTTTTATTCTTTATTTTGGAACAGGATCCTTCTAAGTTGTGGAGGGCCTCACTAAGTAGCTGAGGCTGGCCGAGAACCCGAATCCTCCTGTCTCAGCCTCCCAAGCACTGGGATTACAAGCGTGTGCCACCACGCCTGGCAGAAAAACCCCATTCTAACTGGCAGGAATGCAGAAAAGTTCGAGAGATGATGGTAACTGATCTGGCCTTGACAAATGAGCGGGATTTCATAGGAAGAGAAATGGGAAATGAAATTCTAGGCAACATCGGGAAAGGAACAAGAAAAGAGAGACTGGTCTAGACAGGGCAAATTTCATAAAGATGCTTTCATTTTCCATAACAATTTGTCCATGGAGCTGGGCGTGGTGGTGAACGTTTATAATCCTGGTACTTGGGAGGCTGAGACAGGAGAATCACGGTTTGCGGACAGCCTCAGCTACTTAGTGAGGCCCTCTGCAACTCAGTGAGACCCTGTTCCAAAATAAAGAATAAAAAATAGGGCAGGGGATGTAGCTCGGAGGTCGAATGCCCCTGGGTTCCATCCCCAGACTTGCAAAAAAAAAAAAAAAAAAAGATTTGTCCATTGTTCCAGTTTGCGATGTCTCACGGTCCATCTGTTTCTCTATCCACTTGCCCACATCACTTGCTCCAAGGGTGTGGTCCTTAAGGATGCAGTGGGCACCCTTCAGTCTGTCCTACTTGGCCTCTTGGCAGTGGACTCTGTGGTCCATTCTCACTTTCCCATACACTCTCATCCCTTGTCTTCTGCAATGTCTTGTTTCTTTTCCTCCTTTTTCTGATTTCTATTTTCAGTTCTCTTTTCTCCTCAATCCGTTCACACCAAATCTTTATGAAAGCATTTTTCTCTGTTTTATTAGCACATACCTTTCCAGGCCACACCAGAATAATTCTTATTTAACTTTCAGGCCCCGTCTCTATGATTACATCTCTCACAAAGATGTCCCTGTCTCCCGACTCCCCTAAACTTGCCCCTATCCAGTTAGAAGCTTCTGATGAACCTCCATAGCACTTGCGGTCTTCCCAGGTTAGTCTCACCACACTTCACTCTCGTTGCTTATATCGGTTAATTCTGAGCTCAGAAGTCATGCTCACCATTCTATTCCCAACACAGAGTTACAGTTCTGGGCTATTTATTAATCTAATAAACATTTCCCAAATGAAGGAATGATAATTGAATAGTTGAAAAAAAAGAGTTAGGGGGTTTAGGAAGGAGGTAAAAACACCAACCGGGTTATCAGAGACCGCTGTTTTATTTGGACCTGGCGCCCTCCGGAGAGTCAGCCGGCCGTGGGGGAAGGGACCGAGGGCCATGCGTCTGGAGAGTTACGCATAGTCCTGATCGGCCGGCTGAGTCATGTGGCGGATCAGAGGCACCAATATTTATAGGCATGCCAATTCTCTCGTGACATCTGTAGCATCGTGATGTTTGGAGTCTGGAGTCTTGTGATATCTCCGCTTCTGGCTTTCGGGGTTCCGCTGTGAGATCACGCGGGGGAGGGACCCAACTTATCAATAATGATTGAAATGATGATGGTTCAAATGAATGATGCTTGTTCAGGTGCATCAAGAAACCTGGGTTGTCAGCACAGGATTACACAAACCTGAAGAGCTTCTGTACAGCAAAGGAAACCATCAAGAACCTCGACCGAGAGCCAACAGAATGGGAGATGATTTTTGCCAACTACTCCTCTCATTAAAGGACTAATATCTAGAATATACAGAGAAGTCAAGAAACTCAGCACTTTGAAAACAAACAACCTAATCAAAAAATGGGCAAGTGAACTAAATAGGTACTTCATGAAAGAAGAAATTCAAATGGCCAATAAATGCATGAAAAAAATGCTCAACATCATGAACAATCAGAGAGATGCAAATCAAAACTACCCTGAGATTTCACCTAACTCCAACTAGAATGGCAATCATTCAAAACACAAACAACAACAGATGCTAGCGAGGATGTGGAGAAATAGGAACTCGAATACATTTTTGGTGGGATTGCAAATTAGAGCAACCACTTCGGAATGGAGGATCTTCAGAAGAATGGGAACGAACCTACCATATGATCCAGCAATACCACTTCCGGGAATCTACCAAAAGGAAAGGAAACCAAACTACCAAACTAATGCATGAGTACCTATGTTCATAGCCGCACAATTCATCATAGCCAAACTGTGGAACCAGCCAAGATGTCCATCAACGGATGGATTACAAAACTGTGGGATATGTACACAATAGAGTTTTATTCAGCCATGAAGAAAAACACAATTATGTCATTTACAGGGAAATAGATGGAACTGGAGAACATTATGCTAAGTGAGATTAGTCAGTCACAAAAAATAAGAAATCTCCCTAATATGTGAAATCTAGGGAGAAAATGGGTGATAGGAGGAACTCTAGAAGAAGAAGGAGAAACCATAGATGAGCAAATAAGGCAACTTAACTGAGAGAGATGGGAGGGGAGAACAGGGAAATTCTCTAATGCACATGATGTACGTTCACAAACATTATCAGAGTCAATCACTAAGCCAGACATGCGAAGGACGGATGGGGAGGGATGGGGAGGGAATTGAGTGATGTGTGCAGGTATGCCTCTGCCATCTTGTACCCCATTAAGATGTATGACTACAATACATCAATTAAAAAATTAAAAAAGAAGAAAGAAGAAACCTGGGTTGGTTAAATAGGGTTCATATAGAAAGAGATGAAGGGAAAATAGGCTACAGGGGTAGTCTTGGCAGGTCACCAAAGGAATGCTGGTGGATGGTGAAGGAGCCATAGCTTCTGAAAGAACTCTGAGCATTCTCTTCTAGGTCATTATCATTCACTGGGAGAAGGGATGCAGAGCCAGGTTTGGAAGGGAGAGAGAGTTCATTTCTTCATGTAGTTTGAGCTGGCAGGATCTTTTGGAGATATTGCATAGAGACATTTGGGGCTTTCAGCTGTAGTTTGTAGTTTGCTTGTAATCCCAGTACTTGGGAAGCTGAGACAGGAGGACCGCAGGTTCATGGCCAGCCTCAGCTACTTAGTGAGGCTCTCTGCAACTCAGTGAGACCCTGTTTCCAAATAAAGAATAAAATTTGGGCTGGGGGTATAGCTCGAATGTTGAATACCCCTGGGTTCAGTCTCCAGCACCACACACACACACACACACACACACACACACTAAAATATATATCTAATTATCTCTATCATCCATCTATCTATCTATCTATCTATCTATCTATCTATCTATCTATCTATCATCTATCTAATCTATAGTAGTTGTGGTCTGATCTTTCAGAAGGTGGAAGGTAACTTGAAAGTAGGCAGACCGGTGGCAAAGATGGAGGAAAAGAGACGTGACATGGGTTTCCAGGGGAGAGGGCTTGTTGCACGCAGGAGGCGGAGGGGGAGCGCATTTGAGGATGGTCGGGAATCCACGGTGGGGTGGACGACTATGGGAGTGCCGCCCCCTTCTCCACTCTGAGATACAGGAGAAGGACCACTTGATCTAGAGTTACGACCAGGTGCCAGAGGGCCCTGTGTTCTAGAGGGAAGGAAGACAAGGGGCAGGGAGGGTGGGACTGCTCAGGGCAAAGGACTGGAGCCCAAGGAGTGGTGGACCAGTGGGAGGCTTCCCAAGGTCAAGGTGGAAGGCTTTGGCCAGTCAGTAGGTTTTTATGGAGTCTAGCCAACTAGTCCAGAGAGCTCATCTCTTCCGCTCTATTTGCTACAGATATGTAAATAACAGGGTGATTAACTTTATCATAGTCCTAAAGATAACTATGGGCAGATAGTTATCATTTTATTGTCCTGTTTTTTGGTCACTTCCGAGAACTACTCTCCAATTATGTTAAGTGGACTCCTTTTTGGTATGTTTATTCTAAACAATAGCACCAACAAAATGATTAGCCTATACTCTTTATTAAAAACAAAATGGCTAAAAGATAAAAGGTTTGTAGAGTTGGAGGTGGAATCATTGTTGATCACATCTGATTGCCAATACTAGCCGTGTGACCTTGGGGACGTCCTCACCTCTCAGCGGCTCCATTTTCTCTTAGTTACCTTAAAGACACTGTTGGGTGCTTCCGTTTGCTAAGTTCTCCCTCTCTCACACGGATGTGTGCGTGTTCCTGTGGGTTTGTTTATTTGCAGTATTGGGGATAAAAGCCAAGGCCATTCTTTCTCTGAGCTAAACCTCTAGCCCTATTTTTTACTCTTTATTTGAAATAGAATCTCACTAAGTTGCAGAGGGCTTAAGTAGCTGAGGCTGTCTGCAAATTGCGAGCCTCCTGTCTCAGCCTCCCAAATGCTAGGATTACAAGCGTGTACCACCATGCCTGGCTCTATTTATTTTTTATTTTTATTTTGTTTATTTATTTTCGTGGGTCTGGGGATGGAACACAGGCATTTGGCCTCCAAGCTACACCCCCTGCCCAATTTTTTATTCTTTATTTTGAAACCGGGTCTCACTGAGTTGCAGGGGGCCTCACTAAATAGCCGAGGCTGTCCGCGAACCGCGATCCTCCAGGTCTCAGCCTCCCAAATGCTGGGATTACAAGCGTGCGCCACCACGCCCAGCTTTCTATTGATTTTTAAAATATATTTTTATTGATGCACTGTGTTTGTATATCATCATCAGATTGAGAGTGATAGAAACAGAAACGCACACAGCAATTGGTGAGTTCCCCTGCACCCGGTCTTTCCTGATACGTGTTACTGACATTGGCACGGATGATTTTGTACATATACAAAGCATTTTTTGGGGTCTCCTTCCCCCACTCATCTCCTAGACACCATTCATCACTGCACTGTGGTTTCTCCTTCATCTAGAGCTCCTTTGACTTTCTAGTTTCTCTCTAGCATTTGACAGAAAACTTTACCCTGGACTTTCTGTGACTGGCTAACCGCACAGCATAAGTTCCATTCATTTTCCTGAAAATAACCTAGTTTTGTTCTTTATGGCAGAGTAATATTCCATGGTGTATACGCTTATACCAGTTTCATTGTGCATTCATCTATTGACGGACACCTAGGCTGGTTCCATAACATGTCTATTATGAATTGTGCAGCTATAAACACCATTATGCATGTATCACTGTTTTTTGTTTGTTTGTTTTGTTTTGTTTTGTTTTGTTTTGCAGTACTGGGAATGGAGCCCGGGGGTATTCTACCTCTGAGCTACACTCCCAGCCCTATTTTTTACTCTTTATTTTGAAACAGGGTCTCACTGAGTTACAAGGGCCTCATAAGTATCTGAGGCTGTCTGTGAACCTGTCTCAGCCTCCGGTATGCTGGATTACAACTGTGCTCTACCATACCGGCCCCGGTGTTTTATTTTTTGTTTATTTATTTATTTTTTGTTTTTGTGAAAACATGGCTTTCTATTTATGTCATTAACTAGAACTGAAATATACAAATATGCATGGGGTTTGAAGTCAAGTAGTCCTGGGGGGGGGGCAATCTCACTTTTATTCAAAGAGTCATGCGTCATCTAGCTATTTGGCCATGTTGAGTTTTGAAGTCTTCCCCTCTAAAATGAAGTTGATAAAATTGACCTGGAGGAGTTGGAAGAGTCAAAATGAGGTCAGGTGGGACGAGCATCTGCTATCACATGGTAGGTACTCGGTGTACCGCAGGGATGGTGATGGTTTGGGGTCTGAGCACACTCCACTCCAGGACATCCCTATGGACCAGGTGTCCCCGGGAATCTTCTGCTGTGTCCTCTCTCACACTTAACCAAGAGGCTTTATTTGAACACAGAAGCCCTCATTCTCCTCTTGATCTTCCTCCATTTTTTTTTTTTTTTTGTGGTACTAGGGGTGGAACCAGGGGCTTTCTACCTCCAGGCTATACTCCCAGACCTATTTTATACTTTATTTGGAAACAGGGTCTCACTAAGTTGCTGACAGCCTCACTCAGTAGCTGAGGCTGGCTTCGAACCTGCACGATCCTCCTGTCTCAGCCTCCCAAGCGCAGGGATTTGCTCCTTCACTTTTTAGAACCTGGGCCTTTGCCTTGTAGAGCTGCAGGGCTTCTCCTAGATTCGCGGATGAGTAATAAATCACTTGGTCTTGGGTAAGAAGAGACTGTGAACAAGTTCGGAGGCAGAGCAGGCCGACGAGAGAGTGTTGCTGTGGTATCGAAGGCAGGTCCGTCTCTGTAGCTAAGACTCCAGGGGACGGATGAGCCATTTCAGTAGTTGGTTTCTTACTGGCCAAGACTTCTCAGAGGAACATGATCTGTGATTACATTTCAAGTCTCAGCCTGAAAAGTTTTGTGAAAAACACTCTCCTGAGTTCTGGTGAAATAAAAGAAAACCAGGCATAATGCTTCCTACCAATGGATTGGACTGCTGTTATCCGTGTCTCCAAGTGTAGAAACTTTCCAAGCTCTGAGCAAGTCATCCTGGTAAAAGAAACCAGGAGGACCAAAGAGCACCTCACCACTGTTCATCCCAATGACCAAAGCTTGTTTTTGGAGAATAAATAATAATAAAGACACCTCCTTACACTGCAGGACCAGAGCGGAGCCATGACAGGCTTCATCCATACAGCAAACGCTAGGCCTGCAGGAATACAACTCACAGCTAAGTGCCGGTTTTGGCACCTGGGTCAGGATGAAAAACTCCCAACCAACCTCAGGAGGCACGAACCACATGGGAGGCACCAAGTATCCTGTCCAGTTGCTTGTGATAACAGCAGCAAAGATTCTTTTTGGTTTAAAGAGAACTCCTTTGTAAGTCACAGCCCGAGTGACTGAAATGTAAATAACAGCCCACCCCAGTGACTGAAATGTATAAAACTGTCTTGGATCAAAGACTCGGGGTCCTTATCAGGACTCCACTGCTTTGGAGGACTTGGACCCCAGCTCGAGCTAGTTCCCCCAATTAATCCCTTCCTGCCTTTGCAATATTGTGTGTGGTGGTCTCTCTCCCCCTCAGATCCCGGACTTTGGGTATAACAAAATGAAAGCTCTTAAAAACTATTTTATGTTCTCTGAAAGCAAGAATCTTATTTGACTCATCTCTGTCGGGCACATCTATAATTGTAGCTACTTGGGAGGCTGAGGCAGGACTCAAGTTCGAAGCCAGCCTGGGACACTTAGGGGAACCCAGTCTTAAAATAAAAATAGAAAAGGCTGGGAATATAGCTCGGTGTTGGAGTGGCCTGGGGCTCAACCTGCAGTACCTGGGAGGGCGAGGCTGTCCCTCATGGTCTTTCAACAACTTGGTATTTGTTGGCTTGGATTCAGGGAACTGCGTTCATCTCCATCTCCAATTTGTGCTCAGGGGGCAGCCTCTTCATATTAAACAAGGGTTGAAATGCTTCTGGAATCTGCGGACTGCCTGGTTAATCAGATAAAATCTTCCGAATCTCAAAGGAAGTTTCTCGGGGGATTTCAAACAGCCGAGGACTCCGTAGCTGGTCTGAACTTTCATCTGACTCCCAGCTTCAATGCTGCCTCTTGGATAAATACCAGCCACATCTCAGTTTTCTCTCTCAAGTACAAAGGGTATCTTCAGGGCAGGATTTCTAGACAAGAAAAATGAAAGCCACGCATGCTCCAAAAAGCAGGGAGGAGCTGAGTTTCAACATAGAAAGGAATCATTCACCCTCGTCTTATTTCACATACTAATAACATATACCACAGGCAAACCTCACGGTATTAATCAACAATATTTAATTATGGGCTAGATTCCATCAGAAGCCTGCCGGCCACTATCGGCACCTATAACACGCTATGCAATTTCAAGTGTGTCATCACATTTAATTAGATAAATCTTCACCGCAAATGGAGGGAGGGAGGGAGGAATTACCAATCTTGTCCTAGAAACAAAGACGCTGAGATTCAAGGTCACCTAGGTAATATTTTGCTCTAACAGTGACCGTTCTTTTAAGCCTTCTGTCGGGCCAGTGTCCTTGTCCAGGTTTCACACATGACAATACTTTACCTCTTGTTCTAAGCCCAACTCCCCAGCACCCAGCCCATCATGAGGGGGGCGGGTCCTTATCAGCTCCTCCACAGTGTTTACTGGTTCTGGGTGTTTAGTTTCCCAGTTAGAAATCACTAGAAGCTTTCATTGGAAAATAATGCCAGTGTGTGTGTGTGTGTGTGTGTGTGTGTGTGTGTGTGTAAATATGTGTGTGTGCATAGTGGAGGAATAGTCATCTTTCCTAATGACCCAGGAACAGTTGAGGGGAGGGGGGTGACTATCAGCAAACTCATTCAAACCTAACAGATGTTTGTTTGTTTGTGTGTGTGTGTGTGTGTGTGTGTGTGTGTGTTTAGTGGTACTGGGAAGGGATCCTGGGGCATTTTACCTCCAAGTTACACCCCCAGCCCTATTTTTTTTTCTTTATTTTGAAACAGGGTCTCGCTGAGGTTTCCAAGGGCTAAGTAGTAGCTGAGGCTGTTCTCAAACCACGAACCTCCTGTCTCAGCCTCCCAAATGTTGGGATTACAAGTGTGCGCCACCACACCTGGCTTCCCTTTTTTTTTATTTTGAAACTGGGTCTTGCAAATTTGCTAAGAACTTCACTAAGTTACTGAGATCGCCCTCAAACTTGCAATCCTCCTGTCTCATCCTCCCAAGTACTGGGATTACAGGTGTATGCCACCATGCCCAGCTTGGTTTCTGCTTTTTGGACCTTTTTATCAAACTGTGTGGTTGGAGCTATCAATGAACAATTGGCCATTTGGTAGAGGATTGTGAATGAAGCTGAATTTTTGGATATGTCTTTGGAAAGGTATTATATTCACTTATGTTCTTGTAATATTAAGTTTTTTTCTGTGCAAAATCATGAGAAAGAAATTTGATAATTTTCAGAATATTCTAAGTTAGAATGGTTAATGAATTTGGTCACAGGGTCAGGGGTTTATCTCAGGGTTCTTGCCTAGCACATGCAAAACATTAAGGTCAATCCCCAGCACCATAAGTAAAGTGGGGGGAGGAAATTTGGTTACAGGCTAAACATAGGTTTTAGGTTATATATATATATATATATATATATATATATATATATATATATATATTGTGCACAAATATATATATATGTAAATAATCAAGAACGCAGGCAGGTGTGGTGGCGCATGCTTATAATCCCAGCATTCGGGAGACTGAGCCAGGAGGATCGCGGTTCATGGACAGCCTCAGCTACTCAGTGAGGCAACTTAGTGAGACCCTGTTTTAAAATAAAGAATTAAAAATAAGGCAGGGGGTGCAGCTCAGAGGTCAAATGCCTCTGGGTTCCATCCCCAGATCTGCAAAAAAAAAAAAAAAAATCGAGAACGTACGTACTTGGGTGAGCTAAGGAAATCTCTTGGTCACAGGGCTGCTGATGGGGTGCAGGAAAACGTCAGGAGGAAGAAGAAACAGAAGAGTCACAGTGTGGTACATCAGAACAAAAGGCCTCGTTGTTATCATTTAAATGGCAGTCCTGAGGTTCATTTAGTGGACTTTTTTCTCTGTTTGTACAAATGGAAATAGCCTCCAGGGTTTTTGAAATGCAAGTGTTTAAATATCAACAGTGAAAACTGGTCTAACCAGGAAACAATGCGCCTTAAACACACAAGAAGTCCAGAATGAACAAGGGTAGGGGAGAGAGGAACAGGGCAGCGTTCAGGAACACCGGCCAGAGACAATGTCCCTAAGCCAGGGTCACAGGGGTTCAGCCAGTCGCAGAGGGAGACAGCAAATATAACTCACTGCTTCACCAAATGATCGAACAGAGGAACCAGCTTCCTGCCTGGGCTTCTGGGCCACTCCGCCATGACCCCTGGACTCTCAGTGGCAAAGACCGTGGGCCTGCACTTCAGGGCAGGTTAGGGTTTGGGTTAGTGGCAGGACGGTGCCATTCTATATGGTGATGTGCGCAGGGATCTTCTGGCTCAGAGAGCCTCTCTGTGTGGATCATAAAAGGAGCTCTCCGGGTGGGAGGCTGACACAAGATTTGGGGAGGGGGGCAGTAACTGGATTTCAGCCCCTGCTCTCTTTCAGCTGGTCCCTATGTGGGGGTCACACAATTATACCCAGTGCTCCTGAAAAGCTTCGTGTGTGTGTGTGTGTGTGTGTGTGTGAGAGAGAGAGAGAGAGAGAGAGAGAGAGAGAGAGAGAGAGAGAGAGAGAGAGAGAGAGAGAGATATCCTGGGGATTGAACCTAGGGCATTTTACCTCTGAGCTACACTCCTAGCCTGATTCTTGTATTCTTTATTTTGAAACAAGGTCTCACTAAGTTGTGGAGAGCCTCACTAAGTAGCTGAGGCTGGCCTCAAATCAGGATCTTCCTTTTCTTAGCCTCCCAAGTACTGAGATTACAAGAGTGCCATCACCATGCCGGGCTCCCCCTATCTTATTTAAGGCTGTAACCTGAATAGTGTTAGGATTCTTTCGGGATGGAAGCCACTCCCACAGTCGGCCTTGATCACTCACAGATGTCTAGAGACCTACTAGATGCAAATACTCTGCCAAGTGCCAGGGGATGGGCTACGCAGATGCTTAGGTGGGTCTGCTCTGGTTTTAGAGTAGGCAGGGCATACTCTGTCCTGCTGGACTGCCATGGACGGCAAGTGCCAGGGAGCTCACAGCAGGGGCAGCTGATTACTCTTACCTGATGCAGTTAGAAGAGGTCACACACACACACACACACACACACACACACACACGCACACACACGCCTTAGCTCAGCTTGGGGCTGCCATTCAGGGAAGAGCCGGGCTGTGGGCTGACCACTGCAGACAAGAACTAGAGGGACTGGGGAGGGAGTCCAGGGAATCTGGATTGGGCACAGTGATGGCCCGTAACAGAAAGGAGGCCAGTTTTATGCATGCACTAAATATAGCCAGATGGACACCTCAGATGATCCCAGGGGAGCTCTGGGGAGGGAAAAGAAATCTAATTGCCCCGGACTCAAAAGCTTAATGCAAGAGCGTAGAGAGATCTGGGGCAGAAAGCTATTGGTCCATGTGTGGAATCACTCTGCAGCTGTGGATGGCGTTCTGAAAACCGAGATGGAGTAAGGACTCGTCTTGGAATCGCACCTCCAGGCACTCTCTGATGGCCACATGTGAATCAAAATGGAGGGATTTTTGGTGACCATTGTCTATGGGAGGGGGGCCCCCAAACTGTGTTTGTCAGCACCAAGTGCCAATACGGTTTCTCTGGGAGGAGGGAGAGAGGGTCAGGGATAGAAACAAGCTTTGGTGATTTCACCAGGGTGGTTTGAACCGGAGGCAGTCAACGAAGGAAGCGATTCTCAGAAAGCAAGGTAAGAGGCTGACTTTCTTTCTTTCTTTCTTTCTTTCTTTCTTTCTTTCTTTCTCTCTCTCTCTCTCTTACTTTCTTTTTTCTTCTTTCTTTCTTTCTTTCTTTCTTTCTTTCTTTTCTTTCCTTCCTTCCTTCTCTCTCTCCCTCTCCTTCCTTCCTTCCTTCCTTCCTCTCTCCCTCTCTTTCTTTCCTTCCTTCCTTCTCTCTTTCTTTCTTTCTTTCTTTCTTTCTTTCTTTCTCTCTCTTACTTTCTTCTTTCTTCTTTCTTTCTTTCTTTCTTTCTTTCTTTTCTTTTCTTTCCTTCCTTCCTTCTCTCTCTCCCTCTCCTTCCTTCCTCTCTCCCTCTCTTTCTTTCTTTCTTTCTTTCTTTCTTTCTTTCTTTCTTTCATTTTGCGGGTACTGGGTGTTATGGTGAAACAGTTACGGTGCCCCTGTTGGGCTCTGAAACTAACAATGAGAGATGTAGCTGAGGGTTCTTGTTCTTAGCTATGTGTAGAAAACAATAGCCAGAACTCCTCTTTTGCTGTGAGCTTAAGCAATTTTATTATTACAAAGGTAGAAAAATAGGACAAAACTTAGATTAAAGAACCACATCATAAAGAGAGAGAGTGACATAGTGGAGTGACTTGGAAATAAGTCACTGAGGTTTTTGGATACAGAACAGTTTTATACCAATCATCTTCTGACCCGACTAGATCCGCCCTTTCTCAGGGCAGGTCTTTTGATGTGGGGATTCCTTCCTGTAGGCCTGTCCTGTCTCTGCTACAGACCCCCAAGCCTTTTGTTATACCCCAAAGTGTGTTAATTATTATCCGGAGTCTGGTATCTCTTGAAGGCTTGTGGCACCACATCCTTGAGGGATTTTTGGTTGTCTTTAAAATGTAAAAGAGCCTGGCATGGTGGCACTTGTAATCCCAGCATTCAGGAGGCTGAGACCAGATGATCTTGGTTCTCAGACAGCCTCAGCTACTTAGTGAGGCCCTCCGCAACTTAGTGAGACCCTGTTTCAAAATAAAGAATAAAAAAAACAGGGCAGGGGGTATAGCTCAGAGGTCAAATGCCCCTGGGTTCCATCTCCACACCCGAGGGGGAAAAAAAAAAAGTAAAAGACCCTTGACTATCCGTATTGTTTTCCTAGGTGCCAGGAATTGTGCAGGGTTCCTTCCCTGTCTGAGTGCCTCCCGGCAACCCAAGCTCTGACTTTCTAATACCAAATTTATTTTCAAATAACATTTTAAGTCATTTCCCAATACCAGCACAAAGGGAATGGAACCCAGGGACATTCTACCTCCGAGCTACACCCCCAGCCTATTATTTATTTTTTATTTTGAAACCGAGTCTCACTGAGTTGCAAAGGCCTCACTAAGTAGCTGAGGCTGGCAGTGAACCGCGATCCTTGTCTCAACCTCCCAAATGCTGGGATCACAGAGGAAGCAAGAACGGGAAGAAAAAGTAAAAATGGAGCCCAGCTGCCATCCCTCTGCTTGCTCCCAAACCCGGCATCTCATGACCTTATTCGTGGCTCCTCCATCCGACCCTGTCTCCATCCTCAGTACCAGGGATGGACAGGATGACCAAAGCAACAAGGAAAAGCTTCTGTTATCAGGAAGTTGCAATGGGAGTTGTCAGGGGGCGGCCGTGCCGGGCGCAGGAAGGTCTACTGGGATTTTCTGCCAGGCTGGTTGCACCCGGCCGCTCGGCTCACGGAAAGCCCAGAGAGTCAACCCCTGCAGCTGGAGGGGCAGATGCCCAGCGGGGACCATGGGAGGGTTCTGTGGGGAGCAGAGCGCGGACCAACCTGCTAACCCCTGAGAGGAAGGGCCGCCTGGGAGGCAGCATGGGCAACAGGTTTTATTCCCCGGGCTTCCTGGTTGTCTTGGAAACCCAGACCTGGCTTTTCACCTTCTGCTAGAGGAAGCCAACTCCAGTGGGAATTCTGGTGCATTCTAGAGGGCAGAAAGATGAGCGTGATTAATTTTAGTGCCACGGGAAGAGAACAAAAATTTAAAATCGCAAAATAAGATGGTGTACTTAATGTTCAACGCTATCTAACGCACATAGAAGAACTCTTCTCTCTGACTTGACTGTGGATGAGCTGGGACATGGAGCCTTTGGACTAGCTCATGGGCTGCGCTTTATCTGAGAGGCTCTCCTGGTTCTCCATGGACTCTCCTGAGCTTACAGCTTGTTGACTGCATATCATGGGACTCCTCCGTCTCCATAACCACATGAGTTAACTCTGTGTGTGTGTGTGTGTGTGTGTGTGTGTGTGTGTGTGTGCACCCTATAGTTTTTGTATCTATGGAGAGTTCTAACTACACTAATATAAGCATCTTTTTTTTATGATACTGAGGAATGGAACTCAGGGGCTTTGTATTTCTGGGCTACACTCTCAGACTTATTTTATATTTTTTATTTGGAAATAGGGTCTCAGCCAGGCATGGTCGTGCACGATTGTAATCCTAGCATTTAGGAGCCTGAGACAGGAGGTTCACAGGTTCGCGGCCAGCCTCAGCTTCTTAGTGAGGCCCTCTGCAATTTAGTGACACCCTGTTTCAAAATAAATGATAAAATAAAACAGGGCAGGGGGTATAGCTTGGAGGTCAAATGTCCCTGGGTTCCATTTCCAGGCCCGCCCCTCCAAAAAGAAAGAAAGAAAGAAAGAAAGAAAGAAAGAGAAAGAAAGAAAGAAAGAAAGAAAGAAAGAAAGAAAGAAAGAAAGAAAGAAAGAGGGTCTCACTAAGTTGCTGAGAGCCTCACTAAGTAGCTGAGGCTGGCTTTGAACCTGCGTGATCCTCCTGTCTCAGCCTCCCAAGTGCTGGGATTACAAGAGTGCGCCACCATGCCCGGCAAGGATCTTTTTTATTACCTTCCCCCAAGGTAAAATTTGTGGATACAAATAGCTTTGGGAAAGGCCAGGAAGAGAGGAAGGAACAACTCTTAGGTGCCACAAGTAGTTTGTTTGTTTGCTTTGGTACTGGGGATGGAACCCAGAGTCATTCTACCTCCAAGTTATACCTCCAACCCAATTTTATTTCTTATTTTAAAACAGAGTCTCACTAAATGCAGAGGGCCTCACTAAGTTGCCAAGGCTGGGTTCGAACCTGTGGGATCCTCCTCTCTCAGCCTCTCAAGTACTGGGATTACAAGCATGCACCACCATGCCCGGCTCCACAAGTAATTTAAGTGCTGTCAGTTTAATGGTGAGTGGGGGTAATGGACCCAGCCAGGGCAGCTTCATGGTCAGGGCCCACCCTTGGGTTTAATGCTCTGTGGTCTTGATGTTCTTAGGAAATCTTGAGGGGTGCAACATTTTAAGGTTGCACTGGTCCCCGCAAGTGCTATAGACAGCCTTGAATAAACAGGATGGTGGTGCCCGTTGGAGAAGTGTTGGTGACTGCAGAGGGAGGTGACAGCAATCGCTTTGGTGTTTGCCAAACTCTTCTGAATATCCCCCCACCCCCTCCCTCTGGGTAGGATTCACTATTCTTTGTAACAAGCGTTTTTTGTCCCGATCTGACTGAGTGAGTAATCTGGGAAAGGCTTCCTCCCCTGCAGATTGAGAGAGAGAGAGAGAATATGATCTCCTCAGGGTGGCAGATGGTGATCAAGGGCGCCTCCCTACAGACGTCCTCAGGGTGCCTCTGGGAGCAGGTTCTGAGGCCGCCCTTAGGCTGCCGGGCTGGGCTGGGCCACACTGCGCTTGCTCCTGGGTGTCAGATCTAAAGAAGCTTCCAGCTCCCGAGCTCCCTTGGGGAAGGATTTCAAGCTGATTGTAGTCAATGTTCAAAGCATATTTCAGTTTTAGGCAAACCTGTTCCTCTTTTTCCAGGAAGTTCCATACTCTCTAAGGTAACACATTTCCCAACTGGCAGTTGAGTCCTTCACAGGGGGTGAAAGTCCATAGCTGGTGCAGCCTGGGAAATTACACCTTCTTGCGTCTCCTAGGTGCTTTGTTGTGCTGCAAATAGGGCTCCTGTAATTCCTTACGGCCTGCGACGTAAACAGGTTTAGTCAATGGATTCTTTCTTTACTTCACCTGCAACACATATACACAAACACCTACTAAATAGTCATCCCTCCGATGTTTATTTGATTGATTGATTGACTGCACTAGGGATTGAATTCAGGGGCAGTCTGCCTCTGATACACTCCCAGACTTATTTATTTATTTATTATTATTATTATTATTATTTTTTTTTTTTTTTGCGGTACTTGGGTTGGAACTCAGAACATTCTACCTCTGAGCTACATCCCAGCCTTACTTTTTATTTTTATTTTATTTTTTTGTGGGTCTGGGGATGGAACCCAGGTCGACCTACAACCCCTGCCCTGTTTTTTATTATTATTATTATTATTTTGTGTGTGTGTGTGTGTGTGTGTGTGTGTGTGTGAGAGTCTGGGGATGGAACCCAGGGGCATTCTATTCTAAACTACACCCCCTGCCCTATATTTTTTAATTCTTTATTTTGAAACAGGGTCTCACTAAGTTGCAGAGGTCCTTACTAAGTAGCTGAGGCTGTCCACGAACTGCGATCCTCTGGTCTCAGCCTCCCGAATGCTGGGATTACAAGCATGAGCCACCACGCCTGGCTTAAATTTTATTCTTTATTCTTTATTTATATTTATTTTTTGTGGTACTGGGGATAGAACCCAGGGGCCTTCTACCTCCGGGCTACACCCCCTGACCTATTTTCTACTTTATTTGGAAACAGGGTCTCACTCCGTTGCTGAGAGCCTCACTAAGTAGCTGAGGCTGGCTTTGAATCTGCGCGATCCTCCTGTCTCAGCCTCCCAAGCGTTGGGATTACAAGCGTGCACCACCACGCCCGCCTTATTCTTTATTTTGAATCAGAGTCTTATTGAATTGCAAAGGGCTCCACTAAGTAGCTGAGGCTGGGCGCGAACCCAGATCCTCCTGTCTCAGCCTCCCGAATGCTGGGATTACAAATGTGCACCACTATGCCTGGCTTGGGCATACCATTTTGGAGGGCCGTCTCTACTCTAGTTGACCTGAAGCTGATCATTATGTTGCAGTCACCTTCCTGAATCATCTAATATTCCCTTAGGAAGGATAATGTATTGTGTGGAAGGAACATTCAGGATTGTTGGTAGAATTAAGCCAACTGGCAGTATACATGTGTGAGCTTCCAGCCCGAGTAAACCCTGAAGGTTTGTAAAACAAGAGCAATGTGCCCAGACTCTCTAGTCGTTGCCGGCCGCAGCAGGGTGGGTAGAAAACAAAATCATGGCTGGTAATGCTAGCCAGGCTCACCTAGCTAAGGTGGAAGGTGGCTGAATATGTAGAGATGGGGGAGAAGTTCAGATTCAGTCTGGGATGGTGACACGTGTCTGTAATCCCAGTACTAGGGAGCCTGAGAAAGGAGGATCGTAGGTGCGAGGCCAGCCTCAGAAACTCAGGGAGGCATTTAGCAACTTAGTGAGAACCCTGTTTCAAAAAACTAAACAAGCCGGGCATGGTGGCGCAGGCCTGTAATCCCAGCATTCGGGAGGCTGAGACAGGAGGATCGAGGTTCACAGCCAGCCTCAGCTACTTAGTGAGGCCCTGTGCAACTTGGTTTGACCCTGTTTCAAAATAAAGAATAAAAAATAGGGCTGGGGGTGTAGCTTAGAGGTAGAATGCCCCTGGGTTCCATTCCAAGTACTGCAAGAAAACAAAACAAAACAGACAGAAAACTAGAGAGCTGGAGATGTAGCTCAGAGGTAGAACAACCCTGGGTTGAATCTCCAGTACAAAAAACAAAACAAAAAACTCAATGGTATTTTTTTTTGGGGGGGGGGAATTGACTTGTACATAATTCTATTCTCTCTCATTACTAATAAGTAGAAGTAAAATGGCACTGATTTCATTTTATAATGCTGCTAAATATGATTCTGCCCTTATTTAGAAAGCAGAGAGTAGAATTAAATATGATTTGGACTAACTGAATGGTCTTATAGAAACAAGTTGGTATTCAGTAGGACCTGGGTTCTTTCTTCCAAAAACGTAAAAGTACCTCAAGGAAGTTGATCTTTATTTAGGGAGGAAATAGGGTAGCACATTGTAATGGAAAGGAGGGTTTTTAGAGCCAGATGTTATTGAAGCCGGCTCTACTGTGACTGTGTGACCCCGGCCCACGGCATTGCTTAAGAATGCTTGGGCTGAGAGTAACAGAAACCCCAATCACAGTTGCTTCCGCCATCAATGAGCACTTAGTTATCTCAGCAACAAGGCGCCTGGTAGAGGCTGGTTCCGAGGCCTAGGTAACACTTCGCTGCCATCAGAACATAAGTTTGGCATCTTTGCGAATTTTTTTCCATCGCCTCCTCTTAGACCCAACAACTCCAGACAGCAGATCCTCATGGGCCAGCTTCTCGAGGTAGAGAGGAAGAAAGCAGAGGTAGGATCGCCGTGGCCAAGGCTTTGGCTCCATACATCCAGTGCCGGGGAGGAAAGGTTTTCAAGGAAGCCCCCAGAACTCAGCTCTTCACTTCTCACTGGCTGATACCCAAGGGCATCTCTGGATGAAGAACATGGCTTGCCATGAGTGGCTTAGGCTGTCTTATTCATGGGGACCGATTAGACTAAGTCAAAGGGTACATCATATATGTATTCAGCATTATAAACGAAATATATGATTAAAATGGAAGTATAGTAGGAGAAAAAATACCTCTGATTTCTTGCAGCAGAGAATAAACAGTAGAAACAAGATAAAATAAAGATAGTATAGCCGGGCGTGGTGGCGCACGCTTGTAATCCCCGCGCTTGGGAGGCCGAGACAGGAGGATCGCGCAGGTTCGAAGCCAGCCTCAGCTACTTAGTGAGGCTCTCAGCAACTTAGTGAGACCCTGTTTCCAAATAAAATATAAAAAAGGTCTGGGAGTATAGCCCGGAGGTAGAAAGCCTCTGGGTTCCACCCCTAGTACCACCAAAAAAAAAAAAAAAAAAGATAGTATATGGGCTAGGACATGCCATTAACCCTTTGTTTGTTTGTTTATTGTAGTACTAGGGATTGATTCCAGGGCAGTCTACCCCTGAACTACACCCCTAGTCCTATTTTTTTTATTCTTTATTTAAAATTTTTTTCATTTTTATTTTGTTTATTTATTTATTTGTTTGTTTGTTTGTTTTGTGGTACTGGGGATGGAACCCAGGGGCATTCTACCTCTGAGCTATATCCCCAGCCCTATTTTTTATTCTTTATTTTGAAACAGGGTCTCACTAAGTTGCGGAGGGCCTCACAAGTTGCTGAGGCTGGCTACGAACCTGTGATCTTCCTGTCTCAGCTTCCCAAGTTCTGGGATTACAAGCGTGTGCCACCATGTCCGGATTTTTATTCTTTATTTTGGAACAGGGTCTCAGTGAGTTGCAAAAGGCCTCACTAAGTAGCTGAGGCAGTCTTTGAACCTGTGATCCTTCTGTCTCAGCCTCCCAAGTACTGACATTACAAGCGTGCGCCACCGTGTCTGGCTAACCCTTGATTATTTTAATTTTATGATCATATTCTGCATTTTCATGTCATTTATAATTTTTTATTTTTGGTGGTACTGGGGTTTCTGGAAACACTTCTACCTCCAGGCTACGGTCCCAGACCTATTTTATATTTTTATTTAGAGACAGGGGCTCTTAAGCCAGCAAAGCTGGCTTCGAACCTGCATAATCCTCCTGTCTTAGCCTCCCAAGCGTGGGGATTACAAGCTTGTGCCACCACGCCTGGCTTTTTCATGTTATTTTTACCATTTAAATAACAAACACATTTGCATGATATAATAAACTGCTTTATTTAAATTAAAAGTTTTCCTTCTCTGCTATTATTTATTTATTTTTATATTTATTTATTTATTTATTTGTGGTGCTGGGGATTGAACCCAGGGACATTCTATCTCTGAGCTACACCCCATCTCCATTTTCTTTATTCTTTATTTTGAAACAGGGTCTCACTAAGTTGTGGAGGGCCTCACTAAATAGTTAAGGCTGGCTGTGAACCTGGATTCTCCTTTCTCAGCCTCCCAAGTACTGGGATTACAAAGCACGCGTCACCACGCCTGACCTTTTTTTTTTTTTTTTTCCATTTAGTTTACCCTCTTCCCTTAGAATTAAGAAAGCAATGCCAAGTGTGGTGGCACACCCTTGCAATCCTAGCTTTTAGGAGGCTGAGACAGAAGGGTCACAGGTTCGCAGCCAGCCTCAGCTACTTAGGCCCTTTGCAACTCAGTAAGACCCTGTTTCAAAATAAAAAATAAAAAATAAAAAATAGAGCTGAGGTATAGCTCAGAGGTAGGATGCCCCTGAATTCCATTTAAAAAAAAAGAATTAATAAAGCAGAAAGAAAACATTTTTTTTTTTCAGGTCTAGAGATGGAACCCAGGGACATTCGACCTCTGAGCTATAGCCCCTGTCCTAATTTTTATTCCTTATTTTGAAACAGGGTCTCACCGAGTTGCAGAGGGCCTCACTAAGTAGCTGAGGCTGTCCGCGGGCTCCGATTCGCCTGTCTCAGCCTCCCGAATGCTGGGATTATAAGCGTGCGCCACCACGTGCCTGACTTGGATGATCTCTTTCTGTTGGTGTTAACCATGACAGTTCTCAGCAGACCAAACGACAGTGTGGTGACCACTTCGCCGAGTCCTAGCTGTGCTTTTTCTTGTCTTAGAGGAAGACTTGATGGTGAAATCCAGAGCGCAGACCACATGCTTCAAATCCCCAATGGCAATGCCTAATGCACATTTGATCCTGACCCGGGAAGAAGGTTTCTAGCAATTTTCTGAAAGCTATAGACAGGGAATCAATTATGAAATCAATGGCAGATTCTGTCTTTGATGAGTGGGAAAGCTCTACAAGATGAAAGAGAGATTTTTGCATAACTTAGGAAGGGGAAGAATTAGAGGAACAGCATGGGTTGTTCTGAGCAGAGGCTGACATCTTAGTTCATTTTGTGCTACTAGAATGGAATACCACAGACTGGGTAATTTTTTATTTTTTATTTTTTGCGGGTCTGGAGATGAAACCCTGGGGCATTCGACCTCCAAGCTATACCCCCTGCCCTATTTTTCTTCTCCTTCTCCTCCTCCTCCTCCTCCTCCTCCTCCTCCTCCTCCTCCTCCTCCTCCTCCCTCTTTTTCTTCTTCTTCTTCTTCTTCTTCTTCTTCTTCTTCTTCTTCTTCTTCTTCTTCTTCTTCTTCTTCTTCTTCTTCTTCTCCTCCTCCTCCTCCTCCTCCTCCTCCTCCTCCTCCTCCTCCTCCTCCTCCTCCTCCTTCTTCTTCTTCTTCTTCTTCTTCTTCTTCTTTTTGGTGGTACTGGGGTTCCTGGAAACCCTTCTACCTCCGGGATACACTCCCAGACCTATTCTATATTTTTTAATTTGGAAACAGGGTCTCTTAAGCCAGAGAGGCTGGCTTTGAACCTGCGTAATCCTCCTGTCCCCACCTCCCAAGCACGGGGATTACAAGCGTGCACCACCACGCCCGGCTAGCCAGATTGTCCTAAGTGGTTCTTGTGCTTTTCTCCTTCCTCTCCACTTCCTCTTCCTCCTACGCCTTCTCCTGCACTCCGTGTGTGCCACCATACCCCATCTGACACTAGGTTTGATAGACCTTTAATATGCTTCGGCCCTTCAGGTAATTGTAGGACAGTTGGTGTCTGCTATGTCTTCCTTTGCATTTCTCTCGTCATTCTTACAGATGTATGCAGTGAACAGGTACCAGCATGTTTATAGCTGCACAGTTCGTAAGCTTAAAAAGCTGGAGATAAGCCGGGCGTGGTGGCGCATGCTTGTAATCCCAGCATTTGGGAGGCTGAGACTGGAGGATCACGGTTCGTGGACAGCCTCAGCTACTTAGTGAGGCCCTCTGCAACTCAGTGAGCCCCTGCTTCAAAAATAAAGAATAAAAAATAGGTCAGGGGGTGTAGCTCGGAGGTCAAATGCCTCTGGGTTCCATCTCTAGACCCGGAAAAAAAAAAAAGTTGGATTACATATACAATACAATATCATACAACAGAGAAAATGGAAGAAATAGGGTTATGAATAAAAATATAAATTAATCAGACTAAGTGAAAAAACCCCACAGGGTCCAGTATATTACATATACACAATGTAATATACTTTTTTGTGTGTGTGGTACTAGAGATGGAACCCAGGGGCATTCTACCTCTGAGCCACACCCCCAGCCCTATTTTTTATTCTTTATTTTGAAACAGGGTCTCACTGAGTTGCAAAGGGCCTCACTAAGTAGCTGAGGCTACTATGATCTTCTGGTCTCAACCTCCCGAATGCTGGGATTACAAGCGTGCACTACCACACCTGACTTGTAATATACTTTTTATAAAGTTAAAAGCCAGGATAATAAAGAATTTATTCCTAAACTTGTGCAATTAATACTTATCAATATACATCTAATAATCATATATATATATATATATATATATATATATATATATATTTGATAGAGTTGGACATGGTGGTACATACCTGTAAACTCAGTACTTGGGCAGCTGAGACAGGAAGATCGCAGGTTTAGGACCAGCCTCAGCAGTGTAGTGAGATTCTCAGCAACCTAGTGAGACCCTGTTTCAAAAACAACCAACCAACAGAAATATACTGGGGGTGTAAATCAGAGGTAGAATGCCCTCTGGTTCATTCTGCAGTATGACATCACAAAGAAATATATATGTGTATACATATATATCAAGATTATATATATGGAGCCGGGCGTGGTGGCACACACTTGTAATCCCAGCATTCGAGAGGCAGAGGCCAGATGATCGCGGTTCGCGGACAGCCTCAGCTACTTAGTGAGGTCCTGGACAACTCAGTGACACCCGGTTTCAAAATAAAGAATAAAAAATAGGGCTGGAGGTGTAGCTTGGAGGTCGAAGGTCCCTTAGTTTCATCCCAGACCTGCAAAAATAAATCATATATATGATATATACAAGATTATATATGATACAAATATATGTATATGTATATATATATATATGATGAAATTGATTTACTTTTTTTGTAGTACTGGGAATGAAACCCAGGGGCATTCTATTTCTGAACTACATCCCCAGCCTGAGGTGTTTTTTTTTTTTTTTTTTTTTTTTTTGTGTGTGTGTGTGTGTGTGTGTGTGTGGTACTGGGTGTGGAACCCAGAGGCATTCTATCTCCGATCTATACCCCCAGCCCTATTTTTCATTCTTTATTTTGAAACAGGGGCTCACTAAATTGTATAGGGCTTCACTAAGTAGCTGAGGCTGTTAAAAAACCCAAACCCAGATCCTCCTGTCTCAGCCTCCAACTTCTGGGATTGCAAGCGTGCACCTCCACGCCTGGCTATTAATTTACTTTTAAAGCAAGAAACCGAGGAAAAGAAAATTCCAGATGGCTGTTATTTCAGTGCGGGAGGATGAGGTGAAGGAAGAACACCTCATGTGTTATTGAAGTTATTGACAACATTCTCACCCTTGGGCCTGTGATGGGCACATAGATGCTCATTATAAAAATAATTAAATTCAAGAGATTCAATAAGATGAAAGAAGGTTATGCGTGGATTACTGAACTGATGCTGTTTCATGACTCAAGAACCGTAAGTATTCTAATTCTGGATGATTGACTCAAGAAGACAGAATAGGGCATTTGTTGTGCTGTAGTTGGCGCTTGCCCTGCGCCCTAGATTTATTCTACAATCACAAGGAACCCTGAACTCTCAGCGAGTTGCCACTCCCTAGGCCTTTTCTCCTTACATTGTGCAATTAGGGGGCAGCCGAAGGTCTTGGGCCCAGGCTGACCGGGCAGCCAACATCTTGAATGTTGCTGGTTCCCTCTCTCTCTTTGCCATCGATAGATTCGCCAGACTCCGCTCCTTTACCATCCAGGCCCAGGTTCATGGAATGGGAGGAAGAGAGTTGCGAAGGTGCAGTGATGAGGAATGCCAAATCCAAGACCAAGGAAGACGCTGGGATGACGGCTTGGGTTGAAATCCTACTGGGTATGGAATTTTCCACTTCTAACAACGTTTTTATTCATATAGATACATCTTTTTTCTTTGTACTGGGAGTGGAACCCAGGGGCTTTCTACCTCCGGGCTATACTCCCAGACCTATTTTATATTTTATTTGGAATCAGGGTCTCACTAAGTTGCTGAGAGCCTCACTAAGTAGCTGAGGCTGGCTTCGAACCTGCGCGATCCTCCTGTCTCGGCCTCCCAAGCGCGGGGAGTACAAGCGTGAGCCACCACGCCCGACTCATTGACACAGGTCTTATCCTAAATGTTGAGATTACAATCTCCATCCTCCATTTAGTGTATATGGTTCTGGTTATACTGAAGAAAAGGATTCTTTACTGTTAATTCTTATCGAGGGCAATCAAAGTGACCCACGCTTCTTGTATACAATATCTGGGCTTCCTTGGGAGTTTCTGCTAACTTGTTTAACCTTTCCTTGAGAAATCCTTCAATTGTTAACTGACTAAAACCAGTAAGCACTTAAGTACATTTCCAGGGCAATTTGGAAACGTTTCGGTGCAGGTTAATTAGAGGATTAATACCTTTTTTTTTCTCCAGCCAAATTCATTGTTTAATAAATGTGCGTAATTAAGTGTCGTGTCAGGGACTCAGGCTAGAGAAGAATTTCAGGACAAGAGTGCAGGTGCAGACAGGTTTGTTTAGGAAAAATACAGAATTACACATTCGGAAAATGCAGACCAGGAAAGGGATGGCCAGAGAGATGGAGGTTGGGGGGGGGAGGGGGGAGAGAGAGGGGGAGAGAGGGAGGGAGGGAGGGATGGGGAGAGAGAGAGAGGGAGAGAGGGAGGGAGGGAGAGAGAGAGGGAGAGAGAGAGAGAGAGGGAGAGGGAGAGGGAGAGGGAGAGGGAGAGGGAGAGGGAGAGGGAGAGAGGAGAGAGGAGAGAGGAGAGAGGAGAGAGGAGAGAGGAGAGAGGAGAGAGGAGAGAGGAGAGAGGAGAGAGGAGAGAGGCCTGGCAATTTCGAGGGGCATAGGTTTAGTTTTATAGGAAACTTTGAAAAGGGGGTGCAAATGTTGACCATGGAGAGGAGTCAGTGTGGGGATGGGGAGGCTTCTCAAACATCCCCAACCTTATTTTGAAACAAGCTCTCTCTCTAAGCCATGGAGGGTCTCACTAAACTGCTGAGGCGGGCCTTGAATTTGTAATCCTCCTGTCTCCCCCTCCTAAGTACTGGGTTGACAAGCATGTGCTACCACGTTGGGCTAGCTGCAGCAATCGTCACCGTTTACCTGGGAGCCCAAAGGGGACTTCCAAGTGTCTCTAAAGGGGTGGAGTGCTGCTCCCTGGGCGGGGTGTGACCGTGGAGGGTTTTTTAAAATTTTTTATTTTTAGCATAACTGAGGATTGAACCCAGGGGCATTCTACCTCTGAGCTACAACCCAGCCCTATTTTTTAATTCTTTATTTTTAATTCTTTAAGTTACAGGGGCCCTCACTAAGTAGCTCAGGCTGACCTCGAACCTTTGATCCTCCAGTCTCAGCCTCCCAAGTACAGGGATTACAAGCGTGCGCCACCACGTCCAACTAGTCCATGGAGGTTATATAGTTTTAGGTTTGAAGCCACTGCCATTTGTTTCTCCACTCGTCTCTTTCTACCCTCACGTCTCTTTAATTGACAAGGGGGAGACACCATGGTCAGGTTGTGTAATTTAGCTGGACTCCGTTTCACCATGCTCTACTTCATGGATGACATGGCTTCCATAGTCATTTTCCGGTTACCTAAGGATGATTAGCAGTTACTGTTCACCACTTAGTCTATAAACAATCACACTCATACTCTCCTAAAAACTGCACGTATAAAACACTAAATAGGCCGGGCGTGGTGGCGCACGCTTGTCATCCCCGCGCTTGGGAGGCGGAGACAGGAGGATCGCGCAGGTTCGAAGCCAGCCACGCTGGCTTCAGAGACCCTGTTTCCAAATAAAAATATAAAATATAGGTCTGGGAGAGTAGCCCAGAGGTAGAAGGGCTTCCAGGAACCCCAGTACCACACACACACACACACACACACACACACACACACACACACACACACACACACACCAAACAAACAAAAAACACTGAATAGAGCCAGGTGTGGTGGCGCACACTTATAATCCCAGGACTTGGGAGGCTGAGACAGGAGGATCGCAGGTTCGTGGCCAGACTTAGTAACTTAATGAGACCCTTTTTCAAAATAAGAAAATAAGCCAGGCATGGTGGTGCGCGTCTGGAATCCCAGCATTCAGGAGGCTGACAGGAGGATCGGAGTTTGCGGCCAGCCTCAGCTACTTAGTGAGGCCCTTTGCAACTCAGTGAGACCCTGTTTCAAAATAAAGAATAAAAAATAGAGCAGGGGGTGTAGCTCGGAGGTAGAATGCCCCTGGGTTCCATCCTCAGTATTGTGGAAAAAAATTAAAAAAAAGAGGCAGGACTAGGAGTGTAGTTCAGAGGTAGAATGGCCCCGGGTTCGATCCTCAGTGCCCAAACAAAAAAAAGCAAACAAGTAAAACACTAAATAACAGTAGCGTGGTATTTAGTCATGCTCAATGACCACAGGCATAATTATTTTTTTTTCATATTTATTTTTAATTGGTGCACTGTATTCATACATCATAGTGGGATACATACTTTTGTAGACATACATGCACACATTGCCCAGTCAGCCCCCACCCAATCCCCACCCCATTCTCTCCCCATCCCTCCCTCCCATGCTTGGCTTAGTGGTTGACATCTAGTATTATAGCAATTTATCCAAAATTAAAAAAGATAATCTCACATAACAGTTTAATTTGTCTGATACCAAGCTTTTGATGACTTAAAGATAACATTTCAATATTTCTTTTTGCTTTCTTTCTTACCAGAGAATCTATTTTTTTCTATTTTTTAGGTGAAACTATCATATATTTATATATTTATTTTTCAGGAAAAAAAATCTATCCTAATATGGAATATGGAATATGGAATATGTGGGTACCTAGAGAGGTACCCACATCGATCTTGAAAAAGAACAAAGCTAGAAGATATATATTTTCTGATTTCAAACCATATAAAGCTACAATAATTGAAACAGTGTAGTACTATTCTAAAGGCAGATATATAAACCATTGGAGTTAAATAAAAGCCTAGAGCTAAATTCTTCCCTATATTGTCAAGTTATAATTATTAAGAACTAAGCACAACTGAAATTACATTTAGAAATGATCACCATTGACCATGCTTGCTACAGTGGACTTTACAAGCTTCCCTATCCCAGCACTGTAATTATTTGTTAATATATCATATATCTTTATCTATATCTATCTATCATCTATTTATCTATTTATCATCTATCAATGTTGTGACCTACCCAGGCACGAATAACTGTCCACAGCCAATTATTAGCCCGTCAAGCCACACTTTATTGCAGGTTCGAACCTGGACCCAAGCACATCTGTGACACAGCAGAATTAGCAAGGGCCCAGACTGCCATTTTTGAGGGTCTTATATAGCAAGTCATAAACATTCGTAAGTCATCCTTTTACATCATTAATGGCGTTTTTATAGTTTCCCGCTTTGCATTCTCCGCTGCATTTTCCGCATAGCTTGTACAGACGTTTTTTAAGATAACAGGGGCAAAGGGTCTTTCATCTAGAGTGTGTGGCCCTGACATGGGCGGTGACTCTGGTGACTCTTAATTAAGCTATTTTCTGCCTTGTGTCCGGGTTACAAATTTATGAAGGAGTTAAACTAAAAGCTTATACTTAAAATAATGTGTTATTACTATACCATACATTAAATTATTACACAGTATTATTATTACAATTATTAATCTTATTATTAATCACAGCAAGCTTATAAAACTTAAGCCAACTCCTAAAGCATCTAACCTCAAACTAGGCATAGGCGGGGGTTTCTTATCTAAGACACACAGGCGGGCTGGGCCTGGGCAGCTGCTTTGCGTGTTTCCCGTTTAGCTGCTCTCTGCCTGTCAATTTAAAACTTTTAAACAAAACTTATAAACACAGATCTATATATGTGACATTAAGAACTTATTACTAAACTGATTATTAAACACCATACAGAATTAAACTAAATAGTTATCTATTATTGATTATTAACTTTTACTAACACGGCACACAACACTGCACTCATGAATTTAAAGGCACACTATAACATCTATATATTTCTTTTTGCAGTACTGGAGATGGAACCCAGGGGTATTCTGCCTTTGAGCTCACGCCCAGCCCTATTTTGTATTCTTAATTTTGGAACAGGGTCTCACTGAGTAGCTGAGGCTGTCCGCAAACCATGATCCCCCTGTCTCAGCCTCCCAAACGCTGGGATTACTAGCGTGCACCACCACGCCCAACTAGTCCTCCACTTCTGAAACATTGCCTGATTATCCCACATGTTAGCAGGTCTCAGAGGCTGTAGAAAATGCTCCGTGGGCTTTCTGAAGAGAAGGGCAGCTCGTGACCACAGGAGCAAACTGACCACCTTCCTCTCTACTTTCCAGGCCTGGGGTCAGGGACCCGCGTCTGATGCACTGGCTTCTTCTGACTCCCCCTCTGACCTAATTTGCAACCCCCTGCAGCTCTAGCCTGCAAACTTTCCCACGTGAAGTTATTTTCCTTCCTCCACAGCCAGCTCAGAGAGAGAGCGCTCCCTCAGCTCTGTGGGCAAGCTATCCCAGTGCTGACTTGCTATTGTGATCGCAAAGTTCCTCAAATAGCCGCTGTTTCTCCTGCAGCTGCAATCAGCTCTCAGCCGACATAAAGCCTCTCTGTGGCTCCTTATTGCGTTTAAGCTAAGTGTCTAATCTGGGCTAAGTAGCTAAGGGCCCCCGCTGGGCCCGGTGTCTGCCCGCCTTTCCAGGCCCATGGCTGGCGCTTGTCCAAGCCCCACTCAGCCATTTTGACCTCCAGACTCCTGCGTCTTTCCCTTCACCCCCTGAGAAGTGTTTCTTTTTCACTCTAGCCTCATCTTTTTTGTTTGTTCGTGTGTGCAGTACTGGGGATTGAACCCAGGGCTAAGAACCATATGTAATTGATTAGCACAATGTAATCTTTATTTTTTTCTTTTGTGGCACTGGGGATTAAGACCAGGGACCCTCTGGGCTACAATCCTAGACCTATTTTATGTTTGATTTGGAAACGGTCTCACTAATTTGATAAGAGCCTTATTAAATAGCTGAGGCTGGCTTCAAACCTGAATAGTTGAAAATAGAGTTAGGGGGTTCAGGAGAGAGGTAAAAACCCCAACGGGGTTATCAGAGACCGCTGTTTTATTCGGACCCGGCACCCTCTGGAGAGTCAGCCGGCCGTGGGGGAAGGGACCGAGGGCCAGGCGTCTGGAGAGTTGTGCATAGTCCCGATCGGCTGGCTGAGTCATGTGGCAGATCGGAGGCACCGATATTTTATAGGCATGCCGATTCTCTCACGACATCCGGAGTCTCGCAATGTTCGGAGTCTTGAGGCACCTGGAGTCTCATGATATCTCTGCTTCTGGCTTCCGGGGTTCCACTGTGAGATCATGTGGGGGAGAGACCCAACTTATCATCACCTGCAAGGAATCCTCCTGTCTCACCCTCCCAAGTACTAAGATTACAAGTATGTGCCACCATGCCTGCTCATAATGTGATTTTTTTTTTTGTGGTACTGGAGATGGAACTCAAGAGCATTTTACCTCTGAGATACACCCCCAGCCCTATTTTATTCTTTTGTTTTGAAACAGGGGCTCACTGAGTTGTAGAGGGCCTCACTAAGTAGCTGAGGCTGGCTTTGAACCTGGGATCCTCCTATCTCTGCCTCTTAAGTACTGGGATTACAAGTGTGCGCCACCATGCCCATTTCATAATGTGATCTTAAGCGTGGCGAAACTCCAGAGAGCCGAGACCTCAAGTTAGACAAGTCTCCTCCCTCGTCATCTTGGATGGGAGACCCTGACACGTGAAATAGGGTGTGTTTGTGGTATCAACAACAAATCAACAACAACAACAATCTTGAACTCCAAAATTTCTCTTTATGTCCCGAGCTTCCAGGAGTTGGCTCCTTCTATGAAGCGTGAAGTGTCTTCCCCTGTAGCGTTCTCTCCCCTGTAGGAAAACACGTGTCCTTCTCAGTATCTGCCCTTACCTCTCCTGGTTACCAGGCTCAGAACAAAAAGTCACAGTCTAACTTGGCACAGGCCTGAGCTGGGACTGATAAGGGAATTGGTTTCAAAAGAGCTGCAGGACCTCGCCAGCATATGTCTGAAAGAAAACCAGGAGACTCCAAACAGGACTGGATTTTGTGAGTTCTGCCTCAGGGTGGTAGATCATAAAGGTGGATGGTGGGTTATTCATCAATTGAGAGAATGCTAATGATATAGGGCTTAACACCTGGCAAAGACCTCTACAGACAACACGCACAGGATACCAGATGGTTCCCTTATTGAAAGAAGCATGGGATGAGCTCCCATTGGGCGATGTGAAAATACATTATTATCTTAACTAGGGAAGAACCTTGCCACTAAGAGACAGTGACGTATGACACAAAGCCAGACAAGCCACTCGATAACCGTGTTCTATCTGGCGCGCCATCGACTGAAGGATTACGAAATGTGCTGATAAGAGGCGGGCCAGGGTCATGAGGAAGGTCGGTGGCAGCGAGCTTCTGTAGATCAAGGCTGATCAGAGAAGATGTCGCTGTAGAGCTGGGCTCCCTGATGACAGTGGGAACGAGAGAAGCCCAACACTACAGTGGCGGGTGTCTTCGCTTCGTTAGCCCTCGCCAGGTGGATGGAATTTACCATAAGTTGGGCACGGACCCAGGAGCAGCCTGGGGACCTGACTCACAGCGAATGATGGAGATGATTCAGGTGGTTAACAGAACTTCTTGTCATTAAGGACACGGGAGATGGATGGGCAGGCAACAAGAAAACTCCTCAGTCCACACAAGCAAAAGAAATCAAGAAAAAGTCATGGCCTCTGTGATGGGTAGACATAGACTGGTCCCTTGAAGAGACCGTAGCTGGTGTTTGCAGTTGATGTGATTGGATCATGAGGGCTGGCATCCCAGCAGTGATGACCTAGGTCGGCAGGATGTGTTTGGAGAAGGCGGTCCCTGGGGGCATGGCCTTCGGGTTATATATGATTCCTTCTACCCCTGATCTGTCTCTTGCTTCTGGCCTTCATTTGAGGATCACAGCCCATGTGCTCTCCCTATGTTTATTCCCTGCAGCCATGCGGTTTCCAGCCTCACACGGACAGAACCCCAATATCTCAAAAAAAAAAAAAAAACACTGAGCAAAGAAATCTTCCTCTAAGTTATGTGGTCAGGTCTTTAGATTTCAGCTGTGAGAATGTTGCCTAAAATAGCCTACCACCCACCTCCAAATCTGAACTAGTTTTCAAAGTCAGAGCCCACTGAAGGAGTGGCTAGATATCCCAAAAAAAGGACTCTGAGCTGGACGTGGTGGCGCACGCCTGTAATCCAGTACTTGGGAGGCTGAGACAGGAGGATGGCGTGTTGGAAGTCAGCCTCAACAACTCAGTGAGGCTTGCGTCAACTTAACAAGACCTTGTATTCAAAAAATAAAATAAGCCAGGCGTGGTGGCGAATGCTTGTAATCCCAGCATTCGGGAGGCTGAGACCGGAGGATTGTGGTTCTCGGACAGCCTCAGCTACTTAGTGAGGTCCTCTGCAACTCAGTGAGACCCGGTTTCAAAATAAAGAATAAAAATTGGGCAGCGGGTATAGCTCGGAGGTCAAATGCCTCTGGGTTTCATCCCCAGACCCGCAAAAAGAAAATAAATAAATAAATAAAAATAAAATAAAATAAAATAGAGCTGGTATGTAGCTTGGAGATAGAATGCCCCTGAGTTGAATCTCTAGCACCGCATGTGTGCATGCACACACACACACACACACACACACACACACACACACACACACACACTCAAAGAAAAGAAAAAACAAGTATTCTGAAATATTATAATGATCTTTTCTGAATCTGGAGTGAGTTGGCATTGCTGCTTGTATTTGTTTGTTTAGTAGAAACATCTCATGATTCCTAGAATTGTGAGATCTTGAGGAGGAAGAGGAAAAGGAAGAGGAGGAGGAGGAGAAGGAGATAATGATTTCTATTCTTTCTCGGACTTTTGAAAATTGATTAATGCATAACATTTGTTTCTGTTGTTGTGGTGGTTGTTATTAAATTCCTAGTTTATGCGATTTGCGATGACGCAGGGAATTCTGGGGGCGAGCATCTGGAATTCCCTGTGCTTTCTGGCTGCGGGATTTCCATTTGTAGTCTATAAAAAGCTTTGCCTCACAGAGCGTGTTCTGACAGTGTGAGAGCAAGCTTTCTTCATGTTGCTTCACATTTTAAGATCATCCCGGTTGAACGTTATTCTCTTGATTTTGCTGGTGGGGGGTCACTGGATGAAATATTAAAATGAACGAGGCGTGAATCTCCAGGCTAGTCAGTTAAGGAAATAAGTTTCATAAATGATAAAATAAAGCAGTTTGAAGAAGAAGCAATTAGCATTTACAGTCCTCTAAATACCCCAAAGCCAAAGCAAACGCCCTGGATTTGAAAGATGAATCTTAGCTAACCTATATTTCATTTCAGTGTGTCTGCTCCAAGAAGGCAAACAGTGTTCATAAATTTTATATTACTGCAATGAGAACATTAAGATGAAAAATCCCAGGTTCAAATAAGAGCTCTACTTATTCTTAAGATGCTCATAGTTTATAACTTTAATTATTGTTCTCTTGCTGACTCAAATTTCTTGTCTATAAAGCTGAAATAAAAAAAAAGATAATACTCTAATCTGGGTGTGGTGGTTCCTGCCTGTAATCCTGGTACTTGAGAAGCGGAGACAGGCGGATTGTAGGTACAAGGCCAGTCTCAGCAATTTAGTGAGACTCTGTTTCAAAATAAAAATAAAAGGGGCTGAGAGTGTAGCTTGGAGGTTGAGTGGTAGAATGCCCCAATGGTAGAATGATAGAATACCCAAAATAAAATAAAATAAAATAGACTGTTGTAAGTCTTAAGTAAAATATTTCAATCATCTTAAAACATTAAGTGCCCATCTTAATGTAATGGGTATTTGAGAAATATTAGTTTCTATTTTCCACTCTCCCCCTTTTTTTTGGTGGGAATTGAATCCAGAGGCATTCTACCTCTAAGTTACACCCCAGCCCTATTTGTGTGTGTGTGTGTGTGTGTGTGTGTGTGTGTGTGTGTGTGTGTGAGATACTGGGGGTGGAACCCAGAGGCTTTCTACCTCTGGGCTATACTCCCAGACCTATTTTTTTATATTTTATTTGGAAACAGGGTCTCACTAAATTGCTGAGAGCCTCACTAAGTGGCTGAGGCTGGCTTCGAACCTGTGCGATCCTCCTGTCTCAGCTTCCCAAGTTCAGGGATTATAAACGTGCACCACCACACCCGGCTTTCAGCCCTAGTTTTTATTCTTTATTTTGAAATAGGGTCTCACTAAGTTGAGGAGGGCCTCACTAAGTAGCTGAGGCTGTCTATGAACCTGTGATCCACCTGTCTCAGCCTTCCAAGTACTGGGATTACAGGTGTGTGCCACCACGCCTGGCTCACCCCCTTTTTAACGGATGTTATTAACAATGAACCAGCACTGTGGACAGTAATGGCATCTAAGTGATGATGGTTTAACCTACTGCAACATACTGCCACTCCCTGCGGGTCTGTTCCCCGGTCCCCATGCTCATGAAGAGGGATGATGCTGGAATGAGAATCCTAAACTCAAAAGGATCATGAGAAGCCCATGAACGTGAGGAGGCCTAGGTCCCACCGCTGAGAGGGAAGAAGGAACGTAGTCGTAGGTATAGAAGGTGATGCCCAGTACACCCTTCCCATGACACAAAACACCATTCTCTACTCGGGAAGAACTAATACCCTGTGGCGGGAGAGGCCAGAATTAGAAACCACACAGGTAGCAGCTGCTGCAGTCTTTTCTTGAAGGTCAGAATGGGCAGGTCTCCTTGTCCACAGCCCCTCTATGGGGCAGCTTGATCCTTCTCAGCTATGAGATCGATGGCTCCAGATCTACAGAAAGAACCAGTCAAAGAAGGTGGACCCAGGAGGAGTTTGGGAAGAGCAAGCTTCTCTTATTTGAAAGCTGGGTGTGGTGGTGCATGCTCGTGATCCCAGCGCTTGGGAGGCCGAGATGGGAGGATCACCGATCCGAAGCCAGCTTCAATAGCTTAGCAAGGCCCTCCACAACTTAGTGAGACCCTGTTTCTAAATAAGACATAAAATTGGGCTGGGGGTGTAGCTCGGAGGTAGAATGCCTCTGAGTTCAATCACCAGTGCCACAAAAAAGATTTTTTTTAAAATCTGAACTTTGTTTTTTTTTTGGGGGGGGGAGAAGATTTAAGTGAATGTGAGAGGCTGCCAGCAGGCATGCATGGCAGGATGAGGGAGACGGCAACAAGCCTCTGCTACTGAAACAGAATCGATGTCCCCTGCTAGCAGGGAAGATGGAACTGGTACCTACTAATAATATTTTCTTTCTTCCTTCCAAAGACTTTTACTGTCAGTGTGCTGATTTTTGAGATGTAGATACCAAACTCTTATCTATAATGATTTTATTCTAATCAGATTTTAGTTGGATTAAAATAATAAAGAATTAGCTTCCATTGCTAGGACAAAATACTTGACAAAATCAACTTAGAGGAGGAAAGATTTATTTATTTATTTATTTATTTTTGTGGGTATGGGGATGGAACCCAGGGTCATTCGACCTCTGAGCTACACCCCCTGCCCTATTTTTATTCTTTATTTTTGAAACAGGATGTCACTAAGTTGCAGAGGGCCTCACTATGTAACTGAGGCTGTTTGTGAACCACAATCCTCCTGTCTCAGCCTCCCGAATGCTGGGATTACAAGCGTGCGCCACTACGCCCGGCTAGGAAAGACTTACTTTGTTTCATGGTTTCAGTCTGTGGTCACTTGGCCCCACCACTACAGGCTTTGAGCAGGGTGGAACATTATGGCAGGGTATGGTATGGTAGATCAAAGCTGATCTCATGGTGGCCTGGTAGGAGAGAGAGAGAGAGAGAGAGAGAGAGAGAGAGAGAGAGAGAGAGAAGGGAAGGGAAGGGAAGGGAAGGGAAGGGAAGGGAAGGGAAGGGAAGGGAAGGGAAGGGGGAGAGGGGAGAGGGGAGAGGGGAGAGGGGAGAGGGGAGAGGGGAGAGGGGAGAGGGGAGAGGGGAGAGGGGAGAGGGGAGAGGGGAGAGGGGAGAGGGGAGAGGGGAGAGGGGAGAGGGGAGAGGGGAGAGGGGAGAGAGGAGAGAGGAGAGAGAGATACAGCATGCTCTGCAGACACCCACTCCTTCCACTGGAACCCACTGCTTACCTTTTTCACCACCTCCCCATAGCCCATTCAGCTAGGAAAACATCAGTGGGTTAACCCATTGATGAGGCTAGGGACTGTATGGTTCTAGATATAGACTGGCCTCTGAAGAGCTCCTGTATTAATCTTCAGAACTGATATAATCAAGCCATGACAACTGTAATCTATTGTGATGGACTTACTGGGCAGTAGCCTAGGCAAATGGAGTGTGGTTGGGGAAGGTGGGTTCCTGGGAGTGTGGCCTTAGGGACTGTGATTTTGTCTTTGAGTCAATGTCCTTGGTTGCATGCTCTCTCTGCTCCCAGCCTCCATGATGTGAGAGCAGAGCCTTCCTCACTTCCTCTCTCTTTCCCACCACAGAGATCTGAGATCTGCAGACCCTGGCCTCATGTGAACTGAACCTGGAATCTCCAAAAAATGGTGAGCAAATGAATCATCCTTTCCTTAAATTGTATGGTCAGTTGTCTTAGATTCTAGCTGTAAGACTATTGACTGAGATAGGGACTTCATGACCCAATCATTTCTTCAAATCCCCACCTGTAAACATTGCTGTATTTGGCTTCAAGTTTTCCACACATGAACCATGAAGGGGACATTTCAGATCCAAACAATGACAAGGAGACTATGGAAAAGAATGTTTCTGGGATACACAACATAGGTATTAGAGTCCAAGCAGCTGAACCTCTATATTGAGAAAGAAGACCCGATTGCCAAAGCAATGGTAAGCAATGGTGTGTGGGCAAAAGAAAGAATCCTTAAGGCAGAAAAATCAAAGAAACTACAATTCTACATTCTTTCTGAAGATAAGCAGTGTGGTGTGGTTGGAAGTCAGGGAACTAAAAAGATAGTATCTCAGTTTTCCCACTCATTAGGCTGACTGCTAAGAGCATCCTAAAATGTGGTTAGCCCTGCTATATAGGCTTCTTCTGGGGATCAAACAAGAGGACATATGGTACTCACATTGGCATTCTTAGTCGAGAGCAACAGAATCCAGTTTAGGCTCCAAAAGAATTTATTGGACAGCAGATAACGGGAAGAATTTTCATCAGAACTAGAGAGTTAGGCTTTGCGGTTCTACAGTCAAAGATGCCTAAAATTGGATGGAAGGTCTGGTCCAAGGGTGGAGGTCCACACAGAACTGGCCCTCCTGTCTGCCTGGGACACTTGGAAGCTCCAGCTAGAACCTCTCATCACTGCCGGCTTGAGAAATGGGATTGGCTTCCAGCATCCTCGCCAAAAGGGAATCTGTGTAGCGCTCCCTGCTCCTTGAAGCCAATGGTCTCCAAAGTGGGTGGTTCTGGTGGCAATATCTCAGTCACATGGGCGGCCTCCCTGCAAGGGAGTCTAGGAAGGAATGGCCAGCGTCTATGTGAGGAGTTCCCCGATCATAGGAAGGGTGCTGTAAAGTGCTAGATCTGGGGAGAGTAAAAGACAAATGTTTCTTATACATGTGTAAATGTATAGCTTATAGGCATCTAGGAGCATGGTCTTCCACTTGGCTGTGAGGAGGATGTTGAACCAGCAAGAAAGAGCCCTTCTTGCCGGGCGTGGTGGTGCACGCTTGTTGAGACCTGGAGGATCGCGGTTCGCGGACAGCCTCGGCTACTTAGTGAGGCCCTCTGCAACTCAGTGAGACCCAGTTTCAAAATAAATAATAAAAAATAGGGCAGGAGGTGTAGCTTGGAGGTCGAGTGCCCCTGGGTTGCATCCCCAGACCCGCAAAAACAAAACAAAACAAACAACAAAAAAAGAAAGAGCCCTTCTTGTGGCTGTGGTTGTGGCTGGGGAAACTGCCCAACAGGAAGATGTGCCTTTGGTCCCCACCGACTGGGGGATGTCAAGGGTGATGCAAGTTGACGGGATTTGTTCAACCTCAGAGCTAAGGGGCTGGTCAGCTCTGTTTTTATGGGCAAGCAGAGGCAGCTGCATGATGAAGCCTGCTAAATAATTCAGTGTACTGTTTAAAATCAGCCCGAGTCCCCACTTGCAATCTTTAGGCAAACATTGCCGTCCACAAACGGCAGCTTGTCACACAACCCTCTGCTGCAGAAAGATGCTCATTTGGAATCCAGGCCATCCTTCTGTAACCAGCACCTGTCAACAGAGACAAAATAACAGCACGCACGCATGCGCGCGCGCGCGCGCGCGCACACACACACACACACACACACACACACACACACACTCCAAGAAAGACAAGAACCCAACTGTTCATCAAAAAAAAAAAAAAAAAGAAAGAAAGAAAGAGAAGGTCCCGACACCCACCTGTGGTGCTGACTTAGAGAGAAGTAAATTTGGTTTTTCGGTTTTTCTTCTCCCTTTTTCTTTTGTAACTGTATAAATAAAGAGGTGACTGTGTTCTTTGCAAACTGAGCTGACTCTGCGGTGAGCCCAGACACAAGCACAGGGCCCTGTGGGCACGGAATAAATTCTCCCCCCTTTCTTTTTTTTTTTTTTTATCATTGGTGACCAAAGTGATTGATGGCTTTTGCTTCTTACTTACCCTGATTTATCCCCCCTCTCCCGGCCCTCGAAACCTCCCAGGTCCCTGTTGGAGGATTCGAAGGTCAGCCTCATTCAGCGGTAGGATTTGGATCCACGGTCACGTGTGTGGTTGGCTTTGCCATTGTTCTCTCAGCCCTGGCTCTGTCCTGGCAGCGAGTGGACATTGGACACCTGTCTTAGAGCAAACGACAAAGTCCCAGTGTGACCTCACAGTGCAGCCCCCAGGGCCAGGCTCTCAGGGCACAGAGAACTGGGTCACGGGCACTAAGTTGGCTGCTTGGGGGAAAACCGGAGCTTGTTTGGGGACCTGGCAGATGAGAGGAATAGCTGAAGTTGGGCCAAGGGGTAGAGGGGAAGAATCTTTTGGCTCATGCAAAGAAAGAAAGAAAAGAATGAAAGAAAGAAGAAAGGGAAAGAAAGAAAAAGAAGGAAAGAAAGGAAGAAAGAGAAAGAATGAGAAAAAGAAAGAAGGGAAAAAGAAAAAGAATGAAAGGAAGAAAGAAAAAGAAGGAAAGAAGGAAAGAAAGAAAGAAAGAAGGAAAGAAAGAAAGAAAGGAAGGAAGGAAGGAAGGAAGGAAGGCAGCGTCTCATGGTTATACACCAAGCCCCCACTCACTCCCCTTGGTCAGCCAGACACGTGTGGGCAGCCTGACAATATCACCTGGTTCCCCCAAGCCCCACACTGAACCTCTCTTCCTTCATTTTCCCTGCTCATAACAGGGAAGGACTGCTCCCAGGCTCTTTCAAATAAGATTTGGGCTACTAATCATGTTCAAAACTGCACCATCCAGTGACTGAGCCATGCTTCCCTAGAGGAAAGTATCCCGTGGAGGAGCCCCCTTACTGAATTTTCTTTAGTAAGGATGGCGAGCCAGGCCCAGGGGCCCATGCCTGTGATCTCAGTACTTGGGAGGTTGAAACACGATGATGGCAGGTTCTAGGTCCACCTCGGCCACATACTGAGACCCTCAGCCATCAAGCAAGACCCTGTTTCCAAACAAATAAAAAATAATATAGGGCTGGGATGTAGCTTGGAGGTAGAATGTTCCTGAGTTCAATCTCTAATACTACCAAAAGAAAAAAAGACGGTGAGAATCCTCTCTTGAGCTTTAGAGTTCTTCCCCGGTTCTCCCACACTTTTGCAAGTAGGAAGGGGACAGGATGTCCCTTTTCATTCCTCAGGGCTGTCTGTTCTCCGGGGAGGGGGAATGCACACGCTGTTCTTCACGGGCCCTTGGGGCAGGTTCTGCAGGACTCTTCACATCGGTTCAGCAAGGCCTGAGAGCGAATCGGAGCATCCGCAGCACCGCTGGCGGACAGCAGAGTCTTGGAAGCCGCGTGAGCTGCTTTCTGAAGCACTTTGAAGGCTGCGTTTTCTGTTTCAAGGAGAAGAGATGCTAGAAAAATACTAAATGAAGACTTAGAAGCCCTTTGTCAAATACTCTTGTTTGTGCCCAAGGTGAAGAAGTAGAAGTAGGTTCTGCCCTGGAGCTGGTCTGTGGCTTGTGACTTGACTACAGATTTTTCCCAAATTAGTAGTGTCCAAACCAGATTCTCTGTCCTCTGTAGACTCTGAAAATATATATGTGTGCATGTGTGCATGTGTGTGTGTTATGATATACTAAATTATAGTATATATTAATACACTATAACATTAATACATCAACATCACATGAATATTACCATATATTAATATTCTATTATAATATATTAATAATAGTATTATATTAACATATAGCATTGATGATATATAACATTCCTATATATTATATTTATGTGTATATATATGCATATATACACACACATATAATATTAACTGCTCAATTCTTTCAATTAAATTAACTAGGATGTTGTGTGTGTGTGTGTGTGTGTGTGTTTGTGGTGCTAGGGATGGAATCCAAGGGCATTCTACCTCCAAGCTACACCCCTAGCCCTATTTTTTATTCTTTATTTTGAAACAGGGTCTCAGTGAGTTGCAAAGGGCCTCACTAGTGGAGGCTGGCCGTGAACCTTCAATCCTCCTGTCTCAGCCTCCCAAATGCTGGGATTACAAGCGTGCCCCACCGTGCCCAACAACTAGGATGGGTTTGAAGCTAAGAACTCTGGCAATGATATTACATCCCCACGCCTAGCATACAGTATAGCAGATGGTCCATGAGGCCTTTTGGGTGACATAATTTATTCAGTCTTTACTGTGGTTTCTCACTGCACACGGGACGTTACGTGTGTTCTCATTTATCTTCACAACCTCACTCTCACCCACCCTGGCGGGCTGAATGACTTTGCAAGCTATTTGCTATTCTCCGCTTCCCTGCCCTATTGATAAAGTCTTTTTTTTTGGCATTTGGCATATAAAAATGATAAATCCATTTCTGAGCAGAAGGTTTAAGAGCCAGCATGTGATCTTCCATTTATTTATTTATTTATTTATTTATTTATTTATTTATTTATTTTAACTATAAGAGGCGGCCTGTGAGTCGGGGTCCTGGGGAGAATGTGATGGGGGCAGGATGGGGATGCAGTCAGCCTGCACTGAACAGGTGCCTGCTGGAGCTGTGGCCTAGGGCAAGGTGCGTCCTTGTCTCCAGAGCCTGACCAAATCTCTCCTAAGCTTCCAAGCATTTACAGGTGGAGCCCCTAAGGACCAGCAGCCACCGAGACCGGATTTGAACCCAGGCATTTACTTTTTTTGGGTGGGGGGTACTGGGATGGAACCCAGGGCTTTCTACCTCCTAGCCACACCCCCAGCCCTATTTTTTATTCTTTATTTTGAAACAAGGTCTCACTAAGCTGCAGAGAGCCTCACTAAATAGTTGAGGCTGTCTACGAACCGCCATCCCCTTGTCTCAGCCTCCCAAGTACTGGGATTATAAGTGTGCGCCGCCGCGCCCAGCTTGAGCTAAGGCCTTTACTCTCGAGCTTGTTACATCTTAACCACCACCAACCCCTGTCCAGTCTAATCAAGAAATAAAGAAGAAGCACAGAATGTAGACAGTGCTAAGTGAGAAATTAGAAATAACCACCCATTCTGGGGCTATTTAAAGCATTATTAAATAGCACTTGCAAGATGATATGCAAATGAACTTGAAATTTTGAATGAGAGCATAGTTTTCTAAGAAAATCTAAATTAACAAATTAACCTCAACAGATAGAAACATATAAAACAGTTCAACAAACACAGATACATGGAAAAGACCTATCATGTTTAAGATCTATCCATACACTTCCCCAACTCCTACACCTGCTAGCCACTGCTAAAAATGTCAGGCCTAGATTGCTTCATGGGTGAATTATTTCAGACCTTAAAGTTTGGGGCAACAGATAATTCCAGTGCTATTTAAACTGTTCTGGAGCACCGAGAAGGATACAAATCCTTTACATTATTTTTAAAAGCCAAGGTAATGTATCTAAACCTTCCAAAGAAGGTGTTAAAAAGGAAACTAACATCCAATCTCACTTAAGAATTGGGACGACAAATCCTAAATTATTAAAAATAACACAATTCAGCAGAACAGTCAGGTGAAATGAAATCCATTTCTAAAGGTAAGTATAGTTCAGTAGCTGACATGTAGTATGATAATGTATTACATTAAAATAGATCAAAGGAAAAAACGTATAGTCATCTTAATCAATGACCAATGATATTTAATGAAGTCCAGTAACTAATTTTACTTTTAAAACACAGTCAAATGCACAAATGGTAAAACTCTTAATAGATGAATATGTTTTTCGCCAAACAACAATAGAGAACTTGCTTCCAAATAAGGATATGAAATCAGGCTGGAGGCATAGCTTGGAGGTAGAATGTCTCTAGGTTCAATTCCCAGTAACAAAAAAATAAAAAAATAAAAAAATTAACAGCTAAAACTTTCTAAAGTCCAGAGAAGTTCACTCATAGAATAAGATCAGTGTCCTGACAAAGCGATAACAAGAAAGATACTTGGAAATTTAAAATATGAAAGAAGAAAAACAAAGAGGGTTGGGAGATAAAGTTGAAGAAATATTCTTGGAAATGGAACAAAAAAACAAAACAAAAAAAACCCTCAAAAGTAGAAGGAAATTATGACACTTGGAAGAGAATCAAGCTAGTAGATAATAATTCCAGAAATAGAAATAAAGAAAACACCACGAGGGAAGAAAAGTATGAAAATCATACAAGTAAACGTCTCACGGCAGAAGGATTTGGGTCTTGTAGCTGAAAGAACCCACCCAGGACCCAGCGCAAGAAGGAAAAATAACCCGGACCGAGGTGCTTTGGTGAGAAATTTCCATAGATTGGAATGTGAGAGAAAAATCCTGAAACTTTCCAGGAGTAAATGAAGAACATTGCCAGAAGAATAAGAGTAAGAATGGTATTTTTTTCTTTTGAATATAAAAATGGGAAACAAAAAGTCAGTGAAGAAACACATAGACAATTCTTACACCCCCTGCCCTATTTTTATTCTTTCTTTCTTTTATTTTTTTATTTTTATTTTTTTGGTGGTACTGGGGTTCCTGGAAGCCCTTCTACCTCCGGGCTACACTCCCAGACCTATTTTTACATTTTTATTTGGAAACAGGGTCTCCTAAGCCAGAGTGCGCGGCTGGCTTCGAACCTGCGCGATCCTCCTGTCTCTGCCTCCCAAGCGCAGGGATTACAAGCGTGCGCCACCACGCCCGGCCCTATTTTTATTCTTTATTTTGAAACCGGGTCTCACTGAGTTGCAGAGGGCCTCACTAAGTAGCTGAGACTGTCCTCGAACTTTGATCCTCCTGTCTCAGCCTCCTGAATGCTGGGATTACAAGCGTGCGCCAGCACGCCTGGCCACATCACGTATATAATTCTAAAGAAGACATTTGGATCTGGGCAAGCTAACAAGTTAGATGTAAAGTAGAATATATATATATATATATATATATATATTTATATATATAATATATATTATATATACATATAATATATATTAGTAGAATATTAGAATATATATATTCTCTATATATACATACATATATATACACACATTGGGATGGAACCCAGGGCCTTGAGCATGCTAGGCTGCTAGGTAGGCAAGCTTTCAACCCCTGAGCTATACTCCCAGTCAGTATATTTTAAGATTGGCAATAGCCAGGCATGGTGGCACATGCTTATAATCCCAGCACTTGGGAGGCTGAGACAGGAGGATCACAGGTTCAAGGCCAGCCCCAGCTACTTACTGAGGCCCTCTGCAACTCAGTGAGAGACTCTGTTTCAGATAAAGATGTAGCTGGGCGTGGTGGCGCACGCTTGTAATTCCAGCTCTCGGGAGGCTGAGACAGGAGGATCACACAGGTTCAAAGCCAGCCTCAGCTACTTAGTGAGGCTCTCAGCAACTAAGTGAGACCCTGTTTCCAAATAAAAAATATAAAAGAGATCTGGGAGTGTAGCCCGGAGGTAAAAAAAAAAAAAGCCTCTGGATTCCACCCTAGCAACACACACACACACACACACACACACACACACACACCACCAACACCACCAACACCACCAAAAACAAAAACAAACCCCAAACCAAAACAAGACCAAAAAACAAATAAAGAATAAAAAATAGGGCTGAGGGTATAACTTGGAGGCAGAATGTCCCTGAATTCAATCCCCAGTGCTGCAGGGTTAAAAAAAAAAAAAAAAAAAAAAAGGCTGGCAATGTCTCAGAAAATGTATTTCTTGCCAACATTTTCTGAGAAGATACTAGGATGTGTGTCTCAAAACAAAGAATTACACAAAGAAGGCAAGTATAAGATCAGAATATGAAGATGGAAGGAAAAGCCCCAGGACCACAGTGGCTCTTAATTCTCAATTAAAGAAAGGCCCAGGAAAGGTTTGTTTGGGCGGGGAGGGGAGGGCCAACTGTAGATCTGAAGAAAAGGATCCCAGGGAAATAGGGCTCGGTGGGTTTTATAAGTCTTTTATAGTGATCCATAGAACTTTTTGGGAGGGGTATTGGGGATGGAACCCAGGGGCATTCTACCTCTGAGCTACACCCCCAGCCCTATATTTAGTTTTTGAAACAGGGTTTCAGTTGCAAAGGGCCTCACTAAGTAGCTGAGGCTGTCCTCGAACCGCGATCCTCCTGCATCAACCTCCTGAATGCTGGGATGACAAATGTGTGCTACCGCAGCTTCAATTTTCTATTCTTTTGAGTACTCAATTAGTTATCAATAATTTTTTACATTTTAATTAATTAATTAATTAATTTTCCGGTACTGAGGATGGAACCCAGGGGTATTCTACCTCTGAACTAAACCCCCAGCCCTATTTTTTATCCTTTATTTTGAAGCATGGTCTGAGTTGCAAAGGGCCCCACTGAGTAGCTGAGGCCGTCTGTGAACTGTGATCCTCCCATCTCAGTCTCCCGGGATTACAAGCGTGCGGCACCACGCCCAGCTTAGTTACCAATAATTATTATAATTTTTTATTGCTAAGGGAAACATTTTTGGGGGGTTACTGGGGATTAAACTCAGTGTCATTTTACCTCTGAGCTATACCCTACCCCTTTTATTTTTCTACTTTGAAACAGAGTCTTTTTGTGTGTGTGGTCCTGGGGATGGAACCCAGGCACCTCTACCTCCAGGCTACACCCCTGACCTACTTTATATTTTATTTGGAAACAGGGTCTCACTAAGTTGCTGAGAGCCTCACTCAGTAGGTGAGGCTGGCTGCGATCCTCCTGTCTCAGCCTCGCAAGTACTGGGATTACAAGGCTGCGCCACCACGCCCAGCTGAAACAGGGTCTTAAGTACTCGAAGATCTCACTAAATTGCCTCAAACTTGTGATCAGTCTTGTCTCAACCTCCTAAGTGCAGTACTCAGGAGGCCAAGGCCACCCGTGTGGCTGTGCGCCACCATGTCTGGTTTAAGGAAACTTTTTAAACTTTTAAAATTTTTGAACATGTGTCTTTTCTTATGATGCCATGGAAATTTATTTCTAAAAATAATTTAAAAATTAAGCTCTACTTTTTCTTTAAAAGTATGATAGAGAGCCGGGCGTGGTGGCGCACGCTTGTAATCCCTGCGCTTGGGAGGCTGAGACAGGAGGATCGCACAGGTTCAAAGCCAGCCTCAGCTACTTAGTGAGGCTCTCAGCAACTTAGTGAGACCCTGTTTCCAAATAAAATATAAAATAGGTCTGGGAGGATAGCCTGAAGGTAGAAAGCCTCTGGGTTCCACCCCCAGTACCACCAAAAAAATAAAATAAAATAAAATAAATATATAAAATAAAAGTATGATGGAGGAAAAATGCAAAGGGAAATACAATTGTTTAATAATTGGCCAGATTTGAGGTAATAAGTCTTAGATCATTTTATCTAGACAGCAGCCAGAGTTCTAAGAGGGGGCAGATTTCTGAGATAAGCTTTACGATTATTTTTCTATTTTCTTTCTGGTACTGGGGACTGAATGTGAGGGCATTCTACCTCTGAGATATACTCCCAGCCCTATTTTAATTAACTAAATTAATTAATTGTGGTACTGGACATTGAAGCCTGGGGCATTCTACCTTTAAGCTACACCCCAGCCCTATTTTACTTTTGTTATGAATTTTTTGGTTATTTTTGTTATGAAAGTTATGACCCTCATGTGATATAAAATGAACACATGCAATATTTTATTTAATCTGTCAATTAATAAGCAAGTTCAAAGGAGAATCCATGGAACAGTTATGTAAATAGGCAATAGAGACAGTAAGATGAATTTTTAAACAATTGCCAAATTGACCGCTACCACCAGGGAGAAACTCATCAGATCTCTACTGCACATAAAGTCCTTTACGTTTTTATTTTTGTCTGCAGATGAGGTCTCGGGAGTTTCCAGAAAGGGAGACCTCAACGCAGGACAAACGCAGCTCTTGCCAAATGTCACAGATATGAATTCAAGGGCGAGTTAGTTGGAGACATAGAGATTTATTTAAGAAACCAGAGACACCTTCAAGGGAGAATATGTACTATCTCAAGAGTGAGACAACTTTTGAGATAATATACACATATATTATATATATATATATATATATATTCCTTGAATATACATATATTCTTTGATTATATAGATATATATATTCCTTTAATATATATGTGTGTATATATACATATATGTATACATTATACACACACACACACACACACACACACACACACATATTCAAGGGAGAGTGCAGGCCATCTTGAGAGTGAGAAACAGCCCCCCCCTTGGTCTGCGGTGTTACTACTTTTAGAGGGATGGTAGCCAGGGGCTGGACTAGAGGTGGAGTCAGGGTAGAATTGGGGAATTTTGCACCAGTTTTTCCAGCAATTGGGCATTGTGCTTCTATCACCATATGGGGCAGGGATGCTGGCCAAGGGCTGGGGCCAAGGGCTGGGGCTGGGTAGCTCTGAGCTGCGTCTTGTGCATTCCAGTGGCTCATGGTGTCCCCTGCATTCTAACAGCTCACGGGCGATTCTCCTTGGAGACTCTACATCCCCCTCTCTCTGTAACCCCCCAGTTCCTATCTATCTCATTTCCAAGGCACATTTGCATTACTCTGTAATTTTCTACACACTGAGAAAGTTTGTAAAATGGCTTAGTCAAGGACAGTAAAAGCACAGATTTTGCAGGTTGGGCTAACTCTGAAATGTCCACGAGATAGGCAATATTCAATAATCATATTGCCTAGTCCATATTTTTCATATTTTTTTCTGATACATAATTGTGAGAATATAATTAGATCTTATCTATCAAAGGAATAGCTTGACTTCAACTCCATTTTGTAAAACTGCCATTTTTTAACCTTGTATGTACTCATGTTCTTGGGTAAAATTAGTTTTTCTTGAAAATTGCCAGTGCCAACCCCTCCCCTGGATGCCCCTCCAGCCAATCTTGTGAATACTGAGATGCTATGCCCCCACCAGGAGGAGGACGTGCAGGAGCTCCACGTTAGGAATAGAAGACCCAGCTGATTTCTAGCATTTTGTGCTTGCAGATCTGACCTTACTGGTGGCAGGATCCCCTTTTGCGCAAAATAAAATCTTGTTGAGCCACTTTTGAACATGTGTCTTTTCTTATGATGCCATGGAAATTTATTTCTAAAAATAACTAAAATTTTAAGCTCTACTTTTTCTTTAAAAGTATGATGGAGGAAAAATGTAAAGGGAAATAAAATTGTTTAATAATTGGCCAGATTTGAGGTAATAAATCTTAGATCCTTTTATCTAGACAGCAGCCAGAGTTCTAAGGGGGGGCAGATTTCTGAGATAAGCTTTAAGATTTTTTTTTCTATTTTCTTTCTGGTACTGGGGACCGAATATAAGGGCATTCTACCTCTGAGATATACTCCCAGCCCTATTTTAATTAACTAAATTAATTAATTGTGGTACTGGAGATTGAAGCCAGGGACAAGTGTACCTTTAAGCTATACCCCCAGCCCTATTTTATTTTTTATTTTGAAACAGGGTCTCAGTAAGTTATTGAGACTAGCCTTGAGCCTGCAATCCTCCTAAGTACCGTGCACTCCCTCTAAGTACTGGGATTACAAGCATGTATATCATGCCTGGCTCTATTTTCGTTTTTCAGTTGAAACAGGGTCTTGCTAAGTTGCTGAAGCTGGCTTCAGACTTGGAATCCTCTTGTCTTAGTCTCCTGAATACTGGGATTACAGGTGTGAGCCATGACACATGGCATGCTTTAAGATTTCTAAGCCTTTATAATAACAAGTATCCTCATGGTAATTAATACTTATTATATAACCTAAATGGATCAGCCAGAAGGTATCCATTTTAGTTTGTATTGTTAAATAGCAATATAAGAGGGCCATTGTTTTGAACTGATCTTTCGCATTAGACCCAAACGAACCAGACACACCAAGAATGAGCTCACATGATGTTAGGTGTTACAAAGTCAATATGAATTTAAAAACAAGCCAGTTAAAACAATCAGCAAACAAACCTCAGGACATTCCTAGCAACCAATCAAAAGAGGCTGGGTCAACTCGAGTCCACACAATGCTTCTTGCTTTAACCCACAGGAGGAAAGAGACTTGATTGGTGTGTTCGTTTTGTGGTACCGGGCATTGGATCCAGTGTCTACCTCTGAGCTACATCCCCAGACCTATTTATCTTTTATTTTGAAACAGAGTCTTATTAAGTTGTGGAGGGCTTTGCTGTGAGTTGCTGAGGCTGGCTGTGAACCTGAGATCCTACTGTCTCAGCCTCCCAAAGAACTGGGATTACAGGTGTGTGTCACCACACCTGAGCAGGGAAGTGACTTTGAATCTACCACTCTAATTTTTGTGTCTTGTTTACACTTCCTTCAGCCTTTTCTACCTATAAAGCTCACCTCCTCTGCCTAGCTCAGTGGAACACATTTCCGTTTGTGGATGGGATGCTGCTCTGTTCATGAAATCTGAATAAAAACCAACAAGGTCTTTACAACTCAATTTGTTGAAATTTTGTTCTTCGACAGTCCTGACCCTCATTTATTCTAGAGCAGCTAAATGGTAATGACAGCGATAATAAAAGTAGAGAAAAAATAGGCGTGTAAAGGCCCAGGGGCAGAGAAACTAGTTCCTAGTTCACAAAGCTTGTGTGTAGGGTGCACATGCTAAGTGCATGCTTGGTACATTAAGATGGTAGATGGTTAAATATTTGGCTTCCTGTGGAGTTTACATCTCCTGTCACGGTCTCCCTTTCATCTGGTCTTTACAATCTTTTCATGAAAATTAGAATGCAGAGCTGATCGGAGACCCTAATTGTATGGAGAACACATTTTAAAGCATCATTATTTTTGAGTAACAATAATCAAGAATAAGGGAAAATCGCCGTAAGGAATTTCTTGAAGAAAGAGTTATTTTAACTCACTTCCATGAAACCACTGAAATTGAGGGCAGTTATTACACTAAATAGAAAGAAGAAACAGAGGCAAACCTGGGTATGGAAATTTTCATTTACTAAGAGCATTTCTGTTTGCTAAGTGCCGACTTCAGCAGGGGAGAAGGTTCCCTTTCAAAGTGCACATCAAATACTTGCTCCTGGACTACTCCCAGGAGTGGGTTTTCTGAAAGGGCAGAGCTTAGACTATAGCTTTTCAGAGTGATCCTTTATACTTTTGCTACGCCTTTCTCCTGAAGACAGTTTTTACAATTGATTTAACGATGGGGTTAATCAAGGACTTCTGGTGAATATCCTTTCTCTTCCCAGCTTATTGAGGATGAAGGGTGGGGGCGGGCAAGGTGAAGGGTCTGGAGATCAAGGGAAGGGGCTGAACCGTATGTACCACACACGCTGCTGTGTACCTTACCCAGCGTCATAAGCATTCCCATCTCTTAATTTTACAAATGAGGAAGCCCAGCCACTGTATGGAGCCCAACACAAGACAGCAAGTTATCTGACTCCCAGGTGGTTCTGATGGTAAGTTTACTCTCTGTGATATCAAATAGCACTCCGGGGGTTGGTCTTCTTGGGTCTGGTTCCCACCTGTGAGCCCCTTGTGGGGGCTCTCCTTCCTGGCCCACCCTTAGTTCTCCTGTATTTGTGTTCGCATTCTCTTGCTAGAGACTCTCTGACCCCCTTCTTAGTCCCACTCCGGTTCCTTGTTGACATTCAGCCCCTCTCCTGCTGTAGCTATACACCTCCTCTGGGGTCTTCTCTCCTCTGGCTTCTCGCGACACTCCCTCTGCTTTGCATTTGGTCTTCACGGTCTGCTTTCTGCTAGACATTCTCTTTTGGGCAGTTCAGGTCGTAGGTAGATTCCTAAGTAGATAGCGAGTCTCTGAGGGTGGCAAGCTGGCTCAGGCCTCTTTGAATGGTTTGACTTCTGGCTTAGGACCTTGCACTGAGTAGGTACTCAATAAACCCCTTTAAGATACAGGCATGAGTGAAACCTCGAAGACAGGTCCCAAACTTCCTCTTCCCCACCATTAAAGTGGAATAACTCTATCTCACTTCTTCAGACTCCTTGAAAAAAGGGGCGACTTCTGGTAAGTAAAATGCTTCCAAGACATGAATGAGCACTCAAGGTTTAATGTATTCCAACATTCCCAAGAACCACTTTTTTTTTTTTTTTTTTTTTTGCAGTACTAGGGATGAAACCCATGGGCATTGTACATTTGAGCTACAACCCCGGCCCTATTTTTTATTTTTTTATTTTGAAACAAGGTCTCACTGAGTTGCAGAGGGCCGCACTAAGTAGCTGAGGCTGTCCTCGAATCGCGATCCTCCTGTCTCAGCCTCCCGAATGCTGGGATTACAAGCGTGTGCCACCACGCCCGACTCCAAGAAACACTTTTTTTCCCCCCCTATGGGGTCTTTGTTTTCATAGTTATAGAAATATTGTGGGGGTTTTGCAGTAGGATGAAGGGGAAACTGTTTTATTCAGAGGCCTGTAGACTCTTCTTACAAAAGGGACTAACGAGTCCTACTATGCTCAGCCTGCACACAGTAGGGTTGGCACATAAAATACCACCACGCTCCCTATCATTTAGAATCTCCTCTTTGCTCCCTTCCCCTGTGTTTCTTGGTACCACTTGTTTTTCCTACCTCCATGCCTTGCTTCTCTGCAGAGCGGGCTCACGTGGGTCCAGCCTGATCCCAGCACCCTTGTTATCCCCTTCCAGAGCATCCTCAGAAAAGTGGATTTGCAGCTTGTCTTGTTTCTCCTCTACAAGCCTCCAAAGATAGCCGGGCGTGGTGATGCACGGTTGTAATATCCCCGCATTTGGGAGGCTGAGACTGGAGGATCGTGGTTTGAGGACAGCCTCAGCTACTTAGTGAGGCCCTCTGCAACTCAGTGAGACCCTGTTTCAAAATAAAGAGTAAAAAACTAGGGCTGGGGGTGTAGCTCGGAGATAGCATGCTCCTGGGTTCCATCCCCAATACTGCAAAAACAAACAACGAGTCTCCAAAGACGCCTGGGCTCAGACTCTTGTGGGGTATTTTCCCATACGGGAGTCTCTCAGAGCGACTCTATCAAACCCAGGCCAGCGTCTGTAAGCATCACCATTCACTTCATTAACTTTAATTACCTTCCCATCCTTCCCAATACATTTCTTTCCAAAATACCACTTACCAGATATTCGGCTTCCTATCAGGGTGGTTTTTTTTCCTTTCATCTATTTAGTTCCGGGAATTGGATTTCCTCACAGACATCATTGCTCAACGCCATGTCTCAATGATTTAAGAGAAACCTTTTCAATCTGACATTCTGGGCTGGAAAACGAAGACCCGGTTTCCATGCAAAGAGTCACCTGTCTGTAGCAGAGCGGGGAATTTGGTGCTGGGGTCTCCTGTCTCCTCTGCCGGGCTCGGCCCTTTCTCAGCAGTAGTTGTGGAAACTAGGCAGAAGCACTCGCATCTTTACAGACTCAGAAACATGCCATTTTGCCTTCGGAAAGCCAAGAAATCATGATGGATGGCTTGGCGATGAAATGATAGCTCTCTGATGTAAACAAGGGGACAGAAAAGGCCCTTCGTCTCATCTATCCTTAGGGGGAGAATGCATCTTTAAGAAATTATGGAGAAAATATTTCCATTTAGAATTCATCTGAGCTGTTTTTTCCCCCTGTCACGCCTAATACCAATTATCCATTTTCTTTCCTTGTGCTCCTCTTAGAATTTTTCCTGAGAAGCTAACTTTAATCTTTTTGCTTGGGTTCAAAGCATCTATTAGATTAACCTCTTTTTTTTTTTTTGGAAATGACTAATTAACTGGCAGAAATTAAATTTTAAAAATTAAACTTCTTTACACAGTAGATTTTCTGCTCCCCACCCCCACCCCCAGACCCTGTGGGCAATGTTAACAGAATCTCTTGTGAAGCTGAAATGTGTTTTGGTCCACATCGACTTGAATAACACTGGGTGCTATAAATCTATTCTTCTGTTCCTTCGGGGTGAAATTTCAATGTTCTTGAGAGTCCAGGGTTTTGGAAAGAGGACAAGAAATGTTCATAGCCTGGAGAACAAAGGAATTTGATATGAAATACTGCTGGTAATTATAGAATTCGGGACTAGACAGGTCCAGGTACATGATTTCACTTTTTCATTTTAAAGATTAGGAAAATGAGATGTAAACCTAACAGTCTGTAGAGCCCGCAGGTTGATACAGGTTTGGTTCGGTTTCACTACTAGTAGCTCTTTAACCCGACTTTGCCGGGTATGAGTATGACCACTGGAATGTGTGTTCAGGCTTCAAGCTGCCTGTTTTAAATTTCAATGAATTGTGTCTTTTTCTCACCTAGTGGCCCCCTCGCAAGTGTCTCCCAACACCACAGTTGACGCCTTTCTGGCTTCTGCTTCCCTCTGTCTTCCTCTCCCCCTACTCTGTATTTTCTTTTTCTTTGATTGTGTTCACTTAATGAAAGGACCAGAATTTCTGCTTCTTGGGGAAGGGGCGCCCCTCTTAATTGCAGCCCTTGACTTTTCCAGATCCTTCTCAGGACCCACCTACATCTCATCTTCAACTCCGTATCTCTCTGGGTTGCTGGCCTGAGAAGACAAGGCACCCCAACTCTAGCTACTAACAGATACCCATAAAAGAAGTAAAAGACGGTGATGCCCTTTGACATTATATGGATTTAGATTGAATATACTTATTTTACATATAAAACAGTTTCACACAGCAAGTTGGTTCTATTCAAGAAAGCAAAATCCAGCCGAGCCTGGTGGTGCACACTTGTAATCCCAGCATTCGGGAGGCTGAGACTGGAGGATCACTGTTTGCGGACAGCCTCAGCTACTTAGTGAGGCCCTCTGCAACTCGGTGAGACCCGGTTTCAAAATAAAGAACAAAAAACAGGGCAGGGGGTGTAGCTTGGAGGTCAAATGCCCCTGGGTTCCACCCCCAGACCCGCAAAAAAAAAAAAAAAAAAGAAAGAAAAAATTTGTTTTTTTTTTGTGTTAAGCTTTTTTAAAAATCTTTGTATATTCTAGATATTAATCCTTTGTCAGATGGGTAGATGTTATGAAGATTCCCTCCTATTCTATAGGCTACCTCTGTAGAATCTTGATGGTTTCCTCGCTGGCACAGAAACTTTTTAATTTAATGCTATCCCATTTATTAATATTTTTTTTAATTTCCTGGGCTTTCAGGGTCTTACTGAGGTAGTCTCTACCTGAACCTATATGTTGGAATGTTGGTCTTATACCCTCTTTCAGCAGTTTCAGAGCTTCTGGTCTAATTTATAGATCTTTGAACCATCGTGAGTTGACTTTTGTGCAGGGTGAGAGAACTGGATAGACACTTTTGAAGAGAAGAAACACAAATGGCCAATAAATATATGAAAAAATGTTCATCGTCTTTAGCAATCAGGGAAATGCAAATCAAAACTACACTGAGATTCCATCTCCAGTTAGGATGGAAATCCTCAAGAACAATAATAATAATAATTGATGAGGAGGAGGTGGGGAGAGGGAAAGAAAGGGGGCCCTATTACACTGTTGGTGAGACTGCAAACTAGTACAGCCACTTTGGAAATCAGTATGGAGATTTCTATCATGTGACCCAGCCATAGCCCTCCTGGGTATCTTCCCAAAGGAAATGAAATCAAAATATTATAATCAGACTTTATATCCATGTTCATAGCAGCACAACTTACAGTAGCCCAACTGCAGAATCCGCCCAGATTCATCAAAGGACAAATGGATCACAAAACTCGGGCAATATACACACAATGGCATTTTCCTCAGCCATACAGAAGAAGAAAATTACACTATTGCAGGAAAATGGTGGAACTGGAGAATGTTATACTAAGTGGGTACACTCAGCTCCAGAGGACAAGTGGCTGTATGTTCTCTCTTATATGTGGAAGCTAGAGAGATTTGGAGATCAGGACAACATCAGAGAAATAATCAGAGATTCTAGGGGAGGGCTGAGGGGAATCAGGAAAGGAAGGGGTGGAGGGGATGGAGTCATAAAGAACGCAGAGTAGAAATGACGCCACGAACATTCCGATCTCAAAGACTTGGGGGCTGAAGGCAAGGGGTAGGGAGACCTGGTAGGAAGGACAACGAGAATTCTGTACATGTATTTTTTATTTATGTATTTATGTATTTATGTATTTATTTATTTTTGCAGTTCTGGGGATGAAACCCAGGGGCATTCTACTTCCGAGCGACACCTCCTAGTCCTATTTTTTATTCTTTTTTTGAAACAGGGTCTCACTGAGTTGCGAAGGGCCTCACGGAGTAGCCGAGGCTGTCCGCAAACAGTAATCCTCCTGTCTCAGCCTCCCAAACGCTGGGATTACAAGGGTGCACCACCATGGCCGGCACGATGTATTTTTTTTAAACAACTTGTACACTAATATGACGTAAAGTTACAATGAACCCAATAAAAAATAAACAAATAAACACAAAGAAAGCAAAGGCCTGAGTTCTTAAGTGAGTTTGTAGATTTAAGGAGCACTGTAATGAGGACAATACCTCCCATCCCGCTGTTCTTCCCAGCATGCAAAGCTCCATCAGTTTTGTCCTGTCAGCCTATCTATCATCCCAGCCCTGGGAGATGAATTAGATTGATATTATTTTTTGCCATCTTATTTGGAAGGGCTTGAGTGAGTTAACTGATATGCCCAAGGACCCCATGGCCATGGTTGGGGTCTTTGAGCCCTGTACCATGCTGCTTCTCTGGAATGCAGTCTGATCTGAGAGCAAGTCAACGGTACCTTACTGCCAGATGGTATAAAGTCATTAAATATCACAAAGATTTGGGTACATATCAGGGGAAAACACATGTCGACAGCTAATGAAACATGGGAATAGCTCAGGAAAGGGGTTGTGTAACCTCTCTTTCATGGAGGGTTTACCTGAAGGGACAAGTTATTCTCTAAAAAAATCCCCAAACCAGAAGGCAAATTTTTCCATAGGTATCAAAGACAGGGATGGCGTGACTAATGGTAAATTAGTCTTGGACAAATTACTCAGCATCTCTGAAGTCGTTTACCTTGTCTGCAAATAATAAGGTTAGAGGGAGGACTGAATAGTGTATTGTAAAGAGCCTGGCACCAAGAGTTCATTCAGTAAATATTGCCAATGTTTTATTTTTTTTATTTATTTTTTTTTTTTTGGTGGTACTGGGGTTCCTGGAAGCCCTTCTACCTCCGGGCTACACTCCCAGACCTATTTTTACATTTTTATTTGGAAACAGGGTCTCCTAAGCCAGCGCGCGCGGCTGGCTTCGAACCTGCGCGATCCTCCTGTCTCTGCCTCCCAAGCGCGGGGATTACAAGCGTGCGCCACCACGCCCGGCGCCAATGTTTTAAAAGTAATGATGATAATATTTCCCCTTGTAAGAGGAAATAACAAGCACAAAGCTTTAGCGACAAAGATATTCTTCACGGTGTTTTTATAAATAATAGTGAAGAGTTGGAAACAATTTCATGTCCAGAAATAGAATTAAAGGCTGTAACTAATAATATAAGCCTGATGATAGTTCTTGGTGCTAGAATATTAGACAGTCATTTTTGTGTGTGTGTGCTACTGAGGATGGAACCCAGGCGCTTTTCTACCTCCGGGCTATACTCTCAGACCTAGTTTTTATACTTTATTTAGAAACAGGGACACGCTAAGTAGCTAAGGCTGGCTTTGAACCTATGTGATCCTCCTGTCTCAGCCTCCCAAGCACTGGGATTACAAGCATGCGCCATCACGACCGGAGACAGTCATTTAAAAGGACATAAAATATATTGTTACATGGTAAGATGTCTATGATTTTTGTATTCAGAAAAAGCACCCACAATATGATTTTTATTAAAGTATATATGTGTTTATATGCATAATTATAGTTAAAATATAAATGGGTTTATATCATCCTGTTAATAATTGACACTGGAAAGGCAATTATGAAAGCTTTTAATTTTCCTATTTTTACTTCTCTGCACTTAACTCTTTTCAACAATGAACATGTACAACCTAGTATGATCCTGTTTCAAAATAAAAATAAAGCTGGGTGTGGTGGCACACGCTTGTAATCCCAGCATTTGGGAAGCAGAGACTGGAGAATCGTGGTGTTTGGACAGCCTCAGCCACCTAGCGAGGCCCTTCGCAACTCAGCGAGGCCCTGTTTCAAAAATAAAAGACTAAAAAATAGGGCTGGGTGTAGCTCGGAGGTACAATGCCCCGGGGTTCCATCCCTAGTACTGCAAAAAAAAAAAAAAATAGGGCTGGGGGTGTACCTTGGGTTCACACACACACACACACACACACACACACACACACACACACACACGATGAGGTGGGAATTTCTAGGGTGCTGCCCTTCCTAGCAACCTCCACTTGTCTTCTTCCCAGCAGTCTGTAGTCTGATTATGGCGTCATTTACTTGAAGAAAGGCTTCCTATCTCATTAGGGGCAGAATCTGCTTAGAGGTAACTTGCTGTGTCAATATTGGTTATTTATACCTTGGTATGAGTCATTTCCTGAGAGCAGATTATCTGCCCTTGAAATACAAAACGGCCCGGAGTGAAAGTACAGTAAAAAATAAAAGAGACGGGGTGGAGGAACCTGGCCGCACAGCTTCCCACTCTCAGAAGAGCCGAGGGATGGGGTGAGACCTGGGCTTTAAAGTAGCAGCCAGTGGGACGAGCTTCTCAGGCTTCTCTGATTGTCCCGCTTCTGGTAATTTGCTCTTCGATGCAAGGTGAACACCACTTTCTTTCTCCTCTCCTTTCCCCTCACCCTCCCTGGCTTACCTTTCCATGATTCAGAAGCCGGTCTATCTTTTAAGTATAGTTTTAATATTGCCTACATGTTGGTCCTCCGCCCACCCTCCTCCTGCCTCACCCCTTTTTTCCTACAGCGTTTCTTTATGTTACGCCTAAGCCATGATTAATTTTGACATTGTGGTGTAGTTCCAGAGTTTGCTTGTTTTTTCAATACTGAGGCTGGAACCCAGGGACATTCTTCCTCCGAGCTACACCCCCAGCCCTATTTTTTTTATTCTTTATTTTGAAACAGGGTCTCACTGAGTTGCAAAGAGCCTCACTAAGTAGCTGAAGCTGGCCGCAAACCATGTTCCTCCTGGCTCAGCCTCCTGAATGCTGGGATTACAGGCTTTTCTTTATGTTACTCCTAAGCATGATTGATTTTGACATTGTGGTGCACTTCCATGAACATAGGCACTCCACCTGTCTTTTGAAGGTAGCTATCATGAAGGGCAGCTCTATGTTTATGGATCTTTATATCGTTCAACAATAGCATTAAACAGGTACACAAATAGCACTCTCTTCCCAGTGGCCTCATGTGGTGGTTACATAGTAGGTGTTTAATAAGTATGTTGGGGTAAACTGAATGCATAGACAAATGAAAGGAAAATCTGGTCCGCAGGGTGCTACTCAGATATCCAACCTGGGATTTTCTACTCAACAGCAAGTTGCTAGGGTGACGGCCAGGCCGGCTCCCCTACCATGGCGGGTCCTCTCTATTTACCTCCAGCCACAGCAAATGGAATAGATGGACCCCTGGATCTGAAAGAACTTGAAGCATCGGCTGGCATTTAACCAGAGTGAAGAGGACCGCGCTGCCTACCTAACGCGCTTGTCTTGGTGCCTTGGTGGAGCTCATATCGTGGTAACTGTACGATAATTTTTTTTTTTTTTGTGGTACTGGGGATGGAATCCAGGGGCATTCTACCTCCAGGCAATTTTCTTTATCCTATATTTTGAAACAAGGTCTCTCTGAGTTGCAAAGGGCCTCACTAAGTAGCTGAGGCTGTCCACAAACCACGATCCTCCTGTCTCAGCCTCCCAAATGCTGGGATTACAAACGTGTACCACCACGCCCAGATTTTTGTGTGTGTGTGTGTGTGTGTTGGGAATTGAACACAGTGGAATTCTACCTCCCAACTATCAACTCTAACACCATTTTTAGTTTTTGTTTTGAAACAGGTTCTTGACAGGTTGCTGAGGCTGATCTCAGACCTATGATCCTCCTGTCTCAGCCTCCCAAGAACTGGGATTGCAGGTGTGCACTCCCTTGTGGCTCTGTGGTAATCTTGCCTGAATTAAAACCATCTTTGATTTCCTCAGAGATAAAGGAAAACCAAGAGAAAGAGAAATATGTGGAGATAGTGAGAGACATTTCAAACACAAGCTAGGCGTTTAACCACTGAGCTGAATTCTTTGTTTTAGTTGTCTGCTGGGGTCTTTTCTTCACTAATCAGACTCAATTGTCTTTTAAGGCTCTTGAGTACCAGCAAACAGAAAGATCTGAACCCCTGGCATGTATATTTGTGGACTGTTGGAGACATGAGAACGATCCCAATAATTCCTGGAGTGTATTTCCTCCTTTCTCGTGACCTAAATAAACTCCAGCCAGCAGAGTGGGCTTTCTAATCTCTTCCTCACCCTGGCTGCATCCGCAGCCCTCCTCCGTTACCTAGCAACGTACTGATGGAGCTAGTGAGACAGAGGCTTTGAAGGAGCCGCAGTAAACAAGTAAACAGAGGTGTCCGGTGGGTGGCTTGGATCGCCATCCACCTTTGGAGTATTTCTCAGCATCAGTTCTTCTGATATATCAGTGGCCGTGTCACTTCTCAGATCTGTATTAGGCAGTCAGAGTCAGCATCGAGAACTCCCACACTTTGAGAAAGCTAGCAGGCTCGGGTTCTCAGCCAGCCTCAGCAATTTGTAGGTCCTCCGCAATAGTGAGAATCTGTTTCAAAATAAAGAATAAAAATAGGGCTGGGGGTGTAGCTAGGGGGTAGAATGTCCCGGGGCTCGGTCCCAAGTACCACAAAAATAAATTTTAAAAAAAGTAAGTATATAAATAAATAAATAAATAAATAAATGAATAAAGGATGGGGTTTCAGAGTGGGTCACACCAAGAAGGTGATCTTGATAAAGGGTTAGAGGAAATGAGGGACCGGGACCTTTGGACATTTGTGCTACGGGTGTTCTAGACAGAGCGGAACCAGGCGTGGTGAGCAGGAGGTGAGGCCGAGATGAGGCTGTGGGCTGGGACTTGTGAGTTGGGGAAGGACTTTGACTTGGGTGAATGGGACTGATCAGAGGACTTCAGCAGGAAAGTATGGAACATGTATCTTCTGGTTAAAAAAAATTCCAAAGAGCACCAGGAGCTCACTTAGAAGGCTTTTGTGATAATAATCCAGGCCAGACTGGAGAGGCTCAGACCTGGGTGGCAGCCCTGGAGGGGGTGAGATCCTAGATGTATTTATTTTATTTTATTGGTACACTGCAGTTTCACATCATAATGTGGATCGCATTAACAAGGGCAGACATTCACACAGTACTTGGTACCCTCCCCCTTCACTTCCCCCCTCCTGACAATGAGTGTCCGGGCTGACCATGCTACATCACACATATTCAGATGGTGTAGCTCCTCCATTAACCAACCTCAGCCTCCTTCCTCTCCTGCCCTTCCTTTCTGGCTTTGCTGAGGTTTCTCCTCCATTACCTGGAGTCCCTCTGGTATCTAATACTCCCTAGTTTGTGCATATTAGAGAAAACATATGTCCCTTCTCTTTCTGTGCTTGGCTAATCTCACTTAACATCATGTTCTCCAGGTCTTCCCATCTTGCAAATGACATGATTTTTTTTTTTTTTTTTTTTTTTTGCGGGTCTGAGGATGGAACCCAGAGGCATTTGATCTCTGAGCTACACGCCCTGCCCAATTTTTTATTCTTTATTTTGAAACAGGGTCTCACTGAGTTGCGAAGGGCCTCACTAAGTAGCTGAGGCTGTCCGCGAACCGTGATTCTTCGGTCTCAGCCTCCCAAATGCTGGGATGACAAGCGTGAGCCACCACGCCCAGCTCGAATGACATGATTTTGTTCTTCTTTATAGCTGAGTAGAATTCCATTGTGTGTATTTCCCATAATTTTGCAATCGGTTCTTCTATTGGTGAAGACCTAGGTTGGTTCCATATTTTGGCTATTGGGAATTGTGCTGCTATGAACACGGTATGCATATGTACTGTAGTTCTCTGATTTCAATCCCTTTGGAAAGATACCCAGGAGTGGTAGAGCCAGATCATATGGTGGATCCATTCCCAGTTTTCTCAGGAATCTCCACACTGATCTCCATAGCAGCTGATGACAGAAAAAATCAGTCATGAATTTTATATGGAGAAAGAAAAGACCCAGAATAGCCAAAGTAATTCTCAGCAATAAGAACCATGCAGGAGGCATCACAATCTCTGACTTCAAATTATACTACAGAGCAATAATAGTTAAAACAGCATGGTATTGGCACAACAGGCATACAGACCAGTGGAACAGAGTAGAAGATACAGAAACAAATCCACACACTTTTAGTCAGTTGATCTTTGAAAAAGGGGCCAAACTCATATGCTGGAGAAAAGATAGCCTTTTCAACAAATGGTGCTAGGAGAACTGGGTATCCATTTGTAGAAAGATGGAATTAAACCCTAACCTCTCACTGTGCACAGGAATCAACTCGAGATTCTCTTCAGGTTCTTGATGGTTTCCTTTGATGAGCAGAAACTTTTTAGTTTGATGCCATCCCACTTGTAAATTCTTGCCTTAATTTCCTGCGCTTTGAGGATCTTGTTGAGAAAGTTACTCCCTTTGCCTGTGTGTTGGAGTGCTGAGCCTATACCCTCCTCTAGTAACCTCACAGTTGATTTTGTGGCTTGAAAGCAAAACCAATAACTCATCTTTAAAAAATCATTCCTGTGGCCAGACATGGAGGTGAACGCTTGTAATCCTAGGACTTGGGAAGCTGAGACCAGAGATCACAGGTTCACGGCCAGCCTCAGCTACTTAGTGAGACCCTCTGCAACTTAGTGAGACTCTGTATCAAAATAAATAATAATAATAATTAAAAAAAAGGCTGGGGGTGTAGCTTGGGAGGTAGAATGCCCCTGGGTTCAATCTTAATGACACCCTGTTTCAAAAGAAAGACAAAAATATAGTGCTGGGGGTGTATCTCAGAGGTAGAATGCCCCTGGGTTCAATCCCTAGCACCACACACACACACACACACACACACACACACACACACACCTGGTGGTCAACCCCTACCCGCCTCCCGTCTGGTAGAGTTAGCGCTGGTGGGGCTCCTTCAGCAATTCGTCCTTGGCCGGCTCCCCAGGGCTAAAAGCAGGGCTTTGGCTGTCTGCACTGGAACTCTGCTCACTATCTGCCGAGGGCTTGGCACTGTCGAGAATAATGTGCACCCTTTGGCCCCACATATATTAAAGACAAACAAAGAGGGGGAAATGTCATCGCCATGCTTTGCTACCTCTCAGGGCACTGGGGCTACAGAGGAGTGCCTCTGAAGATTTGGGCAAAGTACACTGTTGTTTCTTAGCACACACACACACACACACACACACACACACACACACACACACACAGAAAGAAACAAGAAACAAAACTAAGCCTGATCCACCCTTGTCTGTAAGTCACGAGGTAGGGGCTCTGTGATGAGATGGCCATCGTGTCGGGCCCCCTGAAATTTCTTTCTCTCTTTCTTTGTACGTTGGCGGGTCTGATGCAGCGGAGATGAGAATCCCAAGAGACAGTGGCTGGTCTGTCCCACGGCTGAGGTTGTCTTGGCCATCCCCGCGCTACCCACAGAATTATTATCACAGAGAGAGGAAGGGAGGCTTTCCAGCAAGGAGCTCCGCAGTGCCTGTTTATCCCATTCCATGGGCTCGGGAGGGAGCGCGGGTGGTGTTATCCACATTCTGCCTAAAAATAGCCCCAACGTACTTAAAAATATTTGTCACCCACACAGAGAACCTGCAAGTCTCCAGCATGGAGCCTTGGGGAGGAGGACACAGAGGGAGCTGCAGAGGATCCCCTCACCTGTCTCACCCAAACAGCACTCCTGGAGTGACTGTTTCTCACCCCTCAGCCCAGTGCCAGGGTTCAGAATGTTTCCGTCAGATTTTGTTCCGTGTTCTGCTTACGGCAGCTAAAGCACACACGAGAACAGTCTCACTCCCCACGAACACAAGATTCCTCCCTCCGGGCACATCACGCGCAGGGTCATAGTCCTCTCTCCCTTACCAGGTGGGGCCTGTCCGCCATCACTTTGGCCCAGGTCTGTGAGGGACCGCTCCGTCAGTGTTGATGGTCCACGGGAGGTGTCACTCAATGTTTCTGGCCCCCACCAAGGGGCGATTTGGGCACCACTCCTGTTGAATACTGTGCCGTAGTTAAGCTTTTCAAGTGTTCAAGTCTTTTTTTTTTTTTTTTTTTTTTTTTGCGGTACTGGAATGGAACCCAGGGCATTCTACCTCTGAGTTACATTGCCAGCCTTATATATTTATTTATTTATTTATTTATTTATTTATTTATTTATGTATTTATTTATTTATTTATGTATGTATTTATTTATTTATGGTACTGAGGATAGAGCACAGGGGCATCCTACCTCCAAGCTACACCCGAACCCTATATTTTTAATTCTTTATTTTGAATCAGGGTCTCCCTGAGTTGCAAAGGGCCCCACTAAGTAGCTGAGGCTGTCTTTGAACTGTGATCCTCCTGTCTTAGCCTCCCAAATGCTGGGATTATAAGCGTGCTCCACCACGCCTAGCTTCAAGTCATTTGTGATGAGTTTAAAAATTCCCTTGTAATAATTATAAAGGATTTTTACTTATATGTGTGTGCTTCTTTTTTATTTGTCTGTATCTTTTTCTTCTTCTTTTTTTTTGTGATACTGAAGATTAAACTCAGGGACCTTCTACCTCTGAACTACATCCCCAGTCCTATTTTACTTTTTATTTTGAAACAGGGCCTCACTAAGTTGCTGAGGCTGGCCTGGAACCTGTGATCCTCCTGTCTCTGTTTTCCCAGTACTGGCATTATAGGTATACGCTATCATGTCTAGCTATGTATGCCTTTCTTTTTCTTTTCTTTTCTTTCCTTCTTTCTTTTTTGTGTTACTGGAGATTGAACCCAAGGACATTCTACCTCCGAGGTACACCCCCAGCCTGATTTTTTTATTATTTATTTATTTACTTATTGCGGTCCTGGGGATGGAACCCAGGGGCATTCTACCTCCGAGGTATACCCCCAGCCCTATATTTTTATTTTGAAACAGGGTCTTACTCATTTACAAAGGGCCTCACTAAGTAGCTGAGGCTGTCCGTGACCCAGGATCCTCCTGTCTCAGCCTCCCAAATGCTGAGATTACAGGCCTGTGTCACCATGCCCGGCTTTATCCTTTATTTTGAAACAAGGTCTCACTGAGTTGCAGAGAACCTCACTAAATTGGTGAGGCTGGCCTTGAAGCGGTGATCCTCCTGTCTCAGCCTCCCAAGTACTGGGATTACAAGCATGTGCCACCACACCCAGCTCATGTGTGCTTTTTCAAATGAGGTTTTCAGTATGGGGGTCCGAGGCAAACGTTTGTACCTCTGTAGAACTGTGTGTCTTTAACTTGAGCAAAGAGAGTAGGCATCATGGCTGGCCCTCAGGTGTCTGTTTAGCTGACAGCAATGTCCTTAACCTTTTCTCTTTGATGTGCATAAATGAAATTGTTCCCATGTATGTATGTATGTATGTATGTATGTATGTATGTATGTATTTGGTGGTACTAGGGTTCCTGGAAGCCCTTCTACCTCCGGGCTACACTCCCAGACCTATTTTTACATTTTTATTTGGAAACAGGGTCTCCTAAGACAGCGCATGCGGCTGGCTTCGAACCTGCGCGATCCTCCTGTCTCAGCCTCCCAAGCGCGGGGATTACAAGCGTGCGCCACCACGCCTGGCAGTTCCCAAGTTTTTAGGAGCAACTTTTCCACAACTTCTCTTACTCTTGGCAAGTCTCTGAATTTCTGTGTTCCTCCCATTTTTACTTATTTTTTCTCACTGATTGTAAACATTAGGAGAAAACAAAAGGTTGACTCCTCCATTCTGACTGGGTGGATTTCTCTGGGACTAAAATGAAATTAACCTATGTTCCTAAGGAATTTGCTGGCCCGTTGAACTATGACTCTGGGTGCGACTGCTTTTGACTTTAGTGTTTACACACCAAACAACCTCTTTTTGTTATCCTGCCAGCTTTCGGACCACACAGCCCTCCGATTCCCTCAACTTAACCTTCTAATGCTCTTTTCTTTTTAACTTAAATTAATTTTATCTTAAAATTGTACAGATGTATGCAATTCCCTGGGATATTTCAGTGGATGTACGTGTGGTCTTCCTTCAGCATGAACTTAATCCTTTTAGTGGCCCAATTAGTCAGACGGGAATTGCCTCTTAATGGGATGTTGTTTTCGTTTCTTCTGCTGTTACAACAAAGTATCAGAGGCTGAGTAATTGATGAGCAATAGACATTTATTTCTCACAGTCCTCGACGTTGCAGGCCCAAGAACGAAGTGACCGTGGATTCGGTGCCTCTTCCTCCTGCTGGTACCTTCTATGGCTCCCCACCTGCTGGAAGGGAAAGCCACCTCTTTGGGCTCCTTTTTTTTTAGCACCACTAAACAACCCATTCATGACAGCAAAGTCCTTGTGATCTTACCCCACAAGGACCTCACCTTCGAATCCCCAGTGCATTTAAAGAAATTCTCAACACACGAATTTTAGAGGGCTGGAAACATGAGGACCAGACCAGATAGGTAGGAAATAGAGGTGAATTGTAAAGCGTTTCCATTCTTAGCTTCAAGAAGCTGGCAAGTCAAAGTGTCACTCTGATGATTGTTATTAATAGTTACTGAAACTCACATCAGCAGCATGGACACGCATGGCTTCCCTCTGCTGGTCTTTTAACGTTTGCTTGACCACCATTTTTCTGAGCATCAACTAGATGCGGCCTCAGGTGGGCCGCGCCCTTACCGGATCGAATGACCTGGCTGTTAACCTGTTCCACGGCTGCCACTCAGTAGATCTTGTCCTGCAACTTGTAAGATCCACCAACCCAAACTCATGAGAACAGAGCTGTGAGTTACCTGGATAACCAGTTTTTGTTTTTGAAAGAATTTTGTCAGTGAGAGCTTTTGTTTTTGAAGGTGTTAGGGACAAACTCGATTACTTCCAAGGCATTGGAGTGATTGTCAGCTCCTTTCTGCAATGTTGCTAAGGATAGAATTAAGTATAAACTAGTTTATTCAAAATTATTTCTTTGTTTTTTTAATACCAGGGATTGAACCCAGGGGCATTCTACCTCTGAGCTACACCCCCAGCCCTATTTTTTATTCTATATTTTGAAACAGGGTCTCTCTAAGTTGCTGAGGCTGGCCACAAACCTGCGATCCTCCTGTCTCAGCCTCCCAAGTACTGGGATTATAAGCATGTGTCACCAGGCTAGCTATTCAAAATTATTTCTGAAACAAAGAGAAGAAAGGAATTTAAGTGGAAGAAGATGATTTTGCCAATATTACAGATGATTAGGGGTCTAAAATCAAAACAAAACAAAAAAGTTTGTTTTACCTGAATCTAACATTCCTCCTCCTCCTCCTCCTCCTCCTCCTCCTCCTCCTCCTCCTCCTCCTCCTCCTTCCCCTCCTCCTCCCCCTCCTCCTCATCTTTCTTTTCAGTATTCTCCTTTTCCTTCTTCTTCAGATTGAGCCCAGAGGCATTCTACCTCCGAGCTACACCCCCTGACCTATTTTTTATTCTTTATTTTGATCATGCTGGGCGTGGTGGCGCACGCTTGTAATCCCCGCGCATGGGAGGCAGAGACAGGAGGATCGCGCAGGTTCAGAGCCAACCTCGCTGGCTTAAGAGACCCTGTTTCCAAATAAAACAGTATAAAATAGGTGTGGGAGTGTAGGCCGGAGGTAGAAGGTCTTCCAGGAACACCAGTACCACCAAAATAAATAAATAAATAAATAAATAAATAAATAAATAAATAAAGTGGTGATCATAACAGTAACTTACAAGACGGTTGAGAAGATTTAATAATGGTCACTGTTTCTTGAGCATGTCTCGCCGTTGAACACTTTATGCTTCTAAGCACTTAATTTTGACAATAGTCCTGTACATGAGAACTCAGCTTGGCCATACTAGGACTCAATCAAGCCACTCAGTATTTTGTGTCCATAAAGATTTAGCTTACAAAGTGAAGTCATCATGCCTGGGAGCGATATAATTTAACAGAAGGGAGGATGTTTCCACATGAGGCAATCTTTATGAATCTTACAAAGTGACTTCATTTGTATTTGTCAACAAGCTCCCGCTAAATGAAAGCAGCTGGAGAGTTATAACTTAAGGCCTTAATTAAAGACTGAATTAAAAACAACGCCCGAGAGATTAGTGGTGCAAGAGGCCTCACAGAATACCACACACACTTCCTTTTACTTCCCAGATCCCTGGTGTTACCTACAGGCATCCTGGATTAAAATGGTGAGAAAGTCGTAACTCTGGGTCTGTGGTCAGTGTGTGAAGCCGCCTGAATGAAAGTTCAAGGGATGAAGGAGGGTGAGGAATGCTCTAGTGGACTTTAATTTCTGGTCCAAATAAAATCTGACAATATACAAAAAGAATTATACACCACAACCAAATGGGATTTATCCTGGGTTTTCAAAGCTGATCCAACATTCAAAACTAATGAATCTATCACATCAAGAGGCTAAAGAAAAAGAAAACTCCTCAAATGGATAGATGCAGGAAAAGCATTTGACAAAATCCAACACCGTTCATGATAAAAAGTCTCAGTACTAGGAATAGAGAACTCTTCAACTTGAAAAACCCATATAAAACCCATAACTACCATCATGCTTAATAATGAAAAATTAGGTGTTTTTACTCTCAGATCAGAAACAAGATGAGGATTCCCTCATCAATCCTTTTCAAAATCCTACTGGAAAAGCTAGCTAATGTGATAGGAAAATAAAAGAAAAGTATACTGATAGGGACAGAGGAAAAAACCCTTGTCTTTATTCACAAATGTTATTATTGACTATGTAGAACATAGACAAAATTGATGTACACTTCTTGAATTAATAGGCAGTTATAGCAAAATTACAGAATACAAAGTTAATATACAAAATTCGCTTTCCTTTATACCAGCAATGAACAAATATAATTTGCATTAGCACTCCCAGATTGAAATACTTAGATAGAAATCTCACAAAGTATAGATAGTATTTATATGATAAGAACTACAAAATGCTTACAAAAAATTAAGGAGGAACTAAATGGATGGAGAGATTTCCCTCCTTATAGGCAGGAAGACTCAATTTTGTCAAGATGTCAGGACTTTCCAGGTTTGTCTGTAGATTCAATGCAATCCTAATCAGAATCCCAGGGAGTTATTTTATAAATTTTGACAAAATAATCCTAAAGTTTATATGGAAAAACAAAAGTCCCAGAATAATCAACAGAATATAGAAGCAGAAGGAGGAGGAGGAGGAGGAGGAGAGGGAGGAGGAGGAGGAGGAGGAGGAGGAGAAGAAGAAGGAGAGGGAGGAGGAGGAGGAGGAGGAGGAGGAGGAGAGGGAGGAGGAGGAGGAGGAGGAGGAGGAGGAGGAGGAGAAGGAGAGGGAGGAGGAGGAGGAGGAGGAGGAAGAGGAGAAGGAGAGGGAGGAGGAGGAGGAGGAGGAGGAGAAGGAGAGGGAGGAGGAGGAGGAGGGGGAGGAGGAGGAGGAGGAGGATAACAACATCAACAACATCAACAACAACGTTTGAAGGAGTGACATTACCCAACTTTAAGATTTTTTAAGAAGCTACAATAATAAAGACAGTGTGGTATTGGTGAAAAAAAAAAGACAAATTCTTCAATGAAACAGAACAGAGATGCCAGAAACAGATTCAAAATAAATATAATTAACTGATTGGCCAATAAAAAGGAGTCAAGGAAATATAATAGAGAAGACTGTCTTTATTTATTTTTTTGGTGGTACTGGGGTTCTTGGAAGCCCTTCTACCTCCGGGCTACACTCCCAAACCTATTTTTATATTTTTTATTTGGAAACAGGGTCTCTTAAGCCATCGCGGCTGGCTTCGAACCAGTGCAATCCTCCTGTCTCCACCTCCCAAGCGCGGGGATTACAAGCGTGCGCCACCACGCCCGGCGAAAAGACTGTGTTTTTAACAAGTGGTAGTGGAACAACTGAGTATCCACATGCAGAAAAAATGAATCTGGCTACAGCCCTTCTACCCTTCATAGAAATTAAGCATAGACCTGGATATGAAATGCAAAACTACAAAATGAAAAACTTCTACTCTGCAAAAAACAATGTCTATATCACTAGAATACAAGTCATAGACCAGGAGAAAATATTTGCAAAAGTCATAGCTGAAAAAAAGATACATTAATTTTTTAAATAAAAATATATAACTAAATTTTAAAACTCAACAATAAGAAAATACACAACCCAATTTTAAAATGGGCCAAGCATCTTAACTTACACTTCACCAAAGATATATAGATGCAGCCGGGCATGGTGACACACGCTTGTAATCCCAGCATTTGGGGGCTGAGACAGGAGGATGGTGGTTCGTGGACAGCCTCAGCTACTACTTAGTGAGGTCCTTTACAACTCAGTGAGAACCTATTTCAAAATAAAGAATAAAAAAATAGGGCTGAGAGTGTAGCTCAGAGGTAGAATGTCCCTGGGTTCCATCCCCAGTACTGAAAAAAAAATAAACAAAAATAAGGATAAAAAAATGGGGCTGGGGGTGTAGCTTAGAGGTAGTATGCCCCTAGGCTCAATCCCCAGTACCGCAAGAAAAAGGATATATCTGTATCTATATCTATATCTGCAAAAAAGGATGTACAAAGATGTTACACATATTATATCACTTGAGAAATGCACATGCAAACAACAATAAAATACTAATACATACTTATTAGAAAGACCCAAATCTGGAATACTGATATCACCAAATGCTGGAGGGGAGCAACAGAAACTCTCCAATTTGTTGATAGTGAAAATATAAAATGGAGTATCTACTTTGGAAGACAGTTTGGCAATTTCTTACAAAACAAAACATACTCTTACCATACAATCCAACAACCACACTTCTTGGTATCTACTTAACCTAGTTAAAGATTTATGTGTACACAAAACCTGCATGTGCGTGTTTATAGCAGTTTTATTTATATTTGCCAGAATGTAGAAACAACCAATATATATTTCTGTACATGAATGAATAAGCAAACTGGGGGGCATTCAGTCAGTAGATACTACTTGTGCTGAAACAGAATGAGTTATTACAGCCATGCAAAACCATGGAGGAACATGAAATTCAGGTTACTAAGTGGAAAAAAGTCAATCTGAGGAGGCTATTTACTATATGATTCCAAGTCTAGGACATTCAGGAAACAGTGAGCCAATGGAGACTAAAAAAGTTAGTAGTTTCCAAGAGTTGGAAAGGGGGTTAAATAGAGCACAGAGGATTTTTTTTTTGTTTTTTTTTTTTTGTATTGGGGATGGAACCCAGGGGCCTTCTACCTACAGGCTACACTCTCAGACTAGTTTATACACTCTCAAAATAGTTTATATTTTATTTGGAAACAGGGTCTCCTAAGCCAGCTGAGGTTGGCTTTGAACCTGCACGATCCTCCTGTCTCAGCCTCCCAAGCGCAGGGATTACAAGCGTGCGCCACCACACCCGGCGAGCACAGAGGATTTTTGAGGCAGTGAAGCTATTCTGTATACAATATTGGTGAATATACGTCAGTATACATTTGTCCAAACTTATAAAATAGGAATTGGGCACAAGGTATGGGATACTTATGGTAGATACTTACGTACCTGTGGAGGCAGAGGACGTACAAGAAACCACTGTGCTTTTAGCTCAAATTTGCCACGACTCTAAGCTCTCAAAAATGAAGTCATTAAAAATGAGAACAGTAATTCTCAAACTCTTGCATTTTTAAAATACTTTTAAGTCCTTAAAATTTACTGAGGAACTTAGCCGGGCGTGATGGCGCACGCTTGTAATTCCCGCGCTTGGGAGGCTGAGACAGGAGGATCGCACGGGTTTGAAGCCAGCCTCAGCTACTTAGTGAGGCTCTCAGCAACTTAGTGAGACCCCGTTTCCAAATAAAATATAAAAAAGGTCTGGGAGTATAGCCCGGAGGTAGAAAGCCTCTGGGTTCCATACCCAGTACCACCAAAAAAAAAAAAAAAAAAAATTTACTGAGGAATTCAAAGAGATTTATGTGAACTGCATCTATCATACTTACTGATACCATTTAAAAATACTTATTAATTTAAAGATGAAAACAAATTTCTTGGTAGCACAAATCTCATAATTTTATAAAAAGAAGTATATTTTCCAAAACACAAAAGTGGGCAGAATGTTATTATAGTTTTGCATTTTTGCAAACCTCTTTAATATTTGAGTTATTGGCAGATAGCTGAATTCTCATATTCGCTTCTTCATTCAATCTCTTGGGGATGTATCAGTTTGATTAAAAGTCTAGTTTGTCACACATAAATTTATTTAGAAAAGACAAGTATTTTAATTGCCTTTCAGATAATTATGGGTATTCTTCTTTAATAATATACTCAAATTTGAAAGTAACTTCCTGGCTCCTTCCTTCCTTCCTTCCTTCCTTCCTTCCTTCCTTCCTTCCTTCCTCTTCCTTCCTTATTTTCTTCCTCCCTCCCTCCTTCCCTCCTTCCCTCCTTGTGCTGAGGATCAAACCCAAACCCAGGGCCTTGCACGTGTTAAGTAAGCACTCTGCCACTGAGCTACATCCTTAACCTGATTTTTTTCTGAAAGATTAGCTGCAATGTGAAATATCAAACTTTATTAATGAACTTCTCCCAGCCTGTTCAAGTGTGTAAAACTGAAAGTGTAAAGAGCAAATTTGATCTCCTCCTTCTTCAAATAGTTGATCCCAGAGAGACCCTGGAAAAGCCTTAGGACCCCTAGATGTCCCTAGAACACATGTTGAGAACCACAGTCCTAGATCAATCTCCCTCTCTTTTTTTCTCTCTCAACTCTTGTGGTTTCAAAGAAAGAAAAGAAGAAAAGAAAGGAAGGAAAGAAAGAAAAGATAGAAAGGAAGGGAGGGAGGGAGAGACGTTCGCAGGTTATCTCAGAAAAGGCAGCTTTATGGTATGGACATAAATGACCTGCGCTTGAGCTGTGCCCTTCTCTGTGGCACATATTTCACATTCATGGGGAGAGTGAAAAGTCCCTTTTCCATGCCACATAGCTATTCTTTTTCTTTTCTCAAGCTTCCTCTTAATTTCAAATCTGCTCTCGGCTTCTCTTGCCTTCATCTCAGTATTGTGACTTTGTGTGTGTGTGTGTGTGTGTGTGTGTGTGTGTGTGTGTGTGTAGTAGTGTGTGTAGTACTGGGGATGGAACCCAGGGGCATTCTACCTCTGAGCTCCACCCTCAGCCCTAGTTTTTATTCTTTATTTTGAAGCAGGGTCTCACTGAGTTGCAGAGGGCCTCACTGAGTAGCTGAGGCTGGCTGGATTACAAGCGTGTGCCACCACGCCCGGCTTGTGACTTTTGAACTTAAGCTCTCATAGATAACCGCACATTATCTCACTGTTTTCAAGTTCAAATGTATAAAGGACAAAGTCGGCTGTGTCAGCTCACAGCTTTACACCAGTCGTGACTGCTGTTTTTCCTGGCCGCACTGTGGGTTGGCTGCTTCGGACCAGGTGCCTCCTCTGAGCCCATCGACCATGAGTACTAGCGTGGCTCTCCTGGTGCTGTGTATATCTTCTGTGCCATTTTTAAGGCTGGGCTCTTTAAACTTGAACTCTCTTCTAAAACTTTCAAGCATTCTTTAGGAGAACTCCAGGCTCCCTTTAGGATCCCAACTTGGTAGTTAGGAAGAATAATGAAGGTATTGGGTGCATGGGCGGTGGAGACATGACTCTATTTGAACCTTATCTTGGTCACTTGCCATCTACATGATCTTGGATAAATTATTTAACTTCTCAGACCTAAAAGGGAACGTGAGGACAATCGGATTACTTACTCCAGGGTCATGGTGGGATCAGGAAAAGTGACCCACTCAAAGCATTCAGTCTGTAGGAAGTATCTATGTGAAGTGAGTGCTCAGCACTAAGTTTCCCTTCAGCACTGGGCAGTGGAGGCAGTCACGGACCAGTTCCGTGGTCGCCTCACTAACATGCCTCCTTTTCTCTTGCCTGAGACCTCGACTAGCTCAGATCACCTGTGCTTAATCACCAGATGTGTAATTTAGAAATATCTGTATAAATTGGGCATGGTGATGCACAATTATAATTCCAGGACTTGGGAGGCTGAAACAGGAGAATCATGGGTTTGCAGCCAGCCTCGGCTACTTAGTGAGGCTCTCTGCAAGTTAGTGAGACCCTGTTTAGAAATAAAATTAAAAACTAGGGCTGGGGATATAGCTCAGAGTTAGAATTCCCCTGGGTTCCATCCCCAGTAACACACACACACACACACACACACACACACACACACACGAAAGTATCTGTATAGCAAATACCTGTAGCACTCTTCTTAGTCGGTTGAGCAGAAAGTTTAAATCACTTTTTTGTCTCTTCTAGGTCCTTTCCCTTTCTCCTGGTCTCTCCTCCTTCTTTTCTTTCTTTCTTTTCTTTCTTTCTTTTTTTTTTTTTTTTTTTGGTAGTACTGGGGATGGAACCCTTCTACCTCCGGGTTACACTCCCAGACCTATTTTATATTTTTATTTGGAAACAGGGTCTCTTAAGCCAGCGCTGCTGGCTTCAAACCTGCACGATCCTCCTGTCTCCGCCTCCCAAGCGCGGGGATGACAAGCGTGCGCCACCACGCCCAGCTTCCCTTTATCTTTTCTTAGTTTGGGCATATGATAAACTGTCACAATAAAGATATCCCAATATGTCATGGCTTTAAAAGGCAGAAGAGGCCGAGCATGGTAGTGCACACCTGTAATCCCAGTACTTGGGAGGCTAAGACAGGAGGCTTGCAGGTTCAAGACCAGCCTCAGCAATTTACTGAGGCTCTCAGTAACTTAGTGAGACCCTTTTCATCATTAAAACAACAACAAAAAAATAGGCTGGGGTGTAGCTTGGAGGTAGAATGTCCCTGAGTGCAACTCCCAGCCCCCCAGCATCACACACACACACACACACACACACACACACACACACACACGCTGGTGCACACTTGTAATCCCAATGCTTAGGAGGATGAGCCAGGAGGATTGCAGATTCACAGCCAGCCTTGGAAATTTTAGCAAAGCCTTCTGAGACTGTTTCAAAATAAAAAATAAAATAGAGCGGGGAGTATAGCTCAGAGGTAGAATTCCTAGTATCTCCAAATTAAAAAAAAAAAAGGGCTGAGGGTGGGCTGCAGCTCGGAGAGGTAGAACACCCATGGGTTCAGTCCCCAGTAACACACACGTGCACGCACACACGCATGCAGAAGTATTTGTTCACTTTGTTGGAGTGTCCGGAAGCAGCGGCCCGGGGGTGGTGGGGTCTGCTCTCCACAGGTATTTGCGGGCCCAGGTTTCTTCTCCCTTGGGGTTCTGTTGTCTTCCAGACCACTGACTTATCTGCACTGTTGAACTGGCGGGCTCCCCATCTACCTGTTTCAGCCCTTAGGGATGGGAGCGAGGAAGTAGAAAGCAAGCAAAATTCCTTTAAAAATATCTCTTCTGGCAGTTGATACATTGACCAAAACTTAGTCATGGGACTGTGCTTAAGTTCAAGGGCACTTCGCTCTGAACACCATAGCTAAGCTCTAGAAGAAACCACAGTGCTGGTCCCCAAAGGAGCGGGGGCAGAATGGGAGACAATTCTATTTCCATCACAACCTAGGTCCATCCGTGGACCTCCCAGGGCACGCAACTCAATGCTTTAGCATCCTGTTGAAAATGCTGTTTGTTTCCTCTGTGTGAAGTGCCCGCAGTCTCCTCCCCATCTTGATCTGACCAATCCCCTTTTCTCGTTCAGGTCTCAATCTAGGTGTTCCGGTCATAACTCTGAAGGCAATGTCATGTCACCTCTTAAGGCGCCCGCGGCACCCAAGACTCCTGAACTCCTAGGCTCCCTGATCACGTCACTGTAGCACAGCTGCCGATGTGTCTCTTTCGCCTGCAACTCTGCGGGCTGCCTCGGAGCCAGAGCTTCGTGGTACTCATGGACACGTTCCTAGGACCTAGCACCGTGCTATGAGCAGAGTAGAAATGGTCCTCAGGCCAAATCAGGCAAAATCTGCTGAGCCAGTAAAGATAGGAATGCCAGCAGATTTTGTAATCCCAGTACTTTGTGGCTGAGATAGGAGGATTGCTGGTTCCCGGCCAGCCTCAGTTACTTAGTGAGGCCCTCCGCAACTGTTTCAAAGTAAGAAATAAAATCGGGCTGGAGGTGTAGCTTGAAAATAGAATGCCTCTGGATTCAATCCCCAGTAACACACACACACACACACACACACAAAAAAAAAAAAAAAAAAAAAAAAAATAGAAAGAAACGCTAGCAGATATTTGTGGACCATGTACCTCTCCCGCATGAGGCTCCTAACGCCTACATACTCTATATTTTCTTTTTTTGCAATGCTGGGAATGAAATCCAGGGGGGTTTCTATCTCCAAGTGACATCCCTGCCCTATTTTTTATTCTTTGTTTTGAAACAGGTCTCACGGAGTTGCAAAGGGCCTCCCTAAGTAGCTGAGGTTGGCTGTGAACCCACGATCCTCCTGCCTCAGCCTCCCAAATGCTGGGATTACGAGCGTGCGCCACCACGCCTGACTGGATCTTGGATTTTGACAAGTAGCATTAGCAACAGGTGAGTTTTTGTTGTTGTTTGGGTTTCCCGTAGTAGTTTGGATTTCAGGGAGAACTGAGGGAAGGGATTTGGTGCCTTGACAAGTCCGCGCAATCCCACTGTCTGCACAGGTGAGTAGAGCGGTCCACTCGATGCAACTTCGCGGGGACTTTCTCAGCTTTAGCCTTTACAGTGCTACGTCCAGGCCCCTCTTAGTTACTCTAGTATGAAGTTTCTGTCAAGGAGCTTGAAACGAACTTGCCACACCCAGGCCAGGTGGACTCCAGAAGGACAGAGAGTCGTTGCCATGGGAGGAGACCCACACCCAGCCCTCTGCCCCCCTTTCCGGGTCTGTTTCCAACTTCCTTACTATTCTCAGGCCAAGTGGCTCTCGTGCCCTAGCAGGGAGGGGACCTCGGCCCGGAAAAGCAGGTCATAACCCGGCTGAGATAGACATTGGTCCCAGCAAGTCAAACCTTGTGATTATAAGCAAACCCACCATTGTCTTCTATGGAGACTGGAGGAGGTAAGGAGATGGGATAGGCTGGAGATTAACTGAAGGACTATGATTATCCTTTAAGGTTCCAGTCAGGAATAAACTGAATTCACTTAAAAATGTGTGAGATAAACATGAATACATTTGCAAAGGTTGTACTCTAATTCCTTAGCTTATGCTCAATGGGAAACATCCTTTTAAGAGGGAAATGCTAATTTAAGTGGCCTCTTTTCTGTTCTCTATTTATGTCAAGCCCCAGAGTGACTGGAGTGCCTACCAGCCATAAAACATTCAGGAATGTCATTAAGTGTTTGTGATGTCACTGGGCTGCTGCAGTTTGAGTGGTGACCCTTGTTAGCCCATGGTCAACATCAATTTTATGTACGCCCAACTCTTCTTTTAGCTTTAATTTTTAATATAGGCTAGCAAGTTATATCATAAACCCAAGTGGGAACCTTAAGTAAAATACTTCGTTATTTCTGTGTTCCAATTTAATAACATTTTTCTTAATAAAATGCCCACTCATAGGTTTCTTTAATCTGATAAATTTCATTAAGTTGCAATAAGTTTAATCCAGTAAATTTTATTAAACTATTGTGAAAATAGCTTATTAGTTTGCCAACGACTTATGTAATGTAACAGCTTGTTTTCTAAGTTAATGGAGTGTGTATTAACAATATGACTCTGAAGGGCCCAATTTGAGAAGAAAATTATGTATTGCCACAGTGGCCAAAGTCTGTCCCCTGACCCAGCACAATATTTCCTCCCTCCCTCCCTCCCTCCCTCCCTCCCTCCCTCCCTTCCTTCCTTCCTTCCTTCCTTGCTGAGGATTGAACCTAGGGTGCTCTACCTCTGAGCTACACCCCCAGACCCATTTTATTTTTTATTTGGAAATAAGATCTCACTATATTGGTACGAGCTTCGCTGAGTTGCTGAGGCTGGCTTCAAGCCTGGGCTGCTCTGTCTCGGCCTCCCAAGTACTGGGGTTATAGGCACGTTTCCACTACACCTGACTTCCAACACAATATTTTCATTGAATACTTGAAAGGACATCTCAAGTGGCCTGATAATTAACTTGGGAATGGTACAAGTCTGTGGCGAATGGTTATTAAGAAGTCAGAATCCAGATTCAAAGCGGTCTTGGCACATCACTTTGGCAAGCAGTGGAAATCTATATAACTTTTTTTTTTTTTTTTTTTTTTTTGCGGTACTGGGGATTGAACTCAGGGGCATTCTAACTTTGAGCTACACGCCCAGCCCTATTTTTTATTTTTATTTTGAAACAGGCTCTCACTAAGTTGTGGAGCGCCTCGCTAAGTAGCTGAGGCTGGCCACAAACCTGAAATCCTCCTGCAATCTCAACCTCCCAAGTACTGGGATTACAAGCATATGCCACCACGTCTGGCTATAGGGTATAACTTCATGGGGGCAAGGTTTACCTTTGGTCAGGTCCAAACCCCAAACGACAGAGCCCAAACAATTGCAGAAGTATTAAAAGGAAAACCATTTAAAAAAGACAGACTGAAAAGAATGGACCCCAACGTGAGACAAGTCAGAGGTGACTTTCCCTTTGCCTCTGCAAATGCAACCAGGCGTTTGGTTGCATTAAAGGAAAAAAAATATGTGGCCGGCATAAGGTGTTGATTTGTTTTTAACAAGGTCTGCCTGGATTTGGAAACTTTTCTAATAGTCCGGATAATACATTTTTAGATAGAGCTGAGTGAACTAAAATATACTTAGAGAAGAGTGATGGAAATCATCATATATAAAACACTTTTGATGACCAGGGCTGTTCTTCTAAAAAACGTTTAAATTTTTTCTTGGCGGGTTTGGGGAGGAAGCTTGAAAACTCTTCTCAAATAATGATCTCAGGTGAGGATCAGGGTTGGCTTAGGGAGCAGGAGCCTCATTAATTCCCTCCCTGATACTCACGCCAATGGATTTCCTTTTCCAGAAGCCATTATACTGACAACAGAAGAAGCTGGCTATTTTACCATCTGCGTATTAATAACAACTAAGCTTTAGCGCTATCTTGAAGGACATCCTTCCCGATGCTTCTATGGATCTTCTGTGACAAATAGTAGCTTTCCTTGTGTTTACCTCAGGTCTTTGGAGGTCGTTTTCTTTATCCTGTGAGACAATTCTCTCTGGATCCAGGAGGCAGGTCTAAATACTCTCTAAAATGACTCCGTGCCCCTGAATCTGTCGCCTGGTCATCTCCACACCCTTAATATTTTTCTACTTCTTGAACTGCTTATTTGATCAGAAGCCACACCTCCGTCATGGAGGCTCAAAACCGCAGAGTCACCCTTCAGCCCTCTTTGTCCTCATTCCTCCTGTCTCAGGAAGCTTCAAGTCTTGAGACACAAACAGATTTTGTACCCTGCACCGTGGCCTGACCCAAGCAGGGACGTTGAACTGGGAGCCAGTGGCTTGTGCCGTGCGTGGCGATGGTGTGTGAGTCCTCAGAACCTATCGTGATGTGCAGAACAGGGATTCTGCGCATGGCAGGGAGCGGGGGAAGCCCGAGGAGCAGCTCCCACCTTCTGACCCTGCATCCCAGTCTCTGCCCCTGGCGCCTAAGCAAGTATCATCCCGACAAGGTCGGGAAGATGTTTGCAGAATATCAAATTTGCAAAGCCATGAGCATACCTCAAGAGTTGGATATAATTTATAAGAGAGAGGAGGATGGCCTAGGTGACCCCTGGGGTCTCTTTCATTCTGAAGATGTTACTGTCGGCCTTTGGAGGACTGGCTCGGAAAACAGCTGTAGAATTGACAGGAAATTGTAGGAGATGGGAAGTAAGAAGGAGGTGAAATGCCTTTTTTGGCTGTTTTCAATCTCCTGGGTTTCCAGGGCCCAGGGCCCAAATTTGGAGACTTGAAAACATAAGAGAATATTAAGACATGTGTCTGTAGCTCGATTTCTTCAGATTGAAGCTTAGATAATCAATTTTTACCCCCTCAGTACTGGGTATTTAACCCAGGGACATTCTACCTCCGAGCTACTCCCCCAGCCCCAATTATTATTATTATTATTATTATTATTATTATTATTAATTTTGTGGTACTGAGGGTGGCACCCAGAGGCTTTTCTACCTCTGGGCTATACTCCCAGACCTATATTTATACTTTATTTGGAAACAAGGTCTCACTAAGTTGCTGAGAGCCTCACTAAATAGCTGAGGCTGGCTTTGAACCTGGGCGGTCCTCCTGTCTCAGCCTCCCAAGCGCGATTACAAGCGTGCGCCACCACGCCCAGCTTCGATTTTTTTCTTTTCTTTTCTTTTTTATTGAAGTGTTTCATACACCTTGATAAGGTTCAGGATGATAAACGGTTTCTAACATCTATGTCCTGAAAACTTTTCCTAGACTAATCTTGGTGGCTGAGAGGTGAGCCAGAATTCACTGTTCCCTCCTTCATTGCTTCCTCTACGGGCTTCGGTGAAGCCCAACGCATACCAAAGAGCAGAGGGCTGGCCTGGGGACAGCTGAGGGTCTCAGCTTTCCATATCAGGTGGTCTACCATGAACATCGCAGCCACAGCAAAATGTTTTCAATAGGCCTGTTGACCTTGGAAGCTGGTCCTGGCACCCCTTCAAGGGCCTGCAAAGAGGTCGCTGCCAGGCTCCCTCTGGGAGCTGGGGACACTTGTGAGCAACCTCCGTTCCCAGATTGTGGTTTTATGAGGGACAGTCAGTTACGGAGTCGGGGCAGTTTGGGTGATGCTGTGAACCATGAGCTACCGGTCTGTTTGTCCCCTGCCTCGGATCACCTGCTGCTGCTGGTCACACTATAGGACCACCTCGCCATCGGACTCGAGGCATCTTCGGGGAGGCTTCACCAGCCGCAGCCCCATCGCCGACAGCTGCTTCGTAGGAGCTCCTTGGAAGGGCCACATCCCCGCCTGGGAGCCTTGGCCCTGGGGAGCCTGTTTGGAGCTCAGGCCAGTTCCGTGGGGTGGGGGAGTTTGATGCTCTGTTCTACGATGCTCACCAAGTCACGTCTTCATCTCAGAGGCTCTGTCCACTGGGAGGAAATTCTTGGCGGAACTGGGAGCAAAGATTTCTCCATTAAGCTGCTGGAGTCCTTGTCTTATCTGGGACCAGGGGCTTTAGAGGAGGACTCCTCTGTGATAATAACAATGATAAAAATGATGCTTTAAAATGTTTATTGTGGCCGGGTGTGGTGGCGCACACTTGTAATCCCCACACTTGGGAGGCGGAGACAAGAGGATTATGCAGGTTCTAAGCCAGCTGTGCTGGCTTAAGAGACCTGGTTTCCAAATAAAAATATAAAATAGGTCTGGGAGTATAGCCCAGAGGTAGAAGGGCTTCCAGAAATCCCAGTACCACCACAAATAAATAAATAAATAAATAAATAAATAAATAAGTGTTTATTGTGTGTTTGCTCAGGACCAATGATTGTGGGTATTATCATGATTATTTTATGTAATTCTTCACAAGAACACTATAATATGCAATTGTGCGTGTGTGTATGTGTGCATGTGCGCACTTGTGTATGTGTGTTAATGGAGACTAAACCCAGGGACATTCTGCTACACCCTAGCCCTGTCTGTCTAGTGGTATTGGGAATTGATTGTACTTCTAAGATACACTCCCAGCCCTATTTCATTTTTATTCTTTTTTTTTTTTGCAGTACTGGGGATGGAACCCAGAAACTTTCTACCTCCAAGCTACACCCCTAGTCTAATTTTTTATTCTTTATTTTGTTTATTTATTTATTTATTTATTTATTTTTGTGGTACTTGAGGGTGGAAACCAGGGGTTTTTCTACCTCCGGGCTATACTCCCAGACCTATTTTATATTTTATTTGGAAACAGGGTCTCACTAAGTTGCTGAGAGCCTCACTAAGTATCTGAGGCTGGCTTTGAACCTGTGCGATCCTCCTGTCTCAGCCTCCCAAGCGCGGGGATTACAAGCGTGCGCCACCACGCCCGGCCTTTATTCTTAATTTTGAAACCAGGGTCTCATTGAATTGTAAAGGACCTCACTAAGAAGCTGAGGCTGGCCGTGAACCCAGATCCTCCTGTCTCAGCCTCCCAAATGCTGAGAATTAAAATCATGTGCCACCACTCCAGGATATTTTTATTCTTGAAACATGATCTTGCTAGCTTGGTGAGAGTCTCACTACTTGCTGAGGCTGTCCTCAAACTTGCGATCCTTCTGTCTCAGACTCCCAAGTCCTGGGATTACAAACAAACATCACCATGCCCAGTTTTTTTTTTCTTTCTTTCTTTTTGATACAGGGTCTTCCTAGGTTACCGAGGATCTTGCTAAATTGCTGAGGCTTGCCTCCAACTACAATCCTCCTGTCTCAATCTCCCAGTTACTGAGATTACAGGCGTGCACCACTGAGCCTGGCTCTGTAAGATGCAATTATTAATGACATTTACAATATGCAATTATAACATCCTGTTTTAAAACAAAAGCCCGAGGCTTAGGTAAGAGACGGTATTTCTCTGGAGTCATAAACTACAGAATGGCGAAGAGGCTTTCTATTCATTACTACTATCTTTCAAAGTGCTGTATTCTCCTGACCTTGCCTTCAATACCCAGCTACAAACCCGTCAGCAACAAGGCATTCTGCACAAGCCCCTTGAGATTTTAAGATTTTTTCTCAAGCAATTTTCCCAAACAATTAAAAAGAAAAATCTCCCTCACTACATAATTCACTGAAGAAAAGTAGAAAGTTCAGAAAATTAGAGGAAAGAGAGAAACGAGGTCACGATTACGCCACTGATTTTTGAGACCCTTTCCCTTTTTAGCATTTATCTAAGGCATGATGATTGAAAGATAATTTGAATACAAAATTATAAATTTTTGCTTGAAACTGAAACAATCTTCCTAAACTCTGTTGAACGTCAATAACCTGTTTAGGAATTCCAACAGAAGCATATGTCAACAGGTTATGGATGCTAAAATTTAAAAATGGGTGTAAAATCGGAGGGAAAGAGGGTCTTGGGAGTGTAGAATTCTGCTCGCCGGTGCCTTCTTGGCTCCACGCTGGCTGGGAGAAGCAGAGCAGCCCTGGAACATGGGTAGAGTCTTGGAGATGGCGTTTGCCTCGGAGTTCCAAGGATCTTTGCAACTTTACATTTCTGAACTAGTTTATTTACTTGCTATTTTTTTTTTTTTGGACTAGAGATTGAACCCAAGGGCATTCTACCTCTGAGCTACACCCCAGCCCTATTTTGTTTTTTTATTTCTTATTATTTGGAAGCAGAGTCTCGCTAAGTTGCCGACAGCCTAAGTGGCTGAGGCTGCCTTCGAACTTATAACCCTTCCGTCTCAGCCTCCCAAGCGCTGGGGTTACAGGAATGCACAGAAACAATAGGTGATGATTCGTTTCTAAAGTTTGAAAAGTGTGTAGTCTGGGGGAGAAATGTCAAGAAGTCTGACTCTCGTGCAGCGGAGACACAACAGAAACACTCAAAACACTTGATGTGCAGCCTCTTAGCAGTTGTCATGGCGACGGCGGCGGGAGCTCACCGAAGGACCAGCTGGCTCACTTGACCTCTCTCCTGTATTGTTCTCAGTGTCTCATCGCCCATCGACTTGCACATCAGCGTTTAGACGTCGACAGACAGATGATTCCGGCATCTGATTGTCCTCTGTCGTTTCTGTTATGAAATTTCCCGAGGAAGACACAGCAATCCACTCTCTTCAATTTTATGCAAATCTAAGCTCGATTCCACTTAAAAGCAATTTCTGAGAGCTCTTTTGTTTCTTTCTCTGTGCTGGAAATTGTGAAAGTTTCTAAGTAAGTCTAAAACTTTCCGACTTCAAAAGCTACAATTAAGGACACAAGGAATAGAAATATGAAACAAATAATAATGAAAGATGTTTTTTGGCCTCAAAATTGCAAAGAATGGCTGTACTAAAAGATGAAGACAGAAGCTTCAGTGTGACGGTCTGGAGCGGCTCCTCAAACTGTGTTCCTCAAACCCATGGAGTTGGCTCTATAATTAAGTGAGTGGATCATGACCATTACTTAAAGAGTAAAAAATAGCCAGGTGTGGTGGCGCACGCTTGTAATCCCCACTCTTGGGAGGCTGAGAGTAAAAAATAGCCAGGCGTGGTGGCGCACGCTTGTAATCCCCGCTCTTGGGAGGCTGAGACAGGAGGATCGCACAGGTTCGAAACCAGCCTCAGCAACTTAGTGAGGCCCTTTTTCCAAATAAAGTATAAAATAGGTCTGGGAGAGCTGGGCGTGGTGGCACATGCTTGTAATCCCCACACTTGGGAGGCGGAGACAGGGGATCGCGCAGGTTCAAAGCCAGCCACACTGGCTTAAGAGACCCTGTTTCCGAATAAAAAATATAAAATATGTCTGGAGTGTAGCCTGGAGGTAGAAGGGTTTCCAGGAATCCCAGTATCACCAAAAAAAAAAAAAAAAAAAAAAAAAGGTCTGGGAGTATAGCCCAGAGGTAGAAGAGCCTCTGGGTTCCACCCCCAGTACCACAATAATAAATAAATAAATAAATAAATAAATAAATAAATAAAGTAGAAAATAGAGTATTGCATGTAGAAAAGTTAGGTATTATTTTATGAACTTTTTTCACTTATAGACATGTGCACACAGAATACACACACACACACACAACTGTATGTATGTGATGGATTTCATTACAACATAAATTTCTTCTCATAGAGTCAATTAAATAAGTTTCAAAGATGCTCCATTATCTATAGTAATATACAGCCTGTATCTGTGTGTGTGTGTGTGTGTGTGTGTGTGTGTGTGTGTGTGTGTAGAACTGAGGACTTAACTCCAGGTATTCTATCTCTGAGCTACCCCCCAAGCGAAAGAGTGTGGGAGGCCTCAGCCGGCAGGTGTAGCTCGCCAAACCCTCTCCTAGAGTCTAAACGGAGTCAGGGAGAGAGGAATGCCTCTGTGCTCAGTTTTAGTTTTATATTCCCCTTTAGTAGGTTTTGCGGGGGAGAGGGTACTGGGGATTGAAACCAGGTGCATTCTACCTCTGAGCTATACCCCAGCCCTTTTTATTTTTAATTTAATTTAATTTAATTTTTTGTGGTAGTAGAGACTGAACTGAGGTGCATTCTATCTTCGAGCTGCGCCCCCAGCCCTTTTTATTTTTATTTTTTAACAGGGTGTTACTAGGTGGCTGAGAGTTTCACTAAGTTGCTGAGGCTGGCCTCGAAATTATGATCTTCCTGTCTCAGCCTCCTAAGTCCTAGGATGACATCAGCACACTGGCTTAAATAGTTCTTTCTTTCTTTTTACTACGTGTCTTCATTCTCTAAAAGTTGGGTAAGACATACCACTTATCTCTTCTTTGAAGATTCTTGGAAATATCTTCAATCTAATTCATTTCAGGGTTGTATTTTCATCCTTTAGATATAAAAAGAAGCACTTTTTTTGTTGTTTTGTTTTTTTGGTGGTACTGGGGATGGAACTCAGGGGCTTTTCTACCTCTGGGCTATACTCCCAGAATTATTTTATATTTTATTTGGAAACATAGTCTCACTAAGTTGCTGAGAGCCTCACTAAGTAGCTGAGGCTGGCTTCGAACCTGCGTGATCCTCCTGTCTCAGCCTCCTGAGTGCGGGGATTACAAGCGTGTGCCACCACTCTGGGCAGAAGCAAATTTACATTAGCATTCCCCATCAAGAGAGAGCAACCTATACATTGTCCTCAGTTTCTTTCTCATACACACACGTTTGCATTCCATGTATTTATGGAAACATTTCCTTGCACAGCTAATGCATGGTAGAATTACCAATTATTCTTTGATGCCTTTAGAATTGTTCCCTAAATTTTGTGTAAGGAGCATGCATTCAGTTCAGCCCCTTTTCAGTTGTTTTTAATCTTAGTATTAATAGGAAAAAAGAAGAAAGAGGATGCTGCATATTTTAGAGCCAAAGGAAGGTGCTAGAAGAAAAACTAGGGGCCTGAAATCTTCCAGACTCCATTTCTACCAAGGGATGGTAAGTTCAAGATATTGGGAAAACATAAAGCTAGGCCTGCATTTCCTTTCTGGAGCTCCTCAGGGAAAAGGCAGGGAGTGGGAATCGGAGAAGTGTTGGACTCATGAGCTGCTTTCCCACACTCGGCGTTCAGCAGGAGAAAAGAGATTGAGTCAAATAGCAGAAAGTTGGGAAATGAATATTCAAAATGAGCACCTTCTGCATTTCTTTTTCTTTTTTTCTTTTCTTTTTTTTTGTGATACTGGGGATGGAATCTAGGGGCATTCTACCTCCAAGCTACACCCCCAGCCCTATTTTTTATTCTTTATTTTGAAACAGGGTCTCACTGAGTTGCAAAGGGCCTCACTAAGTAGCTGAGGCTGTCCTCGAACCTGGATCCTCCAGTCTCAGCCTCCCGAATGCTGGGATTACGAGTGTGCGCCACCACGCCCGGCTCCTTCTGCATTTTTGTTTTTTCCGTATTTGAAACATTATGAACTTATGTCTGTTTTCCAGGCCTATGCTTTCAGACAGTAGGCACTTCCCTGGTTTGTTCCAGGTGGGAATTTTGCTTATTTTAAAAAGAGGCACAGCCAGCGTGGTGGCACACACTTGTAATCCCAGCATTTGGGGGCCTGAGACAGGGGGATCTGGGTTTGGGGACAGCCTCAGCTACTTAGTGAGGCCCTTTGCAACTTAGTGAGACCCTGTTTCCAAATAAAGAATAAAAAAAAATGGGCTGAGGGTGTAGCTCGGAGGTAGATGCCCCTGGGTTCCATCCCCAGTTTTGCAGAAGAGAAAAGAGGTAGAAATTTTCAACGTGGAGAAGTATAAAGGGAAGCAGAAGAAAGCAGAGGGCCTGGGCTCCCTCGTCAAGTTCAAGCCACATTATTAAGCACTTACTGGAAGCCACTGTTGAAGTTAATGGCAGTACTCAGAGCTAGGTGGAGTACTTGGCCTGAAATAATCTATACCCTATACACAGTAGGACCAGAATTTGAATCCGGGCAGAACCTAACTCCAGGCCTTTGTTTACTTTGATCACAGTTGTTTCTGAGCCACAAATCTTCAGCGGTCTCCATCCAGATGACTTCTCCCTGGGTCTCCAGCTCCAGCTCCTCCCCGAGGCTACAGTTCTTTGTTTCTTGTGGTCTGTTAACATTTCTAGTCTGAGTCTTGATCGACTCCAGCTCCCCAAACCCGGAGCTGAACTCATTCCTTCCCCTGAACTCTGGACTTTTCCACGTCTGTTTAAAACAGTACTATTCCTGGGTAATCCTTTCCTGCACCATCAGGGCACAAGGGCTAATTTTGGAGGCCAGAAGTCCATGGTATTTTGGGTTTCTCTCTGGTGCAATCTGGGATGGCTGTGGCCCCAGGAGGTGCTGGCACTTCGCAAGGCTGCTGCTGTGTGGAGTATCAGAAGCCAGTGTGGCAGTGAGGGCGAGCTGGTTGTTCGGGGGTTGAATCTGGGCTGCCATCACAAACACTGCCGGTCACTTTCCCCAAAAATACATCCTAGCATTCGTCCAGTCGTCCAAAAATCAGCTTAGTTGTCTGAGCTGCGGTGGGAACGTCTTGAATATAGAACGACCTTGAGGATTCTTCACCGGGTGCTTAGGGAGGTTGGTGCTCTACTGCTCCCCACCTCCCCACCGTGGATCTGACTTAAGCCTGTGTCCCATCAGCTAGGTTGTGGGACCAACAAGCCCCTGGAGTGATACGTGAGAAGAGCACTGGATTAAATTCGGTGGTAAGAGACTTGCATCAAAATCCTAACTCACTCACAGAGCATTCAGCAAGCCACTCCATAGACCCCGAGAAGAAAGAAGCCCCCAGTCTGTCTTTGCATCAAAGAGCAAGAGATGGGCTATATACCGCTCAAGCTGCCCTGACGCTCCAGAGTTGTACGACTTTTTGTGTCGTAAGCAGAGCTCAGACCAAGGAGATTCAGTGTCAGCTACACTTAGAATTGGCAAATCAGTCTTTTTTAATTTTTATCTTTGGTACTGGAAATTGAATTCAGGGGCATTTACCTCTAACCTACACTCCCATAGTTTTTATTTATTTATTTTGTTTGTTTTTATTTTGAGACAGGGTCTCACTAAGTCCCTGGGGGTCTTGCTAATTTGCAGATCCTCCTGTCTCAGCCTCCCGAGTACAGGGATTGCAGGTGTGTGCCACTGTGCCCAGTTTTAAATGAGTATATTTGGTAGGACGGAGGAGGGTTGGTTCTTTATCTTTCTTTTTCTTTTTTTTTTAATTCTCCTTTTTTAAAAAAAACTCTTTTGGTCCCAAGGCTGGTTTTCTTCCTTGATGTCTCCCATCACCTGATATTTACATGGAGAACTACAATCAACAAAAATTGCTTAAATGCAAACAGTCGCCGAACCAGTTTCTCTAAGGATATATGTGCCCTTTCTCAGCCACCGGGGCACCCAAGGCGAACCTGTCCCACGGCACTGGCCCCTGTGCCAGTTTTTGCAGGTAACGAGTTGTCTTTCCCTGGCAAAGCAGGGTTTCCTGCTGTGGCATGAAAGGAAGGCATTGTCTACTTTCTTTATTATTTTTGCATGAAAGTGTTTTGAGTCATCTGTTTGATGACTCCTCGTCTAGAACTGGGTGGAGTGATCACTAAGTCAAGAGAGGGCCTTCCGAGCCAATGAGGCTTCCTGTTAGTTCCAGGAGACAGCTTTTCTTCAGTAGAATGACCTTGCTTGACCTCTTCTGGGGCGACCAAGGGACCATCATTCCACGCGCCTCTCTTTGAGCTGGGTTCATGAGATACACACATAAAGTCAGAGAGTAACTGTCCCAGGTTCCATAAAGGTTTTATTTTGTGTTATGTGGTACTGGGGATTGAACTCAGGGCCTTATACAAGCTACGCAAGCACTCTACCACTGAGAGGCCTCGCCAGTCCCGAGTCTCATAAAGGGCAGCAGAGAAATCAAAGGTGAAGTAACTCGTGCGCCTACAAATTACATTATGGTTCTCAGTGAGGGAAACACCATCGGAACCTCAGGAGCCCAATCTTTTTTGTGTGTGTGGTATAGGGATGGAATCCAGGGCCTTTCTACCTCCAGGCTACACTCCCAGACCTATTTTATACTTTATTTGGAAACAGGGTCTCACTAAGTTGCTGAGAGCCTCACTAAGTAGCGGAGGCTGGCTTCGAACATGCGCGCTCCTCCTGTCTCAGCCTCCCAAGCGCAGGGATTACAAGCGTGCGCCACCACGCCCGGCTCAGGAGCTCAGTCCTAATCCAGGCTGCTTCTTGGTGTGTAAAACGTGCATTGACTGCCTTAAAGGAGGTACTGGGTATTTTCTGAAACCTCGGTCTCTATCCTAACATTTCACACTTTCATGTTGTATGAAGCAAAGGACCATCTTAACTGCTGCCAAGAGATCGGTCCTCTGCAGACTGAGTCAAGGGGTCTTAAGGTTCAAGTGATTCCAAAGACTGGGACTCATACTCTACATTAACAATTCTGAGTTTTATTTCTCCCCTTTCTCCTGGACAGTAGAATATTTCACATCTCTGTCATACCCCCAAAAAGAACAAAGCTTTGGAAGAGATATGGCTTCATTAGAAACCTACGGGCAACATACTTCAGGCACACGTTGGGTAGGGAGAGGGGCTAAGACAATGGCATTTCTGAACCCGGGGCTAGAAAGAAACCTGAGAACCCTTAGTGACCATCCCCTGTCCTTAGGCAGGAGTGCAAGTAAATTTAGTAAGTCATGCTAATTTTAGGGATTGCAAGGACTGGCAATTCTGTGACGCCCTCAGAAGGGCATTCCAAACAATCGTTGCAACCATATTATTTTTTTTTCTCATCTACTTCAAGTCTCCCTCTCTGTCCTCTGAGTTGCATATTCTTGGATACCAAATCTTAGAAACTACGTAAAACGTGTAAACAGCAAGATCTAAGCATTCCTCAGGCTCCTTTTCTAAGCCAAGTAGCACAGGTTTCTTAAGTTTTATCAGTTTATTGCTTACTGATAGAACTTTCTTATTTTACAACATTTCTCAAACTGTGAAGATTGTGCTCAGATAATCTTCTGCCTAGCTCAGGGGAGACAGATACACTGGTATAAAAGTCTCCAGTGGTCCTCCCCTGCCAGGAAAACTCTTGTTTGGCAATTTCACCTCAAGGGGCAGTTTCCTGACATCAGTATACCAGAATCAGCTGCGGTGGTAGCGGGAAAGGTAGAGAGAAGAGAGGGACCAGACTGGGACCAGTGGGATGGGAGAAAAAGCCACCTTGTGTTTTTACTTGGCCCTTCAGCAGTCATTGGGTTTAAAATACCACAAAATCAATCATTGATTTTCATAATGATGACCATAACTCATCTAAAAAATACAGGGTTGACAAAGGGTAGGATCGGTATGATCTGGTATAAGCGTTGGAGAAATGTGTGTCTTGTTCTAGACTGCCTTTCCACTTAAATGTATTCAAGTCAATTTAGGCCTGGCAAGAAAAGAGGTCAATTAGCTACGAATTTTTCTGATGGATAATGTCTGTACAATGTAAGCTCAGAGTTGCTTTTATTAAAGACTCCTTTAAAAGACCATGGAAGTGGAGAACAAAGAGAAAGGAAAGCCCCTTGGGCCAACAGAGACAGCTGGGGACAGGGAGGGGGCAGGGAGGACATCCCTGACTGTGGGCTTTTAGTTATCATTGAAATTTATTTTCGAACACTCAATTTGAAAACGTGCAGCAACCTCTGTTAAAATGGTATCATGAGCGAGCGTGGCGTGGTGGCACACGCGTGTGATCCCAGTACTTGGGAGGCTGACACAGGAGGATCAAAAGTTCACAGCCAGCCTCAGCTGCTTAAGGAGGCCCTCCACAACCTAGTGAGATCTTGTTTAAAAATAAAAAAATAGGGCTGGGGTGTAGCTCAGGGGTAGAACGCTTCTGGGTTCAATTCCTAGCACTGCAAGAAAAATAAAAGGCACCACGAGTGATGTGTGTGCTAGATCCAGGGGGAGTTAAGACTGGGGTTTCTACTCAAAAGAGCCTTATTGTTGGCATTACTGACACTGACAATGGCTTCCCCATGTTTAGTTGGAGCTGTCTCATGCCCTGTGCATCGGGCTTTGAACCACCGAGCGGGTAATTCCAGGACTCCCTAGTCTGGAATTCCGCCTGCGTTCAGCCACTTCTGGCTTCGACGATGAGTTCCTCCTCTATCAGGACCTTTTTTTTTTTTTTTTTTTTAATTTGTTTGTTTGGATCTTAATCAAAGTTTGAACTTAAGTTGTACCCTCCTAGAGATCGCAAACTTGAACTAAGGCCCGCAAAGTTCTGCAAACATTGTTCATAAATTATTCATCCAAAACTCACTTGACAAATATTTATGGAGTGTCAGTTATGTCCCGGGTGATGTGGTAGATCTAAAAAACCAGCCCACACTTCCTCTTCCCACGGAATCTCCCTCACAGAGGACATCGGCCGTGTCTGCGTGCGCTGTGCCTTTTTGTCTATGACCCAAGCCACTGAAATACGGAGTGAAAGTCGCTGATGAGGCGGGAGGCCCGACTCTCACGGGGTCTCAGCAGTGGGCTCTTCCCAGACAGGGCCACCATGTGCGAAGGATCAGGGGAGCTGTTAGAAATACAGATTTCCAGCTGGCGTGGTGGCGCACACTTGTAATCCCAGTATTTGGGCGGCTGAGACCGGAGGATCACAGTTCGCGGACAGCCTCAGCTACTTAGTGAGGACCTTTACAACTCAGTGAGACCTGGCTTCAAAATAAAGAACAAAAATAGGGCTGGGGGAGGAGCTTGGAGGTAGAATGCCTCTGGATTCCATCTTCAGTACTGGGGGGAAAAAAAAAAGAAAAAAGAGGAGAGAAGAGAAGAGAAGAGAAGAGAAGAGAAGAGAAGAGAAGAGAAGAGAAGAAAGAAATATAGATTCCCAACTGGGCATAGTGGTGTTCACTTTTAATCCCAGTATTTGGGAGGCTGAGACAAGAGGATCACAGATTTGTGGCAGCCTCAGCTACTAGTAAGACCCTGTTTCAAAATAAAGAATAAAAAATAGAGTGGGGGTGTAGCTTGGAGGTAGAATGTCTCTGGGTTCAACCCCCAGTTCTGGGGGGAAGAAAGGAAAGAAAGAAAGAGAGAAATACAGATTCCCTTTTACCCATGCAGAAAGATACAGATTATATAATAAGCACCCATGTCTATGAGACAAAAAGATGTTACCTTTTTATTAAATTCGCATTTGACAAAGATATATTAGATTTGGAAAACCATGTTCTCATAAAAATAAAGACAATTTAGAATAATAATAATAAAAGAGATACGGATTACCGGGCCTTTCCTGAGACCCACTCATCTGTGCTTCAGGTGTGAGGCTTGGGGTCTGTATTTCCCAATCCCTCCCGACATGGTCTGAGTGTCGAGTCCAGAACTGGTTCCCAGACTTGGGTCTGGAAATCACCCAACGAGATGGTCTCTTGATGACTCTATCTGTTGGAGTTCCAAGGAGACACGAAAAGCAGTTTTGGGGTTGAATAATCTGAGAAGAATGTACAAAGGGATGATGGGCAAGTGCTTGGTAGGAGTACTGGGACGCCCCGAGGAAGGATGCAGAACCCCAAGGCGTGCGCCCAGCAGCATTGGTGCCTGCAAGCCCGAAGGGGTGGGCGGCCCAGAAGCAGGGGACCGGCTGTTGGAGCTGCAAACTTCAGCCAGATTGAACCAAACCAGCCGGAATCCAGAATCTAGCAAATGTCCAGGCAGCCTATTGCTAGAGACCACACGGGCCAGCCTGCCAGGGCCCCGAGGACAGAGACAGGCAGCATGAGACCTGGGGCTGCAAATGAGCATCCCAGGCCCTTCTCGGCTGCAGGATCATAGGAAGATGTAATGGTACCCCAAAAGATCAAAGCTGCAGATTCCTAATGTATTATGCAAAATGCAATTCCAGAGCTGTGCATCTCAGTCCTTTATTATTTCTCCTTGGCAGCCCCAGGGAATAATGCCTCTGTGTGTGTGTGTGTGTGTGTGTGTGTGTGTGTGTGTGTGTGTAACTGAGGTTTGAATGTTGAATGCAGGTACATTCTACTGCTTAGAATGCCCCATTTCATTTTATTTATTTATTTTTTTGGTACTAAGGATTGAACCCAACAACTTTCTGTCTTTGAGCTATACTCCCAGCTTAATTAATTAATTAATTAATTTTTGTTCTAAAGCAGGATCTCATTAGGTTGCTGAGAGCCTTGCTAAATTGCTGGGCTGGCCTTCAATCTGCAATCTTCTTGTCTCAACCTCCCAAGCAGTGGGATTACAGGTATGCGCCGTCACACCCAGCCTTATTTTGCGCCATCACACCCAGTCTTATTTTATTTTTTTCTTTTATTTTGAAACAGAATCTTGCTAAGTTACCTCATTGGCTTGGAACCTGCAGTCCTCCTGTCTCAGCCTCCCCAGTACTGAGATTACAAGATTACAGGTGTTTGTTATTGTGCCCAGCTTACTTTATGCTTTTTTTTTTTTAGATAACTATTAATAATACCGAGCACTCATTTCATTCACTGGGATAATTTTGCTCCAACTTATAGAATAATACTTGAAAGTAGGTGTTTTTATTTTACACAGGAGGAAATTAATGCGCAGAAAAGTTATGCAACTCATCTTGAATCACACAGTAAGGTTAACAATAATTAGGTGAAGCCAGATCTGGCCCATATTAATGCTCATGGTATTAACATTTATGTGATTTTTTAAAGGATCACCAGGAAAATTTACAAGCTGAAATCTTAAGCTCTCCCTTGGTCATTTAAAAGCCATATTCTAGACAATTTCATCAAGAATAATAATAAAAAAACCACGATTCCTTGTATTCTTGAATAGAGTTTTACATTTATTCATGGCTTATCAAATGTTTGTGTTTACCAAGTATTATACACGTCCCTGTTGACATTCAGAAACCAGTGTAGCCCCTGTGGACTGGCTATTTATGATTCTCTGCATTTGTGTTTCTGGGGTTAAACACTAGGTTTGGTCCATTTTCTCTGTGCCCTGCTAGTACAGAAAAGAGCTAAGGAGACCATCTGTTCCAGATGTCTCCTTAAAACTGGACCATTCCAGTCTGTCCTGGAATGAGGGGTTTCCCAGGACATTGAAATTTCAGTGCTAAATCCGTGACAGCTCAGGCCAAGTGGGATACTTGGTCAATGCCAGGTTTTTAATGTCCTTCTAAATGTTTTATTTGCTTATTTTTGTGGTGCATCCTCAGCCCTATTTTATTTAATTAGTTTTTAATTTTGAAAGAGGGTTCACTAGGCCGGGCATGGTGGCGCACGCTTGTAATCCCCACGCTTGGGAGGTGGAGACAGGAGGATCGCACAGGTTCGAAGCCAGCAGCGCTGACTTAAGAGACCCTGTTTCCAAATAAAAATATAAAATAGGTCTGGGAGTGTAGCCCAGGGGTAGAAGGGTTTCCAGGAAACCCAGTACCACCAAAATAAATGAGAGAGAGAGAAAGAGAGAGAGGGAGAAGATAAAAAAAAAATAGAGCTGGGGGTGTAGCCCGGAGGTAGAGCGCCCCTGGGTTTCATGCCCAGCACCACAAATAGAATAAAATAAAATAAAATAAAATAAAATAAAATAAAATATAAAATAGGGGCTGGAGTTATAGATCAGAGGTAGAATGTCCCTAGGTTCAAACCCCAAGACCAAAAAAAAAAAAAAAGGAAAGAAAAGAAAAGAGAGAAAAGAAAAGAAAAAGAAAGAAGTAGAAGAAGAAAAGAAGAGGAAAAGAAATTAGAGCTTTAGGCCTCTTGGTTAGCTTAGCTTACTTTCTGACTCTCACGCCTTATTTCCTATTGTCTAGAGGGATGCCAGAAATTTTTTTTTTAAGTTTGTTTTTTAGGTGGGAAAAGATTGAACCCAAGTAAATGAGTCGGCTTTCGTAAGAACATCTCCCAGAACCTGTGCCGACCTGGAGGGTATTAGTGGAGGTACACAGCACGACAGAGAAGGAGCCAGCTTCCTCACACACTCATCTCCTGCTAGGACCAGTACGAGTTCCTCCCGCGTCCAAATAGTCCAAGATGCACTCTCTTTCCCGCTCACAGACGAGGCTAAGATGTGCTGCATAACACATCCGTGGTCACTCAGCTAGCAGGCAGCAGAGGGGAGACACGAAACAAGGTCCCCTGAACTCAAAAATTCCTCTCCTTGTTTGCTCATACGTAGTCCCCAGAAGCTTTGCAGCTGCAGCCCGGCGACCCTGAAAAATCTCTGGCCTTCCTCCTGAGCTACCAGGCTTCTGATGCCACCCACGTATTAAACATGCCCGGGAAATATTAGGCTAGTTTCCACAGAAAGCCAGCCAGAGGCCTGGAACCAATGATGGGGAAGAGAGGGCACATCCCTAAGAGAAAGGCACAAAAAGTCACGTGAGCCACGGTTTGGGGAGTTCTGTACATTGTTTGGGGAGGGAAGATCCTCCACTTCTAAGTGCTTATAAAGGCTGTGGTTACATTTCACCAGTATAAATTATTCACGGAGAGCTGTGAGATTTCCCCAGCCTTCAGGGTGAACAGCTGGCACTGCAGAGCCTGACCTTGGTGCTTTGGTTTTTTGAAGACCAGCGCCCTCTTGAGGTCAAAGTCAGAAAAGCAAAAGTGGCTGGGAAGAAAAAGAATAAACGTTTTCTGCTCTTGCTCCTTCCTCCTTATGGGAGACCATGCCTCAAAGCTCTGCCTTCAAGGCAAAGGCTGGAGGCTTTGAGAAATATTTTTTTCTGGTGTGTATAAAATGTATAAGTATAAAATGTCGTGGAACCACCGTGTTTATCCAACTTGGAGATGCTGGTCTGTTCTCCACGGTGGATCTTTTTGGGGTCTCAGAAGTAACTCTTCAACAGGGGAATAAAATTCCCACCAAAAGACAAAATCAAATACACAGGGAGAATTCGGATTCACTTTCTGTGTTTTACATATTAAGGTATGAGATGTCAAGCCAGGTGCATACGTCTATAATCCTAGTACCTAGGAGGCTGAGACAGGAGGATCTCCGGTTCAAGGCCAACCTCGGCAACTTAATGAACCTCTCAGCAACTTAGCAAGACCTTGTGTCAAAAAAAAAAAAAAAAAAAGCCAGGTGTGGTGGTGCACACTTGTAATCCCCACGCTTGGGAGGCGGAAACAGGAGGATCACGAAGGTTCGAAGCCAGCTTTGCTGGCTTAAGAGACCCTGTTTCCAAATAAGAAATATATATAAAAAAATAGGTCTGGGAGTGTAGCCTGGAGGTAGAAGGGCTTCCACGAACCCCAGTACCACCAAAAAAAAAAAAAAAATCAAGATGTTATTTTTTTTTAGTAGTAGAGGACAATTTAAACATTGGAGCAAAAATGAATAATCTAAATTAAAAAATAGAAAAGTCCTCCAAGTTATTAACAAAATATAAAAATCGCCGGGCTTAAGAGACCCTGTTACCAAATAAAAAAAATACAAACAAACATAAAATAGGTCTGGGAGTGTAGCCCAGAGATATAAGGGTTTCCAGGAACCCCAGTACCACCAAACCACTAAATAAATAAATAAATAAATAAATAAATAAATAAATAAATAAAATAGAAATGGGTACATAGCTTGGAGGCAGAATGCCTCGTGTTCAATCCCTAGTACCAAACACACACAAGAAACCAGACACAAGAAGGTTAGAGAACAGATCCAGAGTAGCTGTGACTTGGTTTCCCCTGGCAGCCCCAAGTCAGCAGGGGCTACAGAGAAACTGGTCTAACATCTGTGGAGCAACTATTCTGTGTTGGGTTTTAGCTCTACTCTCTGATTTCCTTGGGAAGAGGGATCCTATGCCCTGGTTCTTTTTGAACTCCTGGTGGAGCTTATTTGTAAATAATCAGCATGTCCCTTGGTGAGTATGGAGAGCTTTGGGGAGGAGGCAGCAGCGAGGGCGCTGGACCAGGACTGATGGTGGCGTGGTGATGGCTCAGTCTCAGCCACCTGGGCCCGGTGAGTCTCCTGCGTGTGGTTGGTGTGCAGGGGCAGAAGCACCCACAGTCTCCCCATCCGCTTCTATCTTCTTTCTGGAAAGAAAGACGGACTTGGGGAGCTCAGATGTACTATTGCGTCCAGGAGGCCTTGGCTACTAGGTCTCTGGCTGGAGCAGCCATTTGGTTGGCAGGCTGTGATTTCATTCCTGTGTCTCCATCACCATCCCGCAGCCACAGTTCTGATGCCTGTATCTCAGCCTTCTTCTGAGGCTGAGTTAAGCGAAGCAGGTGGCAGCAGCCAGCCAGCCCCATGCCCTCGATCCACGCCTTTTCTGAGCTTGTTGGTTCAGCCCCCGTCTGCCAGCACCTATGTCTGGTTGCTGGTTTCCTCTGAAGGCCACGTGCAGGCCAAGCCAGGGGTGCCAGATATGCCCCTCTTCACAGCCGTCAGCCAATGACGGACAGCGAGTTCAATATCCATCCACAGACCGTATCATCCATCTACATATAGACTGTCAGGCCAGTGTCAGACCAGAGCAGATCCGAGGCAATGCTTGGCACACTTGTTCCTTACAGTGATCACAAGCTTCCTAAAGAAAAGATGGGCTTTGCCGAGTACTCTAAACCCTGTGCCAATTCCAAGCAATGATTCTCTAAAACTCTTTGTGGCGGTATTGGGCAAGATGATAGAACATTCACTGTGAATTAGTGCTTAGCCTGAAAAGATTCAAGCTCATTGGCTTTAGAAGAATTTTCCATTCAATCCTAGCCCCTGAGAATAGATTTTGTACTAGTTATCTCTTGCTGTGTAACAAGTGACTCCAAATTTAGTGGCTTGAAATAATACAAATTCAGCCGGGTGTGGTGGCGCACGCTTGTAATCTCAGCATTCAGGAGGCTGAGACAGGAGGATCGTGGTTTACAGACAGCCTCAGATACTTATTTAGGCCCTTCACAACTCAGTGAGACCCTGTTTCAAAAATAAAGAATTAAAGATAGGGCTGGAGATGTAGCTCGGAGGTAGGATGCCTCTGAGTTCCATCCCCAGTACCACACACAAAAAAAAGAAATAATAATATGAATTCATCATCTCTCATAATCACTATGGGTAAGGAATTCAGAAGATACTTCTCTGGGTCTAGTTTATGCAGTCAGATACTGCCCAGGGCTCCAGTCACTGAAAGCTTTGTTGAAGCTGAGAAGCCACTGTCAAGGCTGTTTACCTGCCCGGAACTGGGGAACGCACCCCAGCAGCGGTCGAGGGCATGGGGCTGGCTGGCTGCTGCCGCTTCTGGCCTCTTCACAGAGCTGCTTGAGTGCCCTCCTGGCATGGCGGCTCTCTTCCCTAGGAGCGAGCACTGCCTTTTCTAACCAGGCCTCAGCAATCACACGCTGTCATCTGTACCGTCTCCTATTGGCCACTCACATCAGAACTGGTCCAGTGTAGTGAAACCATGCAAGGGCTTGGACACCAGCAAGTGAGGGTCAGCAGGAGCCATCTTGGAGGCAGTTTGTGATGGAGTCCTTGAATTTCTATGAAAACATACATTCCATAGAGGTTTTAGGTGAGAAACATTTGGAACAATCGCAGGCTCAAATTATACTGGAATGCACCTGTTAACTGTATGACCAGAAACATTTAAAATGTTTTTCTTATTCTGTGATTTCCCACAATGCTGTTTGCCATGATGGGTAATGATCTGTATCCTTTCTGTCAGATGTTCTCCCACACACAGAAAGGCTTGGTCCTGAGACAGGCCCTAGCATCTCCAAACTGACGACCAACAGTAAATCTAACATATCAGCTACAGAGCATCAGACAACATCAGACCCAGGACAGACAACATCAGACCCAGTACATCTGTCAGATCATACTCGGAGCCAGTGCTTAGCAGGTTTCTACCTTGGAGTCATCACAAGTTTCATAAAGGCAAGTGTTATGATATATCTCCAAGTACAGTGGTGCACGCGTGTAATCTCAGTACTTGGGAGGCTGAGACAGTAGGATCGCAGGTTCACGGCCAGCCTCAGCTACTTAGTGAGGCTCTCAGCAACTTAGTGAGACTCTGTTTAAAAATAAAGAAGCAAAAATAAGACTGCAGGTATAACTTGGAGGGGGGGGGTAGAATGCCCCTGGGTTCAATCCCCAACTCTGCAAAAAAATATGATATAGAGGTAGATGCTCCTTAGGTGTATGTACATTGGTTTGCACGTCAGCTTTGTTTTGTACAAAGCACAGTCAGCTCCCAGACGACTGGATTTTCTCTAAAATCCACTCCATTAATTCTGAGAGATGGAAGTCAGAACCCTGAGTCCCAGAGTCAGGCCAGAACATAGTCTGAATATCGTTACCTGTGAGCATTTTTTGTGCCAGGCTGTGGTTGCACAGGGGAATACTTTGCTGGGCTCTGAGCAGATGATTGCACTGGCCTGATGGCTTCAGGGCTTCCTTCCTGAACAGGAAGTTTCTGCACCTGGTGGACAGGTCTCTCCAAAACAAATAGCTACTGCCCAAGCTTCCAAGCTCTGCTCTCTGAGCTGAGCCCCTAATACCGGGCAGCAGATGAGACCCACGGGCTCCTTGTAAATGTGATCCCGTAGCTCTGCTTCTAAAGAATTTTTACAATCATGAACTTCCTGCTTCCAAAGGTTAGGGGCCCAGAAACTGAGGGGCAGCATTGAAGGAAACCAGAGAAAATTAAATGAGAGCAATTTGTGGCAGAGCAGACTTTTAAAATTTTTATTTTTTGGTGCTGGAGATTGAATTCAGGGGTATTATGCCTCCAAGCTACCCTCTATTTTATTTTTTAAAAATTTTTAATTTTTTTATTGGTGCATTATAGTGGTACGTCTTAATGGAGTGTAAGATGGTGGAGGCACACACGCACACATCACCCAGTTATCCCTTCCCCAGTCCCCTCCCCATTCCCTCCCCTTCCTCCTCCTCATGTTTGGCTTAGTGACTGACTTTGATACGTTTGTGAATATACATCATATACATTAAAAAATTTTCCTCTTCTCCCCTCCAATCTCCCTCAGTGGTCGCCTTATTTGCTCATGTATAGTATCTCCTTTGTCTAGCCTATTTTATTTTGAAACTGGCTCTCACTAAGTAGTTGGGGGTCTTGCTAAGTTGCTGAGGCTGGCCTTGAATCTGCGATCCTCCAGTCTCAGCTTCCCAAGAACTGGGATGACAGGCATGCACCGCCACGCCAGGTGGATGTTTTAGCTATTCAAAACCGAATGACAGTTGTCAGCATGATCTACATGCATGATTTTGCACCAACAAAAAATAAAATAAAAAAGAAATCAAATGACAATTTTTTAAAGTCTATATATTTTTAGCTTTTGTAAAATAATTTTCCAAGGTCAATATAATTGGTCTCTGGCCACTCTAACTAAAATGGGAAACCTTTCTTTTTATTCTCCTCACCCTACTTTATTATTTTCCCCCCACAGAGCTTATTATTACCAGGCATTGCATCTCATGTCTATATATTTGTTTATTTCCGTATTGCTCATCCATTTCTAAGACGTAAGTTCTAGAGGAACAGGCCTATTTTCTATCTTTACATTTTTTTTTTTTTTTACTGGTGCATTGTAGTCATACATCTTAATGGGGTACGAGATGGTAGAGTTAGACATGCACACATCCCTCCTTTAGCTCTCTGTCACATTCTCAGAGCCGGATTAAGTACTTCATAAATAACCGGAAAAATAACTTTTGCATCAAGTGAGCTGCAAAAGGCTCAGTAACCACAACCCCACCCCGGGCTGCCGGAGTCTACACTTGACACAGTTTTGTCCTGCAGCGCTGCCTCTGTGTTCCCTGGTAAGAAGCAAAAAGCTCAGATTGTAGGCAAATGAGACCGCGGGGTTGCCAAGCAGGGTATACGGAAGGCTCATTCAGAAGCCGGCTCCTCTGATGCTTGGCTAAGTGACTTACTTTTGCTGTCCTGGGTGAGCTGAGGGTTTTGCTCCAAGGAAAGAAAGTTCACGCAGAGGTTAGAAACTGCTCCTTTACCCTCTTGCTTTTTCCACTTGGCTGGCCAGCCTCTTGGCCCGCGGGTGGGTAAACACACAGCGTGTACATCTCAGCTTCGTGCAAGCCGCCTCCCCCGTGCCTCTTCCTTCTGTTTTACCGCCATGACGTCAAAGGAGAAAGGTTGAAGGCAGTTACACCTCACTGCATGGCCACTCTGGGGCATTTATCTAAGTTTCTACCTGGGAAGAGCTTTTATCTGAGTCTGCGCAGACGCAGGTTTCATGAAAGCACAGATGAGATCTCATCTGTTGGATGACATTATCAGGGTCCTTCGACAATTCCTTACCCTTCTTTACCTGGCAAAGCTGAGCTCTCCATCTGGTTTTCTCCTTGGCTCTGCCTGTCTCTTGAGAATCGAATGTAGCTGTCAGGATTGGGCATTCTGTAAACCCCCAGGAGCTTTGGTTGCCGTTCGGGGAATTGACAGCAGTGTCTCGTTATGGCCATTGCTTGGAGAGCCAAGCACAGCTCAGATACATCAGCGAAGAGTCGGCCCTCGCAAGCTAACGCACGGGTGGGTCCAGGCATATGCCTTGATCAGCTCTTCAGAGGGGTCTGGTTCTACGGGGAAGAAACACATGTTTATCCCCAATGATTCTGTCCAGTGTGTTTCCTCTGAGAACAATGCTGGACCCATGTGCCCTTAATGTGCATATGGTAGACTGGTGCACTTGGCCATCCTTGCCCAGCACTGCCAGTGTGAACCTTCTTTCTAAGTGTTCCCTCTGGAATTGACTCTTGTGCAGGGTGGGAAAGTGAGGTTTATTTCCGTTTTTCTGCCTGTGGTTAACCAGTTTTGCCAACACCATTTGCTGAACAGGATATTTTTTTTCCAGTGTGTTTTTTGGCCCCTTTGTCAAAAATCAATTGGCTTTGTAAGTGTGCGGGTTTGTTTCTGAGTCTTCTATTGTGCTCTATTGGTCTATGGATCTGTTTTTGTGCCAGTACCATGCTGGCTTTATTACTATGGCTTTGTAGTATAGTTTAAAGTCAGGTATTGTGATTTCTCCTGCATGATTTTTGTTTCTGAGAACTACTTTGACTATTCTGAGTTTTTTGCTGCTCCAAATAAAATTAAAGACTGATTTTTCTGTGTCTGTGAGGTATGACCTTGGTAATTTAATGGGTATTGCATTGAATCTGTAGATCACTTTTGGAAGAATGGCCATTTTAATGATATTTACTCTGCCTATTCATGAACATGGAAGATCTTTCCATCTTCTAATTCTTTTTTCTTCTTCGATTTCTTTTTTCAATTTTTATAATTTTTCTTTGTAGAGGTCTTTTACTTCCTTGGTTAAGTTTATTCCTAAGTATTTTTTTTGTGGGAAATCCTGAATGGAAATGTTTTCTGGATTTCTTTTTCAGTGGATTTATGGTTGGTATATAGAAAAGATTCTGATTTTTTAAGAATGATTTTGTATCCAGACACTTTGCTGAATTTGTCGATCAGTTCTATAAGCCTTTTGGTTGAGTTTGTTGGGTCTTCTTAGTATCATGTCATCTGCAAATAGTGAGTTCTTCTTTTCCTATTTGTACTCCTTTGATTTCCTTTCCTTGCCTTATTGTTCTGGCTAGAGTCTCAAGTACTATATTGAAGAGAAGTGGTGATAATGGACATCCTTGTCTTGTTTCTATTTTTAGGTAGAAAAGAAAACTAAGTGTTCTCTCTGCTTGGCACTGCAGGGTAGACACAAAAAATGGTGCCTGCCTGATAAACTGCTTGGGAACTGCAGCAATTAGGCAGAAAAGAAATGAAGTTTTTTTTTGTTTTGTTTTGTTTTTCTGTTTTGTGAATACACTGGATCAAATGGCTGCACAGTATAAATTATTCCAATACGTGACCATATTTTCATGCATTTTCCCATTGAAAAGATCACGCAAAGGTTTTCCTGGAGTCAGTTCAATGAACAAAGGCCTTGGAATGTGCATTCAGACCCCAGATCTGCCTGGCCTGGCTGTGAAATCCCGAGTTGGCCAACTTCAAATTTTCTGTAGTTTTTTTTTAACCTGTGTGTCACGTACAATACCAAGCATCTTGTAGTTAAGTTTGAGTGATGTGAGCTTAGCAGCAGACAGTACCTGCCAGATGGCTGGGTACCACACCTGGCAGTGAGTGTCCTCATCATTCCTATTATTTGCTTAGTGTCTACCCTGAGGATCAACATTAGAACGGCCACAGTCGAATTAAAAAGTGGTGCTGAGGAAGATGCTGGTTTTTGTCACGTTGGACGAGCCAGTCTGCCTGGGCCTTAGTTTTTGCATCTTAATAAAACAGGGCAAATGCCCTTCTGTGCACTCTAGGACCAAGGCATCAGTATTTTGGAGACAAGCTGTACTTTGTTTTCCTGAAAACATCATTTGGCTTCTTACAACCCTGGACTGTTGCCCACATTTTACAAGTAAGAAAACAGAACCCTAAGGAAGTTAAGAAATTTGGTCAAAATCCTGAGACTCTAAGTGTCAGGGTAGGAATTGGGGCCTGAGTCCCCTGGTATTTGCTCATATGCCGTTTACTACATGAGATGTTGTACTAAAACTGCATAAATGCTAGCTTTATGACTCTACTTTCATCAAGTGTTGATTATGTTTTAAATACAGGGTTAGATGACAGGAAGACAGAAGAAATAGAAAATAATCTTGGAAAATCTACTAGGGATCCTGTGCTCTTCTGTACATCAAAGTTTGCTTTCCAAAAATAGAAGTAGTATTGTGATTAAAATAAAAGACATGTTGGGCGTGGTGGCACACACTTGTAATCCAAGCATTTGGGAGGTTGAAATAGGAGGGCCGTGGTTTGCAGACAGTCTCAGCTACTGAATGAGGCCCTCTGCAACTCAGTGAGACCTTGTTTCAAAATAAAGAATTAAAAAAAATAAGGCTGGGAGTGTAGCTCAGAGGTAGAGTGCCCCTGGGTTCCATCCCTAGTACTGCCCAAATAAATGAATTAATGAATGCATAAAAATAAAATGAGTATTTCATTCAGAGAAGGAGAAAGGGAAACAGAGGAAAGTATTGGGAAGATTACATTATTAAAATATTTTTTGGTGTTACTGCGGGGTGGAACCCAGGGGCTTTTCTACCTCCAGGCTACACCACCAGCCATTTTTTTTTTTTTTATAATTTATTTGGAAACAGGGTCTCACTACGTTGCTGAGAGCCTCACTCAGTAGCTGAGGCTGGCTTCAGACCTGTGCGATCCTCCTGTCTCAGCCTCCCAAGCGCTGGGATTACAAGCGTGCGCCACCACGCCCGGCTGAAAAAATGATTTTATAAAAGGTGATTGGAAAACAAAAGTCATAATTTAGATGTGCGGCCTTGTTATTATTGTTTAGGTGGCTGCTGTCCTTATCACTGTTCGATACCACTGTTCCATCTCTGGTGCTATAGTCCTTCTTTAGAGAGAAGACTAAAAGAACACCCCAAAGGACAAAGGTGTTGAGTAGGAGGTAGAACAAAAATCATAGGATTTTAGAGAAGGGGCCAGTAGGAGCCATGTCACAGGTTGCCCCAAGAAAGAAGAGAGTTCTAGAGGATGAGTCATCTCCACGGTATTCCAAGAGTAGACCTGATGATTCCTTAAAAATGCCAGGGTCCTAAAGTCATCCAGTGGTCTACCTTGGAAGGTCAAGGTTAGGCTGGGTACCAAGAGCTTTATCGCTAGACAAAACCACTGATATTTTTTTTGAGTCAGAAAGGACTGCTGAGATGGAGACCAGATATTTCCAAGTTGGGTTCATAGAAGTAGAAAGAAACCAGGGGTTGGAGCCACGTAGACTGAGTTTGGTATTTATTTTCTGTCTTTACTCTCAATGTGACTCTAGGGAAATGACATTAAATCTTTCTGAGCCTCATTGTTTGCATCCGTGGGAGGATGGGAGGACAAAAGACCAGTGATATCACCGCACGCCGGTGTGATGTGGATCAGCAGAGCAAGGAAGCAGTCTAGCGCAGAAATGAGCGTCTCTGGACCGCCCCAGCCGGCTGGGGGAATGGATTTAATTCCTTCCTTTGAAAGTTTAAATGGTACTGGATTTTTGTGGTCCTGAAGATTGAACCTACGGACATTCTTCCTCTGAGCTAGTTTATTTTTATTTTTTTTTGGAAACGGGGTCTCACCAAGTTGCGGAGGGCCTCAGTGAGTTGCTGAGGTTGGCCTCGAACCTCTGATCCTTTTGTCTCAGCCTTCCAAGTACTGGGATTATTAGTGTGTGCCACCGTACCCAGCTAAGAGTTTATATTCCGAAGGCCAGAAAACAAAACAAAACAAAACAAAATGAAGAATTTTATTGCCCTCCTATCTGCAGTGAAACTGTAACCTAGTTACAGGAAGGGCTGGTGGACTTTATTTACTTGTGTATTTTCAGTAACTGTTACAGTGCTCAGAATGTAGAAGGGGTTCCCAAAATTATTATCAAACTGAAAATATGAACCAAGCTGTTAGTAAAACATCAGTTTCTTTCCTCGTCTACCCCATCCCATTTGCACGTTAATAGAAACATCTAGTCGACACCGTTGGAGAGAGTTTGGCTTCTGCTCTGCCCTCAGAAAGATAAGACCATGAACTGGAGACGAAATATTTTTGAAAAACTAATTGGCTGGAAGCACTGGAGAGTAATGAAAGCACTGAGGTCTGGCAGCAGAGCCCATGAAGCAAATGGCCTGCGGTATGTCTCACCTTTGTTACTTTTAAAGTTGTACGCAGTGGTTAGCAGGAGGGTAGCTTCCAATTTGTGCCCTGTGGGTGAATTAAACCAGTGGAAAAATGACATCTTTAATGGCTCAAAGAACCAGAAGATAATACTTAGGGCAACGAAAGTGCTTGGAAAGTCAGGGTAAAATCTTCAACAGGAGGGAGTGGAAGAGAGCCCTATTATTATTATTTTTCTTTGTGGTGCTGGAAATTGAACCCAGGGACATTCCACCTCTGAGCTAAACCCCCAGCCCGATTTTTTATTCTTTACTTGGAAACAGGGCCTCCTTGCTAAGTAGCTGAGGCTGGCTGCGGACCCCGATCCTCCTGTCTCTGTCTCCCAAATTGCTGGGATTACAAGCGTGTACCACCACGCCCAGCTATAGCTCTAAATTCTGTTTATAAAATTGCCAGGATCTCTGATCTCTAAGCTATACCTAAATAGAAAACTGTCCACCCCACACACACAAATACACACCCTTCAGAGGTGCATAACAGAACCCAAAGTTCCCATAATATATTTTTATGATATCTAGAGTACAATTCAAAATTAATGAATATAGGAAAAGGCAGGAAGACATACTCGTTCCAGAAGGAAAAGCAAAAATTATAGCTTCGTAAGGTGGGGTTTATAATGTCTGTAGATGGAATACGTCCCGGAAGGATAGCATAGATGCGCGGGCTGTTAGAGTTAAGATGAAATAGTATAATATTCATTCTCAATCGGCTGTGAACAGTTAAGCATGCACACTGTAATCCCAGAGCACACACACAGAAAAACAATGTGCAAATAGGTATGCTAAAAGGCAATAAATAAATAAATAAATAAAAGATATTTAATGGAATATTAAGTTAACGCCAATGATTGCCTTTCAGATATGCTTCTAGTGCAGAATTTTAGGTCCACCCCACAGCCTTCTTAGTTTCTAACCACAGAATGAAAGGAAAGGATAGCAAACTCCAGATGTCAATGTCCCCAAAGCCTCTCCAGAGACATGGTTCCTCCAGCTTTAATGAGAAGAAGGAAAAAAATAGAATCTGCGGGGGCGGAGAGGGCACACCGGATATAGAGCACATGAGCGAGACTAGGGGTGCATAAACCAAAGGGGCAGAGTCACTGGAGGTGCCTAAGAAGCCCCTGGGTTAAGCCTCTTTCTGCAGCTGTTTCCCCTAGGACCTAGAGAGGTCAGTGCCAGCCACAGCCGAATGCCACCAGCATTTTGGGTCAACAAGTGGCACCTGCATGGGTGTATCTATCCCACGACCAGGGGCAGTTGTGTAACCGAGTCCCACCCAGTCTCTGAGCTTCTTCACACACTTTCCCCAGACACAAGTTCCAGGCCGGTGGTGGGCATTTCAAAATCAGAAGCCACAAGGCCGCGGAGGTGCCTGAGAAGTCCACGGCGGGCTAGCCTTGCATTCTACATTAGTTTTTTTTGCATGAGGAATTGCAAAGACTGACAAGGTTTGGGGGATACAGATTATACTGGAACTCCGAACCCTTCCTAAGCATCTTGGAAGCCCCTTCCCAGGGTTTTCTGGAATCTACATGTCTGATTCCATCCTTAAGTTAACCAAGTCTTGTCCGGCTCTGATTCAGCACCCACAGAGAGCGCATCCTTTACCCTAGCGGATAAAAATTTGAGGAGCAAAAAAAAAAGTATTTGGAGTTGGGTTGGGAAAGAGGACTGCGATAAATAATAAATAATAAAATAACTGTGGGTTCAGGATCTGGAACGTTTGCTGGTGTATTTGAAAGGGTGTTGCAAAGGAGAGGGATGAGAATCTGTGTACGAGGAGGTGCACGGGAGGGACACGGGGATCCACGCCCTACCTAATCCTGCCACCTCGAGGAGCCTCTATACCTCCAGCTGTTGGGAAGCTCCTGAACCTGTGCTTTGGGTTTTTGTGGAGACTTTATTACATGTGCATGATTTATTATATCCTGGATTCTGATAATCACTTTCTTCTTCAGCCAATGGAGACTTAAGAGATAAAATTCTGACTGTGTGGGCTATTGTGTCTTTGGGCTCTAAAAATAAAGAGAGTACAGCACAAATTTTGTACGTCTGTGTGTGTATGTCTCTGTGTGTGTGTATGGTACTAGAGCATTTTACCTTTGAGCCCTTTTATTATTTATTTATTTATTTATTTATTTATTTATTTATTTATTTTGGTACTGGGGTTCCTGGAAGCCCTTCTACCTCCGGGCTACACTCCCAGACCTATTTTCTATTTTATTTGGAAACAGAGTCTCACTAAGTTGCCAAGAGCCTCACTAAGTAGCTGAGGCTGGCTTCGAACCTGCGCGATCCTCCTGTCTCAGCCTCCCAAGCGCGGGGATGACAAGCGTGTGCCACCACGCCCGGCTTTATTTTTTAATTTGAAACAGAGTCTCGCCAAGTTGTTGAGGATCTTGGTAAGTTGCTGAGGCTGGCCCCAAACCTGCAAGTCTTCCGTCTCAGCCTCCCAAGTAGCTGGGATTCCAGGTTTGCACCGTCAGAATGGGCACTGAGGCAGAAAATTTAAGGAAGTACCCGCCAAGCTCCCAGTAATCAGAAGAAACATTTTCAAGTAATATTTTGTAAAAATCAAAATTTACGTATAAAAAAATCCCCCACTAACAAAGCAGCAAAGTTTACGGAAAGGCAAGCTGCTGCTGTTGCTTGTCATAGGGCCTGCTGTCCTTGGGTGCGGAGGAAGGCTGCTTTCCATCAGTCCTCGGGGGATCCTGGCTCCTTCCTGCCTCCGCCTCATCCCCTTGGGCGGACACAATCGCAAAGACTGTGAGCAGGTGACCTGGACACCACAGGGCTTGCTAGGTAGACATGCTTCTGTTGCTTTGCCTTTTGGTTTTAACTGTAGAACCTTAGTATTGCTTCCACTAGGTTCAAAATATGGAAGGACATTTTGACAGGTGCACGTTTTTCCTCTGCCTCTGGCTTCACAGGGCTCATTTATTCTAGTGCTGGGCTGAGTGGGACACGCTGGGCGTGTGGCCAGCGACGACCAAGCCAGATTCTCTGAACTGGGGATTGACTTCACAGAGGAGCTTCTGACATTTCAGGATGAGTTGATCCACAGCTGGGGGCTTGGGGAAGAGCCGGTTGGAGATTCCTGAGGATAAAGGAGGGGAACAGAGAAGGCAGAAGGACCCACTGTGTAACAGAGCACAGATAATGGCAGGATCAGTGACCTAGACGACGGGGTCTACTCCCACCACCGACTTCCCATGTGACTCTAGACACATCACACCCTTCCTGAACCTAGGTGTCGACATCAGCAAAATGGTGCGGTTCTCAGACGTCTCCTAGCTGGGAGCTCTTTCTCAGTAAATCTTATGTGGAAGCCACAAATAGGAGCGTGGCTACTCCGCTTGACTCAGAGGGCGTTATTTTCTGAATACTCGTGCTTTCCCCAATTCGTGTGTTGCGATGCCAATTCCCTCCCTCGCCCAGGTGATGATATGACAAGGTGGGATGTTTGGAAGCTGAGCGTGGTGGCGCACGCTTGTAATCCCAGTAGTTGGGAGGCTGAGACAGGAGGATTGCAGGTTTGCAGCCAGCCTCAGCTACTCAGTGAAACCCTCTGCAACTTAGTGAGACCCTGTTTCAAAGTAAAGAACAAAAATTACAGCTGGGAGTGTAGCTCGGAGGTAGAACACCCCTCCTCCCATCCTCAGTACTGCAAAAAAAAATAAAAATAAATAAAAGGTGGGTGTTTGGGAAGTGATTAAGTTGTCATATAGTCTTCACAAATAGAATAAACACTCTGATAAAAGAGACCAGAGAGAGACCTTTTACGCTTTCTACCAGCTGGAGCTGGGCTCCAGCGCTTGCCGAATGTGCCAGGGAAGACCTGGCAGGAAGGCCTGGTGAGACGGACAACAGCTCTCACTGGATGCAGAATCTGCTTTGACCATGGACTTGCCGGGCTCTGGCTTTGCGGGAAATAAATTTCTGCGTCTAAGCCACCCGGGTAATGGGACTGCGCTACCACAGCCGGAATGGATGAAGACACTCCCTCACCTGCCAGCTTACCCTCCCCCAGAGGCTCCCTAGAATACCCCCCCCCCCACACACACACACACGGGGCTTGGAGCACAGTTTGGAAACACTGAACTAGAGCCCAGGAGAAAGCTCTGCCCGGACTGAATGTTGAAAGCTTGACAATGAAATGTTTACCCAAGTCAGAAAAGCAGAGCAGCCTCCAGCCCTGGCTGAACTCATGGGTGTGCCCCCTTCTGTGCCTGGGCCCTTCCAGCCTGCGGGGCCTGCAAAATTAGCAGCAGCATCAATAGGATTGAGTCAGCCTTGCTGTGGTCAGTGCAATTATACAGCGGAGGGGGATGCGCTGCCAGGACTTTAACACGAAGCAGGCACCCCAGGGAGCATTGACTGGCCAGGGCCGGCAGCCAGGGGCAGCCAGCTGGGCTCCAGCGCTTGCCGAGAATGTGAAGGTTCTAGGATAGAGCGAATACCTTCTCGTGGTCTTCAAAACAACAACGAGGTCTCCATGATCTTCTCCAGGGTTGTTACCGTCCTGATTATGGGGCTTGTTACTCAATCGTTCTAGATCCTCAAGGATGTAACCGTCCACCCTTAGAATACAGGTGGCAGGGAGACCCTGCAGCTTCAGGACCACAGGCGCTCCAGGGTCTGGCAGATTCACGCTGGAGCCTCGGATCTGGCTCTTATGAGCCTCATGATCCTGGTCCAGTTTTAACCTGAGCTTCAAGTTTCTTAGCTACACAGTGGACACGGATCTAACCTGATAGAGCTGCCTCGGGGATTCCGAATGGGATTATGGGAATCAGGTGCCTATGGTGGCGGTTCAGTAAACGACTACAGCACCCCCTTTTGTCTTTTTCTTTTTCTGCAATTCTCATTTCATTAATGAAATGGGGCAAGAAAGGGTTTCCGCTTAAGTCAGTATGGAGATCGCTGTGTGGGCTGATGCCATTTTTTCCCCAATTTTCCAAGTTTTCTAAACTGAGCGTGTATCAGAATATTTCAAGGAGGCTCAGATCTGAACAAAATTAAGGTTCAGGAAAATCAGCAGGATATGCATCCGTGACAAATGGCCAACTTCTCAAAACTATAAAAGGGATTTATTTATTTATTTATTTATTTATTTATTTATTTATTGTGGTACCAGGAATGGAACCCAGGGGCTTTTCTACCTCTGGGCTATACTCCCAGACCTATTATATATTTTATTTGGAAACAGGGTCTCATTAAGTTGCTGAGAGCCTCACTAAGTAGCTGAGGCTGGCTTCGAACCCGTGTAGTCTTCTTGTCTCAGCGTCAAAGCACTGGGATTTGCCAATCCGCCACCACACCTGGCAAAGGGTTTTAAAAAAATGTATATATATATACAAACTGCAATCCTCCTGTCTCAGCCTCCCAAATGCTGGGATTACAAGTGTGTGCCACCATGCCCAGCTAAAAATATTTTTTAAAAAAACCAAAAATACAATAGAAAAAATAGATAAAGAAAAAGTTTACAAAATAGGAAATTTAAATAATTTTTAAATATAAGAATAAGGCTCATTATCATGCAAAATTAGATCAATATAAATTCAATAAAGAGAGATCTACTATGTTTTAATACATAGCAGATTTATCCACCCTCATGAAGTCATATGGAAAAATTTCCAAGTATTTAAGTAACAAAGGCCAGGTGTATAGAAGAATGTGAGAAATAAGTTACCTTTTGTGTAAAAGAAGAACTACTTTTTATTGTATATGATTTTATTTATCTATTTATTTATTTATTTATTTTGGTACTAGGGATTGAACCCAGGCGCATTTTACCTTTGAGCTCCAAGCCCAACCCTAGTTTATTGTTTAGTTTGAAACAAGGTCTCACCGAGTTGCTGAGGGGTTCACTAATTTGCTGAGGTTGGCCTCGAACCTGCCATCCTCCTGTCTCAGCCTCCCAAGTACTGCAGGCATGCACCATTACACTGGACCGCATCAGCGCATTTTAAATATTTTTCCTAAATCCATATACTTTATATAAAATTTATCTGCAAAAATGTATATGCTATTATTAAAATACTGGACCATCCCAAATCCCATCTTTCAGAGTGTGGTAGCTTCAGAATTTCTGTGTAGGCACCAAGAGATGTGTGCATGCAAATGTGTCAGTTTGAATCTTGCTGTGATATGTAATTACATGGCACACACACACAAAGCTAAAAGAGACCCAAACAAGGATTTATGGCAGACACTTTTCTGGCAGTAGTGGCGGTGGTGGTATCCCAGGCATAGGCCATGGGATATTTCATGCGCCCATGGCAAACAAATCTTGGCCTCTTTAAAAAGCACAGCAAGAACCTAAAGAGGAAGCTCAGAGGATGGGAGAAGATCTTTCCCAGCCACCACGCTGATAGGGGGCTGATATCCAGAATATACAAAGAGCTCAAAAGGCTCTACACTAGCAAAACAAACAACCCAATCGAGAAATGGGCAACTGAACTGAATAGGCACTTTACAGAAGAAGAGACACAAGTGGCCAATAGATACATGAAAAGACGTTCTTCATCACTGGCCATCGGGGAGATGCAAATCAAAACTACGCCGAGATTCCATCTAACCCCAGTCAGAGTGGCAAGCATAAAGAAATCAAACAGCAACAAATGCTGGTGAGGATGTGGGGAAAGAGGAACTCTTTTACACTGTTGGTGGGAGTGCTAACTAGTTCAGCCGCTATGGAGATATGTGTGGAGATTCCTTAGAAAACTGGGAATGGATCCACCATATGATCCAGCTCTACCACTCCTGGGTATCTTTCCAAAGGAGTTGAATTCAGAGAACTACAGTAACATATGCATACCCATGTTCATAGCAGCACTGTTTGTAATAGCCAAAATATGGAACCAACCTAGGTCTCCATCAACAGATGAATGCATTGCAAAATTATGGGAAATACACACAATGGAATTCTACTCGGCAATAAAGAAGAACAAAATCATAGGATTCGCAAGAAGATGGAAAGACCTGGAGAACACTATGTTAAGTGAGATTAGTCTAAGCACAGAAGGAGAAGGGACATATGTTTTCTCTAATATGCCCAAGATAGGGAGTATTAGGGATACCAGAGGGACTCCAGACAATGGAGGGGAAACCTCAGCAAAGCTAGAATGGAAGGGTAGGAGAGGAAGAAGGCTGAGGTTCATTAATGGAGGAGCTACATCTGAACATGTGTAAAGTATGAATATAGCATGGTCAACCTGGACACTCATGTTTGGGATGGGAAGGGGAACCGGGGGTGGGGGAAAGGACACCAAGCACAGTCTAAATGTGTACCATTTTCAATATGTTCCACATATAAATAAAATAAATTTTAAAAAGTAAATTAAAAAAAATAAAATGACATGACTCTTTGAGGGTGGGCCCTTACCCATAGACTGGTATCCTTATAAGGAAGAGAACTTGGCTATGCAGGAAGAGATATGTTCATGCAAGGACACAGACACAGTTAGAAGGTGGTCACGTGCAAGCCACGGAGACTCAGCTCGAGAGAAACCAGCCCTGCCACGCAGTGACCTCAGGCTTGAGCCCCCCACTGCTCTGCTGCTCGAGCTACCCTATCTGTGGGATATTGTTATGGTAGTCCTGGCAGGTTAATATACCTCCTGTCTTAATTAGTTCAAGTGATTACAACAAAATACCATAGACAGGGCAATTTAAACATTAGACATTTATTTCTTATTTTCTCGGGGCTGGGGAGCCCGAGATCAGCGTGGCAGGGGGTTGGGTTCTGGTGAGAGCCCTCTTCCTGGCTTTAGGACTGTCTTCTGGCTGCACCTCATGGGGTGGGAGGACTCTGTTCTCTCCTCTTATAAGGGCGCTGATCCTACCTGCCAACACCACTCTGAAATCTCTGTGTCCTCAGATTCCCACCTCTAAGTACCATGACTTTGGGAAATGGAGTTCCAACATCTGAACTTGTGGGACCAAGCATTCAGTCCACTAAACTTCCCTCTGAACCTGGTGGGCCTTTATGCATGTATCAACCAAGGGTGCGTGCAGAGGCGCCACCGCGTGACTTCGGAGGCCAGCTCATACATACCAAGCCCTTTCTCCTTGAACTCTTGGGATGCCCCCTCTTGGAAGCCAGAGCCATGTGGAAGCCAGGCGGCATCATGGAGGCCGTCTGGTCATCATTGCTACAGTCATAATCTAAATATCTTAATCAAAACATGTGGGTTGCATGAATGAACCAGTAAAGTATTTCATGGGTATATATGTTTCCTGTCTTTTGTCCGGGTTATAAAATGGCGGAGGCCTCGACCTACTTTTCCGTATTTCTGACCCTTCTCCTGTTTAGCAAGCGCTAGATGCATGAATCGGGATTGTCTACACTGAAGGTTACACTTTGGTCTTGCTCTGGGCAAAGGACAGCTTCCCTGTCCAAAGGAAGCGATCCCCTGCGAAGCCCCAAATGATTGAATTAGCAACACTTGTCATCCCTGAGCTTGCTGCACGGCCAGCTCCGGGTATATTGTTCCCATAACTCTGCATGTGACCAAATGCCCTTGACTTGACCTTGTGGGAATATGTAAACCATGGGACTGCAGGAGAGATGTTTGTGGGAGGAAGGGATCATGTGATGTGGAGAAACTGCTGTTTGCAATTCCCTGACTCAAGGGCGATTTCTGGGAAGTGGCAGGAGGTGACTCCACTAAGACCCTGTCTCCCCTACAAAGGCAAGATTTTATGGGGCTGGCACTCCGCCAATCTGACAGGAAGTGGACAGCCAAGGGTCAGACTCCAGCTCCCAGTCGGGCCTCCACCAGCGTTTTCCAACCCCCTTTTTAGCACAAGACTTCTTCAAAAGCTGACAGCTTTTTTTGAAGAATACCTGTAGGCTCCTTTGTCCCGCAAAAGCAAATTTACCTGTTTCTATAAACAGAAACTGACGTTTAAAACCATCGAAGAGCCTGCCCTTTACATTATCACGATGAATACTTTTGCAATGTGAATTGTCTGACCCTTGCCGCTTTATCTATTTTTGCAAACGTAAGTGATCGATCTTGGGATGGAGTCAAAGAAATAGCATGCTTATCTTCAAAGCATAGAACGAGACTGCGCAGTACAGCGGGCTTGGGAAAGTTCATTAGTCTTCAGAGACATTTGCAAACTTGTTGTCAATGGTGTGCCCAGAGAGGTTCAAGTTCAAACTCAAGCCTACTCTGTGTACATGTCGTTTTGAGCCGGGGAGAGGAGGGAGCCCTTGGGCTGGGGTCGGGATTGGAATAGGGTAGGGAGAAATTCTGGGCATCCACAGCTGTAGGAAGTGCTGTCCTCTCTTAATTTTGTTTACTTAAGAAGAGAAAAAGAAATCCACATGTCTCTTTGAAGCCCAGTGGGACTCTTTTCACTGGGAACACACAGAGAAAGCCTGTGATTCTTGCTGGACTTCTGGTCCCACCATTTATTGTCCTTGGATTTAATGCCTGGTTTGCATTTGGAATAAAGATTCATTCATTCTGGTGCCAAGGAATAAAGAATCCTATTGTCTTCCTGCCCAAATTGTTCCAAGACCGTCATTTTTTTCCTGCGGCCAACAAGCCCAGATAGCATCTCGGTTGGCCGTAAGGTTTGCTCTTCCCTGGGGACGCTGGGCCCTTTCTCGTCAGAACTTTGCTGCCACGGTGTCCTGTCACACAGAACAGATCTGTTCCCCTCGCTGCAGGAGATGGGCCCCTTTCACAAAGAACCTTAATAACCTCTGCAGATTGCCACACTGGGCTTACTGTAATTCCCCATTAGAAAGATGGTGTGTCATCCTGGTCGGTAGAAAGACGATCCCCGGGTAGCAGCTCCCTCCATCCACAGGGGGAAATGAGCGGAGCGGTTTCGCACACCGTGGAGCATTTCACCCCAGAGTATTCCTTGGTAACTCACAAGAGGAGCGGCCAGCTCAATAGCCGTGAACACAAAAGTGTGAAAAAGAAGGCGCTCAAGCCGGGCGTGGTGGCGCACGCTTGTAATCCCAACATTTGGGAGGCTGAGACCGGAGGATCGCGGTTCGCGGACAGCCTCAGCTACTTAGTGAGGCCCTCCGCAACTCAGTGAAACCCTGTTTCAAAAAATAAATAAAGAAAGAAGAAAAAATAGGGCAGGGGGTGTAGCTCGGAGGTCGAATGCCCCTGGGTTCCATCCCCAGACCCACAAAAAAAAAAAAAAAGAAAGAAAGAAAGAAAGAAAGAAAGAAAGAAAAGAAAAGAACGAGCTCAAGTGTTTCCCCAGAAATTGCTTATCTTGTCTCAGTAAAACCATCCCCAGGGGCTGCACAGACTCCTCCAACAGAATGTTCATGTTCATTGAGAAGATTTCTTTCCCACAAAATGGTCCTGTCTCTGCATCATCCATCGTAACGAGGTTCACAGTGATAGAAACGTGAGTGTTCACAACGCTGAGTTTTCTCTAGATCCCACCGAATCCCTTCCCATCCCTGCCCCCGTTACTGAGGTGGTACTGATAATTGTGTATGTGTACATAGCATTGTGTGAACGGCTTCCTTCTCAAGTCTCCTCCCCACCCCAGAGCCCTTTCCTTTATTCTACTGGGGTCTCTCCTCCTTTATCTGCTGTCCCCTTTGTTTCCAATCTCACTCCAGCTCCCACCTAAGAGAGACACATAAAAGCCTTCCCTTTCTGAGACTGCCGAATCTCACTCAGCGTATTATTCTCCAGTCCCACTCATTTTCCTGAAAATGACATAAATTTGTTTCTTATGGCTGAGTAAAATTCCCAGATGCATGCACTTTCTTTTCCCTTTACCCGGAATGCCCTCCTTTCTACCTCTTCTGACTTGACCTGTTGCTCCAGTTCCTTCTTACTGTTGCCCCCTGTATCTGCATCAAGAGCAAAGCCTGACTTAATTCCAGGGTTATTCCACTTCTAACCACTAGGAGGCGTTTCCCAAGTCATAGTTGATCCTCTACCCCAGGCACAGCCATGGAATGGCCAACACGGCTAAATTCTGCTTCACTGTGCCAGGAGTGAATAAACTTTTCTCTAAATAAATGAGACCCTTACCATTTCCGATCACGTGAGTAGAAGTTACACATCTTAAGTACGAATAATTGAACTGCTTTTTGTCTCCTTGAGAAGGGAGATAAAACCTTCTGGCTTGTCTGATTCTTTCTTTTTAAGCTGGAGGTTAAAGCCAGGGCCTTTGCCGGGTGTGGTGGTGCACGCTTGTAACACCAGCATTTGGGAGGCTGAGACAGGAGGATTGCTGTTTGAGTTCAGGCTCAGTTAGGCCCTGTTTCAAAATAAAGAATAAAAAATAGGGCTGGGGGGTATAGCACGGAGGTAGAATGCCCCTGGGTTCCATCCCCAGTAGCTCAAAAAATAAAAAAAATAAAAAACAACAAAACAAAAACAAACCCAAAACACCAGGACCTTGTGCATGGTAGACAAGTGCTCCACCATGAACCAACACCCCCAACCCTGAGAGTTTAATAATCAAGAATGTGAATTTCCTCTTAGAAATGTGGCATGTTGGGTAGTGTGAGAACATTCCCTGCTGTTCCTGAGACATTAAAATAGCTCTATCAAGATAAATGCTTTTCTGCTCTTTAATATTTTAAAGGAGGAATTAAAGTTTTTGGTTAAAAAATACATTGGCAATTTGAATCTGTACATTTTGCGAATGAGTTTGTATTTGACTTCTCTATGCCAGCAATCTAGTGGGGTTTGTGGTCTGCTATTTTATTTTTTGCAAACATAGGCTTCAGTCCTAGATCGCTGTAAGGTATACATCCTCAAGTCCAACTATGTGGAATATTTGCCTAAAGGTGGCAGAGGAACAATATGATACTATCTTCTGAACATTTGCTCTGGAGCAGTCCACACCAACCCTGGCATCGTGGGAGAAGAGATCTCCAAAAGAGGGCCCAAAGAGTCCCCAGAGAGAGGGGAGATTGAATCAGGACCAGCAGGGTCCTTAACGTACATGGCAGAAAAGAATTTCACCGTGCGTCTGTAGAGGTGCAGAGATTTATTTCAGAAAGCAAGGGAATCCACATTGGAGGAAGACTGTGGACCATCTTGAGAAGGAGAGATATTTTGGGGATTCTCAGTCTCTTCTCTTAAAGGAAACTTGGTGAGGGGTGTGCTGAGAATGTATGGAAAGGTGACATCCGGCTGGTGGTCACAGACGGTATATGGTGGTTTCGTCATTCTCAGAATCCTTAGGTTAATGTGATTATCTATTATCTGATTATCTCCATTATCTGCTCAATAGATGATGCTGAAGACTCCCCTAAATTATAGGTTTCTCAAGATACTGTATCTCTCTTTACTTAAACAATGTATTGATGGGATAACTCACAGTGTACAAGGTAGAGATAGATTTTCCAGAAATTTGGGAGCGAAAGGTCTGGGAGAGAGACTGGTGTGGGAGGTGACAGATGTGATAATAGTGTGCAGAACTTATTGAAATAATGCATCCCTGTTTTCCTTTATGTCTCCTTTTTACTTATTATTTATAAAAATTCCTCCTGTCCTACCTCACTGGGATGCAGGGGCTCATTTATAAAGAATCTATACAAGGCTTCACCTGATCAGCAGTGGTCAATCATCACTTTGTGGTGATGCTGGTGGGCAGAGTGTGGAGAGGAGTCCAGGCATCTGTTTGTGAACCCTCTCTAGAAACCATCGCCTTTGGTCCCTGCTGGCCAGCCTGGTCGCCCGGTGTTCGGTAGCCACGCAGTTGGAGACTGGGTTGCCCACACTCCACTGACACTCCCTGCCTCCCCGACTAGGGAGAGTCCCTGAGTTTCATCCTCTGAAATTCAACACTTCTGAATTTCAATTTGAGCCAGATGCTTCCCCTTTCCCCAAGATCAAGTAAACTAAGCTTCTAAGTGAGCCTATGTTCATGGACATTGGGGAAAGTTAAAGAATCTCCATCTTCACCATTTATGTAAAAAAAAATTATGGTAAGTGCTTTCTGGAAGTGATGTTATACAGTGTGAGTGGTATTTACCCACAGGATGAGACCCTACGGTAAAATTTAAAGGTATGAGGCAGGGAGGGTCATGGCACAGCCAGAAGACGTGCTATTTTTAAGGAAAAAGTGTGGGGTCTTGGATTGTGAAAGCCTCAAATTAAGTAGAATAGTGCTGCCAATAGAAAGAAAAGGCTAGCTCCATGTATCATTAAAAATTTTCTAGAAATCACAATATAAAAAAGTAAAAAAACAACAGGTGCATTTAATTTTAATAATATAAGTTTTTGAGCCTAGTAGATTCAAAATGTTATCAATTCAACATATAATCAATATAGACATAATCGTGACATGTTTCATCTGTTTAGTGCTAAGTTTTTGAAATAGAGCATGTGTTTTGCCTATTGGATTAGCAACACTGAATGCGGTCAGTAGCCACACATGTGGCTATGACTAGTAGCTACCATATTGGAAAATGCCGTTGTAGAATTCCAGAGTGGAAGAAACCTCGAGGCATTAATTTTTGCAGCACACTGAAAGCCTGAAGGCCCTAGAATGCATCTAAGCTGGGCGGGTCTTAAGCCCACGGCTGATCAGATCTACTAAGAGGAAAATCGTTGCTTTTCAACGTTGGGATGCTCTGACCACTAGCAAACTTGTGGACTGTGATCTCTCAAGTTCAGAGAAAGCAAGCATAACATCCCTTTCAAGGAGAGAGAACCCTTTGAATACCTTCAGGAGGCCATTATAATCCCCGAGTTTGTTCTGGAGGCTAAGCGCCCTAATGATTTCTCTTGCTCTCCATCTGAGGTTGGGACTCCCCGTAGACTAAACATGAAAATCTCTGAAGAGTTTTCAAGCTCCGATGTTGGATGACTCCAATATAGAATCTCAGCTGATGGAATCTGTGTAGGGGACAAGTGAAGGACTTCAAAACAGGACAGAGCCATGTAAATAGGTGAGTCCTGTGCTTCTGTCCACAGGGTACAGGGCCCAGAACCAACACGCAGTGGAAACCGTGATGCTTCTGTGTCAGGCCCTGGCTTCCCTTGCTGCAGGCCTTACCTCCCTACCTGATGTACTTTTTCTGTGTGTGAGTGGTACTAAGGATTGAAACCAGGGAGCTTTAGCCTCTTAGATACGCCCCCAGTCCATTTCATTTTCTGATTTGAAATGGGGTTGTCCAGGCTAGCCTCTAACCGGTGATCCTCCTGTCTCAGTCTCCCAAGTACTAGAATTATAAGCATGCGCCATCACTCCCGGCTGTGATACACGTTCCTAATTCACATCATGCCTTCACTGGTGCATCATTTAATCCCTCCATAAACCTTCCATGTACACAGAGTAAGTCTAGCAAAACCTCTCATGGGAGAATGAGTAGCCATTTATTAGTATGAATTCAAGCCAGTGGATTTCTTTTCTAGGATAACTGCAACTGGAAGCTTCTCTTTAATTACAGGCATGAAGAAGACAGTACATCTTCCTCATCCATGAAAGTATTGATAAGAATACAGGTCTGCCTCATTTTAAGGAATAAAGTTGTGCTTAGGTCTTTGGTTTGTTGAGGGACTGAGCAACAGGCAGGGCCTATGTGGCCAGAGGTATCTCCATCCTTCACTTGACCTGGAACATTTAACTGTTTGTTCAGCAGTGAGAGGTTCTAACAGGGTTGCTGTTCCCAGGCCACAGAAAGCCGGGTGGTGAGAACTCAGCTGAAAGTTTAGATGGCTTTGCCCAAGGTCTTCAGTGCTACTGAGTAGACAAAGGGTGTCCAAGTCCTCCGAGAAGGCAGTGGGATTCTTTCCACGGTGCCAGGAGCAATGACATCCAATTATTAGGGTGGACACAAAGATAAAAGGACCCCCTCGAGTCAAAACAGGAAGAATATAAGTCCTTATCCTAGAAAACACCCGGCAAAAGATTGTTAAATAGTTGAAGGTGCATTCTTTGGTTTTGGCAAGTGGATGCGTCCAGGATGGTTTAAGATATAAACTAGGAGAATATGTAGGAAAATACTTATCGTCAGTAATAAAATTGACTAAAAGATGTTTACTCGGAAAACAGAAGTTGCCTTTTCAGAAACATATCCATTGTTTTGTCAATTATTATTTGAATCTGTTCTTATATCCCGGAGTTATTTCAGAAGACTCCAGCCAACCATCTTAGCATCAGCAAATCTTCAAAAAACAGTCAGAAGGAGATCTTCAAACAAGGAGAGATGGAGTTTTCAGCGAGAAGAGATCTGATAAAAATTTGGAGTAAACGAGGCAAAGGAATTTATTCATTCACCGGCAGGATCTTTTTTAGCAGAAGAGGAAAATAAGATGGTGGTAAATAATGTTACTCATGGCAAATCGAATTTCCAAAGACGGCAACAGCATCCTTCTGTCTCACACGCTTTTCTGATCCCATGTGCTCTGGTCAACAGGTGGAATCTGAGTCCCCGCTCTTGAATGTGGGCTGGTGGTATTGATTGTTTGGAACCTGCAAACTGGAGGGAAAGTGGATTTTAACTTTCTTAAAAACTTAGTGGCAACCTGGAGTTGTGGTACATGCTGGTAATCCCAGCACTTGGGAGGCTGAGATGGGATGATTACAAATTCAAGGCCAGCCTCAGCAATTTAGCAAGACTTTGCTTCAAAATAAAAAATAAAATAAGGCTGGGAGTATAGCTCAGAAGTGGAATTCCCCTGGGTTCAATCCCCAGTGGCAAACAAACAAATAAACGAAGCCCTAAGTAGATACTATATTCATATTGCATTTCTGTGTGGTATTTGTATTTAATTTTTGTTTGTGGTGCTGGGGATTGTGGTCCAGGGGCATTCTTTCTCTAAGCTACAACCCCCAGCCTAATTTTTTTTTTTTTGAAACAGGGTCTCACTAAGTTGCAGAAGGCCTTACTAAGTAGCTGAGGCTGTCCGCGAACCCAGGTGCTCTTGTCTCAGCATCCCAAGTCCTGAGATTACAAATGTGGGTCATTACACCCAGCTCTGCATTTAATTTTTTAATTCAACTTTTTATTATGATACAATAGTAAGATACAGTTGCAAGAAATAATACAGAGACACCCAGTGACCTCTTACACCCAGTGACAAAATCTTCAATATCTTACAAAACTATATATTTGGGTGTATTCATTTCGAGTCACCCTCTCATGCCATTTTGGCATGGGGCTGTATTTCTATTTTCTGTATTTCTATCTTTCTAATAAGCTTCTTTAAATCTTCAAAACAACTATATAGTTCAATATCACAACTGTGATTTTTGACTTGGATATAGTCAATCAGTGAAACATCTCCTTTAGTGTAAGGATCTATCATGTTATTCTTTTTTCTTTTTGTGGTACTGGGGTTCCCGGAAGCCCTTCTACCTCCGGGCCACACTCCCAGACCTATTTTTATATTTTTATTTGGAAACAGGGTCTCTTAAACCAGCGAGGCTGGCTTTGAACCTGCGCGATCCTCCTGTCTCTGTCTCCCAAGCGCGGGGATTACAAGCGTGCGCCACCACACCTGGCTGTCATGTTATCTTTTAAGTCACATCTACTTCCTTTGATTCTGCACACCCACAACCCTTGAAAACACCGACTCAGTTTTCTATTTCTATAATATTTTTTTTATTTCAAGAGTGCGATACAAATGGAGTTACCCAGCATGTGAACCGGAGGTTTGGTGTTTTTGTGGGTCATCCAGAGGTGGCTGTGTGTATCAACGGTTTGTTCCTTCTTTATGCTATAAACATACCAGAGTCTGTTTAATCATTCCGCTGTTGGAAGACATCCGAGTTGTTTACAGTTGGGGGCTGTTAGAAATGGGGCTGCTACGATCACCGACGCACAGCTCTTTGGCATGAACATATGTGTGCACAAAGGCCCTGCAGTTGCCATTCCTAGGATATAGAAATAGCAACTGGCTTTGTACGTTGGCCCTGCGACCTTGCCAGCCTCCTCGTTAGTGCAAGGGGATTTTTGTCTGTCTGCTTTTGTAGACTTCTCGCTTTTCTATGTCAACAATCATGTTGACTGCAAGCAGGGACAGTTTTCTTTCTTTCTTTTGTGACCTGTGTGCTTTTATTTATTTATTCATTTTTCTGGCTGGCTGCATGGTTTAGGAGTTCCAGCGTCACATTCAAAGGGAGGAATGAGAGTGAAGATCCTTGTCCTGCTTCTGCTCTTGGGGGTGAAGCCTTCAGCCTCTCACCATCAGTTGAAGCTACCTCATAGTAACTGTGGGTATTTTAAAGATGAGCTTTATCAAGATACAGAGTCCATCTTTATTTGCTTATTTGTTTATTTATTTAGTGGTACCAGGGATTGAATCCAGGGTCATCTTACCTCTGAGCTATACCCCTAACCCTTTTTATTTTCTATGTTGAAACAGGTTCTCGTTAAATTGGTTACTGAGATTATAGCTGTGCACCACTTCACCTGGCTTATTCCTGATTTTTTTTTCTTTTTGCGGTACTGGGGGTTGAACCGAGAGGCATTCTACCACCGAGCTACAACCCTAGTCGTATTTTTAGTCTTTATTTTGAAACAGGGTTTCATAAGTTGCAGAGTACCTTACTAAATAGATGAGGCTGATGAGGCTGGCCCTGAGCCTGTGATCCTCCTTTCTCAGCCTCCCAACTACTAGGATTACAAGCATGTGCCACCATGTCCGGCTTTGAGAGAAGTTTTTCCAAAAAGAAAGATTATGAATAGGCATTGGAATTTGATAAATGGTTTTTCTTCATTTATAATTGATGTGATCATGTAACTTTTCCCTTTAACCTGCAAATTAATGGATTATACTAAATTTTGAATGTTGAACCAACTCTGTATTCCTAAAATAATCCCACCTAGTAATGATGCACAATTCTTTACATAGCACTAAATTCTATTTATGATTTTTTATTTTGAAACAGGGTCTCACTAAGTTGCAGAGGGCCTCACTGAGTAGCTGAGGCTGTCCGTGAACCGCGATCCTCCAGTCTCAGCCTCCCGAATGCTGGGATTGCAAGCACCACGCCCGGCTTAGTCTGTAGTTTTGTTTTGTTTTAAAATGTGTTTGTCTGGTTTTGTTATCAATAAAATGAACTGGAAAGTATTCACTTTCCTGTTTCTTAGGAGATATGGCATGGAGTCTATGTTCATTCTTATTTGTTTGGTTGAATTTTCAGCAATAATAGAGATTTCTTTTTTGAGGGTTTTAAAATGACAAGTTCAGCCGGCGTGGTGGCTCACCCTTGTAACCCCAGCATTCGGGAGGCTGAGACCAGAGGATCGCGGTTCAAGGACAGCCTCAGCTACTTAGTGAGGCCCTTTGCAACTCAGTGAGACCTGGTTTCAAAATAAAAAATAAAAAATAGGGCAGGGGGTGTAGCTCGGAGGTCGAATGCCCCTGGATTCCATCCCCAGATTTGCAAATAAATAAGTAAATAAACAAACAAACAAATAAATAAATAAAATGACAAGTTCAATTTCATTAGTCGTTGTAGGTCTATTCCCATAGTCTATTTCATGGGTGTTTTTTAAGGATTTGGATCATTCCACCCATGTTGACAGGATTATGTGTTAAGAGCTGTTTCTCACATTACTATATCATTCCTTGATATCTCCAGGGTCTGTGTTATATCCCTGATTTCATTCCTGATATGAGGAATTTTTGTCCCTGTTCCCATTTAAACATAGATATTTCTAGCGTTTTGCCAATTTTATTGAGTTTCTTAAAGAATTAGCTCTTTTTTTCCTCTGGTTTTCTTCATTATTTTTTGTTTCAATTTTATTGATTTCTGTTCTATCTTTGTTATTTCCTTTTTTCTTTTCTGTTTTAATTTTGCTTCCCCTACCTAGATTCTTGAGATGAGAATTTAGAATTAATTTGATATTTTTCCAATATAGGTGTTTTGTACTATGCATTTTCTCTCTGCACTGCTTTAGCTGTATCCCACAGATTTCTTTTCATTTCTTTTTTTTTTCTTGCGGTACTGGGGATGGAACCCAGGGGCATTCTACCTCTGAGCTACACCCTCAGTCTTATTTTTTATTCTTTATTTTGAAACAGGGTCTCATTGAATTGTAAAGGGCCTCACTAAGTAGCTGAGGCTGGCTTCGAACTTGTGTGATCCTCCTGTCTCAGCCTCCCGAATGCTAATGCTGGGATTACAAGTGTGCACCACTATGCCGGGCTTCACAAATTTTAATACCATATGTAGTATTTTTATTTTCATGCAGTTTAATGTATTTTTATTTCTTTGGTATTCCCCCTATGAGCCATGGATCATTTCAAGGCATATTGTTAGGTTACCAAGTATTTGAAGACTTTCTTGTTATTGTTATTATTGATTTTTATTTCCTCATATCATGGCCCATTGAGCTGGGGCCTTAGTCTCCCTGCTCAGCATTTTCTGGCATATATTTGGATTAGAGCCATGGTTTATTCTCCTTGTGCTGTTTGCTTACAATTGAACAATTATTGCCTAAAAATTTAATATCTTGCTAGCCTGCCCCTTTCCTGGTCTTCTGCTAGAGGAGGTAGGCTTTCCTTAGGGAATTTTTTTATGTGAATCCATTGACATTCCTGGGTTACCACCTCCTTCAGCTCCATGTCTGGGATGTATACAATAAAAAGAAAATGCAGGAAAAGGAGTACTCCTCATTCCTTGGGCCATAAAATCCCCTGGGTCTCCTCTCATCTCTTTATGTTTGAGAGTCTTCTGTTTTAATTGTTCAAAGCTCTTTGGCTATTGTTTTCTACTGGCGCTATAAAAATTACTGCAAAAAGGTAGTGTCTTCACACAACACCCATTTATTATGTCATAATTCTGGATGCTAGAAGTTTAATACCGGTCTCATCCTAAGCTAAATCCGAGGTGACTGCAGGGCTCGCTTCCTCGATGAAGGCTCAGGGGAGAATTCTTTATGTTGTTGGCAGAATTCAGTTCTTGTGGTTGGAGGCCTGAGGTCTGCATTTCCTTGCTGGATCTCGGCCAAGGGCGGCCTTTGCTCTTAGTGGCTGCCCGCATTCCTTCTGATACAATTCCATGACCTCCTCATGGCCTTCCTCTGGTCCTTCCACAGGATGCTTCTGTCTCAGACCTGGCAATGGTATGCGGGCTCCTGTTGTACTCCAAATCGCCGCCACTTTCCCTTCTGCTGTACCTCTCTTGCTTGGCCTTTCCCCACACACTTCTGCTTTTAGCTCAAGAAACTTCCCTGCTTTCAAGGGTCTATGAGATCGAATAAGACCTGGCCAGATCATCTGGGATGGTCTCCCTCTTTTAAGGTCAATTGGTAAATAGTTTTAATTGCCTCTACCAATTCTGTTGGCCACATAAGTCCTACACTAACAGATTCCAAGGACTGGGGTATGGGCATCCCTGCACTTGCAAGGAACGTGATTCTGCTGACCGTAAGTAGCCAACTAGAGAGAAAACTAGAACTCAGGTCCACTGGCATTCGGTATCTGTGCTTATGAATGTCTATGGTGAGGAAGCAAATAACCCCTTTAAGAGCTGGGCGTGGTGGCGCACACTTTCAATCCCAGTACTTGGGAGGCTGAGACAGGAGGATCCAGGTTCGCAGCCAGCCTCAGCTACTTAGTGAGGCCCTCTGCAACTTAGTGAGATCCTGTTTCAAAAATAAAGAATAAAAAAAATCGGGCTGGGAGTGTATCTCGGAGATAGAATTTCCCTGAGTTCAACCCCCAGAACCCCCGAAAATAACTAACTAAATAACCTCTTTAAGTATGTTCTGGTAAAAAAAAAAATTTATGCCATCTCCTAGCAAAAGCTGACATTTATTCCAAGGCCACACTTTAGAAAGAAAGGAAACTGGCTGTATTCTGTATATCAAAGACTTTCTTCTTTGCAGCTCCTCTCCATTTTTTCTGTTCCCCTTCTTTTTTTTTTTTTTTTTTGGTGGTACTGGGGTACCGGGGTACACTCTCAGACCTATTTTATATTTTGAAACAGGGTCTCTTAAGCCAGCACGGCTGGCTTCGAACCTGTGGGATCCTCCTGTCTCCGCCTCCCAAGTGCAGGGATTACAAGCGTGCTCACCACGCCTGGCTGTATTCCCCTTCTTCAAGAATGATTCTGAGTATGGATATGCTGGTCATGTAGCAAGTGATGAATGGATTGAATGGAAGAAGAGTAGAAAAAATGGAGGAAAAAATAAAAACAAGAAGGAAAGGGGGAGGAGAAGAGGGAAAATGGATTGGGAAGAGGGAGGTTCAAAGAAAGAGGAGAGAATAGGTCATGGCAGCAGGAGTTAGAACGCAGGCCAGTAGTCGGCTGTACGGATCCTGTTGGTCTAACTGCAAAGTAACCCAGCGTGGCCGTCAGGAGGCGCAGGCACACGCCCGCACACAGGGCCCAGACTCGTGTTCATGGAGCTTCTGCAACACTTGGAAGGCGTAGCTCCTCTGCGCAGATCGTAGCACATGGCCGGGCAGGGGGAGATCCTGCTGGGTTCAGGCACAGCCTTCTGAGATGTATTCTGGATGCCACAGCCCCGATAATGGCTGCCCAGGATCGCTGCCTCCTTCCCATGCTGTGCTGGTACGAGTTGCCTTGGGCGCTCTTACCGAGGACCTTCTCCACAATTTTAGAAGTAAACCTTGTGGCCATAGGTCGGACTTGATTACAGATCAGATTAGTACCTTTGAACAGGACTGTCCTCTTTTTCTCCAGTTAAAAGAAATCTTCAGGCCCCTCCTATTTCTCTCTCGGTCCTCCCTGGGCAGAATCCCAAGGCCAGGGCTGAAGGAGCAGTCTGACAGACTCTCCCAGCACCCTGCCCCCTTGCAGGAAGTCTGGAGGGCAGGGGCCGTCCCTCTGTCTTGGCTGCCTATTTCCTCTGAGACTGTGGCCAGAGGGATGGGTGGGTCTCCAGGCCAGGAGGGGAGCAAAGTTGTTGTTTAACTCTGCTCAGCCCAGCAGATGAAAGCCTCCAGGCCTTTGGCCCAAGATTGCACAGAAATGGACAGGCAGGGCCAGACTTCCATCCTTACTCATCAGCGTTTACATCCTGGAGCCCTGGGCGCTTCGCTGCTGGCAGCCTGGGTGCTGGTAGCTTTTTGGCTCCTGGCCTGATTGGAGAGAGGTTCCAGTCTTGGACGGGGGTGGGGGGGGGTGGAGAAAAGCTAGTACAACGTGTCCCATTCACTCAGAGGGTATGGAGGCCGCTGGACCTTATTTTACAGATAAAGAAACCAAGGCTTGGCCTTCGTCAAGGTTATGTAGCCAGAAACCGAGACTGAAGAAGAAAGGGCGAGGTGTGGACACACAGACTCTGGACCCTCTTGGGTGTAACAGTTTAAATGGTGAGGGATCTTTTTCTTATTCAACTAAGGTTTGTTGAATAGAAAAATTAAAAGTAATAGGCAGCTCGGTGCAGCTTTAACAAGTCCTTATTACAAAATCAGTAGGCAGCAGGGAAGGAAAGGGCAGCATGCTGACCCGCACGCTGGAGAGCCCCAAAATGGAACTCTCACCCCTTTTTGGGACCCCAGCCTTTAAATAGATTTAGTATTGGTATCTTCTTATCAGTGTTGCCAAGGCAATGGGCTAGTAGATTATTCCTTAGCCAGGTGGTGCATCTTTTTTTCTGACAGTGCACTTACTAAGCGCAGGGGTCCAGATCCACCTGGCCTTTGCCTCTGTTGTACTGGGCAGTGTTGGCTGCTCATCACCTAGGGGTGCTTGGAAGCAGCACACAGAGTTCACCTTTCCTACACCCAGGCCAGGTCACAAGGGGAGAAGGTGAACAGAGGCTCTGATTGCCTCTCTATAGTTTTAGGGCTAAAAGGCCTTAATTGTCTCTAAGGCTTTCACTATAGGTTAATCATTAGAAGGAAGGGCAAAGAGAGAGAGGGGACTCAGCACTGTAACAGCTGCAGTCCCTCCCTGCCTGAGCGCCTGCGCAGCGCCCAGGCCCTGACTATATTTTACATGTTGGAAATTAATAGCAAAGCAGTTTTCCAATATCAGCACACTGGGGACCCAGCCAGCTGCCGGCCCAGACCAGCCTGGGCAGCAGGATGCTATCAGCGTCGTGTCCCTGCTTGCTCCTCCCGACTCTTCAAACCCCTTGCCTCCAACCACCACTTTCTGAGGCTTATTAGACTTAAAAAGCCTGTTACCCAAAGCTCGAGTGTGTAATGCTGACTACGTAGGAGTTGCCATTTCATTAAGGAACAATCAGGGAGACTTCATGGAGGAGGGACACTTAAGCCAGGATTTTACTTTCAGCAATTTAAAACCCCAGAATTTGAAGAAAGGGAGAGGAGAGAGTTAGACATTCCAGGAAACTGCTTTTTTAAAAATTAATTAATTAATTAATTAATTATTTTTGCAGTACTGGGGAATGGAACCCAGGGGCATTCTACCTCTATGCTACACCCCAGCCCTAGTTTTTATTCTTTATTTTGAAACAGGTGCAAAGGGTCTCACTAAGTGTAATGGTGTGAGATGGCGCTGTGGGTTCTTGTTCTTAGCTAATTTAGAAAAAATAGCAGAACTGTACAGCTGTAAGCTTACGCAATTTTATTATTACAAAGGTAGAAAGAATGGACAGAATAACAAAGCACTGTATCAGAAGGACATAGCGGAGTGCCTTGAAAATAAGACACTGACGTTTTTGAGCACAAAACAGTTTTTATAAGGATTTGTTATCTTCCATCCTGCTTAACCAATAGTCTTTTTACCTCCCCTGACCTAATGCAGGTGTGGGCCCACCCATTATCTCCAGTGCAAGCCTTTTGGTATGATTATGAGGATTCACACTATCTCCTATCCTGCTTGACCAAAAGCCTTTTTGCCTGTCCCGATGCAGGCAGAGGCCAGCCCATTATCTCAGGTGCAAGCCTTTGTTACGACCAAGATGTATTACTTGGTTAACAAAGTCAGAGGTCACATGGTATAGGCCTTCTTTGAGGAAGGCCTATACCATCCTCCTGCATCCATGGGGAGTTTTAGCCTATCTGCTAGAAGTTATTTATTATGTAAACTTGTCTTTAAAATATGAAGGTTCTGGCCTGCAACTCTTTTGTGTACTTGGTAATCACTTCTGGTAACAGCTGCCTCCCTTCCCTGCCTGAGTGCCTGCGCAGCACCCAGGTCCTGACTACTTTTTACATTTTGAAATTAATACCAAAGCAGTTTTCTAATACCAGCACATTCCCCGTCATAAGTAGCTGAGGCTGCCCATAAACTGCGATCCTCCTGTTCCAGCTCCCCAAATGCTGGGATTATAAGTGTGCACCGTCATGCCCGACTAAAAAGCACTTAATATATGTCAGTCATTGGCAAGAGCTCGGCCTCTATTATCCTGTCTCATACCTGCAGCTCTGTGAGGCAGGAATTTATTGTTTTCTGTTACAGCTGAGACTTGGGAAGTAAAATATCTTGTTTAGCATCACCAGCTGATCAAGTGGCACTGGATGCGAATTGTCCCTGTTAGAAACCCCTGCTGTGTATTGAGTTCAGTGGTGGGAACCAGAGAAAAGAAGGAACTCTGAGGAGAAGCGGGGACAGAGTAGGATCGGCAGTGTGAGTGTAATTTGTAGAAGTTTCCTGTGGTTAGACATAGGTTGGTGCTCAGTTCTTTCTTGGGCAGCTGTTGATTTAACACTTTGCCTTCATGTTAATGCTATGGAAAACCTGGCTTGTAGCTAGGCATGGTGCTACATACCTGGAATCCCAGTACTGAGGCAGGAGGATGGCAAGTTCAAGCATAGCCTTGGCAACTTGGTGAGATCCTGTGTCAAAATAAAAAGGGCTGGCTGAGCGTGGTAGCGTGCCCTTGTAATCCTAGTACTTGGGAGGCTGAGACAGGAAAGTGGCGGGGTTTAAGCCAGTCTTGACAACTTTTTGAGACTCAGCAATCTTAGTGAGATTCTGCTTTTAAATAAGAAATAGAAACAGAATGGAAGTATAGCTTGAAGGTAGCATACCTCTGAGTTTAGTCCCCAGTACCAAACAGAGAGAGAGAGAGAGAGAAAAACTAAGGGTGTAGCTCAGAGGTAGAATGGCTCTGGGTTCAATTCTCAGTACCATTACACACACACACACACACACACACACACACACACACACACACGAGAAGAAAGAAAGTCAGGTTTTAAAGACCATAGTACAGGCATAGAGACAGACTGAGGGTCCAAGGAGTGGAGTTTATTAAGTAACACAGGGATGGGGATGGAGATGGGGATGGAGTTAGGAAGGCAGGGATGGGGTCTGAAGAGAACTTTAACCTACCCACTGTTGGGTGAGTGTAGCCTTTATAGGAAAATACCAGGACAAGGTCAACTAACAGTTATGCAGGAAGATGGAGCAGAAGATGGGAAGCAGATGTTGTCACAGGAACATTCAAAGGTTAGAAAATAGAAAAACATCCTGTGGCATGTGGACCGGGTGATCATCAAAGCCATGATGGTATGTGAGTAGAATGTCCCCAGCAGAGTTGTGGCAGAGCTCAGATGGGTCAAGCATGAGAGAGTGGGAAAGGGGTCTATATTACATTTTCTTATACCCAGCTGTAATATCATAAACAGGATGCCCAAATCTAGTTTCATATGAAGTAGGGTCAGACCAGTGGTGGACTAATGAAGTGACCTGGGTGAGTCTGCTCACCACCAGGCCAATTAAAATCAAACTCCTGCTTTAGCAGAAGAGGAAGTTTCAGTGTTTTTTTTTTCTTTTCTTACTTGTTCATATCTTTTATTAATCAGTGTGTTCTCTGCCAGTGAGAATTGCTTTTGTTCAGCTTAGTTAAGCTGAGCTCTCTGCAATTCTATCAACTTCTCCACTGGCTCTCAGGTCAAGTTAATTAAATCCAATTTGATGTTAGTCTTATGATTTTGAAGAGTTACAAAGAAGTTAGACTCAAGATATTCATTTTCTCCTTCTTAATTGGTTGAACTCCTTTTAAGAATCTAAAAAAAATTTAAATTTATATTCTAAGACCCAAATATAAACAGCATAGGGATATTTCTTTTAACCAATAGGCCCAGAAAAACTGTTTTTTTTTAATGGTTGTACATATAAAATATTTTTATCCTTTGAAATGTCCCAAGATTTCTTGTAAAGTTTGCTTTAAATCCTATACTCAAGCTCTTGTGATTTCTAAATTTGAACAAAGATGCACTAAGTCATGATTTAAGAATAAATGGGGAAAAACTCAGGAGCCCAAGCTGGACAGATTGCTCACTGGATTTCTAAGAGTCAGCGTTTCCACTTAATGTGTGACCTTGGGTGAGCTGACCAACCTTTCAAAGCCTTAGTTCATCACCTGTCAAATGAAAGAAAAATCAATAAATAAACAAAACCACTACAGGTGTTTAGTGGGAAATTTAATCAGAGTAGGCATGCAAGGTTCCCGGCACTGGTAAATGTCCTATAAATGTAAAGTTTGGTGGTGACACAAATTAGTGGATCTGCTTTAGTCAGTTATTTCCATCCAAAGGCTATTTGTGTCTTCAGGAAAGGGGCAGGTAGGGGATGGGTGGGGATGGTAGAAGCATGGTGGTGATAACTGTGGACGGCAACAGCTTCAACAGGCCCCACAAGCCAGTGGAGGTGTACCCAGGTATTGTTACACCACAGGAAGCTTGATGTTCCTCCTCCCTCTATAAAGAAAGGTGGTTTTCTATATTTTCTCTAAAGGGCAGTTTTTGTGTCTTGGCATAGAAACCTGTTCTGTGAACCATTACACCTTTTCCCCCAATTATTTCCCCAAATAGTCAACACTTAGCAAAAAGCTTTTTTCTTTTTCCTTGGATTGCTTTTTTGGGTATTTCTTAACCAAGCCAGATCTTTAAAGTGACCCAAGGAGTGGAAAAGCAGACTTAGAAACTCTCAGCATATTCTCGACTCCTAAGTGGTCACTGTAAAACCTCCTCACCTTGTAGATCCTTAGATGTTAGGTCATGGTAAACACTTAGTCCTAAGGGCCCAGTTACTGCTTTAACTATTAAGGGTTGTTAAGGACAGCTGGACTTAGCACTGGGTCTTCAAATGTTGTGTGTAAAAAAAAAAAAAAAAGGTCATGGTAGATATTTGTGGGTTCTGGATGGGCAAGAGAAATTAGGTGAAGTGCTAGGACATTTTCAGACATTTGACCAGTAGGTTCTTCACCTACTGGTGGCCTCCTGGTAATATCTCATTGATTTTTTTTCTAGTTCTAGCTGGGTAAATAGATGGATCTCAACATAAGTGTATGGTTTTACGATTTCCAAAGTATGTGGTAAAACACCATCACATGGAACCTCGTGTGATCTTCATAAAAATGTCTTTAACAGTAGATTGGAGAGCTCTGGGCTACACAGTTTGTGGCTCTTAAGCTTAGTGCTGTGGTCAATTTCATGTGTCAACTTGACTGGACAGTGGAGTGCCCAGATATCTGGCCAAACATTATTCAATTTATGTTTATGAGGAGGATTTTTGGATGAGAGTAACAGTTTAGTGGGTCAACTGAGTGAAACAGAGGGCCCTCAGGTATTCAGGTAAGCTGAAGGGCTAGACGGAACAGAAAGTCCTACCCTCCTCAGATAAAAGAGAACTCTGCTTACCTGACAGAGTTGAAGTACTGGTCTTTTCAACCTAAAAGATTATCCTTTTTTGGGGGGGGTGGGGTGTCTCCAAGTTACCAGTTCTTCAAGTGGAAATTCCACCACTGAATCTCCTGATTCTCAGACTTCAGACAGGACCTGGGACTGAGTATCAGCTCTTCTGGGTCTCCAGCTTGCCGATTGCAGATCTTGGAGTCATGAATAGCACAATAACTTCTGTGGGTACTTGGCTTCTGTGGTGAAAAGAATGTCAACACGTGCCAGTCAGAGATAAAGGCAGAGGTTTTAATTTAAACAAAGGAAGGATGTATGTTCAGGGAAATGCGGGTCATTTCAAGAGAGCTTGAGAGCGGCCCCAGGTTTGGGCACTGTGAGGTCTGGCTGTGAGGCCTGGCTGGAGGAGATGAAGAACAAAAAACTCCATCAGTGCTGAGAAAAGTGGCCCTAACCATCCCACGTGACCCCGGACTTTGTTAATCCTTCTGGTCCTAACAAAGAAACCTAGGCTTCCACCTGCAGTAAGGCAGGAGGAAGGATTTTTTTTTTTTTTTTGCCAAGCAAGAAATCCCCATAATCATAAAAAAAGGAACTGCACGGAGTTAATGGGCAGACTTACACTTAAGTCAGGAGATTATTGGTAGAGCAAGATACAGGACCATGTATCTATAAAACTGTTCTGTATCCAAAAACCTCAGTGACTTATTTTCAAGACACTCACAATGTCACTTTCTCTTAATAATGTAGTCCTTTAATCTAAGTTCCATCCTATTTTTTACCTTGGTAATAATAAAATTGCTTAAGCTTACAGCAAAAAGAGGCGTTCTGGCCATTTTTCTTCTACACATAGCTAAGAACAAGAACCACTACATCTCACTGTTAGTTTGGGAGCCCAACAGGGGCACCGTAACAGTTTCAGTGTAACAAAGAGGATTGCAAGTTTGAGGTCAACTTTTGCAACCTAGCAATAGTGTGTCTAAAAAAGGGTTAGGGAAATGACTCCATGGTATAGTGTACTTGGGTTCAATCTCAGTACTGGTTTAAAAAGAAATGTTTTGTATATGATAGAACAAGCTAAATCTCCATCTTACAAAGTGTGACATATAAGAACATGTTCAACCAAATTCCGTGAATAAAAACTCACAGAATACGTGAAAGAGGCACTAAGATTGAGAATGATCTGCTTTGAGGTTGAAAAATGTATTTTAAGTCATATTAAACAAGTTAGAAGAACTTACGTGAGATGTTGCTAAATGCTGAAGACAAAATGCATTTATGTAAAAGTTTAGAATTTTAACATATGTTTATGCCATGATGGTTTATTATGAGAAGCAGAGAAATCAAAAGCAGAAGCCAATCTTTGGAAGGTAACATCACTGGGGAAATTGTCTGTCTTACGCTATGTCCTTTTGTGCCAATTATGAGATTGAGAGGACCATCGAATATGGAATATCTTAAGGTTTTAATTAGGTCCTTATGTTATTTTGATTATTCTGGCCATTGTTACTTTTATTGGATTTAATCATGCAATGGGCATTGCAAATGCTTATTGTAGTGTCTGTTGTACTGTCTAATATTGTTCTCAATTTTTTAAATGTGTTTTTATTGTTTAGCATGCAAAATTATCAGCTCACTCTATATTATTGAACGAAATTGAAGTTATCATCTGTGGAAAAGGGTACTGGAATACAAAAAACATTAGCTGGCACCTTTAGTAGACATAATTCCAAAGCAGGAAATGGGTGATGGGGATCCTGCAGGAAGAATACAGTTTAAAACCAAGGAATGTACCACCTTGTATTTGCACGGCATGGTTTTCCACAAGAGTGCAAAGTCCTCATTACCTTTTACAGGCTCAAGTATATTGCTAAGAATGCTGTGTAGCTTCCTGGTTACTATTCCCTTATATGACTGCATATGAATTTGTTTTTTTACCTATCGATGGACATTGGGATTTTTTCCAGATCTGGGCTGTTATGATTATCACACACAAATCTTTGCATTGGCTGGTTATTATCCTTTTCCTTGGGTAAATATTTACAAGTTGCTGGGTTACATGGCGTGTATTTATTTAGTTTTACAAGAAATTACCAAACTCTTTCCTAAGGTGGTTGTACATTTTACATCTCCACCAACAATTTTATGAGTTTTTAGTCTCCTGGAGTCTTTATCAATACATTAAATTGTTAGTCTGGAAATTCTGGGCTATGTAAGCAGATGATGTTGTATGATCAGTATCTATTAAATTAAGAACATATATACACATACACAAACAGGTGCGCCACAATACGATGAGATCACGCCTCGATAAGCTGGAGGTAAGTGTGCTTGGAACACTTACATTAGCCTACAGATGGGTGAAAGCATCCATCATGAAGCCTGTTTATCATCAAGTGTTGGCTATTTCACATAATTGATTGAATAGTGGACTGATGGTGAGGACAGAGTGGTTGTGGGCCTAAGCCGTGGCACCACATTAAGTCACGAGCGTGGACTCAAGGGCAGAGGCTTTGAGGCTGTGAGAAAGCCCTCCCCTCGTGCTGGTCCCCGCAGTGCCGTCTCACCTCACCCCCGTTAGGGGGCAGGCAGAAGGCCCTCGCCACATAGTGGCTCCTCAGTCTTAGACTTTCTCGTCTCCAGAATGGTGGGAAATACATTTTTCTTTATAAATCACCCAGTGTCTGGAGTTCTGTTACGGCAGCGCAAAGCAGCCTGAGAGGCCAGCTTATCACAAATGCTTCTGTTACAGGGATCATCTCCATTCTGGTTTCCAAAAACATCTCTCTGTTGCTTGTTGATTAGATCAGAAACAAATGCCATGTATCAGATTTCCCTTATGGCAGCCCTCTCTCTCTCTCTCTCTCTCTCTCTCTCTCTCTCTCTTTCTCTCTCTCTCTCCCTTTTTTGGTGGCACTCTGAGGATTGAACCCAGGGGCATTCTACCTCTGAACTACACCCCCAGTCTTATTATATATTTGTGTTTTGAAAGAGGTTCTCACTAAATTACCATGTGCTGGCCTTGAACCTGTGATCCTCCTGTCTCAGACACCCATGTACCCCACTCTTGATATCAATTTTCACATTAATTGACTTATGTTAGCATACACACACACACACACACACATACACACACACACACACACACACATATATATGTGTGTGTGTGTATATATATATATATGTGTGTGTGTGTGTATATGTGTGTGTGTGTGTGTGTGTGTGTGTGTGTGGTACTGGGGGTGCAACCCAGAGGCTTTCTACCTCCGGGCTATACTCCCAGACCCATTTTATATTTTATTTGGAAACAGGGTCTCACTGAGTTGCTGAGAGCCTCACTAAGTAGCTGAGGCTGGCTTCGAACCTGTGTGACCCTCCTGTCTCAGCCTCCCAAGCGCGGGGATTACAAGCGTGCGCCACCACGCCCGGCTCAGTTTAGCTTATATTTTTAAATAATTTTAATTGCTTAAAACAAAAAAGTGCTATATCTTACATATGTAGCATATTTTAAACAAAACAATTTACCCCCCATAGGGTTTTAAATTACTTCCAATCTTCATATATTATAAATAATGACTTATTAGATTCATTTTGAAGGTATATAAGTATATCTCTACATTATATTTCTAGAAATGCGATTGCTAGTTCACAGAATCATTTTTTTATTGAAAGTAAATGTTATACATTTAATCTGTATTTGGTGCCCTCCCCCCTCCACAGAATAAATTTTAAAAAATTGTAGATGTTAAGACTTGACACAGACCTACTGATTTATACTCCCACTTGCTATATATGAGCCTTCCCTTTCCGTTTACTTCTACCTGCAACACCAGTATTGTCATTAATCCTTTTGATCTTTGGACACCTGAGAGGAAAAACTAATAAAAATAATAGTCTTCATGTTTCAAGTTGCAGTAGGTGTTTCCTTGTTTTTTGCATATTTTAACTCTTTGTCATTTTTGTGGTCTACTCACACCCCTTTGTTCATCAGTCTTCTGGGCTGTGTCATTTCCTTATTGATTTGCAAGAACCATTTACATTTTAAACAAGAGTCACAGCTGGGTGTGATGGCACATGCCTGCAATCCCGGTACTTGGGAGGCTGAGACAGGAGGATTACAAGTGTGAGGACAGCCTCAGCAGTACAGGGAGGCTCTCAGCAACCTTGTGAGACCCTGTTTCAAAATTAAAAAAATTTAAAAAGGCTAGGAATGTAGCTCAGAGGTACAATGCCTCTGGGTTCAATGCACAATCCCCAAAACCAAAACCAAATAAAAACAAAACCTGAGAGTCATTTTTTAATAGAAACTGAAAACATCTCTTTCCAGGTTATTATTTATTTATATTTAGATGGTGCCCATTATACTTTCTGCCATGCAATTTTTTTTCTTGTTTTTATATAGTCAACTGTCAATTTTTTGTTGTTGTTTGTTTTGGGGATATCTGGGTTTTGGTCTTATTTTAGAAATGCCTTTGCTATTAAAACAAATTCCTTAAAGAATGCATCAGCAACAACTCTGTTTTCTTCTAATGTGCTTATAGTTTTTATAGTTCATGTTTAAATTTTTAATCTAGATAGAATTAATTTTTGAATGTATTATGAGGGAGAAATATATACTTATGGACCAGGCTATAGAACAAGAGTAGAACTAGATTGATTTTTCAATGAATATGCTTTATTATTATTATTTTTTTGCAGAACCTACTAAGATTTCATTGAAATAAGGAAATTATCGGAAGGTGGGAAGGAAGTTTCTACCCAACTTAAAATGAATATCACCCTGCAGGAATATGGAGCTAATATTGTCCCATCTTGCCGTTCTTCAAAAGAAGCTGAAATCCAGATTTCCATGTGAAATTCCCTGATGTCCAAATGTTGGCAACTAATTCCGAGTTATAAAAACACTACACAGTCCAAACAAAACACATCTGCAGGCCAGATGAGGCCCTCAGGGTGCCAGTTGGGGATCTGTGGTTCAGACATTTCTGCCTCCTGCCCTCAAAGATTCATTAAGTGCCTCTCCCGTGGCTTTCCTAGCATGGAATGGTCAGCCCTTATCACAGTGTATTTTAACTGACTGCTGCTGGCCTAGTTTCCCCCCTGAACTATAATAAGCCCGTTGAAGGTGGTGTTTATGGATTTTAAGGCTGGGGCCTAGCCAGCATTTTGCACTTAGGAGACATTGAACACAAACTTGTGTTGAATGAATAGAGAGCCGAATGAATGCTCTGTGCTCTAAGCAGAATTCCTGCTCTCCTGGTCAAGGAAGCTCAGGGTCACAGAGGATGCCTAATTTGGCCACAAGGTCCCTGCGGGCTCCTCCTCCCCTTCCTCAGTGCACTTCAAGGCCCTGTAGGATGGCATGGGACCCTGTTTGTAAAGAGGTGGCCTCTTCCACACTGTGAGCCTTGGCCACTAGAGGTCTCCCTCTGCTTGAAGGACATTTTAACTGCGGTCAACCTGAGGTTTGCTCAAAGAAACGAGAGGAAAAGGATGTCTCCATCGTCAGAGGCCACATCTTCAGATGTTTGTCCTCCTGAGGAAGCCAAGCACAGCTATGATGTAGACAAAGGGACGCAGGGATGGAGTGAGAGGAACTTTGTTCTAGAATGGCTTCTGTTCCGCGGAAAGGCACCCTACTCCCACAGTGACAGCTACATTCTGTTGCCTTTCTTTTCTTCTTTTCTTTCTTTCTTTTTTTTTTTTTTTTGTCCTGGGGATGGAAGCCAGGGGCATTCTACCTCCAAGCTCCACCCCCAGCCCTATTTTTTATTCTTAATTTTGAAACAGGTCTCACTGAGTTGCAAAGGGCTTCCCTAAGTAGCTGAGGGTCCTCAAACGGTGATCCTCCTGTCTCAGCCTCCCAAGTGCTGGGATTACAAGTGTGCTCCACCACGCCCGGCCAGTCTGTTTCTTTATAACCTTTAATCCAGCAGACTTTCCAAGCCTTTGGTTTGTTTTCTTTTTCTCTGCCACCGTAGACTGGGGAGAATTGCATCTTATTACCGAGGGTCTGGGGCTCTAGGATCTCCATGGTAAGAGGCAGGAGTCTCAGAAACCAAAGCAGGGTGAACTTCCCCATAAAGGCCCCCCACCCCAGTGTGAATTCCTGCACATCAGGTGGTCACGGGGACCATCCTGTAGCTTTGTCTCTGATGTGGCCACAGGAGGCACTTCTGAACTTGGAAAGGTCAGAATATAATTAATTCTCCTGTTAAAGATAGGCAGACAGAGGGAGAAATAGCTTTCTCTTCTCAGTATTATCTCTACCATTCAGATACAACACACTTCGGACTGAAGGAAGGCAGTGGATGGATGGAGACTTGCCTGACTCTGCTTAATTTTCCCAGGACCTGGAATTTCGTGACACTTGAAGCTTACTTGTTGAATAAATGGACAAACAGTATTGGGAATTTCGGTCACTCTCCAGTTTATTATGGAAGGTTCGGATAATAAAAGTGCGCTGTCTCATTAGTATCTGTATTTGACTTTGCCTCTTCTCTGGTTAGTTAGCATGACATTCTGGCCAGCATTCTTGCAACTATTATCTAAAAGATAGACCACGTAAACTTAAGGAAAGAAGATTTTGTTTTTTTAGGGTTTCAGGTTCAGTCCATGTGAGGCCGGGGACCTCAGATTTCAGGGCATGGCGGCAGGAAGTGGAGAAAGGGAGAGAACATGGATTGCGCTCACATCATGGAGGCCAAGAGCAAGAGAGCAGGAGGAGGAAGAACCAGATAAATCATCTTCAGGTTGCACTCTCAGGGACCACCTCCTACGGCCACATCCGACCAGCCTACAAAAAAAAAAGGTACCACCCAGGTAAATCCTTAGGGCTCACGATGCAGGAACCTTGCCAGTGGGGCATTGCACTCAAGCCCCCCTGGGTCCTCTCCTTAGTTCTTTTATGGGACATGGCTAGGTCCCATAACCCAACGAGGAAGTACTGAGGAATTCAGCACTGCATTTGTTAACAGATTCTTAGGAGGAACCTGAAAGGGATATGTTACTGATTGGTGAGTCATCGGTCTCAAAAGTACGTCCTATTTAAGGAAACAAACTAGATATTACACTTACGGTAACCTTCTTCCATCAGATATGCATTTAAAAACTATTAAAGGCATTCATTTGTTTAGATTCAAGTCTTTCCCCCAAACCAATGCACTCATGCACCTCATTGCTGGGTGACTCATTTTTTCTAATATCTGCTCTCATGTTTTGGGGGCTTGTAAGAAACTGTAGGGCTCTCTTTCATTCTGAGGTTCTGAGAGCCATGAGCAGACCTAGGTGATTGGTCAGGTCCCTTCCCCCTTTGTACCCTCCTCCTCAGTCCCCTCCCCTCCCCTCGCGGGACTCTGCAGTGGAGACAGGAGGTGGAACTCCAGAAGCCAGAGACTCTAGATGTTGCAGACTCCAGATGTCCCTGGGCAGACTACAGATCCCATGAGACTCCAGATGTAGCAAGAGGCCTGGGACTCTCGTGCCGTTAGTCCCGCCCCAAGACCCCGGCTACATAAACACCCTCACTTCCTCTCTGTGGTGTGACTCTGCTGACCGATCATCAGTCCCTTTCCCCATGGTCGGCAGACCGTGCCCAAAGGTGCCAGTTAATTAAAAGAGGCCTGGTCTCACCCAATAACTGGGTGGGGGGGTTGCCTCATTTGCAACCCAGACTCAATATCAGCGTCACACTAGGAAGTTGCTGGTTTTCAATGACAAAGTGAACAGGGTGCCGTGATTGACAAAGCATGCCTCTGCGCCACACCAATTGCTCACTTTATGTATCCTTTTATGGCTTTTCTACCCTCTCTAAGTCCTGCCCAATTTCATGGCCAATTTCCCGCCCCAATAATTAGTAGATTATCAGACTGATTCCTATTAAGTCACCCTTCCTACATGCGAAACATTTTAATGCAGACAATAAGAAAAGGTGCTGAACCACAAGAAGCCCCGTGCTCCTCCCGCTCGTGGAACCGGATTAGCTGGAGAGAGGGCACGTGTTTCTATATGCCCTTGGCCATTTCTACTGAATGGAAATTTGATCTCACCTTCAAATTGGTGAAACTCTGAGGAGAGCGGAATGAACTTGACTAACTTGGAGATCCGCTTTTTTTTTTCCTCCTAGACTGGTGTGTGTGTGTGGGGGGAACAGTGCTGGTGTCCTGCACGATGCAGAGGGGGTAGATTCAATTCTCTTGACAATTTTTCCACAGGGCCAGATCCAGACCTGAACATGAAAAGTTTTGATACAGATGAAGAGGCTCAGCTGGCGTGGGAACCACAAGGGCCCTGCTGAGTCTAGGCCTGGTGGGCAGTCAAGGTCTTGGCATGAAAGTATGGCTCAAAGGTTCTTTGGAACTATTGTTCATTGGCTATTCCTGTTTGAACTTACTGCTCCAAAGACCATTTTCTCTTTCCTAAGATGATGGATATGTCCTCTTCTCTGACAATAAGAACAATATGCCTGATTAGATTCCTTATTTTCTTCTGATTTCTGGGAAGTTCTATCCCTAGTGTTTTAAATTTCAAATTTATAAAACAGAAGCTGGGCGTGGTGGTGTACATCTGTAATCCCTGTACTTTGGAGGCTGAGACAGGAGGAATGCAGGTTTGGGCCAGCCTCAGCAATGTAGCAGATCTTGGACAATCTATTGAGAACTTGTTTCAAAACATAAACTAAAAAGGGCCGGGGTGTAGCTCAGAGGTCGACTACACCTTGGGTTCAATGCCCAGTACACAAAGAAAAAAGAAAAAGAAAGAAAAAAACACAATGATCACATAGTTTATTATTTGCATGATTTTTTTTTTTTTTTTTGGTGGTGGTACTGGGGTTCCTGGAAGCCCTTCTACCTCCGGGCTACACTCCCAGACCTATTTTATTTTTGGAAACAGGGTCTTGTAAGCCAGAACGGCTGGCTTCGAACCTGCGCGATTCTCCTGTCTCCGCCTCCCAAGCATGGGGATTACAAGCGTGCGCCACCATGCCCGGCTTGCATGATTTTTTTTTTACTTTTCTAGTTTCTCTCTTTATAGTTCATATAGTTTATATGGAACTTACTCAGTTTATGATTTTTTATTTTTATCCCAATGAAAATAAAACTATTTTTTGCATCTGCGTTGTAAGCCACCCAAAGTCATTTGTAGAATCTGAGTGTTTAAAGGGAACAAAAGAAAATTAATAAGTCAACTGAATTCAGAGACACTCTTTTTTTTTTTCTGGTCACATTTTAAAGAATTAACATACTCTCATTCCTCTTCTGGTCCTACAACAGAGTCTTATCCACTGTGCTTAGAACTGGTTAGTATTCAGTTACCTTGGCCAAAATAATTCATGAGCCAATGTGCCTAAATATAACACATAATGAAATTTAACCCTGTGTTATTTTCAAATGAGATGTCTCCTTAGAGAGGAAATCAATTCAATCATTATTAAAGAAGTTAATTAGGCTTAATTAGATTTAGCTCTAAGCTCTAAGGTTTTTCTTTTCCCCCTTTTTTTTTTTTTTTTTTTTTTTTTTCAGTAGTGAGGATGGAACCCAGGGGCATTTAATCTCCAAGCTATACCCCTGGCCCTGGCCCTATTTTTTATTCTTTATTATGAAACAGGGTCTGGTTAAGTTGCAGAGGGCCTCCCTAAGTAGCTGAGGCTGGCCACGAACCACGATCCTCCTGTCTCAGCCTCCCAAGTCCTGGGATTAAAAGCCTGTGCCACTACACCTGGTGGTGGGGCACGCTTTTAATGGGAGGCCGAGGCAGGAGGACCACAGATTCAAAGGCAGCCTCGTTAACTTAGTGAGGTTCTCAGCAACCTAGTGAGACCCTGTTTCCAAATAAATAATACCGGAAACACGATCCTCCTGTTTCAGCCTCCCAAGAACTGGGATTGCTAGTATGCGCCACCATGCCTGGCCTGTTTTTGTTTTAGTTTTTATGATACTGGGAATCAAACTCAGGGGTGTTCTACCTCTGAGCTACAACCCAAGCTCTGTTTCTGATTTTGAAACAGTCTCATAAAGTTGCCAATGGTGCCCTTTGCTGAGGCTGGCCGGGGACCTTGAACCTACTATTCTCCTATCTCAGCCTCCCAAGCACTGGGATTGCAGGCGGGCACCTCCACACCTGGCCCGAGCTCTAGGTCCTAGGAAGACAAAACCCCCACACCTTCAGTGTCTACCCTGGTGTGTGCACTATCAGCCAGCCCCATACTACTCCGCTCAGAGGTAAAGTAGCCAGTTGATTCTTCAGTCTTGAGTGGAAAGGCTGAAAAAGAACAAGTGCATCCCCACTCCCACCGCTGCCATCGGACCTACCCCGAGCCCGGGGGTCACTCAGGCACGGAGGGAGGCGGCATTCCTCCAGCTTTATGGGGTGTGACCCACGGTGTGCGGGGGCTTCCCCCGGAGGCAGTAAACTCATCCAGGACAAGGATGTTCCGCGTTCTCCTGGAGCATTCTTCTTTCATTGGTCTTGTGATCTCCGAAGCTCCTTCACTGGTGGCTGCTGGGAGGATCCTTAAAGCTTTTCTCTGGGCTTCTTCCTCTTCCAGCCCTGCTGTTGACTCTGAAGGGGAAGGAGGGTTAACGGAAAAGTACCTTTTTTTCTTCACAGAGCGGGTGTGTCCCGGGTCACTGCCTTCCTTGCAAAGGCAGCAGCCTGCACCAGGAGTTGCTAATGACTCAGTCAGGCCAGCGAGCTAAGGTGTTTATACAGTCTTCCCAGACAGTGCCAGAGGGACTGAGCCACCAGCACCCAGAGGAAGAGCTCCCGGGCTTTGGTGCAGAGAGAGGAGTCACCAGGTAAGCCCAGCAGCTGTCTACCTTCCTTAGAACAAGAATGGTTATGACCCGTGTGGCCTTTCAGTCTAAGAGGTTTTTTTTTTTTTTTTTCTTCTCATGGGGGAAAATTTCAATTTCCATATCTTATTTCCTGAAGAAGGGTAAATAAAGATATAGAGTTGAAAAGCAACGGCCAGAAACATCGGGGTTTAGTCTCTGGCTAACTGTGTAACTGTCGTCATTTGCTGGGTGTTAAATCCCACTAGGCTTAGGAGCAGCGCTGTAGGACAGCCCGGACTCCTGATGGGCTTGGCAGGAAACTGATCGCAATATAGAAGGCTTCACCAAGGACAGCTTTAAAAATATCAATTGCGCGGCTACTACTAATGAGTAATGTGTTGGCCAGAGCTATCTCCTAAGGTAAAATTGCACTTGGAAAATTAAGATTATATTCACTTTAGGATTCATTGACTTAAGCTTCTCCTGAGTAAAAGTCCTGGAGCTAATTCTCAATTTAAGTCCCTTCTGGAGACCCAGGCCTGGTTGGCGCACGCTTGTAATCCCGGTACCTGGGAGGCGGAGGCAGGTTCGAAGCCAGCATGCCCGGCTCAAGGCGGTCTTCATAAGGAGTGAAGTTGGGATAACTGGCTATTCATTTTAAGAAAATGAAAATAAACCTTCTTTTGACACTAAAACTAAAATAAACCAAAATAACTCCAGAAGGACTAAAGATGTAAGTGTACTCAAATTATAGTAATATAAAATCAAAGCAGTATTATAAAAAATATGAGAGGGGTTTTTTTTTCACAAGCATGATCCAAAGTTCTAAATCTATAATGGAAAAGATTGACAAGTATCATCCCTTAAATCTCTTAGGTTTTTGTGCAGAACAAAACAAAATAAAAGGCAAAAAAATGAAACACATACCACAAACAAAGTGGTTATTAAGAAGACCCTGTTTCAAAATAATGACTAAAAATTAGGGCATGGGGTGTAGCACGGAGATCAAATGCCCCTGGGTTCCATCCCCGGTACCGCAAAAAACAAAACAAAACAAAACAAAAAAAATGATGGTCATTCCAATTCCAAAATCTTGGAGCTCTGATTTAAGTAGTGAAGCCAGAAAAGATATAGATGGTAATAAACATTCGAAAGTGCTTAATCTTACTAACATGAACATTAAAACAGTAAGATAATGTTAACATTAAAAAGATAATGATATGCCGGGCGTGGTGGCGCACGCTTGTCATCCCAGCATTCGGGAGGCCGAGACAGGAGGATGGTGGTTGGCGGCCAGCCTCAGCTACTTAGTGAGGCCCTCTGCAACTCAGTGAGACCCGGTTTCAAAATAAGGAATAAAAAAAATAGGGCAGGGAGTGTAGCTCGGAGGTGTACCTGGGTTCCATCCTCAGACCCGCAAGGAAAAAAAAAGATAATGATAACATTTAAAAGAACATTGGGGAAAGTGTGATGAAATATTTTTATACCTTCTCAGGGGTATTTAAATGCATACAGGTGAGGAGGGTAATTTGGCGGTGTCTATCGAAGTCCAAGATATATAAAGCTTTGTTTATTTATTTATTTTTTGCAGTACTGGAGATTAAACCCAGGAGGATTCTACCTCTGAGCTACACCCCCAGCCCTATTTCTTATTCTTTATTTTGAAACAGAGTCTCACTCAGTTACGGAGGGCATCATTAAGTAGCTGAGGCTGGCCGCACACCCGTGATCCTCCTGTCTCAGCCTCCCAAGGACTGGGGTTACAGGCGTGCGCCACCACGCCCGGCTTATATAAACCTTTTAAAAGAGCACTTTCACTCTAACATAGAAACATCCTGGTCTGCCTGGAATTGGGACGGGTAAGAAGCTTAACAGAAGGAAAGGCTGAGAGAAGGCCAAGGGTTCAAAGGACGATGGCGGGTTGACTCTTCCTTCGGTCTTCGGAGCGTGGGTGGACAGATGGAACGAGAAATAGCCGGTTCTCGTTCTGGAAGGATCATTTGGGGGCTATGACTGAAAAGCCTGCTTTGTCTTTTTAGGAAACTGTGACAGAAATACTACTAAAATATAGAAAACCTTAGAGAGTTAGTGGTTTGAGGGTATATTTACAACAATTAAGATTTGTCAGTACAGCATTGAAGAAGCCATTTTTTATACTTTTATTGAGGCAATAGAGTCTGCCACCACGATGCAGTTTATACTGATGGTGACCTGCACGCAACTGGCCCTTGGCTAGCTCCCCCGGCTCCCTCCCCCTCCCTCCTTCTCCATACCAGATATTGAGATGGAAATTGGTTTTCTCAGCTAGGTCCAGAATGTCGATGCAAGTGAGTCCTTCACCAGTCCTTCCTCTCCCCCGCCTCCCCTAGTCCCCCTCTCCGGCTCCACTGAGGCTTCCCCTCCATCATCTGGAGTCCCTCTGGTGTCCTGATGACTCCTGGCTTCCAGGGACGAGAGAGAACATACAACCCTTCACTTTCTGTGACTGGCTAATGTCACACAACATAACGTTCTCCAGGTTCATGGATTTTCCTGCAAATGGAATATTATGTTCTTCTTATTGAAGAAGGCTTTTATTTTATTTTATTTTATTTTATTTTCCAGAACTAGGGGTTGAAACCCAGGGGCATTCTACCTCCAAGCTACACCCCTAACCCTATTTTTTATTCTTTTTTTTTTTTTTTTTTTGGTGGTACTGGGGTTCCTGGAAGCCCTTCTACCTCCGGGATATACTCCCAGACCTATTTTTATATTTTTAATTGGAAACAGGGTCTCTTAAGCCAGCGCGGCTGGCTTCAACCCTGCGCGATCCTCCTGTCTCCGCCTCCCAAGTGCGGGGCTTACAACCATGCGCCACCATGCCCAGCTTAACTCTTTATTTTGAAACAGGGTCTCGCTAAGTTACAGAGGGTTTCACTAAGTATCTGAGGTTGGCCTCAAACCAGGATCCTCCTTTCTCAGCCTCCCAAGTACTGGGATGACAAGTGTGTGCCACCATGCCCTGCTGAAGGAGCCATTTTTACCCCTGTTTAAAATAGATCACAGAGCAGAGATGGTCACATGTTTACTTTGAGCATTTACAGGTGAGGAGCATGTTCTCTGGCTTCTTTCTGAGTCTTTGTCTTTAGACACCCAGGTCTTCTCTGACATTTTATTAGAAAGATTAGTTTGACACGTTTATTCTTCCTTTTATTTTCTGAATGAAGAGCCTTTACTTATTATGAACTCAGATGGGGATCAAATGGACAGGTATGACTTTATTACAGTCATGCCCCAAGCAACGAAAACCGACTGGCTTATAGTCTTAAAGGAATACTAAGTTCCTTTTAGAAAAAAAGAGCTGGGGAAATAATCAGTATGTTGCTTTTATTTGGAATTCAGGTTGACCTTTTTTATTTTCAGTAAATATAAAATGGAAATAATTTCTACTTACAAGATTGCCTAACTAGCCAAATCAGTACATTTGAAAGCATTTTATAAATTAGAAAGTATTCCTTGCCAAGCATGGTGGTGCATACCTTAAAACCAGTACTTGGGAGGCTGAGACAGGAGGATGGCAGGTTTGACACCAGCCACAACAACTTAGTGAGATGCTATTTAAAAAATTAAAACTATGATGTCTGCCAAGTTTGGGCACCAAAACTTGGAGAATGTGACAACAAAGAGTAAAAATATAATAGCCAGGAGTAGTGGCACACTTTTGTCATTCCAGTACTTGGGAGGCTGAGACAGGAGGATCCGAGTTCGCGGACAGCCTCATCTACTTAGTGAGGCCCTATGCTACTTAGTGAGATCTTGTTTCAAAATAAAGTATAAAAAATAGGACAGGGGGTGTAGCTTGGAAGTAGAATGCCCCTGGGTTTTACTCTCAGTACCACATATACACAGAAAAAGAATAAAAATAGTGACTCAAATTAGTATTAAAATTTTTAATAAAGGGGTTTGAGGTGTAGTTCAAAGGTAGAATGCTTCTGGATTCAATCCCCTAGTGTTAAAAAAAAAAAAGCCAGGCATGGTGGCGCACGCTCGTAATCCCAGAATTTGTGTGGATCGCTGTTCATGGACAGCCTCAGCTACTTAGTGGGGCCCTTTGCAACTCAGTGAGACCCTGTTTCAAAATCAAGAATAAAAAGTAGCTCAGAGGTATAATGCCCCTGGGTTCCATTCCCAGTACCCCAATAAACAAACAAACAAACAAACAAACAAACAAAGAGGAAGGTCTGATCCTCTGGGCTTCACCTTGTCTAATTAAGCTTAGCAGGGGCAGGGGGGAGAAGTCAGTCTGAGCTGGGGATTCCAGGAAGCCTGGGTCCCTGGCTTGGCTGGGAGAAACAGCTTGGCGCCTTCTCTGGAATGCCATTAGTCATTTGATAAGGGCTTGGTAGTAATCTAGCTCTATCGAACCCGGTATGCTTGTAGAAAATCTTCAGTTACAAGTGGCTGGCACGGGGCCAACCTGGGCCTCGCAGACAGTCTTTTATGCCAGAATTGAGCTGGACTTTTCTGTGGATGATAAACTCTGGCAGGCCACCAGGAGACGCGGGAGACGAGTTAAGGAGACCGAGTCATCCTGAATGGCGCCCTTCTCAGGCACTCAGCGCATATCAAAGACGGTGAAAAGCAGAATCCTCAGTAGGAGAAGCAGGTGGCCGCGCGAGGCGGAGGGCGCTGCCCCACAGCGATGCTCTCCAGTGGACCGTCTAAGAGCGGCCGAGGACACACAGTGAAACAACTGTCCCCACGGTGAGCTTGAGAAGGATCAGGCGAGAGGTGGGGCACAAATTGGACTCTGAAGAGACTTTTTTTTTTTTTCAGGGAAACATAGAGTTTAAATAGGGATCCTGGAACCAAGAGATTCAGCAATTCACAACCTGCCAGCTGTTTGTGAAAGTGGATCTGGCCAATGGCCTTTGGAGTTTCCCTTAATGTGTAGCCTGAGCCAAGCATGTGGTGCCCGCCGTGATCCCAGTGCTTGGGAGGCTGACACAGGAGGATCTCGGGTTCAGGGCCAATATGTAGTAGCTGAGTGGGACCCTGTTTGGAAACAAGAACAAAAAAATTTTTAAAGACTAGAGGATGTAGCTCAGTGGTAGAACACTCCTGGGTTCAGTTTCTAAGTACCACAATGAAAAGCAAATAAGGGAGCAAACAAATAAAACAGTAACGGAAACCACGATGGCCCTGCAGGACTATATTGTTAACAGCCAGGGGGTGGCACATGGCCTTGGAAACTGAAGGATCTCAACGTACAGTGCTTGAACAAACGGAAGCCTGGCATCATCTCCTGCTGGAGAAATGACGGAGCTGAGTAATAGCTCTAGTTCTAGAATTCTCAACCCAGGGCTTAAGAAATCAGTAAATAATTAATTAGTAATTAATTCTTAATTACCAATAATTAATAACTAGCAGGTTTTCATTTCCATTTCAAAAACAAACAAAAAATATTCAAAAGCTGGGTACAGTGGCACACACCTGTGATCCCAGCACTTGGAGGCTGAGACAAGAGGGTCACAGGTTCGAGGATAGTCTCAGCAACTTAGCAAAACCCTCAGCAACCTGGTGAGACCATGTTTCAAAACAAAACATAAATAAATAAATAAATAAATAAATAAATAAATAAATAAATAAATAAATAAATGGGCTAGGGATGTATCTTGGAGGTAGAATGCCCCTGTGTTCAATTCCCAACACTAAAAAAAGTTCAAGAATTTAGTTACCAGTGTAAAGAGAAAAAAGTAAAGGCCAGTAAAAAAATCTGCCGTTTTTTTAAGCTTAGATTTGGTGACTGGCAGACACTGATGACAGAACAATTAAGTAAATAATCCACAAATAGAAGGTGGAAATAGACGTGCAGTAAGAGTCGGAACGTGAGTAGATCCGAGCTCACCCCGTTTAAGCTCTTACTTTATAGAGAAGGAGGTCGACTCTGGATGGTTTTGTTAAGTTTTCAAGGTAAAGAGAAAACCTAAGGTTAGGATCTGATTCACCTGGCTCTCTTTCTACTACATTTATACACACATAAACCTGTGGAAAACTAAAGTTTAAATTTTTTCCCGGGCACATACATCTCCTGAGATTTCAAATAATTTTAGATTATTGTCCTTCCAGGGGAAGCTTGTCTGGCTCGAAAAATTTACCAAAGCTCTACATATTTTCTGAGCTATGAAACTGGTTACATTGCTTCTCTTCCCATTTTCTCCACTGCCTTCGCTGTTGCCTCCTCCTACTTAAAGAAACACAAGAAAACCTCACTCAGAGGCAAGGGGCCCAAGGATTTCTATACAAACGCGGCTCCCAATGAGCATGTCACCAAAAGCTTACAAAATGAGGGGCGAAATAAAACCAGGGTTTGATGCATCCTCTGCCTAATTCTGTTTCAGTCTTGATTTTTTTTTTTTTTTTTTTTTTTTTTTTTTTTTTTTAGTTTCCAATGGAAGACCTGTTCTTTCCGTTAGCGTGTATGTGCGTGCATGGTGTATGTGTGCATATGTGAGCCCGAGACCAACAAGAGAGATTAAATCTTCTGGGAAGTCTTCTATTTATAGTGGGAGAAACAATACCATCAATACTGAAGCCAGAAACGTGGCCCACAGTTGAACTGTATCTAAGATTAGACCGTTGCTAAAAATTCCAGCGAGCGTAGACGTGAGCAGTCCCAGGAAGCAGAGCTGTGGATAAGGAGAGAGATAGTGACATGAACAAATGATATTATGGAAGAAAAGCGGACAATGGGCTGCCATCTCTAGAAGCATAATAGCAAATACTCAGGCTTGTTCATTGTAAGCTGAAGAACAGGGTTTATCAGAAACGATCCCCCTGGAGTTAAGTGGAGGAAGTGAGGGGCGGTGCCCCCTCAGCCAGCCTCCCCAGGGGACCCAGCATTAGCACAGCTGTGTGTCAGGCACCGCCGGTCCCTGGCTGTCGCTGGCCAAATGTGATGTAAACGGGCCACGGCATCTGTGGACGGACACAAGGATTCTGAGACTTTTTTAACCATCAGGACCTTACTGGCTAGGAAAGGAAGTGACAAAAATACCCTGGAGCTTATCTCTAAGCAAGACCAAGTGAAGTGGGATTTAGGATCACTCTGTGTGTGCACATAAAGCATTTCCTACATCCTTACCGCAGGACGCCTTCCTCTGAGTCAGATCATTCAATCACCGTGCAGATGTCCTTTTATTACCTCGAGCCTGGGATTCCCTTCATTACACAGCAGTGACTATCAAATGAAGGACACCTTTGTGTGCGTGTGGTACTGGGGATGGAACCCAGGGGCCTTCTACCTCTAGGCTACACCCCTTACCCCAGACCTATTTTATATTTTATTTGAAAACGGGGTCTCACTAAGTTGCTGAGAGCCTCACTAAGTAGCTGAGGCTGGCCACAAACCTGTGGTCCTCCTGTCTCAGCCTCCCAAGTACTGGGATTACAAGCACGTACCACTATGACCGGCTAGAGCACCATTTTGATCAGTGCATTTGCTTCAGAATTGATGTCAAATTCTGACCCAATGCAATAATTAACTATAAAAATTTGTGGTGACATAGAAATATTAATAGTGTTAAGTTTCATAGCTGTCATGTTTAGGGTTTTAAGTGTCCCCCAAAGGCTCATGTGTTCAAGGCTTGATCCCCAGTGCAGTAATGTCCAAAGCTAGAGATTTGGAGAAATGATTAGGTCCTAGGTCATGGGTCCTCTGGCCTCATCGATGGATTTATCCCTGGATGGATTAATAATCTGCTGGCATTATTGGTCAGTGGTGGGAACATAGGAGGTGGGACCTGGTTAGAAGAAGTAGGTCCCTGGGGCCGTGCTGTGGAAGGCTAATATTTACTCTGGTTCCAACTATCATGAGCTGAGCAGCCCTTCTGCCATGCCATCATGCTTGGCCTCAGGCCCAAAGCCATGGAGCCGGCCAACCCTGGACTGAACACTCAAACTGCGAGCCAAAATAGACCTTTCTTTCTAAGTTGCTTTTCTCAGGTGTTTTGACCTAGCAATGAAAAGCTAAACCATGCTGCTCTGGGTATTTTATATGTAGTAATTCAATTGATTCTCCCAAGAGCCTCTGAACTACATACTATTTTTCTCGTCTTAAAGATTAGAAAACTATAATATACAAAGCCTGATAAAATGTCAAAGAGCATCCAGTTGATAAATGTCGGAGTTGGAACCTGAGTTCTTAGCGGTCCAGGTACAGAACCAGCATCAACCCATGTGCTTGAGGTACCTTTTCTCATCCATCAATGACTGGTTGTCAAACACAGGATACAGAGTTAACACTAGAATTTCAGGTCAATAGGAAATAACTTGTTATAACTGATAATGTGTCAATTATTACATGGGGCACACTTATATAAAATAATCATTATTTATTATAAGCTTCACATTTGCTTTAGTGTCTTATGCTTTTATTTGCCAACTTTTCCAACCCTATCCCAAAGAGAACTGTATGCACCAAAAAACCAAAGAAAAAATTCTGATTAGTTCAAGCTTTGGTACCAAATCTCAAAGTAGAATTCCTATCACAGGACTAAACTCGGTGCATGAATCTTTTTTTCCTATTCTAACAACAGATGGAAAGAACAGCTCTCACATCCACCTCGACAGGAACATTGCTAGAATAGTTTAATACTGTACTTGGCTAGCTGGGTATTGTGGCACAAGTCTGTAATCCCAGTATATAGGAGGCTGAGACAGGAGGATCGCAGGTTTAAGGCCAGCTTCAGCAACTTAGCAGGACCCTCAACAACTTAGCACGATCCTGTTTCAAAATAAAAATTACAATAGGTCTGGGAGTATAGCTCAGAGGTAGAAGGTCCCTGGGTTCAATCCTCAGTACCAATACTAATACTAATACTAAACTTGGATAGTCCTAACCAGTTCATTATTTTTGAAATTTAGAATGAGCTAAAGAGATCTGTATTTTCCTGTGTGTGTGTGTGTGTGTGTGTCCCTAGCGAGGGCTCCACTGTATTCTCTGCATGTTAATAAAGGACACTTATCCCAGTGGTGGCTTATGGGGTTTGGGGAATCATGTTTTTAATCTTTCCCTGTGGAGGAACAAAAGAAGTGTTGAAAGGCCTTTGGGAAATGTGCGTTTCAGTTCTGTCACTGCTGTCTAAGAAAACTTTTAGCAATGATGTAATGTTCCAAAAGGCACTCGCTGCATGAGGCTCTTGAGGACTAGAAAGGTGGCTGATGCGACATTAAATTAAATTAATTTTAATTAAAATTAAAATTTGGAGAGCCACATGTGGCTAGTGGCTACTAAACTGGACAGAACAATTCTAATTTACGATTTTTCTTTAACCCCAAATAACCTGGGGTACAGGATTAATTCTGCAACCATGTCTATGTGTTGAGCTTTGTCCAAATCATTTGAGCTAGCTATAAACTTGAGAACAATTCATTGCTGCTTGCATCAACTAAAAAGAAGGAAATCCGATGGATTAGCTTATCATTATTTGTGTGCTTAAACATCCAAAACTATATCCTTATTGGGAGGCTGAGACAGGAGGATCGAGGTTCGTGGACAGCCTCAGCTACTTAGTGAGGCCCTTTGCAACTCAGTGAGACCCTGTTTCACAATAAAGAATAAAAATAGGGCTGGGGGTGTAGCTCAGAGGTAGAATGCTCTTGGGATCTATCCCCAATACTGCAAGAGTAAGTAAATAAATAAATAAATACATATCTAAGGGTTCTCGGTTATTTTAACGCTTGTTAAAAGAAAAGACGAGGCCGGGCGTGGTGGTGCACGCTTGTAATCCCCATGCCAGCCACGCTGGCTTAAGAGACCCTGTTTCCAAAAAAAAAAAAAAAAATGGGAGTGTAGCCTGGAGGTAGAGGGGCTTCCAGGAACCCAGTGCCACCAAAAAAAAAAAAAAAAAAAAAAAAAAAAAAAAAAAAAAAAAAAAAAGAAAGAAAGAAAAAAGAAAAGACGAAGCCAGGCGTAGTGGTGCACACTTAAAATCCCTGCGCTTGGGAGGTGGAGACAGGAGAATCACGCAGGTTCGAAGCCAGCCTTGCTGGCTTAAGAGACCCTGTTTTCAAATAAAAAATATAAAAATAGGTCTGGGAGTGTAGCCCGGAGGTAGAAGGGTTTCTAGGAACCCCAGTACCACAAAAAATCAAAAAAGAAAGAAAGAAAAGACAAAGTGTGCTGGTGCACACTTTTAATCCCAACATTTGGAAGGCTGAGACAGGAGGATCGCAGTTCGTGGCCAGCTTCAGCTACTTGGGCCTTCTGCAACTCAGTGAGACCCTGTTTCAAAATAGAGAATAAAAAACAGAGCTGGGGGGGGGTAGCTCTGAGGTAGAATGCCCCTGGGTTTCATCCCCAGTACCGCTAAAAAAAAAAAAAGAAAAGAAAAATAGAGTTTCTGGTTAGTCAGATTCAGTCACCCAGAAGAGAGGTCTACGGCAAATTCCTAGTAAGCGCATAAAGGCAGAGAAGCCCACTAGTTCTAGACGGGAGCAGAAGTAACTGGGACTCTGAAACGGGGTCACAATCAAACGTGCAGGGGCGGCGGTCAGCGAGCCAGGCCCTGCCCCGTGGCATCTCTGCAGGTTCGGCTGACGATGCTCGTCTCTGCATCCCAGCGCTCCCTGGCGCCGCGTCTACAGCGTCTACACCGCAGACTATGCGCCTGACTGTTTGCGCTCAGCCCAGGGAGGAAGAAGAGACTCCTGAGCATGGGAGCCGGGGCGCTGTGGCTGATCCCTCTCCTCGCCGTCACCGCGGGCCGCGGGGGCTGCCTGGGGGTGAGTTGGCCAATGTGCTATTTATTTTCTCAGTCCTCTCTCTGGCCCATTTTGACTCACTGGACATCTGAAACTAAGAACTCCTGAGTTCTTTCTTCAGATTGACAGCCTTCACCTTGGATAGGTCCGTTCATCTCAAGGAGCTCAGAGGGTTAAACTGAAGAATGAGCATCTTTGATTAAAACATCTTGAAGATTTTGTCTAGTGCAAAACACTTTCTAAGATGGCCTCTTGGGTACGGAGAAAACATGAGTTGACATTAGCAACTCTTAGACTCCCTTACCCATCTCTACTCATTTTTAAAATTTTTGATGCTGGAATTTATTATTTATTATTATTATTTATTATTATTATTATTATTATTAGTAGTAGTAGTAGTAGTAGTAGTAGTACTGGAGATGGAACCCAGGGGCATTCTACCTCTGAGCTACACTTCCATCCTTACTTTTTTTTCTTTATTTTGAAACAAAGTCTCACTGAGTTTCAGGGAGCCTCACTAAGTAGCTGAGGCTGTCCCCAAACCGTGATCCTCCAGTCTTGGCCTTCCAAATACTAATATTACAAGTGTGTACCACCACGCCTGGCTGATGCTGGGATTTAAACCCCATGGTATTCTACTTCTGAGCTATACCCCCCAGTCCTGTTTTTGTTTTTGTTTTGTTTTTGTACTTTCAGAAACAGGGTCTTGCTAAGTTGCCGAGAACCTCACTAAGTTTCTGAGACTGGCCTTGAACCTGCAATTCTCCTGTCTCAGCCTCTTAAGTACTGGGGTTACAAGTATGCACCATCACGCCTGGCTTTCTACTCAGTTTCTTGATGCTTATACCCCAGATCATGGTTTGATGATTGCATGCTGATCATTCCCAAATGGACATCTCTACTGCATATCTCTCTTCCACACTCTTTGCTCACATACCCTCTTCCTTCTTGTTATCTTTAGCTGCGCACACCAATCATCCTCAGCTTCAAATGTGCAAAATCATACTTCTGACTTTTTCTTTTTGGCACCAAACCATCCCTCCTTTCTTATCTCAGCAAGCGGTACCAACACGTCTCCTACTGCTTACTTGGAAGACTGGGTGCTATGCTTGACTCTTCTTGCGTTCCACATCCTAATCACTTGCTCTTTTGGCTTATCTTGGAAATCTATCCAGAATTCAAGCACATCTGTCTCACTACATCCAGGCGGTGGCCTTGCCCACGCCCTCCTTTCCAGACCACCTCTCTGCTGTCTTTGGTTTGGATTTTAGATTCATAATTTTGATTCATCTAAGAAACTTAGTCCTGATGACTCATAGCTCTCCAGAGTCTTGGTACAACCATCTTTTTATCTTTTTTTTTTTTTTTTTTTAACAGAGCAATGATGGCACCCAAACAAAAAGAGAACTTGGCATGGATCAGAGAGGTGAGAGTCCATTGTCCAGTCTGGAAAAGTGGCCAAGAGGATGGGGCTGAAACCCCAGCATTGCCCCTGCCTGGTTGCGAGAGATCAGGGGCTTCATAAAACACCCCAATTCAGGAAAAAAATGGAGTACTTCTGCAGAAAGCCCTGACTACACTTTTTTCTGATGGAAAAAATTACAGCAAGTATTTTTGGGGCTGTCTTGAATAATGAGAACAACAGCAATTCCTATGAGCAAAACAGCTATGAGGATTAAATAACACAAAAACGTATGTCCCTTGTGCCACTTCTGGCAATAGCCGCTCCATATCCCCCCTTCCTTCTGGGCCTCCATCCTAACAATGTAAGAAACGGGCACGGCCCTTGGCCTGGGGATGAGTGACATTCTGAAATCAAATTTGCAGGAATGACATTTCAGGCACTGAGTGTATCTCCTCACAGAAGCAGCCATCCACACGGACGGTCAGCAGGTCTCTGGGTCAGTCCACAAGAGCTCTCTTGCTACGCATGGCGTGTGCCACACAACGGTGTGTCCCGTAGCACAGGACACACCACCACACCAGACCACGTTTCTTCAGGAATGTGCTAAATACATTTTTCCTAATAGGAAAAAAAACACAGCATGTGTTTTGGGGGCCATCATATGTGCTATATATATACTAAAATCACACTGTCTTCTAAGTCAGACACAATGGTCATTGTGTGTGTGTGTGTGTGTGTGTGTGTGTGTGTGTGTGTGTGTGTGTGGTCTCCTCCCCACTCTCTCCCAACACACAGAAAGAGGCTTTTGATGATCTTTTTCTCTCTAGACACAGGCCAGGAATATGAGCTGCTCCTTCAGGTGACCTATAGCAATTCCAAGGAGAAAACAGAGCTAAAGAACGTGCTGAAGCTCCTGAAGGCGCCATCATCATGCTTACAAGGGTCAATAGAGATTACCCTGGTGAAGACTACCACGTGTAAGTCAGTTCTGGGGGCTGGGAGTGTAAAACGGGGAAGGTGAGCTTGTTAGTCAGGGTAGGTTAGGTTTTGCTGCGGAAAAATCACTCCCACAATCTTTGTGCGTAAAAGAATAAGTTGGCAGGGGAGGGGCATCACTTGGATACCCCAAACTGATGAATCAGACTTTATCCCAAATGTACCCATACTGAGTAACAAATAAATAAAACATCGGGGAATTTCATATAGGCACCAACATCTTTTTTTATATACTCAGATGTGATATACGCTAATCTGCTTACAATATATTGGCCAGAATTGGTTCCACCCCCATATCCAGCATCAAGAGGCCAAGATGTGCAGTCCTGCCCTGCATCTGGGAGATAGCAAGAAATATTTGGCAGACAACACTAATGACCATGAAAGTGGGCTTTGGAGAAGTTAAATGACGTGTCTAAAGCAGTGATTCTCAAAGCATGGTGTTCAGACCAGCAGCAGCAGCAGCAGCAGCATCTGAGAACTTGATAGAAAGGAAATTCTCAGCCCCATTTCAGACTTCTTGAATCAGAAAGCTGGAGCAAGACCTTCCAGGGAATTTTTTACAAGATAACACTTAAGAACCACGTGCACACGACATACCGTTACATACCATGCATATTTTCACAGAGGTGTCTGTTGATATTGCCTCTCCACACCCCTCTCACTTTTGTGGTGCTAGGGATTAAACCCAGGGCATTCTACCTCCAAGATACACCCCTCACCTTATTTTATTTTTAATTTGGAAAAAGAGTCTTGCTCAGCTACTTAAAACCTTGCTAAGTTGCTGAGGCTGGCTTTGAGTCTGTGACCCTCTTCTCTCAGCCTCTCAAGTCCTGGGATTACAAGCATGTGGCACTATATCTGGCTCTTTGTTGGTTTGTTAAAAAGGAATGACTTAGTTGGACATGGTGATGTGCGCTTCTAATTCCAGTACTTAGGAAGGCTGAGACAGGAGGTTCACAGGTTCATAGCCAGCCTCAGCAACTTGTGAGACCCTCTGCAACTTAGACACCATTTCAAAGCAAAGAATAAAAGAATGGGCTAGAGTGGAGCTCAGAGGTAGAATGACCCTGGCTTCAATCCCCAGGAAAACACACACACACACACACACACACACACACACACACACACACACACACAATGACTTTTGGTGAGAATTCCATGTCTAATACAAAAAAGTAAATATGGAGAATTAGCTAATAGGATTTTTATCATGGCTCCCTCAAAACTTCTGGCAGGAACCCCAAGTTTCTTGCCTCTCCATCCTGCTTCTAGCACCAACTTTGGAGTGGTAACCATTGCATTAAAGGGGGCTGCAATAACATTCAAAGGTCCTCTAGAATCTTTCAATGAATTCCCATGTTCCACATATTCTTTTCCGAGTCTCTCTATCACGGTGATGAATACCTACGCAGCCTAAGTCCTTCCTTTGGAGCCCAAGCCCAGCCATGTTAGGGTCATGTTTGCTAGGGTTCTATTTCCAAGCTCTGAATCTATTGAGTTGGTCATTTTCCTCGCTTAAACATATTGCCAACCTGACTTGATCCTTCTAGCTTTTGGAGAAAAATACTGGGTTCATATTCTAAGTCAGAACCAAGGATCAGAACTCAGCAGTAACCAGTGTAGACATCAGCCTCCCAGAGACTAGTTGTGTGTTTTGTTTGTACAGACTGCACCAGCCTGAATGGGGTTCTGCGGTGTGCCTGTGAAGACAGCTACACCTGGTTTCCTCCCTCGTGCCTCGATCCCCAGATCTGTGACTTGCACACGACCGGAGCCCTCCCGAGTTGTGAATGCCGTCTCAGTAACCTCAGCCAGAGTGTCAATTTCTGTGAGAGAGCAAGTAAGCACCTAAGAAGTCACTGCACCTCTAAGCTGGGGCTTCTCCCATCGCACCATGTAACAGAGACTCCGGTAGACCTTGGCCTTGCTGAGGAGCATTAACGCTTAGAGGGAGACTGAAGGACGGTGGCAATAGAACACCTCGCCTAGACCCATCGAGAGCATCCTAAATGCAGGCTGACATTCGGGTGCCATGTGGATAACTGGGCACATCCAGCTCAGCTTTGCAATTCCATCGGGATATAGGGAGACTCACTAAAATCCCAATTAGGGCAACAACTTAAGTAACCGTACTTATATATTGGTGATGGTACTGGAGGTTGAACCCGGGGCATTCTACCTCGGAGCTACACCCTCAGCCCCAGTTTATTTTTTTATTTTGAAACAGGGTCTCAGTAAGTTGCTGAGAGCCTTTCTGGGGACCAAGGAAGGTCTTGCAAGAAGAGGCTATATTTGATTAGGCCCTGAAGAAAGGCTAAATAGGACTTGTCCGCACAGAGGCCCATCCCAGTGCAGAGAAAGGAAGATAGGAAAGAGCATGCTGGAGTTAGCACGTAGTGCTTAAAACAAACACACACACACACACACACACACACACACACACACACACACTAATGAGATCAGTGCTAAAAGCTCAGTGCCTCGATGGGGATACCTTTCAGTGCCAAGTGACTGTCTTTTGCCCATTACTATTTCAAATACACAGTTGAAAACTCTGCTTTTATACTATTTTAGGTGAGTATTTGTTATGAAAAGAAATTGAAATATTATTGTTAAATAGATGGGCTCTGATTATACTTTTGTTTTATTAGTTTTATGCAGCTAAAAGTTTAAGTGAGAGAGTTACTATATCTGAGAATTCTTTTCTATTTTCCATAGAAATTTGGGGCTCTTTCAAAATTAATGAAAGATTTACAGCAGACCTCTTAAATTCATCTTCTGCTATATATTCTAAAAATGCAACTTTAATAAAAAATCAGGTAAGTACTTTGTACTTATTACATAAAGAATTGCTTGCTAAACACAAGTTTGAATGCTTTCAATTCAGCATACATAATATACATATGTGTGTGTACTAATTACTGGGAATTGGACCCATATATATGTTTATTAAATATATTAAGTATATAATGGGGATCAAATCCAAGGGCCTTATACCTCTTAGCTACAACCCTAACTCTTTTAATTTTACTATTTTTATTTTTATTGCAGTACTGGGGGTGCAACCCAGGGGCATTCTACCTCCGAACTACACCCCCAGTCCTAATTTTTTATTCTTTATTTTGAAACAGAGTCTCACTGAGTTGCAGAGGGCCTCACTAAGTAGTTGAGGCTGGCCACGAACCCAGATCCTCCTGTCTCAGCCTCCCAAATGCTGGGATTGCAAGCATGAGCCACCACGCCCGGCTTATTTTTATGTTTTTTTAATTTATTTTTTCTTTGCAGTCCTGGGGATGAAACCCAGGAAGATTCTACCTCTGAGCTACACCTCCAGATTTATATTTTATTCTTTTTATTTTGAAACAGGGTCTCACTGAGTTGCAGAGGGCCTCGCTAAATAGGTGAGGCTGTCTAAAAACCACAGTCTTTATGTCTCAGCCTCCCAAGTGCTAGGATTCCAAGCATGCGCCATCACGCCTGGCTTTTTTTTATATTGATTGATTGATTGATTGATTGATTGTGTGGTACTGGGGATGGAGCCCAGGCGCATTCTACCTTCAAGCTACACCCCCTGCCCTATTTTTTTATTCTTTATTTTGAAACAGGGTCTCACTGAGTTGCAAAAGGCCTCACTAAGTAGCTGAGGCGCCTGCGAACCATGATCTTCCTGTCTCAGCCTCCCAAGTGCTGGGATTACAAGCGTGCGCCACCATGCCCGGCTTTTATTTTTATTTTTAAAACATGATCTCATTAAGTTGCTGAGGGTCTTGTTAAGTTACTGAGGCTGAGCTCGAATCTGTGATTGTCCTGTCTTAGCCTCTTAAATACCATGCTTATAGGGGTGTGCTGTCATGTCCAGCTTATTTTTTAGTTTTAATAAGTTATTATAGAGAAGTTGTTTGCTTTGTCCACAGCTGACATATTGGCCATTCTCTCTTAAAAAGTTTATCAGTTGACTTCCCAGGTCTCTTGTGTTCAGTTTGGCTGACTTATTGGAATATTATAATAAGGATTTTTGTTTTCTTTCTGATTTTTTCCTTTGTTAAAAGAAAAATTATATGACCTGGGCTCAACTTTCAGCATTTGAATTTGTTCCATAAAAAAGTCTCGTCGGAGGTTGGGAAAAGTTGCTAAACAAAACCTTGGACTTCGTGAGAAAGTCACATAAACACTAGATCAGCCAGTGTATCTCCATTCAGAGGGATAGCTCAGGTGTAAGGCTCGCTGAAGACCTCAGCAGGTGGATTTCCTTTAAGGACCTTTAAAAACTAACGGCTCGATTTTAGCCAGGAGAAAATACATCTAAAGGGGATTTACTTTATTATCTGACACTGAATCCATGCCCTAGTCTAGGCATGTGGTTTTTCTCTCTGCCTCAAAAATAAATTGTGTGTGTGTGTGTGTGTGTGTGTGTGTGTGTGTGTGTGTGAACATTCTCAACTGTGAGGACGTACATTTCATTGAGAAGGTAAAACGCACATTTTACTATATCTGGTGTATATTATACACCATCTTGTCCATTGCCTATTTTGGACTTACTTATCATCTGCACCCATTTTTTGTCAAACTCTCTGGAGCCCGAGGGCAAAGATTAACCCGTTGCTTTCTGGTTTCTTCCTGAGCTTACGGAAGTATACAAAGGAACCCAAGGCTTTGAGTCCGTGGACGTCACCCAGTTTCGGTGAGTAGCACGGTGGCCGAGGGGGCCGGCTCCAGGGCTGGGCACCAGTCCTCTGGAATGACACATGCGCTTCCCGGGATCTTGACACAACACAGGGCAGACGGGGGTCTTTGGACTAGGATCCTTATGAACTGGACAAGAGTCTGTGACACTTTCAGAAGTCTGAAGAAGAAGAAAGCCTAGATTCTCATTGAAGCGAATTAGGCTCTTTAAGAGTGAGGAACATTCTTGAAGCTGTAGGTCAGAGAGCAGAACCCAGAGCGCTGGGGGCCATGGTGGGTCTGTGGGAAGCGTGGGGGTGCCGGTCACAGAGGGCTCCATGATTTCTCCCCAAGGCCACAGGGACTTAATATATGATTCAGAGCCAGAAGGTAAGCCCTGAGTGGGAAGGTATGTTTTGTAGATATCATGTACATTCAGTGGTTCAAAACCCAGTAATCATTGTCCACAGCAAATAAAGATATATTTGGTAAATTATCCTTCTGTTTAGACTTTAGTTCCCAAAGCTATTTGGTTAGTTAGCCATGTGTGCGTTGGTTATCCGCCACAAGTAGCGTGCTTGGAGGAAGTGGCCTAGAGGTCGGAAAACTTGACTCATTATTATTTTTTTTTTCGAATTAACTTAAAAGCAGTCATTGGAAATTTTCAACAGTATTTGCTATAAATATATTCTCCTAAGCATTGTCCTTCAAGTGGTCCCATGTCTTGCTATAAAGTCCCATGAGAATCGTTTTCTTTAAAATTTGATGATGGGGGTCGTGCAGGGCACGCCAGCCGGGGCCCGGGTCGCGGGACTCTGGGCCCTGGGCCGAACTGCATGTAGCACGCCAGACCCCTGGAGAAACCGGGCTCAGTACTCTGGGTTCCGGGCGAGGGTTGAGTGGGGCATGCCAGCCGGGGCCCGGGTCGTGGGACCCTGGGCCCCAGGCGGAGTAGTGCAGATCACTCTGGACCCATGGGGAAAACAACCAGGTTACAGTGCTACTGAGTGAGTGCCTGATCCCACTACCTCCTCAAACCACATATACTGTCTTCTCTTATTAAAAAAAAAAAAAAAAAAGGAAAAGAAAAAGAAAAAGAAAAATATAGGAGAGGAGTTAAGAAAGCCATTGTTGATGCCAGGACACTAGAGATGCAGACAAAACTTATCTAAATGCACTGGAACTTATGGAAAAATTCCCCATGAGGGAGGACTGCTGTTTCTCTATATTGTTAAGAATCTTGGACATCACCTGTAAGGAGAGAGTTTAGTGGAGACCAAGGAGAAAGGCGGTGTTGAAAGAGGTCTCTGCGATGGCGGTGGAGACTTGAATTCAGGAGCAGCAGAAACCGGATGCTACCACCCTTATTTTTTTGGAGAAATTACACCAAATGTCGAATGCTACCGTCACGCATGCTTAGGAACACTGGACAACATTCAGAGTGGAAAAAGAGCCTGGGAAGGATTTGAAATGGTGGAGGCAGTGGCAATGGCAGTGGCCAGTACTCAGGGGAGGCAGAAATCTGATACATTACACCTGAAACCTTTGAAATACTAACCCCAGAGACAGTGATCCAAGCCTGCTGAGGGGTTAGGCGGGTGCCGGGGCCAGTGGCCTACATCGGAGCTTGCCATGAGGCAAGGCCACTACTGAGGCCTCCGAGGCCGGGATTGGAGTCTGCCGAGGTGTTAGACCGATGCTGGGGCCAGCAAGGCTGGCATCGGAGCCTGCCGTGAGGCAAGGCCGGTACTGGGGCCTCCAAGGCCAGGATAAGAGCCTGCTGAGGGATTAGGCCGGTGCTGGGGCCAGCGAGGCTGGCACCGGAGCCTGCCATGAGGCAAGGCTGGTACTGGGGCCTCCGAAGTCGGGATTGGAGCCTGCTGAGGGGTTAGGACGGTGCTGGGGCCAGCGAGGCCAGCACCAGAGCCTGCCATGAGGCGAGGCCGGTATTGGGGCCTCCGAAGCCGGGTTGGAGCCTGCCGAGGGGATAGGCAGGTGCTGGGGCCAGCGAGGCTGGCATCGGAGCCTGCCGTGAGGCAAGGCTGGTACTGGGGCCTCCGAATTCAGGATTGGAGCCTGCGGAGGGGTTAGGCCGGTGCTGGGGCCAGCGAGGCCGGCATCGGAGCCTACCGTGAGGCAAGGCTGGTACTGGGGCCTCCGAATTCAGGATTGGAGCCTGCGGAGGGGTTAGGCCATGCTGGGGCCAGCGAGGCCGGCATCGGAGCCTGCCGTGAGGCAAGGCAGGTACTGGGGCCTCCGAGGCCAGGATAAGAGCCTGCTGAGGGGTTAGGCCAGTGCTGGGGCCAGCGATGCTGGCATCGGAGCCTGCCGTGAGGCAAGGCCGGTGCTAGGGCCTCCGATGCCGGGATCGGAGCCTGCCGAGGGGTTAGGCTGGTGCTGGGGCCAGCGACGCTGGCATCGGAGCCTGCTGTGAGGCAAGGCAGGTACTGGGGCCTCTGAGGCCAGGATAAGAGCCTGCTGAGGGGTTAGGCCGGTACTGGGGCAAGCGATGCCCAGGATAAGAGACTGCTGAGGGATTAGGCCGGTGCTGGGGCCAGCGAGGCTGGCACTGGAGCCTGCCATGAGGCAAGGCTGGTACTGGGGCCTCCAAAGTCGTGATTAGAGCCTGCTGAGGGGTTAGGACGGTGCTGGGGCCAGCGAGGCCAGCACCGGAGCCTGTCATGAGGCAAGGCCGGTACTGGGGCCTCCGAAGCTGGGATTGGAGCCTGCTGAGGGGTTAGGCCAGTGCTGGGGCCAGCGAGGCTGGCATCGGAGCCTGCTGTGAGGCAAGCCCGGTACTTGGGCCTCCGAAGCGGGGATTGGAGCCTGCTGAGGGGTTAGGCCAGTGCTGGGGCCAGCGAGGCTGGCATCGGAGCCTGCTGTGAGGCAAGGCAGGTACTGGGGCCTCTGAGGCCAGGATAAGAGCCTGCCGAGGGGTTAGGCCGGTGCTGGGGCCAGCGAGGCCGGCATCGGAGCCTGCTGTGAGGCAAGGCAGGTACTGGGGCCTCTGAGGCCAGGATAAAAGCCTGCTGAGGGGTTAGGCCGGTGCTGTGGCCAGCGATGCCCAGGATAAGAGCCTGCCGAGGGGTTAGGCCGGTGCTGGGGCCAGCGAGGCCGGCATTGGAGCCTGCCATGTGGCTAGGCTGGTACTGGGGCCTCCGAGGCCAGGATAAGAACCTGCCGAGGGGTTAAGCCGGTGCTGGGGACAGCGAGGCTGGCATCGGAGCCTGCCGTGAGGCAAGTCCGGTACTGGGGCCTCCAAGGCCGGGATCGGAGCCTGCCTAGGGGTTAGGGCAGTGCTGGGGCCAGCAAAGCTGGCATCAGAACCTGCCGTGAGGCTAGGCCAGTGCTGGGGCCTCCGAGGCCAGGATCAGAATCCTGCCGAGGGATTAGGCCGGTGCCGGGGCCAGTGGCCAGCATCGGAGCCTGCCGTGAGGCAAGGCCAGTACTGTGCCCTCTGAGGCCGGGATCGAAGCCAGCTGAGGGGTTAGGCCGGTGTGGGGGCCAGCGAGACCAGAAGCGGGGCCTCCAATGTGGTAAGGCCGCTGCTTGAGCCAGCGAGGTCTGGATCAGTCCAATGAGTAGCCAGGCCACTACTGGGGCCGTCAAGAGTGGGATCGGTACTTGCAACGCAGCATGCACAGAGAAATATTGCAGAAAAATACATCAGACTCTTCCCCTAATCAACAATAACTAGGAGGAAAGGGGCAACAGGAGGAGGTTGAGCTATAGAAAGGGCCCTATAGTGAAGCAATTAAGGTGACCAATCAGAGGGTATGGAATAGGGGAGGATGGAGCCTCTTTAAAATGCAGGAGGTACATAAACAAATGTATCAAAGTTAATCACCAAAGAAGCATGGGATGGAGGGAGGGGGAGGGAATGGGATGGGGGCTGGATGAGGGCTAATTGGATGATGTGTGCTTGTATATCCTCTCAAGTCTTGTACTTCCATGTGATTGATATATGACTACAATGCACCAATTTTAAAAATTAATTAATTAATTAAAAAAATAAAATAAAAAGCCAATGGGAAAAAAATAAAATAAAATAAATAAAAAATGGGAAAAAAATAAAAAAAAATAAAATAAAAAAAATAAAATAAAAAAAGAAACACTGGTTTCTTTTTCTTATGTCAAGTCCATACGATTGAGCTTATTTTCCTTTTTTATTTATTTTTTATTTCTTTCATTTTTATGTGGCACGTATTGAAAATGGCATACATTCAGACTGTGCTTGGTTCCTCCTCTCTACACCTCTCCTCCCCCACCCAGCAATGCGTGTCCAGGTTGGCCATGCTACATTCACACTTATACACATATTCAAACGTAGCTCCTCCATTAACCAACCTCAGCCTCCTTCCTCTCCTGCCCTTCCTTTCTAGCTTTGCTGAGGTTTCCCCTCCATTATCTGGAGTCCCTCTGCTATCCCTGATACTCCCTAGTTTAGTCCTGGTTTTCTACTTATATTTCTAACGTACATTCCATTCTGCCTTTCTCATAAGCTGTCCTCAGTCATTTGTGTACAAAATCACAGTAAAAGTGGGCATGAGACTAAAATAAAACTTATTACTATTAATTCTTTGCATAAATAATTTTTTGTGGCACTGGGGTTGAACCAGGGATGTTTTACCTCTGAGCCAAACCCCCAGCCCTATTTTTCTTCTTTATTTTGAAACAGGGTCTCACTAAGTTGCAGAGGGCCTCACCAAGTAGCTGAAGCTGGTCACAAACCTGAGATCCTCCTGTTTCAGCCTCCCTAGTGCTGGGATTACAGACATGTGCATCACCAGGCCCAGCTACACGCATGATATAAAATATGTCTTCATCTCCTCTTGTCTAACTTGCTTATCTGTCAACTGTAGAGTTAATACCTATGGGCACTGATTTGACTTTATTATGTAAAATGAAGTTACAGGCAAGAAAGAAAATACCTCGTAAACAGTATAGAAGAAGCGCATCAATGCAAAGGCATTGTGACTCTCACCACACAAAAAACCATTTGGATTTGCTGTGAGGTGAGCAGAAATTCAATGTAGTGATTAAGAACTTTGGGGCTCCTGCCAGCCATGATGGTGCACATCCATAATCCCCATACCTGGGAGGCCAAGACAGAAGGCCAGCCTCAGCAATTTAGAGGGACTTTGTTTCAAAATTTTAATAAATGAATAACTTTCAAAATTTTAAAAATGAATGAATAAAAAGGGCAGTGGAGGAGGGGAGTCTAGCTTGGAGGTACAATGCCCCTGGGTTCAATCCCCAGTACCCCAAACAAAAGTTTGGCACTGCCAAGTTCCTAGCATATCAATATTGTTGTTTTCATTACTGGGGATGGAACCCAGGGGCTCTGCCTCTGAGCTACACCCCCAGCCCTATTTTTTATTCTTTATTTTGAAACAGGGTCTCACTGAGTTGCAAAGGGCCTCACTAAGTAGTAGCTGAGGCTGTTTGCGAATCACGATCCTCCTATCTCAGCCTCCCAAAGGCTGGGGTTACAAGTTTGCACCACCATGCCCAGCTCAAGAATAAAACTTTTAGTGAAAAAATATCAAATTTAAACTCAAAGGCCCCAGGTGTCCTGGTTCCTGGCTACTTTTCTAATATTACCTTCTCCCTCTTCCTCGCTCACTGACTTTCAGTCATATCACTCTTTCAGTTTGTCCAACTCGCAGACATTTTACTATCTCAGGACCTTGGCACACGCCACTATGGTCTACCAATATTCTTTACATCATGAAGCCTTTTCTTCGCACCCTTTAAGTCTCAGCCTCAAAGAGCCTTCTCACAGAGATGCTTCCTGGCCAGCCTTATTTAGGGTGGGGTCTCTCTTCTACCAATATGCTTTTTTTTTTTGGTGGTACTGGGGTTCCTGGAAGCCCTTCTACCACCCGACTATGCTCCCAGACCTATTTTTTTTTGAATACTTTTTTTTATTTGGAAACAGGGTCTCTTTAAGCCAACATGGCTGTCTTCAAACCTGCGCAATCCTCCTGCTCCACCTCCCAAGTGCGGGGATTACAAGCGTGCGCCACCACGCCGGGCTCTTCTACCAATATTCCACCTCATAGCACCATCTAAATTCTTATATTTCTACCAGAAGATTTGTTTGGTAGTTACTCGTGCCTCGTCTGCCTTAGGCGTCTCCCCTAGAAAGTAATTTCCGTGAAGGCAAGTCCCAAGCGTGTTTGGTTTGCTGCTGCTGCGGTCCGGCTGCCAGGCGCACGGTGCTTGCGTGAGCGGAGTTCATTGTTCTTTCCGTATCTTCACTGCAGAGAAGGCAGCGTCATCCCTGGGTTTGAAGTTATTGGCTCGAGCAGCACAGCCCAGCTGCTGTCCGACATCGAGCAGGCGTCTGGCCAGGCCGAGGCTGCCCTCAGCAAGCTGTTCCCCCTCCAAGACGGCTCCTTCGAGGTGTTCAGTAAAGGTAAAACGGGATTCCCATCTCTTGCTTTCGGTGAGGGTTTCCTTTAATTAATAGCACAGGTGTGTCTTTAGGAAGAAGACTGGAGATGTTTTCAAGACAGAATTATTATACAGTTGCTTCAGAAGGCTTTTTCCCATGATAATAAATCTCAACTTGAGTCATTTAAAATCCTTATTAGGCCAGGCATGGGGGCACACATTTGTAATCCCAACATTCGGGAGGTTGAGATAGGAGGATCGTGGTTCACCGACAGCCTCAGCTACTTAGTGAGGCCCTTTGCAACTCAGTGAGACCCTGTTTCAAAATAAAGAATAAAAAAAATAGGGCTGGGTATGGAACTCAGAGGTAGAATGCCCTTGGGTTCTATCCCCAGTACCATAAAAAAATCTTATTAATTAGTGATCTGAACTCTTTTTTCTTTTTAATGATACTGGGGGTTGAACCCAGGGACATTCTACCCCTGAGCTATACCCCCAGCCCTTTTTTTGTTTGTTTGTTTTGAAACAGAGTTTCACTAGCTTGCTGAGAGGCTCACTAAATTTTTGAGGCTGTCCTCAAACCTGTGATACTCCTATCTCAGCCTCCCAGTTACTGGGATTACAGGTGTGTGCTGGGATGCCTGGCTTGACCTCCATCTCTGAGTGTAAACATCTGGAAAAGTGATTTTGCTGTGGGCTGCGATGGAAGTCACTCAGCAACGTTTTCCTATTGTATGTTGAAAGAGCCCTGGGGCTGACACTATTTCTAAATCATAGTCCAAGGATCTATGGGGGGGTTAATGCATCTTTCCATATTTTTTTTTTCAGTACTGGGGATGGAACCCAGGGGCATCCTACCTCCGAGCTACACCCCCAGCAGCCCTATTTTTTATTCTGTATTTTGAAATAAGGTCTCACTAAGTTGTGAAGGGCCTCACTAAGTAGCTGAAGCTGTCCACAAACCTGTGATCCTCCTGTCTCAGCCTCCCAAATGCTAGGATTACAAGTGTGCGCCACCATGCCTGGCTTGCCTTCCATATCTTTAGCAAATATAGACATGCACACACGAGTGCGCGCGCGCGCGCACACACACACACACACACACACACACACTCACAGCCCACTTGTTTCTTCAAATATTTTTCTTGTTCTTGGTTCCTCTTTTAAAATCTTATCTTGGATTGGCACAGAATAATTGTACATATTTGTGGGGTACGATGGGTGTTTTGACACAGGCATACATTGTGTTCTGATCAAATCAGAGTGAGTAGACATTTATCACCACTTTGCAGTAATACCCAAAATGCTTTCTTTTGGCTACTTTGAAATACACAAGACTGTTCAGCCATAACAAAGGATGAAAATCCTGTTAGCTGTGGCTACATGGATGAACCGGGACGATGTTAAGTGAAATAAACCAGGCACAGAAAGACAAGCACCGTGTCATAGCTGGATGTGAAAACAGTCGATCAGTCCCATAGAATCTAGGATAGAATCGTGGTTATAACAGGTTGGCGAGAGCAGGTGGGGCAGGTCCGTGGGAAGAGGTGGGTCTACAGGCAGAATGGAGCTGGTGTTCTGCTTAGAGTACGGGGACTGTAGTTGACAACAAGGTCTCCTATATTCTTTCTACTTCTTTATATTCAGTCTTAGGCCTCTCCTGCCAAAATTCACTCCACCTTCTTTAAATGACATTTATTCAACTAATGTTTACCAAGTGTCCAAAATGGCTCCGTACTTAGGACACACAGCAATGAAGAAAGTGAAAACCCCGTTCTTTGTGGATCTTGAATTTGATGTTTCTATCCCCCACTGAAACCGTGGTAAGGATATATTACAAAGGGCCGGCTGGCCTTTGTATAGCTAGTGGCAGGTTGCGACGTGTGATTCTTCCCCAGGGATACGAGGCATCACCCCCAAAAAGCAATTGCCCACCTTTCAAACACATCATTACTGCCTTTTTCTTTATTTTTCATTTTTTGGTAACGAGAATTGAACCCAGAGACATTCTACCTCTGAACTACACTGCTAGCCCTACGATATTTTTTAAATATTGAGACAGGACCTCACTAAGTTGCTTAGGCCGGTCTTGAACCTTTGATCCTCCTGTTTCAGCTTCCCAAGTACTGGGACTGCAGGTTTGTACCACCATGCTTGGCTCTAGGGTTTTCTTGAAAAAAGAAAATATTTTCTGAGAGTGGTCACATCTGGCTTTATTTTTACTTAATACTAGTAAGTATTAAGTTGTTGTTAGCTTATTAAAAGCAAGCTTGCAGCCGGGCATGGTGGGGCATGCTTGTAATCCCAGCATTCGGGAGGCTGAAACCCAGAGGATCGCGGTTCGCGGACAGCCTCAGCTACTTAGTGAGGTCCTCTGCAACTCAGTGAGACCCGTTTTCAAAATAAAGAATAAAAACTAGGGCAGGGAGTGTAGCTCGGAGATAGAATGCCCCTGGGTTCCACCCCCAGACGCGCACCAAAAAAAAAAAAAAAAAGCAAGCTTGCTGGCACAGTCAGGCACCTGGAAGGAGGAGCCAGCCTGGAGGAGGAGGAGGAGGAGGAGGAGGAGGAGGAGGAGTCAGAAGCAAAGGGTACAAATAAAAATGAAACTGGATATCAGCGACATACTTCTGCTTCTGAATTTTGCCTCCATTTTACCAGAAAATGTGATTTCTAGCTGAAGGTGGTGTTGTATGTTTATAATCCCATTACTTGGGAGGCTGAGACAGGAAGGAGGATCGCAGTTTCGAGGACAGCCTCTGCAAGTAGTAAGGCTCTCATCAACTTAGTGAGACCCTGTTTCAAAATAAACATAAAATAGGGTTAGGGGTGGAGCTCGGAGGTAGACTGCCCCTGAGTGTAGAGGATGCTGAGATGTTCCGGAGTCGTGTTTCCTCTGTTTCTGTTCTCTTCCAGTCCAGTGCAACAGCGTCTACTTCGGATTTGGGTCTATAGGCGATGAGTACACCTTGCCTTGCAGCACTGGCTACAACGGAAACATCGTGGCCAAGTGCCGGTCCTCTGGGTGGCAGGTCATCAGAGAGTCCTGTGTGCTCTCTCAGCTGGAAGATCTGCAGAAGGTGAGGCACTTTCCTTCATGGACTTGGCCTGTTTTTTTGAGTTTCACAGTGGGTATCTCCCAGGGAGTGTACTAGGGGGAGAGTAAAATATGTTCATTTCTACCACTGGCGATAGATGGGAAGGTTAGAGAATGGGAAGAGATGGTGAGCGATGGGAAGGTTAGAGAATGCTGGGGTTGATGGGAGACTCTCCACCAAGGAGAATCAGTGCCCAAGGCTATCCATACGCGGTAGAAGAGCAACTGAGCTGGCCTGAGGAATTCAGAGGGCCTGGGAACCGAAGAGTAAAGTGAAGATGTAAGTCAGAGGGCAAGAGGTTGAAGCCAAGCCAGGATGTGCATGTATCAAAAATCAGGGCAGGGAGTGGGTCAGGCAGAGGTGAGCCATGCAGAACGCCACATCTGCAATAGACGTTAGGAGTTGTCTACTTGGCCAACCTCCTTCTATAGATTAGAACACAAAAGACAGGAGACGATGGTCCCTCTTCCAGCAAGAGTAGTGATCTGTAACCATGCTCACTTAATTTCCAATCCAGTACCATGACCTGCATTTTTGCTCTTGGGAAGGTCCAACTATTAAGACAGGGTAGAAAGACAGAAGTAAATGGTCAGGAATTAGGGGTCATAGACACCATTCTGCTAATAGATTCCCATAACGAGCAGAACTTCTGTCTGAGCAAGAGACCGTGCTATTGCGGTAGAGAAGGGGCTGTGGACAACTTACCTCTCCCTTTCTGGACCTCAGTTTCCTCCTCTGTAAAAAGGGGAGGAGTACTGAATAGGTCATCTCAGGTCACCTACTTTTCTTCTTTGCCTCAGTTCTGAACACAAGCAATAGTGTAAACTAGTTCACCCCAGGAGGTGAAGGGAGGGAGAGCCCAGGTACTCGGGACAGAGAAGAGCACTATCAACTAAGAACTAGGAGAACAGGTGTGATCTAGGATCCTGGGTTGACTGGCATTGATTGGAAGGGAATACCTCTTCTTGACTGCTTTCCAAGTTAACCCACATAGCAGAGGCAGATGGGAGCCGATAAGAAATGAGACTTCGAATCTGGAGACAAAATATGAGCTGGCTGGCACAAGCCCAGGGGCCAAATCTCCACCTATGTTCCAACATCTTCCCACCTTATATGGATATTGCATAGGATTAGTACTAGCAGACCTTGCTCTGCAGTACTTTCCAGCCAAGTGCACTCAGGACATTCACCAAATCTCACTGGACATCAGTTTCTGTACAATTGGGATAAAGATTTATATGAAAATACTTTCTAATGAATCCTTTCCAGTTTCAGTTATCTTAGCTATAAAATAACAATGATATGGGTGCCTCCCTCAAAGGACACTCACAGGATTTAAACAGTGAATCCCTGGTTAATCATTTGCCAGTGTCTTGGAATAGACATAACACTGAGTATCAGAACATTGTTGATTACTGCTATATCATTATCCTACAATGCACTGTACCATACAAATGTTATAGCTCATGGTGGCTAAGACAATCTGATTTAAATTTGATGAAATACGAGCCTTTCTCTTTTCTAGAATGCAACCATTTTTATTTCTAGAATTTTGGTGTGATTTCAAAAAATGCCACAGAGGCAGACGTGTCATCCGTGGTACAAAATCTTTCAGTCATTGTTGAGCAAAACCCATCAAATACAGTTGGGAATCTGGCTTCGGTGGTATCGATTCTGGGCAACGTTTCATCCTTGTCGGCAGCAAACAATTTCAAGGTGTCTAATTATACGTTGAAGGTATGATGTTCCTGTGATTGAAGGGCTTACTTTAAAGCTGTGTGTTGTAGAAGGAATGAAAAAAAAAAAAATCCAGAATGATGGGGGAACTCTTGGAAAAGACAGAAGAGCCACATAAGTCCTTATGTAAGCTTAATTGCTTCCTCTGTAGTAAGTACACAAGAAACTCACAAGATCAGTACTGTGGGTTCAGAGGAAGAGAAAGCTGCCCCTAAGTAGGCTGCTTGGGAAAATATCTGGCTTTGAGGAAGGGATGAGGTCTTTTACCAAATGACATGGGCACAAACATTATCAGTACTTGTTGGCAACCTATCACTGTTTTTCCCTGTGGCCACATGAGCTCTAACTTTAACTGTGTACATTTTAAGAGCTCCTGTCTCTCAACTAGGGAATTCATGGTTTAGTTTAGATATTTTAAAATTAACTGAGAACGATATAGATGATATTTGGTCATATTGGGTCACTCTGAGAAATGCAAAGAAGCAAAGAGAAAAATAAATGATCTAAAATGCCATCTTCTGAGACTAGCTGTTGCTGCCGCCCATATTTAAGACATCTCCTCAGGGCTCAGGATAGTAGCAAGTGACACGTGCGGGATCCTTAGCGGATAATTTCTCGCTCAATGTCCTTTCAAACATCTTTGATGTATAACATTTTATATTTTCAAGTATGTATTATTTTACAAAATTATGTCATCCAGATTACATAATTATACGGCATATGGTGAACCTTATGTCAATGATGACACTTGGTATGAATGAGAGAAACCCAGACAGAGGGCTGGGCAGAGTAACACAGGACAGACACCGGCAGGGAGAGGTCTTCTTCACGGAGACCACTGCGAGGGAGAGGGTCCCACTGGAGAAAATGGCAATGTGCGCGGAGTTGCTTGGAAAAGGAACTTCTCCAGCTAAGACTGGCCCTTATATCCACAATGATTGTACACTGCTTTGGTGCTTGGGTCAGATTGGCCAAAACTATTGGTTTATATTTTGGATAGAAAACACAAAGAGACAAACGAAAAACGTAAATTAGAAATTGAGCACATAAGCCGGGCATGGCGGCACACGCTTGTAATCCCCGCACTTGTGAGCCCGAGACGGGAGGATCACGCAGGTTCGAAGCCAGCCTCAGCTACTTAGTGAGGCTCCCAGCAACGTAGTGAGACCCTGTTTCCAAATAAAATATAAAATGGGTCTGGGAGTAGACCCTGGGTTCTACCCCCAGTACCACAAAAAAAAAAAAGAAAAAAAAAACAGAAATTGAGCACACAGGACCTGAGATTTTAACTTCCCATGTGATAAAAATGCACAAGATATGGGAAAGCTCCTCAAAGTCGTGTGTCAATCGCTAGCTTCAGCCTGAGAAATAGTGAGGTCATTTTTTGCCACCTCAGGAAGAAAAGAATCCACGTTTGTGTACTGAGGCTGCTTATCCATCCATGCCGGAATCCAGTGTGCTTACAGGTGCGCTGGTGTGATCACCCTGGACTTGAGCTTCTTTACCCAAAGCTGTACAGGGCGACAAAGCTGAACTTGATCAATGAGTCTTAATATGGCCCTCAGTGGAGCCAATTCTCTGAGCAGTTTTCCTATGCTTAATGTAAGTGACTGTCTACTAACTCTTGGCCCTCTCATCTCTTGTGTGCAATGAAAACCCAAACTGACTTTCATGCTTGTGTTTCAGGATGTCCTCCATATAAGCAACCATATCCTTAATCCATCATCAATAACTAATTGGACGATTTTATCCCAAAAACAAAAGGATGTCAGCTCACACTTTCTGGAGACACTGGAAAACATCAGCACCCTGGTACCTCCCAGTGCTTTGCCGCTGAATTTTTCTCTTGAGTTCGTTAACTGGGAAGGAATTCCAGTGGCGCGAAACCTACTGGATAGTGGTTATACCTATCAGGTTGAAATGTCCGCCCAAAACATCTCATCTCCCATCAGAGGCCAACTGTCAGTTGGGCCGGACCAATTCCAGGAACCTCTTGCAGGAACCATCACCAGCATGGCCACGCTGACCTTCGGGAATATTCTGCCTCTTACACAAAGTAGATATACTCAGGTCAATGGGCCTGTGATATCCACAGTTATCCAAAACCATTCTATAAACGAGGTTTTCCTGGTCCTCTCCAAGATAGACTCGAACCTGAGTCAGCCTCATTGTGTGTTCTGGGATTTCAGTCATTTACAGTGGGCCGGTGCCGGTTGCCACCGAGTGAATGAAACGCCGGACACGGTGATGTGCCGATGCACTCACCTGACCTCTTTCTCCGTGCTAATGTCGCGCTCCGTCCCCTCCGCCATTGACTCTGCTGTGAAATGGATCACCTACGCGGGACTGGGAGTCTCCATTGGAAGTCTCCTCTTGGGCCTGATCATCGAAGCCCTATTTTGGAAGCAGATCAGGAAGAACCAAACCTCACACATGCGCCATATTTGCATGGTGAACATAGCCCTGTCCCTCTTGATGGCGGACATTTGGTTTATTGTGGCTGCCTCGGTCGACGCCACCCCGAATCCTTCTGGCATCTGCGTAGCTGCGGTCTTCTTCACACACTTCTTCTACCTCGCCTTGTTCTTTTGGATGCTAACGCTTGGCATGCTGCTGGCTTACCGGATCATCCTCCTGTTCCATCACATGGCCACGAGGTCAATGATGGTTGTTGGGATCTGCGTGGGCTACGGGTGCCCTGTTATTATATCTGTCATCACCATTGCGGTCATGCAACCTAGCAACAGCTATGTAAGGCAAGATGTGTGCTGGCTTAACTGGTCCGACGAGAACAAACCCCTCCTGGCGTTTGTGGTCCCTGCACTGGCTGTTGTGGCCGTGAACGTGGCCGTGATGCTCTTGGTTCTCTCGAAGCTCTGCAGGCCAGCTGTCGGAGAAAGACTGAGTCGGGACGAGAAGACCATTGCCTTCCGCGTGGGGAAGAGCCTCCTCGTTCTGACCCCTCTGCTGGGGATCACCTGGGGCTTTGGCATCGGAACCATGGTGGCCAGCCAAAATCTGGTTTGGCATGTTCTTTTTGCTGTATTCAATGCATTCCAGGTGAGGTCAGTAAGAATAACCCAACACACTATTACATAACAAAGGTAAGTATAGAAACTCAGGCTGGAGCCAGGCATGGAGTGGCACATACTTGTAGTCCCAGCATTTGGGAGGCTGAGACACGAGGATGGTGGTTCGCAGAAAGCCTCAGCTATTCAGTGAGGCCCTCTAAAACTCAGTGAGACCCTGTTTCAAAATAAAGACTAAAAAATAGGGTTAGGGGTATAGCTCAGAGGTAGAATGCCCCTGGATTCCATCCCCAGTACCACACACACACACACACACACACACACACACACACACAAAAATAGAACACAGACTGGTAAAACTTTTGTGGACATAATCTCTTCTCTCTGGCTCTGGTAAGACTGTAATAAAAAGTACATGGAAATAGTGAATAAAATAATAATAATAATAATAATAATAATAATAATATAATAATAATAATAATAATAATAATAATAATGGAACAATTTTCCCCAACAGTTAATGTTATGCCGATGCAGAAAATTGGACTTATCCAGTAATCCATTTTAGGGCTTTAGATCTGTTAGAGTTCCCACAACTAACGTCAATCCCTCTTGCTCTTAACTCGGTCCTCTTTCTCTTGTGTGGATATCTGAAAAAGCGCAGAGAAAAGGAAATAGAAGTATTTATTGACTCTGCATCTCACAAAGGAAGCTCTTTGAGTCCAATAAGCAGAGGCCAGCAACCTGCTACCAGCAGCCAGTTTTAGTAAATAAAGTTTTATTCAAACACAGCCATACCCAACAATTCACCTCTGGTCAATGGCTGCTTTCCCTATGATGGAGGCCAATGGCCTACGAAACCTAAGATGCTCTCTGGCCTTTACAGAACCAAGTTTGCTGATCCCTGCCACGAAGGATGGGTTTGACATGCCAGAGTAAGAGTGTATTCAGTGTGGATGGAGAAATGATCCTTAGGTGTTGATGTATCTAGAGAAAAGCCTTTAATTCTGCTTTAATGCAGTTATTGCTGGACCACCTGGGACAGTGGCCAGGGAAGTGGTGGTCAAACATTTGAGTTGTGGAGTTAAGTAGGTCTTAATCTCTCTGTTCCTCAATCCTCTCATCTGCTAAATGGAGATCATAATGATATTTCTATATAGAGTAAGTGGGAAGATTCAGTTAGACAACTTAGCACACAGCCCAGTGCCTGGTCCTTGGTAACCACTCAGGATGCATCTCCTCAAAACAGCCATCTCTTAGCCATTCAACAGGACAGCGGACATGGGTGGCAGGTGTATCGATGGTGATCACAGGGAGTATGCCCTGGGTGGTGACAAGATTAGGAAGCTCCTGTCAGGACAGGCTCACGGCTGGTATTTTGTTTGAATAGGCACAGGCTGAAGGTTCTCTGGAGGATTTCAAGGTCAAATAAAGCCCTTGCCAAGGTTTGTCAAGACTGTCCTTGAAGTAAAGGTTGCTGGCAGAAGTCGGCTTTCTCCGCTTGGCCGTAGGGTCGGGTGTCAGTGCCTGCTGCCAGCAGGGATGCCCATGGACATTAAATGGCTGGTCTAAGCAAAGACCACTGTACAGAAGCCAATAGGAGCTCTTTGGGGCCTGGCGTGGCACAGGAGAAGGGAATGAAGGGCCACGTACATTTGCAACTTTGTCCAGTTCACTTGTAATTAGTTTTCTTTCTTTCTTTCTTTCTTTCTTTCTTTCTTTCTTTCTTTCTTTCTTTCCTTCTTTCTTTCTTTCGTTTGTTTTTACACACATGAGGAAAATCCCCGAGGACGTGGTATTACGCCAGGCCCTGGGGAGGTCGCGGTGATCTGGGCCTCCCAGGAGCCTGCAGCTCAGCAAGGAGACAGACGAGGAGCACGCTCAGGGTTGGATGATAGGACAGTCTTGCAGATGGGTGCTTTCTGTTCTGGAAAAGATAAACAATGCAATAGATGTGATGTACTCTTTTGTTGATGTTGATACAGGGTTTTTTCATCTTCTGTTTTGGAATCCTCTTGGATACAAAGGTATGTGCCTATTCATTTCTTTCTTGAGTCCCTGACTCAGGCAGTCTCAAAGCCCTCCTCTGCAGTCCTGAGACCTTTGTCCACATAGTAAGAGGACAGAAAACAGATACTTTGGTAAAAAAAAATTCTGTAATTTCACGAAAGGTGGATCCAATCAGGAGACGAAGGGACTAAGGTCACTGCTGATAAAGCCATCTAAAATTAATCATTAGATGTAAAGTGAACACTATAGAGAAAAAGGGAAATTCCTTTTTGCTTTTAATTTTTCTACCTTAAATGATAGTTTGTGACACAAAAGTGAAAACCCCTTCTGTTTGTTTAATCCGTTCATCTGTTTCTTTAGAATCTGATAAAAGTACATGTGCTTCTGTGATTCTAGCGTCTCACGCATAAATGTTAAATAGCGTCTCTCATAAGATGAAATTTCTAGTGAAGAAAAACCTGTTGAAGTGAAAGATAATGGAAAAGAATTTAAAGAAAACAGTTTTAAAAATTTTCCCAAACGTCCATTAATTTTGTTGACAGAGGTGACGGCGATAAGCTAATAGATATACTGTTGTTTTAACAAGATAAGAATATTTTAGAGTTGGTGTAAGTGCTGTACATCAGAAACTCCTCTTTACAAAGAAGTAATTTGCTGTTCTAATTGTACTAAATAAATAATTGTTTTGTTTGTGCTGTTCAAGCGGTTAGGAAATGCTCCACTTCACAGATAAGCCAGCTTAGCAATTATTTCCAATTACTAATTTCTAGAATCTGAGCTATTATGGCTTTTGGAAGTGTCCCTTGTTTAATTCCAGTCTTGTTTATAGGTAAGGAGAAAATAATGGTTCTATCAGACACTCATGTTCATGGCCTATTAAGTGCTTTTAGTAAATCATACTTAAAATTGAAATTTCAGTCTGCAGGATTTCTTGCTGTGTTTAGATATGATAACATATGTGTTTCTGACCCCTATTTCTTTATTGCCCTTACAGCTGCGACAACTTCTGGGCCACAGGTTGTTTTCACTGAGCTCTTGGCAGCAAACATCAAAGGTAATCATGCCCTACTCCAATACAAAGAGTTCCAGTCTTGCAGCAGGTCAAGTTCTATGTCCACTCTTTGATTTTCTGTAGCCATTATATTGCTGGTGTCCGCAGGGCGTCTGGCTCAGGGTTGAGACTCTGTAAAGAGCACGTGAGAAGGTGTGTGGATCTCAAGAGATGCTCAGACATCTGGGCCTGTAGGTACTATTGTGATTTTTTTTTTTTTTTTTTTTTTTGGGCTGTATTGGAGAGTGAACGCAGGGGCATTCTACTTCTGAGCTACACCCCCAGCCCTATTTTTTTATTATTTATTTTGAAACAGGGTCTCACTGAGTTGCTGAGTCTGGCCGCAAACCTGTGATCCTCCTGTGTCCGCCTCCCAAGTGCTGGGATTACAAGCGTGCGCCACCACGCCCGGCTGTGAGTGATTTTTTTGAACAATATCACTTGTTTTAGTCCCGTGCAATTTTAGCTCTTTAACCTACAGTCTGACAAGTTAGATGGGAGGGTTTCTGTTTTATTCTTGGCCGCAAAAATGCAATCCATAGGAAGATAGCATGATTTGAAACAAAAGTGCCTGCCTGCCTCATTTCTGTTGTAATGTTTTTTTTTTTAATTGGTGCACGGTATTCATACATCATAATGGGGTAAAAAACTTGTGTAGACATACATGCACGTATCACCCTGTTAGCCCCTACCCAGTCCCCACCCCATCCCTCCTTCCCATGCTTGGCTTAGTGGTTGACTTGAATTATTGTCATGTTAGACTTTATTTTTTTCTTCCAGCAAGGTATGGAGGGGTTTCAGAAAGGGTTCTTAGACAGACATTTATGTATTTCACGAAAAGTCAACCAACTTAACTGCCGCCAAGCCTGGGTGTTCAGAGATATTTTTTTTCCAAGAGATACTATACACTTTTGAAATAAGCAATGATGGGATGATCCTCTGGCATTTCTACATGATCTCTGGCCTGCATTTCCCAGTGGGAAGCGCTGCCGTGAGCTGGGAGCCGCGGCCACTGGCCTGCAGACCAGCCCTGGCTTCTTTGCCTGTCCCCACTTGGCTGTGTGACCCTAGGAAAATCCCTTAATTATTTTGGGCTTCAAGTCTTTCTCAACTGTAAACATTAATTGTGGAGCTCGTTACTCAGGTAGTTCTGAGATTTCAATTTTATGTCCTGGAGAACTAAAATTTTTTGAACCAGAAATTGTGAAATTAATGTCATTACCTACTTTAAAGGAAAAGAGGAATTTACGGAAAAGAAATACTATTAGTGCATAAAAGAGACAGGCTACTCCCCAACTGGGCAACGCAGGAAATCAGAATGCTCCCCTTTAAAAAAATATCCAGGAGAAAAACCGGCCAATGTGAAATAAAACAAAAGTGAACAGGCCTACAGTATTTCTTGGTGTGACTAACTCCGGTGTTGATACTTTTCAGAAGGTGCAGTGAGTGGTCAGGAGGACCTGGCTTCCTCTGGAGTTGCACTCCTCCTCAATTTCGTTTTCAAGTCACATAAGAAAATGAGTGTGTGTGTGTGTGTGTGTGTGTGTGTGTGTGTATGAGAGAGAGATAAAAGATATATAACTGGTGAAATAGTTATCTGAGGGATTGTGCATGAAAAAGCAGGAACCTATATACAATACAGATGACGGAAAGATGAGGAAGAGTTAAGACTGAGGACTAGATAGTCCTATCAGGAGACTCGCTGTAATTCAGGTGTGGCAGAGCACACCTGGAATTTCAGGACTTGAGAGGGTTACAGGTTCAAGGCCAGCCTCAATAATTTAAGCTCTTGGAGGAGCTTAAATTGCAATTCTCAGCAGTTTAGCGAGGCCCTGTTTCAAAATAAATAAATGAACAAATATATAAATAAATAAGAAGGGCTGGGGTATAGTTCAGAGTTAGAATGCCCTTGGATTCAATCTCCAGAACAGAAGAAAGGAAGAAAGAAAGAAAGAAAGAAAGAAAGAAAGAAAGAAAGAAAGAAAGAAAGAAAGGAAGAAAGAAAGAGGAAGGAAGGAAGGAGAGAGGGAGAGAAGAAAGCAGATGCAGACAAAGGAGCAGGAGGATAATTGAAATCTCCAGGATGTGAGCAAGTCCATATATTGGGAGGGATGAGACAGCAAAGACAGAGTTTAAAACGAATGGGAGAGTGAGGATGGAGGACCCAAGAGGATTCTTGGGAAGACAGATTCAGTAGCAGATTAAAGGTGAGGTGATTCGTTTTTCTTTTTGTTTGTGGTTTTGTAGTACTGGGGATTGAACCCAAAGAAATTCTACCTCTGAGCTACACCTCCAGCCCAATTTTATTTATTTATTTTGATTCTACCTCTGAGCTACACCTCCAGCCCAATTTTATTTATTTATTTTGAAACAGTCTCACTAAGTTGTGGAGGGCCTCACCAGGTTGCGATCCTCTGATCTTAGCTCTCCAGGTACTGGGATCACAGGCACAGTGGTACATGCCTCTTTTGCCTCTTTTCTTGGCACAGAAAGTATCAGATTGATGTACATGGAGCAGAGACTGGGGTTGTGGTGTTGAGAGTTTACTGAACATGGTAAAAAGGTGATGAGGTAGGGATCTTGAATAGTGAAAATACGAGGGGATGAGGAGAAACCCAGAAATATACTCAGCAAATGCCATTCCTCAAGCCACCAGAGCTCTGTGTGGACCCACAGTATGGTTTCTTTTGAAATCCTTTTGATGTTGAAGGCTCAGAGCCCCTTTCTTAGACCTTCATTTTCTGTAACAGGGGGCAGACTCTTGTGGTCTCTACAGACACTCTTTATAGACACTGAGTTTGTAGAGCTACCTCCTAGCTCCAGTAACTCAGCCCTGATGTTCAACAGCTGAGATCCACATACATTCCTATGTCTGGAGAGGTTTCTTCTAAGATCACACAGAGCTCCTGTGTGGCCGTCTAAAATACTCTCTCCACATGGGGTTTGCTTTGTTTGTTTGTGTTTGTTTTTTCTTTTGTGGTGCTGGGAATTGAACCCAGGGACATTTTACCTCTGAGCCGCATACACTATTTTATATTTTATTTGGAAACAGGATCTTGCTAAGTTGCTGAGATCTTAAGTTCTTGAAACTGGTCTTGAACCTGTTATCCTCCTGCCTCAGCCTCCCATATACTGAGATTACAGGAGAGGACACAGTGTGTGTGTGTGTGTGTGTGTGTGTGTGTGTGTGTGTGTGTGTTACTGGGGATGGAATTTTAGGGGCATTCTGCCTCTGAGCTCCAGCCTATTTTATTTTTTAATTTTGAAACAGGATGGCACTAAATTGCGGAGGGTGTCACTAAGTTGCTAAGGTTGGCTGCAAACTTGTGATCCTCCTGTCACAGTCTCCTGAGTACTGGGATTACAAGTGAGTACCACTATACCCAGCTGAAGACACTTTTTTAAGTGTAGTATTCCTTAAGATTTTCCTTTAGGGTTATAGCATTATATGAGCCTTGCATTCTAGAAAATCAATTCTTTTACTCGGAAAGTTACAATCTTTTTTTTATCTATAAATATGTTTTCAGAGCTCAGTATAAGGCAACTGCCTATATATATCTCAGTGAAAACTGGGAACTATCCCCTGGTCTACCTACTGCATGCAGAAACCTATTTCTCTGAGCTTTATCTGGCTTTCTTATGATGTAAACTGTAGCAGAGAACAAAAATGACTCCTTCCAATATTCCCAGTGCCAAAATAGTGTCTCCTACACACAGACGGTCAATTAAAAGTTAAATTAGTGAATAAGTGAATGATTAATTAATGGGATAAAAAGAACACAGTGTATCTAAATATGTTTATCTCTTTCAAAAAGGGTATGGTCTTCATTTCAAATATGTTATTTTAGGTTTTTTTTTTTTTTTTTTGTGTGTGTGTGTGGTGGTACTGGGGATGGAACCCAGAAGCATTCTACCTCTGAGCTACACCCCCTGCCCTATTTTTTATTCTTTATTTTGAAACAGGGTCTCACTGAGTTGCAAAGGCCCTCACTAAGTAGTTGAGGCTGTCCACGAACCACGATCCTCCTGTCTCAGCCTCCCGAATGCTGGGATTACAAGCGTGCGCCACCACGCCAGGCTTTCAGTTTTATAAGTCTGTTTTAAGTTATTGGGCCCTATATAATCTCTTCGGCAGTGACTAAAGGATGGATTATTCACAGAGACAGATGAATGAGAAGTTGTTCGAGAGAAGGCAAAGCTCCATTAGGCCATTTTTACCATCAGTTCTTCAAACGACAAATGTACAAGCTGAAGAACCATAAGCAAGGATGTGAAAAGGGACAGTGTTGCCTATAATGCCATTTCACTTTTTATTTTGTCACTAGGAGTAGTAAAAATATATAGAAACACAAAACTCACATGGAAAGAGATTCCTAGGCATTTCAAACACATTAAAGCAGAAGAAGTAGGGACGGAGCCACACACTGTATAAACAGAATAAAAAACGGGTAACGGCATCAAGATCATCATCTGAAGAATACAATTAACCTCCCAACGACTTGTTTTCTTTTGTGCAGCACAACTTCTTAGATATAGCAGTCAAGCCCAAGTGCTTCTCGAATGTCAACCCGCTGCAGAGCAAAGGTGAGTTACAGTAACATCAAGTGTTGAAAGAGGGGCGGAGAGAGAATCTGAATCCACGCTATAAAGGAAATTCAACGACAGCTACTTAATAATCCAGGCAAGAAGTATGAGCGTTTCAGCTAGCCACGTGTCCAGAGTTCATCCAGATGGTGCTCAGGGGTCAGAGCCATGTTGTGATTTGATGCTCCTGGAGACTGGCAGGTGTCCTTATGTAGTTTCATCATAAATGACTCCCATTCCCTCAGGTAGACATTATATGACTGTATGTACGTATGTATATTTATGACATTGATCATATAAGCCATGGAACCGAGGACTCTGGTTAGACCAGCACCGACTGTATTTTTCTGGATAAATTATCCTTTTTGTACCAACTCCCAAGCAGAAGGAATATGGCCATGTGTTTGTTCCTGGACACTGGGCATATCCTCCTTCTAAAATGGCTCAGGGAAGGGAGGAGTCATATCTACCAGGAATGAAAGTGTACTGTTCTTTTCTCCTGTGATACCATCGGTCCAACCTTCATATACTGGTGTCTAAGATCAGTATTTAAACATTGCAAATAGTCCCAGTGCTCTTAGGGGATAAGAGTGGAGCACAGGAGTGGAGGAGGAGACATTGGGTTGCATGTTAAGGTGAAGTCTTACCTAAGGGTCCAGCTCTAAACCAGGAGCAGTGGCACACGCCTTAACCTCAGTACTTGAGAGGCGGAGACAGGAGGATCGCGGTTCGCAGTCAGCCTTGGCTACTTAGCGAGGCCCTCTGCAACTCAGTGAGACCCCATTTCAAAATAAAGAATAAAAAATAGGGCTGGGGGTGTAGCTCGGAGGTAAAATGCCCCTGGGTTTAATCCCCAGTAACACACACACACACACACACACACACACACACACACACACACAAAGCTGTCCCTTGGTCTAACCACGGGGCCAACTATCCTTCCCTAACAACTTCTTAAAACTATCCCCAGTTGTACAGAACTCTACAGGCTTATTTACATTTCGGTCTCAGCTTGGATTTGACACAAGAGCCCTAACTTATCTCTTCCTCCCCCCTCAGGCACGTACTCCCTTTCTCACACTGGAGATTCCTCCGACAGCATCATGCTGACTCAGTTTACCTCGACCGAATAAAATCAAGCACCATAAAACCAAGGGGAAAAAAAATTTTTTTTTTGGAACAACTTGACATTTGGAGCTAAATGTCAATGAAGAAATTCTGCTCGCAAGATGGGATTTGCTGATTTAGGAGTCCGGGAATAAAACTAGACAGTCTCTGTGGTTTAGCACTGCCTTCTTTATCTTAAATGAAATGGAAAGATTTTTTATGTGGTTTGATTTCAAAGAAATGGTCTATGGATTCAGAAGACCAATTTCTAATTTCCTTGGTTGTCTTGGGAATTGTGTTATGTTGTATCTTCCTCTCGTGACCACAAAATATGGTTATTTATGGAATTATTCATGGGTCTTTCCAGTCATCTGGGTCGGAATCTCAGAACTCTGGGAAATAACCCGAGATAAATTGATGAACGATGTTTACTTTCTTGTCAAAACTCACTGGTACAAGCCGCGTGCGGTGGCGCACGCTTGTCATCCCAGCATTTGGAAGGCTGAGACAGGAGGATTATGCAGGTTTGAAGCCATCCTCAGCTACTTGGTGAGGCCCTTTGCAACTCAGTGAGACACTGCTTCCAAATAAAGAATAAAAAATAGGACTGGGGGTGTCGCTCAGAAGTAAAATGCCCCTGGGTTCCATCCCTGGTACCACACACACACACACACACACACACACACACACACACACAAGTCAGTGGTACAAATTTCTCAGAGAAAAGGCATTTACCTCCTTAATTTTTCTTTCAAATCCTATACTCCCCTCCTCCTCCTCCTCTTCTTCCTCCTCCTCCCCCTTCTTCTCTTCCTCTTCCTCCTCCTCCCCTTCTCTTCCTCTTCCTCCTCCTCCCCTTTCTCCTCTTCCTCTCCTTCCTCCTCCTCATCCGGTTCAGTGCTTTTTTTTTTTTTTTTTTTTTTCCGGGTCTGGGGATGGAACCCAGGGGCATTTGACCTCTGAGCTACACCTCCTGCCCATACCTTTGAAAGTTATTTAGAAATAAAATGAACACTTTCATTTCAGAGCGTTCTGAAGCCATTTATCAGGACGTATAATGACATGGTATGATACATGCTGAGGTGTTCGTCAGCGTCCACTGGACTCTCACGGGTCTCCAGCCCAGCGGAGTGAGGCATCCAGATGGACCTAGCTCAGAGAGCTCCAACAACTGCAAAGCCCGTGGTGGGGATCTGGGGGTGCTTTGGCACTCTGGATTCCTAGTCCATTTCAACAGCCCCACAACAGCTTTGAAAATTATATATAATCCCGAGAGGTATTTAGAGGTATTTATGAGGTGGATACATGGCTCACAACTCCCAGAATTCTGTGTAAGAAAGAAATTGAGGAGTGATCTGTCACATTCCAGGAAACTACCTCAAAAAATTCTGGTTTTATTTCACAATACACTGTAGGCACTTTTCAGGAGTTACGTGCATGCATAACCAGTGCCACTTTTGGGGGAGATGCAGAATAATGGGTAGACAGGTGTGAAGAAGCAGCGTTTCCCTTTGTTATCCTGTCAGTGTGAAGTCACCTGACTTTCAGCCCTGACCACAGTACCCATGGGAACCAAGCTCTCAGTTTACTCTTGCTGTTGTGAGAGTTACAAGTCTTAAGAGTATCTGTTACTTCCTGCTGTGAAATGACTTCATTGTAGGTGAATAAAGATCGCATAGGAGGACTTCTAGTAAATAGCAGTGGATTAACTAGACACGCATAGGCCAAATTCAAATGTAAAATTCCACAAGACACCAAGATGTGCTGTCCATGAAAATATCAAGGTGAGATATTCAAAAGAAACGACCAAGGACCTGTTAGATGGTTCTATATCTCACAGATATAAAGACGTTCTTCCTTTCTTTCTTTTCTTTCTTTCTTTCTTTCTTTCTTTCTTTCTTTCTTTCTTTCTTTCTTTCTTTCTTTCTTTCTTTCTTTCTTTCTTTGTATTTTTGCGGGTCTGGGGATAGAACCCAGGGACATTTGACCTCCGAGCTACAACCCTGCCCTATTTTTTATTCTTTATTTTGAAACAGGGTCTCACTGAGTTGCAAAGGGCCTCACTAAGTAGCTGAGGCTGTCTGCAAACCGCGATGCTCCAGTCTCAGCCTCCCGAATGCTGGGATTACAAGCGTGCGCCACCACGCCTGGCTTATTTTTATTTATTTTTTTGAGAAGTATATTCTTGGAGAAAGTTGCTGTATGAAACCTTTTTACTCCACTTATACCCCAAGGTGGGCAAGGGAGGGGTGCCCGCCCCTGATCTTAAATATACTTAAAGGAGTATATTTCCCAGAGAGCTTTCTATGGGGCCACAGCCATTAGGATACATGGCTGAATGGGGTCTGCTTCTGCCTGGAACCTTGGCCATGGCTCTGGTAATAGAGCCCATTCAGGGCTTCGTGTTGAGACTAGCCAGCATGCTTGGGGTTTTTCAGGGCAAAATGCGTGCGTGTGTGTGTGTGTGTGTGTGTGTGTGTGTGTGTGTGTGTTTGTGCATGCGCGCTCACACACACGTGCTGGAGTGCACCTCCCACTGTGGCAAGATAGCCTAGAGCAAGAGCCCAGGTGGGGCTGTGTTAGATTCTGTCTAATAGGGCCATCCAAAGAGGGAAAGGGATTCCCAATAATTTGGAGGTGAAGCCAGGTCACGGGATGGGAGGGAGTCGTCGGTGAGGTTGGGCTGTGGGGATTTTATTCTAAAGAGTTCCTTCCTGTACACACACACCCATTACCAGTTATTGCCCAGACAGCTCAAAGGTGACTCTGTCTCATGAGATCCATCTCTCCTCCCTGAAACCTGAAGAAAGGGAAGGTTAAACGCCTCCGTATTCGAGCTGGGAGTGAAGAGTAAGAAAAACTGGGCAAAATTTCAACCAGCAAGAGAAGATGTGTTAGTTCCCTTAGCTAGTCCCAAGCAGGATTCAGCTGGAGGCTTTGCAGTTTCTTGCTATCACATGATACGGAGCATCCTAATTATCAAGTATTTAAGTTGATCACATCTTGCTATTCTACCGTGTATACTGGAGTATAACTGGATTATATCTGGTGGGAAGAAAGGCGTTTCTCATTGAGTCAAGTTTTACAAAGATAATCAGAGAAAAATAAAGTTACACCAGGCTCGGTGGCGCATGCCTGTCATCCAGTACTTGGGAGTCCGAAGCAGGGGACTGTAGGTTCGCGTCCAGCCTTAGCTACTTACTTAGTGAGGCCCTCTGCAACTCAATGAGAGCCTGTTTCAAAATAAAGAATAAAAAATTAGGGTTGGGGTGTCGCTCAGAGGTAGAATGCCAATGGGTTCCATCTCCAGTACCGCCAAAAATAAATAAATAAATAAATAAATAAATAAATAGGGCTGGAGCCAGGCGTGGTGGTGCATGCTTGTAATTCCAGCATTTGGGAGGCCGAGACAGGAGGATTTCAGGTTCTTGGACAGCCTCATCTACTCAGCTACTCAGTGAGGCCCTTTGCAACTCAGTGATACCCTGTTTCAAAATAAAGAATTAAAAACAGAGGTAGGGGTGTCGCTCAGAGGTGGAATGCCCCTGGGTTCCATCCCCAGTACCACACATACACACACAAAAAAAATGGGCGGGGATGTAGCTCAAAGGTAGAATGTCCCTGGATTCAACCCCCAGTACAGCAATCAAATAAATAAATAAATAAATAAATAAATAAATAAATAAATAAATGTGTGTTTGATCTAAACCACTGTCATGCGTATCTAAACCACTGATTATACATTTACCCTAGAAATTTACTAAACCAGTAATAAAATAACTAAAAAGGGAGAAAGGCATTGTAATTGTTTTTTATGGTTGTATTTTTATTATAATAGCTTATTCAATTTTTACTATAATGGTTTTCTTTTGTTGTATAAAAATTGCCACAAACTTGGCAGCCTAAAACAACACAGATCTTTGTGTGTATGAGTGTGTTCCAGAGGGGGGGGGTGTATTTGTGTGTGGTACTGGGGATTAAACTCAGGGGCATTCTACCTCTGAGCTACACCCCCACACCATTTAAATTTTTTTTTTTGTTTTGTTTTGAAACAAGGTCTCACTAAGTTGCGAAGGCCTCACTAAGTTACTGAGGTCGGCCTCAAACCTGTGATACTCCTGTCTCTGCCTCCTAAGCACTGGGATTACAAGCATGTGCTACTACACCCGGCACAGAGTCTTTAAAATATACTTTCACTGATGTATTGTAAGGATACATCATAGTGAGGTTGAGAGTGAACAAGCACACACGCACACAGAATTTGCTGTGTGTCATTCTGTATCCCACCCCACTCCCTGACACGTGAGTGAGATGGGCAGTGAAGCCTTCCTTTATCCCCTCTCTACCTCCCTCTCCCAGTCCCCTTTGACTATTCTACGGGTCCAAGTCTCTTTTGAAGCGACACAGATTCATTATTTCCCAGTTCCATGGGTGAAGAGCGCAGGCACAGCTCAGATGGGCCCTCTGCTTTGACCTTCAGGGTTATAGCTGAGATGCCACGGGGCTGTGTTTTCATCCGGAGGCTAAACTGGGGAAAACCCACTCACAGCTCCTAGCAGCTCTTGGCCAAATCCGCTTTCTTGCTGTTGTGCGAGTGAGAACTGTGGCCTTTGTCTCCCGCCCTAGACCACCCACATTTCCTCGCCACGCTGGCTTCTCCAACTTGGCCATGTGCGTCATTAAGCCTGCAAGGAGGGCCTTTGACTCTAGTCTGCTTTTAAGACAGAGCCTCGTGTCCTATAAGGTCACCAGGGCAGAGACATTTATAACCTTTACCATAGGCCACGGGTGAAACAGGTCCTGGCCACAGTCAAGCGGAGGGGATTTCATTATTATTTTATTTTTGTGGTACTGGGGTTCCTGGAAGCCCTTCTACCTCCGGGCTACACTCCCAAACCTATTTTTACATTTTTATTTGGAAACAGGGTCTCCTAAGCCAGCGCGCGCGGCTGGCTTCGAACCTGCGCGATCCTCCTGTCTCCGCCTCCCAAGCGCGGGGATGACAAGCGTGCGCCACCACGCCCGGCGCAGAGGGGATTTCAAAAGGTGTGAACACCAAGAGTTAGGAAGCACAGAGGGGGGGTCACAGACCAGAGCCCCCAAGAACAGGAAGCGAGAGAGGAGATAGAGCCACGCCTCCCTGGAAAGCAGGTGTGGTGAGAGCTCACTGACCTTAGAAGTTAAATATTAATCTAGCGATGGGGAAAACCACGCGAATTAACTCGGCATTGAAGAACATTCTAGAGACTCAGCACTTGACAATACCCTAAAAAGCAGGGTGAGCTGGGCATGGTGGTGTATGCCTGTATTCGCAGTACTTGGGAAGACGAGACAGGAAGACGGCAGGTTCAAGGACAGCCTCAGCAACTTAGCAAGACCCTGAATCCTGTTTTAAAATAAACAAATAAAGAGGGCCAGGGTATAGTGTGGAGGTAGAATGCCTCTGGGTTCAATCCCCAGTACCTTCCCCCAACACACACACACACACACACACACACACACACACACACGTAGAGTGACAATTGCAACATAAACAATTACACAGACCCTTTCTCAGGAGGACATATGAATGACAAGAAAGCACATACCAAATATTTTCAGCCACTAGAATAATTTAAGTAAATAGCATGATAAGATAATACCATGTACTTACTAGAATGTGTGAACAAAAAATTCCAAAGCACCTACCTCCAAAAACAACAACAACAACAACAACAACAACACAGAGTATATAATTCTATTTATACCAAACGCTGGAAAATGCAAGATAATCTATAGTGCTTGTTATAAATAGATATAAAATGCCCTTACAAAGCTCCCGTATTCATGTTTGGAGCTGATGTAACTGAAGACGGTAATCCCAGCAGTGGGTCTCACTAAGCTGTGGAGTTGCCTCATTAATTGCCGAGGCTGGCGTCAAACCTGCGAATTAGAATTACAGAAAAACATCTGCGAAAGTAGAATTAGAGAAAAACAGATATCGTTAGAAAAGAGAGAGAAATAAAAATCGAGGAACAAGACCAAGAGTTTAAAAATCTGGTAGGATTTGCAGAATGATTGAACGGAGGACTTCACTGAGAAACAGACTTGGCAGAATAAAATGTTGTTGTTGTTATTATTTACTAGGTACTGAGGATTAAATGCAGGGGCATTCTACCTCTGAGATACAGCCCCGGTCCTTCATTATATTTTGTTTTTAAAACAGGATCTTGCTAGGTTGCTGGAAGTCTCACTACATTGCTGAGGCCGGCCTCTAACCTGTGATCCTCCTGTCTCAGCCTACCCAGTACTGGGACTATAGTCGTGCACCACCATCCCTGACTAAAATAAAACGTTATAAAAAAAAAAAAGAAAGAAAAAGAAAAAGCTGGGCGTGGTGGTGCACGCTTGTAATCCCCGCGCTTGGGAGGCTGAGACAGGAGGATCGTGCAGGTTCGAAGCCAGCCTCTGCTGGTTCAAGAGACCCTGTTTCCAAATAAAATATAAAATAGGTCTGGGAGTGTAGCCTGGAGGTAGAAGGCCCCTGGGTTCCCTCCCCAGTACCACCAAAAAAAAAAAAAAAAAAAAAAAAAAAAGGAAAAATTTTAAAATGAAGGGGATGATCATGGTGGAAAATTCCTGTAGTCCCAGTATTTGGAAGGCTGAGGCAAAAGGATCACAGGTTCAAGACCAGCCTCAGCAATTTAGTGAGACTCTCAGAAACCTAGTGAGACCCTGTTTCAAAATAAAAACAAACAAACAAAAAATGAAAAGGTCTGGGGGTGTAACTTGGAGGTAGAATGCCTCTGGGTTTGATCCCTAGTGCCATCAAAAAGAAAGAGAAATAAAGAAAAGTGTTATTTATCCAGGCCTGTGAGTTTCTCTATTGAGATTGCCATCAATTTAGAGGATGAGTGAAAATAGACCTATCATTGGACACATAATTGTGAAATTTTAGCTCAGAAGAAAAAAGAGAATGTAAACATTTGCAGAGAGAAAAACACAGGTTTTATACAAAGTCTTAAAAGCCAGAGTATTTGCAGCAGTCTGCAGCTACATTATGAACTAGAAAATAATGAGAAGTACCTTCAAAAAGAGGGAAAATGACTGCAATCTAGAAGCAATCATGTTCAGATATAATCTTTTTCAAATATAGACATTTTATTTATTTTTTTATTTTTTGCGGGTCTGGGGATGGAACCCAGAGGCATTCGACTCCGAGATACACCCCCAGCCCTATTTTTTATTCTTTATTTTGAAACAGGGTCTCACTGAGTTGCAGAAGGCCTCACTAAGTAGCTGAGGCTGTCCATGAACCACGGTCCTCCGGTCTCAGCCTCCCAAATGCTGGGATTACAAGCGTGCGCCACCACGCCTGGCTTCAAATATAGACATTTTAAATCCATTTCTCCCCAGTGTTTTTTTTCCCCCAGAATCTGCTGGAGAATATATCACACCATGTATAGGAGCAATGAATATAGGAAGATATGAATCCCTCCCCTGCCCAAACAAACACAGGCCAGAGGAGAGATAGGAGGGCCAAGGTGACCCCAGACAGCTGTCCAAAGGCAGCTGGGCAGGTCCAGACATTCAGGGTAGATTGCTCAAAATGGGGAAAAAGAAGCCAGGTAGAGTGGTGCACACCTCATCTCACGACCTGAGAGGCAGAGGCAGGAAGAGTGCAGGTTCAAGGCCAGCTTCAGTAACTTATGAGACCCTGTTTCAAAATTAAAAATAGAAGCTGGGCATGGTGGCACACGCTTGTAATCCCAGCAGTTGGGAGGCGGAGACAGGAGGATCACATACGTTCGAGGCCGGCCTAGCTATCTTAGGAGACCCTGTTTCCAAATAAAAAAAAAAACCATAAAATATAGGTGTCTGGGAGTGTAGCCCAGAGGTAGAAGGGTTTCCAGGAATCCCAGTACCACCCCCCCAAAAAAATAAAAATAAAAATAGAAGCCAGGTGTGCTGGTGCACGCTTGTAATCCCAGCATTAGGGAGACTGAGACTGGAGGACTGAGGTTCGTTGACAGCCTCAGCCACTTAGTGAGGCCCTCTGCAACTTAGTGAGACCCTGTTTCAAGAGAAAGACTAAAAATTAGGGCTGGGGGTATAGCTTGGAGATAGAATGGTGCCCCTGATTTCCATCTCCAGACCCGCAAAAAAACCCAAAAATCAAATAGAAAGGGCTGGGGGTGTCACTCAGAGGTAGAATATACCCATGCTTCATCCTCAATACCAAAAGAAAGAAAAAGAAATCAGGAAAATTAGAGGTGACTAATGTGTTTAAATATTATTCAGAACAGACTTACTTACTAGGGAGAGAGAATTTTTTTATTAGAACATAGAAATTTAAGAAGGTTTAAAAAAAGTTACATCTAACAGAAACAGAAAATTGTGCAGAGAAGAATAGAAGGATCAAATATACTATCTAGCTCAGACTTTGATAGAATGAAATATACAGAGCCCTGATAATGTGAAATGGTTCGGATAAATTGAAATAACAATGTAACTACATTGAGAAATTACTGAACGGGAAGTGTATTGAGAAGGGGAATCTCAAGAGAGATCAGAATCTTTGTTTCTGGAAACCAGTAAAACCGAGAAAACAAGCAGAAGCATTGTAATTGTGTTATTTAGTAATGTGGAAAGAGCGAAAAAATCAGCTAGGTCACTTTAAAGGAATTTGTTTCTGAGAAGCAGAGAATTGGAGTTACTTGATAATTAAAACCGTATCCATGTAATTTTAGTTAATATAAATAAAAGAGAAGAGGGAAAGAAAAAGGGGAGGGAGGGAAGGGGGGAGGAAGAGAGGGAGGGAGGGAGGGAGGGAGAGAGAGAGAGAGAGAGAGAGAGAGAGAGAGAGAGAGAGAGAGAGCAGAGGATGCGTAAATTAGGAAACACAAAACACAGAGACCTTAAAAGGAGAAGCCCGCCACATTGCTTTATTTGCTTGAACTCAAAGGATCTAGAGCTCTCTGCTTAGGCTTGTGAGATTATGATTCCATCTTTTCTGTCAAAAGAGGACCTTACCGTAAACTTCATTCTATAACGTGGTAGGGACTTACATCCCTTTGCAAAACGAGCATCTCTTAAGAGATCGCAGGTGTTGGTCCCTACCGCATCAGCCCCATAGCTCACCGGGAAGAATGTGAGGCTGTAACTCCCACCAACAGGAGCTCAGCGCAGGTGCTTAGAGTCAGGGAAATAGGACCCACTTGGGTCTTTGTCAGGTGTCCGCTTTCATACCTACTTAGGAGGACCTTTTTTTTTCTTTTTTTTTTGGGGAAAAAAGTAAAATCGCCTTGCCAAACAATTTTCAAACGCATACCTTTTTGATGCCACAAAAATTCCTTTTTTCTTTCTTTCTTTTTTTTTTTTTTTGTGATACTGGGGGTGGAATCCAGGGGCTTTCTACCTCCGGGCTATACTCCCAGACTTATTTTATATTTTATTTGGAAACAGGGTCTCACTAAGTTGCTGAGAGCTTCACTAAGTAGCTGAGGCTGGCTTCGAACCTGCGTGATCTTGTCTCTTGTCTCAGCCTCCCAAGTGCGGGGATTACAAGCGTGCACCCCCATGCCTGGCTTTGAAATCTTATTTCTAATATGTGGCTTTGTTAGCTGTTCTAGGTCTTGGAGATGCTTCTAAGACTTGCAGTTTGAGATGTTGAGGGAGCCGAGCTACTCCTGTCAGGGTGAACCCTCAGCTCAGGAACTCAGGATCTGCAGGATCCTTGGCTAATGTGAGGGGAAAGAATTTCAGCACACGCCAGTCAGAGACACGGACAGAGGTTTATTTGGGGAAAAGGGAGAAATATACATTCAAGAGAGAATGCGGGCCACCTCAAGATGACGAAGGCCTTTTGGGGAGTTCAGGGCTCCCTCTTTACAGGGAACTTTAGTAAGGGGTGGGCTGTCATCATCCAATTGATGCAAATTCCGGTCAAGCCCCCAAACCTTTTTCCATCCAAGTAGTTTTGTGGAAAGACAATTTGCCTTACTTAAGGCAGTAGGGCTGTGCTGCACTTACCCTTCTCAACCGCTAGGGGGCAGCCTCTGACCAAGAAACGAATCCTGGACCACTGACTCAAAGTTTAATACACCTGAGATACATTTTAGAATTTGGGGGCACGAAAGGTGTTTTGATCCTACTATTGTAATTAGGAGCAATTTGCATCATTTCTGCTATGTTTTGTATGCTAAGATTAGGAAGAAAAGAGCATAATAGCTCAGTTGCAAACAACAGTGGTAAACAATGCCTCGTTTCCTGGGTTTAATACATGCTGGTAAACAGTGCCGGCTGCTCCTAGGCAGAGCAGGAATTAGCCATGGTCAGAGGTAATTAGCAGGAATTAGCAATCTTCCTGCTTAAAAAAATACTAGTGTTTTAATTTTAGTTCAGCTGTATCAGTGTGCTATACCTTGGACACCCTGGGCAAACACAGCTCATTTGAGTACAAAGTGCAAATTTTATTGGTAATAGTCTGTGATTTTGGAATGCATCTTTTATTTGAGGAAGAAATCGATTGGAAAACATTTTTACACTTGTCCTATTCATTAAATAGGAGAGTGTGTGGCTTAGTGATAGAAGACTTGCCTAGCATACACAAAGTCCCGGGTCTAGGGAAAAGCAAGTAGAAGTTGGCCAGGAAATATAACAATTAGAGATTGATCTTTTAGTGATAAGACATGGATCCCGGGAATAGGCCAGGCGTGGTGGCGCACGCTTGTAATCCCAGTACTTGGGAGGCTGAGACAGGAGGATCACACAGATTCGAAGCCAGCCTCAGCTACGTAGTGAGGCTCTCAGCACCTTAGAGAGACCCTGTTTCCAAATAAAAATATAAAATAGGTCTGGGAGTGTATCCCGGAGGTAGAAAGCCCCTGGGTTCCATCCCAAGTATCACAAAAAATAAACAAACTAAAAATGGACCCCGGGGCTATTTTTCAGAGGATACCATTCTTCATACCATATCATGAGATATTTTTTCCAGTGTCTTTAGTCCACATTCCCCTGACAAGATGCAAGAGGAGCTGGAGACAAAAACTCAAAGGCAGAAGGGACGGGGAAGAGTCCCATAGTTCACAGATGCTGCCAATTCCGCAGCGGATGCTCTGGTACCTGGCTTAATCGCTAGGCCCATGCGCCTGGTCCAGTCTCCTCCACGGGCTCCCGTGGGGTGCTGCAGAGGGTTGGCTTCTCTGTGGCTCGACACTCCTTGGGAGGCCTGGGTTCTAGTTGTCCTCTGTTGGTCTCTCTGCAGGGCAGTTTCCATCTGTAAGACTACAAATCTGCTTTCCATTGATAAGCCCCAACGTCCCACCCAGCCCCAACCTGCTCTGTAAAATCTGTCTCTCTTTGTAGGTAACACTCCGGGGAGAAATTTATCACCAAAGAATGCCAGCCCGAGTGGGTTTGGCCAGACCTTATCTTGCCGGGTAGGAATCACAGATAAAGCGTGGCCAACATCTCTGTGATTGCAACCGAAAGGGAGGTAACACCCCTGTGGAATTCTGACCCGATGCCCGCCCGAAACCAGAGCCGAGGAGCTTCCCAGCTGGATGTGGTGCCAAGGGACACACTGGTTTTGTGGATAAGGCTCCCGATTCTTAGATGTCAGCCATGTCCCTTGACGGGGCATGGGCAGGGCAGTCACAGATTCCAGGGCAGCAGTAGCCGGGCACTGCCAAGCATAACTCTGAGTGTCGCGGAACCTGCGCCTGGTGCTGGTGATAACGTGACTCTGTTTTTCTGAAGTAGGCTGGGCAGAAGAACCAGCCCCATCTCTCATCTATGTTACCTGATTGTGGGAAATGTTTTGCAGCCTCCCACAAGCAGAGTTAAAAAGAAACCACACTCGGGAAATCACTTCCAGGATGCTCGGTGACAACTGGGTTCCCGCTAAAGTCTGCAACAATATGAAGGGCTCCTGGCCCGCTTTCCCTCTGGCTAGAGCGATTCTCAAAGTGTATGTCCCAGCCAGCAGCGTCAGGGTGGCCAAGAACCTGTTAGAGAAACGCCAACTCCTAGCCAGGCGTGGTGGTGCACGCCTATACATCCCATACTTGGGAGGCTGAGATGGTAGGATCTCGGCTTGAGGCCAGTCTCAGCAATTTTGTGAGACCCTGTTTTGAAATTAATAGAAAAATTTTAAAGGGCTGGGGTGGCAATTCAGTGGTAGAGTACCCTGGGTTTAATTCTCAGTACTACAGGAGGAGGAGGAGGAGGAGGAGGAGGAGGAGGAGGAGGAGGAGGAGGAGGAGGAGGAAGAGGAGGAGGAGGAATAGGAGGAGAGAAGAAGCCAATTATCAGGCCTACCCCAGGAACTCTGGAGTGGAAGTCAGGGACCTGTGTTTCCACCAGCCCCCAGGTAACTGATGCAGGCTCAAGATTCTGAATCACTGACTCTCACGTGTGTCAGGTTAGCTCCAGGGCTCCGCAGCCGTCTGTGGAGGCCAGGGCGGGGCTGGGGGCTTCCTTCCCTTTCATTTTTTTTTTTTTTTTATCGCCAATGCTTCTCTGAGCTGCAGGAACCGAGAAAACCTTGGGAACAGGATGAACGGAGATGTGTTTAATGTGGTATAGTGATGTTCCGGGCCACGCAATAGAAATGTCAAGGATGAAATGAGTTTGCGGCCTGGCTTCTATCCTTTTTAAACATATCGGCTTGGTTCTGTGTTCAGACCTTGGTTACTTCTTCACTAGGCAGAGGATCCTAATTCCTCGTAAAGCGATTGCTAGTGTAGGAGAGACGCTTGAGGAATCAGTTTTTTTCTGGCATGGGATAAGCATCCACGAAATGATGGTTCTTATTAATAGCCACCGGGCTAATGTTAATAATAAAGTGTGAGTTCTAAACGGCATTGTTATTACTGACAAGTAATGTACTGAACTTCAAGCACAAGATGTGGGGAACAATAGAATTCAACCCTTGCCGGGCGTGGTGGCGCACGCTTGTAATCCCCGCGCTTGGGAGGCCGAGACAGGAGGATCGCGTAGGGTCGAAGCCCCTCGCTGGCTTCAGAGACCCTGTTTCCAAATAAGAAATATATATATAAAATAGGTCTGGGAGTGTAGCCCGGAGGTAGAAGGGTTCCATCCCCCCTGCGCCCCGCAAAAAAGAATTCAACCCTTAGTTGGCCTCTGACCACCCTGGACAGTTTATCTTTATCTTTCTTGTAAAATGTGAAAGATGACGGTGACCTTGCAGGTAACTGGGAGCCCTCCGTGGCTACCACTGTTCATGTCAGGTAACCCTTGTTTGCTACCTGACATGTTAAAGGTGTTCAGGCACCATCTTTTTTTGTTGTTGTTCAGTGGAAAAAATAATTGCAGATATTTAAATTGCTATTTTATTTTATTTATTTTCATGTGGTGCGGGGGATTCAACTCAGGGACATTCTACCTCCAACCTACATGCCTGACCCTGTTTTTTTTTTTTTCTTTCAAGACAAGGTCTCGCTAAGTTGCTGAGGGCGGCTCGTAGCCCTCCTGTCTCAGCCTCCTAAATTCTGGGATTAGAGGCATGTGTCGTCATGCCTGGCTATAAGCCCCAAATTTTAAGAGTATGAAGGTTCAGAATGCTTTGGATTTAAAGCAGACAGAATATTTCCATTAGGCATCCTACTCAGCTGGCTTAAAAACATGTTTAAAGGAAGAGGGAAGGACTGCAGGGAAATGTGGGACAGATGAGAGACTATTATATTTCTTTTCCTTGTTCATTATCCTATAGGAAAGTTTAATGACCCTTGATGTGTAGAAAGAAAAACAGCCTAAACAATAGAAGTCATTTTTTTTCAGTACTGGAAATGGAACCCAGAGGCATTCTGCCTCCAAGCCACACCCTTAGTCCTATTTTTTATTCTTTATTTGTTAACAGGGTCTCACTGAGTTGCAAAGGGCCTCACTAAATAGCTGAGGCTGTCCAAGAACCGCAATCCTCCTGTCTCAATCTCCCAAATGCTGGGATTGCAAATTTGTACCACTATACCTGAATACAAACAAAGTCTTTTAAAGAGAATAATACTGAAGTTACAAACGTAAAGAAATTTTCTTTCTTTCTTTTTTTTTTACCTTGTATTAACAAGTAAAATAGACTTTTAAAACGATGCTAAAAAAATTAAGATAGCTTTTATTGCCGGGCGTGGTGGCGCATGCTTGTAATCCCCGCGCTTGGGAGGCAGAGACAGGAGGATCGCGCAGGTTCGAAGCCAGCCGTGCGCGCTGGCTTAGGAGACCCTGTTTCCAAATAAAAATGTAAAAAATAGGTCTAGGAGTGTAGCCCGGAGGCAAAAGGGTTTCCGGGTACCCCAGTACCACCAAAAAATAAAAAAAGTAAAAAAAAAAAAAAAGATAGCTTTTATTGGGACATTTATAAATGTCTTTCTAGTCTATCTCATTCTTTCTGCCTTTTGGTTTTTACTTCAAGGAAGTCCAGAAAACACATGTTTAAAGGAAGCCACCAGCCTCCAGGACCTTCTTCCGGCCTCTCTTCCTGCCTCCCTCCCGCCACCCCTCAAATGTGTGTCCTTGTCCTCATCCGGGCCTTGCAGGTGCCGGCGGGAAGAGACCGCATGCGGCCGTAATCAATTTTGGTGGAGTGACAGTGACCCAGAGCTGACATTGTAAGTATAAGCGTGAAGTGTCCAGGAGCTGATGGGGCTGGCTCTTTGTGTTCCAAAAAGGAGCTTTTACTTTTATTTACTTATTCAACGAGGAAGTTCAGAACGGTGGCCAGACGTGTATTCACAGCGCTGATACTCAGTCCTGCATTCCCTGGTAATTAACTTAGTTTCTGAAAGCCTCAGTTCCCCTGCTATAAAACAGGGACGCCACAGTACCTGCCTTCCAGGGTTGCTAGAAGAATAAAGCAGCACGTTTAGCAAAATTTCCGGAGCCTAGTAAGCGCTCAATATATCACTATTATAGTTAGATATCACTATTACTATTATTAGATATCACTATTACTATTATAGTTAGATATCACTATTACTATTATTATTTGTTTTAGTATTAATGTAAAAGCATATATACAATAGAAAGTAAAAATTCTTGTTATTCTTCCCTTCCCAGTTCCCTTCAATCCTTCTACCTCCTAGAGGTAAATACTATAAAGTTTAAAATATATCTTTTAAGACTATTATTTCATACAAATGAGATTCCACTTTATACAATGCAAGCATTCTGCCTTGGAAATTTATGTTTGAGAGGTTCCTTTTATTTTAAATCATCAAAAAAAAATTGGAAAGTAAGATCTGAGCTAGATATGAAATACAGAAGGAAAACGATCTCATAACTTTACATTTATTTCTAACACTCTATTTAGCTATATCTAAATTCCAAAGAACAAAACTACGTGGCTACTTGCCTATTGCTATCCACCAAGTGTGGGTCTAGTGTTAATATATTCTCCAAAATTTCACATCTTTCTCAAAGATGCCGACACTGTCTTCATCACATATATTAAGAAGATTGTGGCTGGGCATGGTGGCACATGTCTGTAATCCCAGTACTTGGGAGGCTGAGACAGGAGAACCCCAAGTTCAAGGCCTGCCTCAGCAAGTTAGAGAGGGCCCTCAGTAACTTAGTGAGACCCTGTTTCAAAATTTAAAAAAATAAAAATAGGGCTGGAGGTATAGCTCAGAGGTAGAACGCCCCTGGGATCAATCCCCAAGAGCACCGAATAACCCACCAAGAACCAGTAAAAGCTGAAGAGGGGAGGGTTACTGATGCAGTGATCACATTTTGCCTTGGTTAATGTATTTATTTATTTATTTATTTATTTATTTATTTATTTTTGTACTACTGAGGGTGGAACCCAGGGACCTTCTACCTCTGGGATACACTCCCAGACCTATTTTCTATTTTATTTGGAAACAGGGTCTCACTAAGTAGCCGAGGCTGGCTTTGAACCTGTGTGATCCTCCAGTCTCAGCTTCCCAAGGACGGGGATTACAAGCGTGCACCACCATGCCTGGCTTACTTTTTTCCTTTCAACCTGTTAATTAACCCCAACAAGAAATGCAATTGCATAGCCACTGAAGTTCTGGCCACCAGTTCGTGGTCGAGGGCTTCATTGCTGGACCTCCCCACATTCTTTGCAGATCCGCAGCCTTGGACGATCAAAAGCTGATCTCTCCTTCCTCCACCTTCACTCCCACAGTTGAGGGACAGAAGAGAATGTCAAGGAGAATGAGTAGCTCCTCAGAGCTCGGGGACACACCCTCAGGAAACGAGGCTTCCAGGCTGAATTTCTTAATGGGAAGGAAACTGTTCTTTCTCCTGCCAGTGGAAAAATACAAACACAGATCCCTCATGAAGCCCCGTAGGCAGTCCCTGGCTTTCCTTCCCAGCTCACCTCCCAGAGAGAGGGGGCAGGAGAAGCCCATCAACACATAAGGAACAAATAAAAGGAAAACTGCAAACAAAACCCACCTAGTTATGAGAAGAAGAAATAAAGAAAAAGATGCCTGTCTTGCTGATAACGGTGTGAGAAGTTACAAAGGACTTTCTGTTTCTAGAAGAAAAACAAAGGTCAGCACTAAGAATGCCATCGGATAGCAGGAAGAAAAAGAGGTGCAGAGACCGAGGAGGCTCCCTTCCTGTTCTTCTGTGTGTCCCAAGTAAAAAGTCAGGGTAGCCTGGCGGGGTGGCGCACGGTTGTGATCCCAGCATCTGGGAGGCTGAGACAGGAGAATCTCAGCTTCTCGGTCAGCCTCAGCTACTTAGTGAGGCCCTTTGCAACTTAGTGAGACCCTGTTTCAAACTAAAAAATAAAAAAATAGGGCTGGAGGTGTAGCTTGGAGGTAGAATGTCCTGGGTTCCATCCCCAGTACTGAAAAAAAACAAAAAAAAATCAGGGTAGAAGAGATATATGCATGAGAGGAGAGTGTCATTCTCAGCCAAAGACTGAAATACTAGAATTCCCAGTGAACCGTGCAGTGCTAACGCTAAACTGACAGGTTGATAAGAAGACATTAGCCAAGGTAGAATGCAAAAGATACCATCAGGCACTCCTGAGTTCTAGGACGAAGAGCAGTACGTGGTCCCCTCTCTGTTCATCTCAGGAAATAGCATCTCGCCTCCCTCCATCTGTTCGTAGTTGGACATCTCTTTTTCCCAACCATATCTTATTACTCTTGGGACAGAGCCTTTCTTTGTACTTAGTTGCAGCCGAATCAGGGGATCTGTAACTAGAATCCAGAATGTATGATAAGGTCTAACCTACTCAATTCGCAGACCGCACAGATGCGACAGGCAAAATAAATGTCTTGTTTGCACAGGGCTGAGCACTTTTATGGCTTCATTAATGTTGGTAGTCATGCAGACTTTGGAATGAGCCATCTCATTTCATGCTTCTGGGCTTGGGCAGGGAAGCAGATCAGCTTAGAAAAGGATGCTCACTCGTACGCGCTTCCAGAAAGAAGAAAGAGAACATTCCTTGAATCCCCTCACCTTTAGTGGTGACACGGGCTTGTCATTCTAGCAAATACCACACGTGTCCAGTCCACCCAGGAACATAGACGGCATTAACCGTGCTTTCTGGAAATGGTTCTGCTTGGATGTCCATGGGTGGGATCTCACATTGAGCCTTAAGATAGGTATTTCAGGATTCATTCACACACGCCAAAAAAAAAATAGGTTGGGTTTTTACTACAGACCCAGGCTGTTCTAGGTACCAGGGACACATGGTGGACAAGATGACCAAGGGAGAGGAAGTCCCTGCTTCCACAGAACCTAGGCGTCTATCTCTTATCACATAACCATGTGGTTACAACCCCAAATCCATAACTTTCAAACTTCCCTGGTCAGTATCTTCTTATTTTCTCATAAGCTCTGCTTGCTTGCAAGATTTAAGTTTTTGTTGGTTTGGCCTATATACACCCCATCAGCAACTCAGTATTCATCTGCGTGTGTGCTCTAGTCCCAAAAGAAAGACTTATTTGCTGTTTCCCTCGGCTAGAAGAACCACCTGCTCTTCCAGCTTTGCAAATCTCACTGCCCTTCAAGGTCAGAGGCATCAGGATTCTCCTGTCTCCATGGATACCCTCTCCATTGAACCCTGTATTACTGAGCTGCTGGGATGCTACACTTGGGTGTTTGTATATTTATTTTGGTACTGGGAATTGAACCCAGGGGCATTCTGCCTCCCAGCTACACCCCCAGCTCTTATTTTATTTTTTTTAATTTTGAAACAGGGTCTTGATAGGTTGCTGAGGGATGCAGTAAGTTGCTGGGGCTGGTCTCAAACCTGTGATCCTCCCATCTCAGACTCCCAAGTTCTGGGATTACAAGCATGCGCCACCATGCACAGCTACCGTGGGTTATTTATTACATACGTTTTGTATCGTTTGCTGTTTTTCACCTTCATTTATCCTGTTGCACCTGCCTCACTCTGAGGCCCAGGCTTTATTCTTTGATGGCAAGAGATTTAAATATGAGAAGTGCATGTTTGAAATGTAGCTTTTTGTGTGATAAAAAGATCTTAATAATGTTCTCAGCAATTCATCCCTACAAAGCCATCCCACACATTCTGAGTTTCTACTGTGTTCAAAATGGCCCGGTGCCATAGAAGATGGAAATGAAGTTAGAGACACAAAATTGTTCTTTGGGGACTCAGTTTCCTAACTGAGCCCAGGAATGCCAAGAAACAATTAAATAATTTCAAGATAAAAAATAACTCCACATTATAATTCTTGGTTTCAGGACACAGAAATTGTGTGTATATGTGTGTGAATGCACACTTATAAATAGGTGAGGTGTGAATTATATTTGTTTTATAAGAGGAAAAGTCAGCTTTAACCTAATTTAGAGAACTTCTATATTACTCTAAATATGGGATGTATAAATTATACTTGTTTTATAAGAGGAAGTCAGCTTTGACCTATTTTAGAGAACTTTTATATTATGCTAAAATTGTCTACAGGGGGGTGAGGTAATTGAATAAAAGCTAACATCATCCAGATGTTCAAAATATAGAGCACAAACCACCAAAAGATCGGCCTGAATATTCTCAACACTAGCCAATCCATCCCTGAACTAGTCCTAAGTAAGAAGTGGTTCTTAGATTTTCCCCTCTCAATGCAATTTGAGAAACAGACGTCACTCTGGTCAGAGAAATGTTTACCTTCTTTATTATTCATCTATAAACTTGATGTAAGAAAAAAGTAGCTCATGACCTAAATAGAAAGAAATGAACAGAGATGAAGAAAATCACCTCTATCCATGTCATATGACCCTGCGTATCCACCTCAGGACACCGTGATTCCGCCACTCACCGCATGGCCCTGACCCTGTGTATCCACCTCAGGACACTGTGATCCCACCACTCACCATGTGGCTCTGCTTTTCTTTAAACACAGGGAAGGCTTCTGAGTAGTTTTGTTGTTGGTTGTGGGGTTTTTTGTTTGTTTGGTTTGGTGTCTTTGTTTGTTTATTTTGCTTTGGGTATTTTTCCATCTCAATGTTCTGCATTGTTTCTCAAGCCCATCTGGACGAGCCAAAATGAGACATTTGGTGTGTGAATGTGTGTTTGTGTGTGTGTGTGTGTGTGTGTGTGTGTGTGTGTGCCCATGTGTATGCATACGTCCTCATGTGTTCCTTGCCTGCTTGTAGGTAGATTTCTCCTACACCCTGGGCTTTGAATGGTGCAGGGAATGCGAAGCTCCTTCCTTAACTCAGCACTAGTGATACTGCCTCAGGAGTGTGTGAGAAAGTACCTCCTGTTGCATCAAAAGCAGCTGGCTGAGATGATGCCCATGGCATGTGCCTGACTTTAGAAATGGAGCCAGAGGCAACTTGGGGGTCTGAGACCAAGTAGCACTGGGGGTTGAGGCAAACTCTGGAGGTGGGCCATGCTGACTGTATTTCTGTAGCTATCTTTCTTGTTCTGAGGAGCTTGTGGCTCCTCTTCCCTGGTTTGCATGTATGTGTACATGAGCCTTCTAAGGAATATTAGTGATTTATTCCTCATTCAATAAATCACTTATTTGGATAGACAATAAGCTGGTAATTTGTATGACATTGTTTTGTTTGTTTATATTTTGTTTTTCACTTTGACAAATGGTAAAGCCAGAAATGGTGCCAAGTGGGTAACTGTGAGTCAGACAAGATCAAGTATGGAAACCTTGGGGGCACTTGGTCAGCCTCCTTTTCATGGCGGGTCTGTCAGCCTTGAATAGCAGTGAGATGTGTCTTTGAGTCCAAATGTTACAAGGGGAGTAGGTGGGCAAATTCCAAAATGAATAGAAGAAAGAGACCATTGGAATTGTGCCATGAGGTGTTGCATGCCAGAGTCTCCATCATGATATCACATATATCACATCTTTTTTTTTTTTTTTTTTTGGTGGTACTGGGGGTGGAACCCAGAGGCTTTCTACATCTGTCCGGGCTATACTCCCAGACCTATTTTTTAATATTTTATTTGGAAACAGGGTCTCACTAAGTTGCTGAGAGCCTCACTAAGTAGCTGAGGCTGGCTTCGAACCTGTGTGATCCTCCTGTCTCAGCCTCCCAAGTGCGGGGATTACAAGTGTGTGCCACCACGTCCGGCGATATTATGTCCTAATGTAAAGATCTGCTTTATCTGGAAAGTTAGAAACCCACAAAGGAACGAGAATTTGACTATAAATGCCCTGCCTTCCCTGGCTCTAGCTAGAGTGACCTTTCATTGATAATCTAAATTTAAATTTCCAGACTGTAACATGCTGGGCAGTTTGGTTTTTTCATGGGGCAAGAGGACTCCTTTGTCATATAGGATAGTTTGTTCTCTTCTCTCTCTCTCTCTCTCTCTCTCTCTCTCTCTCTCTCTCTCTCCCTCTCTCTTTCTCTTTCTCTTTCTTTCTCACTATCTCTCTCTTTTTTTGGATTGAACCCAGGAGCATTCTACCTCCAAGGTACACCCCCAGATTTCCAGATTTTTTTTTTTGAAACAGAGTCTCAGTTGCTGACACTTTCTTCAAGCCTCCGATCCTCCTGTTTCAGCTTCCCAGGAATTAGAATTACAGGTGTGCGCCACCACGCCTGATTCTCTATCTGTTTCTCTCTATCACCATATTCCAAGTCCTTGGAGCAGAAGAACACGTGGCTTGCTCATTTGCAGAGCCCCATCTTGGCACCACTTCTAAGGTTTGTTCAGCAAATGGAGTGAACAAATACATATAATAGGAAGAGAAACAGCCAGGTGTGGTGGTGCATGCTTGTAATCCCAGTCCTTGGGAGGTTCGAAGGTTCGAAGCCAGCCTCAGCTACTTAGTGAGCCCTCCAAACTCAGTACCACACACACACACACACACACACAAAAAAAAAAAAAAAAAAAAAATAGGCAGAGAAATAGAAAGAACCGTCGCTGAAAATCTCTCTTTATATGGTTTTCTAAGGGAGAATTTTAAGGAGAACTTCCATTTCTTAACTTTAAATATTGCTACAAAGTCTGACTCTGGCCTAAAGGTGATAGGAAGAAAGGATGAGCCTGTTACTGTGTGGGGGAGGGCTCATCTTTATGGAAACTGAATGTGGGCAGTTGAAGAAAATCATTAAAGCGGAAAAGTGTAAATATATCTTTGGTTAACTTAAGGACATTTCTTTGTCTCTCTCTCTCACACACAACTCCCCCAACTCCCACATACTCAAACATCATTTAAATGATACAAGACTATGCTCTACAAATTTCCCTGTGTCATAAGTTTCAGAATATAATTTTAAAAATTCTACGTGATAAAATGGGTGTATTATTAGATAATGTTGCACTAAATTTACTTTAAGTAATTCTTCATTTGAGAGCTGTATAGTAAAGAATTAATCTTACCCAAGGAGTGGCCCAGCTATTGCTCTTGGCTACCGAGAGATGATCTCTAGGCTCTTAGGATGTCTACCTAAGAGTGTCTCTATCTGGGGGTCTTGAGTGACATGTGGCAATCTATTGATATAATTTATGATGGGACTTTGGGCCACATGGTGTCCTACAGATGGGCTGGAGATCAAAGTTTCTAGCCTGGTCTCTAGAGGGGCTGAAGATTAAAGATTGGTACATGACACCGTGCGCGGTGGCACACGCTTGTAATCCCCACGCTTGAGAGGCGGAGACAGGAGGATCGCGCAGGTTTGAAGCCAGCCGCTCTGGCTTAAGAGACCCTGTTTCCAAATAAAATATAAAATAGGTCTGGGAATGTAGCCCGGAGGAGGATTCCATCCCCAGTACCACCAAGAAAAAAAAAAATCAGCACATGAGCAATTGATTAATTGATTACAGCTACATCATGAAACCCCAGTAAAAACTCTGGGCATACAAGAATCCCAGGGCCTTCTCTGGTTGGCCATACTCTGTGAATTTTTCATGCATACTTGCCCTGGGGATTTTTCACTCCATGGTTTTCTGGCAGAGAACAAATAGAAACTATATTTAGAACTCTGCTAGGATTTTTGCCTTCAGGGCCTCTTACCTTAGCTGATTTTCATCTGTATTCTTTCGTTATAGTAAACTGTAACCACATGTATAACTGCTTTCAGGAGCTCCGTGACTCCTTCCGGTGAGTAAGCAAAGCTGAGGGTACCCTCGAAAACTCTCGATCTTTATTCTTGGCACAAGAAGCTTTTCCTGGACTGCACTCAACCCCATCTGGGCATTCATGCTATTTTATTTATATCATAAATTTTATTCTAACTTGTTTCCTTTTTTTCCCCTTTTATTCTAACTTGTTAGTAATTTTTAAGTGAAACATGAATTTGAAAATAGCTCTTTAAAAAATGAATAAAATCACATTAGCTGCTCATTGGCTGTAATATGCATTAGAAAGGTTAATCTATCATTATTTTATTCTTAAAATTAAAGTAAGACAAATTATTTCATTGTTTTGTAAGGTAAATAACGTATAGCGTATGCATCTGGGTGTAGCTTTGATAATTTTTCTCACTAGATTTATAAAAGTTTGATTAAAAATGGATGAAAGGGCCTGTACACAGGCTGGAAGAATGAGAAGCATTTGGATTTGAAACAGAAAGGAGAAGGAAGAGAAGAGCCTTCCAGTGGGCTGAGAAGCAGGTGCCTGTGCACGGAGAGAGGAAGGTGGTAGCAGAGGCTTTGGAGAGAATGAGGTGGGCTGAACAATGAATGCACAGGAGGGTGAGGAGGCGAGGGGCAGGAAGACAGCAGATCTCTTTTGCCAGTGAAATCGTCCAAGATGTTTTGGATATTGGATGCCTGAGAAACATAAGGACTGAGAGTCGCCGGGCGTGGTGGCGCACGCTTGTCATCCCCACGCTTGGGAGGCGGAGGAGACAGGAGGATCACGCTCGTTCAGAGCCAGCCTCGCTGGCTTAAGAGACCCTGTTTCCAAATGAAAGTAATATAAAATAGGTCTGGGAGTGTAGCCTGGAGAAGGGTTTCCAGGAACTCCAGCACCACCAAAAAAAAAAAAGTACCGAGAGTCTCAGACCTTACAAGAAGCCAGCTGCAACTGAACTGCATTCCACAAGACTCCAAGAGAGCTGACACTCTCCCCAAAGACTAGCTTTAAAAGTTAATGATTCTGAAGCATCCCGAGGAAATGGATAGACAGGTCATTTATCATTTGGGTGTTTACACCCAAAGCTTCGTAATACAGGGATACTTACTAAAGCCTAAAAAGTCTGAAAGTTCTCACACATAATTTGAAGCCATGGTAGACCTTCCTATGAAAAATAATTGTAAGAAAAAGTATCTTAACACATTGAATGGAAGCTTCCTGCTTGCTCCCTAGCTCCCATGATAAACTCTTATGCAGAGTGGATACTTGATAAATCTTAAGCCAAAAAAAAAAAAAATGACTAGCCGGCTGGATAAAAGGAAGCTATTGCCCAGATCCTAGCCTGTTATTAGAGGAAATACATACCTTCCCAAAGAATAACATTTTCAAATGCTGTGAGATAGCCAAGAACTCTGTTTTAGATCATTTGCAAAGACTGATGGAAACTACGGCATTTTGAGAGGTGTTCAGTGGCCCTAGAAAAGGATGGGAAACAGATGCGTGCTCTCCAACATCTTGGCTGGTGACCAAGGATGATAGGGCCCTGGTCACTGTCAGCGCAACCCTGGGAATAATCCTTCTCTCTGGGTGTTCCAGCCTCATGGGTGTGTGGCCTCTGTTGATTAAGTAGGGGCCAGATAGAATGTCCTGAATTGTTTAAAACGCCTATCCCTCTTTGTTCCTCTGCCGATGGCGTATAGTTGAATCTGTTTAATAGTCGCAGGTGTCGTGAATACCCATCTGGCCCTTCTAAGGCCACACGATACGGGGAGCAAGAAATTATGGGGTGCAAGAGGCCTTCCACACTCTGCCCGGGACGGTTGAGCATCGCCTCGATTTCTGAATTCTGTGCTAAGGTCTCTCCCTCTCACACCCTGTGGAGGAAGCCTCGGGTAGTGAGTGCAGCTCCCGTCAGTCTTTCCTGGTCTTAAACATCAGAGGATCCTCCTCCTCTTCCTCGGCTCAGGAGTTCTTCCCATCATTAATCTCCTTAGCTCCACTGACCCTCTTGGACGTCGTCTCTGATTTCCTGCCTACTTTTCCATGGTCTCACCCAGTCGATCGACTAGCAAGTCCTTTTACCTCCTAAGAATTTACAGAGAGGGCTCTTCTTCTTTATCCCTGCTGTAACCACCAGTTCAGGGAAGGACCTGCCAACTCTGATAGTTTGTGCCAGAGGTGGTCAAGAATGAAGGGCAGTTCAAGGGTGTCACATTCCCACTTCCTCCATCACCTTTTGCAGGTATGTTATGTTGTTATTTCTGCAAATATTTTGTATTGATGTCAGAACTTCGTGTGGTGGGGCCATGTGTAAACCACACAAGATAATAATTCACCATAAACATTTAACTTCTTTTTTTACCCAGTGCATAAAATTACATAGCACGCTGTTTGGAAATATCCCTTCCTTCACATTAAGAATGTTATGTAAGAAAAATAGCTTTCCATTCCAAATGTTTATAAAGCTCCCGACGTACCTGTCAATCTACTCTTCTATAATTTACGGTCCTGAGACTGATACGTAGGTGAAAAATCAATTTTGTCTTGGTCACAGTCATATTTCCTGATGGGTTAAGTAAATATTTGCCCTCCTCTTTCAGAGGGACAGGAAGAAAGTGGTAAATAAATGTATCGCTTGCCTTCAGTATGAATTGCCCTGGAAACATTTTTTTCTTGTGTGTGTGTGTGGTTTAGTGGGTCGAACCAGGGCATTCTACCTCCAAGCTATACCCCCAGTCTTTTTGTTTGTTTGTTTGTTTGTTTGTTATTAAAACAGGGTCTCTCTGTTTTCCTGGGAGTCTTGCTTTGCTTCTGAGGCTGTCCTCTAACCTGTGGTCCCCCTGTCTCAGCCTCCCAAGTACTGAGATGACAGGCGTGTGCCACAATACTCCGCCACCCTGGTAAATTATTTTCAGTGGTCAGGTTCTTGAGATAGGAGATTCTTGGGTTCTTCAGTTGATGTACATCCTATCTGGAGGTCTCTGAACCTGTGAGGGACAAATATGAACCTTAGAAAAGATCCCCAAGGGGATGAACTCAGAAAGATACTGATGAGGAGTAAACTAATTACCCTCTATTGACAACCTGTCTTATTTATGACTTTGCCAAGTGATTAGCTTTAGGGAATAAGGTTACTTCCACTTTTCCCAGACCCAGGCTTTGCCCTGTTCGTTCTTCTTTTGGAGGACAAGCTGTCCTCCACATAGCAGCAGGCTGACTGGGCAGCCCAAATATTTTAGAAATACTCTCATTTAAACAAACAGGAACAAACACGCTTAGAGGTGGTTTCTATTGTTTGATGTTTTGGTTTCGGTTGAGGTTTTTCAAACAGAAGTTTTGAAAACAATGTTTTAGTGGCTGCTACCAGCTGGGTAAACTTGGTATACTAACAATATAACCATGATTTCACCACCAATTCATGTCAAAGCCCCCTTTTAATCCAGGGTCCCTTTTTCGTGTGTAGGGGCATGGATAGGGTGAATCTTTGGAAAATGTCGAGGGTATTTTATGGCTTAATTCAATGAAGAGAGCCAGATTGTAGGCAATTAAGATACGTTATTCCTATGGATGGGTAGATAGCATTCTCACTTTCTCATGTATTAATCCATTTTACCGTGTGAAAATTAGCTTAATCATACCTGACTGCAGTGATACAGAGAAACCCCGAGCATAGAATAGAAATATTTTAAGGATTAAGTGAGTTAGAATTATGAGATATTACTATCTTATTGCCAATGCCCCTTGAAGGACTGGGGACCAGTAAAATTGGTGATATTGTGTTTTCATTTCTTTTTCTCTTTGCTGAGGGAAAGACAGCTCTGAGTCACTGCAGCCTGATTATTCCTTACCTTTATAAATTATCCCAATACATCAGGCCAGAAAGAGTTTGTCCACAGACAAGGAATTTAAATCATTGCGCATACAACGGAGAGTTGGTAAATACTACAAGAGCTTTAAATTTCATGGAACTTGAGACAAAAAGAAGATCTTTAATGAATGACTCAATCTAAATCAATGTTAAAATCGACTCATTTGAGAAGAGAATGTTTCCATAAATCCCTGTTTAACGTGACTCGGTGAACTTTGAGTGAGTGATACTGTCCGTGAACAGGTTAAGGATACTGGGAAATAGAGAATAGAGAGACCAAGTGTGGACCTCAAGAAGCTCAGAGTCTTTTTAAGGGGAAGAAGAATCAGACCACAACCCAGAAAGAAGGATGTTTTTCCCAGAGGAAGTTGACTAGGAGACTTTGAGAGATAGCTTCTGGGTAGGAGGGTCGGGATAGCTTCCAAGAGAGGAAGGGGCAGAGCTCGACTTTGAAAACGGCATAGGCTATCTATCCACAAGTGAAAACGAGGCCAAGATTTTGGAGAGTGAACGTGGTACCTACCAGTGAGTGTTTCAACTTAAAATGCTGGCCCCTGGGAACGCCCATTCAAAAACCCAAGTGTAAAGCCTGGCGTGGTGGCGCACGCTTGTGATCCCAGTACTTGGGAGGCTGAGATGGCGGTTCACAGACAGTCTCAGCTACTTAGTGAGTCCCTCTGCAACTCAGCGAGACCCCGTTTCAAAGTAAGGAATAAGATATAGGACTGGAAGTGTGGCTCGGACATAGAATGCCCCTGGGTTCCATCCCCAGTACCACAACAAACAAACAAACAAACAAACGTGAAGTATTGATGACCCAAGCCAGGGAAGTTAGTTTGTAGACACCAAAACGCAGAGCGCAGATAGATAGGAGGGACGCTGCTCAGGGAAGACCCTCAGGGCTTGAGAGTAGCTTCCTTCCTGCCGAGGAGGAAGAGTCAAAGCTGTCCCACCCAAGGGAAGGGAGGCGTGGCTACTTCTTTAGCAAAAGGGCCGAATCCAGAGAAAATGGTTTCTTCAATACTTTAGAAGTGGGCATCCCAAGGAAAATACTTCACAAGAGAACTTTGGGGTTTTGCAAATCTATGGGTCCACCGCCACAAAAGCTTAGTACTTCTCAAAACTTGGTTATCATAACCAAAAAACTGGTATGATAACTTGACTTTTGCTTTTCATACTTAGTTACAAACATAAATAGTAGAGATGAACTCAAATGGACAAAGATGTCCATTAATTTGCTGGTATCTCTGCATAAACGTTTCTGGGTGATTTAACAAATGAATCAAACCGTCGCCATGCAGCTATTTGGTTTTTGTACTCTGGTTCGAAGGCAGAATGCGTGTAACTACTTGTGCGTGTTTTAAAACAGTTTTAAAGATGGACATGGTGGCACATGCTTCTAATTCCGGTACTTGGGAGGCTGAGACAGGAAGATCACAGGTTCTCAGCCAGACTCAGCTATCCAGTGAGGCCCTCAGCAACTTAGTGAGACCCTGTTTCAAAATAAAGAATAAAAAATAGGACTAGGGGTGTAGCTTGGAGGTAAAATGGACTTGGGTCCCATTTCTGATACCAAAAAACAAAAACCTTTTTCAAGGCCAGCTTTGGCCAGTGATTATATTTCCATCTGCAAACTCTTAGACTCTCAACAGAAACAACATGAAAGATGGCTAAGTAAGTAAATAATGATTATTAGAACTGAAAATGGAAGGCTGTACAAGTAGAAAAAATCTGGAGTATTTGAACACTGAAATAGACCATTAGGCACTGGGTGATGTTTTTAAAAGAATGATATTGTGTCCAATATTTACCCAAGCATAATGATGTTTCTGGAGTAATAACAGAACAATATTTACAGAAAATAATAGAAAATTTGTAGGCTAAAAAGAAATGCCTTTGAAATTTGATATTAAAATGGCCAAACAGATAAGAGAGCTCGATTAAAACAAAAAGAAACAAGTGATCAGAATAGAGAATTTTAAAGAGAATTATTCATCACTAGTAAATACAAATAATTAATATATAAAATTGTAATGACCAGCTAAATTATACCAGTGACCAAAGTCATATTGCATACTTATAAAGTATTAAAAACTGCTAGATGAACAAACAAGGAAGTAAAAATTAGAAATGTTCCCTGGGTTTTACATCTGCCGTTAAAAAGTAAGAACTTTGACTTTTATGACAAGCTCTAAGCACAACTTTCAGTTTAAGGCATTGATTTAAAAGATCATTGAGAACTATGCTCAGGTGGCTGTTAAAGAAAAAAACAAGCCAGGATACTCAACATAGTTTGAATTTGTTTGCAAGAGTCAAATCTTTAACTTGTACCCAGTAATAGCATTTTATGAAACAAATCAACGACTGTCGAAGGTGCTGTTTGTATCTGTTCAGAGACGAAAAATTAAAGAAACTATCATTGAATTTGGCTAGACAACTATCCTTAGACAACTTCATAACAATGTTGACTAAACGATGTTAAAACAGTAAAATTTAACTTAGAAAAGATATCCGCAACTTAGTGAGACCCGGTTTCAAAATAAAGAATAAAAAAATAGGGCCGGGGCTGTAGCTTGGAGGTCAAATGCCCTTGGGTACCATCCCCAGACCCACCAAAAAAAAAAAAAAAAAAAAAAAAGATATCCGCCTCCCAAGCACAGGGATAACAAGCGTATACCACCATGCCTGGCAATCACTGAGCTTTTTAAAACAGCGCAATTTTGCTTTTTTAATTGCTAGTGAATTTATTTTTCTGGGTTTGTATATGGATTGTTTGTGTGTGTGTGTGTGTGTGTGTGTGTGTGTGTGTGTGAACGCACGTGAGCACATGGTATTAGAGATTGAACCCAGGAGTATTCTACCAATGTGCCAAAACTTCATCCCTTTTTGTTTGTATGTGTGTGGTACTGGGGGTGAAACCCAGACCTCCGGGCTACACTCCCAGACCTATTCTATGCTTTATTTGGAAACAGGGTCTCACTAATTTGCTGAAAGCCTCACTAAGTAGCTGAGGCTGGCTTCGAACCTGTGCGATCCTCCTGTCTCAGCCTCCCAAGCGCGGGGATTACAAGCGTGCGCCACCACACTCGACGCACCTTCAGCCCTTTTTCTTTTCTTTTCTTTTCTTTTTTTTTTGAGACAGGCACTCCCTGAGTTACTGAAGTTGGCCTTAAAATTTTGATCCTCTATCTCAATCTCCCAAGTACTGGAATTACAGGCACACACCACCATGCCTAGCTTGTATATGGATTATTTTTGAGTTATAACAATGATGTTCACTGGTTAATATTACTAACTTTTTATGCTTTCAAGCTGCAAGGCTAATACAGATGACAGAAAGTCTGTGAACACACCAGTCTCCTATATGAGTGTGGGAGGTTCCGGGATAAATGGGAGGGCTGCGACTTTTGTTTCTATCAGGATTTGACTCAAAATCTCTAAGGATAACTGAGTCATAGGAAGATGCAGATTGTGGAGTATCTCTGCCTTGCATGTTATTAGACACATTTCATTCTTTTCCCTATGTCAACCTAAGAAAACTCATCATAGTGGTAAAAATGAAAGTCATTAGTAGATACACCAGTGTCAAGGGACTCCATTTTCTTTCCTTCCTTCTTTCTTTCTTTTTCTTTCTTTTTTTTTTCTTCTTTCTTTCTTTCTTTCTTTCTTTCTTTCTTTCTTTTTCTCTCTCTTTCTTTCTCTCTTCCCTCTCTCTCTCTCTCTGTCTCTTTTGTCTCTCTCTCTCCTCTCTCTCTCTTTCTTTCTCTCTCTCTTTCCTCTCTCTCTCTGTCTCTCTCTCTTTTGTCTCTCTCTCTCTTTCTCCCTCCTCTCTCTCTCTCTCTCTCTCTCTCTCTTTCTCCCTCCCCTCTCTCTCTCTCTCTCTCTCTCTCTCTCTCTCTTTGCAGTACTGGGGATGGAACCCAGGGGCATTCTACCTCCGAGCTATACCCCCAGCTCTATTTTTCATTCTTTTTTTGAAACAGGGTCTCACTGAGCTGCGGAGAGCCTGTCCACGAACCATGATCCTCCTGTCTCAGCCTCCCGAATGCTGGGATTACAAGTGTGCGCCGCCACGCCCGGCTCCATTTTCGAAATGACTAGAATTAGCTCCTCAGGTTGTTCGTCTTCCTCTTCCTTGCAGGCTGGGGTCTTTCGAACACCAGACTTCAATGGAAACGTCTGTTTGTTTGAAATTGTTGACTCTTTTCATGGTATGATTACCACTGAGATTTTGTTATATTCCTGTGAATATTTTTCTTTGAATATGGACAATTAAATAGACAGTATGAATTGCTTCAGGACCTCACTTGTTTCTGTATTTAATGATCTTTCTTCCTTCACTTATTCAATATTACTTATAAGAGCCAAAAATTGATTCTACACATTCTTTTTTTAACAATTTTTTTATTGAACATAAATAGTATGCATTTAAACTATACTTGGTGCCCTCTCTCCCCACCCCCGTTTCCCCTCCCCCCTCCCACCAATGGTTGACCAGGTTAACCATGTCATATTCGTAATTTTACGCATGTTCAGATGTAGACCCTCATTAATCAAGATCAGCCTTCCTCCTCTCCTATCTTTCCATTCAAGCTTTGCTGATATTTCCCCTCCATTACCTGGAGTCCCACTGGTATCCTCTGTGTTCCCTAGTTTGGGCATATTAGAGGCAACATATGTACCTTCTCCTTCTGTGCTTGGCTAGTCTCACTTAACATACTGCCAAGTGCCCACACCAGTTACGGAATCTTTAAGTCCTGGTTTCCCTTCAAGGGTGGAAATATTTGCATCTTCCTGACAAAGTTGCTAGCAGAATTGAATGAAATATCACCAGACTAGCATAGTATCTGGGGCCTGATAGGTACTTACTAAAGGTTAACAGTTAATAATGTTGTTTTTTTCAGAAATGTTGTTTTTGTTAAATATATGTTTTGCATTCCTAAATAAACGATTATGCTTTGGATTAGAATTTTCTGTGTGACTTCCAAACTGCTTTATTCTAGTTTCCATAAGACACAGAGTAGCAGGGAGGACAATTGAGATAATAGCAGTAGATGGTAATTCTTTCCAAATGACATTAAAGTTTTATGCAAAATTCCCAATGAGGTCAACACCCTAGGGTTACGGGTGTTTCTAAATTTAAATAGTTATTAAACTATTTAATTGCTTGGGTCATGAACTGCTTGGGCCCAGAACGTATGTGTCACATTTGCTTCTAATCTTGGCAGGAAACCTGGCACAGAGATTGGAATAGAATTGTCAAATCGTTGGTGAGGTTGACACAATTTTTTTCTAAGATTGCCAGGGATAAATTAGGAAGCAACAAGCAATCTTAAAAGAAGTAGAGTCTTGGTGATTCTTTGAGAGAAATAAGGGACAGAATTTTTTTTTTTTTTTTTTTTGTGGTACTGAGGATGGAACCCAGGGGTCTTCTACCTTTGGGCTACACTCTCAGACCTATTTTAATTTCTTATTTGGTGGGGTTTTTTTCCTTTGTGATACTGGGGATGAAACCCAAGAGCATATGATCTCCGAGGTACGCCCCAGCCCTATTTTTTTATTCTTTATTTTGAAGCAGGGTCTCACTGAGTTGCAAAGGGCCCCACTAAGTAGCTGAGGCTGTCCGCAAACCCTGTCTCAGCCTCCCAAGTGCTGGGATTACAAGCCTGCACCACCACACTCAGTTTAAGGCGTAGCTTCTTAGTTGACAAAAATATCACAGACCTCTAAGGGAGAACATGAAAGTGGATTCCTCTCTCAGGAGACAGCCCAAGTGGGTCGTTTGGGGGTGAAAGCTGAAATTCCCTGGGATTTGCCTGGAGAGGGGGGCCAAACAGAAGAAGGCTGAACTGGCCTCCATCATGAAGTGAGGGAACCTAGCAATGTGCACACGAGGGCGGCAGTGGGGCTCAGGAGAGGGAGAAGGGAGGCGATGTCGGCAGGTGCGGGACAGGAGGAGCCCAAGCGCCCTGTGTACATGGAGGCGTGAGAACAGCACTGGCCAGAAACTTTCCCGGTGGAGTTGGGGGCAGAGGGACTTTAGAACAGTGATGTCCCGGAATCTACTTAAGTGGCTTCCTGGGATGTGATGTAATTACTTTCTTTTTCTTTTCTCTGACCTTCGACAAGTCTGTTCTACTCAACAGCCTCATGCCACTGGAACTTGGGGGACGTGGAGAACGTGGGCTTCAGCTGCGGGAGCCAAGAGCAACAGCCGGGGGGCGTCGCCCTGAGCCGCTGGCAGCCGGGGGCCCTGTTGGCTGACAGTGGCTCTGCAGGATGGGGTCTCTTGAGAATCCCAGGGGATCACGGAGTGGGAGGGCTGGGTGCCGGTAGTTTCCATCAGTGCTTGGGATGGGAACTGCAGCCATTGCTATTTATTTACTTATTTATTTATTTATTTATTTATTTATTTATTTATTTGGTGGTACTGGGGTTCCTGGAAGCCCTTCTACCTCCGGGCCACACTCCCAGACCTATTTTATATTTTTATTTGGAAACAGGGTCTCCTAAGCCAGCACGCGCCGCTGGCTTCGAACCTGCGCGATCCTCCTGTCTCCGCCTCCCAAGCGCGGGGATGACAAGCGTGCGCCCCCACGCCCGGCTATTTATTATTTTTTTAATGGAATAATTGCAAGCCATCCATAGAGTTGATAACTGGGAAAATTAACTAAATTAATCTATGCCTAGTGCTTGACATCTGGTAATCTGGACCATATGTCAATGGGTTTTTTGGTATTCTTCTTCTCATTGGAACATCTGGGTTATAGTTATGGCTAGATAATCTGCAAGACAGAGAAAGGCCGACAAAGAGATACGGACGATAGGTGCTCGAGAGACCCAGTGACCAGCCGGAGAGATTAACTCCACCGCACGTCCCACGCAAGGGCCGCGGAGGAGCCGGACTTCACCATGGCCACCGGTCCTGCTGAGACTCTGCTGCACGACTCCAGCCGGAAGCTCAGCTCCTTGCAGAAGGGGAGAGGACAGCACCTGTTGGGAAGAGAAAAGAGAGTCAGGGTCAGGGCTCAGCCCGGAAGAGCAGAAGGCACATTGGAAAGGAAAGATGCTGGCAGCTATGAATGGCAGCCAAAGGCGGGAAGCCTCTTGGGAGGCAGTGTGTGTGAGTGTGAGTGTGTGTGTGTGTGTGTGAGTGTGTGTGAGTGTGAGTGTGTGTGTGTGAGTGTGTGTGTGAGTGTGTGAATGTGTGTGTGAGTGTGTGTGTGAGTGTGTGAGAGTGTGTGAGTGTGTGTGAGTGTGTGTGAGTGTGTGAGTGTGTGAGTGTGAGTGTGTGAGTGTGGGTGAGTGTGGGTGTGTGAGTGTGTGGGTGTGTGAGTGTGTGTGAGTGTGAGTGAGTGTGTGTGTGAGTGTGTGAGTGTGTGTGTCTGGTGTAGCAGTGACTGTGTGTATATGTTGTATATGTGTGTGTATGTGTGTATGCTGTAGCAGTGTGTATGTATATGTGAGTGTATGTTGTATAAGTGTGTATATGTGTGTGTGGTACAGCAGTATCTGTGTGTGTGTCTGTGTGTGTGTGTGTCTGGTGTAGCAGTGACTGTGTGTATATGTGTGTATGTGTGTATATGTGTGTGCTGTAGCAGTGTGTGTATATGTTGTATATGTGTGTGTATGTGTGTGTGCTGTAGCAGTGTGTATGTATATGTGTGTGTATGTTGTATATGTGTGTATATGTGTGTGTGGTATAGCAGTATCTGTGTGTGTGTCTGTGTGTGTGAGTGTGTGTGTGAGTGTGTGTGTGAGTGTGTGTGTGTCTGGTGTAGCAGTGACTGTGTGTGTATATGTGTGTATGTGTGTATATGTGTGTGCTGTAGCAGTGTGTGTATATGTTGTATATGTGTGTGTATGTGTGTGTGCTGTAGCAGTGTGTATGTATATGTGTGTGTATGTTGTATAAGTGTGTGTATGTGTGTGTGGTACAGCAGTATCTGTGTGTGTGTGTGAGTGTGTGTGTGAGTGTGTGTGTGAGTGTGTGTGAGTGTGTGTGTCTGGTGTAGCAGTGACTGTGTGTATATGTTGTATATGTGTGTGTATGTGTGTGTGCTGTAGCAGTGTGTATGTATATGTGTGTGTATGTTGTATATGTGTGTATATGTGTGTGTGGTATAGCAGTATCTGTGTGTGTGTCTGTGTGTGTGAGTGTGTGTGTGAGTGTGTGTGAGTGTGTGTGTGTCTGGTGTAGCAGTGACTGTGTGTGTATATGTGTGTATGTGTGTATATGTGTGTGCTGTAGCAGTGTGTGTATATGTTGTATATGTGTGTGTGTGTGCTGTAGCAGTGTGTATGTATATGTGTGTGTATGTTGTATAAGTGTGTATATGTGTGTGTGGTACAGCAGTATCTGTGTGTGTGTGTGTGTGTGTGTGTGTGTGTGTGTGTGTGTCACAGGGATTTTTTTTTTGCAGTACTGGGAATAGAACCCAGGGTCATTCTACCTCCGAGTTACACCCCCAGGGTCTTTCTCACTAGGTTGCAGAGTCTCACTAACTTCCTGAGGCTGGCCTCCATTCTACAGTCCTCCTGTTTCAGCCTCCTAAGTACTGTGCGCCAGCACACCTGGCTGTGAGTGCTGTTTATCACCTGCCATTTGGTAAAAAGTTGTTTTTAGAAAGGTGGTATCGTAGTTTTCATAAGTATAACATGAATATGAGACGGATTTTATTTACTTATGAATTAATGAGGGGCAGTAAGATGCTAACCCCATTCAAAGAGAACTGTCAAGAGGAGATGTATTTATACACAGACCATCAGCAACGTGAACCAAATTAGCTAATAGATGAAAAACTGGATCATATTCTAGAATGCACTAAAATGTAATGTTTGAAATAATTATTTCTATAGGTTGTAAATCAATTATATCTCTACTGAACAAAATTAATTTGCATTTCTGTATCTGCAAATCATTTACATTACTACTAGTTTCTACATCTTTCAAAATTATAAAATGGCCAAAGAAAATTTAAAATACAGAGCCCTATAGATTCAGCTCCTATGAAAAGTTCTGCTACACAACACTTAACACTCTGTGGGCACAATAACCAGTCATCTGTTTCCATTTCACAGTCTTCCTCTATCTTTCCTAAAACATTTCCAATGGAAGGAATATTCATTAATTAGGAACCCAATCAAGACTTCATGGAGAAAATTTAAACAATTTAGTAAATATCTTGGCTTTATTATAGGTATATATATGTATTAAATTCCAACTCACTGTCACCTGTGAAGCAAGTGCCCCTTTGTTTGCCAGAGTTCATACTATCAAAGCCCTCATAGCAGTCTTCTATTTTCCTGAATCATGTACTTTTTCCTTTGCCCTAAAGGCAAAATATAGCTGATGAATAATGCTCCTCGTGGCCTAAAGTGGTGGCACATGCCTGTAATCCCAGCACTTGGGAGGCTGAGATCGGAGGACCACAGGTTTGAGGCCAGCCTCAGCAGTATAACAAGGTTTTCAGCAACCTAGTAAAACCCTGTTTAAAATATAAAAATAAAATAAAGATGGGGGCGTAGCTCAGTGGTAGAAAGCCCGTGGGTTTAATCCTCAGCACCACCCCTGCCCAAATACTCCTCTTGCTAACCCTGCTGAATTCTGGGGTTTAGTGCTGAAAAAGACCCAGTTCAAAATCCTCACGGAGGAAGAGCCTCGCAGAGGAGCCAGCAGCCGGGCTTCCTGTTGCGCGTTAAGGGACAGATGAGCAGGATTTGCAGAGGATGGACATGCGAGCAGGAAGTCAGAGAAGGGCTGGAGGGCGTGAGACTCAAGGGGTCAGGTGTTGGGAGAACATTCTTCCCAGAGCGTCCCCAAAGCGGGGAGAAGTGGGGAAGGAGGGAAGGAAAGGAGGCCGTGGGAAGGACAAGTTGAGGGTCTCCTTCTCCTCCTCCTCCTCCTCCTCCTCCTCCTCCTCTTCCTCCTCCTCCTCCTCCTCCTCCTCCTCCTCCTTCTTCTTTTGGCAATACTGGGGATGGAACCCCGGGGCATTCTACCTCTAAGCTATACACCCAGCTCTATTTTTTATTCTTTATTTTAAAACAGGGTCTCGCCGAGTTGCAAAGGGCCTCACTAAGTAGGAGCTGAGGCTGTCCTTGAATGGCGATCCTCCTGTCTCAGCCTCCCAAATGTTGGGTTTGTAAGAGTGAACCACCTCGCCCGGCTCTGGAGGGGGGTTTGAGGGAGAGTAGGAGCACTTGGCCTGTGTCGTGCTGCAGCTGTTGGCCTTTATCCTCAAGCCAGTAAAGATGTTAAACATAGAAGCCATGAGGGTCATTTCGAGTCATTTCGAGTGATCCTCCCATGCCATTTTGGCATGGGGCTGTATTTCTATTTTCTGTATTTCTATCTTTTTAATAAACTTATTTAAATCTTAAAAAAAAAAACATAGAAGCCATGAGCATGAAGACTGCATGAGAGAGAGAGAGAGAGAGAGAGAGAGAGAGAGAGAGAGAGGGAGAGGGAGAGGGAGAGGGAGAGGGAGAGGGAGAGGGAGAGGGAGAGGGAGAGGGAGAGGGAGAGGGAGAGGGAGAGGGAGAGGGAGAGGGAGAGGGAGAGGGAGAGGGAAGAGAAGAGAGGTTCTCTTGGTCCTTGGAGGAGAACCAGTTTCATTTGGTCAAAAGATCAGCAGGCAGACAACTGGTGTGACTTTCACCGCGTGACACATCTGTGGTCCGTGCCTGCCCACGTTCACAGCTGGCAGCTCCCCTTCTTGCATCCATTCCTAAACGTCCTGCTGTTCAGGGACTGACCGTCACCCTCCAGAGCAAAACGAAGACAGTTGAGGGCTCTTGATCACTCAGCCCGCTCCGGTCAGTGAGCTCCAGAGCTCCTACCTTGTACTTGCGGTCAGGACCAACATCTTGGGTGCACACCTGTAGAGGTGCCCTGAGCTCGGTTCAGTGTCCTGTGTTACCATCTTAAAGTGTTAAGTTTGTGAGTGTGCAGCTTCGACTCTTCAACTTATGCTAAGCCCCACAGATCCTGTAGAAGGATGGACAGGAAGTAGATCTTCCCTGCTTCCGGGAATCTCTGGATGGTACCCTTTAGATGGTTCTTTTAAGATTAAAGGGGTTCTCCTGGGGTCTTCTCCTGGGGAAGCCGACTGTGCCATTCGCCAGTTCTCAACCGCCTCTCCCAGCGGCTCTGTGAGAAGACATGGAGCCGGGCCAGGAGACGCTTCGGCCCAGTGGAAGAGAATGAGGGCGTTCTTGACTTTTGCAGCGTTAAACACTTGAGGAACTTCAGGAAGAGAGCACTTGGGCAGAAGGTAAAGCTGGCCAGCCCCGTCAGCTCCCGGCCGGTCTCTCCCTCTGCTTACTCCCGTTTTCATGGTTCTTAGCATGTTTATTCTCTTCTTTCCAGTGGCCAAAGGACAAGTTTAAATTTCTTATTTCCTCTAGGGAGGCAGGAGGTACCAAATACAGGAAATCATGTGGAGAGACGTTCTTATTTATTGCAGTCCCCAGATCACTTCCCTTCCCCCAGCCTCCGCCCCCACCGGGCCACCCCAGCTCCTTCCTGCAACTGGGAACACAGGCAGGCAGTCCTGCAACCGGGAAGGCAGGCAGGCAGTCCACCTCTGCTCCCTGACGCCGGGAAGCCCGCCCCAGCCCAGGGCATCTGAAGTCTGGTCTTAGGAGAAACTCTATCCGGTGCTGTTGTGTGATTGATTGGGACGCCCTTAAGTTTCACCTCAACCAGAGATTTTTGTGGAAGACCTCCGGTACAGAGCTATATTTCAGGAGCCTGAAAAAACACAGGAGAAAGGTAGGCACCTGCATGCTTCGGCATTGTCTTGGGGAACGCAAATCAAGCTGTTCTGAACTTAGACGTGAACGTCCATGTAGGGCTTCTCATTGGCTGAATGTTCTCAACCTGCGTGTGGTAGAGATTTGCTGGTTTGAAATGACTGTGCGGAAAAAGAGTGAGCCCCAAGTGGGTCTTGGGCTGTGGAATCTATCCATCTTTGGATAAAGAATACAACCAGCATAAGAATTGACACTGAGCACAAAGTCGATTCTTATTTTCTTTGGAAGGCAGATCTCATTAGAAGTTAATTTTTTTTTTTTGCTTTATTCATAAGGGGGGGGGGGAGTTTGCTGACTGCCTGTTCAACAATGTAGCCCCATACTATGGGCTTAAAATTTCTTTCTGAATATTTTAGTTAAAGGTGTGTTAAAATTTACAGTGGAGTTACAAACAGAAGTAGAAGTAGGGGCTTCTAACTTAGGGTACCTGTGAGTTGTAATTAAAGAAAAAGCAATTTTTTTCTTACTTTAAACTTTACTTATAACTCATTAATAAAGTTCAGGGATTAGGGTGATTGCCATGTTATTTTCCAGACTTTTCTATGAAACAGTTGCCATCCTTGAGGTCTACTGAAATTCGTTGTGAGTAGGGACTATGTTTGTCAAGCACTGGCCAAGAAAGCTGACTGTATTTTCTTTGTCATGGTGATTTATCCTCAGAAATAGTGCTCATCAGTAGGGGGCTAAGGTGGTGTATCAGCCAAGACCTGGAGAATGGTTAAGACATATTAAAATATCACTACTTATTTATCTAGATTTTTTTTTCATTTTTTGGCCAGTTATGTTTTTATTTCATCTCATCCTCAGAACCAACTTTTCTCTGGGAGAAATATTTTAGATTGACTTCAAAAAATACCAATCAGTTTGTACCTATTTTTTGAATGTTTCTTATTTTTCCCTCGCCTGCTTAGTTCAGGTGCTCGTGGTTTCTTACCACGGATGTATTTTACCTCGGTATGCTCTTCCTCCATTCCATTCTCTGTAGCCTGCTGCAGGGCTCGTGGAGTCAAATGCAACTTTGACCACGTCCCTCTGCTCAGTGAAATGTGCTGATTGCACCCCCTGCTTGCAGCCAGGCTACCTAACGTGCAGTGGCCAGCTGCCCTGTCCACGCACATTCTCCATTCTGTCCCCAGTATTGACCAATCTACTCCACGCTGCGCTACCAGCCCGCTTCTCACCACCAGACTTGGCAGCTAAACCGAGTATTTTCATCTTCCCAAGATGTGAGCGCTGTGATTAATGGCCCTGTGTGTGGCTGTGCTGATCTCCCTACCTGGACACCTCCATTCACCTTTTTCCCCCATTACCCATTATGGCCTGATTTATACCCCTCATTACCCCCTATCCCATCCACCCCCCAGTGAGCACCCTTCAGGTCTGTGAATTTTATGGTGCTGGTGAAATACTTGTGTCTTAGCCCTTAGCCCATGAAACGGTGGTTGCTATGTTTGTTCCTCTCCTTGACAGTCCTTGGGGCTTTTATTTCTGAATGCGCGGCCCTCGGCGCAGTGCCTGGCACGGGGCTCGTGAGCTCAGTTCACTTTCGTTGAATTTATGAATGGATGGATACGAATCTGAACAGGGTCTGAATTAATTATCGGGATGGCAGCTCCAGTTTGAATCTTCTAAGGAGTTTGTCAATCCCAGTAACGTGCTCTTAGACTCGTTTCCTCTGAGACTTTACTGGATTTTGAGTGCTTAGTGTGTGCGGTGCCCTTGAGACTCTCTTTCCTCCTATCTCTGTAGGTAGCCTCTCTAGCAGGTGCTCCCGGGCTCCGTTGGTACCAGTCAGGGGTTTACTTTTCAGCGCATATATATTGAATATCACCTACCAGGCACCACCGGCCACATACCAGGGAGCTTGCTATGAGCCAGGATCTGATGGCAAGTCACACAGATGTGAATTCTGCCACCACGCAACTCCCCGTGTGAAGGACTTTTAAAATTGCTCTGTGTCTCACTGTCCCTAAAAAAGCATTAAGGAAAACCCAAAGAGGCCTGATGTTTAACAGACATCAAGCGAAGGTGTTGGGGCTACAGAGGAAGGAAGCTGAACTCGACTCGGGGACTCTGAGTTACTTCTATACCTGCGATGCTTCTTGCCGGTGACTTCAGGTGGGACCACCGACTTTCCCTAGACCTTGAGCTTTACCGAGTGGGGGAAAAGACAGAGCTGTACAGAAAAGAGACCTTTGGCTTCATGGAGGGCACCGGGAGGACCGCAGGCATGGATGTGCACCTGCACATTCTCCCGTGCCGCAGGGTAAACTGAGGGGCGGTGCTGTGCAGGGCTCTGAGGCAACGCAGCAGCGTGATCTCGGGGACATTATGTCATTACTGCGCCCAGGTACCCAGCTATGGACATTACATCATCCTCGGGTAGTAATTGTTGGGGCATAGTATTGCTTGAAGTAGGGAAGCTAAAGAGAATGTGCCGTCCCCCAGTGCTCTGTGCTTTTGAAAAGAGGCAGTAACAGGAAAGGACGTGACTCTACTCAGCAGTGCAGGAAAACTCTAGAAGCCCATACAGTCCCTTATGTTGACCTTACTCTATGTAGCATGTTCTAAGGATTCCCTTTCTGGTTACATAGAATTTTTTTTTCCTCCTAAAGATGGTGTGCTAACCAGATTTTGCCTGGAGTAAACTGTTGGGACAGGGTGTGGTCTCCTCTGCCCCAACCATCCGGCCCTGTAGGGGGCAGAGAGAGCCCGGATGACAGCAAGTACTTTCTATCTGTTCTCCAGTCACCTGGCCGGGGCTGGAGCAAACCACAGGCAGGCCTTCTCAATGAGGCCACCGCTCTCTCCAGCCATGGTGCCCTTACTCTTTGGTCCCCTGAGGCTTCCAGATGAAGTATCTCCTGGACATCTAGAATTCTTCCTTGCTTCCTGTTGCGTATTACATCTCTTTGTCTGCATATTTCCTGTGTGACCATCTTGTGTACAGCTGTGTTTCAGCCACACGCTCCTGGTTCATTTTCTAACTACTCAATTTCCCATTCATCGCTATGAATAAACACAGGTTATAGCAACCAAAGAATCGTGAGCCTGCCGGGAGGTTCCTGGTGGGTTGCCATGGGTCTCAGACTGTAGGCGAGGCCAAGCTGAGCTAAATTCAGTCCAATGGAGGCCTGTGGTGGGCTAGTTTTAAATCCCCCATTTTCTACTTCTTCAAGTAAAGAATTATACTTACTAAATTGGTTTTGTTTCTGGAACTGTGTGTTAATATTTATTTATTTATTTTTATTTATCTATTTTTTTTTCAGTACTGGGGATGGAACCCAGGGGCATTCTACTTCCAAGCTACACCCCTCAGCCCTATTTTTATTTATTTATTTATTTATTTATTTATTTATTTATTTATTTGGTACTGGGGTTCCTGGAAACCCTTCTACCTCCGGGTTACACTACCAGACACCTATTTTTTATATTTTTATTTGGAAATAGGGTCTCTTAAGCCAGTGAGGCTGGCTTCAAACCTGCACGATCCTCCTGTCTCCGCCTCCCAAGCCCGGGATTACTTTTTATCTTTTATTAAAAATTTTTTTGCAGTACTGGGGATGGAACCCAGAGACATTGTACCTCTGAGCTACACCCCCAGTCCTATTATTTATTCTTTATTTTGAAACAGGCTCTCACTAAATTACAAAGGACCTCACTAAGTAGCTGAGGCTGGCCTCGAACCCACGATCCTACTGTCTCAGCCTTCCGAATGCTGGGATTACAAGCGTGCACCACCACACCTGGCTTTTATTTATTTATTTATTTATTTACTTACTTATTTACTTATTTATTTATTTATTGAATCAGGGTCTCACTGAGTTGCAAAAGACCTCACTAAGTAGCTGAGGCCGGCCTTGAACCTTGATCCTCCTGTCTCAGCCTCCTGAATGCTGGGATTACAAGTATGTGCCATCACACCCAGCTTGTGTGTTAATATTTAATATTCAAAGCATAGAGAAGATTAATTAGCTGACCCGCATAATGCACTGCTTCGAGAAATAGATCCCATCTTAAAAAATAAAGAGGCTGGCCACCATGATGAGAGGGTGGATATTATCACTGGCAGGAGACTTGAAAGACTGTGCCGGGGACATCTGAAGCCTTTCAAATACTCAAAGATTCCTCTGTGTGGGAAAGAGAAGTCCAGCAGATCCACGAGTGGAAATTATAGGGTAACAGATTTCAGCTCAATGAGCGGAAGGATTTACCCTCCACCAGAATTGTCTAAAAATGGGTGAGCAGCCTCGCACTGCGGTGAACGTCTTGTCCCAGGCAGCGTTCCAGCTCCCTGGAGGACCAGTGGCCGGGGTGTTCCCAAAGGGATGCCGGGATTGGGTGGGGTCGGAGTGATGACCTCAAAGGTCCCTTCCCGCTACCAAGAGTCTCATGATGTCAGTGCCCTGAGCTAAGCCATCAAATACAGGGTTGGCAATAACAACACAACGGATCACCAGTCTAGAGTGACGAGAGCTGACTTTTTGCTATTTAGCCCTACTTTGCTGCTGCAGTAATTTAAAAATAGGATATTTTCGACAACAATGGAGTAGATTGGACTTTGAAGAAAAAAGCGAAAAAGAAATAAGAACAAAGAGGAGGGAAAAGTTCCCTCGGAACCTCTCCTCTTAGGTTATTCTTCAGCTGGATGCGGGTTATTCTTTGTGTTGTAAACACATTGCTATTGGGCTGAAAATCGCCACGTTTGGGTGCATTTGCAGGAAGAGTCTGGTGACTCTTAGCAGGATGCTGGGCTTGGTCCTTGATTTCTTCTCTGTTAATAAAATGCAAGTACTACTGCAGGGACGTGTGTTCTTGGTCATTTAGGACTCTGTTGACAAGTAGAATTGAGTGGTTCTACCGTGGTCTGGATGGTAAGGCCTAGGATGAGATCTCAGACTCCTGGTGAGAGAAGAGAGTTTCTGCCTGCTACCCATTCACTGTCTCTCACCCACCTTTTGTTCTCTGCTAAATAATTAATCACATTAATCAGTCACCCCAATTCCATCTTCTCTGCCAGCTGAGGAAATGGCGATGTCCAGAGAAGTGAGGATTTAGCATAGGTGGGCCCGTGCTACCCTGAGCTTCTCTGCTAACATAACACTTCATCCTCCATGGATGTGGTGTTGGCTGGCGGTGCAGTCTGGGTCTCGCACATCTCTCCGCAGTGGCTGGGAAGCATCCCAGTATGTCTTTGTCTTCTTCAGTCTTGCTTCGAGATGCCAGGGAGAGACAAGTAGCTCTCCTTTCCATGGAAATAGGTACCAGAAAATGCAAGTTTGTCAAGTCAAAACAAAACCACGATGTATTTTATTTTCCAGGTTCACCTAGGCTTGCTTTCTTAAAAAAATGATGTAAAAATATTTTTTTTTGAAATATAACCTGCAGTGCAGGGCAAAACCACAAAAATCCTTGCAGGCCAGTGTGTTTATTTTTAGATGCTCAGGGCTTACCCAGCAGAGCAAAGCAGCTGTCTAATGTCGAAAGCCCGGCCCTGGGAATTTCCTCAAACAAGACTGTGTTTCCGCCCATTGTTGCAGTACAAAGGGCAGAAGGAGGCCGGAGTGGAGGCTCATGTTGACCCCACCTAGCGTGAAACCTGGAACCTGTCATCCTTGCTGTGGTCGTGTGGTCCTGAGTGCCGGGGGTCAGAGTGGAGGTCGCCCGCCATTCTGGACAGCTGCAAGTGAATAGACCTGTATGATCATTTCATCTAAAAATATCTCAGAAAGCAGTGATGGCGGTGCAGAAACAAAGGTTCTGCTTTCTATTTGTAGTCGAGGAGGATCTGGCCCTCACTGTTGGTATAAAGTGGATTCTGGGGTTTCCCTGAAACAGGGCTGCCATTGGAGGATGCTGGGATGGATTGTAATCCACAAAGGCATTCTATTTAATTAATTAATTAATTAATTATTATTTTTTGTGTGTGGTACTAAGGATCGAACCCAGGGGCATTCTACCTCCAAGCTACACCCTCAGCCCTATTTTTCATTCTTTATTTTGAAACAGGGTCTCACTGAGTTGCGGAGAGCCTCACTAATTTAGCTGAGGCTGTCTGCGAACCATCCTCCCATCTCAGCTTCCTGAGTGCTGGGATTACAAGTGTGCGCCACCATGCCCGGCTCACAGAGGGAATTCTAAGCACATTTTAATAATAAAAAAGCATAAAGATACAGCTGCAACACACATACACACAGACACAGATACACAGACACACACACACACACACACACACACAAGAGCAAATGTCACAAATATCACATCTCCGAATCACTCAGAATTTTGCTCTTATCATAGGCCAGTTACCCATCTTTGATTTTGTCGTCCACAAAATGGATGCAATACATTTCCCCTCTTATTAGTTCTGGAATAAATCAGGTACAATATATTACAAATATTATTCTGACCCAAACTAGACTTTGGCTTAAGGTTTTTGCACTTCGCTTTTGATAATGCTGTCAGGTTCTTACAGAAAGTTACTATCAAAATATTTGCCATTTGGCTTCCAGATGTTTATTCATTTCTTTCTTGCTTCTGCAGAAAAGCAGCCCAAAACATCCATTGCAGACTAGACCAGCAGATATATTATGCTTTGTCCACCTCTCCCGACTCTTGGGGAAGGTCACTGCCTTATTATCAAAGTTGTGATACTCCGGGTTGTGTCTGGGAGTCTCGTGGTAGATGAAGAAGTATGTCTCAGATCTGCACACCGCAATCCACACCTGCCCTGTCCGGTGTCGGGTCTGTGGTCTGCATCCCAGAAGCTCCATCCCCGGCCCCTGCAGCATCAAAGGTCCCTGGAGCGTGGGGGACCTGCACGTACAAGTGCCAGCGCCATGCGGGGCGGGCAGGATTGTTGGGCTTGGCCAGCAGGTGGAAGCCCAGGCTCTCTGAGGATTCCCAGATCCAGGAAACAAATATTCTAGCCCTTGGGTGAGAATGCAAGAATCTTAGTAAAAATGCCTTTATGGGTTGTTTTGTTTGCAAGTGTTTATTATCAGACACCCCTTAGGGGTTCAAGGGGCAGGTTGACAATGTTCAAAGAGAGGCCTGGGAATTTCCTTCCACCCAGGCACGCTTCCTCTCTTTGTTATTCCTCAAAGAACAACTTGCAACATTGCTAAAGATCCTCGCTTAACCCTTTGTCCTGCCGTCCTGCCACGCTTCCCCATCGCAGGAAAATCCCGCTGCCGGCCGGCCATCCAAGAGGCAAACGAGTTTTGGATTTCAGCTGCGTGAGCACACCTGTGTGTGCATATCCGGGGACACATGATTGACTGTGTATCTTTGGAGAGGAGATAGGTAATAAAACAGACAATCTTTCATTTAAAAAAGGCTTTCACTCAGTACTCTGACATGCATTCAATCATTGATCAGACCAGATAAAATGTCCGACATTCTTTTCCATAATACGCATCTCTACTCAAACCGCCAACTCAATCCCCATTCCCTGTCCCTGGACCCTTGGTAGAAGTACGGTCACTCTTCTCCTTAAAGTTAGCTTATTGGCTAAATAAGTTGAGGGGTGTTTCAATCAACCCAGAATTAATTATCCAATGTATTTGACATGCCCGAACACGACTAGACGCCGAGAAAATGTAGAAGTTCTGCCTGCAGGAAAAGCCCAGAGCAGAGGTCCTATTTACACACATACACACGCACACACTTTGGTGCTCAGTGAGAGTGCAAAGAAGTCAGATAATTGTATGGCTAAGAACAAATAATTGTATGGCTTTGAAGAGGGACATGAGCCCTCGTCCAGCCAGAGACTTTTAAATCATCTCCAGGGAGGGACATTTTTCCTGGTGTGTCCCCTGTGCTCAGATCTCCAAGCACTGCCAGCTGTGATGGCACACACCTGTAACCCCAGTACTTGGGAGGCTGAGACAGGAGGATCGCAAGTTCATGACCAGCCTCAGCAATTTAGGGAGGCCTTCCACAACTTAGTGAGATCTTGTTTTAAAATAAAAACTAAAGCCGGGCATGGTGGCACACACTTGTAATCCTGGGATTTGGGAGGATCCTGGGACAGGAGGATCGCGGTTTGCAGACAGCCTCAGCTACTACTTAGTGAGGCCCTTTGCAACTCAGTGTGACCTTGTTTCAAAATAAATAATTAAAGATAGAGCTGGGGGTGTAACTCAGAGGTAGAATGCCCCTGGGTTCCATCCCCAGTATCACCAAATAAAGAAATAAAAACTAAAATAGGGCTGGGGGGTGTATCTTGGGGGTATAGCTGGATTCAACCTCTAGCACTAAAAAAAAAAAAAGCAAAAAGGGTTTCAGGTGTATACACACACACACACATACATCTCTAAGCACCAGCACAAAACAGTATACACACACACACACACACACACACACACACACACAAACATACACACCTCGCTCTCAATTGCTCTCCTGGAGGAAGTCCATTGGCCATCACACACTGATTACAGCCTCAGCGCCCATTTCTTGGTCCATTTCTCATACCACATACACAAAAAGAACCAGAAGGTTCTAAGAAGTTTCTTTACTTAGAAGCCTCCAAATAGATGCTTTTAATTTTATAGTCTGTCTGTCTGTCTGTCTGTCCATATATATATATATATATATATATATATATATATATATATGTGTGTGTGTGTGTGTGTGTGTGTGTGTGTGTGTGTGTGTGTGTATGCACTGAGGTATAGGTCAGAGATAGATATGGAACCCAGGGGCATTCTACCTCTACCTCCACCCCCAGCCTGATTTTTTAATTCCTTATTTTAAAACAGAGTCTCCCTAAATTGCAGAGGGCCTCACTAAGTAGCCGAGGCTAGCCTTGATCCTCCTGTTTTAGCCTCCCGAATGCTGGGATTACAAGCATGAGCCACCACGCCCGGCTCCTTGGGTTCTTTGGTTGCTAGCATTGAGGCCCTAATCCTCAGCAGCGTCTGCTCTGAGCACTTGGCATAGATGACCTCATTCCATACGAGAAAGTGGTACCACCATCTCCGTCTTAGGGATGAGAAAACTAAGAGACAGCAAGCTTAATTAACTTCCACGGACTTCCACGTCTAAGTGGGAGAACCAGGAAGTTACCCCCAGTGGTGCGCCGCTATTTAATCACAAGGCCCCTTGAAGATTCGCTCCCAGCTGATTGAGCAGCAGATCCACTCTGCGCCCCCACGGGGCTGGGATAGACAAGGTCCTGCAGGAGTAGTGGCGTCACGGGGCAGCCATAAATAGATCCTAGGGAGGCAGCTTAATGAGTGCTTTGACAGAGAGAAGGGGGAGGTGTGCACAGAGCCTCCAGAGTCAAGGAGGCAAATCACAGCAAATGACCTTGAACTAGGGAGTTCGACCCTGAGATGGAGAAAGGGGCACTCCAGACAGAGACCTGGAGGAGGAGCCAGTGTCTAGGGCACCTGGGAAGTCTAGTCAAGGGGGCACCATAAGGAGAAAGCAGGATTGGGGGTCTTTTTACAAGGCAGACATGCACCGAAACCTCACGGTACACCATAAATGTAAGCAAGTCCTATTTGCCAGTTATATCTCAATAAAGCTGGGGCAGGAGAGAAAAAAGAAAGACGTCAAGTTGGATGTGGAATGTGGAGGCAGAAGCTCAAGTTATTAAGGTTTAGCTGAAGACAACTGTGTGTAGCTCCTGGGGGAGAGTAGAGATGCTCCAGGGACCGATATAGGAGCTCATCTATCTACTGGTATTTCTCTTGGGTACATATTATAGTCTTGGGATCCATTCATCTGTTGATGGACATGTTGGCTGGTTCCAGAAGTTCTGGTCCAACTGGTCTAGCCCTGGGGAGCAGGCAGCAGTATTTTCTCAAAGTGAGAATCACAATGCTAAAATATAGTCACTTTTGTCTGGTGGTTATTAAACTTTTGTGAACATCAGAACCATCTGGCTGGTCACTGGGTTGGTCCCACAACCAGAATTTTTGATTCTGAAGGTTTGGGTTGGTTTCTGGAATCTGCATTTCTTTCTTTTTTAATTTTTTTTTTTAAATTGGTGCATTGTAGTCATACATCTTAATGGAGTGCAAGATGGTGGAGGCACATACGCACACGTCACTCATTTAGCCCTTCCCCAATTCCCAGTCCCTTCCCCCTCCCTCCTCATGTTTGGCTTCGTGACTGATTTTGATATGTTTCTGAATTTACATCACTTACATTAGGGAATGCATGAGTATCTATGTCCATAGCCACCTAATTCACAATTGCCAAACTATGGAACCAGCCAAGATGTCCATCAACAGATGAATGGATCACAAAACTATAACATGTACACAATAGAATTTTAATCAGCCATAAAGAAGAACAAAATTATGTCATTAACAGGGAAATGGATGGAACTGGAGAACATTATGCTAAATGAGATTAGTCGATCACAGAAAGTAAAAAATCGGATGCTTTCCCTGATATGTGGAAGCTAGGGAGAAATAAGGTCATAAGAGGAACTCTAGACAAAGAAGGAGAAACCATAAATGAGCAAATACGATCTATATTTCTAACAAGTTCCCAGTTGGTGCTAATGCATGTTGGAGATTCACTCCGAGCAGAACCCCTGAGTATAAATCCAGGCTCTGAGCCAAGATTATTTGGGTAACTCTGGGAATTTGTTATGTTCGTATAGTTTAATAAAATCCAACACAAATCATTTAAAAGTAAAAAAAAAAGTATTTATAGCAAAAAAAGAGGAAATATTTACAATTTTTTCTCCCAGGGCATTTCAAATTTTAGTGTGACCCCCAGAGTTACCAAATAGCCTTTGCTCAGAGCCTGAATATTATACTTGGGATTCTGCTCAGAGTGGTTTGGAGGTAGAATGCCCTTGGGTTCAATCTCCAGTACTGCAAAAACAAACAAACAAAAATAAACAACAACAACAACAAAAAAAACACAGAAAAAAACCTATGGAACCAGCCAAGATGTCCAATTCTGCTTTTTTTCCTTTTTTTTTTTTTGTGGTACTAGAGATTGAACCCAGGGGGACTCTACCTCTGAGCTATACCCCCAGAACTATTTTTTATTCATTTTGAATTCTGCTTTCTTTTGGTCGGTCGAGAGGTCAAAATGCGGTGATTTGTAGGGCTCTTTGGAATTTTAAAAATTAATCATCTGAAACTTCTGTTTGCAAAGCCTGAGTCACTTGTTGCCCAGAGCAAACACTTGAGTTGAGTCTTTGCCCCTTTGCAGGGCCTCAGAGCTGTGACTCCGGAGCAGGTTTCTCTGATTCTAGAACGGTCCGAATCTGAGTTCCTGGTAGAATAGACTGTGGCCGCGGAAGGAGACCTGTGTCTCTGAGTGTGGTCAGCCGACAAAGACCAGAATATACCCAGAAGGCTGCTATTTCCTTCTTGATAGATGAGACAGGAAGAAGCTGGGAATCTTAAAATCGTAGGAGCTGGAAAAGATGGGAAGGGTAGATAGGGAAGGAAGGATCCCCTGTGCTTACTATCTACTGTTCTAGTAAACAAGCAAACAATAACAAAAAAATGAAGTCCAAAAATATGGCTATCTTTCTTTTTTCTTGCGGTACTGGGGATGGAACCCAGGGACATTCTACCTCTGAGCTACACCCCCTGCCCTGTTTTTAATTCTTTATTTTGAAACAGGATCTCACTGAGTTGCAGAGGGCCTCACTAAGTAGCTGAGGCTGTCTGTGAACCATGATCCTCCTGTCTCAGCCTCCCGGATGCTGGGATTACAAGCGTGTGCCACCACGCCCAGCTACTGGATCTCACAGTCACAAACTATAAATTTCTCCCACCCAAACTTCAGGAGAAAAAGATTTATGTAAAAAATAGCAAGTGACAGAATCAATTACATATGTATATTCACACACATTTATAAATATAAATATATACACGTACATACCTATATACATGAATAGACTGGGGGTAGAACCCAGGGGCATTCTACCTCTGAGCTTTACTCCCAGCCCTACGTTACCTTTTTTATTTTGAAACAGGATCTCACTAAGTTGCAGAGGGCCTCACAGAGTTGCTGAGGCTGCCCTTGAGCCTGTGATCCTCCTGTCTCCTGGTTCATCTGAAATAAGTTCAATTCCAAGATCCTGTTTCAAAGTAAAAAAAAAAAAAAAAAAAAACAATAGGGCTGGGGGTATAGCTCAGAGGTAAAATGCTCCCAGGTTCAATCCCCCACATATATATGTATGTATGTGTATATGTATGTGTATATGTATATGTATATGTATATGTATATGTATATGTATATATGTGTATATATGTGTATATATGTATATGTATGGATATGCTATGTAATTAATTCTGCCACTTGCTCTTTTTAATATCAATCTTTTCCTCCTTATTTCATTTAGAAGAACGAGGCCACACATATGTTTGAAGATTTTTTTCACCACTACACATTTTTCCCTTTGGTTTACTAGTGAGATTAATTAGATGGCATTTCCCATTCCGTATCCTCACGAACACAAATTCAAGCCTTACTGAAAATCACTTTGGAGTTCTCAAACAATGAGCTCAAAGGGAAGTTACTAAAAATAATTCAAATTAACAGTGATTGTATGAAAAAGTAAATAAACGGAAGACTACTTTCATTGAGCCCGAGAAACAATAAACTTTTACTAACTTGCTCTTTCCCCTTCTTGGTTTAATTTCACCTTGGGGTTTTAATTGGAATTGCCCAGATGCACCGGTTCGGTCCCCAAGTCCTCCCGAGTCCATCTCTGCGTGCCTGTCAGCCAGTGTGGGCTCCAAGCCCAGCCCCATCTGGCAGGCGGTCACTCCAGATACCTGACTCACCACTCGGTGGAGGCTGGTAAGGCAAGATTCTCACCCCAGTAGGTAGAAAAATGTTGCTCACTAAAGGCTGGGACAATGAGTCCCTAGGATCGTGGCTTTGACCTAGAAAAATTGAAAGTGTAGAGAACTAAGCCAGGCGTGATGGCGCACGCTTGTAATCCCAGCATTTGGGAGGCTGAGACAAGAGGATCCAGGTTCATGGACATCCTCAGCTACTTGGTGAGGCTCTTTGCAACTCAGTGAGACCCTGTTTCAAAATAAAGAATTAAAAAAAAAGAAAAAGAAAACTAAGGCAAATTCTAGGGAAGACGGAAGGGTTCCCTGGGAACTAGTTCATGGGACAGGACACATCTCCAGAGAGCGATTCTCAGAGTCTAGTTTGCACAAGAATCCCCTAGAGATCTTGTTAATGGTGACCACTCTGGGACTCCACCTTGAGATTCCGGGGACACGGTCACAAGCGGGACCCAGGGGTCCTGGGCAGGAGTAGCTACTCAAACTTTAGAAGACAAAGATTGACATGAACAATCTCAAGTGGCAGAATTAATCCCATAAGTAATTAATTCTGAAAGGCTTATTAAGTAGCCTACACAAGAGAAACACCGCAACCCAGTGAAAAAAAAAAGACGCCCCTTCTTTGGGTGAGAAGAGGAAGTGGGCTCCCAGGTTGGCGTTTGGGGTTTCGTGAGTGGCTGAGAGGACCTCTCGCCCCCAGTGGCCTCATCCACTGACACCTGTTGCCTTTTTGACAGCAGCTCCAAGTTCCCTGTTCCCATGGGCTTCCTAGATGATAGAGTAAGAAAATCCAGGTACAGAAAAGCGCTACTGCCATCAACAGTGTGTGTCGCGGTGACAGGAAGGTGGGAGGGAGCCTCTTGCTTGGCTCTGATTCCCTGCTTAGGAGATGATGGCAGATGGGAGATGGGAGAGGTGGATGCGGGGCCGTCTGCAAGGGAGGGAAACCGTGGGCGATGCTTTAAAGGGCGCCCAGGACACCGCCATTCTGCAAACAAAGTAAGTGCAGGAGAGCTTTGGAATCTCTCCCGAAGGCTTCCTAGAATAAAAGAGTGTACCTGTTTCCCCAACACACCAGCAACTTGCGATAGAAAGTATTTCTGGTTATTGATTCTCTGAACATTTTCTTGGACCAGCAGTAAACACTTGGAGGGCCCGTTGATTGGGGGCACTGAGACACACAGTGCTGGGGAGGGAACCCAGGGACATTCGACCTCCGAGCTACACCCCTTATCCTATTTTTTATTCTTTCTTTCTTTCTTTTTTTCTTTTTGGTGCTACTGGGGTTCCTGGAAGCCCTTCTACCTCCGGGCTACACTCCCAGACCTATTTTTTATTTTTTATTTGGAAACAGGGACTCTTAAGCCAGCGAGGCTGGCTTCGAACCTGCGCCATCCTCTGGTCTCCGCCTCCCAAACGCGGGGATTACAAGCGTGTGCCACCACGCCCGGCTTATTCTTTATTTTGAGACAGGGTCTCACTAAGTTGCGGAGGGCCTCACTAAATAGCTGAGGCTGGCCCGGAACCAAGATCCTCCTGTCTCAACCTCCCGATTGCTGGGATTACAAGCATGCACCACCACGCCTGGCTTATTCTTTATTTGGAAATGGGATCTCACTGAGTTGCAAAGAGCCTCACTAAGAAGTCGAGGCTGGTCCTGAACCTCCATCCTCCTGTCTCAGCCTCCCAAATTCTGGGATTGCAAGCCTGCGTGACCGCGTCCGGTTTACAGGTCTCTTAATCCTGCTGAAGGAGTTGCCGGATTCTGCTAACCTAGGACAAACTGAGCAGAAACAAACAGTGCGGTCCTTAGGTTTGTGGGCCAGGGGCCAGAGGCATAGGACAAAACCCCGACCCTAGACACGAGGCAGCTCTGGGTTCCGTCCCCAGAAACCAGCCTCTCTGGGGCCAGGTTTCCTCATCTGCAATTTGCAGAAGCCTTTGGTCCCCCCTTGCAGGTCTATGGGGACCCAGCACACCGTGCCTGGAGTGGTGTAAACAGGTCGTAGTGGCCCTGAGGACTGTTTCTTGTCCAAGATAAGCACCCTCAAGTGACAGAGGTGTGGGAATCGCTGTCTGAGGCGCCATCTTCCGCACTGGAGACGTTCACTCCCCCTTCTTGATTAGGGAGCGGGGTCAGGAGGTAACGGGACAGCCTGTCCCAGGGCGCCAATTGACCCCTGTCCCCCAACAAGGCTTCCTGCTTCCTTCCTCAGGACCGAGTAAAGCCAAGCTCGTTTCCCTTTGGGCCCCAGGTCAGCACTGCACAAGGCACTTATTTTTAAGGCGGCCAGAGGGTCGGGACAGTACTGAAAAAGACCCTGTGTGTTTTCTGTCCTCTCGGTCAGTTGGTCAGGGAGGTGTTTCTGGGTGGGACTAATCCGGAGCAGGTGGGAGGTGACCAGAGATTCTCAGGAGTCTCACGCACAGCCTTTACTTTCTGGAAGCTCCTTCTACTTCTGTTTGGCAGTGCCGGTCCTCCATCCTCCCTGCGCCATCTTAGCCTCTGCGTTCTCCCGGGACTGCTCTGAGCTAACATGGACGAGACTAGAGAGAGACCAGGCAACCTGAGCAACGGAGTTTCCTATGCTTGAGGGAAGAGTTTGGGCTGGGTGCAGTGATGCCCACCCGATACTTGGGAAGCTGACACAGGAGGGTTGCAGGTTTGAGGCCAGACCCAGCAACTTAGCGAGATTCTGTTTCAAAATTAAGAAAAGAAGATAGAGCTGGGTGTGGTGGCGCACGCTTGTAATCCCAGAATTTGGGAGACTGAGACAGGAGGATTGCGGTTTGAGGCCAGCCTCAGCTACTTAGTGAGGCCCTTTGCAACTCAGTGAGACCCTGTTTCAAAATAAAGAATAAAAATAGGGCTGGGGGTATAGCTTGAAGGTAGAATGTCCCTGGTTTTAACCTGGTTTTATTTTATTTAAATAAAATAAAATAAAATGGGCCTGGGAGTACAGCTCAGTGGTAAAAGAGAGGTAGAATGCCATTTGGATCCATCCCCAGTACCAAAAAAAACCCAAAAAACAAAACAAAAAAACAAATGTTCAGGATACTCTAGAGCTGGGGATAGGACAGGTGGGGCGGGGGCCTCCATATACAGGCTCTAGGCCTGTGTGTAGAGAAGTTAAAATTAAAAAATAAAATCAACTAAAAGTCTTTGTAAAAAGTTTTATCACCATATGGTGACATTTCTAAACAATGTCAGTGACAATATGCTCTCTGTAAAAAAAAAAAAAAACAGAAATCTTTTGTTGGTGCGTGTTATACACAATTGCTAACATCACTGGGCAGTGTTGAGCAATACTTAAGCTCCTAATAAATGCAATTTATTATGTGTATGGTGCGGATTGAACCCAGAGAGGGTCTACCACTAACCTATACCTCCAGCCCTTTTTGTTTTGTATAACAGAAACAGTGTCTCCTTAAATTGCTGAGGCTCACCTTGAGTCCGTGATGCCCTTATTTCGGCCCTTCAAGTACCGAGATTATAGACGTGAACCGTTATGCCTGACTGTAGAGTGTGTGTATTTTTTATTTATTTATTTTTATTAATTAAATTTTTGGTTCTGAGAATGGAACTTAGGGGCATTCTATCTCCGAGCTACACCCCAGCCCTATTTTTTCTTCTTTATTTTGAAACAGGGTCTCACTGAGTTGCAAAGGGCCTCACTTGTGTGTATCTTAATAAAATGTAGATTCTACTACCTAGAAGTTAACTCAGAAAAGTCCCAGTTTTACAGCAGCTTCATCTCCAGAGGGACTTAACTACACACACCTGTTTCAACAGCAAGCGCCTATGTTTTGGAACTGTCTGAGCCTGTCCAGAGTGTCACTGGCCCCCGCAGGATGGCAGATGTCTGCATTTGAACGGCCAATTAAAAGCACAAAAATATCAGCAGGCTGGTAATAAAGACAAAGAAACTTCAGTCATGTCAATTCCATAATTCCATGTGACCACACAGAGTTGGATTTTGGCTTTTTTGTTTTGTATTTGTCACTGGGGATGCAACCCAAGGACATTCTATACCCCCAGCCCTATTTTATTTTCACTAAGTCACTAAGCAACTGAGGCTGAGGCTGACCTCGAACCTGTGATCTTCCTGTCTCAGCCTCCCATGTACTAGGATGACAGGAATGCATCGTCACACCTGGCTTAGAGACTTCATTTATGCTTAAAATTTGGTAAATAAAAATTTTACTTCATACTCACTTTTAGTAACGTTGTTAAGGGAAAATACTCTTTTTTTTTTTTTTTTTTTTTTTAGTGAGTAGCTCTAAATCTAAAGAACTAGTCAAGAAGTAGGTCGTATTAGTGAAAAATAATATTTTCCTATAAAATGTTAGCCAAAGATCTGGTCCGGGCGTGAAATACAAGGGGCTTCCTTGGTCTAGCAGTTTGGGTGCACCTGCTGCCTACTTTACACCAATTTGCCATGTGTAGAAGTGTGTGTGTGTGTGTGTGTGTGTGTGTGTGTGTGTGTGTGTAGACTAAAACCCAACGTGGCTTCCCCTCTCTTATGTTCCGGGTAAGCGGAAGCGAGACGGAGGGGTGTGGGCCTGGAATAATCATGGGATTGTTGATGCGTCTCTCTCTGTGTTTTGTGTACTGCTTCAGGCCTAAAAATAGCTTAGCGCAGACTCTGGTAAGTGGAAGGCAGTGTCATTAGGAAAGTTCTGGAACTTGGAATCCCAGACCCTCATTGTGCTGGGTGGAACATTGGTGGCCGGGCGATTCCCACAAAGCGAGGCCGCCGTCTGTGCCGTGCTAGGATATTTCAAAGTGTAGAGCAGTAGCGGTCACCATGAACCTCTTTCTCTTTAACTTCTCCCCCATCCGAAAGCATAGGCTAGACCCCAAGACGATTCTAGAATCCCCAGGCCAACTAGAAAGCTGGTCTCTCCGAGTTCACTATAATGGAACGAAGTGGGACAGACCCATAAACAGCCCACACCATGGTCTGGAGAAACAGGGAGACAATGGATCTGCAGACCAGCCGCTTAAAGGGAACAACTGATGCTGTCCCCGTTCTTACTAATATACACAGAGCCTGGGAACCATGGCCCTCCCGCTTGCTTTAAAATGGCCTGGCGCGGGGGTACAGGCCTGAAATCTCAGTATTTGGGAGGCTGAGACTGTGGACCGCAGGTTTGCAAGTTAGCAAGATTCTGTTTCAAAATTTAAAAAATAAAATAAAATAAAAAATAGGAGTAGGGGTGTAGCTTAGTGGTAGAACACCCCCAGTACTATGCAAAAGGAGTTGCTATAGGTAACATAAAAAGCAGTATTCCTTTTTTTTTTTTTTTCGATACTGGGGATGGAACCCAGGGGCATTCTACCTCCAAACTACAACCCCAACCCTGTTTTTTATTCTTTATTTTGAAACAGGGTCTCACTGAGTTGCAAAGGGCCTCACTAAGTAGCTGAGGCTGTCTGCGAACTGCGATCCTCTGGTCTCAACCTCCCAAATGCTGGGATTACAAGCGTGCGCCACCACGCCCGACTAAAAGTGGTATTCTTGGTCTATCAAGGTCCTGCTAATGATTTAGTTTTCTTAAAGCTCAGCCACGGCCTCTGTCTCTTTTCAGCAGTTCACATCTCTGTGCTTTTAAAAGGCACATTTTTCTGTCTCCCCCAGGAGCTGAACTTCAGAAATCTTGGTTAATTCTCATTTCTCCTCTAGTGCCCAGCCCGCCTCTGCTGCCCCAGCCTGGGCTTCTCCGCAGAGATACTATTTTTGGTCCCTCCTCAGCTCTCTATTTCAAAGTCATTGTTGTGTTTTGCAGACACAGGCTCGGCCAGCCTTTTTCCGATTTCATTTCCAAGTAAACATTGTCATGGTGCCTGACATATTATGTATTCTTGAAGGAACTTTTTAAAAAAGAATACACCATTCTTCAGAGGAATTGAGACATGTTAGCTCATATCTCTAGGCCCTAATGCAGGGGCCCAGAAGCAGGGCTGTGGCAGGGAGGGGATGGATTCTAGCGGGGTGACAGTCTTTACCATGGAGACCGCCCTTCTATTGTTGACCGGAAGGTGATACTGATCTGGTGCTGTCTGCCGATCTCACATTGAAGTTCTTGCAAACTATACTGAACATTTGTTATGTGCTGGGGAATTCTGGCAGTTCCTTAGAAATTACTTTTACACAAAAGATTTTAACAGCAAAAGATGCTGTTAACTGGGGACTCTTCTTACACAGCGTCATGTGCATTTGAACAAACGGATGCTTATTGACAGACATTTGACCGCTTTCTTCACTACAGAGGTGTGACTGGACTCTACCTTGGTATACCATTCTTTTGCTTAGAATTGTTTTTTATTTTTATTTTTTTCCTGGAAATTGAAGATGGGAACATGTGTGTTAAGAGAGGAGACACTAGAACGTAATGTAAGGAGGACCAGGTGGGAAGACAGGATCTAAATTGTAATTCTGAATTGGATAGTAACTTTATTAAGCCTTTCAACTTCCCTTCCACACAAGGGAGCGCGGACAAAAGATGATCACCTACTGCCATTGACTTGAGCCTTCTTTGATTCTGATTTTTGTCCTGGTGTGGATGACTCTTCAGCTCACATTTGTCTGGTAGTGTTGGTAAGATGGCTGTTGACCCGTCACCTTGGTAACTTCTGAGAAAATGATCTCTATAATAAGATAATAAGCTCTATAATAATAAAATATTATCTCTATAATAAGAAGCTGTTTGGGGAATCCGAAGAAATGCTGAGCCCTGAAAACAGTAGAATTGGGGTAGGAAATGCTCTCAGGAAGTTAAGGCTTTTAGGGCCCCAAACTGAGGTCTACCAGATGTTTGCAGATCATGCTCACTTGTACCTGCAGTAGACAGTGTCCACTGACGCAGAGCAGTGTGATTGCCCAGTGAAGGGAGCAGGGGACAGAAGGAAACTGATACCCCAGTGTACATGGAAAAAGATGGAAGTGTCAGGATGGTCCACAGCCAAATACCATCATTATCTGAAACACAAGTACACAGAGCAGGTGTACTTGTAATATATATTTTGTGGCACTGGGGATCGCTAGCTCCAAGCTATATACCCCCGCAGCCTGATTTTACTTCTTATTTGGAAACAGGGTCTCACTAGGTTGCTGAGAACCTCGCTAAATTGCCAAGGCTGTCTTTGAACCTGCGATCCTCCTGTCTCAGCTTCCCGAGTACTGAGATGAAAAACGTACTGAGATGAAAAACGCCCAGCTCAGAGAAGGTGCGCGAACACCATCCATCAGTGGACTGTGGATATAGACCCTGAGAGGCTGCTGCTCAGCACAGATATGACCAGTTCCATTAGTGGGGACTCTGCCAAAGTACACACACAAAAGATAAGAATAAGCCCGTTTGTATACTATAAAACCATCCCATTATTTATCAGTTCCTTCCTTACATAAGGACAGGTAAATGCCAGAGAAAAATTTGTCTGGCCTTGATATAGAAATGCCAAAAGAGAGCTGACCTTGGACCACATTGGGTCAAAAGGGTTATGGACATCTGGTTGTGGATTTAAAATAATAATAATAAAAAAACAAAACAGGGCTAATCCTGCCAAGATGTGGAGGGGGGAGTGTTTTTTTTAGTTGAATCACTGCACTTCTTTGTATAGACTGCTCTGAGAATGTACCCTTACTGTAATAACTGCTGGTCTGTTAAACTTTTGAGCATTCTTCTCCATTAAGTCCAACAGGCATCCTTCCCTTTGGGGAGCTTACCTTCCAGTGGGGGAGTGGCAGCTGGGGATAGCCCCAAATGGAAAAGTACAGTATGAAATATTGGAGGTGATATGTACTGTGGAAAAATAAGCGAGTAAAAAAGGGTTGGGAGGACTGAAATAGTGTAGGATATGGTGGGCGGCAAGGCCTCGCTAAGAAAGTTGAATTCCAGCAAAAGCGTGAATGGTGTGAGGGAGGGATCGCAAGGGAATCTGCGCCAGCGCACCTCAATGCAAGACGCGGCGGTGGAAGTGTGCAGGACGGCATGCAAGGAAACCGGCGTGGCAGGAGCAATGTGAGAGACGGGGGAGAAGCCGGCAAGGCCCCAGGAGGAGGGGCGGGGAGCCGCCTCAGGTGGTTCAGGCCTGGCAGGCGTTGACAGTGCTTTGCTTTGACTGCGGGAGATGGATACATAAGAAGACTGAACACAAAGAGACACTAGACATCTTGTATTTTATAAGAACCTCTAAGGGCAATCCTGACAACATACTGTCAGGGGCTGAGAGGAAAAACACAGAGATCAGTTAGAGACAGTGATAATGACCCAGCCAAGTGAAAAGGGTGGATTTGGCAAATAGGAGGGTGGTGAAAGGGAGGGAGCGCCAGACTGTGCATGTAGCTTTGATGAAGTGTGCGAGGGAGACCTGGAGGTGACTCTGAGTTTGGGTCTGGGTGATCTGGAATGGTGGAGGTGGCCTTCCCTGGCATGGGAGAGGGTGTCGGGATAGCTGGTTTGGGGCCAGGGGTCCAGGTCAGGAGTTTCTTGTTGGACACGTTTGGACCGAGGTGCTATTGAAAAGCCAAATGAAGATGCCAAGTAAGGGGATGGAGATTCAGGAGTCAGGTGAGAGACGTGTGGTGGAGAGAGACATTTGGAAGCCATCATCGCAAATATTTAAACAGGAACTAGCACAGCTCCCCTGGGGAATGTGTTCCCAGAGAATTCCAAAGATGAAGGGCGGGCTCTAAGGTTAAGAGGAGGAGCCAACGAGGAAAACGGAGATGGAGCTGTTCAATGTCACTGGCTTTTATCAATCACCTAGCTGTGCACTTAGAGCTGGTATAATCTAGATCAGACTAATCTCTGCCTTCAAGACGTTTACGGTCAATGGGTGAAACTAATCGCGTGAGCGCAGTGGGGTGACCACACACCGGGCAGCGTGAGACCAGCAAAAGAAGCTTTGGCTCACGCTGGGAGAGTTGGAGAGTCTTTGGAAGAAGTAGCACTTGTTACTTAAGGAGAGATTAAAGTTACCTGGAAGGCCGGGCGTGGTGGCCCACGCTTGTAATCCCCGCGCTTGGGAGGTGGAGACAGGAGGATCGCGCAGGTTCGAAGCCAGCCTCTCTGGCTTAAGAGACCCTGTTTCCAAAATAAAAATATAAAAATAGGTCTGGGAGTGTAGCCCTGAGGTAGAAACGGTTCCATCCCCACTACCACTAAAAAAAAAAAAAAAAAAAAAAAAAAAAAAAAGTTACCAGGATAAAGAAGGGGGAAGGACAGGAGGTAAAATACTTGGAAGAGGCTGGAAGATAGGTATTTATTTGATGCTGAAATTTGCCTGAGAAAGTGTTTCTAGTAACGCCGTACCCTGACGTTATGCAAGGCCCTTCATACTGACAAACACAGGTGACAGCAGGTGAATTAGTTACTCTGACTACATCGGCAGTTTGCATAAAGAAGGTTAGATTAGACTTTCCACCAAGTCCACCATCTTAGAGGTCAAGAGAAGGGCGTCTGTGACCATCAGTTTCAGCTGCGGTTATAACAGGACAAGTTGTCGCCACCAGCAGTTGGTTCTGGGCTGCAGCCTGGACCACATGGTGATTTCATTTTGCTAATTTGCTTTTGTTTTCGTTGTAAAGTGTGTGCAGCGAGCACAGAGTGTTCCTAGCAACAAGCAGGGGGACTGTGGGTGAGGATTGCTCCTTAGAGATTGACGGGGACAAGAGCTTTGACAGCACCCCACTGCACACCAGGGAGCCAACCGTACCCACCACCAAGATGAAAACAAGAATTTTAAAAGAAGCGTTTGCGCAGGAGCGTGCTCTGCAAGCAGGCTAATTCTTCAAGAAAAATATATCCAATTTAACCTGTGGCATATAATTGAGAATCGGTACCAAGAAGCAGAATAATAAATTATGCCAGGCATGGCGGTGCAGTTGTAATCCTAGCATTTGGAAGGCCGAGACAGGAGGATCGCAGGTTCTAGGCCAGCCTCAGCTACTTAGTGAGGCCCTCCACAACTTAACGAGTCCCTATTTCAAAATATAGAAGAAAAATAAAGCTAGGGTTGTACCTTGGTGGTAGAATGCTCCTGGGTTCAATCTCCAGTATCACACCAACAAATAAATAAACAAACAAACAAACAAACGAATGAATTTTGAATGTTTATGCCCTCTTTATCCAAATACAGTCAGCCCTCCATCTTTTCGGGTTTGATATCCACGAATTCAACCAAACTTGGATTAAAAATATTTAAATCCAGGTATAATGGCACATGCCTGTAATCCCAGGATTTGTGAGGCTCAGACAAAAGGATTACAGGTTTGAGGCCAGCCTCAGTAACTTAGCTAGGCCCTCAGCAACTTAGAAAAAGTGTGTTTTCTTTTTTTTTTTTTTTACTTTTTATGTTTATTTTATTTATTTATTTATTTATTTGGTACTCGGGATTTAACTCAGGGGCATTCTACCTTCAAGCGACACTTCCAGTTTTATTTTTTTTTTAATTTTTTATCTTAAAACAGGATCTCACTAGGTTGGTGAAAGTTTCACTACATTCTGAGGCTATTTTCAACCCTGTGAACCTCTTATCTCAGTCTCCCAAGTCCTGGATTACAAGTGTGTACCACCATGCCAGGTCTGAAAAAAAAGCATATTTCAAAGTAAAAAGCAAAATAGTATTAGTGATATAACTCAGAGGTAGAGCACCCCGGCGTTCAATCCCCAGTACCACCACCTCACACACACACACACACACACACACACACACACACACACACACACACCAAATATATATATATATTTATGTTTTATATATTGTTTATATTTTATATGTCACCTATATAATTTTCCACATATATATGGAAAAATTGCACCTGTACTGAGCATGTACAAACTTTATTTCTTTGTCATTCTTTGCTAAACAATACTAGTCTAGCAACTATCTACTTAACATATACATTATATTGGGTATTATAATAAGCTAGGTGATACAAGGTATCTACCTTGAATGAGGCTGGGTACCTTGGATATGCCCGCAGGTTATGCATAACTGCTACACCATTTGATAAAAGGACTCGGGCATCCTTGGCTTGGGCATCCACTGGGGCTCTTGGGACCAATCCATAGGGATGCCTGTGCTTGACTTTTATCTCAAGTCTGAATACGATTGTTTCTGTGCCCTGGCGAGGATGTAGAAAAAGTGGGGTGAGCGAGAAGAGGGGGGCATGTCATAGATCCGGGAGAGGGATGCGGTCAGAGGCGGCGAGCCTGTCTCCAGGTGACAGCTCATGGACCGTGCGCCCTTCTTTTGAACTTCAGTAGTGCCTGTCATCGTGAGCTAAACACAGCTGTCCTCTTTCACACTTAGCAAACCGAGTCTCCGTTAGGCAAGTGGTGTGCGCAGGCCACACACACAGGCCTTGGTGGCATGGTGGATTGAATTCCTGCAGGCTGCCTCTGGAACCCTTGCTCTGGTATGACAAGGTTTTCTTAAAAGCAGACCCATCCAGGATACTTATTTGTCGTGCAGACTCCTGGGCTTCAGGCCAGATATCATTCGTTAGCCCTTCTGTGGGCCTGGCTCCAGCAATCAAGCAGCAACTGATCCACATCTCCCGTGCATGAGCTGGAGAACAGCTGGATGATAAATCGGTCACTTCCCATTTGTATTTGTATGATGACCTTAAGCAGGTTACTATTTTTCCTCGGACCTCATTTTTCTTCCCCTGTAAAACGAAGATGGTGATGGTCATTTGTAGCCAAAAGATTCTCCTTGTAATTTTTTTTTGGGGGGGGGGTACTGGGGCATTATACTTCTGAGCTACATCCCCAGCCCTTTTTACTTTTTATTTTAAAATAGATTCTCACTTAGATGCTGACCATCTCACTAAGTTGCTGAGACTGGTCCCGGACCTGTAATCCTTCTGTCTCTGCCTCCCAAGTACTGGGACTGCAGGTGTGTACCACCCGCCGGGTTTGTAATTCATCTTTAAATTGTATACTCAGGAGGCAGAAACAGGAGGATTGCGGTTCGCAGACAGCCTCAGCTACTTAGTGAGGCCCTTTGCAACTCAGTGAGACCCTGTTTCAAAATACAGAATAAAAGTCAGGCGTGGTGGCGCACGCTTGTAATTCCCGCGCTTGGGAGGCGGAGATAGAAGGATTGCGCAGGTTCGAAGCCAGCCGCCACGCTGGCTTAAGAGACCCTGTTTCTAAATTTTAAAAAGTATAAAATGGTCTGGGAGTGTAGCCCGGAGGTAGAAGGGTTTCCAGGAACCCAGTACCACAGAAAGAAAGGAAGAAGAAAGGAAGAAGAAAGAAAGAAAGAAAGAAAGAAAGAAAGAAAGAAAGAAAGGAAGGAAGGAAGGAAGGAAGGAAGGAAGGAAGGAAGGAAGAAAGAAAGAAAGAAAGAAAGAAAAAAACATAGGCTCAGAGGTAGAATGGGTTCCATCCCCAGTACCGCAAAAAATAAAAAATAAAAATAAAGAAACCTAACAACCTGACCTCAGCTCGCTCACTGGATCTTGTCTGCTTGTCTCCTTATCCTGAAGTACCAATTCTGTTGAGATGATAGTAGGTATCACTTACACACCATAGCTGTTGGGTGCACAAACATTCACAGAGCTTCTCTGGAAACCCAGGCGTGCAAAGTAACCCTCTTCTGTCGTATTTGAAGTACAGCCCTCCTCAAGCTCCAAAGACAGTTTCTCATCCTCTGGGAATTCTTCTATTCTTTGACTTCTCAAACCTGCTGGAGATGAGTCACTCTTGAAAAAAATTTAGATTTTCCTTACACAGTTTAAACCAGGACTCAACTTTCCAAGGTTTAAACCAGGCTATCCTACACCGCGCAGTAGCTCTCGCCCCTTTTCTGGTTCCTGTTGGTTTTCTGTTTTAATTCCTCCTCCCCCCTTCGGAGAAAAGGGAACAAGAATAAGGGGCTTTGGCCAAACAAGTCTGTCCACTTGGTGGAGAGTCCGTCCACTTGGTGGAGAGGTTTCCAGATAAGTGGACTGAAGGACTTCCCATGGGCGTGTGGGAAGTCGCACCGGCATCCGGGGAAGAGGACCAGGAAATCACTTGTATTTTTTGTTTGACGGCGGCGGCAGCGAGGCTCTGCGGGACGGCTCTGTGAGGGTTCAGGGCTGGTGCTGGGCGCGGGCTGTGCCAACCCCGCTGCAAGTTCACAATGAGTCCTGCTCATCTCCCCCTCTGCTGGGTGTGATCTCCCCAGGAGGCTGCGGGCCAATGGCCCCGTAGTGGAACCTGGGACCTTAGACGGCTGAATAAAGCAGGAGCAGGCCAGGGGACCTCAGTGTTGGGCAGGTACGAGTCTCTGTCCTGCTGTGTCTGTTTCCTTTCCTCCCTCATTGCTCTAACACTTGCTCAAGGCATCTTCCAGGCGTGAGTCTCTTTGATTTTTCTGTCTAGCTGTACCGTGGACGCCTGGAAGGTTAGGTCTGTGGCTGTGTCCACTCTGGGGCCAGTTGCTTATGTTTATGAAGACTGAGGATCAGATAACTAACTACCTGAGATCTTTCAGGATTTTCTCTTTAGTAGACATTTGCTTACTTAAAAAAATTAAATTCAGAAAATGCTATCCGGGCCTGAGCATTCCTGAAGTGGCAGGCTGCTGCCCGCTGCTGCCGCCGGGAGGGTTTCCAAGGCCGGGCACCCCCTGTGCAGGGGAGGCTGCGCCTGAGTAGCTGGAGGGACCCAGTAGCTCAGCTCCCACGGGCCCTTGGCGGGGGCTGGGAGATCTGACACCTGTGGCTGGGTGTCAGATCTCCCAGAATGGCTCCTGGGTTGAAGGAGGTCAGTAAATACTAGGGTTGGGACCTAAGAGCTGGGCTTTCTTGTTCTGAATGTTCTAGAAAGAAAGAAAAGCTCTCGGATGGACTGCTTGCTTCAACTCTGGTTTTTATACTTTGTAGAAAGCCAGGGCATACCCCTTTCCTGTAGCACTGTGTTTTTTTCTTTCATAAGGGGCTAATGCAGCTGGATTTTCTTTTCTTTTTTCTTTCCTTCTTTTTTTTTTTTTTTTTTTTTTGCGGTACTGGGGATAGAACCCAGGGGCATTCTACCTCTAAGCTACATCCTCAGTTCTATTTTTCTTCTTTATTCTGAAACAGGTTTTCACTGAGTTACAAAGGGCCTCACTAAGTAGCTGAGGCTATCCTCAAACCATGATCCTCCTGTCTTAGCCTCCCAAATGCTGAGATTACAAGCGTGCACCACCACACCCAGCAGATTTCCTTTTTTTTTTTTTTTTTTTTTTTTTTGGTGGTACTGGGGTTCCTGGAAACCCTTCTACCTCTGGGCTACACTTCCAGACCTATTTTTATTCTTTATTTTGAAACCAGGTCTCACTGAGCTGCAAAGGGCCTCACTAAGTAGCTGAGGCTGTCTGCAAACCCCAATCCTCTGGTGTCAGCCTCCCAAATGCTAGAATTACAAGTGTGTGCCACCACGCCCGGCTTAGGACACAATATCTTTTTATGGTCAGATTTCTGTGATTTCTTTCTTTCTTTCTTTCTTTCTTTCTTTCTTTCTTTCTTTTTTTTTTTTGTGTGTGTGTGTGCGTGTGGTACTGGAGGTTGAACCCAGGGGTGTTCTACCTCTGAGCTACAATCTCAGCCCTATTTTCTTTTTTATTTTTAAACGGCATCTCACTAAGTTGCTGAGGGCCTTGCTAAGTAGCTGAGGCTGGCTTCACACCTGTCCTCCTATCTCAGCCTCCCAAGCACAGGGTTTACAAGCATGCGACCACACCTGGCCTTTTTTAATTTGAAATGGGGTCTCACTAAGTTGAAAGGGCCTTGCTAAGTTCCTGAGGCTGGCTGCTAACCTGTGATCCTCCAGTCTTAGCCTCTCAAGTACTGGGATTACAGGCGTGTGCCACCACACCCATTCATGATGACTGCTGTTTCCTTTTGTTTTGAGTATGGTACCGCAAATGGAATCCAGGGGCATTCTACCCCCAGGCTACACCCCCAGCCCTGTGTTTTATTTGGAAGTAGGTCATGCTAAATTGCTAAGGTCCTTGCTAAGTTGCTGAGGCTGGCCTTGAACCTATGATCCTCCTGTCTCACCCTCCCAAGCACTGGGATTACAGGCACCACCATGCCCAGTATTGTAATGATTTTTAGCAACACCTTCCCCCTCTTTGGCATGTGGGGAACACCAATAGCTCTTTAACCCTTAGCAAATTCTGAGAGAGTGTTACTCATTTTTACCATTGCTATTTGCACGTTGGGGGTTAGCTAGACTCTTAATGATACTAACAGCCACTTCCCAAGGGTGGGGACTGTAGATCTGTCCACTAATGGTTTGTATTTTTCCTTGAAAGTCGCCAAAGGCAGCCTTGTTTGGAATGTAAGCGAAGCGAATAATACCTTATTGATTGATTGATTGATTATTGATTGATTAAGTGGTTCACACAGTGAAGATGGGAAAGGTAGAAGAAGTTCCTTTTCTTTTAAAGGAATAACAAATGCGTTGATCAGAGGCTTATTTTCTATCTCCTTTGGTCTTCTGTAAGCAGGTGGCCTTTTAGACACCCCTCCACCTCCATATAGTAGGAGACGAGTGGATAAGCCACGGATCACAGAGAGACCGTCAGGCAGCGACATGGAACCCGAGACAAACTCCAAAGCACGTCCCGTTGCTGTTTTGTATTTTCTTGCTGTTTCTAAGATTTCTGCATCCCAGCCAGAGGGCCACTTGGACCTGCTGGATTTGGAGATTCTGCAGTAGGCCGTCCTGCTGAATTTACGCGCCTTGGTCTTTCTTCAAATGCAGGGCTGATCTGATTAGTCAGGTCACCCTCCTGCCAGGGCGTGGCCCCTTGCACACTCCCACCGCGGCCCGGGAACCTGGCAGCACACTGACTGAGTCACGGCAATAACACGATGCTGCCGCATGCCTCCGCACGTGGTGTTGGGAGTCACGAGTGTTGCAGGGATTGCCCCTGCTCTAGTAGTTCACACTTACCAGTCTCCAGGCTCTTGTACTTATAGGACTGTTTTGTTCCCCAAAGAACCTTTTGCTACTTTTTCTTTTACCATGTGACACATAAGGCAGTCTGTCTTTCTTTCTTTCTTTCTTTCTTTCTTTCTTTCTTTCTTTCTTTCTTTCTTTCTTTCTTTCTTTCCGGTACTGGGGATGAAACCCAGGGGCATTCTATCTCCAAGCTACACCCCCAGCCCTATTTTTTATTCTTTATTTTGAAACAGGGTCTCACTGAGTTGCAAAGGGCCTCACTAAGTAGCTGAGGCTGTCTGCAAACTGCCATCCTCCTGTCCCAGCCTCCGGAATACTGGGATGACAAACGTGCGCCACCACGCCCAGCAAGGCGGGCATCTTATTCCCGTGCGGTGGAATACCACAGTGAGAGGTGTAGAGATTAATTTATTGGCCCAGTTTCACACAGTGAATCTGTCTGGGCACTGAGACAAAAGGACCCCTGCACCACTGGATTCTCAGCCCTGTTCTTGATCATTAACGTGAGAGTAAAAGTTCCATGTCATAGAGATTCAAGTGAGTGGCTGGGTCCTTTGAGTTTTCTAGCAACGTGGCGAATGTTTTTCTGGGGATTGTTAAGGTATACCAAACTAACAAAACTATTGCCTGGTTTGGGTGTTTGTAGAGCTGTACACCTTCTGTCCATTAGACTCACCCCAGGAGTTTTACATAAAGAAAGCAATGTCTAGACATATTTGTTGGTGTGTGGCATGGTGAGGGATACTGGAGATTAAACGCGGGGACATTCTTCCTCCGAGATGCACTTCCAGCCCTTTTTAACTTGATTTTGAAACATGGTCTCACTAAGCTGCTGGGGGTCTTGATAAGTTGATGAGGCTGGCCCGCAACTTGGGATCCTCCTGTCTTAGCCTACCAAGTAGTGGGATCCCAGGTGTGTGCCACCAACCCAGCTCAGACATTTTGCCAGAGCAATTGAATCAGGAGAGGGGCCCGGGCAGATTTGTTTTTGTTTTTGTTTTAAATCTCCAAAGTAATTCCACTGTGCAGCTGGGGTCGAGAATCAATGCATCCTAGCTGTAAGAGCAGAAGCGGTCAAATTGAGAAGCAGAAGCTGGGCGTGGTGGCATAGACTTGTAATCCCAGTACTTAGGAGGCGGAGGCAGGAGGGCACAGTTTCTCATCCAGCCTCAGAAATTTGTGAGGCCCTAAGCAACTTAGTGAGACCCTGTTTGAAAATAAAAGATCAGATAGGGCTGGGGCTATAGGTCAAAGATGCAGTGCCCCTGGTGAGTTCAATTCCTGGTATCACCAAAAATGAAATAAGTAAATACGTGAATGAATGAATGAATGAATGATTGAAAAGCAGAGCATTACTTGTTCATGATTTTGCAAAGTCAGGGCCAGAGGTGCCAGTAGCCGTGAGCATCCCGTATTAGAGCTCTGGCTGCAGCTGTTTAGCCAAGGAAAAAGCACATCTGCACATGAGAAGGAAGAGGAGATCCGGGGCTCCACTTCTCGGGCGTCCTCTGCAGTTTAACTGAAGCACCACCATTGACTACACGTGTCCACTTGTTCCCCGTGACTGGCACTTTACAGAATCCAGAAGAAAGTTCTGGATAAACAGGATGCGCTGTCCTCATGCCACAGGACCACGGGCTCCCACATCTCACTCAATGTCACTTTATATTGCAAGGGAGAAAGAAATAGTAATCATCTTTTAGACAACCGACCAGGATTCTGAACTAAAGAGAAACACCGATCTTTAGAAAGAGCGCCAGGAGGGGCTCTTCTGTATCCATCCTACTTCCTCCAGTCCCTGCCAGTTTCTGCACCACGTAGGAGCTCCGAGAAGGCTTGTTGTATTAAATCTTTTTGCTGGTGATGATGAACTTAACCAGACATCTACCAGCTCAGCATTTCAGCTCACTTCACATGACTCTGGCCACCGTGATGCAAAGGATGGGAATCTTGCCTGTTAAATCATCACAAAAGTGAAGCCTGTAGCATCCCAAGCTATTGGGATTACCTACGCTAGAGAGGCTTGTGAACAGAGTTTCTTTCTTTCTTTCTTTCTTTCTTTCTTTCTTTCTCTCTTTCTTTCTTCTTTCTTTCCTTTTTGTACTGGGAATGCAACCCTTCTACCTCCAGGCTATACTCCCAGACCTATTTTATATTTTATTTGGAAACAGGGTTTCTTAAGCCAGCAAGGCTGGCTTCGAACCTGCGCCATCCTCCTGTCTCTGCCTCCCAAGCGCAGGGATTACAAGCGTGCGCCACCACGCCCCACACTTTTCTTTCCTTTTCTTTCCTTTTCTTTTCTTTTCTTTCTTTCTTTTTTTTCAGTACTGGGGATGGAACTCAGGGGTATTCTACTTCCGGGCAATACCCCCAGCCCTATTTTCTATTCTTAATTTTGAAACAGATCTCACTGTTGCAAAGTTGCAAAGGGCCTCACTAAGTAGTAGCTGAGGCTGTCCGCGAACCGCGATCCTCCTGTCTCAGCCTCCGAAAGGCTGGGATTAAAGCGTGCCCACCATGCCCTGCTGGAGAGTCCTTTTTTACAGGTGCTTTAGACTCCTAACTGGAGGCGAGGGGTCGTCCCTGAGACTTTTAATGGCCTGAAGTCTTTACTGTATGCTTCCTGCATGTCAGGTATCCTGCTCAGTACTTGGCAAAGATTGTTAACTCATGTTAGGATTGTTAACTCAAGCTGCTGTCCCAATAAGCCCATGCCTCAGGTATTACTGGACTATTTTCTAGATAGAGAAATATTTTCTAGACACCCTATTTTCTAGATAGAGAATAGGAAAAGGTTAAGGAAGTTGCCTAAGGTAAAAAGCCAGGGGTAGAAGAGTCTGGAGGCCATCTCAGTCTGACTTCAGACTCCCTGTGCCTGAGTCCTCTACCACAACGACGAGGTAAAAACAGCCTCATGACAGGGCCACATAGGTAGCTGAAGACAGAAGTACCATGTATTCCAGATCAAGAAACCCCTCTAGAAAAGACCAGAGCATGCTTTAAAGGTGAAACGTTCAGACTCTGGCAGTAAGCTTGGCCAATACTTCTTGGCTCTGTGACCTGGGGCCCCTTACTTCGTTTACCCAAACTCAGTTTCCTCATATGTAAAATGGGTGCAATAGCTGTTCTCACAAAAGAAGACCGAGGACAGAGCCTAGCATGGGTGGAGTGCTTAGCCTAAAAGGCCTGGTGGAGTAAGGGCTTCATAAATGATAACAATTGTTGCCCGTTTCTAAGTGGATTCAAACTGCAGAGCACAACAGCTCAGAAAGGAGGAGCTGGTGTTTCACTTGCCAAGACTATAGAGAAGTCACCCATTTAAACAGTGTTTATTGTTCATATTATGACATATGGTTCACAAGAGAATACAATAAGAAAAAAATTGGCAAGTAGGTCAAATTAGCTGGCTTTATATTAGTTGCAGTGGTCTTGTGTACCAGCTGAATTAGCCTAAACATCTTGGGCATTTATGAATGTTTAAAGGACTGAAATAAGATACAGTGGCCACCCAGGGAATAATGGTGTTCTGGGTAAATTTCTCAGCTGTTGTGTTCGATTAACTGGTCAAGGAAGAAAGGTGGGAGGGGCCAGGCGTGGAAGTGCATGCTTGTAATCCCAGCATTCGGGAGGCTGAGACCGATGGATCAGGGTTCGTGGACAGCTTCAGCTACTTAGTGAGGCCCTCTGCAACTCAGTGAGACCCTGTTTCAAAATAAAGAATAAAAAAATTGGGCAGGGGGTGTAGCTCGGAGGTCAAACGCCTCTGGGTTCCATCCTCAGACCCTAAAAAGAAAGAAAGAAAGAATAAAAAATAGGGCTGGGGTATAGTTTGGAGGTCGAATGCTCCTGGGTTCAATACCCAGACCCTCAAAACAAAACAAAAAAAACAAAAAAAAAAGAAAAAAGGAAGGAGAGAAAGGAAAAAAAGAAAGAAAAGGAAAGGAAGGAAGGAAGGAAGGAAGGAAGGAAGGAAGGAAGGAAGGAAGGATAGCGGGAGGGAGGTTATAGTAGATTACTACTGCCCTTCGATTGGGAAATGAAGACATTATTAGAGCTGGTGTGGTGGATCCCTGAACGCATTCCCAGGACTCACTGACTGCAAGATGGAGGCTCCTTCTCTGGCCCCACTTGTTTGCTGTGTCTGCAGAGCCCTGCAGGGTTGAGTCTGGGACTCAGGTTGGTTGGGAGTCTGGCAGGAAGTAGGTTCAGAGGAGGATCGCAGTTCACCGACAGCCTCAGTTACTCAGTGAGGCCTCCGCAACTCAGTGAGACCCTGTTTCAAATGAAAGAATAAAAAATCGGGCTGGGGGTGCTGCTCGGAGGTAGAGTGCCCCTGGGTTCCATCCCCAGTACCGCAAAAACAAACAAACAAACTAGGGGAGCGGACAAGCTCCCGAAGAGAAAGGTATTAAAAGAAAAGAAGAGGTCAGAGGAGCGTGTGGCAGCTCAGTGTGGCAGTTGTAAGACAGGCAGGGGAGAGAGGTGGAGGAGGAGGAGGAGGAGGAGGAGGAGGAGGAGGAGGAGGAGGAGGAGGAGGAGGAGGGGAGGAGGAGAATCATAAGCCAAGAGCACCCATGCCGGTCTCAGGAAGATGGAGCAGACAAGGCTTTCATCTGTAGTTATTGTTACTTAAACAATAAGAAACCACAGAAAAGCCAGCATGGTCCTTCTAATTGCTAAAAGACTGGAATATTTCAAACCACACAAATTCTGCCTCGAGCCCCCAGAGTCACCCAAGTGTCCCCCATCTCTGCCTGTGTCTCAGCCACCCAGCCCACGGCTTGGCTCTCCCCTAGACCTCCCCACTATCCAGCAATAAAATTGTTAAACTCTCATCCCAGTACTTGGGAGGCTGAGGAAGAAGGATCACAAGTTTGGGGGCATCCTCAGCCACTTAGGGAGACCCTGTTTCAAAATAAAAAATAAAAAGAGCTGGAGGTGTAGCTCAGAGGTAGAGTGCTCTTGGGTTCCATCCCCAGTACCCCCCCCCCCAAAAAAAAATTGTTAACGTCTAGCCTAGTAGGAGGCCTCAGGCCTCTGTTCTTCCACAGTGGCTAGACGCTGCTCTGATTGGTCCATTATTATTGTCGCACTCATTCTTGTAGTAATAGTAGTAGTAGTTATTAAAATACTTACCTAGAAAGCCAGGCGTGGTGGTGCACGCTAGTCATCCCAGCATTTGGGAGGCTGAGCCAGGAGGATCACAGTTCACGGTCAGCCTCAGCTACTTAGTGAGGCCATTTGCAACTCAGTGAGACCCTGTTTCAAAATAAAGAAGAAAAAATAGGGCTGGGGGTGTAGCTCAGAGGTAGAATGCCCCTGTGTTCTATCCCCATTACTAAAAAAAAAAAAAAAAAAAAAAAAATTCTCACCTAGTAAACTGTAGAACCACAGAACTCTAAAGTTTAAACCCACTCCCAGGCCAGGCCCAGGGCTACCCTCTGTGTGCACTGGAATCCTGCCTGTATCCTTTGGCCTGGCTTAGGGAAACCCCTCCAGAAGATAAATTAAACCACAAGATAGACTAGATAAGAGCAGAGTTAGGAACTTGATGTTTTCCTAGCGATACTAATCTTTTCTTAAAGGTTAAAAATCCCAGTGACTTATAAGAAGGTTAGAAGGATAAAAGGTTATCAACACTGGCCACATGTGCAGAGTGTTTTGGAAAACTCGAGCCCATTGTGTACAAACAAATGCTCCGCAGGAATCTGGTAATACTGAGCCGCTCGGGCACAATACGGCTGTGGGACCTTATTTCAAGGCAAAGGAAAACCAAATAGAAAAAAAGAAAAGATCTTCAGTACAGTTCTTTAATTGGTATTGTGTTTTGTGTTTGTGTTAAGTAAATATTTGGCTTATAGCTCTGCATGTGCAGGGGATGAATCTAAATCTAATTAAATAAGGTCAGCAAAGATAAGTCTTATCACCTCTGCAGTTGGAAACACAGATCTGTTGACAAGGACAGAATCTTAAAGTTACTTTACACTTGAGATTGTGTGCATGTGTGTGTTACTAGGCATTGAATTCAGGAGCATTCTATCTCCAAGCTACACCCTAGACCTTTTTTTATTTTTTATTTTGAAACAGGGTCTTACTAGGTTGCCAAGAGTCTCACTACAACTGTTGAGGCTGGTCGCGAACCTACGATCTTCCTGTCTCAGCTTTCCAAAGACCAGGATTACAGGTGTGTGCCGCCACTCTTGGCTCACCTGAGGTTTATTCTCTGCACTTCTACAATCAGGAGGGGGGTTCTTGATGGCACCCTGTCCTGACTGCAACCCTGCATCTCAGAGAGATGAGTAGAGTATATTCTCAGCAAAATCCGCAGTGACCAGCCTGAATTTGGTACTACCCACCACCAGGACTACTTGACCCTCCACCAGGACCTCTGCTTCAAATTGCCCTCCAGCAGTAGAATGGATCACGTGCACAAGCCGGGCATGGTGGTACATGCTTGTAATCCCAGTACTTGGGAGGCTGAGACAGGAGGATTGCATGTATGTTCAAAGCCGGCATCAGCAATTTAGAAAGACCCTGAGCAACTCAGTAAGATCTTGTTTCAAAATTAAAATGGACTGGGATATCGCTTGAAGGCAGAATGCCCCTGAGTTCAACCCCCAGTACCAAAACAAAACAAAAAAAGTGAGCGTATTTAAAAAGCATGCATTGCATTTTTCTTCCAAAGTTGCTTGTTTTGTCAGAATCTAGACTAGCACAAGAGATCTGTGCTGTTCGTGTTAAACTGTTAATTGGACGTTGCAGAACCAGTCTCCTGGTGCTGGAAAGGTTAAATAGCTTAATGAAGTCGGTGCCTGATCACAGTAGGTGACCAAGAATTATGAGTATGATGATTTTTCTCCTGTGTGGCACTTTCACCGAGATAAAGAGTGATAAACAATGACCCTTTAACAATGTCCGTCTACGCCGTTAGGCTCCGAGGCCCACGGAGACGGGGAGCATGGCCCTGTTCACCACAAACTCCCTGCCTCACGGAACACGAGGCCCGTAGTAGGACTTAATAAACGCTTGTTCCATGAACAAACATACAAACGAACAGGTAAGTGAGAGAGTAAATAGATTTACTACATGGAATACTTAAAAAATAAGTATAGACGGGCATGGTGGCGCACGCTTGTAATTCCAACACTCGGGAGGCAGAGACAGGAGGATCGCGCATGTTCGAAGCCAGCCGCACTGGCTTAAGAGACCCTGTTTCCAAATAAAAAATAAGTATAAAATAGGTCTGGGAGTGTAGCCCAGAGGTAGAAGGGTTTCCAGGAACCTCAGTACCAACAATAATAATAATAATAATAATAATAATAATAATAATAACAACAACAACAATTATAGTACAAGCAGAAGGCTAAGGGCCTGCACTAAAGTGTGTAGGGAAAGCAGAAACCGTTTATAGCTGAACAGCTCAGGGAACCTTTGCCCAGGGAGCAGCTTTTTTTTTTTTTTAAGGTACTGGGGATGGGACCCGGGGGCATTCTACCTCCGAGCTACACCCTCAGCCCCAGCCCTCTTTTTTTTTTTTTTTCCGGATCTGGGGATGGAACCCAGGAGCATTTAACCTCCGAGCCACATCCCCTGTCCTATCTTTATTCTTTATTTTGAAACAGGGTCTCACTAAGTTGCGGAGGGCCTCAGTAAGTAGCTGAGACCGTCCGCGAATGGCGATCCTCCTGTTTCAGCCTCCCGAATGCTGGGATTATAAACCTGCGCCACCACGCCCGGCTGCCCAGCCCTCTTTTTTATTCTTCATTTGGAAACAGGCTCTCACTGACTTCAAAGAACCTCATTAAGTAGTAGCTGAGGCTGTCCTTGAACCACGATCCTCCTGTCTCAGCCTCCCGAATGCTGGGATTACAAGCATGAGCCACCGTGCGTGGTGGGCACAGCCTTTTGCCTGGGCAGTGAAGGATGGGTAGAATTCGAGTATGTAGTGATTCTGCTGAGCATAGGGGACAGAAAGGGACACAGATTAATGAACCAAGTAAACAGCAGGATTATTTTGGTCTTGCCCAACACCGAGAATCGTCTGGGACAATACTGGTTTCTCTCCAGCCCCATGGTTAATTCTCAGAGAGTGATTTTTGTTTGTTCACTTCTGCATAAACACTGGAAAATCTCTTGTGCTAGTCTAGAGTCTGACAAAACAAGCAACTTTGGAAGAAAAATGCAATGCATGCTTTTTAAATACACTCACTTTTTTTGTTTTGTTCTGGTATTGCGGGATGAACTCAGGGGCATTCTGCCTTCAAGCGATATCCCAGTCCATTTTAATTTTGAAACAAGATCTTACTGAGTTGCTCAGGGTCTCCTTAAACTGCTGAGGCAGGTCTTGATCCTGCGATCTTCCCGTCTCAGCCTCCGAAGTACTGAGATGATAGGCTTGCGCCACCACACCTGGCTTTCCCAGCCCGTTTTTAAGTTTTGAAACAGGGTCTTCCTGAGTGGCTGAGGGCCACTCTGCACTGCGGATGCTGGCTTTGAACTTGCATCTCCTGTCACAGTCTATCGTTAAACTACTGGGATCACAGATGCGGCCACACCTGGCTTAAATACACTCACTGGGATCACAGATGCGGCCACACCTGGCTTAAATACACTCACTGGACAATAAAATCAGCTCATGGAACGCCTTGAGCACCCATGAGAGCGGTTGTCTTTGTTCTGAAAGAAGCCAGGAACTGACAGGGAGAAGATTGGTCTTGTATTCATGTCAGGACAGGGTGGAGAGGTAAAGTATGGTCGCCATCGCCAGGGTACGCGTGACTGGTGGGGAGGTCCTAGACCAAGTACTGAGTGAGAGGTGGTAGGTTGAATAAATGTGATCCATGGTTATGATGAAGGGAGGCAGAAACCCTGAGCAAGGTTGTTTTTGAGTTGAAATAGCTGGAGGGAACTATTGGGTCTTTCTGAGTCCAACTCTTGCATCCCCGATTTTGAAATTATTGGGTTCAGTCCAATCTCTGGCTTGGCTGGTTCCGGCTCAGAAAAGTAAAGTGACTTGCTATATAGTCCACACAGCTAACTAGAAGCAAAAAGAAGCTAGAACTCATGTTTCCAGTGGCCCAGTCAGTTGTCTGTATGAGGGGTATTTTCCATTTATATTTGTTGATATCTAGCCAAGAAGATCTCCTACCTCAAACGGTACTTTCCCCCCACTGGATTAGACCCTTGGTTTATAATTCTGTAAGTACCACCTATGGACAGTGTGACCTTAGTGAGCTGTGCACAAAGCCTCCATTTCCATATCTAACAAAGTAGACTGGAGCCGGGCCTGGTGGCGCACGCTTGTCATCCCAGTACTTGGGAGGCTGAGCAGGTTCACGAACAGCCTCAGCTATTTAGTGAAGCCCTCTGCAACTCAGTGAGACCCTGTTTCAAAATAAAGAAGAAAAAATAGGGCTGGGGGTGTAGCTCAGAGGTAGAATGTTCCTGGGATCAAACCCCAATACTGCAAAATAATAATAATAATAATAATAATAATAATAATAATATAAATAAATAAATAAAAAGTGGATTGGTTTAGTAGCATCTTTAAGATCATTTAGAGGGGAGAAGGACCCATTCCTTGCAGAAACTTATAGCAACAGGCCAGGACATAGAGCTCACCTGCCAGTGTCCGGGCTGTGATCTTCACCACCACCAACAGTTAGGCCAAATTCTATGATGGGCGATTTGCCGGGCTGCAGAATCTCACCATCACTGGCTAATCTCCCGATTCTGTGCCTCAGCTCCTAGCCGCCCTGGGGACATTCAGCCCTCACTAGACTCTAGTTTTCTCATCTGAGAAACTGAAGGGGAGTGAATGAGAGAGGGGGGTTGAGGAGGAGAGAGAGCTGTGAGGGGCAGGTGGAGCAGGGTCGAGCTTCCAAAGCCAGTTTCAGGAAGGCCCCACCATTACGCTCTTGGCTTCCCAACGTGCAGGTGGCGCTGCCTCGCGGATGTGGTCAGTTTTTGTGGGCGTGCCTCAAACCCTGCAAGGGGCACGGACCATTTCCTTTCTTTTCTTATTTCTACCCCGTTCCCATTGGACACAGAGGGCCCAGGTTGGTGCTTCTGAAAGGGCTCCAGGAAAGGGATCCACCGGGCGCTATGTTTCATCAAGTCTGGGAGAGCAGACCAGGTCCACAGCAATGCTTCTTAGAACAGGACCGTTCTGCAAGAGAATGCAAGAGAACAGCTTTCCTGTGGCCCCAGGAACAGGCTGCTGACAACCCGGCGACTGATTCCAGGCATATGATGTCAACAAGTGCTTACTTTTTGCTGTCCCACTTTTTAAACTTCACAGACAGGAAAATAGAGTCAGCAGGGACCAGGAAGTTGCTCACCAGCACAGGGTCATTCCTGAGGATTCGTCATAATTCTCAGCTCTCCTCTAAGATACAGATCGGACAGGTTGGCGAGTTGGGTAGAGTATCCAGTATTTGAATTTAAAAACAGAAAAAGCAACTGGGCATGGTGATGCATGTCTGTGATCTCAGTACTTAGGAGGCTAAGACTGGAGGGTTGCAGGTTCGAGGCCAGCCTCAGCAACTTAGCAAGGAGACCCTGTTTTGAAATTAAAAAATAAAAAAGGGCTGAAAGTTTAGCTCAGATGGAGAACCCCTCTGGGTTCCACTTCTTTTCTTTTTCTATTTTGCGGTACTAGTATGAAACCCAGGGGTATTCTACCTTCAAACTACACCCCATCCCTATTTTTTATTCTTTATTTTGAAACGGGGTCTCACTGAGTTGCAAAGGGCCCCACTAAGTAGCTGAGGCTGGCCAGAACCGCGATCCTCCTGTCTCAGTCTCCCAAATGCTGGGATTACAAGCGTGTGCCACCACACCTGGCTTAAATTATACTCTGTGTGTGTGTGTGTGTGTGTGTGTGTGTGTGTGTGTGTGTGTGTATGGTACTGGGGATGGGACCTTGGGGTATCTACTTCCAAGCTACACCCCCCAGCCCTATTTTTTATTCTTTATTTGAAAACAGGATCTCACTAAGTTGTGGAGGGCCTCACTAAGTATCTGAGGCTGTCTGTGAACTGTGATCCTCCTGTCTCAGCCTCCCAAGTACTGGGATTACAAGCGTGTGCCACCACACCTGGCTTGGGTTCTATTTCAAGTACAAAAAAAAAAAAAAAAAAAAAAGGAGAGAGAGAAAGACTGGGAACGACATTGAATAATTTTCTTTCTCTTTCTGCCCCTGTTTCTCTGTGTCTCCGTCTTTGTCTGCCCTCCAGGAATTTTAGAATGAATAGGAACTTCCAGGGGGCTTACAACTAAAGGCACCCCACCCAAGATGCACTGCCTTGAATGTGGGAAGAGGATCCATTTGTTTTAACTAAATGATTATAGATGCCGCCTTAGCTGAAATAAACAGTCTCCACCAGCCTCCTCACAACTGAGAACATTGTCAGCTAAAGGGGTTATGTAAGATTATTGACATAACCAGAAAATTTTGTCCCCAGGTTTCATCCCAAACGGTAGCAGTAACTTTAAAAGCTGAAGTGACCAGGCATGGTGGTGCACGCCTGTAATCCTAGTACTTAGAAGGCTAAGACAGGAAAATCGCAGGCTCAAGGCCAGCCTCAGCAACTTAGTGAGATCCTATTTCAAAATTTTAAAAAACAGCCGAGCGTGGTGGTGCATGCTTGTAATCCCAGTACTTGGGAGGCTGAAACAGGAAGATCGCAGGTTCGAGGCCAGCCTGGGCAACTTAGTGAGGCCCTCCGCAACTTAGTGAGATCCTGTTTAAAAAAAAAATAATAATAATAATAATAATAATAGCCGGGCGTGGTGGCGCACGCTTGTAATCCCCGCACCTGGGAGGTGGAGACAGGGGGATCGCGCAGGTTCGAAGCCAGCCTCGCTGGCTTAAGAGACTCTGTTTCCAAATAAAATATAAAATAGGTCTGGGAGTGAAGCTTGGAGGTAGAAGGGTCTCCAGGAACCCCAGGACCACCAAAAAATACATAATAATAATAATAATAATAATACACAACAATTAAAAAAGAGGGCTGGGAGTATAGCTCAGAGGCAAAATAACTCTGGGTTCAATTCTTAGTACCAAAATAAATAAATACATAAATACCATTTGAATATATCTCCAGCTGGTACTATGTCCTCCTGGCTCAAGCCCTGCCACAGAGGTGTCAAGTATTGTGACTACTACCTTCCCTCAAAGTGGTGGCACTCACCCTTCAGGTGGAGAATCCTTCATCCCCACCAGAGAGCTAGCAAGTACATCATCTCTGTGTCCAGACAACTTGCCCCTCCCCACCCATGGTAGGGCCTTTCCTCATCTCTGTTCCTAAGGACTTGTGAGTTTATTATTATTGCTATTGTTTTTGTTGCCTGTGAGCCAATAAGTCAACAGAAAGAAGAATGTTAATTTCTAAGAATGTTCTTGGGGAAGCCAGGCGTGCACACGCTTGTGATCTCAGCATTTGGGAGGCTGAGACAGGAGGATCGCGGTTCTCTGCCAGGCTCAACTACTTAGCGAGGCTCTTTGCAACTCAGTGAGACCCTGTTTCAAAATAAAGAATAAAAAATAGGGCTGAGGCTGTAGCTCGAAGGTAGAATGACCCTGGATTCCATCCCCAGTACCAAAAAAAAAAAAAAAAAAAAATGTTTTTGGGGGGAGATTTGAGGCGGAGGAGATGGATCAGTACTGGCTACTGATCTATACAAAAGGGTCAGAACATCTGAGGACAGTTTCATTCTTGCTCATTTTAGCCAAAAAACAAACAAACAAACAAACAAACAAACAAACAAATGCCCAACAGAAATGAACCACCAACACAGGGAAAGAGTAGGACAATTGGAAGCCTTCTCTAGTTTCTCCACCGCGAGACCCCTCCTGGGGTCAGACACTGCAGGAGGTTTACTAAGTCTTCAGTCTTTTTTCCTGGAAGAACTGTCTCAGGATGGAATCAACTAGCAGCCTGCACTAAGGTGCCTCCTGAGAATTGATGTTTCCTCCTAGATACCTCCTGAATATCCGCAGGCTGAGTCAGCCGAGCCTAACCTCGAGGTAGCCTACTCCTCTTCAGTAAGGAAAAGAAAAGTTCCGAGTTAGAGAACTCAGTCACACAGCGACTGCTCCGATTTCCTTACAGCAGACGCATCTGATCTGAAACATACACCCCGCCCACAACCCAAATTGTGAGGCATCTCCCAGACCATCGTGTTGCAGAATTTTAAAAAATATATCTGATTCCCAGAGATGCAAATTGGATCAATTTTCCAGGGCCCTTGGCTTCCCTTTTCTCAGTGGGGGAAGAGGAAAAGGCGGGTGGCTGATGATTGAAATACAATTGTCTCTGGCATGTAAATCTTGGCCAACATCGGCGTGTTATCCTGGCTCTGGTTTCCTGAAGCTCCCTGCAACTCCCCGGCTGAGGCCTGCCCTTCCTGATGGCTGCCCTCCAATGGCTGTCCCCTGATGGCTGCCCTCTAATTCCACTCACCATCAGGGTAGTAATCATCACAGCCCAAATCTCTGAAGATCTTCATGGCTTTTAATCTCATCTGAGTCTCAGAACACTCTCTTAGAGAATTAGGGGAGGTATAATTGCCCCCAGTTTCCAGATGGGGAAACTTAGCTCAGAGAAGAGAGTGATTTACTGACGGGCACAGTTAATTATAGTGATCCTGGGTCCTAGCCCACACCTTCTTTTCACAAACACACATGAGCATAGGAAAGCTAATGAGAAAAAGACTGCACAGTACATTTTGTCTCTAGAAGTAGTAGGGTTGAGATTCTTCCATGCCCTACTTTACTCTGTGTGTGTGTGTGTGTGTGTGTGTGTGTGTGTGTGTGTGTGTGTGTGTTTTTTACTGGGAATCGAACTCAAGGGCATTTTATTTCCGAGCTATAGTTTTTTTGTTGTTTTTTTTTTTTTTTTTTTGAGACAGGGTCTCACTAGATTGCTGACCATCTCGCTAAATTGCGGAGGCTGGTTTTGAACCTGCGATCCTCCTGTCTCAGCCTCCCGAGTACTAGGATTACAGGGGTGCACCATGCCCAACGGTACTTTTTACATGCATCACTGATTAATCTGGCTACCAAAAAGCTCTACTTTTTAATCACTAACATTATAAAAAGATTTCTTTCTTTCTTTCTTTCTTTCTTTCTTTCTTTCTTTCTTTCTTTCTGTCACTGGGAATTGAACCCAGAGCCATTCTTCCTCTGAGCCATACTCCAGCCCTTTTAATTTCTTACTTTTAAAACAGGATCTTACTAGGTTGCTATGAGTCTCATTAAGTTGCTGGGGCTGTCCTCAAACTTATGATTCTTCTATTTCAGCCTCCCAAGTACTGGGATTCCACATGTGCACCACCACACCCAGCTTAAAAGATAGCTTTAAAAATTAATAACCAGATGGAATATATTATGATATCAATGTTCTCTACTGTGCACTATAATATGAAATGATGATATAAAACGCAATTTATATGTTTCTTCACTATATGCAGAACGTTTTGTTTCATTTTGTTTTGTTTTTTGGTGGTACTGGGGTTCCTGGAAGCCCTTCTACCTCCAGGCTACACTCCCAGACCTATTTTATATTTTTTTATTTGGAAACAGGGTCTCCTAAGCCAGCGAGGCTGGCTTCGAACCTGCGCAATCCTCCTGTCTCTGCCTCCCAAGCGCGGTGTTTACAAGCGTGCGCCACCACGCCCGGCTATACAGAAGTTTTATACTAATGGGATATAGCCTGTTAATTTGAGTCATGAGGTAAACTGAATAGGTTACTACCTGAATTAAAAGAAAAAATTGCTACATGCAATGCACTTTGATATTTTCAAGTCTTTTCTCTTTTTGTTTTTGTGGTACTGGGGATGGGACCCAGGGGCATTCTACTTCTGAGCTACACCCACAGCCCTATATTTTATTCTTTATTTTGAAACAGGGTCTCACTGAGTTGCAGAGGGCCTCACTAAATAGCTGAGGCTGCCCGCGAACCACGATCCTCCTGTCTCAGCCTCTTGAATGTTGGGATAACGAGAGCGCGCCATCAGCACCAGCTTGGTATTTTCAACTCGATCCTAGATTCTGTTCCTTTTCACTTCCCCTCTCTACTGCAAAGGTCCTCCTGTAGTGAGACCTTCTTTGCATCAGGATTTGCTAGTTTTTCCTTGTTTAATCAATAAGTTACTTTATCTCTAAGCCATAATCTTTCCATTTTAGGCAAAACGACTCCAACCTGGAGAAATGAAACCCCGAAGGGGAGCCGCTCTGTGCCTGGTGCTGGCTGTGATCTGTTCTTCAGAAGCGACACCGAGCTCGGATTTGGAGTCGGTTGTTCATCCTCTGGTGAGTGCGTCTATCGTCTACTATATTTTCCCCTTTCTCTGATTTCCTGGGACTGTCACAGATAGAGAATGGATCTTCAAAAAAATGGAGGGAGAGGGAAAGCCGGGATTGGTGGCGCGCAGCTGTAATCCCAGTACTTGGGAAGCTGAGACAGGAAGATCACAGTTCAAGGACAGTCTCAGCAAGTAGTGATACTCTCAGCGACCTAGTGAGACCCTGTTTCCAAATAAGAAATAAAAATGAGCGGAATGGGTATAGCTTGAAGGTAGAATAGCTCTGGGTTCAATCTCCAGCAACTCGCACATATACAAAAGATGAGAGGAAATGCTGCAAGCAGGCAAAGGATGAATATTAATGGATTGAGTGCATTCACTGGGCTTCCACCGGCCACACTCTGAAATCAAGTGCTGGCTTAGATGTCCCCTAAGAGGGACCTCCCAGGCTGGCCACCTGGACTCCATCACGGCCTCAGGCCCAAGGCTGCCACACAGTGAAATTAGCGACAATAATACAGCAGAAATGGAGGAGGGCAGAGAATTGGTTCTCAAGGATTTGTCTTACCTTGAGCATCCAACCAGAGCACATTTCAAAAGACACCCATCTGGGGAGCGTGTGTGTGTGTGTGTGTGTGTGTGTGTGTGTGTCCATCAGAGCAGAGCTGGATGTAATCCAAGGACCATCGACGGCACCTGAGACCTTTGCCGACAAATTGTCTAGGTTATTGCGTCTCTGGAAGGTCAGCAGAATTTAGCTTAAGTATAGGGTGATAAACACCCCTTATGTCTTCTGGGAATTGTTGAATCAGTTCTTGCTTAGTCTTCTTCCTGCTCCGGAGACAGGCAGGCATGTTCCTGGTTGGGAAACCTTGGGAGACAAAGAGTTCTGTGTAAAATCACATTAATAGTCGTACTGATTTTCTGCGCCTGTTATGAAAGCTAAATTAATTAATGTTTATAAGAGGCCTTAGAATCGTGCCTGGTGCATAATGATGCTACGGAAGTATTTAATATGTCTCCTGCTGTGTGTTTTCTATGGATTGTTTTATGTTCTATTACATTATTAATTATATTATTAATTATAATATTAATAATTATATTATTAGTTGTTAATAATATAATATTATAGTACTAATACTATTTTTTAATTATTATATTAGCACTATTGCTAGAACCCAGAGAAATTCTACCTCCAAACTAGTCCCTCAGCCCAATTTTATTTCTTATATGGAAACAGGGTCTCACTAAATTGCCAAGAGGCTTGCTAAGTAGCTGAGGCTGGCTTCGAACCTGCAATCCTCCTGTCTCAGCCTCCCAAGAACTAGAATTACAAGCATGTGACGCCACGCCTGGCTTTTGTTTCACATACCGTAGCTCCACTTTATTTCATTACTACTGTTAAATCTCCACAGTACATTTCTGCATTACAAAATGTCTCTCTTGAGCCAGGAGCGGTGGTGCACACTTGTAATCCCAGTACTTGGGAGGCTGAGACAGGAGGATCCGGGTTTGCAGCCGGCCTCAGCTACCCAGTGAGGCCCTCGGCAACTTAGTGAGACCCTGTTTCAAAATCAAAAATCAAAATTAGGGCTGGGGATGTAGCTCGGAGGTAGAATGTCCCTGGATTCGATCCCTAGTACTGCAAAAAAAAAACACACAAAAAAACAAAAATTCTCTCTTTGCCCTGTTTGGTACTTTTTAATTTATTCTCTGTCTTTTATTTCGACTGTCAATTCTGCTTTTGCATTTGTGTTTGTCTGGTTTGTGTCCCTTATTTTTTTTGTTTACCCTTTAGTTCATCATTCTGCTTTGATGGTTGTAAATAACATGAGTTTGAGGGTTATTCTTTCTTTGTTCCTTTTTTAAAAAAAACTGAATCTAATCAAATCTCACTTTGATTCAGGGAATAAAATTTATTCACACCCGAAATATTATTTTTCTCATAAGTTACTCTCGGGATTTTGTTTCAGGACTTTGACACTTTTCTCCCTTTCTGTTTTTGGATATTTCATTCATTTATTTATTTACTCATTTATACGTGAGTGTGTGTGGTACTGGGGATTGGAGCCAGGGGCGCTCCACTTCAGAGCAATACCCCTAGTCCTATTTTATTTTATTTTACTTTTGAAACAAGATTTTGCTGAATTGCGGAGGCTGGTCTCGAACCTGCTATCCTTCAGTCTCAGCCTCCCTTGTATTAGGAATACTAGGCCTGCACCATTATTGCATTTGGCTCTTTTTGTGTGTGTGTGGTGCTTAGAATTGAGCCCAGTGGCATTCCACCTACCTCACACCTACATCCTCAGCCTTTTTTATTTTTTTAATTTATTTTATTTTATTTTTTGTGGTACCGGGGATGGAACCTAAGGACATTCTACCTCCGAGCTACACCCTCAGCACTATTTTTTATTCTTTATTTTGAAACAGGGTCTCACTGAGTTGCAAAGGGCCTCACTAAGTAGCTGAAGCTGTCTACGAACCGTGATCCTCCTGTCTCAGCCTCCTGAATGCTGAGATTACAAGCGTGCACCAAGCCAAAAAAAAAAAAAAAAAATGGGCTCAGAGTTTAGCTCAGAGGTAGAATGTCCCTGGGTTAAATCCCCAGTACCAAAATAAACAAAAACAAGCAAACAAACAAACAAAAAAAACAAGGTCTTTCTGAGCTGCCAAGTTTTTGAGGCTGGCCTTGAACCTGCAGTCCTCCTTGTCTCAGCCTCCCAAGTACTGGGATTACAGACAGACACCACTACTTCCCACAGACCTTTCATCATTTGACCCAAGTCTCCTTCCTTCCTTCCTTCCTTCCTTCCTTCCTTCCTTCCTTCCTTCCCTGGGACAGGATAATGGCAGATTCAAGACTCTCGGCAACATACATCCCATTTCAGAGTAAAAATAAAACGCAAGGGTAGAGGTAGAACGGCCCTGGGTTCATCCCCGGCACCAAAGCAAAAACAAATAAACAAATAGTAATAAACACTTTCACACAGGGCCAAGAGCAGAGCCCGAATCCTTCCAAATTGTTGGCTATTTCTAAGGGTCTCTGTATGTGTGTGAAGATGTTAAGTCAGGATCACGGGTCAAACAAGCGAGCAGGAGGAGGAGTGAGCGGCAGGGTTCTGGTAGGAGCGCTGAGATTTAAAACAGCTTGGCCACCTGTGACCATCTTGTGGACCATCCTGTTCCCTGGGGATTTTCTTTTTTCTGCTATTTTATTCTGATTCATTTTTATTTTTATTTTTTGGTGCTGGGGATTGAACCCAGAGGCATTCTACCTCTGAGCTACCCCCCTAGTCCTATTTTCTTTTCTTTTCTTTCTTTTTTTTTTTTTTTTGGTGGTACTGGGGGTGGAACCCAGAGGCTTTCTACCTCCGGGCTATACTCCCAGACCTAGTTTATATTTTATTTGGAAACAGGGTCTCACTAAGTTGCTGAGAGCCTCACTAAGTAGCTGAGGCTGGCTTCAAACCTGTGCGATCCTCCTGTCTCAGCCTCCCAAGCGCGGGGATTACAAGCGTGCCCCACCACGCCCAGTTTTTATTTTATTTCTGAAACAAGGTCTCACTGGGTTGGTGAGAGTCTCACTACTTGTTGAGGCTGTCTTCGAACCTGCGATCCTCCTGTCTCGGCCTCCTGAGTACTGAGGTTACAGGTGTGCGCTATTTTTTTTTTTGTTTGTTTGATTGGTGCATTATAATTGTACGGGATCCTGAGATTCATGGCAACCCTTTCATGTCTGCACCTACCTTGATGATTTGGTCTGTTTCCTTGGATTTTCTTTTTCTCCCATAAAAAGCCACCTCTGGTTCCTGACCGACTGCCCCCGCCCAGGCCGCCCCACCCACCCGCCCCTGCCACAGTTATTTGAAAAGTCATCATGCCTGAAAGGTGGGGCGCTTCCTGGAATTGGGGACCTCGTCTCTTCCGGCTGCAGCTCAGCCATCAGGAAATCCCCTCCGGACAGAGCGGGCCATTGTGGCTGGATCCTCATCTGGGCCCTCTAGGGAGGCCAACAGGGAGCTGTATTTTTTTTTGTTTGTTTGTTTGTTTTTTGTCTGCAGTAACTGGGCTCCCGAGTTGAGCCCCATGAGCCTGGCCAAAGAACGCCACAGGCTCTCCCCTGAGCTGACTCCAAGCCTGCACTCCCTAGGCACCGAGGCTGCGAGGACAGTATTGACTTTCCTCCTAGTCAGAATCAGACCTGGCGCGTTCCATCCGTGCTGTGACTCCAGCATCCTTTGCTCTACTCAAATCCACGACCTGGAGCCTCAGCCCAGCTCTTTGCAGCCTGTTAGTTCTAGGATGGTTGAAGCCGGCTGGCCCGGCACCACCACATCAGATCCCTGCAGGCCTTTCCTGTCCTACCTCAGGCTCCAACAGGAGCGTCCTCTGGTCTTGGAGAAGCTGTGACTCTTCACTTGATAGCAGAGAGGTGGAGGTTGTGGCAGGAACTCTTTGCAAACCGTGCCCAGGAAGTTCCAAGTTCCATGAAGATTCAAGAGCTCAGCTGCCACGATCTATGATGGGAACACAGCTCAAATAATCCTGGGTTCATTTGTGATGGTATCAATACCAATATTAATATTATGTATTGGGGAGAGGACCCAGAGGGAAACACACAACTAACTACTGTGTGATTCTATCACTCTGAACCTTATTATGATGTATAATTCCAACACACCAGGAAAAGAGAAAAGAAAAAGAAAAAAAACCAAAAAACAAAAACAATGTGGTGGTGCATGCCTGCAGCCCCGGTACTTAAAAGGCTGAAACAAGTTTGAGGCCAGCCTCAAAAAATATCAAAACCAAAATTAAAAAGGGTTGGGGGTAGCCAGGGTGTGGTGGCACACGCTTATAATCCCAGCATTCAGGAGGCTGAGACAGGAGGATCGCGGTTCGTGGGCAGCCTCAGGTACTTGGTGAGGCCCTTTGCAACTCAGTGAGACCCTGTTACAAAAAAAAGAAAATAGGGCAGGGGGTGTAGCTCCAAGGTAGAATGCTCCTGGGTTCCATCCCCAGTACCGAAAAAAAAAAAAAAAAAAAAAAAAAACAGGCTATAGAATTGGTGAGGACCGTGGCACAGAGTGATGAAGTCACCTGCCCAAGGCCACACAGCCACTGTGTGGTGGAGCTGGTGAGGCACCTGCCCGGATGACAACACTCAGTCCCAATCATGTGGAGCCCGAGATGATGTCATCCAGTCCCTGGACGTGGAGGCCAAGTCAGGAAATCTAGCTCAGGAAGCAGAGGTGAAACCTGCCCGGAGCCCCTGAATTGGTACCCGGCCTGTTACTGATCCAACCAAAACCCATCCCACTGGGGCTGTATGACCTGCATGTTGACATCCTTGGGGCTCTGACCCGGAGCTTGGCTCTCTGAGCTTCAGCCGTGAATAAACTCGTCACCTCCTGATACGGCCTGTGGGCCTTGTATCTGTGGACCTGACTCTCCTGCGACCCTAGCATTTGAATTCAGCATCTGCAGAGACCTGGCTCTTAACCACTGGATTCTAGGATAATACGCAACATGTACTGAGCTCTTACTGGATGCAGTATAGTGGTGTGCTTGGTTCTTGTAACAATCCTGTAAAGTTGGCTCTGTGATTATTGCCAACGTGTGTGTGTGTGTGTGTGTAACTCAGGGGCCTTTTACCTCTGGGCTGTACTTCCGACCTATTTTATATTTTATTTGGAAACAGGGTCTCACTAAGTTGCTGAGAGCCTCATAAGTAGCTGAGGCTGGCTTCCAACCTGCATGATCCTCCTGTCGCCTGTATGATCCTCCTGTCTCAGCCTCCCAAGTGCTGGGATTACAAGCGTGCGCCACCACGCCCAGCTGATTATTGCCATTTTGCAGAAAATAAAACAGGCTCTGACTCTTTATCACTTGCCCAAGGTCGGTCACATGACCAGTAAGAAGCACAGGTCTGGGCACAGGGCGTCTGGCCGTCCAGCCGGCTTGCTTAGGCTCTGCCACAGACACCAGCCACAGAATCATCTAGAAGAAAATGGCCAGAGGAAGCTAAAATCATTTCTGAGCATGACTGCCTGAACACCACAGACACGTGGACTCAGGGCCAGGTTGAGTGCTGAGAGAGGTCGTGAGACTTGTCTAAGGGGTCAGTGGAATGACTAAGGGTTCAAATCTTAGGCGGAGAGGAAAAGTTTAGAACAGTGTCATTGATCTTCGTTGACAGGGCCCCATCTGCAGGAACCCTGAGAAACTCAGATATGGCGGCGCTCTCTTCCGCGATGGGCCTGGGCACGGCTCTGTTTTGAGGAGGTGCGTTCCCAGGGCTTGCTGCAGACACAGCTTGCCCTGTGGTTCTGCCCATTGTACAGTTGCTGCCTGTCTGCCAGCCCCGGGCACTTGGCGCTACTCCAAGACCTGCAGCCTTCAGCGGGGCTCTGACCTTTAGGGCCGTGTGAGCAGAAAACCGCTTGGGAGACTTCCTTAGGTGAATTGAACATGATCTAAACTGTTCTTTCAGATTCTCCGTGAACAGGAACTAGCCCCGGAGGAGCCGCTGAGGCCAAAGCGAGCAGGTATGTCAACTTGCACTTGTCCCGTTTGTAAGTCTGGTCGAACGACACTTCCAGCCACATACATCAGTCTCCCAGCACCTCGGAGTCAAATAGTGCAGTGATTCCCTCGAGTAAGCATAAAGGAACTCCATTTTTCTTCCATCAAATGGCAGTAAGTGGACCAGCAACATAGTGCTCCCCTCTCCGCACCCATCACAGTCTCTGAAACTCAGTCCCCAGATTCTCCCGGGGGGCCTCTCAACTGCTTTCCAGACCCCCCCCCCAAAGCCGCTTTTCTCCTCCCACCCCAGCAGCTATTCCTTCATTCTGATTTTTATTTTTTTATTAAAAAATATTTTTGAAGTACTGGGGATGGAACCCAGGAGCATTCTACCTCTAAGCAACACCTCCAGCCCTGTTTTTTTTATTTTTTTATTTTTATTTTTTTGCAGTACTGTGGATGGAACCCAGGGGTATTTGACTTCCAAGCTATACCCCTAGTCCTATTTTTTAGACTTTTATTTTTGAAACAGGGTCTCACTAAGTTGCTGAGAGCCTCACTCAGTAGCTAAGGCTGGCTTCGAACCTGTGCGATCCTCCTGTCTCAGCCTCCCAAGCGCTGGGATTACAAGCGTGCCCACCACACCCGGCATCAAGGCTGGTTTTGAAACTACGATCCTCCTGTCTCAGCCTCCCAAGTACTGGGATTTGTAAGCCCCTCTTATTACCCTCTTTCTTTCTCCCCTCTTCCTCTCTCTTTCTCTTTCTTTCTCTCTTTCTTTCTTTCTTTCTTTTCCTTCTTTCTTTGTACTAGGGATTGAACCAAGAGACATTGTACCACTGATCTGCACCCCCAACCCTATTTTATTTTTTAATTCTGCAACAGGGTCTTGTTGAGCTGGGGAGGGCTTTGTAAGTTGCTGAGGCTGACCACAGATCTGCGATCCTCACTCTCAGCCTCCTCTGTATTAGGATTTCGGGTCTTTTTCTTTTCTTCTATTAAAGCCTCTAAGCCCATCAGGAGACCCCACCTCTACACTCAGCTCACTTCAATCTCATGTTCAGAGAGACTCGGGCTGTGAAAGTGTTGCCCTCAGCTCAGGCAGAGGCGCAGGTCACAGTCTTCTCGGTGCCATCACTAGACCCAGCTCTTGCTCAGAGCTTGAAAGGAGGCAGTGACCACATTTTATTAAGTTCTTGAAAAGCTCAATGGAAAGAAGAGTAAGCCCGAAATTTCCTTTGGAGTTACTAGATCAAATTTTTAGAGCTCGGCAGAAAAGATCCTTAATGGTAGAATAAATACTCACCTCCCCTCCCCTCCTCTTCCCTCCCCTCTCCTTTTTGGTTAAGCCTTTATTTTTATTTTGGGGAATTGAAACTAGGGGCGTGGCACTCCCAGTCCTTTTTATTTTTTTATTTTGAAACATGTCTTGCTAAATCACCGAGGGTCTCTCTAAGTTGCTGAACCTGCTGCACCTGTCTCAGCCTCCCAGGTCCTGGGATCCCGGGATCCCGGGAGTGAAGTGCGCGCTGGGCCGCACCCCGCCCAGCCTTCACCTTGTTGTCCCAGTGGAGCCCCCCTCACGCCTTCCTCCTCCTCCCTGACGTGCCTGTGTCTGCTCTGCTTAAAAACAGGCTTCATGTCCCTACCCGCTCCCAGCAGCCCGGGAACCCTCCTGTGCCTTATGATAGGCGCAGGGCCAGAGATGCGTCCATCTGATATTTGAAAAGACTTTTATTATTCCTGAAATCAAGCTATCTGCGGGAGAGTTCTGGCCATGGCTTTCCACCAAGCTGCTCCGGAGTTTAGGCCGCCCGCTTCCTCGGAGCACTTGGTGACCCCACAGCTGTGAAAGTTACTTCTTCCTCCTGCACTTCCCAGCTGGGCTGTTTATGACCCGGGGCTGTGAGGGGCAGCCCTGAAGCAGGAAACTGCTTCCACATCTAAGAATTTGGCATTCCTGAATTTTTCCAGGCTTGTTTTCATTAAAAACAATCACAACCATGGCGTACATCACTGTGCAAACATGCTTTCTATTCATGATCCGCAGTCCTCTGGGGTCCTTTGGGAAGCGTTAATGAGCCAGCCCGTCCTCTGTAGAAGATGGATCGGCCCTGGTACTGGCACAAATCACTGCAGTAAGAAATGGCCACGGGCAGGCCCAGTGCAAGGTCCCGGGGAGCCGGGACGTCAGGAGCAGCTAAGGGCTCTCTAGGGAGAGCCAGGGAAGACCGCACAGTCGGTGTTCCGCTGCTGTGCTCCGAAGGTGGCCCTAGGACGGGGCTGAGTCGCACCACTCTGGTATATCCATGTATCTCCCTTTCCAGTGCCCAATGGGGCGAGGACCCGAAGGTGCAGAGAGGAAGGAGGTTAAGTCAGGAACTTCCTTTTGAGTTACTAGACCAAATCTTTAGCATACGGGATCAAAGATCTTTAACAGGAAAATACATATTCATTGATTGTACGTAAGTAACTTTAGTTGGCTGCATAGACTCGCTGGCATCTTGAGATACAAACACACTCACACACACACTCACACCATATGAATCACATATATGTATTGTATATATATATATTTATATGTATTCTCCACATATATTTATCAGAGTTATTATCTTATTAGGTTGTTAAGGGGACTATATAATGGTATGATCCTATTACTTTAGAAGTGTTAATAAATGATCTGAGGGTTACTTCTTTTATTTTCTCCTTTTACTCATTTTTTAAACATTAAAAGTAAAGCTGATTGATTTACTCATAAAAATAGCGCTGTTGCCGGGCGTGGTGGCGCACACTTGTAATCCCTGTGCTTGGGAGGTGGAGACCGTGGGATCGTGCAGGTTCAAAGCCAGCCTTGCTGGCTTAAGACCCTGTTTCCAAAAATATATATAAAATAGGTCTGGAGGTGTAGCCTGGAGGTAGAAGGGTTTCCAGGAACCCAAGTACCACCAAAAAAAAAAAAAAAAAAGTGCTGTCTTTGACAGGGTCTGAGGTCTCTGGGCAAAGAGAAGGTGTTCTGTATTAGCCCCAGGTAACTCCCTGGGGCAGGAAGATGGTGTTGTGATGTATGAGTTAGCCTTTTATTTTATTTTATTTTTTGTGTGGTACTGGGGATTGAACCCAAGAGGATTCTACCCCCCAAACTACACCCCTAGCCCTATATTTTTATTCTTTATCATGAAACAGGGTCTCACTGAGTTGCGGAGGACTTCATTAAGTAGCTGAGGCTGGCCATGAACCATGATCCTCCTGTCTCAGCCTCCCCAGTGCTGGGATTACAAGCGTGCACCACCACGCCCAGCTAAGAGTTAAATAGCGTTTTAGAAAACCCTTCTTCTTTTTGCTGTACTGGGGATGGAACCCAGGGGCATTCTACCTCCCAGCTACACCCCCAGTCCTATTTTTCTTCTTTATTTTGAATCAGGGTCTCAGTAAGTTGCACAGGGCTTCACTAAGTAGCTGAGGCTGGCTGCAAGCCACAATTCTCCTGTCTCAGCCTCCCAAATTCTGGGTTTACAAATATGCATCATCACGCTCGTCTTAGGAAACCCCTTTCTAAATACTACAGGGGAAGAGAAGTCTGCACAGAGACCCAGGGAACAGAGACAAGAATAAGTATGGTAGGGGGTTCCAGACGGAGAGGCTGGCCCAGAGCAGTGGCTGCCTGAAGCCACCCTGGGTGAACGTGATCCAGGCAGTTATGGCTGAATTAATTTGCTGGAGAAACCAGTGCCGGGGAGACCTGTTTGGAAGCTCCAAACCCCCTGACCATTGAAGAAGAGAAGAAATCAGCAGAGGGCAGACAACTAGGGAGGCAGGACTCGAGGGCTTGGGCACAGATGTGACCATGACGGGGGGCACAGGAGAGTGATGGCTCAGATGACCCTCAGAGAGGGAAGCTGGGGCTGGGAGTCAGGGAGGCCGCAGGGAGAAGGCTGGGGAAAGCTTGGGTAGAGGTTTGCAGATAAGCTCAAAACGAAGTGTGAATGGAACTCTTGAGAGCGGACTGCAGGTGGACGCTTCTTACTGCTTAGCACGAACACAAAGATGAGTTGCAAAGCTCTTTGCTCTCATTCTCTGGGTTGGATTAGGGAGAGCGGCTCGGGGCCTGGCACTCAACAGTCCCCATCGCTGCTTCTTTGGCTTCAAAAAATATTGACTGATGGAAACAAACGGGCGAGGTCCAGGATGCCCAAAGCCCGAGCGGAACGTGTGACAGTTCTACACCCCTCAACTAGAGCAGGGCCCCCACAGAGCAGGTCTCCTGCCTCCTGTGCGGAAATCCTGGCTTCTCTGTGGCTCTGAGGGTTCTGGCGTGCTGGCCCTTTGGGATCTGGACCAGGAAATGCTATGCATTTCCCAGTCTGAGGAGCAGAGTTTCGGTTTTCAAGGCTATAATCTTTCCTGTGACAGCACCTGGAGCTCGGTGCTTTGAGCAGGAAGCAGTGGCAGAGGGCGGATGAGGGGCTCCGTGCTCTCTGGCTGGTGTGTGTTCAGTTTGGAGCTTGGCCATGAATGTTGGGAGTGTTTTGCTTTTTTTTTAAAAAAAAATGTTCTACCATCCTGTACCCCATTGAAAAGTATGAGTGCAATACACCAATAAAAAAATAAAAATGTTCTAGTTGGGTATGTTGGTACACACCTTGTAATCCTAGTACTTGGGAGGCTGAGATAGGAGGATTGCAGACTTGAGGATAGTCTCAGGCTCTCTGCAACTTAGTGAAACCCAGTTTTGAAATAAAGAGCTGAGCTGGACATGGTGGCGCACGCTTGTAATCCCGATTGCGGTTCGCGGACAGCCTCAGCTACTTAGTGAGGCTTCTGCAACTCTGTGAGACTTGGTTTTACAAAAGAAGAAAAAATAGGGCAGGGGGTGGAGCTCGGAGGTTGAATGCCCCTGGGTTCCATCCCCAGACCCGCAAAAAATAAATAAATAAATAAATAAATAAATAAATAAATAGCTGGGAGTGCAGTTCAAAGGTAGAATGCCCCTAGGTTCAATCTCCATGGCAGAAAAAAAGAAAGGTTTTTGTTTTAAGGGCCAAGGTTGTGGCTCAGAGGTAGAATGCTCTTGGGTTCAATCCCCAGTACCAAAATAATAAATAAATAAATAAATACATACATACATACATAAATAAAATATTTGTTTTCTAAAAAAAGGGCTGGGGTTGTAGCTCAGAGTAGAATGACCCTAGGTTCAATACCCAGTACCCCCTCAAAATTCTCATTAGTGTTGTTTGTTTTTTTGAACGATTTTAATGATAAGACTTAATGGGAATGGTGTTAATTTTTCTTAACCTAACAGTATACATCTATATAAAATAAACCCCTCAAAAGCTGAATGAGGTCGCGTACCCTTGTAATCCCAATATTTGAGAGGCTGAGACAGGAGGATCGCAGTTCGCGGACAGCCTCAGCTACTTAGTGAGGTTCTCTGCAACTCAGTGAGACCCTGTTTCAAAGTAAAGAATAACAAATAGGGCTGAGGGTGTAGCTCAGAGGTAGAATGCCCCTGGGTTCCATCTTTAGTACCGGAAAAAACAAAACAAAACAAAAAAGAACCCTCATTGCTTTTATTATTGGCTATTTAACCCAAACATTTTGCCAGGGATTTCCATACAGGATCCATCCCAACTTCTGAGCAACAGTCCTGTAGAGAAAATATGACCTCTAATTCACAGCTGAACAAAGTGTAGGCCACAGAGTTTCAATGGCCTGCCCAGGTAAGAGGGCATCCCAGCCCACTCTCTGGCACCAAAGTCCAGGCTCATAGCTCAGAGCCCCAGCTTCAACCTGTATTTGGGGTCCTGCCCACGAGGTCCCGCCTCATGAGTCTTACAGCATCTCTGGCCAGCCAGGAAGACCTGCAGGTCTGTCTCATCCTACGAGGTCAAGAACCTTGGGAAAGACTGACTTTGATGACTTGGGTTTATGCTCACTGGGAGAATGGAATCTTGGCTCCAGACTTTACAATCCAGGGCTTTACAACCCCGGATGCCACCTTCTCCTCTACCTGTTATATCTCCAAGGCGAGCCATGGCCTGGGATTCTGAAGCTTTCCCCCAGTTTGAACAAACCTGTCTAAAACCTGAAGAGCAAGCAGGATCCTTTGACTATTGTCCACTGACCAGTGGCAGGGTCTGATCCTGACAGTGCTGTCAAATCACCACCTTCGACTCACAGAGCATCGCCAGGAGACAGAAGCATTGTCAAAGGCGCAAAGGCATTGCCCCCTTTGGTCCACAGAAAGCCACACCAAGCTAGGCGCCTTTCCCTGGGGCCAAGTCAGCAGGCTCCCTTCTTGGGCAGGTGGGAGATTTTTCCTTTCCTTCAGCTCGGATGCTGAGGAGCCACCATTCCCACCAGCGCTGCCAGGCAAAAGTAGCCTTGTTTTGTTTGCTTTATCAGCTGTGATGAAGAAAGACCCAGAACTGCCTGTCTCAGCTGGTGGCCAACTTTCCAGAAATGTATCTTTAAGATAAAGAAGTGATCTGGAAGTAACTTGGGGGAGAGGAGAGAAGAAATCGTTGTGGGTTTGTGCCCCCTGGGCCCGGGATGGCCTTCCTTCCCTCCACTCACCCTTCAGCTGCCAGGAGCCCCATGGTCCAGAGGCAGCGGAGGAAGGCAGGAGCGGGAGTCTTCCGGGTCCTTCCTGGGTCCTGGGGTGGGGCAGGAAGTGCCGCTTACCCGGCCCAGAAGTCCTTGGTTTGTGGCAGGGAAGGCAGGGTCTGGCCTGTCTGCGTGGAAAGCTGGAGCAGGATTTCCTAGCCCAGGCTCTTAGGACTGTCTGTCTGAAGGGAGGGAGTAGGGTGAGCCGTTGTCCGCACCCCACATGGGCGCCATGGTCCCGGGGCATCGAGGCCCTTACACACAAGTGCCCCGGGGGGCCTTGGTACTGTTCTAGGGTCTAGATAAAAAGGATGTCCTCAAGCAGGAGGGTGTCTTCATATAGTTCATCCTAGAGAGATGTTCACGCCTCCCTTTATTAGAGTCTGTGCTCAAAGTTTACTTTTTAGAAAAGGTTTTTTTTTCTAAGACAGGGTGGTGGTACTGTAATCCCAGTACTCAGCAGGCAGAAAGAGGAGGATGGCAAGTTTAAGGTCACCCTGAGCAAATCCAGAGGTAGAACACTACTGTATTCAAGCCCCAGAACCCCCACTCAAAACAGAAAATGGACTTTGTGCACCTATTTATTTATTTATTTATTTATTTTACAGTACTGAAGATTGAATCCAGGGGCATTCTACACCCCAGCCCAATTATTTTTTTTTATTTTTTTTAATTTTGAAACAGGGTTCCACTAAGTTGCAGAGGGTCTCATTAAGTAGCTGAGGCTGGCTGCGAACCCAGATCCTCCTGTCTCAGCCTCCCAAGTACTGGTATTACAAGCATGCACCACCACGCCCGGCCTAGGAAATAGACCTTGGAGTCACTAACATGTCTTTGGAAGCCCAGTTCTGGTGCTTGCTATCATGAACATAACCGGTGGATGAAGGGCCGAGGGCCGAGTTAACAGCAGCATGAACCGCGTGGACTGACCCTCGCTGAAGTGGCAGCCCCTGTCCTGCAGGGCCTTATGATTCTGATTCACTCCCTGCAAACCCGCACGGAAGAATCGCTTTAGTTTTAATGGGAAACAGTGACACCTGTGAGTAACCGTGTGCTTTTACGCGCACACTTGATCTACAGTTATGTCTGAAAGGGGCGTGGGATGGTGGGCTCACGGCCGCTTAGGACCCTCAGACAGGCCTTGGTGCTGTGCTGGGAGCCGGCCCTGGGACACAGCCAGGCAGATGATGAAGTGTGGGATATGGGATTGTTACTGACCTCACCCATCTCCAAAGCAGCCACTGTCCAGGAAATCCTGTTTACATTCCTGAGAGGAGAGTAGACAGGCCTCAGCAGAGAAGATCCTGGAGCTAGCTAATTCTCTGGCAGGAATAAACATCACTGCACTACTTTTCAGGAAAGAGAATGTGCTCCGGGGGCCGACGTAGTAAATAGCAGGCGGCCGTCCTCCTTCAAATGCTCACAGCGGCCAGCATGATGCTTTCAGAGTTAGAATCACCCAAACTAAGATTAGCAGTTCTTCCAGGAAAGCTTGTTTTTATCTCAGAATCGTTTGAGAATCAAAAACAGGAAATTTGAGGCAATGTCTTATTATCATGGTAGACCGAGATTCCATTTTTAAAAAAAAAAAATTACTTTATTCTACTTGTAAATCCATCTAAGAGGAAAATATTTCATAAGATAAATTCTTAAAAGAAAAGATAAAATCTTCACAAACCTTTTCTATAGTTTGAGGTAAGATGGTGCCAAAATTAAAAATAATTCTCAGCAAGGTTCATGGGTAAAGCCAAACTCCTAAGACAGAGTTTGAAACTGAAATTCAGGAAATATTTTGGCATTCTGCAAAAAACATTTAACAATTGGAGTTCCTCACAATAAACCTTCTCATAGTGCGTGCTCAGTGATAATTCTTGGAATATTCCAGACTAATCTCACAACGTCATGGGAAAATTATGTGTTCTTTTAGAAAGCAGACATCGAATATTAAGGTAAAATGCATAGGCTACTTTCAGATTTGGCTTAAAGAGCAAAGCAATACTTTTGCAAATATTTACCACTTTTTCTCTTTTAAAAACACTCTTGCTGCCTCTGTGTGAAAAGTTCTCATTCTTTGATTAGTTGCGAGCTGAGCCTATGGCTTATATTCAGTTGTATAGTCCAGCCACGACCAGCTAAAGAGATGCTTAGTGAGAGAGAGGAAATCTATGACTTGTCTCAGAGTGACTGGCTCAGAAACAATCGACGGTGTGTGTATCCATGACACAAACAGCTGCATGCCAATGAGCGAGGGGGCCCCTAAGAATCGAAGGAAACAGCCGACCCTTGCTTCCCACTCCTGGCCGAGACATGATGTCATTTAGGAAACCAAGAAAGAACTATTCTCAGATTACTATTATATACACAGTCTGTCCCGCCGGGGGCAGGTATATTGGGAAGTAGATCCATTTAGAATGCCAGCAGACATTTAGGAGGCCTGGAGTCGATGGGGAAAAGCAAGGAAGAGAAGTACAATCTCTTATTTTCCTTTCCAGTTTGCTAAGTATCTGTTGGGCACCCATCATGTATTGGGCATTAGAGAAAGAACAAAGAGTAGGGCTCTGTGCTTAGTCTAAGAGCAAAGAAAGTTTGCAAGGTGGCTTTTCCTGGACGTCTTCAAGGGCTGCATGGCTCAGCTTCTAGGACATGGGCGTGCCAGCTGAAAGGTACTGGGGACACATGGCTAGTTCTTCCTGCTTCCCTTCTGGTCTCGTTACACTCCACTCTCCATCCAGGGGGTTGGCCCTGGGCACCAAGGTTGGATGCCATAGCTGATGGAGAGCAGAGAAACACTTCTTTTTCTCTAAAAGGTTTCACTAGCAATTCTTCCGGGCTGCTGTGCCCCGCACCCATGTGTACCTCGTGCGACCTTCGGGAGCTGAGATGTCCGTGATGGCCGATATGTCCATCGTGGCCTCTGCCCGTCTCCATGCAAGTCTTCACGGCTGGCACATGCTCTCATTTCAGTTCCCACACGTGGTCCTGCCGTGGGAGAGTATACTGTGGATATTGAGATCAGTCTGGAGAACGCGTCCTTCCTGGAGTCCATCAGAGCTCATCTGAACAGCCTCAGTTTTCCAATTCAAGGAAACAGCACGGACCCGGCTACTGACATTTTGAGCATAGAGGTGACAACAGGTGAGTAGGACTTTCCTCGGGGCTTGAGGATGGCTGATGGGGCATCTCAGGAGAAAGGCAGCCTGAGATCCTGTTATCAGATCCTGTTAACTGTGATCCTCCTGTCTCAGCCTCCCGAATGCTGGGATGACAAAAGCATGCGCCACCACGCCCGGCTAATATGCTTATATTTTAAGTCGTGTATCCCAGTGTCAGTCAGTCTATGCAATTCTCGCTTTTCAAATTCTTTTAAAATGCTCTTTTTTTCTGGGTCAGAAGCCCTCTTCTGGTTAACTTTGGATTCTGAATATATGCTACCTGATCCTGACACAGCGCCCTTAAAACCACTTTGGAAGCCATTTCGCTGCCAATCCACTATTAGCATTAATTTCCTTGTGATCGTGGTTTTCTAATCGGCTGTCTGCGCAGCGTGGGTCCTCCAGCTCTAGAGCCCATCCGAGCTGTTTCCCAGGAGTATGTGTGCACAAAACTCTTTATGGAACGGCTGACTAATTCCTTGGGAACACGCACAGGAAGCATCTCGTGTTCCCACTCAGCACAGATTTTTCTGCCGCCGAAATTATATTTCCCCTCATTATGGGGAAAAATTAAATACCAGCTAGATTTTTAGACTATTTAATTTTGTTTTCCAGCTTATTGATGGAAGCCTTTGGTGTCTGTATAGTGTTAGAAAGTAAACCTAGTAAGGAACTATAGAAGTGATCCCTAGAGACTGAAATGCCCCAATAAAAAAATTTAAAAGAAGTAAGTAAAACACAAATAGATACGAAAGTTTGTTTTCATCTAATAGCTTATGAGTATAGACACTTGAGCATTAATATAAACATAGTGACACACTGTTCCTAATTTATCTCATTCTACTAAAGGCAATATATCTTTAAGGGACTCCACTATAGAAACCATTTTAGAAGCAGCGCTTAACAAATTTCCCTTTTAAAATGTAACTGCCCTTGGAAAGTTGAATTGATCCCTCCAGAAAGACTGGTCATTCACATATTAAGGAGTGAATTCTGGTATCTAACTGTGAAAGATATTTCCAGCATGAATGCTTTAATAGGGTAGAAAGAGTCTGAGGCTCTTGGACCCCAGAACCAGCAGGGACTAGCTAGAGAAAGTTGTCTTCAAAGAGGAGGTGAATGAGCTGGGTGTGTAATTCAGGCTGGACTTACCATGTTACTAATATCTGAGACCTGTGGTCTCACCACCCTCCTTTTCCCAGGCTTTCCTTTCCCCACACTTCCAACAGCTGATCTTATGGTCCTTTCAAGAAAAGCAGTTTTAGTGATAGTAAATAAAAGTGAGGATATTTAAGGCCAGGCAATGTGTGTGAAATGACTAGACAATACCTGGAAAAAAATGGTAGGTGGTTTGGAAATAGGAGCTTCACCATCCCACGAATCACATTTACCTTGTTCATGGGAATCTAAAATCCTTCAAAAACTTCTCCTGCATCCTTTCTCTCCCCTCAAAAATCACACACACGCACACACGCACGCACACGCACACTTTTTCACATTTTAGTGATGGAATTTAATCATCTTAGCAGTGGAATTTCAGGCTATAAGAGAGAGGGAAATTTTGACAAAGGAGTTCTCGTTGGCCACGCGAAATCGCCCCAGCTGAAGGCTGCACCTTGGCCATCACATCTGATGGCTGTTTTTTGCTGTTTCCAACTTTTCTGCTCACTCCAACCTACTGATGGAACGCAAGACTGATCAGTGTCCAACAAATAATTGGAACTTGGCTATCCTTTTTAATTCCCAAACAACCTTTTAATGGCTCTTCTTTTGAGTAGCCATCCTCCAGGACTTCACCGGGGCACTCAACTGCTTCCAGCCATGGGCCTTTGTCCCAGCTTTAGGAACTGATTCAAATTGCTCTCTCCTGAGCATTTCTTGATATCCCCAACGCGCTCAGAGTCTGCTTGGGCTGTTCACACTTGACTTGAAATGCAAAAGGCACTCGTTTACTTGTTATCTACTGTCGCATAACAAGTCACCCTAAACCTGAGCACTGCAAAACAACAGACACTTGTTATTTTGTCGTTTCTGAGGGTCAGAAATCTGAGCGCAGCCTAGTTGCTTATAACCTAATTTCAGAAGCATTATACTGTCACTTTTGCCATATTCTGTTGGTCACACAGAGCATCCCTAGTACCATATAAGAGGACACACAAAAGGATGTGACTACCCAGAAGCAGGATGCTCTGTGTCCTGGGATCCGTTCAGCATCACAGCCATCTGGTGGCTATCTGCTCTTAGGCACGGCCACCCGAAAGGTGACTCCCCAGTCATTGATCACTCAAAGGTCACTCAGTAATCACAGACCCATCTTTCAGGTGCCCACGCCGCACGGCACGGGGTGCGTGTGCTCGTATGTGAACTGCGCTCCCAGAAGGGCCATCTAGAGGGGGGTGGCTTGCCATTGACAGACACTTGCAACTGGTAAATGCAGACTTGGTGATCATCCTCTCTCTCCTCCCTCTTCTGGCTTATGTAGTCTGCAAACCCGCTGGAAATGAAATCTGGTGCTCCTGCGAGACGGGCTACGCGTGGCCCCAGGAAAGGTGCCTTCACAGTCTCACTTGTGAAGGTCAAGGCGGGCCCCTCCCGGGACGCCCCTGCAGTTGCCTTAAAGGACTTCCTGCCAAGGGACCTTTCTGCCAGCTCCAGGGAGGTAAGAGACTACTCATTAAATGTTTGTTGAAGTGACCGTTCAAACTTCAGCTCAAACAAACGTTTCTCTTATTGTGTCTGTACTCAGACCCCAGCATGAGCTGTTTTAAGTATTGCCCTGTGTTTCTCAGCAGGTATTACCCTGAAAATGAAAGTCAGACTGAACGTGGAATTTCCAGAAGACCTTAAGAACACATCCTCTGCCCTCTATCGGTCCTATAAGACTGATTTGGAAAGAGCGGTAGGTTTTGGCCCCGGGGCTGCACTGAGTCTGTTTCATTCAAAGTAGACAGTTTGGTTGAATCTGTTGTAATCTACAGTGTGGATTTGATGACTTTTATATCTTTCTGGGATGGTAAATTAAGACGTGCTCAAATCAGTGTTCAGGGGACAGTGTGGTACCACCTTGACCTATAAGTAGGACGTGTTGGTGTAGACATGGTTCAAATAAGATTTGATGGCATCGATTCACTAAAATCTACTTGGAGGCCCATGAACCTGATCTAGATGTACCAAGAACCAGGCGACTCATTTTCATACTTAACAAAACAAACGTATGAAAAGCCTAACTTCTGTGTGTGTGTGTCCACGGACAGGTATGTGCATACACATGCACGCACGGTCGTGGGAGTACTGAGGTTTAAACCCAGTGGTGCTCTACATTGAGCTGTACCCCAGTCCTTTTTTATTTTGAAGCAGGACCTTGCTAAGTTGCTGAGGCTGGCTTGACTGCAATCCTTCTGTCTTAGCCTCCCAAGGACTGGGATTACAGGTGTGCTCCAGTGTGCCTGGCTTAAAACCCTAACATCATGTATGCAGAACAATCCAAGGCTAAGCACAGCGGGTTTCAAACCTCTCTACACCGGAGGCCACTTGGCATTCATACACAAGACAGTTTAAATATAACCATATAGAAACAGAGATGACCCCATGGGATGCTAAAGGGCTTTATGTTGGATTAAACACATCTAAACCTCAACACTTTTCCTGAGGGGCTCATTAAATCAGAGCTTCCCAGCAGGTATGGTGCAAATTATTATAACTGGACTGAGATAATGACTTTCCATAAATCTCTGGGCAGCCAACCCCCTGCCTCAGACCAGGGGCAGCTTCCTGCTTAGCCCCGTGTGTTCCCTCATTACCATTATTTTTCCATACATGCCATGTTGGAGACCTGATTTGGAAGCGCTCTTGAATGTCTGATTTGCATACCCACCATATAATTAGACATCTGCATATCCGCATTCCATACACTAAAGCATATAGTTTTAAGGAGAGAGAGGGTTACAGATTCATCGTTGGGTCCCATCCACATGGGTACCTGGCCCACCCCCAGGTGTCTGCCCCGTAAAGGTCAAATGGACTCTCTTATGGGGTTGGGTATCTAGAGGAACAAATGGAGAAAAAACATCAAAGCCACATTGGCTCAAGCAGTGTTGTCAAGTGTGGGCTCAGGTACTGTGGTGGCCACGTGGTGTGCTTCCAGGCTTCCAGCTGCAGGGGGCGCCATTGAGCAAGCACCCCAAGTGCTGCCTCTGAGACCCAGCATGGCACTTGCTGCATGGTAATGTACCAGTCAAATAAGAAGACCTTTTGGAAGAAGGACTTAGTGAACCTTCCCTATGATGCTTTTATACAATGCTCCTTGTTTTTTTAATTTTTTTTGTCATTTGAAGTGTTACAGCTTTGCCTGCCCAATTTCCTGTCCTGGGCATCTCCCTGAACAATTGTTTTTTAAATGCGCACTTAATTTAAGTATCCTCTTCCACAAGAACCCAGACTGATTTAGGTAACTAGAGCTAGGAACTTCTTCAAAGATTGGTGAACACCGGCGCTAAAAATATACAAAAGAAAAAGTTACCCAGGGCAATAAGGGATATGTGCTTTCTACTCTGCATCGAATCTCCCCAGTGTCTCACTAGCCTCTGATCTGTGACGTTCATCTTGCCTTATTTTCCAGTTCCGGGAGGGCTACAGAATTTTACCAGGCTTCAAGTCAGTGACTGTGACGGGATTCACGTAAGAATGCTATAGTTCATTCATTCATTTCTATGTGATGGTAGATACATCAGTGAAAGAGGAAAAATAAAAGAGCCCTCAGTGGGGCCTCATGGGGAGTGGCCAGCAGGAGCAGTTTGTTTAGAGGTGAAGACTAGAGCTGAATTATAGGAGTTCAAGAAAAACACCAGGAAGAGCCTTACCCCTTACATATGTAAGAAGTAAGGTGTGTTCATTGTATGTGTGCAAGAATTTTCAACAAGATAGGTTCAGTGTTTAGAGAACTTAGAAATTATGAAAAGGCATGCTGTGCAAGAAGACCCAGCCATCCAGTCAAGACCATAGACTTTCATGCTACCGTGTGAAAGGCTGCCCCGGAGTCCGGTGCCCTGGCTACCCCAGGTGGGTTTGTACGCTCTTCCAAAGACTTAGTAGCCAATCTTAAAAATCAGCATGTGTACAGAAACAGCCAGGGTGTGGGCTTCATTTAACATTGTATATATGGTGACCCCGGGCCAGCGCTGTGTAATAGCAGACACCAGGTGCCACGCCGTGCCTGACCAGCACCAGTGACTCCGTTAACTAGTCCCCACCCGGCAACTTTATTCACTCAGAGTACCCGAGCGCAAGCATTTGGGTGGGCCACTCCTGCCTTGGGCTTAGATATAAAGTTTGGAGACAGGTTTATTTAGTGACTCCTTGAGGGTAATAGTCCTCAGGTGCTATTTGTTTTCTCTATGGGAATAAGCCACAGCATCTAGACTCTTCCAGGTCAGTGGCTGCTTTACTGACCTGAGTGGTCTCTGTCCAGCAAAGGCAGCGTGGTTGTGACGTATGAGGTCAAGGCTACGACGCTACCACCTGGGTTAATCCCCAAAGCCAACGAGCAGGTGATGCACAGCCTCAACCAGACCTACAAGATGGACTACAGCTCCTTTCAAGGAGTCTCTAGCAGTAAGTGAGCCTCGCCCTCTTGCTCCCGTGTGCAGATTGCATCCAGGTAGTTTGATGGTGTCTGCGATTCTGCTGAAACCCAGGATATCACATCACAGTGTCCTCAATGGAGAGACTTTCCAGCTCCTGGCCAGCTTATCCTAGTCCAGTGCCTCCTAACCTGACCAGCATCGCTGTATCCGGGATGCAGAAAAGGAAGGGCAGGGAGTTTACAACCCGGCCATCTAAATTTGTGGCTCTTTTAAGTTCACGTAACCAGAACATAAAAAAAAGAATGAATAAATAAATAAATAAAGCCGGGCGTGGTGGCGCACGCTTGTAATCCCCTCGCTTGGGAGGTGGAGACAGGAGGATCGCGCGGGTTCGAAGCCAGCCGCGCACGCTGGCTTAGGAGACCCTGTTTCCAAATAAAAATATAAAATACGTCTGGGAGTGTAGCCCGGAGGTAGAAGGGCTTCCAGGAACCCCAGTACCACCAATAAATAAATAAATAAATAAATAAATAAATAAATAAATAAATAAATAAATAAATAAAACATACATACATACATACATACATACATACATAAATACATAAATAAAACCAACGTCATGGTGGAAGTGAGATATTCCAAATAGGCTCTGGGAAAGGGCTTAACATCAACCAGTCAACCACAAAGGTGTTTTCTCTCCCCCGGAAAGTTCTGTTTTATTTATGGTTCTGATGGTCTGGGAGAGTCACAGTCTCCCGCATACACTGCAGCTCTGATCCTCACTCCCAACATCTTAGTCCTGCAGAGGCCAGGCAGCCACTGGAATGAGTAGTGCCCAGAGGTTTCACTGGTCCTGTTGACCAGTCGTCCACACTGCTGCCGACGGGAGAGTTCACACCAGCGCCTCTGTATCTGTGGCTCATTCTTTGAAAGAGGAATGGAGCCTTTGCAATGGCATCTGACATCCCCTCACCATTGCTATGGCACCCAACATCCCCCCACACCTGCAGAGAATCTATGCCCATCTCTGTCTTGCTTTGAAGGCCAGAACGGGGTTCTGTGGTAGGCACAGCCTTAGAGTGATAAACAAGAACCGGTGGCTCACACAGTTCCACGGGGAACACAGACAGCACTCTGCTTTCCACGGTGTTGGTGCTGTTAATCCAGAACATAGATGTCCAAACATCCTATGACTGGCTGCTCATCATCCTCATCATCATTCGCACCACCATCACCACCATCATCCTCACCATCATCCTCACCATCATCATCCACACCAGCATCCTCACCATCATCCTCACCATCATCCTCACCATCATCCTCACCATCATCACCACCATCATCACCATCATCCTTACCATCATCGTCACCATCATCACCACCATCATCCTCACCATCATCACCATCATCCTCACCATCATCCTCACCATCATCACCATCATCCTCACCATCATCATCATCACCATCATCCTCACCATCATCGCCATCATCCTTACCATCATCCTCACCATCATCACCACCATCATCCTCACCATCATCACCACCATCATCCTCACCGTCATCATCCTCACCATCATCACCGCCATCATCCTCACCGTCATCATCCTCACCATCATCACCACCATCATCCTCACCATCATTATCACCATCATCCTCGCCATCATCCTCACCATCATCATCCTCACCATCATCCTCACCATCATCACCACCATCGTCCTCGCCATCATCCTCACCATCATCACCACCATCATCCTCGCCATCATCCTCACCATCATCCTCGCCATCATCCTCGCCATCATCCTCACCATCATCACCACCATCATCACCACCATCATCCTCACCATCATCACCACCATCACCACCACCATCATCCTCACCATCATTATCATCACATTGGGGGTGGAAAGAAAGAGTATGAGAGAAAAACGTCGAATGAATGATTTGGTGTCACAAACTTACTTTAAAATCTACCTTTGTAGATGGGCATGGTGGCACACACATGTAATCCCAGCATTTGGGAGGCTGAGACAGGAGGATCGTGGTTCACGGGCAGCCTCAGCTACTTAGTGAGGCCCTTTGCAACTCAGTGAGACCCTGTTTCCAAATAAAGAATAAAAAATAGGGCTGGGGGTGTAGCTCGGAGGTAGAATGCCCCTGAGTTCCATCCCCAGTACTGCAATAAATAAACAGATAATAAATAAACCCACCTTTGAGAAATGCCACCTGGCAGTCTTCAGAATAGTCATTTATTTTGTTATACATAAATCCTTTGGTGATGTTTGATTAGTTAGCAAGATTTTAAACCAGTCTTTACTATCCAGTCTTTAATCATTCCTGCTAAATTTACATGCAATTCCATCAGGCCACATGAAACCAGCAATCCTTCTTAGCCACACAGTAATAAAACAAGGACACTTACCACACTGTTTCCGCATTGATCTCATTGTATTTACATCTATTTCATCTCACACATTGGTGAGGTAGATCCCGTCTCCAGTGTACAGATGAGGAGGATTTGATCTGATAAGGCTTTTGGAGGGTAAAAAATTCACTCAAGGACAAGCAAAAAGTAACACATGCTTGTGTGACTTCAAAGCCAGTGTACTACACAAAATAGCTACAGATCATATTGCTTTTTTATAGTTAAATGTGCTGTTTATAAACATTTAACCAGGGGCCTTAAAAAGTGCTAAACATCTATATATACCGATATCTTTGATCTCCCTCTCTCTCTCTTTTTTTTTTTTTTTTTTTTTGCGGTGATGGGAATTGAACCCAGGGGCATTCTACCTCTGAGCTACACCCTCAGCCCTACTTTTTTATTCTTAGTAAAAAAATAAAAGGGTCTCACTGAGTTGCAAAGGGCCTCACTAAGTAGCAGAAGCTGTCTGCGAACTGTAATCCTCCTGTCTCAGCCTCCGGAATACTGGAATTACAAGCATGCGCCAACATGCCCGGCTATACTGATATCTTGACTAGAACATCATACCACTGAAAATTATTTTGTGGCAATTTCTTCCTCTGTTCAAAATACATGGGGAGCCTGGTGTGAGCACCGAGCCCCAGCATAAGAGGCCTCGCCGCGCCTTCTGACCTGAGCTCCCCGACTCCTCAGTCACATAATTCATGAAGAACACTGCACAAAAACAGCTCAAGAGGAGAAACCAGGTTGTATCAGAAAAGGGCATCCAAAATATACACATAAAAATAACCAATAGCTTGTTGGTATTATTATCCGCGAAGTGATTTAATGCGGTGATTCTTGAGAATTTTAGCCAAAACCGTAACAAAAGCTACTGCTTCTCCAAGCCAACTCACAAGGTAGCCCTTATTATTTATTTATTTATTTGTTTGTTTGTTTGTTTATTTATTTATTTATTTATTTTTGCAGTACTGGGGCTGGAACTCAGGGGCTCTCTACCTCCGAGTGGCACCCCCAGTCCTAATTTTTATTCTTTATTTGGAAACAGGGTCTCACCGAGTCGCAAAGGGCCTCATTACGTAGTAGCTGAGTCTGTCTCTGAACTCCCAAGTGCTGGGATTACAAGCGTGCACCACCACGCCCGGCTCAGCTTAGACTTTATTTATTACCAGTAATTAATTTGTTTTCCCATTTCTAACTTATGGAGCACTGAGATCGGAGCCTTCAGCGAGCACGAGCTCCCGGTCATTGGTCAAAGGCAGCTGATCACATTCTGGGCAACAGGAAAGAAACACATCGCTTGTCAGATCCTGTGGCCTTTTCCTAAACCAATGTGCAATTTTCGATCATACTTTTAGAAATACTGAAAAGAGCTTTGAGGTCCTCATTAGCCACCTTTAAGGATCTCCTAAGTGGTCTTAAGGCACGCGGTGCAAAGCCCCATGGGAAGCCCGTTCCTGGCCTCTCTGGGCCTTCAGAGGGCATGTGCGGGATGGAGGGAGGCGCCGGGTTCTCCCTGCAGCATCCCTGAGCTCCCAAGGCCTCCGGAGCTCCTGCAGCCGCTCGCATGTGTTTGCTTAGGGAGCCTGACACCATTTCCTTTCGATTCATTTCTAGATGAAACCAAGTTCTCCATCATACCAGAAATCATCTTCGAAGGAGACACAGTGATTCTGGAGTGTGAAAACGAAGTCGTGTCCTCCAACGTGACTTGGTACCTCGGAGACAGGCAGCTGCAGAACAGCAGCAGGCTCTCCATCAACACCTCGATGCCCAACAACGTGACCTCTGTCTCGCGCCTGACCATCCTCAACGCCACGCTGGGCGACGCCGGTGGGTTCCGCTCGGAGGCTGGTGTGGGGAGGGACCGGAGTTGATTCGGGCTGATTGAGGACGGAGCCCCACGTGGAGATAATGCTGCTGCCTTCACAAAGAAGTCGCCTACGGGGACAGGGTGGTGCTCACCTGTCATCCCCGTACTTGAGAGGCTGAGACAGGGCATTTCAGGTGTGAGCAGCTCCAGCAACTTAGCAAGACCCTGTTTCAAAATAAAAAATAAACCAGGCGTGGTGGCAAACGCTTGTAATCCCAGCATTCGGGAGGCTGAGAAAGGAGGATCGTGGTAAACAGCCAGCCTCAGCTACTTAGTGAAGCCCTTTGCAACTCAGTGAGACCCTGTTTCAAAATAAATAAAAAAAAAAAAATAGGGCAGGGGGTATAGCTCGGAGGTAGAGTGTCCGTGGGTTCTATCCCCAGACCTGAAAAAAAAAGAAAGAAAGAAAAAAGAAAAAGAAAAATCAAGACAGATTGTAGGTTCAAGCCCAGCCCCAGCAACTTATCCAGACTCTCAGAAACCTAGCAAGACTCTGTTTCAATAAATCCACTAAATAAATAGGGCTGAGAATGTAGCTCAGAGGTAGGATACCCCTGAGTTCAATACCCACTGCCAAAATAAGTAAATAAGTAAGCAGAGTGTATAGCTCAGAGATAGAGTGCCCTTGGATTCAATCTCAATAATAATAATAATGATAATAATAATAACAACAATAATATACATAAAAATAAAAAGAAGCACCCTGACTGAACACTTTAAGGTTGAAATATCATTCCATGGCCTTAATTTTTAATTGCTTCTAAAATTCATTGATTTATTTTCACAATTCTTATTTTTTAATTTTAATTTTATTTTATTTTATTTTATTTATTTACTTTTTTGGTGGTACTGGGGTTCCTGGAAGCCTTTCTACCTCTGGGCTACACTCCCAGACTTATTTTATATTTTTATTTGGAAACAGGGTCTCTTAAGCCAGCGCGGCTGGCTTCGAACCTGCGCGATCCTCCTGTCTCCGCCTCCCAAGCGCGGGGATTACAAGCATGCGCCACCACGCTCAGCGACTAATTTTTATTTTATTATGAGTTAATTTTCAATTAAATTATAAAAGGTTTAATGTAGACTTGTTGGAGGTAGCATTTACCTAACAAGCTGCACTGATTTCTTTTTTTCTTTTTTTCTTTCTTTTCTTTTTTTTTTTTTTTTTTTTTTGGTGGTACTGGGGTTCCTGGAAGCCCTTCTAGCTCCAGGCTACACTCCCAGACCTATTTTTACATTTTTATTTGGAAACAGGGTCTCCTAAGCCATCGCGCGTGTCTGGCTTCAAACCTGCGCGATCCTCCTGTCTCTGCCTCCCAAGCGCGGGAATTACAAGTGTGCGCCACCACGCCCGGCTCACTGATTTCGAGTGTGCAGTTTATCAAGCTTCAAAGGTACCCCGTGAAGCCATCAGCATCATCAGTAAGGTGGACGTATCTATAAGCCCGCCCAGATTTCCTAGAGTTCTTACTGTAGCCTTCCTTGGCTAATCCTCCCCAAAACCCCATTCCAGGCAACCGCAGGAGCCTAAGTCCCAATTCTAACTAATAATGAACCTAACGTGTTCTAGAATTTCATAACCTCATTTTATGAAGGTCCTGCCAACAGGACCATCTATTCTTCTCTGCATTGAAAAAGGCACACGCTTGTAATTCCAGCATTTGGGAGGCTGAGACAGGAGGATCCAGTTCCTGGCCAGCCTTAGCTACTTAGTGAGGCCCTCAGTGAGACCCTGTCTCAAAATAAAGAATAAAAAATAGGACTAAGGGTGTAGCTCGGAGATAGAATGCCCCTGAGTTCCATTCCCCAGTACCAAAAAAAAAAAAAAAAAAAAGTGAGGTGTTGACACATGGGCCTGATCACATCTTGGTTGATTCTGATTTTTACCATCAAGCTAAATAGGATATTGAGGTTGTCCAGTCTTCTAATACTGCAAGATTTTTTTCATTTTTTCCCCTACCTCTTCCAGCTCTGCATTTATTTATTTATTTATTTATTTATTTATTTATTTATTTTTGTGATTGTGGTGCTGGGGATTGAACCCAGGGGCATTCTATCTCCAACCTACACCCCCAGCCTGATTTTTTTATTCTTTATTTTTGAAACAGGGTCTCACTCAGTTGCAGAGGGACTCACTAAGTCTCTGAGGCTGGCCACGAACCTAGATCCTTCTGAGTCTCCCAAGTACTGGGATTACAAGCATGCGCCACCACACCTGGCTCTGCATTTATTTATTACTAGAAAAGAAATAATCCCTGAATGTGTTGCAGTTAGAACATCTCTCTACTCCTGACCTTAGATCAAGGTAAAGTCTTATATACTAGCCAAGTGCTTGAAAACCCAGTACTTGGGAGGTTGAGAAAGGAGGCCCACAGGCTGGAGGCCAGCCTCAGCAATTTAGCATATGCCTGTTTCCAAATAAAAAATAAAAATAACTGCGGATGTAGCTCAGAGATAGAATGTCCCTGGGTTCGATCCCCAGGACCAAGAATAAATAATGAAGTCTCGGGTGCTTTGACCTTGGAGTTGTATGAAGTGGCACCACCATGATACATGAGACAGTCAGGTGAATATGTACATCTGGTAATCAAAAGTGATTTTCTTTTTATTCTCTGCAGGTGAATATGTTTGCAAACTGATACTGGATATTTTTGAATACGAGGCCAAAAGAAAAATAGATGTTTTGCCCATCCAAATCTTGGCAAAAGAAGAAGTCAGGGTGGTTTGTGACGACAGCCCGGTGTCTCTGAACTGCTGCAGCGAGCACAGGGTCAACTGGAGCGAGGTCGCGTGGACGCAGGAGGGGAGCATCCGAATCTCAGGTGCGCGGCCAGACCTGCGGCAGCCAGGCCTTTGCTGGTCCCCTGGACCAGTGAGGAGTGGGGATGGGACGAGAGAAGGGGACGGGCCACGTGGTCCGGCCGTTTCCTGGACTTCAGGCTAGGTTCAATACCAGCTCCAAATTAGCCCTTCTAGAATAAAGCTCGGCAAGCACGTGCATCCAAGTGTCCATCTTGGGGTGTGGATGAGATTTCAGTGGCAGAAGGCCCGAGAGGGAGGGATCCTGATGATTTAGGCCTGCGGCATCTCCAGCCCACCCAAAACCTTGTCCCACCTTCCTCCCCTTTCTGGCTTCTGTTCCCCCTGAGGACTGACATGGAGCTTCTCCATCCCTCGTGGCTTCTGTGTTCACATACTTCCATTTATCTCCTCTGTTTCTGTGTTTCCAGCTTTATTTCTTTTTCTCTTTTTCTTTTTTCTTTTTTCTTTTTTTTTTTTTTTTGCGGTACTGGGGATGGAACCCAGGGGCCTTCTTCTACCTCCGAGCTATGCCACCAGCCCTACTTTTTATTCTTTATTTTTGAAACAGGGTCTCACTGAGTTGAGGAAGGCCTCGCTAAGTAGCTGAGGCTGGACTCGAACCTGGATCTTCCTGTCTCAGCCTCCCAGGCACTGGGATCACAAGCGTGAGCCACTGCGCCCGGCTTTATCTCTTTTTCTGGAGACCTAGTTGTTGCTTCATTATATCAAGTAATGTGTTGGCTTTTGTTTTAATGAGACCTGCCTGGAAGTGCCCCACCCTCCAATTTTTACTAATGAACGGTAAGAGCAATCGTGCCTTGTGGCGCTTTGTAGAAGGGCTTACGATTAATCCATCCTCAAGAAACCCGTGATTGCGTTTAATCACATTTTTAAACTTGATAACAAGATCGAAGCCGGTATTTTTACCTCCAAAATGAGAATAAGGTCCAGATGAAATGATTTATCCCAGGTTGTTACAGTATTGAAATAAAAGAATGAGGACTCATCACAGATCTGGGTTCATAGGACCAGTGTGGGTCTTGGCCAAATGACCTGTCTATCCTGTGAGCCACCGCATATATGAGCTGATTGCACAGTCAGGAAGGAAGAATTTGTGTCTAGAAGCCACGTGGAGCCGCATCCAGCTCTTAGGAAACCACAGAGCCGGGCGTGGTGGTGCACGCTTGTAATCGCAGTACTTGGGAGGCTGAGACAGGAAGATCTGGGTTCGAGTCCAGCCACAGCTACTTAGTGAGGCCCCCTGCAATTTAGTGAGACCCTGTTTCAAAATAAAGAATAAAAATTAGGCTAGAGGTGTAGCTCAGAGGTAAAAGGCCCCTGGGTTTAATCCCCAGCACCACTCACACACACACATACACACATACAAGAAACAACAATATCAGCTTTAAAGAAAAAAGAAATTTTAAATTAAAATGTGGCTTCACTTATGAAATTACTGTGATGATGAGCCTTTATTTTATTTATTTATTTTTTTGCACTACTGGGGATGGAAGCCAGGGGCATTCTACCTCCGAGCTACATCCCCAGCCCTATTTTTTATTCTTTATTTGGAAACAGGGTCTTACTGAGTTGCAAAGGGCCTCACTAAATAGCTGAGGCTGGCCTTGAACCACGATCCTCCTATCTCAGCCTCCTGAATGCTGGGATTGCAAGCTTGCATCATTATGCCCTGCTGACTTGCCCTGTTTTTAAGGAAGGGCAAGACATCCTGAGGGGGCTGCCAGATGAGAGAGGGACCTTGCACAATTCCCGTGGCTCTGAGAGACTTCCGGAGGTGACAAAGCTGGCCCTCTAGCTGAGGAACCCAGAGGTCTGCGGCAGATGCCGGGAGACCTCTCCCTGGGACACCATCCCTGGTGCCCAGCACAGACTGTACAGACTGCATAACAATGGACTTCTGCCGCGGGGCGGGCTGGCTGCCTGGCACAGGTGGTGCTCTGATGAGCTTAGCCCTGTCCTGGCACCCTGCCCTTCCCCCTGAACCCCTCGCTGCCCGATTTCTGCAGGTCTCTTTCTCCAAACGAGACCCAATCTTTTAGCACCCATTTTTCCAGGTCAGTAGGAAGCACTCTAGCAAAATATTTCACCCTAAGCCAGGCATGATGGCGCACGCTTGTAATTCCCACATTCAGGAGGCTGAGACAGGAGGATCACGGTTCACGGACAGCCTCAGCTACTTACTGAGGCCCTCTGCAACTCAGTGAGACCCTGTTTCAAATTAAAAAAGAATAAAAAAATAGAGCAGGGGGTGTAGCCTGGAGGTCGAATACCCCTGGGTTCCATCCCCAGACTCACAAAATAAGTAAGTAAGTAAGTAAGTAAGTAAGTAAATAAATAAATAAATAAATACAAATAAATAAATACAAATAAAATAAAATAAAAAATTTCTAACTTTAAGAGGAATAATTTCCCATGAAAATCTCCCACCAAAATATCTGTCAATGTTGCCAAATATCCTCCAGGGAGGCAAAACTGCCCCCGGTTAAGAGCAGGTGAAGGAGTTGGGCTTGGTAGCTCACACTTGTAATCCCAGCATTGGGGAGGCTGAGACATAAGGATCATGGTTAGAGGACAGCCTCAGCTACTACTTAGTGAGGCCCTTTGCAACTCAGTGAGACTCTGTTTCAAAATAAAGAATAAAAATTAGGGGCTGGGGATGTAGCTCAGAGGCAGAATGCGCGCGCTCTCTCTCTCTCTCTCTCTCTCTCTCTCTCCCCCAGAACCACAGCCCGTCTATTTAAAACCTTAATGTCTTTCAAGCCTAAGACAAATTTTCCAGTTCTCTAAAATCATTCTTTTTTTTTTTTTTTTTTTTTTGGTGGTACTGGGGTTCCTGGAAGCCCTTCTACCTCCGGGCTACACTCCCAGACCTATTTTTACATTTTTTATTTGGAAACAGGGTCTCCTAAGCCAGCACGCGCGGCTGGCTTTGAACCTGCGCGATCCTCCTGTCTCCGCCTCCCAAGCGCGGGGATTACAAGCGTGCGCCACCACGCCCGGCTCAAATCATTCTTAGTCTCTCAAATAAAGCATTTTCCTTTATTAATCCGCATAATACATTGAGTTCTCTTTTACGAAGCCTACATATTATCGTTATTTCTGTGTATTTCCTGTGTGTGAATGTGTCTTACTTGTGACTGAGCCCAGAGGCATCCTGTCCCTGAGTTACACCCTCAGCCCTTTCTGTTTTTCTTTGAAGCAGGGTATTGCTAGGTTGCTCAGAGCCTCGCCAACTTGCTGAGGCTGGTCTCAAACCTGTGATGCTCCTGTCTGAGCCTCTCAAGTACAGGGATCACAGGCTCCAGCCACTGCGCCTGGCTTCTTCCTTTCCTAACACATTTCATCCTGAATAGCTTATTGCCTTGGGCTTTGGTTTGGTGAAAACTCTGGATTTTTAAGAATGAGTAAAAGTCAACAGGAGGCAGAGGGGAAGGAGATTATTGCAGGTGTGAACCCATGTGCAGAGGTGTGAATCTGCAGGAATGTGGGAGGTCCAGGATGTGATCTTGTTTTTAAGAGAGGGAGTGGAAGCTGGAGGAAGAAGGAGGGAGGGAAGGAAGGAAGGAAGGGAGGGAGGAAGGAAGGAAGGAAGGAAGGAAGGAAGGAAGGAAGGAAGGGCGGGCAAGCCAGATGTGGTTCTGCATGCCTGTAATCCTTGTACTTGGAAGGCTGAGACAGGGAAGATCACAGGTTTGCGGCCAGCCTTAGCAACTCAGTGAAACCCTGAGCAACTCAGCAAGACCTTGCTTTAAAATAAAAAATAAAAAGGGCTTAGAGTGGAGCACAGAGGTGAATGCCCCTGGATTCAAATTTAGTATCAAAAAAAAAAAAGGAAAAAAGAGAAAGAGAGAGAGAGTATTAAAACCCTACCACAAATAAATGTCACATACTATGCTAAGGAATTTTACTTTATTCTGTGTACAAAGGTTAGATTTTCTAAAGATAAAAGAAAGATCATCATATAATCAAAGCCAAAGTGTAGAAAAATAATTCTTTAGAGAGTGAACCAACAGGTCGAAGGGGCAACTAGCTGAAAACAGAAGCCCAGCTATTGTAATTTGCAAAGTGTAGACAGTAAACACTGGGGCCAGCGCAAACGACCTTGGGTTGGCTCAGAAAGAAATGTTTCAGAAGCATAATGTAAGAGATTTTTTTTAACAGCCTAGTGGAAGTACAATGTGAGGAAACTCAAGTAATTAGAGATGGCTTTTAGGTTTTTTAATTTGTAGAGCTGCCCGAGGAAGGAGAGGAAGCCCCAGAGATGATCAGGCTTTGGGGAAAGTAAGCAGATGTCACATGTGGAGTTGGAGGTGTCTGAGCCGTCAAGCCAGCGCTTGGGGATTCGCGTCTGAAGTGTCCACGGAGGCTGTTTCTCTTAGTGTGGGAAGCCATCCAAACGTGGTCTATGATATGAGCCAGAGCCAGAGAGGATTGTTGAGAAGAGACGAGGGAAATTAGCACCAGGACATCTGGGGAGAGCTCAGGATCCCGAGGTACATCAGCTTGTAAGGAGGGAACAGACGGTCTGGTGAGGAGGCCCGGGCAGGGTGAGGACAGAAGTCCAGGCGGCCGGAGAAGGGAGGAGGGGGCACCGCTCTCCTTAAGGGACACCTGGTAGAGTCCGGAATAAAGAAGGCCAATGGCTAACATTCAATGAAAAACAGAAGGGAAAAATCAGAGGCAGCAAATGCCAAGAAATCATAAAGGGAAGCAAGGAAGGAAATTCACTGGTGGCCAGAAGAGCTCCGGGATTGGAGAGAGGCCTTCTGGGGAAGAGAGAACTTGAGTGTGTCTGAGGACTATAGTGAACGAATCAGAGGAGAGAAGGAAGACACAGAAGAGGGTGATGAAGGAGCGAGCTCTGCGGAGGGCGGGGACACCCTCCAAGAGCTGGGGAGCCAGTGCAGCCAAGCGGGGTGAAGGTGGACATCACTGGGTGATTTGAACACGCAGTTGGGGACTGGGCAGGACAGCTGGATACATGGCAACTGGTATTTCCAGTATCGCCGAGCAGCCGAAACGGTACGGAAGAAGGTGCGCTTGCGTTGGTAACAGCCAAGAGACAGTCTTTTCCTTCCATTTTGGGAAGGGTGGTATTTGGGCAGTGGCATAGGTGTGTGTGGCAGCAGGCCATGGACGGTGAAGAGGAAGTGAAGGGATTCCAGCAGAAGCGTTAGATCCAGGGGTCCTAGAACCCTCGCTCAGGGGGAAAGATGCTTTCCCCCTGGCGGGCGTGATGTTTCAGGGCATGGGAAGGAGGGTACAGAAAGGGAGCGATTTTATTTTATTGGCGCACTGTCATCATACATCATGTTAAAGTTCAGGGTGATGGGCATTCGGGCACAGGGCAGTTGGTGAGACCTCCCCAGTCCCCACCCCGCTCCCTCCTTGCACGGCATTGCGATCGGCATTGATAAGTGTGTGTGAGCGTCATGTCCAGTGAGCTGTATTCCTCTTCAAGCCTCCTTTCTCCCTCAGTCGCCCTCAGTTATGTCCCCTGCCTCACTACATAAGATTTCTCTTCCTTTGTCTGGAGCCCCTTCTATGTCTCAATTTCTCTCTAGCTTCTACATAAGAGGGAGAGCAACCCACCTTTCACTTTTTGGAGACCGACTAATTTCATAATATTTTTCAGTTTCATCCATTTACCTTCAATGACAGAATTTTGTTCTTTTTTAGGGTCGAGTATAATTCCACTCCATGTATATCTCATGATTTTGTAATCCATTGATCTGTAATCTGCTGGTGGACACTTAGGCTAGTTTCCTAGTTTGGCAATCACGAATGGTGCTGCTTTACACATAGCTGTGTGTGCGGCACCGTGGTAGTCTGGGTTCGATTCTTTCAGGTAGATGCCCAGGAGGGGTAGAGCTGGGTCATAGGCTAGGTTCGTTCTCATTCTTCTGAGGTTCCTCCATCCACGCTGTGACAAAATGGCTGGCAACTGAGAAAACATAAAATTGAAGGGTCTACTAAATAATTCAACCTTAATAAAAGGAACAAGCTGTGAACGTGCTTTCAATGGAGAGGACCCCCAGATGTCCAGTGTCATTGTTCCCTTCAGTAATAATAGTAGTTAATAATAATTAATAAAATTAATGTGATTCATTTCTTTCGATTAAAATCATAGCCGGACACCTTGCTTCTCTCTCTTTTCTTAATTTTTCACATTCCAGTGACCATCACTGATGGCCTGTTGGGAATGGGGCCCTATCAGGCACTGTTGTAAAGCTTTGTATAATGTTATGTCATCAAATCTGACCGGAGTCCTAGGTATTAGCTGTTATTCCTTCCCTCACTTAGCATCTGAATAAACGGAGGCACCTAGCAGTTAAGAAACTTTATCAACAATACTTGATAGCCAGTGGTAGTGTTCAGGAAGCCCCACCTCTCCATTCCAAAAGAACCAATCTAAACATTTTTGGGGGTGGAGTGGAAGTTGTAACGTTGAAATTGAGTCGGGGGTCGCAAAGGAGGCAAAGCCAGCCAAGTTATTGTGTGAGACCAGGCCTCTTTAATCAACTGGCACCTTTGGGGGAGGTCTGCTGACCATGGGGGAAGGGACCAACTGGTCTGCAGAGTCACAGTCAGCAGAGTCACACTGCAGAGAGGTAGTGAGGGTATTTATGTGTGTGGGGGGGGCTGTGGTGGGGCCAGCTGCGTGGGAATGCCGGCCCTCTCGGGACATCTGGAGTCTCAAGACATGTCTGCTTTTGGCTTCCGGTTTCTGCCTCCTGTCCCATGAGGGGAGGAGGAGGGACCCGATCTATCAGAGGTACTGGGGATTGAACTAGGGGCATTCTGCCTCTAAGCTATACTCCTAGTCCTTTTTATTTTTTATTCTGAAGCAAGGTCTCACTAAGTTGCTAAGGGTCTAGCCGAGTTGCAGAGGCTGGCCTTGAACCTATGGTCCTCTTGTTTCTGCCTCCCAGAGAACAAATCTAATTTGAATAGTAATCTTGTTTTTTTATTAATTTGGCCTCTTTGCAGCTAAATTAGGCGAATCAGCCAACCGTAATAGTAAAAGAATTGCTTCTGCCGTTACAGGATACCCAGAAACTAATCTAGACTCTGGCTGCAGCAGTTACATCCTCAGAGCCAACGGAACCCAGTGTCCCAGCGGGTCATCTGGGACGACAGTCATCTACACGTGCGAGTTCAGCAGTGCCCACGGGGCCAGGGGCAGTAAGGACATAGGCGTGACGTTCATCTCTGTGGGTAAGAACTCTCTCACCACACCTTTTAGCCATAGATACGTTTCACTTGCCACTCAACTGGGAAGATCCATGGGCAAGACAAAGCGGGGATCTCCCTGGGAGTGGGTTGTGGTTGGAGTAAGCTACACAAAGAGACAAGAGGTTCCCTTCTCTGCTATTTAAGCTCCGATGGAATGTTACTAAACCTGGGAAGGGTAGAGGTAGAAAATGGTGGCCTTGGGGAAGGAATTGGCTGCTCTGTCCTGGTGAGGCAGAGGAGGGACTGGGAGTTCTCTTCATGGTGAGTTTAGTCCTATGACCATGGCGTTCATAATCAGGATACCGCAGCCCCATGTGCCCCCTTTCTGCCCACAGTTCATTCTTCCTTCCTTAGATCCAGCACCTTGCCTCACCCCCACCGCCCCTCAGTGCCGTCCACCAGCCTCTTCCCGTCTGACCCGTCCTAAAAGTTATACTACAGAAAGCTTTAGCTAAATGTTCCTTTGCCGTCACTTCACAAATGTTAGAACAAAGGTTTGTTCATAAACCTCAATTCGGTTTGGTTAGACGTCTTAAAGTTATCATTTCTTTTCATGTCCTAAACCATTATAATTTCATTCATTAACCACAAAAATGCTTTTCCACCTGTCTTATAAAATTGTACTATGTAAATGTATCGTTAGGCCTTTTTGTGAAAAAATTTAGAGAAAGGACCGATGAAAGCAATACCAGGAGCCGGAGCATGTGATCCCAGTACTTGGGAGGCTGAGGAGGATTCAGGTTTGAGACCAGCCTCAGCAACTTAGTGAGGCTCTCAGCAACCTACAAAGACCCTAAGACCCATAACTCTTCCTTCAAGTTTCCTACTATGGTGATTTAGCATCTGTACCGAGATCAAAATTAGGTTTATATATAGGCCCATGTACTCAGAGTTAAAACTGGAAGCACCTACCTGCTTTCACTACAGAAAACTACCAGTTGCTAAACATTCCCATGAGCAATTCCTGTCTAAGGCAGTGAATAGATGTTCAGATAAACCCAAACCTTCTTCAAATTGCTCATTGTAACTTTGCTTCTCTATGCTGAACTGGGGTATGTTTTAGGGACATTTTTTAAACCTTTGCTGAAAAGCATAGACCTGGTAATTGGGCCGCATCTGAGAATCAAGAGGACCAGATTCATGGTTCCACGGGCCTTTTTTATTCCACTCTCAGAATCAGCTAAGCCTTAGGGAACCATCTCCACACCCGAACAGCCAGGGAGGCCAACGTGAAGGAAGCCAAAGACTGCCACGAGCACCCCTGGTGTTGCATCTGAACCCCGATTCCTGACGGATACTAGTTTCTTTTGATAATGATTAATCATACGACTTTAGCCAGGCATGGTGGCACATGCTTGTAATCCCAGCATTCAGGAGGCTGAGATAGGAGGATCGCGGTTCTCAGCCAGCCTCAGCTACTTAGTGAGGCCCTTTGCAATTCAGTGAGACCCTTTTATTTTTTATTAAGAATAAAAAATAGGGCTGGGGGGTGTATCTCAGAGGTAGAATGCCCCTGGGTGCCATCCCCAGTACAATAATAATAATAATAATAATAATAATAATAATACTTTATACTAAGCGGAAAAATTATTAAAAATGAGATATTACACTGATTGAAAACATGAGCACCAGGTGCTCCTGGCTTGAAGCTGTTAACCATGGAAGACTGAACCTAATGGCTTTTTGAAATGTCACCAGGAGAAATGGAAAAGGGAGAGTAAAGACAAAAAGAGCGTCACTTTCAGACAAGCCTTTATATTTGTCATGGTCCTTGTGTACATTTCCTATAAATAATTTCTCATGAATCTGCCTGAAACTTTTCAGAAAGAGTAGTAAACACGCCAGGCGTGGTGGAGCACACCTGTAATCCCAGTACTTGGGAGGCTGTGTCGGGAGGATCCCAGGTCCGTGGCCAGCCTCAGCAACTTCGTGAGGCCCTCTGCAACTTAGTGAGACCCTGTTTCAACATAAAATAATAAAACCTGGCTCTGTAGCTCAGAAGTAGAATGCCTTTGGGCTCTATTCTCAGCGCCCCCTTCCCACACACATACACAAAGAGTAGTAAACATGTAATCAACATAAGCAGCTTTAGATAATTCTAATGTAGTTGACATCAAGATGCCCGTTAAGATCCCAGTTTGCTGAGACAGGCCAAGTGGAATTATCAATCAATTCTATGATTCCGCTCAGTGATAACGTAGTTCCAGAAATCAATCTATTGTTTATTAAGCGCTAACTGTATACCAGACCCAGCGGGAAGTCCTGGGGAGGCAGAGGAGAAGCAGGTTTGGAGGAGGCTCAGGTTGCCACGGAGGAGAGATGTAGAGGGCAGACTTAGGCTACTGCGTGGTGTTATGTGGTCCTGGTAGACAGTGAGGCTGATTGTTAGGAGGTTGGCGGGGAGCTTGGGTTTCACAACACCCCTAAGTTTGCAACCTCTCGTCCTGCTGATCATCAGGAGCTAATTCCAGCCACAAAGGGGAAGTGCACCCGTTCCTCAGGCATGTGATGGCAGTCAGTACAGTTCAGAGCATCACCGCGAACAGCCTAGAGACACGTAAAGCCCAGGAGCAGCAAGGTACCAATTCCGCCGCGTAGAGTCAGGACGGTCCGCGATCGCTGTCTCTGTCTTGCATTTCACCCGCGTGTTGCCGTCACCAGAAAGACTAAACCCCGGACTTGTCGATCGGTTCTCTTTGTCTTTTTTATTTGCCTTCTTCCAGCCAACCTGACAATAACCCCGGACCCAATTTCTGTTTCTGAGGGACAAAACTTTTCCATAAAATGCATCAGCGACGTCAGTAACTATGATGAGTTCTACTGGAACACTTCTGCGGGGATTAAGATATTTCAAAAGTTCTACACCACGCGGAGGTATCCCGACGGGGCCGAGTCCGTGCTCACAGTGAAGACTTCCACCAGGGAGTGGAATGGTGAGTGAGGCGCCATCTTCTAGACACCTGGCATAATAGCTACTGTCCAAGCTGCACTGCCCCATGCCCGCCTTCTGTTCTATCTTCCCTTGGAGCAAGTCCTTTGGGGGAGATGTTATTATTCCATCTTAGATACATAGAGAAGCTGGAAGGGGGGGAGATCTCTTAAGCTTTTTCTCCTCCAGTGCTAAGGAAGGTGCCAACGTGAAGGAAGCCAAAGACTGCCACGAGCGGCCCTGGTGTTGCATCTGAACCCCGATTTCTGACAGATACTAGTTTCTTTTGATTAAGATTAATCATAAGACTTTAGCCAGGCATGGTGGCACAAAGATGCCCTTCGAAAAGGGAACGCCAGATTCTTCTTCTCCTTCCCAGAAAATGCTTATAAGAGCAATTCTTTTACTCCATCCCATTCTGATTCCTCCCACTCAGGAACCTACCACTGCGTATTTAGATACAAGAACTCGTACAGCATTGCGACCAAAGACGTTACTGTTCACCCGCTGCCCCTGCGGTCCAACATCATGATCGATCCCCTGGAAGCCAGTGTTCTCTGCAAAGGTTCCCATCACTTCAGGTGCTGCGTAGAGGAGGACGAGGACTACAGAGTCATGTTCCAAGTGGACTCCTTGACCTTTCCTGCTGGTAAGATGTGGACTGCTGAACCACTAGGACATACACATCACTTACGTGGAGTCAAAGTCTCCCCTCGCCGGGCGCGGTGGCGCACGCTTGTAATCCCAGCACTGGGGAGGCTGAGATAGAAGGATCGCGGTTTGCAGACAGCCTCAGCTACTTAGGCCCTTTGCAACTCAGTGAGACCCTGTTTCAAAGTAAAGAATAAAAAATAGGGCAGGGGTATAACTGAGAGGTAGAATGCTCCTGGGTTCTATCCCCAGTACTGAAAAATAAAATAAAATAAAATAAAATAAAAATTTCCCCCCAAACTAGGGACCAGGAAACATACTGATGTATCAAAAAGAGAATTCAACAGAACAGGTCTCTTTTTTTTTTTTTTTTTGCCTTCTCTTTTATAATGTGACCAGTGCAGTGTAGGAGGAGATGTATTCGACTTGGATATTGAAACATGCAAGCCAGGCATGGTGGCGCATGCTTGTAATCCCAGCCTTCAGGAGGCTGAGACTGGAGGATCGCTGTTCGCAGACAGCCTCAGCTACTTAGTGAGGCCCTCTGTAACTCAGTGAGACCCTGTTTCAAAATAAAGAATAAAAAAATAGTGCAGGGGGTATAGCTCGGAGGTTGAATGCCCCTGGGTTCCATCACCAGACCCACAAAAAAAAAAGTAAAAGAAAGAAATATGCAGGCATTTCAACACTCCATGGTCAACATGATCACTTTGAGTGCTTTTTATGTGCCAGATACTAAGCCAAGCACTGCGACATGCAAAAGTAAATGAGACCAGGGACTTTCTCTATAGGAGTTTTTGAGCCAGTGGAGATGACAGCGCCATAAGGAGGTGCTTAAACCACCGCGGTGAACACAAGAGAAAATAATGTACACAGAGGATGGCAGATAGGCGGGGCAGGGGGGACACAGAAAAGACACCTGACCATGGGCAGGTGGGCAGGTGGGCACAGATGTGGAGTCATGAGCAGTAGAGGTACAGTTGTGTCTAGTACGCCAGCAAGCATGGCCTCCCTTTTATTTCCACCGTAACACATGAGACCACATTAAAAATGAACGCGCCGCGTTCCTGGGAAAAGCTTGGCAGGCTCGTTCATGTTGGATCGCTTGACCAAAGTTGTGCTGTGGGGACTCACGTTGCGACGTCTGCTCTCAATAACTCTGTCCCTAGAAAAAGAAGTTAGTGGAAAGCAGGTGTGCTACAAATACAACTTCAGAGCCAGCTCGGTTTCCTGGTGTCCGAAAACTGTGGATGTGTCATGTCACTTCACCAACGCTGCTAATAACTCAGTCCAGAGCCCATCCATGAAGCTGACTCTGGTTTCAGGTAAGTGGGTTTAAAATTGCTTTAAAATACTGCAGTCAGGAGCCAGCACCCATTTATCCATTTTATTTCCCATTCCTACATTCAATAAATATACATCAGACACTTTTACTGTGGCAGGTGTTGGGCTAACCATGATGGGGATTTGAAAAAAAAAATAATAAACCACGTTCCCTGATCTCAAGCTTAGGAGAAGGACAGAGACCACAGGAAACGAGAGCTGACTTGGCCCAGCTGTGGTCGGTGAGCAGGAAGGGACCAGGAAAGCTTTGCAGATGAAATCACACTTGCGCTGAGCCTGGGAGGCGAGCGGCTGACCAGGCAGACAGGAAGGGCAGTATTTCTTTCATCTTTCTTCAAAGGGAGTGTGTTCCTACCAGCATTCTTTTCTTGAGATAGAGCTACATAAAAAGAATTGATCTGAAAAATAGACAACTGTCTTTCTCATCTTCAGTCATTACCGAGCCAATATGCCAATGTGCCCCTGGGACCAAAAGGCCATGACCTGAGCCGAGCATCATAGCGCATGCCTGTAATCCCAGTACTGAAAAGGCTGAAACCAGGAGGATAGCAGGTGCCAGGCCAGCTCAGCAACTTAGCGAGACCTTGTTTCAAAGTAAAGAATAAAATAGGTCTGGAGGTAAAATGACCAGTAGAGCTTTTCTGTAATAGCCCATGATGAAGAGCTGATCTCAGTCAACACAGGGGCAAGGAGATAAATGATAACCTGGAGCTGATACCTCCTTGTGCTCCAAAGTCTTCCTTCCAGTAACAGGACCTCTGATATACGAAGGGGCCACTACTCTATCGTCAAGCCCGTTGGAGCATAGTGAACGAGGTGCGGCTCTTCTCACCTGTGTTGGGAACCGAGCCCTGAACACCAATGCCAGAAGCAAATTAGACTCCCCCATCTCTCTGAGCCACTGTCCCCTGACCCCGGGGCAGCTGAGGTCACCTCCTCAGCCAACATGTTCTACCCACTCATCTTGGTTCTCTTTCTTCATACCAAATCTGGTTCCTTGTTTTCCCAGTAGATGATTGCGTATTTATTTCAAGATTTTACCTACTGGTCCAGGTCTCGATATTGATTAACTAAATAAAAATGTCAGCAAGACAGGGTTCCACTTGTCAATGTTGGGATCCCCAAGAGATGGCAGATTCTAAGACAGATTTCCCCATTCTTGTGTGCTCAGGAGTGGAGGTGAACTAGAATCCCCTTTCAGAGAAGCCAGAGGGGACACATTCTTAAACGTGTTACTTGGAATATGCAGGTCAGGGACATCTGGAATTTTTACTGCAAAAATTTGGATTTTAGCAATGTTTCTTCACCTTAGCTTCACATTCTGTTCACTGGGAAAGCTTAAACCACTGCGGAGGCTGAAGTTCCAGCCTAGACATCCCGATGTCCTTGGGCAAGAGGTGGCCTGGATGTTGGCAGTTCCAGGAGCCCCACACGTGACTCTATCATACCACACTCTAGATTCTCTAGATGAAGACATTATGTCTTTTCTATGATTCTTGGAAAACTGACTACCCCTACTTTGGATAAGCTCTCTTTATTTTTCTTAGTCTTAAATTTTTTTTTTCTACAGCAATAAAAGATGCCTGGGATGAGGCATAGAAGAAATGCATCCTGTTAGGAAAAGCAAGAACAGGTTAGAGATGATAGCTTTTTGTGGAAAGCTTTGAAAGATCAGGAATAAAGTTAGGAAATCAAGTAGCTGTGAAAAGGTCAGTGAAAGTAAAGAGAGGTATGAACTCAAGAACAATAATAACACCCACCTTGACTCTATTCCCGCTTTCTTTTCCGTTCCTTTCAATGGCCTCTTTTGCTTCTGTGTCTCAATGCAGACAACAGTGTCATGTGTCAGCATCCCACCATAGGCGTCGGGCAGCCTGGCAAACTCATCCACAAGTTGTGCCAGTTCTCAAGTGTTCCCAGAGAGCCTGGCAGCACCATCGGCGGGACCATCACGTACGAGTGTGAAGGCTCTCGGTGGAAGGTGAAGAGCAGAAACTGCATCTCTGCCTCCATCAACAGCTTGCTGCAGCTCACCAAGGTCAGCCTGCACCCGTGACCCCGAGCGCTCCGTGGGGACACCTGTCTGTTCATCCGTCTGTCTGGTTCTGGGTGACCAGGTTTCTCTACACTTGAGAAAAATGGGTCTTGGGAAGCTTTGCGTTTCTTCCAAAGCAATTTTTACTTGTCCCTTTCTGAAGAAGACGTAAGCCTAGAAATGCTCGAACATGCCTAAGATCAAATACAAAGGCAGAAAGTATGCATTCTGCTATAGGGCCAACTGTATACCTTAGCTTTGACTTCTCAGCATCTTGTATTCAATACTTACAATAGACAATGGTATTTCCCCCTCTTCTATTGATCCCTGTTGAGTGATTTTGATTTCAAAGAGTTTTGAGTGATTTTGATATCAGAGTTATGTTTTTTTGGGGGGGTTACTGGGAATGGAGCCTAGGGGCATTCTACCTTCGAGCTACACCCCCAGCTCTATTTTTTATTCTTTATCTTGACACAGGGTCTCACCGAGTTGTAAAGGGCCTCACTAAGTAGCTGAGGCTGGCCGCGAACCATGATCCTCCTGTCTCAGCTTCCCGAATGCTGGGATTACAAGTGTGAGCCACCACCCCCAGATGAGTTATGGTATTTTCAGAAAGAGGCATAATATTAAAATAAGATTCAATAAAAAGCAGTTGGACTTAATGTTTTTTTCTAAGCCTCAGGCTTCCCCAGTTATTACAGATAACTTGCATATCTGAAGGAAAGATACCCTTCTTCTTGTATCTAGAACAGAGGTGACTGCGATATAGTGGGGAAGATTTGTTGCTTTCTCTCAAAGTAAATTAAGGCCATTTCCATGCTTAATTTTTTCTAAGCTACAGAGTCCTAAAATTTCATGAAGTACAAATAATGCCTGGGAAACAATAAGTGCCTTATAACAAATGGTCATCATTTTAGACAACCACTTCCAAATACTCTTTTTTATTTTCATTTTTTATTGATGCATTGTAGTCATACATCTTAATGGAGTACAAGATGGTGGAGGCACACATGCACACATCACTCTTTTAGCCCTTCCTTAACTTCCAACTCATTCCCTCCCCCTCCCTTCTTCTCATGTCTGGCTTAGCGATTGACTTTGGTGTGTTTGTGAATGTACGTCATGTACATTAGGAAATTTCCCTCTTCCCCTCTCCCTCCCATCATCCCCAGTTGGGCATCCTTATTTACTCATCTATGGTATCTCCTTCTTTGTCTAGAGTTCCTCCTGTGACCCTTTTTCTCCCTACCTTCCACATATAAAGGAGAGCATTTGATTTCTTTTTGTGACTAACCAGCCTCACTTAGCATAATGTTCTCCAGTTTCTTCCATTTCCCTGCAAATGACATAATTTTGTTCTTCTTTATGGCTGAGTAAAATTCCATTGTGTACGTATCTCACAATTTTGTAATCCTTTCATCTGCTGATGGACATCTTGGCTGGTTCCACAGTTTGGCAATGGTGAATTGTGCAGCTATGAACATAGATACACATGCCTTAGTTTGGTAGTTTGGTTTCCTTCCTTTTGGGTAGATACCCAGGAATGGTATTGCTGGATCATATGGTAGATTTGTTCCCATTCTTCTGAGGATTCTCCATACTGTTTTTCAAAGTGGTTGCACTAATTTGCAATCCCACCAACAATATTTTGGAGTTCCCACTTCTCTACATCCTCGCCAGCATTTGTTGTTGTTTGTGTTTTGAATGATTGTCATTCTAGTTGGAATTCCAAATATGCTTAACCACTAAAGAAAGGAGAAACTGAGAAAAGGGAGAACTATTGATTTGTGTTTTATCAAGTTATCTCCTGTTTCTCCTCTTGTCTTGCACCAAATTCATTAAAATTCTCACTGTGCACAAAGTATCACTGTAGGTGCTGCTAAGGTAGTGAGATCAAATTAGAACTTGACCTCTGATTTGATAGATAATATAATGCATCTGGCATGGTGGCCCATGCCTAGAATCCCAGTACCTGGGAGGCCGATGCAACAGGATTGCAGGTTCAAGCCCAGCCCAAGCAAGTTAGCGAGATCCTGTTTCAAAAACAAAGACAAAAAAAAATAATAATAATAACAAGGGCTGGCTGTGGTACTTGGAGGTAGAACACCCTGGATTCAACCCCTAGTAACACACACACACACACACACACACACACACACACACACACACACGGTAAACTATCTTTTCTCCATAAGGTATATTTTATGAGACATATTTACGGGCACGGAGAAGAAAGGAAGCTATAGCTGGGGGAGATTTTCCCATGAGCGGGTCAGTAGTCTCTTGGCTGGGCAGACGAGCAAGTTTTTCATGTGTTTTGGTTTTGGTTCTACTAGGCTTTGGTCAAGAGCCCCTCTCAGGATCAAAAGCTCCCTAGGTACCTGAAGACTCTTTCTCTGAGTACAGGCAAGGAGGAACAGGAAATCAGCTCATCGCCCGGGAACCTGGGGGCCATCATCAATATTCTGGACCTTCTCTCGACCATTCCAACCCACGTGGATTCAGAGATGATGAAGGTAACTTGGCTGGAGGCCTACGGCAGCTCCGGCTCTTCCCATTTCGTGCCTGGGGATTTCTGTTCAAAAAGCACGATTCTGCCTCATTGTAGCATCTTCTCTGTCTTTTCTAGAGAAATAACTTAGAGATTAAAATCACATGACCTGTGCACTTCCAGCTACAGCTTTTAGGATGGATATCACAGAATATTGGCTATATCTATTTGGGGACCTTATGAATATTCCCTTCATGAATTTCTGCTTTAGTTTCTTTGCTCAAATAGAAATAATTATTACCTATTAAGGGTCCATCCCAGAAAACTAGGAATTACAGGTTTTCTGAATATGTGCTCGGTGGGATTCTCAAAGGTTTAGCACTAACCAGGACCTCTGAAGCAACCAGAATTCTGGGAGGAAAAAGAATTCACTTGCAAAAATTCAAAGAAAGTGACGTTAATGGGGGGTTTCTTACAGAGAAAATCAAGAGTAAAATCAGTCAGTTCATCAAGGGGGTGGTGGGCACCCAGAGAAGAGCGACATTTCAGAGCCATGACCGCACCCAGGGAAGAGAGAGGAACTGGGACCAGAGTCCAGTGAGAGCCAGCCTTGAAGGAGTGACCACTCACAGGAGCTAGAGTCCTGGCCGTTACCAGAGATGTGCTGCGGAGACAGGGAATAGACAGGACAACAGGAAAAATATCTCTCCTTCCTCTTCTTCTGCCTTCCCAACACCAAATCCGACTGGTGAAGAGTGTGGTGATTAAGTCAAAGAGGTTATAGGTGTCTCCTAGGACTGCTGAAACAAATCACCAGCTCCTGGGGAGCTTCTGATGACAGTTCCAGGGCCAGAGGCTGAAATCCAAGTCTGCCGGGGCGCGCTCCCTCCGAAGGCTCTGGAGGAGAACAGTCCTCACCCCTTTCCGCCTTTTATAAGAGCCTCCTGCCCTCCTCCACTGTCTTCTCCCTTTCTGCCTTTTATAAAAAATACTGGTCCTTGGAGTTGGGCCCACCCAGGTAATGTGGGATGGACCCTTAACTTAGTTACATCTACACGGTCTATTTGCTCAAATAAGGACACAGTCACAGGGCTTGGGTATTTGAATACAGCATTTTGGAAACCACCATTTAATCTTTACAGGGGCTCATACTTCTGGCAGAGAGGCAAGCAAAGAGAGGTAGAGAAATTATTTGGGGAGAGGGCGTGAATGAGAAAAGATAAGCTCGTGTGTGTGTGTGTGTGTGTGTGTGTGTGTGTGTGCGCGCGCGCGCGCGCACACGCATGCGCGCTTGCAGTACCAGGGATGGGACCCAGGGACATTCTACCTCTGAGCTACACCCCCAGCTCTATTTTTTTATTCTTTATTTTGAAACAGGGTTTCACTGAGTTGCAAAGGGCCTCCACTAAGTAGCTGAAGTTGTCCACGAACCATGATCCTCCTGTCTCAGCCTCCCAAATGCTGCGATTACAAGTGTGCGCCACCACACCCAGCTGAAGCTCACATTTATGAGAGAGGGAGTCAGATGACTTTGTTTTCTAACAAAGCGGCCTTAGGCAGCATCCACAGAGATCCCTGGACGCTCTCTTGGGAGACTGAGACAGGAGGATCGCAGGTTCAAGGTAGCCCCAGCAACTTAGCAAGATCCTATTTCAAAATAAAAAGGGCTAGGGGTATAGCTTGGAGGTAGAACACCCCTGGATTCAATTCTCAGTACTGAAATCAAAATGAAATGAAATGAAACAGAACAAGAACCTGTCTGCCATCCTCCTGAATTGGACTTAGGAAGCAGCCAGAGGGTAGATCTCGCGGTCACTATGCTCAGTGAATTCTCCCAGCCTTGGGGTCCTTCCTCTCTCCGTTTTTGCCACTAGAAGGCAGGTCATGGACCTTTTCTGCCTGGGATGCTTCACTTCTCTTCCATTTTCCTCTTGCTTGTACGTGTTTAACTAGCTTCCAGGGAGATACTGTTCTCGTGTCTTTTATGATTGCAAGGATTCTAGGGTTTGATATCCGGGCGTGTCCCTTACAGGATGTGCTATCCACCGTAAACGTCATCCTGGGCAAGCCCACCTTGAGCACCTGGAAGGTTCTACAAGAACATCACAGCAACCAGAGCTCGCAGCTACTGTATTCAGTGGAGAGATTTTCCGGGGTGCTCCAGCCCAGGGACAGCACACCCGTATTCCTCTCACACCCTAACGTGCAGATGAGAAGCATGGCAGTCAGATCTGGCCGCCCGAAAATCTACCAACAGGAATTTGTCTTTGCGGACTCCGACCTCTGGGGCAACGTGATCATTGATGAGTGCCAGCTGGGCAGCCTGCAGCCCGATTCAGCGATTGTCACTGTCGCTTTCCCGACCCTCAGAGCCATCCTCGCTCAGGACAGTCAGAAAAGCAATTTGGCCGACAGCTTAGTGATGACTACCACAGTTAGCCACAATGCAACCCAGCCGTTCCGGATCTCCATGACCTTTAAGAACAACCACCGCGCCGGGGGGAAACCTCAGTGCGTCTTCTGGAACTTCAGCCTCCACAACCACACCGGCGGCTGGGACAGCAGTGGGTGCTACGTGAAGGAAGTCTCGGCGGACAGCGTCTCCTGCACCTGCGAGCACCTCACCTCCTTCTCCATCCTCATGTCCCCCGACTCGCCGGACCCTGGTTCGCTCCTAAAAATACTGCTGGATATCATTTCTTACATCGGCCTGGGCTTTTCCATCTTGAGCTTGGCGGCCTGTCTGGTCGTGGAAGCGATGGTGTGGAAATCCGTGACCAAGAACCGAACCTCCTACATGCGCCACATCTGCATCGTGAACATCGCCGCCTCCCTTTTGATCGCCGACACCTGGTTCATCGTGGCCGCCGCCATCCACGACCACCATTACCCGCTCAGCGAGACAGCCTGCGTGGCCGCCACCTTCTTCATCCACTTCTTCTATCTCAGCGTCTTTTTCTGGATGCTGACGCTGGGTCTCATGCTCTTTTATCGTCTGGTTTTCATCCTGCACGACGCAAGCAAGTCCATCCAGAAGGCGGTGGCCTTCTCTCTAGGCTACGGCTGCCCCCTGGTCATCTCGGTCATCACGGTGGGGGCTACCCAGCCCCAGCAGGTGTACACGCGGAAAAATGCCTGTTGGCTCAACTGGGAGGACACCAAGGCCCTGCTGGCCTTCGTCATCCCGGCGCTGATCATCGTGGTGGTGAACATGGCCATCACGGTCGTGGTCATCACCAAGATCCTGAGGCCTTCCATTGGAGACAAGCCCTGCAAGCAGGAGAAGAGCAGCCTCTTTCAGATCAGCAAGAGCATCGGGGTGCTCACGCCACTGCTGGGGCTCACCTGGGGCTTCGGTCTGGCCACCGTGGTCCAGGGGAGCAACGCCGTGTTCCACATCGTGTTCACCCTCCTTAATGCCTTCCAGGTGAGCTCCGAGGGGCAGGCGCTCGGAAACTGCCCCACCTGCCGGCCTGCGGGACACGCTAGGGACAGGAGCAGCACCAGGAGCAGGAACGGGGGAGGATGGGAGCACCCGAGGGTGTAGCCTTGGCCCCAAAGAGAAGTAACTCAAGGCCCCAGTGGGAGAGGAAGAAAGGCACAGTACTCTGCTGCCATAGACCTCCGCTATAGCTTAGTCACGTAGGCAGGTCTCTCCCAAACACCCTGATAATGCAGGAAGGAAGGTCGTCACTTCCCTAACCTCTGTGTTGCTATTTATCCACGTTATCTTGATGCAGTCTCCTAGGTGAACCACCATTAGGCCCTGTAATGGCTCCAGGTAGTCCCCATCAGCATTCAATGAGCTCTGTCTCTTTGTGAGGACACCTTTTTTTTTTTTTTTTTGTACTTGGGATTGAACCCAGGCGTCTTCTGCCTCTGAGCTACACCCCCAGCCCTATTTTTTATTCTTTGTTTTGAAACAGGGGCTCACTAAGTTGCAGAGGCCCCACTAAGTAGCTGAGGCTGGCCGCGAACGTGCGGTTCTCCTGTCTCAGCCTCCCAAGTCCTGGGATTACAAGCCTGCGCCACACGCCCAGTTGGAGGACACTTTTCTCAGCACCCAAACTCCGGGGCCTCATAAAGTCCCCGGCGCCCTGGTAGGTTCTCAAGAGCCATTGGAAGGAAAGGAACACAGTTTCTCTGGAAATGTTTGTTGAAGGATGAAAGAATAAATGTCCCAAAATACTACAAGAGCTGTTTGATTATATGAAAATGAAAGGCGTCTCTTTGCTCTCCTGTAACATGTGACGATGACAACCAAATGTTTGTTAGATAACAGAGACATAGACTTCGAGTCTTTGCTGCCTGGGGAAAGGGGGATTAGTTCTGTTTCCCCTGATGAGAAGGGGTAAGCATAGGAACCTGCCCGAGGGTGGAGACCCCTGGAAAGAGGCGAGAGGGACAGAGGTGAGGCTGAGAGATATTTCTGGATGCCTGGGGCCCAGCCACACGCGGCATAACTTCTGCTACAGAGCCTGTGACTCCGAGCTACACAATTCTCTTTTCTGAGCTTCAAGTACGCCTCCATTAGGAGAAACTAATGATCTCAATCCATGCCCTAGATTATCAGTACAACCTTTTTGGTGAATGAGGAATCATGTGGACATAGAGATGGATTTAATAGCGTGACTGCAGGACATACCGTTCATGATTAGAGAGAAACAGAACATATTCTACCAATAAAGAGGAGGAAGTGTATGGGGGCCAGGGGAGAGGAACTGGGGAATGAAATTGGCCAAATTATGGGCTCCTGGGAATAAACCACAGTGAAGCCCAGGTTTGTGAGTTAATTATACTGTGCCAATAAAAATTTAAAAATTATAAAAAGCTAAGAAAAAAATTAAAAATAATTCTTCTTCCTTTCTTCAGGGACTGTTCATCTTACTCTTTGGATGTCTCTGGGATCAGAAGGTAAGGCCATTGAAAGTTACCCGCCCCCTTAAAGTCTAAAGCACAGGTGACATGTCGGATTTGCACTGACCTCTTTTCAACAATGCAGGTGCAGGAAGCTTTGCTGAACAAGTTTTCATTGTCCAGATGGTCTTCTCAGCACTCAAAGGTAACCTTTTCCTACGGGAGACTGCCCATCTCATCCCACGCGCTCCACTAGGACAGGCAATGGACTACACTAAGTACTAACTTCTGGGCTTTGACCAGAAGGGTTCAGTACAAACCCTTCTGCCTTTATTGCTAGATTTGCCAGAGGCCGTGACTGCCTTTGCCTCATCTGGCTGTTAGACACAGCCATGGGGCTGCTAAAAAGATCCGGTGGGGCTTTAAATGACAGTTAAGGAAACTGGCTGTTAGACACAGCCATGGGGCTGCTAAAAAGATCCGGTGGGGCTTTAAATGACAGTTAAGGAAAATATAGGGTTAAAATTAAATTTTCCATGAGGAACTCTCTTCTAGAGGAATTTAAGGCATTAGAGGAAAGAATTTGAGGAACAATAGTGGGTAGAATTTTCTACAGATCATTTTGGAACGTAATTATTTACTTTGAATATATTTAACTACCTTCCACATAACAGAAGACACAAAATGTACCAAATGATAAAACACACGTTTGAGCTGGGGAAGGAGCTCAGTGGTAGAGCCTGAGCTTAGCAGGCGTGAAGCCCTAGGCTTGATCCCAGTGTGGAGAGAGGAGCAAGGAGGAGAGAGAGAGTGAGAGAGAGAGAGGAGAGAGAGAGGAGAGAGAGAGGAGAGAGAGAGGAGAGAGAGAGGAGAGAGAGAGAGAGAGAGAGAGAGAGAGAGAGAGAGAGAGAGAGAGAGAGAGAGAGAGAGAGAGAGAGAGAGAGAGAGAGAGAGAGAGAGAGGAGAGAGAGAGAGAGGAGAGAGAGAGAGAGAGAGAGAGAGAGAGAGAGAGAGAGAGAGAGAGAGAGAGAGAGAGAGAGAGAGAGAGAGAGAGAGAGAAGAAGAAGAAGAAGAAGAAGAAGAAGAAGAAGAAGAAGAAGAAAAGAAGAAGGAGGAGGAGGAGGAGGAGGAGGAGGAAAGAGAGAGGAGAGAGAGAGAAGGAGAAGGAGGGAGGAGGAGGAGGAGGAGGAGGAGGAGAAGGAAGAGAAGGGGGACAAGGAGAAGAAGGAGAAGAAAGAGAAGCGAGGAGAGAAGAAAGGAGAAAGAAGAAAAGTTCGTGGAAAGTTATTTTTCTAACATAGACAGATTCCAGCATCTCCATGAGGCCTCAGGGGGTGGGGTTAAAAACGCAGGAAAATAATCGTGGGATGGAAGCAAACCAATCCTCCAGAGACCAAAAGAGCCTTGGCCTAACAAATTCAGCTTGTCACTGTCTTTCTTCCTCTCTTCCAGTCAACGTCCATAGGTTCGTCCACGCCTGTGTTTTCTATGAGCTCTCCGATATCGAGAAGATTTAACAATCTTTTTGGTAAAACAGGTACGTGGTGACTTCTGGTTGCTCCCTGGTAGACCAGGGTCGACTTGCTCTAATGGGACTCCAGGACCTTCCTCTTCTACCCCTGCCCCCAACATCTACCTGAAATGGCCTCACGTGAGACAGCGGGTAATACTGGAATCTGTTTACCTTCTCCCAGATCACCAGCAAAGTTGGTCCAGGAGGCATCTCCCTTTAGTTGGCACTTAATAACTGGTGAGGAATAAGATTGGGAGAATCTTGACAACCCTTAGAGGGGTTGATCCTGAAATCATTAAGTAGAAAATGGGATGGGTACATGGCTGGCCTTGTCAGGCAGAGCTCTTTGGAGCTTGTTAAATAGGAGTAGCCAGGCCATGTAGTTCAGTTAGTACAGCAAGTGTTAACAAAGAATACCTTTAGAAAACCGGAGGATTCGCCGGGCGTGGTGGCACACGCTTGTAATCCCCGCGCTTGGGAGGCGGAGACAGGAGGATCGCGCAGGTTCGAAGCCAGCCATGCTGGCTTAAGAGATCCTGTTTCCAAATAAAAATATAAAATAGGTCTGGGAGTGTAGCCCGGAGGTACAAGGGTTTCCAGGAACCCCAGTACCACCAAAAAAAAAAAAAAAAAGAAAAGAAAACCGGAGGATTCCACTCTATGGGTTTGTCCCCGCCCCCTTTTATGAAGTACATTTGTTTTACACACTGCCATTTATAAAACTATGCATACCTGTACGAGAGGCTGCCCAACTTAGCTGTTCTATTCAAAGCAGCTAAAATTTAAACCTTGAAGATATGAAATCAGTAGTATTGTAGTATTCAAGACTTTGGACAGTGGCTCTCAGCTCTTCTGGTAAATTGAAAGCCACTGTCCCCCAGAGGGGTGTAAGCACCCAAATTCCTTTCAGCTTTTTGGAACTGGATAGATCTCACAAATGCGGATGGAGAAATACATCAATATTCCAGAACAAAGCTTCCAGGCGAAGGCAGGTTTGGGAAATGCAGAGGACTTGGTGTCTTCTGCCTCAGTTTGACCATTTTACCTTTGTTTTGAAAGTCACCTGTGGCCTGTTGTGAAATGACCCAGTCTTCAGGGTGCATTGGGAACACTGCACTTTGGCAGCCAGTATTGAAACATGTTTACATTTGCAATGAAAAGAAAATAATGAACTCATAAGGTCAATACAGCGGGTTCCTTGCCTCTGAATCAGTCCGAGAAAGGCTGGGTTGGCATCTGTTCTGGGCCACCAGGGCCCGAGATCCCGGGTCACTGCCACGAGATAATCTCTCAAGAGTCATCAATGCAGCTCCACCTTGGCATATCTGGGGGCTCCGCAATCATCGTAACTTTGGTTTATGTTGTCAGCAGCCCCAAAGGTCCCCCCAGGCAGTGATGGAAACCCTGTTAGCAGTGGCAGCTCACGAATCTGATGGTAGGGTGGACACAATGGCCCTTCCCTTGCCAATGCGCATTCCCTACGCCCTCCCGGTGCACGGTCCCCTCCGGCCTGCCCGCCTGGATGCGCGGTTCCCGGCGCTTTGTTATTCCCCGTTTCTTTCCAGTTCTGCCTCTTCTCCCCTTATAATGTCCTCTTCTATCTCTTTCCTCCTTTCACAAGCTTTCCCCTTCAGCTCAGCTTCCAAGTCCCTTCCAAGAGCTTTCCCCCGACTCAGCAAACCCAGGGGACGTGGAGGCTCCCCAGGCGAATGTCCGCAGGCCGGTGCATGCGGTGGCAGGAGGGACGCTGCCCACACTGAGACCTGCCTGACTCTGTGGAGACCTGGCTGCCGGGGCGATGTAGTCAGTGCTTGCCAGCTGCTCTGTGTGCTTGAGGATGCCGTTACTCTGGGTGAGGGAGGAGGGCAGGCATGGACTGGGTTCCAGGCATGGCCAAGCTTACCTGGCTCCTGGGAAAGATCTCCCTTGGTCTGCTAGAAGATACTCTCTCCCCGTCGCTCATGAAGACGTATCTTTAAGGCTGAATTGCTGTTCTATTTTTTCAGGGACATATAATGTTTCTACTCCAGAAACAACCAGCTCGTCCCTGGAGAACTCATCCAGTGCTTACTCGTTGCTCAACTAAGAACAGAAAAAGCCAACCCATGTGACCCCTTGGGAATGGTGGACGGATGTGACCCAAGAAAGAGACGCTTTTAAAGCTATGGGTGAAGTGTTCTCTCCGCAGACGCCTGGGAGAAGATGCTGGAGAGACTTTTTCACTAGAGAAGAAGCTTTCTTTCGTAAAAACAGATTAAAAGTAATGGTTATGTTTATTTTTGCTCCCTACCCCTTGTGTGATGCCAGATGTGTACAGTATTTAAGTGAGACTCGGTCCCCCAGGCCCAACTTCTCTGTCTATATTGTAAAATAAGAGCTTTGAAGAGACATTTTCACTTTTTGCCATGGGCTACAGAGAGAAGATTTTATTAAAATAAGAAGTAGAAACTAGTACCTAGGAAATGTTTCCGTGAATTTAAAACGAAGGGAAGGAGCCGGGCGTGGTGGCGCACGCTTGTAACCCCAGCACTCGGGAGGCTGAGACGGGAGGATCGCGGTCCGCGGCCAGCCTCAGCTGCTTAGTGAGGCCCTCTGCAACTCGGTGAGACCCTGTTTCAAAATAAAGAACAAAAAATAGAGCTGGGGGTGTAACTTGGAGGTAGAATGTCCTTGGGTTTCATCCCCAATACTGCAAAAAAAAAAAGAAAAAAGGAAGAACATGGTTCACAGCTAGCCTCAGCTACTTAGTGAGGCCCTTTGCAACTCAGTGAGACCCTGTTTCCAAATAAAGAAGAAAGAATAGGGCTGGGGGTGTAGCTCAGAGGAAGAATGTCCCTGGGTTACATCTTCACTACGGCAAAAAAAAAAAAAGAGGGAAGAAAGGAAAGAAGGAAGAGAGGGAGGGAGGGAGAAAGAAATGAAGGAAGGGGAAAGAAGGAAAGAAAAAAGGAAGAAAGGAAAGGAAAAGAATAAAGAAAAAGTACTTAAGGATCACATTTTAAGATCTCCATGACAATGATCTAATCTACTCACTCTGATAACTGCAACTCTGGGAATAAAACAAAATGTCTCGGAATATGGAAACCGAAAGCAAGCCATGGGGAATGAGCTCGTATTCTTCCGATATTTTTCCTAAGAAGGAAAAAAAAAAGACATCAGGAAAAAGATAGGAATAAGATTGCATCAGCAGGATGCTGTCAAGTGGACGATAATACTTACAAACTAGGCATCCGAGGAAAAGCGGCGGTGCTGATGCTGAACTGTATGTCGAGGTCTAAGCTAAGTTAATGAACTTGTCGAGGATGTGTGACAGCAATTTTATCAGAGCCAAGTAGGTCCTACTGATGACTAATTTGGTCAGTTTTTGACTCGTTTGTCGGGAAAAACTTACATTTTCTTTCATCCTCCACTTTGAAGGCAAAATATATATATAATTGACACCCAGTAATTTTTTAATTTGATCTATTGCACTGAAAAGAGATCCTGACTGTGTTATACGTAACGGCTTTAACCAGGTACTTCTTTCCGTGTGCATTATAGGATAGGTTTTAATCGTCTTAGAGCGCTGTACGTTACTTCTGTTGTTGTTGCTGGTATTCTTACTGTGGATATGACGGCCCTTGGTGTGTTGTGTAGCTTGCTATGCATTCTCTCTTCCAGTTCCCAGACCAATATACAGTAAGAGTTTTGTACGGCTTAATTTGTGTTTATTACAACCACTTGGAAACTTCCAGAGAGGAACCTCGCAGAACAATATTCTATGCTCCTGATGACACTGTCTAGATGAAGAGATGGCGGAGTTTTTTCCAAGGATTCAATTGCTCATGAATTACGTGTGTGTGTGTGTGTGTGTGTGTGTGTGTGTGTGTGTTGTGTTTGTGTGCATTTCATTACAAATACTTATTAAAACTTTATCCATGTTAGATTTAAAATGTTCTGTACATACAGCAACCAAATCCAATGAGAAAAAAACTTGGGCTACTCTGGGTAGGTGGGATGTCTGGTCGCCATTAGTTCTGGCAACATAAATGGCTCTGTCTTTAGAAATATGAGAGCCAGGCGTGGTGGCGCACGCTTGTAATCCCAGCATTCGGGAGGCTGAGACAGGAGGATGGTGGTTCGCGAACAGCCTCAGCTATTTAGTGAGGCCCTCTGCAACTCAGTGAGACCCTGTTTCAAAATAAAGAATAAGAAATAGGGCTGGAGATGTAGCTCAGAGGTAGAATGTCCTTGGGGTCCATCCCCAGTGCCACAAAATAAATAAAAACATAAATAAATAAAAAATAAATAAAATGGAAAGCTCACACTCCCTCTTCACTCTGAAAACCAATGAACCAGAGTCACCCCATGGGTGAGAAGCCACATATATAGCTGCCTTGGGGCCCGGCGTGGTGGTAGACCCCAGTAATCCCAGTACTTTGGAGTCTGAGACAGGAGGATTGCAGGTTTGAGGCTAGCCTCAGCAACTTAGTGAGACCCTGTTTCAAAATTAAAAAGAAAAAAAGATGAGACAAAAAAAAAAAGCCTGAGATTCACAACCATTTATCTACTTTAGTTCAAAAGAGTTTTCTTTTAATATTTTAACCCTTTAAAACATCTTCCTTTTTTTGTGGAACTGGGACTTGAAACCAGAGGCATTTTGTCTCTAAGGTACACCTCCAGCCCTATTTTATTTCTATTTGTAAACAGGGTCTCACTAGGTTGATGAGTCTCACTACTTACTGATGGTGTCCTGGAACCTGAGATCCTCCTGGCTCAGCCTCCCAAATACCGAGATTACAAGCGTGTGCCTCCATGTCGGGCCTTTTTTTTGCTTTCAAGTTTAAATTCTACCTCTGTCTGTCTATCTCTGGCTCATAGTGAAGGACAGGGATAGGGAAGATGTGGGACAGTCACCAGTCCTGATAAAGAAAGTCAATGAACTCTTTTTCTACACCATCCCAAATGCCACAGACGTCTCTTCCCGGGTTTTCCAGAGGACGATCCCATCTTTGTCCCAACTCAATGGTTCCTTATTTATTTAAAGTCCCTAAAGGAAATGATCGGGGGGCTCTACGTGCAGAGGGTGGTCTCCAGGGCGGGCCCCACTTTGGCACAAGGCTCAGTCCTAAAGCAGGGGTTAGCTTGGCAAATGGCGTGAGTGACGTCGCGCATTAGGAAAGGCTGCGGTTGACTTGGAGACAAAATGACCCAGAGTCAGCGCATATTGCTGGCCCAGGGAAACACCGCACGGGGGACGGCCGTGGCCCCGCCAGGGACAGGAAACACTGAGCGTTCACCTACTACAGCAGGGACCCCCACACACACCCGGGAATCATTGTGCTTGACCAGGACCGGGATCCGGCAGAATGGCAGGAACTTCAGTGGAATTCCATAGGATGCTGGCCTGGCCCTCTGCCCACACTCGCTAGCAAAGGCACGTTCCCTGGTCTTCCAACACACACACACACACACACACACACACACACACACACACACACACAGAGGTGTGTACACACCTACACCTTTCAAGCTACCATCCTGGAGTCAAATTCCAGAATCATGAGAACAAAATATTGAAAAAACACCTGCTGGTTTTCTGCCCGCTACAGCAGACATAATTCAACCCTGACCTTCCCCAAGGATGCCCTAATGTAAGCAGCAGAATCCTAAATCACTGAAGAGTCGTCTACAGATCCAGGAGTTCTGTGGATCAAGGGCCTCGCTCGGTCCTGACGTCTCTGCCCTCAAGCAGCAGAAAGTCCCGGCTACCAGCACCAAGCCCATGGCTTCCGGTCCTGGCGCCAAGAGAGCCCCGGGGCCGCTTCTTGGCCGGGCCTCCCAGCATCTCTCAGCGCGTAAAATCAAATCTGTGGGCTCAAGCTTTCCTGTACGATAGTGGCTTCGTTAAGGTTAGATCTGAGCTAATTCTTGCTGAGATGCCCAAACTTATTTGGCATACCTCCCCATTTTGAGAAAAAAAAAAATTGACTCCAGGCTCCCCTCCAAGAAATCTACCGCAAGTGAATAAAGACAAACACACCGTGGCATATTTGCGTTCTTTTAGGTAGCTTTATTTCATCCTGTGTCCCCTGAGGGACCACATGGTCCACTTTGGGAACCTCTGCTAGAAGTTGCAAGTTAGGAGCACTCTGGGAAATTCCAAATCTAGTCTAGTTAACATCATTTCTTTTTTCTTTTCTTTCTTTCTTCTTTTATATATATATATATTTTTTTTTCGTGTGTGTGTGTGTGTGTGTGTGTGTGTGTGTGTGTGTGTTACTGGGGATGGAACCCAGGGTCATTCTACGTCCAAGAGACACCCTCAGCCCTATTTTTTATTCTTTATTTTGAAATGGGGGGTCTCACTGAGTTGCAAAGGGCCTCACTAAGTAGATGAGGCTGGCCGCGAACCGCGATCCTCCTGTCTCAGCCTCTCAAACGCTGGGATGACAAGCGTGTGCCACCACGTCCAGCTCCCTTTTAATTTTGAAACAAGGTCTTGCTAAGAGTCTCTACAAGTTGCTTAGGCTGGCTTCAAACTTTCGATCCTCCTATCCCAGCCTCCCAATTACTGGGATTACAGGTGTGCTCCACTGGGCAAAGCTGAAGTTGTTAACTTGAAATGAGCTGTCATGGCATTCTTTTTTTCTTTTCTTTCAGTACTGGAGATGGAACCCAGGGGAATTCTCCCTCTGAGCTACACCCCCAGCCCTATTTTTTATTCTTTATTTTGAAATGGTCTCACTGAGTTGCAAAGGGCCTCACTAAGTAGCTGAGACTGGCCGCAAACCGCGATCCTCCTGTCTGGGCCTCCTGAATTCTGGGTGTGCGCCGCCACACCCAGCCATCCTCCCTACTTTTGAGTAATTTTATAGACACTCTTCCTTCCCTTTTCCCTGTAAACCTTGAGAAGGAGGGATGTCCGTGACAGGACGCTCCTCACAAGTGGAGCCTCGGTAGGAGATGCAAAAGGGGTTTTCATTCTTTAACATAGAGCCAAGCAAAGTATGCTGGAAACTTTAAAAAATGAGACATAATTACCAAGAAGCCCAGGAAAAGGGGATGGGGGGCTTAATCTGAGCCCAAAAGGCAGAGGATGGGATCCAGGGAGCCAGGGGAAGACTCCGTCACTGCCCACTTCCGGGAGCATTACGCAACAACATCCAAGAATGACTGTGGGTCCTGCCTGTCTGGAAACCAGTTTTGATTAGTACCATCCTCTGCCCTACATCCTGCCAGCCAGCCCTTATCCCCAATAGATGTGGGAAGAGGTGTTTGATTTTGATTAACTGGGAAAAAATTGTACAGTCGTCTGCTGTTTTTTTTTTCTTCTGTTTTTCTGTTTTTGTGAAACTGGACCGGTTTCCCATCCCCCAGAGCTTGGGTGCAGCTGTCTGGTCAAGGAACCAGGATAAGAATTATGAGTGACAGCTGGCCCCAGAGCGCGGCCCTTCTCCCGAGTCTTGACTGCCACCTGGTGGACATCAGCGGAGGCGCCACCTCCGTGGTCCAGGCTCCAGTAGGACGGTGCAGTTAACTATAGTGACGTTAACCACCGCGAAGTGAAGACCTACTGGACGAAACCTCCTAATTCTTTTCTCTTACGATCTTTGCAGGGGGAAAGGAAGCACGAAGGCAGCGCAGGGTTTGGAGACCGGGACTATTCTGCTCATATGGTTTCGCTGGGCATAGCCAGTTTGCAGGCAGACACACATCCCCAAGCTACGCTCGCTGGAACAGCTCCCTTCTGCTTTTTATTCCCTCTTTTGTCCACTTAATCTCATTTGTGAATCCAACAGCAAAGCAGCCCCCAAAGTGTCCTGGCCCCGGTCCGCGCACCCCAGCAGGCTGAGGAGGGAAAATGGGCGCCTTCCCTGTGTGTCCAGGGACCTTAACTTTTTCCATCAGTGCAGCTGGAAGGAAATTAACTTGGAAGGTTCTCTTCCCCTTCCTAATGTGTCCTTTGAATTTTGTGGCTGGGCGATTGTCCTTCTCAATCCATGCTGAGCCTAGCCGTCCAGGGTGGTGTTGACAGTCCATGGCTGCTGGGGACACATGGCACATTTTTCGTCTAAGCTCTGGACACACATTGGCAGAGTGCATCCCAGGAGACTCAGGACAAGTCAACAGCGCCGGCCGCTGGGGGGCTGGTCCCAGAGCCAGGAGACAGCTGGACCGGGTTAATGAGACAGGGCCAGCAGCATTTGGGGTGGGAGAGTGTCACTTACCTCTGTCCCTCTTAGAAACCTCCATGCTGTCTCCTTAGGTGGGATGTTCCTTTAACAGAAAACAAAACTTCACGAAGAAATAAGGCTTACCATGTAAAAATACTTCTGGGAGAGGCACACAGCAACTTAAATTTACCCTAAAGAAAAACAGCTGGTAACTAGGGTTAGCAATAAGTGCTCACCAACGTGAGGGTTTACTATGTACCTGGTGCTGGGTTGTTGTTGTTGTTGTTGTTTGTGGGTCTGGTGATGGAACCCAGGGGCATTCGACCTATAAGCTACACCCCCTGCCCTATTTTTTATTCTTTATTTTTGAAACCGGGTCTCACTGAGTTACAGAGGGCCTCACTAAGTAGCTGAGGCTGTCCGCGAACCGCGATCCTCCTGTCTCAGCCTCCCAAGCGCGGGGATAACAAGCGTGCGCCACCACGCCCAGCTCTGATGCTGTCTTAAGATCTTCGTGCCGGGCGTGGTGGCGCACGCTTGTCATCCCCGCGCTTGGGAGGCTGAGACAGGAGGATCACGCAGGTTCGAAGCCAGCCTCAGCCACTTAGTGAGGCTCTCAGCAACTTAGTGAGACCCTGTTTCCAAATAAAATATAAAATAGATCTGGGAGTATAGCCCGGAGGTAGAAAGCCTCTGGGTTCCACCCCCCAGTACCACCAAAAAAAAAAAAAAAAGATCTTCGTGCATATAATCTCATTTAAATAGGACAGCAAGCAACTTAGTGAGGCCCTCAGCAACTTGGTGAGAACTTGTCTCAAAATAAAACATAAAAAGGGATGGGGTTTAGCTCAGAGTTCATTCTAACTCTGGCCCTGGCCCTGGAGCCAGCTCCTGCTCTTTCCAATCATGGGTCCATCAGTTCTGTCTGTGACCTTGGATAAAGTAACCCTAGCTACTCACTTTTCACAAAGTCAGAGAGATCATTAAACACAAGTTCTGCTGATGGTAGGAAACTCTTAGAAAGCCCACAGACTAAAACTGGCACACAATTATTGTTAAAATAGTTAGCCATTATTGCTTTGTGTGTGTATTAAATTTATATATGAGTGTTATAAATATAAGATACACTCAAACATAAAGGGCCCAAATTTAGGCAAAATCAAAATATAGGCCAAGTGTGGTCATGCACACCTGTATCCCAGTACTTAGAGGCTGAGACAGAAGGAGAGCAGTTTTGAGGCCCAGCCTCAGCAACTTTGCGATGGCCTCAGCAACTTAGTAAGACTCTGTTTCAAAAAAAATAATACAAAAGGGCTGAGGGTGTAGCTCAGAGGTAGAAAGTCCCTGGGTTCAATCCCCCAGCAACACACACACACACACACACACACACACACACACACACACACAGACTACAGAGTTAAAATATACACACTTTTCAGATTTTCACATTTAACTCCTGGCTAAAAGTCTGAAAAGAATCCCAAGGGCATCTGCCATCCATGCCCATTACGGAGCTGGGATGAGGCTTGGTTAATTTTATATCTCAAGCCAGTTTGGGTGATCTGACATATTACACTATTTTATTTAATCTTCACACTAATTCCATCATTTCCCACCTTTATAGACAAGGCATTCACGTGTTATTTATAACCCATCTCTCGTTTACAGACAGAAGAACCACACCTGAAACTAGCTGAAGTGGAATATGAGCACTTATGCAGTCCCGTGAGTAGGAAAGGTACACCATCAGGCACAGCAGGATTCGGGAGTTGGAGCAGTGTTCTCAAAGTTCCCAGGCATCCTCCTGTGGCTTTGCTGCCCTCTATTTACTTCATTCCAAGACAGATATGCAAGGAAAGAAGCCGAGGAGGCCCGTGGTCTCACTGACGCGACCCCAGGCGAGGATGGCTCTGTTTTCCCCATGTATGCATGTACAGACGGCCCCAGTGCGGGACAGCGCAGCCGGGTTAGCCCGAGCCCGGTGCGGACCCCGCAGACCCCATTGGATCGGTTAGGAGAGAGATATCTGTGCATAATAAAGATTCAAAACAAAAGTGACTTAAAACAGAAATTTAAGCTGAGTGTGGTGGCAAACGCTTGTAATCCTAGCATTTGGGAGGCTGAGACAAAAGGATCGCAGTTCACAGCCAGCCTCGGCGACTCAGTGAGGCCCTTTGCCACTCAGTGAGACTCTGTTTCAAAATAAAGAACAAAAAATAAGGCTGGGGGTGGAGCTCGGAGGTAGATAGAATGCCCCTGGTTCCATCCCCAGTACTGAAAAAAAACAAAACAAAACAAAACATAAATTGATTTCTTTAAGTAAAAAAGTCCATAGATAAGCAGCCCAAGTCTGGTATGGTATTTGGGGTTCTATGTAGTTCAAAGGACTACAAGACTTTCTTTCTCTCTCCCTTTCTCTCTCTTTCTTTCTTTCTTTCTTTCTTTCTTTCTTTCTTTCTTTCTTTCTTTTTTTTTTTTTTTGTAGTACTGGGTGGAACTCAGGAGCTTTCTACCTCCAGGCTACACTCCCTGACCTATTTAATACTTTATTTGGAAATAGGGTCTCACTAAGTTACTGAGAGCCTCGCTCAGTAGCTGAGGCTGGCTTCGAACCTGACCCTCCTGTCTCAGCCTCCCAAGCGTGGGGATTACAAGCGTGTGCTGTCCTCTTTCTTCCTTCTTTCCTTCTTCCTCCCTTCCTCTCTTTCTTTCTTTCTCTCTTTCTTTCTTTCTTTCTTTCTTTCTTTCTTTCTTTCTTTCTTTCTTTCTTTCTTCTCTTTCTGATTGAACCCAGGGGTGTTCTACCTCTGAAACAGCCCTTTTTATTTTTTTAATTTGGAAACAGGGTCTCACTAAGTTGCAAAGGGCCTCGCTAAGTAGCTGAGGCTGGCCGCAAACCTGTGATCCTCCTGTCTCAGCCTCCCAAGTGCTGGGATGACAAGCGTGCGCCGCCACGCCCAGCTCTTCTTAATCCTTTGAATCCTACAGAACTGCTATGAAATCTCTGTTCAGGAAGCCTATTTACCTAAAGCCTGGGCCACTAGGGCCCTGAAGTCTTTTCTTTTACTAACCTTCTAGGGCTCTTCCCCAATTGAGGATGAGACACTTGGCTCTCCTTTGTACTGGATCTACCTTGGAATTTTCTTACCGCAACTCAATTTTATCTCCTATGGAAGGTGTACCTAGGAGTTCTTCAAAACTGCCTCCTACCTGATGCCTTTAGTTTGTTGATATGATAATTTTATACATAAAGAGCATATAAAATATACATTAAAGTACTGACAGATCTGAAACAGTTTTCGGACAGCCTCAGCCCCCAATACACATACAATACTGAACACAGAAATGCTAAGGACATATTTATTATATTTATTGAAGCCCTTTCTTTTAAAAGCAAATGCTGTGAAGCCGAGATACCCCAAGGATTTTAGGGGGACAATGGTAGAGACGAAACCCAGGGCCTTTTGCATGCTAGGCAAGCACTCTATCACTGAGCTGCACCCTCAGCCCAGGGATCGTCATTTGAAATCCTCTAAGAAGGCATTAAACGAAGACAGGAGCAATGGCGCACATCTATAATTCCAGCACTCGAGAGGCTAAGATGGGAGGATTGCAGGTTCAAGGCCAGCCTCAGGAATTTAATGAGCCTTTGTTTCAAAATAAAAAATATAAAGGGCTGAAGGATGCAGTGTGCTCCTCGGCTCAATCTTCAGTACCAAAAAAGATATTAAGAGTATGCGGGGCATGGTGGTGCGTGCTTATAATCCCAGTACCTGGGAGACGAAGATAGGAGGGGCGCAGGTTTGAGACCAGCCTCAGCTACATAGTGAGGCCCTCTGCAACTGAGTGAGACTCTGTCTCAAAATAAAAAATAAAGTAGGGCTGAGGGTGTAGCTAGGAAGTAGAATGCCGCTGGGTTCAACCTCTAGTTCTGAAAAAAATAAAAAGAATAATAACAGTATTGTGATTGGTGACCTGCATTTTATTCTATTTACCTAAGGATTTCAAGATTTCATATGTATTTAATCTCATATTTATGTATGAGAGAGTTTCTACATCTTAGCCATTCTTTCACATATTGGTTCCTCCAACCGACTGATTGCGTGCCCACAGTGTACCAGTCAAGCACACTTCTAGGCTCTGGAGCCAGCCCAGTTGCGGTCTCTGGCCAATTGAACCGTCATCTATAATTAAGTGTGGCGAGCGTCATCACAGGACACAGTGTGTCCCCTGGGAGCGCGGGGCAGGGTCAGAGGGCGCAGGACAGGAAGGATCACCCGCCAGGCAGGCTACCGGCCTCCATTCTGGAGGCCCTTCCCAAGCAAGGCTGATCGAGCTGCCCCCCACTGCACCTGAGTGGGCAGGCCGAGTAGGGAAGGGGCTTCTACGGCCTGGCCGGCGTCAGTGGGTGGGTCACTGCCTTGGGCTTCGGAAGAGGACGGAGATGAGGGCGAGGGTCAAGAAGGTCACACCGGCGCTCCCTCCGATCACCAGGCCCAGGACACCGCCGTGCACCTGCATGGCCTGACAGCGCTCCCCCGAGTAGAAGAAGGCAAGTCCCGAGGTGCACCTGAAATCAGAACAAGGGAGGGGAGGTGTGACAACCAGCTGGGCTCAGGTGAATCCCAGCCACCGGCCCCACCCGGCAGTCACAGCCAGAGAACAGCCCGGAGAGGTACCGGGGGCCAGGCCCTGTTCCGTGTGCTTCACAGAAACCAATTTACTTAACCCCCCAACTACCCTTGGAGGTAGCAGTTACTATCGGCCCATTTCAGCATCCTCAGTTAACCCCAGAAATGTTAAATAATTTGCCCAAGGTCTCAGGATTAGTAAGTGCCTCACACTTAAAAGACTGAACCCACGAGGTCTATCTCCAGACCCAGTAAGTACTCTCGGCTACCACAAATTCAGGGGGAAGGTTTGGGGCACTGGAAGAATACGTTACCTGACCCCAGCTCTGGTAGGGGCAGTTCCCAAGATACAGCCTGATTTAGGACACTGGTTGAAACTTTAAAACTTCTAGAAAAGCCGGGCGTGGTGACGCACGCTTGTAATCCCAGCATTTGGGAGGCTGAGACAGGAGGATTGCACTTTGAGAACAGCCTTAGTTACTTCTTAGAGAGGCCCTTTGCAACTCAGTGAGACTCTGTTAAAAAAAAAGGGGGGGCTTGGAGGTAGAATGCCCCTGGGTTTCAACCCCAGTACTGCAAAACAAAACAAAACAACAATAGAAAAAAACCTTCTAGATAATATGAAAATGTTACTTCAAGGCTAGTGGGCTGCCACTAATTTCTCAAGGTTGCCCTGAAGCTCATAGGAAATACTGACGATCCTGTGGATGTCAAAGGGCATAAAGTTGTAGGCATAAAACATGCAAGCTTTGTTTCTTTGAGGGGGTGTTAAGTATTATATTTTTGGATAGAAAGATCCAAGGCTGCAGTAAGAATAAACTACACAAGCAAACACTAAGGACAGTGTTTCTTATCCCTTCCGTGATTACAATCTCAGCCTTTGTTTCAGATCCCACTGCTACAGAGTCTACTCAACAGAGCAGGTTGAAATAATGAACAGTTAGGACTTTTTTTTTTTTTTTTTTTTTTTTTGCGGTACTGGGGGTGGAACCCAGAGGCTTTCTACCTCCAGGCTATACTCCCAGACCTATTTTTTTAGACTTTATTTGGAAACAGGGTCTCACTATGTTCCGAGAGCCTCACTAAATAGCTGAGGCTGGCTTCGAACCTGCGCGATCCTCCTGTCTCAGCCTCCCAAGCACGAGGATTACAAGCATGCGCCACCACGCCCGGCAGCAGTTAGCACTTTTTATGAAGCTATTTTACCCTTAAAGACTAACCTAGGAGTTGACTTCTAGTTGACTTTCTAGCCTAAGAGTTGACTTCTTAAAAATCAGTACTAGCAAATCTGTTTCTGACTCAGTTTCCCCAAGTGCAGTTAAGTTCCATCCTCTGAGTCCCCCTTAGGAGAAATCATTCCACAAGATCCAGGCTGCAGAGTTTGGGGACAGAGACACTTTGGATGAAAGGAGGTGACTCACACGTGGCCTTCCTTTTCTGATGAAGCCAGGTAGAGAATCTGTTGGAACCCGGCCTCCCCATGGACTTTTCAAGCAAACAGGTGTGCCCTCGAGAAACAAGGTGGGCATTCCCAGTAAAAGGAAGCAAACGGAGTCTTGGAAAAGTGCTGGATTCTACAGCCAGAATGGGGAACTCAAAGCTGAGACGGAAACATCTGGTGCTGGAGAGTGACACTGTGTTCATGAAGTTATGGGTGGTGTTGGAAGAACTCAGGAGCCACCCAGGGAAAACTCCAAAGGCCAAAGCTCGGGCGACACGAGCAATGGAATTGTTGAAATGCAGCCCACACAGTCAAATATTTATGATTCCTTGGTGTTATTATACATATGGTTGCATGAATAAATGAAGGGAGATGGCAGTTATCCTTTAAAGAAGAATCCAAGTCAGTGAGTGTGGAGGAAGCAGAGGAAAGCACTGTTAAGAGATCCCAGTGGTGGTTGCTCTGGGCAGAAGCCCCCGGGGGAGGCGGAAAATGGTGGGTGAGGCTTTGAGGCAAAGCGGGCTGTTTCCATGAGCTCAGAGCAAGCATCTTTCCCAGCATGCATATTAATTGCAGAGAAGACTGGGAACTCTTCAGTATGGAGACCCCGGGGAGGGAGGAGAGACATGCCCTTGACCAGGTGATGAAGGTCAACATTTCCAGCGATGGCAGGTGGGTGTCGCATCCCCACTCATGAGATACACGGAGGAGGGTACACCGCTTCTGTGCTACTCGGGGAGACACAGCTCAGGCTGCCGCTGCCACCCACCTGCCTGGGCCCCGAGCCTACCTGCAGCTCGCCACGCCCTTCACGTTGACACAGACGCCATCATTCTGGCAAGGGTTCGGGTCACACGGGTCTCTGAAGTACTGTGGCCAGTTTTGGTCCTCCAGGGGGCCCGTGTTCTCCACCGAGCGCTTCTGCCGGCCAGGCTGCCCCTGGCCTGAGCTGCTGCTGGGCAGGGCTTCCTCGGAGCCGGCCTTTCCTGAACTTTCTTCTGGTTCCTGCTGCTCCTGGCCGTGGAGGACGAGCCCTTGGGGGACCAGCCTTTGGTCTCTGGTGGGAACTTCAGTCTGGATCAAGTGGGTGAGGTCTTTGGGAAATATAAACAGGACGGTGAGGAAAACCCAGGACTAATAACTGACCACATTTAACACCCGCTCTTGGAGAAAGCTTCCTGCATTGTTTCTATCTCTCATGAACACCAGCGTGTAAAGTGGCTTTGAATTCAGCTAATTTCTCATGATGCCAGGTTTTGCTAGTGGTGTTGTTTTTGTTTTTTATACTAGTGGTTGAAACCGGGGAGAGTTCTACCTCCAAGCTATACACCCCCAGCCCTATTTTATTTTTTACTTTGAAACAGGGTCTCACTAAGTTGCTAAGGCTGGCCTTGAACCTGTGATCCTTCTGTCTCAGCTTCCCAAGTACTGAGATTACAGATGTACACCACCACGCCCAGCTCAAGTGTTTTTTTGTTTGTTTGTTTGTTTGTTTGTTTGTGGTACTGAGGATGGAACCCAGGGGCATTCTACCTCTGAGCTACACCCCCAACCCTATTTTTTTTTTTTTTTTTTTTTTTTTTTTGCGGGTCTGGGGATGGAACCCAGGGGCATTCGACTTCCGAGCTACACCCCCTGCCCAATTTTTTATTATTTATTTTGAAACCTGGCCTCACTGAGTTGCAGAGGGCCTCACTAAGTAGCTGAGGCTGTCCGCAAACCGCAGTCCTCCAGTCTCAGCCTCCCAAATGCTGGGATTTTAAGCATGCGCCACCACGCCTGGCTATTTTTTATTCTTTATTTTAAAACAGGGTTTCACTGAATTGCAGAGGGCCTCACTAAGTAGCTAAGGCTGTCCCAGAATCGCGATCCTCCTGTCTTAGCCTCCCTAATGCTGGGATTACAAGTGTGTGCGCCACCACACCCAGTTAGTTCTGTTTTTGTTTTAAAAGTTGTCCCGTCACATTTTTATTTATTGAAATTGCACAAAGAAGCATAACATTCTCATGGATGGGCTGACTGCAACTAAATTGAAATTTAGCAAACTGTCATAGTTGATAAATTCTCAAAAAGATGACACCTTCAAAGGTAAAACTATGGTTTCTCCCAAGGACAGATAAAGATCTGGTTTTTACCACACACACACGCGCACGCACGCACGCACAGAGGTAGAAGCCGGAAAAGATAGATAGGATTATCCCAGTTTGATCATTATGTATTGAATACATGTATCAAGATATCAATCATATCTTACCCCCATAAATATAGACAATTTGCACTAAAATATATTTTAAAATAAATGAAGATATATATAAGCTCTTGACCAACTGAGTAAAATGTGGTTCTCTTACCACACACCTTTTTTTATTTTTTTGCCTCATTTTTCAAGAGGAGCTGACTTTCCCTGAGTTGCCTCAAAATCAGCGTGAAGTCAGTAAAACCTCGAGAAGATAATTGATTTACGGAGAAGAGCAAAAATACCTTCAAAGTCCACAAAAATGATGAGGTCATCATTCTTCAGGAAACTCCTCCTTTTCAGCATCTGGTGGGAGATGGCGTTGCCCCAGCCCCAGTCGACGCTCCGGTAGCAGTCGCAGTCCTGATCATAGGACCCGACCCTGGATGGCCTGTCCCAGATTACAGAGCCGTTGACTGCTGCCAAATTATAGGTGACAGAAAAAAAATCACATTATCTATTGTATTTCACTTTTCAACATGTCTTTAATGAGCACACGGGGCTTTGTTAATTTAGAATATGTCAGAACAAACCAGGCTCTTTTGTCTTTCCCAGAAAATTAAAATTCAGAATTGGGAGATGAAAGAGACTGAGGACCATGGTTCTGAAAGGACAATTGTCCAGTACAGAGTGGCGTCCTTAATGACCAGGGAGGGACAGCTAGAGCTTTTTTTTTTTTTTAATGGTACTGGGGTTCCTGGAAGCCCTTCTTCCTCTGGGCTACACTCCCAGACCTATTTTTTATTTTTGGAAATAGGGTCTCTTAAGCCAGCGCGGCTGGCTTCGAACCTGTGGCTGGCTTCGAACCCGCGTGATCCTCCTGTCTCCGCCTCCCAAGCGCGGGGATTACAAGCGTGCGCCACCATGCCTGGCTGAGCTGCTTCTTTTTTTAAGGCCTAACACTCCTTAAAAATGGAAGATAGTTTTCCCATTATGTTACTGGTATAAGTTTATTTCATAGATATACTAATATTCAGTAACATCTTTGGAGTCAGTATATTAGCTCTGTGCAGAGCCTACCAAATTCTGATAAATGATTAGCAGCATATTTTCTTTTTGTCTTTTTTTTTTTTCTTCTTCTGGAGATTGAACCTCTCGGGGCATTTTACCACTGGTCTATACTTCCTGCCTACTTTATTTTATTTATTTATTTTGAAACAGGATCTTGCTAACTTAACACACACCCTAGCCTTGAACCTGTGATCCTTCCCTCTCAGTCTCTGAAGGACTGAGATTCCAGGCATGCAACACCAGTCCTGGGTAAGTATCTGTCTTCTTAACTAGATTCTAGCTTGAGGGGCAGCCCCTCCCCCCAAGAACTTATATATCTAAGTACCCAGCACAGAGTTTGCACACTCAAAAGAGGCTTGGCGAGTGGATTTAGTTAAGAGAAGAAATAGAAGATGGCATGGGAAATGTTAACTTAGCACTCCACGTGACTCTGTTGTGGATAGGCCAAGGGGAAAAAATATATGTGAGAAGACTCATACACATCTGTAGGTCCTTCCAGGTGGAGAGACCATTCTTATTTCTGCTGAGAAAACCTACCTGTCGATGTGTGGGACTCAGAGGTAGTGAACATCATGTGCAAAGACATCCTGTTCCTGGCGTCGGTCTCCTGGTCCAGTATGGCCATGATGGCCTGCCTGTTGATCACTGGCCACTCGAGGATGGCATCGTTCTCCCCGCTGCACAGGTGGAAAGCGAGGCCCAGGACGTCGGAGCTGCTGGACGTCGTCCTGCCATGGGGGTACATGGTCACCCCAAAAGCGTAGCCTTCGGAATTGTAGAATCGAGGGCTCTGGAGCCTGTCCCCTTGAACCGTGCTCTCAAGGACCTGGGAGATATTCCGGATTGTCCAAACCCCCGCTGGGCAGGGGGTTTCTGTCAGAGTGATATCATCCAGGTAAATCCCCCCAGCCGAGTTCTGAGGGTCACCCCGTGTGCCCTGGAAAAGATAGCGAAATTTCTTTTCCTCTTCGAGCGTCACGTGGGCAATTTTCCAGTTATGGTCAGCATCTCCTGAGGGCAGAGAACAAGGCTGGTGATTGTCCTGGCCAGCATCTCAGGAGCAGTCAGGTGAGTTTGCGCTGTGCCAAGCACTTGACACAAGCAATCTCATTCAATCAACCCTTACAGCAATCATATAACCCAGGGGCATTCTATCTCTGAGCTACACTCCCTTCCAAATTTTATTTTTCATTTTGAAACAGAGCTCACCAAGTTGCTAAGGGGTTCGCCAAGTTGCTGAGACTAGCCTCGAACCTGCAATCTTCCTGTCTTGGCCTCCCAAGTCCAGGGATCACAGTTGTGCTCCACTGCACCCTGCAGAACTGGACTTCTAATAGGCAGATATGTTTAGAAGCACAAGACTATTTTTGCTGAATGGAAGCAGGATGTCCCAAATAAAAGAGAGTGCACAGCCATCTCTTCTTCAGACTGAAGGTGTTTATGCCCGAGAGGAAACTGAGCCCTGCTTGGGCAGAAGGTGTGCTTATGTGTCCAAAGCAAAAAGCAACAGGTGACCCTGGGGAGGACAGAACAAAACCAGAGACATCTGGAGAAAGAGGATTCGTGCCCATGGAAACTGAAACCGTGGCGGGCTCCAGGCAAATTCCAAAGCAACCTTCCTGCTAAGGGCACAGAATTCGTGTGCTGTTCTACCCCTCAAGGATTTAATGAAAATTAAATAAAAGTGGAAGAAAAAAGAAGGAAGGTGGGTAGGGTGCACACACATGGGTAATTCACAAAGGGACACACTGCTTTCAAGTGGAGTCTCGGGCCTCAACATGTAATGGGTGACCATACGCCTGGACTGGGGTCAGGGCTGCAGGACTTGAACTGTCTATGCAGCCGGGGTGCAGAGCATAGGAATTCGGACAGCAGAATAAAAATGCCTTTCTTGCTAAGGAGTAACTGCCTTGTTTTTTCTTAATTTGTGTGTCATCGTGAGGTCAAAGCCAGGCGTGGTGGCACAAATTTATAATCCCAGCATTCGGGAGGCTGAGACCGGAGGATCGCGAAGAAGTGGACCCTCACTTTATTTTTTTCTTGGGATACTGGGGATGGAATCTAGGGGCGGTCTACCTCTGAGCTACACCCCCAGCCCATTTTACTTTTCATTTGGAAACAGTGTCTCACAAAGTTGCTGAGAGTCTCATGAAAAACTATTTCTTAAATAGAAAAAAAAATCTAGGAAGATCATCTCTTTTCCTAGTTATAAACAAACTACAGTCACAACAAAAGAATATATAAATATTTAGCTTTCTAACCCTGGGTCTTGGTTCATAGCTGGATGATCCTCGCATCCCAACACCTACTTGAGCATAAAATATGGCTTCCTTGTCGACCTTCTCACAGCAATTAGCAGAGTATCAGGTAGGGACATGTAAGTGATTATAATGAAGCCAGTATACACAAATAGCTCAAGGTGTCCCCAACCTCACAAGCAGGCTTCCTCTTGCCTACATATTAAATTATACTCATTTTCTGGGATGCTTGTGAAGATGCTGATGTCTATGACTCAGCTACTCTTTGTCCAGCAGCCTCAACATCTGCGTCCCTTTTTACCTTCTAATCTCCACTTCCGAATCTTCCATTTTCTCTCTCCTACCCCTGGCTCTTTCGAAAGCGTGAATAAAAATTGGGTTTCCGTATTCAGCTTGGCCTGTTCCAAAAGCCTATGGAAGCCGCACCTGAAAGCTCCTGCTTTTAATTTTTGAGTGGTTAAAATCCTCGTCAAATGGTAAAATACTGTCAGTTTCCCTGATGCTAGGGCAGGCTCTTCAGAAGAGGACATGGGGGGGGGGGGTGGAGGAAAGAGAGAAGGAAGAGGAAGTGTGGGGAGCAAAGAAGAAGGGGGAAATCGAGGGGAAGACAGGGGTGAAAGGGGACGGGACGAGGAAGGAAGATACTGAGCCCCAATTTGAAGCCAAGTCGGTCCTTGCACGCATGCTCACACGTACCTCGGAAGGTCTGCAGCTTGACCAGCTTGCGCACACTGCCCGTGCCGTCATCCCTTCGGACCCAGACCACCAGCCGATCCGAAGGGCTTCCTGTCATTCTATAGAAAAACTGCAGACACTGCTGCTTTCTCTTGGGGTAGAGAATCCGAGACTCCAGGAGGGCGGCCTCTTCTGCTGCCCCCGAGCTGGTGCTGAAGTGCATGAAGTAGCCAGCGCCTGTGGACAGAGCACCCAGGTCGCATCTCTGGCTTCCCACCACCCAGGGGCCATCCACCCCGGCAAACTGGAACAAGAGGCCATGGCATTATCCAGGCAACCAAGAACTCTTCTGAGAAAAAGGACACAGAGAGTCACTGTCTTCCATGGACGTGGTCCCCGGCTACAGCAGCAGCTCGGCACCTTGTCCTTTGATCGCTTCTGTCCCCAAGGGTGTGCGGTGGAGACCTCTGACTTAAAGAAACGCGAGCTGCAACCAGAGATGGATGGAAGGGGGCATCTGCGAGATGAATCCTCTTTTCCTCACCAAGATCCTTGTTTGCATCAGAGACTCATATTCCAAAGGAAAAGAGCTGGCCCCTAGTTGTACATGAAATCGTGCAGGTGTAGGATTGGATCTTAAGCTGTCATAATGGTGACTTTGTTCAATTTCACCTGTTTCTAGGCTCACGACTAGGTGTATTACTAGCTGTAGAATCATCTTTGTGTATGTGTGTGTGTGTGTGTGGTACTGGGGGTGGAACCCAGGGGATTTCCTATCTCTGAGCTATCCTCCCAGACCTATTTTATACTTTATTTGAAAATAGGGTCTCACTAAGCTGCTGAGAGCCTCACTAAGTAGCCGAGGCTGGCTTCGAACCTGCGCGATCCTCCTGTCTCAGCCTCCCAAGCGCTGGGATTACAAGCGTGCGCCCGGCTAGAATCATCTTTACTACCCTATAAGATGGCGCATTCAAGACATCGTAGTGCTGAAAAGGGTCTGTGTTAGTGCCAAAGCTGGTTTCTGCCTAACTCAAAGATCCCCAAACTCTCCCCTGAAAACAAGCAGGTGTACGGACAAATCCATCACTTGGAAACCCTGCACCTGTTGTAAAGTCTAGCACAAGTAATATTTCTCGCACATGTATTAGCCCTGTAAACTGTACTCTAATGCTCAATCCTTTATCACGGAGCTCCAATCAAAACACTCCACAAGATGAAAAATCAGTGACCATATAACATAATCCTGGGGTCCTCTGGCTGTGTTCCTTGCTTCGCCCCGCCCCACACCTGCAGTTTGTACCTTCTAATCACCTGCAAGTCTTAAGTCTTTCCAAAAGACTGAACAATACTCTACAGGAGCTGGGTATGGCTCCGTGGTACAGCGCTTGTCTGGCATACGTCATGACATCATGCCCTGGTTCCATTGTCAGCACTCCCAAAAGATCCTTCTTCTTCCCAATACGTGAACATGAGTGTGAGATCTGAGATCTCAGCATCATAAATAACTGGGTGCTGGAGTCACAGGAATGTACAGCTCAGGAGTGCTGCCCAGGTGGACCAGGAAGTACCAAATGAAAGGCAAACCACTCGGGGCTGGGATCAGGCTCCACGCCCCAGCTGTGCCGCCAGCTAGAGGCTCTTTCTTTTCTCTGGGTTTAAAATAGGAGGTGGGTGCTATTCCCGGGGATCACTCTGGCTCTTCTGGTCTGCACATCTACCTCACTAGCATGGATGCTCTTTAGCAGTGGAACACGGTCCCCTGTGTGCCTCCTGGGGGAAACCTGATGGGTTAGGAAGTATTACCCTCAAGCTAACCTGGTAAAACACTTCTTCATACATTTTTCTGGACATGGTGCTCTCCTATTAGGGTGCTAGAACATTCTCACATGAGGGTTATGTTTCTATCTAGCTGGAAGTTGTTTATTAGCCTAGCAGTGAACCCACAGGGTAGGGTGGATTAGAGGCCACCATGGCGACTGAGAGGGAACTTCGGGCTTGGGTCATCCTTTGGACGCATGAGTTGAAAAGTTTGACACTCTGCTGTGTGACAGAGACTTTCACCCCTTGTCAAGGCTGGAGGAAGAGTGACAGTGACACTCCCTGCTGGCCTGGTATCTGGAAGACAGGCTGGTCTCTTCTGAGAAAAAATAAAAATCTAGCTAACTCTCAGACAGGTGCAGACCAAGTGAATTCACACAGTCCTGTCTTTAAAAAGCGATATAATCTGCAGCTCCACCTGCCTCCAAAGAGTCGAGATGATCTTCCCGACCGGCACATGATGAGGATGCTGCAATAAAAATAAATGTAAACCCGGACGTGGTGGGCACGCTTGTCATCCCAGCATCCGGGAGGCTGAGACCAGAGGATCGTGCTTCCCAGACAGACTCAGCTACTTAGTGAGGCCCTCTGCAACTCAGTAAGCCCCTGTTTCAAAATTAAAAATAAAAATTAGGGCTGGGGGTATAGGTCGGAGGTAGAATTTCCCTGGGTTCCATCCCTAGTACCACAAAAAATAAAAAATAGAAAAATAGAAAGTAAACAGGACCTCTGGGAGAAAGAAAGGGAAGACGAAAAACCAGAGAGCGGAGCTGCTGGTGCGCAGCTGAGAACTCTGTACGGTTTATCTCCTCCATCCTTTTGTGAGGTATTAATACCTTGATGTTCAAAGAGCCGTACAAATTCAAAGACGTTTTCAAATAAAAGCATGCACACAACAACTTCTGTGGTCACGATTACTAAGTGGTGGAGTGTGATTTTCCAACCCAGGCGCCTCTGACTTTATGGCATTTCTAGCCTATATAGGAACTGCCTGAAGCTGTGTTAACCAATACGGTGCTACCAAACCTGTGTGCTGAACCACGGCCAGTCCAAACTGAGACAGGCTCTAATAGTAAAATAAATGTCACAACTCAAGACACTGCGTGTGTGGAAGTATCTCATAATGATTTTCATATTGATTATATATTTTTATTTTATTTTTTTATTTGCAGTACTGGGGATTGAACCCAGGGACATCCTACCTCCGAGCTACATCCCTAGCCTTATTTTTTATTCTTTATTTTGAAACAGGGTCTCGCTAAGTTGCAGAGGGCCTCACTAAGTAGCTGAGGCTGGCGGAGAACCTGGATCCTCCTATCCCAAGTACTGGGATTACAAGTGTGTGCCACCATGGCCAGCTTGATTGCATCTTTAAATGCTAACATTTTAAATACACTGGGTTAAATAAAACACAGTATTAAAATTAATTTCACCTGTTTTCTTTGGCCGCTTATGAGGCTATTGGAAAATTCTACATTGCACATGTGGCTAGTATCATATTTTTATTGGGACACACTGCTCCAGAGACATTACCCTTATTTACAAGGTCATGCCTTATCAGTCCTACATCCTATCAGGTTTGTTATTGCTAAAATACACCTTTCTTTGGCACATCCAGAGAATGGATGCTTTTTATTGAGTTAGCAATTAAGATATGAAAATGCTCTTTGTCCCTTTTCAGATTCTCAGATTTAATAACCACAGCTTTCGAACTGCGGCAAAGCCAGCTGTGGCCATTGCCTACTTGAACCATCCCTGCACGTTCCCTTTCCGCTTTCACCAACCTGTGCATTGTCCCACCAAGGTGTGATCCACTTGTCCAGCCTGCGTACCGTCCTCGTGGACCCAGTCAGCGTCATCTATGGTTCCCTGAATCATTCCACAGATGTTTGTCTTTTCAAAAGCACAGTGGTCCAAAAGGGTGTGCGTGGCGGCTGAAAATGACAATTTGGTCACCCGGTTAAAAAAAAAAAAAAAAAAAAAACAAGGTATCTCAGCCGGGCGCAGTGGCGCACGCTTGTAATCCCAGTGCTTGGGAGGCTGAGACGGGAGGATCGCACAGGTTCAAAGCCAGCCTCAGCTACTTAGTGAGGCTCTCTGCAACTTAGTGAGACCCTGTTTCCAAATAAAGTATAAAATAGGTCTGGGAGTATAGCCCGAAAGTAGAAAGCCTCTGGTTTCCATCCACAGCACCACAAAAATAAATAAATAAATAAATAAATAAATAAATAAATAAATAATAGCAAGGTATCTCTTTCCAAATGGCTGTTGCCTTAAGGCACTAAAACCTCACTGTTCAAATGCAAGGGGATCTTGAGCCTTTCATTATCTTGACTTTTCCTCAAATGGAAATCCTACCATATATTAGGTCTGAGAATGTGTCAATATAGATACAGAACTAGCCTATCTCAAAGAGATAATCATTCTTTGCTATGTAAAGAACAACCACTAATTCCTCCAGCTCAAGAATAAGGAACTTATATCTCTGGGTTTTGCACTCAGTTGGTCTTTTGTATACACTTATTGAACAGAATTCAAGATTATGTAAATTTAGAAAACACTAGATTAGGATAATCTGAAAATAATCTGGGTAAAATAATCGTATAGGATACAAAATACTTACAAGCCCTGTGTCTATCTTGACCTTTACATAATTGTGCACTTCAAAAAGAAGATAAAGGTGTTAGATGATCAGAGCTTCTTACATCTCTCCAATACTTTCCCTTACAAAATACAACTGTAGCCAGGCGCAGTGGCGCACGCTTGTAATATCAGCGTTCGGGAAACTGAGGCAGGAGGATCACGGTTCGGGGCCAGCCTCAGCTACTTAGTGAAGCCCTTTGCAACTCAGGGAGACCCTGCTTTAAAATAAAGAATAAAAACTAGGGCTGGGAGTGTAGCTCGGAGGTAGAATGCCCCTGGGTTCTATCCCCAATTCCACAAAAAGGCAGGGGGGGGGGGCAGCAGGCTCCACGCGGAGCACACTTACTGCAGTTGTACATTCGGTTCAGCCTCTCTAGGTCAATGGCGCTGAGGTCCAGGCGCTGCCCGATGATGGAGTCAAACTCAGGGATCTTGGTCGTGATGGTCGGGACGCTGTCGTTCTTGTTAAACGAAAAAGGTGCGTAGTGCATCACAGACTCGTAGTCATAGGGGGTGTTTTGGTCTGTGATGTAGTCGTCGTCGTAGGTGTCGAAGTTGTGCTCGTACCCTGTTGGGGAGAGCCCACAGACCTGCTCAGCCTGTCCATTCCGTCCACCTTCCCTACCTGACTAGATGCCCAGAGACCCAATAGACAGAGGCCACCTCGGCTTTAAATTTGTACACAGGGCGCCTCTGTCATGCTTCTCTTCAAATTCTCCTTTGAGTGTGTCTTTCTTACTTTTCTAAATAAGCCCCTATGTCTCTGAAAAAAAATATATACAGATTTTATAGCTATAAACATCTTACTATTAATACTAATCAACTAGCAGGCATGGTGGTGCACACTTGTAATTTCAGCATTTGGGAGGCTGAAACAGGAGGATCTCGGTTGAAGGACAGCCTCAGATATGTAGAAAGGCACTTTGCAACTCAGTGAGACCCTGTTTTCAAAATCAATAACTTTAAAAAATCAGGCTGGGGTGTATCTTGGAGGTATAACACCCCTGGATTCCATTCCAGTACTGCAATAAAATACTTATCAACTAATATAATACTAAGATAATAATGTATAAAATCATTGGAATGACCATAAAATACTCATATTTTAATAATAAAGATGCACTTATAAATTATCAAACATATCTATTTTAGTCAAGATGTATTATAGACACGCACGTGTGTGTGTGTGTGTGTGTGTGTGTGTACACGAGTGTGTAAGGCTTTCAAGAAGGGAAGGAAAAATAAAAAATCTGAGACAGGTGCTCCAAATGGCAGAAAAAGGGCTGGGGGTATAGATTAGATGGAGAACGCCCCTGGGTTCAATCCCTAGTGCCAAGATGAATAAATAAATATAAAAATAAAACACAGAAAGTAGATTTGCCAGGGAAATAGCTGAGGTGTTTTTGTTTTTCTTTTTCCAAAAAAGAGGCAGTAAGCCAAAAGATTTTGGGAACCTCTAAGTTTGCCAACCTCTGCTAGACCTCAAGAATTGAGTTCTCTTAATTCGGACTTAAGACCACATCGTGGACTTGGGGAGAGAAATGGCGTTGCTAGTACATAGCCCCGAGGTTGAGCAAGAAGTTGCCTCCACCGCAGATGAGATGCAATAAAAATCATCAGGAACCTTGAGAAGCAAGGCCGCCCTTATTTATGATCTTTGGGATTTGATATCTGTTCCCCAGAGACAGTGAACAACTTAGATAGTGGAATTGAACCTGATGAAAACACAGATAGGGGATAAGTCAGTGTGTTGAGCAACCCTGCTTACTCAGAGCCCAGCCCGCCGCAGATGGCACTAACAGATGTGCCTGGCTTTCTCTGATAAAGAGGACACCTCATTTGACCTAAAATCATCTTAACAAAGCACTAATCATTGCCTTCTGCAAGGCGCAGAACTGAGAATATTTTCTGGCTTCTCGGGTGTTTTCAGCAAAGCCAAGTATGCGCATCCAGGAAGGCAGGAAATTCAGGGCTAAAGGTAAAGGTAGGCAAAGTCAACAGTACCCAGAGCCTGGCAATCAGAGGCTCAATCTTTGACCTGAGGCTCTTTTCCTTTTCCCTCAACACGCCCACCACACCCAGTTATGACAGAGTTACCCCTGGAGACAAACACCAGGAGTCTCAGGGTAACTTCCCCTCTGGACCAATGTGTTCAAAACCCTTTCCAGATTAGCCTGGGAGGCTCAGAAGACAGCTCCGCCTGCAGCTCAGAGTTACGTGCTGGGAGGGCTGCGATACGTGTGCAATTCATTCACGGTGACCTCGAGGCCTTAGAAAATTACACGGTTCACGGAATTATGAGGCGATAAGGAACCTGGAGAGACGCTGGTTAAGAAACCCCATAGGTGACTCTGGTCTGATTAGCCATTTCTCCCTCTACCTCATGTAAGGACCCTTGCCCATCTTACTCCAAATAAGCTGGTTCTGGCAAAAATCTTTATAGGCTTATTTTTATCTTAAAGCTTGGCCAGTTCTTCCAAGCCCCTAAAATGATAGACGCCCTGCCATACATGAGTTCATAAATGACATTGGAATCTGAGTAAAGCAGATGTCCACAGGAGGCAATTATTTACTTATGAAAGCCATGTGTGCTAATAGTTAAAAGTCTGTCTTCCTTTTACTTTATGTCTTTCTTCTTTCTTTTTCTTTTCTTTCTCCTCCTCATCCTCCTCCTCCTCCTCCTCCTTCTCCTTCTCTTTCTTTTACTAGGGATTTAACCAAGGAGCTTTCTACCTCCGAACTACACCACCACCTCCACCCCTATATTTAAAATTTTATTTTTATTTTTATTTTAATTTATTTGAAACAGAATCTCACCAAGTTGCTAAGGCTGGCCTTGAACCTATGATCTTCCTATCTCAGCCTCCCAAGTACTGGGATTACATGTGCCCAGGTGTCTGCGGACGTGATGGCGCATGCTTGTAATCCCACTAGGTGGGAGGCTGAGACAGGAAGATTTCAGGTTCGTGGCCAGCCTCAGCAACTTAGTGAGGCCCTCCACACCTTACGGGGAGCCTGTTTCAAAATAAAAGAATAAAATAGGACTGGAGTTGTAGCTCAGAGGTAGAATACCCTTGGTTGCATCCCTAGTAACAAAAAACAAAAACAAACAAAAAACCAGGTATCTTCAGAAATATAGAATTGACTGTTTTTTCAGCATGTTCAGAAAATGTTTAATAAATAATGTTTTAGTGGACTCAAAAGCATGCTACTTAGTTGTCTCAGATAATTTAGGAAAAGGCTATTCAAGAAAGTCTAACAAAATGAAGAAATTTAGAGATTGTTTAAATAGCATAACCGCCTAGTGTGTGAGATAAAGCCCGGTATCTTGTGTGTAGTTTGTGGTGACCAAGAAAAGGAACGGTGCACAGAAAAGAGGAAGAAAAGACCAAAATGCCGTTGAATTTTGACAGATCAGAACTCTGTTAATCAGCTAATTTGCCAGAATTAACACAACTGGAAGTAAATATTTCAGATGGAAATATTTTTTTTCCTATTGTTTGGCTTTTGGACTCCTCCCATCGACTGGTAAATCAGACCAAAAAACTCTGTAGTATGTATGTCCTGGGGCCCCGAGGGGGTCAACTCCTCCTTTGTTAGAACTTCTGGGACCACAGGAGATTTCACATACAGAAAAACGACCCTAACGTCCTCAGAGATCAAATTCACTGAGCTCGCCAGCAGGAAAGTAAAGTGTTAGAGAGAGTTTGAGCAAAAGCACTGCTACAAAGCAGAGCTCCAGTTAGCTTTCAGCCAGCGGCCCCCACCCTGCCCCTTGGCCCCACTGAGATAACCTACACACTCCCGGACCAAGGCCCTGTTCTCAGAACAACTGTGATCACATCAGCACAGCCCAGGGCAAGGCCAACGAGCTACAACCTCTCATAGTCTGCGTCCCCATGGGGAGGCCGAGCCCCTGTCCACACCTGGGGCCAGGCTGGACATCCCAGGGATGCGCTCAGCAAAACGCAGAGCCCAGAGCAGCCTTCCCCGAGCATGCTGCTGTGCACACACCTGGAATAATTTCATCCCACCAGATGTTCACATAATCATCCCGGTCTGTCCTTGACTGCTCGTGGTAAAATCCCAAAGCGTGCAAGATCTCATGTTCAACGATGGCCTTGTAGTCGCACCCCTGGCCAATGGAGAGGTCCTGTCCCACCTTGAGGTCACCCACTGAAGACCAGCACCTATAAAAAGGAGAAAAGAAATAAATGTTTTTTTTCTTAGAGGTCTTTTTCTGGGGTAAAGGTATTGGGAATTGAACCCAGGGCCATTCTACCTCCAATTCTCAACCCCCCTCCCTTTTTAACAGAATCTTGCTAAGTTGCTGAGACTGGTCTTGAACCTGCAATCCTTCTGTCTCAGCCTCCTAGCTGCTGGGATTACAGGCATGTGCCACCATGCCTGGCAAGAATTCTTTTTTTTATATATATATATATATTTTTTGTGGCACTTGGGATTGAATCCAGGGCCATCTACCCCCGAGCTACACCCTCAGTCCTATTTTATTCTTTATTATGAAACAGGGTCTCACTAAGTTGTGGAAGGTTTCACAAGTTGCTAAGGCTGGCCTCGAACCTAGATACTCCTGTTTCAGCCCCCCCCCCAGTACTGGGATTACAAGCGTGTGCCACCACGCCCCGCTCTGGCAAGAATTCTTAAGTGACTGTCATTTATAAGATTCCGAGAGTACAAATTAAAAGAAAGTTAGGTTTGGTTTTTCAAAATAACAGTTCTCCGTCGTGAGAACATTCCAAACACTCTCTCCTAGTCATTTATAAATATGCAATGAAATACGTAGTCAACCTACGGTGCAACAGAACAGCAGAACTTACCCTCCTGAATAACTGCACCTCTCTCCTGTCCTTTTATTATATCATATGCACATGTGTTCAAATATGAGTTATGCCCCACAAATATGCACAATTATTATGTATCAATTAAAAACAAAAATTTAAAAGGACCTTAAAATAGAAATTATCTATAGCATTTTCATATTCTAATCCTTCAAAGATAGGAAAATAGAGCCGGGCGTGGTGGTGCGCGCTTGTAATCCCAGTACTTGGGAGGCTGAGACAGGAGGATCACAGGTTCGCAGCCAGCCTCAGCTACTTAGTGAGGCTTGAAAATCTCAAGTGTGCAACTCAGCAATTTTTAGTAAATTTATCAAGTCATACAAACATAACCATAATAACTTGCCCTGCTGACAATGCGAATTTCATAACCAAAGCAGACCTCTCCCTAAAGAACCCAGTGCAAGCACTTATTTTTCTCTCTTTTTTTCTTATACTACCCCCAACATCTCATCCCAGTATCATATCTCAACTAACAGAAAGCTGAAAGTTGCAAAAAAAAAAAAAAAAACAGTTTCATAAATTCTACCAGGCTGTGAACCTTTGACCTTGTCTTTAAGAGCCCAAATGGCTCTGGAGATTTTGGGGGGACTGTGGGCCCCCCAACTGAAGTGTAATGAAGGCATTTTCTGAGTCTTTTCTTTTCTTTTCCTTTCTTTTCTTTAGTGTGGTACTGGGGATTGAACCCAGTAGTGTTCTGTCTCTGAGCTATACCCTCAGCCCTATTTTATTTCAAAACAGGGTCTCACTAAGTTGCGAGGGCCCCGCAAGCTGCTGAGGCTGGCTTCGAACCCGAGATCCTCCTGTCTCAGACTCTCAAGTACTGGGAGTAAACCCGGGTTATTTGTTTGTTGACTGCTATTTTGTGTTCTTTTATTGTAGAGGCTAAATTAGGTGCTAGCTTTTCTTTTTGTTTTTATTTATTATTCATCCATGATTAACAAAAATCCCTGGGCCTGAACTAGACTGGGGGCCAAAACCAGCAGGCAGCGCTAGGAACCACGGCAAGAAGAAATGCTGTCGGAGGGATGGAAGACACAGAGAGGGGGTGTCTCAGCTGCAAATGGATTTGCTTTACCCCGTCATGCATCTCAGAGGAAAGAGAGCCCCTTTCTTGACAAGCCTTTCATTTATTATAATAAGTACCTCAAAGAGCAAATTCACATCTAGAACTTTTCAAAGGTCTGCAACCAACGGAGCACTATAATTCAGAACAGTGCCATCAAATGGTGTAATTTATACTTCAATAAGCCTGGCTTTAAAAAATGTATTGCAATATAGAAGATTATCTACACCTAGGAAAATAGTTGAGGTAAAGTTCTCCGGGGCCCAAAGGAATCACAACAATCTATTTTCTGTTTGCACACTGAAAATGTTATATGATTTAAAAACCCACAGTGAACAATTCGATTTGGCTTTTAGTGTCCTTCCAATTTCTTCTTTTTTAACCTTTGAAATAGATGTGCCATTTTTTATAAAGCAAAGGATGCATGATTTTTCACACTCCGTAACGTCTCATACTAACCCATCAAATTGTTGAAATATGATGTATGAACTCTCCCCCTCATAGGGCTTGAAATCCACACAGGATTTGAGGCGGAACATTTCGAAGGAGTAGAGAATGGCTCCTTTGGCATTTAGTGCTGCAAACATCAATAAAAACATCAGCGAGCATTATATAGCTTTGAAGAAGAGATAGAACTCATAGTTTAGAGAAAACTGTGCCACTACATGAAGTCCATAGAAGTTCATTAGACTTTTTTGATTTGGTAATAAAGAGGTCCCTTAGGAACTAAAATTGCAAAATTAGTTGTGAACATAAGCATTATATGCATACTTTTTTTTTTAACAGTACTGCGGACTGAACCCAAGGGAATTCTACCTCTAAGTTACACTCCCAGCACTATTTTTTATTCTTTACTTTAAAACAGGGTCTCACTAAATGAGGTATAGTTCAGAGGTAAAAGGCCCCTGGGTTCCATCCCCAGTCACACACACACACACACACACACACACACACACACACACACACACACACACAGTTAAACCAAGTTATATAAAAACAAATTATTTTTTGCACATCTGATTTTATGCATTCACTTAAAAAGTTTATAACTCTTGGCAACTTTCCAGGTGACTGTCTGTCTGTCTTTCTTTTCTTTTACCTTCTCCCCCTCTTACTTATTTAATAATCTACTGTGCTGGAGATTCCACAGCATAGCTAGCTATCATGAGATCATATCAAACCAGGCATGGCGGCACGCATCTGTAATCACAGTACTCGGGAGGCAGAGATAAGAGGATCTCAGGCTCGAAGCCAGCCTCAGCAATTTACTGAGACTCTTAGCAACCTAGGAAGACCCTGTTTCAAAACAAAAATAAATAAAAAAGGGCTGAGGCTTTAGCTCAGAAGTAGAATGTCCCCCGGTTCAATCTCCAGTAACACACACACCACACACACACACCCACCCCAGAAACCTTAATCAAATAAGTGTGATATCAAAGCAGGTGATTCCATGTCTATGAGCTTCTAAAATATGAATATGAGAATCTATGAATAAAAAAGACAAAAATAGAATAATACGTAATCCCAGCATTCAGGATTCTGAGACAGGAGGGTCGTGGTTCACAGCCAGCCTCAGCTACTTAGTGAGGCCCTATGCAACTCAGTGAGAACCTGTTTCAAAATAAAGAATAAAATATAGGGCTGGGGCATAGCTCAGAGGTAGAATGCCCCTGGGTTCCATCCCCAGTAACGCAAAAAAAAAAAAAAATAGAATAACACCCTCCCCCCGGATGGGTGGGAATCATTGGGAAGGGGCATGAGAGAACTTTTTGGAATAAGAAAAAAAAAATAAATGTTCCATCTCTTGAGAGAGATTTGAGGTATATAATCTTTAAGAATTCATTGAAGTGGACACCTAAAACTCATACCTTTCTACCTTTGCACATTTTACCCTCAAAAGAAATGCAAGGAGTGGTGACCAGAGCTGGGGAGGGCAGAGAGAAGAGGGGCAAGGGTGAGTCTGAACTTTATTTTTACCACTAAAGATACCCTTCTTACGATGTTACAAGAAAGCTGTTGCTATATCTTCACTGCTGAGATCTTATCTCAGGTTTATTTCCTGTCTCTAATCTTGTTCTCTATTAATATTGACCCACCCTGTAGCTGGGGAGACTTTGCTACTCAAGTCATGGTCGGCCTGCAGAATGACGGTCTCAGCATCACATGCTGGGGGCTGTGAGATCCCCAGAATCTCAGGCCCCAACCCTGACTACCCTGGAGGTTACCAAGATCCTCAGGGGTCTCTTTTGATCCATCACAGAGGCACGGTGAAGGTTCCATAGACTACGACTATACAGAGCACATGGTCTGGCCCGGGACAGGGTGGTGCAGGTGTGATAAACAGGGGAAAACGGGAAGGGATCACTTTCAAAGCTGGTGTTTCTAAAACCATGCTCCAATAATTTTATTTATTTGGCAATACTGGGGATGGAACCTAGGGGAATTCTACCTACAAGCTACACCCTCAGGCCTAATTTTTTAGTCTTTTTAATTTTTAATTTTTTAATTTTGTATTTTATTTATTTATTTATTTATTTGGTGGTACTGGGGTCCCTGGAAACCCTTCTACCTCTGGGCTACATTCCCTTTTTTTTTTTTTTTTTTGAAACAGGGTCTCCTAAGCCAGTAAGGCTGGCTTTGAACCAACGCAATCCTCCTGTCTCCGTCTCCCACGCTTGTGGGGATTACAAGCGTGCGCCACCATGCCCGGCTAGTCTTTTTAATTTTGAAACAGAGTCTCACTGAGTTGCAAAGGGCCTCGCTAAGTAGCTGAGACTGTCCACGAACCACAATCCTCCAGTCTTCGCCTCCCAAATGCTGGGATTAGGAGCGTGCGCCACCACGCCCGGCCATGCTCCAATTAATATTGACACTGTGAATTTGCAAGAATGCTGGCAAACACCAGAGAAAAATAACTCAATTTCCCAGTAAATAGCAGGACAACCATATTTACTTCTATCTAGCTGTTCTCTAAGAAGGGAAGTAGAGGGAACACTGACAAGGGTGATGGGAAATATTGAAACACAGTGCATCTTCTGAGAGACGGAGCCGCTCAGGGCAGCAGGCTGAGGCAGGTTCGCCCCCTCTTCTCTTATCTTCCCCATCTGCCCTCCTATAAAGGATGAGCCTCATACAATTGGAGTCTCGAGGATGCTCAGCTGTCAGTCAGCTACTTGAGGGTCAGCCAATGCCCGCACGCAGCTTCTAGCACTGATTTATTTCTACTGATTATTACTTCTAACACGGAGTAAGATGTAACCTAGACATATCCTCAAGAAAAAGAAAAAAAAGTGTATAATGATGAGGAAAAAGGCCCTCACACGTGTTAAATATACACTGTATTTCTCAAAAGGGTGGTATGTTTCCCTTGCAACAAAAAGGGAAGACAATGATATCAAGAATAGTATCTCCGGGCGTGGTGGCACACACTTGTAATCCCCACGCTTGGGGAGCGGAGACAGGAGGATCGCGCAGGTTCAAAGCCAGCGGCTCTGGCCTCAGAGACCCTGTTTCCAAAAATAAAAAAGTACAAAATAAGTCTGGGAGTGTAGCTCGGAGGTAGAAGAGTTTCCAGGAACCCCAGTACCATCAAAATAAATAAAATAGCATCCTCATAGGCTGTTCAGGTTCACCTAAACAAACTATTTAAAGTATACATTTTGAGGCTGAGACTGGAGGATTACAGGTTTATGGTCAGCCTCAGTACCTTAGCAAGGTCCTCAACAATTTAGTGAGACTATTTTAAAATAAAATTTAAAAAGGGATATCTCAGGGGTAAAATGCTCTTGGGTTCAACTTCAACGTCACACACACACACACACACACACACACACACACACACACAGATTTAAAAGAGCAAATTTTCCACTGCCATAATGCCAAATTTGACCTCATGCTTTTGTTCTTGATGTTGTTCATGGTTTTATTAACATTTTTTTTTTTGGTGGTACTGGGGTTCTTGGAAACCTTTCTACCTCCAGCTTACACTCCCAGACCTATTTTTTATACTTTTATATTTGGAAACAGGATCTCTTAAGCCAGCATGGCTGGCTTCGAACCTACATGATCCTCCTGTCTCCACCTCCCAAGCGCAGGGATTACAAGCATGTGCCACCATGCCCAGCTTATTAACATTTTTAATGTGTCTGTAATTTTTTTTTTTTTTGGTACTGGGGATGGAACCCAGGGGCATTCTATCTCTGAGCTCCACCCCCAGTCCTATTTTTTATTCTTTATTTTGAAACAAGGTCTCACTGAGTTGCAGTGGGCCTCACTAAGTAGCTGAGGCTGTCCACGAACCTGCCATCCTCCTGTCTCAGCCTCCCAAGTACTGTGATTTCAAGCGAGTACCACCCAGGCTAATTTTAATTCTTTGCTATTTTGTCTCAGATTGGCTAAGCAAACTTGGTTTTGATGTAATGTCATATCTTTTTTTTCCTGGTAGAGAAAAAAGGATGCACACTGGGAAATCCTGTTATCCATCAGTAGTAACTCCCAGTTTAAAATGAATGAAGAGGAAGAGGAAGAGGAGGAGGGGGGGAGTCAGACCAGAAGCTCCCAGTTAAGAAGGATATATATTACCCAAATTATCAGCCAGAATGTAAGGAATGGGGAACGTCCACCTGGCGGTCGGGTCTCTCAAGGCATTCCTGGAGTTCTGTGAAAACCAAGCAAAGATGTTGGGCAGCCTCCTCTGGCTCAAGGTCACCTTGACCTCCTCCTCCTCCACTAAGCCCTCCCGCCACAAGGACACGGACCAAGCAACTCAAATAAGACACTGGTTGGCCTTTCTTATAAAAGCGATGGAAGCCGGGCCTTATGGCACACGCTTGTAACCCCAGCATTTGGGAAGCTGAGACCGGAGGATTGAAGTTCGAGGACAGCCTCAGCTACTTAGTGAGGCCCTTTGCAACTCAGCGAGACCCTGTTTCAAAAGAAAGACTAAAAAATAGGGCTGGGGGTGGAGCTCAGAGGTAGAATGTCCCTGGGTTCCATCCCCAGTAGTGCAAAATAAATAAATAAATTAATTAATTAATTAATAAAGGCAGCCCTTTGGTGTTCCTAAAGTGTCCTCTCTGTGTTTGTCAGTGGAAGTCCCTGCGGACATGGGGAGAGCTGAGAAGTTTCTCGTCCTGCACGGCGCCCTCCCCGGAGCTGCGGCAGAGCATAGCCGGCTCCCCCAGTGACACAACGGTCCTGAAGCACATTATCATGCCCTGGTACTTACTGGCAGAAGAATGTCCCCTTGAAAGAGGTTCAATCCTGCAGCTAGATGTGGATTACAAAAAGAAGAAGAATATTTAAATTAACATCATTAAAAGGCATCTCTCCCAATAAAATTAACCAAAAAAGCCATTATAAACCTTGAATCATAACCTTTATGTAGTAGAACATTTTTTTGAACCAGTGCAAAAAATCCCTTAAACTGAGCCCATGTGACTATCCAGAGAACTGGCACACATCATCATATCGTCTTTTCAACTTTGGTACAAGACCTTGTTCAAACATCTGGGACGGAAGGTAGAAGGAATCCCATTGATCATTGACTGTAACCGTCTCATCACGAAGCCCAGAGACAGGTAATACAGGAGCTAGTCGGTGGCCATGGGACTTGCCACTCGGGACCCTTTGTGCTATTCTGCTTCTGTCCAGGTAAATAAAACGCTCCGCTCTCAGCCATGACAAAATGATGGTACTTTTCAAAACCAAGCCTGAGGTGCCACCTTTGTGCTACGGAAGAGCAGGGGAATGCAGCAGCTCCAGACCCATTCAAAATTGTGTCCCCCAACACCTGCTGTCCAGTACCTAACACAGTAGACTCCCACGGCTGGCATTGATTAATCTTGGCTTCAGAGTGCTTCTGGAAATAAGAGTCTTAAAGGGAAAGATCCTTATGGGAAAACTCTAGAAGAATGTTGCTTCTTATCAGCATTCTCCTGTGACAGGCGGCCCTCCCCGTAAAACGCAAACAACTTTAGACAGAATCAGTGGATTGTATTTCAGTCGGAGGAGAATCCCTGACTGACTGCTGGGAAACCTCTCCAGAGGGCAACCACCAAGACCTCATAGCCTCACGGGGTAGCAGAGGCCCCATTTAGCCAAGGGTGTTTGACTCCCCTAAAACCTGGTCTGACCCGGACGTGGTGGCACTCGCTTGTAATCCCAGCATTGGGGAGGCTGAGATAGGGGGATCGCGGTTCGCAGACAGCCTCAGCTACTTAGTGAGGCCCTCCGCAGCTTAGTGAGATCCAGTTTCAAAATAAAGAATAAAAAATAAGGCCGGGGGTATAGCTAGGAGGTAGAATGCCCCAGGCTCAATCTCCAGTGCTGCAAAAAGAGAAAGAAAGAAAGAAAGAAAGAAAGAAAGAAAGAAAGAAAGAAAGAAAGAAAGAAAGAGAAAGAGAGAGGGGAGGGAAGGAAGGAAGGAAGGAAGGAAGGAAGGAAGGAAGGAAGGAAGGAAGGAAGGAAGGAAGGAAGGGAGAGATTAGGAAAAATTCCAATTCTAATCCCAGCCATTTTGCATGATAGTAGATCCTCTGAATTGCATACCCCCTGACATACAGTCTGCTCTAAGGAGAGATATTTGGTGCCTGGTTCTGAAGTCTGGGGACCCATTTACACAGTCCCCATTAATCTGGGAGGAGAGGTTGCATTTGCCATATTGAACTCTTGCTCCTGCCCACACAGTCATTCTCCGGCTCCTCCGATTAAATGCCATCTCTGTGGATGGAGCAAAGCCTTGGAAACTTTAGCCCTTAGGTAGGGATGTTTTAAGATTTGACGTCAAAGAGCATTGAGCTATTGAGACACGAGTCAGGAGACGGGGAGGCGAGTGTCATTTCTGCAGCCTCTGATCTCAGGCGAGTCGCCCTGTCCATGAGCAGCTCGCCGTGTCCTCCTGCAAAAGCAGCTTTGCGTTGGGCCAATATAAGCCGGGCATGGTGGCACACGCTTGTAATCTCAGTACTTGGGAGGGTGAGAGAAGAGGATTGCAGTTTCGAGGCCAGCCTCAGCTACTTAGTGAGGCCCTACGCAACTGAATGAGACCCTGTTTCAAAATAAAGAATAAAAAATAGGGCTGGGGGTGTAGCTTGGAGCAGAATGTCCCTGAGTTCAATCTCCAGTATTGAAGAGAAAAAAAAAAAAAAGGTAGAGCAAATAAAGACACAACTGGCTGGAAATGAAAGGTTGGGCAAATGCGGAGGTACTTATGATTGCACACAGAGCTGCTTCCACCACTTCTGACCAAGGACACTGAAGTGTAAAGAATTCTCTCTCATTTCAGAAGCAAGATGCAGAGAGAGGAAAGAGAGATGAGAGAGAGAGACAACCACTGCATAAAAGAGGGACAAAAACTAATACGTATGATGGGCCACTAAGCAAGATGGGATCTTTTCTCTGCTAAATATAACTCTGGCCAGGCGTGGTAGTGCACACTTGTAATCCCCGCGCTTGGGAGGCTGAGACCGGAGGATCCCGCAGGTTCGAAGCCAGCCTCCGCTACTTAGTGAGGCTCTCAGCAACTCAGTGAGACCCTGTCTCCAAATAAAATATAAAATAGGTCTGGGAGTATAGCCCGGAGGTAGAAAAGCCCCTGGATTCCACTTCCAGTACCACCAAAAAAAATTTTTTTAATATTAATGGTGGCCTGTTTCTTTATAGCTTTCCTCATAGCAAGAAGAATAATCACCCTTTTTTTTTTTCAAAATAGAAGCTGAAAAAAAAAAAACCCAAATTATTTATAACAGAAAACACTATCTCTGAGAAAATCTGATCTTTTGGGGGGCACACTGACATTTTTCAGAAACCAGGAATCCCAAAAAAGTACCAATGAACACATCTCCCTACAAGTTACACAATACAGTACTGTGAGAATAAGTGCTTTTCACCAACTGTATCATTTGCTTTTAAATGGTTTTAAAACATTAAAAATGCAGAAATTGAACCCACCTAAGTTGATTTCTGAAATGTCCTTCTGTTCACCCAAATCTGCGTCCTGTGCTGTTAAAGATGGGCGGGAGGGACAGTGTTATTAATCTTGCTGAACCAAAGAGAAGCCCAGAGACACTATGCATTTCAATTGATCCTTACCGTTTTCATTAGAAAGATGCTTGATCTGAAAGAAAGTAAGCATACAAAAAATTGATCATTTATACAGAGTTGATTTTTCCCCCCCAAATATCCAGAGGAGCGGGACTCTACTTACCGACACAGCTGCTACGTGGGCCAAAAGCAAGGTAAAACAGAGAGCACGAGCAGCTCCCGTCCAAACCATTGTTGCAAATGAAGTGATTTTAGCAAAGACAACTTGTTATATGTGCCTCTTGGACCTTGCCCTGACCGTCTTGTTAGAAACTTTGACCCTTCCATATATACTGTAGTGTTGAAAAAGGTTGTCCGAGAGTCACTGACCCTCTCAAAGGCAGAGACTAAGTCTGCCTTAAAAGCACACACACGCCGGGCGTGGTGGCGCACGCTTGTAATCCCCGCGCTTGGGAGGCAGAGACAGGAGGATCGCGCAGGTTCGAAGCCAGCCTCGCTGGCTTAAGAGACCCTGTTTCCAAAAAAAAAAAAATAGGTCTGGGAGTGTAGCCCGGAGATAGAAGGGCTTCCAGGAACCCCAGTACCACCAAAAAAAAAAAAAAAAAAAAAGAAAAGAAAAAAAAAGCACACACACCAGAAACTCAGGAAAATGTTTTAAAAAGTAGTACTGGAATGAGCATATAATATTTTATATAGCATACTCTTCACAATGGAATAAAAATAATCTCTATAGTGATTATAATGTACTTGAATCTTAGCAAAAGATGAATCAGTTTTATGGAAATTGCATAAAGTAATTATTGAAGGACATAAGAAAGCCATAACTCTCTGTCTCTCTGTCTCTGCCTCTCTCTCTCTCTCTCTCTCTCTCTCTCTCTCTCTCTCCATATTCTTCTCTCTCTGTATCTATCCAATGTCGTTTCAATAAAAATGAATCTGCCAAGCTGTCAAACTGTGTTTGAAATTTGCATAAAAAGGTAAGCATCCGAGAATAAAAAAAAATTTTTGAAAAGGAGAATAGAAAAACGAACACTTATGCAAATATAAAGAAATTTTTAAGGCTTTGGTAATTCAAAAATGTGATAATGCCCCAAAGAAAGATTTCTGAGTATACAGAATGGAAGAGAGGCTATCAAAGTAGATACAAACGGCTGAGCACAGGGACACATGCCTGCAATCCCGGTACTTGGGAGGCTGAGGCAGGAGGTGGCAGGTTTGAGGCCAGCTTCAGTATCTTAGCGAGACTCTCAACAAGTTAGTGAGACCCTGTTTCAAAATAAAAATTAAAAAGACCTGTAGCTCAGAGTTAGAAAGCCCCTGGGTTGAATAATCCCCACAAGAAATAGTAACCCCACACACAAAAAACAAATGCAAACATGTAGGGGGCATTCATATATTCAACCAAAAATTCAACAGGGAATGTGTGGTATCTTTAAAAATAGTCCTGAAAAAGTAGCATTTCAATATCAGGAATAAATCTAATTTTTACCCCACACTATTCACAAAAATAAACTCTAGATAAAGATGTAGATTTCTTTGAAAAGGAAAATACTCTTAATCTTGAGTCAAGGGAAGATTGTTTAAACAAAAAATAACCTAGAAATCATAAAAAGTAATAATTTTGACTTCATCAATATCTAATCTTTTTATAATAACTCTGCAACAGCACAATTAAAATGTAAGAAAACATTGATACTGCATGCAGCTGAAAAAAATAAGTATCTAGGAAGTATAAGAAACTCCCCAAAAACAATAAAGGAAAAGAAAAAAATTATCTAAGAAAATGGGTAAAATATAAATAAGAAACTTAAAAAGAAGAAAACTTGCCGGGCGTGGTGGCGCACGCTTGTAATCCCCGTGCTTGGGAGATGAGACAGGAGGATCGCACAGGTTCGAAGCCAGACGCGCTGGCTTAAGAGACCCTGTTTCCAAATAAAAATATAAAATAGGTCTGGGAGTGTAGCCCGGAGGTAGAAGGGTTCTATCCCCAGTACCACAAAAAACAAAAGAAGAAGAAGAAAACTCAAGCCGGGCATAGTGGCACACACTTATCATCCCAGCATTCGGGAGGCTGAGACAGGAGGCTCACGGTTCACGGACAACCTCAACTACTTAGTGAGGCCCTTTGCAACTCAGTGAGACCCTGTTTCCAAATAAAGAATAAAAAATAGGGCTGGGGGTGTAGTTGGAGGGAGAATGCCCCTGGGTTCTGTCCCCAGTACTGCTAAATAAATAAATAAATAAATAAATAAGAAAACTCAAAGGACCAGAAAACATATAAAAAGATTTTCAGCCTCATGCCACCTGCCCCAGCCCAGTGTCTCAGGAGAGCTATGCTCTTCTACTCTTGCATGCACAAGGTGTGCGATGCTTGGTATCAGAATATTCTTCGAGGTCCAGAAGCATTTCCTGCCACAGGACCGGTCCAGGAGCCAGAGATGTGAGACGGCACTTATGTCTGCCGGGGCCAGTTTCTCGCGGGCAGAAGAGGCTGGTGACCAACTTTCATGTTACCAAAGCCATTTGTGGTGAAGCCATCAAGGGGCCATGACCCTGCCGGAAGCCACTAATAGACTTCAAAAGAACCCGAACTTGTTAAAAACAAGTGAGTCAGTAAATGCAATCTATGCCGTTTAAAAAAAAAAAAAAAAGTGGGCAAGGAAACCAGGCATAGTGGTACATTCTTGTCGAATCCCAGTACCTGGGATGCGGAGACAGGAGGATGGCAGGTTGAGGCTAGCCTCAGCAATTCAGGGAGGCCCTCAGCCACTTACCGGTTTCAAAATAAAAATAAACGAAAAGGTCTGGGAGTGTAGCTCAGAGTTAGAATGCCCCTGGCTTCAAAGCTCAGTACCTAGCCGGGCTTGGTGGCGCACGCTTGTAATCCCAGCTTTCGGGAGGCTGAGACAGAAGGATCGCAGTTTGCAGACAGCCTCAGCTACTTAGGCCCTCTGCAACTCAGTGAGACCCTCTTTCAAAATAAAGAATAAAAAATTGGGCAGGAGGTGTAGCTCGGAGGTCAAATGCCTCTGGTTCCATCTCAGACCCCCAAAAATAAAAAAGAAAAAGAAAAAAGAAAGAAAAAAAAGAAACTCAGTACCAAAAAAAGAAAAAAAAATGGGTAAGGAGAAACTGAAGATCATATAACCATCAACTTGCTTAGAATAATCATTTCTGTCAGGGAAGAAGACCCAGTTGATTATTTATTTATCTATTTTATATTTTATTTTATTTTATTTTATTTGCAGGTCTAGGGATGGAACCCAGGAGCATTCGACATCTGAGCTACACCCCCTGCCCTGTTTTTTCTTCTGTATTTTGAAACCGGGTCTCACTGAGTTGCAGAGGGCCTCACTAAGTGGCCGAGGCTGTCCGCGAACCGCAATTCTCTGGTCTCAGCCTCCCGAATGCTGGGATTGCAATCGTGTGCCACCACGCCTGGCTTCCAGTTGATTTTTTTAGTTCTTAAATATATTATTTAATTTTTTCAAATTCCGAACAGTTATGATGAAAGCCAATATTTGCTGATTTTGGAGAGATCTGTTATTTTTAAGTGAAAAAAAAAAAAAAAAGCAATTGCTGTTGGTTCGGGAGGGCACTCTAGGAAACCCCTTTCATAGAGTTTGAATTCCAAGCCTGCAATCCTGGGCTATTCAATTCTCCCCACCGTCCCTTGCTTCTGGCCAGATGTGCTTTCAGCTGTCTCTTCCCCTTAAACATATCTGAACACATACTCTAAGGAAGGTGTTGGAGACGGATGGACAGGGATCAGAATCTCACCCCTGCCATTGACCCGGCCACGGCCACGTGAGAGCATCTGCTTCCCAGGTGTAAAATAGGTGGTGATGTCTACTTCCTTGGAACTCAGGGAGATAAATCCGTAAGCAACAGGTGCAGGCAGCACATGGATCACTTAGTAAACTGCAGCTCTTTCAAGCAAGAAGATAGCCAGCCCCTCCTGGTTCACCCCTACAGGCCTCCAGGCGGCAAAACTGGCCCTGGTGGTTTCCTTTTTACAACCTTGATTGCAGGCGTTAATTAGTTATCCGAGCTTTGCAATTCTCAGCACTTCTTCATGGTACTCTGGTGGCTAGGGAGGCTGGAGCCCTAGGTCCTTGCTGCGAAGGGTTTATGGTTTTGCAGTTAAACAGTAAATGATGTGGCCTGCGGGCATCGTCCATGCCTTCTTTGCTCTATCCGCCCCAAGGGCCGAGCACACAGTAGGCAATTCGCTATCCTACTAGGTGAAAACCTGCAAAATACGATTTGCTCTAAAAGTGTGAGATGGAGGGGCTTGCTTTGATCTCAGTGAGGATGATTCCCTGACCCACCAGCTGAGAAAGTGGCGTGAAGGCTATAGGGGGAAGACCTTGGGCAGGTGGGGAACTGTGACCCCCCCACCCCCACCCCTGTGTCATATCCAAGCCAGAGGCCTCTCAGGCCATAACCTCTAACACGGGGGCCTTGTGGTTCCTCCCAGGTGTGTACCGTAAGAGTCAGCAACTCTATAAAAAGTCAGAGAGGAAAGGTTTCACGCTGCAGAGGCCACATGGTCCCTGCTGTAACCATTAACTCTGTCGTTGCAGGAAAACTACAGTTCTAGACAGTACAGGAAGGTAGTGATTAAGCAAAGCTGTGTGTGTCCAATAAAAACTCCCTTTACAAACATAGGCAAAGGGTTATCGTGTGCTGACTCCTGGGGTTTTAGGGAATGAACCCCCTAGATGGTGGAGGTTGAGATGGTATCACCAATAATGCACACGGATCTATGTTCATAGCCGCGCAATTCGCCATTGCCAAACTATGGAACCAGCCAAGATGTCCATCAACAGATGGATGGATCACAAAACTGTGGGATATGTACACAATGGAATTTTACTCAGCCGTAAAGAAAAACACAAATACGTCATTTACAGGGAAATGGATGGAACTGGAGGACATTATGATAAGTGAGATTAGTCAGTCACAAAAAATAAGAAATCAGATGCTCCCCTAATGTGTGGGAGCTCGGGAGAAAATGGGTCATAGGAGGAACTCTAGAGGAAGAAAGCGACACCATAGATGAGCAAATAAGGCTGCCTAACTGAGGGGGACGGGAGAGGGGAAGAAGGAAAGTCCTTAATGTACATGATGTACGGTCACAAACATGCCAAAGTCAATCACTGAGCGAACATGAGAAGGAGGGAGGAGATGGGGTGGGAATCGGGGAAGCGCTAAATGAGTGATGTGTGCGTGTGTGCCTCCACCATCTTGTACTCCGTTAAGATGTATGACTACAATGCACCAATAAAAAGTAAAAACAAACAAACAAAAAAAAAACAGTTCTCACTAAAAAGAAGAAAAAATTAAAAAGCAGCAGCAGCAGCAAGACACAGGTACCTAGTACTCAGGGTGGGTCAGGAACTGACCTCAGGACAGAAAGTGTAACTACTTAATCAAGTCTCACAACAATCCCACCAAGCAGGCGCTACTAATATCCCCATTAAGACACCAAGACACAGACAGATTAAAGGAACTCTTCCCAGGTTACACAAACCCAGGCCCCTTCTCTTAAAATGCCACCGAAAAGCAGTGTCTTTCTACCTAAAACTTGCCCCTGCGGCCAGGTGCGGCCTCCACAGTTCAGCCACAGTGTGAGGGTCCCAGGCTTTGCAGGGTTCCGTCACCAACCATTTACTAAGATTCGGTCTCTAAGAAAACAGGTCCCAAGATAGAGTTCTTCAAAATCCCCTAAAACGCTTGTGAAGGTAGATTCCAGAGTCTGGAATTTGGAAATCCTAATTCAGTTCTGACGAGGCCCCAGGAATCTGCAGTTTAAATGATGTTAGTAAGCCGGGCGTGGTGGCGCACGCTTGTAATCCCCGCGCTTGGGAGGCGGAGACAGGAGGATCACACAGGTTCGCAGCCAGCCTCAGCTATTGAGTGAGGCCCTCAGCAACTTAGTGAGACCCTGCTTCCAAATACAGTGTAAAATAGGTCTGGGAGGATAGCCCAGAGGTAGAAAAGCCCTTGGGTTCCACTCCCTGTACCACAAAAAAATAAAAATAAATGATATTAGTACCCTGGAATACACCTTGATGAACAGGGATTCAGGGAACTTGTGTCAAACAGATGCTTCTGTTCTGCTAGTGGTTATGAACAGCTCCCCTCCGGCTCTCTTTTCTAAGAAAATCTAAAGGTAATGGCAGGCATGAGTTGAGGAAAAAAGAATTGGAAAAATTTGAAAAGAATAATTGGAGAGATTGTCTACCTGGAATCTACTTCAGAATGCTTTTCCAAACAGCCTCCCTGGGCTGTGGTTTGAGGACCTGCATTTCTTTTTTCCAGTACTGGGGATGGAACCCAGGGCATTCTCCCTCCAAGATGCACCCCCAGTCTGTTTTTTATTCTTTATTTTGAAACAGGGTCTTACTGGGTTGCAAAGGGCCTCACTAAGTACCTGAGGCTGTCTGTGAACTGCGATCCTCCTGTCTCAGCCTCCCAAATGCTGGGATTACAAGTGTGAGCCACCATGACCAGCTGAGGACCTGTATTTTAACAAGCTTGGAGCGATTTCCATATGAAAAACTGTGAGACCCCTATAGGTAACTTCCTTTTGAGCTGTGCAAAGACCAATCCCAGTGTCCAGCTTGCAGAGCCAAGGGGAATCTCTTACTCACTGGGCGCTGCAGTGGGTGCTAAGTTGTTCTTCAGCTGCAGCTGGGTGTTCAGTGGGTTCAGTTTCAGTTTTGGGGACCCATGGGACTAACTGCTGCCCGTCCATCCAGTGTAGGAAAGACCCAGAGGGCAGATTCTTTCAGCTCTTGCCAGCGTTCTTCCTGAGATTCAACCCTTGTGAAGTATCCCAATTGGAGTCACCGGCTGAGAGTCCTGCAGCTCTTCCCTGGAAGAATCTTTAACTTCTACCAATGACAAGGTAATCACTACCCAGGAGGCCCTGCTGGACCACAGTGTCTGAACATGTGGGATGAATGAGAGGAAGGAAAGATACAACTGGGCTGGGCTCGTCTCAGAAGCCTGGTTCTAAGGCAGAAGAGGTCTTAGATTGGGTACAAGAAAACAGGCTTAAATTGCACAAGGAACACTTAATTGTTAGACATAAAGAACATCCTGGTCATTTGAGGATTCTTGGACCCTCGAGTGTCTTAAGGAGGGAAACAGCCTTAGTCATTGGGCGCAGCGCCATGACTACAGGCTGGGGTGTGGGGCACGGGACGCACAGGCTGAGGAAATGCTTCAGAGAGAGATGGTGCCAGAGGAAGAACTTTGGGTGGGACTTGCTTTGGAGATTCTTTTTGTTCTAGGAAAGACATTATTATTCATGGAAACAAGATGATCATGAAGTCCAACAAGTAATTCAATCCAGAGAACAGGAAGCTTGTCTCCCTTAGAAAACACATGGCATTGCTAATCTCTTCCCTTTGATAACCACAGAATGGGTTTTGGTACAGCTGATTTCTTGTATTGCATAGCCAAGGGTGCTGTTCAGGGCCACGCGCACCATCTGTCTCTTCAACAGGCGTCTGGGTTGAAGTAACAAGGGTAAGGTAATATGACGCCCTCTGGGTGGGAATTATTGAAAATTCGCAGGGCAATCGATTAAAGTTAATAGACTAGCAAAGGAGACTTTCTGAATTAGTATCAGATCAGTTTATATATTCACATGTAGAATCAAACTTTTTTCTATAAGTTTATCTTCTCCTCACCAAGAGGAGGACTGGGAAGACTACAGTGGTAGCCACTTTCTAAAACAGTATCACCTATCACGCTAATGAGGACAGCTTAGCATAAATATGCTGGCAATGATGCCGCGAATGGATGGATGGATGGATGGATGGATGGATGGATGGATGGATGGGTGGATGGATGATGGATGGATGGATGGATGGATGGATGGATGGATGAGTGGATGGATGGATGAATGGGTGGATGGGTGGATGGATGGATGGATGGATGAAATGGCTTTATAAACTAGGGAAAGAAGCAAGCTAACCATGCTATTGTTTTTAAGTGGAATTTCTAGGAATGGTGGTTTGGAAATTTCCTATCAAGTTCCTTACCTTGAGTGGTATTTCTTCTTATAATAATAGAATTTATTAGCCAGGTATGGTGACACACACTTTTAATTCCAATACTTGGGAAACTGAGACAGGAGGATCCCAGGTTTGAGGACAGCCTCAGCAACTTAGCCAAAGTGATTCTGTTTCAAACTAAAATATAAAATAGGGCTATGGGCATAGCTCAGAGGTACAGTGCCCCTTGGTTCAATCCATATGTGTGTGTGTGTGTGTGTGTGTGTGTGCGTGTGTGTGTGTGTGGTATGATTTGCAATTATTACAACCAGATGACTTATTAAGCACCTATTATATGGCAGAACTGTGTAAACTGCCTTTGTATAGGCTATCTCACGTAATTTTTATAACACTCACACAAGAATCATTGCCCTCACTTTATGAAAGACTGAGCTTGAAGAAATTCAGTATAGTGCCCAGAACCTGAAAAATATCTAAACAGAGTACTAAGTTAATGATCTATTTCTCTTCCCAGCTAGTCTCCGTGCTTGGTTGACTCTCTAGGCCGACATATTGTCTGCCACATGTGTGCGATCGTGGTTTAACCATCTGATGTTCATCCATAACATTTTTATGGAGTGCCTTCTCTGTGCCTGAGGCCCTTTTGGCCCAGCAGCCGTGGCCCAGCATCCCTGCCTTTGGAGCTAGACAGAGGTAAGCATCACGAGGAAGCAGCTGTCCATCAGCACTTGAGTAAATTTCGGAACAAAGGTGAGTTAGCAAGTAAGTAGATGAATAAGGTTTGTGGCATGTGCCTAGGTCACAGGAGAATCCTAGTAGACTAGAGTACACAGGGGAATCCTGCCACCATGAAACACCGCCCAGTGCTCTAAGAAGCCAGATACAAATCCATACCGTGTGGTTCTACTTTTAAATACTAGAGGAAGCCAGAAGTGGTGGCCCACGCTTGTAATCCCAGCATTCGAGAGGCTGAGACTGGAGGATCGTGGTTCGTGGACAGCCTCAGCTACTTAGTGAGGTCCTCTGCAACTCAGTGAGACCCTGTTTCAAAATAAAGAATAAAAAATAGGGCTGGGGGTGTAGCTCAGAGGTCGAATCCCCCTGGGTTCCATTCCCAGACTTGCAAAAATAAATAAATAAATTAGAAGAAACCAAGCTATAGTCATAGAATCCAGATGAGTGGTTGCCACAGACCAGGGGTTGGGGTTAACTCTAAGACAAGAGGACACTTTTAGGGGTGATGGGAATGTCTCCTATGTTGATTGTGTTGGTGGTTACACAATTGTATAAGTTTGTCAGAACTGGTAGCTAATTTCATTGTGAGTTACACTTCCTAAATCTGACATTTTAAGAAATTGGGAAACACAAGGCCACATCCTACCTCTTCCTCTGACATGCCAGATAACATTGGGTGAAATACTGAATCTATGTTTTGTTTTGTTTTGTTTTGTTTTGTGATACTGGGGATGGAACTCAGAGACCTTCTACCTCTGGGCTATACCCCCAGACCGATTTTGCATTTTATTTAGAAACAGGGTCTCACTAAGTTGCTGAGAGCCTCACCAAGCTGCTGAGGCTGGCTTTGAATCTGCGATCCTCCTGTCTCAGCCTCCCAAGTACTGGGATTGCAAGCATGCACTACCAGGCTCAGCTGGTTTCTTCTTTTTTAAATAGACAAATGAGATCTGTGCTGCCTCTTTTATTACAAGGTTTAAAGGATTTAAAATATGCAGGTGGAAATCTTGGCAGTGCATTAGAAGCTGTGTAAAAATGTAATTCCACTGTTATCATTCATTCCCTCTCTGAGGATGATGCTGTCCTGACTGTCAGAGCTCTCCCGTTAATTCCACTTGATAGGTTTCATAACATTTGGGCTTTTGATCTCCTTGTAAAAAAAAAAAAAGAAAAAGAAAAAGAAAAAAGAAAAGGCAGCCTTAGCAGACTGGCCAGAGTCACAGTCCTGGCTCAGCACGGTTTAGAGGGGCCCCACCCATCAGCTCTGGATTTGGACCACCAAGTGGCTGAGCAGATGGAAATTACATCTTTTGAAGATGTTTGCCAGTGACCACACATCCCTAAAATATTAGTAAGTCCCTGGACCCCGTGTAGCTGGATGCTGAGGGGGAGCCACAGAGCCCAGTTTAGAAACAAAGAGAGCGATTGAAGGCTTGCCTCGTGCGTGCTTAGGAGAGCTCCGTGACTCCCATCCAACCACCTACCCCCTTAATGCTGGCTGCTTCCCCGAAGAAGCAAAAATGGGCTTTTCTCTGTTCCGAAAGTGACTTTTTTTTTTTTTTACCATCCACTTTTACTTAATTCCATTTATTTTATAATACAATGTGCCACCAATTTCAAAGCCATCAACACGAAGAAGGAATATAAGCGGGCATGATAGCACACACCTGTTATTTCAGCACTTGGGAGGCAGGGTCTTACTGAGTGTTTACTACTAAATGAGGCCCTCATTAAGTAGCTGAGGTCGATGGTGAAGCTGTGATCCTCCTGTCTCAGCCTCCCAAGTGCCGATGGTATACACCTCTACACCCAGCTAGCATCCCAGGTTTCTATGTTTTATGACTTCAGGGCAAGACACTTAACTTTTTTGAACTTTGGATTTCTTAGCTGCAAAGTAGAGTTACTCCTTAATGATGCCATTTTCAAATTCTAAGATTTTATGTTGACTACACTCACTAAGGTTTTGTTTGCTTTTCTAATTCACTTACAAGACTTTCCTGTTTTTGTTGTTGTTTTTGTTTCTTTTTTTTTTTTCTGGCACCAGAGATTGAATCCAGGATATTCTATCTTTGAGCAACACCCCCAGCCCTATTTTATTTTTTATTCTGAAACAGGATCTTACTTAGTTGCATAGGGCCTATTTTAGCTGAGGCTGGCCGCAAACCTGTGGTCCTCTTTTCTCAGCCTCCTAAGTACTGGGATGACAAGCGTGCACCACCACACCTGGCTTCATCTGGGGTTTAGTGTGGTCCTTGGTGAGTACCACATGCTGAATACTACCTGATTCCATCTGCCTTTCTGCAGTTATCGAGTGCTCCACCAGAGGGCGCCCACTTCCCAGAAAATTCCAGACTGAAGTAGAGTCAAGTTTCATGCATTCTCTTAAACTTCAGGAAAATCATCTTGCGCTCAGGACAACAAGCCATTTAAACAACACTTTTAATTTATTTAGATATTTCAAAAAATAATTACTACTAAAAACTGATTTCAAAAAATTTTAAGAATCCTTCCACAATGAGATGAATTTGTGATTTTATTCACAATATTGAAGAATTCATTGAAATATCTGAACTTTGTATGGAGCTAGATTTGAGGTTCTATCCAACACAAAAGAGACATCTTCATTCCTTAACTTACCAACTTCCTGTTCACGTGCTTGGTCGATCTCAGAAGGTTTTACAGAGGACGACTTAAGGAATATATAAAATTTTTTGAACCACCACCTAAATGTTGGCTATTACTATTAGACAGAAGTGCATTGGTTAAAAAAAAAAAAAAAAAACAGGGTTCATTGCTTTCGTTTGTTTTTATCTCTATCATCACATGCTGCTCTCCTTCTGATGCTGATTGCAGCAAGTCCCCCAGTGGACAGATCTCACAAGAGGGCTCCTGTACTTTGCCACCCATGGCAATCGAATTAGAAAAAACAAAAATCTCACAGTTAACAATGACCACACCCAGGTGTTTATCCAAAAGAAATAAAAATTGTGTAAATAGGAAGGCACCTACGGAACATGAGTTGCACCTTTAATTAAGCAACCCAAATGTCTATAACATGGTGAATTGGTAAACAGATTGTGGAATAGTCCTCCGGGGAAGACGCTACCTTCACAAGCAATAACCCAGAAATCTCAAAAATTATGTTGAGTGAAAGAAATCCAATATAAGAGAATGCATACTAATGATTTCTGTAAGTTTAAGAGCCAACCAAATTGAGCTATGATGACAAATCAGAGCAGAAGTTGCGAAGCTGGGCAGTGGCATACTCCGGTAATCCCAGGACTTGTGAAACTGAGACAGGAGGAGCGCAGGTTCAAAGCCACCCTTGGCAACCTAGCAAGCTCTCGGCAACCTAGTGAGACCCTGCTTCGAAATAAGAAATAAAATAGGGCTGGGGGTGTAACTTGGAGGTAGAATGCCTCTGGGTTCAATTCCTACTACCAAAAAAAAAAAAAAAAAAAAATAGAATAAAAATAATTGCCCTGGATTTCTAAAATGACCTAATCCCAAGCAAACCCCCACTTTCTTAGACTCTCCCAAAAATTAACCAACCAAAAAGAAAAAAAAAATAACAGAAATTGCAGGTAAAAGAATGGAACGGAGGGAGAAGAGGGACTGGACTGGGAGCGTTCTCCTGGGAAGGGACCTGGGACTCTCTCTCGGGCAAGAAGGATGTTTAGGATCTGGGTTTCACAAGTGAGTACATTCAACAGTTCACTTAAGCTTTGTGTGTTTGACATATGAACATGGTATCACGGTACCATGTTAGCTCTTTGAAACAATAACACAAAGCAAACCAGTCTTTGATATTTAACTAGAAACAAAGGTTAGCAGCCTGCTCAAGGTCACAGACTGGAGAGCGATGTAGCTCAGCTCTGTCTCAGGCAGAAGCCTAGGCCCCAGCACTGTGCTCTGATGCCCCAAAGTGGCACTTTCCAGCCATATGTTACTACGTCTCCACTTAGACCACACTCTCTTTATTTTCCCATTGAGAATTTTTTCCTCAGGCCATTAATATCTTTATGGCAAAATGAAACAAAACAAAAATAACTCAGGGTTTATTCACCCCTAAAGGACCAGAACTTCAGGTGTGGTATCTTAAAAGAGATTAAATAGAGCCGGGTGTGGTGACACACGCTTGTAATCCCAGCACTTGACAGGCTGAGACAGGAGGATTGTGCAGGTTCGCTCAGCTACTTAGTGAGGCTCTCAGCAACTTGGCAAGACTCTGTTTCCAAATAAAATAGAAAATATGTCTGGGAGTGTAGCCCGAGGGTAGAAAGCCTCTGGGTTCCATCCCCGCCATCACACATACACACACACCAAAAGAGATTAAATACATTGGGCATGGTGGCACATACCTGTAATCTCAGTACTTGGGAGGTTGAGACAGAAGGATGGCAGATTTGAAACCAACTTTAACAACTTAAAAAGATCCTGTTTCAAAATAAAAAATAAAATAGGACTGGTGGTGTAGCTCAGAGGTAGAATACCACTGAGTTCATTCCCCAGTACCACAAATGGAGAGACAGACAGGCAGACATGTGGTTCCTCTCCTACAGAGCTCAATATTTACTGTGGAATTTTTGGTCTCTTTGATTGTGTACTCGTATTCGGTGACAGTTGTTTGCTTTTACAAAGCACTGTCTTTGGACTCAGCTGACAACCTTAACTGCTTCTTTGTCTTTCTTTGTTTTGTTTCGTGTGGCATATATTGAACCGTAGGAGAAAAGGACTTTTCACCGGGTGAATAACACACGTAAGTATTAGGGTGTATTTGTCAGGGTTCGCTAGAGCAGTCTGTCCCAAGTGGCCGCCTGCACACGGAGAGCCGGAGGAACCAGAAGCCGGCCAGGAGCCGGAGCCTCAGAATTGGAGTGACCTCTAGTTCAGTCCCAGTCTGAGATGGGAAGGCCAGGAGCTCTCTGGAGCATGGATGGTGAAGGTCCAGTTTAAAGAGCTGAAGGCTGATAATCCAGTTCAAACAGCTAACTCCTCCCTGCCCCAGAGGTTGAAAGAGAACAGACAAGTGCCACAAATACCACGCCCTCCAGCTGCCACAAATCTTGACTAGGCCCCGTTGAAGTGGACTGGGATCCCAGCAGAGTGTGAAGCCCATCCACCTTGCGAAGGGTGAGCCCGCCTCACTGTGAAACCATCCAGCTTTGAGGCTGCTCAGTTCAAAGCTCAACCTTAGCCAGGCACGGTGGTGCACACCTGTAAACCCAACACTTGGGGGGCTGCGGCAGGAGGATTGCAGGTTCAAATAGCCTGCTGTACCTTAGTGAGAACCTAGTTCAAATTAAAAATTTTAAAGGGCTGGGCGTGTAGCTTCGAGGTAGAACACCCCCAGGTTCAATCCCCAGTAGTGTACACACGTGCATACACACTGCACACACTCACAAGCTCAACCTTAGAGACAAAAACATAGTGAGCACCTTCATGTGGGCTTTGATGGGCTGCAGCGAGACCATTGTTCCCCACGTTTTCCCCCCTTAGCAGACATTCTCGTTACACATCTGGGATTCCAAAGGCTGAGATAAATAATCATAACTGAAATTTACAGAGCCCTTACTTGGTGGAGAATGTTTTCCTAAATACTTGACATGCATTATCTCATTTAATCCTTCCCACAACCCTATGGCATTGACACTGGTGTGATCCCTAATTTACAGATGAGGAAACCAGAGAAGGTAAGTAACCTGTCCAAGGCCCCAAAAGCTGAGGCTTAGTGCCCTACGCAAACCCAGGCAGGTGGCAAAGGCTGTGTAAGCGCCGACGAGGCGGCCCAGGGAAGTCACGCCACCTCTCAAAACACCGGGTTGTGATGTCAGGTGGAGATAAAGACACCCGCTTCACAGTTATGTCGAGCAGATTAGCTGCAGCACGTGTTTAGACAGTGTCTCTGGTGCATTGAATTCTTCATACAGGGAAGCTAATCTAATCCCCTTTTCCTGTTCATCCAACTTATTATATAAGAACTCACGTGGGGAGGATCTGTCTCCGACACGTCAGCCACGAGAAGTATGACAGGCAAGTCCCACGAGGGTGCCGGGGCCATGGGGTCAGGGGTAAAAGAAGGGTCCTCCAAGATAATGTTACTTAACCAGTTTGGGCCAAGTCTTTCCAGCCAATGTAGAACAGGTGCTATTCACTGGAGGGCACTAGACAGGGAATATTTACAAGTTGGCCAATGGGAAGCCTCATCGGCCCTCAAAGGGCATTTACCCCTGGGCACCTTTAAGAATCCCAGGGAAAAACCGAGCTCACTCCTGTAGCCATGGGCCAGGTAGACCACACCAAGGCCAGCATTTTATACCATCGCCCGCAATTCCTCCTCACTGAAATCTAAAGAAATGAGAATTATTGTTACTGGCTCACAGAAAAGGACACCAACTTAAGTCAGCTTAACTCATGAGCCCATGATATTAAGACATTGTGCTTAGCCATGCATGGTTACTTGGGAGGCTGAGAATGGAGAATCTCAAGGTTAAGGCCAGCCTCAACAACTTAGCAAGACCCTGTTTCAAAATAAAAAATAAGCCGGGCGTGGTGGCGCACGCTTGTAATTCCAGCATTTCGGAGGCTGAGACCAGAGGATCGCGGTTCGCAGACAGCCTCAGCTACTTAGTGAGGTCCTCTGCAACTTAGTGAGACCCTGTTTCAAAATAAAGAATAAAAAATAGGGCTGGGGGTGTAGCGTGGAAGTCAAATGCCTCTGTGTTCCATCTCCAGACCCCCCCAAAAAAATAAAAATAAAATAGGGCTAAGGGAGAACTCTGAGGTAGAAGGCTCCTGGCATTATACGTAATATATATATATATATATATATATATATATATATATATATATGTATATATAATGTATGTATATATATTTACATTATATGTGCATATATACATATATAATACACATATTATACATGTATATAATATACACATATATAACATATATGTATATATGTATATATGTACACACAGTTCTTAGAGGAGAAAAAGTTTTGTTGCAAAAGAAAAACTTCGATTTTTCTGTAGGCAAAAAGGAAATTTTTTTTTTTTATGAGAATAGCATTCTACAGATTTCTGAGCTAGGACCCAGAACTGGAAACTAGAAAGTAGTCTCTCTCTCTCTCTCTCTCTCTCTCTCTCTCTCTCTCTCTCTCTCTCTCTCTCTCTCTCTCCTCTCTCTTCTGTGCAGAACACCTCTCTGCACTTCCTCCGCCGTCTTGCAGAACTGGCCTCTTCATTTTTATGAAGTATTTGCGACTGGGCCAACCTCTCAGGGAAACATCTTCTCAAGTTCCCAGGAGAAGAATTTTCTTGGGCCACCTGGAGCTGGTGCCTCTCAATGTTTGTATAGCGGAGAACCAGGAAAAAGAGGACGAGCAGGAACCACCCTGTGCATTTCAGGGCAGAAGAAAGGGGATTGGTGCTTAGGGGAAGATAGACACTAGAAAAGCAATCCTCTACAGCTAACTATCGAACATAAGATCATTATTTGGTGTCAAAAAATTCAAACCAAGGTGGGCGTGATGGTACACACTTATAACCTCAGTACTTGGGAGGCTAAAACAGGAGGATTGCAGTTTTGAGGCTGGTGCAAGGTAAATTAGTGAGACCCTGTTTCAAAAAATGAAATAAAAATAGCTGGGGGTACATGTAGGTCAGATGTAAAAGACCCTGGGTTCAGTTCCCAGTAACCACCCCTTCACATATACAAAATCAAACCAAACATGGCATGTGTTAACAAAAGCGTTCATTGAAGGATGTATAATAAAGATGTTTGATAGCTAAAGACATTAATTCATTAGTTTAGGCAGAAAAAAATAATAAATCTAGACTATGGAGTAGCCAATTAAGGTAAAATATATCAGTCTAGCAGAGTATTAAATCTTGTCTAAATTCTATAACAATGCTAATAGAAATAAAATGCAAACCACTCAAGTAATGTGTGTGTGTGTGTGTGTGTGTGTGTGTGTGTATGTGTGTGTGTGTGTATGCATGCATGCTACTGGGAATTAAACCCAGGGTATTCTACCTCCAAGAAACACCGCTAGTCCTTTATATTTTTGTTTTGAAGCAGGGTCTCACTAAGTTGCTGAGGGTTTCACACATTGAGGCTGGCCTTGAACCTATGATCCTCCTGTCTCAACGTCCCAGGTACTGAAATTACAGGCATGTGCCACCACACCCAACTAAAGTAATTTTAAACATTCCACTATTCACATATTTTTAAAAGTAAAAGAAATGGTAAAATTATTTTTGATAATAAATTTTATTTCATCCCAAAATATTGTCATTTCAACAAATCAATATTAAATCTTAATGAGACATTTTACATATTTTTGTACTGTCTTCAAAATTCAATATGCATTCTACGACTCAAGTTAAGCTCTATATTTTTATTGGAAATATCTGCTCTGTATTTCAATCTTCTAAAATTTATAGTTGAAAATTAGGCCTATAATCACATTTCATTATTTTATACAATCTTTCGTTAGTTACATAGAATGAAATTAATTTCAGTTATTTCTCAGAGAACTGGTCTATTGTCTAAATTGCTTTTCCTATGTAGACAGGATGTTGGGTAAAAATGCCCCTGTTGGGATTGTGGACCCCACCCACCCCATAAAGGGAAAAGTAGTCAGAAATTAGAACGTACTCCTGTCCACATCTAGGCTGAGTCTTTGTGACAACCAAGGCATTCATTGTTTTTTCAACAGATTGCCTGACTGAATCGAATTATGTTGTTGATTTTTTAGTATTTTTGCTTTTACTTCATTTTTTTTTTTTGCCCTAAAAAAAAAAAAATCAAGTGTCCTTAGAAAAACTCTGATTTCTGAAATCCTATAATGGTGGGTGTGTGGTGGCGGTGGGCACTAGGAGGAGTGGAAATCACTGACATCGAAATGCAAACCCATGTCCATCAAAGGATGAATGGATTGCAAAACGACGGGGTACACGCGCAATGGAATTCTACTCAGCCATAAGGAAGGACAAAATTCCGTCATTCACAGGGAAATGGAGAACATTCTGCGAAGTGAGATTAGTCAGTCACGAAAAGTGAAAAGTCAGATGTTCTCCCGCATCTGGAGGAGCTAGGGAGAAACCGAGACCCAGGAGGACTGTAGAGGAGACCTCGGTGGGGAGAGGGAGGGGCGCTAACTGAGGGAGGGGGAGGGAGTCGGGGGACTCGAAGAGGGAAGCGCCTCAACCTTAGTGGACAAGGTGGACATACACACACTCCCCAGAGCCAGTCACTGCGCTGAGCACGGGAGGGCTCACGGAGCGCTGTGTGCGTGTGTACCTCCATGGCCCCAGACTCCATCACCATCTATAATTCTAATGCACCAGTACAAACACATACACACTCACTCACAATGCAGGCAGCTGACAAGCTGACCTGTGTCCCCTCCTGGTAATTCTGTGGTCAGCAGGTCTGGGCACAGAGACAACCCCGCAGACAGAGCATTCAGGCTGGGCTTCAATTTGATTGACAGGTCGGGAGCTTCTGGTAGACGCCCCCAGTACAATGATGTAGAGAAAGCACGCGTGTAACAGCCCCCAGTCTGGCAGCAGGCCAGGTTCCCGGCAGCAAGGGAAGGGGTCCTCGGGCTCCAGCCTTCTCACGCTCTCCGCTCTTTGACACTGCTCAGCCTGGTGGTGCCTCTGCCTTGCTTGTTCTTTGGATTAGGATTTTGGTTTGGAGAAGGGAGAGACAGCTCCAGCTCCCTTTTCTTGGCATCCCAGTCTGGATCTTGATCATCCAGTGGCGACCCCGTCTGCCTGGCCGCCCGTCGGTGGTCCTGGCACTCTGGCTCAGCCCTAGGAAAACAGAGAGCCTCGAAGCTCGGAGCCTGGGAGTGTGTCCTGGCTTCCTGACCAACCTGTCTCCCCATGCTCTGCGGGCAGTTTTGTGTCCAGTCAACAAGGAAGGAGGTCAAGTTTACACACGTCTAAGTGCACACTTAGGGAGGTATTGACGCCAAAGGAACTGTTTGGAGGTAGAGAAAAATGTGAGCCCAGGAAGATGCTAAAACTTGGGTTCAAAGAGAGAGGCTAATTCTTAAAATGCTCACATCTCTCGAGACCCCTGCATGCTACTAGGTGCCTTCTTTGGTTTATTTTGCATTGCATTTTTCTTAATTATAAAAGCAATATGTGTTCGTTGTTTAACATTTGAAAGTGTGGAAACATAGAAAATTTTAAAAGATTACTGATAATCAGCCAGGCATGGTGGGGCACACTTGTAATCCCAGCATTCGGGAGGCTGAGAACAGGAGGATCATGGTTCGCAGACAGCCTCAGCTACTTAGTGAGGCCCTTTGCAACTCAGTAAGACCCTGTTTCAAAATAAAGACCCTGTTTTGCCGGGCGTGGTGGCGCACGCTTGTAATCCCCGCACTTGGAAGGCAGAGACAGGAGGATCGCGCAGGTTCGAAGCCAGCCATGTGCGCTGGCTTAGGAGACCCTGTTTTCAAATAAAAATGTTAAAATAGGTCTGGGAGTGTAGCCCGGAGGTAGAAGGGCTTCCAAGAACCCCAGTACCACCAAAAAATAAAAAATAAAAAAAAATAAAGACCCTGTTTCAAAATAAAGAATAAAAAATAAAGAATAAAATAAATTTAAAAATAAAGAATAAAAAAATAGGACTGGATGTGTAGCTCAAAGGTAGAATGTCCCTGGGTTCCATTCCAGTGCTGCAAAAAAAAAAAAAAACAAACAAACAAAAAACACTGAAAATCAAACTTGTGTTATATATGTATAGATGAATTATATAAAGTTATTGTAAATGAATAAACAGATGACAGACACATAGATAAATAAGTCATCATATGATGTGCACAGCGGGATGCACATACATGTAGTTTTGTGTATGAGGTCAAAGGTGATAGGCTAAAAGACCCTGGTGAAGCCCATTTCATGAAGATAAAACGCAAACTGCCATGAGTAGGAAAGGAATTTGAGAGAAGAGGTAGCTATATAGACAAGGAAAGAGCTTTTTACCTGCAAATCAGTATAACAAATGTTCAGTTCAGAGTCGGGTTCTACAGTGCACACCTGTAACCTCAGCAGCTTGAAGGCTGAAGCAGGAGGATTGCAAGTTTGAGGCCAGTCTTGGCAACGTAGACTGTATCTCAAGATGAAAGGGCTGAGCCGAGCGTGGTGGCGCACGCTTGTAATCCCAGCGCTTGGGAGGCTGAGGCAGGAGGATCGCACGGGTTCAAAGCCAACGTCAGCTACTTAGTGAGGCTCTCAGCAACTCAGTGAGACCCTGTTTCCAAATAAAATATAAAAAAAATAGGTCTGGGAGTATAGCCCGGAGGTAGACAGCCTCTGAGTTCCATCCCCAGTAACACACACACACACACACACACACACACACACACACACAAGATAAAAGATAAAATGGCCAGAAATAGAGCTCAGTGGAGACTGATGAATCAGCTCCTCCATCTCCTCCACCTCCTCCAGCTCTTCCAGCTTCCAGCTATGGCCACCTCTGAACTTTGCTGCACTGTAAACACAAGAATTTTTATTTCTTCATTATTTTATTTCTTCTTTATTTTATTTTGTTTTGTTTTGTGTTACTGGGCATTGAGCCCAATGGCATTCTGTCCCCCATCTATATGCCAATTTTGTTTCATTTTTTATTCGGAAGCAGGGTCTCTCTAACTTTCCGATAGCCTCACTAGGCTGCCGAGGCTGTCTTAGAACCTGCAATCCTCCTGCCTCAGCCTCCCAACTGCTGGGATTGCGGGCATCAGCCACTAGGCCAGGCCATGTGGCTTTACTGGGGCCATTCCCTATCCAAATGGCAACACAGGGTGTCCAGATGGCCGGGGAGCTAGTGACGCTCTCAGGGAGGTGAAAGTTTGCAATGGAAAAACGCTGAGTGACAAGAGGCCTTGCTAATTCCAAGACCTGTGTGGAGAGCCGGATCCGACACGAGGAAGGAGCTGTGACCACACCGTGGTACGTTCGCGTTTTCAAGGTCTAAAGAGCCGGGTCTGCTGCTGCTGAGCTGCACGGCGCTTAGTGGTCAGCAAGTCTGGGGAGGGTGAGGAGTCTGTATTGGGGCCCAGGTGAATTGCCCTCTGCCTTCTCTTAGTTTCCAAGCAATAACATCCAGGCTCCATTATTCAAGTGTTTGTTGTATAAATTACCTGTTGATCCAACGGAATTGTAAATTCCTAAGTTTTATTTCCATCCCTCTCAGAGCTACAACTGTTACATACATAATTTGGTACTTGATTATGTTCGGCTGATCGGCTGAGTGAAGGACAGCACGAATGTTAGACGGGCTCTTGTCTTTGGTGTCTGCGTGTGGAGTGGATTTCTGAAAGAAGTCGAATTCACCTTCCTCCTTTTAAGCCTAAGGACACGGAGTGTCAGGTGCCTTCACGTGTACAACGAGCTTGAACACCGTTCAGAGAGCTGAAGAGCCCATGAGTCTGGACCCATCTTCAAATACAGTGTCCCAACACTCATTCATATTACCCCCCCTCCTCTCTCTCTCCTCTCTCTCTCTTTCTCTCTCTCCCTTTCTCTCTCCTCTCTCTCTCTCTCTCCCTTTCTCTCTCCTCTCTCCTCTCTCTCTTTCTCTCTCTCCTCTCTCTTTTTTCTCTCCTCTCTCTCTCTCTCTCTCTCTCTCTCCCCCCCTCTCCTCTCTCTTATTTCTCTTCTCTCTCTCCTTTCTCTCTCTCTTTCTCTCCCTCTCTCCTCTCTCTCTCTTTCTCTCTCTCCCTCTCTCCTCTCTCTCTTTCTCTCTCTCCCTTTCTCTCTCCTCTCTCCTCTCTCTCTTTCTCTCTCTCCTCTCTCTCTCTTTCTCTCTTCTCTCTCTCTCCTTTCTCTCCCTCTCTCCTCTCTCTCTCCCTCTCTCCTCTCTCTTTCTCTCTCTCCCTCTCTCCTCTCTCTCTCCCTCTCTCCTCTCTCTCTCTCTCTCTCTCTCTCTCTCTCTCTCTCTCTCTCTTGCATTGTTATTGCTGTTCATTGCATATTTTTGTTTTGGATACTGGGAATTGAACCCAAGAATTATTTTTTTTACCTATGAGCTACATTCATGACCCTTTTTATTTTTTATTCTAAAATAGGGTCGTGCAGCTGGGCGTGGTGGCGCACTCTTGTAATCCCAGCGCCTAGGAGGCTGAGACAGGAGGATCGCGCAGGTTCGAAGCCAGCCTCAGCAACTTAGTGAGGCTCGCAGCAACTTAGTGGTACCCTGTTTCCAAATAAAGTATAAAATAGGTCTGGGAGTGTAGCTTGGAGGTAGAAAACCCCCTGGGTTCCACCCCTAGCACCACAAAAATAAATAAATAAATAAATAAATAAATAAATAAGGTCTTGTGGTGCTGCTGGAGGTCTTGCTAATTTGCTGCGTCTGGCCTTGAACCTGCAATCTTCCTCTCAGTCTCCTCAGTCCTGGGATTACAGTCATATGCCACCATACTCGGCTTCCAATTCTCTTATCAGAGATAATTGTGTTTAATCTAAAATAAGAGATCAATGTGGTTTTCACCCCAAGCTGGTCACTTCAGTTAAAATGTTAAGAAAAATAACTCAATTTAAAAATTAATAAATTTGGATGGGATTTCCTCATTTCCTTTCCACTAACCTGAGACCATGAAGTGGGTAAACCTCCATCACAGGTTTCTGTTTCTCTGCCCTTTCTCTAACTGAGGGAAAAAAAAAAAAAAGGAAACCTACTTCTCCAGGAAGGCCACACAGGCCTTCTGTCCGTAGATCTGTGCGATCCTCTTCGGCGTATCTCCAAAGAAATCAGGGGCGTCGATGGCGGCGTGCAGCCTGTGGAGGGTCTGGAGGACGTCCAAGTGGCCAGACTCGGCGGCAAAGTGAGCTGCGGTCCAGCCCACATCCGTCACCAGGCAGGGCCGGGCTCCGTGCTCTATCAGGAGATGCACCACTTCCATTTGCCCTGGGATGTACCAAGAAGACACAGGATGGGGTTAAGAGAAATATGTCCCCAGTGGCCAGAGACCAGGCTTTCACAGTGCCTCTTGCTTCCTATAGCCTCCCCCGCTTCTCCTTCCTCTTATGGAAAATCAGTGCCCTGTCCTTACTCCATAAAGCTTGTCTTGGCGGGGAACTGAGCCCTCAAGTACCACCTGTCCTCCTTCCACGACCCTCCTCTCCTCTGCCCAGCTCCCCAGGCCTCACCTAGAAACTTCGCAAGTCCCGTCCTTAAAAGCAACTGGTAAGGCACATTCTTTTTTCAGAGCGAACAGTGCTCATTTCAAAAACAAATATTTTGAGTCCCACTTACATCATAGCTAACAGGGCTTAAGGACAAGGGCTTTCAGTCAGACAGATGTGGGTAAGTTCATGTCCTCACACTGTCTTAACAACAAGTGTCACCTTGGATGAGAAACAAACCGTCCAAGGCTCAGTTTGCGTTCTGCCAACTAGGGATCCCATCACGTTCTTCTTTGAGCCCTTGGGGAAGACAAGTAAAGGCACAGACAGAAAGTCCACAAGACAGCGCCCATCACAGAGCAGTGGTCACGGAAGGGCGTGGTCGTATAGCTGTCATCACTTTGTCTTTCCATGTCTCCAAAAATATCCCAGTTAGGTTTTCTGAAGCCGGTCTTGTTTTCTGCTAACCCTGAACTCTGCTCTTTCCCAGAGCCCAAAACAAATATTTAAAAAAGCAAAGTTGACTATGGTGCCTTCTGCTTTTTAATTTTTATTTATTTAACCCAAGGGCATTCTACCTCTGAGCTATACCCCTGTCTCAGCCTTTTTAAAAATTTTTGTTTGTTTGTTTGTTTGAAACAGGTTCTCTCTAGGTTTCTGAGTCTCACTAAATTATTGAGGCTGGCCTTGATCCTGTGATCCTTCTGTCTCCACCTCCCAAGGAATTACAGACATATGTTGCCATGCCCAGCTATTACACTTTTTGTGCATGTGTGTGGTACTGAAGATGAAACCCAGCCAGTTTACCTCCAAACTACACCCCAGCGCTATTTTTTTTTATTCTTTGTTTTGAAACAGGGTCTCACTGAGTTTCAAAGGGCCTCACGAAGTAGCTGAGGCTGTCTGCGAACCCTGATCCTCCAGTCCCAGCCTCCCGTCACACCTTCTTACTTAACATTCTTGTGTGTGTGTGTGTGTGTGTGTGTGTGTGTGTGTGTGTGTGTGTGGAGGGGGTACTGGGGATTGAACCTAGGGGTAGTCTACCTTCAAAATACACCCCCAAGCGGCCGGGTGTGGTGACACACACTTGTAATCCCAGTACTTGAGAGGCTGAGACAGGAGGATTTCAGACTCACAGCCAGTCTCAGCTTCTTAGGCCCTCTGCAACTTAGTAAGACCCTGTTTCAAAATAAAGAATAAAAAATAGGGCTGGGAGTGGAGCTTGGAGGTAAAATGCCCCTGGGTTCCATTCCCAGTAACACACACACACACACACACACACACACACACACACACACACACAATACCCCTAAGCCTTATTTTGAAACAGGATCCCACCAAGTAGCCAAGGGCCTTCCTACATTGCTGAGGCTGGTCGCAAACCTGAGATCCTCCTGTCTCAGCCTCCTAGGTACAGGGATTTCAGGCGCGCACCACCACACGTAAGCTCTTTAATGATGTTTAAAGCCCTCGACAAGCGCATTGGCCGAGTGTCCCACTAGTCCACCCCAGTGCTAGAACTGGGCTGTGGGAGGCACGGGGGATTCCTGACGAGGTGGCATGGGTAGAGTACTAATACTGAGAGAAGACTAAACACTAAGCACTCTACACCAGTGGTCTTATACCCATCACCCAGTATATTGCCCTCATTCTATAGTAGAAGAATAGACTGATGCCCAGAGGCATTACACAACAAGCTTAATGTGCTACAGCTGTCGATGGGTGATGTCAGGGTTGAAATGTCCCGTCTGGCTCCAGAGGAATAGCCTTTCCACTCTGGCACACAGCGGACAGACTGAGGTCCTCATGAATGGGGCTCAGGCATGGATCTACCCGGGCATCATCCACCCACCTTTTATTGCAGCCCAGTGAAGTGGCGTCCGGTCATTCCAGTCTGTATCTTTGTGGTTTGGGTCACAGAGACCTTTCTTCAAAATCCGTCTCACTGACTTACAGTCCCCCACAGCCACAGCTTGGTGGAGCTTGGTCATGTCTGACAGTTTGGTCAACGCCATGACAGAAACTGCAGGAGAGACACGCTGTTGGGAGGACTGCTAGTCATCCGCTTTGAGGTCACCTCGGCCCGGCTCGGGAGGGGCACAAACTGCCCACCCAAGTGGGAACTGTTTACATGCAGACAAGTTCCCAATGACCAAATGGGACCGATAACCAGGGACCCTGCTGATAGGCACAGACCCCGACATCTTCCTAGTTCACCCTTTCCTTTCCTGATTCATCTGTGACCCCCTTGGTGTTGTTTCCCTGACTCACCCCATGATGGCTTCGCTGTTTCCTGTGATTAATAATTTCTTATAATGCTTTGGTTATCACCCTCAATAAAGCAAGATGCTGGTTGAAGGATGGTGGGAGTAGAGACCTCTCTCTCCTCCCAGCCTCCCCAGCTGCCACGTTGACTCCACTGTCATTCATGTGAGAGACGGCTTCTCACCCATCAACCAACATCAACACCATCTGCTACAACGCACCACTTAGAAAATTTCTCTTGACCTAGAAAGCTCTCCACAGATTTCCATACTGTCGATTTTTCCTTTCCGCCTGGTGGGTTTGCAGCTAGGGCTGCCTCGTAGATGCGTTCTGCTGAGTGTGGGCTTGGACTGAGCCCCCGTGTTGAATGCATGCCAATCCCCGACCCCAAGACAACCGGGGGCTCCCCCTACACACAGAATCATGTCCAAACTCATGGACTCTATTCCGTGGCCGCTAACCACCTCCCAGCATGATCTCCAGCTTGTACTTGGGAGTTCTAGCAGCGTTGCTTAACTTAGTTGTGTAATTCTGTATCTTATCTCATCTGGAGAATTTGTGTAATCATCCACTGGTGGCTGCGCAGATAAGGATCGTCCATGTGAAAAGTTCCTTCGGGACACAGGGCGGATGGATGCTCCAGGAAAATTAAATACTAAAGCTACCCCAGGTAGGGAGAGGGGCCACTTGCAAGCGCATCAACAAAATGGCCAAAAATTGTAATTAATGTTAGGCCATAGTTTAGTAGTTCTTACACCGTAGTCCACAGACCCTTAGGGACCCCGGGGTTTTCCAGAAAATCTATGAGGTGAGACAATTTTTTTTTTTTTTTTGGTGGTACTGGGGATAGAACCTGTCTACCCCCCGGACTATACTCTCAGACCTATTTTATATTTTTATTTGGAAACAGGGTCTCTTAAGCCAGTGCGGCTGGCTTCGAACCTGCGCGATCCTCCTGTCTCTGCCTCCCAAGCGCGGGGATGACAAGCGTGCCCACCGCGCCCGGCGAAGTGAGACAATTTTAATTGCAACATTAAAATGTTATTGACTTTGTTGAGTGTGTTGGCAATTATCCTGGTGGTTCAAAAGCAATGGAAGAGAAAAGTCCAGGTGCTTTAGCACAAAGCAAGGTGGCGACCCCAGACTGGAGGAGTCAAAAAGGGCCAGTTTACAGGAACATGAGGGTCTTTGTTTTGATGCTGGGGATTGAACCCAGCAGCATTCCACCTCTGAGCTATGCCTCAGCCCTATTGTATTTTTCATTTGGAAACAGCATCTCACTAAATCGCTGAGGCTGGTCTCAAACCTGGGATCCTGCTGTCTCAGCTTCCCAAGTACTGGGATTATAGGCATGCACCACCGTGCGCAGCTATAGCAACATTCTTAATGAGACAATATGAATTGTTTTCACTAAAATAAACTGTTGATTATATGATTTAATGAATGTGATTTTAAAATATTACAGAATAAAACGTGCCAACATTTTGAAGATCTTCGTCGCCCCAGGGACCAATACGTTCCATTTGTCATGTGTGGATGTTGCAAAACCAGTCATAAGCAGAGAGATCTATTTGAGAGTAAACAGTTTTGAAGGGAGGAGAACTGAGGATGGAGCCCAGGAGCACTCTACCCTCAAGCTACACCTGAACCTGTGATCCTCCTGCCTCAGCCTCCAAACTACTGGGTTTATAGGCACCACAACACCCAGAAGACCAAGAGAGTTAGAGATTTTATTTTATTTATTTATTTTTTATTCTTTTATTTTTGGTGGTACTGGGGTTCCTGGAAACCCTTTGACCTCTCCGGGCTACACTCCCAGACCTATTTTTATACTTTTATTTGGAAACAGGGTCTCTTAAACCAGCGCGGCTGGCTTCGAACCTACGCGATCCTCCTGTCTCCGCCTCCCAAGCGCGGGGATGACAAGCGTGCGCCAGGCTTGAAATTTAGAGATTTTAATGACGCAAAGTATGAAAAATGCCTGGATATAATTTTAGATTCCAACTAATCTCTCAGACACTCACATTTGTCTTGTTTCGGCGTAGGATCAAAGATGAAAATCCAGTTTTTTGAAAAGGCTGCAAAATTTTTGTCTTTCAACTTTATGCAAGTCTGAAGTCAGATTTCTTTATATATTTCAAACAAATCAACACCTTGAAAACAGAAGGTGAGGCAAGATTCTAGCTACCTCCTTATTAAGCAATTAGAGAGATTAAAAAAGTAAACCAGATGTGAAGATCACTCTTCATATTTTGTTATTTTGGAAAATAGAGTTATTTTTCAGGAAAATATTACTCGTATAATAGATTAATTGCTGTTTTGTAAACAAATTAATATTTCAAGATAGTCCCAGTTTTAATTTCTAACAGTATAAATATTAATAGATATAATCCATGTAAATAAAAAGCTCTCTGGGGTTCCCAGTTATTTTGAAGAGTATAACGGAGCCTGGGCGTGGTGGCGCACGCTTATAATCCCAGCATTCGGGAGGCTGAGACAGGAGGATCTTGGTTCGTGGACAGCCTCAGTTACTTAGTGAGGCCCTTTGCAACTCAGTGACACCCTGTTTCAAAATAAAGAATAAAAAAAATAGGGCTGGGGTATAGCTTGGAATTAAAATGCCCCTGGGTTCCATCCCCAGTACTGAAAAAAAAAAAAAAGAGTATAAAGGAGTTGAAAGCCAGGTGTCGTAGTGCAGGCTTGTAATTTCAGTGCTTGGGAGGCTGAGAGAGGAGGATTGCAGGTTTGTGGTCAGCCTCAGCTACTTAGTGAGCCCTCTGCAACTTAGTAAGACCCTGTTTCAAAGTAAAGAATAAATAATAGGGCTAGGGGTGTAGATCAGAGGAAGAATGCCCCTGAGTTCAATTCCCAGTGCCACAAAAAAATAAAATAAAGGAGTTGAGTCCTTAGTTCAGAAAGCTTAAAAAAAAAAAAAAACCCGAAAAGCTGAGATTAGAAACCACAGTGGGGAGAGAGAGCCGGCTGAGTTGCTGCCCTTGGGCGAGGTTTAAGTTCTGATCTCAAGAAGGGGCCAGGAGCTGAGCGTGGTGTTACACACCTGTTATTCTAGTCCTTGGGCAGCTAAGACAGGAGGATTGGGCATTTTAGGTCACTTTCAGCAACCTAGTGAGACTCAGTTTAGATAAATAAAAATCAAAAGGGCTGGGGATATAGCTCAGAGGTAGAACACCCCTGGCTTCTATTCCCAGCACAAGAAAAGAAAAGAAAAGAAAAGAAAGGAAAAGAAAAAAGAAAAGAGAAAAGAAAAGAAAAAAAGAGAAAAGAAAAGAAAAGAAAAAAAGAGAAAAGAAAAGAAAAGAAAAGAAAAGAAAAGAAAAGAAAAGAAAAGAAGAGGTCAGAGTCCACCTTACAAAGGTGATTTGCAGCAGCAGAAGCAGCAGCAACATAGATTTCTTAGCAGTCCCAGTCTTGGGCAAGCCCGGCATGGTGGTAAATGCCTGTAATCCCCGTTCTTGGGAGGCGGAGACAGAAGGCTCACAGGTCAGAGAGGCCAGCTTCAGCAATTTAGCAAGGCCCTCAGCAAGTTAGTGAGATCCTGTTTCAAAATAAAAAATAGAACAGGGTTGGAGGTATAACTCAGAGGTAGAATGCCCTAGGGCTCAATTTCCAGCACCACAGATAGATAATTAGGAGAGATAGATAGATGATACATACATTTTTTTGTGTGGGGGGTCTGAGGATGAAACCCAGGGGCATTCAACCTCCTAGCTATAACCCCTGCCTTATTTATTATTCTTTAATTTGAAACAGGGACTCACTAAGTTGCAGAGGGCCTCACTAAGTAACTGAGGCTGTCCGTGAACCGCGATCCTCCGGTCTCAGACTCCTGAATGCTGGGATTACAAGCATGTGCCACCATGCCCGGCTAAAAGAAGACTCTTTTGACAAATGGCACTGAGACCATTAGCTAACCACGTGCAAAAGACTGGAGTCAGTCCTCTGCTTCACCCAGATTTATTCCTGAGATTTCCTTTGAGAGTGTTACATTTAGGTCTGTGATTAATTTTGTGTTAATGTTTATTTATTTTTTATTTTTTATTTTTTTTTGGTGGTACTGCGGGTGGAACCCAGAGGCTTTCTACCTCCGGGCTATACTCCCAGACCCATTTTCTATTTTATTTGGAAACAGGGTCTCACTAAGTTGCTGAGAGCCTCACTAAGTAGCTGAGGCTGGCTTCGAACCTGCGCGATCCTCCTGTCTCAGCCTCCCAGGCGCGGGGATGACAAGCGTGCGCCACCACGCCCGGCTTGCGTTAATGTTTATATATGCGCTCTCGTCAAACAGCAACTGAGCATGAATGTTAGTATTTAATTCTAAACCCTCCATTCTCCTCTATGGCTCTGTTGATCTATGCTTGTGCAAGTAAAACCACAATCCTGATTACTGTAGCTTTGTAGAAGGTTTTGAAACCGGAAAGACTTATCCATTGGGGTATATACATCCAAGGGAATAAAAACACATGTCCATAGAAGCATTATTCATGACAGGCAGAAAATGAAAACATCCTAGTGTCTATCAACAGGTGAATAAATAAACAAAATACAATGAGGAATATTCAGCCAGGCATGGAGGCGCACGCTTATAATCCCAGCATTTGGGAGGCTGAGACAGGAGGATCGCAGTTTGTGGACAGCCTCAGCTACTTAGTGAGGCCCTTTGCACCTCACTGAGACTCTGTTTAGAAATAAAGAATAAAAAATAGGGCTGGGTGTTGAGCTCAGAGATAAAATGCCCCTGAATTACAACCCTAGTGCTGAAAAAAAAAAATAGAATACACTACCGATATGATATATACTACTACTACTAAATATACTACTGAATATACTACTAAATGATATTCCTATAGTGGAATATCATTTAGCAATAAAAAGAATGAATCACTGGTTTTATGGATTCATACTTCATGGGTAAATTCTAAGAAATTCTAAGTGGATGGATGAAGCCAGTCACAGAGGACCACATATTGCGTACTTCCATTTATATTAAATGTCCAGAACAGGCAAATCTATGCAGACAAAATGTGGGTTATTAGTTGCCTAGGGCTGGGGTGCGGCTGCTAAGGGAATGACAGTATTTCATTTTCAGTTGATGAAATGTTTTAAAATTAGATTTTGGCAGGTGATAGTTTGACAGCTCCAAAATACTACAAAAAACACTAAATTGTTTACTTTAAATGGATTCAGCCTGGCAAGCGGTACATGCCTGTAACCCCAGTAAGCTGGAGGCTGAAACAGTGGGATATGAGGTTAGAAGGCCAGCCTCGGTAATTTACTGAGAACCTGCTTCAAAAAATAAAAAATAAAAAGGCCAGAGTTGTAACTCAGAGGTAGAACACCCCTGGGTTCAATCCTCAGTACCCACCCAAAAAATAGATTCAATTTTATGGTATGTAAATTATATCTAAAAAAAGCTATTTGTTAAAAATAAATAATGGTTAGGGGCTTTCTTTTTTCTTTTCTTCTTTTTTTATTTTTATTTTTTGTACTGGGGCTCGCGTCCAGAGGCATTCTACCTCTGAGCTACAACTTCAGCCCCATTTTATTTTTTATTTTGAAACGGGGTCTCGTGAAATTGCTGAGCGTTTCACTAAATTGCTGAGGCCGGCCTTGAACCTATGAGATCCTCCTGTCTCTGCCTCTCAAGTCCTGGGATTGCAGGCCAGTGCAATCATATCTGATTAATTACAGGCTTTCTAAGAGGACAATCACTTTTTCCCTTTGGCTAAGATCAAGTATAAAAGAACAAAAACTATATTTGCAAAAGCATGTATATCATTGACCAGCTTGTCACTGACTACTGAAATTAAACAAGCTTTCCTTTACATGAATCCGTGGGAATTTAGCTACTTACGCTTACAGTCTTATCTTTCTAGTAGACGCTTCTCAACTTGCAAAGTAGACAGTAAAATAGGTGCTAATAAATATGAGTGACCTACAACTACCACAGTAAATATAAATGGGACAATAAATATATATATATATATATGTGTATATATATATATATATATATATATATATATATATATATATATAGTACTTACCGTCCCCAAAGCCCTGTGCTGACCGGCCACCTCAACTGTCTGGAGTATTGTTGTGCTCTGCCATGGAAACTGACCCCACCTCCCTCAGCAAAGCCTGCCAATCAACTTCGGCTGCCCCAGGCTTCGGGTGGGGCAGGCTGCTTCTCTGCTTCCCAGGGAAACTCCAGCAATTCCATCTTTGATTTTAGTCCGAATTTGACGGTGCTTAACAGGTTTATTCAAATAGTTTTAGATTACAAAAAAATTAAAAGTAGCTAAAGTTTTCCAGCCTAGGAGGCTGTGAAGGCGGCTGTGGAGTAGCCACCTGGACACAAAGATGTTGACCCAACGGGGCAGTGGTAAGTGTGGCCGGACACTGAGCCAGAGCTGAGTCTAGACCACGATCGTTAATGATAAAAGGAAATGTGAGCGGGTGTGGTGGCGCACGCCTGTAATCCCAGCACATGGGAGCTGAGAGGCCAGCCTCGGCAACTTAGTGGGACTGTGTTTCAAAATAAAAAATTAAAAGGGCCAGGGGTGCAGTTCACTCCCCACTCCCAAAATATAAAATACAAGAAAATTTTAACAAATTTTTCTTAGGGCCACTGAAGACGATTATCTGAACAAATCCATGAAGCACCTGGCACAAGGTAGATATTTAAACGAACAAAGGAACAGTAAATCTTGGGTGCTTTCTTCCCCACCCCTTTCTCTAAGAAAACATCTGTATCTGTGATGACGCTAATCTAAATTCTTTTTCTTCCTTCTCCCTCCTTTCCTTTCTTTTCTTCCCTCTGTCCCTGGGTCTTTCCTTCCATCTATTGTCTCCCTACCTTTCTTCCTTTATAAGGTATTTATTAAATACCGTTATATAATTCCAGGTACTCCACTGAGCTCCATCAGAAAAAAAAAAAAAAACACTCATTATTCTCATCTTTTCAGTTTAGAGAAAGTAGCAGTCAATAAACAAGAAAACAAATAAAAATGGTCTGTGCAAAACACACGTTGACTACCTGTTCATCTTCCTTCCTGGACTAATTGATCTGTCATCCATCTAGAGTCCCCACCTAAAAATCTCAGGACCACTTGAGACTTATTTCCCCTTTTTATCCTTTATTTTCTTTGCAGATTTATTTATTTATTTATTTATTTATTTATTTTTATTTGAGATTGAACCCAAAGTCATTCTGCCTCTGATTTAGACTCCTAACCCTTTTTATTTTATTTATTAATTTATTCATTTATTTATTTATTTATTTCACAGTACTGGGGATGGAACCCAGGGGCATTTTACTACTGAGCTACACCCAGCCCTATTTTTTATTCTTTATTTTGAAACAGAGTTTCACTGAGTTGCAGAGCACCTGTCCACGAACCACCATGATCCTTCTGTCTCAGCCTCCCAAATGCTGGGGTTACAAGCGTATGCTGCAGCTCCCAGCTCTATTTATTTATTTATATACTTATTTATTTGTTTCTTTGATTGCTTGTTTATTTATTTATTGTGGTACTGGGGTTCCTGGAAACCCTTTTACCTCTGGGCTACACTCCCAGACCTATTTTTATACTTTTTAAATTTTGGAAACAGGGTCTCTTAAGCCAGCATGGCTGGCTTTGAACCTGTGCGATTCTCCTGTCTCCACCTCCCAAGCGCAGGGATTACAAGCATGCGCCACCATGCCTAGCTCTTTTTATTTATTTTAAAACAGGTTCTCACTAAGTTGCTGAAGTTGCCCAAATATTTATCATTGAATTATTTTTAGAACAAACCTTTCTTTTAAATCTTTATTAGGGCCAAACTGGATACCAAGAACTAGTATTTTTTATTTTTTTTGCCTTATATTTGTCTAATATATACTCCAGGGGGAAGTTTTTATGGATGGCACGATTTAAGTTTGTTTAAACCCTAAGATATGTATTTCTCACTATATTTTAAAAGCCAAACATTATTTTAAACAGGGGTCAGTTAGGGATGAGTGAGGGCTTTTTAAAAATTTAAAGTCAAAAGGAACATATTTTTGTAAAATTTCTTGCAAATTATTCGGATCAGGATCCTGTATAACAGGATAGATGGATATGATTGGTTGGAAAATAGTATCTCTGTCACCTTCTCTCACATTTAATCTTTTTTTATAGTTCTAAAACAATTATTGGGAGAGCCAGACGCGGTGGCGCATGCTTGTAGTCACAGTACTTGGGAGGCTGAGACAGGAGGATCGCAGGCTCGAAGCCAGCCTCAGCTACTTAGTGAGGCTCTCAGCAACTTAGTGAGACCCTGTCTCCAAATAAAAATATAAAATAGGTCTGGGAGTGTAGCATGGAAGTTCTGTAATGTTGAAATTGAGTTGAGGTTCACGAAGGAGGCAAGCAGCCAAGTTATTAAAGGCCTCTTTAGTCAACCGGCACCTCTGGGTGAGACCTGCCGGCCGTGGGGGAAGGGACCGATGACTGAGCAGCAGAGCCACGCGGTCAGCAGAGTCATGGTCGGTCCGCAGAGTCATGGGATCCGAGAGGAAGTATGGGTATTTATAGAGGGTCTTGGGGTGAAGCTAGCAGCATGGGAAGGCACCTGGCAACATTCGGAGTCTCCCGGCACCTGGCATATGTCTCACAATGTCTGGAGTCTCTTGACCTCTGGAGTCTCATGACATCTCTGGCTTCCAGGGTTCCACCTCCAGTCCTTGCTATGGGGTCTCATGGGGGAAGTGAGGGACCTGACCTATCAGGTTCCATTCTCAGTACCACACACACACACAAAAAAAGGAATTATTGGGAGACCACTGAGTGGGCAGAGAAGAAAAGATGTTGTTATCTTTACTCTGATTTTTTCCACACAGCCAGCTCAGGAGGTGCAGAAGGCGGTGGAGTGGTTTATCTCATTTTGAGGGCTCTCCTTGTTAACAACAGGGAAAGCTTGAATCTAGCAAAAAGCTTCTCAACAAATCTTAACAAGAACCCAAGTTAGAAAAGATGATTACTGATACTTTCATTCCCTGCCATCAATATTGTTTCAAAGTTTGTTCTACTAACTCCCACACCTTCGGATCTAATAGTCCCCCTTTAGGGACTCAAGGGTGGGCTTCTGTAACCCAATCTAGTAATTCCTTTAGAGTCTGCTGACTGACGGGAGCTCCTTCTTTGGGGAGCAAACAGCAAAACAATTATGATGTTTTGCACGTGGGTTACCCTTCCAGGCCAGTCACAGCTGGCAGCTGAACGGATTTGAGTGACTTTCAGAAGCTCTTAAGGTTTCTTGCCTCACATTGGGCACCAGTTATAATGGTCTCAGGTGCCACCGTTGCTGTTTGCTGAAGGCCCTCCCATCAATGACTCTGGATCCAAAATTATTATTTTTAATATCAGGGTGAGCCAAGGAGGGTGATATTTTTAATAGCAGGACAAGCCAGGCAATTCTCTTGACCTCCAGAAGCCAGTGTTCTTTTTTATTAAGGGTTTAAACAAAGCAAAGTTCAAGGAGATCACAAATTAAGTTTAGGGTTACAGGCTACGTTTAAGGAAAAGGCAGTCACAAGCTAGGTGTAGTGTGCGGCCGTCACGAGCTAAGTCTAGGAATGGGCAAAGTATCTCCAGGGAGGATAGGAGGTCATCAAGGTCCAACTTTTGGTTCCATGGTCCAAGGAAGCTTGTCCGCTCATGTATATGTAATTAAGATTGGTCAAAATTAAAAGGAATTATTTAAAGGGTTTTCTAAAAATCACATTTAATGCTTTGATTAGATTTTCTTAATATATTAATCTGTTCTTGGTAAAATTTTACAAAATACTAGTCTAAAAGCAAAAAAAAAAAAAATTTTTTTTTAAATTTTACTAAGTCTTCTTCTTGCTCCAGGTAACAATTTACTAAGGCCTAACTTCAATAATAATCTTACATCTCTATCAACATAATATTTTGGTTAGACCTCTAGTTGCTGCATTTTAGCAAAATCAGAGTTTAAAGGTCTGTGTTTTACAACCTGTTAAAACAGCTTGGGAGCTCCTGTTTCAGGATGAGAGCCTATTTGCTTGGTAAACAATCAGAGAAAAAACACGAATAAAAATACAAGAGAAGCCGGGCGTGGTGACACACGCTTGTAATCCCAGCATTCGGGAGGCTGAGACCTGGAGGATCACGGTTTGCGGCCAGCCTTAGCTGCTTAGTGAGGCCCTCTGCAACTCAGTGAGACCCGTTTTCAAAATAAAGAATAAAAAATTGGGCAGGGGTGTAGCTCAGAGGTCGAATGCCCCTGGGTTCCACCCCCAGACCCGAAAAAACAAACAAACAAACAAACAAACAAACAAAAATATGAGAGATTTATTAGCTGCCTTTTTTACGTTTCAGCTTAGTGATCCTGTGTTCTCCCCCCCCCCTCTTTTGCAGGTAGAACTTCAGACTTCAGTTTGGTCCAGCTGACCCTATACCCAACAAAAAAAAGTAACGACTATTATTTTGGGTCAATTAGATTTAACACTGTATATCCATGACTATAAATATGTGTACATCTGAGGGCTAAATATGCCCACAGCCCAGGTTTATCAAAATGTTTCATAAAAACTTAGATCTGCGTTTAGCTAATCAGTAAGTGATCACTTCATGCAATATAATGCAATATATTTAATGTTTAATACCATTGAGAAATCCATCACTTAAAAGCCTGGTATACACCCGTTTTGCTTTGACTAAATGACATCAGCTAATCATCCTGTTTCTAATTTTTAGCACTGGTCACTAAAACTTATAGAAGGTCAAAAACTATTCTTTAATTTTATTGTCAACCGGGCATGGTGGCGCAAGCTTGTAATTGCAGTATTCAGGAAGCTGAGACCAGAGGATCGCAGTTCGCGGACAGCCTCAGCGACTACTTAGTGAGGCCCTCTGCAACTCAGTGAGACCCTGTTTCAAAATAAAGAATACAAAATAGGGCAGGGGGTGTAGCTCGGAGGTAGAATGCCCCTGGGTTCCATCCCCAGTACAACATAAAAGGGACTCCGGCTGCAGGAGGGCAGGAGAATTGCATGGCTCCTCCTAGGCAGACATATATACACATATACATATACATATACATATACATATACATATACATATACATATACACACACACAAATATATATAGCTTTGGACTCAGAGTCGTTCAAGTGGGAGCTTTAGCAGGCAGCAACCTCAGTACCTGAAACCATCACAAGACACCTGTAATACCCACGGCTGGGGGGCTGAGACAGGATCATAGGTTTTCAGCCAGCCTCAGCAATTCAGCCAGGTCCCCAGCAACTTAGTCCCTGTTTCAAAATTAAAGATAAAAATAGGCTGGAGGTTTAGCTCAGAGGTAGAATGCCCCTGGGTTCAATCCCCAGGACCACAAAAAACAAAACAACAACAACCAAAAAACACTGAATACACTATTATAATTACATTCAAAATACCGATTGAAGCAAAAAGATATTTGACTAATATTAAAGTAAGCACTGGTATTTTGGTGGGAAATAGCTCAACAAAGAATCAACTTATAAATGCAACTCCATTATTCTTTTCTTTACTACATAAAACTCAAATATAGCCAGGCATGCTGGCGTACACCTGTAATCCCCGCGCTTGGGAGGCTGAGACAGGAGAATCGCACGGGTTCGAAGCCAGCCTCAGCTACTGAGTGAGGCTCTCAGCAACTTAGTGAGACTCTGTTTCCAAATAAAATATAAAATAGGTCTGGGAGTATAGCCCAGAGGTAGAAAAGTCCCTGGGTCCCACCCCCAGTCCCACAAAAAACATTTTTTTAATTTAAAAATCTGCTATCTGCAGTGCCATAAAACTCAAATATAATCCACATCAGACTCACTTTACAATCTCTGTCCATTGTCGACCCGTCCCTTTGGAATGCTAAGAATATTCTCCACTAGTCCCACGTATTAGAGTTGCCAGATAAAATACAGGTTAAATCTGAACTTCGGGTACACATCAAATCATTTTAGTGTATGTCCCAGATAGCGGGCGAGACATATACTAAAAAGGTAGGTGCTGTTTACATAAAATTCAAATTGAAGCGAGTGTCCTGAATTTTCATTTACTAACTCTGGGCAGCCTCTACCGGCTCTCTTCTCAGACTACCAACCGAACAAAAGCCGACCACTCCGTGAGAAGGCAAGTTGCTGGCATTGGGCAAGTGCCCGCCAGACACCATCCATCCGTGAGAAAAACAAGGCACAACCCTAGCCTTCTTTCTGCAGACCCTCAGAGGGGAAAAAAAAAAAAAAAAAAAAAAAAAACACACACACACACAAGAAGACAAACCATTATTTTTATTTTATTTTTATTTTATTTTGGTGTGGTACTAGGGATGGAACCCGGGACATTCTACCTCTGAGCAGCACACCCACCCCTATTTTTTATTCTTTATTTTGAAACAGGGTCTCACTGAGTTGCAAAGGGCCTCACTAAGTAGCTGAGGCTATCCCTGAACCCAGTTCCTCCTGTCTCAGCCTCCTAAGTACTGGAATCACAAGCATGCACCACCAGCCTGTCTGGATAAACCAGTATTTTAAAAAATTGACATTTTTTCTGGGCGTGATGGGGTAAGCCTGTAATCTCAGTACTTGGGAAGTTGAGAGGAGGTTTACAGGTTCCAGGCTGGCTTTCGTAAGTTAGCCAGACCCTGTTTTAAAATAAACAAAATAAATAAGAAGGGCTAGGAGTGTAGCCCGGAGGTAGAAGGGCCTGGGCCCAACCCCCAGGGCAGGCCACACACACCCACACACACACACCCTCACACTACAACATTTTAGAAATAGTACAATACTTCACACTGTTATCCTAGATGCTATCTGAAGCTTTAAATGAGTTTTTTTTGTTTTGTTTTGTTTTGTTTTGTTTAGAAAGTGGATTGGAAAAGAAGCAGGGAGTGTCGGTTAAATTCCGAATAACTCTGGGTTAAGCTGGACCTTAAAGTGTCCCCCCTTCGATGGCCGCAGGTGCTCTTCCTGTCTGCAAAGGACACAGAAGCAGCTCTGGCCTGCCAGCCGGGGGCACGGGCCGCACAGCTCCTGTCTGAGCTGGTGGATCTCGGATTGTAGACTTGGGAAAATTTAGCTTGCAAGCCTATTTGGGAGGCTGAGACAGGAGGATCACGGTTCCCGCACAGCATCGGCTACTGAGTGAGGCCCTCCCTCCGTAACTTGATGGGACCCTGTTTGACTGGGTGCCAGATGAGTTCAGCCAGACCCCCATCGGGAAGGGTTGGGTGCTGGGTGCTGAGTGCTGAGTCCCGGGTGCTGGATGCGCCGGGCGTCGGGAGCCTCAGCTGCTGATGGGAGGCGGCCCCGGCCTCAGCCCCTCCCTCCGTCCCTCCTCCTCCTGTCCGGCGGGGAAGGAGCGGTGGGCGGCGGCCACTGCGGACCAGTGCGGTGGCCAGAGGCCCGCAGAGCTGGCGACGGCAAGCAGTTGTATTGACCGCGCCGAGCCTGGGGACCCCGCTCCCCGAGGAGCCCAGGTGAGGAGTCCCCGGGGGGCCCAGGGCTCTGTCCCCGCGACCCCCGGGAAGGGCTGGCTGGAACCGCGGTTCCCTCCAGGCCGGTCCCGGGCTCAGCGATCCTGGCGCCCTCCGAAGCATCGCTGGAATGGTTGCCAAAGGATGGCGGACCCTGGATCTTTTTTTTCCGAGAAAGCAACCCAAAAAATTCAGGGCTAGGGAGAGAGCGGGGCGGGACGCACCCGGAGCTTTGGAAGTTTTCTAATCTCTAGTCTCCGACGGGGACGTGCACCCCAGAGCGAGCACAGGACCCACGCCGTTCCCTTTGGGGAATATTTCTTCTTCTGAAATCCAGTTCCAGGAAAGTGCTGTGAGATCAGAATTATAAAAACGAAGCAATACCAGCCCTCCCTGCCTGGGGCGCACCTTTGCGGGCCAGGTACAGTTTAAGGTTATTGGACCTGAGTCCTATGAGAAAGAAGCCGAGCAAACGCAGAGGACAGAGAGCTTCGCCTTCCTGGTTTTCTCTGGAGGTTGCTGATCGAAGTTTCTATCTCCCCCAAACGAAAAATTTGGACGTTTATCCAGGCCTGTGGTTCTTGGGATCCCAGCACCTTCGGTGGTGAGGGAAATGGGCGTGTTTGCATGCTGATTCAGGTGTGGGAGGGACGGGTTAACACATCAGCGCTGCGATAATTTACCTGTGACCCGAATGAGAACGCAGGGGCTGGGATGGGAGGCTGGTACCTGAGCGTTGAGCTGGGAAATGCGTCCCCTAGGGCGCTGGGGGGAGTCTCCTGCTTGGGGCTGAGCTACAGTGGACAAAGATTCAGGGCATTATGCATTGGCCTCTCAGTTAGAAGATGGCCTCCTGGTCTTGGGGCGCTGGGAGCTGCCAGCCCAGGTGGATCTCCTCACAGGGAAGATTTTGGTACCCCTGTGGACAATGATTAGGAGTTTTTCCCCTGCACGCTCCAGAGCCTGATCCTTGGCACAGAGGGAGCTTTTCTTCCCTGAGTCTTGGCTGCATGAGAAGCTGCTGCAGGCTGGAGTGATGCTCTTCCTTGGACTGACTCAGGGCTGACACCGCAGCCTGTCACAGCCAGCAAAGCCACCGAGGAACAGTTAGAAGTCCGGGTCAGCCAGTCAGTTTACAGTTGAGAAATCCCTTCCGATGCGTGAAGGGTTTTGCCCGCACCCCAGCATTTTCTCGTCAAACAGAAGCATGGGTTCCGGGCAGCAGTTTCCTTCTGTTAAACCCTGTGTCCTTCTTGCTTCAGCCTTGGGAGCAGGCAGACTTGACCACAACCCCTCCACCAAGAATTCTGTTTGCACACAAATGTAATCTTCAGTATAAAGCAGAGAGGACTCTAATTAGTGAATGGGGAGGTCGAGTGGTTCACAGGAATCCCCTGAGTCTGTTTCTGTCCCTGACACCCCAGAAGTTGAATATTTCCTGGAGAGGAATAGGATCTCCTGGTTTCGGGTACTGGGGATGGAAGCCAGAGAGAATTGGGGATGGAACCCAGGGGCATTCTACCTTTGATCCACCCCCAGCCCTATTTATTTATTTACTTATTTATTCATTCATTTGTGATACTGGGGATGGAACCTAGGGACATTCTACCTTCGAGCTATGCCCCCAGCCCTATTTTTTTTTTTTAATTTTGAAACAGGGTCTCACTGAGTTGCAAAGGGCCTCACTAAGTAGCTGAGACTGTCCGCAAACCACGATCCTCCTGTCTCAGGCTCCCAAATGCTGGGATTACAAGCGTGCGCCGCCAGACCCGGCTCTTTTATTTTGAAATAGGATCTCTCTCGCTAGGTTGATGAGACTTACTGGTTCCAGAGGCTGTCATGATCTTGAGATTTTCCTGCCTCAGCCTCCCAAGTACAGAGATTATAAGTGTGCACCACCACGCCCAGTTTTCCCTGGTCATTTAAACTTGTGTTCATCTTATGCCTAATTATTGTTCACGATTTATGAGACATGAAAGACTTTGAGACTGACCCCTGGAGATACTGAGAAATTTCCATAAATCAAGTAAAAAATTGAAGAGAAAGTACTGGGATCGGGAGCCTTTGTTCCCAAATCACATGGCTCCAGAACCTGGGGAAGCCTTGTGGTTTGTAGACGCAGAGTTTTACTGCTTTGCTCTTGAAGCCGGCACCTCTGCCCGCCACCTTGCTTAATTTTGGGTACGGATGACTCAACATTAGATTAGCTACAGATCAATAAAGATAGGCTCGTGCCTTTTCATGTCTAAATAAACTTGGCAGCTGAGAAGGAAAATTCTTTCTCTAAGAATACGTGTGGCGTATTCTACGAGTGGTTAGTTGATTCCCAGTAGAAGACGTAGAAAATCTTTACTGAGTAGTCACTGTGTGCTGGGGACTGAGTGTAGAGCTTGAGGTCAGAGAGAGGCGCTGTCTGTTCTCATGAAGCTCATATTCTAGAACGGAGGGGCCAGCAAGGTGAGTTTACATAGTGATGAATGCTTTTGAACAAAACCTAAGTGCTGTGGTCTAGTGTTGTTGTTGTTGTTGTTATTGTTGTTGCGTGTGTGTGCGTGTGCGTGTGTGTGTGTGTGCGCGTGTGTGTGCGTGTGTGTGTGCGTGTGTGCATGTGTGTGTGCGTGTGTGTGCGTGTGTGTGTGCGTGTGTGTGTGCGTGTGCGTGTGTGTGTGTGTGTGTGTGCGTGCGTGTGTGTGTGTGTGTGTTGGGCAGATCTGAGCAACCCTTCTCAGAGTTGCTTTTGAGGAGTGACATTTCTGAGAGATGGCCCTGACACGGACACCAGGGAAGATGGGCAAATGGCTCTGGAAAAGGGGACCAGTGTGGTGTATGCCTCATTTGTGATCTGTTCTAATAAATCCCGACGTCTGCCGGGCGTGGTGGTGCACGCTTGTAATCCCCGCGCTTGGGAGGCGGAGACAGGAGGATCGCGCAGGTTCGAAGCCAGCCGCGCTGGCTTATGAGACCCTGTTTCCAAATAAAAAAGTATAAAAAATAGGTCTGGGAGTGTAACCCAAGGCAGAAGGGTTTCCAGGAACCCCAGTACCACCAAAAAAAAAAAAAAAAAATCCTGATGTCTTTCTTTTTTTTTAATTATGGCCAATAAATATAATTTATTGTACATAAAAATATTTTGCTTTCAGCCAGGCATGGTGGCACACACCTGTAATCCCACTACTTGGGAGGCTGAGACAAGAAGATTGCAAGTGAGGCCAGCCTTAGGAACTTAAGGAGACCCTAGACAACTTAGCAAGACTGTTTCAAAATAAAAATATGAAAGGGGTTGGGAATAGAATGTCCCTGGGTTCAATCCCCTGTGCCATTAAAAACAATTTTTTGTTGTGTTTTGCTTTATTGGAAAAAAGCAAAATTTTTTTGTTGTTTGCTTTTCTTTAGAAACCCTTAACTAAGAATTACCTATTACATAGAGTGAATTTAGTGACAGTAATGCTAAAATAATAGCTGGCTTAATTTTTAAAATAAATGTGCTCAAGTAAAATTTAAAAAGAGTATTTGAAGCTGAGAATTGAACAAGAAAAAAGCAAAACCTTTTTTTCTTTGGATACATCCGCCTCCATCCTGGGTATGGCTGTGCCGATATCATGAGTACAGCGATCTACAGATAATTGAAAATCTACACACGGCAGCAGAATTTCCAGAGAGGGCTGCGGACGAGGCTTGAATAGGACCGTTTCCCTTAGTGAAGCATTCTTGCTCAGAGGAAATGCTTGAACTTTCCCCAGTCTACCACTACTACATTTCAGAGAGTCAGGGAAGAGTTTTGAAGTTGTTTAACAACTAGAATAGGGAGTTACCTTCTCCCAACAGTACCACGGCCACAGGAGGCAGCCCCGAGATTCTCCTTTTCAATTTACAATAGTGAAAAGTATTTGCGTAGAGAAAAATCAGGGCCTTCTGCAGCTGCATTGCGTGGCATGGGATGTCAGCCATTGTGACTCAATCGCCTATGAGCTGAGGTCACTCGCTAGATTCAATAAAATATTCATGGGTCGGTGTGTCTCAATTTAAACTTCAAGAGGCCAGTGCTGACAAAACTTGACATTAAATTTGGAATCTGAGCCGGTCAGGGTGGTGCACACCTGTCATACTTGCAAGGAAGATCACAGGTTCAAGGCCAGTCTCGGCAACTTAGTGAGGCCCTCCACAACTTAGTGAAACCCTGTTTAAAAAAATAATAAAATAGGGCTGGGGATGTAGCTCAGAGATAGAATGATCTTGGGCTCAATCCCAGGTACCAAAATAAATAAATAAATAAATAAATAAATAAATAAACAAACAAATAAATATAGGATTTGTACGGTTTCTCTCCTGTCTTATCTACTCTCATAGCTCCTTACGATTACAGATCAGTTGAGGCCTCTTTAAGGGAGAGGTAATAGTCTCTCCTTGGGCCTCTAAATCTATTTTATTGACATATTTAATGTTTAGAAATGTTGAATTAGTTGTATTTATTTATTTAACCTTTGGTACCGGGGATTGAACCCAGGGGCATTCTACCTCCAAGCTACACCCCTAAGTCCTATTTTATTTTTTTATTTTGAAAGAGTGTCTCACTAAGTTGCTGAGGTTGTTCTTGAACCTGTGATCCTCCTGTCTCAGCCCTCCTCCTTCCAGTACTGGGAATACAGGCGTCCACCACCATGCCTGGGTATATTTGCTATCTTTTCAAAATCAGTGGTTATTACATGCGTTGTAGGTTTCCAGCTTTTCCTGAAAGTGGCCAGAAGATCTGGTAACCTGGAACTGTCATTCCTGCTCAAAGTCAGCAGCCATAGTAGAGTAGCAGGTGCCTCCTTTCTGATGCCCTAGTTTGCCACCGGCCCCAGTCCTTCCTCTGTCTCGTAGGCCAGCGTGACTCATTTAAGTGACCTTCCAGGCCCTCAGAGACTTTTTGACCCCAGGCAAGGGCTGTTTTACCTATCCTGCCCTTCTTCAGGTCTGTCTACCTTCCCCAGGTCCAGGATCCTCTATTCGCCTGTGTACTTTGCTCCTGGGATCAAGAGAAGAATGAAAATTGTTGCGACGCTCCTGGTGATGGAGTTAACAGTTCGGGTCCACTTAGGGCATGTCTAAGACCTTTTGCACAGAACCGTGCGTGACCTGTGCCATCTGGGACTTGGCGTGGCTCATCGCCCTCCATTCTTCCCCCAGCTCCCCACGCAACTTGCTGTCTGCATGCGTCAGCATTCTGGTTGTTGTTGGGTAACTGTCCCTTTGTATGAGCCTCTATTTGTTAAAATCCTTAAAGCCCCAGCAGTTCAATAAGACGTGGTTCTAAGTGGTCCAGTATGCCAGTCTAGGGTCACTTCTTTCTCAGTAGGATGTTGTTTTCCAGCCAGGCATGGGGGTCACATGCCTGTAATCCCAATACTTGGGAGGCTGAGATAGGAGAATCACAGATTCGAGGCCAGTCTCAGCAACTTAGACCCTGTTTCCAAATTAAAAAAATAAAACGAAATGAAACAAGGCTGAGGGTGTAGCTTGGAGGTAGAAGGACCCTGGGTTCAATCCCAGCGCAATACACACACATGCTATACTTCACTTATGCAGACTAATATGTTTAAGTTTGTACTTTTTCTATTTTTTAAAATCTATTATTTGTTGGACTTATGTTTAGGGCTTATGCTTTTGTGACATTGTCCTGAGCTTTCACAACAGAAGTGATCAATGCACAGTAGCTTTTGATACATGCATGCAGCTCTCCGGGTCTCACCTTTCTCCCTTTCCCCATATACCTTTGAGATGGGAATTGGTAACTCTGCCTACCCATGTAGTCTTATGCACACTGTTACACTGTGGACATCTTCTTTCCCTAAACCTCCTCCATCATTCCATTGGAGTCTGTTCTTCTCCATGATGCTACCCTTATTTCCAAATTTCTACCTAACTTCCACATATGAGAAAAAACACACATCTATTTGACTTTCTTTCTCCCTCCCTTCCTTCCTTCCTTCCTTCCTTCCTTCCTTCCTTCCTTCCTTCCCTTCCTTCCTTTCTTTCTTTCAAGACTGGCTAATCTACCTTAGCATAATATTCTCAAGTTCTATCCGTTTGCCTGCAAATGACATGATTTGGTTTTTCTTTGTGGCTGAGCAAAGTTCCATTGCGTGTAGATACCATAGTTTGGGGACCCTGTTCATCTACTGAGGGGACACCTAGGCTGGTTCCATAATTTGGCTATTGTGAATTGTGCTGTGAACATGCATATGCAAATACCACATAATATTCTGATTTCAGTCCCTTTGAAAAGATGCCCAGGAGCACTATCCCTGGGTCCTAGGGTGGTTTCAGTCCCAAGTCTTCTGCGAAACCTCCACACTGGTCTCCATAGCAACCGTATTAGTTTGCAGTCCCCAATCGTGTGTTAGTTAGGGTCCCCGTATCCTCACGTCCTCACCAGTATGTATTATTGTTTGTATTCTTGATGTTCGCCATTCTAACTGGAGTTAGATGGGATATCAGTGTGGCTTTGATTAGCATTTCCCTGATGGCTAATCATGTTGAACATTTTTCCTCACATGTTTATTGGCCATCTGTATATCTTCTTTTGACAAGTGTCTGTTCAGTTCGGTTGCTCACTATTTGAACGGGCCATTTTTTGGGTGTTAAGTTTTTGAAGCTCTTTGTACATTTGGCAGTGTCTTCAAACATGCTCACTTGCTCCCACTGAGGCAACCCTGGCAGCGAGTGGGCGGAGGCCGGGGGTGCTGTTGCACATCCTACACCACACGGGGCGGACCCATGACCGTGCACCATCCGCCTGGAATGTCAGTACACTGAGGTGGAGTCAGGGCCCGAGTTTAGATCCTGGTTGACTACTTTCTATACCTGTGACCTCGAGCATGTTGTAAAGCCTCTCTGTCGTTGTTTTCTTATATGTTTATGGAACTTTGAGGACCTAATGAGTTCACTTATACAGAACGCCTAGAGAGGAGCCTGGCCCAGACTAAATGATCATGATTGCTACATGCAGTGCAGCCATCATTTCACTTTACTTCCTTGCTTTATTCAGTTTAGTTTGTACCTTACGCAAGGGAGTTGGTAAAACATGAGGGTTCGTTTTAGCACTTTATTTCTAACCTCACCTGTGGAATGTGCGTCGGTGCATTGGGCTGTTAAGAGATCGTCCCATGACTGTCTTCCCTCTATGCCCCCCCATTATAGTAGCCTCCTTCTCCGTCTGCGGTTTCAGTTACTCGTGGTCAGGAAATACTGAAAAATTCCAAAAATAAATAATTGACACATTTTAAATTGTGCATCATTTAAAATCTAAAATTCGAACCTGTGATCCTGATGAGCCTCACAGCAGCCGGCTTGTCCTGCCCTCTCCAGGAAGTGAATCATCCCTTTGCGCAGCGTGTCCATGCTGTATACACTACCCACCCGCTACTCCCCTAGTAGCCATCTTGGTTATCAGATGAGCGCGCCTGGTGCTTTAGTGCTATGTGTTTCAGGTGACCTTTATTTTACTTAACATTAGCCCCAGAGTGTACGAATAGTGACACAGAGAGGCATCTGAGCATTAAACATGGAAGGACAGATGAACTCTTCTGGTACTACGTACCAACACTGCAGAGCATCGGGAAAGAACATAGACATGTAAGATGAGTGCCATCTGGTTTCAAACACTCGTTGGGGGTCTTGGAAAGTATCCCTTGTTGATAAGGAGGAATTATTGGATCTTTTTTTTTTTTCAGAGTCCTTCGGTGTTTCCCTCTGTATTGGAGTATATATGTTAGGTTTAGAACTTCAAACCTCTTTTTGAAGGATACGGATGTTGAGTTCCTTTAGTGGAAGAGAATCGTATGGATCCCGAGTTTCTTCTCTCTCTCTCTCGCTAGCCTCTCCGCCCACACCCAAGTCACCAGGTCCTGCCCTACATCACAGACTGCTAGGGCTGTAGACCTCGAATAATAACAATAATGACATTCCTGGAGGGGTTTGCATCCCACAAGAACTCCATGACCAAGGCTCCCCATGGTCATAGATACTAAGCCAGTGCCTGGGAGATTCAGGATTCAAACTTTGGCAGCCAGAAGCCAGGGTCACATTCCTCAACCTCTGTTACTCCGCCGCAGCGTAGGTTTCCTCGAGGAGTGTATGCCAGTAACCTCACCCCAGCTATCTCGTAGCCATGTACGCCTACGACTCTCAAAAGATCTGTGCCGCTCACGCTCGTGATATCACATATATTGTCTGTATGTGATGTTTCTTTGCGTTTCATTTGTTAAGGGTAGGGTTGATTGTGGCTTTAGTTTTTTTTTTTTTTTTTTTTTTTTTTTTTTTTTTATAATGCAAGGATCCCTGGTCCTTAAAGGATGTGCTCAGTGATTCTATAGAAAACCTCTTCAGCGACTCTTAGTTCACTAGGAGGCTTCAGAGAGTAACTGAGGTGTCTGTGCTGAGTTGACCTACGGGGGCAGGGAGCCCAAAGGACTGCGTCAAAGGGCAAGCTCAGGACTCCGCAGGTGGCAGCAAGCGTCCCAGTGATCTTAGATGGCACTTATTGTTCGTGGCTTTTAAGCCACACAGGGCACCAAATACCAGGACATTTGTATATTGGACGTAGCTGAGTTCCTGCTCTCATAATGTGGGTAGAATCAATTTACCTTATTTTATTTGCAGTGTTTACGTTTTTATTCTTATAAATGGCTGCAGTATTAAATCATTTCCACAGTGAGTAACTGCATTCCATTTTGCTTTTTTGATCCTCTCTCTTTCCTGAGGTTGTGAAACAACTACAGGAAAGTTGTACCTGGGGTGCCCCAAATCAGAGGCCTCACGCGCTTCTGCAGAAGTAACGGGAGTCTTACATGTTTGAGACAACCTGAGGTCAAGTTCTGATTGCATTAGCTAATGTGAAGTTAAAAACTAAGGTTAATAGCGCTGACATCTTTTCTCTTTCCTAGTTTCCATATTAGCAAGTATTGAGTAGGATTTTTTTTTTTTTGCTGATTTTTTTTAAAAAAGAATAACATGGCTTAGATGAACTTGGGCCCTGGAAGACCAACCCCATCTATGCACCTGTTCTTTTTCAGCATCCCTAGCAGGGACCAGTTAGTATTTCAGTCCTTTTCATGACAGATGAGGTAGGCATTATATATATATCTCCATGATCAAAGTGTCCTACCTTGGGTCGTTCAGATACTTACCTCCCTGTAACCTGTTTTGGAAAGGAGTAAATATTTCTTTCTTCTTAAACAAGGATGCAGTAGCTCCAGCCCTTTCTTGACCAGGCTTCCTATCCTCGGCATCAGCGACACTGTGGGTATTCCCATACTGCCAGGGCCGCCCTGTGCACTTTAGGATACTTAACGGCATCTACCACTTGGTGCCAGTAGCAGCCCCCTCCCGGTGGTGACAACCCCAAACATCTCCAGAGCCCCCCTTCTATCAGTCTCCTCCCAGTTTTTAAGGACCCTGCGATTATACTGGGCCCATAATAATTAATGGGCATGTTCCTATTTTGAGGTCAACTTATCATCAACTTTGATTTCATCTCCAGTCTTACTTCTCCTTTGCCAGGTAACACGACATATCCACACATTTCAGAGATGAGAATGAAGGCATTTGGGGCGGGGAAGAGGGGTCATCCTGTCTGTCCCAGGCGCCCATTCCAAAAGTTAATCGGAAATAATTTGGCAAAGAGAATACTGCTACTTGTGAAAGAGTATTTGCTTTTTCTGATTCTTTACTAATAACAAAAGAGGCGTGCATGTCCTAATCTCTTGCCCAAAATGGGTTTTACTTGATGGCTTATCAACTTTTTCTTTCTTTCTTTCTTTTTTCAGTACTGGGGATTGAACCCATGGTGTTCTGCCTCTGAACTATACCTCCAGCCCCATGTTTTTTTTTATTATTATTATTAGTTAGAGGCAGAGTCTCACCAAGTTTCCACGGGTCTTGCTGAGTTGCTAAGGCTGGCCTCAAACCTGTGATCCTCCAGTCTCAGCCTCCCAAATGCTGGGATGATGGGTGTGTCTGTCACCACACCCTGCTGATAACATGTCAGCTCTTGGCACAAACTCCAGATTTGAGACTGGACACATTACCTATTGTTTTGATTTGTCTTTTGTTTCAAAAAATTGACATGATGCCTGATAAGAATTTAACAGTGATAGCCAAAGAAATCAGAGTTAATGATGGCCATAGTAAAATTAGGGTCTTTCAGCTGAGATAGATTTATTTATTTATTTATTTATTTATTGCAATACTGGGGATGGAACCCAGGGGCATTCTACCTCTGAGCTACACCCTCGGTCCTATTTTTTATTCTTAATTTTGAAACAGGGTCTCACTGAATTGCATAGGGTGTCACTAAATAGCTGAGGCTGGCTGAGAACCACCATCCTCTTGTCTCAGCCTCCCAAATGCTGGGATTACAAGCATGCACGGTCACGCCCAGCAAAACCAAAATTCAGTATATATTTTTATTGATTTAAAAATCTTAGCTGGGCGTGGTGGAGCACACTTGTAATCCCTGCGCTTGGGAGGCAGAGATAGGAGGATCGCGCAGGTTCAAAGCCAGCCTCACTGGCTTAGGAGACCCTGTTTCCAAATAAAAATATATAAAAAATAGGTGTCTGGGAGTGTAGCCTGGAGGTAGAAGGGTTTCCAGGAACCCCAGTACCACCAAAAAAAAAGAAAATAATCTTAGAAAGCAGGACATGCTGGTGCATGCTTGGGGTCCCAGTACCCTGGAAGGCTGAGACAGGAGAATTATAGGTTCCAGAACAGCCTCAGCTATTTAGTGAGGCCTTTTGCAACTTAGTGAGACCCTGGTTCAAAATAAAGAATAAAAAATAGGGCTGAGGGTGTAGCTCAGAGGTACAATGTCCCTGGGTTCCATCCCCAGTGCTTAAAAAAAAAAAAAAAAAAAAAAAAAAAAAAAAAGCGTCACCTTGAATTCTCCAGTTCTAAGAGAATCCAAGGCCACAGCTACTTCGCAGCATTCTGCTTCTGAAACGTTAATTCATTCCTAGGTAAGTTCCTGCTCCATACTGGAAGAAATGAACTTACCTATGTAAAGAGAATTTGAAGAGTTAAAAGACTGTTTCTGAATTGCTCCTCTGTGTTGAGTCAGCAGTCCCGGGGTGTCCTCTCCTACATCCCAATGACCCCAAGGGGAAAGGAGCCAGTGTCCCGGGAAGCCAAGAACTTTTGGCTCTTTATAGTACTGCTTTGTTCAGAAAAGCAAGAAGCTCTCTTTTCATTTTAGTAACACGGGAAGTGCTTGGTCATATTGAGATGGCAACTGTTTACAAAAATTCCAGAAAGCAATAAAAAAAAAAAAAGCACGAAAACAAAGCTAGAGACACAGATCAGAAATGAAGAGTGTCTAGTGAAGGGCCCACCAGGTACCCAGAACTGCGAGAAATTCAAAGAGATGGAGGGTATTGGATCTGGGATAAGAAAAGGGAAAAGAAAAGATTTTTAAATATTAAAAGGCAACCTGTGGGTTAAACATAAAATAATGGCATGTATTTTATTCAGTGGTTTCATTGCCGTGACCAGGATACCTAACAAGTGCAACTCAGAGGAAGAAAGGTTCATTTAGGGTGTACGGGGTTTCAGAGGTCAAACCCAGGATAAGTGTGGTTCCTTGTGGCAGAGCTTCAGGGCAGAGCCATCAGGAAATAAAAGGCCCCATTTAGAAGAAAAATCACAAGCCCTAGCAGCCAGCTAATAGTTAAAACAGCCAGCTAATAGTTAAAAAGAAAAAGTGTATATTACTGCAGCTTACAGCTTAAGAAGCATAGCTTAAGAATGAGAAATATACAATAAGCCCACCCCGTTCCAGGAACGTACCTAGCATCTTATCTATACTGACCGGGTCAGCGCGCGCCCTGTGCCGGGAACCTGCTCACTACACCTAGTGTTTTATCTAACAAAATGTACTTTTTGAAATGATTTTGTAATATTTTGTAAACGCATGTAACTTGGCCCAAACCCCCCTAACTGATGGTCTTTTCCCTATAAATATCCACACTTTCAGGTTCTCGGGGTCGAACTCCTTTACGAGTCGGCCCCAGTGCACTGGCTCCTTAATAAACTCTTGCCTTTTGCTTTTGCATCAAGGGTTAAAATTTCTCGTGTGTTCTTGCTGTCGTCGCTTATCCCGAGGCTGATTGAGGGTCTCCCCTCTGCGGGGGTCTTACAGAAAGAGGAGAGGAGAGAGGAAAGGAGAGGAGAGAGGAGAGGAGAGGAGAGGAGAGGAGAGGAGAGGAGAGGAGAGGAGAGGAGAGGAGAGGAGAGGAGAGGAGAGGAGAGGAATGAGAATGTAAGCCCAGGTAGCAAGCAAGGAATAGATACAGTCCCCAAGGCCATGTCCCCCTTGTATGTGAACCTGGCTCCATTGCTTGACACATTTTAAATAAAAAACATAGCAGCAGAAGCATAATCTCTAGGTGTCAAGGGAGCACTCGAGGAACGAGATGCCCAGAGAACCGGGCAGAAGGCAGGCAGAGAGAAGAAGGGGTGAGCTGCGTTCCAGGACTGGGTCGGAAGCAGAGAAAAAGCTTCGACTCCAAGAAGAAATAGAGCCTGACAGTCTGGTCTTAGAGAAGACCGATTTTCAGATCTTTACTTGTAAGGGGCAGAAGGGCAGGTTGAAGAGTCCCAGCTAAACAACAGAGGAACAAGATAAAAACAGGTGTAGTGATGTGACTAATCCACACAACTTTGTAAACTTAAACAACAACAACAACAACAACAACAACCAAAATCCTGTGTCTGATATTAGAGACATCTACTTGTTAGAGATACCTAAGCCGGGCGTGGTGGCGCACGCTTGTCATCCCAGCATTCGGAAGGCTGAAACCCAAGGATCGTGGTTCGCGGACAGCCTCAGCTACTTAGTGAGGCCCTCCGCAACTCAGTGAGACCAGGTTTCAAAATAAAGAATAAAAATAGGGCAGGGGGGTATAGCTCAGAGGTCAAATGCCCCTGGGTTCCACCCTGAACCTGCAAAAATAAAGAGATATCTACCTGCTTAACAAGAGGGTTATTTGGAAATAGGGTCTCTTAAGCCAGCTAAGGCTGGCTTCGAACCCATGCAGTCCTCCTGTCTCCGCCTCCCAAGCGCGGGGATTACAAGCGTGCACCACCCTGCCTGGCTTATTCAATTTTTTGAAGCAGGGTCTCACTAGGTTGCTGAGGCTGGTCTTAAACCTGCCATCCTCCTGTCTTAGCTTCCCGAGTACTGGGATGACAAGTGTGCACCATGGCGCCCGGCTCAGTTACTTCTCTTAAGGTAGTTTCCAACCCTCTTCATTTCCCAGTGCTCATTTCTGCCCCTTCTCCCAGGTTGCCTGTTTTTGCTGGCTTCTCATGGAGACCAGCGATTCTCAACTAGGGACAGTCTTACCCTCCAAGGGACGCTTGACATTGCCTGGAGATATTTTTGTTTGTCACAACTGGGCAGGGGGTGGAGGGTGAGCTCAGGGCAATGCAAAATACGTGTTAAAAAAAAGAAAAGAAAACTAAGCTGGGCATGGTGGTGCACACTTGTAATCCCAGTATTTGGGAGGCTGAGACAGGAGGATTGAGATTCACAGACAGCCTCAGCTACTTAGAGAGGCTCTTTGTAACTCACTGAGACCCTGTTTCAAATTAAACAATAAAAAATAGGGCTGGGGGTGTCACTGGGAGGTAGAATGTGCCCCTGGGTTTCATCCCCAGTACCGCAAAAAAAAAAAAAAAGAAAGAAAGAAAGAAAGAGAAGAAAAGAAAACTAAAATCACCTATAATCCTACCACTTAAATAGAATCACTGAGAATATTCTGGAACTATATTCACCTAGACTTTTTTTTTCTATTTGTGTTTAAATTATATATTTTCTAATAGACTTGGAGGGCTGGGGTTTCAAGCCTATCACTTTTATAACTGTCTATCGGTGGTAAGGTAGTGGTGATGGTAGTGCTAGCTCCTTGTTGGGGACCAGACTGCTTAAACCATGGGCCTTGACAGCGCTGATATGTAGTAGGTGCTTAATAGATGTTTATGTCTCATATCATCCCTTTTTTAAATTTCTTAACTAAACCGGTAAACAAGTTTTGCCTGAGTTGAAGGCAAAGTACTTGTTTGTTCTGCTGGAGGAATTCCTGCCTAACTTTAAAGCAAAACAAAACCAAAATCAACAAGTTGAGACTCTAGAACACCAATCCCTTGTCTCTCCCCAGATGCCTGTGATATGTTAATCAGGAGCTTTGTGAATTCTGCCAGAAACCGGCTTCATCAAGTCTTCTTCCTCCCAAGGGTTCTTGTGTTTTTTTTTAAGTGTAAATGTTTTTATATGCAAAACAGGAAAAACTAAATAAGTAAAAGGAATGTAAACATTGCTTGTGATTTTTTAAGACTTTGTCACATATCAGTGCTCAGTTTCAAAAGGAATCTGTAGTTGAATTTCAAAAGGATATGTCCAGCCACGCGTGGTGGTGCATGCCTGTAATCCCACTACTTGGGAGGCAGGGACAGGAAGATCACAGGTTCAGAACCAGCTCAGCAATGTAGTGGGACTCTCAGCAACCTAGCAAGCCCCTGTTTCAAAATAAAATAAAAATAAAAATAAAAAGCTGGGGATGTCTCTTGAAAGTGAAGCGTTCTGGGTTCAATCTGTGGTAAAAAAAAAAAAAAAAAAAAAAAAAAGTGTGTGTGTGTGTTGTGGGGAACTTGTTCAGAACCTTCTGACATGGGACTGGCTGTGTTGCCCCAGCTGGAGAACAGTACGTTTCCTAGCAGAGAAACTACCTACCTGGCCACTGTGTTGGGATAGACGAAAAAAAATAGGGCTGGGGCAAAGGGAAAAACAGAAGACCATTTAAGAGTTATTGCCAGCCGGGTGTGGTGGCGCACGCTTGTAATCCCAGCATTTGGGAGGTTGAGACAGGAGGATCAGGGTTCGCAGACAGCCTCAGCTACTTAGTGGGGCTCTTTGTAACTCAATGAGACCCTGTTTCAAAATAAAGAATAAAAAAGAATAGGGCTGGGGATATAGCTCGGAGTTAGAATGCCCATGGGTTCCATCTCCAGTACCACAAAAAAAAAAAAAAAAAAAAAAAAAAACATATCCAGCACCAACTTCCCATCTATAAAGCACTGGAGACAGAACTCAGAGACCTGACGTCTGCCTTCTGGAAGCTGGCAGTGTCAAAGGATTAGCGACATCTCCCAAACTATGCCATCATTAACACCAAACACAACCACAACATAATCACTGTGTAATTATGATGGGAACATTGGCCAAAGCCTATTAAATTTTACTGTGTGCTAGACATTCCTACGGCTATTATGAAGATGATAATATATGGCTGTTATGATTACTTAATTGTGATATTCTTTTTTTATGACCAAATGAGATGAGTACACGAAAGCCTTACCTAACTGTCTAAAAGTATTGTTTCGCACTCTGCGTCCAGTGGGATCAGGAATTTTGCCACCCGATACTTGACCTCCACCCGGTTCAGAAAATGCGGGTTCCGTTTTGTCTACATGTTATTGGTACCCGAGTCCTCAGCTTCGCCGGTCCCCGCTCCTGTTTAAGCACTCTTCATTGCGTGTTCTGTTTTCTTTTATGATCTGCTTTGAAGAAGGGTCAGCTGAAGCCTCTGCCCAGCTCCCAAGATGGCAGTGCCCAAACTCCATGTGTTTCTCTGTCTGTGCAGCTGCTTCCTGCTGGCTCATCCTTTTGATTGGCAAGACATAAATCCTGTTGCCCATACTAAATCATCAGGTAAGAGGGATATTTGTTCAAGGGCTTGAACAAACTGACCGGTTGCCAGCCTCCCATGTAACCCCAGAGACTTTGCATGTTTGGACGTGTAAGCAAGGTCTCTTAAGAAATGCTCATGAAAGCTGGGCACAGAAGTACCTGGGAGCCTGAGATGGGAGGATGGCAGGCTTGAGGCCAGCCTCAGCAACCTAATGACATCCTTAGCAATTTAGCGAGACCCTGTTTCAACACAAGAAATAAACAGCATTTGAGAGGCTGAGACAAGAGGACAGTTCACGGACAGCCTCAGGTATTTAGTGAGGCCCTTTACAACTCAATGAGTCCCTGTTTCAAAATAAAGAATAAAAAATAGGGATGGGGGTGTAACTTAGAGTAGAGTGCCCTGGATTCCATCCCCAGTACAGAAAAGAAAAGAACAGAAAAGAAAGGAGGAAGGGAAAGAAAGAAAGAAAAGAAAGAAGGGGAAGAAAGAAAGAAAGAAAGAAAGAAAGAAAAGAAAGAAGGGGAAGAAAGAAAGAAAGAAAAGAAGGAAGGAAGGAAGGAAAGAAAGAAAGAAAAGAAGAAGAAGAAAAGAAATTGGTTGTGTAGTTCAGAGGTGGAATGCCTCTGGTTTCAGACCCCAGTATTACAGAAAGAAAGAAAGAAAGAAAGAAAGAAAGAAAGAAAGAAAGAAAGAAAGAAAGAAAGAAAGAAAGAAAGAGAAAGAAAGGAAGGAAGGAAGGTTGGATGGATCTCGTGGAGACCTTCAGTCCTTTCAGGGCAGGAGAGAGGGCCTCACTTGTCCTCTACGACTGCAGTGGAAGGAGAGCCCGTGCTGTACAATATCACCACCGCAGGCCAGAATCAGGATGGTCATCTTGAGCCACCCCGGCATCTCAGCCTGCGATGGAGAATTGTCTCAGTGCCACCCCTACTCTTCCTCACTGCCCCAACCCACTCCCACCAGGCACAGCAACACAGCTGCCTTGAATTTCTCTCCAAAGCAGCCTCGAAACTTGCTCCTGAGGAGGTGGGAGAAGAGCCAGGTGTCTTGGCCAGCAGGGAGCATCCCGGTTATTAGCGCAGGGTGGTGTGAGACGATGGCAATTTAGGGGAATTCAAAAGGCACTGATCTTTTCTATCTAAAATGGGAGGCGTGGAGTCAAGTAGGCACCGAGGGATTCCAGAGGAAGATAGTTGTGGTTCCGTGCTGTTCTACCTTACGGTAAGAAGGGAAGAGTCAGAAAGGAAGGCTTAGACAAGCCCAGGAGGAGCAGCCAGAGTGGGCCAGCCATCTCTAGACGGACATGCTCATGTCACTAAGAAGGGCCTTTACTGTAAAAAAAAATGGTTTCTGGAGCTCTGTGAGTTCCTCTGCATCCCAGAGGACTGTGACACACAAACACCTGGGTCTCATCTCCCGTGGCAAATACTCAGGAGACTGCAATGGCGCCATACTGTCAACACCCGCAGAGCTGTGCACCTGGCCATGTAGTCACCCTGAAGCAGGTTGTTCAGGCCTGGTGGGTGACTCCTCAGCACGGCATTTACAAAGGGATTTTCGTAACGCAGAGCCAGAGATAAATATTGCCCTCATTCATAATTGAGAAATGGATGCCTTACAGGAGAGGGACTGTATCTTAGATCTACGCTTGCATAGGATATGTAGAAATATCTCAAAGGGCCACTCAGCCCTCACTCTGAGCAGGAAGGTAAGGCCTCAAGATGCACTGGTGACTAAGAGAGAAAAATCCTGAAGTCAGGAAGCCTGCTGCCTTGTTGAAATTCAACTTATCTCCATTATCTCTTTCATGGGTTGAAAACAGGCAACATTTTACATGGGGACATATTAGCACCGGGGTAACTGATGTGCATTCTATTGGCACAGGGTGAGAATTTAAAGACCTATTTTCTATCCTGTCATGTTTAAATATTGTTGGAAAACTGTCACTGAGCTGGCAGAGACTTGGGGACTGCTTTATTTGTCATTGTAGTATGGCTTTGTATACATTGCCCTACTCATTCTAAATGCTCAAACAGAAGGCATAAACGGGGATTGGTGGCGCACACTTGTCATCCCAGTACTTAGGAGGCTGAGACAGGAGGATCACAAGTTCGCTGCTGGCCTCAGCAACTTAGTGAGGTCCTCCTCCACTTAGTGAGACCCCATTTCAAAATAAAAGATAAAAATAAAAATAATAAGCCGGGCGTGGTGGTGTACGCTTGTAATCCCAGTACTTGGGAGGCTGAGACAGGAGGGTCACAGGTTTGTGGGCAGTCTCAGCTACTTAGTGAGGCCCTTCCCAACTTAGTGAGATCCTGTTTCAAAATAAAGAATAAAAAATAGGGCTGGGGGTGTAGCTTGGAGGTAGAATGCCCCTGGGTTTCATCCCCAGTAGTGCAGATAAGTAAATAAATAAATAAGCAAATAAATTAATAAATAAAATAGGGCTGGGGGTTATAGCTCGAAGGTAGAATGCCCCTGGGTTCAATCCCCAGTACCACACACACACACACACACACACACACACACACACACACACACTGAATACATAAATATGTTTAAACTATGATAGCTTATTAAAGAAACATTTAAATAAGAGTTGATTATCATTTTTTGCTTAAATGAATGCATAGAAAATGTAGCCTGTAGATAAACTGTAAGTGTGGGCTAGAGATATACTATTTGCTAATGGAAGACATAATGCAATATGAGAGAATGTAATTTTCCTGACATGTGTTCAGTCTGTTTCCAAACCTGGGAGCGGGTATCAGTAATATTTGACAAATGAACACACCAAAGTTATGTAAGAAGATTTACAGTGTACAAGAAAAGGGGGTTACTTCAGGGAGAGAGGCAGGAAAAGATTGCCAGTCTCAAGGAAGGGGGTCTCATAATGCTCGGAAACCTGGGATTTAACTTACGCGCCTGTGACCTCAAGAGGGGTTCAACCCCAGAACACTAGAAAGGTCGACCGCATTGTGCTTCAAATCACAGCATAAAAATAAAGAATAACCACAGCATATTTGCTCAGGAGGGCACGAGTAGATTTAAATGCCTCCTCCCAACTACCTCCCAAAAGGACATCACTGCATCCCCCTTCAAGAAAAACCATGGTGATGACAGAATTGCCCGGTGAGAAGGGTGTGCCAAATCTCTCCAAGAGCTGGATAAAGGATGCGTTTGAAAAGGTCGAGATCCGAGTTGGATAAAACAGGAGAGATGCACTTGCTTGGTCAAGAGACAGGGCAAAAATGAGGCATCTGGGCTAGGTCAAAAATACACTGGGCAAGTAATTCTAAGTTAAAAGCAAATGCTAGAAATCAAGATCTAGAAAGATAAGGGAGGCTGGGGCGTGGTCACGCACACTTGTAATGCCAGAGCTTGGGAGGCAGACACAGGAGGATCGCGCAGGTTCAAAGCCAGCAGCACTGGCTTAAGAGACCCTGTTTCCAAATAAAAAATAAAATAAAATAGGTCTGGGAGTGTAGCCGTAAGATAGAAGGGCTTCCAAAAACCCTAGTACCAAAAAAAAAAAAAAAAAGAAAGAAAGAAAGAAAGAAAGAAAGAGAAAGAAAGAAAGAAAGATAGATAAGGGAGTTGTTAAGGAAGAGGTAGGAGAGGAGGATGATTCCTTGGCTTCTGGTTTGGGCTGCATGAGACAGGGAACTCTGGAGTCGTGGGCTGTCTGGTTAGAGGGTGTGGAGGGGAGTTGGAAAATGCTCATTTAATTTAGTTTTGGACCACTGTCTTTGACATTCTCATGGGAAGGACATCAAGTCGAGATGTCCAATGAGAAGTGGTAAGCACAAGTCTGAAATGAGATAAAGTTCATGTTTAGAAAAAAAAACATATTTGGGAATTCCTCTTAAAAACACTCCCAAGAGAGCCAGATGTGATTGTGCATGCCTATAATCCCAGGACTTGGGAGGCTGAGACAGGAGGACAGCAGGTTGAGGCTAGTCTCGGCAACTTAGTGAGACCCTCCACAACTTAGACTCTATTTCCAAAAATAAAATAAAGTAGGGCTAGCTTGAATGTAGAACACCCTTATGTTCAAAGCACATTAAACAAACAAAAACATTCTTTTTCTCTGTGTGTGGTACTGGGGTTTGAACCCAGGGGCATTCTAGCTCCGAGCTACACCCTCAGCCCTGTTTTTTACTCTCTATTTTGAAACGGGGTCTTACTAAGTTGCAGAGGGCCTCACTAAGTAGCTGAGGTTGGCCTTGAACCTGTGATCCTCCTGTCTCAGCCTCCCAAGTACTGGAATTACAAGAGTGTGCCACCACGCCGGGCTACAAAAACACTCTTAGCAGAAGTAAGGCAAGGTTAAGGCTGTATTCAGTAGCAATAGTCCCAGGCATCCTAGAAGAAGGACAACTTTCATCTTTTGTTCTCCAAGCACCTCTACAGGCTTTGTTTAAAACAGCTCATCAATTGGGTGCAGAAACAAAAGAAGCCAGAAACTAGAGGTAGTAACTTGATTCTCTTGAAATTCCGAATATAATAAAGTCCACCGTGTAATGAATAACAAACGAGATCATATCGACCTGTTTTTCAGCCTGGGCGGATAAAATACAGATTCTGATGGCTGCCACACACTTTGAACATACTAAAATCCCCAGAGGAAATGGATCTTACTCCGTCGGCTGTACAGATTTGATGGTTGATTACACCGACAAGGTAATGCTTTGATGTATGCAAATCATCCTTGTATCCTAGTATTGACTACTGCTGGGGCCCGCCGGCAGTTGTTAAACTCGACCTGGCCGTCACCTGAGAATGACTTGTTTTGCCGTTTACAGCCTTCAATGCGTAGCCTCTGCTAGTTCAGTCAACCTCCAGGTATTTTATTCATCTAATTATTGACCCTTAAACTCTATTCCCTGTTTCATAATAGCCTAAGCAACAAGGCTTATGCTTCCTTTTCCCTTGTAAAGCATACTGACATTTTTCTCTTCCCTGGCTGTAGTCAACCTCCACAGCATCTTAACATTCTCTGAGCCGGGCGTGGTGGCGCACGCTTGTAATCCCCGCGCTTGGGAGGCAGAGACAGGGGTTATCACGCAGGTTTGAATCCAGCCGCGCGCACTGGCTTAGGAGAACCTGTTTCCAAATAAAAATGTAAAAATAGGTCTGGGAGTGTAGCCCGGAGGTAGAAGGGCTTCCAGGAACCCCAGTACCACCAAAAAGAAAAAAAAAAATTCTCTGAAAAGCCGGGCATGGTGGCGCATGCTTGTGATCCCAGCATTTGGGAGGTTGAGACAGGAGCATCGCGGTTCACGGACAGCCTGGGCTACTTAGTGAGGCCCTCTGCAACTCAGTGAGACCCTGTTTCAAAATAAAGGAAAAAAAATGGGTCTGGAGGTGTAGCTTGGAGGTAGAATACCCCTGGGTTTCATCCCCAATACCGAAAAAAAATCATTCTCTGGACCTCTTTGTGGGCAACAGAGGTATTTGGGCTCCCACCTATAAAAGGTACAAAGTAATTCTTGGAATATGTTTAAGAAGCAACTTGACTGAAGGCATATTCATTTCTTTTTTTAAACAGAGTACATTCTTGCGTTTGTATTACCCATCCCAAAACAACGATCACTTTGACACTGTTTGGATCCCAAACCAAGAATATTTTTTTGGTATTAGTAAATTTATTGGAACGCACTGGCTTATGGGAAAAATTTTGAACATCATCTATGGTAAGATTTCTCTCGCTCCTACTCTGTTGGCTCAGGAATATAAGAAACCATTAGAAACAACAGTTAAGACCAAAGTAGGTGTTCTCCACTCTGAACTTCTCCTAAGATGACAAGGACAGTATTTTTTATGAGTTTTTGAGGCAACTTTGAAAATATCAAGGGTTTTCTAATCGTTGTCCATTCTGAATAGGGCACAGGCAGGAGAGTCAGTCTGGCCCTAACTTTCTTTTCCCTTATGGCTGCTCCTTACTTTTCCTTCTTCGATGAGTAGCCAGTTGGCTGGTGTGACCGCTGCCCTGGATGCTCTGTGTCCGGCTAAAAGAGAGAAGGTAGAACCATCACACCTCTCCAGATCCAGAACAAAGGAGCCAAAGCTCATTTCTTTCTTGTCATAGATGAAGAGACTTGATTCTATTCCCACACCTCCCCACAAAGAGCCACTAACAATGTAATGCTTATTTATCACTTAACTTGTTTATATTGGGCTAATGAAGGCTTTTCATTTTCTTATATGTTTGACCAGACACTGAGGTTGGGAAGATGTTAACTGCATTTTCAAAATTCTTCCTGAAAACTACACATAACTTTTGAAATTCATTTATAAGCTTCTTAGAATCTCTCTCTCTCTCTCTCTCTCTTCCTCTCTCTCTCTCTCTCTCTCTCTCTCTCTCTCTCTCTCTCTCTCTCTCCCTCTCTCTCTCTTCAGGTCTAGGGGTGGAACCCAGGGGCATTCCACCTCCAAGTTACACCCCCAGCCCTATTTTTATTCTTTATTTTGAAACAGAGTCTCACTAAGTTGCAGAGGGCCTCACTAAGTAGCTGAGGCTGGCCACGAACCGTGATCCTCCTGTCTCATCCTCCCAAATGCTGGGATTACAAGTGTGCGCTACCACGGCCAGCTTAGAATTCTCTTAAAAACTGTTCTAAAGCAAAAATAATGAAAATACCATAACATGGTGCATAACAATTTATAATTCACTTTTACAGAAATCATCACATTCTATCTTCATGGGGACAGCTCCATTTAAAAGTTTATTTTAATTAAAAAAATTTTTTTTGTGTGTGTATATATGTGTTTCTAAAGATGGAACCCAGGGGCATTCTACCTCTGAGCTATACCCTCAGCCCTATTTTCTATTTTTTAATTTAGTGAGGTCTTGCTAAGAGCCTCACTAAGTCGCTGAGGCTAGCTTTGAACCTGCAATCTCCCTGTATCGGCCTCCCAAGGACTGGGATTACAGGTGTGTGTCACCATGCCTGGCCGCGTCTCTATTTTATAGATGAGAAATGAGACACAGAGGCACCACCGGTGGTAATTATGCTGCTTATGACAATTGGGATTCGAAGGTCAAAAGGACAAATATTTCCCAAGTCTAAGAGTGGATAGGTCCTCTCCATATATCACCTAGTTAAATACAGTTCTTCCAGAAGCCCCACAAGGTAGTTGCCACTGCTTTTTATAGAGGAGGCTCAGCTTGAGTGACGTGCCCTATGCCAAGAGCTAGGAAATGGCAGAATTGCATCCTCAGCCTCCCCTGTGGACCAAGCCAGTGATCCCTCCACCTTCACTGGATCACAACAAGTCGTAATGGGGCGGGAATGTCTCTGACTCTCAGGTTCTGGGTTTTAGTGGAATGTTCCTGAGTCTTACTGGGTACTTTGATCTTAGAACATTCTCTTTGAAGTTTGTTCAAAACCTTTAAAATCGTACTAAGTAGTAACCCTCCTGAATACAAGTAGGTAGGGAACTCTCTCACCTCAAGTTCAGAGTCGATGCCAACTGATGACTAGCGACTGTACGTGTTGAGGAAAGAGCACACCGTTTGGGTATTTGGCTGGTGAACATCCAGTAGCGGGATTTTTAAGAAATGTCCTAGTAATTCATAGGTCCATCAATATACATTCCACGGCTCAAGATCTGAGGCTAGAGCCATGTAAGTTATACCAACTAGTACCATTCAGACCAGAGCAAACCCTAAGTAAGCTTGCTTTGTCCTCTAGGCTCAATGAGAGTCCCTGCACACTGGAACGCGCCTCTGAAGACTGGCGAAAAATACCCGCTCATCGTCTTCTCTCATGGCCTGGGAGCGTTCAGGTAGAGCTGGAGAGCTTGCGTGCTTAGGCCTAGTGATCAGTGACTGAACGTGGGCTCTTCATTTTGGTTTTACCAAAAGGTTCTTAGAAGGCCATGCCTGTCCTTATCCCGGAGTTCTTCTGGAATCATCTGTGGTCTATTAATAAGTGAGACAGCATTCAATTAAAAAGTTTCAGCAAAGAAAATCATCAAGAATCTTAGCAGAGTGGAAGATCTTTGTAAACTATTCCTCTGATAGAGAAATAATATGTAGAATATACAAAGAACTTTAAAAAAATTAACCCAATTAACCTAAAAATCGATTAATCCAATTAAAAATGGGAAGTGAATTAATCAGACACTTCACAAAAAATAAATATAAATGGCCAATAAATATGTGAAAAAATGCTTGACATCATTAGCAATCAGAGAGATGTAAATCAAAACTACGCTGAGATTGCACCTAACCCCAATTAGAATGGCAATCATCGAAAATATAAACACTAATAAATTCTAGCAAGGATGTGGGGAAGTAGGAAAATTGTTGTTAGGATTGCAAATTAGTGCAGCCACTCTAGAGATAAGTGTGGAGATTCCTCAGAAGACTGGGAATGGCATTCGTGGAGAGAAACGCCTATGGAGGTTAAAGGAGGAGCAGGAAAAGCTGCTTCAACTCATGATGCAGATGGGGCACCTGGAGAGGAAAGGGAGACACCATGTGATCCAGCTGTGTCACTCCAGGGTATCTCTCCACAGGAAATGCAATCAGAATATTGTAGCGATACATGCACAGTGGTGTTTATGGCAGCACAATTCACAGTAGCCAAATTATGGAACTAACCTACGTGCCCATCAACAAATGAGTGGATTATGAAATTATGGAATATACACACACAGTAGAATTCTATCCAGCCTTAAAGAAGGACAAAATTAGGTCATTTGCAAGAAAATTGGTATATCTGGAGAATACTATGCTAAAGAGATCAGCCAGTCACAAAAATGGTCATATATTGTTCCCTGGAATATGCAAGCTAGGGAGAAATTGTAACACAAAAGGGAGTCCAGAGGAAGAAGGAGAAATCCCAGTGGAGGTCTAGAGGGCTCCGGTAGGGGGCACGGCCAAGCTCACGCGTTTCTCACATGGTCTGTGGCTTCTTTTGTGCTGAGTCGTGATGACAAGGATTGCACGGCCCACAAAGGCTGGAAATATTTGCTCTCTGGCTTTCAACAGAGAAGTCTGCCGATCCTTGCAGGAGATCATCCCCTCTTGCAAAGTTCCAATTGCAAAGCAATAGAAGACTTTATTCAATGCCAGCATGTGGGAGGCTGAGACAGGAGGATCGCAGTTCGTGAACAGCCTCAGCTACTTAGTGAGGCCCTTTGCAACTCAGTGAGACTCTGTTTCAAAACAATAAAATCAATAGGGCTGGGGATGTAGCTTGGAGGTAGAATTCTCCTGGGTTCCATCCCCAGTACTGCAAAAAAAAAAAAAAAAAATTGAACTGGGGATGTAGCTCAGAGGTAGAATGTCCCTGTGTTCTATCCCCAGTACTGTAAATAAAAAGATTTTATTCCTAGGCACCTCCGCCTTTATTTTTTGTAACTATCTATGGATGTTTCTTATTGAATGCATGAGGGGAGAAAAAGATGTGCAGAATGAAGATTTTGGAGGAGGGTGTAAGCGCAGCTGTCTAGCACGTACATTTTTCTCCACTTCACCCAGTTCAGTTGGTTCAGTACCAGCCAGCAGGACTTAAGTATTTACCCTGTTTCAGACAAGCACCGAGGACACATCAACTCACTGGATCCTTAGCTGTGAGGCGCCCCGCTAGTATAGCATCACCTTTTCACAGATGAAGAACCGAGGCTGAGAAAAGATGAGTGTCCTGGTCCAAGGGACACAACTCTCTTAAATGGCGGAACTAAGATTCAAACCGCATGGCCCAATATTCTACTCCTGGTTAGCTACCGAAAAGAACCCAAACCAGACTGCCACGGTAATGCATGCGTATCAATGTTGATAGCTGTACAATTCATAACGGCCAAACTATGAAACCAGCTGAGATATCCATCAACATGCGAATAGATTAAAAAGTTAGGGAAAACCGGGCGTGGTGGGCACGCTCGTAATCCCGGCATCTGGGAGGCTGAGACCCGGAGGATCGCGGTTCACGGACAGCCTCGGCCATTTAGCGAGGCCCTCTGCAACTCAATGAGAGCCGGTTTCAAGATAAAGAATAAAAAATAGGGCAGGGGGTGTAGCTCGGAGGTAGAATGCCCCTGGGTTCCACCCCCAGACCCGCAAAAAAAAAAAAAAAAAAAGTTAGGGTAGATTTACACGATGCAATTCCACTCAGCAGTAAAGAAGAACAACATTATGTCATTTGCAGGGAAATGGATGGAACTGGAGAAAGCTATGCTAAGTGAGATTACTCAGTCAAAGAAAGAAAAAAAAAAAGAAAAGAAAGGTCAGACGGTCTCCCTCATATGAGGAAGCTAGGTTGAAATTGGGACACAGAAGGAACTTTGGACAGAGGATGAGAAATCTTATTGAAATGAAGGAAGGAACCTAACTAAGGGAGATGGGAGTGGGGAGGAAGACTGGAAGAAAGAAGCATCTCAATGGACGTGACGTACACACAATTTATCAAAGCCAGTCACTGTGCTGGGCACGGGAAGATGGGGAGGGAGAGGGAGCGGGGTGGGACCCGGGGAGGGCTCGCCAGGTGCTGTGTGCACCTGCGCCTCTGTCACCCTGAACTCCATCATGATGTGCGGTTACCGTGCACCATTAAAATAAAATAATTCAGCGCCGGGCGTGGTGGTGCACGCTTGTAATCCCCGCGCTTGGGAGGCGGAGACAGGAGGATCGCGCAGGTTCGAAGCCAGCCTTGCTGGTTGAAGAGACCCTGTTTCCAAAAATAAAATAGGTCTGGGAGTGTAGCCTGGAGGTAGAAGGGTTTCCAGGAACCCCAGTACCACCAAAAATAAATAAATAAGTAAAATAGAATTAAAATTTTTAAAAAATTCAGATCCCTTTCTCTTAACTATCTTCCAACATATATCATCTTGCTGAATTGCTGTCCTCAAGGTAAGGCTGTATTATTAGCCTTATCCATTTTACAATAAATACCTAACATCATATAGCTGGGAGGTGGCAGAGTAAAGATTATTTTTTTATTCTTATTTATTTATTTATTTTTAATTTTTTGGTGATACTGGGGATGTAACCCAGGGGCCTTCTACACTCCCAGACCTATTTTTTTATATTTTATTTGGAAACAGGATCTCATAAGCTAGCTGAGGCTGGCTTCGAACCTGTGTAATCCTCCTGTCTCAGCCTCCCAAGCACAGGGATTACAAGCGTGCGACACCATGCCCGGATGACAGAGTCAAGATTTAAAAACTCTCAAAGACAATATCTGTAAGCACTGTATCAGGGGCTTTCAAGTTTGATGTTATTGACGTGTTGGGACCAGATAACTTCTTGTTTTAGAAGTTTGTCTTGTGTATTGTAGGATTTTTCCAGCATCCCTCTGCTCAGATACCCATAGTGACCACCTCCTGGTTTTGATAAGGAAAATACCTCCAAGCATTGTCAAATATCCCCGAAGGGGTAAGATCACCTCCTTTTTTGTGGTACTGGGGTTCCTGGAAACCCTTCTACCTCTGGGCTACACTCCCAGATCTATTTTTTATATTTTTATTTGGAAACAGGGTCTCTTAAGCCAGTGAAGCTGGCTTCGAACCTGCGCGATCCTCCTATCTTGGCCTCCCACACAAGGGGATTACAAGCGGGCTCCACCATGCCCAGCTAAGATCACCTCCTTTGAGAACCAGAGCTTTCCACGGTACCCCAGGGCATGGACACAGGGGTGTGTAACAGCCGCTATGGTCTGAGTTTTCTTAGCCGACTCAGATCTGTAGGCATACTTGGTAAATATAATGTTTCTCTTTTTTTGTGTTGAAGGACAATCTATTCTGCTATTGGCGTTGACCTGGCATCTCATGGATTTATAGTCGCTGCTGTAGAACACAGGTATGTTATTTGATGTAGCAGGTTCTTTAATCAAATGCAGGGAGTGAATATTAATGCTCATAACAAGACTTCGAACTATCATACATGTTTCTAAAAAAAATCTTGCTGCAATTTTCACCTATGGTTAAATGATGAGAAAAAGGGCGATTGATTGAGCTTGCCAAAACAATACAATTTTGAGAGGGTTTATTGAGTTCTTTCATGTGCTGTGCTATATATATACCATCTCATCTGTTAGCCTTCATAACAACCTCATGGAATGGTTGCTGTTGTTGTTTTAAGGAAGAGAAAAATGAGGCCAATTTGCTCAAGGGTCAGACAGTCTGTAGGCTGTAGTGCTGAGATCTGATTTCAGAAAGTGAGTTTCAGTATGGTTGACATTGCCTCCCAGAATTGTAAGGAATGAACAGGTTTTTGCGTTCAACTTGACAAAGAGCAAGAGGGTCCTCTTCCTAGAGCTTCCTCGGGGCCCCATTTAATTAAAAATTAAAGTAGAGAGAAAGAAGAAAGTCAAGAAATCAGAGCTGGGCGTGTGGTGCATGCTTGTAATCCCAGCATTCGGGAGGCTGAGACCCAGAGGATTGTGTTTCGCGGACAGCCTCAGCTACTTAGTGAGGCCCTCTGCAACTCAGTGAGACCTGGTTCCAAAATAAAGAATAAAAAATGGGGCAGGGGGTATAGCTCAGAGATCAAGTGCCCCTGGGTTCCATCTCCAAACCTGCAAAAAAAAAAAAGAAAGAAAGAAAGAAAGAAAGAAAGAAAGAAAGAAAGAAAGAAAGAAAGAAGAAATCAGAGGCAAGTTGAGTCCAGGATGGAGTTGAGAAAGAAGGAACACGTGTAAGTAGTCAATTTTGTTTGTACTTGTAGAGATGGCTCTGCATCTGCTACTTACTATTTCCATGACCAATCTGCTGCAGAAATAGGGAACAAGTCTTGGCTTTACCTCAAAACCCTAAAACAAGAGGAGGAGGTCACAGCACGGAAGGATCAGGTACTTTGTGGTGAGGAGAGGTGGCGTGGTGGCCTAAAAGCACGGTGGTACGGAAGGATATCACGTGTTTAGTTTTGCCTATGGCAAGGTGTGCTTCTAGTTCTACTTCCGTGATTAATAGATCTATCAGAAAATTCTCTGGGCGCCGGGTGTGGTGGCGCACGCTTGTAATCCCCGCGCTTGGGAGGCGGAGACAGGAGGAGGATCGCGCTGGTTCGGAGCCAGCCTTGCTGGCTTAAGAGACCCTGTTTCCAAATAAAATATAAAAAATAGGTCTGGGAGTGTAGCCCGGAGGTAGAAGGGCGTCCAGGAACCCCAGTACCACCAAAAATAAAAAAAAAAGAAGAAGAAGGAAGAGGAGGAGGAGGAGGAGGAGGAGGAAGAGGAGGAGGAGGAGGAGGAAGAGGAGGAGGAGATGATTCTCTGGGCAATAAAATTCCCTCAGCAAAGTGTCTGGTTCATCGTTAAAACAAAGGCAAACTCAGAAATCCTGGAGGACGACCCAGTACTCAGAATTCTCTTGTATTAAAACACATATTAGCCGGGTGTGGTGGCACACACTTGTAATTCCAGTATTCAGGAGGCTGAGCAGGAGGATCTGGGTTCACAGCCAGCCTCAGCTACTTAGTGAGGCCCTCTGCAACTTAGTGAGACCCTGTTTCAAAATAAATAATTTTATTTATTTTGCAGGACTGGGGATTGAACCCAGGGGCATTCTACCTTCAAGCTAAATCCCCAGCCCTATTTTTTTTATTCTTTATTTTTGAAACAAGGTCCCTCATGCTTGTCATCCCAGCATCCAAGAGGCTGAGACAGGAGAATCGTGGTTCGTGGACAGTCTCAGCTACTCAGTGAGGCCCTTTGCAACTCAGTGAGACCCTGTTTCGAAATAAAGAATAAAAAAATAGGGCTGGGGGTGTAACTTGGAGGTAGAATGCCCCTGGGTTTCATACCCAGTACCACAAAATAAATTAATTAATTAAACTCATTTTAGAATCTCAAAAGTGATAGAAAATAGATTTTATTCCACCAGAGGAAATAGGGGAGGAAAAAGACTTCATAGAGGTAGAGGCAGTACACAATAGTAGTGAGATTACAGGTCTTAGAATCCAATTTTCTATGAATACTAGCTCCATCCCTCCACAGGGGGATGAGCTGGAACAAGGGAATCTCTGTGCTTCTGTGTTTGATCTGTTGCAAAACAGTGAATAATATAATAACAGTGTCAGTTGTACAGGGCTATTGGTGAATTGGCCTTTGGGACATTTAGGTGAAATAAAGCACATGGTTGTGAAATAAAAATGGCTGCATCTTCCTGGTGGGTATGGTGTGGTGTTGAGCCCACCCACAGTTCACTGATGTAGGCGTTAATGTACTCTACATGGAAATCCACAGAGCTTAAGTAAGTCATCAGAAGTCACACAGTCCTTAAGCAACAGAGTGGTACTCACCACTCAGAACCATTTTATAACAATCCAACTATTTTCCCACTGTTTTCCCATGCAACTTCTATGCCAACTTGAAAATGAATCGCCAAAACCTTTCGCTTGATCATTTCCTTCTAATAACGGCATTAGGTCCGGCAGAGGGCCAAGGAATGCTCCCAAGCTCTGGATCTGATGCTTGACATTGACCGTGGGCAACCGGTGAAGAACTTACTAGACGTAGAGTTTGACGTGAGACAGCTACAGGTGAGCTCTATAAAAAGCCACTTCCTCCCTGAGCAGTTGTTTTTTGCTGTTTTGCATTGTCTGATTTTCTGCTAGGTTTCAAGATAAAGGGCTTCAAACAACAAAAATCAAAGAACAAAGCCCCAAAATATGACCATAAAAATACAAGCCAAGTAAACGGCAAAGCAGACTGTACTACGTTGAACCACAAATGAAGTTGCTAAGTAATGTTTGATCTACGAAGGTGACCATTACAAATGGCTCCATTTCATACCTCCGTGGAAAGAGTGTTACTTCTTGGACAGCTCCTACATGTTTTTGACCTTGATCTTGAAAAGTTGGTCCAAAGTTTTGGACAAAATTTAGGGAATGGGTAGAGGAATATCAGACAGATTGAAGGGCATGAACAGACTCAAATTTGTTCAGGGCTGGGGGTTGGATGGAGGGAACAGAGGGAAAGAGAATTAGTTTGAGGATAAGATGAGGGTCTAGTCTCAGATACAGTGTCCTCCAGCCACTCTCTCCTGTACCAACGCCTTTGTACAGGTCCCCTTGGCCTGACACACCCTTTCCCTTCACTGACTTCTTCAAGACTGCTCAGACATGGCTCCTTCAATTAGGGGGCTTGATCCCAGAGCTCTACCCCGAGTCTGGGTAGGCTGGCTATCCCGTGAGCCCCTTGGCACCGACATGAGTCTGAATCACTTTCTTCCCTGGTAGATTACCACTGAAAATGAGACTAGGCCTGGCACAAATAGGTGCTTCATACACATTCAAGGAGTGATCAAACTAATAAACACAGCGGGGGAGAAGCAGGAGTCAGCACTGATGTTGAAATTTCAAGTGTGGGGACCGGGAAGACCATCAAGTTTACTTCTTAACTTTTAAGGTAGAATGCTCCTGGGTTACATCCCAGTACTGCAAAATAAAAATATATGTATGTATATATATGTGTATATATATATATATAGTATATATGTATACACACAATATATATTTTTTCTTTTTTGTACACATACATATGTGTGAGTACATTTGATTTTATAAGAAATCAGAGTACTTAGCCATGACTGAAATAAATAATAATTGTATAATTGACAAACTAAGTGTATGCTTCTAAAACCAGATGGGATAGTTAATGAATTTTTATCATGCTTTTTTACATAGGGCTCTATCGATAGGGATAAAATTGCAGTAATTGGACATTCTTTCGGTGGAGCAACAGTTATCCACAGTCTTAGTGAAGACCAGAGATTCAGGTAAGAGAATAAGACAGAGAGGACGAGAGGGCAGTAATTTATTAAAAGAGGGGGAGTGATAACTCACGTGATACATAATTTTGTTACCAAATTCTTAGAGAAGATGAGACAGTTCAGGGTTTATATAAGTTGATTGCTTTTCTTCCATCAAATACTTCATATAATTTTCTCTAGAGAGGAATCATTTATTTCTCCTGTTACTAAAAACACTCCTCATTCCTGTATATTCCCCTGTTCTTGTTTATCTGCTCAAGAGCTTAGCATTTTCAGTTGGAAATGTGTCTTAATACACATCTTTTCTGTGGTATAATGATTACAGTAATACTACGGCCGTTTTATAGTATTTAGAAACTTGCCCAGGGGGCAGGACAGTTTTGGATTGGTCCACCCATCATCCTTAAAACAGAGCTCAGTCAGGCATGGTGGCGCACGCTTGTAACTCCAGCATTCGGGAGGCTGACCAGAAGATCTCGGTTGGCGGACAGCCTCAGCTACTTAGTGAGGCCCTCCTTAACTTAGTGAGATCCTGTTTAAAAAATAAAGAATAAGAAATAGGGCAAGGGGTGTGGCTCGGAGTTCGAATGCCCCTGAGTCCCATCCCCAGACCCTCAAAAATAAAATGTAAAATAAAATAAAGTGGAGCTGAGTCTAAAATTACAGTCAGTCAGGACCAAACCCCAGCTTTCTAACTTGCAGAAGACCGATGCGATCACATAAAACCAGCCATGCAGAGAGTGCGTGAGGTCATTTGTGAAATTTAACCGGGAATTTCTTAAAATCTGTTTCTGTGTAAGATCATTCTCTTCCTTTCATACTGAACACATCAGAGGGGCTGTCTGTTCAGGAAACTGGGGCAAACTTACTTATAAAAAGAAACTTAAGCTGGGCGTGGTGGCGCACACTTGTAATCCCAGTACTTGGGAGGCTGAGGCAGGAGGATCGCAGGTTCCCTGCCAGCCTCAGCAACTTGTGAGGCCCTCTGCAACTTAGTGAGACCTTGTTTCAAAATAAAGAATAAAATAGGGCTGGGGGGTGTAGAACAAAAAAAAAAAAAGAAAAGAAAAGAAAAGAAAAGAAAGAAAGAAAATTAGCTACATTTCCAATGATAGGCTTCATATGTCTTCAACCCCCAGACAAGTTTTCAGGTGAAGTACCTCTAAATAGAAAACAATAGGCCGGGCGTGGCGGCACACACTTATAATCCTAGCATTTCGGAGGCTGAGACAGGAGGATCACAGTTTGAAGACAGCCTTAGTTTATTTAGTGAGGCCCTTCGCAACTCAGTGAGACTCTGTTTCAAAATAAATAATAAAAAAATAGCTTGGAGATAGAATGCCCCTGGGTTCCGTCCCCAGTACTGCAAATATATATATATACATATATATATATATGTATAAAATTAAGCATATATATATATATATATATATATATATATATATAGGCTTAATTGTTACCCTGTAAAAAATACACTGATGGATGCCCCTAAAACTGTGGAGAAATAGAGGAAATGGTGTAATTTTATAACTTTCTGAGACAACCCCACAGTTTTGAAGAAACTATTTTTTTTTTTTTTGGTAGAACCCAGGGGCTTTCTACCTGTGGGCTACAGCCCCAGTTCTGTTTTATAATTTATTTCTGAAACAAGGTCTCACCAAGTTGCTGAGAGCCTCACTAAGTAGCTGAGGCTGGCTTCGAACCTGTGCGATCCTTCCATCTCAGCCTCCCAAGTGCTGGGATTACAAGCGTGCGCCACCACACTCAGCTTAGAAATAATTACATAATTTTTAAATTTACTTGAAAACAATGTAACAGAGAATGAATAATAAAAAATTTCAAGGAAATGTCTTTTATAGGTTGCAAGTCCTAGACATCTCTTTAAAAAAAAATGATTATATAATCCCAGGTCTGTTATTTTCTAAAGATGATAAAATCTCTTTCTTATAATCAAGTATGATAGCTCTGAAACCCAGTGAGATCGCCCATGATAAACCAGGAAGGTAGGAAGGCCTAGTGCTGGCCAGTTTCTAACCAGCCTGTTTTCATCATTCTCAAATAAATAATTGCAGGTGCGGTGTTGCCCTCGATGCATGGATGCTTCCAGTGGCGGATGATTTATATTTCAAAGTCCCTCAACCCCTCTTTTTTATCAACTCTGAACATTTCCAATTTTCTTCCAATATCATGAAAATGAAAAAATTCTTCCTACCTGATAAAGAAAGAAAAATGATTACAATCATGTAAGTAATTAGTGACATATTTCACCATCTGAAACAGAAACCTGAAACTTGGATAGACATCAGCAGAAATTATTTGATAGCTGTCACAGAACTGCTAAATTGGTTGTTTAGACTTTCAACAAGGGGAATATCAAACAATCTTAATTAATGTAATTAATTAATGTAATGTACATTCACTTAATGTAATTAAGTACATTCAGACTCACTCTTTCTAATGCTTTTAGTAATAGTGTGTATAACATATATGTTGGTAATTTATATTTTATTTATTTATTTTGTGGTATTGGGGTTCCTGGAAGCCCTTCTACCTTATATTTTATTTATTTATTTATTTTGGTGGTACTGGGGTTCCTGGAAGCCCTTCTACCTTATATTTTATTTATTTATTTATTTTGGTGGTACTGGGGTTCCTGGAAGCCCTTCTACCACCAGGCTACACTCCCAGACCTATTTTTATATTTTTATTTGGAAACAGGGTCTCTTAGGCCAGCGCGGCTGGCTTCGAACCTGCGCGATCCTCCTGTCTCCGCCTCCCAAGCGCGGGGATGACAAGCGTGCCCACCACGCCCGGCTAATGTTGGTAATTTTATCTAAATGCCTGAGCATGCTCACATTTTTGGAGGTGGGATGGGGAACAAGTATTTCATCATTAGGCCAGGCAAGGAAGTCTTTAAAAAAATCAGATCATTTCTTATATTTACCTGTTGGGAGAGAAATAATGAGTTTATAAATCCCATGAAGCTTTAGTGGGGTCCCTTGAATATTGGCAATTTGTTTATATACTGGATATGAAGAAGAGCTCCCAGTAGGTTTTTGAACTTACAGCAAAAGATTAAAAGTGTCCCTCTCCTATTTTGAAAATGACTTTAAAAGAAGAGGTGAGAGAGAGATAGTTTTGAACTTTCCCACAGTTTGTATTTCCGCAATTTCAGTTACCCTTGGACAGCTATGGTTGGAAAATATGATACTGGAAAAATTCCAGGAATAAACATTTCTTAACTTTTAAGTGTGTGCCATTATCTTTAGTGTAATGAAATCTTGCTCCATCCTGCTCCATCTTGCCTGGGACATGAATCACGCCTTTGTCCGGTGTATCCACACTGTATATGCTATCCTCCTGTCAGTAGTCACTTAATGCCACCTTGTTACCAGATCAAATGTCACAGTGTAAGAGTGGTTGTGTGTGTGTGTGTGTGTGTGTGTGTGTGTGTGTGTGTGTTTGTAGTACTGAGGACTGAACCCAGGGTCATCCTACCTCCGAGCTACACCCCCAGTATGATGTTTTTTATTCTTTTGAAACAGGGTCTCACTAAGGTTCAAAAGGCCTCACTAAGTAGCCGAGGCTGGCCACGAACCTGCGATCCCCCTGTCACAGCCTCCCAAGTACTCAGATTATAGGTGTACCCCACCATGCCTGACTAGCGTGTTTGTTTTTAAGAGTAATTCAGTACAGTATTTTGAGAGAGCATATTCACAAAGTTTTATTATAGCATATTATTATAATCATTCTCTTTTATTATTAGTGTTAACATCTCACCGCATCTAATTTTTAAACTTTTATTATAGGCATGCAGGTGCAGAAAAAACATAGGAGATTACTATCCGTGGTTTCATGTATTATGAAATATTTGAATTAAGGGGGCACATGTGTTATGGGCAATAAGGATTATGAAGGTCAGACAGTTAATATGTTCGCATGACAGAAAGGGGTGTTAGAAGAGATAACACCAGAATCGGACGTTAGAGGACTGGGAATACTTAGATATGAGGATCTGGGCATTTCGGGTAAGGACTTGCAGTCAGCTTACATGTATGTGCCCAGCTCCCTCATTCTAAGACAAATACTCAGAGAACACCAACCCATCCTTCAAACGCGCTCCCTTGACAGGCGCGCACTGTATTCCTTTTCTTTGCTTCTCTGTTAGAAACCTGGAAGAGTGGCTTGTATTTAATATCCTGCGCTCTGGTATTCACTCCTTGGTGCTGCAGTCTAACCCCTGAGCCCTCCTCACCATACATGGCCTCTTTCTCTGCTCTGCTCCTCACGACCGACCACCCCATTCCTGCACCCTTGAAAATCGCCACCCTTCTCCATTCTCCCTCCGTCCTCTGCCTCCGGGCTCTGTTCTCGGCTCCCTCTGTCTCTGCTTGCCTTTTATTTCTGACACTTGGGTTTTGACTGGACAATGAGTGAGAGAGAATCCGATGGCCCTCTTTTAGACTAAAAGAGCGATGGTTTTCTTCTACGAAGCCACGACGTGAGGAGGAAGGGCTGCGCTGCTCTGGTGTGGTTTAACCTGGGTGGTTCTCAGCTTGAGGACTGGGAGACCCAGGAAGAGATGTCTAGGCACTAATCAGAAGCGGGCCAACTTTGCCCGATATTACTTTTGGAGATGACACCGCAGAACAGAATCCTGAGGGGTGCCTACATTTAGAGGAGAGGCGGGGTGAAGAGCCCACAGCCAGCACAGAGTGCTTAGGGTCAGAAGCAAGCGTGCAATGCCCGTGAAGGGAAAAGGGTACAAGAAGCCCAGCGTGGCGGTGCACGCCTGTCATCCCCGTACTTGGGAGGCTGAGGCAGGAAGACTGTAGGTTCGAAGCCTGCCTCAGCAACTTAGTGATGCCCTCAGAAAATTAGTGAGACCCTGCTTCAAAATAAAAAATAAAATAGGGCTGGGGGTGTAGCTCAGAGGTAGAATGTACCTGGGTTCAATACCTAGTAACACACACACACACACACACACACACACACACACACACACATAGTAGTGGTTTTTTTGTTTTGTTTTGCGGTACTGGGGATGGAACCCAGAGGCATTCTACCTCCAAGCTACACCCCCAGCCCTATTTTTTATTCTTTATTTTGAAACAGGGTCTCACTGAGTTGCAAAGGGCCTCACTAAGTGGCTGAGGCTGGCCGTGAGCCATGATCCTCCTGCCTCCGCCTGCCAGGTATCATCGGTATTACAGGTGTGCTCAACCACACCTGGTTGAAAATGCGTCCCTTCCCTTTTAGGGGCGCAGTTCATCACAACTTTGCTGATTTTACTTTTGTAACTGGCAAAATAATGGGACAGATGCTCAAATTAAAAGGAGACATCGACTCAAAGGTAGCTATTGACCTCACGGACAGAGCTTCATTGGCATTCCTGCAAAAGCATTTGGGTAAGAAATTAATATTCTTTCATGGCATAAACTGGATGTGTCTCGGGAGGAAACCGTGTTACATTAAGAGAACCCCATTCTTGCACTATTTCTGTTTGGTTTACAATTTTAAAACTACATCATGCTGTGAGACTAAAATGCATCAATACAAGTGCAAAAAAATTTTTTTGAGAAATTTACTTTGGCCTCTTTATATACTATGGGTCAAGGAATGCAAGTTACTAGTCTCCCTGTGATAACTGCAGTGGGCTTGAATGTAGGGGACACACACAGAAGGGTACTTTGTGCCCCGTCTATTGTACGTACGCACCTGATTAAGACCGGGGGTGGGGGTGGGGGGGTGGGGGGTGGGGGTGGGCAGCTGGCACCCAACACTCCGCCTCCAAGAGCGTGCACTTGTGACCCGTGCAATTTGTGATTCTCTGGCGCCACCTAGAGGCACCAAACTTCCAAATGTTGAAGGTGTTTATTAATGTTTATATTTTACAGGGCTTCATAAAGATTTTGATCAGTGGGACCCTCTGGTGGAAGGAAACGATAAACATCTCGCTCCTGGATCAACAATCGATACAGTCACCCAACCCACCACTCCACAGAACTCTACAACAGAGAAACAGAATTTAGATTAAAAGAGCTTTATTTAAAACTTCCTTTTTGGGGGGCTAAGAGAGAGAGGGAGGGGAACAAAAGGGAACAGGAAGGGGAAGGAAGAGATATCTAAGTAGCTCAATGTATTTTCCAGAATAACTCATATTTTAAATTTTAGGCTATATTATAATAGTGATTGAGGTTTGGACCAAAATGTTTTTTCTTTAAATACAGAGTGCAGTCAAGAGCAAAGCTGCAGGTTCAAGGACAGCCTCAGCAACTTAGTGAGACTCTGTTTTAAAATTAAAAAAATAAAAAGAGCTAAGGTGTAGACCAGAGGTAGAATGCCTCTGGGTCCAGTCTCTAGTATCCTCTCCTTCACAGTATACGAAAATCATACTGGCATATAATTGTACTAAGATGACCCTTTTACTGTCAAAATTAAAACTACTTTTATATCATTTTAATGGAAAAGTGTCTTAAAACAAGCGCAATGCTAATGAAAACCTGTAACGTACGGTACACGTGGGTTTGCGTGTCTTCTCTCTTGCCAGCAATAGAGTTTTGGCGATGTTATTCTAGGTAGAATGTGGCTCTTCTCTTGGATTTTTGGTCATGGTGAGCAAAAGTGGACCAAATTGATGATAAAGCCATCGTGTGGAGAGCAGGATTACTGATACCATGCAACTTCACTGGGACGCTAAAGTGGGAAACGTACAGGGGTCAGGAGTGTAGGGACGATGGGGCAGCAAGGAAAGCTGGCCACTTGTTGGCAATTTTGATGGTTTTTTTTTTTTTTTTTTGGTGCGCTGTTTACTAAGCAAAGTTGCCTTGGTCCTGCAGCCGTGAGATGGCCGGGGAGTCCAGCGGCAACCGCTTCACTTCACCTAGAAGCGAGAGGCTGGCAAAAGAAACCCCCAGAGCCACATTTAGTGTCTTCGCTTTCCCAATCTTTATGAGTGTTTTTAATTCTGTATGTAGTATGAGTATAGTAACAGAGGTTTTTTTTTTTTTTTGTGTGTGTGTGTGTGTGGTACTGGGGGTGGAACCCAGAGGCTTTCTACTTCTAGGCTATACTCTCAGACCTATTTTATATTTTATTTGGAAACAGGCTCTCACTAAGTCGCTGAGAGCCTCACTAAGTAGCTGAGTCTGGCTTCAAACCCATGCGATCCTCCTGTCTCAGCCTCCCAAGCGCCGGGATTACAAGCGTGCGCCACCACGCCCGGCGGAGTAACAGAAGTTTTTTTTTTTTTTTTTTAAAAAGTATCTTAAAAATATACACATTCTAGCCGGGTGTGGCGGCGCACACTTGTAATGCGCACACTTGTAATCCCAGCATTTGGGAGGCTGAAACAGGAGGATCAAGGTTCAAGGACAGCCTCAGCTACTTAGTGAGGCCCTTTGCAACTCAGTGAGACCCTGTTTCAAAACAAAGAATAGAAACTAGGGCAGAGGGTGTAGCTCAGGGGTAGAATGCCCCTGGGTTCCATCCTCAGTGCTGCCAGAAATGAAAAAAAAAAAAAAAAAAAAAAAAAAAAACCTGAGTGTCATTTCAGTAAGTAGAAAGGAGAGGGTCGTGGTGGCGCACAACCCTCCTGATTTTAGAATTGAAAAGACATTTTGGTAGTATTGATGTCTCATTCAGAAATACTATTTTTATAACTATATTTGTGGGTGGCACATATAGATGCTGAAAGTCAAAATAACTGCTGAAAATTCAGATCCAAGCAGTTAAGGTTTAAAAAAAAATAGCATAGTACACACTCAGTACCTTTTAGGCATTTTACATAAATTATTTCTAATCTTAAAAACATTGCAAAAGAAAGTTGTTATTTTCTTCTTTTTGCAGTACTGAGGATAAAATCCAGGGGCATTCTACCCCCAAGCAACACCCCCAGCCCTATTTTTTATTCTTTATTTTGAAACAGGGTCTCACTGAGTTGTAAAGGGCCTAAGTAGCTGAGGCTGTCCGCGAATCTTTATCCTCCAGTCTCAGCCCCTCAAGTACTGGGATTACGAGCATGCGCCACCACGCCTGCCTACGAAAGGATTTTATTATTATCGTTTTACGAAAGAGGATGATCAAGTCTGAAAGAAATTATTTAACTTGCCTAGGTCGCATATCTAGTAAGTAGCATATATCTGCTTCCAAAAGCTAGGGCCTGTGTGCTTTGCAGACTACGGCCTGTACAAAGCCATGTTTCAAAACACAGGCCTTGAGGGTAGCTGGGCCTTTGCTTGGTGAATCCTGGGAGACTCCCTAGCTGACCTCAGGCAGGTTATTTACCTTCTCTAAAAACCTTCACTTTTTCTACCTGTAAAATACAGATCATACTAAATGCGCCCAGAGTTGATGACTAAACTGGGAATCAGCCATCTCACATCGCCTCTCTCACTCCCTGATGACCGAGGAGGAGAGACGGAGCCACAGATGAAATGAGAACACCACACCTTCAAGGGCAAACTTTATTCAGATCTTGTGTTCTATTAGCATGCTTCCAAATTCAAACAAAATAATAGGTAATTTTTTAACTAGCCAGACAAGGCAAAGCTTTGGAATCAAAATAAATTTTGTGAGGAAGTAACTTCTAACCAAGCCATCTCCCTAAACAGCGCCGTGTGTGCCGTCCTCGCCTATATTTTTCTATGCTAATGGACACACTCTACTGTTGAGATACCGATAGTTTCTGTGAAATACAAGTAATGTGCTAGCAGATTCTTTAGCAAAATAAATCTGCCCAGTCAGTTACAAACGTCAGACAATAAAGGCAGAGAAAAGAATCTAGACCTATAGATATATATATATATATATGTACAAAATCCCACCAGGCATACACCGCCCGGTCAGCCCAAGGTCTGCTCCGTTTTCCACACGTGCCCATTTGCAAAAATGTCCTCAAATAGTCCAGGTCTGGGTGCGCTGCCCCCGGCTCAGAAGCAGCTTCGGACCGACTGGCCACGTTTATGAATCCAAACTGGGATCTACGTCACCTCCCGACTCCTTTTCTGAAACAAGAAGAGAAAAACCTTAAGCTGAGAAAGAAACGTGAAAACAAAACGTTATCTCCACGCGTTCTACCGTGACGAGTGTAGTGCCCTCGAATCCACGGAAGTGGGAAAAATATATTTCTATAGAAATACTGATCTTTTTCTTTGGAGCATTTCGACTCTCACGTTGTTGCAAAGTTTCAGGGATCGTGAAGCTGGCAACGTTTATACTCTGCTAGAATGAAGTCAGCGAGGCCCAGAACAAACAGTTCTCTGTTCTCTTGATTAGTGTGAGTTTTTCACGTAACACGTCACCAGCTCCCGAGACCTGATTTCATCCTGAACGTGCCTCCGTTCCAGGAGTCGATGGGCTACTTAGAGACGGGAGTGCGCAGTAACTCGGGTTATCCAGCACACTGAATCTTGATCACAGAAACGGAAAAGCCAGAAAGAAATTCCAAAAGATTAATATAGATCATTTGAACATATAAGCTAATTAACACTGAAAAACTCCTTTAAAATGCTTTAAAATAAGAATGCATCAGACTCACGATGTAACTTTCAAGAGGAATCCAATCAACCAACGAATTTCCTCAGACATTTCATTTCGTAACATCTTGCTTGTGGCTATTTACCGCCAGAGGCACATTTAAACATTTTTACCCTCAATTAAAAAAAAAAAAATTCATATGACTCTTGTCCCGGGAAACTGACATCTTGTTTGGGAGATTCCAAGTAATGGTCTCAGACGTGGCGTGTCTGGGTGATAAGAGGACTTTTCTTTCCAAACCCGAGTTACCTTTAAATGTCATCCGAGCACAGATCTTTTCCCAGCGCTTGAAATGACGCCTATCAAAAGGAACCTTTGGGTTACTATCATTTTTTAAAGACTGTAAGCACAAAGTCGTTTCTATCGGAAACAGGAGCACCGATAAGGCAGCGAGGAAGCGCAAAGCGTATTCCTGCTGAAATGACGACAGTCTGGCTAGGGTAGAAAATTCACTTCCGGTACATTTCTTTTTTTTTTTTTTTTTTTTTTCGGTGGTACTGGGGTTCCTGGAAGCCCTTCTACCTCCGGGCTACACTCCCAGACCTATGTTTACATTTTTATTTGGAAACAGGGTCTCTTAAGCCATCGCGGCTGGCTTCGAACCTGCGCGATCCTCCTGTCTCTGCCTCCCAAGGGCTGGGATGACAAGCGTGCGCCACCACGCCCGGCTACTTCCGGTACATTTCTATTTTTCAAATATTCGCGTCTCTGGAATATCTCCCCCTAAGCGATTTGCACAGGGGGTAAAGTCTCCCTTCTCCAAGCTTGGGCTCATAGTCCAAGCTTGTTGTGACCTTCCAAGGAGCTGCTGCCCAGATACACTGTCTCTTGTAAGCCACAGGTCATTCATTAAAGACTCGGTGAAGGGCAAGCGTTTCTCCTGCGTTCTTTCAGTAACCAGTAGCATCGTGGGCATGCTTGATGGGATACAGAAACCAATTCGTGAGACACTTTCTTGTGGCAAAATGAAAGAGTTCGGGTTTTTAAAATTCTTTAGAACGCAATCAGAGAGACATCCAGATCATGACGAGGTATTATAAAGCCGTGCATAATTTAATATCTCCCTCTTTAAGGAAAACTAGCTCATTTGTAGATGGGTATTTTTTAAATTTAAGAGCTCCCTAAAGTGTGAGGAAAGGATCATTTAAACCCCATTTGCAGGGCTGGGCGTGGTGATACATGCTGGTAAATCCCAGTGCTTGGGAGGCTGAGACAGGAGGATCCCAGGTTCAAAGCCAGCCTTGGCAACATAGCGAGGCTCTCAGCAACCTAGGGAGACCCTATTTCAAACTAAGAAATAAAAAAGTCGGGCTAGGGGGTATAAGAATGTAGTAGAATGCCTCTGGGTTCAACCCCCAGTACCAAAAAAATTAAAATAAAATCCCACTTGTTGAAAGCCTTATTCTGAAGTAGTTTCTATATATTATACAGATAACATATATATTTATATATCTTAAAGCTAGCGGTAACTATATATACAGATTAGTTTATACCCACTTTAAATACTCCTCATAGTTCTCTTTGGCAGATGCAGGCTACTCTACCCAACTAGAATCCTGTATGTACATACATATGATTTGGGCTCTGGACCCTTGAAATTAGTGGGTAGAAACAATCGGAATGTAAGAGAAAGTTTTAGTAAATATAGATACAAAAAGCATAACAGGCCATTATTTTTGGCGAGTTAACAAGAGTGGAGTTGGCATAAAGAATTTGAAGAGAAGCCGGGCGTGGTGGCGCACGCTTGTAATCCCCGCTCTTGGGAGGCGGAGACAGGAGGATCGCGCAGGTTCGAAGCCAGACTCCTCTGGCTTAAGAGACCCTGTTTCCAAATAAAAAATATAAAATAGGTCTGGGAGTGTAGCCCAGAGGTAAAAGGCTCTTGGGTTCCATCTCAGTACCACCAAAAATTTTTTAAAAAGTAAAAAAGTAAAGAAAGAAAGAATAAAAAATAGGGCAGGGGATGTATCTTGGAGGTCGAATGCCCTGGGTTCTATCTCCAGTACCACAAAAAAAAAAAAAGAGAGAGAGAGAAAGAAAGAAAGAAAGAAAGAAAGAAAGAAAGAAAGAAAGAAAGATGATGTTCTATGGTTTAACAAATTTTTTTTTTTTTTTTTTTTTGTGTGTGTGTGTGTGTGTGTGTGTGTGTGTGTGTTACTGGGGATAGAACCCAGGGGCATTCGACCTCTGAGCTACGCCCCAGCCCTATTTTTCTATTCTTTATTTTGAAACAGGGTCTCACTGAGTTGCAAAGGGCCTCACTAAGTAGCTGAGGCTGTCCAGGAACCCGGATCCTCCTGTCTCAGCCTCCCAAACGCTGGGATTACAAGTATGCCCCACCACGCCTGGCTGTTCCATGATATTTAATAGTGAAAATTTCCTAACGATTTAAATATCCAACACCAGTGAGGAATGACCTAATGCCTCATGGCTCACTAATGTCGTGTAATTATTCTACAGCTGCTGAATGCTGTCTTTGGCCTTCTGGCCAAGGTGGAATAAGCCTACCATATCATCTCTCTTCCACTCACTGCAATTAAAAATTCTCGCCAGGCGTGGTGGCGCACGCTTGTAATCCTAGCCTATGGGAGGCTGAGACAGGAGGATCGTGGTTCGAGGACAGCCTCAGCTATTACTTAGTGAGACCCTTTGCAATGCAGTGACATCTTATTTCCAAATAAAGAATAAAAAATAGGGTTGGAGGTGCAGCTCAAAGGTAGAAAGGTAGAATGCCCCTGGGTTCCATCCCCCGTACCGGAAAAAAAAAAAAAAAAATTCTGGATGATATAAAAAGCAGCTACCCGAAAACTCTGTCTGGAAAGCACACAGGAAGTGGTAGATGGGAGTCTAAAGTGAAAATCTGAATAATGACTCACGCTGGAGGTGAGTTTCACTGGCTCCTCTCCTCTTCCTCCTCCTCCTCCTTCTTTAGTTTCTTTACCGGATGGCTTTAATCTGAGGGTGGGCTGAATCAAAACACGACCCAGCTGGGACAGAAAGCAAAATTTAGAAAAATCCTTTAGTTCCCCAGCCAGAGACTGGGGGGCGGGCGGGGCTCTTAATGCTGGGAAATAGGGAATGCTGGGAGTAGGGAATGGGCGGGAAATCCCGTTATTTCTCTTCTCGCTTCTTCTTGGTCTTCTGGAGCTGCCCCGAGGGTAACCTGGTAACGGTAACCAGTGCCTGGACACCTGAGGCGGGCCCGTCTCTCTGGGCAGCGGAGCCAGAGGAAGGGCCTTTTGTCCCCTCAGGAGAAGGGACACATTCTTTTCTTTCTTTTCTCCAAACAGAACTACATGAGTGAACGGAGAGAAACCTTGAGAGAAACGTATATACTTTTTGGCCATAGGACCAGAGGAAGAGATATTTAGGGGCTACGATAAAAGAGACTCCTGGGAGCTGAAAAGCATAGCGGGACTCCAGGGAGGAAAGGAGACGGGAAATTGTGACCCCTTATACTATATATGAACTGGTAAACGTCAGGATCCCCCCCTGAGCAGTGCAGTGCAGAACGGGTCCACAGGCGCCCAGGGAAGCCTTTTTTTTTTTTTTTTTTTTTTTTTTTTTGGTGGTACTGGGGTTCCTGGAAGCCCTTCTACCTCTGGGCTACACTCCCAAGATCTATTTTATACTTTTTTTAAATTTGGAAACAGGGTCTCTTAAGCCAGTGCGGCGGCTGGCTTCGAACCTGCGCGATCCTCCTGTCTCCGCCTCCCAAGTGCAGGGATTACAAGCGTGCGCCACCACGCCCGGCTCAGTGAAGCCTTTGATAATCTTACTACTCTATAAACCACTTGCCCAAGTCCCAGCTAACCGCTGAGTGGCCCGGGCCTGGGACAGACTTCCGGAATTATTGGCTTTGAAAATGGAACTGACACGGGAACCATCAGCTACTATAGCAACAGAGACAGAGCCCGTGAGAGGAACCTAACTGGGTTCAATCACGTCCTAAGACAAAACAAAACAAAAACAAACAAAACAAACAAACAAAAATCAATATTTTCCAGAAGATTTTTAACAGGACTCCAGTCTTAAGATTCAAAATGTTCTGGATATAATCCAAAATTACTCAGCATACAAAGAACCTGGGAGCGCTGACTATCTCCCTGTTTCTGATAGATGCTGACTCTGAGATGAGCAGACATTGGAACTGTCTATCAAAGACTGTAATGCCAGAAGTATCCTAAACAGGAGAAATCTAAATGCCCAGATACACCATAAGAGCAAGAAAAAATGCCCACCATGTTAAATGAAGAACAGATTATAGAAGTATACACGTTATAAAACCAACTCTGTCCAAAATAATTGGATAAAATACTAATATTCCATACGAACAGAAAAACTATGGAAGAAAACCAAAACGAATGACCTGTTTTTCCTTGACTGGGTACAGTACATGTGACGGTAACTTTCGTATTTTTAATTTTGCCGTGTTTCCCAGATTTTTCACATCAAGTATGTATATCCTAGGAGAGTCGTGAGCCCCAAAGCAATTGTCATTCTTTCACTTCAAAGTGAAAATCAAGAAGTAAAGCAGTCATAGTTAACTTGCCAAAAGTGACATTCGGCATAAAGCACAGAAATGTTGGTTTGGTTATTGCTATTTTTGACTGTTGTTACAAGTATTTTTTTTTTCTTTGTTTTTTTTTTCCTAACACAAGGGCCTCGGGATAGTTTGTTGCAATGCTCTCACTAGTTAAGAGAATTCCATACCTCGGATGGACTCTTATCCAGTTTGGGTATGCCATTCCAAACATCCTCAGGGTTCACGATCTCCTCCACACCATTGGAAAGGTCTAAAACCTAGAAAGCAGAGAAATTAGGAAAAATTGGCAAGTTCCCCAAAGTGTAATTGATTTTTGGTCCATAGTGATTCTTTTTCAAATGAAACCCTTTATAAGACAATGAAAATGATTGTATTAAACTTCAGTGTTATGTTTCAAACTCAATGCTACGTCATTGAACAAACATAACGCATGTAACTTCAGATCAAAGATGAATAAAACTTAGACCTCAAGCTCAAGTGTTGAAAATCCACTAAAAAAAAAAAAAAAAAAAAAAAAAAGACCTACAGGCAGATAAGTACAATACAATGCAGGGCGTTCAGATCTCTACCGCAGGAGGTCCGTTCCAGTACGTTTACATACAGGAATATAATATGTGCATAAAGTTCTTTTGGGTGTGTGTTTGAAAATACAGAGAAATTTAGGAAATAAGGTTCAGCGAATGATTTTTAGAAGAGATAATGGCTGAAGTAAATCTTTAAAAAATAAATGGGAATTAGCCTGGTGGCGGCAGCGCACACCTGTAATCCCCAAACTTGGGAGGCTAAGAGAGGAGGACCGCAGGCTCGAAGCCAGCCTTAGCAACTTACCGAGGCTCTCAGCAAACTACCAAGACTCTGCTTCAAAAATCAAAAATAAAATAGGGCTCGAGGTATACCGCGGGGGTAGAATGCCCCTGGGTTCAATCCTCAGCACCACACAGACCCACAAAAATAAATAAATGGGAATTCACCACTTTGGGAACTGGCCAGAACACAGACAAAATTAAAACTGTATTATGAAGTCCATGGAAGCAACAGGCAGAATGGTCTCTATCTGAGAAGCCAGGCTGTCGAATGTCCATGTGGTATAACATGTAAGCGCTGAGGCTGGAGGGGAGCAGGGACACCCGGGTCCCCCATAGGATCTCCGACGTCGCATTAACGAGCTTGACTTTTATACCGTACACTGGCAGTTGTTCGACGGTAATGGAATAAGAACGCATATTCTACAATCCCGGCCTTCCCCCCCAGAAATTCTGGATCGGGGGCCAGGCCAAGGCCCAGTCGTCTACAACGTAAAACCCACGGCAGATGGTTCTGGTACAGGCGCTTTTCAAATCAGAGCAACCAGACGTCCCTCAAAAGTCTACACAACAACCACGTAGCCAGACGTGCATTTCTCAGACTTCATCCTAGCAGCGTGGACAAAGAACTGAAGGGAGACTAGAAGAGGTAGGTAAAGCAGACAGAAGACTGCTGGAGTAGTGTAGTGGTAAAATGGGGGGGGTGGGGGTACGGGCTCTAGCACGAACAGCTCCAGATAAGACCTGAGCGGCACAGCGCTTGGGGCTCGCTGACGGCAGGACTCGGGGCCTGACTCTTCCATATGGCCGTTTAAATGATTTTCGTATGACATCAAATGACCAGGGGGACATCTCCCGATTGCACCCTCTGCCCCGATGAAGCTTAGTGAAGTCCCCTCAGAGTCTGCGAGTCCATCTCGAGGTAAAAGTGCTGAAGTCTCACTCACCCTTGTGCCTTCTTCAGCTATTTCCAGAATCTCACATTTAGACCACGTGTTTCTTAGACTCGACCACACGACGCACCTGGACCCAACGGCGAATCCTTTCAGCGCGTAGGTGTTCTGTGCTGGAGCTGCCAAACAGTGCATACTTCTTAATGACTTAATATGAGGCCCACGGGCAAGCTACTTTTCTCTTTCACATTTATTACTACTATATAATCAGTATCACATAGTTACTATGTCGGTAGTAATACACTCTAAGTCTCTCTTTAAATATAAATTTTAAATCCTTCAGGTGCCCTCTCCCTATATAAGCCCTACCAATTTCCTATCCTAACAAACAAACAAAGCCACCATCATATGGATAAGGATTTTTACGTGTGTGTGTGGGGGGGGGGGGGGTTGAACTCAGGGACAGTCTACCTCGGAGCTACATACCCATCCCCCCACTTTTTTTTTTTTTTTTTTTTTGCAGTACTGAGGATGGAATCCAGGGGCATTCTACCTCCGAGCTACACCCCCGGTCCTATTTTTTTTTAGTCTTTTTTATATTTTGAAACAGCGTCTCACTGAGTTGTAAAGGGCATCTCTAAGTAGCTGAGGCTGTCCCTGAACCGTGATCCTCTGGTCTATACCTCCCGAGTGCTGGGATTACAAGCGTGTGCCACCATGCCCGGACTCATTTTTTTTTAATGATTATTTATTTATTTATTTATTTATTCATTCATTTTGGCTTTCAAACAGGATCTTCACAAGGTTGCTGAGAATCGTGCTATGTGGCTGAGACTGGACTTGAACCTGTGATCTTCCTGTCTCAGCCTCCCAAGTACTAGGATGACAGGTGTGCACCACCACACCTAGTACATTTGATTTTTCACACTCAAAGTTATTACCAAAAGCCGGTAGTTTTAATACTTGTGGTGTTGTGTGTGGTCACATCAGCCATTTCTACAGCAAAGTAGTGTCTCATGCGCGAGCAAGCAGATATGCGTGTCGCAGAGCTGTTACTTAAGGTGTGACAGTGGGGAATCATCACTAGCGCAAGGATAATATCCAGATCAGTCAAGGCACACCCACAGAAGGCACACCGTGCAATCAAAATATTTTGAAAGTATTTTTACAAGATCAAAGATGCAGGATTCCAAACTGGATGATAATATAATCAAAATTTAGTACTTAAAACTCTGCGCAGACAGACAGACAGACCAACAGACACAAAGAAGGCGAAGGAGGACAAGAAGAAAGCACACCGTGGTGTCCACAGTGCTCGTTTCTGGGTGTCGAGAGCGTGATGGCTTTAATTATCACTATTCTAGTGCTTTCCCCATGTCGTACAACGGTTCGAATTAACTGATACAAAATCGACCTTGCAAAGAATAACAATGATCAGAAACAACTAAAAGTCATTTAATATGACTTTCAAATCTTTTGTGTGTGTGTGTGTGTGTGTGTGTGTGTGTGTGTGTGTGATCCTGGGGATGGAACCCAGGGGCATTCTACCTCCTAGCTATGTCCCCAGTCCTATTTTTTATTCTTTATTTGGAAACAGGGTCCCACTGAGTTGCAGAGGGCCTCACTAAATAGTAGCTGAGGCTGGCCGCGAACCGCGATCCTCCTGCCTCAGCCTCCCGGATGCTGGGATGACAAGCGTGCGCCACCACGCCCAGCTCAAGTCTTTTCAGTACCAAAGAAAATAGCAGATAATTTATAAGAATGTCAATATCAAAAATGTTCTCTAAGCTTTAGTCATTACTCATGAATGTTAATTTTTTTTATTAACACAGGCTCCTTAAATTCGTTTTTACTTAAAGATTTCTAGATGGATGGTCAAAGGGACGAATGACACTATAGGTCCAAAAAAATATATAGGTAAAACGCTCCCTATTGTAAATGTATGCCAGTGCGGGTGCTTGCGAAGGGACTACCGTGCTATTTAAAAGTTATTGGCAGGTGGCCTGAATTTTAGGGATGATTTCCTTACATTTTAAGTGCGATGTATCTTTTGGAGGCATAGATTTTAAGCATTCTTTTTTTTTTTTTTTTTTAAATTTTGGTACTGGGGATTAAACCCAGGGACATTCTACCTCCAAGCTATGCCGCCAGCCCTTCTTTTTATTTTTTATTTTTCAACAGGGCCTCATTAAGCAGCTGAGGCTGTCCTCCAACCTGCGATCCTCCTGTCTCGAGTACTGGGATTACAGGCGCGGGGCCACCGCTCCTAGCTTCTAAGCATTTTATTTTTCAACTCAAAACTAACATCTCATCCAGTGTATCGCAGTTTACGCGGATTTCAGAAGCACTGTTTTCTATGTTCCAAAGCAAATGACCTTCCATAAAATCCAAATCTCATTCACTTTTCTGTGCGTGATCTTTCTTCCAAAAATTAAAAAAAAGCTACGACGCCCTTTCCCTCATAACAAACATGAGCTCTCCAAGGACACTAAGCTGAACTTCAGAGGGAAGGGAAACGGAGCCACATACCTGAGGCGTGACCTGGTGGAGCAGCGCTGGGTTTCCTTCCGTCCCTGGACTCGTCATCTTCAGAGAACAACGGGGTGAAGGAGCCAACGGCACCTCTGCTTTCGTGGTGCTCACATTCTGGAAGCTCTTCCTCAAACACCCTCGTCTCAGCGCGCACTTGAGGCTCGCCGCCGCTTGCAGGGGGGTGCGTTGGCACCCTGCGCTGGGCGTCAGGACGGTCTGCACCGCTGGACTTTCTCAGGTCCTCGGCCGCGGTGCCCCTGGATCCTGGGGCTTTCGGACTGGCTCTTAGAGACGCAGGACTTCGGTTGTCATCTAGGGCGAGCTGGGCTGTGGGCAGCTCTACTTGAGCCCGTGTCTCGGCCTCGCAGTCCAGGGCAAGCGGCAGCGTAAATGGCTTCAGGGTGGCTTCTGTGTCCAAGCCTTGGGGCCCCAGGCCCAGCTCTTCTCTGTCTTCCTCCCCAAGGAGAGACTGCTGTAATTCCATGGGTTCCAGTTCTAAGGAGTCTTTTGACTCGTCGTCGTCAGGGGAAAGTGGCACCTCGAGGGAATTCAGTTCCAACGCCTCCTTCGCGTCCCTAGCCTGTGGCGACAGCGTGTTAAATCTCCTGACTGGGTATTTATCCCTAAGTTTTGCTGGGTCGGCGAAATGGCACTTGGCTTCCCCTCTTAGCTCCTCGGGGCCAATTTTCTCTTTGCACGTGTTTTCAAAAGCTTGAAAAATGTTGTTAGTTCTGAGGTCATAGAGTTGGCTTGGTTTGGTTTCGGTGATGTTCAGGTCTTTTCGCACCCTTTCAGAGAGCTCGTCCGCCTGTGGGTCCGGGTACAGTGTCTTATCTTGTACGGTTCTTTTAGTTGGCTTCCCTCCGTCATCGGGGCGGAGGGGCCCCAGGGGTCCCTTTCCCTCCGGGCCACTCCTTTCGTACGGCAAGTGGCTCTTAGCCGTCTTCACTGTGGCGTATTTCTGCATTTTGTCAGTAATACTTTCACCTTTGCTTTTCAAGTCGACGACCGCTAAGGGGATGTCACACACATCCCTCCTGACGTCCAGGATTGTGACTTCCAACACATCTTCGGTTGCTATTTCGTAAAAATAATCATTTCCCTCTTGAGGACACGCGCCTTCGGAAACGTTAAACCCCGAAAGGCAACAGGGAAAGGCCCGCATGGGGGCGGACAGGAGGTCCGAAGGCAGGTTCCAGAGGGTTTTGGGGTCCACGCACTCTTCGCTGTTTCCAAAGTCCACGAGCCGGACCGACACAAGGGAGTCTCCACAGATATCAGTGATGAGCGCTCGATAGTAGTGCCCGTCCTCTCTGTACCTGACGATACAAGGGTCTCCGACGTGGGGGTCGCGGAGGCCATTTCTCCAGTCCAGCAGCTGCTTCCCGGCGGCTTCCACTTGAACTTCCAAAAGCTGCAGCTTCTCGGTGTCGGCGAGCTGGCACCAGAAATACTCGGGCCCGTCTATCACGGTGGCATACGCTCCGACCGTCCGCATCTGGGGGTCATACCAGTTAAGAAGCACAGAAGTGTCGATGTCAGATTTGGCGACGGGCTTCGAACAGCTGCCTTTGGCGCGCTGGACGGACGGTCCAACGTGAGGCTTTTCCCGGGAGGCGTACCTGCCCATCAGGTCCTCCGCTATCAGCCCGTGCTTATCCGCGAGAATGACTTCCCATCTGTCCTGAAACTTGACAAACTCACATCTGACTTGAGCCTCCTCGGTCCTTTGGGAAAAGTAACGCGTCATTTCCTGAGAGCTTACGATGTCTGGGACCCAGAGGCCCATTAAGGAGCAGCGGATGCCCAGTCCCGGGAGCAGGGCATTGACTAGGTCCAGCCTGCCCGTTTTGCTCGTGTGGACCACAGAAACGTTGCCATAGTCTATGAACTGCACCGAGAGCAGGTCATTGGGTTGTTGCTCCCTGACCACGGCCCGATACCACAGGTTATCCTCTGGAAAGATAGCACATATCGCGTCCCCGCTTTGCAGAGGTGGACCTGCGTGACCCTGGGGCCTTGTCTTCGCGTTGTTTAATCTCTCCGAGAGACGATTAATATCAGCCTCGTCTTCTATGAGCTGGACATAGAAGTCCGAAAGGTCGTTAACGTGCGAAATGTAGACGGTCGTCTTAAAGCCGGGCCGGATGGTCTTCCGTGGCAGCTCACGAAATTTTCGAGGCAAATCTTTAGCGCGCGGCGAATCTCCTGTGATCCTCTCTGGAAGGGCGGCTTCCAGTTGTGTGGCGTTCAAAGGCGGCTCGGCAAAGGTGACTTCTTCTCTCCTTTCTCTCGTTAACGGCGACACTTGATTGTTTTTGCTGCCCACGGAGTCCTGGTACTGAGTGGCCGGGTTTTCCTTCGCTGGACTTTGAAGACGCTTGAGCTCCTCACACACCGAGCTGATCTTGGGCTGGCACGGTTCTCCCAGCGCCGTCTCCGTTCCGAATAACGTGCTCTGGCCCGACTTACTTAGAGACCCCGCGCGGGGGGACAAGGTCACATTCTGGCCTCTTCCCGCCAGAGTTTCGGTGGCAGAGGGCGGCGGGTCATCGCTTTCTTTCATTTTGTCCCCGGTCCGGGTTTTGTACCCACGCAACCCCAGCTTCTCATTTATGCTGGCGTTAATCTGAATACTGTCATTATAGAGTTCTACGATCAGTCTTCCATCTGGGTCTTTTGCTACCACCAAGGCCTTCAATGGCTTGTCTAAAACAGTCTCCTGAAACCACCTCGCGACGGCTTCCGGTATATCGCCTGGAATGTCGGAGAGCGAACATTTCACCGCCTGCATGGGCAAAAGCGACACGTCGTAGGTGTCCCGGGGGATGGGGAGATTATCACTCGTCACATGAACGTTCCCGAAATCAACAAAGAAGACTTTCGTTGGCTCCTCTTCCATCACGATCCCCCGGTACCAGTTCCCGTCGGTGTACTTAGCGAGGCACAGGGTGCCGGGGATCATGGGAGATGGCTTCAGATTCAGCAAAACTTTACTTAACTGCGTGACGCTGCACGACAGCTGTTGTAAAATGCTCGCATTTCTTGCCAGTTGGCAGTAAAACGTCCAGGGGTCTTCGACGTGGGTCACGTACACCGACTCTTCACTTCCGATCTTCATGTCGTGCGTGGAGTAGTAGTAGGAATGTAGCTGAACGGAAGGCTCCAGAGGCTTCTGGAGCTTCACTGGTCTGGCGAGCCTCTTTTCTACCAGAAAATGGCAGGCGCTCTGAAAGGGCGTCAGCAGATCCACGACGTTAAACAGCTCCTCGCCGCGTATCGAGGCCAGAGCAAATATCGTGCACTTTAATTCTAGGTTGTTCTGCCGGGCGCCTTCTATGAATTCGCTAAAAGCTTGCACCGCCTTTTCATCCCAGATGAAGGGGCACTCGCCGGTTGGCTGGATTAGGTTGTACAGACTGCAGCGGAACGCCTGGGCCCTCACTTTGAGCAGCTCATCGCTGATGGAATAAAGGTCCTCCACGGGCACCGTGTCCCTGTCTCCGTAATCGACAAAGGCCACTCTGACGCGCCCCGGAGACTGTGTGCCTGTGATCAGGGCCCGGGACCACTCCCCAGTGGCTGCCCGCCTGGCCAGACAGGCCGGCGTGGCTCCGGGCTCGTAGGAGACCGCGGAGCTCTTGCAGTAGTCCTCAATATCACACATTAGGGCTTTAAACGCTTGCGCGTTCCTGATCAGCCGGCACCAGAAATAGCCAGGGTTTTCGACATAAGACACTTTGACCTCCACGGTGCTTCCGACGTCCAGCTCTTCTTTACGAGCAGGGCCCGGCTGGATTGTGGACAAATTCGATGTGAGGGGGGAGTACACAGACGCCGCCGCCGCTGTCTCCTTTTCAGGCACCACCTGTCCGGCTGAGGTATGCCTCACCCTCCCCGTGGTGTCTGCGAAAACTTCTGCAAGGGCCAGGGTTTTGGTCTCTCTCTCAGCTTCTACCTCCTTGGCCGGAGATACTCGGTCGCTCTCGGCGGCAAGGTGGTTTGGAACCTGCCCGGGGATCTGGGCGTTTTCTTTGGTTTCAAATTCCTGGTACTTGGCGTACCCGGCTTGGGCCATCACCTTACTAATGTTCTCCTCCCCGGTCCGGGATTCGTCCAGAATCTCGATGACGTACCGGCGGTCCTGCCTGTCCAGGACGTGGATCACCAGCTCTTTGTGGAGCACCGTCTTCTTAAAAAAGGAAATCGCCTCCTGGCTCCAAGTCTGGCCCAGGGGCCAGATGTCGGCCAGGGTGCACCTGAGGGCCAGCGTGGGCAGGCGCCGGAACTGCGGCAGCAGCATCCTCACGTCCGGCCAGCTCACGGTCTCCGAGTTGCCCCGGTCCACCAGGAACACGTCCACGCTCTCGTCGTCCCGCCTGGTGACGGTGGCGCGGTAGTAGCCGTTTTCTTTCCACTTGACGCAGCAGAGGTCACGGGGCTCGGGCTTCAGCACCACGCCGTCCAGCTTGCTGGCCGAGGAGTAGAAGCCACACATCCTCCGCAGCAGCCGGCCGAAGGCGCCGCCGTGCTTGCGCAGCCGGATCCAGAACTCGGACGGGCTGCGCACGAACTCCACCTGCGCGTCGTAGAAGGCGCGCATCTTCAGCCCGATGGACCTCAGGGCCGGGGGCGCGGCCGCCGCGTCGTCCACTTCCTCGGGCAGCGCCGCGGCGGGGTCTTCCTCCACCTCCTCCTGGCCCCCGTCCTCGTCCTCCTCCTCGCCCTCCTCCTCCTCGGCGCCCTGGCTCTGGAGGAACCGGTCGGCCAGGCAGCACGACCGCGCCCCGAACACGCGGTTGAGGTTGACCCCGTCCTCCCCGTACAGGGTGACGTAGTACACGTGCTCGAAGGCGCAGAAGAACTCGATCTTGGCGTTCACCGCCTGGCCCAGCAGCAGCGCCTTCAGGGCGCCCACCTGGGCCCGGGACCAGCCTCGGCCCCCGTCCCAGAGCCCGTACAGCGCGCAGGGGTAGGTGACCACGGGCATGCGCAAGTGCTCGGGCCGCAGGTGCCGCAGGCTGCTGCAGCTCACCAGCTCCTTCCTCCCGTAGTCCACGTGGAGCACCTGCGCGCAGCGCTGCGGGCGGAAGGTCTCCAGCAGCAGCGCGCGGTACCAGCGCCCGTCCAGCCCGCAGGAGGCGCACGGGGCGCCCGGCTTGTCGGGGCTCTCCTCCGCCGCCGCCGCCGCCGCCGCCGGGCCCTCCTCGTCCCCGGTGCCCGCGGCGCCCCGGTAGGCCCGGGCCATGCACTCGGACAGGCGGAGGACCTCCTGCGAGAGGCTGCGCAGGCGGCAGTGGAGGCGCTGCGGGTGGCACACCTGCGTCACCACCACGGGCTCCGTCACGCCCAGCTGCAGCTGCGGGTAGAAGAAGTCGGGGCCCGGCGGCCCGGGCTGGGGGGGGGCGCCGGGCGGCCCGGGCTGGGGGGGGGCGCCGGGCGGCGGGGCGGCCGAGAGGTGGCGCTTGAGCAGCGCGCGGAACAGGCCGTCGGGCACCTGGCGCGCCAGCCCCCGCTGCAGCAGGTGCAGCCGCACGGCGGGCGCCTCCAGCAGCACCAGGCGGTGCAGCAGCAGCACGTCCAGCACGCGGCCGCGCACCTCCTGGCCCTGCAGCCGCCGCAGGAAGTCCAGCGCGCCGGGGGCCCAGTGCTGCGGCTCGCCCCCGCCGCCCCCGCCGCCGCCGCCGCCGCCCGCGGGCACCAGCCCGGCCAGCACGCAGCCCAGCACCTCCGACGGCAGGTGGAACAGCTCGCTGCGGCCCGGCGCCAGCGCGCCCGCGCCCGCCGTCACCGTGCGGCCCTCGTCCAGCAGGAAGACGCGGCTGTCCTGCGCCTGGCGGCCCACCACGCGGCCGCGGTGCCACCGCGGCCCCACCTGCACCAGGCACAGCTCGCCGGCCGCCGGCGAGGCCGGAGCCCAGGGCCCGCGCGCCGCCGCCGCCGCCTGCACCTCCCGGGCCAGCCGCACGTACTCCGGCCGCCGCTGGCCCGCCAGGCCCCACAGCTGCACCGGGATCATGTCGGGGCGCGCGTCCACGAAGGACACCCGCAGGGCCAGCGCGGCGCCCGGCGGCGGCAGCCCGGGCGTGGCGCTCATGGCCGCCCCTGGACGGGCCCCGGCGCCGGGCACCCGGCCGCCCTGGACCGACCGGTGGGAGCCGGCGGCCGACCAACCGCCCGGGGGCCGCGCCCGGCCGGAGCGCGCGCCGCAGGCCTGCGCGCGCGGGGCGGAGGCCCGAGGGGGAGGCCCGGGGCGGCGAGGCTGGGCGGAGCCTGGGGGAGGACGCGGAGGGAGCCCGGCTCCTCCGCGGGCCCGGGGGCTGCCATCGCCTCGCTCCGGCCGGCGTGGGCCGAGCGCCGCTGGCCTCCCCCCCGGGCGCTGGCCGGGGAGTCCCCAAGACAGACTGCCGGCGGAGGCGGAGGCCAACGGCACGCTCCTGGGCGTTGCGCCCCGAATGCCGGGGCCAGCCGCCGGCCGTGCGCTTGCGCCGCGGGCCCCGGGGTGCTGGGGCCGGTGCTCCCGGGCTGCCCGGGGTGCTGGGGCCGGTGCTCCCGGGCTGGGCCTGCCCCTCGCCCGCGTCCGGGGTCGATGGCCTCGCCGTGCGCCCCCGATGCGGGCCCAGGGTGCGTCCTCCCTGGGGTGGGCCCCGGGGCTGCTGGGCCCGGCCCTGGCATCCCGACCCCCCGGTGTTCGGAGCCGGCACAGAGCTGGACCACGTAAGAAGGTTCAGAGGCCTGGAGCTGCCCGCCTGCTGCATACAGCGCGGGCACCCCACCGAGGGGCCCCTGGCAGCCCCGTCCAGGGGAGCGGCGGCGCAGGGGGGCGGGCACACTTGGGGCGCTCCCGAGAGGCGCCTCCACTGGAGCTGTGCGTTTGCAAACTCAGACACGCCCCGGAGCTTCCTGGGGCTTCCCTGTAACTTTCCTTCCAGGGCTTAGTACAAACACAGCCAGTCGGTAGAACAGCGTGACACTGCCTCCGACCTCGCCAGACTGGACCCACGCGCTCCCCAGCCGCCCGGGTTGCTTTTTCGTGGCCTTTTCCACTCTTGGTTGCAATCCGTCCTCGGTCGACCATCCCACCAGGGGCTTCCTGGCCAGGACTGCTTGCTGTATTGCTGGGATCCCGCACGGGCTGCGGGCAGTCATTTGCTAACTGGATGAATGAGTTAGATACCTTGAAAAGCTTTGATTTATTTATTTATTTATTTATTCCCCCTGGCGGACTCATCCTGGGAGATGTAATTGTTTCCTGAAGTTCCTCTAATTGCTTCATATTAATGGCGAAAGTGATCGATTTTAAAAATATCACACAAGATTTAATTCTCGTAGCATTCTCCTGACCTTCCTCTTCACCCAGGCAGATTTATTCCCTCCTTTTGCGGAGTGCTATATTATCTATTACCTTTTGCCGCTGTTTCTGCTATTTGTTCTTTTTAGGCCATTTTGAACAACTTGAAGCCTAGCACAGCGCTGGCCTGTTAGCATCCCACCAATGCTAGCCAACCGGCAAATCTAGCATTATGTCCTGGTGGACGCATTTCATTAAATTTGTTTGGTCACCGGAGAGTAAACCCAGGAGGTACAGTTCGGCCCTTTAAGTGTTGTTGTTGTTTGGTTACAGGGTCTCTCTGGGTTGCTGAGGCTGCCCTCAACTCTGCGCTCCTCCTGCCTCAGCCCTACTGAAATTGTTTTAGCGTCTCAGGGGATGATGGCGCTTTCAGTACTTCTGTATTGACCACAGGGTTGTGTGTTGTGGCTTCTCCCTCTCGACGTGCCCTTCGCCCTCCTCTGGCGGTGAGGATGGCGGTGTCAGGGTGGATCGAGGGTGTCAGGGTGGATCGAGGGCGTCAGGGTGGATCGAGGGTGTCAGGGTGGGTCCTGGCCCTCCGGCTGAGACCCCGCCCGGGCATTCTGCGTCCTACCTGTTCGGTATCTGGAGGAAGGGGCTGGCTTCTCTCCTCTTGCTCTGATGCTGGAAAGGGAATGGCGCCATGTAGAAAACCAGAGCATTGACCAGACAGCATTTCTCTCCCACTTTACTAGGCAAAATATTTTAAGTTTCATGAAAAATTTATAAAGTATTTTCCTCCTGTTACTCCCCAGAGGTCTCTGGTTTCAGAAAAGCAGGGAAAGGGGATATTCTTATCCTATTCTCAATATCTAAGGGTTAAAGAAGGCCAGGATAAGGCCGGGTATGAAGTGTGTAAGTGGCTTGAATACTGTATTGAGTTATTTTTTATGAAAACAAGAAATTGGGCAAAACAGACATATTTATCCTAAGCCATCTTAGACCTCTTTTAAGTCTCTGCTTTTTCCATATTTATTTTAGAATGTACTTATTAATTTCTGCAAAACAGAAAACTACTTGATGGGAGTTTTATTTGGATTACATGGTAGCTAGAGATAAATTTAATAAAAATGATTTCACGCTAACATTGTCTTTTAATCCATGGACACAGTTTATTTCTCCATTTAGGTCTTTCAGTAATGCTTTGCAGTTTTCAGTGAATAAATCTTACATGTGTTAGGCTTATTGCTAAGTTTTTCATGCTGTTGTACATACTAATTTTTAAAACTTTAGTGTTCAAATTTTCATGGTCAGCAGGCAGAACTGTAATTTGTATACTGGCCTTTAATCTTGTGACCTTCCTAAGACCCGATGGTAAACATCAGTAGTGTCTGGAGATGCCTTGGTATTTTCTAAACATAGAACTATTATCATCTGTGAATAAGGGCAGTTTTATGTCTTCCTTTCTCTTTTAAGACCTCCAGTGCAGACGCAAATAGATGGACACATATTCTTGCTTTTCTTTTCTGATAAAGGGAAAACAAGTCATCAATATGATGTTGACTAACTATGGGTTTTACTTAGATTGTTTTTATCAGGGGAAGAAGTTCCCGACTTTTCAAATTTTGTTGAGAACTTTTATCATGAAGATACTGCAATTTTTTTTCCCCAGTACTGGGGATGGAACCCAGAGACACTGTACCTCCGAGCTACACCCTCCCAGCCCTATTTTGTAGACATTTTAAATATTTTTTTTTTAAACAGGGCCTCCCTAAGTAGCTGAGGCTGTCCACCTGCGAACCGTGACCCTCCAGTCTCTGCCTCCCAAATGTTGGGGTTTCAAGCGTACGCCTTCACGGCCGCAAATGATGCTGAATTTTATCAAATACTTTTTTGCATTCTATGGAGACTTTTTTCACATGTATTAAGAATGAATTAAACTAATTTGGGGGCCGGGCGTGGTGGCGCATGCTTGTAATCCCCGTGCTTGGGAGGTGGAGACAGGAGGATCGCGCAGGTTCGAAGCCAGCTGCTCTGGCTTAAAGACCCCTGTTTCCAAATTTTAAAAAGTATAAAATAGGTCTGGGAGTGTAGCCTGGTGGTAGAAGGGCTTCCAGGAACCCCAGTACCACACACACACACACACACACACACACACACACACACACAAAAAAAAAAAAAAAAAACCCAAAAAACTAATTTTGTAATCTTATACCAACCTTGTATTTCTGGGGTAAGCCTTAGTCATGATTTTTTTTCTAATTCTGGTTTCAATATACTAATATTTTTTACATCTATGCTCATAAGTTTTCAAAAAGCTTCATGTCTTTTTCTGTGGTATACATAAAATGTATCATTTAAACCATTTTAAGTGTAGAGTTCAGTGTTGTGCAACCATTACCACCATCTGTTTCCAGAACTTTCTCATCGTCCTCAACTGAAACTGTCCTCAAAACAGTATCTCCTCATTCCTATCTCTATTAATTTTATCATTGTATTTCAAATAGGTAGTGTCAAGTCATACACACACAGAGAAACATACACATTTCTTCGGGGCTGGCTCATTTCACTAAGCATGTCTTAAAAGTTCACCCATGTCAGATTGTATTTTCTTTTTTTACCCAGGGGGCATTCTACTTCTGAGCTATACCCCCAGCCCTATTTTTATTCTTTACTTTGAAACAGGGTCTAAGTTGCAGAGAGCCTCACTAAGCAGCTAAGGCTGGCCAAGAACCCGTTATCCTCCTGTCTCAGCCTCCTAAGTACTGGGATTACAAGTGTGCGCCACCACGCCCGATTACTAATATCCCATTTATGGACCAAATTTAACAAATCCATTCACTTGTCAATGGATGCCTGGGCTGTTTCATGTTTGGCCAGTGATAATAATGCTGTATTTTAAGTTGCTGTTCAACTACTGGAGTCTGTGCTTTCTATCCTTTTTGGTACTGTATACCTGAAGCAGACTACCTGGATCATACGGTAATTCTATTTTACTATTTTGCAGGAACTTTTGTTCTGCATAGCAGGCGCGCCATTTTATCATCCCACCAACAGTTCATGAGGCTTCCAATTCTCCACAATCCCCAGTTGTTTCTCTCTTTCTTCCTTTCTTTCTACCTACCTACCTACCTACCTTCCTACCTACGTGCAAAAGCCACTCTAATGTATGTGAAGTGGTGGGCATAGAGTCCTATATCTATGTTCACAACAGACAATGGTCTGTAGCTTCCTTTTCTTTTTTATAATAGGATGTAAACATTTTGGATATACAAGTAAAGAAAAACAATGAGAAGTCAAAGATCACTCTGAGGTTTCCTGGCTATAATACTGGGTTGTTTTTAGGCTTCATGTGTCTAGAGCAAAAGAAAATCCTTTAGAAAGAGCAGATTTGAGATGTCGGTGGGAAGGGGGAGACGGGGGCAAAAAAATTGTGATGTATTAATGAGAAATTTGAGCTCACAAGGATTTTAGGCCATCCTGTGGAAATGTGTCTTTGGCAACTAAGAAAAAGCAAGGACCATAAATACACATAATGCGAACCTCTGACACTTAATCAGTATCAGGTGCTTGGGAACTGCCAGCCTTAGTAGCTGAAGTCACAGAAATAAGTACTCAACAACAAAGAGTCACCAGAGAATGAGGAGGAGCAATTAAACTCATCAGAAAATGGAGTCAGGAGGAGGCAGCATCATAAACAGGAAAGCAGGACATGGTATCAAAGAAGAGACCACTTCTCCAATTTTTCAAGTCATGTGAATTTTATTTTTTGTCCTCAGCCAGTGAGCGTGTCCTTCACTGTAATGATCAGTTATTCATCCTTTTCAGTGAGAGAATAACTGAGTTACTCGGGAGTATAAGTAAAGAATAATGGGTTCAAAGCAGAGGCTTCCTTTTGGATAGTATAAATATCTGAAACCCAACGCCCTGTATTAAGCCAGGTCCTACTTTCGCTGCTAAAAGTAAAGATGAAAGTTTAGGAAAAATCACCTCTACATTTTTTGTTGGCACTTTAACTCAAAACCATACCAGGAAAAAACAAAACCCTTGAATAACAACCAGTTAAGCATTTAAAAACAATTTTATTTAAAAAAAAATCAGAACACTACTATATTTACTCACATATATTCCTTTTTGTTACCAGATATTTTCAGCAAACAGACCTCTTTAAGCATCTTCATCTGCTTTTATCAAGCCTTCAAAGTGGCTCCTGCTGCTGCTGACAATCACAGCAGCCTGTTGGGGGTAAAGTATGGGGAGAGAAAAATAATCATAGATTCCTCAAATGGCAGAAATAAGAAAACACCCGAGTGGACAAAATGTGCATTTGGATGGTATCAGCGAAGGCCACACTGTGGTATAATTCCCATATATGCCCTAAAACAAAGGATACTGTAAGCACATTCTATTTATTAACCACCCATCAATCACATATTCATTAACGAGTCATCACCCAATCAAATGTTACACTACTTAAACTATCATTCTAGGTTTAGCAGAATAGTTATTAAACTGGCATAGATGATGCTTTTTAAAAATTATGTTTAAACACACACACACGCTCTTCTAAAAAGAAAGTCAGGCATTTAATATGACAAAGAATTTAATGAAGCCACATGTGCTGCCCAACATATACTGAAGGCAGGAGCAAAAACAAAAATGGCTTAATTACGTGCGTATGTTTTTCTACGTTCTCAAAAGAAAACCCTTTCTAATTCCACAAATGCCTTTTATGTGGCCATCTGAAGTTCATAAGAGATACAGAGATGTATGACGTGGTCCCTGCTTTCAAACAGCTTACCCTGGAGAGAGGAAGCTGGCATATCCATTTACGTAGTAGAGGGCGCGCCGGGAGCACAAGGTGTTGAAGCTGTTGGCTTCTCTGAGGAGGCGGCGGGTGACTTTAGAGCTTAGCCAGCCAATCAAATGAAGACACACGGGTGGTGGAGATGGTAGGAAAGTTAGGAGCAAGGAAGAGACACCGTACGAAAAACCGCCAAGTGGAGAGCGCCTTGAGGAGCCAGACAGAGCAGCGTTTGCAAGGAGGCAGCGCAGGTGTGCAGCGAAGGGGAGGCTGGCTGGGGCAGACGGGCAGGGCACGGTGCGGAATATGAAAAAGCCACAGACCACGCTGCAGTGTGCCCAGGGCTGGAAGGAAGATGACTCTGCTGCCCAGGGGCGGACAGACTTCAAGGCGAGGCCGCCCAGCCATCTCGAAGGATGAGGAGATAAACCCAGGAGGAGCCAAACCCCAAGCAAGTCTGAATTGTATTTCTAAAACATGCTACAGTGGCTCCCTTTAATTAAAGATGAGGCAAGGTTCTGGAGAGCGCTGCATCTTATCAAGAAATGGAAAATGTAAGGGAGTGAAAGGGGTTGGCTCCTTTTTCCATTACTGTTAGAAGTAAAAGCCTCAAGCCGGGTGTGGTGGTGCATCCCTGCCTGTAATTGCAGTACTTGGGAGGCTGAGACAGGAGGAGCCCAGGTCCCAGGCCAGCCTCAGCAATTTAGTGAGGCCCTCAGCAGCTTAGTGAGACTTTCAAAATAAAAAATAAAATAGGGTTGAGGTGTAGCTTAGCGTGTGTGTGTGTGTGTGTGTGTGTGTGTGTGTGTGTGTGTGTGTTATCTTTAAAGAGTCCTGGTTTAACTGGGGAGAAGAGAATCATCTAGTTTCCAAAAAAATTACTTTTAACCATCAGGTATTAAAATTAAGCATGTTTCTAAGGGAAGTACTGACGAAATCTCTTTTAACAGAAAAAGAAAACATGTGTAACTCTATTCGAAATTAACTGTGCTTGAAAATTTTAAGGTGACTGACAGCAAATTTTTTTCCATTTAAATCTATGAATTTGTTTTTATTAACAAAAACAAATTCACAAAAACTTTTTATTAAGAAAGTCAAAGGGAAATTTCAGATTTTAAGTCACAATTTTTCCCCTTTTTTCTTTTGGTACTGGGGATTGAACCTAGGGATATCATACCTGTAACGTATATGCCCAGCCCTATTTAATTATTAATTTTGTTTTGAAACAGGGTCTCAATTAGGTTGTGAGGCGAGTCTCAAACCTGTGACCCTCCCAAGTACTGGGGCTACAAGGCATTAAGCATCACACCCAGCTACAGTCACAAACTCTTAAAATAATAGACCAAGCAACTGTTTCGTGTTATATTAGCTGTGATCAATTTTTCTTGAGTACCTCAATTCTCCTTGATTATCTAGCGCAAAAGAGGGCACTAATGACAGCATAGATTCATATAAAAACAAAAGATGTGGTTCTACTCACTAGTGGAATATAATCAAATAAGATATAGAATACCTGAAAAATATCATTTCTAACTAAAGGCGAACCTATGCTGTCTCTTTAATCAGATATATATGCTAACTTATACATATAAAGAACAGAACTATACATAATTATATATAATTATATATATATATATATACATTTTTCAATAGGAAAGAATCACTTAAGAGAAAAATTGTGAAAGCAAGAGAAACTTAAATGAATTATCAATATTGAGCGGAAGAGATATAAATACCACAGAGCAGTGCTAGAATAAGAAATGAGATTAGAATTGTTAAGTTTATGAGTATGGACACAAGAATTATACAAGTTTTTTATTTACTGGGTTATTTTGGAAAGGAACGAGATGATCCCAGGTTGGCAAAAATAAAGCAAAATTTCCAGATAATGTGATTTCACTACAAAAGTGTAACTGTGGTGGAATATATATTACACAAACAGAATTCTGTCAGATTATGAAGGGTCTTAATGTTCAAGCTAATGCACAGTGACTCCATTCTAAAAATGCATGCGATTTTAAGCCATTAAGATTCATTTAAAACATATGAGACCAAAAAATACCATGAAGAAAAATCTGGTTTTGGAAAATTCCAAAGCACTGGACTGGGTTTTTGTGAAGATGATATATTTACTTGGTACCTAATCAGTGCACAGTAACTGTCGGTTATAATAAACATAATCATTAGGAGATCTGCTTTCTCACGCTGGCTCTGTCACTTATGAGCAGATGTCACAACTAGTTCTCGGAGCCTGTTTCCTAACATGTCAAAGGAGAGGGTTAGACCAGATGGTCCCAACTCACTCCAGGTGAAAACTTCTAGTTATTTATGTTGGTTCAGATACAAGAAACAATGTCAGTACTTAAGCAAGATTTTAATCCCGACTCCCAAAGAATAAAACCAAATCAACTTTTCATGGCTTACTTGGCATGTTATTATTTGATCCAGTCTTCACTTAATTTAGAATGTTATAGAACAAAAATCAAAATTTCCCCCAAAAGTGGTTCAGTGTAGAACACATAGGAACTTCAGCACGTCCTCTATTTTAAGTATACTTGACAGCTCAGTTACAGATTGACCACTGCAGGTGACAGAGGACACCCTAAAGGTCCGAAGAGGTCAAGGTCCACGTCCTGCAGCAGCAATCCGCTGTATGGTATCATGGCACGTTAAGACATATTTTAAAGTGTACTTCCCCCTCTTAAGATGGCAGTGATTATACATTAGTTAGCCACAGAGCACTTGGAAACGTTTTTCTGTCCAACCTCATCCAATTTCATATGACAAATTCTACTGGGTCAGCTCCAAGGCCTTTCTTGGCCTGACCTTTGTGATTTTCCCTATTTTCACATGATACAGCCATCCATCCAGAACTGCCTACTGCCTAAGGTTGGGGGGCAGGTGGTACACAGGTGCATCTGGAGAAATTTGCTTTTCTAAAATAAGAAAAGGGACTCGATTCAAAGATTAGAACCATGGCCATATACCATAGATAGTTTATAAATAGAACATAACAAATAGCATATAGCAAGAAGCTTGGATAAACTGAGACTCGAGCTGTTAACAGTTTTAGTGATAAGAGGTTTTTTCCTCTCTCTCCCTTTTCTGTCTCCTTCCCCCCTTCCCTCAATGTTGGAAAAGCAAGATAAAGACACATGTGAGAGCCGGCTGACTTCAGGCCAGTCTCACTTTTAAATACCACTGAAGGTTAACGGCAACAAAGGATTCTTTACAAAGGGACCTATACAGCTGCGTTTTAATCACACAGCTTGTGATTCTTATTTATTAAGGTTCTTGAGGCCAGTGACAAATCAGAGCTGTAATAGGACATAACACGAGGCAGGTGCTGTTCTCGCAGTCTGTGGCTGTCAGGGGGAGTCAGCAGTGAGCGCGGTGGTGCCAGGCAGTCAACACGGGCCTAAGGACGGGCGCTGTCAGCGTGCAGCTTTTTCCCTTGAAATCAAACATCGCCTCAACTTGACAGGTTCCATCCTCCTCACAAGAAAATGTACAACGACTTCCTGTAACACTAAGGAAGCTCAAGGTGTCTGAGTTTTCATTTACTTCCTTTAATTTACATCATGTATACGGTAACAACGGAGAAACGAACTAAGCCTCAGTTATAAATACTGACACACGCGTTGAACATATTCGTAAAGATTCTTGCACATTCCTAGCGTCTACATCAGCTCTGAGATGCTGGCTCCCTCCTTCTGCCTCTCTCCGCTATGCAGGCTCTTCAGCACACAAGGGCATCCCAAGGTTAGACCTCCTCGCCCCAGGTGAAGGTGGCCAGGCTTCCATTGTTCCTTAGAGAATACTGCGCTGGGTGTCCTTGGATGGCCTCGAGATCCAGCCAGATCACTTTTAGACAGAAAGAGGAGTCAAAGAGAACTCGGGTTTCCAGAGAACAACAAAGTGCTGCCCCCTGTAAGTCACAGTCTCTGTGCAGTAAAGTGTCTTCCTAAAGAGGTAGAAATAATAGGGGGTGTGTGCTGCAGATGCCCACACTGCAATAATGCTCAACACTGCATCTTTAAGGGCTTAAAATGGACTGACTCCACTCATTTCTCTGATTTTTTCATAAGTAAGCCAGAACACCAATGACCAAGGGGTCTGAAAGATTAACCAAAAAGATTAGTGCATATTTCAAAGCAATTATAAATATCCTATATATATCTATATATATATATATATAAACATATGCATATACATGTTTGAGTGAAAAAGTCATTCTAATCCGTTCAGGATGAAAATGAAGGTTTCTGACCTAGGTGAAGCACTTTATCATTTGCAAAGCATTTCCCTGTCTTACTTATCACAGATTTCTCTAGAAAACAATTTAAAATAAAAGTAAAAAAATAATAATGGTGTCCCCATTTTATGGACGGAGACGCGGAGGCCGAAGCACGTGCCTATGAACACGGTGCAGCACCATACCTAAGCCATCCCCGGGCTATTTATACGGAGCCCTCTCTGGCCTGCAGGTTGGGACTCGGATGCCGGAATTCTAGACGAGGCTGTTCTAGGTGCGGTTTAGATGTTCAGCATGGTACTTAGACACTTTAGAACTTGAAAGTAAGGAAGATAAAATATGTTATCCCTTAAGACTTAGGGGGTCATATAAACCCCACAACGGATGCCTCACAAATGTACATGAAGACTCACGTTAAACAGGGAAAAGAGCTTCGAGCTCAGGAAGTCTCACGGCTCACCTAAGCGAGGGCGGAGCTGCATACACAGGGATTATAAAAGAATGTGCCAGAAGCAGATACGCACACTCAGGGGTAAACGTTACAACACAGACTTGTGCCTTGGCTCTAATTCCTGTCTGGTTTGGTTAGGATCAACACTGACTGGAGAGGAACTCTATCCTCCTTGGGCTGAGAGAGAAGCCGAAGCCATTAAGAGTGGAAACCACACGCAGAGCTTTTATAAACCGATATATGTGGTCGCATGTTTAGACACGCTGAGCGTGTTATAGTGGTAAAGTGAGAATTTACTAAATAGGGGGTTTAGGAGAACATACCTTGGTCAGTTAAGGTGTGAAGCATAGATGAAATAGAGACTATAGAGCTATACAGATACCATATTCTTATGACGACAAAAGTGGCGTGAGCTAAAGATGTCACTGTGGCCAGGTCAAGGAGCAAGGTCTTGGTTAAGAACAAAGGAGGCCTTCATTCCTAACTTCTGTTCTCATGCCAATGACACCATGGCAACAGAAGCAGATAAAGTTATTAGGAATGGAGGGAGTAAAGGAGTGACACAGTACCTCTCCCTAGTGGAGGGGCTATGAGAGGGGTTAGCTGGCTTCTGAACAGAGCTGGAGAGGAAAATGATAAGCCAAAGAATCTGGGTAAGCCGGGGGGTGGAGGCACACATTTTTAATACCAGTACTTGGGAGGACCTTGAGACAGAAGGATCACAGGTTTGAGACCAGCCTCTGCAACTTAAGTGAGACCCTGTTTTAAAATAAGAAAGAAACTAGGGCAGGAGGTGTAGTTCAGAGGTAGAATGTCTGTGGATTCCATCCCCAGTACCACCAAAAAAAAAAAAAGTGTGGGTGGTAAACGAGCGCGGTTTCCTGAGCCTCTGTGGGCAAGGTTTCTTATTGCTGTCCTCCCTGGCATGGCTGTGATGGCCTCAAACAGTCCAAGCAGATGAACTCATTGTTTGCTCTGGTCTGCCTTTCCACATAAATGCTGGAAAAAAGCAGCGCTTCTCCATCAACAGAAGAGCTCTCTGGGGTTGATATTCTGAAATAGAAGTTTATAATAAGCTCTTCCCAGCGACTGTTTTGCAGCAAGCAGTCTTCCAGTGCAGCCTGGGCTCCTCCCGCGCAGCCTGGACCTGGTGGGAGGGAGCAGCTGCGGCCGAGGCCTGCGCTTGCTCGCGGGCCACCGGGTGGTGGTGTGCAGGGAGGATGTGCCAGACATTCTGGCCTAATCATCAGTTTCAATGAACTCACCTGGGTGAGTTTACTTTCAAGGCTGATTTATTCGGAAGTGCTCCTGAGTCGGGATCTGAGCTCAGAAGGATGTGCTGCAGTGAGTGGGCAAGGTACGGCCATTGTGGGGATGGCGATTTCACTGGCTGGCCAGCAGTTTTTGCTAACACCCCTCCATCTCTACCTCCTGTCTCCTTTCTATGAAGATTCCTATCCACTCTGCAGGACCCTGAGCAACTTGGCCCACCGCGTTAGTAAGGAGCAGAGCTTCTGAGCTGAATAGACCTGCAGGCAATTTTCAGCCCTCTGTGAACTCGGGCAGCCCTCTGTGAACCTGCTCAGTGCGTTAGGCCACTGGGCCGCGGTTTTTCTCATCTGAGAAATGATAATAAGACTTCCTGCTTTACTGGGTTCTTATAATATTTAAAAAATTAGCAATGCATGGAAAGAGCTTAGTAGTGTGTGTGTGTGTGTGTGTGTGTGTGTGTGTGTGTGTGTGTGTGTTACTGGGGACTGAACCCAGGGCTCTTCTATCTCTCACCTACACTCTCAGCTCTTTTTTTGTTTCTGTTTTTTTTTTTTAAAAGGGTTTCACTAGGTTGCTAAAGGACTCACTAAGTTGCTTAGGGCCGGCCTTGAACCATCTTCCTGGAACCTGCCATCCTCCTGGCTCAGCTTCCCAAGTCCTGGGGTTACACGTGTGCGCCACCACGCCTAGTGTTTAGCACATATTAAATGTGCCTTTTTGTCATCTCTGCTTCCAGAACGTCATGTATAAAGAAAATGTGCCAGATGAAGTGGTGCCATCCTTTGTACCCGGTTATTCTTCTGTCCTTCATCCCAGCTGACCTTAATTTAATGACTCAGCAATGGGTTCACCCACAATATGAACAAAAACCCATTCTCTTTTTTCTGTCCCTAGTCCTATGCAGTTAACCATACCTGTCCATAGAATCCATCTTCTATTTCCACAGGGGTGCACTGTCCAAGCTTCCTTTCCTGTATCCTGGCTTTCAACACAAGATCTCTACTACTTCCACAGCAATCTTGCTGCCAAACAAATCTTGGCGCCCTGCGTCCTCGCTTGGGCAGGGGCTCGTTGTCTGCGGGATCCTCCGGAGCCCGCCAGCCTGGCCGCCAGCCCCCACCTCTCGCCTCATCAGCCCCTCCCTGGGGCCCAGGCGCAGCCCACTGACTTCCCTGCAGCCCTCCAAACGCAAGCCTGTGCCTCGCTGCTCCCTCGTACTTCTCTTGACAAACACCTACCGAGACTTCAAAGCCCAGACCGAGTATGGGCTCTGGGCAGGCACTCGTTATTCCTAGTCAGTCAGAGCATTTTCACTGCACTATCCACGTCCCCCCGAGGACCTTCGTACCACTGACAGGTACTGTTCGCATCTGCCCTGCAGCATCAGGTCTGGGACGGAGGCCTGGAGACATTAGCTGCCACCACCCAACGGGGCCAAGCTCTTTAAACTATGATTTGTTTTCTCCTCTATAAAGGCAGGATGTGATAGTAACTCACTAAACAGATTGTGGAGAGAATTCAGTGAGCCGAGCCATTAGAAATCATTTATAGTGTTAGCCAGGTACCAAATGATGCAGACGTATTTAGAAGTTTATGTCTAGGATTTTGAATACCTGCTCGTCAACTACTACTCTGCACGGTCACCTCCTCTAGCACAGAGGCTGTCTCATTCCTTAGTACTACGTGACCTTTACTACTGTCCGATTCATGCCCAAATCGACCTCTTCAGAAAGAAAGCCACAATGTTGAGATGATGTCAAGGTATTATATATAATCAAGACCACTCAAACAATGTGTTTTCTCTTAATACAATTTTTATCAGATACTGCCAAGGGCTAGGGCTATTAATTTCACATTAATAAACATGTACTACCCCTTTATATACATGTACTCCCAAAGCTTCAATTACCTTTTCAGTACAAGCGGTGCTCAAATCTGAATCTCCAACCCTATTTCTCTCCTAAAATGCAGTCGTATATACTAAGCTGATCATCTGTGTCACCCACTAGTACTCTCCACGAGGAGGAGTAACCATTCATGCCATGGGCAGGCATCTCCAACTTCCCAGACCTAAAACTAAATTCATTTTACCCCAGGGGCTTCTTTCCTGAAAATGTTCCCTATGTGGAGAAATTAAGTAATCGCCAGCTGCTCAGGGCCTGACACTTTGCCTTATCTTCTCCAAAGAGCCCCATCCTCCTCCAGCTGGTTTTATTTCCACTCCCTTTCTACCTAAATACCCTTTAAATATGTGTTTTTCTGTCCCTCTGCCAACTCTCATTGAAGCCACCATTATCTCTCATTTCCCACTCATGGCCTTTTTCCAAAGCAGGGAGGCCAGAACAATCTTTCTAACAGTGTAGATTTAGTCACACCATCGCATCGAGCTGTGTGGTTCACAGAGCCCGTCTTCCACCTGGCCTCGGCCTCCCTCGGCCTCCCTGCCTCCTCCAGGCCGTGCGCCTCCACCTGCTGGGCCTCCGTTGTTCACACCCACCGACCAGCCCTCCACAGAGATGTTTCTTTCAGGCTCCTTTGCCTGCCCAAATGTTCCTTATTCTTCAAATTTCAGTTCCAAAGTCTTCCTCAGGGAGGGTGCTCGCCCTCCCGCGCACGCTGCGCTTTCTGCTGTACAGATCCGCAGCACCACACTGCCTTCCCGTAAGAGTCACCTCTGACCGTTTCTTATTCAAGGCTGAGCTCTTAGAACAGAGCTTTGCATGGAATGGACACCCAATTAAAAGTACATATTACGTTAGATAAAATATGCTAATTTTTACTGAATTTCTAAATGCATGCCATCCATTCCTTTAAATATTTTCTAATGTCAAAATACACGAGTACTTTGTTTTTTATTATATTTGCTATATTACTTATGCAAGTTTATCTAATTCTACATCTTAGTTCTTTTTATAAAAATAACATCTAAACCGAACAAGAATGGCATAATGCTTTCTTACAAAGCAGAGTTTTGTGGCAACAGATATAGGTGATAATCTTTGTCATCAAAGGAACAAACTTTGTTTGAAATAGCACAATTTTCGTAGAAAAGATCTCCACTGTGAAATCTGTCTATCTGTGCCAGTCCACGGTATTTTAGCTAAATAGACTTCTAAAGGTTTTGTACTAGCAAAAAGATCAGTCCACTAGCTTTATAAAAAAAAAAGTTTTCACTCTTATTGGGCTATTTGTTAATGGATGTGACTGATTTATTTTCCTTTAACCTGCCAAGGAAAGCATTATGACTCTGAGGATGTGAAGGAAAACAGAAAAATAGTTTAAACAGAAAGAACAGACCTTCATCTGGGAACAGGGACACAACAGAAAACCACAGAGAAAAGGGAAAATGTTTACAGATTCAAAGTAATCTAAATACAAAGAAAAGAAAAAGGAAGAAAGCCCCCCTAACGTTACCATTCGCAGCCAAGATGGTAAAAAGCCTTTGTACAGACTCATGAATCCTTCACCGTGAACAGCCTGAAGCAAGCAGTCAGTTGACGATTTATACAAAAGTCCCCTAGAAGGGAAACGAGAGTCCTGGTTAAATTCCTTCTGTGTGAAGAGACATAAATAAAATGGCCCAAGGAAACTAATTATAGATCAAATACTTTCTGCTCTTTGGGAACAAACAATACTCATGGTACTATAGATATACACAGACTCATTTCTTTTCTTTTCTTTTTTTTTGGTGGTTCTGGGGTTCCTGGAAACCCTTCTACCTCCGGGCTACACTCCCACACCTATTTTTTATATTTTTTATTTGGAAAACAGGGTCTCTTAAGCCAGTGAGGCTGGCTTTGAATCTGCGCAATCCTCCTGTCTCCGCCTCCCAAGCGCGGGGATTACAAGCGTGCGCCACCGCGCCCGGCTCAATTTAAGACATTTTCAAGGTTGAGTTTTTGGATTCACCCAACTCTTGATCTTAGAATTCACTCCACCTGACATCTTCCAGAGAGAACATTCTATTTCATATCAAACTGAATTCTCCATGTGACCTGAAAGCTGTGAGCTTCTAGAGAAAGTGCCCTCTGTAAATTCTCAGTAGAGTGTGCTTTCAAACGATCTTTGAAAAAAACAGTCACAATGACTATCCTGTGTCTACATAACTGTCTGTTAATTAGCTTATTTCCTCAACTACATCAAAGAGGAGGTAGTTACATAAAAACAGTTTCCTCACTGGACACACAAACACATAAGTACATTTCTCTCTCCAGAACAAGAACAAAGTCAGGGACGGCGGCTCGTGCTGGCAATCCTAGTAGTTGGGTTGAGGGCCAGCCTCAGCAACTCAGGGAGGCCCTGTTTCAAAATTAAAAACTAAAATGAGGCTGTGGAGGTAGAATGCCCCTGGGTTCAACTGCCAGTTCTACAAAAAAAGAAAAAGACCGGAAAGTCTCTCTGAAGGACCACATTGTGATGGACACTCAGGCGCGCGGCTGCTGACGGTCATTACCTTCCTTGTTCATCTCGTGGCTGATTCATTATTCGGCTTTTGATGACATCGGCTGGTGTTCCCAGAATGGAAGCCACCAGTCCAGAGCATAAACTAGAAATACAAATAATATGAATAAAGTTAAAAGACAATGTGTAGTTAATTTTAAGAAAGGGAAACTGACATGTATGCAGAATGGAATACCAAATATACCAGAATAGGATTCTTCACAATAATGCTCCCTTGGCCTAAAGTTAGTGCTAAACTGACTCAGTAAAGAGGTAAAGGAAATAAAAAAGAAAAGGAGAGCCGGCCCATAAACACGTACTAAGTACCCACTGATGCGAGACAGATGAGACTGTGACCTGGAGGAACTTAACACCCAGTGGGGAGAGGCACGAGAGCAAAAAATACTTCCAAATGCTAACAAGTGCTAGGAAAAGAGTAAGACAGAAGCTGTGACCAGGAGTAAGTGGGTGCCAGGCAGGCAGGGAGGCCCGGGCCACCCACAGGGAGACCTGGAGGAAGGGTGCGCCAGACATGCGGGACAGCTCGCGCAGAGACACCTGGGTGAGTTTATGTATACGTGCGTCCCTGAGTATCACTGACTGGACACTACTGACACACTTCTGGGGGTTTCTCAGTAGCACAGGGAAATCTAGAATTTGGGGGGAAAAATCAGAAGCTAAATGAAACCACAAGGGAGCATCTGAAAACGCGACACAAAGAGACTGAAAAGAAACCGCCTTTTCCTGGATGCCTTCCTTCCTGTTCCAGGCTGGGAAGAGTCACATCCCTTTCGCATCCAGTTCTGTCCTTCCAGGTGTTTGTTCTTTCCTCTCTCCTCTGAGTCCTCTCAAGTGCCAGTTACTTTCTTTCAGCATTCACTGTAGTGTTTCTGTACTTCTCCTGTTCTCCCTGCTGGGCTCACTGTTTGGGGGCCCACCGGGCCGTCCTGCACAGTGCCCTTAACATAAAAGGAGCTTACATATCTCTGTTGAACTGAGCTGGAGCACGAGCCATCAGAACCCTTTCCCGTGACCCCATCAACGTATAATATTTTGGGAGGTCTAATCTCAGTGAAATAACCTGCAATCTTATCTCCCTTGTTTTACCTGCAAAAACTAAAAACTACTATTTTATAATGTACTACTTACTACTATTTATAGTTACTATTTAAACTGTACTATTTTCCTTTTCTAAGGGTGATACCACTAGATTGCTGATCAAAAGACCCCAGAAGCGAGAATTTTTGCCAAAAATGAGATAAAAGGGGGAAATAATAATAAAAGGAGGAGTAGTCAAATTAAAACAATCACTTACCTGGATAAACCATGAGTCGTGATATTGTCCTCAAGTGCTGTATTTAACACCAGGTAGTGTTTCACTGTATCATAAGTGGTTAAGTCTGGCAGTGAAAAAGAGGTTTAAAGATTCATTTATTCAACAGTGAATGTCTTTTGTGTCGAGTGTCTGTGAGGCTTGGAGCAGGGGCGTGTCCCAGAATGAAAGAAACCATAGATACGAAAGGAGAGCTACCAATGGAGGGAGAGAGAAGAGGAAGACGCTGACGCTCGATTGCCTCAGCGGAGAACCTGCATCGGCTCTGCGTAAAAGCGAGTCGATTCCTGCACTGTGTAGTATTTAAGCTAAGTTAGGTTGGAGTGAGATGCTGTGGTGTGTAAGCACCTGCAGGGAGAAAAGCATAAGCATTTGAGCTACATGGGCAAGAAAGAGTTGACTGGACCTGGGGACCAATTGGATGTAAGGAACGGAAACCAGAAGTCATGCCTAGGTTCATGGCTGTGCCACAGGAAGGATCGTGACGCATTCTGAGACCGTGGTTTTATAAAGAAGTTTGGATAAGTGACACTTTTGAGATACTTAAATGATTCTGTGAATAAGTAACTGGACTGGAAGAGAAATCTAGTCTGCCGTAGAACTTGAACAACAAATTGAGAAACTGCAGTCAAAGTACCCAGCAGTGTGCTGGAGCAGACAGAAATGGCCTGAAGAGCAAGAAGGAAAAGAGATGTGCTTTCTTCAATGCTTAAATGATAATGATCAAGATAAAAAAAATGCTACTTATTATTGTCACATATTTGTACATGCACATAACTTTTATGCATAACTATAATACACCCAATTTAAAAAACTTATTAAAAATAAGGAGAATGTAAAAGCCACCAAGAATGGTACTTATCAATTTCTTAGAATCATATCATTGGTCCTGGAAAGGATTCTCTCATTGATTAATTTATTTATCAAATGTTTAATGACTACACATGAAGAACTAGAAAATAAAGAAAAATAAAAACACAGTCCTTGCCTTCCAGGGGCTCGTTATCTAGTGGCAAATACAGACACGTAGGAGAAGGCAGGGAAATGAGGTACAAGCAACAGCAACGATAAGCCCAAGAAACACACACGGAGCATCCAACCCAACAGGGCGTGGTGCGGGAACGGGGCGCTGGTACAGAGGATACTTCGGCTGAGCACGGAAGGACACGAGGAAGAAGCCTCGTCAGAAGAAGAGGAAGGAGGGCAGGAAGTACAGGGTGAAGGACGACTCTGAGTGTGTAAGAAGTGGAACTTTTAGCTCATGACATCTGCTTCACGCTTCCCAGCAGAATCAATAAGCTACCGAGTTCTCTGAAAGCACAGGACAAATCGCACGGACCTTCTATATCATGCCCCCCAATCCCCCCTTTGTTCTGTAGATAAGGAGAAGCCCGTGGAGTGACCGAAGACCATCACGACACATTGAGACCCGTGTTTCAGATGAGTAACTGTGGATACTGGGTAGCTTGTAGCGTCGCTAGCAGTAATGTGTTATTACTATAATGCCATTTCCTAAATAAAAATAAATTAGTATTTATTTGATAAATCTTGAAAATTTAAAATTTTTTCCAGATTTAGTAAAGTACAGTTGACAAATAAAATTGCTTATATTCATAGCATAGGAAAAGGATTTGGTAAAATGAAAATGAGAAGTCAAAGGTAGGAGTTCGGCCCACGTGGTGGTGCACGCTTGTATTCCTAGTACTTGGGAGGCTGAGACAAGAGGATCCAGGCTCACAGCCAGCCTCAGCTACTTTGAGAGGCCCTCCACAACTTAGACCCTGTTTTGAAATAAAGAAGAAAAATAGGACTGGGAGTGTAGCTTAAAGGCAGAATAACCAGCATCTCTCTCTCTCTCTCCCCCCCTCTCGCTCTCTTAGACGAGTTAGAAATAGGAGCAGGATTCTGGGGGAAGATTTGGACAGTCTCGATAATGCCGACCAGCAAACACAGTTAACATACTTCATTTCCAAACTTAAAGAAAGGCCTAGACTCGAAAGGATCTTAGAAATGTTTGCTCTTCTCTCCTGAAGTCACGATCTGCCTACCTGAGGAAGCTGTTTTCACATATCAATGTAGAATAAGGTGAAAATGCGCTGAAATATATTTCATTACGACATTGCAATATCTGCACAGCCTATCACTGATAATGCTGCTTAAAATAGTAAGATAAACGTGTTTCTGTTCCTGACATAAGTGCTGGTCGTTATCAAGGTGATCAGGACTTCTCCGAATTCAAGTTCTCGTTACCTCCCATGTTCACCAGTGCCGCTCTTTGTATATTGGGTATCCAGCCGGCCCACAGCCCACGTATTCCTCCTTCAGATAAGATTTTTGCAAAGGCGTGATGTACACCACGGAACCTAAGGAAAATAACAATAAAATGTGAGAACTCTATGTCCTTTTCTGGCTGGAGTGCAAATGAGTAAGCTTTACCTACTGATAAAATTTGAAGTACTATCTTATTTATCCAGAGTCATTAGAAATTAAAGAAATATCCAAACGTCTTATTTCTAGAGAAGCAACAGTCTTTCAGGCTAACATTTAATTTAAACATTTTTTTTTATGGTGGTACTGGAGATTGAACACAATTTTATTTCTTATTTGGAAATAAGGTCTCACTAAGTTGCTGAGAGCCTCACTAAGTTGCTCAGGCTGGCTTCGAACCTGTAACCCTCCTGTTTCAGCCTCTCAGCCTTCCGAGTACTGGGATGACAAATGTATGCCACCACGCCCGGCTTGACTTAAACATTTTTAATGGAAATCATTATAAATTGTCATACTCATCAAATGAGTAAAAAGATTAGAATATCTTAATATTTTATATCATCAGTACACATATTAACTAGAGGCAGAAATGGTGCAGATTAGACTTCTGGATATAATTTTATTAGTGATGCAGGGGATCTTCAAATTTTTTAACTTTGCCAAACAACATTAAAAAAAATAGTTGTTTCTTAGTGCTGGGGCTGTAGCTCTGTGGTACAGAGCTTGAATAGCATGTGCAAGATGGATACACACATATACGTACACAGTCTCATAAAAGAAATAACAATTTTAGATCAAAAAGTAGAAAGAACAATCTAAGAGTTCTTAAAACTGAGTAATTTTGGCTTTATGAAAACTTGGTATTCTACATTTATTTTGCTCATATTTATGTACACAGATGAAAAAGGGTGTTGAACCATGACCCAAATCTGTGTCTCTGGTATAAAAGTCAGGCCTTCTATATATAGTTAAAAAAACCTGGAGTCATACGCCACCTTTATCATTTACTAGCTATGGGATTTTTATTCAGGCATTATATATCTCTGAGTCTCACCAAAAAAATAATATACCATTCTTGACACCCATAACTTGTCTGACACAGAGGACATGTACACTTCATCGTGCAAAGATTTTTTTTGCATAATAAGATTCAGTTTAGTTCTCCTCTTGGTAAGTATAATTTCCAAATTAAAAGATTCAATACTAATGCCTTACCTGAATATTTGACGATAAGAATAAATGGACCAGCTGAGTTTTCGCACTATGATGGTGGCAAAGGGGAAAGGAAGGCACAAGCTCCCTGGACAACCTACCTCAGTGGCTTTCCTTCAAGTCTCCTTTTCCCTTCCATTTGCATCTGAACCTTCACAAGGTCCGTCGGGTTGGCTAAAAACTGGCCAATAACGCCAGCCATCATCCCTCCAATGACGGACTTCCTATTTGTAAACGGAGACGCATTATTTTCCAAGTTGCTATTTGTTTTGTAAATTTTATAGTGTACCAACACAAAATCAGTACAGGCCTTAGGAAAGGGACTTAAGATAAAATGAAAAGAAGGATAGACTCAAATAAACCGCAGAGGAAAGTAAATGGTTTTGTTGTTTACTGATAGAGAGTTAATAAAGCAAGACAAGCTAAAATTAAAATCTGAAGTCTTAGGCCTTAAGTGGTCTGAAATGCAATGGAAAGGCAGTTGCTTCTAAATTAAAACCATCTGAACTGATAATTTAGCTGTAGATTAACACTGACCACAGCATAATAAAGATAGCATGGATATAATCAAACTAAAAGAGAGAAACTGGCAAAACAAAATTTAAAAACTACTAATTCAGCCAGGTGAGGTGGTGTACACCTGCAATTCCAGTACTTGGGAGGCTGAGACAGCAGGATCATAGGTTCCAGGCCAACCACAGGCACTTAGTGAGACCCTGCTTCAAAACAAAAAATAAAAGGGCTGGGGTTTAGCTCAGAGGTAGAATGCCTTTAAGCTCAATCCACAGTGTCCTCCCACAAAGAAAACAAACAAACAAAAAACACCCCTCCAGGAAAAAGTCTCATTCATTTAAAAATGAACACAAAGTTAACAATATGAAAAGACAATTTAACATGACCAGGACATTCAAGATCTTTGAAATACTATTAAATGACCAAACAAAGAATAATAGGCATAGATGAGAGTCTAGGAGCACAAAATAAAGTAATTAAATTTTTTTTTTCAGAAAAATAGTATCAGAGAACTTCTCAAACAGAAAATGAGCTGGATATTTACATATAAGAGACATTCAGAACCCAATTAAATAAGATCAAAGAATTCCTCCAGAACACATAATGATTAAAATGACTAATACACAGGCCAACGGAAGACTCTCAGATGCATCAAGAGCCAAAATCAGGGTGATGCCCAGAGGTAAAACAGTCAGAATGACTCCAACATTCTCAACCCAAGCCATCAAAATCAAGAGGGTTTAGAACAATTTACTCCAAACTCTGATGGAAAACAACTTCCAGCTACTTCCAGGAAATATTACCCTGTTAAAAAAATAATAAGTTTCAAAATTTCCAGGTAAAAACATCCAAGACAAGCAGAAACTAAATGAATTCATGTTTACCAAGTCAGCATTAGAGAAAATGCTCAGAGATATAAAACACACAAAAATAAAAAACACCAGAACCAGAGAAGAGATTCCATCAGACAAACAACTAAGTGAAGAAGAACTAACACTTTATCAAACTCAGCCGGGCGGGGTGGCGCGCGTTGTCATCCCAGCATTCGGGAGGCTGAGACTGGAGGATCCTGGTTCACAACCAGCCTCAGCTACTTAGTGAGGCCCTCGGCAACTCAGTGAGACCCGGTTTCAAAATAAGGAATAAAAAAAAGTAGGGCAGGGGGTGTAGCTCGGAGGTCGAATGCCCCTGGCTTCCATCCCCGCAACTCCTCCCACACACAAAAAGATTCTAAAAATTCAATAAAAAAACTCAAACTAATAAAGAAATTTAGCAAAGTATCAGGATACAAAATCAATCTACAAATTTCAATACTTTTTCTATTGAGATAGAAACCTGGAAAATAATCCCATTCACAGTAAGCTCAAACACAAGAAAATACCTAAGAATAAACCTAACCAAGGAGGTAAAAGACCTCTACAATGAAAACTATAAAACACTAAAAAAAAAGAAGACTACAAAGACCTGAGAAGATAGAAAGATCTCCCATGTTCTTAGATAGGCAGAATAAATACAATCAAAATGGTCATGCTATCAAAAGCGACCTAGAAATTCAATGCATCCTTATTAAAATACCAATGTTGTTCTCTACAGAGCTAGAAAAATTAATCCTAAAATTCATACCAAAAAACCAAAGACCCAGAATAGCCAAACCAATTCCCAGTAAAAGAACCACACAGGAGGCATCACTATACCAGACTTTAAACAATACTACAAATCTACTGTAATAAAAACCAGCATGGAACTGGCACAAGAACAGACAATAATAGTCCAATAGAATGGAATCAAAGATTCGGAAACAAATCCACAAAATTACAACTAATTGATTTTTGACAAAGGAACTAAAAACACATGCTGGATAAAAGACAGCCTTTTACACAAACGGTGTTGAGAAAACAAGTTGCCCGTTTGTAGAAAATGGAATTCAATCTCAACCTCTCACCCTGAACCAGAGTCAAGATGAAAGATCTGGAAGGACCAGTGCGCCAAGGGCAGGGCAGGAGAGGAGGAAGGCTGAGGTTCATTCACGGAGATACTCACATCGACTATGTACATACATGTGAGTATACCAACGTCAACCTGGGTACTCTCTCTTGAGAGGGAGAGAAATGGGGAGGCGGGGGCTCACCAAGTGCTGTATTTATGCCATTCTCAGTGTGATTTACATTACGATGTGAAACTATGATACACCAATAAAAGCATTATCTATACATATATACTAATTATTGTAGGGGTGGACTTGAGTCAGATGACTACAAGTTGAGGGTCACAGCTCTACTTGTTGATTGGAGCTCATTATTAGCCTGCAGGTGCAATTAAGACTACAGGAGTGGATCACACCGAACACAAGGAGAACAGACATCCGGTTCAGCCAGCGTTCAGTGAGCAGCTGGGTTTCAGCATGGCGCTCTTGCCTGTGACTGGCGATGAGTGAGATCTGGCCCTTGCCACCTCAGTCACGTAGGCAGGGGCTTATACAACAAGAGAAGGCAATAAAGAGGAAAGAAGGAAATGAGAAGACACACTGAGAGACTCAGAGAGCACAGTATCCAGAAAGCCCAAGGCGCCGGTAACTAAAAGGAGTGTCAAAGGCATTTTCGTATCGAGGGAAACGAGGACTTGGTATAAGGTCAGTCCCGATCCAGTAATATACTTCTTTTTGAGAATGAAGTGCATTCGTTGGTATACTCAAATCCCTAAATTGTTATGTATTTTTCAGGCTTCAAATTTTACAAACTTCAGGGATAATATAAAATCATTGCTAAAATAAAGGCTAAAGACAAATACTCAGAATTTATCTTCATCATGGTGCCTTTCTTATGCTCCCCAGAGAATTAAAACACAAAGCAAAATCCTACAGTAAACTTGCCATCCTGTTATTATATAACTATCAAATTCACTCCCAAGTATTTTAAGAAATTACAAACTGAGCTTAACTACCAATAGAAACGATGATTTAAAACAAGATTTTTGCTAATGTTTTGAAGGTGACTGTTTACTGTAAATTTTTAACAGAACTGATTTTTTTTTAAAAAGTAATTGTTTATTTCCTTGGCATATGCTTAAAGAGCTGGTTACACACAAAATTCTAATAATATAAAAGCTGCACCCAGGAAAAAAATGCATTAATCTTAGGTTAGCTTGCTGGAGGAAAAGAAGATATTTTATTTTTGTGTGACTTCTAATTTCAGAGTTTTTATTATATATTTAATTCTGAGATTGGGTGATAGCTAAGTAAAATTCAGGTATATGGTGACCCAAATACATTAAACATGAAACAATTTCAGGATTTTATCAGATGTAAAGGCTTGCATTTACTAAAGCACATCATCCAAATAGCATTTCTAAAATTTCTGAGAAAGTTTAGTATCTAGAGAAAATACACAATCCAATAGTTTAATCGTGTTATAATCATGAAGCCAAGGTAACAATAAAACGATTGATACTTGAAAAAGGTCCATTAGAATTCTTTTAACATTAAAATATTAGCATTTCTATATATGTACAATTTTTATCTCTATATTCAGTAAATTATCACACATCTCTATGTAATGTTCGGTAAATGCTCAGTTATTTCGGTTTACATTGCAATTATTGTTTTAATTCTAAGCAATTTCCACATAAATCAGCTAAACATTCAGACTTCGGGGCCCACGCATATTATTTTCAAAACAAAACTCACCACAAGGGATAATGTTTATCCTCACTTTTGCCAAACACCACCTCTCGGAGATGTTCATACGTGACCATGCGGCCTCCGGAGTACACTGTGGAAAGCAGATCATTGAAGAAGCGAATTCAGTTGGAGGCCTGGGTAAATAAGAGCGCGTTCTGACCCAGCCCATCCCGTCTCCTTAGCCGTGTCTTCCTTTTGTACCCACTATGCTCATGACACATGGACCTCTTGGTATTTCTCCAAATGGGTCACTCTCCTTTCAGATTCAAGCTTTCCCCACTCAGCATTCTTTCCAGAATAGGTTTCCGCTTTGCTGCTTTGCTATCTCCTTCTTGTCTTTTAGAACTCAACGAATGTTTTTCAGAAATTGCTCTCTGACCTGCCCATCGGTATCCTGGGCAAGCACTGCCCACTCTAACACAGCAATTAACACATTGGTTAGCAACTGAATTGTTCTTGCTTTTCATCTGACCACGAACTTCTCCAGACAGGTTCTCTGTGTTTTCATTATACCAAATGTACCGGCAGACATAGCTTGGTACACAACAGGCATTCTCACCGAATAAACTAATATAATTTCATTGGTGAAATTATTATATTAACACATTTTTCAGTAAAGATTTTTCTTTTCTTGCAGGTCTAGGGATGGAACCCAGGGGCCTTCGACCTCCAAGCTACACCCCCTGCCCTATATATTTTTTTTATTCTTTATTTTGAAACAAGTCTCACTAAGTTGTAGAGGGCCTCAATAAGTAGCTGAGGATGTCCGCAAACCCTGATCCTCCTGTCTCAGCCTCCCAAATACTGGGATTACAAGCGTGCGCCACCACACCAGGCTTTCAGTCAAGTTTTAAGCTTGTGAAATAAATCTTAACTGTAAAACAGGATGTTATGGTCAACAAATACAATGGAAAAGAAGAAAAGCTCAAAACAACAATGAGATGCAAAGGTGACGATATTTTTAAAAGATAGAAAATAGCCTGGCATGGTGGCATACACCTGTAATCCCCGGATTTGGGAGGCTGGGACAGGAAGACAGCAGCTTAGAGACAGCCTCAGCAACTTAGTGAGACCCTTGGGTTAAATCCCTAGTACCAAAAATAAAAATAAGTAAAATGATGGAAAATAAAATCATTAAAGTCAGCCTATGATATTCATACAAAGAGATTTGTCTTGATATTTCAGGAAGTTTGATTACATGTTTTAACAAAAAAAAAAACTTTTTTTGTGTGGTACTGGGGAGAGACCCCAGGGGCATTTTACCTCCGAGCTATGCCCCCCAGTCCTATTTTTTTATTCTTTATTTTTTAAAACATGGTTTCACTGAGTTGCAAAGGGCCTCACTAAGTAGGAGCTGAGGTATCTGCAAACCGCAATCCTCCTGTCTCAGCCTCCCAAACGCTGGGATCACCACGCCTGGGTTAACCAAAAAACTTTTGAAGTGCAAAATCTTTAGAAATAGTAAGCCAGTAAGTATTACATCTGGCTTCACCTTCCTGCATATGAATGTACTGGAGAAAAATACCACACCTACCCTGCCTTCTTTTGAAGCCAAGCTTATGTTCTCCTCTCTATAAACTGAGAAGTCAACACTTCTTGTTCTTATGAGGATAGCTTTGGAAGCAGAGTAGAGCAGTGCCCTCCTGGCCACAGTTAACTACTAAGAGCCCATAAAATGAGTTAGGGAGCCTGGAAACTGAGGCAAAAGTCACCTGCGTGGCGTTTACCCTCTGGCCAGAGCTGCATCAGGCAGGGATTCCTGTTCCCTTTCAGAGAGCCTGGTCTTTGATGCATGGGACAGAGACTCATGAGATTTGGCATTGTAGAAATAATTTTAATTTACAGGGAACAAGAAATAATTTGTGTGTGTGTGTGTGTGGTTGTTCTGGGGTTCCTGGAAACCCTTCTACCTCCAGGCTACACTCCCAGACTTATTTTATATTTTTATTTGGAAACAGGGTCTCTTAAGCCAGCGCGGCTGGCTTCGAACCTGCACGATCCTCCTGTCTCCGCCTCCCAAGTGTAGGGATTACAAACGTGCGCCACCACGCCCGGCTAAATTCTGTTTTTAAAGTTTTTGAAGTGGAGAAAAACTGATAACAAATGTTCCTTTTAACCCCTCCCCTTAAACCTTTAAAAAAGTTTGTTAGAAAAAAAATTTCAAACACACAGAAAACTAGAGATGATAATATAAAACTCGCCTGTGCCCACCCCTGGGATTTCTCAACTGCTAATATTTTTGCAGGATGTGTTTCATTTTTTTTTTTTTTGTCTTAAAGAACTTTCCAGATATCCTGAAAGGGCATCTCTAAATCCTCCAGCATGCATTTCTATAATTTAGGCAGTGATTCCTTAATACTGGTTATTTTTTCTCTTCCTCAGAGATTGATTATATGCTCATTTGTTAGCAGGAAGAAAAACTAGCTGGTTTTGGCGAGAGCTCAAGAGAAAAACAGAGGAGACAAACACTGGACTCATAACCAACTTACCAGCTGGAATCAAGATAAATACCTACGTGTCTGTAAATGGCTGGCGTCACTCCTTGCCAAAGCTTTAGGAAGCCTTCCTCCTGGACGATTCCCAGGGCTGTGCGCACCATGCCCCTATAGGGGACAGACTCTCTCGCACTCTCTCCCAACCGAACAAGAGCTGCTTCTCCTTGCATTTGGAGTCGAGTTTTTGTAAGATCGAGGGGGAAGGTTGCTGACAAAACAAAACAACAAAACAGAGGGGGAAAAACCCACAACATTCAGAGAAACAGGCAAACGATGTGAATCCTAGTACTATTTTCCAGCGGATCAGTTTGAGAACATACTGAATGAACTAGGAAGATTTTTACACATCCGATGTCCTAGCCCCACGCCCACATATTTTAATTTCGTTGACTGATGAGTTTAGGATCAGTTGATTCTCCTGTTTCCCAAATTTGAGAATCACTGCACCCGCACATCCCAGAGTGCCACTAAAATTTAAAAATGACAACCCTTGAATTCCATTCAGAAATTCCAGTCTGCAATCTACCTCCGTCTTTACCTCTTGCTATCCAATAGGAAATGATTTACAGTAGCCGTACTCTCTGGTTTGCTTTGACCGCAGCTGTGACTGTTTAAGAATCGAATACAACTTTAGAACACTGCACTCTATATTCTTATGCACTAAAATAAATGCAAGAGGAAACTGAGTTGCATAGATGTCACAGGTGATTTTCACATTCAGGTGAAGGTCTTTTATATACGAAGGTGGTGTGCTCTCGTATGTCTCATGATGTTGTTTTTCCAGCATTAAGTTTTATGCATGATCTTCTCACTGTACCCACTGTACTTGAAAACCTTTCTCTGTTTGCATTCTGAATTAGAGATAGTTCTTTTAGCTTAAAACAGCTCGATGGGCTACCTGGCCCACATATGGAAGATCAAGCTCATAACTTTATAAACATGCCAACAGGTTCATAAACATTACTGACTTTATACAAGGCTTTATTTTTTGTACTGGAGATTGAACACAGAGTTGTTCTACCTCCAAGCTATATCTTCAGCTCTTATTACTTATTTTGTTGTGTTTTTCTTTTTTTAAACAGGGTCTCTTTAGGTTACTGAGTCTAAGTTGCTGAGACTAGTTTCAACCTGCCATTCTCCTGTCTTGGCCTCCCAAGTACTGGGACTATAGGTGTGCCCCATCCATCACACCCAGCTACCTAAGACTTTGTAAAGACTATCACCTGAGAATATTTGCCTTGTTTTTTTTCTTTTTTCTTTTCTTTTTTTTTCTAACAGCATTGGGAATTGAGCCCAGAGCTACCACCACTTTTTTGATTTTTTATTTTGAAGAGAGTCTTGATAAATTGTTCAGGCTGACCTTGAACTTCTGATTCCCTCGCCTCAGCCTCTGCAGTCCCTGGAATTACAGGAGTGTGCCACTGCACCTACCTTAGCAAGCCTCTAGGGGAGAGAGTGGGGAAAATAATATTACAGTACCTGGAACAAAACAACTGACTGTGTGCTAGCCTTGCCGGAAATACAAAACAAACTCAGATTAAAATGGGACTAACATTCACAAATGCTTAACATGTCAGAGCTGTTCTTTGTTTTTTGTTTATTTCTTAAATGGGCAAGAAAATGTAAGGGCAATCTTGAAACATACCCTTAAACTTTCACAGGGGACAAAGGCACATTCCTCACAAAACCCTTGCAAGAAATTCCACCTGATCCCACTCTAGGTGGTCTCCTAGTTTTCTACTCATTTAGCAGACCCAACCCTTCTAGCCTCTTATGATATCTCAAGATAGCTTCATCCTAATAACTAACACGATAATTACGCATATCTTGGCATGTCTTCCCACCAGCCTGTAAGAAGGTCAGCAAAGAGGACTTTTCAACTGTATCTCCTCAGGCCCGGCTAGTGGAGTGATTATAATAATGTCGCCATTAATGGGTGCCCTGCCTTTAATTTAGCCTTGCATTCTTCCTAGCTTATTTTTTAAAGGGGTTCTTTTTTTTTTTTTTTTTTTGTCTTTTTTGGAACTGGGGATCGAACCCCGAGCGCCACACCTGCAAAGCAGGCGCTTTGCCACTGAGCTACATCCCGGCCCCGGCATTCTTCCTAAAAGGCAAACAAGGTATAGATGAGTTCAACTCAAAGAGGTCAGGTACCTCTCGCATCCTAAGTGGATGCTCAATAATAAAATGATTAGTAACTGAAGTCCCACAAGATAGGGCCACAACGTGGCCCCAAAAGTCACAGCGAGGCTGAGTAGGTAAATCATGACAGAGATGATCCACGTAAGAATGAAAAATGAATTTTATTTTATTTTTTTTTAAAAAAAGGTCATCCTCACTTCACCAATGGGAAAATGATTCCTACAGAAGATGACAGCTCAAGAAGCTTCTAAGATTGCACGTTTAGGACACAAAAGGACACCCCCGGGGGGGGGGTCTTAGCCGACACGGGCGGGCAGGACCTCAGACCTGCTGACCCCGCGCCCGCTGGCCTGGCCTCCACCCGCCTGGCCTCACCCCGCGGAGGCGCGGCCTCGCGGCGCAGCCTCGTCCCTCGCTCCCATCCTCCCTCTCCCGCGGGACGCCGGCGGCTGGCCGGGAGGCCCGGTGGGCGGCCGGGTACCTAGCTCGGCCACGGTGGCCGCGCAGCCGGACAGCAGGAACTTGCTCGCCCGGGGCCATCTCTGGGCGAGCGGCAAAAGCCTCTCCTCCTCCGGGTCGCGCATCCAGCCGCAGGCAGGTCAGGACGACGATGCACCGGCCGGCCAGGGCGGCCCCTTCTCAACCGGCGAGGGGTCGAGTAAAGACCATCTCCCTCGCGCGGCTCGGGGGAACCTGCGCCTTCCTCGCCGCCCCAGCCCCCGCGCGGTCCAACAGCCCAGGTCCCCAACAGCAAGCAGAAAAACAAAGCGGGGCTGCGGGGCTTCTGGGAAATGTAGTCCGCGGGGCCCGGAGGCGGCGCTGATTGGTCGACCGGGAGGCGCCCGCCCCCCGGTCTCCGTGGCAACGGCGCATGCTCATTCTCAGCTACCCCGCCCAGCCCCGCCCAGCCCATCCCTCGCCCTGCTTACGTGGTAATCGCGTTGGGAAATTAGAAGTGGAGGTGGGAGGGCGCCGATGATGCAAACATCACCTAAAAAATGGGGCGGGGCAAAGAAGTTAGGGTTACGAAAGAACCCACCGCAAAAGTTGCCTCCCAAAAGTTTGGGAAGCCCGGAGGGTGTTCCTTCTCAGACCTCTGGGAAAGAGGACCAGCCAGGGCAGCAGACCTTTCAGACATCTCTGACCCCGGAGGAGGATGGAGAATACAGAACTCATCCCCCCAACAGTGGCGGTCGTCCTAGGTTGCGTGGCTCTCTACGCATTCCTTCGGCTGAAGAGCTTGAGTAGACCCCCGTGCATCGGGGGCTGGATTCCTTGGATTGGAGCTGGATTGGAGTTTGGCAAAGCCCCTCTAGAATTTATTGAGAAAGCGAGAAGCAAGGTATGTAGCCGTGCAGGCGGGGCTGTTGGAGGGGATGGTGCTTTCTTTCATTAGATCTCAAATGAGAGGTTAGGACACCAGGATCATATCCGTTTCCCGACAGCCTCGTCGTTTATTAATTCTCTACTATCAACAATATCCTACCCGAGATTTCGTGAAAGAAATCTAATAATGAAGCTTGCATCTGCTTTATTGAAAGTAGAGGTTAAAGTTTTAGTTACTTTGTCGAAGTTAAATTCTAAGTGTATACACGTTAAATGGAATACACACATTAACTGAAAGCAATTATTGGGAAAGGTGAAAGTGTAATTCGATTTAACTTTATGAAAAGGAGCAATAAAACCGTGTCCAAAATGGAAATAACAGCCGGGCGTGGTGGCACATGCTTGTAAGCCCAGCATTACATGTCTGGGAGGCTGAGACAGGAGGATCACGCATTACTATCCCAGCATTACTATGTCTGGAAGGCTGAGACAGGAGGATCACGCAGGTTCAAAGCCAGCCTGGGCTACTTAGTGAGGCCCTTTGCAACTCAGTGAGACCCTGTTTCAAAATAAAGAATAAAAAACAGGGCTGGGGATGTAGCTTGGAGGTAGAATGCCCCTGGGTTCCATCCCCAGTACTTCCAAAAAAAAAAAAAAAAAAACCACCAGGATATGGTCGGGAAAAATGCTTAACAAAATTGATCTTTAAAAACCTAAAAACTTTTTTTTAAGTTCCTGTTGTTGTTATTGATAATAAGGCCCCAATATCACTGCACCCTAAGAGATTGGTAGAAGTTGTCTTTGTAATCGATATATTTTTGTCCTTGAAGGATCTTTTAAATATCTGAGAACTTTGGGGAAGAGACGTTTTTTAGCCTTTTTAATTATTATTCAATTTTCAGCTACCAAGATTTTGTGGCATTTGATTATCCAGTACATTTGTGTGATATTAACCAACATCACTGTTATGTCTTATATGGCAATATTTTATGTTAGGTACTGTACTACAATACTCTATGCTGACCCCCCCACCCCACCCTACATAGCTTCCTATCTGGTTAGCCCAGTTTACAGAATAATTTTTTATATAGAAGCATTATTGGTAATGCTGGTCAGTTACTTTCAAGATTTCTGAGACTCCAATTTAGTTGAAAAGCTTGGAGAATACTGAAAAGAACTAAGATGGAAATAAGACTCACCCAGAATATCACGCCAGAAAGAAAACACTGTCAAAAATTAGTGTATGGTTCGGCTTTTATCCTATGTATTTTCAAACCATTTAGTTAACAACAATGAGCCGGGTGTGGTGGTGCACACTTATAATCCTAGTACTTGGGAGGCTAAAACTGGAGGATCGCAGGTTTGAAGACAAGCCTCAGCAGCCTTCTGAGACCCTGTTTCCAAAGAAGAAATAAAAATCAGTCTCAGGGTGTAGTTCGGAGGTAGAATGCTCTTGGGTTCAATTCCTAGTACCACAAAAACAAAACAAAACAAAACAAAAACCCCACAATGGAATAATATTGTATACTATTTTATGTGCTTTTGAATTTAATGTACAAGGTGAATAATTTTCTGATGTCATTAATACTTCTCCAGTTCTTTTCTATTGATTATATTTCATCATACGAGGTATGTGATAGTTTTCCTAAGTCTCAGTAGTGGGGTGTGTATATATATATTTAAGCTACTGGCCTTTTTCTTTATTTCAACCAATGCTTCAGTGAACATTCCCAACACGTGTCTGTGGGCAGTTGAACATTTTCCCTTATCTGATTGTTTCCTGAGAATAACTTCCTAAAGGTAGCGCCGCATGTGAGAATACTCACACTTAAATTGTTTATTGTATTGCCCTTTCAAAAAGATGTAACGTTATACACTGTTTATCTTCCTTTGAGTGCATGAAATCGCCTGGCTTCCTTATATTCTGGCTCACAGCGGATACCATAATTCTTTGTAATTTTTGCTACTCTAATAGATGAAAAACTATACTTCCTAAAAAAAACTATACCGTCCCCCAAAGCCTTATTTAGGCATATGATTTTGAATTTTTTCCTTTTTTTTTTTTTTGTGTGTGTGTGGGTCTGGAGATAGAACCCAGAGGCATTTGGCCTCCGAGCTATACCCTGTGCCCTATTTTTTTATTCTTTATTTTGAAACAGGGTCTCACTAAGTTGCAGAGATCTTCACTAAGTAGCTGAGTCTGTCCGCGAACCGTGATTCTCTGGTCTCAGCCTCCCAAATGCTGGGATGACAAGCGTGCCCACCACGCCCGGCTTGAATTTTTACCTTTTTATTGGTGTATTGTAATTGTATAGCATAGTAAGACTCAAAGTGATACATTTATTTATGTCCCCATGTTGGATGTGTTTCCCTCCGGATCCCACCTGCGCCTGTTCTTTTACCTTTCTGTATATGTTAGTGAAATTGATAGTGATACCTTCATATATAAGCATAATATTATTGTTTTCTTCTTAAAGCTTCCTTTTCCCTTCCCCATCTCCTTCCACTGTTTGGTCTCTCTCCTCTTTTATCTGAAATCCCCTTTCCCCCCCTATCTTACCCCTAAGGGATTTTGATAATTTTTAAGGTTTTTTTTTTGTACAAGCTTCTGTCAAATCAAATAATGGTTTGAGGGTTCTGATTAAGTGAAACAAGTTCTATGCATCACCTCTCACAGTATGGAGCACAGTATAAATTATCTTTTCCTAGTCCTAAAATAAAGACTGATTCCGTTCTTTCGTATTTGAGTGCTGAAAGCTAAAAGCCTCTCTCTTGCCTCTTCCCCTTGTACCACTCTTGTGGGAGGGATGGTAAGAGAGGGCGGCCACTTCTCTCCTAGGTGCCAGGGTGAGAGTTAAGCAGCACAGAACCGCGGCCCTCAAACAGGAATGCTCACACTGACTCGCTCCCTGACTGTAGCAAAACTCCAAGCTGAGACAGCTGTCTCCAGTCATTTTTGAGCTCAGCTTGAGGGGCTAGCTCCAGTCTTATCAGAGAAGCCCCACCGTGTGTAATAAACCTCTTCATAGCCTCTGGGTGTGTGTGTGTGTGGGGGGGTGTCTGTGCGTGTGTCCATCAGTCTTGGCATTTGAACCAAATGTTGGGTATGTGTGAGAGGGTGTTAATTCTGCTTTTTCCCAGTATCTGCAATAGGTTCTGATTAGTAGCTTTAATGAGAAATTGCATTTAAATGACAATACTGTATAAAACCCTATTTATGACATACTGAACCTTTAGGAAACGATTCCTAAAGTCCCAGCATGACCTATCACCTTGAGCTACTTCTGACTTTGGAGAGGGCAGAGAAAAATAAATTTTGGTGACTGAAAAGGCCTTGATTTATTTTTATTTAATCTTTAAATGGATCGAACATTGATAGAGTTCATATTTTTATTATAAAAATTACAGTTCTATATAGAACTGTTAATTAATTAGTTAATTAAGTTTGTGGTACTGGGGATCGAACCTGGGCATTCTATCTCCGAGCTACACCCCCAGTCCTATTTTTTATTTTTTATTTTGAAACACGGTCTCATTGAGTTGCAAAGGGCCTCACTGAGTAGCAGAGACTGGCTGCGGACCTGCGATCCTCCTGTCTCAGCCTCCCAAGTACTGGAATGACAAGTGTGCGCCACCATGTCTGGCCCTAGAATTGCTGTTTTAAAAAGATGCATGGATGTAGCTAAGTTTATTTAACAGGTCCCCCGAATGATAAACATGTGGTAATCAGAGTTCTAACATAAGCTACAGTGGACACTACCTTGCTGGGGGCTCCCTACATAAGCAGCTTCTCCTAAGTATCAGCAGAAACCAGTAACTTGCTTTTAATGAGGAGAAAATGGTATCAGGGCCAGGGTGCTACTTCTGTGATTAGACTTTTATTTGGCTATCGGACTCTTGTGCCTCCGGCTCTTATACTTATGATGCAGTGATCTTCCATGATAGAAAGGCTTACAAGGTAAGAAACAGAGGGAGGCCCTGGCCCACAACCAGTAAAGGACAAAGACCTTTAATCCAGTTGCCTCCTGTGTCAGCTTGGCAGTGGATCCTACCGTAGTTGACCCTTGAGATGGTGAGAACTCACTCTGTAGTTAGTAAGTTCTCAACAAAACATGTTGCAAGCCTGATACTTGGAACTTTGAGAGAGAATATTGTGCTTGTATTTCAAATTGAGCCTGGTTATATCAGTCTTATGATTTACACATATAATTTTACATACAAATTTTGTATGTGTGTGTGGGTTGGTTACTTTATATGTGTGTGGGGGGGGGGTTGGTTGAACCCAGGGGCATTCTACCTTTGAGCCACATCCCAAGCCCTATTTTTATTTTATTTTATTTTATTTTATTTTTTTGGTGGTGCTGGGGATGGAACCCAGGGTCATTCTACCTCCGAGCTACACCCTCAGCCAAATTTTGTTTTTTTCATTTTGAAACATGGTCTCACTAAGTTGTAGAGAACCTCAATACGTAGCTGAAGCTGGCCGTGACCCCGGATCCTCCTGTCTCGGCCTCCCAATACTAGAATTATAAGCATGTGCCACCACACCTGGCTCAACCTATTCTTTTTTTTTTATTTTGAAACAGGGTCTTGATAAGTTGCTGAGGGTCTTAAGTTGTCGAGGCTGTACCCCAACCTACAATCTTCCTGTCTCAGCCTCCCAGTCAATAGTGGATTAGAGGTGTGTGCCATCATGCTTGTCTTATTTACAACTTTCTAAGCACGAGACTTTGATAAACTCTTTAGGACTCTGTTATGATTAGATATAGAATATCCCCTGAAGAGCTCCTATATTAGTGTTCAGAGTTGAAGTAATGAAGTAATAAAGGTTGTATCTCATCAGTGGATAAATCCATTTTAACAGATTTCCTGGTTAATAACCTAGGCAGATGTGGTTTGGCTGGAGAAGATGGACCAGTGAGAGGAGGGGATGGCCTTAGAAACTTGCTTTTGTTTTTGAATCTCCTTGCTGCCTCTCTTGCTTCTGGCCACGATGATGTGAGAGCAGTCTCGCTCTCTCCTCTCTCTGCTTTTGGCCTCCATGTCCTGAGCTCTGCAGACTTGGCCTGACATGGACTGAACTCTCTAATCTCCAAAAACTGTGAGCAAGTAGATCTCCCTTCCTCTGAGTTGTGTGTAAGTTATTTTTGGATTATAGCAGTGAGGATGTTAACCAAGACACACTCTGATTGTGAAAATTAAAGATATACTAGTACATGTCCCAGTCTGCCCATCGTTATCTAAGATTACTGATTTGCTGACACAGTGGAAACACAGTGTCCCAACGTGTTCTAGGTCAAGTTTAGGTATTTTGAAAATACTGATAGTCAATGAATTAAATTCTTGGAAAAATCTTGGCATAAATAAGCATCACAATTTTTCAGGTTGTATTGAAGGAAATTTATTTACTTTGTAATTATTGGCCTTCTACCAACACTTAGAGAGTAAATAAATCTGTAAATTAGGGTATGGAACCCAGCTGACAGGCAGTGACCCCAAAAACAAAGATTCCTACAGTAAAATCATTTAATGAGATAACTTCTTTAGCCTATATACTTAAGTGACTTTTGCTAACACTACTTACTTGCCATAAGGGCCTTATCTGTAGTAATATATCTTGATTTAAAAACAACTTTCTCTAATATTATTTTAGTTACTAAAGTTTTCTTTTGGTTAATGTTTACATGATACACCTTTTTTCATTCCTTACTTTCAACTACTCTGATTATTTTTATATTTTAGCTTGACTTTTGGTAAATTAAAAATCTACATCGAGTTGGATGAAAAAAGTATAACATATTAAATTTCATGTCAGTAAGTGCATATATTAAAAAAAGTAAAAGTAGAAAGTCAATAATCTGAGCTTCTTCCTCAAAAATTACCCCCCAAAGAGCAAAATAAACCCAAAGCAACAGAAGGAAAAAATATTAAAAGGCAGAAATCAATGGAGTTGAAAACAGAATAATCATTAGAGAGAATGAAAGAACAGGTTATCCTAAAAGATCAACCCCAGAACTCATGCAAGACCAACAGAGAGAAGACACAAATGGCCGATCTTAGGAATGAAACAGTGCATCACTGCAGACCCAGAAGACATCAAAATATGCTAAGAGATACTATGGATAACCCTACATGGATGTAACAGCTTGGATTAAATGGACCTATTCCTGAAAAAACTATTAATTTAATTACTTTAATTAATTTAATTACTATTAAATATGAAATAAATAATGTGAGTAGCCTATGCTATTAAGAAAGTTGAATTGTAGTTTAAATTTTTTCCCAAAATAATTCTCAAGGCCCAGATTATTATACTGGGGAATAATATTAAATATTTAAAGAATATAATCTGTACAATCTCTTCCAGAAAGGAGAAGAAAACAGATTACTTCTCGGTCTGTTTTATGAAGCTGGTATTACTCTTATATGAAAACAAAGTCAAGACAAGTGAAGAAAGCTAGACAATTATTCTTTCTTGAATATAGATGCAAACATATATAACAAAATATTAAGAAATAAAATTTAGCAATAAACAAAAGGAATTGTCAAGTAAGGTCTACTCCAGGGATTCAAGATTGTTTCAATATTTGTAAACCAATCAATGTAAGCTGCTGTATTAACAGGCTACAATAAAAGTGAATGATTACATCAGTTGGTATAGAAAAGACATTTGACAAAATTTAGTATTCGTGTATGATTTTAAAAAATCTATTAGAAAGATAGGAAAAGAGAAAAACTTCATCAATTTGATAAAAAAATATAGAAATCATATAGTTAACAGGATAATGATGAAAGAGTAAATATTTCCCTTCTTTGGGAACAAAGCAAAATTTTCTGTTATCATTAATCTTACTCAACATTGTGCTAGAATTTTTAGCCAGTGCAATAAAGTAATGAACGTAAATAAGAAACATGTAGTTTGGCAAAGGAGAAATGAAAATATCCCAATTTTTAGATGACACAGTTGTTTCTGTAGAAAATAACAAAAGATTTATATAAAAAAAAACCCTTTTGAGCTAATACATGAGTTTGTAAGGTCATAAACAATTATCAGTTGTATTGCTACATGCTAACTGAACATGTAGAAACTGTAACTTAAAATACAATACCATTTACAATCACTCTAAAATAAATATGTAGCCCTAAAACAAAGGAAACATGTATATAATGTTTATGCTAAAAACTAAAAATACTAGTTAAGGAAAAAAGAGTCTAAATAGGGAGATATACCAGGTTCATGGACTGGAAAAGTCAACATAGTAAACATGTCAATTTCCCCCAAATTAAAGTCTAGTTTAATGCAAATACTATCAAATTTCCTGAAAGATTTGTTGTAAATATAAACAAGATCAATCTAAAATTTATGAGGCGAGGCAAAACAATAGACCACCCAGACAATTTTGAAAAGTTGAATAAAGTGAAAGGAATCATTCCACTCAATGTGTAGACATATCACTAATCAAGACTATGTGATATTGCAAAAAGATGGACACAGAGATGGAACAGAATGGAGATTTCAGAAAAACACCAATACAAATATGTTAGGCTGACTTTTTGTTTTGTGGTACTGGGGATGGAACCCAGGGGCATTCTACCTCCTATTTTTTTATTCTTTATTTTGAAACAGGGTCTCACTGCATTGCAAAGGGCCTCACTAAGTAGTACCTGAGGTTGGCCACAAACTGCGATCCTCCTGTCTCAGCCTCCCGAATGCTGGGATTACAAGTGTGTGCCACCACACCAGGCTTGACTTTTGACAAAGGTGTAAAAGCAATTCAGGGAAGTAAAGATAGCCTCTCCAGCAAAGGATGAGGCACTCAGAACAGAAACGAAAAGAAAGAAAGAAAAAAAACCTCTAAAAATTAAAACACGAACCTCAACCCAAGTCTCACATCTTAAACAAAAATAGACTCAAAATAGATCATAGGCTTAAATGTTAAACATAAAACTTTTAGAAAAAGACAAAAAGCTACCATCTTAATCTAGAGCTAGGAAATAGTGCTTATACTTGACATCAAAAGCACAGTTCAGCAGGGCGTGGTGGCGCACACTTGTAATCCCAACATTTGGGAGGCTGAGACAGTAGGATAGTGGACAACCTCAGCTACTTAGTGAGGCCTTTTGCAACTATGTGAGACCTTGTTTCAAAATAAAGAATAAAAAAATAGGGCCGGGGATGTAGCTGGGAGGTAGAATGCCCTGGGTTCCATCTCCAGTACTGAAAAAAAAAAAAAAAAAAAAAAAAAAAAAACCTCAGTTCATTAGAGAAAAAAATTGGTAAATTTAACTTAACCTCAACAAAAGTTTTTAAAAATTGCTTTATGAAAGAGCCTGCAGCCAGGCGTGGTGGCGCACGCTTGTAATCCCCGCGCTTGGGAGGCTGAGACAGGAGGATCGCGCAGGTTCGAAGCCAGCCGCGGCTGGCTTAAGAGACCCTGTTTCCAAATAAAATATAAAATAGGTCTGGGAGGGTAGCCCAGAGGTAGAAGGCCCCTGGGTTCCGTCCCCAGTACCACCAAAAAAAAAAAAAAAAAAAAAGAAAGAAAAAAAGAAAAAAAGAGCCCGCATGGTAGTACTCATTTCTAATTTTAGTACTTGGGAAGCTGAGTCAAGAGGATTGCGGGTTTAAGGTCAGCCTCAGCAACTTACCAAGATCCTCAGTGACTTAGTGAGATCCCATTTCAAAAAAAAAAAGGCTAAAAAAGGAGCCCTTTAAGAGGATAAAAAGAAAAGCTGCATCCTGGGATAAAATATTTGCAAGTCGCATATCTGAAAAAGGACTGTGAATAGAATACACATAAAATATTTAGAATAGAGCCAGGCGTGGTGGCACACGCTCGTAATTTCAGCATTTAGGAGGCTGAGACAGGAGAATTGCAGTTTGCAGACAGTCTCAGCTACTTAGTAAGGCCCTTTGCAACACAGTGATAACCTTAAAAAAAAAAAAAAAAGAAGCCAGGCGTGGTGGCGCACACTTGTAATCCCTGCGCTTGGGAGGTGGAGACAGGAGGATCGCACGGGTTTGAAGCCAGCCACGCTGGCTTAAGAGACCCTGTTTCCAAAAAAAAAAAAAAAAAAAAAAAAAAAAAAAGTGTAGCCCGGAAGAAAAAGGGTTTCCAGGAAACCCAGTACCACAAAAAAAAAAAAAAGAAGAAGAAGAAGAAGAAGAAGAAGAAGAAGAAGAAGAAGAAGAAGAAGAAGAAGAAGAAGAAGAAAGAATAAACAATAGGGCTGGGGGTGTCGCTCAGACAGAGTGCCCCTGGGTTCCATCCCCAGTAACTTGCACACACACACACACACACACACACACAAATAGAATTTAGAGTATATAAACTCTCAAACACTCAGTGGTTAAGGAAAATTCAATTGAGACAAAGACACAATTAGAGATTTCACCAAAAAGCATATATAGATGGCATCTAAGCATACAAAAGGATTTTAACAGTACTAGTCATTAGGGACATGTAAGTAAAACCATAGCAAGGTATCACTACACCCTTATCAGAATGGCTACAATAAAAAACATAGGGATGGTATCAAATGCTGGTAAAGATATAGAGAAACTAAATCACTTGTACAGCTGGTGGAAATATAAAATGGTACAGCCACACAGAAAAACCCTTTAGCAGTTTCTTAAACATGTAGCAGACCGTATGACCCAGCATATATATCTTGAATATTTATCCAGGAGAAATGACATTTTCCATATTCACATATTCTGAATATTTATCCAGGAGAAATGAAAACATACGTTCGCACAGTAACCTGGACTTAGATGTTTATAGGAACTTTATTTGCCATAGCCTCAAAGTAAAAAGAACCCAGTGTCTTTCAACAATCTTAAGACGAACACTTATACCATGGGCTACTATTCTGAAATATAAAGGGAGAAAGTATTCATACAGTGGTCTAAAATGAGTCTCCAGAAAATTATACTGGTCCAAAAAAGCCAATTCAAAAAGGCTGTATACTTGTATGACTTCATTTACATAAAAGTCTTGAGATTCAGAATTATGGGAGAGAAGGTTGCCGAGAGTCACGGAGGTGGAATGAGAAGGGTGTGGGCGCGGGTCTTGAAGGATCCTGGATATGGAGATGTTCTGTATCTTGACTGTACCGATGCCAATAGCCTGGCTGTGGTTCTGTGTTAGGGTATAGGTGGGAAACGAGAATAACGGATACATGGGGGTCTCTGTAATATTTCTTACAAGTACATTTTAATCTAGAACTATCTCAAAATAAAAATCGAACTGGAAAATATGTTCTTGAGTTGACTTCACAGCTCTGAGGCTGCTGACGCTGCACCCCAAAGGAAAACAAAAACCTCACTGTTAGAGAATTTAGAAAACTGCACGTGACCGTTTTGGACTGGGCAGTTATTTTGCACAAGTGACTTCAAATACTGTGTCAGCAGTCATTCTTCTGTTTCAGCGTGTTTGAACTTGGTCTATCTTGTGAGCCCTACTCACCCGTGTTACAAAAGGCCACTTTCCTGTAGTAAAGTTAATGCTTCTGTTTTCTTTCCTTCTTCCTTTTCTGTGGTGCTGAGAATTGAACATAGAGGGATTTTTACCACTGAGCTATTTTGTCTTATGTCTTACATGGAAACAGGGTCTCGCTAAGTTACTGCGGCTGTCCTCAAACCTGGGATCTTTTTGTCTGAGTCTCCCAAGTACTAGGATTACAGGCAGGGGTCGCCATTCCCAGCTACTCTTTTGCTTCCAAGGATGGATTAGTAAACCATTATAACTAAGCAATGCTTTTAAGCAACGTAGATGTCTTGGTGGCCGCCATGAATAGAGAGGACTTTGGTTTTCAGCCGTGTGATGATCCTTGGGCCCACGGCCGCCTGGCAGCACCCAAGAGTATATCACGGGATGATCGTGCGTCTTATGGTTTGTAAGTGCCTAGCAGTGAAGTAGTGATGAATACAAATGATGCTTTCGGGTACTCATGATAACTGTACTAGGATGTGAAAACATGGCTTCTTGTGACAGTGATGGATAAAGTTGTGGCTTGTCATCTGCATTCAATCAAAAGCTGCTGTACTTAGAATTCAGTGAAAAGGATCATGACCTCTCCATCCCCTCAACGTGATCACGGACTCCCTTCTGCTGGAGTGTGTGCGAAGGCAGCGAGGAGTGATCTGAGAAAGAGGAAGGAAACCAATGATGTAAGAGGGGGAAAGGCACAGGTGTCAAGCGCAGAGAAAGCAAGAGAGCACGGGGTCCCTTAAGGCAAGGGGGAGAGGTGGTATTTCCTCGGGGCAGGTCCCTGCACCCGTCAGCAGGCGGGAAGGCTTGGGGAATGGGTGCCGATGCGTGGACTGCCAGGTTTGGTGGTGAGAGGATGGGCTTTGTGCTTGGGCATCCGCAGGTTTTCCCGGTGAGTTACGGGGCAGTGCCTCCAACTGGAGAGGTGGCATAGTCATTTGGGAAAGTGAGAAAGGGAACAGATGAGAAAAGCATTTGGGATTGTAAGACACTGTCCAGTGACAGCGGATTACCTGTAAAGCCACTGGCCATTTTGCATCTTTTTCTTCAGTAATGTTGAGCTATAGTTTGCTTATAAGCCTACTGAGAGCTCGGAAGCGATGTTCAAGTGTCACAGTGTTGGTATTTTTTTCCTAAGTGTTGTTAATACCTAATGCTTTCCAAGAGTTATTTCATACTATAAGAAAAGAAAGTGTAAGTAAATTGTAGCTATCATATTATAAAATTATGAAGACAGACTAGATTGAGCCTTATGTCATTTAAAAATGTCTAGGACAGTCAGGATTTGTAGTTAATTACCAGATATAATCATTCTGGATTTTATCTTGATCATGACTTTGCATTGGAGTTCTCAAGGAAAACTGTCATAAATATATGCCCAAATTTAAAACTACATTTTATATTTTCTAATGCTAACGAATACTTACTAACATGATCTGTGTTTATGTTTTTGATTTCAGTATGGACCAGTATTTACGATCTTTGCTATAGGAAAACGAATGACCTTTGTTACTGAAGAAGAGGGAATTAATGTATTTCTAAAATCTAAAGAATTAAATTTTGAACTAGCAGTACAAGATTCCGTCTATCATACAGGTAAACTTTTTTTTTTTTTTTAGTCATTTTGCTTGAAATACAACAATGTAATCCAAGAGTAATTTTAGATAAAAATTACACCCTCATTCTTCTATCAGAATGATAAGGACCCATTACTTTATTCTTGATGTAGGGCCAGATGGGGAAAGAGTATGTGATGAATTTGGTTGTGGAAAAGCAAATTATCGACAGCTAATATATTTAGATTTTAATTACACATGTGAAAGAGATGGGGTAACCTTACTATTTTTGGGGGGGTTTTGTTTGTTTGTTTTTGTGGTACTGGGGATACAACCCAGGGGCATTTACCTCCAAGCTATACCCTCAACCCTATTTTTTATTCTTTATTGAAAAAGGGTCTCACTGAGTTGCAAAGAGCCTCACTAAGTAGTAGCTGAGGTATCCAGCTCCTCCTGTTGCAGCCTCCCAGATGCACACCCAGCTAGTCGTTTTTAAATATATATATGTATTTTGGTACTGGGGACTTAACCCAGGGACATTTTATTTCCAAACTACTATCCCCAGTCCTTTGTTCTTATTTTGAAACAAGATGTCACTGAGTTTCTGAGACTGACCTCGAAACTGTGATCTTCCTGTCTCAGACTCCGAAGTCCTGGGACTAGAGAAGTGTACCACCACGCCCAGCTTTTTAGAGATCCTTTTACTGTGAATAACTATACATCACAGTGAGACTCAAAGCGATTCATTCATACCTGCACCCAGCACTGGGCATGCTCCTGATGGTGTTTTAGCGAATCTGTGCTGCTGATGTTAGCACTTCTCTTCTTCTGCTGTGTATGTATAGTTTGCCGTGGAGGCTACAGCTCTTGTCTCTCCACGTTCTGCAAGCAGCATCCTTTCGCTTTAGGAAGCCCTTTCTGGGTCTTTTCCTTACATGATCCCAGAGTGCTAGCAAGGTGATCCAGGAGCTGGCTTGCTCTTTCACAAATTCTGCATCTAATTTAGAGATTTTTTTTTTCCACTGTCCCCGTGAGCATGTGTCTGGTGCGCCCGAATTTATTTCTTCCCAGGCTGCAGACATGGGCATTGAACCCATTCTCCTCCCCCAGTGCAGAGCTGGTCCACTTTTCTCTACTTTCAAAATGTTTACGCTAGCTCCTATTGTCCATGGCTTCTTTCTCTCTGCTTCCTTTTACTTTCTTTTTTTAGGTTCCTTTTCTTTTCTCTTTTCTTTTTCTTTTTTTGCCATGAAGACAAAAAAAAAAAAATATTTTAAAGCGATCAGTGACTTGTTTAAAAACCCACCAGTAGCCGGGCGTGGTGGCGTGGCGCACGCTTGTAATCCCCGCGCTTGGGAGGTGGAAGCAGGAGGATCGTGCAGGTTCAAAGCCAGCCTCGCTGGCTTAAGAGACTCTGTTTCCAAATAAAATATAAAATAGGTCTGGGAGTGTAGCCTGGAGGTAGAAGGGTTCCATCTCCAGTACCACCAAAAAAAAATAAAAAAATAGGCCTGGGAGTGTAGCTCGGAGGTAGACTGCCCCTGGGTTCAATGCCCAGCAACACACACACACACACACAGGCTACCAGTAACATGGTCATTTTATTTATTCATTTATTTATTTATTATGTTTTTGGTTGCATGAAAACTGCCCCATGTTATACTCTGACTGTTTAGTGCTTCTGGTTCTGTGGGCTATGGAATTCCTGACGAAGGCCTATAGATGTGTTGAAGGCTTTTAATCTGTATGGTAATATATCCCTTCAGAAAATAAAATATACCAATATGGATTAAAATATAATATATAAATAAAATATACCAATATGGAGACATATGGAAATTATTGACTTTTTTTAACCTATACCTCCTATGGGACTCTCACGTTTAAATATTTCTTTTTAATCAAATGAACTATGTTAATACTGACTCTTGAGTTCACTGCGCATATATTTTATTTTCTCTACCACCACAGAGACGCTATATGCTGAGGAAATCTAAAACGTATTTTAATTCACTTGTGCACAGTGTAACCTACATATAATAAGAGGGTGAAGTACAAAATTGAAAACTATATATTTTGAAAAAGCAACTTCAAAGACAATAAAAATATGAAGAAATGAGTTTTTTTTTAAAAAAAGTATCATCTCAACCTAACCAGAGTGTGTATTGCGGAAGAAATATGGGAGTAATAGGAAGGAAATAGTGGGATAGGAAGGAAATAGTGGGATAGGAAGGAAATAGTGGGATAGGAAGGAAATAGTGGGATAGGAAGGAAATAGTGGGGTCAGCTACTCACGGGGTCAGGAAAGTCTGGTGGAAGTAATGCTTCAGAAGACACTTGAAAAGAAGAAAGTAGCAGGAGAGACTGAGGGCTGGGGTCATAAAAAGGAGAATGTTCTGAGTGTTTAGAATAACTTCTTAAAAATACAGGGATATGAGCCGGCCGTGGTGGCGCACGCTTGTAATCCCCGCGCTTGGGAGGCGGAGACAGGAGGATCGCGCAGGTTCGAAGCCAGACACGCTGGCTTAAGAGACCCTGTTTCCAAATAAAAATATAAAATAGGTCTGGGAGTGTAGCCCGGAGGTAGAAGGGCTTCCAGGAACCCCAGTACCACAAAAAAAAAAAAATACTGGGATATGTAAAATACTATGTATTTTAAATATACTTTGCATATAGACTTGGAAACCTATATTCCAAGAAGGGCTGGAAACCCTCCCAAACCTCTAAAGTACCCATTTGTAGATCATCCTTTAAAGCGAATTGCCCTCTAGACTTGTGTGATCTGGCAGTATAGGGTAAATCTTTACCTATTTTCATGTCAGGAGGTGGCTTGATGTCCTGCGAGGACTTTGGTAATAGTCCCTTCTAATCACGTAATGGTGGTGTATTGACTGTGTGCTTTAAGGAGTGATTGCTTATTTTGAAAATAGTTTTTTTTATTTATTTATAGCATCAGTTCCAAAGAATATCTTTTTAACACTGCATGAAAAGCAATATTTTATGTTGAAAGGGAAAATGGGGACTCTCAACATATCTCATTTTACTGAAAAACTGACGGAAGAATTACATGAACAGCTGGAAAATTTAGGCTCTCATGGGACAGTGGACCTGAGCACCTTAGTAAGGTAAATAGGTAAACAGGTGTGTTAGTATGATTTAATCTTGTTCTGGAAAAGATTTTCAAACCAATACACTGGTCTTCAGGAAGCCCTTGTATTCATGAAGTCTACCTAACTAGGCCATTAAGAGATTTTTTAAAAAACTTTTTTTTGTGTGTGGTACTGGGGATGGAACCTAGATGGAACATCATTCGCCTCCGAGCTGCACCCCCAGCCCTAATTTTTATTCTTTATTTTGAAACAGGGTCTCACTGAGTTGCAACCAATCTCACTATGTAGCTGAGGCTGTCCACAAACTGCGATCTTCCTGTCTCAGCCTCCCAAATGCTGGGATTACAAGCATGAGCCACCACGCCTGGCTTTAAAAAATCTTTAAATTCTAGCTAATGTGCAATTTTAAGTTTAGCACTCCTATTTTATGGAGCCAAAACAATCATTTTAATACATTGGTAGTAATTTTTTATTACTCGTCCCAAAGGGTGTGTGTATGCCACGTGGATTGGCCCATCACGGTTGGCATGCATTCACCATCCTTGCAGTTTGTGGTTAGTAGATAGAGGAGAAAACAGAATCCGGAAGTGGACCACAGGGGTCCCGGAGATGTCCCTGAGGCCTAAAAAGGCAGCCAAGGCAAAGTCAGTGTGGGCCTTAGTCTTAGAAGAGAGTCCCAAGAAACAGGAGTCAGCTATGTTCTAATGCTCTCTGGAAAAGTTAGAGGCTGGGTTTGGAGACCATGGGAAGCCACCACACGCAGAAAGAGATTTTGTGATGCCAAAAGCAACCTTCAGTAGTTCTAACTCAAAACAGAATAACATGTAATCATGTGTTGGAAGTTAGAGAGAGAGAGGGAGAGAGAGAGAAGGGGAGGGGAAGGGGGAAGAGGGAATGGAGGAGGGGAGGGGAGAGAGGGAAAATAAGCAAAAACTTAGAAATTTGTTAAATCATGCCCAGTGTGTACAATAAAACAAAGCAAATCGCTAGATATTTTTAAAACTCTCTAGGAAGGAAGTCCTGAAGGGATCTTTGATATTACAATGTCTTTGAATATTAAATATCTTGAATATGTTAATATTCTTTTTATGTATGCCACAGCAATCATTTTATTCACTCACAGTAAAAATGATTGCTAAGTTGTATATTTTAGTGTGCAGTAATCTGAATAGATGGGCTCCTGTGAGAAATAAGGAAATTTGATAACTAATATTGCCCTTGATTTTATGGTTTCTTTCCTGCTGCCTACAAGCATGGGCCATATCTTAGGCATTGTTATTATTTTTTAAATAAATGCTTGTTGAGCCATATTGAATCAGTTGATGTCTGTTTATTATCTCATAATTGCCAGGGTCTAACCTGCTTGCCTAGAAAAGATTTAAGATCTTGAGATAAGTAAGAGCATAATTGAGCTACCCCAAAATCACGTTGACCCTGTTTGGAAAGTCTTTGACAGCTTCAAAAGAGACTTTCCCTCCAAAAACCCCTGTTAGATGCTACCTACCACTAATAAATCGCCATTGCATCTTGCCCTCTTCTGCACCTTGTGCCTTTCTTCTTTGATCGTTAGGTCTGAGTTCCTGTGTTTCTGTCTTTGTAGACACCTCCTTTATCCAGTCACAGTGAATGTACTCTTTAATAAAGATTTGTTTTCCACACATGAGAGGAAGATCAAGGAATTCTACCAGCATTTTCAAGTATATGATGAGGGCTTTGAGTATGGATCCCAGATGCCAGAATGGCTCCTAAGGTATTGTATTCCACCTCTGAGATACACCCATAGCTCATTTTATTTTCTTTCATTTATTTTCTGAAACAAGGTCTTGCTAGGTTGCTAAGAGTCTCACTAAGTTGCCGAGGCTGGTCTTGAACCTGCGACCCTCCTGTCTCAGTCTCCCAAGTATTTGGATTACAGGCGTGTACCTCCAGGTCCAGCTTTATAATTGAGTCTTTGATTAAGCCTCTTTCGGCAATTTATACACTTCTCGTTTCCAATTACATATAAGAGTAATTTGGGTGGCAGAGGAGCCATTTCAATCGTCTGTTTGTGTTTTAGTGTGCATGTGAATTGAGGGAGAAACAGAAGAACAAAACAAAAGAGATGCACTTCTTCCTAGGGTTTTTTGGGGAATAAATACATTTATGGATACCCGTTTTATATGTAGTTCAGTGAAATAATCTATAAAAGCATTTTTCTTCTGGATATCGCCATAGTCAATTTAAATGCTCAACAGCCGGAATCACCTGCAGGAAGCAGTCCAAGTCACACTGTTAGGGTTACACACCTCCACATACAGATCACATTAAACAGTGGTGTATGTGTGCTTTCGGGGCCCAGTGGCTTTGGGATATATGACTACTGGGCAAGAAAAATTAAAAAATATGAAATGCTTCGCGAATTTGTGCATCATCGCTGCTGCAGGGCCACGCTAATCTCTATCATTCCCATCAGAGTATGTGTGCTGCTGAAGCGAGCTCTCTTCTCTTTTTTTGATGAGCAAAATCAAAAGAGAATGAGAGAGAAAAAAGAGAGAGATATAGAATGAAGAATTTATTTTTAGGCCCTTTATCCACGTACAACATTACTATCTAGTTGATACAGTTGGGATCATCGCTAACTCATCCACTGTGTCCAGCGTCAGCCCACTTCTCTCTGAAATAAAAGTAGGTGTGGCTGAGTGGATCGCTCAGTCAGATAAATGTTTGTAAAATGACTCACATGCAAAGCAACGGCATGGTTTTTACATTCCTTGCTGCTTGCTCTCTGTCTTACTCCATTTGAGTTGTTAAAAATACCATGGATGGGTTGGCTTATAAGCAGTAAGAATTTATTTTCAAAGTTCTGGAGCCTGAGGAAGCCGGGATCAGGGTATCAGATGAGCTGGGTCTTAGAGAAGGATCTTCCAGGTTGCCAACTGCCAGCTTCACACTGCGTCCTTCCAGGGTAGAAAGGGCAAACACTCTTTCCAGACTCTTCTGAAAAGCTCTTTTAATCCCATTTATGAGCATCAGCTTTATGTTTTAATCACCCCAAACCCACCATGAGTTTGGGGATTAGGATTTCACAAATGACTTTGAAGAGGACACAAAGACATTCACCATTGAAGTGGGCATTGGTGACTGATCAGAAAATATTAAAAAGATGGCAGCCAGCTACAGGAAAAGTAAACCACACAAGGTGGGGCCTGTTTTCTGTCCAATGCCAGTCCCACAGGAATTTGGACACTGATTTGCAAAATATAATCAAATGTGTTTTCCTTGTCTCAAGAAATAATTCTGCACCGGGCGTGGTGGCGCACGCTTGTCATCCCAGCACTTGGGAGGCAGAGACTGGAGGGTCGCGGTTCACGCCCAGCCTCAGCTACTTAGTGAGGCCCTTGGCAACTCAGTGAGACCCTGTTTCAAAATAAAGAAGAAGTAATAGGACTGGGGGTGTAGTTCAGAGGTAGAAAGCCCCTGTGTTCCATCCCCAGTACCGCAAAAAAAAAAAAAAATGGAAATAATTCTGAAGGCAGACCTCATAAGAAATTCTACCTGAAAATGAAGATGAAATTTGGAGAAGTAATTCTAATTCCAAAGACATTCCCTCTTTCATACCAGGGACCACAACTCCTAAAATGCTTTCAGATTAATCCTTACACATAATATATTTTTCTTATGCAGAAACTGGTCAAAATCCAAGAAGTGGTTACTAAGAATGCTCGAGAAAAAAATCCCAGACATAAAAGCATGCGAATCTACAAGAGATAATTCTGTGGTAAGTATTCCTTAGCTCCTTTTACTAAAGTATGTGTGGAAAAGATAGCAATAAACTATAATTGTTAAATATATGTTTTTTAAAACCATGTGTTTAGGTCCAGTTTGGGGGCCAAGTGATGAAATGAACGTGCTTATATACATTATTTTATTATTACATCCTCACAACAGTGAAATAAACATTAATCCTCAATCTAAGCAAAACACGGAGGCTACAACCAGTAAGATAAAACGAAACTCTGATGCCCTGTGATTTACATGTTTCCATATAGCTGGTGGTGTCGAAGGATAAAATTGCAATTTACTTTAAAGATCTTAATTGGCTTTATTTTGCCATTCTAGAAAATACAGTAAATATTTTGATAGGCTGGGCAGAAGAGGTGGATTTCATAGAGAAAGTCTGAAAACACCTAACAGAGACAAAGAACAGAAAGCTGATTGGTCATTTCAGAGTTACTTTCCATGAAAGATGGCGGTGTGGGAGAAAGAACAATAGAAAAACAGCTGATTGGTCCACCACTCATCCCTTCTGGTAACTTTTTGTAAGGATTAAAGGACATAAGACTAAAGCAAAGGAAACGTCAGTGCCATGTGTACTGGCCCGTTTGGGAAGCTGGACTATCACTCTTTCTCCTGGAAGCAACTTAATTTTGGTGCTATGCAGCTTTAGCCCGAGTGACTCTCTTTTGAGTTTTATTGGAGTTTTGTGGGGCCCAGTGCTGGAGCTCAGTTAAGACAAAGGGTTCTCACCATTTTTATTTAACAGTTGTGCCAATGGCAGCAGGAGGGAGTGGTACCAATTGGGAAAGGTTACTAAAACTCCACAAAGTAGCTGGGTGTGGTGGGGCACACTTGGAATCCCAGTACTGGGGAGGCTGAGACGGGAGGGTCACAGGTTCACAACCAGCCTCAGCTACTTAGTGAGGCCCTTCACAGCTTAGCAAGACCTGGTTTCAAAATAAAAAGTTAAAAATAGGGCTGGGAGTGTAGCTCAGAGGTAGAATGCCCCTGGGTTCCATTCCCAGGACTACACACACACACACACACACACACACACACACACACACACACACACACACACACACACACACACACACACAAAGAATGAAATATATATATAGGATTTTCTTGGGGTAGAATTTGCTCTAGTAACAACTTACATTGTAAATATGATAGAGACCAGCAGTAAGTGAAATTCAGACTTACACTATTTTAAGCCTTACGCACACATTATTACAGAAACGAGACATCAGCTCACATTTTATGGGCTGGTAGTTCTGTGCCAGACACAGCGCCACATTTTACAAACTCACTTACCATTTATTTTTATAACCCCTTTAATACCAAGACATCTCGGGATTATTAAACCCAGAAAGTTGAGGATTAGAGTGCACAGTCAGTTTTGAAAAAGTATATGCCTTAGTCACAGCGACGCTCTCTGTGTTGCAATATGTTTTATTTACTAAGGATTCAGTAGTCATTTTCTATGTTACAGGATTCTCAGCAAAATCACAGTTGGGTCCAGTGCAGTTCTTTCAATACCTAAGCTGTGAGAATTAGGGATCGTGTCTCTAAGGGGTCGAATAGCATAACTGCCAGGAGTGTGGGCTCTGGAGCCAGGGATCAACCGCAGGGAGGGTTCTTGCTCAGCCACCTACCAGTCTATGTCAGAGTCCCCTAATAGCAACTGAAATAAAACAACCAGAGAGAAAATTCTCCAAAGAATAATGACATGCATTGGGAACCTTTGAGCGTTGCAGCGGACGCACTTAGGCCGTCGTAAACTACGAACATATTCAAAGGAGGGCGGCAAGGGGACATTTTTAAGGGTTTACCTCAAACATTCTGAAACCATCTTTGGCCACAGTAATTAATAATAAGAGTGCCATCAGTCCGAGATTAAACAGACAATTGCTGGGCAGATGTCCTTGTAGACGTACTTTCTGTATAAAGTTATAGTGGCCTTTGTGTGCGATGAGGGTATCGGCAGTCATTTGTGATACCATGAGTCATGCATAAGAACCCTTCATAACCTCTTGGCTTTATTTACTTTTTTTATTTTTGGTTAGGGAATGACATTAAACACTTAAAACAGTGCTTGGCCTTAGCAGCTGTGGATAGACCGTGGCTCCCACTTTCTCTGTCATCTAGACCTGAGTTACTTAAAGTGAGAAATGCACCAGTAACCTAATGAAAACGTTCTGGTGTTTGAACTTCTTTCCTATGACCGGGGAGCTACCACGGGTAAAGGCGAGTCTGGGAAAACCTCCCCATGAAGAAAATACCTTAATGGAACTTGTGTGGTGTTGACCTGGGAACACCGTAGTAGGTGCCCGCGGGCGAACCCCTGCTCTGAGCTGGCCCCAGTCGAGGCATTGCCCTCCCTCTGCATGGTTTTAAAGTGTTGTGGGATTTATAATGTACAGGTGTGGCACATCTCTCCATGCTGGAAAGACTGGGCATCTACATGGTGGCTGGAACTGGGCTTGATTCTGAGTGCTCCAGAGATCTATATGTCTGGCTTATCTGCATTTTCTAAGAGCAGTGATTAAATTTTTAAAAGATGACACATCAGAATGTATTATGTGGTGGGTGTCATGGTGCATGCCTGTAATCTCAGTACTCGTGAGGCTGAACAGTAGCAGCCTCAGCAATTTAGGGAGACTCCTGGCAACCTCTTGAGACTCTGTTTAAAAACAAAAAATGTCAGCCGGGCCCGGTGGCACGTGCTTGTAATGTCAGCATTTGGGAGGCTGAGATGGGAGGATCATGGTTTTCAGCCAGCCTTAGCTACGTGGAGTCTAAAAGTCTCCCCTTGCCGGGCATGGTTGCGCAGGCTTGTAATCCCAGTATTAGGGAGGCTGAGACAGGAGGATCGCGATTCATGGCCAGCCTCAGCTACTTAGTGAGGCCCTTTGCAACTCAGTGAGACCCTGTTACAAAATAAAGAATAAAAAATAGGGCTGGGGGTGAAGCTCGGAGGTACAATGCCCCTGGGTTCCATCCCCAGTACCATAAAAAAAATAATATGTAACAGACTTTGCTTTAGACATTTTATAGGCAACTTCATTAATTTAGTTCCTACAGCAATCGTATGAGTTGGTACTACGTTATGAGCATTCTATGTACTTATTTATTTATTTGTAATAAACACTAGAAATTGAAGCCAGGGGATTCTGCCTCCAAGCTATACTGCCAGCCCTATTTTTTACTTCTCTTTTAAAATGGGGTCTCACTAGGTTGATGAGAGCCTCACTAGTTGGTGAGGCCGTCCTCAAACCTGTCGTGTCTCAGCCCCCCAAGTGCTGTTATGACAAGCGCGCACCGCCATGCCGGCCACATTGGGAAACTGAGACAGCAAGAGATTAAAGAAACTTGAACAAGATCATTCAGCCTTTAAATAGCAGAGCCAGGGTCCAAACCAACACGGTCACTTAGTTGAGCACCATTGGCATCCCCAGGCCTGATCACCGTCCTGTCAGCGAGTTGTATCAGCCCCGTAACATGAATCACATTGCAAGCGTAGCCAGGACAAGAGTCGTGTCTTTCGGGTTAGAGAAAACCGCACGACCTTCTGCTTGTGAATATCGGTCTTTGTCACTTGGCTGCCACTTAACAGTAATTATTTCTCTTAAATAGACAGTAATGCGGGCGATGCTGGATATCCTAGAGATGGAAACCCGGGAACAAAGTCCAAATTATGTGCTGCTGCTGCTGTGGGCATCTCTGTCCAACGCTGCTCCTGTGAGTAGGTAACAAAGCGCGGGCGGCATGCTGTCTCCTGTACTTTTTCTTTCTTCATTTCTCTTTCTCTTTCTCTCTCTCTCTCTCTCTCTCTCTCTCTCTCTCTCACTCTCTCTCTCCTTTCATCCTTTCATTGATGATGGAGAGGAAAAAGACTACAATGGATTTATTTGTGAGATTAAAAAAAAACCACAAACAAACTGAATGCATATGCAATCCAGCTAGGTCACAGCGGAGCAAAGCCAGGATCCGCAAAGCGCTGTCCGAGAGGCCGCACACAGGCCCCGGGGAAAGCTCGCCCCTGGGGCCGGCTGTGGCCACGCCGCTCAGCACTGTGCGCTCTGTGACTGCCATGCAGACCAGTAAGGCTCAGCCCAGCCTTTTACAGAGGAAAGAGTGGGTTAGCTCTAGATAAAATGGAACTTCGTGCAGACCTTCTTGGCCATACCTGTAGAAGTTGGTGGGCATTTAAACTCCTGTGCCTCCATTTCCTTAAAAAGAAAGAAAGAAAAAAAAGACACAGATAATGTACATAAAACTCGTAATATGTTCCTAGGACTTGAGTATTGGTTTCTCTAAAACTTTTTTCTCTACAAAGTTGCTCTGAGGACTCTTTTCCCATGTCCCCTCTCCTGTGCACTACCATTCTTTGCATTACTTCTGGGTTCTGCCAGCTCCCCTGTGGCTGGGGCTCAAGACATCAATCAGCCTCCCGCCCTCCCTTGCTTTTCTTTCCCTTCCTTTCCCCATTCCCTCTTTCCTTCTTTCCTTGACTCTTTTTTTTTGTTTGGTATGGGGGATTGAACCTAGGGCCATTCTACTTCCAAGCTATAATCCCCCAGCCCATTTTTATTTTTTTATTCTAAAAGAGTCTTGCAAAGTCTCAAAGGGTCTCCCTAAGTCATTGAGGTTGGCCTTGAACCTGTGATCCTCCTGTCTCAACCTCCCAAGTGTGTGTGTGTGTGTGTGTGTGTGTGTGGTACTGGGGATGGAACCCAGGGGCAGTTTACCTCTGAGCTACACCCCAGCTCTATTTTTTTATTCTTGCTTTTGAAACAGGGTCACACTGAGTTGCAAAAGGCCTAAGTAGCTAAGCCTGTCCACAAACGTGAACTGCGATCCTCCTGTCTCAGCCTCCCAAATGCTGGATTACAGGCATGCACCACCACACCTAGCTTCCCAAGTATTTTTAAAAGCTGTCACAAGTTAGATGACAGCCCTGATGTGTAGCTGCTGCTTTCTTTCCAATCCACACTAGTTTCCTGGGTCAGGAGGCTCTCACCCCAGCCTAAGCTGCCACTTAACGATCTCTCAAATTAAAGGGGAAGCCATCTCTTATGACAGGATGGTCATTTTCTTCCAACAACTAGAAATGAAGATGTGTTAATTATTCTTCCTTCCTCTTACTGAAGGTCTGGGTGGCTGAAGGATTTCTGAGCCTTGATATCATAGTTTTTCTTAACCTGTTGTAAAATGTTAAAAATTTTTAAATTTTTAAATTTTAAATTTTAAATGTTAAAAATGTTAAAAAATGTAAAATGTAAAAGCAGAGATAGAAATTCCGGCCTCTGCTCAAATGTGTGTCAGCCATGAATGTATGTAAATATGTATCTATTTATACATATGTAGTTTTTAATCTGATATGGTCAAGTAAACATAGCCTAATCTTTCTCATACTCTATGTACCTCTAATGTTACTCTGAGTTTTTCCTTAAATAATTTTCCTGGAAACTGTTTAAGCTACAGCAAAGTTGAAAAGCAAACGCAAAAACAACTCCCCAAGCAGCAAGAAAACAGCCTCTGCTGTCAGAGGATTAATTTTCAGAACCTCGTTAGGAAGGCCCCCGGAAGCGAGCCACACAAAGCGCCATTGATCAGACATGGAGGGAGTCAGTTCTTTGGAATGTTCCTGGCACTGATCTGCGAGGATTGAAATCACTCATTTCAGAAAGGAAGCGTCTGATGATTAGCGAAAGTTCCATCTTGCTGGCTCTTGTTGGCACTCCAGGAGGCAGCCTGGGGTGCTAACAGAGACCTTGCAAAAGCCACGGGGTCAGATATAAAGCCAGTTCCCAGCGCCAGGTGACAGTGGCCATCGTTTAACCCCTCAAAGCCTCAGAGTCCTCACCCGTAAAATGGGATGATGCTGCCCTCCTCAAAGGAGAGTTGTGAGGACAGTACTGAAAGATACACAGGGTAGACAGCTGACAGACCCTGGAGCAGCACAGGTGCTCAGTCAACGCTGATGGTCTCTTCTTACCCAAACCACCCTACCTTCACCCAGTGGCTACCTTCAACCGCCCAGGAATAATGAATCCAGATCACGTCGGCTGCCCAACACTTGACTTACTAAAGGCCCAGAGTGAGAGTGGTTCTGCTCTCTGGCTTTTATGACCTACTGTTGCCAAGAGAGCTGTTGAAGCCCTGCCAGAGGTGTAGATGGCAGGCGTATCCTTTCTTGGGACCCGGATGACATCATTACCTCCCCACCCCCCGTTCTCTGTCTGGAGGACCATGGGACCCAGTGCTTAGATTTCAAATGGGTTTAACACCAGTTCACTAGGATGCTCTGTTGTGGCTTCGGTGTGCCTTGGTGGACTGTCTCAAGATATTAACTATAACTTGGGGAATTATTTCAGTGGGAAGACCATATCCTATTTCCAAGAAATTCCTGACTGCCAAATGGAACTTTTTAAAACATTTTTTTTCTTTTGAAACAAGGTCTCACTAAGTTGCTGAGGGCCTCACTAAATTGCAGGGGGTACTCGCAATCCTATAATCCTCCCGTCTCACCCTCCCAAGTACTGGGATTATAGGCATGTGCCACCATGCTTGGCTTTCTAGAACATGGTCTCCAAACCAATTTCAAAGCTGCCATTTTACCTTCTGGTTTCTTCTCTGAAGTTCTTTCTAAGTGTTTCCCATAGCGACTGCCTTCTGTCCCCGCTCTCAGCTGCTATATAGCATTTGTTATGTGCACCGCGGGGTGGCGTGTCCACTGGTCAGTTTTCTCCTGTATGTGTGTCTCGTATCTGCAGTAAGATAAAGATTCTTTGGGCCGAAGTGGCCTCATACGTATTTGTATTTCCCTGATTGGTAGAAAACGATCCTGTCCTAGAGGCTCCATCGCTATTGGTTAAATCTTCTTTTGGAGGCATGGAGAAATGATGCTGAGGCACACGCTCAATTCATTATCCCCGGCGCATCCCCGAGCTTTCCTCCCTGGCTCGGCTCACTTTCATGGTTAGTGCCCCAAAACAATGGGATGCTGTTATAACAGATGCTCCTGCGGCTCCATGGGTCAGGTGGTCCTTCTTTTTGCTCTGCTCTGGCCGTGGGATTGACCCCTCTCGTAGAATTCCAGTTGGTGCTGTTGGGAGCAGTTTTGAACTCCTCTCCCCAACGTGAGTGCACGATGACCTCAGGGTCACCGATTCTGATTCTTGCTTATTGATTTAGCATTACATAATACACTTTGAACTAACTCTGTGCTCTCTTTTATAGACCTTCTCTTATTTTTAAAAAGTACCTTTTTTTAAAGTAGTAACTAACAAATTTCCTGAGAAATATGTTAAGAAAAAACAGGCATTAAAATGGTAACTTAACAGCATTATTAACTTTTATTTCTCCCCTTTTAGTTATGCCCATCATGTGAATATTTGATCTTTTAATAAATAGTGTCCCCAAAATCTTGAATTTTGTCTGTACTATTTCTTTTTTTCCTCTAATTTTATTTGAATGTGATATTTCTGCCCTATCTAGTCTGGAGCAAAGCTTTCAACAGATTCTTTTTATTATTTGCAGTGCTAGGGTTTGAGCCTTGTGCATGCTAAGACTAAATTTTTGTATCTCACTTATTGAGCTCTTTATTTTCAAGACATCGGATTGTTTCTTGTTCAGAATTGCTTTGCTGAATTCATCATCCATATCCGCATTGTCTTCTTGGTTTCATTTAGCTACTTGTCTGTTTGCTCTTGGATCTTGTTGAGTAAGAATCACACTTTTGAATTCCTTACCAGGCATTTCACCCACTTCAGTATCTTTGGAATCTCTTCTTAGAGTTTTGTTCTTTAGGAGGTGCCATGCTACCCTGTTTTTGCACATTTCTCATGTTCCTATGTTGAGATTTATGCAGCTGGTGGATTGGATATCTCCATCACTTTGACAAGATGGCCTTCTTAGTAAGCCCATTTTCTCCTGCAGATGCATCTTGGGATATTGGTTTATTTCGCAATGTCAAGTTAATTTCCAGCTGGCCACTATAGAGTAACTTCCCCATAGCTTATTTAGTACCATACATTAGTGGATTTAGGGGCCGTGCATAACATATCAGAATCAGAGAGACCCACTGTCTCTACCAGTCATGCCAGAGTGGAGACACCACGCTAGCAGTGCAGGCAGGCGTGGTATAGACAACAGAGTGTGTGGGGTTCATTCTCTGTGGTTACTCCTAGGGTGATAGTGGTGGCCCTGTCAGGTGATGGAGATGTCCTCGGCACTGTTGATGTGGCTGTATTTCCTGAAAGGATCACTGGTATTGGCTGCTCCAGTGGCAGAGAGGGGATGGAGCACTTGTCCTCTGATTAGACACTGGTGCAGGCCCCAGTGCTTCACAGGGAGAGGTGGGTACAGGGATCTGAGCACCCGCTCTGTGGCACTAGCACCCAATCTCATCCACAGTCCATGATCACACAAGGGTGGTGCTGGCAGCAAGAGTTGTAAGGTTCCTTTTGGCTGCTACTGTGGGCAGAAGCAGGACCTCAGACCCCCTCTAGCTGTTCATCCCATGGGATGGGGTCTTTTCTACACTCTAGTTCTTTCCATTGTACAGTGGATCAGGGATCAACTGGGAGTGGGTCAGATCTAGAGCTGGGAAAAATGACTCCCAGTTGAGCATGCACAGGCAGCAGTAAGAGCAGCAAGCAGCTGGTATTAGTCGAAGAATTTCTTCCAACTTTTTTAGGGTGTGCACCCTGGAGCCTGAGAGTTGTTTGAGATTGCCCCAGCATGACGTCTCTGTGGGTGGGGAGCCAGGGAACACAGAGTTCCTTCTCTCGTGCCGAGAGAGGGGTGGTGAAGACCACATGCACAGTCACCTCCGGTCCTGTCTCTGCAGGAAACCACGTGAGACTAGCCATACCCCGAGTCTCAGAGGGCTGCTTCTAAAGCCTCTTTTTCCTCGGGGTCATGATATCCACCCCCTACAGCAGAGAGCTCTCAGTAGGTTTGTGGCCAAGTCATTCCACCCAGCCTAGTTTTGTTTGTAAGGTATCCACCTGTTGGGCCAGGACAGTAGAGTGCCTGCCGTGTACCAGAGATGATGCTGTACAGGGTGTCTGACCCCCGGACCAGTTCAGATTCAGACAATAGGTCCCTTAAAGATATTTCCCGAAGACAGAAATACAGGGTTGGCTGGGAAGTGAGCTCCTTTTCCAGAGTAGATATCAGGCTTCTTATGTAAGGGTTGTGAAACTTGGCAGTCTCTAGGGCTGCCGGGATCTGTGCTGATAAAGTGTGGTAGGACTCTCTTTCACCTTTACCCCTGAGGACGAGCAACTCCCCAGCCCAGCTGTGGAGCAGATCGGCAGGAGCTGGAATCTTTTGTTTTTCTTACTGTGCTGCCATCGGAAGTGTCTGAACTTTACAAGTTCTGCATTTTCCCGCTGTTGAATTCCACTGTTCTCCTGTGTTCTTTTAACTTACCGTGGAGCTATGTACCCCTTGCTTAGGCTCTTCTCCATGGGGAACAGGTGCATGCCAGGTATCTCTCTTCAGATCTCTTGCTGACCCTCTCTGAGTGGGTATTAATTACAGACACTAATTTGGCACTTTTATCTACACATACATAATAGGAGATAAGGCCTGGGCGTGGACAAGAGAATAGAGCTCTCTGAATACTCGACTTGATTCATGGTCTGTGAAAATGAACCAGATGAGCTTGAGGGCACATCTTTTCTAATCTGGACGGTGCTCTGGAGAAGGAGTTGTTTATGAAAGAGTGTTCTGTGTACATGTTCACACACCCGCACATAATCGTTGTACTGTTGCACAATTTAATGGCTCCCAGGGGAAAGCCACGGACAGTACTGAACTGGGTCCATTTGATCACTTCCAGACAGCTGTTCTTCTTTTGACCACAAAGGGGAGCACTGGGATTATTTCAAGGTACTGAATGTTACTAAACAGAAGAGGCAAAAAGGCTTAGGTTATGCAAAGAATTGCCTCTGTCGTTTCAGGACTGACTTTGCTATGTGGAGCTTCTTCCACGATAGTTGTTTATAGCAGAGAAAAATGAAAGGGAAACACAAGCTTCTTTTAATGCTTTTACACAGGTTTTCTTTATCATATAACCTTAGAAGCAAAAATAATACCTACCTGAGTGGGAAGGTAAATTTTGAGATGTCTAGCATCTTTACATTTTATGTCACAATTTTTGACATGTTTCTGTCATAATACCATATTGAAGGAAGACATGAAATCATTTTAATCAGTCAAGAGAGGACATATGTAAATATACTCTGTCCCATAGCATTCAGCTATGAAATGACCCTATTTTTCATATACAGCAGTGTCATAATTTAGTTTATGGAATTTTAGGTATAGTTTACTGGGCTTGCTTGCTTATTTATTTATTTAGTGGTACTGGGGATGGAACCCAGGGGCATTCTACCTCTGAGTGACACCCCCAGCCCTATTTTTTTATTTTGAAACAGTCTCACTGAGTTGCAAAGGGCCTCACTAAGTAGCTGAGGTTGTCCGCAAACCACGATTCTTCCTGTCTCAGGCTCCTGAATGCTGGGATTACAAGCATGCACCACTATGTCCAGATTCTTAGGCTTATTTAAAATTATCCTGTTTCATTTGTGGAAAATAAAATATTAATTCATTTGTACTTTAAAGATGTTGAACCTTGAAAAATGTTTTTGTTTTGTATTAAAATTCTTTCATGTATGGGTGTGGTGGGGATACTGGGGATGGAACCCAGGGACATTCTACCTCCAAGATAAACCTCCAGCCCTTTTTAAATTTGTTTTGTTTTGTTTTGTTTTTATTTGAAACAGCCTTGCTAGGTTGCTGATTTTTGAATCTGCAGTCCTCCAGTCTCAGCCGCCCAAGTACTGGGTTTACAGGCATGTGCTAACAATACTTGGCTTGTATTAACATGGGGTGTGTGTGTGTGTGTGTGTGTGTGTGTTGCTGGAGATTGAACTCAGGGGCATTCTACCTCCAAGCTACACCCTCAGCCCTGTTTTTTATTCTTTATTTTGAAACAGCATCTCACTAAATTGCGGAGGGCCTCACTAAATAGCTGAGGCTGGTCTCGAACCCGAATCCTGCTGTCTCAGCCTCCCAAGTACTGAGATTACAAGCGTGCGCCACCACGCCTGGCTGTATGAACATTTTTGAATGCCGTGCTTTGTTGCTTCTAAGTATCTGATGTCTATCTATATAATATATTATGCTGCTTATAATCTTATTTCTTCTATTTTTTAGGTGGTTATATGGGTATAGTTATGAGTATAGTTAAACCACAGTGACAGCGTAAATGTGACCTCTTAAAAATACATAGCATCAGTTGCGTTGATAAAATCTCATCACTCTCAAGGATGCTTTTTTACTCATTTTTATTTAAACATCACTCTTCCTTCTTTTCAGTGTTGTTCGCTAATGCCGATTATGCATTTGTTTGGCTCCCAAGAAGATCGTGACTTTGGTGTGTGTTTGTTTTTCTCAGGCTGCCTTGTGGACCCTGGCCTTTATCCTCTCTCGCCCTGACATCCACAAGACCATCGTGGAAGGCATATCTACTGTGTTTGGCACAGCAGGTACTGAACCTGGACTCATTTGATGACACTGAGGACACATCCTCTACTCAGCATTTACCACATATGGTTGGTGGAGAGTCCAGACCTTGCATATTCCTGTGTGGCTTGGTTTCTAGGGCGTCACTACTGGCAGGCAGTGGATCCTTTAGGGTCTGGGCCCGGTAGGAGGTCTGGAGGTCCTGGGGTTGTTCCCTGGAGGAGGCTTTGGGCTCCCAGGCCCTTCTCTGTCTCTTTTGCATCCAGGCCACGAGGATGTTAGGTCTGCCACACGCTCTCCAACACGGAGTCCCAAAGCAACAGGCTTGCCCAGCCGGGGTCCAAACCTCCAAAACTGAGCCCAAAGAAGCCTTTTCTCTTTATAAATAAATGATTTCACTTCTGTCATTGCAGTGGCTGCAAGCTGACTAACACAATTGGCAAAATAAACGTCTACACTTTGGGAGAAATTCAACATACGTCAAAGTTAAACAAAACTTGTTGTGCACTTCGGGATACAAATCGATCAGCTTGAATCTTAGAATTTCATTACAGTCAAGTGTTTTAAGAAACAACTAGTCCAACTCCCTTATCTTCTAGATGGCGAAATGCATGCCAGACAGACTGCGACTTGCCTAGTTATCTTACTTAAGCATATGTGCAGGGTTTTTTTTTCTCTCTCTAATCTCTTTGGCCCCTCAATTCAATTGATCTACAAATCCAGTTGTGCAGTTTTCCAGATTTATAAAAAGAATACGCTGCAGCCTGCGTATATTACATAAAGTTACTAATGGCTGTGTGGAGATCAGATAAGGTTTGCCATCAAGAGACTGTCAAATTATCATTGCCAATTCCAGTCTCACAGAAACATGGGAAAGTTCACTGAGTGCTGTGTGCACGGATGTCCGTGTCATGCTGAATTTCATTGTGGCGCACAATTACAGTGCATTAGTTTTAGGAAAAGAGATTATAAAAAAAAAAGACAGTTGTTGGGAGCTACAGGTAGGAATTGCTATTTTGAACTTTTCAGTTCAGACTTGGGCTCTTTATATGTCCTTTGTTTTAAAAAGCAGAAATAAGCTTGAATGAAGATACAAGTGCTTATTTAGTCTTTTAAAAATTTATTGAGATTACATTTTGAAAAAACCTTACTATGTCAAATTATATATTCTGATATAAAAAATTAGGCCGAGCATAGAGGCGCATATGTGTAATCCCAGCACTTGGGAGACTTGAGTCGGGAGAGCTGCAGATTCAGGGACAGCCTGTTCTTCGGTGTTCTTTTAGGGTGGACTCAGTAGCAGTTATTTAATAAATCAGTGCCTGCGCCAGTGATAACATTTGGATCTAAACAATAACACAGCCCAAAACCCAAACCAAACTAAAACAAAAAAAGTACCTTAAAAGGAAAGAATGGATTATAGGGCTGCTTGAAAAGATTATTAAACTTACTCCTAGGACTCCAGAAGCCTACCTGAATTTCTCTGGCTGTGTGTGTGCCTAGAACTGTGTGGATGGTCTGGAAGGACTGCAGGAGTCCCTTAGCTGTCCCCTCTGGCTGACCTTAGGCAGGAGATGCAGGCCCAGGCAGAGCTGTGCATGTCCTATCAGAGCATTGCTAGTTTGTGTCACTGACTCCCAGAACTCACAGACTGGGAGAGATGCTGGTTCCAGGCTTTTCTCCTGTCGTTACTGACCCCTAAGCTCCCAGTAGAGACTCCAGTGGCCACAAAGGACACACACATATATATCTACAGGGTTCACTAGAAAAGTCACTAGCAAAACAAATAGCAGTCACGGCTGTAGATAGTTGGCGGCAACTCCTGGAGCAATGAAGAGAACCCCATTTCCAGAGTCATCACATTATTTTGCTTAAAATGTCTGATGTTGCCAGGCGTGGTGGTGCATGCTTGTAATCCCAGTACGAGGGAGGCTGAGACAGGAGGATCTCAGGTTTGTGGTCAGCCTCCGGTACTTAGTGAGGCCTTCTGAAACTTAGTGAGATCCTGTTTCAAAAATAAAGAATAAAAAAATAGGGCTGGGGGTGTAGCTCAGAGGTAGAACACCCCTGGGCTCAATCCCCAGCACTGCAAATAAATAAACAAACAAACAAACAAACAAACAGCCGGGCATGGCGGCACACCCTTGTAATCCCAGCATTCAGGAGGCTGAGACAAGAGGATCGCGGTTCGCGGACAGCCTCAGCTACTCAATGAGGTCCTCCACAACTCAGTGAGACCCAGTTTCAAAATAAAGAATAAAAAGATAGGGCAGGGGCTGTAGCTCAGAGGTTGAATACCCCTGGGTTCCATCCCCAGACCCACAAAAAAAATAAACAAACAAACCAATATTTCTGATGTTTAGCAACAAAAATGTATTACAAAGAAGTAGGAAAGTATGGGTAATACTTAGCTACAAAAGAAGTCAAATTATGACTGAAATTATAATTATGGTTGAAAATTATGGCTGAAAAAGCTGAAAGGTAGGATTTGTCATCATGGAGTTTGAGGCTGTATCTCCAGAGGCAGAGGACACCTCGACTTGGACCTTCCCTGCTCTTCACACATTATGAAATGAAAAGGGATTTATTTTACATATTTATATTTATATGATATGTTTATATATAAATTATATATATTAACCTCATATATCAATTGTAGTTGTTTGACATTTCCTGTCTTCATATGTTTTTTTGAATCTGCATGCTCTAGGGGGACAAGATTCTGTCTCATAAATGTAAACAAGTAAAAAGACCAGCAAAGTATGAATGAGGCTCAGGCCCTATGGTGATATTCTAGGTAGATTCCATGTTTGCATTATTAGTTTAATTAGTTTATCAGTTTTGTTTCATCACAGCTAAACTTTTTTTTTTTTTTTTTTTTTTTGCAGTACTGGGGATGGAAGCCAGGGACAGTCTAACTCTGAGCTACATCCCCAGCCCTAGGTTTTTTTTTTTTTTTTTTTAGTTTATTTATTTATCTATTAATTTTCGCAGCACTGGGGATAAAACCCAGGGGCATTCTACCTCCATGCTACACCCCAGCCCTATTTTTTTATTCTTTATTTTGAAACAGGGTCTCACTAAGTTGCGGAGGGCCTCACTAAGTAGCTGAGGCTGTCTGAGAACCGCGATCCTCTGGTCTCAGCCTCCCGAATACTGGGATGACAAGCGTGCGCCACCACGTCCGGCTCCTATTTTTTATTCTTTATTTTGAAACAGGGTCTCACTAAGTTGAGAAGGGTCTCACTGAGTAGCTGAGGATGTCTGTGAACCACCCTCTTGTGTCTGTCTCCAGAATGCTGGGATTACAACATCTAAATATTTTTGCGTATTTGTATATATATATATATATATATTATTTATTTATTTATTTATATTTATATATATATATATATATATATATATATTGATGCACTGTAAATGCACATCTTAGAGTGAGAATCAGTCATGCAAACAGACATGCACACCAGTCTTGGTGTGATTCCCTTCAGGCCCCCCCCTTCCTACCCTGACCCGTGCATAGTAGCTGGATTGACAGTGGTAGAATTGTACTCAGCCACAAAGAACAACCAAGTCCTGTCATTTGGATGTAGGAAAATGGGTGGAACTCAAGAGTATTCTGCTACGTGAGCTCAGTCCGTCTCCAGCAGTCAGGGGTAGAATGTGTTCTCCCATTTGTTGAAGCTAGAAAGAAAATAAATAAGAAGGGGCTTGAGGAAAAAGCCGGGCGTAGTGGCGCACGCTTTTAATCCCAGTACTTGGGAGGCTGGAACAGCAGGATCCGGGTTCAGAGACAGCCTCAGCTACTTAGTGAGGCCCTTTGCAACTCAGTGAGACCCTGTTTCAAAATAAAGAATAAAAAATAGGGCTGGGAGGTAGAATGCCCCTGGGTTCCAATACCACCAAAAACAAACAAACAAACAAATAAAAACAATAAAAGAGACTTGAGGTGACTGGAGAGACTAGAATAGTGGGAGGCGATGGCGGGGGAGGTGGAGACAGAAAGAGAGGAACTAAGGAAAGAAATAGCTCGGATTATGCTTTTTCCAAGTGTGAAGGTACTGCTTTCACTTACTCTTAAGGCCATACGTATGGTCACCACCTGACCATCTAATGACCTGTATTTCTCCACTTCGACGGGTCTCCGTACCATCTTGCCAGCCAATGACGGCATTCCCGTGGCTTCCATCGCGGCCTGCCAAAGACCTGAATCAGTTCAGCTGACTTCACAAGCTCACTCGTTATGGCTGCCAGCCAGAGTTATGGCCATGATACATTTTTAGCCTCTCGTGTGGCAGATTGCCCAAAATATCGAAGAGATCAAGTCACAGAGCCAAGGGCACTCCAAGGAAGTTATGATCAGAAAAAAAAAAAGGTATTTTATTACAATTCTCTCTTCTCTCACTTGAAGCCGGACAATATGTATCTAACATGGAGATTTGTGCGGATATAACATATCATACAGGAAATCTCCCCGCCTGGCTTTCCATTGCTACCCTGGCTTTTAAGATCCTGGAATTAGACCCAAGGAACAGTAAATTATGCATAAGCTTCTCACACAGCACTTAGTTATCCACCTTCAAGGCCATCTGTGGATTGCCTGAGAAAGTATTTATAAATACAGGAGATTTTGTCTGAGACTGTTCTTTTCCACCCCAAATATAATTGTATCCTCTTTTCCCCTTGGAGTCAAAGATCAGGATAGTGTCGTTTGGAATTTAGAACCTTTGACTTCACCCGGCATAAAGAGCCGAGTGAGGTTGGTGTGTGTGATAGCTGGCTTGTGAGAGTTCCCCGGAGACCATTTTCTTAAACAAATGTCTGCCTGAAGTGCCTGCAGGTATCCTAACTCAAGAGATTTTGAAGTCACTCCATTTTTCCCCAGTTTCAACAGGCTGAAGAGAGATGGCTGCTAACTGTAGGTCATTTGACAGCCCGGCTCCAATCTTGGAGCTGTGGCCTAGCATTTCCCCAGGTCGACACCATCTCACAATAGGGCAGCACTCCTCATCTGCTCTCTTAATTTTCTACATTTGTATTTAGACATGGTTATATTTTAGTATTCTGCTGTAGAATTACTTAGGCATTTAGATAATCTCTTTTTTTTTTTTCCATTTGAGAACATGCTGAAGTAAAAAGCCTTAAAATCAGTTGACATCTCTCCAGAGACTGCAAGATAAACTTTAGAACCAATATGGTGACTTTGTACGTAAGCGGTATTGCTAGATCCAGGTTAATTTTACATTCTTATCTACTCAGTGTTGCCTTGTTTAGGCAATTCTCTCTCTCTCTCTCTCTCTCTCTCTCTCTCTCTCTCTCTCTCTCTCATCTCCTACAAAATGGACTACATCTTTTAGTTCTTAAAAATTGCTTTAAAATTTTGATGCAGGCTCTACCGTATCCCTTAGTAAAGAGAGAAACTGAAAGTCTTTTAATATAGAAGGGTAATACTTGTGAAAATGACACGAGTTTTATTTTCAAAGGAGACTCTTACACCGGTGACTTGGTATGGTGGCACTGTCCTTTGGAAACCCCACAGTAGGATTTGGAACAGTTTAAAATGTGCTTGTAGTCCTACCATTTGGGAGGCTGCGACAGCAGGATTGTGGTTTGCAGCCAGACTCAGCTACCCTGATCATCCTTCACCCATGATGCACATTTTTTTTTTTTTTGCAGTACTGGGGATGGAACCCAGGAGCATTCTACCTCTGAGCTACACCCCCAGCTCTATTTTTTATTCTTTATTTTGAAGCAGAGTCTCACTGAGTTGCAAAGGGCCTCACTAAGGCCGTCCTCATACCACGATCCTCTTGTCTCAGCCAGCATATGTAACAATGATGTGTACAATAACAAAAGAGGTTAATGCTATAAGAAAACCCCCCAAAGTATCTTTTTTTCGGTTAAATATTTAGAGGTGGGCACTTGGGAAACTGAGACAAGAGGGTTTCAGGTTTGAAACCAGCCTCTGAAATTTAGCAAGGTCCCCAGTAACTTAGTGAGACCTCTGTTTCGAAATGAAATAGGGCTGGGAGTCTAGTTTGGAGGTAGAATGCTTTGGGTTCAATGTCTAGGAGAGGGAGAGAGAGAGAGAGAGAAAGGGAGAGAGAGAGAGAGAGAGAGAGAGAGAGAGAGAGAGAGAGAGAGAGGAGATGAATTTGAGAGGTAGAATAAACTATTGATCTTTAAAATAAATTAAAAAATTTAATGGTACATTGTAGTCACACATCTTAATGGGGTACAAGACGGTAAAAGCATGCATGCATGCATGCACACATCATCAACAGAGTAAGCTTAGTGTGTTTGAAATAATAGCACAAGCCTTGTGTTTTCAAGAAGGCTGGAAATACGTAATTTTCTGTATCTGTGTCCTCAGCTCGGGAGTTTTGCTGAATGGACCTCCTCATGTTCGCTCCTTGGTATTCAGGGGTTTCTGTGAGTGAGCCAGGAACACAGGCCTAAAACCCGGGGTCCCTCCTGCTCCTTTTTTAGCCAGTCAACCTCTCTCTCCCATACAAGAAAATTATATTTACTCCCTAATTATTTTAGATGTTCAATAAATTCGTATACCATAGATATCTGCCTAAATCCAGAGTCGCCTCTACTATATGCAGAAGGACCTGGACATTCTCTAAGAGGGATAAAGAGAAAGTTTAGGAGGTGGGAAGGAAAAGCAGAGGAGAAAAGGGAAAAGACTAGCTGATTGAAGACTATCTTCTGTAGTAAACTGGATTTTTTTTTTTTTTAATACTGGGGATAGAACCCAGGGACATTTTACCTCCGAGCTATACCCCCCAGTCCTATTTTTTATTTTTTATTTTGAAACAGGGTCTCACTGAGTTGCAGAGGGCCTCACTACGTAGCTGAGGCTGGCTGCAAACCACGATCCTCCTGTCTCAGCCTCCCGAATGTTGGGATTACAAGTGTGCACCACCACGCCCCGCTGGATTTTTTTTTTTTTTTTTATAATCAACTCTGCTGCACCAGGCAACCCTGTTCGCATCCTCTGGCTTTACTTTTTAGTCTTGTCTCCATCACTCTTTCTCTTTCTTCACAAACAAAGTAACCTTTCCCTTTTATACCTGCATATGATTTTTCTTTCTCTTTACTTCTTTCTTTCTTCTTTCTTTCTTTCTTTCTTTTTTTTTTTTTTTTTGTAGTACTGGGGATGGAACCCAGGGGCCTTCTACCTCCGGGCTACACTCCCAGACCTATTTTTTTATATTTTATTTGGAAACAGGGTCTCACTAAGTTGATGAGAGCCTCACTAAGTAGCCGAGGCTGGCTTCGAACCTGTGCAATCCTCCTGTCTCAGCCTCCCAAGTACTGGGATTACAAGCGTGCGCCACCATGGCTGGTTAGACCTGATTTTTTTTTTTAACTGAAGATATCTGGTTGTGATGTGCTTTTTGCCCACTGCTAGAAACTGTCGTCTGGTCTTGTGACTCATACGGCCTGGGGAAGGTCTAGTCCAAAGCATAGTAAACACATTAGAAGATTGTGTCTTTACTGTGCTGAAGAATTGTCCCATGGAGTTCACCCCCTGCTCGACCAACTTAGCTCTACGACCTTGTTTCCTCAGTGTTATTTTATCATTTCTTCTTTTCCAATCCCTGCTGCTTTTGGCTTCTCAAGTCAGCTATAACCCTACTGTGGTCACCATATCTCAGTCCTCAGAAATAGAGTGAATTACGCATTTGAAGACAGAAAACATTATCAGGGGCTTTATCCAGAGTTTAAAATTAGCTGCCCAGTAATCACAAATCAGTTTCACAGGGTTTCTTTAAAAACTTAAAACAAATGGAAAGGGGATTTATTGCTTAACCCATTGCAAAGACAAGTTAGCAAACAAATTTTTTTTTTTTTTTTTTTTTTGTGGTACTGGGGTTCCTGGAAGCCCTTCTACCTCCAGGCTACACTCCCAGGCGTATTTTATATTTTTTTATTTGGAAACAGGGTCTCTTAAGCCAGCGAGGCTGGCTTCGAACCAGCGAGATCCTCCTGTCTCCGCCTCCCAAGCGCGGGGATTACAAGCATGCGCCACCACGCCCGGCTGCAAACAAATCTTTATCTCCGAATTCCCACAAGTCTAACCAGCCCATTATACCTATAAAAGGTAGCCCATTTTATAGGTAGCCCATTCTTACTACCCATAAAAAAATTTGAGACCTTTGACATCTAGAACCTATTGTAAACAGAAGACCTGCTTCAGCACCGTTTTTTTATATTTATTTATTTATTTATTTATTTATTTATTTATTTATTTATTGTGTGTGTGTGGTTCTGAGGATGGAACCCAGAGGCCTTCTACCTCCCATCTATATTCCTGGACCTATTTTATATTTTATTTGGAAACAGGGTCTCACTAAGTTGCTGAGAGCCTCACTAAGTAGCTGAGGCTGGCTTCGAACCAGCGCGATCCTCCGGTCTGAGCCTCCGAAGCGCGGGGATTACAAGCCTGCGCCACCACGCCCAGCTTCAGGACTATTTTTATTCACTTTTATTCTCCTCGTGTGAGATGTGCTAACCTAGTGAATATGGGTTTCTTCTGAAGAAAAAGAAGAAAATAGCTTTTAAATAAATATCTAAGAATATTTGGGTACAAAATAGTAATTTTTAAAAATGGAATACTTGATTATTACTTATATTGAGTTTTCTTTTAATTTCTGAAAGGAGGGATATAAGATTTTCCTTCCCCCAAGTACTGTAAATTTTTATTTACTGTTTCTCTTTAGCTTTCTTTATTCTCTAAACACTTATTAGAAGCTTATTTTAAAGCCTCTCGTTGAGAAAATATGCCATAAGATAAAACAGCTTTCTGCCCCGATTTTTTGATGATAATTAATGACATGGCTTCATTATTTGTGTATGTGTGTAAATCATAAAAATGTCATATTCTTCCAAGCTAGTACATAATTTTCTGAAATGACAGTCTCAAGTAAAAACCTTAAAATTATCTGATTTTACTTTATTAAAAGAAATCATTGCTACAAAATGTAGAAAATAGACCTGTTCACCACACGTTGGTTGGAGCCATTGCCGACGGTTGTCTCTCCACTTTGTGTCCTTTTCAAAGGTTACCTCCTGTATTTTTATCTGCGGTTCCTTCCCCTGCGTGTGCTCTCTGACATTTTGTGCACACCTCCACTTTCAATATCTTAAACAAGCTGATCTATGCATATGAAAGGCAACCTTTGTGAAGGAAAGCTTGCCTTCCACACAGAACAGCAAACAGAGCCGCGGGGCCAGGCTTTCCAGAGGAAGGCTGGAGGCGGGAGGCTGCGTAGGGACGCACTTCTGAGGCGTGAGGGGAGTTTATAACCTGCTTTCCTTTCTCTTTCCCCGCCTAGCTTTGTAGCGAGCACATCTGCCTCGCATCTGTGGGGAGGTGCAGGGGCTTCCTCGCTATTCCATCACAAGCTCTAACTTAGTTTCCCCACAGGTTTTCACAGGTCTGTCTACCGTTGCTTCTTTTCTGTTAAAAGCCAGATTATGTCCCCAAAGTTATGCATTTAAGTATTTGCATCTTGTTATTCCAGGGCCATAGAAACAACTCTAACATTTTTTATGATGTATGCATGTATATACATATGTATGTCTATGCGTGCCTGTGAGCAAGGATTTGGCTTATAATACTGCAAGACCAGAGATGCCATCTCTCAAAGAAGGGCTTCCTTCAGTGATTCTACTTGATTCATGGTGGTTTTTTTTAAGTCTAAGAAATCCTATTTTTATGATTGATTTTTGGAATGCCTGCATGACTCGTGCCCATCCTGCTAGGTTTAGTTTAAATTACAGCCGTAAGCAAGAGGAGATGGGCTCTACTGACCCTTTGGTTGTTTCTCCTTAGATATTGTGTCCAAGATCCTTTAAGGCCATGGCTGTGTCTGGCTCATTCCCTTCTCCTCTCTGAAGAAGCATATTGGCAAGCTTGGGGGCTTTAGGTGCAGACAGCGGTAGGTTTGGAGGCTGCTCTGACACTTTTAAACATTTCTCCTCGGACACACTAGTTCTCCAAGGCCAGATTGGCTGGTGGGGTAGCTGTAAGGAAAGAATGGAGATACCCAAAATATTTGTGAGATGAGATGGCCAATAAATTAGGATTATTTTCTTCCTGTCTTCCAAGGCATCGATGCCTGGGCTCGTGCATACCAGATAGGCAGCAAAGTGACACTGAATGAACCAGTGACCAAAGTCATAAAATTTCCATCTCTGATATAGCCTTAACAAATATAGTTTGTAGTTGCTGTGCTATTATAAGCTTGTCACTATGACTAATCTCAAAACTACATATAGTATTTTAGAATCTTCTTTTTTGCTGTTTCTGCGGATAAGAATCATCCGTTCTTTGATTTGTTTTCTAGGATCCCAAGGTTTGATTTCATTGTATTCATGCCAAGGGTTGAAGAGATGATTTGTGGGTTTTACCTCAGAGCGCCCATACTTTCTCCCCTGGCCTGTCATGGTCCTGGTCTCCATTAGGTTTCAGTCCTCTGATGATTACCGTGGCATTCTTCCAAGAAGAGCCTTCTAATTTTAGAGTCCCGAGGCTGGAAGAACAAGCCACAGATGTGAATTAAAATATTCACAGTATGGGCACAGAGACATTTCTAGGTGTTCTAATCAAAAGATCTTCTGTTCTACATATATTTAAAGACAGTGTATTTTCTTTATTTTTCTTTGTCTGATCCAAGAATACCTCTTTGCTTTTCCTCCCTTCACACAAGAATTTGAGCAACTAAAAATATTTGATCAAAATTCTTATTTTCCAACCAAGGGTAGTATACCTTTCTTGTACATTTATAGGTCACAGTTTTAAATATTTTCAACTCAAAACAAGCCTTTGTTTCTATATTATATAATACAATGTAAAATGTTTTCACACTTTGCAAGTCAATTGGTCTACTAAGAATACTTAATACAGCGGCCAGCCTCAGCTACTTAGTAAGGCTTTTTGCAACTCAGGGAGACACCGTTTCAAAATGAAGAATAAAAAAACAGGGCTGGGGGTGTAGCTTGGAGGTAGAATTCCCGGGTTCAATCCCCAGTATCCCCCTCAAGAAGGTAAAATTGATGTGAACCCCATCATCAGACTTCTAGAAATCTTTGGAGGGAGAAATGGGGGAGGCAGAAAGAGCTAGAGGCGTCTAGCCTGTCTGGACTCCTGGTCCTTGCCTTTGCTGGTTCTCATGTCCGCTCTTTCCCTTTTGTGCAGCCGGCCTTTCTGCTGCATTGCAGTTTCTTGGTGGGCATCGCCAGCTCTTCCCTTCCCCAAGCGTTAACATAAAGTAGGTGTTAGCTGGCTCTATTAAGATAATAAACAAACAAAATAGAACAAAGAAAGGTAAAATTGCATTGCAGCCAGGACAACTTAACAGACCTATCTGCCATTTGCTACCGAGAATCTTTCTTGACCTTCCTTGGTTATCAATCACCTTCCATGTCCCTCTCTTTTATCAGAGATCTCCAGTACATGGGAGACTGAGATAAAAGGATCACAGCCAGCCTCAGCAACTTAGTGAGGCCCTCTGCAACTTAGTAAGACCCTATTTCAAAACGAAGAATAAAAAGGGGCTGTAGCTCAGAGATAGAATGCCCCTGGGTCCAATCCCAGGTACCACATAAGAGGAGGAGGAAGATGAGGAGGAGGAGGAGGAGGAGGAGGAGGAGGAGGAATCATCACCACCATCATCACCATCTTCATCACCATAACCTGTTACCGGCGGGTTCAGTCCTGTGGGGGGCAAGTCCACTAGCGGTCGGGGGCCTCAGAAAGATGGGACAAAAGGCAGGCGACGTTCTGCAGATTCTTATCTGCAGCGGTTCTTTCCCCTCTATGAATTCCTTAAGTTTTTAGTTACGACGCTTTGGAAAAGAACCTGGGGTGGACAAAGGCTTCTTGAGCCAATGACACTTTATTACAAAAACCCCAAGAAATTTATACACTTCACCAGTAAAGTTAAGAGAAAAGGGGGGAGGTCTTTCAGCTGGCTGTTGGCCTTTGAAGAATTAACTTCTGTTCCTCTCCAAGGTCCCAAGGTCTTGTAGATAGCAGTTCCAGGTGGCAGCCTCCCAGGATAGTCAAGGCTTGGGAGCTTCTCGGGAACTTTTCCTGGAACTTTTCCATCTTTTGGGCTCAGTTCATATAGCAAGTGTGGGGAAATGTGGTAATTCAGGTGTTGGCATCTTATCTTCTAAATCTGAAAGCTTAAGCATACTCACAACACAGTTTGGTAGACAAAATACCGCAAATAACACCACAAGGTTCTTAGTTCTAATTGTCAGATGTATTTCCTTAACTGCTGAGCACTCTTCTTTAAACAACAAGCCTATTAAAAGAATCCACTTCCCTGTCACAAACTCTGCAGTCTGCTTCTAACTTTCTAATTTCTTTCTTTCCCAGTTGGGACTTTCTTATGATAAGCTCTTTTTCATGCAAAAATGCTTTTCTTATTCTTACAGTATTTTTTTTCCTTCATACATATATATTTAAAATGTCTGTCCTTTATTTTGTAATATTAATTTCTAATTATGCGGCCAGTTTTTCTATCTCCTGGAATGCTCACACTGAGGTAAAAGTTAACAGTCTTTTTCTTTGGGTCTATTGTATTCGGGCAGCTAAGTTGTTTCTTTAAGGTTACACACAAGGTTTCTCTCTGTCTCTAGGCAGGATTTCAAGGGTGAATAATTATTTTGAACTGAGCTACTTTTGCCGGAGTGATAGATAGTGATGAAGGTCGGAGGCCATTTGTGATTGCTGCAGCTGGGGTGCTTATCACAGTACCTGAATTCTGGCCAGTTTCTCATTATTGTTGAGCAGAGCCAAGGACGTTTAGACAAATTATTAGAGAGTTTATTTCCACGGACTCAGTTTCTTTTTATATTTCTAATTTCACATCACTGGAGCAATTCGTGTAGAAAGTTAAAAGGAATAATAGTGAAGGGTATCTAAAAGTGGGGGGTACTTTGGCCAGAGACGACACCTCCTTCTCGGGGCGTTTTTGCCGATTTAACTATGTGGAGTGGGGGTCTCAACACATAGATGCCGAGGCAGCAGGATGTCTTGGCAATCACCACCACCACCATCATCACCATCAAAACCATCATCACCATCATCATCTGCAGCCTGTCTTCCTCACTTGGCACACTTCAGCAGCCCCAGTACCTCTCTTTTCTGTCTCACCAAGGACATTCAGGGTTTCTACGAGGGCTTCATTTAATATCAGATATTGGTTCCCTCTATTCCTTCCTCTTTCTCTCAAGTACCTTCTAAAAGAATTACATATCTTCTCCTAAACCTTCAGGTTACTGTCTAATATTTGTTATCCTATGCTTAAATATTTGCAAAATCTGGGTTACCTGATATATTGCCTACATGTTCTTATTTAGAATATCTAAATATCAAAAGTTGCAGATTTAGTCCATTCAGTTATGAAAAGTAGCTGTCCTATAACCTAATTCTCAGAGCCAGTATTTATCAAACCAATCAACCAATCCAATTTATTTTCCAACTCATTTCCTTTTCCCTTTCTTTTCTTTTCTTCCCCTCCCTCCCTCCCACTTTCTTTTCTGATACTGGGGATTGAACCCCAGGAGCATTCTGCCTCTGAGCCACACCCTCTAGCCCTTTTAAAATTTATTTTCAAACAGGGCCTCACTAAGTTGCCGGGGCTGGCTTTGAACCTGCAGTCCTCTTGTCTCAGTCACCCAATTACTGGGATTACAAGTATGCACCGCCATGCCCAGCTTCCGACATATTTTCGAGCAGAAAAGACTTGACTGTTCTCATTCAGGTTGCCATGTTGACGTCTGTTTTTGTGGAACTCACCTCACTTTTGAGTTGGAATTCTAAGACTGGTGGGCATACATGGACATAGATACATGTGTTGTGAGCAAGAACTAGTGCATAAACTAGGAAGAACAAGACGTGTTGACTTTCAGTATTTCTCTCCTGTGCCTGTTTTACTTTGCTTTCAGGGCCTTTTCCCTCAGGTACACTGTGTTATCTAATTGCCCTTTTGTTTGGTACCCAAGAGATGTTTGTACCTCTGGGGGAATGCAGCAGATTGTAAGTCAGAATGGCTGAGAGGCAAGACATTTTATTTTAAAGTGAGGAAAAGGTGATTTTGTAATGGAGTTTGGGAGAGAGAACCAGACCACAGTATTTTCTTAGATCAGTTTTAGAAAAGAGCAAATGCATAAGTTGAGTATCAGGAAAGCGATTTTCTTAACATCTGTTTCCATGTATCTTCTGGCTACCTGAACGTAATTTGGAGACCATTACAGGAAAGTATATTCTAAGCAAAGATATTTGTTCCCTTGAAAGATGGTCTTTATTTGCCTTCTAAAATAACCATATTTTGTAGGGTTAATCAGATAATGTTTTGTATAAACTTGACTTGCTTATAAAATAATGCAAGCAGTGGAGACCACATAGAACCTATAGTACTTTTAATATTCAAATGCTGTAATAAAGTCTGGGCTTTTTAGCACTAGGAGGTACAATGAAGAACAAACCAATAACTCATTCCCTTTAAGCTACCTTTTCTGTGTGACAGTAAGCATGTCAGACTTTATGGAATACTCAGCTTGTATTAGTTAACTTTCTGCCACTATGACCAAAATTCCCGACAAGAGCAATTTAGAAGAGGAAGGTTTATTTGACTCATAGTTACAGAGGTTCAGTCTATTGTCATTCTGTTCAAGGCAGAAATATCATGATGGCAAGGTGTGGCAGAGAAGTAGAGGGAGAGAGAGGAAGGAACCAGGAATAGATATAACCCCAAGGTCATGCCCCCCCCCGTGACCTATACTCTCCAGCCACAGCCCGCCTGTCTTCAGCTACCACCCAGTAAGTCCCTTCAAACCATTAATCTCAGTGGATTCATCCACCCCTGAGGTTAGAACCCTTTCTCTATTCACAACACCTCTGAACCAAATGTGTGGGTTTTCCTCACCAAGAAATTATAAGATTCTCTGCAGACACTAAGTGAGTGTCCTAGAATTCAATTCGATTCTGACTTGTCTACCTGGAGTTAGCGCAGACCCCACAGGTTAAGGGCCCAATTTCACAATACTACCTCCACTTCAGATGCCAACTGAATGTACAGGTTGCCAGTTACCCACACTTCTGCCCAATTTGGCTATAAAGTGGGGGTTCTACTACTCCTTCTCTAGTGTGGATAATTTTCTTAGGGAAATGCTTTGGTGACTGTGACTCATGTGCCATAAAGGGTATTATAATGATAGAAATGACTACACGGAAGAAGAGAGGGCAAGATCTGGAAAGGACTCAGGACAAATGTTTGTTTCCCCTCGGAGGTGGGGTGTGCCACCCCCTAGCCCTTGGATGTATTTACCAACCCAGAAGCCCTCAGAACATCTTTGTTAGAGTCTTTATAGAAGTTCCATCACATAGGCATGGTTGGGCACAGTTGATTAAATCACTATCCACTGGCAGTTAACTCAGTCCCCAGCCCTCGCCCCTCCTCAGAGGTTGAAGTCAGGGTAGGGCTGAAATCTCAATCTCATGGTCAGCTCCTCTGACCCGTAGCCTCTCTCTTCCAAAGGATACCCTATCATGAGCTCAAGGGGTTGAAGGGCTTATGTATGATGAATACCAAAGGATGCTCCTCTCTCCTCCATTACTCAGGAGACTGCAAAGACTCCGTGCCATGGACCAAATATGCCTTTATTGTATCACAGTGTCAAGTTTGGAGCTTGCACAACTGGAGAGATGTCAATTCCATTTTCTGGGTATAAAAGGGTTTGTTTCAGTGGGGGAAACAGAGTTCTACGTTGGTCATTGTGTGCTCTGACATGCCACGTAGACAAGCAGAGCCAGCTGGGAAGTGACTGAGGTGAAAAATGTCCTTCTGAGTAACACCAGAATGGTGGTATTTTCTAGAAAAGGGTCTATTTGAATCCCTCCAGGGAGAGAATGTAGATAGGAGGGGAGAGCCCAGAGTTGACACCCTACATTCCTGGGGTACACTCAGAGTTTGAGAGAGGGTAAGGCACTTCCTATCATTACCTCTGGCTTCCGCAGGTGTTAGCAGACTGTGCCCCAGAGGAGCACCACTGGGAGAGAGGGAGGACCCATTCCCAAGCCATGCTGAGGCTTGTTCAGACCACTGTCCCAGTTGGACCTCCAGTCACGTTCTGTCTTGAACCCTACTCCAACCGCACGGGCTCCTGTTATTCAAACATGCCCTCTATTTCATGTATCTGAATTTTTTGGTGAGCTGGGGAGAGGGAACCTTTCTGACTTCTCCTTTCCCTGGCTGGTCAGGGCCACCACAGTGCCCCCTCAGGGAGCGGTACACTTGAATCCATTTTGAAGTGGTAGCATTTGCCCCCAGCTAGCCACTCTTCATGGTCTGCCAACTCCCAGGCTGTTTAGAGTCAGGACCACCGCCTTTTATCTCTCAGGACTTGACAACTTCCCAGAGGTGCTCAGTTCAGTGAACATCTGTGGATTGAGTATATCTTAGTTGGTCTTAGTTGCTATCACAGAATCCCTAAGGCTTGGGAAATTGTAAAGAAAAGAGATGTATTTGGCTCAGTGTTTTGATGACTAAAAACGCTAAGTAGACTCAATCTGGGGAAGGGAATGCTTACAAAAGAGGTCAGGCACACAGAACAGCCTCACTGTAACATCTGCCTCTCTTGGAGACTGATCTAGTCTTGCAAGGGGAGCATCGACCCCTTCCCGAGGGCGGGCATCACCCAGTCACCTCCCTCGGGGCTCTCCTGTGCAAAAGTCTACTGCCCTGTAGTACGTTACATTAGGGGCCACACTTCTAGCATGCAGGCCCTGGGGGTCATACGTAAATCATAGCAGAGGAATTGAAAGAATTCTTCAGACATGCTATCCAATTAGTTTAAGGTATAGGGCTTCAGTCTGTAGATTTACTCTCAAAAAAAAGTTTCAAGGGACAAAATAATTTTATTAGCTGTGGCATAAGATTAAATTAGGGAAATATGGGTTTTTCCAGAATTTTTATTAAAGTCACCCAAGTAATAATGGTACATTAAACAATGTTTTGTACTGAGCGTTTACCATATGCTAGGCACTGCTGTAGGTTGGAACGACAAAAGATACTAGCCCACAAGTTACAAACACCAGATTTTTCTTCTTAACACTGTCTGAAGAAAGTATGTACCCTTTCTTCAGTTTTAGAATTTATGGTCACTTGAGACCAAAGACCTCCTAACTCTTAAATTCCTTGCAAAGTTGAGCACGTTGGTCTCCAATAAATGCCAAAAGAAATGTTTGTTTGGTTTAGTCATGATATCTGTTGCATACGCAAAAGTCTTGGTCACTTCAAATAAAGTATTTTGTACTGTAGCCGTGGATTTTCTAAATATTGCTTCCGAATTAGCTTAGAAAATACAGGGATAGTGCGGGAAACGTATAAGGTAAGTAAAACTGGTAGTGCCAACGACTTGGCATATCGAGATGGTTTTCAGTCGGCGATAAGCTTTTTGTTGTTTTAAAAGCTATTCATAGATTAGGCCATATGTACACGAACAGATACGGGATGTGCTGGTAATACTCAGACAAATTCAAACCAGGCTTTGCTTTTTTTTTTTTTTTTAAGAGCATTTCCTTAGGAAGAATCCACGGGCATAATATAGCTATTCTCTTTCACTTCCTGGTTACATAGCAAATGATTTTCTGGCACAGAAAATTGGAGCAGACAGATTGCATGTGCAAAAATGTTCAGAGATACTGGTGTAAACCACTGCGTTCGCTGTCGGATTTCTCCAAGCCCATGATGCATCTGTCTTTTCAGTGAGTCACGGACAGTGGAGCCTTTTTCATATTTTATTGGTTGTAGAATCTTTATCCTTCAGACCTTCCACATCTTGCAACTGTTTCCTAGAACACAATTTGGAAAAACTGTGGTATTTAGTTTGTGAATGTAGAAGGCACGCTCTGCTTTTTTCCAATGCTTGCCATAGGAAAGCAGAAGTTTTGTAGGGCAATGTCGGTCTAGGCTAGAAGAAGATCAAAAGAGTGCTGTCTTTTTGAACACTAGTAAAGGTAGCAAATAAGCAGAAGGTCTATATTCATAGAGTATGTTGTTACATATGGCTATATTTTTTTTCTTTTGGGGGGAGCTACTAGGGATGGAACCCAGGGGCATTCTACCTCCTAGTTACACCTCCAGCCCTATTTTTTATTCTTTATTTTGAAACGGGGTCTCACTGAGTTGTGAAGGACCTCACTAAATAGCTGAGGCTGTCCGCAAACCACGATCCTCCTGTCTCAGCCTCCCGAATGCTGGGATTACAAGCGTGCCCATTTTCACTGTTGAAGAGTTCAGCTTCCCTCAGCCCAAGATAGGACTTCTCCGGGTTCTCTGCCTGTATTCCACCTTCCAGAAAAAACTAGACCCATTGCCATTTTCTGAACAGGCTCATGCTTTCTGCAACCTTCCTTTATTCTTCCTCTTTATCTAGAATACCCACCCATCCATCTCCACATGTTGAATTTGGATAATTGATTAGTTTAGCAGATATTTATTGAGACTGACTCTCAAGAAAGATACTTGGAATGTTTTCCTTTTCTTCTAGTTGGATGTGACCCCTACCTGTTTTACAATATTTTCCATCCTGCAGGACAGTTTTCTTGTCTGCATAATATGCCAGTTAACCATGTTAACTTAACCCCCTCCTAGACTAAGCGCATTGCAAGCAAGAGCTATGCTTTCTTTGTGGTCACCTTGGAAGAGCCTGAGTTAGCTCTGGTCCCTACTGGGTGCTCAAGAATCTGCCCAGGTGATTAGAATACATAGGCACCTCATGAGGATTAGTAGTCAGAGACAAAAATCCTGGTTCCCAGCTCACTAATCAAAGACGTTTGCTTCTGACTCCTCAGGAACTCTGCCTTGGTTTGATCAATGAGCCTGCCCTGCAGCAGTAGCCATCCTTTGCTGCAGAAGGGGCTTGCTTTAGAACAGCCTCCGGCAGGGTCAGAGAGACATGGGTGGAGACCCCCTGCCCTCCTCTCCTGCATTGACTTAGTCCCTCGCTGCCTGCGGAGCAACGCAAGAGAGAGAAGTTGGTTGACTTAATTAGATTGACAGCGCTGTTGACTTTTACTAAGCAAGGACTGTCAAAGCCAAATTGAAAGCTCAGTTGTTTGATGTAATTTTAAAAAAAGCAAACATTTTTCATGAAACATCATTATTTACGCAGTCTAATTTGACTGAAAAGCTCTGATCATACTTTGGGTAATATTCATCCCTTTTCAGGTGCCTTTGATCTAAATACTGGAGTGCCCATGTTCCCTTCAGAAAGTTCCAGGCACCTGTGTGGAGGAGGCACACGCGTCCTTCAGCTGAAGCCCTTCCTTTGCCCCCTTGTCCTTATCCTGATGTTCTTTTTGGACCTTCTGAGGTGAATGATTTTTTAAAAAATCAGAGCGGGGCGTGGTGGCGCACGCTTGTAATCCCAGCATCCAGGAGGCTGAGAAAGGAGGATCGCGGTTCACGGACAGCCTCAGTTACTCAGTGACGCCCTTTGCAACTCAGTGAGACCCTGTTTCAAAATAAAGAATAAAAATTAAAAAATAGGGCCTTGGGTGTAGCTTGAGGTTCAATCCCCAGCACTGCAAAGAAAAAAAGAAAAAAGAACATTTGACATTAAGGGCGTGCAGAGATGCCATATTGCCAGCAAGCCAGTGAGATCTACCCTCTTAACAATTTTTCAAAGACACAATACTTCATTGTTAAGTATCGGAGCTATACTGGGTAGCAGATGTCTAGGTCATCTATTGTTATAACTTTTTAAAAAGGTACTTTTATTTGTGCATTGTAATTATACATCATAATGAGGTTCAGAGTGATAAAACATACATATTTTTAATCTTTATATCTTTTTTATTTTTTAAAAATTCTCTTTATAGGTCAAGATAAAATTAAAGTGTCTGAGGATGACTTGAAGAAACTCTTGTTAATTAAATGGTGTATTTTGGAAACAGTTCGTCTAAAAGCCCCCGGTGTGATTACAAGAAAAGTAATGAAGCCAATTAAAATTTTGGTAAGTTATGGTTTTGTGTTAAAATAATCAACCTTCTAGAAAATACTTTACTTACTCATTTATTTTGTTTTGACTAATGTGCAATTTAATTAATTCATTTTAATTGATTAATAAATTACATATACTTATAAATAGAACAGGTTTTGAAACATATATAACAGAGTAGCCAAGTCAATCTAATTAACATATATAACCAAACATACAACTTTTTGTATTGCGGACACTTATCTGCTGTTAACAATAGTCACCAGGCTGTATAATAAATCTCTGGAACGTATTCCTGTTACTTACTGAAATTTTAAGCCACTTTGCCAACATTTCTCCAAATCCCTTTTTTTCTTCCCAGCCCCTGGTGCCTGCCGTTCTGATCTCTATCCCTGTGAATTCAACATTTTTTGATTGTGCCCACAAGCGAGGTCATGAGGTCATGTAGAATTTCTCTGCCAGTTTTATTTTACTTAATATCTTCCATGCCCATTCATACTTTTGCCAGCGATGGTATTTTTTTTAAAGGCTGGATAGTATTTTACAGTGGTGGTGGCGGTAGCGGTGGTGTGTGTGTGTGTAAACATTATTTTTATTTCTCTGCTGATGAACACAGGTTGATTTCAACTGTAGCTTTTGTAAAGAATGCTGCAATAAATGTGGGAGTGTAACTATATCTTTGACAAACTGATTTTATATCATTGGAATATATGCTAAGTAGGGGGTAGCTGGATCCTGTGGGAGTTTATTTTTAACTTTTGAGCTGTCTACACTGTCTTCCGCAATGGCTGTCCATACTAGCTGACAGTCTAGACCACTCGTGTGCAGGGTTTCCCTGTCCTCCAACACTTACCTTTTGTCCTTTTGATAATAGAAATTCTGACAGGTGTGAGGTGGCATCTCATCATGGATTGGGATTGGACCTGCATTTCCCTGGTGATTAGTCATATAGAGCATCTTTTCATATGCCTGTTGGCTTCTTCTGAGAAATGTCTACTTGTATTCTTTGCCTGTGTTTAATCAGGTTGTTTTCTTACTGTTGAGTTATTTGCAACACTCTCTACTTGCAAATTATGTATGTGTAATATTGACCTCTTATCAGATGGCACAGTTACAAATATTTTCTCCAGTGCTATAGTGTATCTTCACTGTGCTGATTGTTTCCTTGGATATACAAAAGCTTTTTATTTTAATGCAATCCCATTTGTCTATTTCTGTTTTTGTTGTTCGTGCTTTTAAGTTCATATCCGAAAAAATTATCACCCAGACGAACACCAAGAAACTTTAATCCTATGTTTTACTGTAGTAGCTTTACAGTTTCAGGTCTTAAGTTTAATCTATTTGATTTGATTTGTTATATGATATGAGATAAAGGCCTAATTTCTTTATTCTGCGCATGAGTATACAGTTTCCCAAACACCACGTATTGAGGAGACTGCCCTTTCCTCATTCTGTGTTTTTGGCATCTTTATAAAAGATCAGTTTCCCATAAACACATGATTTTTTTCCCTGCGCTCTCTGCTCTGTTGCGATGGTCTGTGTGGCTGTTTTGATGCCAGGCCATGCTGTTTTGATCCCCTAGCTTTGTGGTATACTTTGAAGTCAGACAGGGTGGCTCTTTCTCCTTGGATTTGGTCAGGATTGCTATGGCTCTTTAGTCTTGTCTGTGGTTCCGTGTGAATTTTAGGATTTTTTTCTCTATATATAAAAAATGTTATCTAAATTGTGATAGGCTATGTACATCATCATATAAGTCCTTAAATTCCATTCATCACTAAATGACCCTGGAACAGGTTCTTAATATAAGTTGTATAGCACCATTTTGTTAATACAGGAACGTATCTGTTGGCAATAGTTTTAGCTGAAAGGTGACGACTCTCCACTGATCATGCTTGGTCATGTGATCCTGTATCAGAGTCAGCATAACTCTGTTTAAATTGAGCCGCTGGATTGGGCGGCCTCGTGTCTGCTGACTCAGCCACAGATTCCTGGGCAGCCACAGTCTGTGGAAATCAGTAGGTAAAGAAAGTGTTTTGGATAACCCCAGGTCACAGATTACAGAATGGGGACAGATCACAGGAACGTCATAGAAAATCTCAGCTGACATTAGAAGTCAGAGCTGAGTGAGAAAGAGAGGTCATTTCTATTAAAAAAAAAAAAGTAAGAAAAAACTCTCAAGTACACCATGAAAAAGTATGTGCACAGAAGACTTCCAAATAAATAAATATTTGTGAATTAGGCAGAATACATTTTTTTAGAATGATTTGATTTAGGGCTGGCATAATTCCAAGAGAGCACATTTATTTCGACCACTTTTAATTCTTGTTCACTTCCTATTTATTATACACAGCTCTACATTTTTTTTTTTTTGGTGGTACTGGGGTTCCTGGAAGCCCTTCTACCTCCGGGCTACACTCCCAGACCTGTTTTTACATTTTTTATTTGGAAACAGGGTCTCTTAAGCCAGCGCACGAGCCTGGCTTCCAACCTGCGTGATCCTCCTGTCTCCGCCTCCCAAGCGCGGGGATTACAAGCGTGCGCCACCACGCCCGGCAACACAGCTCTACATTTTTAATTCTCATTTACTTTTTATTTATTATACACAGTTCTAGAGTGCTAGGATTCAAACCAGAGACATTTTATAGTAGAATACAAAAGAGATAAAAATCCATATTTTGTAAAAGCTACAACTCTTGCCTGTGAAGGAGACAAAGTTTGTTTACTGATCTTACATAAATTATAGGATTTAGTTTTGATGGGATTTTGGCAGTTTGTGCTCTTAATTAATTGAATTATTATTTGATTCAAACTGTGAGTATTAAAGAATGTGCTTTGAGAGGAATTAGTCTACTTGGTACAATTAAGAAGCACAGTATGTTAATTACCACAAATGCTATGACAATCTTTATTAAGCTTTCATTAAATCTCATTTATATTCTAGTTAGCAAATAATCAGTTGTATTACAGTGTAGGTATTTATCTGTCAGTGAGTATCTTGATTATTAACGGTAAGAGCACACATCCAACAGTGTTTCCTTAGGTTTATAACCTAAACGTGTCATTCATTTTAGAACCTTTTTTGTATTGTTTGGTGATACCAGGGATTGAAACCAAGGGCATCCAATCTCCGAGCTATACCCCCAGCCCTTTTAAAATTGCTTTTGTTTTGAAACAGTCTCACTGGGTTGCTAAGAGTCTGCTAAGATGCTGAGGCTGGTCTCAAATGTGTGATCCTCTTATCCCATCCTCCCAAATTCTTGGATTACAAGCATTGCCACCACACCTGGCTCATTTTAGAACTTCTGTAAATGGTATCACTTTAAGTTTGGGTTTTCAATTGTATATTGCTTATTTATAGAAATTACAGTTGATTTTTGAGTGTTGATTTTTGTATCTGCAACTTTACTAAACTTATCTATTGGCTCTAGAAGGATTTGGGTTGATGTCTTGAGATTTTTAAGCGTAGACAGTAACCTTGCTTCTTCCTTTGTCATCAGTATACCTTTTATTTCCTTTTCTTGGTTTATTGCACTGTCTCTAACTTCCAGCACTATGTCAACGCCTAGTGGTAACAGCAGGTACTGCTTGGCTCCTCAATTTAAGGGAAACACTTTTTAAAAAAATATTAAATATGATTCTGGGTGTAGATTTTTCTTGTAGATGCTCTTTAACAAACTGAAGAAAATTCTTTATTTCAAGTTTGCTGAGAATTTTTATAGTGAATTAGATTTTTTCCAATACTGCTTTGCATCAGTAGATGTAATGAGTGTGTGTGTGTGCATGCGTGTGTGCGTGTGTGTGTGTGACTAATTGATATGGTGGGTTACATTTACTGATATTTGAATAGTGAACCAGCCTTTCATACCTGGATAAATCTCATGTGATCATGGTCTATAATCTTTTTTATGAGTTGTTGGATTTTGTTTAATATTTTGTTGACGATTTCTGTTCTAAGTTCATGAGAGATAACTGATCTCTACTTAGCTATTGTTGTTTTACTGTTTTGTTTGTTTTGTTTTGTTTTGTTTGTACTGAGGTTCCTGGAAACCCTTCTACCTCCGGGCTACACTCCCAGACAGATATATATTTTTTTTGAAACAGGGTCTCTTAAGCCAGCACGGCTGGCTTCGAACCTGCAGGATCCTCCTGTCTCCGCCTCCCAAGCGTGAGGATTACAAGCGTGCGCCAACATGCCCGGCTTTGTTTGTTTTCTATATCATGGCAATCTGTTAAAAAGCGTTTTGTGTTTTAGGGCCCCCTTCCCATGACAGCTGATAATCTTTCTTCCCTTCCTCTCTCTTTCTTCCATCTTTGCCTTTGTAAAAGTCCTCCTGTCTCTTCAAGACTCCACATCCCTGTACACACGCGTAGTCCCCGGTACCCTCCTTAGTTACATCAGGCAGTTTCCCCTTCTCTTCCCTGTTCAAGAGAGGGCCAGCTCCGGATGAGCAGATAAAGCTCATTTGCCTCACAAAGTCCAGGCGAGGTGGGCTGGTTCAAGTCTGTCTACGTGAGCGATGCGGTGACAGCAACACAGGGCCTTGATGACTTTCCTTCCCTGGGGCCCTGCATCCCGGTCGTCTTGTCTCCCTCTTGATCTTTCTCTTCATTTGCGATGTCAGCAGCAGAGAAGTGGACTGGTCTGCCCACTCTGAGGCATTTTTTGATACAACCAGCTCCAACGTGTCAGGCTGCTGCCCATCAGCCTGGTACCACTGCTGCCGCAGGGACCTTCTTTCTTGTCTCCTCCTGTGGCTAAGGTCATCTCTGCCCTGAGGACCTGTTGGGAGTCTCCTTGGCTCTGCCAGCCTGATTTGTGGGCTGCAGCTATTGGCGTCTCCAAAGCATGATCACAGGTCAATGGTGGCTGAAGGGGACCATGGAAGGGGAGAGGAAGGTCAGCAGTGGCCCTGACCAACGCCTCTCCCCACGCGGACCCCAGCTCTGCCCCCCATGCACATTAGGACCTCTGCAGCCGACTTAGAGTCAGTCATGACCCCTACAGCCTCAGTTCCGCAGAGTTAAAATGATATCCCACTCTTTGCTACCATTGAAAGACCCATTTTTAATTGTAAGGAACATCCTTTTTGGATATTGTGGGAAGCCATTAAGGTTTTCCCCCAAAAGAATATTTCTGACTCAGCTGACTGTCCTTCGCGCAGAGTCAACAAGGTTTGGGGTCATAGAAGGTTCAAAGTAAAAGGTCTGAGAGAAGATCAGGTGGTGATGGCAGGAGGGTATTGACTGACCTACCTGTAATGTATGTGCTTTGGATTGGTCTTTTATTGTATTCCGGTGGTGACAGCACGAGACCTGTAACCGTATAAATACCTCAAGAGAAATAAACCCATTGTCGGCCAGTAGAGAATATTGACCCAGGAGCAGGGGTCGGCCAGTAGAGATATCGACTCAGGAGTTGGCTGGCGCTTCCCCCACATTAGAATTAAAAAAATTTTATTTTTTTTTTAATTTTATTTTATTGGTGCACTGTATTCATACATCATAGTGGGATACAAACTTTTGTAGACATACATGCACACATCGCCCAGTCAGCCCCCACCCGATCCCCACCCCATTCTCTCCCCATCCCTCCTTCCCATGCTTGGCTTAGTGGTTGACATCTAGTATTATAGCAATTTATCCAAAATTAAAAATGATAATCTCACATAACAGTTTCATTTGTCTGATACCAAGCGTTTGATGATTTAAACATAGCATTTCAATATTTCTTTTTGCTTTCTTTCTTACTAGAGCATATTTTTTTCTGTTTTTTTAGGTGAAACTATCATATATTTATATATTTATTTTTCAGAAAAAAATCTATCCTAATATGGAGTATGAATTCTAGATACCCAAAACGATCTTGAAAAAGAACAAAGCTAGCAGATATATATTTTCTGATTTCAAACCATATAAAGCTACAATAATTGAAACAGTGTAGTACTGTTCTAAAGGCAGATATATAGACCATTGGAGTTAAATACAAGCCTAGAGCTAAATTCTTCCCTATATTGTCAAGTTATTTTTGACAAGGTTTCCACGAACATTTGGTGGTGGAAATAATAATCTTTTAACTAAATATTGTTGAAAAATAATAATTACATGGAAAAGAATAAAATTGGACCTTTACCTAATCCCACATACAAGTATTAACTCAAAATAGATAAAAGACCTAAATATAAATCTTAAGACTATAAACTTTTAGGAGAAAATCTGGGTCATAAAACCTCACAACATTGAAATTGGCAGTGATTTCTTGGTTATGATTTCAATGGCACAGGCAACAGAAGAATATACAAACTCCCTAAAAAATAAAAGAAAATATTGTATATCCAAAGACAATGTAAACAGAGTTAAAAGTTACTAATAGAATTGGATAAAATATTTCCAAATGCTATATCTGAAGGTATATTAATATTCCAACTAGAAATCCTAAAAATTAACATCAATAAAGGCAAACAATACAACTTAGAGATAGGTAAAAGACTAACATAAATAATGAATCTCCACAGATAACCAATCTTAGTTGTCTGTTGGATGGAAACTCTTGTTTCTCTGGTTCTGGTGAGTGTTACCTATTTCTTCTTTGTAGTTAATCTCTTTGAGTATTTTCTCTAGCGCTGGTTTTGAAGACATAAATTCCTTCAGTTTCTGTTTGTCATGGAAGCTTCTTATTTCTCCATCTAATTTGATAGAAAGTTTTGCTGGATAGGAAATTTTTGGCTGGAAGTTGTTTTCTTTCAGAGTTTGGAATATGTTACTCCAAGCCCTTCTGGCTCTCATGACTTGGTTTGGGAAGTCTGGAGTGATTCTAATTGGTTTGCCTCTGAATGTCAGTTGGCCCTTTGTTTTTGTTGCCTTTAAGATTCTCTGCTTGGCTTCCACATTGGTCATTTTGACAATTATATGGCGTGGGGATCCTCTTCTCCGATCCTGTCTAAAGGGAGTTCTATAAGTTTCCTGGATCTGTGTATCAACCTCTTGCTCTATATTTGGAAAATTTTCTGCTATTACTTCCTTGAAGAGATTGTTGATCCCTTTGGTATCACTTTCTTTTCCCTCCTCTATTCCAATTATTCTTAGGTTAGCTCTCTTAAGATGGGCCCATATTTCTTCAATGTCAGATTCCTGCTGTTGGATATTTTTTTCTAGATTAGAAACTATGCATTCATTTTTGGATTGCTCATCTTCTAAGAGTGAGATTCTGTTCTCCATGTGGTCTAATCGGTTGTTTGTGCTTTGAATTGAGGCCTTTACTTCATTAATTGCATCCTTTATCTCTTTTTGGCTCTCTCTGAGTTCTTTTCGAAGCACCTCTATTATTTCTACAGTTATTTTCCTGATTTGATCTTCTAGAAATCTCTGATTTTCTGTTTTATCAGGTTCTGATGTTGTGGGGTTGTGCACATTCATTACTCCAGTGTTATTCCTCTTTCCCATGATTTTGGAGGTTTGTGCCTTCTCTGGGTTCTTCCCTTGGGTCACTATGGCTTCACTTAAGGTGCTCTGGATCTCGAGTCTGTATTATCTCAGACCCCACTACTTCTTTACTGTGTTGTATCACAGAGTCTCCGACCCAGGGAGTCGATAGAGGCTGCTTTAGACTATGGGTGTGCCAGGTTGCACGTTCTCCTATGGTGTGATATCTCTGCCACCACCACTCCCTCACTGGGTCAAGTCCCAGGAGGTACAGTACTGCGATTTCTCCTCTGTGGCCCGCAATTTGACTCACTGTTCTTGAGTACGCAGATGTAGCTGTACTGGACTCGGTGAATTCACTGCTGCTGCCGCCGCCGGTGGCAATATGGCGCCTCTGCCACGCCCTCGGCCATGAGGCTGGCGTATTTTTTCTTCTCTGGTTTTGTTTTCCACTCTGAATCCCTGCAGCGTGTGCTGAGCTCAGCCACTGGGAGCTTTAAATGCTGTCTGCGCCGAAAGATCCCGCCTGGCTGTTCCGCAGTGGCTCACCTGGCTTGCTGTAGCCGTCCGCTGAGTTCGCCGCTGCCGCCGGCAGTATGGCGCTGCTGCCGCGTCCTCGGGCGCGTGTGTCTCCTCTGTGGCCCTGAGCTCTGTTCTCAGTCCGCTTTCTCTCTGGAGCCTGGTGGTTTTTTTGTTTTTCTGGTGATGGTGTTTTCTGGCTATGAAAGGCGCTCTTTTTGTGGTAATGGAGATTGGTTGTTAGCGGGACTCTTAAGCCCGCTTTTCTCGGTCGCCATCTTCCCGGAAGTCTCAGAATTAAAAAAATTTTAGAATCAAATTCTTAAGAGTTCAATTCTTTCATCCTCACGCCTCTGTTCGGAACCCATACTTTTGCCGGCTGGCTCTGGCAGGATATACAAACTTAAAGTGTTTGGCAAATATGGTGAGGATGTGTCAAAATTGTGCACAGCTAAAGAGGTGTGCCGTACATGAGTAGCAAGGACAGTTAGTGCGTGCAACACTTCTGGAAAGTTAATAGCTACCTAGTGACCACACAGCTTGGGAGAGCGTCTTGGCCTGTGGTTTCTGAATATGATGAGGAGAGAGAGAGTTTATGAAAGAGATTTTAGCTCTTGAATATATATGTATGTATGTATGTATGTATGTATCCCCTTCTCCAAGAATATATATCTATAATATATCTATGCATTACAGGTCATGAAAACCTATTATAATGTAAATTAGGAAGAATCATATTATCTCCGATGTGTAAGGAAACTCATGCTTATTCTTTCTTTTCTGTTGTACTGGGGACTAAACCTAGGGGCGTTCTACCTCTGAGCTACACCCCCAACACTTTTTACCTTTTGTTTTGAAACAGAGACTCACTAAATAACTGAGACTCTCACCAAGTTGCTGAGGCTGGGCTTGAACCTGTGATCCTGCCATCTCGGCCTCCCAAGTACTGGGATTACGGGTGTGAACCCTTGCACCTGGCTCATGCTTATTTCTTAATCCCACAACTATTTCAAACCCAACCAAATAAATGCACAATACTTCCTTTTTTCTATGTTTTCCTAACCACTTGCCTTTAAATTCTTCCTGTTCTAATAGCTACTGCTGGACTGAAAGAAAAAAAAGGAAGCCTCTCTCATCAGTGTCTCCAGGGATGGGACACTACTGTCCCTGTCCTTAGTGCTACTATGGCCATCGTCTCTGTCACAGAGTTAGGTGTGTTTGTCCCGTAACCTAGAGATCCACTGTGGCTTCTCTTAAGAATACATGCTACAGCCGGGCGTGGTAGCGCATGCTTGTAATCCCAGCATCTGGGAGGCTGAGACAGGAGGATCACGCTTTGCAGACAGCCTCAGCTACTTAGTGAGGCCCTTTGCAACTCAGTGAGACCCTGTTTCAAAATAAAGAATAAAAAATAGGTCTGGGGATGTAGCTCAGAGGTTGAATGCCCCTGAGCTCCATTCCAATTACTGCAAAAAAGAAAACAAAACAAAAAAAGTGCTACAAATCCCAACATCAAAAGCTGTATTAGAGTTGACTTACACTTGTTTCTAACCCTTGACGTCACCTAATACTGCCCTTTATATAATCAAACACAGATATCAGTCACTGTCCAAGTTGGAGAATAGAAATGACCTATCAAGGAAAGTTAGATCTTTCTTTCCTCAATGATAGTGTTTATGTGATGGCCACAGATAATGGTAGCTTTACTCTTAATGCTACAAACTTTCTTCGAAGCAGATTTTAAAAAATGATCTGGAACTGATTTTTCTGCCACAGAATTACACTGTTCCTTCTGGCGACTTGTTGATGCTGTCTCCGTATTGGCTGCATAGAAATCCAAAGTATTTTCCTGAGCCTGAAATGTTCAAACCCGTAAGTTATCGCCTTCAATACATGCTCTTTGTTGATTTTATTTTGTCAGGAGTATTAATCCATACATTAATGTGTATTGTATTAAGCAGCCATATTTCTCTGGTGACTCTGAACAAAAATACAAACTAGATTTGCAACCAAGATATCCCACCATTGACAGAGCAGATAGAACAGTTTTCGAATAAGCATCCCCTACTTTTAAATCAATTTTTATGTCTAAGTAAATATAAAACATCTTATATTCTTCAGGCAAGTGCTTTTAATGCTGGTTTCCAAGGAGCACACAAAATAAAAGTGGAGAAAATGAAAGCACTGATCTGCTATTTCTTACAACCGGGTTGTTAGAGAATGAACCTTAGGTGGCCATTTCATTCATTTTCTGCCTTTAGTTACAGCTATCAAAAATGGCATCCAGATGTACTTTTTCTGTATCTCGAACTTTTTCCAACAGTCGGAGCAGGCTCTCAGTGTCTTATTACTAAATTTACTACCAAGAGCAGTTTTATGGTGGAGCCTGAGATCTTGTTATAAATAATCTTCTTCTTCTTAGGTCAATTCTGTAGTTGATTTACATTATCATTTACATTTACCACTTAACAGAATTCTTTTTAAATCTCTTTATTTATAAGTTCATGTTCCCCAAACACAATTGTGTCTGATATTAATAACAGGTTGGAAAAAATTGCCAACAACCTTGCAACTTTATATGCAAGGATTAGCTGTACAAGGTCATTTTTAGCCCAGAGAAATAAAGTTAAGCTTATTTATATAAGGCTGATTTGGAAAAAAAATATTTTCTTCCCACAGGAACGTTGGGAAAAGGCAAATTTAGAGAAACATGCTTTCTTGGACCACTTTGTGGCATTCGGAGGCGGGAGGTTCCAGTGTCCTGGAAGGTCAGTAAGGCAGTCAGGCCACATTTATCCCGAAAATCTGCACAGAGATGATGGGGTTGGGGGAAGGGACACTTTGGCTTAATCTTTGCTTATTATCCAACTACCAGGAGACCCAGGAGAGCACATTTTGCTGGGTTAAATGTGGTGTTGTGAGATGTACTTGTGGGACTGTCTGTGGCGGCTTCTGAGAGGCGACCTCATGAGAAGAAATATTATATGTACGATGCCAGAGAAAATCAGGGCTTCTGTAGTTCAAATACTCAGCTTTCAAGAGATAATTTGAAGTGTTTTGAGTGCTACCTTAAAAAGAAAAAAGAGTAATATTTTTTCAACTTTCGTGTTATCACAGGCATTACTGGGGTTACCAAACATCTTTTGCTTAGAGTTTAGGGTTAGTTTTTTTTATTTGGTTTATTGTAATTTTACATCATGTTGGGGTACTGAGTATCAGAAAAATGCATGCACCCAACTCTTGTTTGATTTAAAAAAAAAAAAAAAACCTTTCCAAGCTGGGCGCGGTGGCGCACGCTTGTAATCCCCGCGCTTGGGAGGCTGAGACAGGAGGACCATGCAGGTTCAAAGCCAGCCTCAGCTACTTAGTGAGGTTCTCAGCAACTCAGTGAGACCCTGTTTCCAAATAAAATATAAAATAGGTCTGGGAGTATACTCTCGAGGTAGAAAGCTTCTGGGTTCTACCCCCAATATCACCAAAAAAAAAAAAAACCCTTTCCTTTGATACCTTTTATAGTTAAATTAATCTGGCACCGGGGACTCCTCTCTTGCGAGATGTCCTCTTCTAGTGTAACCTTGAGGACACAGATGACCAACAGGTCATTAAGAACAAAGGTTTAAGGTTTAGGGAGGTATGGTTGTAATTCTTGTTGAAGCCAGATTACAGAAGAGAAGTAAGTGGTGAGAATTAAGACTGGAAATTTACACTGGCTGAATTGGAAATGCATCTAAATATCTCTTTTAGGAGTATTTGTGCAGCTCAAAAACTACTAGTAAAGTATCAGATGGTTTGGGGTTGAATGGCTCAATGTGGGGTATAACTTCAATTATATGGGTATGTTACTGTTCCATGCAAGATTCTGAATAGTAGTCGAATTTGAAAGATCATTGGAAACCAGGACCAATTGAGGGGGAGGGTTGAAGGTGGACTGAATCTTAATACCGGAGCAGGTGAATCAGAACTAAGAGAGAGTCTGGAGGCAAGCTTGTCAAGTTTTTCTTTGGAAACTCCTGAGTATGCGGTATAGCAAAAGAAATACGTAGTCTGACGTGTGTGGATGCATGTTTTAAAATTATTGGTTGTGGCAGACTTCCGGGAAGATGGCGACCGAGAAAAGCGGGGCTTAAGAGCCCCGCTAACAACAAATCTCCATTACCACAAAATCAGCGCCTTTCATAGCCAGAAAACACCATCACCAGTGAAACAAAAAATCACCAGGCTCCAGAGAGAAAGCGGACTGAGAACAGAGCCACAGAGGAGATACACTGGCCTCGCGCCCGAGGACGCGGCAGACGCGGCAGCAGCGCCATACTGCCGGAGGCACCGGCGAATTCACGGGACGGCTACAGCAAGCCGAGGTGAGCCACTGTGGAACAGCCAGGCGGGATTTCTCCGCGCAGAGAGCATCTAAAGCTCCCAGAGGCCGAGCTCAGCACACGCTGCAGGGATTCAGAGTAGAAATCAAAATCAAGAAGAAAAATGCCAGCCCCATAGCCGAGGGCGTAGCAGCGGCACCATATTGCCACCGGCGGCAGCAGCAGCGAATTCAGCGAGGCCAGTACAGCTACATCTGTGTACTCAAGAACAGTGAGTCAAATTGCGGGCCACAGAGGAGAAATCCCAGTACTGTACTCCCTGGGACTTGACCCAGTGGGAGAGGGGCGGTGGCAGAGATATCGCACCATAGGAGAACGTGCAACCTGGCACCCCCCACACTCTAAAGCAGCCTCTATCGACTCTCTGGGTTGGAGACTCTGTGATAAAACCCAGTAAAGGAGTAGTGGGGTCCGAGATACTACTGACTCGAGATCCAGAACACCTTAAGGGAAGTCATAGTGACCCAAGGGAAGAACCCAGAGAAGGCACAAACATCGGAAATCATGGGAAAGAGGAATAATACTGGAGCAATTAATGCCCACAACCCCACAACATCAGAACCCGATAAAACAGAAAATCAGAGATTTCTAGAAGATCAAATCAGGAAAATAACTGTAGAAATAATAGAGGTGCTCCGAAAAGAACTCAGAGAGAGCCAAAAAGAGATAAAGGATGCAATTAATGAAGTAAAGGCCTCAATTCAAAGCACAAACAACCGATTAGAACACATGGAGAACAGAATCTCACTCTTAGAAGATGAGCAATCCAAAAATGAACTCATAGTTTCTAATCTAGAAAAAAATATCCGACAGCAGGAATCTGATATTGAAGAAATATGGGCCCATTTTAAGAGAGCTAACCTAAGAATAATTGGAATAGAGGAGGGAAAAGAAAGTGAAACCAAAGGGATCAACAATCTCTTCAAGGAAGTAATAGCAGAAAATTTTCCAAACATAGAGCAAGAGGTTGATACAAAGGTCCAGGAAACTTATAGAACTCCCTTTAGACAGGATCGGAGAAGAGGATCCCCACGCCACATAATTGTCAAAATGACCAATGTGGAAGCCAAGCAGAGAATCTTAAAGGCAACAAAAGCAAAGGGCCAAGTGACATTCAGAGGCAAACCAATTAGAATCACTCCAGACTTCCCAAACCAAGTCATGAGAGCCAGAAGGGCTTGGAGTAACATATTCCAAACTCTGAAAGAAAACAACTTCCAGCCAAAAATTTCCTACCCAGCAAAACTTTCTATCAAATTGGATGGAAAAATAAGAAGCTTCCATGACAAACAGAAACTGAAGGAATTTATGTCTTCAAAACCAGCACTAGAGAAAATACTCAAAGAGATTAACTACAAAGAAGAAATAGGTAACACACACCAGAACCAGAGAAACAAGAGTTTCCATCCAACAGACAATTAAGATTGGTTATCTGTGGAGATTCATTATTTATGTTAGTCTTTTACCTATCTCTAAAGGGTATTGTTTGCCTTTATTGTTGTTAATTTTTAGGATTTCTAGTTGGAATATTAATATACCTTCAGATATAGCAATTGGAAATATTTTATCCCATTCTATTAGTAACTGTTAACTCTGTTTACATTGTCTTTGGATATACAATTTTTTTATTTTTTTTATTTTTTAGGGAGTCTGTATACTCCTCTGTTGCCTGTGCCATTGAAATCATAACCAAGAAATCACTGCCAATTTCAATGTTGTGAGGTTTTATGACCCAGATTTTCTCCTAAAAGTTTATAGTCTTAAGATTTATATTTAGGTCTATTATCTATTTTGAGTTAATATTTGTATATGGGATTAGGTAAGGGTCCAATTTTATTCTTTTCCATGTAATTATTATTTTTTAACAATATTTAGTTAAAAGATTATCATTTCCACCACCAAATGTTCGTGGAAACCTTGTCAAAAATAACTTGACAATATAGGGAAGAATTTAGCTCTAGGCTTTTATTTAACTCCAATGGTTTATATATATATCTGCCTTTAGAATAGTACTACACTGTTTCAATTATTGTAGCTTTATATGGTTTGAAATAAAAAAATATATATCTTCTAGCTTTGTTCTTTTTCAAGATCGTTTTGGGTACCTAGACTCCATATTCCATATTAGGATAGATTTTTTTCTGAAAAATAAATACATAAATATATGATAGTTTCACCTAAAAAATAGAAAAAAATATTCTCTGTTAAGAAAGAAAGCAAAAAGAAATATTGAAATGTTATCTTTAAGTCATCAAAAGCTTGGTATCAGACAAATGAAACTGTTATGTGAGATTATCATTTTTAATTTTAGATAAATTGCCATAATACTAGATGTCAACTACTAAGCCAAGCATGGGAGGGAGGGATAGGGAGAGAATGGGGTGGGGATTGGGTGGGGGCTGACTGGGAAAAGTGTGCATGTATGTCTACAAAAGTATGTACCCTACTATGATGTATGAATACAGTGCACCAAAAAAAAAAAAAAAGAAAAAAAAATTATTGGTTGTACTTGTTTGTCCTTGTTTCTGATTGGTTGTATTCTAAGGTTATAAAATTCAGAGTGTGGAGTGGGGAGGGGTCAAACCTCAACCATTTAGTGTCGAAATTTGACCCCTGGCTAGCCGGGACAGAGCTGCAGCACAATAAACCTCACTTGCATTTAAAAAAAAAAAAAAAGAAATACGTAGACAAAATGTACAAGTTAAGTACAACTATTAAATACATATGAACTCTAAAAAAAACTCATTAGGTCTAGTTTTCTATTAAGTTTCTATTTCAAAATATCCTTAATTTTTTTAAAAAAAATGTCCTTAAGTTTAAAAAAAAAGTCCTTAATTTTAAAGAAGTCCTTAATTTTTTTTAAAAAAAGTTCTTAATTTTTCTGTTACCTATGTGAAACAGCTAACTCATGAAACATTTTGTTTTTTAAAGAAAGATAAAATAAAAATATTTCAGGAAAGCAAATGACTTCATTTGGATATTAGGTGATTTCAACTCCAAATTTAATTCCACAAATCCTTAGTATAAACAGCAGAAAATTACACCCAATCCTAACCGGTGTACCAGGAGCCAACTTATTTTCTCATGCACCAAAACTTCGATGAGTCAGAGAAAGTTGTCTGTATGTAGTTGACGATCCGAGTGTGCTGTGAACACATACTATTGGGGCTTTGCAGCTTCTGCTTCTTGGAGCCGAGTTGGCCCGGGCGGCCTGACAGCCCCCTCAAGGAAGCACAGGAGGCATTGCTGATTTACCCAAAGCAGTGCCTGGTTCTGGAATCAGCTTGCAAACAAAAACGAGCATGCAAGACCCATCGTCCCGCTTCCTCGTAGTGGGGTATTCTCAATAGAGGCTTGCAGGCGTGAAGCCCTTGCTCTGGGCACTCCGTGCAGCACAGGAAGGGTCGTTCTCCTGGTTGTGCTCTTGCTAGAGAAGTCTGGTGTTTCATAGAAAAACATTCAGAAGGCCATATGAACTAACTAACTTCTTTAGAAACAGTGCAATGCAAAATAAAGACTATAATGTACAGTCTCATCTTAATGAATAAATGGAAGCATAAGACAGGGGATTTTAAGTGTTCAAGAAAACTACTCTGAGTTGGCATCGCTTGACGGTTGATGACCTTACACATAAGAGATGTGCTACACACCAGAGCCAGTAAGGAGAATTTATTTTGATCTCCACCCCTTCAAGAGGATGCCTGCTTGGTCACACCATGGTGAGAATTGACATGGATTAAATTTCAGGGTAAAGCAACCCTGATCTGTGGCCAGCTTGACCAGTTTACAAAGAAAGGCATGCTCTGAAAAGAGAAGGGTGTGATGAAAGTCAGACTGCGGTGTTTGCAAAGTGGAAGGGAGGCAAGGGAGGCGCGATTCCTCATAATAGAAAGTGGGACTCCACCTTTGTGCGTGTGTTGGGGTGGGCGGGTCCTCTGTGTATCCCAGGGCAATGCTGGCCCACGTGGCCATAGAGTTGCCTTGAATTGCTAAGGAAAATAACACCGCTACTGGAAAATTAATCAAAAGCATAGATACAGCTCAATGAATGTCTCTTGAGCATACAGTATGATTACTTTCATTCGCTAACTTTTAATATATGCTGTGTGTCGGGGTCGATTTCTAGAACTTCCCTTAGAAAATGAATCAGATGAAGCTACTTCCTTCAAGGAACTTAGACTTTGCCTCAGGTCACATTGTTAAAAGAAATTGGGGAGATTCAACCTGGTGCCATGGTGCACCTCATGGTGCGCACACCTGTAATTCCAGATACTCGGGAGGCTGAGTCAGGAGGATCATGAGTTCAAGGCCAGCCTGGGCAACTTACTGAGACCCTGTCCCAAAAGATAAAATAAAAATGGCTGGGGACATAGCTCACTGGTAAAGTACTTCTCTAGCATGAGCAAAGACCAACGTTCCGTTCCCGGTACCACTGAGAAATACAAATAAAAGTGAGATGATTCAAAGACACGAAACATTCCTGCATAGTTCGTATTGTGATGTGGAGATAAGGTGCAGAAACGTAAAAGCCAAGCCCCACCTAACTGCGGAAGATGGCTCCTAAGATGGTCCAGATGGTCCCTGTGCGTGAGCACTGCCACGGCAGCGTGAAGGATTAGAAAAGGCTTTTGGACTAGAAGAGGATAGTCAGTAAACAGCTTAGAAAAAAACCACATCTCTCCCAAATGTGATAGTATCAAACTTGGTGGAGGGGTGCAGCCTTATCAAACTTTGAAGGAAGAAAAAGAAAGTCCACATAGGAATGCAGGAGGCCTGTATATTAATATCAAAGGCAACTGTATATTTAGGACTCATGTCCTATATATTTATGTTAACGTTAATGTAATCTTAATGACCGTTCCTCATTCAGAACGTTATCTTTGCACAATCTGGTATTTGAGAAGCATTTTAGGTGGCTTTCTCATTTTGATACCTACAAATAGCTGATTGCTCTTGAGGAGAGAGCAAATTAAAATCCCCCCATGGGTCAAGTGACAAACTGAAGATTCAGTTTATTCCGAGGAATGCGTTACGTAAACAAACACATCCCTTCAACCCCAGCTTTTAAATATAATTAAAGGAGCACACTGACTTGTAGATGTGTTTTCTACCATTTTTCACTGAGTGTGCACATGTCCTTGAGGACGCGTAAAAAGACTCTAGGGATGTGGATGGATGAAGGGAGTGTGGTTGGTCCCAAGCCTCTGGGCCATACTGCCAGAATCCCTTATTCACGGTAGCCACGTACCCTTCTTCCTGCTTTGCTAAGGAGCGGCGACTCCCTCAAAGGAGCTCAGAAAACACTGGCCAAAACTTGCAGTCACTACTTCCCTGGCCATTCTTCTTGTTACTTCCTTAGGAGGCAAGATTTTACACTGTCAAGAACAGAAGTTAACTGGAGAGTGATTCTACTGCTGAAGCACAACTACTTCTAAACCCAAACACGTTCTTTCTCCAGCCCTATTTTTTATTTTTATTTATTTATTTATTTATTTTTCAGTACTGGGATGGAACCCAGGGGCGTTCTACCTCTGAGCTACACCCCCAGCCCTATTTTTTATTCTTTATTTTGAAACAGGGTCTCACCGAGTTACAAAGGGCCTCACTGAGTAGCTGAGGCCATCCTAGAACTACGAGCCTCCAGTCTCAGCCTCCCGAATGCTGGGATTACAAGCGTGCGCCACCATGCCTGGCCCCATTTTTTTTTTTCAGTTTGAAAAAAGGTCTCACTACGTTCCTGTATGATGGTCTTGAGCCCATGACTGCCCTGCCTCAGCCTCTAAAGTACTGAGACTACAGGTGTGCACTACCGCACCTAGCTGCCGAGTGACTGACCCTAAACAGTTAATTATTTCTGCTGTTTAGAATAAGAATTTCATTCCTCAGGAGAGGATTGAAATTTAAATTGTAATAAAAGCTGGTGCCCGCTTGTAATCCCAGCCTTCGGGAGGCTGAGACAGGAAGATCACAGTTCACGGCTAGCCTCAGTTACTTAGTGAAGCCCTCCGCAACTTAGTGAGACCCTGTTTCAAAATAAAGAATAAAAAATAGGGCGGGGGGTATAGCTTGGAGTTCGAATGCCCCTGGGTTCCATCCCCAGATCCGCAAAAAAAAAGCAATATATCTCAGTATTTCGTCCCATCACCTAATGGCTTTTCCTCCTTCCTAATAGTCGTAACTTTCATTTGGAAACCCATGAGATTTGGGGGTCCTGATTCTAGACAGAATTGCTCTATTGAGGTGGACCGCTGGTCCCTAAGCCAACCCTATTCCCTCTTTCCCTTCCCACAGCGATTGGTTTGGATGTGGGCAGGTGTTTTAAATGGGGCAGTTAACTACCAGGGTTTCTGTTGAGGTGTCTGAGTTAAAAGTAGTCAGCCCAGCCAGTATGGTGGAGCACACCTATCCCAGGACTTGGGAGGCTGAGACAGGAGGATGTCAGGTTCAAGGCCCACCTCAGCAACTTAGGGAGATCTTCAGCAACTGAGCCAGACCATGTTTCAAAATAAAAAATAGGGAATAGGTCTACGGGTATTGCTCAGAGATAAAAATGCCCCTGGATTCAATCCCCAGTCCAAAAAAAAAAAAAAAAAAAAAAGTCATTTCTTCTAGGATATGAATAAAGCGGTACTCGGACCCAGAAACTTTCGATTGTTATTTTGAGACTGTAAGAGCAGACAATAATACTAGGACGAAGTTGAAAGGCAAAGCAATGCAGGAGAACTAGCTTCCTGGTAATATTACTGAGCTGCTCTAGAGAGCACAGCTCTAGGATTTTTTTACTTACGTAAAACAATGCATTCCCTTCCATGTAGAAGCCAGTGTGGTGTGTATTTTATGACATTTGTATCCTAAGTCATGTAATTTCCTTAAAAGCAGAAGCTGAGTCTGGTCTAGTGATGCACACTTGTAATCCCGGTACTTGGGAGGCTGAGACAGGAGGATCATAGGTTTGCAGCCAGCCTCAGCTACTGTGTGAGGCTCTCTGCAACTTGGTGAGAACCTATTTCAAAATGAAGAATTAAAAAAAATAGGGCTGGGGGTATAGCTCAGAGGTAGAATGCCCCTGGGTTCCATCCACAATACTACAAAAAAGAAGGGCAAAAGTTGTCTTTCGAGAATTATTGAACACCATCAAGTACTGTATTAACAGCTTCTAACCACCTCGGCTAATTGATTTTTAAATTGTGCTTTTTATTATTATTTTATTTTTATTGGTACACTATAGTTTCACATATTAATGTGGATCATACTGACAATGGCATACATTCACACACTGCTTGGTGCCCTCCCCCGCTTCCTCTTTCCTCCTTTCCCAACATTGAGTGTCCAGGCTGACCAAGCTACACGCACACATACACACATAATCGAATGCAGCTCCTCCATTAATCAACCTCAGCCTTCGTCCTCAGCCATTTTTATCTCAAGTGTCTATTCAGTTCAGTGGCCCATTTCATCAAGGCTGCTCGCCTCTCTTACGGTAGAGTCAGTGCACTGTTAGAGACATCACTGAAGCTCAGCATGGCGGTGCTCTCCTGTAATCCCAGTACTTGGGAGGCTGAGACGGGAGGAACTCAGGTTTGATGCCAGCCTCATCAATTTAGTGAGGCCCTCAGCAACTTAGCAAGAGCCTGTTTCAAATTTAAAAAAAAAAAGATTGGGATAATAGCTCAGAGGTATAATGCCCCTGGGTTTAATTCCTAGTAACAAAAAATAAATAAGCAACAAGCAAAAATAAAAAAGAACATCATTGCTTCTTCATACACTGATGTTTTATTTTTTTTTTCTGTCAATGTTGCAAACATATTGGTCCATTGTTTCAAGTTGGCAGAGTTTCTGATGAAAAGTTGTGTTGACTTTAATTTTCTTGTTCTTTGTGTCTTTTTTTTTTTTTTCCTGGCTGCTTTAATTTTTTTTCCTTTACCTCTGGTTTGACTATGCTTTTCATTGTCCCGGTTTTCACTCTGTTTCTTCTGCTTAGGGTTCATTGAACTTCCTGGACCTGTAAATTGCAGTTTTCTTTTTCTTTTCTTTTTTATTTTTTGGTGGTATTGCGGTTCCTGGAAACCCTTCTACCTCTGGGCTACACTCCCAGACCTATTTTTTATATTTTTATTTGGAAACAGGGTCTCTTAAGCCAGCGCAGCTGGCTTCAAACCTCCTTGATCCTCCTGTCTCCGCCTCCCAAGCGCGGGGATTACAAGCATGCGCCACCACGCCCGGCTTAGATCACCTACTGATATTGTTTTTTCTTTCTTTTTTAGTTATATAAAATTGCACACATTTATGGGATACTTTGTGATGTTTTGATGCATGTATATAATGCATAATGTTCAAATCAATATAAAACTATTTCCTCCAGCAATTAACATTTCTTTGTGGTAAAAAATTTACTTCTAGCTTCTTTTAATAAATATATACAGTACATCATCATTATTCGTAGCCAGCCTACTGTGAAATAGAACACTACAACACTTTTTCCTGCTATTTAACTAAAGCTTGGTACTTACCCACCATCAACCTTTTCACCATTTCTTTTCCTTCTCTCCCCTTCGTAGCCTCTGGCAACCACCACTATCCTCTCTTCAGCCTACTGATATCAACCCCAACTTTTTAATCCACATACGAAAGGGGTCCCGCGGTACTAATCTTTCTGTGCCTGGCTTATTTCACTTAACATACTGACCTCCCTTTACATCCCCCTTGTGGCAAATGACAGGATAATATCCTTTCTATAACTACCTGGTATTCCAATGTGTGTGTGTGTGTGTGTGTGTGTGTGTGTGTGTGTGTGTGTGTGTGTGACTTTTTCTTTATCCCTTCATCAGCGGATAGGTACTTAGGTTGCTTCCATTTCTCAACGATGGTAGACACTGCTGCAGTAAGTATGGTGTGCAGATTTCTCTTCAGCCGACTGATTTTATTTCCTTGGATATATACCCAGGAGTGAGATTGTTGTATTATATGGTAGTTCTATTTTTAGTTTTTGAGGGGCGTTCACACTGTTGGCTGTACTAATTTACATTCCCTTGGACAGCATAGAAAAGTTCCCTTTTCTCCATATTCTTGCCAGAAGCCATATGTTTTTCCCCCCTTGGTAGTAGCCATTGTAACTGGAGTGAGGTTATATCTCACTATGCTTTGATTTTGAGTTTCTCTGATAATTCGATTATTAGGGATATTGAGAATTTTATACCTCTTGGTCATTGGCATGTCTTCATTGGGAAAGTGTCTATTTTAATATATGACATACTTTATTGGATTATTTGTTTGGGTTTTTGTTTACTGTTAAGTTGAGATCCTTAGGAATTCTGGTTATTAGCACCTTGTATGATGTAAGTTTACACACGTATCCTTCCTTTCTGTAGTTTGTCTCTTCATTTTAACGATTGTTTCCCTTTTTGTACAGAAGCTTTATCATTGATGAAACCTCATTTGTCTATGTTTGCTTGTTTCCTGTGCTTTGAGGTCTTTTAAAAAAATCCTCGCCTACCTCAGTATCCTCGCCCCAATATTCCGAAGCATTTGATCAAGTCTTCTTCAAGTAGTTTCATAGATTCAGATCTTGTATTTAGGTCCTCAAGCCAATTTTACATATGGGAGACACAGGAGTCTAGTTTCATTCTTCTGTGTGTGAATATCAAGTTCCCTCAGCCCGTTTATTAAAAAACTGTTCTTTCTCCAATGCATGTTTGTATCACCTTTGTCACATATCAGTTGGCTATAGAAATACTGGTTCACTTTTAGGATAACTGAATTTTTAAAAAATAAATGGAAGATGTGAATTTTAATTGTCTTCAATGCTGGACTTTATTGTATTTAAGTTTTAGAATTTATTATGGCATACAGTTAGTGGCTTAGAAAAACAAGTCTTCAAAATTTGTTTTTAAGCTCCGTTAAGTAGCATTTAACATAATATAACCTTACACTACTGAGATAATACCTTTAAGAACTTACCCAGTGGCTAATGTGCTGCAAAATCTTTCCTCTCTTTCTGGTGGGAACGCCAACACTTCCGTGTTCCGGGTGAGTTCTGGGCTTTATTGTTGGTCCTCTCCAGCCTCAGGAATTTCATCTCTCACATGCAGAGATCTGTACTCACTCAAGGGGATCCCCTCTATCTCTCTCTTCCCCCCCCCCTCCTCTAGGATAATATTCTTTCCTACAAATGGAATTCTTTATCTTGCCTCGCCAGGGCACCTTGGTCTCGGTCTCTGTCTCCTTGCTCTGGTAGTTCTCTCAGACTGTGTGGTTTTCCCGTGTTTGCACTGTGGTCTGGAAACTACCATAAGCCAGGTAGTCATAAGGCTCACTTCATCCCTTTCCTTTCTCTCGAGGACCCTTACCCTCTACGGTGGATTTAGCCCAGTTTATGAGCTGTGTAAGGCAGGAGGATACTACTGACCTTTGTGACATCATCATGGCCAGAAGTGGTTCCAACTCGTGAGGGTTACGACGAAGGCTTAGTTGTGGGAAATTAAGAACCCATGTGCAAAATAGAAAGATTTGTTTTTTCTTAGAATCACTACTTCATTTAATTGGCAGGTTGTATTTTACAGACATTGATGCTCTCTTGGAATAAATTATCTTTAACATTTACCAGTAAGGAGGATTAAATTTACATCATAAATACTCCCGGAAAGTTGATGGGGCGTCCAAGTTGGTTATGACAACACTTGGTGTGCTCCAGATTTTATTTAAAATAAAATAGAACCAAGATAATTTAGGAACACCAGCGGGGGGAAAATCTAATTATCTGATATGAATATCAGATCATTCATATCCACTCATTCAATCAACAAATACTGGAGACACAAAGAGGAGTAAAGTATAGTTGTTGCTTTCATGAAATCTGTTGTCTATAAAGGGAAACAGATATGCAAGTGACTAACTATGCCGTAGTAGGATACAGTCAGAAATTGTCTGTTGAGGGATGTGTAAATTGCCACAGAAGCACAGGGGGTGGGGGAATGGCAAGGATAGAAAATTGAATTTCCTTTATAGAAGGACTCATAGTCCACCATCTACTGAGTCTGAGACAGGAGGATCGCACAGGTTTGAAGCCAGCCTCAGCTACATAGTGAGGCTCTAAGCAACTTAGTGAGACCCTATTTCCAAATAAATATTAAATAGGTGTGGGAGTGTAGCCCGGAGGTAGAATGCCCCTGGATTCCATCCCAGTACCACCAAAAAAAGAAAATTTTGTACTTGTATGTGTTGTATAAAGAAAATGATAAACTAACATAGTAGTATGTGTACTTAATTTAAAATAAAGGAATATCAATATTCTGTAGGGCATGCTAACATTTTTCTATGTTCAGGAGTATTTCGTCTAAACCTTGGGTACTCTTGAGACAAGAGTGGATTTGGAGGTTTTGAAAGTTTGAGGCACTTTTAAGAATGTATGGGCAATAATTTCTAAATTCAGGCAAAAAATTGTCCAATAGAGCTTTCTGTGATCGTGAAAATGCTTTGAATATACTGCTGGTCACCACAATGTTCAGCATGGTAATCAGTAGCTACCTGTGGCTGTTGGGCATTTGAAATATGACCAGTGCCATTAACTGGGAAAAATTCATTTTGCTTAGTTTTAATGTACTGAAACTTAAATAGACACACTTAGCAAATGGCTACAGAATCTGAAAGTTCCAGATCTGCAATAGATCTGACACTTAGGAGACACTTAGGAGAATAAGCTTTCACTTATTCTGCATTTTCACTAGCTAAGCATTTTATTTACATTTTAAGGAAATTTCATCATCCCAACTCTCCTATCTTCTATGTGGCATTAATACAGAAAAGAGGAAATTCTTACTCTATCCTCTTAATAGTAAAGGATTACAAAAGAGAGTGTAATTACTGACATCTATACACATTTTAGATATTCTCTGATAGTAAATATTTATACATCTTTTACAAACAAGTAACAATTTTACATTTTCTTTCAGGTGGTTTGCTATGTTAGAGATTCAACTCTTTATCATTCTGCTACTTTATAAATATGACTGTAGACTTCTGGACCCATTGCCAAAGCAGGTAAGCATTCTCAGAATCTTAAATGTTATGATGACTTTCAGATTTGATGTACTCTTCTTTTTGTTTCAAATACTAGAGATGAGACAGGCACGGTGGCCTATAACCCCAGTACTTGGGAGACTGAGGCAAGAGGACCCATGCTCAAGGTCAGCCTGAGAACTTAGCGAGAGCTTGTTCCAAAATACAAGGCACCAGGGCTGAGGATGGAGCTTGGAGTTAGAATTCCCCCGGGTTCAATCTCCAGTACCTAAATAAATAAACACTGGAGCTGAACTGGCTGATTCCATCACTTAACTGACCTTAACATATGTCTTATAAAGTTTGCAATAAATGAATACAGTAGTATTTGTGCATAGCTTAAAATACATGCATGTCAACATATTATAGGGCATAGTTAAATGTTTTATTGCCAGGAGTAATAAACAGTGTGTCCCAAAACCCTGGAGCCTTTGAAAACCCTGGAGCCTTTGACACAAGAAAACCAGACTGAGAACACACGCAGTCCCATCTTTGTAGCCCAGTGTGGCCACGGTCTGATGGCCGTGTTGCCATCACTTTCGAGGTTTGGGGATCTTCAATGGATTTACCACTTTTTACCATTTTCCTCTGAGTTAAATAAACATGACTGTCACTTCAGCCCAGTCTCCCCAGAAAGTAATATCTTCTCTAGGTCCCAAGTGAACCATCTATTTTGGGTATAAGTCGTAACCCTTGGTCCACTGCATGAAAAAAAAAAAAAATCAGCCCCCAGTAACAGCAGAGAGCAAAGTGAAAGGCCAGGACTCCACTCTTACCTGTGGCCACCAAAGGCTCCAGTTGTTACACTCCCCTGTCGGTCTGATTTTCTATACCAGCAGCTCTCCAACTGGCAGGAGAGTCAGAATGGCCCGCGGACTCGCAGAGCAGAGTGCTGGCCATCCCCTGAGCTCTTGGTTAGTTCTTGGGGGTGGGAACCCCAGAACTTATGTTTCTAGTAAGTTCCAGATGCAAGAATCACTTGGAAGATTGTTGTCATAAGAAATAAGGTGAGGATCAATTTAATTCCAAGCATTTGGAAATCATTTTGAATACTCTAGATAAAGGTCCTGTTTGAACAGGCTGAAACTCAGAAATTAAGCACTGGAAGCCCAGGGCTACTCATATAACATTTTGTACTTTGATTCATTTCTTTTTTTTTTTTTTTTTTTTTGGTGGTACTGGGGTTCCTGGAAACCCTTCTACCTCCGGGCTACACTCCAAGACCTATTTTATATTTTTATTTAGAAACAGGGTCTCCTAAGCCAGCAGGACTGGCTTCGAACCAGCACGATCCTCCTGTCTCTGCTTCCCAAGCGCGGGGATTACAAGCATGCGCCACCATGCCTGGCGATTCATTCCCTTTTAAAAAAACATTTTGGTGGTACTAGGGACTGAACCCAGGGCATTTCTTCTGGCAAGCTACATCCTCAATCTTATTTTCTAATTTTTATTTTGAAACAAGTCTTAGTCGGTTGATGAGGGTCTAACAATTTGCAGAGGCTGTCCTAAAACCTGTGATCTTCCTGTCTCAGCCTCTTAAAAACTAAGATTACAGGTGTGCACCACCATGCATGGCTGATTTACTCTGGATATAAGGCTAATGTCTGGAGAATAAATAAAACTAGGGCAATATTTCAGTAGAAATTAGGTAAACATGTGACATAAAAAATATATTACTCACCAATATACACATTTCGGCTATTTTCATTGCCTGATTTTGCCCTTCCATTTTGAGTACAAGTAATTATTACTGATGAAAAGCTCTAGAAGTCTCACAAGGAAAGGAAACTCAAAAGCACCCCTCACAAAACTGTTCAACGGCTTGCTGTGTTGTTGGCAAAATGAAGACTGAATACAGACCTCAAATAACAATTTTTGGTCCCCCGAAATGAATATCATAATTTTGCCCAGAACTGACTCAATACCCAGCTATTTTTCTGCCAGCAAGAAGACACAGGAGGCTTCCCTATTTGTATGAGATGACGTTTGTCAAAACTACAGAGATCGATAATTTTGATCATCTTTTTTGGCGAGATTTTTTCCTAGCATTTTCTTTCTAGCTAAGAATTCTGTTACTATACTTTATTATAATAGTGTATGTACATTTTATTTATGTTTTGACAACACTACTAACATCAAAGAAGCATTATCTCAGTTTGTAAAAAGTCCAATCTTAAGTGAACTTCCGTGATCTCAAAGAGTGTCTCATCTCACAAGTCTTATTCTAGAAATGGAATGATAAATTGAGATTATATCATTATTAAGATGGTTTTAATAAATTGTAAAATGAAGTGACAAAAAAATTCAGAAAATGACCTTTGAATAACCAACCTCCTCTAAGAAAAAGGAGGGAATGGTCAGAGTGTATTCTGTAGTCAAGTGCAGGGAAATCAAGTGATCTTGGAAACCAGCTCCCCACAGGAATTCATTTGCCATAGTAGCGAAATCAAACACTAGAGTTCCCAATTTTAATTTTAGAACAGCCCAGTATTTTGTTTTACTTCTTTTTTTTTGAGGCTGGTATTGTACCCAGGGCCATTCTGCCTCCAAGCTACACCCCTAGCCCGATATTTTATTCTTAATTTTGAAACAGGGTCTCAACTAAGTTGCCAAGGGCCTTACTAAGTAGCTGAGGTTGGCCACAAACCTGTGATCCTCCTGTCTCAGTCTCCCAAATATTGGGATGACTTATTTGGGTTTTGAGATTCCGAAGATCAAACCAAGAGCTTCCTGGTGCTAAGTAAGTGCTCTCTGGCCCTGGGCTTCATCTCCAGCCCTTAGTGTTTTACTTTACCTCAAATGGTCTTAGAGATTATTTTAGTTTCATTTCCCCTCTCCTATTATTGACTAAATTATGAAGAAACACTACAGAGCTTTTAAGGATGTGTCGTTGACAGCAGTGTCCTCATGCGGGCGGGCATCAGGATCTATTCCCTTTTTAATGAAACAACTTCAAGCACAGTCTTGTAAAGACAGTGAATTTTAACTTCATTCATTGTTTTTGTTCCATTTTACCTTTTTGGAGGGTTATGGATCCTTAGAAAATCTCACAACATTTATGGATCTCCCCCTTCTAGAAAAGTGCATATTTCTTCATACAGAATCCTGGGTATTAATTTCAGTGGGTTCATGGGAACCCTGCAACTCATTCTATCAGCTCTTCTAAAACTCTTTTTTCCCAGGAGCCGATTCTGTGCCCCGCTGCATTCAAACTTAAAACTAGGTTCATTATCTAAACTGGATTCACCTTCTCTTTTCATGCTACTCATTTTCCACACACACCCCTTAAGGTTGAAAGAACAGGATACTTTTTGTTTTCAAGTTCCTGATCTTCAAACCTTTTTTTGTTTTTCTTCCTTCCTCCTCTTCCTCCTTCCTCTCCTCCTCCTCCTCTTCCTCCTCTTCCTCCTCCTCCTCCTCTTCCTTCTCCTCTTCCTCCTCCTTCTCTTCTTCCTCCTCCTCCCCCTCCTCTTCCTCCTCTTCCTCTTCCTCTTCTTCCTCCTCCTCCTCTTCCTCTTCCTCCTCTTCCTCATCCTCCTTCTCTTCCTCCTCCCTCCTCCTCTTCCTCCTTCCTCTCCTCCTCCTCCTCTTCCTCCTCTTCCTCCTCCTCCTCCTCTTCCTTCTCCTCTTCCTCCTCCTTCTCTTCTTCCTCCTCCTCCCCCTCCTCTTCCTCCTCTTCCTCTTCCTCTTCTTCCTCCTCCTCCTCTTCCTCTTCCTCCTCTTCCTCATCCTCCTTCTCTTCCTCCTCCCCCCTCCCCCTCCCTCCTTCTCCTCCTCCTCCTCCTCCTCCTCCTCCTCCTGCTCCTCCTCCTCCTCCTCTTCCTCCTTCTTCTCTTGTCTTTTCTTTTTTCTTTCTCTGTGTGGAGGTATACCGGGCATTGAACTCAAGGGTGCTCTACCACTGAGCCACACCCCCAGCTCTTTTTATTCTTTATTTTGAAACAAGGTCTTGCTGAGTTGCTGGGCACTTGCCTCAAACCTGTGATCCTTCTGTCTCAGCCTCCCAAGTACTAGGATTACAGAGGTGTGCCACCATATTCAGCATCCCTTTGTATTCTGGATACATGACCTTCTCTCATACCTTGTTTCTAACTGGGGAGAAAATCACATCATTCGGACCCCACAAAAGTCTTTGTTAAAAATTTTGATCATAAGTACATTTTAATAGTAGTTGGCATCACCAGCATCGGGTACTTTTTAAATACTTACAGCATGTGGCATAGAGATCCCAGCCAGAGGTACCATAGTTTTTAAGCCAGAAGTGTAGAAAGAACCTTATTTACAGTGTCCTCTTTAGATAAAGTGAAGACAGCAAGCAGACCCATAGGCAAGCAGGGCCATGTGAAACTGTGGAGAGATTGTCATTAGAGTCTTGTGCTCCTTGCATGGAAAGCTGAGGTTGACAGAGCTCTTCAATGCAAACACTCCCAAGCCTCACACCATAGACTCTGTGCCTTTTAAAGAAAATTGCAGTGGAATAGACCATAGGTCTCAACTGTTGGCTTATGTCTCTTAATTTTTCTGTTTCTTCTGCATTTTTGCTTTTAGAGTGACCTCCATTTGGTGGGTGTCCCCCAGCCCAAAGGGCAGTGCCGAATGGAATATAAACAAAGGATGTGAGACCCACTGTCTGGAGGAGAGACAGCAGCCATCACTAACCTGGCAGCACCTAGACCTGAGCTCTGCTAACATTCTGTTCAGAAAATTTCCAAATGGTGCCTGTGTTCCAGATCTTCAGAACCAGGAATCTGACACCACTTTCAGTGATATAGGAACCTGAATAAATATATGCTCTATAGACAATGTTTAAGTGATAAAAAAAAATTTAAGAAGTTGGAATTTGTTTTCACATACAGCTATAACTACAAAGAGAAATAATGCCATATAAGCAGAAATCTTAGTACGTTAAATTCACCATGAAGGCATACTTAAATCTCTTTTTTAAAAAGATTAAAAGTCATGGGCATGAAAAAAATATGATGATTTCTAGACGTTTTCTATTTTTATATGATTGTTAACTCATGGTTGGAATTCTTCGGCTCTATTAATATGATTCTTTATTGTAAACATGTCTAATGCTAAAACTATGAATAAAACGATAGTTTTCTAAGCTCTGTGAGGACGGGAATCATGCTGCATTCTCGTGTCTACTCTTTACCATGCCTACAACATCTCTGGATATTGGTTGATGTACTGATTTGTATCTTAATCTAGTACTCTTTTGGCTCGAGGTTTTTATAATTATAGTTGAGAGACAATATTTTTGATAATACATACAACAGTATGCTGAAGGCAAATAACTGCCTTTGAATCTATTACTTAGGACTGACAGCCAAGAAGTGTTTACCATGAAGTCCAGAGAGGAAAACCCATCGCGTTCAGGGGGAGCATAGGACACTCGTAACAGAGTAAGAAGTGATGTCGGGATTTGCCCTCCATGACCCAGTAAAACACGCTCGCCTCCTTGATCTCACAGGAAGCTTCGTGGTACATATTGTCCTTGCAACGCATTTGCTTCCCTGAGCCGGAATCATCTCATGGGGTTGATAATTATTGCTTAATCCTCTCTCTCCTACCAGCAAGCACGTGACTCCCTAGGAGAAAATTAAGTCCTCTGAGATGTCCCAACTCTTCCAGAATAATGCAGTGATTTCAAAACTTGTCCCAGCTCATGGCCTTTGCGTAGCCGGCTCAGGGATCAGGAGTCAGAGGGGACTGGAGAAAGTAGTTTACAAAAGGCCACAGCAGTTCTGAGAGTGGCAGACCACTACCTGGCAGGTTCTACCAAATACAGCAGCTGTGCTGTGAGAGAAGGCCTGTCCTCCCAACAGCACGACCGCACAATGACATGCTATTTCCTTATAGTATCCACTTCGGCTAAGTTGCCGTGGCCAGAGCTAGTGTTTATCTGCTTATTCTTGCTTGGTAAGGACGAACATTAGCTGACAAGTCTCTGCACTTTAAAACCGAATACAGGCACAGACCTATTGACCTTCAGAATAATTAAGAGAAAGAGGACTAAACTTGGAGGTCCCAGATTTTTTTTATTTCTCTAGTCCAGCATTTTATAATATATATATATATATATTATATATATATATAATAATATATATATATATATATATATATATATATATAATATATATATATATATATATATAATATATATATATATATATATATATATAATATATAATATAATATATATATATATTTATAATATATATATATATATATATATATATATATATTATAAAATGCATGTATAATATTTGTATATAATGAGGTCGTAAGCTAGACATGGTGGCACACTTCTATAATCCCAGTACTTGGGAGGCTGAGACAGGAGAATCAATCACAGGTTCAAAGCCAGCCTCAGCAAATTAGAGAGACCCTGTTTCAAAAGCAGATAATAATAATAGAAGGGCTGGGTATGTAGTCCAGAGGTAAAATGATCCTTTGTTCAATCCTCAGTACAAAAACAAAATCAAAATACCTCCTCCTGTGTGAACTGGGATTTTTCTGAAAGTTGAGCCTAAGACAAAGAGACAAAGCCCGTACAGGTAGTTGAGGTACTCCCAGGCTGCAGAGGCGAGAGATGGGGCGACAATAAGTCCAAACGGTTATGTTATTATCAAGGTGTGTGTGGTGGCATCGAGGCTCGTAGCTCTGCTCTGATCCATTGTACCACTAGAATGTGCTCATGCCTCATCTTGAGTCTGAAATAATGCCCCTCTGTCATCAAAGTGAAGCCCAGCACGCTTCACAGAGGTCAAATATTATTGTCATTGATTAAATGACTTTAATCTATCTTCACATGGAAGTTTTGTTACTGCTTAGCAAAAATCCTTGTTGGCATTTGATCACCAGTTATTGTCTCATGCAAAAGAAGAATAGGCGGAACTCAGCCCTGTGCAGTATGTTACAGGATTAAGGGCTCTTCCTGCACGGCAATCAGGAATATTGTTTAAAATCGCTCGCATCCTCTCCTTCTCACTTTCTCTCTCTCCATTTAGTCACCCCGATGTGAAATTAGTCTACCCAAAAACAAACAAAACGATTCATTTCTTCCCTCTTCACTTGTTAACTGGCCTTTGTGTGTTTTATAAATCTGATTCGCAGGCTCATAAAACATTTTCCATCATGCCTAATGTAATATTCCTCACCTGTTCATTAACACTTAAGACTGCGACAAAAGTAATTTAGCAAAGCTTAATTTCCTCCACTTCTGAATGAAAGGAAAATGATTCAAAATTTGAAATGATTCTATTCGATGCCTAGGCCCTCTGTGAGTGGAAACAGGAGCTGGGAGAGCAACGGTCATATACCAGAAAAAATATTTGTCGCATTCTGGGAAAACTCAGGTTCAAGCTTGGAAACGTGGTTCCAGATGGTCACGAGCCAGTCTCATTCCTGCTGAGCTTCAGCCTCTTCACATGTTAGATACTCTTCACAATCAAAAGAAGTAAAGAAGGACATGTGGGGAATCTCTGTATCTTTTGGTTTTGCTCTGAACCTAAAACTAATCTAAAATCATACTGTCTTAATGAAAAAAGATGAGATATATTGATAAATACAACAGAGATGTACCTTGGAAACATTATGCCAAGAGAAAGAATCCAGACACAAAGGTCCACATATCGTACAATTCCATTTATATGAAAAAAGCAAATCTGCGAAGAGAGAAAGTATATAAGAGATGATATGTGAGGGCTCTGGGTGGGGGATAGAACGACTGAGTGGGTAATAGCTATGGGGCACAGGATTTCTTTGAGGGCAATGAAAATGTGTATTTGTTGTTGTTGTTGTTGTTGTTGTTGTTGTTGTTGTTGCTGTGATATATTATCAAAGTCAACTTAGTTAATACAGCCTTACCTCACATGGTTCCTGGGGTATTTTTATTTGGGGGAGAGGTTTGGTATTGATGAGAACATTTAAGATCTTCTCTCTCAGGAAATAATGAGGGTTTTCAGCAACTCCAAATGGGGAAATGGAGAAGTGTTTGTCAAAGGATAGATGTGCCTCAACTCACCACTGTCTCACATCTTCCTTCAGCATCTCTCTTGTCCATCGAGGCCCCCTGGCTCCCGTGGGCTCTGGGCCTCACTCAACATGGCTGGCAGGTCTGGGGGCCTGTTTCCTTCCACCCAGACTCCCTGAGTGTCAGATCTGCACCAGACCCTCAAGACCCCAGTCTCCAGGACTCAGCCATCTCCCCCATTCCAGTCTCTCTAATCTAGGGAGAACCTCTCTCTGCCCCTGCTTCTCTGAGCTTCCCTGGCATGTCTCTGAGTCTCTTTAAGAGATGGGCCTGATGTGGGTCTCATAAAACCCACAGCCAACCTCCAGTATGAGGACAGAAATGGCCGGCCCTTCAACTCTGTCCAGGAAGTAATAGAAATAGTTACCTTCCACTCCTGTAGTGCAGCAAAGAAAAGAAAGCGCAGAACAATTAGCTGCCATATTTGAGCGTTCTGAAGGTGTTCGTATCTGGATATCATGACGCCATGGCTTAAAGGTAGTAATGACAGTAGGCAAATGCCAAATGTCCCTTTTGTGGTCAGTCTTAAGCAAACATTTTCTGCGCTTTTCCTTCCTTCTTTCAAGAACAAATGAGAACCATTCTCAATAAGGAAATCCCGATGTTGGCCCTCAGTTTCAAGAAATGTACTGACTGCATCATAATTCAGCATCCTGAGATTGTTGACCATACCTTATCAAGTGCCTTTAGGTAAGAAACCAGGATTCTTGCTTTACGGTGGCCTACATGCATAAAAATAAGCAATACTGTATTTTTTTTTAATCCAATCTATTTCCCATTTTCTCATACGAAGAAATGGAGGTGGAGTTTTCACTAAAGAAAAATAGCTCTAGGGCAAAGTTTTTTTTTTTGTTGTTGTTGTTGTTTTTTTTTTTTTTTTTGTAACACAACAGAAAGCAGCTGCCCTCAAGTTGAGAGCCTCAGATAGAGAAGGGAGGCCCTTTCCTGGGCTGAAGAGTGGGACCCAGCAGAGACCGTAACCCTAGGCCCTGGGGCCTGGCAGAGTTACACCTCCCGGCCTTGCTTTCTCCTCTGTTAACAGAGTTTTGACTGCACTGGAGGAGCTCCAAGAACTCCCCTGTGTCTACATGCTATGATTGCCCCACTCACACAGCTGTGCAGTAGATACTGTGTCACTAGGTTCACACTGCAGGCAGCATCTGTGGGGTTAACAAGTCAGTGCTATTGGTCTTTCTGCCTTTTTTGTCATGACGGAGACAAACGGCAAGGCAGTGCTTGCCGGACTCCACCCTCTGCATCCGGATGGATTCTAGCTTATCCATCTGCACAGACCCCTTGATGAACTGTGCTGCCTGTGGAGAGCAGTAAGACGCTTGATCCAATAACGGTTAGCACCCTTTCTGGATCAGCCATACTCTGTGCTTCCCCAACAACTCAAGTCAATATTCTCTGAGCCAGGAAACTTGTCGCTTGTCTTCTTGTTTTGCAACTCAGTCGTGCGTTTCTCCAGGAGCAGGGAGCGCTGCCAGTCTCCCTCGCCGCCTTCTTTGTCTCAGTCATCCTGATTCTCAGTTCGCAGTTGCAGACGAACACGCCTCTGATCTGAGATGCAGGTGTTTTACCTTTGCCTCCATCAGCTTGCTGTGAATAACTTTGGTTCTGTTCTCCCTCAACTTGTAGAGGTTTCTCGTTCCTCTGTTATTGGCTATGGAAAAGGCCCCAGCGAATCTTGCAATGGCTTTTCCAGGAGAATGTTCTTTTTGGAATGGTCAATATCACAACTAAACACAAAAGACAGAAACGGTGCTCGAGTTCCCAAGCGGCAACATTTTCAACATCCTTTTCCTGTGTCATGTCAACTTGTTCTTCTGGTCAAACGGAAACATAAGTGAACAATAAAATCATCTCCATATGGTCAGGGTCTGAAATACAAATGGACAAAACTATAAAAATATTTCTAGGTAGACCCCATAACCACAATTCAGTTTGTAAAACTCTTATGCCCCGAGGTTTTGCTGAGATCTTTCTGTATCATAATGCCATTCAAGGTGGTTTCATGGAATAAGCCAGAGACTAGGAGGACATTTCATTATTGACGATTGATCAAGACAGTGTCAGGCATAGACACACACACACACACACACACACACACACGTATATATACACATACATACACACATATGTACATATATACACATATACATACATACGCACATATATATACATATACATATACACATGTACACATGCATGTACATATATGTGTATAGATATATATGTGTGTGTGTGAGAGAGAGAGAGATGGGGAGGGAGCCTGCCACCGGTCCTGTCCCCTACTAGTGGAGGTGATGGACTGTATCCCTCTCAAGCATTGTTCTGACATCATGTACCTATTATAACCTACGCAATAACATTTCTTCAATTTTTCAAAAGAAGAAACTGAGACCAAGAGGGACTGGATGACTTTCTTAATGCGGTAGGTGAAAACTCAGGATTCAGTCCAGGAACTTTGGCTCCACTCCCCGTGCTCTCTGTCCTGTTTATTTCTTTTGTCCTCACTGTCACTCTTACCCTCCAGGAATGAGCCACTCAGGCATTTCAAATCCTTTGTCGAAACCTTTCAAATTTCCACATCTCTTCACACTGAGTAGGCAGTCATCTCTTTCAGTAATTCATAATTTCTAAAATTAAATGCTTTCTATCATGGAGCAATATTATCCATTAGGAAGTGGAGTTAGTGTATTTTTATTTTTGTGTTTCTATTTTGTGAAAATAGTCTATTTTCTCTAAATGTTTTTACACTTTCTATTTGCTTTCATTATTGGGAGGAAGGACATATCAGAGAATGGAGACTTAGTGATGAAACATATTCTTTTTGCTTAATTTGGTAATAATCATCTTCTCCAGACTCCTCAGTGACTTCACTCTGAAAATGTCTACTGAACTTCATCCACATCCCCTTGTCTCCCAGGAATAATCTTCACACTGGTGTGTAAGATCTGGCAAGTGAAGTGGATACTACAGGGTGTGGTATCCTCCCAGAACACATCACTAGAGCCAATAACTAGCACCGATGGTGCTTGAAGGTATAATGGGGGGGGGGAAGAAATGTCCACTTGACTTCTACAAATTCTCCCAGGCAATTCATTTCTAGGAAATATGACTTCCACCAGAATATTTCAGCCCACTGCCCACCTGCCTGCCTCCCTTCTCAACCACCATCCATTACTTCTACCAACACACACACACACACACACATACACACACATACACACACACTGTGTTGTTCCTGGGGCTTTCTGAAAGACGGGCACATATCTTTATCATAAGGCTACACAAACAAATTAGAAATAGAAGTTAGAGAAAATCACAGGCTACAAACATAATTGAACACATCAGATGCTAGAATAACTTGTGCTGTCGAAATTCAAGAGTGGCTGTAGAACTGTGTCACCGCCACATGTTCTAGAGACAGCAGAGCTGCTGCTGTCAGAGCCTGTTCCCTTTGACAGTCGCTCCCACGTCTTCTTTCAAGCTAGAAAGATGAAAGTTCACCCTGCAGGCACCTTGCTTTCTGCCAATTCACTTTTCATACCGTGTCACTTTCGTCTATCTCTGGGTTTCTTTTCCTAAGCCAGGAGGAGCCCTGTTACCAATTTCTTGAGGTCTCCCAAAATGTCTTCACTGAACAAATTCCCTTTTCCTCTTGAAGCATGGCAGTAGTACATTTCCCAGAACCCTTTGCTGTTTGGTGTGCTCATGTGACTGGATTCACCAATGAAATGTGGGCAAAAAAGACATACAGGACTTGTAGACCAATCATGTAGAAAACCCTCTGTGCCCCATTCTGTTTTTTTCCTCCATCTGCCAGCAGGATTCCGGGGTTCAATGATAGTTCTGAGGGCCTAGAGATGGTGGAACCCCATATGGAAGATGTCTGGGTTCCTGGACTCTGTAAATAAAGATCAGTTCCTCCCAGCACAGCACACATTGAAGATAATAAAGATAATAAGGCAGGCATGTCAGTATACTTTCATAATCTCAGTACTCGGAACGCTGAGGCAAGAGGATTGCAGATTTGAGGACAGCCTCAGCAACTTAGCAAGTCCCTGTTTAAAATAAAAAAATAACAAAGAACTAGGAGTGTAGCTTGGAGGTAGACTGTCTCTAGGTTCAATCCCCAGTGCCAAAAATAAATAAATAGATTAATTAAATAATAAATATTTATAATGTCAAGCCACAAAAATTATGCGTTTTTTAGTACCAGCAGACAACTTAGCCTGTGCGTTTACATAACGGTTGTGTGACATAATTTAAGTGCTGTGTGTTCTTTTGGATCAGATTTAAATAATCTTCAACATCACTTGAAAATTATTTCCATTACCATGCCATGAAAAAAAAACACTAAACTGAATCTTCTTAGCTTAGCGTTCAAGTACCACAAAATGAAAAGCAAAATTAATTTAGAGCAGATGAGAACTTTATTTGACTTCATTTACTGTAGCTCATCCATTACTCAATGCAATGTGGTGAAATAACTTTCTGTATCCTCTAAATTTGTATGCCCTTTTTATGCGGATCTTCAAGAATTTGGTGTCGCTCAGCTTGCTTTGCGATGCTGCGCTCCTTCAGAAAGCTGTTCTATATTTAATACAGCATCCTTGCTTGTTGCCGACCATCCATTTGGTACAAATTGATAACAACGCAGACACTGGCTTCAAAAGCCAAAGCCAGAAGAGGGTTGGAGAAAGGGGCTCTGGATTTGCTGCTCTCCACTCTGGAGAAACAAGGAAGTTGCTTGTGTTGACGCTTCACAACAGGTTTTCTGTTATTTTCTTTTCTGTTTTGGCTTTTGCTTGAGTAAAGAAGAAAGCGAGAAAGCGAATTTGTGACTATGTGCGCTCAGAGGTTGCCTATTTTTTTTTCCTAAGGTTCTGTTAGAAATAAAGAACATCTGCGGAATAGAAAAGTCGGACAGGTAATTAAGGAGGTCAGACCCAGGGCTGAGGGGGCTGTAGTATGAAAGAAAAAGAAATGACTTGGGGTAATTGTACCAGGCACTAGTCCTAAAAATGAAGCCAAGGATCAATTATCGAAGGAAGATGGAACATGTAGGAACTTGAACCTTAAGACCTTGAACCTGTCGAGCCAAAGGATAGAGCAGTGGAGCCCCGAGAAAGTCCAGGCTTAACAAGGATACGCATGACCACAGATCCAGTGCTGGGGAATCCCAGGCTGAGTTGGTTTAACCAATGCAACCCAACACTGAAGACTCCTCCTTGCACGCTGGAAAGGTCTCGGAAGGCTAAGAGCGTTGTGAGTGTCAGACACGGTGGTGGAGCATGGGAAAAGGGGTTCCTCGCACATGAAGGGTCAACACTGGCCAAAGCAAAGACAGACTGCAGATGGACATCACACCTGCTGACCGATAAACAGGCAATATGCTGATGGCCGCTAAAGGAAACTCTTGATCCCGTGCAGGTAAGTAGGAAAACCAGTGCGATTGTTGAGTGCAGGGTATGTACAGAGCTCACAAGTGTGGGGCTTGGGACAGAAAGTTGGGTCCTCGTCAATCTCTGGCTGTGGCCAATGGAAGGATTAATGGGATAGAGGCTGAGCTTTCATCAGATACTAACCCGGCTCCTCCATTTCCCTTCAAATCATGCCACCAGCCTTTTTCAATTTCCCCGTGACTTCTTTTTGTCATTCCCCTACATCTTTTCTTTCTTTTAGTTAGAGCATCTTTTTCTAATCTTAGGGTTGAAGTAAACAGAAGCTTCTCTGTTTCTCAAGTTTTATATATATTTTTTTCCATTTCACTGGCCAAAGAGTCGCACCCCCAGCCCAGTATCAACATGGCAGGCAACACGGTCCTCTTTTAGGGCACAGCCAGTCTCCTACCCTGAGATCCTTGGAACTAGTCTGCTGCAGATAGGACTGGACCTATAGATTAGGCCAACTTAGTCCAGATTGGAGAATCAAGGGAGAAAAGGATTGTGGTACCAAAGCTAGGTACAAACCCCAGGGATAGTTTGATCTCAGCAAGCAAGGTGGAATGAAGCTTATTGGTAAAAGTTGGAAGAACTCAAAGATTAGCAGGGACTCATTGATACAATTTAGTTAATAAATGAGCTACAGATTTGATCAAGTTAAGAAGAAAAATGTTACTGGCCCATTATATACCAAAAGAACTATGAGCCTTATGGTCTATGGATTGGGATGGGAATAACAATGGAGTGTAATAACAGAATCTTTGGGAAAAATTTTATTTAGTGAGTAAAGGGACCTCCAAGGTGGGCCACAATTAGGCAACTGTGATTTGAATGTCAGTTATGAAGATTTAGTTTATATTTAAAGGGAGTTTTCTCGTTCTTGTTGTTGGTTTTGTTGTTGTTTTATTACTGCTGCTCCTCCTCCTCTTCCTCCTCTTCTTCCTCCTTCTTTCTTTACATCTCCTCATCCGCTTTCTTTTTGATCTTAACTTCTTCCCCTTTATTGTTCTTTTCTTCAGCACTATTTACGCTATCACTTTTCAATGCTTTGAGTGGTCAATTCCCAATGGGTTATTTTAAATGTTTTTTTAATACTAAAAATAGGCAGCACTTGTATTAAGCAGGATTATGTTTGGCTGCATATAATGGAAAAATCCAAAATAATACTGATGTAGCAAACACAAGGGTTTGTTATCCCACCCTAAAGAAGTACGGGGTTTAGCAACTGGTTGTTCACTCTATTAATGTCCTTAACCTCACACGCAGAAGGGTAAAGAGACGGGATAAGCTCACACATCATGTTAGTGGACAGAACTTGTACTGCTGCAAAAGAAGGCACATTTCCATACACGGTACTGCGGTGCAATCACACACCCTGGTGTGGTGCAATGTGATGCAAACATACGCAAGCACTGTTCTTATAAGATGCATTTTTAAAAGATTGAACGATGGGGCTCTAAGCAATTCCTAAATTTAGTTCATTTTAGATTTGCCTTTACTCCTGTTTCCCTTTTTTTCTGATTTTCTTTGACTCCTTTGTTGGTTTTATCTTCTGTGTGCCTCACCCAGGTAATGAAACACATCACTTGCTCTTATTCAATAGGAAGATAGTAGGTGTTATAAACACAGAAGCTGCCATCTTGGGGGTGGGTCACACACGGAAGGTGATAGGATGAATGGCCCAGAGTGTGGAAAGGGCGCCTCAATACACAGGATGCACTGGAGAGAATTCACACAGTCTAATACTAGGGGCCCATTGACTATGGCATTTTTTGGTGTCTGATTTTTTTCTCTATTAACAACTCCTGGTTGATACTAACATTGCAAGTAGACAGTGGTTTGGGTGGAAAAGGATATGAAATTTTATTTTGGACCTATTGTGTTCATATTCAAAACTGTTTAGGTACTAGCTAAGGGTCTTGGGTAAGCTGTTTCAATTTCTACACATGATAAATGGAGTTAATAGTCTCCACGCCACTGAATAATGTTCGTGATTACATGGAATAATGTACATAAATATACTAGCCCTTCTATATCAAAGAAATAACTATAAGCCACAACAAAAACAATTCTTATTAAAATACATGTTTACAAAATTAGGTTAATCGATTTTTAATAATCCAAAATGTTAAATAAAAAGTAAATGGTTTTAAATAATTCAGTCTTCAAAGGGAATGCAAAGGCTTTTTAATTTTTAAAAATAATATCCATCCAGGTGTGGTGGTGCATGACTATAATACCAGTATTTGGGAGGCTGAGACAGGAGGATCGCAGGTTCAGGACCAGCCTCGGCCACTTTAGCAAGAGTCTCAGCAACCTAACCAAACCCTGTTTCAAAATAAAAACTAAAAAAGGACTAGAGGTGTAGCTGGGTGGTAGAATACCCCTAGGTTCAATCTCTAGTATCACACATGAAAAAAGTTACAATTAAAAATAGAATAAAATTCAATATACAAAAAACTTAAGGAAAGAATTCATGTATGTTTCACTCACTGTTGATTCACACTGAAATGGCTTTGGGTACATGCTAACTATCCAGCAAATATTTGTTGAATGAATGAAAATATGAGTAAAATAAATGTTTATTCTATATTGACTTAGTAATATAATAGATGATAGAAATATAAACAAGGGCCAAACTTTCATGAATCTCAGATCTAAGTCTAGGAAACTAATAGATGAGCTAGGCATGGTCGTGCACACTTGTGATTCCATTACTTGGGAAGCTGTCACCAGAGGATCACGATTTGAAGACAATTTCAACATCTAAGCGAGATCTTTTTTTAGAATTAAAAAAGTATGGCTGGGGATATTCCTTGGTGACAGAATGTCCTTGGGCTCAATCCTCAATACAAAAGAAAATAGACACCCCACCGCCATGTTCTAAGATCTGCTATCCCCGGCCTCACATAGACTGAACCCAGAAGCCTTAAGAAAAGAAAATTTCTTTTCTCTAAGTTGCATGGTCAGGTCTTTAGGTTATGGTTGTGAGAATGCTGGCTAGAACATTTTCCCTCTAAAAGTATTTTTTTATCCTCTTCCAACTTGGAAACTCACTGGGAAAAACAGACTGCTGCTTGTAACTACAGGGATGACCTGGGCAGTGCCGATGTATTGAATTCATTAGTGAAGAAGTAAAATTAGTGTCCTACATTATAGGTATGACGTGAGTTCCTCAGTCGGTGCTGTGGAGGATATACAAAGTTCTGATCTGAAGCTTGTCTAGATACATCATTATTTTTTTTCTTTCCTCCTCCTCCTCCTCCTCCTCCTCCTCCTCCTCCTCCTCCTCCTCCTCCTCCTCCTCCTCCTTCTTCTTCTTCTTTTTCTTCTTCTTGCAGTGCTGGGTTGGAACCTAGGGACATTCTACCTCTGAGCTCTGAGGCTGTCAGCAAACCGCAATCCTCCTGTCTCAGCCTCCCAAATGCTGGGATTACAAGCGTGCACTACCACACCTGGCATGATAAATTCTTTTCGTAACTCATCTCAGCCAAGCTAATAGGCGTCCCTGGCCAATAAAGGAGTTTCTACAGAGCTCTCAAAAATTTCCTTAAGATACAGAAAAGCTTAACAAATGATTGACTTCATCACACCAGCTGTGCAATGATAACAATGAACCATCTCCAGCAGCTGTTTCTACCCAGCCTCATGGAAAAGAGTTGGTCTGTCTAGATTTTAGATGATTACACTATTTCCAGTGGACCACACACAACCAAACACAACAACAATTTAACTGTGGTACTAACGGATTAAGAACACCATTTTAGAAGATTGTTTAACAAAAACATATTTTTAGGCTTCGAAGAATGTCCATGAAGGATTTTAAGCCCACTCATGCGGAGTGCTTCTGGGACAGAGTGTGGCAAATTCTCAGGAATTGCCTCATGAGTCATTCCTAATATTAACCCAAATTTGAACGAGTGGTATGCTCTGTTCTTTTGGTCTGATTGTTTAGTTTTCGTCTCAATGTTGATTTTAGAGTGGTGGAATGTAAAAATGGAACCATATTACTGGTCTGGAGAGGGGAAGCGGTGCATCATGGGGTAGGAGTACAGGGCATTCTTTGTTAGAGCCTTCCTTCTGGAAGAGATGTTCTATTTTACATCCTTCCTTCTGCCTCTTTATATATAATAGGTACAATTACTTGATGCATTCTGTTTCATTAGAATACTAGAGGAAGAATAAATAATGATCTCAATAGGAGTAGTCCTGGCTATGAGAGGCCAGAGGCTTGATTCTGCCCCTTATCTACCTATGGCAAGTCACTCTTTGAGTCTTTGTTCTTCTATGATATTATTATTATTTCATAGATTATTTCTAAGACATCTTCTGGTTTTGTGATACTTTAATAGACCGAAATCAATAACCTTTCTTTTCTTGCTTTTTAAAGGCATTAGTGTATCTCCCCTTTATTCTTCTTGGCTTGCTTTCTGTCAAGCCTTTTATAAGAAGCCCGGGTTACTGTAATCCCTCCAGGGTTTCTAGTGGAGGGTCAGGAGAGAGGAGAGTTGGTGTTTGTGATGGGAGAGGCAAAATCCTTCCTTTCTGAGTCATAAAAATCATGAGATTGGACCTTTAGTTTTAAGTGTTGGTCTTTTTCTGTATCTATTGCAAATGCTCTATTAGATTCCAGTTCCTGGCAAAAATTAAATTTTATCAGTAAACGATAACTCTTTCATCAATCAAAAACTGTTTTTACTGTCTTCCATGACCTGGACAATATGCCAGATAGAGTAGAACAATAAGAAAAGCTCTTTTTTTTTTTTTTTTTTTGAGGTACCAGGGATGGAACCCAGGGGCATTCTACCTCCAAGCTACATCCCCAACCCTATTTTTTTATTCTGTATTTTGAAACAGGGTCTAATTGAATTGCAAAGGGCCTCACTAAGAAGCTGAGGCTGTCCTCAAACGGCGATCCTACTGTCTCAGCCTCCCAAATGCTGAGATTACAAGCGTGCACCACCACTCCTGGCTGAAAAGCGGAATATTTTATCTTTATTGTTGAGGTTTTTATATACCAGCTACAGTGAAAGTTCGTGCAAAGAAGTGAATAATAGTACAGACAAGAAGATAGTGTATGTGTTAAGTAGTGTGGTACTGGAAATAAATGCACAGAAATTCCTGTGAAGGAGTGATTATCGTGGGCAAGATAACTGGGTGATGCTTCATGGAAGACCCAAATGCTAAACCTGAAAGAGTGAGGAGAATTAGAATGTAAGTGGCAGATGAAATAACAATTGAGAAATGTCATAAGGAAAAATATGAAAATGCTAGGGAAAAGGATGCTGCTTTCCTGTTAGCTTCTCCTCTTGCGAACTAAACCTTGGCAAAGAGTGGTTCCAAGGACCAGCACGAGGCACTGGGCATAGACCGAAGATGAGGAACTTTCATGAAACAAATGGGAAAAGGAATTCACACGGGAATATACAATTCGATCTGAAATTAGAAAAATCCTGTAATTAGCTTGGCTTTTCCTTAGGCACTGCAATGGTGGAATTTATTCCAAGACCCAAGAAACTTCTAGGATGTAAAAGAAAACCCACTGGCTGCCTTTGGCTGGTTGAGGTTAAGGCGTTTTGATGAGGAGGATGGTGTGTTTTCCTGAGATGGTAGGTGACCATCACAACCTTCTTTTGACAACAAGAGAGAAAGGGAGCAGAGATGTTATCTAGCCCCAGGACCATCGAGAAAGATACCATCCGTAGCTATTTTTTACACCTAAGAGGGATACTAAGAATATCTACATCTTCATTTTACATATGCAAAAGTAAAGACCACAAAATTTAGGTGACTTCCAACCATTTATATGAAAACAGTTGGGTTACAATTTTCCTCCTCCCTCCTCCCCCTCCTCCTCCCCTCCTCCTCCTCCTCCTCCTCCTCCTCCTCCTCCTCCTCTTCTTCCTCTTCTTCTTCTTCTTCTTCTTCTTCTTCTTCTTCTTCTTCTTCTTCTTCTCCTCCTCCTCCTCCTCCTCCTCCTTCTCCTCCTCTTCCTCCTCTTCCTCCTCCTCGTCCTCCTCCTCTTCCTCCCTCTTTTTTTTTTTTTTGCAGTACTGGGGATGGAACCCAGGGGCATTCTACCCACGAACTACACTCCCAGCCCTATTTTTTTTATTTTTCACTTTGAATCAGGGTCTCACTGAGTTGCAGTGGGCCTCACTAAGTAGCTGAGGCTGGCCAAGAACCCGGATCCTTCTGTCTCAGCCTCCCACGTACTAGGATTACAAGCGTGCGCCACCACTCCCTGTTTTATATCCTTCTTTTAATGAAAAATACTTTTCCTTCTGCCATAATGATAAAATTTCTTTTTAATATTGTGCTAAATATAGCTATTTTTAGCCTCTTGTGTGAATCCAGATTCTTATGTTCTTAGATATTGACTTGAAAAAACACCACAAAAGAATACATATTTCATATGGAAACATCAAAAAAATACAGATAAGCACAAAAGAGGAAAATTAAAGCCATCTGGAGTCCTGTCTTTAGAGAAAACCATAGCTGTATATTCTATATATCCTTCTGATGCATTATAAACACATTTATAATCTAACAATGGGATCTTAATCTTTTATGGTTTGTTATTTTTACTTAGTGTTTGTAGGCAAGTTTCTCCATGAATGCATATATGTCTACAGTCTCAGTCTTGACTCCACATGAGAAAGGAGTTGGGCCACCCCTGGTAAATTGCTTAAACCTACTAGTCTATCAAAAGCAAAATTTCTCTAAAACCACCAAACTTGCTTGGGAAAAAAAATAATGCATTTGGCTTTAGATACACAGAAATGTGAAGCTCTTTTGCTTTTAAAATCTGATGGTATTATCAATTCCTATTTAAGCATGTTTAAGGAACTAGAATACTAAACTTAGATATATAAAGGTGATTATCGCAGTCAAAGGTTGACCTTTGAGAAATCCTTCCCTGTATAAACAAAGTCTGGGATGTTTGAAAATTTATAAGCCAGTCAGTTTCATTTGTATGTATTATAAACCCAAGTCAACAAGGAATGTCTATTTAAAAAAAAGTAGGAAATGCAAATGCCATCATTGAAGGAGGTGTCTTTAGATGTCGTGTGTGTCCTGTTGGAAGCCTCTGTGTCTTGGCTGGGCAGTTGGGGTCCCGCATGTCACCTCCCTACAGCCTGACTGCTGCTTGACCCACCTGCACCCTCAGTTCTGGACAAGCAGGTGTCTTCCCTGCCCCATCCCCAAGCTCATCTCCTCCCCAAGGCCATGCTGACAAGGTTTCCCTGGACTGTCCATTGTCACTAATTCCCACCCCATCCTGACTTCCAGGCCCAGCTGCTCCACCTCTTCAGTGCAACCCCTGCTGATTCACCCCACACCCAGTACCTTTATCTGGAACTCACTGTGAGTCTAAGCCTCTGCAGTCAGGACACACCTTTTCTGTTCCTCGGTTCTTATCTCCACCAAGCCTGCTGTCCCTTTTGCAGACGCTGTCTTTGATCTTTTATTTATCTTTTGCACAGTTTACATAGTACATGCTTAGAAAATGTTAAATCATGCATGATTAAGGGAGGAACTCTGATGTGGGTAAGTGTACCCAAAAGATCCACGTGTTGAAAGCTGGCCCCAGCCTGTGGTGCTGTTGGGATGTCGTAGGACCTTGAAGAAGAGGGGCCTTCCTTTAAGTGAGAGGGCTTCAGGTCAGTGGGATCATGCCCTTGAAGTGGCAGTGCCCTGGTCCTCTCTATTCTCTTTCACTTTCTGGACAGGAAGTAAACAATTTTACTTAACCCAAGGGTCAGCCATGCTGGGCTGCCATGTCACCCGCTCAGAGCAGCCAGGTCAATGGGCAGTAGATTGAAATCTTGAAAAGTGTGGTTAAACTAAACCTTTTTTCTTTATAAGTTTATTACCTAGAATATTTGTTATGGCGATAGAAAGCAGGACACACAGGAGGCCGTCCTGTTTCTGCCTTTTGTTGTGGATTTTGTTGTTGTTGCTGATAGACTTTAAAAAAAGATCTTTGAGGTTATGTCTACTCCTGAGATGGAAGTGAAAATCTCTTGTGATGTCATCATAAAAAGAATACGTTCAACAAATGCCAGCCACCAGCAAGACAGACTAGAGGGCTTGCTCCTTCTAGCTCCATTAAAGACCAATAAAAGTAAATTAGGGTCCAGACTCTAAAAATATTATAAATTCTAACCCTTAGAAATATTTTCTAGCATTATTAAAAGTGTGTGTGTGTGTGTGTGTAAAAAGATGGCTTTATATAAAGTAAAGCCATCTTTTCATTTGTTGGTGTTATAGCCTATGGCTTGCTGGTGAGACTAGATAAAAAATGTGCCTTTGAATATTTTGGAACCCCTTCACCCCTAAACTATATATGCACACACAAACACACATTTGCACACATGTGAAAATGCTCTTATATTCAATATAGTTTGAATGAATGCATTATACATGCACTTAAGTGTACACGATTATACATGACATTAAACGCCAGTCATCTAACTCAATGAGGACCTTTTGGTGACATTAACACACTCAAGTGAAGTTTAAAGAGGAAATGTTTGAATTAGGTAGGCATCTAGATAAATTAGAATGAGATGTGGTCATGTATCATTTAAAATTTTACAAAATAATTTCCTAAGATAGGACTACATTTGTCCCTCACATGAAGGAAGTTGCAGACTGTTATCTTCAGGGTGCAGGGGCTGAGGTTTCTCTCCTATTACACCACACGGGGCTCTGATTTTACGGTCATGATGTCATTTGGGTGCCAGCTGCCACAGTTCGCCCACTGGAGGGAGGAGAGGCTGACCTCCTTCCTGTGAAGAGCCTCTCTGGAAGTAGAGGAACTGCTGTTCATTTATTCTTGGTTAAAATTTAGCAACACTGCCTTATCTAGCTACAACACCTGGAAATGTGATCCGTTAGCTGGATGGGAGTTTGTACAGGTAAAAAAAAAAAAAAAAAAAAAAAGAATTATCATATTAAAGAAGGAAAGGAACATGCATATTAGAGATGCTATTACAGTGTCTGCAACTCAAGTAGACTTCTTAATATGAAATATACTTTCTATGGCTTCTCTGCTTAGCTCAAAGGGATATAAAATAGCAAGGGAAACAAAAATATTTAAAATTTAAAAACGGAAACCAGGGTGTAGGTAAGTAAGTAACGGGAGCAAGAAATTTTACACCTGAAATTTTAAATGAGAAATATTTCAAAAATAAGTTAGGGACAGAAAAAAAATTAAGGAAATGTTAACTCAGGAAAACTCAATACAACGTCCTAAATATAGGGTTTGGCGATGCCAGTCCATGGTCAACTGAGCCCATTACTTTGGGCCTGGAGTATGTGGCAGCATTTCATGGAATGAGTGTAACACACAGCATAGCTTTTCACCTCATCCCAGAAAACAAAAGAGAGAAAGGAGGGGATGGATAGAGGGGCTCCATAGTCTCCTTCAAGGCCACTCCCCCAGTGATCTAAAGACCTCCCACCAGTACTCACCTGTTACAATTTCCACATCCTCCCCAGAGGACCACCCAAGAGACCCAGCCTTCAACACATGGGCCTTTGGGGCCATGTAAGATTCAAACTATAGATGACTTTAACCATGTAAGCAGACTAAACCATAAAGCAGACTTTTGACCATGTGAGATTCAAACTATAGCTGACTTTAATCAAAAAATTGGAACAGGGAGCATAGAGGCTGACATCTTCGTACAGTAGGTCATGAAAAAAGAAGTAGCTATGGTGTGTGTGTGTGTGGGGGGGTGTTATTATTAGTTCATTAAGTGCAGACATTGCAACTGCTCCGAGCACAGGTCTGAAATCAGCTGCCTGACCTTGCAGAATCCCTCTAAGCCTCAGTGTTCTCAGATGTGAAATGGAGATAATGATACTGACCAGGACAAAAAGCTGATGTGAAAACTAAAATAAATTGATATATCACAAGCACCCAAGACAGTGGTAGCTCTCAGAAAATGCTCTTTTTTTTTTTTTTTTTTTTAAGTACCACGGATGGAACCTAGGGGCATTCTACCTCCAAGCAACACCCCCAGCCATATTTTTATTCTTTATTCTTTATTTTGGAACAGGGTCTCACTAGTTGCAGAGGGCCTCACTAAGTAGCTGAGGCTGTCTTAGAACCACGATCCTCCTGTCTCAGCCTCCCGAATGCTGACATTACAAGTGTGCGCCACCATAACTGGCTCGAAATGTTAATTCTTATTATGAAGAAGGGCAGGCTTCTTTTCTTAAGGTAAAACTCATTCCGAATGTTTTTAATTTTATTTTATTGTTTTGGCCCTAGGTATTGAACCCAGGAACATTCTACCTCTGAGCTATACTCTAGCTCTAGTTTATTTATTTCTTAGGTTTTTTTTTGTTTGTTTGTTTTTTGTTTTGGTCCTGGGGATGGAACCTAGGTCCATTCTAACTCCGAGCTACACTCCTAGCCCTGTTTTTTATACTTAATTTGAAACAAGGCCTCAATAAGTAGCTGAGGCTGGCTTCAAACCTATGGTCCTCCTGTCCCAGCTTCCAGCTTCCCAAGTACTGGGATTTTAAGCGTGTGCCACCATCCCTGGCTTATTTTTTTATTTTGAAACAGAGTCTTGATAAGTTACTGAGACTGGCCTCCAACGTGCCATCCTCCTATGCTGGGATTACAGGCCTGTCTTCATTTAGAAATATTAAGAAAATTGACATAAGGAAAAATGAGAAATTAAAAAAACCTCCTGTATTACCAATTCTCAGATAAAAAGTTCTCTGCTATAAGCACTGTTAATCTCATTTTTTCATTTTGCCTCTCTCTCTCTCTCTGCCTTCCTCTCTTCCTCTCTTCCTCACCTCTCTTTCTGTGTCCATATATACTTTAACTTTTTTTTTCCTTGGTACTGGGGTTCCTGGAAGCCCTTCTTCCTCCGGGCTACGCTCACAGACCTATTTTTTATATTTTTATTTGGAAACAGGGTCTCCTAAGACAGCGCGGCTAGCTTTGTACCTGCGCGATCCTCCTGTCTCTGCCGCCCAACCACGGGGATTACAAGCGTGCGCCACCACTCCCGGCACTATACTTTAACTTTTCATAATGAAAATCTCACACCACAGAGAACTCGAGAGTTTTTTTTTTTGTTGTTGTTGTTGCACTTACAAGTGATGAGCATTTTTATGTAGTTAAGTATTTTTGTTTTTATACATGTTGTAGTATTATTCAGAAAACAACTAAACCAGTAAGAGAAGTCTCGGTAGCTTACAGTATTAAGTATCTTTCAAATGAGTCAATAAGAAGAAGGAAAACACAGAAAGAAATGTAATCTCCAATGTTAAATATTCAAACAGTGAATTTAGAAAATGTCAAGAGATTACAAATAGAGCTTTTAAGGTGCTAAAAATAGTATTAAGAACACTTAGAAACCTATGTTGTCCTTTGAGTGGGAATTTGATTACTTAATTTTATCAAATAAAGTATTAGATGATCTTCCCTCACTTTTTACTTCTCATGTGTTAATGGCAAAAGAAACCATTGTACTTTATTTCAAGAACAAGGACATTCTTGAACTAGAACTGCAAACACTTTTCACAAATTTAGCCGTGATCTCACAAAAAGCAGATGGGGCTATTTGGGAGTCTCATCTCCAGCCCAGCACCAGCATGTTCTTGCCAGGACAGAGATGAGGACGGTCACCCGCCCACAGAGGAAGTGCTCCTCCGAGTGTCTTCTGCGGGAGACAACCGTGCAGGTGACCCGTGTGGGAGGGTGGAGCTGGAGCGCCTTTGGTGTGGACATACAGGGTTGTGCACGTTCAGCCAGGTGTGCAGGGTCTGATCCCGCCATTGCAACAATCCTGTGACTTTAGACAACTTGAATTTTGGATGGCTTTGTACCTGTTTCATAGAGTATTAGTGAATTCGACAGATCCTCACATGTAGAGAGGTCATGGTCTTCATCCTAAATTGGTAGGTACTATTGTTTTTATCATTTCCCACAGTTCACACCTCCAAGTTCTTGGTTGAAAGGTTCCCGGCCATCCCCTTCCATACCAGCCAGCGCTGCCTCTGCCCAGCTGCTTCTGTGAAAGCACAGGGAAGTTGGAATTAGAACACTTTAAAATGAATATCAAAAGCTGGGCGTGGTGGCGCACTCTTGTAATCCCAGTACTTGAGAGGCGGAATCCCAGCTTCAGCTACTTAGTGAGGCCTCTGCAACTTAGTGAGACCCTGTTTCCAAATAAATAACAACAACAAAAAAAATGGGGCTGGGGATGTAGCTGGGTGGCAGAATGCCCCGGGTTCAATCCCCAGTACTACACACACACACACACACACACACACTTAACATCAAAGTCAACATGCAAATTCAAATTGGAATACTGCCACAAGAACTGTATAAACAATCCGTGCCTGCTATGGAGAGAGCATTGGGGTCTTCCCCAAAATGTATATGCTGAAGCCATTGTGGGGTCGGGGCCTGACTCACATAATTGGGTTTGGATGAGGCCATTAGGATGAAGCCTCCATTGTGGGACCAGTGTTCTTATAACCAGGGAAAGGGAGTCAAAGGGTCTTTGAGCACCCCATTCTTCCTTCTTGTCCCTACCTCTTTCTGCCTCACTCTTTGTTTCTCTTGATAACTCAAAGAGAAGGGGGCAAGCTTCAAGCCAGGAATGAGCCCTCACCAGAACACATGACAAAAGTGTTAGCACTTTTGGGGCGTGGGGTGAAGTGGTGAGGAGGACTGACTCTCATAGTAAGTTGCTTTCTCCTGAAGATGTGTCTTTGAATCAGTTTGTTACACAATGTTAGTTCCCATTAGACAGTCTCCCTGTAGTGTTTTTTGCTGTGATTAATGACTTTGGACACGGTGAATATTGTGGTGGACTTAGACCCACTGTCTCTGAAAGTCATACAAGACGGGGACGTTTTAGCAGTTCCGGCAGCTCTGTTGCACAAAGAAGTGGGGTGTGGGGAGCTCATTGTATCATGATTTCTCAACAGGAGTGGTGGCTCCCGTCATGCAATGGGGCTTTTTTGGGTACTGTTGATGTTAGCTGTCTAACTAGCTTCCTTGGGCATCCCAGCGGTGGTGAGGAGCCTGCGGCTTTTCCCCTCCAACCGGTCAGTGATTCAGGCCCAGACATGCATAGTTTGAGGTGATGGTGGGAACCCCAGCCACCCTCTGTGGCACAGCCACTCAGATCTGACAATGGCACACGCTGTATCAGAGAAAGCGTGGGGCAGGGTGGTGGTAGACACCAAGTAAGTGTGGTTGCAGAAGGAATCACAGTGTTTCTCTCTAGGAATAATGGGGATGACCACTGGAGCCACAGCGCCTCTCAGTGCCTCTGTGATCAGAGCAAGAGTAGGAGCCTCAGTGTTCCCTCCCTGTACTGTTGCTGGCAGGCTTCTCTAAGTGAGGCACGGGAGGGCGGTGGCTTCAGTCCTGCCCCTGGCACAATCCCACATGTGGATGGCCACGCCTTTGGTCTCAGAGGACAAGTGCCCAGATCTACTGACACTCTCTCCACTCCTCCACGTCACAACCTCTGTCCCCTACAGGTGCAGGGCACCCAGTGGGCTCAGGTCACAGTCACTCTGCTGGGCTGAGCTGGGTTTGCCAGGCAGCCACCTACCAAGACAGTATGGTGGAATGTCTGTGGGGCCCAGATCAGGGAACATGCAGGGGTTCCTGTTGCCTAGAGCTGTCCAAACGTAGGTAACAGCTCCCTTCCCATGATGGCTCCTGGCTAAAGCAACCTGGATGTCAGCTGGCAGTTGGTGAGAGGTCCATTTTCAAAGCCTGTGCAGATTTCAGGTTATTTATCTAAGGGGACTGTGAGCCTGTGTGGATTGTGGAGGTCTTCAGTAACTAGGATCACCAGCAGTTTGCGGGGACTCTCTTTCATTCTTACCTCTACCAAGGGGAGACTCCGCCTCTCCTAGCTGTAGAGTTGGGGGCAGATATCAGGTTATTTTTTGTTTCTCTTTTTATGCTATTATCTCAGGTCTCAGCATCTTAATAAAATTTTTTTGTCCTCGCTCTCTCTGATTCGCAGTGCTCTCCCAGTTTATCATCTCAGCATGCAGCTGTCCACTTGTTACTTTGGCTTTTCTTTGTAGAAGAAAGGTTAGTTGCAGCCATCTTGAATGGATCCATCCATTCATTGGTATTCTTGCTTCTTATCTTCTTGGGAGTTGACATGCAAACTTTTCCCGTCTTCATGTCCTTTGTTCTGCCTTTGGACAATAGTTAGCTGCACTGACTCTAGTCTGAAGAAGGAAGGAGCTCTGGATTTGGAAGGTGTGTTGAGGTTGTCTGACATTCACTACCATACAGTCTGCTAGAAGATTTCTCATAATGTAGAATATTCCAACATATCAGGTGTTGGATAAATTGGTATTTCAAAAGATCCCATTTATGTCAAAGAGGAGTCTTTTCCCCTCTCATCCCCAATGGTATTTTCCTACCACCCTTGACACTGGATAAGTTAAGCAAATGCCTCTGTCTGACCAGATTTCATATTTTTTAAAAGCAAAAGGTAGCTATAACATGATGTAATTTTCTAAACAAGCCTAAACATCATCCCTAACCATTTTTTCTTAATTCTTCCTCACATAACTTCTAGACTTCTCTCTCTTGGTTTCCCTGCAGTAAACACTTTCTAGTGGACTTTTCTCCAATAAAACTTGGCTTATGTTGCAGATGAGGCCTGACTCATGCAGAGCACTGCGAGGCCATGGCTCCCAATAATCTGTTAGGATTTTGTTTTGTTTTGTATTTCAGCTGCTGTGTCATGATCTTGGCTCATAGTTAGACTGACTTCAACAAAACCCCTGGATCTTTTCACTGGACTCCTGCCAAGCCAAAGCTCCTTCTCCAATATTTGTGAAATTGATAGCTTTTAAAAATAACTGAGGCACTTTTCTCATATTATTAAAGCAATGCATAATAATTATATGGAATTTCAAAGATGCAGTTAGGTCAATTTAAAAAAAATCATCAGTAATCCCACTTTCCATAATTCTCTGCAGTTAATACTTGGGTGATAATCAGGGGGTAGAAAAGAGAAATTCCAAAGGGTCCCAGCAGGTGTAATGAAGGAGGAAAACAGGCCAAGAAGGGAAGAGTAGGGAATGGAGTGGGGCTGATTTCTACTCAGGGATGACAGTCATTATTTAGCTCCTGGTTCTCTGTGGAAGGGAGAGCTCCAAAGAACCAGAAAAAAAATTCTCGATTTTTTCAAGACACATCATAAATACAAAACCTCTGAAGAATCTTGTTATTAAATACTGGCATCTAATTTATGTCGGCCAAAATATTCAAGTCTTTGGCATCTAATTTATGTCGGCCAAATATTCATATCTTTGGATCTTGGATCTTTGACTTGCTGCTAGTATAGTCCCTTTGGTATTTACATCATTCTTTCAGGGGAACAGAAAGGGCAAGAGAAGCTCATTTCTCTATATTTCCTTCCTTCCTTCCTTCTTTCCTTCCTTCTTTCCTTCCTTCCTCTCTTTCCTTCTCTCTTCTCTCTTCTCTCTTCTTGGCTTGGGCTACAAGTATTGTCCTGAAGGCAGCTGCTGGACCCAGAGTTCCAGCCCCTTTGGGGGTGTTCAGCCACTCTTCTCCCCCATTCCCTGCTGCTTCCAATAAACCTTTTACTCCCCTTCCAAAAAATAAAAAAAATAAAGAATAAAGAATAAAAAATAGGGCTGGGGTGTAGCTCGGAGGTAGAATGCCCCTAGGTTCTCTCTCCAGTACCTCAAAAAAAAAAAAAAAAAGATAAGCAGATTGATGGATCCAAGCTATTTTTAAAGGTAGGTACAAGGAAAAGCTCCACCATAAGAAAGGAAAGCACGTATCCTTTGTAACTGTGACTTTCCCATCTGACCCTGTCTTCTTCCAAACAAATTTTGGCATCTAAACAAGTGCCTTCTCAGAGTGGTATTGGTTTTAATAATTAATTATTAAAAATCTTGCATACTCTGTGAATTTTTTTCAAATATGCAGGAAACAGAATTTTCAACTCAGCCTTCCTGGAGATGCTTTTTCTTACTAGAGAGTCGCTGCTACGTTATTCAGTGGAGGTACTTCACTGAAAACTTAGAAACCCGTGCATGCTGTGCTCCGCTCTGGTCAGGGGCTCACCCTGCCATGCGCTCTCAGATCTGGCCAAGCTCTGAAGCCAGGAAATGCTTCAGGGTCTGTGAGGGTGTTTTGTAGACCAGATAAATAATTTTAATAAACAAATGGACAATAAGTATCTAATGAAAAGAGATAAAATATATTTTATTCACCTTTTTGTTCTCCCTACTTTTTACTCTCTCTTCTGCATAACCTTGTGGAAATTTAGTAGTTTTTTTTTTTTTAATTTGGGGGTAATACTGGGAATTGAACCCAGGAGATTTCTATCTCTGAGCTACACCTCCAGCCTTTTAAATTTTATCCTGAGACAGAGTTATGCTAAGTTGCTGAGGCTGGTGTGAACCTGTGAGCTTCCTGCCCCAACCTCTCAAATACCTGGGATTACACCTGGGATTACAGTGGGTGTCACCATGCCTGACTAGAAAAACTAATTTAGTCTCTCAGATACTTTTTTGCATCATTCACAGTCCTGGGAATCATACCTCTCCTTGTAAATGTCCTCTAATTTTAGTTAGGTTGAGTGTGGCTGCACATGAGAAAAAAATGTGATTAAAAGTTTTTATATATTTATTTTATTATTTTTATGTTGGAATAACTTTTGACTTATAATTGCAAAATGGTAGAGAGTTCTCATTCAATGTGTGCCATTCAAATTACCCATAGTTATTATGGTAGCCTAACAGAAAATGAAGAGATTTTTTTGGGGGGAAGACTCATTTGATTAGCCATCAAGTTAAATTCTAGACTAATGAAGATTTAACTGATTTTTTTTCAATACTGGGGATGGAACCCAGGGTCATTCTACCTCCAAGCTACAACCCCAGCCCTATTTTTTATTCTTTATTTTGAAACTGGGTCTCACTAAGTTGCAGAGGGCCTCGCTAAGTAGCTGAGGCTGGCAACGAACCTATGATCCTCCTATCTCAGCCTCCCATGTACTGGGATTACAATTGTGCGCCATCATGCCCAGCTCCCAGTGTCCACATTTTATATAACTTTTCTACATTTGTCAAAACTAAGAAGTTAACGCCCATTCTCAATTAATTACAGTGCAGACTTTATTCAAATGTTGTAATCTTCTCTACTACCATTTTTCTTTTTTCTAAGATTCAATCCAGAACAATACACCGTGCCTGCTTACAATGTGTAGGGTTTTGTTTTGATGACCTTTCCTCAAAATTTTAAATGTCTAAACGCAATAGGAAAGGAATCATATAGGCAGATACAGTTCCTGTTTATAACAGTAATTTTATAAGTAGCCATCATTTACTGAGATCTTACTGTGTGACAGATTCAATTCTAAGTGGTTTAGATGTAATATCCCATTTTGGCCTCACAAAATCTCTATAAGGTAGGTGCTATTATTATTTCCATTTTACACGCAGAAAATCAAGGCCTGGTGTGCTTATGTTACTTAGCTAGTAAGAGCCAGGATTGGAATCCCGGCAGCGAGGTAGCCATATGTTATCTGTAACTGTGATATTTTAGAATAAGCTGCAAGTTGTAGGATTATTAAGTGGCTTGTTTTACTAATATGTTATGGTGAGAGGTATGACTGAAATGAGGTGCTGTAGCTTCCAGACTTATTTCGATGGCGTTTGCATTTTTCCATCTGTCTGTTATAACTGAACGGAGAACAGCATGCGACTCCTGCTGACACTGAACCAAAGTCCTGACACCTCGTCTCAAACTCTTCCTGTCTCCTGTATGGGGTGCTGTGGCCGAGCCCGCGGTGTAAACAAATGACAAACGAGAAATGAATGTAGCTGGTCGTCATTTCCCTCATTGTAGACCTCTGCCACACGACTCTCCTGTTGAAGAGCAGAAGAACTGAAATACAGAATGAAAGTGGCCTGGCGGAGGATCGTGCAGAGGCTCCAGGGCAGCCTGGAGCCCTGGAGCCAGGGCAACATCTCCATGACACGGGATGCTCCGGATGTGTCTCGCTCACCACCACTCAAGCTTCAGTGAATGTGCATATATTAGCTATGATGACAAGAGAAATCCAAAGATGCTCCACACCAAACTATTACCTTTGAAGCCGGGCGTGGTAGGCACGCTTGTCATCCCAGCATTTGGGAGACTGAGACCGGGGGATTGCAGGTTCTCAGCCAGCCTCGGCTACTTAGTGAGGCTCTTTTGCAACTCAGTGAGACCCTGTTTCAAAATAAAAAGTAAAAAATAGGGAGTGTAGCTCAGAGGTAGAATGTCCTTGGGCTTCACCCCCAGACCACACACACAAAAAATCTATTACTTTTGAACTCACTTTAAAAAAAATTTCCCCTTACTATTCACAATAGTCTATAGGGCTGCTTTTCACTTATAAAATTCTAGTTGGGAACGTAGACTTATTACTGTAGAGTTATAGTTATGGTTACTGGATGGAAACTTACTGCAAAAACAGACCCTTATAATTTTTAACTAATTAAGGTAGTGGGGCCAAGGAGTCAAGGGGTGGAAAATGATAGATTGTAAAAATAGCTCATGGGAAGACCCACTCATCCACTTAACATTCATTGAACAAACATTCTGAATCCCTGTATGGGCCAGACACTGGGCCATGTCCTCTATATCTTGAAGAGAAGATAGATATGAGACTAAATCATCAATCTAGTATTATCGTACCCAGGAAAGAAAGAACTATGTGCAGAGTTTTGCAAACTGTTAGTCATAATCTATTAGCGGTCCTTAAATAAATGCTACCAGTCATAGGTAGAAATAATAGTGTTGAAAATATCCAATTCCATTGCACACTGTAATTAAAGGTATCTTTCATGAAACTCTCAACAGTATACAGGTGTTGTGTGTATCTATAAGATGTGTATCTTACCATTCGTTTTAGTCACAGAAGCTTGAACAGCATTGACTTGATCTTCAGTTAGAAAATGAAGGTAGACGTGGGGAACCCTGCCTGGATGAAACAAGGGTGATGGGAGAGTCTCCAGGGAGACAGGAAGAGTGTCCAGGGAGACAGGAAGAGTCTCCATGATGCTGGAGTAGAGTCTTCAATAATGGTCTTCACCAAATTGATCTTAAGACAAAGATCATTCTGAACTTAAAAAAAAATCACAGAACAGGAAGGCACAACAGCCTGGCATATTTCTAATGCCACAAGTTCTGCTTTTCTCTTGAGATTTCAAGGCGAGCCAGCCCCCAGGCATGCACCTGGAGAGGCCAGGGGAGTTGCTATGCTGTGTATACCTGACAGCAGAATTTTCAGATTTTATGAACACCCAAATCTCATCAGGAGATCTTGTAAAATCACACTCTGACTGGGGAGTCTGGGGTAGGTCCCGCCCTCCTGCCTTCAGGTGATGCTCATGTGATTAATCCAGAAGCTCCACGTTGAGAATCCAGCTCTATCTTCAGGAAGATGAATAAGCTGTTCGCAGCATTCTGGTTTTGTCCTTGGGCTATGTATGCACCTTGCAATCTGCACAGATGTTGCGGTCTCCTAGGGTGTGGGAACATGGGCGGCCGCCAAACCAGAAGAAACCCTGATGGTCATTGCACACCACCATCCGGCAGGTGCTGTTCTAACTTGGTTATGTGTGGGTTCTTATTAGCAATTCATAACAAACCTGCAAGGTAAGCACTCCCATAATTTCCATTTTGTTGGTGGTTTTCTCAAGGTCTGAGGATGGCGACAGAGTCAGGATTTAAACCTCAGACTCTTACTCGCATAAACATACCAGGCTGCTTGAGATACTGGGGTACAGTCAGTCCTATCTCTTGGGTGAGAGATCATCTCTTTATTTCCTTTTGCAAGTGGAAGTGTCAGTGGTTACCTAACAAAGTAGCAACAACACATACTTTGCTAGGTTGTCTAGAACCACACTTCCTTGTCCTAACCACCAGCAACCCAGGATTTTCAAACAGCTGGAGAATATCAAGGGGTGGGGGTGTGTGTGTGTGTGTGTGTGTGTGTGTGTGTGTGTGTGTGTGTTATTTAGAATATTTTTGCTTTTGTTTTGTTTGCTGGGCTTACTTTTTGGATTACTTTTGGGGGGATATGACTATTTCTTTTCCTAACTTGGCTAGAGAACTGAAAGATTCCCATTAGAGATGGATGGCAGTGGAAGCTAAGTGGACGTTGTTGAAATTTCTAATGTGAACAGCAGGCACAAGTCAGCATATCCAAGAGACATTAGCCTCACGGCTGAAATGGAGTACCTGGGCTTACATTCTACCAGATGTCACCTCTCCAGACTCATGATGGGTTGTCAAGACACCCATCACTCATCACTTCTTTCCCTCTAGAATACGTATTGCCTTCAGAAGGGGTGTGTGTGGGGGGGTCCAAACAAAGAAATATATATAATTTTTTTACCTAAAGTCAGGTCTACACAATCTGAACACAGGTTCAGATTAAGCATATTGACTCCTTCTAAAGTAGTTTTTCACAAATAACCTGGAATTCTCTTGGAATTATTCTTTTTCTCTTTTTTACCTTCTGTGTCAATATTCTGATGATTGTTGGATTATTATTCTAATTATTACTATTCTAAGTATTATTACTATTACTATTATTATTATTATTATTATTAATTATCTTGCCACATCAACCCTGATTTGCTGTATGCTGAAAAAATTTCTTATTGCCGGGTGTGGTGGCACACACTTGGAATCCCAGCATTTGGGAGATTGAGACAGGAGGATCTCAGTTCAAGGGCAGCCTCAGTTACTTAATGAGGTCCTTTGCAACTCAGTAAGACCTTGTTTCAAAATAAAGAATTAAAAAATTGGGCTAGGGGTGCAGCTCGGAGGTAGAATGCCCCTGAGTTCCATCCTCAGGAAAAAAAAAAAAAAAAAAAAGTCTCATTGAATGTGGAGCTTAAGCCGGGCATGGTGGCGCACTCTTGTAATCCCTGTGCTTGGGAGGCTGAGACGGGAGGATCACACAGGTTCGAACTTAGTGACTTAGTGAGACCCTGTTTCCAAATAAAATATAAAAAAGGTCTGGGAGTATAGCCTGGAGGTAGAAAGCCTCTGGGTTCCACCCCCAGTACCACCAAAAAAAAAAAAAAAAAAAAAGAATGTGGAGCTTAAATTTCACAAGCTATTACCCAACTAAAGTTTGGCCGTGGCTAAGTAAGCATTAAGTGAAATAAAATGTAACTTCATCAGAAATAAATGAAGGTGTGACGTCTCAGCCCTGGTTCTCCTGGCCGCATTGCGGGTCTGAGCTGAGATGAGGTTTCAGTATTTCACTGCCAAGTATGGGAAAGGTTGGGGCTGGGCGAGCCAGCTGGTAATGCTGTTCACCAGGGAGGGGAGCACAGGGATCTCATCCACCGACTTCTAGAACACAAGATCTAGAAAGAACCGTAGCAGTTTACAAGCAGGGAAACTGAGGCCCGATAAATTAGCCTGATATCACACAGAAAACTGGCTGCTTAGTTCTTTGCCCTATCAGCAGCAATTTTATTTATAGCATTTATTCCAGCCTCATTCCCAACTTTTTTTTTTTTTTTTTTTTGTGGTACTGGGGTTCCTGGAAGCCCTTCTACCTCCAGGCTACACTCCCAGACCCATTTTATATTTTTATTTGGAAACAGGGTCTCCTAAGCCAGCCAGGCTGGCTTCCAACCAGCGTGATCCTCCTGTCTCTGCCTTCCAAGCGCGGGGATTACAAGCGTGCGCCACCACGCCCAGCTCTCATTCCCGACTTTTATTCTAGGTATGCTAATGGAAGGTGGTTGCAGTTGCCCTGAAGTTGAAACTACAGCTTGTTTCTTGTTACCAGAAATTCTGGGAAGAGGATATGAGAAGTCAGGGCATGAGCATCCTAATTATCCATTTCTGACCCGTGGAACTCCAAGCTGAAGGTCTAGGGCGGGCCCTGACTTCACAAGTGAAGGAAGAAAGGGTTTCATTTGAATCCAAGACTTCCTTGAGTGGCAGGTTTCTCTATCATGTGACTAGTGGCGACCAAATGTGTGTGTGTGTGTGTGTGTGTGTGTGTGTGTGTGTGTGTGTGTGTAGAGGTGATGAGAGCCAAAGCCTTTCCCTGAGGCTGACCCGGCCCAGCTCACTGAGATGTCTCTGTGCTCTTCTGGTCCCCAGCAGGTCCAAAGTCGAGGGTTGTAGTTCCAGTTCTCATGGATGGCCGTGTAGCCCATCTGAAAGGCTATTTCAGAGCATTCTAAATCAGGGCTGGATTTTGGCAGAGGCATGGAGTCCTCTTTTTCTAATATTACTTCTTTCTGTGGGAAAGTGTTTTCTGAGCTACCAACAACTCAACTTACAAATACATTTTGGAAACTGACCCACTTCTAGGCCAAGGCCTGCCTGTTCTGGGAGAAAATACTTCCCTTGTTAGCTTCGTAGAGCCAACGACAGCCATTTCTTATATTGATTTTATTTTGAAAGTACCAAGCTAAGTGCAGTGCCGCACACCTGTAATCCTAGTACTGAGACTGAGACAGGAGGATCGCAGACTCACGGCCAGCCTGGGCAACTTAGGGAGACCCTATTACAAAAATAAATAAGTAACATAGAACTGCGTGTGGCTCAAGGTAGGACACGTGTGGGTCAACCTCAGTACCCACACACAAAAATATCATATAATGTGTCTAAAGGCTCAAGCACATTCAAAAGACTTTTGTCCAGGAAGGGTTGGCTATGCGGTTCCCCTATAGGTTAGGATTTAAGAATGAACCGAGACCCTCTGTTCCTGTGGATACCCTCAACCTGGCCTTACCAAGCCATCTGGCATTGTCAGAGCCAACAAAGGCAGGGGTTCCTTGTGTGTAGAATAAGTGTGGTTGAGCACAACTTTTTCTTAAGCCATGGTTCTATTTTCTGTTTATTTATTTTTTTAATGATACAGATTCCCAGACTCGATCCTGGAGATCCTCATTAATTAAGTAGGTAAGGGGAAAGAGTCTAATCTGTATTTTTTTTTTTTTTTTGCGGGTCTGAGGATGAAACCCAGGGGCATTTGACCTCCGAGCTACACCCGCTGTCCAATTTTTTATTCTTTATTTGGAAACAGGGTCTCACTAAGTTGCAGAGGGCCTCACTAAGTAGCTGAGGCTGTCCACGAACCGCAATCCTCTGGTCTCAGCCTCCCGAATGCTGGGATTATAAGCGTGCCCACCACGCCCAGCTTGTAAACTGTATTTTTTTAAGCTCTCCAGAAAATTCATGCTATTACTTTAAGTCAAAACACGTATCAATTTACTGACCAATTTATTCAATTATTGATTCTTTCATTGCATGCCAGAGTCTGTTCATTGCGACACTGGCACTGGGTACTGGAGACTAAACGACGGATCTAAACAGAACACATGTTTCATAAGAGAAGAAAGCGGTATGGAAGCTATCGGTATTTTCTGGTGAGATTTAGGAGAACATAATCACAAAGGCTTCATCGATGCGTTTGTTAGAGGGATTATCCACTCAGCGGTGAAACAGCCGCATGCTTGAGCCAGATAACACAGATCCAAAGCCCAGTTTACCAATGTTAGCTTAGGACCTCTGTCAAGCTGCTTAAGTTTTCTGCGTCTCCGTTTCTCATCAGTGAAATAGGGGCAATCTGAGTACCTTCGCTGGATTAAATATGCTGATGTAGGTAAAGTATGTAGAATGATGCTCTCATATGCATCAGGAGCTCCTCGAAGTTTTATTAAAATCCTGGGTTCTAATGCCAGGCGTGGTGGCGCACGCTTGTAATCCCCGCTCTTGGGAGGCGGAGACAGGAGGATGGCGCAGGTTCGAAGCCAGCCACGCTGGCTTAAGAAAACTGTTTCCAAATAAAAATATAAAAATGAGGTGTCTGGGAGTGTAGCCTGGAGGTAGAAGGGTTTCCAGGAACCCCAAACTACAAAAAAAAAATACTGGGTTCTAGATCCAATCCCAAGTTTCTGAGTCAATAGATCTGAGGTGGGCCCAAGAATCCGAGTTTCTAACAATTTCTCGGGTAACTACCAGTGCCTGGCACGTAACACCAAGAGCTAAGCAGAGCAGAGGGATGCTCCTGGAACCGGGAGACAATGGAGGGGAGACAGACAGGGCCGGGGGTCTTTGACTGCAGAGTTACAGAGCCTGGCCTGCGTCAAGTATAGAGATTACCTAAGGGTAACCAGACAACCTATTACCAGTTCTTAGCCCCTTAGTTCAAAAAAATTTATTGGAGTAGCCTGTTACCTTGTCTCAGAGGAATCTGACTGATGCAACATAAGTTTCGATGGCTCTAGTAGATAAATCTTTGGAAATCAACTCACACCAAAAAGTCACCAGCTTCCGTGGGTCATCAGGCCTGGCATCCAGCCCCTGTGTGGGACCCACCTCACCATGGGCCTTGTGCCTCTCTCTGAGATCACACCAGAAATAATCTGTTGGCACCTGCCATTTGTACTCCAATTCACCAAATGTTTTTCTTGAGTGCATCTTGCTTTTATTTGTGGATTTAAAACTATGTAGACTAGTGGAAGGGGATTTGAGGAAGGAAGTGGGGAAAGGCTGGGGAGACCACATGAAGAAACAGTTCCAACAGTGCTGGGTCCATCTGTGAAGCTCAGCGCTCATTTCAATGTGTTAAACTGTGAGGAGGAGGGAGCAGGCAGGTTCTGAAGGGAAACGCACCAGGTGCTGGGTATGTGTATGTTTTATTACATAAAACCTCAACATGATTATGATGTACCAATAGTATTTTAAAAATATGTAAACTGTATAATAACATTAGAAAACTTATAATATTCCATATCTATCATCATTATATCTATCTATCATCTACCTTATGAACCACAATATAGCTTACATAAACATTTCCACTTTATAGACAGTCAAGAGAACATTAAAAACAAAATATAGCCGGACGTGGTGGCACACGCTTGTAATCCCCGCGCTTGGGAGGCTGAGACAGGAGGATCCCACAGGTTTGAAGCCAGCCTCAGCTACTTAGTGAAGTTCTTAGCAACTTAGTGAGACTCTGTTTTCAAATAAAGTATATAAAAAAAATAGATTTGGGAGTATAGCCAGGAGGTAGAAAGTCTCTGGGTTCCCTCTTCAGTACCACCAAAACAACAACAACAACAACAACAACAACAACAACAACAACAAAAGCGAAACAAAAAAAAAAGAAACCCCAAAAACCCTTTAGAACATGGTGGTGCACGCTTGTAATCTCAGCATCTGGGAGGCTGAGATAGCAGGATCCCTGATCGCGGCCAGTCTCAGCTACTACTTAGTGAGGCCCTCTGCAACTCAGTGAGACCCTGTTTCAAAATAAAGAATAAAAAAATAGGCCTGAGGGGGTGTAGCTCAGAGGTAGAATGCCCTTGGGTTTCATCCCCAGTACCAAGAAAAAAAAAAATACAAGTCATCTTTTTTTTTTCTTTTTCTTTTTCTTCTTCTCATTTTCTTCTCCTGTCAGGCACACCAAATGATTCCTGAGTTTTAGTTTAACTGACAATTTTTGTACCTGGACTTCTGGAACATTCTAGTTTCCTGTGAAACAAAGACCAAATTTAGCTGCCCTGTGGCTGCCGCTGTGCGTGTTCCTCCAACACTTCAACTGAACAACTTTACACGTTCTGGACACTCCAAAGCCCAGCAAAATCCAGTCCGAGCAAAGGAGGATTTTTTGTCCTGGCATGGCCAATGTGGGCCACTGTGAAGGCGGAGGAGACTATTTTGGGCATGTCACGCTGTAACGAATGGAAAAAGAAATCAGAGACAGGCAGTTTTCCTCTGCCATCTGAACAATAATATGCATGTGTCATGCTAAAAGGGGGAATTACATGGAAGGAAACTGTTCTTATGGCTGGGGGTCTTAAGAAATCATAATAGGAGAAAATACTCTGATAGGATTTACAGACCAAAAATCCAATAACTGCTGCTTTGTTTTTTTTTTTTTAACCAAAAATAGCTTTGGTCTTGATTCAGTCCTCTTGTTTTATAGATAAGATTTATTAACAAGCAAAGAACTGTCCCTAGTTTCTCCAGCGTCCAATCTGGAGCAAGACAGTGCTGCCTGAGCTGTCTCCACTGAAGACAAGGCCGAATCCTCTAAGAAGTCCATCTGGCATCATCTGGCTGTGATGCCCCACCATCTTTATGCAGTGTGTTCTCTCTCACGGCGATGAACATAAGCCCAGCTTAATCCACTGGAGTCCGGATTAAGCTGATACTCGAAATTCCTTGAGCCATTAGAAACACCGTCATTCTGACCTTGCTTTTTCTCAGAAAGTGTTCTTGTTCTTGTTTTTATTCCCCCCAAGAAATTTACTGGAGCAGTTGAGAGTAATGACGATTTTCCTACAGCATCACTTCTCCCATCCCGTGCGTTAGTGGTCCTTCTTTACCTTGGCACCCTAGTCTCAATGTTTTACGAGTGCCTTTTTCACTTTCAGTTCCACAACTTGACATGAAATAGTTAAAACCCAGAATGAATATCCACGGGGGTCCCAACTTTCAGGCCAGAAATCTGGCCTGCCCTGTGAGGAGCCATTAAGGTTTTCCCCTAAAAGAATACTTCTGATTGTCCTTTGTCCAGAGTCAATAAGGTTTGGGATCATGGAAAGTTCAAAGTAAAAGGTCTAAGAGAAGCTCAGGTGGTGATGGCACGAGGGATTGATTGACCTAGAACTGTATAAATAGGACGAGAGAGATAAACCCGGGATCGGCCAGTAGAGATAACGACCCGGGAGTGGACTGGCAAGCCTTCCATGCTAGAATTAAATATTCTTTGAATTAAATTCTTAGAATTGAATTCTTTGATCCTCATGCCTCTCTTTGCAACCCGTACTTTTGCCGGCTGGCTCCGGCACTCCCCCAACTTATTTTAATTTGAAACCCAGCTCATTTTTATTTTTGCTCTTTGAGGCATGGACTGTAAGTGTAAATAAAGATGCATCTATCTCAGATGGCATTTAATTACTGGTCTACATCTAAAAGGACTCTCCTTAGCCGGGTGTGGTGGCGCAGGCTTGTAATCCTAGCATTTGCAAGACTGAGACAGGAGGATTGCAGTTCGAGGACAGCCTCAGCTACTTATTGAGGCTCTTTGTAACTCAGTGAAACCCTATTTTGTTTTATTTTTTATTTTTTGTTTTTTATTTATTTATTTTTTTGTGGTACTGGGGGTGGAACCTAGGGGCTTTTCTACCTCCGGGCTATACTCCCAGGCCTATTTTATACTTTATTTGGAAACAGGATCTCTTAAGCCAGCTGAGGCTGGCTTCAAACCTGTGTGATCCTCCTGTCTCAGCCTCCCCAGCATGGAGATTACAAGCGTGCACCACCACGCCCGGCGTGAGACCCTATTTTAAAATAAAATATAGCCGGGCGTGGTGGCGCACGCTTGTAATCCCCGCGCTTGGGAGAAAGGAGGATCGTGCAGGTTCGAAGCCAGAGGCGCTGGCGTAAGAGACCCTGTTTCAAAAATATAAAATAGGTCTGGGAGTGTAGCCCGGAGGAAGAAGGGCTTCCAGGAACCCCAGTACCACCAAAAAAAAAAATAAATAAATAAAAATAAATAAATAAAATAAAATATAAAAAAAAATAGTGCTGAGTGTGTCACTGTGCCTTGCCCCTCCCCTTGCCATCTTTGTTTTGGGCCTCCATGATTGACAGCGGCATCCCTTTGGGTACCTGGGTACCTTGCATAGCCGCCATCTGTGCCTCAGAGAGGGCCCTATGGACTGAAACCTCAGAAGCAGTAAGCTCCCACAAACCTTCCTTCCTCCAGATTTTGTGGGTTAGGTATCTAGATCACAGCAATGAGAACGTGAGCTGGAGCAAGAGTCCTGATTGCATAGGGTGGTAACATGAGTCTACGCCCCCTGTGGAACTGAGAGAAAATGCTCTCACCTTAATAATGCAATTGTTCTGCGGGCAGAGGAGGGAGGACTAGCAAAGGAAACACTTCCATCGCCATTATGTTCTTATGCGGGAATGCCAGGGCCCATCTCAATAGAAAAGGGAAGGCAGGCGGCAGGCAGGCAGGCATGATTGTGAGGATGCGTCAATAAACACATAGAAGATCTGAGCAACCCAGTCAAAGACAGTACCCAAGGAGAGCGCTGGCCCAGAAGAAGCTTGAAAACTTAAACAGCACATTGAGAATAAGAGAAGCTATGTTTTCCCATTGCCAGAGAAAGAAGATATACATTTGAAAAAATCCCATTCCTGTTAGGCTGTAAATGCAGGATTGTTTTAAACTTGTGTTCATTATGTGGAGATAGATGTGCAAACAAAGGTATGAATTTGTGTATATACAACCCTTGCGTTGGAGGAGTCGCGCTCACACAGTGATGAGTGACGCTTGTTGCCCAGTTTTTTTGTTCTAATTATTTATCACTCTTCACCAATGAAAACATAAGACCCCACTATGACAAATATCAGAGCATCTTGAAGAAACGGCCGACTCCAACGCTTGAGCTGACAGAGAATAAGATGAGCCTGGAGAACCTTGTACCAGAAAGTAGAGCCACTGGAGCCCGGCGTGCTGGTGCACACCTGTCATCCCAGTACCTGGGAGTCAGAAACAAGAGGACCGTAAGTTCTTTAGGGACTTAGGGAGACACTCAGAAATCTAGCAAGACCGTATTTCAAAATAAAACAAAAATTGGGCATTGGGTGGATCTCAGAGATAGAATGCCCCTGGGTTTAATCCTCAATGAAAAAGGGAAAGAAGGAAGGAAGGAAGGAAAAAAAGAAAGAAAGCACGATTGTGAGGATGCATCAATAAACACACAGAGTATCTGAGCAAGCCAGTCAAAACATAGGTGTCCACGTTTACAGCAGCACAAAGAACAGTGGCTCAGTTATGGAACCAGCCTAGGTCTTCACCTGCAGATAAATGGATACAGAAGGTGTGGTGCGCACGGAATTATGTCATATTCAGGGAAATGAAGATCATGACGAGTGAGGTCAGTCTGACTCAGAAAATCAAGGCCTTTATGTTTTTTTTTTATCATATGTGCAATTTAAAGAGGAAAATAGAAAGAAAAATGATCTCATACCAATTTAGAGATCAAATGAGTATTGAAAGAGGGTGGGGAGGGAGAAGGCAAGGGAAAGGGAAGATTTGGGGAGTAAAACAGACCAAATAATGTTATGTGCATGTTGGAATGTATTATTATAAATCTCACTCTCATGTACAATTATAAGGCACCAATAACTATTATAAAAATTAAATAAAACAGGCCAAGTGTGGTGACGCACGCGCCACAAAGGCTATGTTACCACACCCACCTAATGGTAGATCAGTAATTTGTACTTCATTAAAATTAAATACTTTCAGCCGGGCGTGGTGGCGCACACTTGTAATCCCAGCATTCGGGAAGCTAAGACAGGAGGATCACGGTCCATGGCCAGCCACAGCTACTTAGTGAGGCCCTCCGCAACTCAGTGAAACCCTGTCTCAAAGAATAAAAAAATAGGGCTGGGGGTGTAGCCCCTGAGTTCCATCCCCAGTACCGCAAAAAAATTTGAATACTTTCATACTTGATAGTGAGGATACTATAAAGAGGAAAAAAATCACAGAATGGGAGAAGATATTTGTAAGTCATATATCTGAAAATGAACTAATATCCAGAATATTCACAGAACTCTTAAAACACCAAATTGAAAAATAAAAGATAAAAAGCTCAATTAAAACCTGGGAAAGGCTAAAAGTATTAAATAGGTATAAACCTAACAAAATATATATAGTATGTATTCATATGAGAAGAAAAATCATATGTTGATTTTCAAATCATATGGCTACCATATGATGATTTTATTTATCAGACTTGTGTAGTTTTATTACTTATTGAATTGAAAAGTTCAATAAATGAAGAGATATTTCATGTCCGTGGATAGAGGGGGTGCTGTATTAAGACATTAGTTCTTTGCAATTTGATTTATATATTCAAGGCGATCCCACACAATATTTTATTTGACTGTTTTGTGGAATTTGGCAAACTGATTCTAAGGTTTTTGTTTTTTGTTTTAGGCTGATTGCCCTGCCTATGCCTTCAAGTACTATTTTGGAACAGAAGTGGCAAAAGCGGACATCTGTACCGTATCCCAGATCTTAGGGAAAAGCCCCCAACTTTTCCCCGTTTAGCATATTAGCTGTGAGTTTGTCATAGGAGGGCTGTATCTATCGTGTTGAGATACATTTCTTTCACCTCTAATTTGTTGAGAGCGCTTTAACATGAAGACTTAGAGAGTTTGGTCAAATGTCCTTTCTGTATCTTTTGAAACAATCATATGGTTTGAATCTTCGTTTTGTTTGTGTATCACATGCATAGATTTGTGTGTTAGGTTATCCTTGGATCTTTGGCTTGAATCCTATATTATCATGGTGAATAATTTTTTTTTTTTTTTGGTACTGGGAATTTATCCCGGGGTATTCTACCTCTGAGTTATGCCCCCAGCCTATTTTATTTTTTATTTTAAAACAGGGTCTCACTAAGTTGCCGAGGGCCTCGCTAAGTTGCTGAGGCTGGCCTTGAATATGCAAACATTTTGTCCAAGCCTCCCAAGTACTGGGATTAGAGGCATGTGCCACCATGCCTGGCTTGGATAATCTTTTTAACATGCCGTTGCATTTTAGTATTTTGTTGAAAATTTTTGCCTCTCTGTTTATCGTAGATATTAGCCTGCCAGTTCTGTTGTGGTGTTCTGTCTGGGATTGGATTCCAGAATACTTTTGGCCTTGTAGAATGTGTTTGGAAGTATTCACTCTGCTTCAGCCAGCAAACTCACTACCGCAATCCAGAACACCTAACTACCACACAACTTGAAGAAAAAAGATTTATTTGCTCACACTTGTGGAGATTTCAGAGGTTCAGCCCATGTTTGGCCACGGTGGGTGGCAGGAGGCGGAGAGATGGAGACAGCAATTGCTCTGCTTTCCCATCATGCGGGCCATAAGCAAGAGGGAGAGGAGGGGCCATATATAATTCCCGAGGCCACACCCCCAGGGATCCCTTCCCTGCAATCAACCCTGCCTCCAACATGGCTGCCTCGTTTTCATGAGGCATGGGGGACATTCTAAGCTAAAACCATAACATTCTCCTTTTCGATTTTTTTTGTAATAATTTGAGAAGAATTAGTATTAACTCATTTTTTAATGTTTTGCATAAGTCACTGGTGAAACTATCAGATCCCGTCATTTTCTTTGATGGGCAATGTTTTATTATTGATTCGCTGTCCTTACTCATTATAGGGCCTCGGCCAGTGAAACATGCCTGTAATCCCAGCTACTATGGAGGCTGAAGCAGGAAGAACAGCTCTAGGTTCAATTTCTGGTACTGCAAAAAAGGAGAGAGAGAGAGAGAGAGAGAGAGAGAGAGAGAGAGAGAGAGAGAGAGAGAGAGAGAGAGAGAGAGAGAGAGAGAGAGAGAAGGGAAAAAGCTTGTGCATGAATGTTCATTACTTATGATAGCCAAATGCCATCCACTGAGGAATACAGACTCAATATGGTATGCCTGTACAATCATAGTTTTCAGCCATAAAAAGGAATGAAGTTGCTGGGCATGGTTGCACGTGCCTGTATTCCCAGTTAGTGTTTAGGAGGCTGAGACAGGAGGATCACAGGTTCAGGAACAGCCTAGGCCACATAGCAAGATTCTTAGCAACCTAGGGAAACCCTGTTTCAAAACAAAGAAACAAAAAAAAAAAGATTAAGAGCTGACACACACAGAATTTCCCTTAGCAGTCGAAGGAGGCACACCTAGCTGTGCATGCTCATAGAAAGAGTCTAGAAAAGCAAAACTATGTGTATTTGGTAGTAGGAAATGACCATGTTCTTTTGGTATCAGCTAACACATCGAGTGCCGCCGTGTGCCAGTCATTGTGGGAAGAGACATTCACATAAAGTAAGTTGTTTTCTAATGCTTCCAAATTCCCATGAAGACTATATTACTTCAATAACTAGAAAAATTATTTTATATAGATATATTCACCAGGCCAGGTGTGGCGGCGCACGCTTGTAAAGCCCGCGCTCGGGAGGCTGAGACAGAAGAATTGCACGGGTTCGAAGCCAGCCTCAGCTACTTAGTTAGGCTCTTAGCAATTTAGTGAGACCCTGTTTCCAAATAAAATATAAAATAGGTCTGGGAGAGCCAGGCATGGTGGGACACCCTTGTAATCCCAGCATTCGGGAGGCTGAGACTGGAGGATTGCGAACAGCCTCAGCTACTTAGTGAGGCCCTCTGCAACTCAGTGAGACCCGGTTTCAAAATAAAGAATAAGCCGGGCGTGGTGGCGCACGCTTGTAATCCCCGCGCTTGGGAGGCTGAGACAGGAGGATCGCACAGGTTCGAAGCCAGCCTCAGCTACTTAGTGAGGCTCTCAGCAACTCAGTGAGACCCTGTTTCCCAATAAAATATAAAATAGGTCTGGGAGTATAGCCCGGAGGTAGAAAGCCTTTGGGTTCCATCCCCAGTACCAATAATAATAATAATAATAATAATAATATTTAAAAATTTTTTAAAAAGGGCAGAGGGTGCATTTTATCTGGAAAGGAGGGGGCTTAGAGAGAGTCAGACATAGAAGACATCTTCATAATATTTGAAAAGTAGCCAATGGGAAGAATTGAACTTGGTCTCTGTGGCCACTTTAAAAACTGAATCATGAAAGAATACTCTAGAAAAGCAAGCTTTGGTGCAAGTATAAGGATGCCCTTTCTAAAAATTCTTCCCCAAATGGTAATCCATCGAAATCAACAAACACTTAGGGATTTCTGCACCCAGAGGCGTGGAAGAGGAGAAGTCTAAGGCCAACTCTGCAAATATTAACTTAAACCCAGTTCAGTGAGTCAGAGGGAAGAGCCATGCATCTGGCCTGCATAATTGTGAAGGTCATGGCTCACTTCAATGCAACTTTTCATATTGTTATTAAGAAGAACAAAAGGGTTAAGAAGCAAGAAAGAGGCCTCTGCAACGGTTAGAAAGACCACAGGACGCAGGGCTGACTTAAACTCGGTACTCTCTCTTCCAATCAGTCTACACCATCCCTTCCCTCAATTTCCCTGTAAGGATATTTTACATAATTGACATTCTCTGGCCAGGAGACATTCTCTGACAATCCTGTCCCATCGGAGCCTCTGGTAAGCCACGGGCTTCCTCCTGCCTCTGAAGGGTTTCGCCCATAGTTAACTTTGTGAAGCAAAAGGTCTACCCTGGATTGTTTTGTACTTAGATGCCAGGGAACGCTTGAAGCCCAGTGGCGTGCTGTCCCCAGGTCTGGAGGCTGCAGCTCCTGGCAGAGCTGCAAAGCCCTGGCAGGGCACCTTCCGCGGCTGGGCTGGGGCTGGGCCGGGCGCGGGGCCCAGGCAGAGGGCGCCAGCGCCCACCCAGCGCAGGACCCCAGGAGCGCCGCGAGGGGCTTCCAGACCACTCCCCAGTTGCCAGAGTCGGGGCTCACTCCTCTTGTAAGAAGAGTCGCTCTCCCAGCACCCCCACCCACAATTGCCCCCCCTCCCCCCGGTTTCTTTTTGGTTGCTGCTGCCTTCGACCCTCAGCTTCAGCATCGACCCCCATGAAAGCCCCCATTTGAGTTGTGACCCCAGGCCCCCTCTGGGCTGCGGACACGCTCCCGCGCCGGGTCCCCGTAGGCAGCCCGAGTAGAAAAAAGGGGTGCGGGGCTGCAGGCAGGGCGGGGACCCCCGAGTGGAGTGGGCGGGGGGCCGGGGGCGCGCCGGGGAGGGAGGGAGGAGAGGCCAGACCCGGGCTCTGGCTTTCCTGGGGTCTGATTGGAGGTTGGCCGGATGAGTCGGAGCTGGGGGCGCGCCCATCTCCGCGGCCCCGCGCAGCGGCGGGCTGGGCCCCTCCCCGGAGCCGCTTTGTCCGGGTGACGGCGCGGAGGTGGCGGGAGCAGCGGGCACCGGCGCGGACCCCGCATCCCCGCACCCCGAGCCCGCAGGCGGGGCGCCCGGCCCCACGCCCAGGCCCGCCAGGTGAGCGGCGCCGACCCCGCGCAGCGCGGACGCCCTGCAGGTGGGTTACGTAACCGCGCAGCCCCGGGCCGGGGCACCGCGGCAGGGGGCTGGCGAGCACCGCCGGGTGGGGGGCTGGGCGGGGGCGGCGGGCGGGGGGGGGTCTGTCCATCCCGGGGTGGGTCTCTGAAGCCGCCGAGGGGCAGAGGTCTCCCGCGACCCCCTCCAGGAGAAGCTGGTGTCCAGGAGCCCCTTCCCCAAAGCTAGCGGCTCAAGGGTCCCTCCGCAGGACCAGCAGCAGGTGCATGCGTAGAGGGTCCTGGGATGGGGGGAGTCAGACTATTCAGATCCATGGAAGAAAATGCAGAGACCCCTCTCTCCACCCACCCCCCCTCCACCTCACCCACCCCAGGCTCGATTCCCCGAGTGTCCGGGGGAGGGGGAAGGTGCTTTGAGGCGCAGCAGCCTGAGAATTGTCCTGCTTGGGATTAGCGGGCTTGGGTCATCTAAAAATAACTTCAAGTTTGAAAAGTGAAATGGACCCGAACGCCCTGTGCCGGCTTGGTCCTGCCGGCGGGATGCCGCGCTCCAGAAGTCATCAGAGCCAGCAGGAAAGTCCCCGCCCGGCCTCTGGGCAGCCTCCGACCTCACCTGGCGGCCGGTTTCCAGGGCTGGTCTCCAGGGCGTCTCGGTTTGATTTTTGGTTAATGATTGATTCTCCAGGGCATCGCTGTCTTTTTCTTACTCCCAGATGCATCTTCGCAGAGCGTATGCTTTGACACCTTCCTGTTTCTGCCATTGGAATAGACATGGGCAATCAGTGGACTTCCAATGAGTCTGATGTCAAAACTTTTTTTTTTAAATTAATCTTGTTTTAGTAAAAACAGAAAAAGTTCTTGGCTCTCTTTAATTATGCAGTCGCGTAATTTCCTAACAAATGGAGACGCAAGGATATTAGGGCATTCTAGCTCAGGCTTCCTCCTCTCTTTAGCCAGAATCCTTCTTATACAGATGGGGAGCTTTAGGAAAAATAGGACGTTTAAAAAAAAAATACCACTTAACTTTCACGCCTCCAACACCCTTAAATCCACTGACTTCAAAACGCAGGGTGACACTTGGTAATGAGCTCCCTCCTCCTGGGGGTGCAGGGAAGATGGACAGGCTGGGAAGGTAGGAAATCACAGGTCAGCAGAGACTATGGGGCAGCAGGGGAAGGCTTGGCTGCTGTTCAGTCTCCACATTGATTTTCTTTAGCGTTCGAGCTATTATATCAAGCATGATCAGTCAGCGAGCCCAATTAGTCTAAAAGGTGAGGCACACTTTGCTTTTAAATCCACACAAATCCAGTCAGCGTTTCTTGGGCACACACCACCCGGGTCCAGTCCGTGGGATTTTTTTCTGAGCGAGGAGTCCTCAGCTAAAGTTATGTTTTGGGGTTTCAAGAGCTTTGAAACTGCCTTGTGCATGCAGGTCTGGGAGCTTTCAGCCCTCTCTCTCGGAAAGAACATTTTCAGGATATATGTGGGGACATGAGAGCTTTCTCATTTAAAATTACTCATCCCACTCTTAAAACTCACTTGCATAATCCCTTGCAGATAGTTGTATATGTTACAGAAACTAGCCTTCTCTTTATTAAGACCACCTTTAATGGGTGCAGAAGTCTCACTTTTTGATGCCTTTGACTTTCCGTGCCATCCACTCCGTTGATTCAACAGCGGTTAGTTAAGCATCTACTGTGTGCCTCATTGGCCCTACGCTGGGGACCGTTCTCCCTGGAGAAGATGGAGAAGAAGATGACTGATAATGAGCCAGCTTGGTGCGCGTTCAGGGCAGATAAGATCAAGTTCAGTGGGAGCCACGGGAAGGAAATGGAGAAAGCATCTGGAAGTTTGCAGAGGACTGGTCCTCCCGGATGGTTGGAGTTCTCTAGAGGTTTTCCACGCTGACAGAACAGCATACATGCAGGGCAGAAAGTTCATGTTAAAATAACATAGTGGAAAAATAAAATAATAAAAAACCCACGTAGGTGTTCTGAGGTGAGGGGGTGGCAGAAGAGTTTGAGAAGATTACAGGGAGCCTGCATTTTTAATATAATCTGCTGAGGAGGAGAAACCATGCCGCTTTTAATGGGAGAGATTACTTGATCTAACATATTTTGCAAAAGTGATTTTGGCTGGGCGTGTTGGCTCATAGTTCCAGCATTTGGGAGGCTGAGACTGGAGGATCGAGGTTCCTAGGATAGTCTCAGCTACTTAGTGATGTCCTTTGCAACTCAGTGAGAACCTGTTTCAAAAAAATAAAGAATAAAAAATTGGGCGGGGCGTGTAGCTCAGAGGTGTAATCCCCAGTACCACACACACACACACACACACACACACACACACACACACACACACAGTAACCTTGGAGGTGGTGGGGAGGGCGGACTGCAGATAGGAATGGGCTCAGGTTTTAGACCACTGGATCAGATCATGCAAAAATCAGAAACAGAACCAGAGAGAAAAAGCAACATAAAATGAGATGTGGTGTAACCAAACCAGGGAGGTATGTAAGAAAGAGCAGAGAGCCACAGACAGCCATTGAGAGGGAAAGGGCGGGCAGCAGTAAGGAGAGGAGCTGCCGTGTGTAGACCCAGGGGCAGGTGACCGCTGAGGCGCGGGGTTAAGGAGAAAGAGCAGGTCCAAGAAAGATGGCAACTTTTTGCTCCGAAAAGCCAAATAGAAATCCTCCTGGGGCCCTTTTATTTTCAAAGGTAGTTTGTTCATTCTTGGAGCTAACCTTCGGCCGATCTTCCTCCCCTGAGATGAGCTGGGCTGCCTTGGGAGAAAAGGGTAGCAAACTCGTTAGCAGAAAGTTGCTTCTGCTTTGCTCTGCCAAAGGGCAAGCATGATCTCACTTATTTGAATGGCTGGCTACCGGTGGCAACAGTAATAACAATCTAATAATGTCTACGATTCTAATAATGTCTGACTATATGCTGAGCAAATTTAGGATGCACATGGGTGATTATATCTGATCCCGCTGTAAACAAACAGCTGCCACTGTTGTTTTTCTGACCTGAGACCAAGGCCCCAAGGACGGTGCTTTGTTTAAGTCACACAGTAAGAGGGGAACCCGGTGTCAAAGCCCAGATGTGACTGGCCAATGTGAATTAATAATAACTGGGAAATTATACCTGTTTCCCTCTGTTTGAATACGAGCAGCCGATGCCATAGAAGAGAACCGGGCTGAGTCAGAACTCTAGTCTTTCAGCCGGGCGTGGTGGTGCACGCTTGTAATCCAGGTACTTGGGAGCCTAAGACAGGAAGATCACAGGTTCCCAGCCAGCCTCAGCTACTTAGTGAGGCTCTCCGCAACCTAGTGAGACCCTGTTTCAAAATTAAAAAAAAAAGAAAAGAAAGAAAAGAAAAAAATAGGGCTGGGGAGGGGGAGGTGTAGCTCAGAGGTAGAATGCCCCTGGGTTCAATCTTCAGTACTGGGAGAAAAAAAATAGTCCCATCTTTCACCCTGGCTCTGCACCTAATTTGCAGCATAATTTTTACAAGTTCATATCCCTTCTCAAGGTTCAGTTATTTTATTTTATTTTATTTTATTTTTGTACTACTGGGGATGAGACCTAGGGGCATTCTACCTCTAAGCTACACTCCCAGCCTTACTTTTTAGTTTTTAAAAAATTTTTTTGAAACAGGGTCTCACTGAGTTGCAAAGGGCCTCGCTAATTAGCTAAGGCTGTCGGGCCAACCATGATTCCCCAGTCTCTGCCTCCCGAATGCAGGGATTGCGAGCACCCACCACCACTCCTGGTCTTTTGATTTTATTTGTGTGTGTGTGTGGTACTGGGGATGGAACCCAGGGGCCTTCTTCCTCCAGGCTACACTCCCAGACCTATTTTATATTTTATTTGGAAACAGGGTCTCACTAAGTTGCCGAGAGCCTCACTAAGCAGCTGAGGCTGGCTTCGAACCTGTGCGATCCTCCTGTCTCAGCCTCCCAAGCGTGGGGATTACAAGCGTGCGCCACCACGCCTGGCTCAGTTATTTTAAATCTATGTAATAATAGAAGAAAAGGTTGGCGAGGTGCTCTGTAAGCAGTCTCGATATTCTGAGTTCCTGCCGTCCTGTCTCCACCACTTCTACTCTGAGGACCAATGATTGGGGTTGTGATGGCCTTGGTCACTTTTAGAGCAGGAATATCTGGAAGAGGACTAGCTCAAGGACGCCTTGTCTCTAATGGCTTGGTGTGAAGGAGCCCATAGTGCAGGGGTAATGGGGATACCTATGCTGAGGTTCGGGGGAGAATCCTGCACTCAAGTAGAGGAATCTCCCTGCTTATCGATTGCCTTCTTTCTTTCGCGATTGCCTTCTTTCTTTCGAAACTCTGGGAGTCTTTCTTCATCTCTGAAAAAACTGAGGCAGCTAGCACACATGGTGTGAAGGTTTGAAACAGATAATGATGTCAACATGCTTAAGCTGGCTTCAGTGGAGCTCAGGAAATGGGGAGCCCCACCCCTCGTCCCGGGGGTAGTAAATAGACGTGGAGAAAGGAAAGATAGGGTCTCTGAAGACAAGCTTCCTTATTCTAAATCTTTGATGAGGATCATCTTTAGGTGAGCATTCTCTATCTATCTTAGGAAGAAGTAAAGACTGAGAATATAGACAGTATGTTAAAGACCTCTGGAAACGTGAATCGCCCACATGTACATTAGTGAATCACCTTATATAAAGAGGCCTCAACATTCCGGTACACAGAGTTTTGAACTCTTTTGCCAGCTTACAAGGCTGACTTGCTGTAAAGGTAATCGTATTTATTGCCGAGGGCAGACGATCTTGGATTCCGTTACTACGAAGGGGAATATTTCTCTCTGCACCTGTGCGCACATTTTCATTTCCATCTTCCCAAAGCGCTTTATGCCTCTGACTATAAAATCTTCACTGTCCTTGGGTCTCTTTTCTTTGTGTTCACCGACGACCAGCTGTCATGTGCTGTAGGAGTGAAAGAGCCGTTAAACTTAACTGGTGTTTTTTAAAGAAACAATAAGCCCTGTGACTGTGAAGAGGACTTTCTAGAGGTTAAAGAAATGCTTCCAGGAATAGCTCAAACTTCCTGCAGTTCGAGGGGCTCGCGGGATTTTTTCTATAGCAGGGAGGGAAAGGACTGTATTTTCATCTCTTATCTTCTCATACTCAACTCACTTTGCAACAAGATAAAACAGAGAGGTCTTAAGCATCGGAACATCTGCATCAAATGACACTTAAATGGTCACTCTTGGAGCAAAGGGTTACATAATACTTTGGCTGGATCCAAGTCCTTATTAAGGTTGCCTTAGTTCTTTCTGGGAATCGCTGCTACTCAATTTTTATTTTCGTGTGATTGAGATTTGCCTGCTACAAAATCTTAGAGATTCTTTGAGGGCGATGGGCCAGGCCTCAGTACTTCCTTTCCAGTTGGGAATTAGGTTTAAAAAGCAGGAACTGGGCGTGTAAAGGCTCATTCCAGTCTTGAAGCTGTCTCTTCCCAGCTATGTGACCTTGAGGTCCCCATTGACCTCCCAGTCACAGGAGCCGGCATGCGTTGAATGTTGTCCCTGCTCCAGACATTCCCCTCTGCACGCTGCATGCGGTATCTCATTTGATCCTTACACCAACTCCCGGGATGAGTATTATCATCACTATTTACAGATGAGTCCACCCCAAGACCAGGGGGAAGAAAGCCGCTCAGCGCCCGGCCTTTGAATTGCCGTTATCTATATAATTTGGAAAAAGATCGTGATCTTCCCACCCCACAGAGGTGCGCTTTGAGCCAGGGGATGTCACTGAACACTGGAGCGCCCAGCTAGATTTTGAAGATGATTGTCACAAGGACGTCCCAAGACATCAGTTACCGTTGGGCCTGATTCTCAGGCCCGTCTGTGAGGGAGGGAGGGCCACTGTATACAAAAGACATGGATATAACGTACTAAGAGAACTGCTTCCTTCTTCTGTTTTTTGCTGGGCTTTGGGATGCAGAAGTTGTTTCTTTTGAGAAGAACTTGTTTGTTGTCAGTTCCAAGAGTGGGCCAGGCCAGGCTGAGGCCGATTGGGCTAAGGATGGAGGGAGAGAAGGAGGAAGGCAGTGTCGTGTATGGAGGAGAGGTGTTTCAGGATACGCCAGAGGGTGTTTCAGGATAAACAGAGAAGGCTGAAAGTCAAAGCCAAGGTTGAGGACCGGCTAAGCATGTAGGCACAGCAGTGGAAGTCAGCCTCAGGATTTACATACCCTGTGAGTGACACATCTAGAAGATTCCAGAAATATCTGTGTCTGCTCTTTAAGTAGGAAAACTAGGGACTCTCACCCGGATTTTTTTCCCAATAATTTTTTTTCCCTTGGGTAAATACATTTCCATAAAACTTTAGAAAACACAAGACACTTATATAAAAAGTGAATCAAAATGATACATATTACCACGGACAAATGCTAATTATTATTAAAATTTTGGTGTATTTCCCTTCTGTTACGTGCACATTTTTATAGGCTCAGGATCACAGTGTATATAAAATTTTACATCCTCTGCATTTCACCAAAAATTTTAGAGAACTTTTCATGTAAACGATTTTATTTTTATTTATTTATTTATTTATTTATTTATTTGTTTGTTTGTTTATTGTAGTACTGGGGATTGAACCCAGGGATATTCTACTTCTGAGCCACACCCCCCAGCCCGATTTTGAAATAAGTTCTCACTAAGCTGCTGAGGGCCTTCCTGAGTTGCTGAGGATGGCCTCAAACCAGCGATTCTCCTATCTCAGTCTTCCGAGTGCTAGGATTACAATGTACAAAAGTCAGTGGTGGCTTTGAAGACTGGTTTCGGTAGTTGCATACCTCTCCCATATATAATCTTACCCCAGTCATTCATCCTCTCTTTTTTTGATAAGCAATCAGATGCTTTCCAGTTATCCAAAACGTCATAAATAACGCCTCGACGAATATCTTTGGGCTCTTCCCCTCTTCCTCTATTTTGGATTACTTTCTTTGGAAGGCTTCTTAGACATGGAATTATTGGCTTAACTGGGTGGATGGTCCTAAAGCTTTCCGTAAATATTGATGTTGCTTTTAATTGCTTTTCCAGGAGGCTATACTAATTAACGTTCCCTTGGCACAGTTCTAATTTCTGTCCTGTTTGTAAGCTCTCTTTTTTAGTGGACGTTAGGCCCCATAATTTTAATACTTTTCAGCAATATTCCCCATTCTGAAAACATTTGTATATAATAATGAGTCCAGAAGGTTAGACTTTCTTTGAGGGAGTTGAGTGGGGCTGAGGAACCGAGAGACTCGACATGCATGAGTGTCTGTAGGAAAGTTGATTTCAGAATTTCAGCAACTGGCTTCTCTTCTGGTGGTTGGTATCAGCAGCCTGGCATACGGATGCCTCTGCCTGGTGAGGCCTGACCAGTGATAGCTGCCACGTCAGCCCGTTGAGCTCGTGAGCAGACTTGAATTGCGTAGAACAGAGCAAACTCTGCTGAGCTGAGACCTTTACTTCCTTTGGCTTCTCAGTTCACAAAAGTGGTTTTCAAATCCCCCAACCTGGGCATGGGCGCTGACTGACCTTAGTTCTGTTGTGCCTTGCTGGGTTTTGACTGGCTTTTTTTCCCCCCACCATAGGGGGCCCTCCAAGCCAGCTTCAGACACATGTATCTTCCTTTACCTTCCACCAAAGGAGACATGATGCAGGGTCCACCATTTTGAATAAATAATGGGGTGACCAGTTGGAATCTTCTTAAAAATCAGCCAGGTGTGGTGGTGCACACTTGTAATCCCAGTACTTTGGAGGCTGAGACAGGAGGATTGCAGCCTCAGCTGCTTAGTGAGGCTCTTTGCAACTTAGTGAGACCCTGTTTCAAAATGAAGAATAAAAATTGGGCTGGGAGTGTAGCACAGAGGTAGAATATCCCTGGGTTCAGTCCCTAGTACTGCAAAAAACCAAACCAAAACAACAACAACAAGAATACTTAAATTTTTATTAGTCTAGAATTTAACTTGGTGGCTAATCAAATGAGTCTTCCCAAACAAAAAATCTCTACATTTTCTGTTAAGCTACCATCTTAACTATTTTAATTCTATAGACCAACTGGTTGAGGTAAATAGCCAGTTTGAATAATTTCCTCTTATAACATTATCTCAAGACAGGCTGAATTAATTTTTTATCTTTAATTCTATAACTGTTAAAACTAAAAACCCAGCAAGTAGATCTGTCTTGGAGAAATCAATGGCCAATTTATACTTCTTTTCGGGGATTTGATAATTTGCCAAGAAAGAACTTATTTATTTGATTACAGTCATCAGCACATGAATTTTGAAATAGAAAATGGTAAATTCAGATGAGTCGGTAGTTCAAACAAAATCTTCTCTGCTCGAGAGCAAAATCTCAGCCTTAAGAAATGAATACAAAATGCTAATCATGAATTAATGTATTCATTTAATCTTTCATGACATACACACAATGTTTGTAGAATAAAAAGTTAATCGATAGTCAGGGGAGAGATTCAGCCACTGGCCTATCACAAAAGCGTTTCTTTGGTGTCCTATATTTTCTTATTTCTTTGACTCGGTGATTTCTGCTCCACAAGCAGCTGTTATTTGGCATTAAATTTCAAAATTTGACAAGGTGACATTTCAGTGAAGCTCTGAATGGAAACTTTGGCTCGGTGGTCAGATTTTCCAAGGCTTGCCTCCGCCCTGCCTGTGTGCTGTAGCACGGGAGGATGCTACGGGCATTCTTGGCATATGCCCTGGGTCTTGGTTTGCTTTCAGCCTGCTGAGCTATCTTGGGTGGGGAAAGGGAATTTCCTTTGCATTCTGCTTGTCACGCCAGGAGGTCCAGTGCGTCTTCTGTTCTGGAAGGTCAGGAAGGCTTTCAAAGCCTCACACAGGCACAGACTGATTTGGGAAGCCGGGTACATGGTTTCCCTCTCTGTTCTCTGTTCGTTCTTGCTTCTTATAATCAACCTAGACCTCTCCCAGGCAAAGCCATGGAATGCCCTTCGGGATCTCCAAATGTGGAAGTCTCTGAATTTGGTGGCTCCTTATGATAGTTCTAGTTTTATTCTTTAAAATAGTTATTAAAAGCTCACACTTAAATATTTACCCCAAGCCAGGTATGGTGGCGCATACTTGTAATCCCTTGAAAGGCTGAGGCAGGAGGATGGCAGGGGCGAGGCCCATCGCAGCAACTTAGCAAGACCCTGTTTCAATATAAAAATAAATAAATAGGGCTCAGAGGTTAAACACCCCGGACTTTATCTCCAGCACTGCACACACAAATAAATAAATAAATAAATGGCATTCTTGCCCTAAAGGCTTTTGTCTTGAATGGTAAGAACCAAACACAGGGTATGTTCGTGGAATTTCTTTTCACCCTTTCTTTATCCCCTTTATCTTAGCTTATTCATGGTGATGTCCTTATGACCACATCTGGCTACTGTCTTACAATTCAAACCAAGATGTCACGATCTGAGAAGGTTATTCTATCTGACCAAAACTGGAGCTACCTTAATGGGTTTTCACGAACACCGATCCTAGAATTTTAACAGCAGTATACTTTTCAGAGCATGTCATCATATGGTAATGAAAAACCAAAGAATAAGACGGATTATACAGACCTTTCCCCACCTGGTATGCAGGTTCTATTTCTATGTGTCTGGAGCCGGACATAGTGGATCTGCCAGTGGGTTACCAGGACACCCCTCCGTGTGCATACCCAGCAACTGAGAGCTCTCTCGCCTGGAATGACTCCCTAACAGTGAGGCTCCTGACAGCTCCCCTCTGACCTCTCTATGGCTTGCCTTTGACTCCACTCCAGTTTTCTCATATCTGTACCTCAGGAACTATAAGGTCTGAAATCTAAAACGATGCTTCCTGCCACCAAAGGATGGGAGGGTGGAGACAAAGACTCAGACAGTCTTCTTCCTACAAAAAAAAAAAAAAAAAAGAAGAAGAAGTATGGATCAGAAATATAAAACTTAGTTGAACAATATTTTAAAATATGATGATGATGATAAGAAGAAGAAGAAACTAGTTCATTTGGGGCTGGTTGATGAACACTTAACCTTGGTTTATTGCTAGTGAGAGATCATCTTCAAATGAATAGTTTATTTTTTGCCAGATTTTTAAAAATTTATTTTAATCTTTTATCAGATCAGCCCTTTTAGTGATTTTCCAAACTATCCATAAAATTATGCCTACTTTTGCTTTTGAATTTTTCTTACTGAGATGTTTATATGCGACCTTTGTCATATCCTAATCGTTGCTGAAACAAACCATTCTCCTCCCTCTTCTTCAACCTGGGGCATTTTACCACTGAGCTACATCCTGCCCTATTTTTTTAAATTTTGAAGCAAGGTCTCGCTAAATTGCTCAGGGCCTCACTAAGTTACTGAGACTGGCCCCAAACTTGAAATCCTCCTGTCTCAGCCTCCCAAGTACTGAGATTTGAGGTGTGTGTTACCACACCTAGCTTAAGTAAACCATTCTTATACCACTTTTCTCCTTCTTGGGTTGATAATATTTTTAAGACAATATGCTAATATCTTGATGAAATTATTCTTCCATTATTATTATAGAGCTTCTGTCTATCGATCATGTCTTTTGTTAATGTTAAAGCTGCCAAATATACATGTTTCTTTTCTCAATTGTAAGTTGACTTTTTGTGGCTACTTATTAGAGAACCCCAGGAGACCAATAGTAATAATTGAGACACAGCTGCTAGAGACCAGATATTATTTCTTCAACTTCCTATTCTAATAAATAATGAACCACTAAGTTGTTTATAAATAAATCAAAAGTCCTTGTAATAAATAACAAACTAAGAAGTGATGGCATACAATTTGCAGATATAGAATAAAAATGCTAGATATCATAATAATTAGAATGAGAATCCTTTACAGCACATGGAAGCTGTAATAAATTCTTAATTGGACACCCTCCCATCTCTGTTTCTTGAAATTCTAGTCTTCCTTCAATTTCAATCCCCCCCCCCTCGCAGTATTGGGGATTGAATCCAGGGGCATTCCACCTCTGAGCTAATTTTTATTCTTTATTTGAAAACAGGGTCTCACTAAGTTGCAGAGGGCCTCACTAAGTAGCTGAGGACAGCCGCGAACCGTGATCCTCCTGTCTCAGCCTCCCAAGTACTGAGATTACAAGTGCGCGCCACCATGCCTGGCTTGATTCCGTCTCTTTCATATTTCCTCCATCTCTGAACGCTCTAAAGAGCCATCTCTCGTTGTTGAGCCAATACTTATGGCCCATACATAGCCTGACATACGCATCTCAGGCCTGCCTGCCATGCAGTTCTTCACCCGTTTACCTTTATCTAAACCGGGCCCCATCAGCACTGTGCTGATGCCTAGCCTCTACCACAAGACCTGTCTTTAGTGAAATTAGAGTCCAACAGACTTCCAGCTTCCTTTCCATTCGCTGCACCCCACCCCGTCCCTGGACATTCGGCATCCTATGGGTGAGGACCCAGCGGACTCGTACACCTTGGCGGCCCCCGTGATGTTCTTTGTAGCAGTGTTCGGATGGTGGGCAGGCACTCCATGGCCAGGCGAATGGACTGTTCATTATGTCCATTCTAAATAACTCATAAGCACAACATAGAAGAGGTCAACGCCTTCAAAGTTCTCCAAAACCTTTTCTCTCCATGTATAGATGTTAGCTATAAGAATAAGTATGGCCAGCTGCTGAGCAGGGTGGCAAATAGCTATAATTCCAGTTCTTAGGCGGCTGAGACAGGAGTACTGCAGGTTGGAGGCCAGCCTCAGCCAAGTGGCTTATCTTTTGTTTCAACATAAAATAAAATAGGAGCCGGGCGTGATGGCGCATGCTTGTGATCCCAGCATTTGGGAGGCTGAGACAGGAGGATCACAGTTCGCGCCCAGCCTCAGCTACTTAGTGAGGCCCTCTGCAACTCAGTGAGACCCTGTTTCAAAATAAAGAATACAAAATAGGGCTGGGGGTGTAGCTCGGAGGTCGAATGTCCCTGGGTTCCATCCCCAGTGCCGCAAAAAAAAAAAAAAAAGGATCTTAGGATCTTGTTAAGTTGCCATGGGTCTCACTAAGTTACTAAGGCTAGCCTTGAACCCGAGATCCTCCTCCTTCAGCCTCCCAAGTACTGGGGTCATAGGCATGTGCCACCATGCCTTTCTTTAAGATGGGATTTGTAGAAGTGTTCATGAAGGAATGATACTCTCCAGTGTCTGTTACAATTTGTGATTTTTAACATTTCAGTGACAATTTAAAATAATATCAGCATGTTCTTGCCCCACTTAAATGACCACCTTACAATAAATAATACTGCCGTGTAATTTGGTGGCCTGAATTTGTGTTTTCAAAAAATTCCTTATTATTTATTTATTTATTTATTTATTTTGCGGGTCTAGGGATGGAACCCAGGGCATTCTACCTCTGGGCTACACCCCCTGCCCTGTTTTTTATTCTTTATTTTGAAACAGGGCCTCACTAAGTTATGAAGGGCCTCACTAAGTTACGAAGGGCCTCGCTAAGTAGCTGAGGCTGTCTGCGAACCGCGATCCTCCAGTCTCAACCTTCCCAAATGCTGGGATTACAAGCATGTGCCACCACGCCCGGCTATTCCTTTTTATTTTTAACAATCAGATCACTGCCAATACAATTTTATTTATTTATTTATTTATTTATTTATTTATTACTTTTGGTACTGGGGATTGAACCCAGGGGCATTCTACCTCTGAGCTGCACCTATTTTATTTTGAAACAAGGTCTGGATAAGTTGCTGAGACTGGCCTTCAGCCTGCAATCTTCCTATCTCAGCCTGCCGAGGACTGAAATTACAGGCATGTACCACTATGCCTGGTACCAACACCATTTTAGCTGCTGTGGTCTTCTGGGACTCACCGGTGGGCCCCCTATATAAAAGGTCAGGTGGCTTCTGGGCACACTGTCCAAAAAGCTTTAGGTTTGCTGTGAATGAAGAAATGTGGGCAGGGACTCCCACTGGCCAGCAGGAGCTAGGTGTATTGGAGACTCCAAAACACCTGTGCGGTAGTTTTGAGTTTTCAGTGTCCGACTTGCAGTGTGAATGGAGGGAACTCTCTGTGCAACGTCAGCCCGAGAGGAGTGAGGCACTGCTGTTCACTTTACGTGGATCGGTCTGATTTCACTTACATTGGGCTGGAGCCCTTAGTCGGAGCGTGAGATGGTTCTGGTGGAGTTAGGAGAGCTTGGCTGTATGTTCATAAATATTTAAATAGCATTGCAATAAAAACCACTTAAGTCAGAACAGGAGAAGAAGCTGTATAGTTTCTTTTTCCCCCTGAAAAATGTAGTCTGTATGTTTTTCAAATCTGAGCCACTAAATTCCTCTATACTACTTGGTAAAAACTGTGTACTTAAAGTGAGTGCGTGCGCGTGCACACACACACACACACACACACACACACACACACACACACACCATAAAGCCCCACACCCACTGGAGGTCTGGTTGTCCACTTTAAGTCATCTTTTTTTCTTTTGGTACTGAAGATTGACTCCAGACACCCTTTTATCTCTGGTTCATCCCTTTACCCCCATTTTATTTTTTAATTTGAAACAAGGTCTACCTAATTGCTTATGTTGGCTTTGAACCTGAGCTTCTTCTGTCTCAGTCTCCCAAGTGCTGGGATTGCGGGTGTTTGCCACCATGCACAGCTTATTATTACTATTTTGTATGTTTTTGTGGTACTGAGGATTGAACCCAAAGGCTTTCTACCTTTGAGCTATTTCCTTTGCCTGATTTTATTTATTTTTTATTTTTAAACAGGGGCCCATTAATTTGCTGAAGCTAACCTTGAACCTGTGATCCTCTCATCCCAGTCTTATATGCGCTGGAATTATAGGCATGTGCCAGCATATCCAGCGTATTATTATTATTATTATTTATTTTTTTTTTTTTGGTGGTACTGGGGTTCCTGGAAGCCCTTCTTCCTCTGGGCTACACTCCCAGACCTATTTTATATTTTTGAAACAGGGTCTCTTACGCCAGCGCGGCTGGCTTCGAACCTGCGCGATCCTCCTGTCTCCGCCTCCCAAGCGCGGGGATGACAAGCGTGTGCCACCACGCCCGGCTTCAGCGTATTATTATTTTTAAACATTCATCTTTAGGGCTGTCCACAGGTTAGGACTATGGGAATTCTCAATTTTTTCATCTCTAATAATCGAGGTATTCAAAAGCTTTTCAGGATATTCTTAGGAAGAGTCCAAAACGTAAGCTTATCAAACTTTTCCATATGAAAAGTTTGGTGATTTTATGGCAGGAGTTACGTTGTTACTGTCTCTAAAATTATTTTTAAGCATATTACCATCAGCTAGAATCCTTCTTTCTCCTAAGGATGGCAAGATGGACGAGTCCCACATTTCAGCCCAGGTCTTTGACCACGGGGAGAAAAGACTGTGCTAATTGTGTAGTAATTGGTACCTTTACCTTACTTATATGCTTTGTTACAGTTCTGAGTATGTTATCTAAGAGATTTCTTTCCAGTAGATAATATTTTTATTAATAGGAAACACTTATCCAGCTCTGATTATGTGCTGGGTGTTATTTTAAGCCTTTAACCTGTTATGGGTAACATGACAGGAGGTTTCCTACCCACATGATCTTCATCTATATTTGACTGATGAAAAACAGAGGCATAAAAACAGTGGCCCAAGGCCACTCAGGTGATCTGTAGATACGTGCAGCTGGAGCCCAAAGCCAGGCAGCAAGGCTGAGCATCTGGGGTTTGCACACTAGCGTATGCTGTCTTGTAAAGCGCACTATACAAACATGTTGCGAATCCAGTTGTATCATTTCTGTACATTGAGCCTAAATAATCTCATCAAGAACTTTATCCTAAAAAGGGATCAACTTATACTTTTTGCTTTTACTGTTCTACTCATGCCCTGGTAAGTAAACTATTAAGTACCAACAGAGTCCCCCTATCCTGAAGTTTCAGCGCTGGAACAAAGAAAGCAGAGATGCTAGTGAGCGCGTCACTGCAGCCAAGACATCTTTCGCCTCCTCGCTCAGTAAGACTTTCAAGCCTGCAGTAGCAGGAACACCTGCCATAGTTGTCAGTCACCAGCTCGTATCCAGTGCCTCCTCTGGGCGGGGTAAGCTGCATGCGTACAAGATGGAAAACCATACTGTTTCTCTTACCCTCGCTCTCAGCACCGTCTGCTTCTGCGACCAGATGTGTGGGGTTGTCCTTCCGCACCAACCAATTCTCCCACTCCAGCAGCATGTTTTATCATTGAATTCAATTCTGACATTATATGCGTGGTTTTATGGTAAGAATCCCCATGTTGGGCTGGGAATGTGATTCAGGGGTAGAGTGATTGCCTAGCATGAGCGAGATCCTGGGTAGAAACAGAGACGAAAGAAAGAAAGAAAGAAAGAAAGAAAGAAAGAAAGAAAGAAAGAAAGAAAGAAAGAAAGAGGAAAGGAAAGGAAAGAGAAGGAAAGGAAAGGAAAGGAAAGAAAAGGAAAGGAAAGAAAGAGAGAGAAAGAAAGGTGGATGGAGCTCACATTTCTGTCTCCCAGGATGGGTCCTCCCTTCCCAGGCCAACAGCAAGTGTGGGCTTCAGAACTCCTCCCTGAGCCTCCAGTAGTTGGGGTTCCCATGACTCCCTCTTTGAGTCATTTGCTAGAACAGCTCATGCAACTTGTGGGAAACCATTTATTTACTATTACCAACTAACTAATTACAAAGGAGACTTCAAGGGTCCTGGGTGTGGGCGTTCCTGTCCCTGTGGGGGTGGAATACACCACCTTCCCAGACCCCGAATATGGGTGTGTTAGGGTTTTTATGGAGGATTCATCGTTCAGGTGTGATAGATTATGTCATTGTCTCTCCTTCCTGGAGGTCAAGGGTGGAGCTGGAAGTTCCAGCTCTCCCATTATAGGTTGGTTTCCATGGATACCAGCCCTCCATCCTGTGGTCAGATGGAGATTCCTACAACTCCTCTCCCTCCCATGAGTTCAGGTGTGTCTGAAAGGGGCTGGCTGTGCCTAACAGAAGACACTTCTCCTGTGTCCCTGGAGCCCTTTAGGAAGCAGGACAGCCGGGAATGGTGGTGCGCGCTTGTAATCCCAGCATTCGGGAGGATGAAACGAGGATCGCGGTTTGCGGCCAGCCTCAGCTACTTAGTGAGGCCCTTTGCAACTCAGTGACACCCTGTTTCAAAATAAAGAATAAAAATAGGGCTGGGGGTGTAGCTCAGAGGCAGAGGGCCCCTGGATTCCTTCCCCAGTACCGCAAAATAAATACATACATAAAATAAAAAGCAGGCCAAACAGTTTAACAACAGATATTCCTGTTGCTCTCACTAGGACTCGTAAGGGCTTCAGGAGCTGAGCGCCAGGCACTTGGACAAGAACAAAGTGCACGTTCTTCCTGTAGTATCAGGACATCGACCCGGGATGCTTACTCCCACTTTGATCTATGAGGTCCGGCTCCGTGTTTTCTGATTCACCGTTATGTCCTCCAGGCTGAGTGTTCTGCACATACCCATTGGAATTGTGGGGGAGATGAGATGACTGTCGATAGCATTCTAAGTACACTGTGATCTACATTCTCTGACTCTTTTCTATCTGATCATCACAATAATGCTCTGTAGTTTCACTCATTATTTGTTTCATATTTGCCCATGGACCAAAAAATAGGTTTTTTTTTTTTTTTCCTTCTCATTATTTTTAAGTGATGAAATGGAACGATCACTATTCAGGGGCTCTTCATTCCAGTCCCAGTTCTGTTCTTCCATCTAAGACCTAGAGAAACTAGGCCTCAGTTTTAATAAATTGCAATAACTGCCCTATTATCTCGTACGAGATGGAGGGTCAGGTGGCATTAATAGCCTTGGTGACAACGGATGGAAGTATTACTAGTTACAGCATCCCCCACCTGTGCTTTCCCATGATCTGCTCTGGGATTTCCATAGTGTTTTTTTTTTTTTAAACAGTTTTCATTAGTGTACTTAGCTCATTCTCTTTAGCTTTCATATTTTTAAAAGGACTTTGTGAGAATATCTGTCAGAGCAGTGGAAACGGGACAGCAGAGCCATTTGGGATGATTTTTCTGTTTTGTTTTGGTTTTGGTGCTGGAGATCGAGCCCAGGGAACTGCTATCTCTGAGCCACACCCGCCATTTTTATGTTTATTTTTTGAAACAGGGTCCTCACTAAGCTGCTGAGTCTGGATTGAGCCTGCGACCCTCTTAGCCTCCCAAGTACCGGGATTACAGGCCCGAGCCAGCACACCTGGCTCATTTTGGATTTTTTATGACACCATCCTTGACTCTGTTAGAAATGGATTTTAGAAAAGCTTCAAAAAAAAAAAAGATAATTCAGTATAGGCAATTTACTTCTGCACAGAAGAGTGCAACTCCCTGGCTGGGTAGTCCACTCAGCCTTTTATTCCCATTTACACCATTCCTCATTGGCTGGATGACGGCCTGTACAATCTAACCTGGTTGGCTACTTTTCACTGAGCAGATTTTATAGAAAGAGAAGCATGAAGCTTTACAAGGGGGTACCTAAGCTACGGCTACGGACTGGAAGCCTGCCACTTGCTGCGTGATCTTGCAACTTTGATGGATTGCTTTGCCTCCTTCTAACTCTGAAGGCTTGAGGACAGAGATCATGGCCGTTCACTCTGCTTTATTTTTGTTTATCAAGTACATGAGAGACCCTCAAAAATTATTTGTTGGCTGAATAAACATAACTCCAAACTCCCAGGATCCCATCACGGAGCCAAGGGGCCTTTGTGCTCTCCCCAGGAGAAGCAGCAGCAATCCTGGGAAGAAGAAAAGAAGCAACAGACCAGAGATGGTGGCCTTTCAACGACTCTGCTTCTATGTAATTATAGAAACCAACACGTGTGGGGTGAAAGAAGGTTATAAGGAAATAACTCTGAAGTTAAAATAGCTAAAGAATGCCAGATTTACGGTCAGTTATTCCAGTGTTTGGAGAGAAGGGGTGCCTTAAAAGAAGGGGAGTTGGCTGACCTGAGAAAGGAGGGGAGGAGCGGTGCCTCTTGTCCACAGAAGCACATCCTTCCACATATGCCCTGCAGTGGATGTAGCAATCCACCGCTGACCTCTACTAAAGATGAAACCACTACTCTGATTGTCCAGAAGTTGGTCAGGCCCAACAGAACTTGGATTTTGACTCCCAGAAATTTACTCAGATGGCCATTTAAAAAAATTTCCTCCCTCCTTCCCTCCCTCCCTCCCTTCTTTCCTTTTCCCTTCTCTCCTCTTTTCTTCTCTGTCTCTCTCATACTGTGGATTGAACCCAGGGGACATTCTACCTCTACAAGAGGCATCAACTTCAATGAAATAAAGGGATTTTAGCAGGTACAGTGGCGCACACCTGTACTCCCAGTACCTGGGAGACTGAGACAGAAGACTCGCAGGTTCAAGGCCAGTCTCAGCAACTTAGCGAGAACTTGTTTCAAAAATTAAAGCATGCATGCATAAATAAATAAATAAATAAATAAATAAATAAATAAATGGGCTAAGAGGACTGTGGATGTACCTTAGAATGCCCTGGGTTTAATCCCAGTATCAACAACAAGAAAAGAAACAAAGAAATGAAGAAATGAAGGAAGGAAGGAAGGAAGGAAAAAATAAGTAAGGAAAAAAGTTGTTGGAACATGAAATATTTTCAGAGCTTCTAGGAGATTCTTAAGGTTCTTATGCAGAAAAAACAGAAAAAAGTTGAATCCAGTATTTGTCAAAAATTGAACCTTATTACAAAATACCTTGACATAGCCTTATAAACCCTCAGCAACGCACTAAAGGACTCCGTGACTTACATAGAGAAAGTAGGAATTAAAGTAATAAGACAGATAACGTTCACCTAGGGAAAGTAAGTCCTGACTCTCCCCTCCGAATGCAGCAGGGCGCTGGACCATCACTGCTTGGAAGAATCTTCTTCGCGTTCTGTTGCCTGTGCTTTTCCCTAGCCACTCTAATCCTGTTCAGTTTGCTTCTCGGTTCTTCCTTTTGGAAACGGCTCTTTAAAGGTCGTGGGACTCCATCCCGGAGATCAACATTATTTCTTCATCTCCGACTTCCTCTTCTGTCAGGGAGCACAGAGTTGGCCCACTCCTGAGATTCACTCTGTGCTTCAGGGAGGAGCTGACCTGGCTCTCCCTCCTCTCCCTCGCCCTCCTCCCTTCTCAGTCTACCATTGCCTCTTTCCTGCCAATGATGGCTGCAGGGGCGGTCTCCCTCTCCGACTCCTAAGGAAGCTGCCGGGAGTTTGGTGAAATCCAGTTTCTCATGCTAGCCCTCCCTCTGCTGCTTCAACACTATTTCTCCTCCTGCCTTTTGCCTGTTGAGCTGGAAGCAGATTTGTGTCTCTGAAAGCTACATGGTCATATGGCTTTACCTTTCCTCTTCCCTGAGTGACAGTCAGAATGGCCTCTGGTGGTTTTCCTGATGTGCTCCAAGCTTTTCCTCTTTGCCGAAGCCAGCCGGCAAAAGTACGGTTCTAAAGAGAGGACTGAGGATTGAAGAATTCAAGCATGGGAGGGCCACCAGTCACTACTAGCGCCAAGTTTATTCTCTCATGGCCCTTTTATACAGTTCCTAGCTTTGGGTTGGTTGCACAGGAATGCAAGAAAGACAAGTCCGAGTACATACATCCCAGGCAAGTCAAACAATACCCTGGTATAACACAAACCTAATCTTATCTAGCAGACAGAACAACAGCATCCATTGTTCTGAGAGAGTCTTAATGACTTTGAAACCCCATGACTCCAAACCTTGTTGACTCTGGGTGAAGGACAGTCAGAAGTGCTCTTTTAGTAAAGATAAGGTGAAGACCTTAATGGTCCCCACAATGGCCAAGGACATGGGGAAGTACTCAATGGCTCCCTGAACCTGTTTCATGTATTTGCCCAAGACTTTCCCCCAGCCTGGAATGTTCTGCTTTCTACCCCAGGCACAGGTACCATGCGTGTCTACTGTATTCCTCATGGTCCCCTCTCCCATTCTGCCTGTTCCCAAATCATTTCCTGGTTCACCCTCTAGTTTGTCCTCCTTCCTTTATCCCCAGGACACTGGCTGATCACGTCCCCACTCAGCCTGTGTATCCCCACGGAGCCATGGCGCCTCTCCTCCGCTACCCGCTCAGGAGTGGCTCCTTCTGAATCCTCTAAGAGGCACTGAGGTAGTTTGCATATGGCAGATTCTGAATATGTCATTTTAAAGGAGGGTTATCTGAGTTTACATGTTATTTTCAAAACTAAAATAGTATGCCTGTTCTATCAACTCACCCACATTCCTTTCACGAGGGGTGACGTAAAGTGAAGGAAACAACAGCTCATCAACAGGAAGCCCCTTAAACTCTTGAGTTCATGGGACCTTTTATTTTCTTGCATGCTAGAAACTCAGATACACAGAGGTGCATGTGCGCGTGCATGCGTGCGTGTGTGTGCGCGCACACACACATGCACTCACACGCATGTGTGTATGAGAGAGAGAGGATATTGCTTATTACGCACAATTGGACATTGCATACGGTGGCAAAGCAAGGAGATGAAATATTGGAATGTTTCAGGGCTCTGCAAACTAATTGAGAACACATAAATGTTCAAGTGCATTCAAACATGATTTGTAGAAATAGACAAGCATGCATTCACAGAACTCATCAAACTCTCCTCAAACTTGATTCCTACAAATTCAGAGCTGGGGAGCCCAGGGAATTTCCATTGCCTTTCAAAGTTCTAAAAGTGAGATTATCTAGAAAAGAAGATCTGGAGTTGAACTTCTGCACTTGCAACCAGCTTTAAGTTGGTCCCTTGAAGATTCTTTCTGCTCCAGCAAACTAGAAGTCACCCCGAGAAACTCCGCTCCACTCTGCTCTGGGTACAAATCCCTGTATCTTGAGACATCAGAAGGGCTCCGCTGTTCCCATACTCTCCTCAGGTTGATGGGCTTAACTCGGTGGCACATCCTACCATGTCCTTGTTCTTTCAAGCTTTCTGTGTCTGGAAGTGGGTTAAGACAAAGGCTGCGTTTCCATTCCTTTGTTTACTAAAACAAATCTCTAGTGGTCCAGATATGATGCCAATCTATAGAGATGCCATGTGAGCCAGACAGACATACCCCGTACTTACCGAGTGCCTTGGGAAGAATGTTCACTACACAGCGACAGGATAGAAGGTAAGGGTTACCATGCAGAAATAACAGCATAATGGGGAATTTATCTTGGAGCTAAGCACCTTTGCTATCCTCCGTTGCTGGCTCAGCCTGGGAAATAAGCTGGAAAGGGTCACAGAGAAATTTGACAGGGATTAAACCAACATCGGCACTGCAAAGGGACGATTGCTGGACTTCATTAGTCTTGGTTGGGTTCCTAAAATACAGCTATATATTACAGAACAGTGCTATTGAAATAAAATCTGGATACCTCCTTCTTTAGAATATATATATATATATATATATATATATATATATATATATATGTGTGTGTGTGTGTGTGTGTGTGTGTGTGTGTGTGTGTGTGTGCTTATATGTCAGGAGACAATCCACCATTTTTAATAAGTGGGTTTTTGTTACATTGTTTGGAAATCGGGGTATATTTTCCTAGAAAAACATCATAACTTATGACTAGGTCCCCAGGCTAACCCTAAATCCCAGTATATATCTGATGTACTGGATGTAAAGTACCGGATTCCAAATTTGAGGAAGCTTAAATCTACATGGCCACAGGGAATCATTCAGAATTCCGGGTTGGAATATCCAATAGCTTTTTCCTCTATAGTCTTTCTAGTGAGAAGAGGTGAACAGGTTTCCTTTTCTCTACTCCCTGCTTACTGAAGAAGAATCCCACCAAGTCCATGGCCCTAGGTGCTCTGGGAGAGTGGGGAGAGGTTAGAGGGCCATGAGGTGTATGTGTGTGTGTGTGTGTGTGTGTGTGTGTGTGTGTGTGTGTGTGCCTGGTTGACTGTGGTAGGGGGTTCTCAGTACCACTTTAAACGCTTCACATTGATTATTTCACTGCGTCCTTACAACATTACCTACCATGAGATGGTACTGTTATCATTCCTTTAAAATGCCAGTGTGTGCCAGGGCTCGGACCTGCTCTTACAAGACGCCCTCCCATGCAGTCCTATGGCTTTGGGTAGCATCTGCGCAATCCTGCTGTCCCCTGAACACGAGACTCCAAGACAAAGTTCTTAGCAGTTAGGGCAACACCAGGAGTCCTCACCTTACCATCCCCAAATGGAGCTCCTGGTGTCCTCCCACTGGCTTCTTGATCTCAGTGAATGGCAGCCTCCTGCTTCTAGCTACTCGGGCCCACACCTTGCGTTACCCTTGAATCTGCTCCACAGCCAACCCACCAGCAAATACTGTCAGTACATTAAAAACACCCAGTCCTACTGCTTCTCCTTTTTCTACCACTACCTCATGGTCGGCATCTCCCCTCATCTCCAGCCTCACTGACTGTAGTAGTTTCCTAACTGGTCCCTGACTCCCATTCGTGCTCCATCGCTCTGTTCTCCAGATATCAGCACAAGAGTTTATTTTAAGATGTAGGTCACCCAGGCGTGATAGCACTTGCCTCTTACAATGCCAGTACTCGGAAGGCTGAGATAGGAGGATCGCAAGTTCAAGGCCAGTGCAGAGTAACTTAGCGAGATTCTGTGTCAAAATAAAAAATATAAAGGGCTGTGGGTAGAATGCCTCTGGCTTCAATCCCCTAAAACAAACAAACAAACAAATAAAAGAAACAAAAAACCCCAAAAAAGTGGTTCATAAAATTCCTTTGTTCAGAATTTTATTTTTTTCATCTCATAAAAAAGCCCAAACCCGGGTCTTTTCCTCAGCTGTAAGGCTCTGCCTGACACGTTTGCCTTGGCTTCGTACCCCTTCTACTTCCACACGCCCTCCCTCGGTGATCAGAGACACAGTCCTGACCCCTATATGATGGGTATCAAATGGCGACTGCCCCCTACCGCAGGTGGGATCTGAAGGGTTTCCTGCCTGTGGGTGGAGCTTTGTAGGAAGTGAAGGAAGACTGAGATCCACTTATAAATAAAAGTAAATAAAACAGCAAAAATATAAAATAATAAATAATTCCCCTCCCCAAAAATAAAAAAAAATAAAAACCCTAAAAAAAAGACTGATAGCCATGCAGGTCCAGGCTGACCTCCCCATCTCCACCTCCAAGCCAGGGCCAGACCACGTGTACGAGGCCAAGTAGCCTTCCCTTCCTCTGAGCTCATGTACTTCCCAAGTCATCTTTCTAAAAGGGCCATACCCTTGTAGCACTGTGGTATTTCAGGGTTCCTACTTGAGGTAATTGTACATCATAAGTGGAAAGATAATAGTTCTATTTTGGAAGAAGGGAAATAATGGCAGCAGTTTTAAGACAGGTGAATGTAGGAAAATAAGTGCACTGGTGGAGAGGGTGGAAAGCATGCTCTCAATTTATATGACAAATACTTTCAAGCATCTGTTTTGCGACAGACACTACTATAGGGAAAATAGAATTTTTCTTTTTTTTTGTGGTACTGAGAGTGGAACCCAGGGGCCTTTTATATCTGGGCTATACTCCCAGACCTATTTTATACTTTATTTGGAAACAGGGTCTCACCGAGTTGCTGAGAGCCTCACTAAGTAGCTGAGGCTGGCTTCAAATCTGCGCAATCCTCCTGTCTCAGCCTCCCAAGTGCTGGGATTACACGTGTGCACCACCACGCCTGGCTCTTTTTTTATTTTAAAAATATTTATTGTATGAATACAATGCACCAATGAAATTTTTTGAAAATAAAATAAAAAGATTTATTTAATATTATTATATTTTTTTACTTTTTATTGGTGCATTATAGACATAAATGTTAATTAAACAATTATATAAAGAGATAAAAAGCAGTAGTCCATCAAAAAGATGAGCAAGTAAAGTGTTCCTCATCTTTGGCTCATGCCTGAGGCTGAGCTAGCCTTGGGGAACCCAGTGGTGAACACCTATCTCTGATGTCTTAATAAAGACCTCCACATTTCCTGGCTGTTTTTCCACTGAAACACATGGAATGGTTCTAGGACTGGTTAAAAGAGCGGGAAGGTAAAGAGGCCCCAGCTCTCTGCTCCAGTGTCATGGGAGAATGTCGGGCAGGTCCCTCCCATTATTCTAGTTGCGTTTATCGGGAGTCTTCAGGCTGCAAAAGAGAAGCTGTCATCTTGGTTATCATGGCATCCATCATGATGGTTTTAATTCATTAAAGTTAGAAGTTGTCTTAGTCCATTTGTGCTGCTATAACAAAATGCCAGAGAAAGGGTAATTTATAAGTACAAGGATTTATTTTTTCACAGTTCTGGAGGCGGTGCAGTTGGAACTCAAGGTAGGGGCAGGTTTGATTGTCTAGAACTCAAAGTAGGGGCAGGTTTGGTTGTCTAGTGACAATGTTTTCTGTTTCTACGATGGCTTTTTGTTGCTCCTTCCTTCAGAGTGGGGAACATTGTGTCCCTACATGGCCAAACATGGGCAGGCAAGCAAGTGTCATGCTACTGGAAGCCCTTTTATGAGGTTCTGAATCCCATTTGTGAGCGAGGAGTCCATATGGTTCAGTCACCTCCAACAGGGCCACCCGCTAACACCATCATAAGTCTCAACATCTGGATTTTGGAGAGGATGCCCTCAAACCCCAGCACGAGGCTTCTGTTTGCTCCTTCAGCCAAGTAGAAGAGTGAAGAGCGATATTCATCCTCCGGCCACCTCATTCTAAGCATGGTCTTTGGTATAATTCAGCGAAGAGGCCAGGACATGTGAGTTGCCAGCTCTCCAAGGGTTGATTAGTGACTGAACTCACTTGGCGACTCCACCTCTCCACCTTGCATCCTCCATGAAATATCTTTAGGTTTTCTCAGAACCTTTCACCTAAGACGCACTCCATCGTCTGCAAGCCTACATGCTCCGCAGCGGCCAGAGGACAGGAGCAAGGTGGGGAGCCGGCTCTGATTGCAGCAGGCCAGACAAGACTTTAAGCAAGGGTTTGGTTTCTCTTTTTTTTTTTTTTTTCCCTTTAGGCTAGAATCTGGGTCAATTCATTCTTGTAAACAACACAGGGCAGCAGAAGTGGGGGACTGATGATGGCCATCCTGAAACGTGAATTACTAACAGTGGAGAGGGAATACTGGAAGTCATTTACGAACTGCCCTGCCTGTGTCGGTTTCTCCATCGGGGCCCTTGGTTGAACTGGCCTGGGTGGGGTAGACAGCTATGTCCAGACCAGGGGCAGATGTGCTCTGGTTTGCAAAGCCAAATCCAATCAGCGTTTCCCTCTATAGGAACCCGAAGGGTATTAGATTGTAGATTTGAGAGAATGTGTGGTGTGTTAGAAACCTTCAATCGAAGGGTATAAAAAGAAGGAAGGTGATCGGGCGTGGGGGCTCGTGGCTGTGTTCCCAGGACTTGAGAGGTTAAGACAGGAGGACTGCACGTCTGAGGCCAGCATTAGTAGCTTAATGAGGCACTCGGCAACTTATTGAGATCCTGTTTCAAAGTAAAAAAGGGCTGGGGGTATGGCGTGGAGGTAAAACTCCCTGTGTCTAATTCCTAGCGACCAAAACAAACAAAAAATAGAAAAGAGAAAAGAAAAGGAAGAAGGAGAAGGAGGAGGAGGAGGAGGAGGAGGAAGAGGAGGAGGAGGAGGAGGAAGAGGAGGAGGAGAAGGAGGAAGAGGAGAAGTGGGAAGAGGAGGAGAAGAAGAGGAGGAAATTATTTAAAAATGACCCAAAGCAGTTACGGGCAGTGACTTACTGCAGATCAAAACTGAATTATGCTAGGAGAAAAATTTAAGGAAGAGAGGAGGAGTTTGCCCAAGAGTCTGAGTTTAGCCCAGCAGAGATGGTGAGGATCTGTAGCTCAGGACATCAGGCCTTGAGGGCGGAGATCACAGGTGAGAGGCTCTGTGCTGTCGGTGGGGAGGGTGGAGCGCGCTCTGGGTGGACCCTGGTGGTATTACATTCCATTTAGCTTGCCACCACCGTGGATCAGAAACCCTGCAGGGTGCCAACCATTACGGGAAGAAGCAAAAACTGCTCAGCATATGGGCAGAGACGTAAAAACATCAATAAGTGGGTTCTGCTTTGCCAAATGTTGTAAATAACAACACATGTGCCGGCAGGAGGGCAGAAGAGAGGAGCCTGGAACCACTCCCAGGGTGGAGGGTGTGTTGGTGGCCCTTGGAGGGGCTGGCTTCTAACTCTGAAGGGCTCTGGAACTGCCGGCTCTGCCCTATCTGCATTTTTATCCACATTTTTCTGTACATTGAGAATTGCTGCAGAAAGGAGAGTGGCGAGGAACATTTTAAGGCTGAAGCAGGGAAGCTGGGCTAGAAAGCTGAGCACATCGGAGCATGTTTTGGTTGAAGATGGGTGGGTACAAGCAAAGCGTTTCCAACAGGGAACCGTATTCTTGGCCCACAGCACTTTCCTTTTCTTGGAAAGTAAAACATTTACCAGAGAGCCGAGAGGAATAGTTACAGGGAAGGTCAGCGGCTGTCAGACTCCCACAGCAAGAGGGCTGCTGCCATGTGGCTCTGACGCACTCCCCGGGTTGGAGGCTAGTCTCCGGTCAAACCCAGTCTTCCTAAATGGTAGGAGCCTAGAAGATGTATAGGTGAATTTCAGTAGAACTTAAATTTAAAAAAAAATGTGTCCGTTCATAAGTGGACAGCTCCAACCAGGACTTGAGCAATATGGTTGAAGACTCACCATCTTGGGCCACAGTAAAGAGGAGGAGGGGCTGCGGCTGTGTGGGAAATGAATCCAGGAGCCCCCCTGGGGAGGCAGAGGCCCATCCTATGGCATAGAAGAAGCTTACAGAAGGCTCAGAGCCTCTGGGTCAGTTGAGAAATGATACGCAAAATAACTTTTCACAGGAAGAAGACACTTCAAAAGTGAGCATCAAAGCAGGCGGAGGGTTGCCATGGCAGCCGGAGTAAGATTTAGCCCCTTGTCTTTAGCCTTCTTCCTCAGATGAGGCACAGAGTGCTGGGAGGACTGAGAGGAAGAGGGGGAAAAACCTAGGACTGAAAGAAGCTGCGGCTTTGTGGAAAATGGAGCTCAGAAAGTCCGAGTTCTAGTAAAAATAAATAAATAAATAAATAAATGAAGTAAAATGACAAGGGGGCCCGAGGAGGCAGAAGCTGCTCAGTTCTCCTTAGGACACCAAAGAGGCAGGATGCACTCACTCTCCTGAATTTAGCAGATAAGGAAGGCCTCGCAGGGAAGGAGGAGAGGAGAGAGAGGAGCATCTCTATACAAATGTGCTGATTTCACCTTCCAGTAATGCAAAATGTTCATGTCATTTGCACCTTACATATTTTGCATAAGCCAGGTGTGATGGCACACGCTGATAATCCCAGTTTGGGAGGCTGAGACAGGAGGGTCACGGGTTGGAGGTCGGCCTCTGCAACTTAGTAGGACCATGTTTCAAAATAAAAGAATGAAATAGGGCTGGGGCTGTAGCTTGGCTTTGGGTTCAATCCCCACTGCCACTACCAACCAAACAAACCTTCCCTAAGTCTCAAGGATCTATCAGTTTAACGCCCAGCAAACCACACATCCCCAAGACCATGCTCGGCCTATCTAGAGTTACCTACCATCTATTCGAGGCTGAGAAAAGAATGACAGGTCTCAGCATCCCCTTCTGCTGTCAATAACAAGATGAACAGAGGTCAAGAGCCGAGCCCTTGCTTTGTTACTGGCCTTTATTATATCAAACTCACAGCCGGCTGTGGCCGAGACCACCTTCCTCAAGTGCCCCTCTAGCCACACCGTTCTCCTCTCTGCTCCTCCTGAGAGCTTGGACTCTCAGGGAGCCTCCCTCCTGCCCCTGCCCTGTGCGGTGCCCCAGATTAACCCCGCACACGTGCTCCCAGCATGGAACCCTTGCCTTCTGGCTCCCAGGTGGGGCTGATCCCAGGAGGAAGTGCCTCCAGCAGGTCAAAGTGGGTGGGATGATTCCTCTGACACTCTTTGTGGTGCTGATGAGGGCGGACTGCCTGTGCCCCTCTGTGGGAGACCGGTCAAGCCTCTGCCCCTCCAATGTCTCCAAATCTGGAAGCTTCTTCCCTTCGCTCACCTCTTGAGGTTTAGGGAGAGAGATAGCCCAGGGCTTAGGGTTTTGCATTCTCCGTTGTGAGTCCTCTGTGTTCTGCCTGCACCTTTGGGAGCAGTTCTTTTTATTAAACTCTTCTCAAATTATCCAATTTGAGCAGCCCATCTGTTTCCCGCTGGGACTTTGACTAATACAGTGACCAGACCGCGTCTGTTTTGGGTGAGTGCTTCAATATTGCTCGTTTTAATACCTCGGCGCTTCTTGTAGGTCATTCTTCATAGAAACGGATCTGCCTGTCTTTAAGAACAACATCCTTAGCCCGGTGTGGTGGCGCACGCTTGTCATCCCAGCATTCGGGAGGCTGAGACAGGAGGATCGCGGTTCACAGACAGCTTCAGCTACTTAGTGAGGCCCTTGACAACTCAGTGAGACCCTGTTTCAAAATAAGGAATAAAAAATAGGGTTGGGGGGTGTAGCTTGGAGGTAGAATGCCCCTGGGTTCCATCCCCAGGACCACAAAAAAACCAAAACCAAAACAAAAAATCCTTGCTGGTCGTGGTGGCGTATGCCTGTAAATCCCAGTATGGGGGAGGCTGAGAGAGGAGGATTGCGGTTCAAGACTGGCCTTAGCAGCTTAGCAAGAACCTGGGAGACCCTGTTTCATAAAGAACAAAAAGGGGGTTGGAGGTATGGTTTAGAGTTAGAATGACCCTTGGTTCAATCCCCAGTAACACACACACACACACACACACACACACACACACACACACCAAAACAACAAAGAAGGCAAAAGGAAAGAACAACATTCTTGTTCTCACGTCCCTCATTAAAGATGGCGCTCCCTCCGCCTGACTCTCTTCTCTTGCAACAAACCTGTTTGAAACACAATTTTTTGATGTCAGTGAAGCCGGTGGGAATGGAATGCAAATGTCCCCTATACGTGTCCCTCGTGGTCCGGGGCAGATTGGTGATCATCCTGTATATTATAGATCTGCAAATCTTCACGGGCATTAGGGCCCTCCAGGTATAAAGACACCACGATGGCGAGCTTGTACAGCCCAGCACTGCGGCGGAATCCAGGGCACAGGAGGGGTGGCGAGCACCTGCTCTGTGCACATACTTTATAAAAATTCATAAGACGCTGCTTCCTCAGGGAGCCAGATTAATTAAATGACGGTCCAGTGGGAACTTGCAGCAGTAGAACAGTCACTCCAGAAGGGGTCCTGAAGGGCGCAGTGAATTGGAAATGTGGGTGATTTTCTTTGAAAACCGTGAGTTGAAAACTGCATGTTTCTGAGTCTTTTAAGACCGATCCCAAATGGTATCGAGAATAGCAGAAGGCTCAGCGGCTCCGCAGGTGTGAAAATCCTGAAACTGAATTAAATAGGTTCCATTATATTTCAGGAAGAGCGCTGGTGGGTTTCTATAGAGCCCAGCCTAAGAATATCATGTCTCTTCTTTGTGTCTTAGGGTGGTTGGCATGGGTCGTTGTTGCTAATATTATACTTCAATCTCTCTCTAAAATGCACAAAAATGAGCAAGAGTCCTCCTGTCTTATTCCTAAGAGGATCGAGATATTAAAATATCAAAAGAACAATCCAAAGAACCTCACTTAAGAGGCCAGACCAGAAATGAAAGCTGAAGATATGGCTCCATTGTAAACTTTTTATTTATATAAATTTTTCTTCTAATGATCTTATGTTTGGCCCACATATCATTAGAGAAATTCAAATTTTAATTTAATTTTAGAGCTGAAGAAATTTTAAACACTGCAAAAGTTTGTTTAGCTTTCTGTTCTTTAAAAATTTGAAGCCAGGTGTTTGTCCCACATATCATTAGAGAATTTACCGGCTTACGGCCCCTCTTTGTAATATTAATAGCAAATGAATTGAATCTTTTACTTCCTTTTTTGGCCTAGAAAAAAATAAATTCAAACTTAAGTTGCTTTTTTTTTTAATATCTTGCTCATTTTTCTTTTTCTTTTTCTTTTTTTTGGTAGATCTTTTTTCATATATATATATATATATATATTATATATATATATATATATATATATGACCAAAAAACAAAAACAAAACAAAATAAAAAAAAAAAACAACCCTGCTGGGCGTGGTGGTGCACGATTGTAATCCCCCCCACTTGGGAGGCAGAGACAGGAGGATTGCGCAGGTTTGAAGCCAGCCGCGCTGGCTTAAGAGACCCTGTTTCCAAATAAAAATATAAAAATAGGTCTGGTAGTGTAGCCCGGAGGTTGAAGGTCTTCCAGGAATCCCAGTGCCACCAAAAAAAAAAAATAATAATAAATAAATAAACAACAAAAAAATCCTTGCTTTCTAGTGTGAGTAAGTAAGAAGAGAAAAAATATAGACAGGTTATATTGCAAGCACGCAGAGTAAAGAGTTATATACTAGAAAAAGCACCTGTAAAAGGTGACCCTTTCTTGAACATTTTTGAGTGTAGAGATAAACAAAAATGCCTTTTCATGTACGTATTTTCTTCCAATCATGGAAAGCTAAAGTTGAAGTGAGAAGAGACCAGCGTTTCCCTGTTCCTTGGAGCCCTGTGATAACACCCTTCCTGCTAGGAGGATCGCACAGGTTCGAATCCAGCCGCGCTGGCGTAAGAGACCCTGCTAGGTGTTTGGCGTCTGCTCTGTGGTGCTGGCTGGATCCCAGCAGGACAGAGAACTCACTGAGACCTGAGGCTAAGTACCCTGCTTCAACCCCAATGGTGACCGGATCGGTGCTCCCTTAACTTAATTGAACTCTTCTTTCTGGTTTGACTTCAACTCCTCAGGTGTGATACCCCAAATTTTGTTTCCTCTTGCGGGATTTGAAGGCAATCGTGATTTCATTAGGGACTTATCCTGCTTTGTATGCATCGTTAAATGCCCTTTCTTCCCATGCCACTGTCTCTTGGAGAAGGTGACCTTGGGTCCCTCTAGATGGCTACGCAGTTCCCTTTGAAGGACTCCAGTGTTTCTGTTGTGGTTAATCCCCAGAATTGGCCATGATGTTCTATCCACATTGAGGGAACTCGGGGTGAGGCTGTCACCACCCCAACCCTTCCCAGGTGGCGTCAGCTCTTTTCACAGGCCGTATGTCTGACTATTGTCTGAGCTATAGTTCTTGACAGTAAAATTAGCTTATGGATATTTGCAGTGTTTTTTGTCTTTTCATGGCTCCTCTGCTGTTTTCATGGACTGCTGTGTGTTCATCTTTTTATGTTTAGTTCAGGGCTGTGTGGACTAGATCCATGGGTCCCAGTTCTCATGAGATATGCTCTCTTCCTAGAAGTCCCATTTTTTATTTATTTTTTTAAAGGATTCTGCCATTTGGAAATTGGAATTGCTTGCACATTGGTAACTCTGTGACAGTAATAATCTCCAACAGAACCAGATGTCTTGTTTTCTCCCCTGGGTTGAATTGTACCATCCAAATGTTTGTTAGAAATGAAATCAGGGAGTTTTGGTAAAATTAATGCCTTGTGAGGAAACTCAGCAATGTATCTGTGTGTGTGTGTGTGGGGGGGGGATACAAGGGATTGAGCCCAGAGGACCTTCACCTCCAAGCTACACCTTCAGCACCTCCTTTATACTTATTTTTGGGGGAAAGAGTCTTTCTAAGTTGCCCAGAGTCTTACTACATTGCTGAGGCTTAGCCTCGAACTCGTGATCCTCCCATCTCAGTCTTGCAATGAGTGGGATTACAAGGGTGCACCACCATGCCCAGCTGTGCCTGCTATTTTAATGTCAGACAAGTACCTTTAAGTGTCTGGTCTTTAGAACAGGAAGCACACTGTCTTTGTGTTAGGCCTTTAAAATTTATTAATAAATGCTATCAGGTTATTTGAAAATCATAGATAAAAATGACCGTCTCGTTAGGAGGGTTATGAAATGGTTGCGAGCCCTCCTCTCTGCAGCCTTTTGCCCTCCATTAAAATAAGTCCAATCCAATTATTTATATTGTCTTTGCCACCAACTTTATAACATGTAAATAAACTTCCTTTTATTGTGATTGGATTATGGGAGGCAGGCTTATTTAATTTTTATTTTAATTACCTCCTTTTGCCTTGTAAACATCTTTCCCTCCTGATGGGCTCTCTAACTAGCCTTGGACGACATCTGTAAGTGGCACGGGCACTTAGTTCTCCTTGTAACCACACGTGCTGTACCCTCACGCAGGCACAGTGCAGTTGAAAACTCCTTGACACCTTCTTTTATTCCTAGCAATAGAGGTTGAATCCAGGGCGTCATGCTTGCTAGACAAGCGCTCTGCCACTGAGCTACATCTCCAGCCCTTTTCTTTATTTTGAGACAGGGTCTCCATAAATTCTCCGGACTGGTCATAAGCTTGAATTTGCAGTCCTCCTGCCTCAGCCTCCCGAGTAGCTGGGATTACACAGCCCGGCACTGCCACACCCAGCCCATTAACGCGACTCACAGTTGGACTTGGTCCAAGGGTCTCCCAGTATTTCCTTAAGTTGTGTCTTCTTTGTTTCTGAGGGAGTTCTGAGGTTCACCTGCCACAGGTTTTGTATTTTAATAGTAGATGGTGGTTTTTTTATCTTCCTGATCCATGGAGTGGCAGAAATGTGTGCTTTCCAAATGTCAAACAACAGAAGAGTGGTTAAATAAATCATGACAGATCGGGAGATGTTGTGGCGATTAAAATGAATGATACAGACAACTGCTCCGGACTGTATCAATGTGGCCAGAAAGAAGTGGGGTACTAAACAGCAGGGTCCTACTTTGTTTTTTTTTAAATTTATACATGGAAAAAAGGCACTAGAACTAAATATGCTAAACTACTAGGAGGAGCTTTCTTTGGGTAGTAGTAGTAGTATAGCTTACATTTTTTTCTTCTTTATATCTTCCTGAGTTCTCTGGCTCTTCCTTCAGGGAACTCATAAAAAGCACGAATCTAATTTTCGTCATGTACCACAGATTGCTTAATCCTTTGAGTGAATGAATCTGGCTCTTTTTCATCCGTCAAATTATATCTTATATATCAAACTTTAAATTAAAATCAATAGCTTATTTTAAGTTTGGCATTATAACCTAGTTGCTGGTCTGCTACTTCCTGATAGTGACTCTTTTTATATCATTCATTCATTCATTCATTCATTCATTCAGAATACAGTCCGAGGACTTCCTATACGTATCTGAAGATACAAGGAGGAAGCTGGCCCAGCCATCCCGTCTCTCCTCCTTGATTCCTCTGCCTCCGCCTTCTCTGCTGAGGGAGGCAAGGTGTGTTTGTCCTTGTGTTACAAGTATAATGACTTGACTTCCCGGATGATGGGGCTAGCCAGCGATAGAACTGGAAAAAGAAATTCGAGTTTCTTTGTTCAGAGCTTTGACTTCCGGAGTATTTCTCCATTTAAGTAGACTAGGTCGTCTGCCAAAAATGCATTCTCTCTTTTAATCTTTACTGAAAGTAATGAGCTTAAAGAAAGTCTCACGGAGATAATCGTATCGTTACAGCTTAGAGCAGAAGTTAAGGCTGTTTGAGTGGATTAAAATGAGTGCTGAGTGAGGCTTAATATTTGGCCTATTTAATTAATTTGTCCAGGAAAGGATTTTAGTTTCCTTTTGGAACAAGAATAACTGCAACAATCTCAGGACATATCTAAGAATAGTCTGGGATCATTTTTGATTTATTGAAGTTTTTTTTGTGTGGTACTAGGGATGGAACTCAGGAGCCTTCTCCTCTGGGCTATACCCCCAGACCTACTTTTTATTTTATTTGGAAACAGGGTCTCACTAAGTTGCTGAGAGCCTCACTAAGCTGATGAGGTTGGCTTTGAACCTGCGCGAACCTCCTGTCCCAGCCTCCCAAGTGCTGGGATTATAAGTGTATACCATCACACCCGGCTCATTTAAGATTTTTAAATATAAGATGAACAGAATTCAAAATAAAATCAGAATTGACTATCTGTATCTCATGCTAGTGGGTGATTATGACTTCATTATCAAAATTTTCCTATAGTCTGTTGATGAAAATACCACTTAATATTCTTTTTTTATTTATTTATTTTTCTTTTGCGGGTCTGGGAATGGAACCCAGGGGCATTTGACCTCCAAGATACACCCTCTGCCCTATTTTTTATTCTTTATTTTGAAACAGCATCTTAATAAGTTGCAAAAGGCCTCACTAAATAGCTGAGGCTGTCCGCGAACCACAAACCTCAGCTTCCAGAATGCTGGGATTATAAGTGTGCACCACCATGCCTGGCTCCATTTAACATTCTTAGTAATTATTTTATTACTACAATAGCTAATACTCTAATAATACTAATTGATGGCCATTATATATTTTGCATTAACGTATCTTAAGCAACAGTATGAATAAATATAAAAATGCAGTTGAATTACCTTCATATTGATGTTATCAAATACTTTGCCTCCTAATTAAATATTTATATTTTAGATTATTTATAGAATAACCACGTATCCTATTTCTAAATTTTTAATGTGGTCCTGGGGATCGAACCCAGGAGTATCTTATCTTTAAACTACATTGCCATCTCTATTTTTTTTCTTGAAACAAGGTCTCGCTAGATTGAGGAGAGTCTCACTCCTTGATGAGACTGTTCTTAATCTGTGATCCTCCCAAGTACTGGGATGACAAACATGCACCACTATGCCCTGCTTCATATTTCTATTTAAAATAAGCATTTTGCTGATTATAACTCAGAAATTGTTATACTACTTGAAGTTTTAAAAAATTTTAGGATACAAAAATAGTTTTATTTTATTTTATATATTTATATATATTGTATTATATATTTATATTTTATATAACACAGTGATTTATATAGAACAATGATTATTTTGTAGGATGAATACTTCAAATGATTTAAGTTTTGGCTCCTATCTCAAGCAGAGAATTTATTTGCAATTTATGTTTCCATTAAATACTGCTTATCAAACTGTGTGTATATATATGTGTGTGTGTGTGTACACACACACACACACACACACACACACAAGTACCAGTACTGGAGATGGAACCCAGGGCATTCTACCTCTGAGCTATACCCCCTGCCCTATTTTTTATTTTTTATTTTGAAACAGGGTCTCGCTGAGTTGCAAAGAGCCTCACTAAGTGGCTGAGACTGTCCATGAACCACGATCCTCCTATCTCAGCCTCCCAAATGCTGGGATTACAAGCGTGCGCCACCACACCCGGCACGCATGGGGGTTTTTCTAGGAAAAAATGAAAACAAAAAGCAGAACCATATCATCGTGATGCATTCGGAATTCAAGAGAGATAGAAGCAGAAGCTTGCATTTTGCCTGGGGCTCCGGAATTCGTGGCTGGCTAACCCTCATGAAGGAAAAGTGATGGTTAGTGGTGCCTGCCTTTCTGATGTTACTGTGAGGTTCTATGATGCTGGGCTTGAAGGAAATGGGCTTGCTGATGATTAAGTAACCACGTCATAGCCCCAGTCCCTCCTGCCTGTGTGACCACGGGCACGGTTTTCTTTCCCTTGTCCTCTTAACTGTTGGTTGAACTTTGCACTGAAGAGTGTTATAGGCACAACAATAGATACAAATAAGAAAGTAGATGTCATCCTTGACATTTGTGGGGAGACTGGTCAACTCTAATGAACTATGCCCCAGTACTAAAAAAAGGGACAACTTGCCAGGTATGGTGGCGCACATTTGCAATCCCAGTACTTTGGAGGCTGAAACTGGAGGATCATAGGTGCTAGGACAGCTTCAGCAACTTGTGAGGCCCTCTGCAACTCAGTGAGACCCTGTTTCAAGATAAAAAATAAAATTGGGGTGGAGGTGTAGTGCAGAGGTAGATTGCTCCTTGGCTCAATACCCAGTGCCCTTCCAAGAAAAGGGGGAAATTTTTGAGGATGAGTAAATTACAAATGTAAGAGATTGGAAGATAATGGAAGGATTGGGCACAGCTAGGTGAAATTACTACTGGGAAGGCTTATGGGGGTAGAAAGTGGGAGGGAGTCTACAGCTAGCCAAGATAGTGCTGCTATTTCAAGATCTGGACCTGGCTCACAAGTCCTTGCAGTAATCATCTCACACAGATGAGGAAATATATGTAGCAAACGTGTGTGTGTGTGTGTGTGTGTGTGTGTGTGTGTATTCTCACATGGATAAACCGTTAATTATTATAGCTAGCATAATTAAGATCCAGGTGAGGATGAGGTAGACCTATTTCTTTACATCTAGGCTTGCACTGAAGTTGATTGGCTTCATTCCTCTACCAGAGGAGAGGATGCTCTGGGGTTGGACCTCCCGGATTTCACTCCTAGCCCTGCTATTTTATGATTAAGCTTGTGAGAGTTACTTAACTGCTTTGTTCTTCTGCGTTTCCGTCTATAAAATAAGAACAGGACAGGTACCAATCTCATAGACATTTGCAGAGATTAAGCAGGTTTGTGAATGCTTTTAAGTCCTTTAGACCAGAGTACAGAACTCAGTATATGATGGGCATTAGTACCAGTGGGGAAAGTGGTCTTATCTTTGTTGTGGGTTGGCCTTGTTTCTTTTCTGACCATAGCACTGGCTGGTTTCTGCCAGAAGCAGAACTGTATGGGGCATTTTGATTGAAAAAACGAGCCAATACTATGAACTTATATCTTCTCCCTTCCGACAGCTCCTGCCTCTCTTTCTAATCAACCCCCCACCCGGGCCCTGCCAGGGACAGCCCAGAACTACAAGCTGAAAGCCAAGTCGTTAAGGAAATTGTTGAGCTCTATCTAACACACACCTGTCTTTGTATCTGCAGCAATGAGAGGGGAATCCTATTTCATCGGCATGAGGAGCCTGGGGCAGCCGGGGCACATCCCTGAAGACAGAGGACTTTTCTTGCTGTGCTGCATAGACAGGGACTGGGCGGTCACGAGGTGTTTTGCGGAGGAAGCCTTTCAAGCAATCACCGACTTCAATGACCTCCCTAATTCGCTGTTTGCATGCAACGTCCACCAGTCTGTGTTTGAAGGAGAAGAGAGCAAGGTAAGAGGTCTCTCCCGTTCCAGAAACACAGGAAAGACGTGTCAGCGTCGCAACAGAGCCGTCTCATTCGTTTAGACTGCAGTTTTGATGGTTAGTTGGCTGTCTCTAGCATGTGGCAGGAGAAAGGTCTACTGTTAGAGCTTTGGCGTGGTGTATCTGTCAAGGGTGTAGAGGAGACCGCGTTGAGGCAAGTCTCCTCCCCTGTGACGTGCAGGTCTACGGAGTAAAACAGCTGGTGTTAGGAATATAGATTGTGCCTTTGGATTAGAAGGCAGTTGTTTTAAACTCTTAAGGAGTTTCTTCTTATTCTGTCAAAGACAAAATTTGCCTTTCTCAAAATAGTCAGCACGCTCTTTTGCACTTCATCTTCCTGAAATGTGGTGAATGTTCTAAAGCTGTTTTCTTAAATGGTGACCGAGGTTCCACAGCAGTTAGTAGACAAAGGAAGTTGGTGGACCATCTGGGACAGGTCATTGAGGGTACCCACAAACAGGATGCTGGGCCCTGAGACCCTTCCCCTTCCTCTCTCTGTTTTCTGGCCACTACTGTTGCTTTATCAAGTGCTTCTGCCATGATGTGCTATCTTATCACAGGCTCAAAGCTATGGGGCCAATTAACAATGGACTGAAACCTCCAAGGCTGTGAGCCGAAGTTAACCTTTTTTTTAAAATAAGCTGCCAGTCTCAGGTATTTGTTGCACAGTAATAGAACGCTAACACAGACCACTTTTTTAAACTATCTTAATAAGTACACTTATTGTCTACTTCATTTTTTTTAGAATATTATTTCCAATAATGTTCAGATTTTATGACTAATCTAAGCCACAAAGTCTGATGATGGGTATCTTTCCCAAAGGATGTACATTTTAGACTCTGTGCTAAGTTGGTGGGGAGATATTTTTAGGCAGAGGGACAAAGAAGCCAGAACCTCTCCAGCACCCCTGTGTTTGCCTGTGGCCAAGGCCGGCCATGGTCATTGTCTTTATATTTGCCTCCGGGGAGACGTATGTAGCAGTTCTATCAGGGAGATGATGCTTGACACTCTTCTCAGAGGTACAGGCATGCGGCTGGTCACATTTGTGAGTTGTCCTGGCAGAATCCTTTCTTTTTTGGCATAACTTATTTTTGAAACATTGTGTTTTGATACTGGTGAATTTGAGTTCTGCCTGATTCTTGCAATTATTATAAAGTATTTATTTAGAATTTCTTAGTTGGGTAAGAATGAAAGCTTTTGCTTTCTGACCACCATGAATGAATCTTACAGCAACCTCTCTTCTCTTTTCTCATATGTCTGAGTTATCTTTCCTGGGTCTTTTTTCATTTTTAAAATGCACTGCATTAGACTGCTCAAGATATATGTAACACCATTGGTATGATATTCTGGTTATGTTTGTTTCTGCTTATCATTGAGATAAATATTTTGATATGCTCATTTCTACTACCTTTGTAAAATTCCGAGTTCTGACACCTCATGTACATTTCTAAGACAGTTTTTTGAGGTCTCTGATGTTCACGCAAATGTTCAATTAGGCAGAGTTCTGTGAAATTTCTTTTGATCTGATGCTTTGCGGTGAAGGTGCACATTCTTCAGTGCTGCTCATGGGCCAGATGGTTGAGGTTGGCTTGCATAACACAAAGGAGACCTGGAGCTGGAGGAAACTGGCATCTGAAACCAATAAATCCAGATTGCTCATTGCATGCTACAGCTTGAAGTACAAATATTTTTTGTATGAAACACATTTAGAACCGGGATCTTCACAGCATCCAGCCCATAAGAGGTACTAGGGTTCATTTCCCTTCACAGTGCATCCTGGGTTTGCCTTTCTGGATCCCACTGGGCTGCAGGCTTCCTGGGGTGGGTGAGGCTGGAGGGAGTGTCCTCCCAGCTGCTCTCGGTGCTGGGGCTGCTCCATAGGACATTGGCACCCACTGGTCACTAGAGGAGAACAGGAAAGCAAGCAATGTGAAACATTTACCCAAGTTCATTTGAATAAGGAGAGGCCAGAAAGGTAACTTTACGATGGGCTTTGAACACATAAATGCATTTAGTTTAGATGATGATGATGATGATGATAATGATGGTGATGATGGTGCTGCTGCTGATGTGATGCTGCTGCTGCTGATGTGATGCTGCTGCTGCTTCTGCTGATGCTGCTGCTGATGCCGATGATGATAGCAGTAGCAGAAGCAAGCACCTGAATTCTGAATAGCTCTGAGAACAGACAATTTTTAATAATTCATACTGAGATAAAACCTCATTTGACCTAATTCATTCAAAATCTGACCAAAACTGATGGAAATGTATTTGTAGTATGAATATTCATCTGTTTATCTGCAGAAATAGTCTTGTTCTAAATACCAGGAGCTGCCTCAGAACTTGCAGGGACATGATACAGTAAGAGCTTTGTATAATTCCCTGAACTGGAATCTCAAACATGCCAGGCCCCCACAATTTTAGACAGAGCATTGTATAGCTTTAAAATATAAAAAAATGAACCTACATTCCATGTTCAAAGAGAAGAACGAGTTAATCACTGAAATCTGAAATGACATCAAAATAAGCAATGAAATGTTGTTCCCATAAGATGCTTAGGTCTATCTTGTTTAGCCTTTGAACAGGCCATTTTTAATGGACAAACAAAAATTGTTTATATTAATTGTGTACAGCATGATGTTTTGAGATATGTTGACATTGTGGAATGGCTAAAAGGGCTGATAAACATATGTATTATCTCAAATATTTATTTTGTACTGTGAAAACAGTTAACATATCCCTTCTTAATAATTTTCAAAAACAGACTACATTGTCCTTAGCAGTAGTCGTCATGTTGTAAAATAGAAATCTTGAACTTATTCCTTCTTCCTAAATGAGATTTCGAATCTTTTGACAAACATGTCCCTAATCCATCCTTAAGTGCAGGCTGAGTTTGAGTGATTCCTTGTATTATCAGCGTCTCCCCTAGAGCCTCGCGGAAAATAGATGCTCAATCAATATTGAATTGAACCTCCACTTAAATGATGATCAAAGACACAGAGAGATGCCTTTTCCAGGAACAGCTGAGTACTTAGAAAGAGTAAAGCAAGCTCTCCTGACCTCTAAGTTCAATTCATAACCCATCATGCCTCCCTGGCTCTAAATTCTCCTGTGGAAAACAGGTTCTGGGGACAAAGTAGGCTTCCCACTCCCCAGGAGCGTTCAAGTAAAATAATGTACCGCAGAAAGAATGGGTGGTTGAACAGCAAGGCTGAGCCACAGGTAGGAGGTGCATGGAGTCCAAGTCACGTTTGGAGTTAAGACATGGATGGCACATAAATAAAGATGCTTCATATGTCAACTTATATTTATGTGAGATTTTTAGAAGTGACTGATTCATTTAGTAAGCCAACTGAGTAAAAAATTAGTCGTATCTTAAGCAAATTTGTTTTCATAACTAGCCCTTAGGGAGAGAAAAATGACAGGAAAAAGGACAGGAGGAAAAAGAAAGAGAGAGGAAAGGTAGTCATGAAAACTAAAATGCAGCGCTTTTGTGGACCCTGGAAACCATGGAATTTGGATGATTTAAGGCTGGTTGTAAAATTCATGCTAAGAGAAGAGAGTGACAGGAAGATGATAATTTACTGTGGTCTAAGTACTTCCAAACGTGGGTTAGAAAAATAAAAAATGAGCGATGGTAACTGGAGGGTGGGAAACGATACCTGTGCAACAGTTTTCAACATTAAAGCAAGTCACGGTTAAGCCAGACGTCAGATGTCCACGGAGCACTCAGGAGTTTTAGTGTGTGTGTGTGTGTGTGTGTGTGTGTGTGTGTGTGTGTGTACATTCATTTACACTTTATTTTGAGAACATTTAAAATGTAAAAAGACAGTGCAGTGTCCTCAGTATGTTGGTCCCATTTTTTATTTTTTATTTTTGGTCTCCGGAGGGTGACTGGGAACCATAATCAGTCACCACTAATCACTCAGGGGCACCTGCCAAATGGGAGGCCCGGTGTGGGGCAGATTTTCAAGCTACTGTAGGACATTCCTTGAACCTTAGCCGACTCCAAGTGACTAAAATATTCCAGAGGCACATTTAGCATCCTGCTTCGCCACTGTGCTTAGTACCCCCTGGCGCCCAAGAGCCTGGCAAAGCCCACTTAGCTTTGAATGGCCCACTTAACTACCTGGAAATAATTGGAGCGGTGGGAAGAATGAAAGGAGTTGAGGGTATTTGGTTTCTGTGCCAAAGAGTCGGTAAGCACATGTTCTTAATGAGACCCGGGGAAAAGGTTTCCAAGTTCCCTTTGGCCTGTAACAGTATTGAAGGAGGACATGGAACCTTTCCCCATGTCAGCAAAAACAAAGCAAAACAAAACAACAAAAAACATAGGAACTTGGAATTTATTTTTTAGGGTTGCCATCAGAACCTTGTTGACCTGTACACTCACTGTGAATTATTTAAAGGTGCCCCATGGGCAGAAGGAGTCTCAGGGTGCTCAGGGGGTGCTGCTCAGGTAGGAAAGGTGACTTTGGGGTAAATGGCACCCTTTCCTCTGTGCCAGTGGGGCAGACCCAGCCCTGAGCAGGAATGGGTGGCTTGCGGGGAAGAGGGAAGACCTCATTTCCTCCTCCCCTCTTCTGGGGCCAGGAGCTCTTGAGAAGTAAATGAAAGACCAAACCATTGTGAGGTCAGAACAAGATAATTGAGCATTATTAAAATTTTAAAGAATACATAAATTCAAAGATAACTCTGGGTTGTTTCGTTGTCACCCAAGAACATTCTGTTTTGGGGGACGTTCTACCCATGGGCTACACCCCTGCTCTTTTTATTTTTAATTAATTAATTTATTTATTTTCATGGTACTGGGGTTCCTGGAAGCCCTTCTACCTCCAGGCTACACTCCCAGACCTATTTTTTACTTTTTTAAATTTGGAAACAGGGTCTCTTAAGCCAGAGCGGCTGGCTTCGAACCTGCGCGATCCTCCTGTCTCCGCCTCCCAAGCGCGGGGATGACAAGCGTGCGCCACCACGCCCGGCCCTGCTTTTCTTTTATTTATGTTTATTTTGTACCAGGATTTGAATCCAGGGGGTTCCATCTCTGAGCCACACCCCAGCCTTTTTTCTTTTTCATTTTGAACCAAGGGCTCGCTAAGTTTACTGAAGGTCTTCCTAAGTGGCTGAGGCTGGTTTCTAACCTGTGGTCCTCGTGCCTCTGTCTCCAAAATACTGGGATGACAGGTGTGCACCACCCCCTTCTCGCCCCTTCCCCATGAGAACATGTCTTTCAAAGAGGCAGGTTCAGAGCTGAAGCCCAGAGAAGATATGCACTTAATTATTTTCCTCACTCTCAACATTTCCTTCCCACTTTCCTTGGCTTCTTTGAATCTTGCCTCTGTGGTCATCAACTTCTTGACCGACTCACAGATAGCCACAGAAAATCTGGGAGTTCCAATGTGAACTTGAGAACTCCACAGAGGTGTCGGTCACCGCACACCTGGCACTTAGCTTCATGAGACCAATGCGGTGCTGGTGCACGGAGTGCTAAGTCCATCAACAGCAGTGATATTTACTCCGTGAGAGCGAGGTCATCTGTGCACAGCCTGTCTTCTCTTCCTAATTGTTCACTTGAAAGTGTCTGCTTATGGTCCTCTTATCTTTGGGGCAGAATGAATAGATATTTGGAAACAGAAGAGATGTAGTTTGTCTACATTTAAGTTTGATCGGCTTCTGGTCATGTTTTGCTCTGCTCAGAGTGTTATATCATTCAGTTTGACCATCGTGGTAAACATAAACACCAGACTACATCAGTGTTTCAAAAGGGAGACTCGCTGAGAAAGCTAAGATATTTTTAATGAAACACATTGAAATATCATTCTTTCTACTTGGTCCAAAGCCTACACCCTCTTTCCAAATTTGTAGCTATTATTAATTCCAATTGATGCACTGTGGTGATATTTTATACCTTATATAGAGAGTACACTGCTTCATAGAATAGTCCAGTCTTTGGGGAAGACTCTAAATGTCTTGAGGGCCTTTGGAAAGATTATTCCATCCTTGTAGCCTTTCTCTCAGCCACTTGGATGTCATGTGGACCTGAGAGGAGGCAGAAGGGCCCAGGGAAAGGGCTTTGGGGACCTGGAAGCCTTTGGGTCCAAAGCCACTACTGCTCCCCAGTAAAGAGATCTCAGGTGACCACCTCCGAATCCTCAGTTTCTCTTTCATAACATGTGTTGAAGTACCTTCTCTACAGGCTTGTTATATGACGGAAAGAGGTGTTAATGGGGAGAGAAAGGCAAGCTAGACATTCCTCATAAATATTGGTCTCCGTTCACATTCTCCGTTATTCCCCTTCCCCATTGCCTGAATCTGTGACTGTCCATCTCTGGTTCAGAGAAGGAAGGAACTTTTCGAAAGATCCGATACTTTCCTAGAACCTGTGCAGAGCAGGACAGCTCGGGTGCTGTGGGAGTCAAGGGAAGGCTCCAGCAGCCCCTCGCAGGATCGTCACACAGGTTGCTTTGATATCAGAGCCTTGGGGTTTAGGGAGGCTTAATCGTAGACTTTGCCAAGTAGAAATGATTTTAGCATTTGTTGTTGGACATCACTTGCTCAGCGCTCCCCATATAAGGCTCATGTGATACTTTTTTTTTAGAACTAGTGCCAGGAAAACTTCCTTTACTCTGGGGAACTAGTATTTTTCTCACTGGGAGGATTATGTAATTTATGTGTTTCTTTTTTTTTTTTTTTTTCCAAAACCCCTTTGGCTTCCAGGAAGCTTGTAGACTAATAGAGCAACTCTATTTTTATCGGTCCTGATTTTTTTATTTTCTGTGTAATAACCTAATTATGTTTACATACAATATGAGACTTTTTAAAATTAGCATGCCTTTTTCTATAATTGTTCATATGAGTACTTCAACAACCATCTTTCACCTAAAGAAGCTGTCTGCTGGTCATCAAGGATGTATTTAAAGATTTTAAAATTTTACTGGGAATAGAAAAAAATCACTTTAGTTAGATTATATTGTATTTTTAAAATAACATGCATGCAAACTTTCTTTTTTTCTCATTGTTCAAGAGAATCTTCTTTATTGCGCACAGTGGTCCATGCTTGTGAGCCTAATACTTGAGAGACTGAAACAGGAGGATTTCAAATTTAAGACCCTGGGCAACTTGGGAAGACTCTGTTTCAAAATTAAAAAAAAAAAAAAATATATATATATATATATATCTGGAGTAAACTCAGAGGTAGAATCCTCTGGCTTCAATCCCCAGTACCTCAAAAAATAAAATGAATATTTTAAAACATCTTTTAAGAATGTAATTATTTTTGGTCACAATCAGTAATTAAATCTTTCACAATATGCCCAGTCTACATCTACATATTTTTAGAGAAAACATCTTGTGGCTCACATAATTATACCTTAAATATGACTCTACTCTGAATTCTAATAATTATTCATCTATCAGTTGATGAGAACATGACCGCATTTAAACCATTTAAGAATATGTCTATTTAAATTTATTATATCATAATAATTCAACCTGATTTTTTTTGTTCTTTGGTCATTTTTATAATTTCATTGATGGCATGTAATTATATATTTGTAATGAGATTCAAAGTGGCACATCAGTATATACACAATGGTGGTACATTATTTCTAACACTTCACGTAGAAGGTCAATGAAACAAAAAGAACAAAGACAACACACCAAGAACAAGTTCCAGTTCCAGCTCATAGCGGTCCTTTCTGCTATGGGCTTCTTTTCCTCCATCATTGATGTCGAACATTATTATTATTATGTTATGTTAAATATTATGATGAACATTATTTCATCTTGTCACTTTGCTCTTAAGAACGCCGTGAAGGCTAAAGCCACCAGCTAGTAATGTAAGCCCAGACATCTCAGACAGATGATTCAATCTGCCTCTTCTTCAGGTTGCTCTAATCTTCTGACAATATAGAATTCTGTTTAAATAGAATATAGAATTCTTCATAATATATTATGTAGAAAAAAATGTAACCTCCTTGTGGATTTTGCATTCTACTTATCCTGCATCCTTCTCTATTTTCTCAGAAAGCAGTTATGATCTATGTATTATCTTTCATGCTAAGTACCAAAGAATAATATTTTTACATTCATTCTTTCATACGTGGTTTTTGTTCTGAGCACTTCTATACCCAGCTATACTGACTTTTTATGTGTGTGTGTGTGTGTAGTACTGGGGTTCCTGGAAACCCTTCTACCTCTGGGCTACACTCTCAGACACCTATTTTTTTTATATATTTTTATTTGGAAACGGTCTCTTAAGCCAGCACGGCTTAAGCGATCCTCCTGTCGCTGCCTCCCAAGCACAGGGATTACAAGTGTGCGCCACCACGCCCAGCCCACAGTGACTTTTGAATACTGAAGACAGGGAGCCAAATGACTTCATGGAAAGATGGTGTAGCCTCAGTATCGGTCGTTTTCTCTCACTTAGGTTCTTTATTTCATTGACATTCTGGTATATTGGGTCCCAAAACCTGGTAGAAAAGCTCATTTAAACATTATCATGCTGTGCTGAAGTTCCAGACTTCGCAAGGAGCCAAGAGAGAAGAGGAGCGTGGCTCTTCTACTGACCTCTGTAGCAATTTCAGAGAACGAGTCCTCAGTGGCAGGAGATTGGCAGTGATGACGGGTGTCACCAATCTTCTTCTAGGTGGTCTTGCGAGAACAGGGGCATCCCGACCTAGACGGAGGCAAGCATGAGCGCACGTGTGCACTCGGACTCCTTGCTCTGTTGGGCTGAGCTAAGAACACCCCAAATATACAAATACCTAAAGATGGCAGGGACTCATAAGTCTGCAGACAAGGATAAAGAATAATGCAGTGACCAATCGATCCTGCCACCGATTATTTACCAACTATTGAAAATCGGCTGTGGAAGTGGGGCTTTTGGTGCCAGGAGATGAGCCAGATGCAAGCCTTAGCATTCGCGAGGGTCTGATCATCCCAGCACAAGTTAGGCGAAGGTGAAGACGGGGCAGATGGCGTGGCATAGAAAACCTCGAGGCAGAGAGAGAAAAGGCTTTAGGGCTTTTTATGAGCAGAATGGGGCAGGACCTCAGTTCTTGGCAATCACTTTCCTCATGGTGGTCAGGATCTCTCTCGTCTCCTTTTGCTTGCTTTCTCTCCATTGTGTCTGCTCACCCTTTTCTTGGTGAGCCTGACAGCCATCTTGTCCTTGACCTCGGGCCACTCTGACAAGGTGCAGCCAGGTGCTTCTTGGATCAGGTCACCTTGTGGTCCTCATTGGCCCCTGGCCATGGAGTAGCACGGAGCCCTGGATGCTGTGTGAGACCTGCTGCTACACGCTCTTCTTCTGTACCTCGCACCTGCACCGGAGTCTCCAAAGGGACCTGTCCCCCGCGCGATAAAGCGTGCCGGCTGCGGTGACTTGAGGACAGGAGTTTTCAGTTCCTCTCCTTGTGTAACCAGCATTGTCGCCCTGCTTCACGGGACCTGTTTGGGTAGGATGACTGAGCTAAGGCAGCAGAGGGAAAGCACGGGCTTTGACTTTGGCAGGAGCATCTTTAAATCAGCCAAGCTAGGGTGACAGGGAGCACACGGAGGGCACACGGAGGGCACACGGAGGGCACATCTTCGATGCCAGCCACGTGTCCCAATTTTCTCCTTTAGCGTGTGAAATTTTTGCTCTCCTCCGAAGGTGAGCTGTGAGCCTGTTTATTTTAAAAACTGCAACCTGTGAGGGGAGAGGGTGTTTCTGTGACAACATTACATCACTGAAACCTCTAGGTGTTGAGTCATCAGTATTTTTAGGCGATTCAAGAATAGCCCGGGTGCCTGGACTCTGCAGAAAGTCACCCCTGTGAAGATCCTGTCACATCTCTGCATGGGAATGAAATGCTTCCTTCTGTTTCAGGTTCCAGACACAGTGCTTCATAGAACCTTCCCTCCAAACACCCTGGCCTTTTCAGGCTTTCTGTAGCCAACAGTATGACCTTGTCAGGAGTTGGTATTGAAGTTTTTTAGCACCTTGTCAACTGTACTTATGGCTGTAAACAACAAAGACAGTGGCAGCCCTGACTGCAGACCCAAAGCCGCCCACCCAGGGTTGCTTATGGTCCCTACCAAGGCCCATTTGGGTTGTGAAAACCTTAATCTGAGTTGTTACCCCGTTTGTAAACCTGACAAGACGCGTTTCTGGGCCGCGGGTTTTATAGATTCTCCATGTCAGGACACGCGGGGAGCCATGCTTTCGAATGAACTAAAAGCAGCCCAAACAAATGTCAATATAGCCTGTTAAGCTCCAATAGCATATAGATCGTAAATGGGACGTCTTGGAACTTGATGGCAGGGCAGTAAGTAAGGGTCCAGCGAGCCCAGAAATGGAACTTTGTGGCTCAGCGTGGAGTGTGAGCTTCCTGTCGTCTGTTCAGAACAGATGCCCAAATATGATCAGTTTATTTTATGTGACCCTTTAAAACGCACAGGAGGGCTCACGGTTTGTGAGTGTAGCCAAAGGCTTTTCCAGCTGAAGGATAAATGAATAAAGCTTGGAATACAGCGAGGCAGTTGATGATTCTCCATTAGAGTGTGCCTTTGCGTCTAGAGGTGATGGGAGGGCCGTCAGGTGATCTAAGTGTGAATCAAAGGTCCAGACCCTGCTGGGAAGGCCAAGCCTCTTTTTAGCTCCCAGTATCCTGCAAGGGTGGCTCTGTTTATATTAAATAAGACTTCAGTCCTGTTTCCACATGGGTCATTTTTTTTTCTATAATTAGGGAAATGAATGGGATAGAAGAGTGAGGGAGAGGAAAAGGGAAAGGGAGAGGGAGAGGGAGAGGAGAGAGAGAGAGAGAGAGAGAGAGAGAGAGAGAGATCTCTAGTATCTTTCAGTGCAAGTCCAGAACCAAATCCCACTGCCTATTGGCTGTGTGATCCAGTATTTAACCCACCCAAACTTCAGTTTGCTCATCTGTGAAACACCACAAAGTAATAGTGCTTACTCCTCAGAGTTGCTACGAGATATAGCTGGGATAACCTGTGGCGTCTTGATTGGAGCAACTGCAAGGCCGGTCATGATCATAATCATTGCCCGCCTGTCTCATCTTTTGCATCTTGTGTTCTTTATTTTTTTTATTGGTCATACATCTTGATGAAGTTAAGGGTGATAAAGGCACGTGCGTGCACACAGCGCTCGGTGAGCTGAGCCCTCCCTCAGTTCCCACCCCACTCTCTCCCCCTCCCCGCCCTCCATGTTCAATCTTGTGTCATTTAGAACCCATAGGTCTCCTTTGCTTTCTTGAGCCCTGGTTATTACACAATGCACGAGGAGTATTTTTCAAACAAGGCCTGCTGTTTATTCTCACTACCTGCAGAACTTGTAGAGCAAGGTGGACAGGCATTCTGCAGAGAGGGAGGGCAAGCGGACAGTGCTCACATCCCGGGAGGCCAGAGGCAAGACAGAGCAAGCAGGGAAAGGGAAAACCATTCACGTTTACAGTCCCCAAGGCTGCACCCCAGGGACCCCCCTCCAGGCTCCCCCTGCTGGCTTACTGAGCACCACGCACCTAAGCCCATCACAATGGGTTTCTCCACTGCTGGGATTACAACCCTCAAGACTCGATTCTATCATTTCCAAACACCAATTTATGAGCTCTTCAAGGGGCCATTCTGAACACCAATTTATGAGCTCTTCATGGGGCCATTCTGAATCTTACCATAACAGCGGGGGAAGGTATAAACCAAATGCCCACCTTGGAAAGCTGAACAAATGCATGGATTTGCAAGGGCCAATCCTGAGAAAAGCCATTTGCTATCTCCTGTGCACGCAGCATCCTGAACATGCACGTGTCCTTACTGTACATCCTCCCCAGTCACCAGTTCCACTCTTCATTCTTCTAGTGTTTACTAGAAAGCTTCCTTTTCCTTTCTGTCGAATGTATAATTAAAAAGACTAGATGTAGTCCTTTAGCGATTCCATTTATATCCTTCCATGTGAAGACTGATACGTATTAGACTTCTGTTGTAGTAGGAACAACTTCCTTTGAAATTTTCTGAAAAGACAAGTCCGTCATGCCTTCCTGTTTAGCTTCCTATTTTGTTTATCTTTTGGGGCGGGGGGTTCCGGAGAAAAATGGATTGGTTGCCCAAGTCTTCTTTGTGAGCAATTAAAGTCATTTTAGACTTTAACTTCAGGGACAAAAGTCTACTTTTCTCTGCTGATGTCCTTGCTAGTGGCAAATTAGAAAAATGAGTGTATGTAAATTTTGATTGGCAATTTAAATCAAGTCAATTACTTTAGAAGGGATTAACACAGACATTAGAAAGAGAAGGTAAATGAGAACAGAGCCTCTTGACATCTGAATATGATTTTTTTTTACATTCACTAAGTACTTTTGAAGTTTTACTTAGAAGATTCTTCCCTTAATCCAGCCACATATTTCTGAACAAAACAGTGTAGGAGGCATTATAACAAAGTAGCTGAATAAAAAGTGACTTTTCTAGAAGGAGACATTATTATAAAGAGGATTTAAGATCATATGAATGGCTTTAATGCGTTTAATGATCCAAATGATTAAAGAAGTAATTTAAAAAAATAATTCTCTAGATAATCCTATATAACGAGCACTGACAGAATGATAACTAAAGCCATATATAGTAACCTTTTCAAATCTCCTTTGGCATAGGTCATCGTCGGTAGAATACTAACTATTGCTTGGCATAAAGTGTGAGGATTTATATTTTTATCTGTATAGAAATGCCATCATGAATAAATAATGCACTGCAACGGTGTATTTAATTGCCAGAGATGTTGTTGCCAGAAATAGAAGTACTGCAAAAGCTGTAGAGCCTCTCCTGGTGTGTTCTAGTTCCGACGTCCTCCACGTAGGAGCCGTTGACATTTTAGACATTTAATTCTTTGTGAGTCTCAGGATGGGGATCTGCCTTGTGCGTGGTAGGACCGTTAGCCGCTTCCTTGTCCTCTACCCACTTGGTACCAGTAGGATGACCCCATTTCTTATGAACATGAAAAATGTCCAGATATCGCCGGAGCTCTCCAGGAATGCAACATGGCTCTGGCTGAGAGCCACTGGCCCCGCAAAGAGTTCCAAACCACAGATCAGGGGAGATTCCTGGGCGTTCCTTTTTCTCTGTTTTCTTTTGGTACTAGGGATTGAACGCAGGAACATTTTACTTTCAAGCTACAACCCTAGCCCTCTTTATTGTATTATTATTGTATTATTATTTTTTATTATATTATTATTATTATTATTATTATTATACTGGGGATTGAACCCAGGGACATTCTACCTATGAGCTATACCCCCAGCTCTATTTTTTTTTTAATTCTTTGTTTTCAAACACGTTCTCACTAAGTTACAGAGGAGTTCATTCAGTAGCTGAGGCTGGCTGCGAACCTGTGATCTTCCTGTCTTAACCGCCCAAGTACTGGGATTACAAGTGTGCACCACCACACTTGGCTATGATTTTTTTATTTTTTTGAAACAAAGGCTTACCAAGTTGCCAAAGCTCACCTTGAACCTGAGATCCTCCTGTCTCAGCCTCCCAAGTGCTGGGGTTATAGGTGTGCACTACTGTGCCTGGCTTCCTGGGCATTTCTTAACACCTATTCTAGGATCTTGTCTTCTTGGAGAAGCATCTCAGGGTGAGCTTCTGGAAGTGGTACTAGAAACACTGACAAAGTTGTAATTCAATTCTTTTTTTCCTCCTTTGAAGTTCTTTCTTTCCCCCATTCCGAATGAAGAGGCTGAAGCCCTTCAGACCCTCTCTTTATAAGCTCTTCTGAGTAGTCTCTGATTGGTGGCCCGAGGCCCCTGCAAAGTGGCCCTTTGAATAATCCTTCATTCCTTCAAAATTGTCTGATAAGAACTTTCCAGAATGTCCCCCTGACCGCCTCCCCTCCCCCCATGGACCACAGTAGTAATACTTGAACTGATGTCATGATGTCTCCCCTCATCTGCCACCATCTCTGCCTCACACTCAGGACACACACGTTGTAGGACTCAGGTGAACAGAAAGTTTGTGTTAAGACAATACGTCCACTGAGCTGTTCATTAAACCAAGTAGCCAGGAGGTCACGCTCACATAATTTTGGTAATATTCTGTAGCCAAGAAAGAAGGGGATGTCTTTGTTGGCTAAGTAAATGCACGGGGCTTAGGGGCGGGCCATGCCAGGAGACTTGATCACAGGAGGAAACTTAAAAGTGCTGAAGATTAGTAAATGGTCATATGAGAATTGCATGCCAGTTTGGGGGCAGGTTCATAGAGAAAGCCTTCATGATTCAGTGCCATTTTTTAAAAGTGAGACCCAGTGATATATTTCTGTGGGTCTCACCAGCTCAGACAGTCGTGTGCAGCATTCTTCAACATGGTTTGAAATTGGCCCTGTGGGTATTTACACCATGAGACGCACGAGCTCCACAAATCAGGGTGTTTTTTTTTTTAACCTAATATATTGTTTTCCTATTATTTCAGCAACAAATTACCACAAGCTTAGTGGTTTCAAGCAAGGCAGTTCCATTATCTTATACTATGGAAGTCAGAAGTCCAAACACCAAGGTATCAGCAGTGGTTATATGTCTTCTGGAGGCTCAGGAGGAGAAGGTACTTCCATATCTTTTCTACTTTTAGGAGATGGGTAGGATCTTTGGTTTGTGACCTCTTCCTCCAACTTCAACCAGCAATTTATCTATGACTACCTACCTGGATAATCCAGGATAAGTGTGTGTGTGTGTGTGTGTGTGTGTGTGTGTGTGTTGCTGGGGATGGAATCCAGGAGCATTCTACCACTGAGCTGTAGCCCCAGCCCAATTAATTAGCTTGTTTGTACTGGAGGTTGAACCCACTGGCAGTCTATCTCTTAGCTATACCTTTTTAAAAATTTTTTGATTTTGAAACCGGGTTTCACTAAGTTGTTGAGGCTGGCCTTAAATCTGAAATTCTGCTGTCTCGGCCTCCAAGTATGGGGATTATAGGTGTGTGCCACTGTGCCTGGCTCTTTTTATTTTTAATGTTGGAACAAGGTCTCTCTAAGTTACCAGGCACTGGCCCTGAACCTGTGAGCCTCCTGTCTGAGTTATTGAGATTATAGGCATGCGCCATTACACCCAGCGATAATCTCCTTTATTAAAGGTATTTAAGACAATCAATCACATCTTCGGTGCCCCCTTTGCCATGTATCGTAACATACTCCCAGGTTTCAAGGATATTTTTAGGGGAAGGAGATAGTATTTTTTTTTGCCTACCCAGCACAGCCATTGGGTTGCTAACCAGCATATCCCTGACTCTCCTCTATTGTAAATTGGATTCTCTGGATTTGGGAGTAGGGGCCAACTTGAGGACACACTAGACTGAGCACTTTTTCTTTCCCACGGTGTGTACCTCCCACTTCATGATTTTTAGCACTGTGAAAAGAAGTGCTAAAGTTAGATTGTCTCTGATTATTATTATTATTATTATTATTATTATTATTATTATTAATTTTAACCTAATTTTTATGGCACATAGAGGTAAAAAGTTAGTAACTGACCCAGAGCCATCAAAATATGCTTATAATTTAGAGTTTTCATTGGTGAACCAGATAGATCCTTCCCCCAAATCTTGAAAATGATAACCAGTACACTTAAAAGATTCAGGGACAATCTGCCAGGCGTGGTGGCGCACGCTTGTAATCCCCGCGCTTGGGAGGCTGAGACAGGAGGATCGCGCAGGTTCGAAGCCAGCCTCAGCTACTTAGTGAGGCTCTAGCAACTTAGTGAGACTCTATTTCCAAATAAAATAGAAAATGGGTCTGGGAGTATAGCCGGGAGGTAGAAAGCCTCTGGATTCCACCCCCAGTACCACCAAAAAAAAAAAAAAAAAGATCAGGGACAATTGTGTTCATACATTATGAAAAGCATTCTTGTGTTTTCAGGTTTGAATGAATGAGAATCTTGAGTGTTGATTGTGCAGAATTACATATAAATTGTACTTTTTCATGATTAAGTGGCAAAACTCTACAGTTAAATGAGCCTCTTCAGCTAAGTTGTTCACCATCACAAATAAGGATTTTTGAACTGCCAGTATCTTCAGTATATACCAATTGCCTAGCTATGATGCTAGTTGGCTGTCCATGAACACAGTGTCCGAGTTTGTTAGTAATTGGTTATGTTGATGTGTTATGTTTAGAAATAGCATTATTTCTCTTTTTAAATTTTTTATTGGTGCATTATATTCATACATCATATTGGGGTAAAGAACTTGTGTGTACATAACTTTACACATCACTGATTTAACCCCTACCCCATTCCCTCCCCGTCCCTCCCTCCCTTGCTTGGCTTAGCGGTTGACTTCGATATGTTTAAGTACATTGTGTGCTTTAGAGATTTTCCTCCTCCCCCCTCCTTTCTCCTCCTTTAGGTTGTCTTGTTTGCTCCTCTATAGGATTTCCTTTTTCATCTAGAGTTCCTCCTATGACCCATTAGAAATAGCATTATTTCTAAAGGTATTGATGGCTTTTGATGAAACACACAAAATGAACACTCTCAGGTGAGAAAACTAAAGGTGACACAGAACAGTTATTCTGATAAATGGAATTTTCATAAACGGATACCCAGTGGATTAGAAATAACCTTAAAGAGCACTGTATGATTCACTAGTAGGAAAATGGAAAAGCACAGAAACTGTGTTTATCGTAAGCCTCCTTTCTCAGTTATGATGTTTTTGTTCTCCATTTCCATCTTCCAGTATGTTTTGTCTTCACATATTTTATTTTGAAAAAGACTTCCCATGATTCTGATATAAAACTGTATAGATTTATGTCATTTTAATGTAAAATCCATAAATACCCTATTCCACCTGAAAGTGAAATAAAAGGTATTCTCACACTGAAAAAGCAGAAGCCCCTCGCAGTGCTCACCCGGCTTTTAATTCTCCAAATACTGGGCTGTGAAAATCAATCCAGACTCCGGAGCATTTTTAAAAATAAGTGTTGGGCTAAAATTCAAGGAAGCCAATTAATAAGCGGCTTGTTGTTTTATTATGTGAGGACTTTGATGTGTGAACTTCTTGTGGGTTGAGAGAGCGGTGTCAATGATGTCACAGTATAACCTGATCGTTCCTCAGAACTAATCCCCTGAGTTGTTGGAACCCCTGACAGTGCCATCGAGCCCCTCTTGAGTTTATAGTTGACCATTAACTAGGACTCGGACTTGACTTTCTTTGATTATTTTTTAATTGAGCTAACTGAAGACTGGTTTTAAGGACTGACTTTGGAATGGTACCATTTTCATCTCTAGAGGTTTTTATTAGCACCTAAAATAAAGCTTTTTTTTTTTTTAAATAGAGGCCTTCCTTGATAGATGAAATCAACAAATAAAATACACACACACACACACACACACACACACACACTCATTCACTGCTGGGAAGATAATTATCAAGAAGAAAATTGGTTAGCTGTTGCTAGAACTTTCCATCCGCAAGCTCCTCCAAGAGCCCCTATTGTGTCCATCTTCTGCTTCTGTCTGCGGTCATCAATTATTGACACTGGCCACGTTCTTTTCTGCCAGAGATCTTTTCCTGATTGATGGCACCTGGGGCCCTCTACACAAAAGTATTTTAAAGGCTCTATCAGGGAAAATCAGTTTTTTTTTTCTTTTCCTTCCTCCCTCCGTGTTTAATAACCTTTAGGGTCTACAGCTAAGAGCTTCCTCTACGTTCCCTCGTCTGTTGCTTCCTGCCGCATACTACTGGTTTTGAGTTGTGCTGGGATTTTGCTGCAGCACATCCCTCTGAAGTAATGCAACCTTTGGTTTCTTTGAGAATAAATAAAAGCGAAGCCACACATATTCTGTGACGGGACGGCACATGAAAATTCTCCACGGGAAGACCAGTTTTAAAGCAAACTAAGCGGGAGTGGGAAAATCTAATTAAACTATAAGTCTGACTGCAATTTCACTCAGATGTTCTCCTGTCTCCATTTTTTCTCCTTCTGAGAAGTTTATCCAAGCCTATAATTGTCGCCTGTATATAAGTACCAACATTCTATCCCCAAATGAACAGTCTCTCTGAGCATGCGATAGACCTCTCTTCTTGATGTCGCACGATACGTTATGTTCAAAGTGAAGCCCTTGTTCTTTTCCTCTAACGCGGTCCCCGGTAGTGTTCTCTGTGTCTCTCCTTCTACCTCACACACACTGTTCATTAACTAATCCCAGTGGTGTTGGCCCCCTACAAGTGTCTCCTGTTTCTTGACTTCCCTCCCTGGTCCAGGCTCCGGGCATCTCCCGCCCCAGCATCTCACCTCTCTCCTGGCTTCTGACTGGTCCAGGCTCACTGTTGTTAAATTCATTTTATTTTATAGATTGAGTGCCTTGGTCTTTTTCCTTCAAAGCATAAATCTGTCCTGTGTGACACCCACTAGATAGAGACTTCTCATTTCTTTCAGGATAAAGGTTTGTTTTCTTAGCCCGGATCTCAAGACTCATCCTCGTCTGAGTCTTTCCCTCACACGGTGGCTCCTGGGTCCTCTGCCTTCAGCTGTGTCAACTTCTCTCTTTCTCTGTGTCCTGTTCCCAGGGCTTTTGTTTGTGCTCTTTCCTCTGCCAGCACCCTGCCCCCCAAGGCCCCTCCTGTGCCAGCCTACGTCTTGTTAACTCCTCTGTTATTCACCCTTATAGGGCTTTGTTTATCAGCATCAATGATCCACTCCCTTACATGACCGTTAACCAGAATCTTTGTACCAGACGCGATGGTCCATCAGAGCAAGAAGACACTGCCCTTCTGACCGTTCTCACTACCCAGCACAGCGCCTGGTATATTGAGGAAATGAACTTGTGATACATTTTATTGGTTCCACAGAATCTGCTGGTATTGATAAATACATTTCACATGGAACCATCTATTTTAGAAATTAAAAACTTGATTTCTCTCAATGTAATAGTTTCCTACGTCAACATAATAACTTAGAAAACTCTGAAGTGCACTCTGCGGTCTCCCAAGAACGTTATGAGTTCCTTCATTCGATCCTCATGCCAAATGCATCAGGTGCACAGCTCCGTCATAGTTTGTTGATCGTAACCCAGATCTGCTGTAATCGGGACTTGAACCCATGTCTTGTGGTTCTGAGTCCAGATGTTGTTGTGCTGAGCCGTGTCTTAGGTGGCAAGTTCAGAGCGTTCCCTACAAAAGGGCTTTTATTTTTTATCTTTCATTCACTTCTAGCTAGGCTGCTGTGTTTCCTATAGTAAATAGGATGTTTTAGGTGCAGTTCAGGAGCAACCACAGCGTCTGTAATCCTCGATCGTCACTAGCACTGTGGTTTACCTCTTAAAATAATTATACCTGTACTTTATATTGTATTATAAGCTTTTGATTAGTTGACTGCCTGTGATCTTTGAGGCTGAGGCCCTCTATTTTTACCTTCTGGATATTTATGTTCTTGCTGATTTAAAGATGACACATGGACCATATGAATTTATCTTCTCTTTTTCATAGCAGTGAATATACGATAGGGTATAGTCTGGAGAGAAGATGTTACCTGTCAAGAGATTTCCAGGGACTTTGAGAAGAAATCAGGGGACAGTGTGGCACCTGACTTGGCAGACTGCAGGGACCTGTCCATCTGCTGAAACCATAGCCCACAGAACTTCTTGAGACACCAGGCAAAGAAGCAAGCACAGGGGAGGAAATAAATGAGCTGAGGCTAGATAGAGGCAGAGAGTGAGTGAAAGTCCAGCCATGCACCCCTGTCCTGGGCCTTGATTATCCACGGCTGGGCGGTGACTTTCCAGACTAGAGAGTGGAGATTCTTCTCTGGAAATTCTAAGCCATCTTTCCAGTGAAAATTCAAGTTAGAGCATTCGTCTGTTGATTTAGTCAACCAATAATTCGTTGAGCTCTGACTACAGTCTCATCACTTTCCAAAGTCTGAATTAGACATGGGCTGTACCATTTCTCCTGGAGTTTGTCTTCTAGAGAGAGAGAGAGAGAGAGAGAGAGAGAGAGAGAGAGAGAGAGAGAGAGAGAGAGAGAGAGAGAGAAAGAAAGAGAAGCAACACAAAAGACAAGAGTAGGATGATTTGCACTGGGGTGAATGCTGCCTGTGATGGAGGCATGCTGAAAGATCTTGCCTTATTCTCATCTTTGGAGGTAAAAATATTTGCTAGCGCCACTACCCCCGCTTCAAGCAGACCCGCACTTACCTCCCATTGGCCAGATGTCCTAAATTCAACAAAGCCTGGAAATCGAACACCTATCAGAGAGGAGTGGCATTGCAGGTCTGGCTTAGCCCTGCCAGTTCCATCCTGCAGCTGAGGCGTGGTCCTGAGAAGGTTGGGGCTCTCTTGCCAAGGGGTAAAAGGAGTAACTCAAGTGGCGTCAACCAACAAGCTCTGCCGTTTTGGATTGCTCACACACAGCTCTCTATTTATTGGTTTCCTCCATTTCTCTTGAGAACCTTGGTGATCATATTTCAACACAAGTGTGTTGTATTTAGGGTCATGGGATTCTGGATTCAGTGTTAGGAAGTAGTATGTTAAAAGTACTTGGAAGGTGGGTTGTTGCATTCACCTGATGGCCGTACTATCATTTATGTATTCAGTACACATTTTTATCCAGTCCTGATATGCATCAAGCCCTAGGGAGAGAAATTTAATGAAAAATAATCACTAATAAGAATGTTTGTTGATTTCTTAAGCTGCGCCTGGCACCACTTTAATTCCTTTACATACATGACTTCTTTAATTAAGTGCAGGGCTATTTATGCCCATTTTCCAGGGAGGATGCATGGGTGCAGACCCAAAGATCTTGGCTCTGAAAGCCCGTGCCCAAGACCAGTGAGCCCGACAGCCAAGAAGAAGGAATAGAAATTCTTACAGAATGCTAAATGAGTAGAGTATTAGATTATAGTATAGTTTTCAAAAAAGGCATTAGCTGTGTTTTTTAAATAATCACTGGATTCCATGGCTCAGGTAGTCTTTAAAAAACATCTTTAAATATTAATCAAGGTTTCTTATTCTTAGTATTTCTTTTTTTTTTTTTTTTTTGCATTACTGGAAATAGAATCCAGGGGCATTCTATCTCTGAGATACACCCCCAGGCTTAATTTTATTTATTTATTTATTTATTTTGAAACAGGGTCTCACTGAGTTGCAAAGGGCCTCACTAAGTAGCTGAAGCTGCCTGCGAACCACGATCCTCCCGTCTCAGCCTCCCAAATGCTGGGATCACAAGCATGTGCCACCATGCCGGGCTATTCTTAGGATTTCTAAATCCAACTTATTCAAAGCTATTTCAGGGGCTCGCGAAGCCATCTGACAATAGAGTCCCTTCACTCTCCTGAGAGACGATTCTTCCATAGTGCTCTCAATGGTCCTCCATGGGAGATACCGTTATCATCTTTATTCTATTTAGAGGAGAGGAAAAAATGTCCCCGAGGTCACATAGCTGATAAGTGGTAGATAAAGATTTGCTGGCTCAGGTGCTGGGCTCCACTTGAACATCTGTCCGAGTTCAAATCCCATCTCCAGTACTTGCTAACTGTGTAACCTTGAGCAAATTTCCCAACCTTCTATGCTTCATCTCCTCATTTGTTAAAAAAGTTTTTTGCATATTATTTGTTTGCATATATTGTAATAAAATACTATGTTTGCATACATCATATTTTATAATATCTTATAAATGACAAATATTTTATAATATTTTAAAATAGATGGTCACATATATTATATGTTTGCATATATTGTAACAAAATATATATAAGTAAGGGCAAAGATAGGCAATTTGCATAAAATACATAGAACATGACTTGTTTACACAGTATGTATTCCAAAAGAGAATACCTCCTTTTGCTACCCACAGATTTCTTTTCCTTTCTTTTCCCTTTGGGATGGGTTTTGCATTGAGGGGGAATTTCAGTTCTTTGCTCTAAGCTTTTGGGCTCCTTTTTTCCCTTGATGTTTTTATATAGTCAGCTGCTCCTCGTATTTGGAACTGGCCATTAACCATAGAGCTTAGTTACCCACTGCTTTTCCATGAAGATTAATTAAAGTGGTTAGTACTAAAAGTAGCAAAATTGTTTACCTTTTTAGAAACTGCTTGATGATGAAATAATTCAGTTTAAGAAAAGAGGGTTGTCTTTAGAAATAATTATAGGAATACAAAATAAAACTCGGAGAAGGTCCTTTAAGCATGGTGAAGTGCAGTAATGAAATGATTTTATCAATGTTTAGAAAAAGTCAAGATCAGGTCAACTAAAGAAAATATAAAAAAAAAACCCAAATAGTCAAGAATTTTATTCACTTAAATTAGCAGAAATAACAGTAGAATTTCTGAAGGAAGAAAATGTGACAGAAGTCACCTGTCTGCATTGAACTCTGAGAGCGAAAGGTGTGACTCAGGGACTCCCTGGGGCACGTGTAGTGCGTCATCCTGAGTACAAAAGTAAATTTTATTTCACAAGGATGGATGTACTCCTGAAAATCCACAGTTAGGGATTTGATATCTGCTTCTTCTTTTAAGGTAAGCAGGCACATACATATATGACTCAAAAAACTAATCATACATGTCCATGCTTCAAGGTATTCAAACTGTAATTTGATTTTTTTTCAGCTTCTAATGGTGGAAAAAGAAGCCAGAAAACATCAGTGAAAATGGGAAAATAAATTGGAATGTCTTCTTTTGCTTTTTAAAGCTGGCCTAGACATATTTTCTCTAAATCACAGTCATCCAGGTGTGGTCTGAAGACCCTGTGGTCACCCAGACTCCTTCGGGGGCCCACGAGATCAGCCACAGCATTTTTTTGGGGGGGGGTTCTGGGGATGGAACCCAGGGGCATTTGACCTCCGAGCTACACCCCCTGCCCAATTTTTTATTCTTTATTTTGAAACCGGGTCTCACTGAGTTGCGGAGGGCCTCACTAAGTAGCTGAGGCTGTCCCCGAACCGCGATCCTCCGGTCTCAGCCTCCCGAATGCTGGGATTCCCAGCGTGCGCCCCCACGCCCGGCTGAGCCAAGCATTTAAAGGACATTTTAGACACCTTTACTCACAATCTCACACAACTGCGCAGCGCAGTTTTCTAGAAACTTCGTGATGTGTGATGACGTTGCTCTGAGGACCAATAGGATATGCCTTGGTGCATCCTTGTGGGTTTTTATTTTATGCTTTTATTAATACATCGCAATGATACATCACAGTAAGGCTCACTGTGATACAAACTGCCCACAGCTCTCGGTGCTGGCCCCCCGCAGCCCAACCCTGCTTCCTGTTCACGCGAGCAGAACCAGTAGCAGTACCTTGACATATTGCCAAAGGGTTATTTGAAATTTCCATTACTCCATCCATTTTCTCCCTTCCCTTCTTCCTCCCCTAGTTCCCTTCCACTATTCTGCTGTTTTACCTCCACATTTATCCAAAGTCCTTTATTGTTATAGCTAGATAGTAAACATCCCCTAGAGAGCTCATGCATTCATGTTGGGAGCTGAGTTAATAGAGAGGACAGAGTGCTCACTTCACTGGATTATGCGAAGTGTGAGTTGGTGAACATACTGTTTAGAGAAAGACTGGACCGAGCAGGGCGCAGTGGCGCACGCTTGTAATCCCAGCATTCGGGAGGCTGAGACAGGAGAATCGCGGCTTGAGGACAGCCTCAGCTACTTAGTGAGGCCCTTTGCGATTCAGTGAGACCCTGATTCAAAATAAAGAATAAAAAATAGGACTGGGTGCGTAGCTCGGAAGTTCCATCCCCGGTACTACAAAAAGAAAAGAAAGAAAAGAAAGAAACAAGGAAAGGAAGGAAGGAAGGAAGGAAGGAAGGAAGGAAAAGAAAGGAAGGAAGGAAGGAAGGAAGGAAGGAAAGAAAGAAAGAAGAAAGAAAGAAAGAAAGAAAGAAAGGAAGGAAGGAAGGAAGAAAGAAAGAAAGGAGAAAAAAGAAAAGGGCTGAACCAGGCATGGGAGGCACACCCATAGCCATGATCCTCGTCCTTGAGACAGGAAGATCGCAGGTTTGAGGCTAGTCCATTGTAGCTTAGGATGGGGGTGTAGCTCAGAAGTAGAATGCCCCTGGGTGACACACACACAGAGAGAGAGAGAGAGAGAGAGAGAGAGAGAGAGAGAGAGAGAGAGAGAGAGAGAGAAGAAGAAGAAGAAGAAGAAGAAGAAGAAGAAGAAGAAGAGGAGGAGGAGGAGGAGGAGGAGGAGGAGGAGGAGGAGGAGGAGGAGGAGGAGGAGGAGGAGGAAAGAGAAGAGAAGAGAAGAGAAGAGAAGAGAAGAGAAGAGAAGAGAAGAGAAGAGAAGAGAAGAGAAGGAAAGAAACCAGCCAGGCAGGGTTGGGGCTGAGATCAAAGCAAGCCCTCAAGGCGGGCTTATCCTACTGCTCAATCAAATGGTACCTTCGATGATTGAAGAACAGAAGATCAGCCCAGTATTAAAAATCAAAGATGTGGCAAAAACCAGAGCTAAGACTAAAGGATTTTAAATAGCGAAATTCACTCCCAGCAGGACAATGAAATAACAGGGCACCCAGAATTAGTGCAGAAGTAGATTAAAAACTGGATAAAGACGACAAGAGCCTGTGTGTTGGTTGCAGAGAGGAAGGATAGTTTTCCTTTTTGGTAGTACTGGGGATGGAACCCAGGGGCAATGTAACTCTGAGCTACACCCCCAGCCCTATTTTTTATTCTTTATTTTGAAACAGAGTCTCACTGAGTTGCAAAGGGCCTCACTAAGTAGCTGAGGCTGTCCTCAAGCTGCGATCCTCCTGTCTCAGCCTCCCGAATGCTGGGATTACAAGTGTGCACCAGCACACTGCTGGTTCCCTTGCACACCAAGGAAGGGGAGGGCCCTGGCCTCATCTTCTGCTTTTCCTTTCTGTCCTGTTTCTTTCCTTTTTTGCCTATAATATTAAAAATGTAAAGGCCTAGGCCTAGCAGCCCGAAGACCTAGGCGCTGGTCTTGGTCTCCTCTGCTGTACCCAAGAGTGTGACCTTCAGCCGGCCCCTGGGCCTTTGGGATCCCAGTCTCTTGCTCTGCAAATAAGAAAGCCAAATGAAATCGTTTTAAGTCCTTTCTCCTGGGCCGATCCTGGGAATGTGCTTACGCTCTCCAGAAAGACCAGGACTTCCTGGAATGAAATTAGGAATCCAGATGTTTGGTGCAAACTGTCAGCCTCGTCTTTTCAGCAGTACATTGGACGTCCTAATGGCCGGCTCCAGGAGCTGGAGCCCTCAGGTCCTCTGGAGACCAGGGGAAGGCGGGCCGAGGCGAGTGCGTGTGCTGCCTCAGTGTGCAGACTTCACAGGAAGCGGGTCCTCTCCACCTGCTCACATCCCGCCCGATGAGGCCCTGGCAGCTCGGCCCATCCACCTATCTTCTCATCAGTAGAACTGCGCAGGCGGCCCTCTTCTTCGTGGTTTAAAATTAGCTTCTTAAGCCTTTTAATATTCTCAACTTCTCTGCCTTGGGAAATGCACCCGGCCTGCACTTGGTTCTGTGTTGACTTTGGACGGCACAGAAAGAACAAGAAGAGATCGTCCCGGTCCTTGGCTTCTTCACTCAACCACGCGCCTTCGCTCATTGCTTCTATTTTGGCTCTTGGTGGAATAAACCTGAATTTGCTCAGCTAAGGTTGGCTTGGGAATTCAATGGCTCCTTCTTTAGCTCCGTTCACTTCGATATCAGAACATTTTAAGTCTCTGACTATGAATTTGTCCGCCACTGGCACATGCATCTTTTTTTGTGTGTGTGGCACTAGAGATGGAACTCAGGGGCTTTCTACCTCTGGGCTCCACTCCCAGACCAATTTTATACTTTATTTGGAAACAGGGTCTCACTAAGTTGCTGAGAGCCTCACTAAGTAGCCGAGGCTGGCTTCGAACCTGTGCGATCCTCCCGTCTCAGCCTCCCAAGCGCTGGGATTACAAGTGTGCGCCACCATGCCCAGCAAGGAATTTTCTTTTTTTTTTTTTAAATGGGGGTGGGGAGTTCTGTGATTTATAATCTGTACTCTTTGTTTATCTGACTTTCTTAATTCAGAAATTTATAAGGAAAATTGGTGGTAGAAAAAATAAGAAACGTAAAAGTATTATGAAGTAAGCTAATTTAAGTCTGGTTTGTGGAAATTTGCAGTTTTAAACTTGGCAACATAAATGACGAATGGATCTGGCATTGGCCCCCAAAAGCAAAGGACCTTTGGGTTCTTATTGTTCGTATGAAAGCACAGAATATACAGCAACATATGCATACCTATGTTCATAGTAGCACAATTCGTAATAGCCAAAATATGGAACCAACCCAGATCTCCATCAACAGATGAGTGGATAGCAAAACTTTGGGAAATACACACAATGGAATTCTATTCAGCCATAAAGAAGAACAAAATCATATCATTTGCAAGAAGATGGAAAGTCCTGGAGAACATTATGTTAAGTGAGATCAGCCAAGCACAGAAGGAGAAGGTACATGTGTTTCCTCTAATATGCCCAAACTAGGAAACACAAAGGATACCAGTGGGACTCCAGATAAAGGAGGGGAAATACCAGCAAAGTTTGAATGGAAAGATAGGGAAGGAGGAAGGCTGATCTTGATTAATGAGGGTCTACATCTGAATATGTGTAAAATTATGAATATGACATGGTTAACCTGGACAACCATTGGTGGGAGGGGGGAAGGGAAGACGGGGGCGGGGGGGGAGAGGGCACCAAGTATAGTTTAAATGTATACCATTTATGTTCAATAAAAAAATTGTTAAAAAAAAAAGCAGTTTGCTTACACGGAGAACACGAAGAAGCAGCAAATTGTTCAGAAAGGCGCTTGACTTTGCAGTAACAATTTTCTGTTCTTTCTCAGCCAAAATGGCTCAAGAAATTTGGGCTTTCTTTCTAACAGTCCCTGCTGCCCTCTGCTGGTTTGGTTAAAGAGCAGCACTCTTATTAAGTGGAAAATGGATGCTCTGGTTTCAGTAAGCTTAAAAAAATTTTTCTGTAATTTCTAAAATAAGATTAAAACACTACTTAGAAAAATTTCCTTTTCTATAGAATCTTGGGCATAGACGTGAAATAGGGAGTGGCCACGGGTCTCCGGCATTTCACTGACAGGTTCATCTCCCCGTGAAGCAGATGCCTTCCAAGTCTCATCTTCTGACGCGTTACACCAGCTAGTCACTCCTATCATTGGCTAGCTACTTGAGGGAGACGGTTATGAAAGACCTAAGGAGATAATAGCAGTGGCTTTCTCTGCCTTTAAAACAACTCTACTGAAGTCTAACGGAAGTGACAGGCAGATCATGTTGTTGCCTACAATTGAGCATTTAACTTCTTTTAGAATCTTTTAGAATCTTCTTAGAGAAGTAAGAAACTTACTTTCTGGGGGCTGTCAAGGAGAGGCTCCTTGTCAAAGAGAGGACCTGGGAGGTGGGTCTTCAGGGGTCAGTAGGAGTTTGTGAGTTGAGACTTCCCCCACTTCCTGGAGCTCTTCCCTGTTGGAACTCGTAAGTGTGGGAGTGAAACTTGGCATGAAACGGTGAAAGTTCTCCCAACCCCAAACTTGTGTGTGTAGACAAGACAGAGGTCCAATGAGATGGTGCCGGGAGGAGGGCGGCCTTCTAAACCAACGACTCTCAAACTGGCTGAATCCGAATCACCGGGAAAGCTTAAAGCCCTCGAGCCTCCTCCGGTGATATGCTGAGAAAGGCTTAATAAATGGTTCATTGAGAAAAGTAAACAAACATGACTTGCACCATTTGCTGATTTCCATGGCGATAAGGTTCCCAGCGTGGCTATTTTTTAAAATACCTTTATTGGTGCAGTGTAGTCTCCCATCACAATGGCGTTCAGAGTAATATGTGTGCACAGTACTCGGTGAGTGTCCCCGGCTCCCCCCATCCCCACTTCTCCCCATACAGGATATTGAGATTGGCCTTGGTAATTTCACAAATGCGCCTAATGTCATGGGAAGTGTTTGCTTCATTAGTTCTTCCTCCCCGAGACCCACTCCCTGGCTCCACTGGAGTTTCTCCTCCAGTATCTGGAGTCCCTCCAGCATCCCGGTTACTCCCTCGCTTCTAGCATATGAGAAAAAAAAACACATGACCCTTCACTTTCTGTGATGGGCTGATCTCACAGAAAATAAAATTCTCCAGGTTTGTCCATTTTCCTAAAAATGACATAACTTTGTTCTTCTTTATGGCCGAATAAAATTCCACTGTGTGTATAGCACATAAATTTGTAGTCCATTCATCTGTTGATGGACCAATCCATAATTCAGCTATTGGGAATTGTGCTGCTATGAACACGGATATACATGTATCACTATAATATTCAGATTTCACTCGCTTTTGAAAGATACCCAGGAGTGGTATAGCCGGATAATGGGGTGGATCTATTCCCAGTTTTCTGAGGAATCTCCACACTGACCTCAACAGTGGCCAAACTAGTTTGCAATCCTACCTATAGTGTAAAGAATCCCGTTTCCCCACATCCTCACCAGCATGTATTGCCATTTGACTTCTTGGTGACCGCCATTTACATTGGGGTTAGATGGACTCTCAGTGTAGTCTTGATGGGCACCTCCCTATGGGCTAACAATATTGAACATTTTTTTCATATAGTTATTGGCCATGTGTGCTCTTTTGGTGGTCTGTTGAGGTCAGGTGTCACCGTGGCTAACTTCAGGCTGTGTGTGTCCTTGAGGCACCCCGAGAGGTGGACTGTGGCACACCCGAGAGCATCTCCAGGAGTGCCTGCATAACCTCAAGGGTACCCACGATAACGGGGCTGTGTTCATTAGGGAGAGTCGCATCGTGAGTAGTCATAATCCACTACCTTTACTTGAAAGTTTACATAGTTTAATTTTGAGTGGTGGCTGTGTAAAATTTCTGGAAATTTAGTGGTCAGTTCTGCAGGGGGTGGGGGAGTCTGGCTCCACCTGTAGAGAGTCTGGGTCACATTGGGGAAATCTGGGGAAACTGAGGCTGGGATCAGAATGGCCCGCTAGAGAAAGTGATCCGTGGAACTGAGGATGCTCGCCGAGCACTGCTGTAACTGTGGGATATAGAATTCAGATTCCATAAGGGATTGAGGATGTGGGCTTCCTTTTATTTTAATTGTGGAAGAGTGGAGCCTTTAGTGACCAGAGAGCTTGTGAAGTGGGAAAAATGATAGGAAAGGTCAGAAAGAGAGGGGTGCTTAGAGTTTGTCTTACAAAATATCAGATTTTTTTTCTTTTTCTTTTTCTTTCTTTTTTTTTTTTTTGGTGGTACTGGGGTTCCTGGAAACCCTCCTACTTCCGGGCTACACACCCAGACCTATTTTTTTATATTTTATTTGGAAACAGGGTCTCTTAAGCCAGCAAGGCTGGCTTTGAACCTGTGCGATCCTCCCAAATGCAGGGATTATGAGAGCTTGCATCACCACGCCTGGCAGATTTACATATTTATATGATATGTAAATCATCCAGCCCAGGGCCTGGCTGTAAGGATTTGACAGCTTTGTTCTTATTCTAGTAGCTTTAGACCTCTAATGTGAATACTTAGGAGAGGGTATTAGCTCGCACCTCTGATACACAGCAGTGTCGTGTTAGGCTCGTGTGTTGTGTATGAAGAGTCAGAGGAAACCTGGGCATCGAAATCTTGCCCCAGCTCCTGTAACTGTTCAGGAGACATGGACTTCAGGAAGTGGCCAGAAAGATTAATGGCAGCTGAAGAGGAGAGGGACTGTGCCCGGTGGTCCTTGGAGATCCCAAATGAACAGCTTCCTACTCTTTGTTTCAAATGATATGTTTCTCTGTTGGGTTTAAGAACTAATTTTTAATGTGAGGCCAATTTCATCACCTTCATCAATGTTTTTCTTTTTTATTGTCTTTTCTTTTTCTTTCTTTTTTTTTTTTTTTTTTGCAGTACTGGGGATGGAACCCAGGTGCATTCTACCTCCAAGCTGAACCCCCAGCGTAGTTCTTATTCCTCATTTAGAAACAGGGTCTCACCGAGTTGTGGAAGGCCTAACTAGGTAGCTGAGGCTGGCTGAGAACCTGTGATCCTCCTGTCTCTGCCTCCCAAATGCTAGGATTTCAAGTATGTGCCACCATAACCGGCTTCTTTCTACTGTCTTTTTTAATCAGGAGGCTTAGGAATAAATTAAAGCTCTTAAAGAAGAAATTCATGCAATAGCTTTTAGCAGTCAGGTGTACAAATATAAGCAACAATGAGAATTTTCATCTCACTGTTTATCATTTTTATCTCTCAAATAGGTGATGTGAATGAAAATATACAGTAGGGGAGAGTGTGCAGAGAATCTTTGCTTGAAAGATTGCAAATTGGAGCAGTCGTTCTGAAAATCCATTTGATAATACGGCAAGTCATAAAGTTGTCCATATATTTGAACACCGCACTTCCCCACCTAAACATATATTCCATGGGAATACTAAAGATTTAGGAATCGATACATTCATTACAATGAAAATAGTAGGATCAAGAAGGGAAACTTAAACAGAAAATCTAGCAATATGAGGATGGCTTGAAAATGACAGCAGATCCTTACAACAGCAAATGCTGTGGAAGATTGAATTTTTCACAGCAAAAAAAGATGTAAAACTGAATTCTCTGTATAGTTTCAGTTCTAGAAATAAGCATAGAGAATTTTACTGGAGATCTATCGAAACATTAACCCTTGTTATTTGAGTAAGGCAGAAATTATGACCCTTTAAATATTACTCATTTTTTAATGTTTTTCAAAAACTCTATCATAGCATTGCTTTTATACTAAAATGAAAATTTGAAAGACATTGCACTTATGGAGAATAAAAGTATAATATTGAAGCCTTCCATTTTTTTGACTCTCTTTCTTCTTGGTGCCAGTGCTTTATTTCCAGTCCTTTCACTCCGGGAATTCTTCTTCTGCTACTGTTTTACGTGGTCAGCTACAAGGGCCTCATCTCCTTGCCCTTCGTTCCCGTGAATGTCTCTGTCTCATTTTACAGAATCGACTGTCTCTTTACTTGATTATCTGTCTATACTGAGATATAATTCAAAGACAACCAAGTTTACTTTGAAATATATGATCACTGTTGTATCTTTGAAATCCTCGTCTTGTTTAGCTTCTGTGTACTACCTTAGCTTTGTAATCCAATTTAAAAAAAAAGGTATTGAGTAGCTGGACACACTGATGCACACTTATAATCTCAGTGCTTGGGAAGCTGAGATAGGAGAATTGGAGTTTTTAGGTCAACCTCAGCAAGTTGGTGAGAGCCTCATCAACTTAATGGGACCCTGTTTCAAATTTTTTTTTAAAAAATTGTGTGGTGGTATATGGGATAAGGTAAGGGTCCAATTTTATTCTTTTCCATGTAATTATTATTTTTCAACAATATTTAGTTAAAAGATTATTATTCCCACCACCAAATGTTCGTGGAAACCTTGTCAAAAATAACTTGACAATATAGGGAAGAATTTAGCTCTAGGCTTTTATTTAACTCCAATGGTTTATATATCTGCCTTTAGAATAGTACTACACTGTTTCAATTATTGTACCTTTATATGGTTTGAAATCAGAAAATATACATCTTCTAGCTTTGTTCTTTTTCAAGATCGTTGTGGGTACCTAGAGTCCATATTCCATATTAGGATAGATTTTTTTTCTGAAAAATAAATATATAAATATATGATAGTTTCACCTAAAAAATAGAAAAAATAGATTCTCTGGTAAGAAAGAAAGTAAAAAGAAATATTGAAATGTTATCTTTAAGTCATCTAAAGCTTGGTATCAGACAAATGAAACTGTTATGTGAGATTATCATTTTTAATTTTTGATAAATTGTTATAATACTAGATGTCAATCACTAAGCCAAGCATGGGAGGGAGGGATAGGGAGAGAATGGGGTGGGGATCGGGTGGGGGCTGACTGGGCAATGTGTGCATGTATGTCTACAAAAGTTTGTATCCCACTATGATGTATGAATACAGTGCACCAATTAAAAAAATAAATAAATAATAAAAAAAATTGTGTGGTGGTGCAGCTCAAAAAAAGAATGACCCTGGGTTCAACCCCCAGGACCAATAAAAAAAAAAAAAATATATATATATATATATATTACAAAACATATAATTGTGTGCTGCCCGTGTGTTAGGTGCTAGTTTTCCTCATTCTCCTTTTTATCTTTGCTAAGTTCTCTTCCTCTTACAACCCTCAAATGCTGACATCCTTCTACCCTCTTTCCGTCTCCTGCCACTAGCTTGTCTCTACACATGACTCTCAGCTTACCTTTGCCTACAACTTCAGGACCTACCTGCTGCAGTAATGCACTATCAGTGCCTGCAAGCCCAGAGGTCTGGGTCGACAACTGGGCTCACCGTCCTGTGTCCCTGCAAACATATTCACCCCTGCTCTCCTGTCTGTATTCTTAACCTTATTTATGGGCTGTCCTAGGTCTGGGAGTTAATCATGAGACTCGCTGATTTAGAAAAGCACTCGATTCAGCCACTTTTTTTTTACCACCCTGTTATTCATTCCTCATTCTTATAGACAAGTGGCTTGCTCCTCCCCTCTCATCCATTTGGACAGGTGGAGCCCTGCTTCTCCTACGTCAGCTGGGCAGCTCTCATGGATAGGCCATGGCCTCTGAGCATCCCATCTCCACCTTCCACAGTGGAGACGCATCTTTCTAATGATGGTCTAATTATGACGTTTTATTGAGGGTCTAATGATGAAGTTTTATGGCTGGGTGAAGCTCAGAGCCCTTGGCTTGGTAACCAAAGATGTGCGTAGTCTCTGGGTGTCTTAGAGCCCTATGATACCCAGACAGTTTAGCCACAGTGGAGCATCCACATCTGTTTCCACCTCTGTGGACCCATCCCCTTCGCTTACCCATCACAGTGCACTTCTTCCCTTTGTTAGTCATTAAAAGGTGCGTCACTGTGTTAGAGTTTCCCAGGGAAAAAGAACCCATAGATCATATATAATTGTGTTGTTCTTTCTTTCTTTTTTTCAGTACTGGAGATGGACCCCAGGGGCATTCTACCTCCAAGCTACACCCCCAGATCTACTTTTCATTCTTTTTCTTATTTTTTGTGGTACTGGAGATAGAACCCAGGGGCATTCTGCCTCTGAGCTACACCCCCAGCTCTATTTTTTAGTTGTTTTTTATTTTTATTTTTTGAAACCAGGTCTCACGGAGTTGTGAACGGTCTCGCTAAGTAGCTGAGGCTGTCTACAAATCGTGATCCTCCTGTCTCAGCCTCCCAAATGCTGGGATTACAAGCATGCGCCACCACTCCCAGCTTTGTGTCTATATTTAAAGAAATTCACTGTGCTAGTCAGGAGATTGGCTCAGGAGATCATGGAGGTGAGAGACCCAGTTTGAATCCTAAGGTCATCTGCGGGTGGAATCTCCTCTTTCTCCAGGGAGGTCAGGCTTTCTTCTATTAAGACCATCAACTGATTGGATGAGGTCCCCCCACAGTGTGAAGGATAATATGCTTTATTCAAAGTCTACTGGTTTACATTTAATCTCACCTAGCCCATACCCTCATTAAAACATCTAAAATAATGTTTGCTCAAATATCCGGGTACTCTGACTTACCCCAGTCCACATGTAAACTTGACCATCCAAGACATGTCTCAAGACTAGTTCAGATGCTCCTGCTCTGAGAAGCCTGTCATTTCTCCCACCACCAGTGACCTTTTCTACCTTTTCTCTCTTAAACCATTGGTCTGAAAACATCGAGCCCTTAAAACCTCATTCAAGGGCTTTGCAGTTATTGCTCATCTGTCACCCACTTAGGCCAACAGAAGTGACTGTGTCTTATTTATCTTTGTATAATTCATGATGCCTGAATAGAATTCTACATAAAATAGACATTTTTAATATGTGTTGTGAGCATGTAGGTTCCTATCACTTGGAACCTCATTATGATATATAATTACAGTGCACTAATAAAAATAATAAAATAAAATAATAATAAATATGCACCAATAAAAGTAATAAAATTAAATACAAATAATTCAAATACAATACAAATTAAATATAATTTGTATCCAAATTAATACAAAATAAGTATAATAAATAATAAGAAGAATGCACCAATAACAGTAAGAAAATTAAATACAAATAATACAAATACAATACAAATAATACAAATTAAATATAATTTGTATCCAAAGTAATACAAAATAAATATAATAAATAATAAGAATGCACCAATAACAGTAATAAAATTAAATACAAATAATACAAATATCATTCAAACAATACAAATTAAATAAAATAATACAAATAAATAATAAAATAATACAAATTAAATAAAAATAAATACACCTATAGTAGAAAATTAATTTCATAAGTGTCTCTTATAGGACCTCAGTCTTCTGTTTGGTCAATACAATAGTCCTTTAATCTCCCATTTTCTCCCTAACACATAATGTCTAGGGCTCCCCACCACGCCCACCTCCTTGCCACCACTTTACCATCTCTGAATGGTGTTAACTTTAAAGCACCTCATCACTCACTCTGAGTGCCAGGTGACCAGGGCACCTGGTCTTGCAGTCAGATACTGAGAGGGAAGAAGGCTTGGTCACCAAGCTTTATGTTGGCTCCACCTCTGGCTCCATCCCATTTAAGGAAGCCTTGGCTTCCGGTCCACAGGAGTCAGTGTGGCCAGCTCCGTCGCTGCGTAGAGACCCTCTTTTCAGAGCCTTTGAACCTCAGCCAGGTAGCTCAGAGACAAGGTGGGGCATTTGGTGTTCACCAGCTGAGTCAGCTCTCATAGAAGGGACCCATCAACCATTATTAGTAAATCTGATGCTTTTAGATGCTATGTTCTCAAGAGCTTTTTCTTCCCCACAATTAAAAAAAAGGACAAACCTCATGTATATGATATTGCACTCATATTATTGTTCTTAACAAATGATTTCTTTCAGTATCTTCCAGATGAGCTAATCCACGTTTTTTGTTTGTTTGTTTGTTTGTTTGTTTGGTGGTGCTAGGGTTCCTGGAAGTCCTTCTACCTCCGGGCTACACTCCCAGACCTATTTTATATTTTTATTTGGAGACAGGGTCTCCTAAGCCAGCGCGCGCAGCTGGTTTCAAACCTGCGCGATCCTCCTGTCTCTGCCTCCCAAGCACGGGTATTACAAGCGTGCGCCACCACGCCCGGTCCTTAATCCACAAGTTTTAAGAAGACTTAACTGCATATCAGAATTGGAGGGGATCTTACATCAAAACTCTTAGCAGGAAATATATCAATAGAACCACCTACAGTTCCCAATTTAATTAGTCTAATTAATAGACTTAAGTGCCGGCTAATTATCCTCCTGTTTCCAGGATGTGATTTGTTCTTTAAGACATACAGCTTTGCTCTGGATTTACTTCCTTCGGTTCATTGTTGATAACTTTCCATCAAATGCTGCCTTGTGTCTCCCTCCCTCCCTCCCTCCCTTCCTCCTTCCCTTCCTTCTTTGTACTTGAGTTGAACCCAGGGCCATTTTACCCCCAACTTCTACCCCCAGCTCTTTTTATATTTAGTTTGAAAGAGAGACTCACAAAGTTGCCGAAGGTGTCCTCGAACCTGCGACCCTCTTGTCTCAGCCTCCCACGTGCTGGGTTCCAGGTGTGCACCACCACGCCTGGCTCTGCCTGGTGCTGCTGGCTGCCTCTCTCGCTTCCTGGGTGGAATATGTCTCACCGTATCACAGAGTTTTCTTTCTTTCTTTTTTTTTCTTTTTACTTATAAATTCCTGCTCATGTCAGCGAAGGTGCTTTTCTGTATTAGAAGTTAAACTTTCAATGCGCGCGGCATACTTATTACATTTTTACAGCAACAATTTCAGTTAAAGAGATTCCCATTTTGATATGAAGAAAAGACATTAAGAGTAAGCCTAGGAGCTTAAGAGATCATTTCATACTTTATTCTTGCCTCATTTGGCTCTAAGCTAATTAGAAATCCGAACAAAAGTGCATGAAATTAAAGGGAACAGATATCTTTACTGACTTCTCTTAATGGCTGTGTGGGTTAAAATTTGAACCAAGGGGATGAGCTGCGGTGTGGGATTGGGCTGGAAAGGGCTTGCTAATGAATTGGAAGAAGCTGAAGTTTCTGTCCCATTCCATGAGCTTTTAAGTTGTTCATGAATACTGTATGGCTGGCACTTCTTGAATGTCTCAACGAAGTTCTTTAAGATTGGCACCAAATCCTTTCTTTTACAACCCTGCTGTCCTCTATATCTTCAAACTTGGTGGCCCACTATATAATTGCTTTCTTCAAGATGTCTTTAATATTCTTGAAGTCTTTATTACCTTGTCTTGGAAGAGGCCCCTCTCTGACCTAAACCACATCTACCTACCCGGGTCTGACCATGAACAGCCTTGGGAGAGAGGTGGACATCGGCCAACCCTTCTCAATTCAACACAGCAAGCCTGGCGCTGGTCCATGCTGTGTGGTCAGTACCAATGATGCTGGGCACTGCCTGAGGTTTCTACTGTGGCTGTTCATGTCTCATTCTCTAAAATGTCTCCTCTTCCCTTCCGGTGTTTATGGAGAACGCAGAAACATGTAGCATGAAGTCCCCTGCACCTCCCCACCACTGCCCACACCCTGATGCCTTATCTCCATGCAGGCTCGACCCTCTGGCACAGGTGTCCCAGGCGCTGCTGCCTTTGTGCTGTGGGTTCCACTGAAAGCCCTCTCTTCCACAAGGGGGCTTAATTTTGTCTTTTTGGGGTTACCCCTTTAGCATGTAGAGATACCTCCTGTCTGTAGGGCATAGCAGTCACACCCTGTCCTAGGTCTTCTTCCAACTGTTTCTCTTGTCCCCAGAAAAGACTCTCAAGCGAGTTTTATGCAATTACGGTAACCGTGGGCTGATTCCTCAGTCCACCCCGTGCAGGCTTCCCTCCCTGCACAAAGATGGCCTCTCGTGTTCTAACTATTCTCCATTTCAAGGACATTTAACAGAATTGCCCCGTTTCCTTCTCAGAGTCCTGCCATTTATTTATTTATTTATTTATTTATTTACTTAATTATATTTTTGTTGTACTGGGGATTGAACCCTGGGGCATTCTACCTCTGAGCTACATCCCCAGCCCTATTTTTTAATTCTTTATTTGGAAACAGAGACTCAGTAAGTTGCTGAGGGCCTCACTAAGTAGCTGAGGCTGGCTGCGAACCTGTGATCCTCCTGTCTCAGCCTCCCAAGTACTGAGATTACAAGTGTGTGCCACCACACCTGGCTAGAGTCCTGCCTTTTACAACACTGCAGTCCCTATTTCTCCATGCATGCTGGTTCTCCATTTTCTGAATTCTTGACTTTCCACTAATGAACTTGGGGTACACCATGGGGAAGTTGGTCACATTTAGCCCATAGCTTTTTCTTTTTTTTAGTACTGGGGATTGAATTCAGAAGCTTTTTACCTCTGAGCTACACCCCAGCCCTTTTTATTTATTATTTTATTCTATTCTATTTCTCACTAAGTTGCTGAGATTGGCCTTGAACCTGTGACTCTCCTGTCTCAGCCTTCCAAGAATTGGGATTCTAGGCGTAGACCATCATGTCTAGGACTCCTCGATGCAATGACTTCCCTCCATAACTACCTCTCATTTGATTCTGCCCCAGAACTGCAGACTGATAGATTTACTTGTCTACTAGATATTTTCATGTGGGTTGGGACTTCTTCTCACATTTAAGGACAAAGCAGACCTCACACAACCCCCAGAAAGCTGTTTGTCATGCCACATCTCAACAGAAGCTTTGACGAAAATTCCAGCTCCTCACACTGATCACGTCCTGTCGGTCTCTCAGACCACGTCACACACCGTCCTCCTCTTGCTCACCGAATCTCCATCACAGCTCGTGTTTGTTTATTCAACCAACGGGTCTTTCCTCCCATAATACTCTTCTGCCTAATCTTTAGAGGATTAGATGTGTCTTTTCATTCAGATCTTAGTTCCAATATCTCATCCTTAGAGATGGAACTTACTCTGATATCCTTCAATTTTCATTACCTACTTGGCAATGATCTGGTAAAATAATAGCTGGTTCATTGTTTGGTTGGGCAGTCTCTCTCTCTCTCTCTCTCTCTCTCTCTCTCTCTCTCTCTCTCTCTCTCTCTCTCTCACACACACACACACACACACACACACACACACACACACACACAGCTTAATGAGAGAAGATCGTTGTCTGGAGTTTTGTATTCTGTTCCCCACGTCTATTCTCACTTTGTTGATGAATACATGAATAGATCAATATTTGGAAATGAAAAATCTCACAAATCATACCAGTGGACAATAAAAAGAATGATTTGGAACAAAAAACAAAACAGTGAAATTATAACAGTGGTGTGTGTGTGTGTGTGTGTGTGTGTGTGTGTGTGTGTGTGTTACTGGAGATTGAACCCAGAGGGCATTTTACCTCTGAGCTATATACCCAACCCTTTTTATTTTGAAACAGGGTCTCACTAAGTTGCTGAGGACATCACAAAGATCACAAAGTCACTGAGGCTGGCTTCAAACCTATAATCCTCCTATCTCAGTTACGGGGATTACAGGTATGCACCACCATGCCTGGCCATCCCAGTGTCTTACATATTAGTCCGAAGAGCTTACAACGTATAAAGTAACAATAATTAGCCATTTTACATTGCGTAAAGCAGAGGCAGGTATTGATATGATAAAAATCACCTTGAAATAGCTACAGTGTTCTGGCTGTAATGCCATTTCCCCTGCTCTAGTAGAAGGGCAGATGGACAATAAAATGTCCCAAATAGAAAAAAAATGACATTAACTCAAGTCATCTGCAAATGAAATTACCAGCACTTTGGTAGTTGAGAATGTATTACCGTTTCTAGAAAATTTCATTTACTCCTTGTTAGAACAAACAACAGAAGGTTAATAAACAACTGCTAGCGGATTGAACATCACAGTGGGCTGCGAAATGCAATACCCTAGCTGAGCTTCTGACCTGTTGCCTTCCTGAGGGGTCCAGGAAGATGCCCTGGTCCTGCTGGAGGAAGAGGTGGCCTTGTCTTCCTTCAGGTCTCTCAGCCACCGTCACCTGTCAGACACTTTGTCCCTAAGCAAGGGTTCAGTGTGTAATATTTCTCTACCTAAAACTATACACAAGATGGGGACTATCATCTTCTTCATTGATTGTTTTTGGAGGTGGCTGGCCATGATCCGTATTCATTAGCAGTTTCATGTAACTGCCTTTTCATTTAGCAGAACAAAACCTGATCGATCAGAACAAAACCTGATCGATCAATTGATTTTGACAATATATGCCGTGGCAATTGATTTTGACAATACTCTGTAGTAAAGCAAGATATTTAGTTGCAAAAAGCAAAAAGACTCTTTGTTTTCTGAAATTAAACCTGGTGAGGAGAACCATGTTTTCACTTAGCTCCTAGCAGGTATCTTTTGTATACTGGGGATGAGTTGAACCCTGTTCTGAAGAACCAGGGAAGACCTCGTAGGCAATAGAAGGTTTTGTCTTCATTAGCTTTGTGACCTTGCAACCATTTCTTAATCTCTGACCCTTCTTGGTCCTTCATATGCCAAATGTCAGAGGAGGCAGAATGTAGGAAAAGTACACAGCACAAGTGTTCAGTAAATAGTAGCTAAAATTAAAATAAGCCATAACTCATTTGCTAGTCTTATTTAAATACCAGGAGGCAGAATATAGGAAAAATACACGGAACAAGTGTATAATAAATAATAGTTAAATTAAAATAAAGCAATGACTTATTTGCTAGTCTTATTTAAATACCAGGAAGTCATGAAGAGTTTATTTTGGTGTGTGTGTGTGTGTGTGTGTGTGTGTGTGTGTGTGTGTGTGAGAGAGAGAGAGAGAGAGAGAGAGAGAGAGAGAGAGAGAGAGTTAGTTACTGATGATTGAACCCAGGGGCAAAAAAAGTAAACAATTTTGTTTTGTTTTGTTGTGGAACAAGGTTTGTCCAGGTTGCTGAAGCTGGTCTTAATCTGCAGCCCTCCTGTCTCACATCCTAAGTACTGGGATTACGGGTATGCGCCACCACACACAGCTCCTTAAGAGTTCTTTGGAAGAGGGAGAGGAGAATTGATGAAGGGAATCTTTCCACCAATGTCATGTCCATATGTGAAAATGCCGATGCCAACCTCAGTATCACGTATGAGGAGGGAGCCGGGGAAGCTCCCCAAGTGCTGTGGGCATGGATGTCTCCATTACCAAACTACACCATGATGGGAGGCCGCAATGCACCAATAGAAGTGTGTGTGAGTACATGTGTGTGTTTGTGTGTGTATATATATTTACATATATACTTTAAACAGATAACATGATACATGGATGAACATGATTATATCCAACTCCTCTGAGGTTTTGTGTTTGTTGGGATAGAGGGAGGGCATTTAGGCCTTCTACGGGTTTGACTTAGCTATATATAGAATTTTAGTGTCCTACAGTGAAATTATCAGGAACCTCCCATTGAATAAGGGCCCTTCCTGGCTCTCCTCATCCAGTCCTTTTATACTGTGTGGGAGGGAGAAAAAGCTGAAGGTAAAGCTCCTC